>NC_045650.1:15884204-18306913 GCF_009829145.1 Chiroxiphia lanceolata
TGAGGTAATGCTGGCTGGCTGTCATCGTTTGCTCCTAATCTACATTTAGAATTCACTTCAACTTTTCAAGCCCTTTGGAATAGGTTTATCAATTCTCTTGCCCTTGCTTCAGACATCCACCTAACCATTAACTGTTTACAAAAGACCCAGTACAATGGAACTGTATCTATTATGTTCCTTTTCTTTCCATAGATATTAGAACATATATCGACACTGCTTTATAATTAGTTGGAAAGATATTAAATCTTAACCAAACATTCTAGCCTGCCTCAATTTTTTTTGATGAGACCTTTTATCATTGGAGTTGAATTTGCAGGCAGATTGTGTGAGTTTACACAAGCTACAATCATTACAAAATCTAAAATAACCCTGATCTGGTTGAAATGCAGTTAGAAAAATATTCTGGTTATGTGTATACAGGAGGAAAAAAGCCTCCTCGATATCAGGTTATTTGTGAGCTCTAATGTGTTTTCAAACATATGACTTCTGTGTTACGTCTGTGTACTTTATGCAGTTCCTAGTCATGTTTGTTAGATGTCTGCATGTCATGTACTGCAAGATTCATGAGCAGTCTACAACCAGGCGAAATTCCTCACACAACAGCTGGTCTTGGGTAATGGGGGAAAAAAACAGCAGAGTGAAGTGACAGGGAAGTGTATTATTTATTATCCTGATGAGGATAACACCTAGTCATGGTCTACCATCCAAACATGCTCGATGCCCTGCTGATGGAGTTTATGATTCCAAATGAGCCACACAGGTGTTTTCCTCTACAAATATCAAAACTCTCTTTAATATATCCCCTTATCTATGATCCCTCCATGTGCACACTAAAGAATAGCCAGTTTGGGCAAGGGCTTTTCAAAGAGAGAAGGAAAGACTGAGCAGTAACAGAAACATTGCAATAAATTGTATACTGTTTCTGGAGCTCTACCACAGTGTAGATAAAGGTCATCTGCTCCTGAAATGGAGTGTGAAAGCAAGGAAAGCTGTAGCTAAGTATGGTTTAGAGTTACTAAATCAACGAAAAACTCAACCAGCTGCAGTGGCCTCTGGCTCAGCCCTCTGGTGCAAATTTACTGGCCCACAGACAACTACCAAAGCCACAAAGACAATACTTCTAAGTATGTATGACACTAACAATCTCCCTAATTGCCTAAAAATGATACACAGGATTTCATCAAAATTCATTCCCTTCTTCAAAGGCACACTGTTAATTTCAGAAGCAAATTCCTCCGACACAGTCTATTAAAACACATATGTGCAATACCCCCTGCTTTTCAGGGACGTGAAAATAAAGACCATCAATTGTTTTTGCTGCCTGTTTTCCCTTGAAAGAAAGGACCTCAGAATAAAATTTTGCCCTGTATTCATTTTTTTCCAATCACAAGGATGTACTCTTCCTAGCACTTGCTGAACGCAACACAGTAATTTGTATCCCAAGTGGTATAAATAGAAAGTATGTTCAGTCTAATAACATATTGAAGAAAACTCATGTCCAGGGTTAGCCAACAAAGCAGTGGCCCTGCTAGAAACAAAGGCAGCTGGCTCAAAGAGCAACAGTGCTTCTGACAAACTGTGGATGTACTATTCAGTGAAGCATCCAAGACATGACGTTTATTTAAGCTACAGCTGCATATACAAAGCTTTGCTATAAGATCCGGTAAATGGCAAGTCTTCTGCAGTAACCAGATGGTTCTGTCTCCAAAGGTCCATGGCCTTCACTGTCCAGCTGAGAGCAGGGCAAATTGCATCAAGTATACACACATAAATAAATTCTGCCTTTCAGAAGAGTTTCTCTGGCCTTGATTACATTCCTTGCAGATACGCTCTGCCCCAAATCCCACCATTTCTCTTTACAGGCTTGCCTTTCCCCTACTAATATATCTGCCTAGGTTTCTGTCTTCCTCTATCACTGTAAACATTCATAAACATTAAGGGACTTAACCTCATCACACCCCCATGGAATAGGAAATATACCCATCAGAGTTGGCAAGCAGTGAAGTGGAACTCAGCTGCCAGCAGTCCTGACCAACACAGAGTCCTCCTGCAAGTCACTTGCTCCTCTCTTTCCACTTCCCAATGTACAAGAAGGGGTAATGACAGCAACTTCTCTGAAAAATGCCTCAGTCTACCAGTAAATCTGAGGTGTTATGCTTCTCACTTTACAAAAGGAGGTAAAGCAGAGACATAAATTAATATTGCTTGAAGGGTCTGTAGCTAGAAATATCACCCCATTTTTCTAAACACGAGTATATCATCAGCAAAAATGTTGCATTCAACACAAGTATCCCTATGCACCAGCTGTGCTACAGACAATCACACTGTTTACTCTTCTTGTAGGTAACACTGTACAAGCCAGTGAAGGGCTATATGGCTAGAGGGAAGTTCAGAGCAGAGAAAATGTCAAAAAGAGTTCCAGCTGACCCCAGGAAGATGAAAAAGTGAGCAGAAAGACCAGATAAAAGGTAACTACACAGCGGCCCTTCTCTCTCATGTTTTGCACCTGAGAAAAAAAAAAAAAAAAGCAAATTACCACAGATGTAAATATCATTGCCCCACTTTGAGAGACACCAAGTGACTTTCCAAAGGCAGTGAAGCAGCCAGTATGCAGTAAGAGAATCTCACCAGTAAGAGAATCCATGTTCTACTCCTAAAGACATATCACCTGATTTCACAAAACTTAAAATGAGGACACAACTCTCTCAAGTATTACAAAGAAAAAGCAAAGCAACTTAGTTCCTTCTCCAAGCAACCACTACCCTGAGCCCTGGCCAGTGCCTCAATCCCTTCACCTATCCCTCTTCAAAGGCTTGGTGAAGACAAATAGGCTTTCCAATGTGCAACGAAGCAGAAAGCCATGAAAATCAAAGGGCTGCTTTTGAGTAAATATGAGCTCCAAAGCCATTGTCCTCTCCCACAGAGGAGATCTATGAAAAATGCTTACCATAGCATATGCACAGTATTCTTTACAGCTCTGCCTCCCTGCTGACCACCAGCCCCAGGGCCAGTCTGCCTCCCATTACATTGGCTTCACCACACCCACTGAACTTGTATTGGAACTCTTTCAGGGACCCTAACTAATGAGTTTTTAACACTTGTAGACAGAAGAGATAATTCCTCGTCATTATTCTTCACAGGGAACACCAGGAAGATGTCACTCCATTGTTCTATGGGAAAGAAACTGGAAGAAAAATCACCTCCCACTTTCAAAAGAGCAGCCCCAGTTTTCATACATGAGTTGGCTCCCCCAGGCTAGGGGTGTCTCACCTGAGAGTTCAGGACAGGGACCTAAAACGTGTGCAATCTTCTGAAATCATCTCACACGCTGGCACCTATGCAAAGAGGTCCATAACCACTAGACACATGTTCTTCTAACTCTTGAATACAACATTCTCAAATATAAGCATTGCTACTAACAGCAGCACAGAAACAGACTCACCTAAACACCATATTACTGCAGGATCTTAGTTTCCATCATGGCGTGAGACTGAAGCAAATGGGACCTGGCAACCATAATGATATTTTATATTTCCCGATTTTATATTTAAAAGCTTTGCATTTGCTCTCTCTACTGCTTTTTTTCCTCACAAGTGAAATCATGACCTAAATTAGTAACACAGTAAAGGATAAAAAAAAAAAAAAAGGGCAGTAGACCTACATAATGTACTGCTACCCTCAGATACAAACATATTTTTAAATAAAAAACATCCCATTGAGAAGCCAACCTTCTCAGCACAAATCATAAACCACAAATACTACTCTGTTTTTACCTAGTCTTACTTTCAGATGTCTATCATTCTATAGGATGCAGATACCATCAGTCATCATAAGGCCTACACTTGGATGTCCAAGAAAACTCAAACTACAGTTGAATCCTGACAACAGTCCATGCAAAGTGCCAAAGGAAAAAGCACTAGTCTCAGTAGTAAGCCATCTGCAGGTTGAGCCCCAGGCACTGAAAGCAATGTAGAGCTAGAGAATTTACTCATTCCACAAACACCATGTACACCCACAGCTATACAAATAGCTATTATAATACTTGTCAAAGGAACAACTGAGTGATTTTTAAGTTGGTGCTCTATCTTGCTTTCTTCTTTGCTGGTTGTTATACCCCACCCTATTAAATACATATAATTATGAGTGGGCTATTCATGTCTTACTATAACTGGTAGCACCATGCAGCATCTGAGTCAGGAATCTGAAACTGCTGACTGCAGCTCCTCACTAACAAGATTTATCATCACACACATAGTAAATGGCATTCCCCATTCTCTGCTCCACCTACAATAAAAATCAGCTTCCAGTTGTGGTACCATCTCCAACTCTCCTTAAAACTCATCATCCCCAAATCACAGGGAGTAAGGACTCAATGATAATCCCCAGCAGAAATACACAGACTAACTGCCGAGGTCACAAAGAAAAAATTCCCCGGGTAGAGATTTTCCTCTCTCAGTGGCTTGATTTGAACACATTCATAAAACATTATTAAAACATGATATAAAGTTTTACTGAAGAAACTATTTACTAGACCTTTGCTTAAAAGTCATAATAATTTATGGTGTTGATCTGCTACGTCCGAGTTGAAAAGTAGTCTCTTCAGGATAAAACAGTTTGTAACAGCTGGGAAGTTAACTGCTGGAAGTTTTGGTTCATTCTCTTACCTCAGTTCTCTGGTTCCACATTATTTTTCAGCAGTATGAGCCCAACCTTGTAAACCCAACACACTGATTGCACTCAACAGCAGTCCTGTTGAAATTCAGGAGCAACATACAATTCCTAGAAGTTTCTGCAAGACAGGACTCCAGTACAAAGTAGTTGAAAACAAGCTCTCCAGGTCATTCCCTAAAATCTTTCCTCCCAAATGCAGATTTAACATCACATGCCCTTTGTGAGACTCTTCTGTCAAACAACTGTCTCATAGAAGTTACTCAAAATGGAGCTTAAAAGCTACTGACACACACACACTGCCATCCTTCCTCTCATTTCTTAATCTCTACAGTTGTCCATTAGTCAGGAGTAATGTACCTTCTGACCTCTGACCAAAGCTATTAGAACAATTTAAACAATATTTTGGTTACAAAGCATCAATACAGAACATTCAGTAACAATGAAAAGATGAAAGACCTGTCTTTTCAAGTCACTGTTGTGACTTCCTGACCATACTATACTATGAGTGGTCTGGAAGGTTATATTAAACTTGACACCTTACTTGATTTACTATCTTCTTTTTCAGTGCTTAAGAAAGAATTTGTAACACAGCAAAACCCAGAACTGCAGCACATTTTCAGTTTTCAGTGTTAATAGATGTTTTGGCTTTAGAAAATCCATTCTGTTAACTGCAATCCAGAGAAAAGACTCAAGCTTCCCTCTCCATTTTTCCTTTCTTTCTGTAAAAGAAAGGCAATAAATTTGCATTAGACAGGTTCAGAATTGGGCTCTGAGGAGTTTTTCCACATGCATAGTATTAGGCATGTGCAAAGTGCCTTGCTGATCCTGGTCATTAGAGAGTTGCTCCACATTAATGAAGTCTCCCTTTTGGCCAAAACAGGGTCAAATCCAGTACTCTCTGAAGACAACTGGGAGTACCTCCATTGGCATCACTGGCTCCTGACTCGGGCCCAAGCTGGAGGAAGACATGGGTACTTTATGGTATTTATTATTTAGATTTAACAAACATCCAGAAGCCAAATCCTTCAAGTCCTTGCCACCAAAAAAAAAAAAAAAAAAAAAAAAAAATCATTACCCCAAATTAAAGGCATGGGGAAAAACAGGATAGGGTCTCTCTGTTTAGATGTTTATTCCACAGACTTCATGGGTGTAGTGTATAAAAAGCGTCCTACAATTCCTCAAATTTTTTTTAATGAGATTTAATATTGCATTCTTTCTGGATGCCCAGTTATTTGTGAAATCATGTAAAACTGCTGACAGGTTTCAGGGAAATTGTGTATACAGTCAAAAATAACATCAGCTTTCATTACCACATACATCAAAAACTGGGGTTTAGTCATTAGTAAAGCATGTTGAGCATTTTGGGAGTGAACAAGAACCCAGTTCAGTAAAACTTAATTTGAAATCAGAGTTGTTTTAATAGGACCACTGGTATGGACGCTTCTCTTAAGGCCCACGTGCTTTTTCTAAGTTTTAGAGCCGATTTCGTCGCATCTCACATGTCGGGAATTTTGCTTGGCTCACATAAAAACAGAATTTGGGCCTCATACAGAAAAAGCATCACAACACTCCTTCCACAATGCTGGAGCACAAACCATCTCAGTCCTAACTCAGCCCTCAGCACAAAAAGACCAGAAGTGCCCAGCCATTTTTTGAAAGATGTATTTAACTTAATAGTTTACAGAATGTCACATTTCCCCCTTAAATTATTTGGTTACATTCTAGGTTGCAGAAACAGTCTTGTCAGATAGACAAAAGGAATCGTTTTGCCTGACTGAAGGACCTGCATCACAGTACCATCTCTTACTCAAAAAGAAAAGCCCAAGCAATATAATTGGCATTCACGTTCAAAGTGCTTAAATGCTCTGAAATTCTGCCTGGCTTCAGAATAGCTGAACAATATCTGAAGTATCTATTCTCTGTCCCAATTTGTATATTTTAAAAGTCATTAAATTCTGGAATGAATCATTAGGAAAACAATTCAAATGCTGTTAAACTGATAGTAATTTTGCCTCATAGGATAGATGTGAGTTTAATGTTTGCAAACAGCCAAATTCTTTTAAGATTTACACTCCATGGAGTTCAATATCAGCCAGGGAAGAATTACTAAATCAGGATCTACTTCAAGTACAGGTTTTGGCCCAGGACTATTTTTGGTCTTCCTCAGCTGCTTGTTTTGACAGCATCTAATCCCCCTCACACACCCACCAGCAGCCACACAATCCATCCATTTACACTTCCAAAGCAAATTGAAAATGAAACATTTTCAAATAATTACTCGCGGAAGTCTGTAATACAAATCCAAAAAGTAACTGCAATTCAGCTGTAATATTTCTTAGGGGGAAGAAAGGGAGGGGGAGAAAAATCTTACAGAATTGAATTCAAAATGTGACTTTCTCCTATACCGATGCTCTCATTGCCACCCCCCCCCCCCCCAAAATTTAAAATTAAAAAAAACGAAAAAACACCAAAAAATGAATCTAACTCCCAAAGAGCCTATCTACTCTATTTCACACATTCCCATTGGAAACACAACCCTTTTTCCACATTCAGAAGACTTTTCATTGAGTGAGTTATTACAGACCCTGGTGAAAGAACAGTAACTGAGAAGGTCTTCTGCAGGGGCACAAGGCAAAGAGGGAAGGGGGAAGGTGGGTGAAGGGGGAGAAATAGCCAAGGCTGGAACTGAAACAGTTCACCTTTGTCTGGAGAGCAGGATCACCCCCTCCAGGTTGAGCACTATGTTGAAAGAGCACGCTGCTGTGGCACACAGAGTGTTTCTGCACTCACACAGGAGAGGAACCTGGCCCACAGATGGCCTGTTCTCAGCTTTGTCAGCCACAAACAGACCTTTGAACTTTCTATTTATATAACAGTTTAGTGAGTTTAAGCCTCTTCCTGTATAACTGGCAGTTTGCTGGTTTTGCTGTAATTAGGCTACTTGTGATACATAATATAAAAAAGAAAAAAAGCCCAAGAGGTTGTTTCTCTGCAGTGAGAAGTCTTCCTCATCACAACCACACATCTAAGATGACATTCTTACCTGATCATCTTATTTCCCTTTGCCAGGTTTTAATTTACATACCTCAATACGAATTCTTCTGCTAAGTATTTTCTCAACTTCCACTTTTTTAAAGATTGGAGGACTTAAAATATTAATACCACCGACAATATATAATAAAGCCATGAATCTCTCTGCCTTTGTTTGTGCTAGTGAGAGGTATATATATATTCTGAGGTGGTTGGGTCTTTGTTGGGTTTTGTTGTTTCTCAGCTGCTGATTAATGACACCACCTTACTCGTAAGCAGGTTCAAATCCAGCCACATGGTCCCAGGACACAGCAAGATTTCATTTACTTGGTTACCACAGACAAGCGTGGAAAGTGATTTAAAAGATGAAATTTGATTTTTAACAGCAAGTGGTCCCCTTGGTGCACACAGGCATTCAAGCTTTTCATTATATCCATCTCCCCTCCTTTCTCCCTCACAGAATAGCTCGTATTAAATGCAAGCCCAGGTGAACATTTCTTATTCATCCAGGAATCATAGCAGACTTCAGCTTTGGCCCTTTCATCTCATCCCGAGTTTACATTCATTTAAATTGTTTTGGGTATTTTTCAGTTTTTCAAGTCTGGAAAAACATCCATGGGGATATTTGTGGCCTTATTTTACACATTTTACCCAAGTGTTACCAAAATCCCTGACACCAGCTCTCGGCTGCCCTCCCAACCACTTTCTTGATGAAGGTTCAACGAAACACCCCCATTCTTGTACCACTGTGATCTCCTAATATAGGAAACTCAAGGGCTGATCGTGCAGTTTGTATCAGGGCAAAGCTCCCACTAATCTTCCAAAATGCCAGGTGAGAATTTCAGCACACATGTAGTGGCACCACATGCTGTAACAACCACAGCTCTTGACAAAATACATTTCAAGAAGGGACACAAAAACGTAACTCCACTGGAGGCAGGGGGAAATCAACTGTATTTTTCCCATCAGCCCAAAACTTTTGGGAAGTCATTTCCTGGTATAAAGGCAAAGTAGAGTAAGTTTACCTTTGCACCTTTTCATCAGATTAAAAAATAATTCTGCTCCAGCTATAAATATTTTTTTAATATATTTCTCAGGCTAACAATGTTTCTGTTGTAGTTTGCATACAGATAATACAGACACCCACACACCCAGTAGGCCCCAGCTTGCCTTCTTGGCGACTGCAGCACAGATTAGCAGAAGTTTTGGGTTTGCAAGGAATGCAGAAGAGGGTCCCTAATTGCTTTATAAATGCTTGTGAAACACGTTTTACAAAGGCCAGCTTACAGGCAGACCGAGGACAGCTTCAAAATAAGCAGCAGCAATTCACACATCACGTTATATATACTTATTTGTAAATACTATCAAGTAACCACACCGTCACTGATACACAGACAAAGTTAACAAACCTTGATGGGTGAGCATGCACATTTCTGGGTGTGTAGGGATGGTATACATAACAGCTTACATATATACATATATATGTATGTTTATGGATAGATGAGCTAAACTCAGCTCTCTGTAAGCCACGCAACTACTTGTCAGAGAGAAAAATATTTACGTGTGTTATAAAATACATGTCACGTTCGTGTATACACGCAGATTACGTACCCATATATTACACATGTGCACTTGCATACACTAATTGGATTACTAAAAGCTAAATCCAAATTGACCTCAGCAATAAGTAACTGTTGTGAACGCCTGTGCCATATAGAGAGTTTGTGCACATATCAAACAATTTGAAACAGTCAAAGTAAAAATGTTCTCTCCTCATGGACCCTAAAAACAATGCATTTTCACGGTACGAAAGCAAGCAAATGGAATTTCTAGAACAAGTGGCAAGATGTTCATATTTTATGGAAAAACAGAAGCGCAAGACTTCCCTTCTTTCTGATGTACATCTCTAAATCCACATAAAACCATAGTCAAATGAAAGTAAGTTATTAAGCAAACACTAAAACTCAATACCTATAATGTGCTTAGTATTTGAACTACACCCACATATCGGGTTGTAACAGCTTTTATTAAATTAATGATGTTACCCACATTATAAATTAGGTAAATTGTATGCAATATTATTTGAGTGGTAATACAGTGGTTATCAGTTGTCTGCAAAATAAATTAGTGTAGCAGAGTAAAGATAGTGTGGTAGAAGCATAATATTTAATTGAGCACTAATTTTATTGTGATTATTACTTTTAAATAACAACAGCATGATTATTAGAAGATGTAATACAATGGTTTATGCAGAGCTGATAAAACACCCACATGATCCAAAACGCCTGCTAACAGATTAATATTGATACAGTGTAATTTACAGTTGCAAGGATTTACTCCAAATTGCTGTAAAATGGAACGTGACAGGTATTTGGTTCTGATTACCATGGATTTGCAAGTATTGCTGTTAGACCATGTCTGGCAAAATGATAGTTATTAACTAGATATGTTATCTCTTTCCTAGACATACCTTTATATTATCAACTAAGTAAAGTAAACCCTCTGCAAAACACGAGGTCCAAATGCACATGCATGCACACATATAATCTGTGTGACATTTAGAGATTAGGATCACAAAAACAGTATTTTCATCTCTTTCTTTCTTGGCAAACTGCACTCCAGCCTAAAAGCATTTAACAAAGCAGTACCCAACCCCTGAATTTCACCATGCATAGTTAAAGAATTATAAATATATTCACTAAATTGAAAAGTAAAGAAAGAACCCATAAAACCAGACAAAGAATAAGCACAGTCTCATTAACCAGCCGGGGAAGTGACTAAATACCTACCCAAATTCTAACTTTCCCAGCTATTGTCACCCATCAAAAATTCCTTAACATTCACTTTGATAGCAAGTTTACAATACACTTAAACAGATGCACCGACCTTTTTAAGCGTGCATCTATTTGCAGAGCAATATAAACCTAAAATTTCACTCTTGGAAGAAAAAAAAAGGGGGGGAAAGAGAGGCAGGGAGGGGGAAGAAAAAAGAGACCTGCTATAATATCACGGGCACTGATCTTCCCACTTCCAAAACTAACTTCAATAACGCTCCATCAAGAATAGAAAACCAGCAAAACCAAGCAAGAGAACACCCCCCCAAAACCGATCAGGGCTCACAGGCGAACTGTGCCACACAGCAAAAACTACAGTTGCTGTTCTCCCCCGTGAAAAGGAACATTGTCAGTGACAGCAGTAAACACAACATTAGCAGAAGCCGCGATCCCGGGGAAACATCGCCTCCGCTGCACCGCTCCTCTGCCCGGGAGGGGGCTGCTGCTGCCGCTCCCGCAGCGGCACCCGGCACATTTCGCCGTCCCGTCCTTCCCCCGCGGGCCAACTTCGCCCCCCGCCGCCGCCGCGGACCGAGCGGAGCTCCCGGAGCCGCGGCCGCGGAGCGCGCCCGGAGCCGCCCGGCACCGGCACCGGCGGCTGCCCCGGGCGGCCCCGCACCGCTGGCACCGGGGGCTTCCCCCCGCAACAAAGGCTCCGGCACCGGGGGCAGCGAGCAGGGAAGCGAGGAAGGAGGCAGCTGTGAGAAGGAGAGAGGGGTGGAGAGACACGGGGTGGCGGAGGGGGGAAAAAAAAGGAGAAAAACCAAAACCAAAAAAAAAAAAAACCAAAAAAACAAACCACCCCCCGGAAAAAAAAAAAAAAACCTACCACTGCTGCTCTAAGTCCCAGTCCCTGAAAAAGTCGAATAGGTCCATAACGATGTGGTGGGGGAGAGACTCAGAGAAGTGGGTTGCCCCCTCCCCTGCCGCCCCGCAGAGCCGAGCCGAGCCGAGCCGGCGCGGCTATCGCTGCCCGGCCCGCATGGGCAGCGGCGCCGCGGGGAGCGGCGGCCGCCGCGGGGCCGCGCGGAGCCGCCCGGGGTGGCGGGAGCGCCGCCGCCGCCGCCAGCAGCGGCGCGGCTGTGCCCGGCTGGGAGAGGCGGCTCGGCGGCGGCGGCGGCCCGGCGCACACACACAGACGGGCGGGCAGCCTGCCTCGCACACCGCGAGGGGAGGAGCCGGGGCGGCCCGAAGCCGCGGCATGGAGCCGCCGCGGCAGCACCGCCGGGATCCGGCGGAGCCGCGAGACCCCGCCGGGAGCGCGGGGAAGTTTAGCTGGGAGGAGGAGGAGGAGGAGGAGGAACGGCGGGGGGATGCGGGGAGCAGCGCGGGCTTCGCGCCTCCGGGAGACGCGGAGAGGCCTGGCTGGGCTTGGGAGAGAATTACAAAAAAAAACCCAAAAAAACAAAACACCAAAAACCAACAAAAAACCAAACAGACACCTATAATTTAATTGCCAAAGCCAACTCCTGCGAGTGGACAAACCTGCCTGCGCAAACATGCCAGCACTCTCGGGTCTGCCTTGCTGGGAGATGCAGGATGGCAGAGAAGGGCAGAGCAGAGCCAGATCAGGGAGGCTGCAGGGGCTGGATGAGAATGGCCCTCCCGGGGTCTGGATCCAGGGGAGCAGCCTGCACCCCAGCTGGGATGGTGACCCTTCCTGCTGCCCGCCTGCTGCGTGAGTGATGGACAGTGACACAGCTCACCTGCGGGCAGCAGACAGGACAGGGGCAATCCAGAGCCTCCTGCAGAGACCACCCCACTCCCAGCTGGCCCCAGGGAGAAGCCAAGCACAAGTCCTAGACTGCTCCATACACAGAAGGGCCTCCACATTCTTAATCAAATTTTTTTCTACTCAGGTTCACATGCCCTGCTTGCATGCTTCTGTATCCAGCTGCCTTCTAAACAGTAACCAAGGTATTACAATTTTCCATATCCCTGTTACATTTATGAAATTCCAAATACATATACCCAACTGAACAAATACGTTGCTACTGCAAAGACAAGACCAAAACTGTGTTCATTTTCACTCCAGTGTTCCACAGGACCAGTCACACCCTGATCTTCCCCACATGCCAGCGAGTCTCAGTGACTTGGTGTTGGTGAAGTTTGAAATGACCCTTGCTTTGGTGGGCTCCCATCTCCACAGCCATGTCCCGGTCCCAGGAGGCTCATGCAGCTGGTCACAGTAGCCAGCTCTGCCACCAGAGACAAGGCTCCAGTGAACCCTCTAACAGAAGCATCTTTATGGGCTTCCTGAGAACTAAGAGACAAATCTAAGATTATAAATTAGATCAGTGGCAGAGCAGCTAATGTAATCCACAATTTTTGCCTTCCTAAGGAGTACACAATTGTTTTATAAGTGCTATTGGGTTAAAAATATTGCTGAAGAAAAGCTATGGCACCCAGCAAACCCCAAAGCACTGCTCCTCTCTCTGCCATGGGCAGGCAGGTGGACACAGCATTTCCTTTCTAGCACCTATATTTTCTCTACAAACAGACTCAAACATACTGCTCTGGGCCTGGAGCTTTAAAATATTGTGAATTGGTCCCCTCTCTTGTCTGTTTCCTATTTAAGCATCATCGTTGGTTTTAAAGGCCCCATTCAAAATCATAACTTGTGGCCAATCATAACTTCAGACCAATATGGGAGGTGGAATCACATTTTCAGAATGTTAATCCAGAAACAAGTAGAGAGGGCTTTTTTAAAAAAATAACTATTAATATAAATAAAAGCTTAGTCCATCACCTAGTCACATTCAATAACTTGCCTGTTTTCAGTATCTTGAGCTTCAACAATGAAGCTCAAACAACTTACTAAAGCACAGGGACTTGCAGGAGGTGGCAGTTATACTCCTCCTGTTTTCAGAGGGTCCTGGTTGCTGCCAGTCAGCAGCCCCTGCAACAAAAAGTGGTCTGCAACAGACCTTGCTCTGCCCAGCAGAAAGAAAAACACTTCACAGGTACAAGTGCCTTCACTTTCTTAAAGCCTTCTTTAAAATCTTCAGAAACTAGCAAAAGGTGCACAAAATAGATCCTGAAAAGGCTTTCAGAACACATTCCAGCAAAAGGGTGGGAGATCCTTCATGAGCAAGCAAACCTGCTGTTCCCATGAAGGGCAAAAGCAGAGGTAATCCCTCTCCTCAGAAGTTGCACATTTGGCACCTGGAGCTCCCCAAACACCCCATGCCCTCAGCTGCCTGAGAAAGTTTGTGCACAAAGCAGGTTTTTGCATTCAGATTTCAAACCCCTGACGATGCACTGCTGCAGAGACCCAGCCCAGGCTCCACTGGGGCCCCATGCTGGACACGTGTCTGCTGCCATGGGGGCTGGCAGGACAGTGCCTTCTCCAGCCCTCTCCCCAGGGACACAGCACACCCACACTTGGCCACACACGACCTCAACGCACACCAGCAGAGTGTGAGCTGGCCCTGCTCACTGCCTGCTCACTGAGGCCAGGACTGCAGGAGCAAAGGGCTGTGGGAAGCATGTCGGGGTGTACCTGTTCCCCCAGTGCCTGGCTGCTGGCAGCAGGGATCCAGCACCCTCTGCAAACTGCCCGCTCAAGGGCAAGAGCAAACATGAGGCTGTCCCAGCCCTGCTCCGCAGAGCGAAAAAAACAAAAAAAACAACAAACCAACAAGACAGGGTTCCTTTTACCCGAACTGCCAGGAATAGAAAATTCAACTGCCCTCGGCGTGACCTCTTTTACAGTTATAGTGGAAAATACAACTGCGGTTCCCAGCACCTGCAACAGCTCAGAGTGGGGATAATAAGATCAGCAAGGCCTCCTGGCCCTGTTCACTGCCGCCCCGCAGCCTGCTACAAAGGGGAGTGCTGGCTCAGCACGGGTCAGGCTCCGGTTTTGCCGACGAGGCTGCAGGCTGAGAGCCCTGCTGCCATTTCACCCACCCCTGCCCTGTGCCAGCCAGCCCTTCCCTGCCCATCCTGCTCTACAAGCCCAGAGCCGGCTTTCTGGCAGGATGCTCCTGGTGGGTGGCTTTGGTGGTTGTCTCCATTTAGGGTCAGAGGAGGAGTCCTGCCAGGGCATCTCTCTGATGGAAGCACAAATGCCTGGACCCCTCTGGTGGCTGCTGCTGCCATGGTCGGGACTGGGCAACCGTGGGTGGGCTCACAAGCTGAAAGCACCCTACAACCACAGGAGCTGCTGAAGTTGCACCAAAATGGTCAAACTTCCCACCTGTTTCATCAGGTTCAGCAGCAAACAGTGCAGAACAGAGTCTGAAGCAGCGAAGGGGCATCCCAGCCTCATTCTTTCTCTTTGAAACCCGCCTATATCCCATGACAATCTTGCTACCCAAAGGCTTTGCACACATATGCACTGTATATGCAAAGGAACATACAAAAGCAATGAGGAAGACGTGGAGTAAGGATGAGGGCTTGTTTAGTGCTCTATTCCAAAGGCAGGGCTCAGCAGCCCGGTGTCCCTGTTCCTGAAGGAAGAGAGACAAGGCTGTGCCCACACTGGATTGGGTGAGACTGGGGCCAGCAGTCCAGAGCCACAGAGGCAAAAGGTAACTGAGCTGCAAACCTTGTGAGACAACACGGAAACCTTTCCTGCTGAGAATACTCCATTTGATCCAAAGAAAACCCTATTTTCCCACAAACAAGAATAATGAAATCACAGTTTTCTATCCAGAAAATGTTAATGGAAAATTTGTGCCTAGCTATGAATACAGATTGGAGATATTTGGATTTCTGAGGAAAGGAAGGGCAGTCATTTTCACAGTGTGAAAAAATGAAGCTAACAGAGTTCATATTTCTCTGTGAAGCCATGATTGATTTTTCTTTCTGTACCTCATCATACTGCACTAAACATGTACAGAGAACAAACTTACATCTTAGATAAAGCACACAGATTACATTATACATTGAAATTAAGTTAATATTAGCATCTGTTTAAAGGTAGGCACAAGAATATTTAGCCCATCTCTCTGAGAACAGCTGTTGGCAGGAAGTGCATAAATCTTATGTATCCTAAAGCTGCTATATCACACAAAAAAAAATCACAGTGAGATGTGCATATATAAAGCAGAAACCCATCATGTGCTGCCTTCATGGCTAAATTTCCTCTTTGGAAGTACAGAAGTATTTCAGTTACTGAAAGTACGTTGGTCCTCAATTTCAGTGTGTATATATAGGCGATCTTTATTTTCCTGCCATCTTAATTGTAAATTATCAACTCTGTGCTGCCTGAGTGATTATTTAACTGTGGCAGAACTATTCTTATTAGCATTGTTACTCCTATTTTAGGAAAGAAGAATAATTTAATACAATAATCACTTCTGAGAATATATTGATAAAGTGGTTCTTACTGAGAGAAGGGGGAGTGTTCTCCTGTCCTCTGAATAATCCTCCCTTCATTAAGTTTCTCCGCACTCCTTTAGGAAACATGGTGTTTTGATATTTTTGTTCACAATGGCAAGCTTTTACGTATCATGTTAGGATGTGTCCAGAGATACCTTCCAGGACACACTGATTCATCATGCTCTGTTCCTATGAGGTGCACAGTGGATGCTTTAAGGTCCCACAATAGTCGGATGTGAATTAGTCATAGGGGTTTCAGCTCCCTCTTTTGGTACCTCTCTGTATGTTGGCCACGTATCAGCAAAAGCCCCAGGAATGCCATTTTCAGGTGGCGAGAAAGTCCTCCCTAATACGTGTTACAAAGTAATGCTTTCAGAGACACACATTGATAACCCAGCAGTCCACGTCAGAAGTGTTGTGGGGCTCAGACTGTGACACTGTGGGGCCCTACCCGACTGAGGCACAGCTCCACCTGATGTTTTGCCACTATCAGGATAAATCAGGAGGAAAAAAAGCACAATTATGACATTCCTATTTATTACTGTCACTCTGCACATTAGCCAGGCAGCTCTTAAAACACTGCCAGGATAGTCTAAACTTCAAAACTAGGCAAGATAGAGACTGCAGTCAAAAGCTGGAAGAAAGTCATTTCAGAAACAAGTAAACCAAAAAGCTCTACTGGAAAGAAGATGCAAATCAGTTGTGAAAAGCAAGAGGGAGGATCACAGAACTACGAATTTGGAGGATGACAGTGGTCAAAGTACAAAGGCTCTATGAAAAAATCAAACCAATTTGACTTTCAAGTAGACATTTCATTAATAGAATCATCACAGTTTGATCTTTTTCTGAACAGCCAGCCCTCCTCTTTTTTTTTTTCTTCTCGTTTTAAGTTTATGACCAATACTTTTGTTTGCAGGATTCAAAGCAGCTGGCATCTTCTTCTAAGATTTAGGAACAAATTTATTTCACACTTCCTAACTGATTGTAAAACGATTGGTGGAAGTGAGTAGCTGAGGAGGAGGCCATCGTTGCAATCCTTCCTTTAACCAAACCAATCACTTACAGCCTTAGCATGGCTCTCACATCTCCTACCCTGGCACACAGAAGCAATCCTGTAGTAGCTTTTTAACCAATTGCACGACCATATGTTCCTCATGAGTGGAACCAAAGACAATGCACAGCATAAAACAAAGCTACCACACCAACTTTCGAAACGCAAACACAGCCAGAAAATTGAAGTGCAAAAAGCATGGTAAAAAGGCTTTTCACATCAAGTTTCTTTCTTTCTGCCATGTTGCTTTCAAAAGACAGAAGCACTTAGAGCAACGATGTCTATATATAAGCTGCTGAAGTACTGTCTTGTCTTCAGCGATTTTATGATGATATTCTCTAATGCACTTTGCAGAAAACATAAGACTAGGCAAAGCTTCCTTTTTTTGAAGGAAACAAAAAGAATAATTATGGCACATAACATTAGCACAGAGGTGGAATATCAGAGAAGAAAGGCTGCTCTTTTTCCTTTCTCATTCTCCCTTTTCTTCTGTTATTCTGGTAAGATCACTGCATTATGTTCGTCCCCTTCACCTCAATTGCCTGCTTACCTATATAGGAAAATAGGACTTCCTGTTTCTACTAATATTAGAAGATGGCATCTCTAACAAATATGTTCAGAGCAGATGCTATAGCTGTTCAGGATTAACTATGAGAACCAACAAAATTCAAGCAACAGCTCGGGTATTGGTCTAGTTGTTCAATACCAAAACAAAGGAATTCAGTCATAAATCCAAAGCATTAAAAAGTGCAAATTATCTCTAGGTATATGAAATATTCCATGTGACAACAACTCCTGACAACAAAGGGGTCAGACAAAATCTAAATTCATTTTAGGAGAGGACTTTCCCCTGAGAAGATGTTGGTAAATACCTACAAAACATTTCTTTTCAGTTAAAAAAAAAGCATTAATAAATTATGTCAACTTAATTGCAGAATCCCTGTGTTTCACAAATACATACCCCGCTGAACGTACTGCAGTTTTGTTCACAAATTTGATCAATGTCACAGTATTTTGGGAGAGTTTCCCAGGTGCATGGGGGGCCAACAGACTTGAGGCAGTTGTGAGAAAACAGAAGTGTCTGCTTTCCATGGGCAGACACAGCCAGTCATCCAGGCACTTGGGCAATGAATGGGTCCTATAGACATATACATTCTAGTTTGCTCTGCTGTGACAAATGTTATGGTATAGAATATAATTTAGGGGATCAGCTCACATGTCCATTTGGCAAGCACAGAGCACTGCATGAACGTTAGTGTTTGGATTTCACACCTCCCAGGTTTTACAAAAAAAAGCCAGTTCTGACTTAAGGAAAAGATATTCGGGCCCACTTAGAAGACAACAGCAGAGAACTCCTCATTTGAACTTCTTCTGAGCCCTGAAGACCCTGGTGAACCTGATACTCCACATAGAAATAGCACTGGGATTAGAGCAACCGAGATGGCTCCATCAAAGGCCTTTGACAGGTCTTAGAAAGGTTCTGCTGAGAACAGTGCAAGACCATTGCAGCAATTTCTTTTATTCAAGAGATGAATGCCTTGCATATTTATTTCATAAAGTGAGAACCAGTATCCCAAACAAATAGCTAGAATGATATTATTCAGCCTTTTTCCTGGCAACCAGGCTTAACGACCGTGTCTTGCTTTTCTGGGAAACCTGCCAGGTGAGCTTTGAAAGGATTGTAGTGCTGACGGCAAAGTCTAGAGGGTTCGTTTCCATGTGTTACCAGAGGTCTGCTAAAATAATCAGGAGGAGGAGGCAAAGGCCTTCATCCTGCACAAGAGAGGAGGATTGGAGCATAATGGCCTTGCCCGGAGGGAAGCCGAGAAGGCAATTAAGCTCACCGGGGCATGGACTGTCTTTTACCATTGTTTGCACAGCTCTGGCACTGAGGCACCCCAGAGTTAAGTCTTTAAAAGTGGTTAAATGACTTATGCTCTTAAAATCTATTTCCAAAAGCGAGTAATATAACTTCCTTTTACTCCCGTCATTGGGCCCAGGGTGAAATTCCACTCCTACCTGCCCTTTTTTTTTTTTTCCCCTCATCCTTGATGAAAAATTTACCTGGTTCACTTGTGATTCTAGTGTGTACAGTGACTGTGCCTTGAGAGGTCATCTCAACAGCTATAAGCAGCAGGTGATGCTAAATGATGTTTTAATTTTGTGATGTCACCACATTTACTGAAAATTAAGTTTTGAGGAAAAAAGTGCATAACCAAACAGAGTTATTAAATCAGAATAATCCAAGCTGCATAATGAAGAGCTGCCAAGTGAAAAATTTGCTACTGTGACTTACATATTGAACTGATTTAAATGACCTAATTTATGAAAATGCATTTTAAGAGTGTCATTCTGTCAATGTGGAAAACTAGTGCTGTAAGAGTCAGTAATCATCATACTTCTGATAGCATTAATGTGAATTTGCCTATTATATAGGATAGATTATTAGCTGTTTCATCTCTATGGAAAACACTGATATTGACAAAGGGAGAATTTAACTTTGAGTGAAAAAGACACACTTGGCAAGAGTTTAAAAGCAGATAGTATTTATGTAAATATAATGAGGAAGATTATAGCTGATCTCCTTGACATTATTCTTCAATACAAAAGATGGAAACATTAGTAATTTATCTGGACTATACTAAGATAGCTAAATATAGAGGAGGAAATCTTAGAGCCAGCTGAAGGGACACCTGAAAAGCCTTTGTCCACCCTGTTAGGAACAGAAACCTCTTGTACATTGCAGGTGACTGAACCAAACAGAGATTGTTACAGGTAACAGTGCAAACCACCATGGAAGAACTTGCCTAAGTGATCATGGACCCTTATGTTCCTTGTTCACTCCGAGTTTTAAAGGCCCAGAAATAACAATTGAGGCAAATGATGTATCTCTTTAATGCAACTGAAATATAGTACACTCATGAATACCGTATTTATGTGTTTTTTAAAAGCTAGAAGTACAACATTGCACCACCAAACCCACTTACAAGAGCAAGTCACCATGTCAGTGGTCATACTTGCAGATTAGTTTTAGGTACCTGCTAGACATCATAAAACAAAGAAGTCAATCAAGAACAGAACAGCCAACTACAGCCTAAGGATATTAAAAATATAGAACAATATCTATCACCCCAACTGCAACCTTAAAACCACATGACAGATCAGTTGTTAGGAGAAAAAAGTCAACCACAGATCAATATAATCAAGAGACTGATTACTTGACTGAGGAAAAAAATTAGTATCCTATGCATAGAGAGATTTCTTTTTGGATTACAGTGACAAATGCTTCCTGATCTTTCTAAGACCCGCACACATTTGCTGATGGTTCATTCAACTGGCCTCAGAAGAGGCAAAGATTTTCTTAAGTAGGTGCTTGAAATCACATTGACATATTTAGAGGAAAATCAAAACAGTTCCTTTGGTTCTGGTTTGTGCTTTTAAGAATGTAGTTTCAAGCACAAACGTTTTAGAAATCAGGGCAGGAGCCATTGGGAAGGCTGTACACAAACAAAATGTGATACAATAAGCTAACTAAAGTAACTAAACAAATTAAAGTATATATATATATATATATACCTGGGTCAGGACAACTGCTGTAGTTTTCTGTATGTTATTTAAAATCTTTATTTATTTAGATATTTTTCCTGATAAAAGTACTTTGTATCTTTCACATTTCCTATAACAGCAAAGCCATGAGTACTAAGTGCTACTGCCTTTATGCAACAAAGAGTCACTTTAGTGGTCTGCTAAGGCCTTCAATTTCTGAAATCCAGTTTTATCACATACATTTCCTAACAACTGGGTTTCACTTTCCTCTGTCAAAATACAGAATTATTTGAACACGTTTTAGAATTAGTTATGTTAACCTGCACCTTGAGAGCAGTCACAGTATTAAATGGTAGACACCCATTAGAAGGAACAAGTTGGAGTCATTGAATCCTTTATACAACATTTTTGTAAAATTTTAAACATCATTTTGAGAAGCAGAAAATGTACCAGTCCAGTGATATCTGTCATTACTCATTTTCATATACTCAACGTGATTATTCATTACTCAAAAATGACATAGTTAAATGCTAAGCCTTGCTAAAATATTGATCATAATATGTAGGGGCATATAATTTATCTGAATCAAGTGAAATATGTTTTCCTCAGCAAGATGATGAAAGCTTGTCTCATTACAGCATTATTTCTACTGAAGTTTCCACCATTAGTTAGTTTAATGACTCTGTGAACATTTTAATTGAGAAGATCCCTGTGTCAGTTGCTCATTCAAGACACATGGATGGGTTTAGATTTGGGAAGGAGAAAAATGTGCAGTCAGCTGTGCTCAGCCTGAGAGCACAGGCAGAAGGCAGAGACCAGGTATAACAAAACACCCAGATCAGGAGGGGCAGGAGGAATTGGAGAGGAAAAGGCAACGAGTGTTACAAGCCAGGAGATGTGGAAGGATGTAAACTGCTGGTAAGAATCCTCAGGCTGGCCGTGTGATGTACAAATATGTGTTTGCTTAAGTCATACAGACCCCCTCTACCCTCCAAAAAATATCCACCAAGGCCAGTGGAAAACTACACTGACCTTTGAGAGTCAAGCCTGATAAGAAAAGGTAAACGTGGCTAGTACAAGCCTTGGTTTCACTCTGAATATCTGCTTTATAAAGGAGAACAAATTAACCCGCACTCTTGCATCATCTCCTACCTGCACACAACAACTCACATACATTCAAAGGGAGAAATCCGAGTAAACCACTACTTCACATCAGCTGCTTGTAGCTGGTCAGCAGATCTGTTCAAGGGGTGCCCTGCTGTCCTCCCTGGGGATGTGAGCTGGGTCTTGAGCAGCTCATCCATGAACTCTGCTATTGCTGTCAGTAGTGTGGCACCCAAGTGCTGACACAAAATAACTTGTAGCTAATCTTGCCCTTGTTACTGATAAATTAAGGAAAGTGTTGCTACTGTAGACTGCATTACCTCTGTGTAAGTGGAAGTGGGGTCATTCCTACCTGTACACTCAGCTCTGAAAAAAATAGAGAAATCCAGGAGGAAAACAGACAAGTAATGTTCTTATTTAACCAGAAAAATATACGGGGGATGGTGAGAGATTTTTATTTCTGCTTCCCAGCTACTGAAACAAAAGTTAAGAGCTCAAGTGATTCGCCTGAAATCACATAGTTCTATGTATTTTAGTCTGAATGTCAGATCACCAGGCTAAACTGTTTGCTTAGTCCCCTTTCAGTTGCTGCTGATATCAGGTGACACCACAGGTTTATGCTTTGAACATTCACAAGTTACTTCAGGGCACATAAGAGTGCAGGATGCCTCCTTCAGTAACTTACTTGGCTTAATTGAAAGATCTTTGACTTGGGACCATATCTCTTTGTAGCTATCTACTTTGTCCAGCATAGCATCCTTGATCCTGGTTGGATTCTTGGAGAGCTGTAATTATTGAACATGAGAACCAGTCATTTTGTAGCTACTGATCCAGGGCACAGACAATTGATTGAAAGCGGGTTACTGAAGCATAACCAGCTGCTGTCATGCACACACATAACAAAAATAGGACCAAAAAACAGAGGTACTTGGAAATGCCATAAGGGACTCGACCTCAAACATCCCACATGCCATTTGTACAGCATGCACCACAGATGACATTCTCCTTCTGAGGGCTCTTTCGGGGCAGCCTCAGATATTAAGTGCTCAAGTTACTAGTCCAGAGCTAAATGTACATTTTGTCTTCAGAAATGGTTACCCAGAGAAATGCACTGGGACTAACTGAACAGGCCAGCATGCCAGGTCCTGCACTCAGGTCACAACAATCCAGGCAGTGCTGCAGGCTGGAGGCAGAGCGGCTGGAAAGCTGCCCAGTGGAAAAAGACCTGGGAGTGCTGGTCAACAGTATCTGAACATGAGCCATCGTGTGCCCAGGTGGCCAGGAAGGCCAATGGCACCTGGCCTGTACCAGCAATAGTGTGACCAGCAGGACAGGGCAGTGACCATCCCCCTGTACTGGGCACTGGTGAGGCCACACCTTGAATGCTGTTTTCAGTTCTGGGCCCCTCATGACAAGAAAGACATTGAGGTGCTGCAGTGAGTCCAGAGGAGGGCAATGGAGCTGAGGGAGGTTCTGCGCACAAGTCTAATGAGTGGCTGAGGGACATGGGGGGGAGTTCAGCCTGGAGAAAAGGAGGCTCAGGTGAGACCTTGTTGCTCTCTACAGCTACGTGAGAGGAGGTTGTAGCCAGGTGGAAGGCGGTCTCTTCTCCCAGGAAACGAGCATTAGGGCAAAAAGAAATGGCCTCAAGTTGTGCCGTGGGAGGTTTAGATTGGATATTAAGAAAGATTTCTCACCAAAAGGGCTGCCAAGCACTGGAACAGACTGCCCAGGGAAGTGTTAGAGTCATTATCCCTGGAGGCTTTCAGAAGACATGGAGATGTGACACTTGAGGACATGGTTCAATAGTGACTTGGCAGTGCTGGGTTAACAGTTGGACTCAATGATCCTAAAGGTCTTTTCCAACCTGAACAAGTCTATGATTCAGCCAATGGAAGTATTGCTACCACAGTGCATCCCCACATTCATGAATAGAAATAGAGAAAAGCACAGCAGTTTAAAAATGTCATTTCTATAGGAAAAAAAAATGAAAGAGGATGAATCTCTGAATATTTCTGAGAATGTCATTTGATTAATACATGCAAACCTGGAAAGCTTAAGCCTAGAAAAGAGGAAAAAATTAAACCTAATAGGATTAATTCTAAACAATCACACATTTTACATAAAGAAAATGAAGTGTTTGACATAAACACTTCATAAGCAAGATGATTTACATTATTTTCACTTTGTTTGTGATTATTGGAAATAAAATATACAACCCTGCACTCATTTGACTTGTTCTATAGAACCTTTGCTGAACCTTTCTATAAAATCATACACATGCAAGATCAAAGGAGAGATGAGAAGTAAAATGTGCTTCATTATGGGAAGTACAGCTCATATCCTCCTCCACAACACAATTTATTAGTATCTAATAGAATTGTAATGTTTTCTCATTCTACACTTTTACAGCTGCATCAAAATATTAAAGTGTGAATTGCAATTAAACTCACACAGTGCTCTTAGCATAATTTCCCTTGTATTAATACTTAGCAAAACCAAGTTATTGGTGTATATTACTCTTGATACTGGTTGTCATAAAGGGATAAAGCCTCCAAATAGTAATAAAGTATATTTTACTGGAGAGAGAGCAGCAGTACGAAAAAACATTATGCTACTGGAGTTGTTAATTTCTGTGGAAGAGGGTGGGGAGAGAAAGGCTTTTGACTCCTTAAATTACAGTTTGCAGGTTAGTACACCAACTCACTTTAATCTTGCTAAACAGGTAATTTACTTGCTTTCTGAGTGCACCCAATGTGCAAGGAAATGCTAGTGCACTCCAGGGATGATTCCAAGATTGATTGCTTGGCTCTAGTCACCGGTAACAGTATGAATTCTGCTAAGCTCCATTTTCGATATGCCTAAAATATTTAAAGATTTTAGAGGGGAAAAAAAAGGAGGGGCAATATTTCTTTCCTGTAACTGCAATTTATGGGTGCATGGCCTGCTCAACTGAAGAATTTTGAAGCAGAAGAGCTAAACTACTACTTGCAAGTGGCAATAGGCACACTGACTTGGGTAGAGCACTTGCAGGTGTGACATGCTTAAGTTATCCCTTAGGAAGTTCAGAAGTTATTTTTTTTTATTTTCCAGCTGCTCCTTAGATTAGAAGTTGGCTGTAGCTTTTTGTGGTTTATAGTTCAGAAACTGAGCTCTGCAAAAATGTCCTCGTGGAAGAAATAGAGAACTTTCATATTTGCTTATGGAAGGAAAAGACAAAGTGGCTTAATTAAATGCCATTAAGTGGACATAATTTTGATAGGATAGCCTGGGCTGGATAGTTCTATAACAGCATCTGGAAGTACCAATTTAAGTATCAAGAAGCACATTTTCTCTGCTTCTTTTAGGAACCCACCAGGTAGAACAAACTATTTCATATTCTAAGTGCTGACCCATTGTGTAATCAGAAGTGGAGCTGCAGTGGGGGTCAACACATTTGATCAGGTTTTGCCTGTTTACCCAGGGCTGCAAGCAATGAAGACTTGGCCATGCAGGCTGCAACCAAAAGCCCAGTGAGGTTGTGCAGTCTCCCCTGTAAATCATGTCATGAAAACAAAAGACCTTTTTATTTAGTTAACAATAAAATCCCAGTCTCAGGGTGATACTAAAGGAGGTTTTGAAAGATTATGTTGACTTATTTCAGATAGGCTCGTGGTTTTACTAACATCCAGTATGTGCTATTGATAAAGGACCTTCTTAGTTGTTGCCCTCCAACTTGCAAAGGTATTTCTGCCAGTGGAGATTTCGCTCCCTTCCAGAGAGAGGGATCCCTTTGCACCAGGATTAAAGACTGCTGAGTAGGGAGGTGCTAAGTCCTGTGAATGGACCACCAGATTCCGGTCCATGCACTTTCACACATCATGAAACGAAATACAAATAAAGCAAACCTTCTAAAACTGCTGCAAGCTCCAGTCCCGCTGCCATTGATGTTAGATTGTTTTTAACAGCTTTGTCTTCTGTCTGTGACAATTACTGCTGATAGATCCTCTGATCTGGGTAGGCTGAACATGAGGAGTCTGTTTCACAGCCCACAGAATCAACACTGTGGTGTCTGGGATTTGCTGTGCCATTCATGAACTGCCAAGATAACTGCATCATTGCAATATGTCACACATTTCCTGGGTTTCCTCCCCTTTTCTTCTCCCTCCCTTATGATTTTTTCCTCCCAAAAATTTGATATCTCCTGCCTAAGCCACCAGTTACCAGAACAGATCAAAGTACTTAAATATGATGAAAAAGCCATTAATTGCCACCAGCCTGACCTCCCATCACAGGCTACCTCCCTCCTCACTCAGCATGGGGAGGTTCATCTCCTAACTCTGTTAGGACCCAGTACAATAATCACTCCTGAGCAACAGCAGTGGTGACATTATTTGGCTCGTGAGGCTATGAGAACCTGGTGAGGTAGAGACTAGCAAAAGTAATATGGTGACAGTCTGTATTTAAAATAAAAATGGTTAAATATTCAAGGATCTAACCCAAAGCTTATTTAAATTCAGTAGAAGTTTCAAATGTGGCCCCTAATATTTAAGCACATCTTGGAAAGACCTTGAGCACCCAGGACTGTGGCAAGGTTTACTCATCTAAGTCTGGCTGAAAATAAAATTCTCCATTCCTTCCTCTGTTTCTCATGGTACATTTCCTAACAGTATAATTTACAGAAAAATGATCAAAATATCATTAAGAAATGTCAGTACTCTCAGCCAAGCTCCTTTCAGACATATAAGCAGTGTGTGGCAGCATAATAAAGTCATGATTAGCAGTGTCCTTTAAATTGCAGGAAAGGGAGACAGAGTAGATGTGCCCTATTCCATCTCTGAACAAGCTCTTTGCGTGACTGTGAGCAAGTACATGTCTAGCAATGCCTGGGCATAACTCAATTTTTTCATGCCTGTAAAGATATTAGTCCCTCAGTATATCATCTTCTCCCTGTACATCAGAAGCCATGGATAAACATTGATTAGACACCCCCTTTATTGTAAGGAACTTATTCTCAGATCCAGAGAAACACACTGCAGAAGCTGCTTCCTGCTCAGCCCAGCACTGGGGCCAAGGAGGGACAAAGCAGCAGCTGAACGTGATGGGATCCTGGACATTAGCAATGGACACAGCTTACCTCAGAGTTAAGAGTTAGTTTTGCCCTGGGAAATGGAGAACAGTGAGGAAGGAGCAAAGCACCTAGGAGAAAGAGTCATAGTACTAAAGAATGAGCTCTGCATGAGCACCAGCAGTTCTCCTCCATCTCCTTCCAGCCCTGTTTCTTCTAACAAGCCCACGCATGCAAACTAAGGCAGACATGACTCAAGAAGTGATCCATTTGTCCTACAATAATGTTACTCTAATTAGCCATTTATCCTTGGCAGCTAGAACTACATCTGAAAAGAAAAATACATTCTTCAGCGCTTGCTCTTTTCCTACAAAGAAGTAACAGCATGGCCTCTGTAGAAAACACTCAATAAATGAATTTGGGTAACACCAGGAGTTTTGTGAGACAGTGTTTAATAGTGAGTCCAAGAGAAACTGATAAAATTGTATGCTAAGATAATCAAGTACATCTCTGTATGTAGCACCAGGTTTATGTTGACTGCTTTACATTTTGAAGGAAAAACCACAAGACAACAGAAAGGGTTGAGCCCTCACAGAGCATTATTCCAGGGAGTTATTCCTGGCTCACTTCCAGAAAGGATACTCTCAGGGTGGATATATCTATTCTAGGACAAAAGTGTCTCATTTTGGATTCCTTAGCCTTTTTCAGAAACAATAGCTCACCTGTTATAGTTGGCAGACTCTGCCAAATCACTTTCCTGGGTAGACACCCCTTTTATTGTAAGGAACTTATTCTCAGATCCAGGTAAAATGTTATGTGACCAATCTAGGCACAAATGAAAGGAAAATGTGTGCATGAAATATAGAATACATATAGCACCTGCCAGAGGTGCTGTGGAGTTCTAGATCTTAACTGCAGCCCCAGTCTAGGGCTAGTGGATGCAGAAGGTTCAGTTCACCTGTGACACCATCACCATGGATATGCCTGTAACATTGGCAAGTCAGGCACAAAACAGGTAGCCAGGAGTGCTTTGGACAAGGAAGTTCCTGATCCTCAGACACTGTAAAGGAGTGGGGTCAATCCTATCAAAGGGTTCTCTGTGAGGCTGTTTCTTTCTCAAAACAAGCCCTTCAAATCCTAAATCCACCTATGTCTAGGTTGCCAGATTTGAAGCAGATAGCAGATTGTTTTACTTCCTAAGTTTGGACATAGCAAATAACAAAAAAAACCCAAACCAACCCAAAGCCACATGGTAATACACATGGGAGCTGTGAGCTTTTCTTAAAGCTGAAATGATTCTTTCATGAAACAAAATATTGCTGTTAGCCCACTCTTGCTGTAAATATAATCAGTGCCAAAAAGTACATTGGCTTTCCTAGCCCCATTTGTCCAGTTCAGTCATAAAATGGTGAAGAAGCCAAAGCCTAGATGCCAGCTGAAAGTGTGGTAAAGCCAAAGGTGAAGACTAGATTGTGCTGTTTTACCCAGTGCAAAGAGCGCATAAAGGCACCCAAAACCAATTTGACTTACAGACAAGGTGAAGTATTCCTGAAATAAAAGATTGGGGTAGGTTTCATAGTGAGTTTCTTCAGAGTCATATAAAGAGACAAAACACCCATTTGCAAGAGATGCTTGCTGGTGTGTGATTGCCAGCTCGCGAGGCGACAGCAACACTTGCATATCGCTTACAGGGTAGGTTTATTTCCAGACACTCAGGGTTCTGGAGACATTTATCATACACTGCCAAACTAATGTTAACATCCACTTTGAGCAAAGGAACAGATTTAAATGTCTCTGCTGATCCAACTTTTTCTCTCCTCTGTTCAGCAGACAGAACGTTTGTTCCGCTGGACTGTTTATTCCTGGCAAACATGGCACAAATTCTTCTCAGCCTTGGAAAATGAACAGCTTGTAGTCATTAAGACAGAAAGAGAAGGAAAAGAAGGAAAACGGGTCACTGAGGTGTCAAAAAAAAAAAAAATTGCCAGAATGTCATGACAGAAGAAGGAAAAAAAAAAAAAAATCAAGATTGTCCCAAGTTTTGTTATAGAAGAGACAAGCAGGAAGGATCTTCAAAAGGAGGTAAGGATTACATGTGACTTCACCCAGTTGCCAAAGGGATGGCAAATCCAATAGCTCATGACCAGAAATAAAAAGCAATTATAGATGGGCAATAGAAAATTGATACCTATAAATGTGTAAACTGTTGTGCTGGTGCCTCCCAGCAAAGAAAAGAAGCTGGACTGGTGGATTTTCAATGTAAACCTATAGCATCTGCTTAATTCTGCTTTTATTTAATGCCTCTGTCCTTTATGTGGCATTAACTTTAATGTAATATTGAAGGCTTTGTTTTTTTTAATAGCACAAGTGTAAATGTAATAGTTATATAACAATTATAATAAATCAGGAATGTACTAGAGCTACTGCAATAACTAATAATAACATTAAGACACAGCCTACGATGCATCTAAAGTTCAGTACCTTAGAGAGTTAATTAAGTCCTAAGTTAATTGGCAATGATCTTATTTCTAGACAGGAAATGTAGCCGATTATCTTGTTTATGCTCAAACAAGTAACTGAGGTCATAACAAGACTTTTCTGGGTATTATTGATTGATTTTAATTTGTTAATTAATTTTGATTGACTTTTCAAGTGTCTTGCTTAATTCTTCGCTCCTAAGGAGACGAAGCTACTGACATGGCTGGTGGCAATGTAAAGTCAGTCACCATTTTCACTGTATGAAATGTGTAGTTTTCATAACTCCACTGTATTTGTAAGATGTTAGACTACTAAAAGAAAAGCTTTTGTGACAAAGTGCAAATCAAATTACTATTTTCGTAACTTCATGCCTACCTTTACCTGTCATACAGTGCAATGTAGCATCAGATGTCAAATTGTATTTAATCATTCAGACAAGCACTGCTATGTAATTTCATATGTTCCTATTGTTAATTGTACAAATGTTACAATTTTATAGCTTCAGGAAACAGTTACATTGAAAAATAATTAATGTATAAATATATGAAAACCTAACCCAGGTTACGTTTTCCAGGTTACAATTACAGGGAAGAAAATCAATCCTTTGCAAGGCAATAAGTTTCATCACGGCCACATCTTTAAGCTTTTTTAATTGCAACTGGCTTCTCCCTAACTGGCTTATCCAGAACCAATCCATCAGCTATTGCACAGACTTAAACTGAGCACAGTGTTGAAATTCAGCTCATGGGAAAGAACCAGTCCCAGAAAGGACCTTTAGCTCATGGTATCTCCACTGAAGAAATTCTTTAGCTGCACAGGCACATAACAAGGGTTAAAATTAACAACTCATTTACCTTGCCTTCTGCCATTTTAGACCACAATATAGGTACAGAGTAGTAAAATGTCAGTGGTGGGTGACAGTGCATGGGCAGACACCTGCCTAGGACAGCCAGAGTGGGGTGAATTTGGGGAGTGGTGCTTCTGCTGCCACAAATTCCCGTGTCCCTGTGGGAGAGCCCCTCACCAGCACTGCTAATGCACCTCCTACCAGTAGTGCCCCAAGGGCTGGGTCACACAAAGGCACTTTCTGTTCCATTTGCAGGCTGGTTTGGGTAAGGTAGATGGCCCCCCTGTACAAGGAAGATTAACCCAGAGGTTATTAAAGGCCACAAATGATATGCAGAAAATTCATATCTGACGGTATAGAAACAGAGGGGACAAATCAGTTCCAAGAGGACAAGAGTCTGAACTGAGAAAAAGTAACAAGACTTTTTTTTAAAAATCAGAAGTGCCAGTTGAAATGACAACCCTTTATAAAAGGCCAAAGAAATCCAGATATGACCATATTTTGAACCACTGCCACCCAGGCAACAAATAGCAAATGGTATAACATTGAGACTACTTTTCAGCTGTACATACAGGCCAGTCCCACAGTGATATACATCCTTTCCTTCCTTATCCCCTCTGCAGTTTCAGTTCCTTTTTTTCCTCATTCTACTGTTTGGAAATTGACAAACTGTCTTTTTTCCCCCCTTTTGTTAATGGGCCTGTTCTCACTTAACAAAATATTGTGACAATTTAGAATTTATTCTTTACATCGACAAAGAACTCTTCTACTTGATTATGTCTTATTTCATTGCTAGAGTTTTCTACTTCTTTCAAGTCCCACTTCAGTATCCCTTAAGTACCACTATTTCACATTATTCTGATTTTGGGCCATACAATTCATAGCAAAGCATTAATTCTCAGTTTTATCTTATATTCAGTGTTGAACACTGTACTGGACATTCTGTCCTGTCTCCCTTTGTAGCTGGATCAGTACTTCCCCAGCATCACCAGTCTCTCCAATAGTGGAAGGTGGAAGTTACCCTTTGGGTAAACATTTCCCTTGTAAGAATGATATGGGATGATTTACCACATTTGTCTCCTCCTACAGAGTTAGCTCTAATTTCCTAGGTCAAACTGCTCCCCAAACTTGCAGCATTTTGGAAGCAGCCACCCCAAAGCTGAGGGAGGACATTTATTCACATATGCTCAGATTTAGTGCAGGGCTTCACTTGCATTACAGATAGTTTTACCTCCTGAGAATCACAGGACCAGTTCTAGTCTGAAACATGCATTCCTATCTGGAAAACAAGTCCATCCATTTAGGAAACTAAGCCAAGGGATGGTGTCCTCAGTATTGTTGTGAGAGGTTTCAGGAATAGCTCCCTCTTTTAGTGCTGCTTTTTTGTTATTTTCTCGTACTCTTCTGGTATCCCTGTCACAATTGCATCCTTGAAGCTTAAGAATCTGCTATGAGCACTTATCCTTTCTTTCCACATTTGCAGCCTAATTTTTAAAGTACTTAGGGTGAATTTTTGTTTCACTGGAGAGGGAGAGTTCTTACTTGCTTATGCTTTCAGATTTCATGCTACAAACACCTTCCACCCAGCAATGTCCTCCCTACCCACCTCACACAGGAAATCCCCTACACCCAAATATCAAGTCTACACCCCTTCCTACCCTCACCTCATCAGGAATTTAGCTTTTTCTATAACTCAAAGCAAACTAATCAAGTTGAGAGCCAATATTTTGGAGTGGCTCTATCTTTAACTTTATTATCTGAGACAACTGAGCCTCCTTTTTCAAGGCTGGAAAAATATAATCTTGTAAACCTCTCATAGTTTAAAAACCAAAATTACTCATAGTAATCCACAGTTACAAGGATAAAATACACTTTAAAAAGTAATAGCAGTAGAGTCTTCATGCTGGATAAGACCTAGAACACAGATAATGAGTGGTTATCAAGATTTTATTTTCATATGTGTTGATACGAAAATTCAATATGTAAGATATTCAACCCCCCTTAAGCAGACTGAAATAATTCCTCAAGTAGAGTGACTAGAGAAAAATCCTTCACAAGTTCATTCAGAGGGCTAAAGCCTGACCTCAGGTGTACTTGCACCATGCAGCACACGCCAAAGCAGAGGACCCCAAACTGGCACAGGGCAGCCAGGCCCAGGGGGACCAACCACGTGTGTGAGGTGTCTCATCAGTGCTCATTAAGGTTTATTGGCTGTGACAAAGCACTCTGCCAGCACAGCCACAGGATGCTGCTGCTTTCACTGCTGGAACTGGAAGCAAGTTTTGGCCCAGTGACTCCACACGCCTTTGGATCAGGGTTTTGCTCTCCATGCCAGGCCAGGACCTACCTACTCTGTTCTCTTTGGGACAGCCTGGGCAAGACAATGCAATAGAAACTTCTGCTTTTATTATCCTGCACTGAATTTTATGTTCTACTTCAAAATACATCTAAGTTATGAAACCATCATGCCACCAATTTTTTTTTTCCCCTGGACAATTCTCTTTGGAGACAAGACTGCCAGCAGCATTTCTGTAAACATCTCTCTTCTTGACTAGTCAATGTATACTCAATTAAAAATATATTAATAGCCACAATCCTCAGCTGTGCTCATTTGCATAAAAGGAGTACCAAATGATACCTAGGCTTCTGTGCCACCTTTTTCAGAACAGATATAAAATGCCTGGAGAGCACTGTAAAGATCTGGTTGTTTCCTATACAATAGTGCCTGCACTGATGCTAACCATTTCCACTGTATTTCAGCTTGCTCCCATTTTTCTTAATTACAAATGGGATTCAAATAAAACAAATTAAATTCTGATGTGGTATATGACTCTTAACAAAACTAATACCCTTCTCACAAATGCCATGCAATTTATGACTAGTGCCTTCTGTGTAATGACCAAGACAAAATGCAGAGGTACAGATGCACAAGAAGTTAAAGCAGATTGGTGTAAATTTGATACCTTTTTTTTTTATTATTCTGTGTGGTTTTAATATCTGGGACCAATCATTGGTCTTTGTATAAACATGGGGAGAGAAAAGCAGAATTATCAGGGCCATCTTACTTCATGAACACAAAAATATATAGGTAAACTCCATCAAATACAATCTGTCCCCAGCAACCATCATTTTATGAACTGTTGCAGCAATCTCATTTTTATCAGCCATTTACTTGCATTGCCAGTGATGAGGGCAAAAGCAGCACGTGATCATTCTGCCAGAAATAAGTGTTGCCCACAACACAAGGTGTGCAGAAGACTCATCAGCTGCACACAGTTGTCTTGTTAATCAACTTTGGATAAGGTCACAATCACCAAGATCTCAAATACCTGCACCTAGCCACAGGAGCTTTAGCAGTGCACCCCATGTCTCCGGGCTGGGGGTGTCTGTGTTGGCAGCTCGGGTCAAGATGGATTTTTAAAGTGACTCTGGATCAAACTGGGCCACATTGCAGCATAGTTCCCACTGAAAGGAAGCCTGTTTGCCTACTCCAGCCACAGTGCAAGCCAGGAGATGGAGCCTGACCGGACTAGAGCTGCTCTGAAGCACAAATGCCCCAAGTTCAAACAGCGCAGGCACCAGGTCCTCAGCACCAGCCATTTGCTCAGCCCCTGCTACAGGAGCTAAAAAGCTCCTTGTGTGTGGGCAGAGAACCCAGCATGTGCATACAAGTATCCTTTTCTATGCAGAGAAATATTCCTGGGTTTTAGGCTGGGAGTTGGAGTCTTTTAACAAGTGAACTTTTTCTAATTAGGAAGCTCTTTTCGCTGTGGTGTTCGCTTTCCAGCCATTGTCTTGTCCCTTATTTCCCTTTCTCCAGCCATGTCTTAGCCAACTCTGCTCTCCCACCCCTCTCTTGGTTATGGTTTGATATTTTGTTTAATTTGAGAATCTTCTCCCTTTCATTGAAGGTTTTTGGTGGGTTTTTTTTTGTTTTTTTTTTTTTTTTTAGGGGGCCAGGGAGAGGAGGATGAAAGTTCAGTTTATGAGTTCCTGATCTTGTTATCCAACCCATTTCCCCTGTTTAGTTTTCAGTTGTTACAGTCATATACAGCTGCCCTCTGCAAATTAATATTACAATTGCTATGCTTCAATGCTTTGTATTTCCAGCTCCTTTAAACCTCTTACTTTAGAACACTGTTGTGCAATAACATATTGAATAAATGAGTAACCACTTCATACTGCTCTTGTATTTATGAATAACCAGAGAAATTTCTTTCTTTGAGAGTGGATGAGAAATTAGATGTACTTTAAAGGCTCCTAGAGTGTATTTTCAGTTGTTACCAGATGAAATCAAAGAGACAAAATTACTTTTTCTTACTTAAATACTTCATTGATTTTTCACCATCCTCCCTCCTGTCTCAATCCAAGGCATGCATGATGATTCCTAGCTATACTATAAGGCATTCATTACAGATCTAGGCCTGAAAAGAGTATTTATAAAGAAAGACCCACAGAATATTAAATGCATTTTAATGTACGTATTCTACCTGTATAGACTAGTGCCCAGGAACTTCACAACAGAAGAATCGAATTTGACTCTCTGCCTGACATGCCTGTCTACCAGAGCTGTGTCTGCTCTGCTATGTTACAACCATATTCCAGCTGCCCATGGCTTCTCACATCCCATGCACATTAATTGTTGCAACCAGAAACAAAGTTGAGAAAGGTATGTGGGATTGTGCATGAAGGGGGGGAAGCTTATTGAAATTCATGCATTGCTGTGCTTGATTCCCCAAGCCTCACACGGGAACACTCAGCCATAGGTGGCTGCATCACTGTCTGGGGGAGAAGGAGGAACTGGGGCAGAACTGTTCCACTATGTGGTTTCACTGTTGGTCACGGCTTTTCAGACATGCAAGGCACAAACCAAGATCCTGGCCTGTTGGGTTTCAGTGCCTGCAAACCCAGAATAAAATTCACCTAGAGCTACTGTGGTAACTGTGTACCGATCGATGTGCACTTAATCAGACCCCAGCTATTTTTCTGAAGATAAAAAAATAAAGCCTTGTAAGTTATCATCACGTAAAGGCAAAATGAGCTTATGCATTTCCTTCAAGCTGAGATCAAACTCTGTCCCCTAGATGTGCCCAACAACCTGCCCAGCATTTTAGTGACAAATTTCTGTAATCTCTCCAATGTAGAAACAGCAGAACTTGAGTATTTTCAAGTCAAAAAAGAAGCTTCCTGCTGCACAGAAAGGCCACACAGAACTACAGCAGCACCCATGTAAGCCTGAATGAATGCTTTGGCTCTCACCAATGCTGTGCACAGCCCTTGGCTGGTTCTGCTGCCTTAGAAGCATTGGTTACATCAGCAGGAAGCTCTGCACAGGGACCATCCTAACATCAGGACAGGCCTGAAAAGAAAGATTATTTGATTTCAAAAGCCCATTTCTTAATTCTTAGCAACTGGTGTAAGTCAGAAACTTCATTCCATTTACTCCAGAGTAAAACCACTTCAGAGGGCAGATCCAAGTCTAGTCTTTCAACTTGCAGAAGCACCTGGACTCTGTCCAGGATGGACTGGTAGACTTTTTGCAGTTTGGAGCTGAAGCAAAAAAAGAGTTGCATTTCATACAGACATCTCTCTGAACCTGACTTCTCTGCACAGTAGCTGACAGAATACAGCCCTTAGGGAGGGATACAACTACAACACATTTCTTCTGGTTAGATTGAGTTTTGCAAGCGCAGATAACTTTTTAATATTTTAAAATACATTTTGAATTACAGTTGTAATTAAGCAAGGAGATTTCTTTCCCCCCCATAATCACATGAAAAAGCCCAAGCAATTTAGTGTTCCAATTTTTATATTCACAGAGCAAATATTAGACTGTCCAGTTACATTATTGAACAATAGATAACAACCCTAGGTCACACTGTATGTTTTTCTTTAGAAAAAATATCAAAGACTAAAAATATTCTTCTAAAATTACAAGGGGTTTTCCTATAAATTTTTTTTTCTGGCTTTGAATTGTAATTCTAACTGAAGGAGGAGCCAAATTATTTCTCAACATTTTCAAACCACTGCTTTCAGGACACTACAACCCTGAGCTGAAACAACCACATATCTTCCAAGTAGACAATAATATGATCCCATTTATGTCAGACCCATCCAAAATTAGAGGCACAGAACAAGATTACGCATGAATGTCCTCTGCTAAGTGCAAAAAATGAAGCTAATTAAATATATATTTCTTCACCACAAGGTAGGAAAACACATCATTTTGCCAGTCCCGTTTCAGATCCCATTTCATAAGCAGTTTTTACAAAAATCTACTCTGTGATAAATCGTGTTTTTGAGGATCCCAAAAATCCACATTTTCCATAAATGTTCCCTTGAACTGTCTGTGTCAGTTCTGTGTTCATACTCAACTGGATGCTATCATACCACATTCTTCTGGCATGCAGCTGCTTTTCTGTCTTTGGTGTTTAAAAAAAAATTAAAATGAGACTTAACACTTTTAATTAGATGTTTAATTCATGCTTTTTGAGCTATTTCCTTCCAATCTGTGTTTTGTCACACAACTATAACAGTCTTTCCACTGCCAAATATATTTTTTTTTTAAATGGTAACTCAGTGCCTCATGAAGAATGTATATTGCACAATTTGGTAAAGAATTTGAAAGTGAAAGTCTCGTTTGTGAGTAAAGTAGGAACACCTAGTAACTGGCACAAGCTGTGAATGTAAAAAATATGCAATGTTCAGAACAAAAACCCCTCCAAAACCAAAGGAACTGTTTAAACATCTTTCATAGGACACACAGAAGATAGAAAGTTTAAGGGACTAGTAGAAAGAGCACATTGAACAGAACATGGTTCTTGCTGATGAGATACAAGTATTTTAATATTTTTGTGGTTTCATTTTTAAAGGAAAAAATGCAGAGATACTCCTCCAAAACCAAAGGAAACATGAGTCAGCTGTTTGAAGAAGGTGGTAAAGAAGAACCCAGTTTTCAGAAGAAGCTTCCTACTTCTGCTCTCACTGACATTCAGCACATTCACAGCATTGCTTTCCAAATCCTTCAGGAGCAGCTGAGTGTCATTCAGCCAAATGATGTTCCCATTAAGAAAGCAGCACATACCATGCTAATCCCTTGGCTTTTCCTCTGTTCTCAGTTTTTGTTTCTAATCACAGGATGAGGGTGAGCAGGATTTGTCCTGTCCTCAGGACAGGATAATGGATTGTCACTACTGGTAATTCAAGACTCATTCTGTAGGCCAAGAGTTCTTGTTTTGCTGCACCTGGTGTTCATGGCCCAAAATGAGCACCCCTGTTGAATCTGCTTGTTGTTCCTCATGCATGCACTTGCTAAGCTGGCAACCCTGCTCACAATTTTCTGAGCATGGTGTACCCATGCAGCCTCACTGTGCACACCTGGGTCAGTCTCTTCAAACTGCAGCCTTCAATTGGGCTCAACAGCAAACCCCATGGCTTGCCAAGGCCTGAACTGAAAGCAGCTTCTATTCCATGATGGAGACAGAACTTGGAGGTCTTTCCTGAGATATTTAAGGTTGTTTGAAACTGCTGGTTCTGCCTGGACACTAGCACTCTCCTTCAGAGGAAGTATTTCCACATATATTCTCATATAAGTAGATTAAATAACCTTTGAATAGGTTGGCTAAGAGTTTTGGAACACTTTTCAAAAGTGACCTCAACATCCAAAATCCAGGCTGGCTAAGAAAAGTACAGTTCTGCCCACAACACACACAGTGTCACAATGGTAGCAAAGCACTTTGTCTGAAAGCCCCATCAGAGCAACTGTGATCAAAAGCTGTGCTCACAGGCTGGTTCTACCAGAGGTGTGTTGACCAGCAAAAGTTGGTGGCCATGCTTCACCATTCCTCCTTTCATACAGACCCTGTCACCTGTGCTTCGGCCAGCAGATTCTGAGCCTACGTTTTTGGGTGCAAAATTATGAACTGCTATTACTTATGCTGCAGAACTGACAACACAGGCAACAACTTGCAGTAAAACCCCCACTCTGTCTTATACCAAAGCAGGCAACAGGACAGGGACCTCCCTGCCTGGCCTTGGATGCCGGCAAATATTGCCAAAATAACTACAATTGCTATTTATCAATATGGACACTCACATAAGGTGTCATGAGCTTATCAGCATCACTAACTGAAGGTATGAAAACACGACAATGCCACTTGGGTAGCCTGATTCATGCCTTGCCTGATCCCTTCCTCTCCTTGAAGCAAGACAAGCAAGTTACTACCTGAGTGGCCACATTTGCATTGTTTCAGGTAACACCTTAGGTCACAGTTTGAAGACACCCACAAAAATCTATCTCACAATCAAACAGTTAAACAGCCAGATTCTTCATTTCGCTTCAGGAAACTGTGCAAGGACCTACTGCATCAATAATTCGTTTACTTAAATATTTACTTCAGTCAAGCTCTTGGCAAAGCCTCAGTGGCCAGTGGGGGAGATGCTGCAGAGCTTCAGAGCCCCCAGTAGTGACACACACACACAGTTTGGCAATCAACCCCTCACTGCACCTGGTGACTGTGGGCACACGAGGGTACATTGTGCACACTCATGAACAGCTTTAAATTTGGCTTTCTCATCTGGGTGGCTGAATTCAGAAAACCACTCCAGACCCCTCTTGAAGTCTGTTCTCAACTGGGAGCCTAGTTAAATCACTTCAGGGGGAACTGAAATCAAAGATGGTTTTCTGCATCCAGCTGAAATGGATTGTTTAGTGATTACAAAAATATAACCCTTCAAGTGGGCTCGGGGTTCTGTGGAGAGGTAGAAAGGCTGGGAGCAGTCTGCATGAAAGAGAGTAAATAGTTTTGCGGGGGGGAAAGGCATTTTTCTCTTTTAACACAGCTACTAATGAAATAGCAGGAGTGGCTTACAAAGAAAACACGCAAACATTGGTCTGCTGTGAATTATGCAGTTTGGTAAGAGATAAAATAATAATCAGCTCACCATCAAGACCAAATCCCCAAGCTGCTTGTAGGATCATGATCGGAGGGGTGTTGAGTCATCTCCTTTGCATACCTCTGCGGTGCACAGCATTCTCGGCATTCCGAGGAGAGCTGCAGACACGGGCCGGCTGCGAGCGCAGCCCCGGCGGGGCGGGCAGGGGTGACCTCCACGCCAACCCACCGCCCCTTTGGAGGCACATCCTGGACCATCAACAGCTTCTCCCACGGCTGGCTCCCGACCACCTCTCCTTCCTTTATCTCCTCGGGAGGTGCTTCCCTCCCTCCTGCCCACACCTGCAAAAGGTTGGGGCTTTTAGTCAGCGGTGGGATGGTTCGTGGCCAGCTGGGCTTTAATTTGTGGGTATAGGGAGGTGTCATTAGCACGAGGAGCCCTCCCCAGCTGGGTGTATTTAAGGAGCTGTTGCAGCAGTTCTAGAGTGCCTGATAACCTCGTTGTCACCTCCCCAGGTGGCTGTAGTAAAAGTGCTGCAATTTTCTTTAGAAGGGCAGGAACCTGCAAAATAATTAAATATGTCAAGTCAGTCCAGTGTGTGGAGACCCCAGGGTAATTTGCTTCCTTTTATAAGCCTGAACTTGATTTGCTTAATTTCTTTCTAGATGAACCTGAACACTGGCTTTCAATTCTCAAGGCCTCTTATTTATTATTTTTGAGACCGTTCTTCCCTCCAGACACAAATCATAATTATCAGAGACTGGAGGGAAAGAGCCCAAACTCAAATGAATACATACATACGTATGTGTGTGTGCACGTGTACATTAAACTGCTGCCTGTCAAAAGTGGTTTAATGAAGCTGGAGGGAAGCTTTTAAATAAAGTCATGGGGAATGTCAAGCAACATGAAACAACCTAGTTAAACACCAAAAAGTCTGTCCTCCCTTTTGTTTGGCTCCTGATTTATGTCGAGTTGAAATAAACGATAATAACACAAGGTTATTAGATTCTTTATGATATAAACACAAAGTGTATGCATTTAGAAACCTGAAGACTGTAAACCACAGATGGAAGCACACTATCCCTAAGTTCCAAACTGCCTCATTTAAAACTCATGCAAAGCACACCAGAAAGAGAAAGCATGGGAAATAAAGATTGAACTCTCAGCACTCTTCCTGAAGCACAAATTTTCTCTGAGAGCGATATTAGCACAAAATTGTTTGAAGGCAGAGGCTGGCCAGTGTACAAAAATGTTAAGCTCATGTTCAATTTTCATCAGATCTGAAGCAAAACCTCCTGCACCTGAATGAGTTTTACAGCCGTGGGAAGGCATAACCCCAACAGGACACAGAAACCCATCGTAAAGGAGCGTGAACCATCTCAGGACCCCACTGCCCACCCTGCTCCTGTGCCAGGCTGTGTGGCCAAGGAGGGCTGTGCTGCAGGGGAATAGCCTGGTGAGGAAGGGAATAGGCTGGTAAGGAAGGGAATAGGCTGGTGAGGAAGGGAATAGCCTGGTGAGGGAGCATCGCTGGTGTGACAGCGCTGGGTACATCCTGCACGTGTTTCTTTACTCACCTACATCCTGTGTGCACACACAGGAGTGCTGGGGTTGCCCTGGGGCAGAGTGTCCCGGGAAGTGGCTGGGTAGTTTCCTACCACCTAATCATTTTCCTCACTTTCCAGGATGGGAAATCTCTGTAAAAAACTTCTCTGGGCATACCTACCCAACATAACTTTCCAGGAAAACGGCAATGTCATTAGTAGTTCTGCCCTTTCTCAGCCTCTTTCGCAGAGAAGAATTCTAATAGTGAACGTATTTAACTATAAATAATAATAAACTTTACAGAAAGGAAATTACTATTTTTATACGTATGGGTTCAACAGATTCCAGTTTAATTCTAAACCCTTTATTTGAGAAATCAGTTGTGAGGTTAATTATATGTCAAAATATCCAAGCCAATTAAATAATGCTGATGCCATTTCAAGAACAAGTAGAAAGTATAATTTAAAGAGTTAAGACCAGTGGAGAACAGAGCATTTTAATATTTTCTTCTACAGGTGACTGAAGATCTAATTGCTGTTAGTAAAAGCAAAGCCTTTCTGTCAGAAAGAGTACTTACTTCAGTGGCTGCAGATTAAAACACTCTAGTTAGTCCTTTTTATATTCAGGGAAAAAATTACCCCATAAATTCTTTTATACTTTCAGTGAAGATATTTTTGGAACTGCAATAAATTTCTCATTACATGTAATACACTACTGTCTGATTATTTTTTTTATTTTTACCTTAAAATTATGTCTAAATGGGACAGTCCAATTATGTCTGATTTAATGTTCTAATGTAATCCTATGTGATTACAAGAAAGGTCTCGGGTTATTTAACAAGTGACATTTTGGATTTATTGCAAAAGCGATATTGGAAGTATAGGACCTGTGGGGAGCCAATTAAACTTTCCTGGACATCATCTGCTTGACAGTGTCCTCCTGCCACCAATATGCCACCTTGCCCCTACAGAATAAACCAACTTGCTGTGCAGTGGCTGGAAAAGCAGAGTTTAGTTCAGGGCTGTGTCCTTCCAGAGAGCAGAAGACCGAAGGCAGATTTTGGTTGTTTCCATCAGTGGGAAACAACCAGTCAAAATGACCACCCCACGGAAATAGCCTGGCCTCCTCGTCTGTGGTATTCCAAAGAAGCAATGCCAGGGAGAGACTGGGCCTAAGTAAATATGTAAGTGAATATGTAAGGGAATAAATCTTAAAAGCGAACTCAGTATCTACCCTGTCACCTGAACCAAGTTTCCTCCTTTCTGTGCAAAATTGATGTGAAAGACTGAAATTATACCCCATCCATTCCCACTGTTTCAGTGCATCCATGTGAGAATCCACACATGGATTAAGACAGGGCAGAAGGCAGCTTGGAAAGCCCTTGTGGCTGGTAAGGATGTGTGAGGAAGGTTGACCCTGTCTAGGCTGAGTAGAGAGCTACTAAAGAAGGCAATTAGAAAAGCTGAATTTTAATTGCAAAAGCAGAAGATTTGTTCAGTGAGGGACATGGAACTGTGTGATGACTGTCACAGAGCCATTTTCGGGAGCAAAACTTGCGCTTGAAAATGGATTTATTAGAAATTTTATAGCTCAATTTCTCATCATGAGATATTGATTTTACAGCTAGATATAAATGAGCTAAAATAAAGGGGAAAAAATCCCGAGCTTTATCGTAGTGACCAAAGTGATGTCTGCTATAGGAGCCTTTATATACACGCAAGCTAGAATTGCTCAGTCCTGGCACAGCAGCCTTTGTGTGGCCAGGCCACACAAGGAAAGTTTCATATCACTCCAGTAAAGCCACTTGCAGAAGTAGAATAGGCTTCCTAGGAGAAGTGCAATTTTAGCAGAATAATTCTGTTTATATAGCAGCTTTCACTGGTGCAATTATGATGAGTAGATATTACACTCCTCTCTCTCTGCACCTGAGAGGATTCATTCCTGTGCCAACAAAACCTACAGACCAGGCCAGAAGCAAAAGTTGAGTTAATTAGAATACAGATGAGCTCTTTATGACTTACCTCTGTTTTGCTACTCTTATTACACAAGCAAAATGAAAGTCATCTCATTATGCTAAAACTGTACCAGCACTCAGCTTCCTGCTACTGGTTTCTAGCTGGAAACCAGCTATGTTGATGGATGTAGCGAAGAATAGGCAGGTACAGACAAGGAGAGATCCAGGGAGTGGCCAATCATCACAGGAAATATGATAATCTTTTGATCTCTTGCTGTATCCAAATCACTTAAACATTGCAACTGACAACAACAGGATCACATGAAAACCCTCATTCTGCCCTGGTGTGCGTTGCAACCGTTTATATATTCCCCTTCAGCCCTTAGAAATCTTATGCCCATGTTATTTGTTTGTTGCTTGTCTGTTTTTCCCTCCTTCAGTGCAGACCAGCTCTACCGGTCCTGCGGTCCGGCTGTGTCAGGTATAGAGCACTATAGAGCTTCAAGGCACTCAAGCATGAATGTTTTTCACTCCAGATTCCCCCTACCCTGTTTTGTTCCATAACTTTTCCCAGTGCAGTGATCAACCCGTGCTCCAATCAGCTTTACAACCTCACCAACAATACTGCTCCACAGATCAGCCCAGGCTGCTGCAGGATCATGACGGTTTTATACCTCCAGCCTGGCACTTCCCACTGCCCCTAACTACCCGACAAGTGGAAGTCCCAAGGTATTTTGTAAGCTGGTGTGTGTAATACAGCCAGGCTGGCCTGGCTTGTAAATTTGATGTATTTCATACTTAAGTAGGAGTGTCAACTGCTAAATCCATTCCTTGCTAAAAATAAAAGCTACATAATAAGCCTGATACTGTAGATCACTTTAAACCAGATACTGTAATCCCCACTTGAGACAGATACATGACCTATTAAATTAAACATAGATTCCCTGAAATTGCATGCAGAACCTCTCTCAGATCAGACTGACTCCATTACTTTACCCTGTAAATAGAAATATTGAACTTCTGTATATATTCAGACATGATGTATATAGTCACTTATCAGCTTTTGTATATGCATGCTGTATTAGCAGAGGTGTGCCTTGAAAGAAACCAATGCTGAAAACATTTTCAAAGCTAAATACCTCATACAATCTTTCTAAATATGTGCTTAATTTTGTTAACAAAATAGGTCTTTATTTTCTGAACAGGTGACATCTATGGCAGGTAAGGAAAAAAAAAAGGCATCTATATTAAGGTGCTGATAAATTGTTTTGGGGGACCCATATTTGAAAACAGATCTTAACAACTGGGAAGAGACCCAGAGCAACCTCAGGAACGTCCTTATAGTTGAATAATTCCACTGAGATTCACCCCTTGCCCCCCCCAGGAAAACACAAATTTCTGTAAAATTTGCAGCTCAATAAACTCAGCTGTTATAGTTGTATTTTATAACTTTCTAGCTGTCTTTACTCTGTTACTGAAGGGTAGCTTTGGTGATCTATGCGACAGAAATGTTGATAAGAGCACTAAGATGACATCAGGAAAGAACACAGCCCTGTGACCTGGTCTGGAGATTGGTTTTGATCACACCAAGACTTCAGCCTTATCCTGTTGTGGTTCCTGAGATGGACAGAAGAATGAATTTGTATCTTCATGTGGATTACTGCAGAAGGAAAGAAACAGGTTATGCATATTTTATGCCTGTGTGGCACCTACTTAGTGTGCTTTACCACTTACTGTGCATGGGCTGGACACTGCATTATATCATTATGTACAGGGTTAAACCAGATTACTGCTGAGTACCCACACCCAGCATTTCACAGCTGCTCTCTTGCTTTGGCACACAATCAGGGCTTTCTTCCAACATAGCTCAGCAAAACTGCTACCTCCATGTCTTGCAGCAACTCTCATTTATTTATTCAGATTTATCACCACACCTATCAAGCTCTTTGCTTTTACATGTTTTCTTTTTCTTTTTTTTTTTTCCCTTCCCAAAATTCACTGCCTCAGCTGTTTTTCTGAGGACTCACTACAAAACTAGGGCCTTTTCTGCTCTTTTGGAGTGCAGGAGCAGCTCTACTGTTTCCACATAAAGCTCTAAACTGGGAATGTCAACTGGGATCAAAAGCATTTGAAACATAACCAGCCATCTGACCAAACAAATGAATAAACAAAAAACTAGGCAGGTTATGTGAGGCCACCATCCAGGTGGATGCAACAAATAACACTTGCACTTCTGGAATGAGGATAAATCAAGATGCTGCAGTTTGTAGCAGTATTACAGGGGTAGTGTTTTCCCACACAATGAAATTAAGTTCTCTTGAGCAATTCCTGCAGCGGATGAGTCACTGTCTGTCTTGGATGGTTTATTCAGAATTATTTCTGTTCAGCAAGAATGGAGGAGAAATCTTATTCTCCACTGTCTTTGAGCCCCCATATTTGCCAGTACCATGCTGATGCAACCCAGCATTTCATTCCACAGTCCCACTCAAGGTACAGCCTGGTGTCTCTCAATGAGTTTGTAGTTTTCCAAACAGCATATCCATGTTGGAAGCAAGGAAGCTGAGTGTGATCTATTTTTTTTTTTTTTTACAGGAATATCTGCTCCTGAGCTGTGTGTTGTGCATCAGGCACCAAGGCAATGCAGGCAGCAGCAGTGGTTCCATGAATGGGGAACGCCAGCTGACGGCTCTGGGAAGTGTGATGCCTTCCTCAGGGGTCACAGCTTGGGAGAGTAGCTGACTGGGAAGAGCTGAAGCCATTCTTCTATGAGAAAGTGTGAAGCCAGCCTATATATTGGTTAAACCACTTCAGGGATATGCTTCAGCAATAAGATATGACAAGCTGTGAATTACAGTGCATTAATTCAAGCCTAACATATTGTCAAGTATGGGGCCAAAGGGCTAAGAGCCATCCATACAACTAGGTGTGAATTAATTCACACTAATTCTCACATTGAAGTGTCTTATTGTGATAATAGATTTAATACTCCTAAAATGTTATTTTAAAATATCTATATATTATTAATTAAGGTGTAAGACTTATGCCTCCTGAACACTGAATTATATCTCAATGAAACCATTGCTCAAAATTCTTATTAACCCGGAAGGTCACTCAATTTCTCCTGCCCATTTCATAATAATAAATAGTATAAACTGTTCAGACCGTTCCATCTCTTTGTTACAGGAACTATCACCATCAAAAGGGAAATCCCTCTTCCTATATGTAAAATTAATGCTCAAGTATGTGGTTGGATAAATGTTTCCTGCATGTAGATGTTCAGCCATATGTTTCTGGATTTGTCTTTGATAAGTAAGTGCTGGCTACCACTGAGCAATTATGTGCAAACCCCATACCAGGAGGAAAGGTCCTGTACACAAGTGCTAATCAATGATCTTTGCTACCCATCAATTCATATTTCCAAAGTGCTTGCATTGAAATGAAAGTCATTATGGCTGTGCCAATTAGTAACAAAAATACACTAGGCTTTTGTCTCTTGCCAGTGGAGGTCAAGGTACTCTAATTTTAGCAGAGTGTCATCCAAAGAGGAGCTGAAAAACAATCTGGGTGGAGCCCAGCCCTGAGGAAAGTTTATTAAAGCTGATGGGAACTCCCCAGAGTGGGTCAAACTCATTCATTTCTATCAGGAATAAGTTTGGTCCCCTGGGAAGAGTTAAATACTAAATCCATTTCTGGTTTTTGTTTTGTTTGTTTGTGTTGTTTTTTGTTGTTTGGTTGTTTGTTTTTTTTTAACCAAGTCTTGGCTTCTGAGCTGTTTATAAGAGAAAATGATATAGTAGATTATGTAAGATAAATGATACAGTCTGGCAGTGTGAGAAATCTACTATTCGTAACTAATTCTAATTTTTTAAGCTACTGTATGTCACAGCTAAAGCGGCACATGCTATCACTGAGCTGTCTTCGAGATTTACTACTTGTGTTAGCGTTTCATCCGTGGTTTGTTTAAAATGTTTGGGGGGCTTGAGTCTGTGGTGCTGTGCTGAGGCTGTGAGCTGCATGTAAAAGGCTGAAAATGCCCTTCTGCATCTGGGTGGGTGAGCAGAGAGCTCTGCTGTGGAGGCAAACTGAAGTAAACGACCAGCGGTCATTTAAATGTTTCTGTATCAAAGAGAGCTCTATCAAGGTGTGACACTGGAAGACCTTGGCATGGCTGAAGCCAAGCTTTTGAGGACTGTAAGGGAGCAAAGGCAGTCAGATCTGAGGCTCAGTACAAAGGCAGCCATGAGAACACGTGCCCTCCGCACCCTGGCTAAGCAGACCTGTCTCCTCTTAAGACAGAAGGCTTCCAAGTAAAGGTTTTTACATTTTATTGATCTTTGTCTTTTATCTTCCTCTGCAGAAACCCTTTCCAACAGCACAAACATTTTATTAGACAGTTACACCACTGTGGCTGCTGTGTGCTCCTCACAGAGCACACCTTTCCTGTGCCACGCTGGTTTTGCCTTACAAAGCAAGTTAATAAATTATATGGTGATGAGCTTTGATTGCATCACGTCCAAACTGCTCTCTCCCAGAGGCCGTGTTACCCAAGATATTAGCAGGGAGCACTGCTCTGACCTCATTTACTGGGCAGGCAGGGGCAGTGCCAAGGTGCAGACCCCGGAGCATAGTGAAACCATTGTCTCCTTGTAGGACAAGCCGCAGAGCCCGAACCGCAGGAGCGTAGCCTTGGATGTCCATCAGCGTTCCAGGCTGTGTTGCACAGGGAAGGAGTGAAAGGAGACTGTATCTGAGCATCTGGGGGAAAAGTCTATGACAGGTTTATTTGATATTTTTACTGGAGACCGTACAATTACTGGAATACCTGGATTTATTTGAATGGAAGTATTATAGAAATATTCTCTCCAGTGGTTTCCTGCGTGGAGAGGAAATTTCATTTTGCAGCCAAAATTTTGTCAGAGGGTCACAACCTCTTTCTCAATTCTGAAAAACTGCTGGAACTCACCCTCTAATAAAATGAAAGTCTTCCAAAGAGATTAACCCCCCTCAGCCTGTGACAGAGGGTCCCACCAGAGTGCATGCTGCCCAAGGCCATCAAAAAAGTGCCTGCAAAGGGCAATATCCTCACCAGAACCTGCTCTGGAGCTCAATTCTGGACAAGACAGGCACAAAGGGGAAATACAAACATGAAATATATGTTAAGCCTGTTTCTGAAAGCAGCAAATTCCTGTGCTGGCAGGCTCTAGGGGGTTCAGAGTTAGAGCATCACAGCTACAACTGAAGAAAAGGGGCACAGGATCTTGACTTGTGCAAAATACAGCCAGAGTTTGTTTTCTCACGGAATTATGTCTGCTTGCTGCCTTCTGAGCGAAACCTTTTAAACATGCAAAACATGTGGTTAAAATGGGAATTCAGGAGTACTGGTCTGCACCCTTTGAAGTGAAACTGGAAGTTTCGTTTTGGAGATTTCGATGACCTGGTACAGCCTCGCCCAGCCCCGCTTCCTTTCCATGGAAGCAGCTGCCCACAAGCTAGGGACCAAACAAGCCTGTCCCCCTTTTATTTTCCGGGATCTGAGTTGCCAGACGAGATCAGAGCTGAAGTCCACCTAGTCTGGTTTCCTGTCTCTGATAGCAGCCAGAAACAGATGCCTTGGACAAAGGCATAAGAAATCTCAGTTTTGGCAAAATGAGAATAATCTAGCCCCCCCCAGTGGGTTCATCTTAATCTCTGAGAGTGGGAAAGTGTTTGAAACTCTGAGGTATGAGCTTTTACAACCCTTCTACAACTCTCTTAGCATTAATTATCATAACTCTGGCACCTCTAAAAACTTGTTGTAACATTTGGCACTGTGTCGAGAGTAAGGTATGTTGAAAGAAGAGAACAGGACTTCTAAAAAAGCTGAGGCACTGCTGGGATTATTGACTCAAGGACCTCAGAGAGGGAACATAACACAGGGTCATGTTTCCCAGTAATAACATGGGTGGTTGACTTCCCAGCATAAGGAAAAACTGGAAAAAATTGAAACTTATGTTGTTTTGGATAGAACCCAAGAAGTTACCGGAGATTTACAATTAGATCATGCAGAAACCGTGGGCTGATTTGGTTTCATTTTTTCAAACAGATGTTGGAGAGGTCGCAAAAGACGTGGTGTGGAGGGTGCTGTGTTAGTAACTGAAATGAGTGTAGCTAATTCCAATTTAATACTGTTCTCTATGCGTTACAATCACTTTCCTAAGTGTAAATACCGAGCATATTAATTATTCCATGGTAATTTTCTACCCTTATAATTAAGTCATTTTCCTTCAAAAGAACCTGGTCGTGGCACAGATTTTCAGCAGGCATTTCTCCTATTGGCAGCAACATAATCTGTTCCATTGTCACTGATGAGCTCTTCTGACTAAGAGGGAAAGTGACAGTAACATCTATATCAGATCATCTGGAATGGGCCAACTGCACATTGCATTAAAACATGAAGTGGAGAGCAGTCCTGTGGGGCCAAGGTTAACAGTTCCTTTCCATCTGTAATTCCTCTCGTTCCTGGGTGCAGTCTGTAAGCTGTCACACTGCACAAGCACTTGTGGAGGATACATGGATTACCAAAAGCTGACCACAGCAAGACAGATACAAGCAGTTCTGGAACTATTGGTCAGTGCAGGTTTGTACAAGAGAATTTAATTTTCTTCTGTGACACTGGAGACTGTCTTGGGCTGGGGGATGTCACTTGGAATAGCATCTGATAGACTTTCTCAGATTGTTCATCTTATTTGCTGTCTCAGGTGGTCATTTCTACTTTCCTGTGCTTGGGTAGTGATCCTACCAGTCTGGTTTTACCCAATCATCTGTAAGGACAATTATTTTGTGTGGTTGTATCCTTAATTATATCATAAGTACCCAGGAAACAAGCATGCTGTTTTCTCTGCTGCCCACTATTAACAAAAGCCCCTATCACCACCAGCACTAAACACTGCAGTCAGAAATCATATTATTTAGAAAAACAATCTCATTTTCTTTTTCCTAAAAAAACCCAAACAGAACAAAACCAAAGCATGGTTTTGATGTTCTCTAGTGTTTATTCTCTAAATACTGGAGGACACAGAGAGTCTTAACAGGGAAAAAGCTCAGCTGGACAACCAGCCCCTCACAGAGCTCCCTCTGGATTCCCTGGATGTCCTGCACACAGAGCACAGACCAAGCAAATCCCGCTGTGCCTGACCCTCTCTTTTTGCACAGGTACCTACCAAGAATATATTTCCCCACGCTTTTGACAAAGCACAAATAAGCTTCCAGAAGTTTTGCAGTGGTATCAATGTCCTCTCTAAAAATAGAGCTTCAGCTCTTACTGAGCGTAACACCGGGAAGCCATCAGCACCTAAGAGTTGCCCAGCCTGCTGACACAGTGTTCCTTCCATGCTCTGCACTGAAGATTAGCCAACCCTTTCATTCCTCCATTAATCACCTGTCATGTTTAGAAGACAGTAACCACAAAACAAGCAATCTGGTGACTCTCGTAGCAGTTCGGTGTGTCCGTACCTCGTAGCGTGGCTGTTAAACATTGTGTTCCCAAAGCAAAGGACTTTGGGGCTCCTGACACGTTCCTCCTGTGCCACCTGACCATGGCCAGCTGTGCCACAGAGCATCCACCATCTGAGGGTCATTAGGGGTTGATGCTTTATCAGCCGTGGTTCACTTTCGTAAAGTTCAGAGGGAGCTGAATGTGCTCCAGCCTTGAGGCTGAGGCTGGAAATGGCTGAGCTAACCTTTAGATACCTCTGAAAGTCTGCTCCGATGTGTATTTAGTAAAGTGAAATGAAGACTATAGAATAATCAATCCTTCTATCCCATGACAAGTCAATTGCTTATTTTAGAACTGTCTTGGCTGGTTGATTATTTAATTTCCTTGAAAGCAAGAAAAATAATCATTGTGAAAGTTACTAATGTACTCCAGGTGAAAGGCAACTAAACCATTCATTCCAATATTCACATTAGCCAAGATATGCTCACAGTTTTGTATTTTGACCCTTTGCTCCTTCCATGTCACAAAAGAGTTATAAAAGTGATTAAATGATTTTAAACTATCGAATTCTAATTTTTTTTAAATGATTGACTTGACATTTCAATTCATTAGCTTTCAACCTGAATTGAAATTTATTCCACAGTTCTTTACTTAATTTGTTAAGTTCCAACTTTTCTGTTTACATGATTGTCACTAAATGGAGAAATCATTAACCAATGCTTTAATTGAATGTCAGGCTTTGTATTGCAGTGCATTACAATAAGACTCTGTGTGTATTCACTATAAAACAATCAAAACATGGAACTGAACTTTTCTTCCCTTGTTCTCCCAAATTGCAATACAATTTGGGATTTTCTTAGAGCCTTTTTGTGAAAGCACAGGTTCATGTGCACTTAAATAATGTTGATGGAATCATAAAAGGAAACTGTAATTATACTGTCAAATTTATTTTATTCCTTCTGTGCATTTCTAGCAATATTTAGAGCTGCTCTATGTTTCTACTACCAGATAAACCCAATTTGATTGCAAACTGTGTAAATTAAATAATCAGTTACTCTCTGCATGCTGTGTCTTTTCACAGCTTCTGAGCTCGCTCATACCATGGTAAAAGAATACCAATTACCCTTTGGTGCTACTCTCAGGGATGATTTAGGGTGAGTTATATTCAGGCCCCTACATCTAAACCTTGCATGCTTTCACCACACAGCCATTGAGGAGGAATGTGATGTCCACTCTGGTTTCACTGGCTCCACTGCCAGCAGTGCCTGAGTCTTCCCAGAAGTGAATATATTTGTATTTCTCTATCCCCTGAACCCGCAGCCCAGGGTGCACAAAGAGATGCCTCTCCCTGGCTCCCTCACAGGGGACATCCTGTGCCATGCCAGGCCATGCTGGATCATGCCAGTGCTCTGGGGACAGACCTGAGAGAAATCCAGGCTGCCCTTATTGTCTGCCATTTGTGCAGAGTAATGGACAAGATGAGCTCTGAGAGTCATCTCTAGACCTGTTTTGGTGATAAATATGCACAGGAATTAAAAACAGCCAAGAACAAGGGTGAGCATGAGTCCATGAGCATGTTGCTGGAGTGGTCACTGGTGGAGTAGAAAGAATTGAGCTCTGCCCTTCACTATCTGTTTTGGTTTTTTTAAGCACTGGCTCTGTATTTTTAACAGGACTGTGTAGCCATCTAATTACACACAAACCAGATTTTATTCCATTAGTATTACATTCAGGTGTTTTCTTTACCTGTGGATTGGAACAGGTGTGTACTTTTCAGCCCACGACTGCATCTACATCAACGTTCCTGTAGCACAGTTTACAAAGGCTGAGTTATTCAAAAACAGGGGTACAGCCACGGAAAGGATCCAAGCTAATCAAATGGAAGCAATTTCAATTATATAATCAAACAGTTATATTTTAATTATAATTGTAGCCACAGGGCAGCCCAGAATTGCTTTGTATGAACCTCTTCTTAAATGTTTATTTCTGAAGAAAAATATTATAAGGCATCCATGGCATTTTCATTATTATTAAGAAATTAAAAAGAATCTATAGTTAGCTAAGGGACCACTACAATTACCCACATCATCTTTCAGAACAGTAAAATGTAATAATAAGCCACAATGAGAAACTGGAGCCTTAGAAATGAATCAGATGGCACTAAAAGAGATTCACTGACAGGGAGCTCAGGGCTTACCGAGCTGTTATTTATTGCAGGGCTAGATTTTTTAAGCTACACTAGTGAAAATAGAGCAACAAAAAATATTGCTGCAGAATTAATTGTACAGATTCACTCTTCAAGCCAAAATAGACTATCAGGAAGTAGACTTAAAATGAAGTAAGGAATACAGAGAATTTAATTCATCCCCCTAAATCTCCAGGGAGAACACTGTTTCTATGCCAGAGGGCTAAGCATGACTCAAACACCCCCACTCTTTACAGTCCACATCCCACCCTCCTGTATCCACCCCTCTGGATAGTCAGGGAGGCTCTTCTGGAGTCCTCTGATTTCTGCTCCTACCAGAGCTGTGCAAGTATGCTTTGAGGAATATCCAACTTCAAGTTTTCTGATCCATAAGACAGGTATTTTGACTTTTAACAAGATGGTTGAGTGAAAGCAAGGCCTCCAGTGAGAGCCAATCCATTGCCATTGCAACTCAAGTGAGCAACAATTTGAGTAAAAAAGGGAAGTGCATTTAAATTGATTTTAGATTTTTAATGGAGTTTTGTGCTCACTAGGGAGCAGAGCTCAGGCTTTCTGCCCTCACCCTGTTTCCCCATTTGTTGCAGCCAACATGGGTTATCAACAGGCACCCTGAATTTTGGGGACCATCACACTGACTTTACAGAATACTCTGAAAACCTGCCCATATTCCATATCCCATCACAACAGTGTACAAAAAAAACAGGCCTTCATAAATTCTGCGTGATGACAGAGATGAAACTGCAGGAATGCACCTCATGGCTTGCAGAGGACCTTTTTGCCTCTTTAAAGTAGGATTGTGTTCCACAGATAGTAAGGAACAAAACAACTATGGCCAACACCTGAAGAAATCATACCTTTCCTGAATTAGGGCTGTATTGATTGGGAAAATAAAACTGCACTGGAGAATGTAGGAAAAAAAGAGGGATTTTATTCAGTAGCAACATATCTGCTTTGTTTTGGATAGGAACAGCAGAATAAACCCCTTGAGAAAGCTCTTGGTTTATATTTAGTGTTGCTCTTTGGGAATAAAATTGGATTGGAGAAAAGTTCCTTTTTCATTTCTCAACCCAAATTGTCATCACTCCCTACACACTTTTGCATCAGCAGCATGATTTGGCTGTACTTTGGTCAGCCCTTTCTCAACCCCAGTGACTCATCTTTAGAACTGACCCATCACTGAAAAGGCTTCTGGCCTCAGGGAAAGCATTTCATCTGAGTCCTTGGATTGGAACAGAATTCTGTGCACCCCACCAGAGCAGTACTTTATATCTCCTGCTCACAACCGTACACATAGATTTCCAAAAAAAAAAAAAAAAAAAAAAAAGAAAATGATCCAATGGTGTTGGAAATCCTGACAATATTTCAGGGTGACAAAAGAAGCTTAGATACAAATACTAAAACAAAAAATTTGGAAGATTCAGTTAGATGCACTTTTACCAGGAAGGACACAAGAGGAAACATAATATGGATCCTTAATGTAAAACTTTACTTGCTTTTTGCAATAAGTAAAAATTAAAAACCATCCAAAAATGCTCTAATGGCAGGCTGGGACCAGTCTTTGAACATCCCATTGCCTTGAGAAAATTTACATTCTGTGTTCAAAAATAATTACTAGCCTGAATCTTAACATGTCTTGGTCTGTAGACTAACCTATGCAAGTGCTTCTGCAGCTGCTGCTGCTGAAAAAAAAAAAAAAAAAAAAAAAAAGAATTCCAGAAGGGCTGTGGAAAAATTACAGATGGAGGAGTTTTCTGATGTTTCTTAATATCTTATTGACACTCCTCAACCACTATATTTAACACATCAGCTTCCAAAATTTACTCACACCGAACCCTTAGCTGTACAAGCTGGTTTGCCTCATGCAATCACTAGTAGCTTTCCAGCTATTGTTCTTCCTTGAACACAAACACTCAGAAAAGATGTTTCGTGTGTATAATATAATTTGGTTTTGAAAAGTATTTCTTGCCTGAACCACTGCCAAATAGCTGATAGTTTCACTTTACAGTTTCATTTAACATTGGCTTTATATTACAGAAGGCATACAGAAAAAAATGCGTGGAAGTTTTATTGCAAGATTTTGTTCACCTTCCTCGTATACAGGCTTATATTAAACCTGGACGATCCCACTTTGGAAATCTACCATATGCAACAGCATCATTTAATTACCAGATAATTACTGCCTTCAACAAGAACCTTTTCTGAACAAGATCTGCTCAGCCTGGAGGCCTGGGGGAATAGCACCAACCAGTTCCAGTTTCCCCATTTCATACATCAGTCTGTGCCAGGTCCAGAGCAAACCCTGGAATGATTTAAGGAAGAGTGGCAGTTGCCTCATTTCTGCTGTCCTACCCTGAAAGCCAGCTCTCAGTCTTTCTCTTCCATCCCTTTTTCCCAAACAATCTTCCTAAATCTCCTCTGTGCACAGAGCCAGGCACAGGGACCTGTGTCTCAAAGGATTTGAAAATGACCCTGTCCAAATATTATGTGGTTCCTCTTGTTCTGGTGGCCTTGTGGTGTTTCCAAAGTCAGTTTTGCTGTCACTGTCCTAACATCAATATTATGAATAATGCCACAACATTGGCCTATAGTGTTATACATCTCCTGGGCTTGTAGAACAATACACAGGGCTTTGCAATAATCCTTAAACACATCCTGCTTTGCAACCTCCCTGTAAGACATGACCTTTCCTCTGGAAATAAAGCTACCTTCAACCACTCATCCTACATGCAGGCAGAACAGGCACAGCCAGTTCATTTACATAACCCCATCAAGAGCTCCCTTCCAAACCTTTGCATCAGACCAAAGTACATTTACAGCATGTTTTTAGGATATAATGAGGGACCATATGCAGCCTAGGAACTACAAGCCACCATAGGGAGGCTGCATTGCTGCATTAGCCAGGTATCATGGCCAGACCCAATATGTAATTGGTTTTAGCTGGTGTTGTTCTGGTAAATCTGGCCATGGTTTGGTGCAGTGGTGGCCACCAGGACTGTCAGTCATCTGCCACTCTGAGCAGTGTCTCCAACCACAGTCAGAGCACACATCATTTCAGCACTGTAGCAGAGGCAAAGGTTTTGATGGACAGATGCTTAAAGCTCTCTGGAAGCTGCCTCCCTTTTGAATGTCTCAGTTTAGGATCTCTAAAGCAATTTATGCACATTGAGAAAAGGGACAAGTCACCAGGTCTCTTTTATATCCCCTGATTTCACTGGCTGTGGTTGGAGGAGGTCTGTGGTATCCCAGAAGTGCTGTTTTACCACTTCCATTACTTTTCCCTCACCAATAAAAGCTGAGTCAGCTTTGATGTTCTGGTGTTAATCGTTACAGCACGTTGTGTCCCTCAAGAGAGAGCACAGCACAACTGGTACATAATTAAAGGAAAAACACCAGGACACTCGAAGGACAGGTTGACACAATAAAAGGGAAAGCAAGTGAGTCACATCTGCTCCTGACAAGTGGACTGTTTGATTAGTGATTAATACAAATGGTAGGTTTGGAACAGATTTTGAATAAACAGCCAATTTAAGAATAGTCCATCCAAAGGTGCAAGGCACAAATGCAGTCTGCCTAGCCAGTGGGAATGGGTGCAACACATCACAAGGCATCTGATCTTTCCAGTGCTTTCTTTCCAATGTTTCCCATGTCACAGGTTTCAAATAAATCCCTCAAATGGGATGAAAAGTTAAACTGTCAGAATTTTTTTGCTAACTGTAGTCAGAAAGCCATAAAGCTGGTTCAGGTTAATTCAATACTGTGGTTGGGAGTCAGTCCTTTCTTTTCCTTTTTCTCCGTTCTACTTCTAAGTTTAAGCCAATCCCCCAAATTTCAAAATAGAAGGTTGTTGGTAGTAGGGATATGTTTTGACAGGAATGTTTTGAGTTCTGAAATTCCGTAAAACTGAATTTCTTTCCAAAACATTTTGGATTTGATAGATTTTCATCTCTCAAGGATGTGAGATGAAACAAAATGCTTCACGCAAACCATCTACCTCATACAGTCCCCCGTAAAGCAGAGAACAGCATCTATGGGACCACAATTTTCCTGAAAAAGGATGCACAGTGCAGACACCACTCTGTCCCTGTCCAAAACACCAGGAGACAACAGCAGAAATTATCGGGTAGGAGGGAGATGGAAGTTTTGCCCATATCTTGTTTTTCCCAGTGATATATTGGATCATCCCCACCCTCTGTGTGAGGATCTTCTTCATCCCTTCATAGGCTTAAGCTCATTTCTGCTGAGAACTGGAAATATCCCTTTGCATGGTCCATTTCCACCTGTACCCCTAAAGGCTCTGTGAGCTCAATCACCACCCCAAGTGTGGTGCTGCTCTACCTGCCTCTGTCTCCACAGCCCCCACATGCAACAGCCCTGTGTCCCATGGGTCTTTTATCCACCCACAGCCACATGCTGCATTTCTCAGCCAAATTCTTCACCTACAGCCTAAAGAAATCATGAAAGAAGACATCTGCAATAGTTTAGCCTCCCTGGCATGACACAATCAGTAATGGCCACTGGCTCCTAACTCATCAGAGCACACTCCATTTCCATGTAATTGAGAAGCAGACTAAGTTTGCACAGATTATATGGCTGGTTTAATGAAGTTTAGTAAAATGAGCTCATTAATGCAGCTTTCAAAGGAACTTCCATTTTCTACATCGCAAGGCATGATTTTACAATCTTTCAGCACTAACATTAAAATCTCTCCGATTCTACCATGCTGCCAAATCACAGACTGCACGTGGAAACTCCAGAAGCTCCTCTAATTGCTTGTAAAATGCAATTACCATCCTATACTTACGTGAGATGTGGCTGCAATTGGCATTTCCCTAACTGTGGATGGGTTCTGCTGCTCTTGCTCCCATTTGTTTGTCCCAGGAATACAATGAGAAATTCAGAGCTTACAAAACTAAAAAAAAATATCGGAAAGGGATCCAAATAGTTTCTGATGATACTACATATATGTACACACACACACTTCCATGGTTTTTTCAATGTAAGTGTAAGTTTTTTAAGTGTAAGTTGAGTACTTACACTATGATTTCTGATTTCTATCTCGTAGTTGTTTTATCACACCATTTGAAATCTCCCAAGGTGCTTTTGAAAAGAGGTGTTTTCTTAGACTGTCAGCACAGCACTTCAGAAAAGCAAACAGGTGCTACTGTGGAGGGGAGCATGCAAACCACACACTGGAGTAAAATATCTAGCACCAAGATTTCTCATGACTCACAGACATACTCAGAAGTCAATTAACCTGCTTACAGCCTGTCATTCCAAAACCCCAATCCATTGTCTTGGTCAGAAGGAAATTAATTTTTTCATCACTCTCAGTGGCATGATGGCACTTGTGAAGTTGTTTGTTATCAGGATGGGAAATGCCCATTGGAATGATAAAATGTGTCATCAGATCATTGGCCCAGGTATCTGCCACATTTTATTTGAAGCATGAAGCCAGCTGCAGGTGGTTAAATCTCTCCGGGTGGCTGCTTTAAAATAAAGCCCACCTAGCTGCATGTAATGTAAATCAAGATAAGGCAGGGAGTTCAACACTTTTGGAGATAGCCATTGGAGGGCCTCACATCATGTCAATATGGAAAACAACCAAGGAAAAAGTGAGGAAAAAGGAAAAGAGCAAGGAAAAAGGGAAAGACTGTATTTGAGAAATACAGTCTTTCTTTTCTTGCTGACAGCAGGCAAACAGATGGGCAGAGACTGATGGCAGAATCCTAATCTTTTTTTCATTCCTTCTTGTCGTAGAACTGGGACATTAAAACACCTGTGTATTAATGAAAAAAATAAATCCAACTATGGAAAGGACACTTAACAAGGTTCCTTTGAAAGAATTGGTGATAATGCTCTAGCTTTTAAAATATTTGAAAGCCTCTTGTAAAGAAATTGCATATGCAGTCTCTCCCTGCCTTATGTCTAACCAAACACATGGCAGGGGCACCAGACAATAATAGGGATGTTCTTTCCCTCCCCTCTTGAAAGGGGAGCAATCTCTAGGCCGATCTTCCTTCAGCTGAAGAAGGTATTACCCTGAAGCACCCTTTCCTCCTGTTGTGTCCCACAGGAGCGAAGAAACCCACCTGGCAGGAGGAAAGGGTCTTGTTCTGGGGAAAAAACTTACCAAAGACAAGAACAGAAAAGACCACTTTTTCTTTTGCATTAAGAAAAGAACTGTACTCCCCACAGAGTTCTTTGGCTAAAATACTGGGGTCAAATGGACAGCAGGTTCACATCAGAAAAGGTAGTAATTATCTTTAGCTCTCCAAATAAGCATCAATCACTGCTTAATTAAGGCCACAATGTAAACGTGCAGCACTAGACTTCTCTAGAGAGGAAAAGCTCATGTTGTGTATAGTTATTTCCTTTTTCTAGCATGTATTTTGGTTTACATCCACATACAGGGGCTTGGGGTGACAAATAACATCATTACTGGAAAAGAGTAAACAGCTCACAGAGAATAATTTACATGATTTAATACAGCTTCACTTTCTGTTCATAGAGCATATGTAAACAGACTGTGATTTTCTCCAATTATTCAATTGAATTAACTTGACAATATGTGTATATATTAACTTGTTTACATCTTTTATTGTGAAGATCAGTTGCGAAACACAATATCTGAGATTTAAGTTCTTTTGGTCCATTGGTCATTTTAATCACAGGAAAGTATTTCTGTTCCCTCTTTAGACAGTCTCATAGTGGGGATGAGGAATCACCTTTCCTACGTTTGTTCAGCACCCCAAGCAATTTAGTTCCAGTCCTCCCTAGAACCTGTGTGTACTGTCATAACTCGAATTTATGAGGACAGCTATGAAACTCCTGTGAATTTGAATTTCACAATATCCTGGCATTATGGCGTGGATCTATGACCATAAGAGTTAGAAGAGTTACAAAGCAAAACGTAGAAGTTCTCTAAACACCGGAAGGAGGAAATGCCTCCAATATTCATAGTCCTCTTTATTGGTTATACAAAATAAAATGTGACATTTTTGTTGGGAAAAAAATGCAGTATTTCTCAATAAAAAGTCACTCAATTAGTCACTAAAAACCACATGACAGTCAGCCGTCATAAAACAAAATAGCTTTTAAATTATTCTCCAGTGACCAAGACAACTAGAATTTTATTTCCTGAGATGTCTTTGACATTTCTGCTTATTTTCTAGAACTTAGCTATGAAACTATTTCTCTAATATTTTTTTCTGATCTCTTAAGTTTCAGAATCATGTAAGGAAAGAGTTGCCCAGCTATCTTAGGTTCTCTTGAGTTTCTGCCAATGGCAGAAAAATGATGAGGATAAAAAGCACAGTGCTAAAGAAGATTCCCCCTTTGTGTCAACACCCACCTCCAAAAAGAAAAAAAAAAACCATAGAGAATTCTGTTTGTTACTCTCACTGCTTTTGCTTAAGAGCTTTGAATAAATGGTGGAGGAGAAATCAAGAGAGAAAACAGACTCTACAGTGCTGATGGCATTAAGCCTCAGAGATTAGTTTGAGTTTATCTCAGCACAGATGGTGATCCCCTAGAGGAGCCTTGGACCTTGGTGCATCTGAGTGTTGTGCAAACACAGTGCAGGGATGGTGGCTGTCCCACGGGGGCTCAGGCTGAGTAATCGCTTTCTGTACAATTACCCTCATTCAAGTTCATTTGTAGCTTAAAGGGTTGCTCAGCCTGAACTGGAACATCAGCCTGAACTTCCAGAGTTCTTAGTTTGGTGATCACATTATTACTAATGCTGTTACTGTTATTATTATTATTTCACTAGCTTAAAAATGTTAAGGGAGATGAGGACGGACGGGAAGGTCACCCTTGATCTAGATGTTCCCAGCCCCAATTCAGCACAATTACTGCCATAATTGCAGGCAGCAATGCTGAGGAACGGTATAGAGTGTGTAGAAATACACTGTGGATGACCATTTCCAGCTGGAAAACTTTTAACTGGACATTTATAGTTGGATTATATCTGCTTCATACCCAGCAGTGAGTGAACATTGCCTGTGACCTTGCTGTAACCGTGGCCTGCTCTTTCCATTGAATTGGGAAACTCCCTTCCTTGCACAATATAAAACTAACCAGAGAGGAGGCTCCAAGTTTTCACCTCATTAACTATTCTGGTGGAAAGCAGCTGTATAAAGAAATATATACAAAATCCAGGTGTGAAACATTTCAATGTTATAGGCAGTTTCTAACTAGGGATTCATCATGCATAAAAATTGAAATTTCAAGATCACTACCAAACCAAACAAGAAGGAACATTTCTGAGTATGTGTATTTTAATAGCCCACACTTCTAGAAAATGTTGGTAATGATTTTGAGAGAAGGGACAATTTTCTTTAAGTCCCCAATTTCTCCTCTCTCAGCTGCTTCTTCTATTGCTCTCTTTCTATTTAGCACCAACTTGCTGATTTGCAATCCCCAAAGACATGTGTTTTCTCTTCTTATTTGACTCCAATTTTGGCTGGACCTCAAACCAAAGCCTGTGTGTTCTCTGCTCAGAGATTCATTATTAAATACAGTCTAGTGGTTCTTGCATCCTGCCTTTTATTTTCCCAGGCCTAAATCCACAGAGGGACTAATAAGCCTGAAGGGGAACATGGGTGGAATTTAGGCACTTATGTAGAAGAGCGTAATTCCTAAAACATTCTACATAAAGCCTGGCTGGAGCCCCCAGATATCTAAATTTGCATTTCTAAAGTCCATAGGCATTTAAGTTGCCTGTCAAGAAGTGCTGCCTTCCCAGAACAGCACTGTATGTTAGTACCTTGCCTGCTCAGGGGCTCTCCAGTTTGTCAAAGCACAGCCCAAATCACTGCAGGAGCCAGAGTCTGACACCCAAACCAAGCTCAGTGTGCACAGATGCAGATGAGTTGCACACCCAAGTGTAGCAGCAAGGGCAGCTCTCCTTCAGCTGGGAGTGGTGCCTGTCTTGCCACACTGGCTCTGCTCAGCCTCTTACACAGTGAGCAGGAGGTTCAGGCTAAACAGCCTTCCAGGAAATAAAGTTTAAAACAATCTCACTCTACAAGTGACTCTTCTGGGCTCTGGGACTCCTCACTCTTAAAACTGAAGTTGCATCTCTGTACAGGAAAACATTTCCAATTCCCTGTTCCAGAGGAAAAAAGCTACAACATGCATGACTCAGATACCCTAAACTAGGGGAGGACTTTTATTCCACACTCCCAACGTTTTTTAGACATTTTACATTAGATTATCTTTGGAAAGGATAGAAAAAAATTATGCAGGATTTGCTTGAAGCAGCGAGCGCTTCCCATCACCTGAGACACACTCTTTGCAGCTGAGGGCTGCCATAAAGACCTTTTGCTCAGTCAACACCCTTCTGAGATGACTATCTTTGCCCATACAAAGCATTTTAAGCCTTTAATTCAGATTCACAGCTTCCAGAGATGGTCAGGCCCTCTAAAGCTGGGTGCAGCCATGACAAGTATCTGAAACAGAACCATAAAGTTTGGTATCAACCAAAGTTTGGTATCAATTCTTTCTCCAGGTGAGCAGTCCTTTTAGTGTTTTCAATCAACAAATCAGAAAGCAAAATGTAAATGGCCTCTCTCTCCCTATTACATGGCACAAGATGGACAGGAGTCTCACTCAAAAAGAATGGGCACTCTGTGTCTATCACTCTGCTCCTGAGTGCAGATGTTTTGGGGTGTTCTGAGCAGATGCCTGCCTGATCTATATGTTCTGGTGACTGGGAAGCTGAGCTATACTGCATGCATCCTAGCAGATAAGGACAGATACAGCCAGCATATTCATTAATGCTTCCTCTGAGAATATGACACAAAATAGGAAATTAGTAAATTGCCCTCTGACACAGTGTTAACTTCTAAGTATTCAATCCACACATTTTAGGAGCTTGTTGACAAGCTGGAAATGATCCAGAAACACTTTCAGAAAAGATTTCAAGACTGCAGAACCCATCCTGCTGTTGGATATTCCAGAAACTCCATCTGTTTAGGTTGTGCCAGAGAAGGTCAGGGGGTGATTCACTCATGGTCCCTAAATAAGGAAGAATAATCCTTATTAAGAAAAAACATTAGTGAAAACACAGAAATTATGTTTTCCTGCGGAGAGGAAAGAAGCTTTCATATTTTTGGTATAAATAAATAGTGACAATAATGGAGACATGTGGCTGTATACTCACAGTTGGAATTAATTCCTCTGCATTTGAATTCTTTAAATATGGCTGTTCTCTGGGATATGCTCTCAGACAATATGAGAGCAAAGACTGGACACAAAAACAAATGGGGGCAAGTCTATGGCTCTGTGGTGCCAGTAATCTTAAGGTCATCAGAACAGTTCAAGCTATTTTTAAGAACCTATGCATCTTTTGGGAGAAATCCTCAATTATTTACGCCACTATGCAGTATTTTTTCTGTCATGGTTTTACTCTGACTCTTCCAACAAAACATATGATTTTCCATCTCATTCTCCAAGACTGTCTTTTTGGCAGGGATTGCCAGAGTTTTTAATCCTCTAAGGATGTCAGAAGGTTCTGCATTTTGTCAAACTTTGTGGTAAATAACTCAAACATTTACTTTCCTGTTTCTCTGGCTGCTTCACAGATAGAGTGCAGGACCTTTTCTCCAAGTCAGTATATCATGTCCTGGATCTGTAAGGCGGTTCTAGGAATAATTTGAATGGTTTCTATGGCAGTGAACAAGACATGATTTCAACAAGCAGGGCTGGTAAAGTCATTAGTGCCTGTACATAGACAGTGTGGTGGTTCCACAGTCACCCTGAGGATTTCTATTCTCCTGCCCATCTCTGGTGTGGACAGAGTGTCCCATCCCCACACCCTGCTCAGACACCTCACTGGCAGTGTGATACCTCCTGCTTCTGGCACATGTGGTTATCTAACACAGATCACACATACAAACAAACCAACCACGACTGTAGCAATTAAGGGGGACACCAGAGGTGACTTAAAAGAAGATAGAAATCCGTGGTATATCATTTGTTCCCAAAATTTCTATTCCGGAGCCACAAGTGCAAATATCAGTGGATCAGCTCCTGAACAAGAAACAATGCACTTTCAAATGAGTCTGCAGAACAGTAATGAAGATAAAATTTAATTTATTTCAATTAAGGAGGTTTATGAGTTATTACTTACAAGCTTTGCTAGCAGCCATAAGAGTGACTGCCACTATCTGAGGCTTTTTTGGAACTCCAGCTGAGCCACAGAAGCAAAGGGTTATGAAAAGCTACCTGACTGATGTGTTGAGCTCCTGGATTTCTACCATGGTAGGACTGAGTGATCTTACAGCTTAGTAATGACAGGAATGATTACCTCTCGGGATGGATGTAATGCTACATTTCAGGGCTTAGGTGCATAACTGCTTTCCTCTTATTATATCTCCCTTTTGTGCTCCATGTATTCTAGTCAAGGGCACTGTAATTTCCCAAGCAACTCCTGCTTTCATAAGGAGCCCTGCTAATGACTCTGCCTTGCCTCATTTTCTCCTCAACAAAATGAATAGCTCCCCTGCCCTAAGCAAAGACTGTTTTTATTTCCCCTCCTTTATTTTTGTGCTTTCTGTGATGGACCCTAAAGATCTGGCTATTTTCAAAATTGGGTGAATTCAGTGCTGAGGAAAAGCTCCACACCATCACCCTGGGATGCCACAGGACCACAGCTATTCATGGGACCGTGGTGCTGGGCTCCCAGCTCTGTTGCCTGCACCATGGTGCCCCAGCATACCTGGATATTACTGGGATGAACCAGGCAGCAGAAAGTGGCTCATTGTTGTGGGGATTTACAGCAGAGCACTGGACATGTGGACAAGACGGGTGTAATCTGCAGACCCCTGTAAACTGAGGCAAGTGAGTTAAAGGGTACAGTCACCAGCCCAAAAGTAAAGACAAAGCATGTAAAAGCTGCAGTCATTTCAGGGTTGGATCCATCACTTGGCATGAAACACTCTCCACATCACCCAGAGGTGGAACATCCTCCAACGTCAGATATTCCAAATACACTGATACTGCTGCCTCACTTTCTTTTGTGGTTTGTTATTCTAAATACTGCCTATGAGGCCTCAGAAAGCAATTCCCGTGCTGATCCCCCACAGATATTTATCAGATACAAAAAGCAGTATCAGATCTCAAAGTGCTGACAGCTCCCTCAGTACCAAGCTGGTTTGCCCTTGTTTGGGAAGGTAAGCAAGGTTTATTCCTCAAGCCACTTATTACACAAGGCAGGTACTGAGAGGCAGTCAGCATTCCTGGATGCATCCACAGTGCTGAGGGAAATCTTCCAAGTCATAGGAGCCCAACAGTTAAAATCAAGCACTTTGCTCACTTTACTCCTATGATTTTTCCTTGCCTATATTTGACATATGACAGCTCTTCATTATTTCCTTTCTCTCTCTACCATGCAAATCCATGGAATGTGGTAGCTCCTATTTTCTTTCCCTGTTCTCCTCAGCTGATGGCTTTTTCCTTCCAGTAAGTAACATTTTCAAAATGCTAGTATTTGTTTTGTATCTACTGGCTTTTTCTTTTTTTAACATATGTCCAAATAAAGAAGCTGACAATATAAATGACACTTGCAACCTCATTTTTGCATTCACTTCATGCAGAACGTATTCATACTCACGGCACACTTACTAAAGCACAATATCCCTTTAAATCACTCTGAACATAATATCTTTAAAGCACTGATTAAGTAGTTGCCCCTATCAATGTAACTACTGCCTGCTAAGTGTGCTGTTAAATCAGCAGCTCATCAAATGGCCTGATGCTAGGATGTAACAAGTTTCTGATGGAGTTGTGCTCCTTCAAAGAGCAAGCATTTTTTTCATCACCCTCTTAGTCACCTAATTTGACTGAGATCTAAGATCCTAATGCATCAATCTTGTTAATTCTCTTGCCTGTACGTAAGAAATTGAAGCAATAAACCACAACCTGTTTGTAGTGGTGTTAACATTATTATGTAGTACACCAGCTGACAGGAGCACTGCTTTTCTATTAAACTTCAGCCAATACAACAAGCCTGTAGCTCTTGGGAGTGTCTATCTTGTCATGTCTTTTTTCTTTTCTTCTTTCTAAACCACCAATGACTCATACAAACTGCTGACCTTACATTCACTTCACTCAGTGTTGGGTTTTGCATCGTAAAGCACTGACATGGTCTCTCATTTCTATCGTACCTTCTCTTTGAGAAATGCTATCATTTCTGTACTACTAATGTTGAGACTCCAATCCAAACCAGCAGGTGCTAAACATTCCAGGAGAACGGTCAAAAAATTTATAGTGGGGTTAAAAAATATTTTTCCTCTGATCTGACTTCCCTGAGAAGTTGAACCTCTTTCTGTTCAAGCACTTAAAAAAGGAAATAGCTCAGGGAAATAGCATCTGTTTCAAAATGTCAGCCACAAAGCTGAAGTTTGGCAAAGTTGTATATACAACTAAAAATATAACACAGCATATGATATCACGCAGTGCTGACGAACTGTAAGCATCACTGGCAACAGCTCACCCTCGACAAATCAGCTCCGTCAGAAAGAAAGATGTTCAGTGTCAGAACTGGACAAAAAACCTAATGAAAGCAAAGTACCATGTAAAAGCCTCAATGAAAAGTATACAGAATGAAAACCATAGGACAGGATTTTAGTGGAAGCTTTCTCTGAATAACGGCTGCAGCATTCCAGCCCTTGGGAGTCCTGGTGGTGCTGATCCATGGGAAAAGGGAGAGAGGGAGTTCTGGGGGCTTTTTTTTTTTTTCCCCACCTCTTGCATTTGGGGCAAATGCTGAGTTGTTTCATCCTTTCTGCAACCTGGTTTTCCCATCCTTAATTATAGTGTATTGTTTCCTCCCAGAAAAAACCCTACACCCTTCCTCATTTGCCAGCACATGCATATTCCCCATTGGTGGTTGTTAGAGATACCCTACTAGTATATAACTTTCCATGTGAGGGCTGCCATGGTAACACAATTTACTGTATACCAGGGTTAATATGTGCATAGACACAGAATAATGTGCAGACACACAAATTACTGCTTCCCTATGGACTGCTTCTTCTGGCACTGATTTTGCTGCTGTTGTTGGACACATGCTTTATATATTAGAGACAGAAAAAACCCTTTTTGCATTTGATCTTGTCTGCTGAATGTTGGGATATATAACAGAGATGTGTTCTTTACACTTGGAGGGGGAAGAGGTTGCAAAATCACACATGCATTTCTGCTCCTAAAAATGCTACATGCAAGTAAAGTAAATTCAAAACTAATTCTAAGCATTTTTACATATGGCAAACTAACTGCTTTTTAAAGGTCAGGTCCACTCGCAATCACAAAAAAAGTTCTTTATTCTAAACCAGGAATGTATCATTTTTAAAAATAAATGAATGAGGCAAAATAAAAGCTTTGCAAAATATCAACGGGATTTCCTACTCTGCAGCTGTGTGCTATTACCAGCTATAGTATATCACTCAAATGCCGCTTTTAGGGGGGTAACTGTCAGCCTACAGGGATTAAGATTGAGAATTTGCAATTCATCATCTTTATTTGGAAGTCTGGTAGCTTGCCTGCCCAAATTAAATACTTTCTCTATCACAAGTATACTTTTCAATTAGTTAGAAACATGGACTGCATTTGATTTCAATAAATAAACAAATTATAAACTCTTGAATCTTTATTAATTTAAATCAACAGTTTAAAATTCAGTCTTGCAAAGTACATGACACTCTCAGATATCTTAATATAATTATGCCAACCTATTTTTATGATTGTCAGAATCTCAAACATTAACTCAATTGCTTCAAATACAGCACACTTTATGCAAACTCTTGGCATCAAGTTGCTTTAGTATTTTGCCACAGAAATTTCGCTAAGGGTGACACCAAAAGCAAAATCAGACCTGCATTTTTGCCCCCTCTTTCTTTTCTGTCTCCTGAGTGCAGCTTTGCAGTTAGGAGCAACATTATTTTTTTCTGTTTAAAAGGCTCTCAGTAATTCGCAGAAATGGATTTGCAACCAGAGTAATCCGAAACTCTCACTGCTGTTTTCAGCACTGTTTGTAGCATTCAGGCGAGGCAGGGCGGGGTGGATGAATTAACAAACTACCACTCTTATCAGAGCTCAGCTGACCCATGCACAGGCAGGGAAACAAAAACCCAGTAGAGACTGAAGGAGTGGAGCCTGCTGCTTAGATTAAAGCAATTGGTGCAATTGCTGAAATTGCAAGACCAGCTCGTGTGTTTTAACACATACTCATATGTGACTACAGATGCACACACAGCTACTCATTTGCTCAGGCACAGAGGTGTGTTTATGCTCCACAATACACTCACAGATCCTGGACTCTACAGACCAGGCCCAGCTGCAGTAGGTGTCCCACACATGACTGGAGAACATGCTTCCTGAAAGGGCCTGAGAAGGTACAGGAAGCAGTACTGTCCTTGATTTAATTCAGCACCACGTTTCTAAGATGGCTATTGATTATTGGGTGAGTAGTGTGGGTAATAAAATCTAACACACTGCAAACCTCTGCTCACATGACTACATGCTTCCTGGAGCAGGAGATGGAATCTTTGGAAATTTTGGATTGCAAAGTTTCCGTGGTCTTTACAAGAGATTGTGAGATTCCCAAGTGTGCATGACAACATACTGTGCATCATGAGAATCTCTCGCAGACGAGCCACTCATGGGTGCTTAGAAGCTTTGTTGCTGTGGGTGTTCAGTGTCAGCTCAAGGCAGATTAATTCAGGTTCAGTGTCATGCTTGCCAATAGCTACATGGATTTCATGGCAGATAGAGCCTTAAAAGTATAAATACCTTCTGCTTTGAGTAGGATTTAGTGTTTCTAGAACACACCCCCTCCACTAATTTTTACTTCATGGTCATACAGTCCTACTTTATACCCTCTGGCTAGACAGCAGCTCCTACAAATTCATACATGGAGCTCTCTGTTATCTCCGAATTCTCCCAGCCTCAGCCTCCTAAGGAGACCACAGGCTCCTTTGTTTTCAGTACTGGATTCTCCATTAAAGCCATGGACACTGACAGCTTGAACTCCAGTTAATGAAACATAACCACACAACTGGAGGTATCCAGCTATCGGCACAAAGGAGAGAAGAAATAAATCCAGATAAAATAAATAAGTGCTATATTGCAGTGGTTAAATGACTAAAACAGCAAGGACTAACTGCATGTCAGACTGCTCTTCCTTTAGTGAAAGGAAGTGTGCAGAGAGGAAATCTCCTTTGGTAACCATAAACACAGAGTAAAAGCACACATAGGACACGACATATTATTCACCAGCTATAATTGCTTCCTGCCAAAAATGGACAAACAGACAAAAGTCATTAATCTGACTTATCCCTGGGTTTTATCGGGGAGAGAGAAACTTAATGGCAGAGGTCAAGCATGAAGCACTCCAACCTACCCATGGAAACAGGGAAAACAGGAGCCAGCTCCAGATGAGGGAGGGTGCCCCTGGCTGGCACTCCTCCAGGATGCTCAGCCTCAGGAGCTCACGAGTGACCCTGCACTGCACTGGCAGCAAGAGGTGTGACACAAACCACACTCCAAGGTAGCACTGCAGTGGTCTTTCAGTGTTTGAGTCTTTGGGTCTGGCCACACAAGTGACCCCAGTTCACAGCCTCTCAGTGCAGCCCAGCCTCCGGGGCAGGTTTTCCTGTGCAGTGCTGGGTTCAGAGGTACAAGCCAGCAGCCAGTTTTAGCACGTGGATTTACAGCAGTGTGGGAATACTGTGAATCTAACCCCCACACAAACAGCTTTGTCCTTTGTAGGTCTCCAATTTTTGGGTAGATTCAGCCCTAGTGAAAGACCATCAGTGATTTAACCACGCCTTTGTAACTTCTGCAACTTGAGTTGCTTAACCTGTAACATGACATGATACTCATCTGCAAATAAGAAACAATAACAACTTCACACATGGTTTTACAAAATGCCGATTTTCCTTTGTCTGACACCAGCCCCCAGAACCCAAACCAAGCTGACAGATCAGCCCAAACTAAGTCATATTTTTGTGTGCAACAATTGGTGGCTAATCATTAATCTAGTTGAAAGCTTATACACACCACAGAGAAAGAAGGTTCATTCTTCCTTTTCAGTGCCACAGAAAAATAATATGGTTGATCCATTCCATTAATTACAAAAATAATTGAAAAATGCACTTTCTGTATTTTATTACACAGGAGAAATATACTCAAATCCATTAAGGAGCCCTGCCTGTGATGGGTAGTTCTGGTCTGAAATTCTTTATTGGCATGACCTGACATTCTCTAGGCATTTCAAGAGAAATTTCCCACTGGCATTACCTGGCAGGGGCTGAGGCCAGGTTTTGTCCGGGTTGTGCCAACTTCTTCCCCAGTTTTACTGAGGAACATCAGTGGCCGTGCTGGGGGTCTGGTGCTGCTCCTTTTAATGGCTGTGTTTGAAGCTGACAGAAATTGGCCAATTTGTATTTTTAACTCAATCTGTGTTTTTTAATTAATTCATAATTTGTTTTCCTCCCAATGAGTTTTTCCAAACTGTTTCCGGTAGTTTCTCTGGGATTCATGAAATACTGCAGTAAGAATGAGTGGAGGCTTTTCAGGACATTTCTGCTCAGCCTAGTACTGCTCGTGTCTACCTGCAGACACGTTGCTGTGAGGTTCATTTAAAAACTGAAACAAATGCATCAAACATATTTCAGATTAAACATGGTTATTCATTTTCCCTTTTTTCCATATTCACGGAGTTCTTTGTAAAACAAACACCTCACCATTTTTCACCAGTAAAAGTGCAGATTTCCTCTGCAAAGTCACGAGCCAAGAAACTACTAAACTTCAGGATGGCTTTGGTGCCATTTAGTTCAAGGTTAGGACATGACATGTGCAGTACCTGAGTTTTTGCTGCCTTGTATATCACCTCAGAGAGATATCTGAAAGTAATTATTTCTGCAGCTGCAAAGCCTAATAATAGAGAAATGCTTTCACCAAACAGGCAAGTGACTTCAAAATAAAAATCAAACTCAAAATTCATTAAACCCAGGACTAGTTTCTGGGGGAAAAAAGCACACTGTCTCTACTGTGTGGGTATTGTACCTGTTCATCCAATTTTTGAGTGCTATAAAATTGGGTTAAATATAACATTACAGGTTATATTTTCAAGCTGTGTTTCAGGAAAGGCCTTTTTAATGTGTCCTCATGGGAAAATCATGCCACAGTTTAAGTGGTGACATTTCAGAAGGCAGAAAAGTTGCACAGTATGAAATTGTCTGACTGTGGAAGAGATGAATATGCTATTTATTACGATAAGTACTAGTTATGTCCAATCATTCAGAATTTACTCTTTAATGCGTGCAAGGGGAATGCAAGCTACTTAGTTTGCAATTAAATGCACCTTAAGCTATTGAAGTGATGAAGAAAGAGTAAGAGAAACAAAAGAAATCTTACAAATGAGCTATGAGATGGGCAAAAAAGCAGCTCTTAATTTCTTGTGACAGACATAACAAGGTGGATCAGAAAGCACAGACACAGTGCAGGCCTCAGGTTCTGGAAGAATAAGGGAATGAGTTAAACATCAGCAAACAGTCTGGTCAATATTATCTACAAAAGTATAACCTACACTCTCACAATTTCTTCTTGGACTACTGAGGAGGGGCCAAACTCGCTTTAGGCTGATACTGCAACAACTCTTCTCATGCAAAATTTGACTCACTTTCTCAGGAAAATTCTGTTTAAAGGGGAACTTTGGTGGCTGGACACTCATAGGGCTTTAGTCCCTCATGTAAATCTCAGAGACCAGAAAGGAAGGTTGCAAGAGTCCACAGAAAGTAAAACCTGCACAGAGCATGTGAACAGAAAGCAGAACCACCTAAGCAGCAATTCCTGGCTCTTCCAGCTGACTACCCATTCACAAAGGGAAAAACATTTACTGACTACACCAAAAAAAGATTACAAGAAACTCCACTTGGAAGTACGTAGATCTTCCCAAAATTCATACTGGAAGAAATTAAAGTTTCAGGTTTCAGTTTAAATATGTACATTTGCAAACTTGCCCATGCTCACAACCAGTGATTCTCCAGATGTTCACTCTTTTGCAGAAAGGTGCAAGACATGCTAAGTCAAGTAAAATAAGCTTGCCTGTGATTCTCCCCTTTGCTGCATGGGTACAAAATCCTCAGAACATGAATAAATAATATCACTTCAGAGTTATGCTATGGCAAGATTAGTCTGAGTCCAGGTAGATGAGTTTTTTCAAGCAAACCTAGTTTACAGTAATTAATTTTACTGACTGTACCTGAATTAGTTTCAGCTGTTTGCCAAAGAACCCTATCTCTGGATTTCAGAGAATGCTAAAAGGTGATGGGACTGTGTAGGTGTCTATGTCATGCATGTCCTCTTACCCACTTGAGTCTTCTACACACATGGGGAGAGGGCAAGAGTGACAACACGTACCTAAACTTCAGTGGTGCTTAGTTTTACATTGTCCATAGACCTCTCCTGCTCTGTGCCATCTCACTGATCATTAGGCTGGTGATCCAAGTACAGCATTTGTGATTCCTGCATTGGGACTTGCTGAGGCAGCGTGAGCAGCATCCATTAAATCTGTATATGTAAACTCCAGTACAAAGATCACATTCCTGATTCAGTGTGCCTGAACTTACATGGTGCCACATACTTTATTTGGGCATAATGACACAGTACAGAACTTTCAGAAATTCACTTTCCAAGCTGTGCTTCCCAGTAATAGCTGGGAGTTACACATCTTTAGCTCCACAAATCTTTAGAATGAAAACTGAGAACAAAGGCTCTGTGAAAAACAGAAGACATAACCAGATCACAGATTAAAATAAAAGAAGGGTGATTAAAACACCAACAGAATGTAGGGCTTTTTCTTATTCATTACAACATTACACAAACTGGAAGCATCCAAGTACTGCACGGTCGCCACTAATAAATAATGATGAGAGGTTCAGTTTTCAAGTTTTACATTATACTGAAAATTTGGCTACTAATTTTGCACCTGTGTACTATAATTACATGTTTCCTCTTAAATTTTAATGCAATTAATCAACATATGATTAGCATATTTTTATTTAAGGGATGGAAGAAAGGTTACGGATTGCTTCGTTTGGATTTGGAGAAGAGGTGCTTTACTATGAAGCAGGATTTCTGTTGAACACTCATGGAAAAATACTGTCTATACCACAACTGGTTCAAAAAGAAAGTGAGGTTTTTGACAGGTGTCACTCCAGTAACAACTAGTAACAAGACTTCCATTACTTTTGTCTAATCAGTGAATATATGGTTACAAATTATTCATATACCTGCAACTATATTCATAAAGCTTCAGAAGGCATTCATTACTTTCCAACAACAGTTTAGATTGCTTAGAATGAATTATAAATGTAACATCCATTAGTTAACACAGCTTCCCAGTAACATTGCCACCAACAGTGTTAAAAGAAACTTCATGAAGTTTCATAATGAGATACAGAGATGAGTATTTCATTATCAACTGAAAAATTGCTGAAATATAACAGAAAAATTTGTCAAGGTTTGCATGCTAGAAATAGTCTTCTCATTTATTTATTTAGTTTAGCTATATTTAATGGTTCCAGTAAAGAGAAGTTGAGTGGCATTTCAAAGAGAAGGATGGATCGTTGGAAATAATAAGTTGCAATTCAGAGAGCAGTGAAAGGTAGCATTCAAGCTTAATTTGTAAAAGCATTTAAGAGACTGGATGGTGCTTAAAAACTAAGGCAAAAATACATCAGTTTGTGGAAACTGAATGCAGTGTAGAGTCAATTTAAATGCACAAGTCTTCCTCCTAGTTGAGTTGATAAGGCAAAGACATAGGGCAGCATTATAGACTCATAAAACTTATTGCAGATCTGCAAACCCAAATGTTTACCTTTTAAAGCTCATGAAAAAAAAAGGGACTGTATTTGAAAGGCTGCTGTTGAATAAGTTCAATAGCACCTCCCACAATGGACCTCTCTGCTCTTTGCTGTGTACTTCATGGGTTCTGCTTCAGCTTGGGAATTGATAAACAGATGGTGAAAACTGTTGTTCTGCAATAGTTTTTTTCTGTAATATTCTCCATGTATTTCAATTTTTTTTCCTGCAGTATGCTGCTCCCTTCCACTAATTTCTTCTGTTCCATTTGTTTAATCTATAAAGGTGATGGAAGGAATAAAGACAACACATGGCCAGCAGTGGTTTGTTGAGAAAAATGTATCATAGAAAAGATTAATCAAAAATAAATTGGTCTATAGTTTTCAATGTATTGAAATTCATGATCATGTTTTTCTCCCTCTAGCAAGTATTCTAAAGGTTTGGCCACTTCTCAGGATAGCTCCCTCATGAATTTATGGCTATTTTTGAAGATTTCAATACGGATACCATGGAAAATCATGTCCAGAGAGGAAGAGATGGGCACTCTTTCAATCTACACAGGGTTACTTATTTGGCAGACTGAATTAATTTTTCCTCTGTATCAACAAAGATGCAGTGAAAGAAGAGCACATGAAATTTGCTGGAACTCATTCAAGACATGCAGTTCCATTCCTAGGCCATATGCCCTGAAAAATCACTCAGGAAACTTTCTCATATGTAAAAAAGGTTGAATTAAACCAATCTTTCCACCAAAGACATTGTGAGATTAAACACAATGTTACTTTAATTTTTAAAAATACATTGTGCTTTCAGAAAAATACGGTACTTTTCCTGAAAATTTCTAATGTGACCAGAAGTCATATAAAAAAAAAAAAAAGAGAGAAAAAAAGAGGCTAATTCTGAAGGAATAATCTTCTATTGATAATTGTGCTTATCCCATAAAATTTCATGAGTAACACTTTTCTTCTTGATTAATATAGCCCCAAAGGCCTTTGTTTCAAATGCTATTTCTAATTATTCATGGTTTGTAAATGCAATCACAAATAAAGATGATAGGAAAGCAGGCTTATTATTTAAAGAACTGGATGGAAACACTGAAATTTAAAGATGTATTGAAATGGATATGAACACTCATACCTCCAGTCTAACAATTAGATTTTGTCAGAGGTAGGATTTTCTTTTGCATGGTAATAAATTTGTGTAAATAGCTTTACACATGGGATCTTCGGTCACAGTGGACAGAATACAAGATTAACAAGAAAAATGTTGTGAAAAAGAGAGGTGAAAGTGCTTGATTTTACTGACTTTTCCTATTGACTCTGTACAGTATCAGGCTCACTAGCAACTGCACTGAGATCTGGAAGGGTGAAATCGAGACTAGACCTTGGGTTACAACTGAATTGGGTATTTGCACTCCAGCAGAGCAGGTCCAGCTTCCCTCTATGTGGAGAATAAAACCCCTGACACCTGTTGTTAGATGCACAGCGCACTGTTTCAGGCACAGCCTCCTGTAAGGTTATTGCTAAGCCACAAATTTGATGCTCTAACTCCAGTTCCACTGGAGGATGGAACTGCATTGAGGATTTTCCTTATGTACATCCACAAAGCATGACACAAGGAAGGGTTTGCATGGAAAACTTGTCTGATTTTCCTGCACTGGAGAATTAAAAAATACAAAAAATAAAGTGTTGTATTCCTCCAGATCTCACCCTGCCTGCGTCCTTAGACCATCACAGCTGCAATTCTACCACATCTAGTAACATCTTCTTTTGATTATTGCTTTTCTAAATGGTGCAGTGGTGCTGCTTTGCTTATAATAAGCCTGTGTTTCCCATGCTCTGCAATGTGGACCAATTTCTGAAAGTATCTGTAGTGTAGTATCCCTGTGCAACTACTGGCTGGTCGGGATTCAGCCACACGTTTCCATCACCACACTTTACTCAGCTGTCAGTGTGTTGCAAAGAGAAAAACAGACACATGAAGTGAAGGCTTAAGGAAATGCCAGGCAGCCGTCATCACAGATACCAGAGAGAGATCTGCTACAGGAGGGTCCTGCCAGTGGAGCACTAAAGCAACAGTTACATAAATTTACAGCACGAAGTACATTTCAATTCCAAAGCACAACTGAAGCCTCAGCTCCTCTGTTACTCCAACAAGTTTTACACCAGAGCAAGTGCATCTGCTTCTGAATTACCCACGCTTTTGTCAGAACATGATCTGGCCCTGAAATGCATAGAGAGGTTAAACAATATGTGGTGGAAAGGAACACCCAGACAGCCAACACCTCCACAACTGCCTTTGAATACTAAACAATGCACAGCAGAAACTAGAATATTCTGTGTTTGTCTTTGATCACCAAACACCACTTTTTAAAATTTAAATTCATGCCTTTGAGACAGTTTTTGTTGCCAAAAGCAACAGGTCTTAACAGATATAGTGTGAAACCTATTGTTTAGAACTGGCACTAACTGTTCTTCCTCCCTCTGTAGCAGTAGGGAGTTTTTCCAGGTATGTGGGAGGCAAGCTGCTTGGAGCCATTATATTGCTCGTTCTCTGCATGATCTCCTTCATTAAATAATCTTTTAATGCAACATTAATAGTAATTGCAAGATTATGGTTCAAAATATTTGATAACATCACACTATGGAGTTGAAAAGCTACCGATCTCCTCTCTAAAGCTGGCTGTGGGGGGCAAGCCCACTGTGAAACCCCAGCAGCCCCTTGAACTGAAAGCACTGCAATTCCTTTTGTTATTTCTCTTCCAGGTCCGGATGTCTCACAGGTGATAAGTGGTACAGCCTAGCAACAGAGGGCAGAAGGAAGGAAGGAAAACAACTGGTTAATTTGCTTTTTACGTCGAACTTTTTAAGGACATGAACAGAGAAGATTTTTTTTTTTTATCGATTCACAAAGTGGAAGGCTGTTGATCAGCTATTAGAGATGATATTTATGTACCAGTACTTGCATTCATAATGTTTGACTATCCATAGGTATTTCAGAAATGTAAAATTATTCCATTTTTATCTATGTCAAGTCATCTACTTCTTCTGCTTTTTCATATCAATATAAAAATTGTTATTGAGTTATTTAACATTAAATTCTGCAAAGCATTAACAAAAAAGTGCTTAAATCTACAATTCTCTCTGAGTCATATATCCCTTCTACTGTGATTAGTATTGACTCCTTTTGACTGGTGACTCCCTCAGAAGAAAGAATAAATTGTAAGCCATTGCTTAAACTAAATATTTAGGTGTAGTTAAACTCTATTCTTCCATTCTCTCCCATCTAAATGTTTTCAAAATTGGTCACCTACAGAACAGGAAAAATAAAAAAAGTCCTTTTCCTCTTTCTCCTGAATATTAATCTTCAATATGAAGCTTTATGTTAATTCTAACTTCGAAGATCAGTAGAAGTACTGGTAACAATAAAAACATTTCCTATCTGCAAAATGAATCTAGACAACAGTTAAAAGAAAAGGCTACCAACTCACTGGTTCTTATTTTTGATGTATAAAAACCCCTTAACACTGGACTCCCAATGGTCCTTAAGGTGAAATAATAAAAAATTTCTATCAGGGACCATGACAAGATGGAAGGGGCACACAGAGCAAGCCACACCACCAGAAACTCAGGCTGAAGATTACAGTTTATCTTCTCTATAAATGGGCAGAAACATTCAGAAACTCCATAAAAAACTCTCCCTACCTAAACTGGCTTAATACAACATAACTAGTTCAGCATAACTAATGCTTTCTTTAGCATAACTAACATAACTAGAATAATCTTTCAAGAGCAGCTTTATTTTGGAGTAAGGTAACCAAACTCCTAAACTCAGCAGGCGAAAGTGAGGACAAGAGCTCTCCAGAGACTGTGGAACACGATTTGTCCTGGATGGACATCATCACTTCTGTGAGGTGTTCAGTCTCAAATTCTGTGGGAAAAAGGATTTTAGAAGCCATTTCATGATAGAGACTATTTGTGATCACTTTATCTCAGCAGGACAAAGCTGCTCTTTCATTGCTAACATAACCTACCACTTATCTGCAGCAGGCTTGCACTGAAATAGCTGAACTATGGTTTTGTTTTCTCATTCCCTGTCTTGAAATAAAAATAGGTGAAAACAGATATGTCCCAAATTTTCAGAATTGTGGGATTTGGCGGTGTAGCCAGACTCTCCTTGTATATATATATCAACACTCATGGTTAGCACAAAGAAACCTGCCATCTGCAACATATCAGATCATAGAAATAGGGGATGACATTACAGCTGTGCAAGGCATTTTCAACCAAATAATTTGTCAGTGTTCGAAAGAATGTGGAAAAGCCACAAGTGTGGTTATGAGCCCAGCATGGAATTGCCAGACAGAGTTGGATCTGTACAAGCAGAACCTGGAGGAAGTGCCACGAGTATCAGGAGTTTGCCAATATGGAATGGATTTGTTACCCACAGGACAGAGGGTGCAGAGGAGCCCGTTAGCAGTGCAACAAAGACAGCTCAGGGAAGATGCAGAGGTACAAATTCCAACCTCAGACCCATGACAAAGCCCAACCCCAGTCAACATGGTCATGTTAAAGTTCTTCATCACTCAGACTGTGAGGGTGAGAGTCCCATCACACTCCCTGAGCTGTTGACCATAAACTCCCCGTGCTGAAGCCACATTGGCCCTACTAGTCCATAAACACCAAAGCATTGCCAGGCATGGGCAGGCTGTTAACACTGTATGGCAGGTGAAGACATTCCAGTAATGGACTTACTGAGTTGCAGGCATAGACAAATAAGAAGTCTTATCACTGCCATTAATAACAAAACTGCTATGAAATGACATAATTTAAATAAAACCCAAAATAACTGAAAAATGAACAGCAAGATTCATCATTAAAAAGAAAAAAAAAAAAATCACACCAGAAGTGGCCAACCAACCACATCCCAGGGAACTTGTAATAACAGTGTTTTCTGCAGGACATATTAGTTAATTCAGAAAAAAATGTAAAATATTTTATAATTTATATGGTATATACATACCGCTGAGTATGAGGAATTCTTTCTGCATGAAAAGCCAGCAAGTGGCACCTCATTAAACAGGACCTAGACTTAATCTAACTTGGAACAGATAAAAAAGAAAGGATTCATATGAAGCTATCCTGCCTGGGGGTTTAATCTCAAAGCTTTCGAGTATAATGAATGAATTAAGTAGGGCAAGTGATTAACAACAAAGAAGCGATCACATAATAAAAACAGAAATAGTACTGAATTTAGAGCAATGTTTCCATTGTTTATGGACAAGATTCTGCTGTTGCTATTTTTATTGTTTTAACTCCTAAATAATAGGTAAACCATATGACAGCACATGTTCTCCAGGTTTAGGAGGAAAGAATGGGAAAAGGCCACGAGCAGAATACCTAATGGTGCATAAATAATAGACTGTTCAGGTATCAATATCTGTATCATTATGAGAATAGAATTCAGGCTGCAGGACTCACCAATATCTTAGAACATATCTCTCTTAATGATGTAAGAATGGAATAAACACTATCAGAATTATGATGCTTTATATTACAAGGGAGTGCTACAGCTGGTTTGCCCATCAGCTGAAGCAACATGAGGCAGGGTTAGAGCAACATGACAGCACTCAGAGCTCAGTGCCTGAACTTCCAGTGAGTCCCCCACGCTGCCTGTGCAGGCAGAGGCTGAGAGGCAGGGCTGCCTTGCCTTCCAAGCTGCCTGACTCAACCAGGGACAAGCACACACTGACGGACTGCAAGGCTGTGTTTGGGCTTGTGCTTTTAAAGCTGGTGTAACTCAAATTAAACTGACTGCCAATTAATGCAACCCAGCTCTGATCATGGTAAATATGAGGCTACATACAAAAAATTGGCTACACCCTAAGGTAAAACATAAACCACTGTGGATTGTCCAGCCTGTCAGTCCTACTCAGTTGTCTTGACTGCCATACTCCAGACAGTTTCTTGTGTTGTGTTCTTTGCCCCTGCTCTGGCATTACTCAGTCCTGCCTAAAGTGTTTCACTGGCAGTAAATCTCTAGTTTAGGGAGATCCTGAAAGAAACCCACTGAGCAGAGGTCAAGGTAAGTCAGGACCAACAGTGAGAAGACTCAGATGTCTTCCTGGCATTGCAAACCCCAAAGCTGGCATATCTGACACGATGGACAAACATCCTATGGACTAGCACAGGCACAGGTAACTGCTCCCAAGTGAGCAGGCAGCACTAAGTCAGCACTTTGCCACCTGTCTTTATCCACACAGGCCAAATGTTCACAAAGCAGGAGGGCTTAACAGTTCTTCCTGGGTCGTCAGTTCTTCTCATAGCATGTGTTGAGCAATATAACCTCTTCAGGTCTCACCCACGACAGACAAAACAAACACCACAGTGGTCAGCAGATTGAGCCTTGTGATCTTTCAAACACCAAACTTCAGAATGCATAACAACCAAACAGGGTATTCTCTTCCACTAAATGAAGGTGCCAGCCCAAATAAGTCTTCAAGGTCTAACAAGTATCAAACGAATTGCACAGAGTCCTTCCCTCATGGTATTAAATGACAAGAAAGAATATATTTTTCAGTGTTTTTTCTTTTATTGCCTTCACAAGCAAATCTAGCGTATGCTGAATTATGTCTAGCAGAGGAAGATAAACACAAGCAGCTTGAATTTTGAGATTTCAAGACAGAGATCACTAGGGAAAAACCCACATTTTCTCAAGGCACTTGATAGTCTCATAAATTCTGCTTTCCATTCACTAAAGCTTTCAGGAAAAAGAATGAGAGGATAAAGGCTGTAATTGATGGTACAATGCCCACAAGCCTCAACAGATGTGATCCCTCGTAATGAAGCATGTGGGCCTAATTTGGCATTACTTACTACCAGGAGGATCTTATGCAGGGTATCTTTCTAAATCTATGTTTGGTTGGCACCTGTGCCTTGTTGAAACTGGCATAGCACCTTCTGAGCGGGCAGAGTGCCATTCTAGCAGATGGGCAAGAGAGCAGATAGATGCCAGAGATCTAGTACTGCATTTGCAACAAGATAAAAGTAGCAAGGTCTGAGGTCTCATCACAGGACAGCTGAGGTGGGAAGACACCTCTGGAGATCAGCCAGTCCCACCCACTGTTCAGAGTGGGATCAGCTAGAGCACTCTGTGTCCAGTTGGGTTTTGAGTATCTCCAAGGATGGAGACTCTACAGACTCTCTGAGCAATCTGTTCTGTCTGACCACCCTCACAATAAAACAGGCTTTTACCTGTGCTTAAATGGAACATCCTGTATTTCTCTTTGTGCCCATTGCCTCTTGTCCTGTCACTGGGCATCACTAAGAAGAATCTGGCTCTGGCTTCTTTACTCTCTCATCAGGTATTCATACAGACTGGTAAGTTCCTCCTGAGCTTCCTCTTGTCCAAGCTGCAGTACCAGCTCTCTTGGCCTCTCCTCCTATGATGGATGCTCCAATCCCTTAATCATCTTCGTGGTCCTTTGCTGGACTTTCTCCAGTAAGTCCATATCTTGTACTGGGGAGGTCAGACTTGGACACAGCACATGAGATGTGGCCTCACCAGGGCTGAGTAGTTGGGAAGATCACCTCCCTTGAGCTGTTGGCATTGGTCTGCCTTGTGCTGTCCAGGAGGCTCTTGGCCTTCCTTGCCACAAGGACCTACTACTGGGTCATCCCAGAGGAAGGAATACAAAGTGTACACCTATAAAATTATTAGGCCTAAAATAACTCTGAACAGCTAAAAGTATCTTTTATGTTTGGGAGACCATGGTCCTACCGGGGAAAGAAAGGTGAGCCACAGAGACAGGACACCAAGCACAATCCCCAGAAGGATATTCAAAGAGGAGAGAGGAGAGGGCAGAACTTAGCCTGCTTTCCAAATAAATATATGTCATATGAGAGCCATGAACCACACCTTATGCTGGAAAAAATGATAATGGAAACATTTCTAAACAGTAGAACTGCAACCTATGGATCAGCATCACTGAACAAAAATAACTCAGCTGATGCTGATTTCCAACAGCTGATAATCAGGTCCAGTGCTTTGAAATAGCCTATTGCTTTCCTCTGGTCCTTCAGAGCATTAACTAGTTAGCTGCCAGGTGCAATGGAACCTCCCTGTAATGCCCATAAAAACAGTTTAGTCCGTTAGGAAAAGAAATACCAGTTACAAGGAGAATTTTTATGCTATATATGCATTTGTATCAGCTGACAATAACTTCACTGTTATAAGCAGAGAGAGGCAAGGTGTGGACCCAGTCCTCATTCTCATATATTACTGCTCTACTTCATGAATATGTGAGAAGAGAGCACTAAATTTTACTCTTTTTCCTTGCATTGGTGTTTAATTTGGTCACAGGACAACCTCCTGCTGAAGCAAAGAGAAGATCACTGGAGTTCATATCTATGATCTTTGGGTTATTTGTTGTTTTTTTTTTTTTTTTTTTTTACTAGTACTCAGTGCAAAAGATGCTCCTCCAACTGAAATTCATCACATGAAAGAGGAAATAATGCATCCTTGGTGGCCAAGTGGCTTATGAATGGTATTCTAATAAAACACTGCACCAGACTCACAAATTAAAAAAAAAACACATGGATTGAAGAGATCCTGTATTTTGAAGTATGCACAGTGATTTGCGTGATATTCATTGTGTTAAGGTTGAAAACATTATTAACATCTTTGCTCTAAACCTAACAGACCAATTTATTCTAACTGGCACTAATAAAATGTACCATTAGCAAACAGGGGTCAGTGAAAAACACATCACAGAGAATAGGCAGAGGAATAACAGATAGTTCAAGAAAAAGGATTAAATGTACTTCAAGCTGGCACTGTACAAGTGGCTCATCAGAACATCATTCTAACAAACGATATACCAAAATCATAGCTATCTATTATGCTCAGTATTAAAGCAAAAGAGTACTTAAAGAAAGTGATGTAGAACATAATTATATTAGCTTCTTGGATCATCTTTAATGATACCAAATTTAAAGTATGATATTTATGTGCTCATCTTCTTATCTTCTAAAAATATTCTTATACCAATTAAACTTGTAAATTTTAAATCTGTATTTTGATTTGTTATAATTTCTTGTATTCAAGAGTCCCATTATCACCACTCATTTGCAGCAAGAGAAGTTAATTTTGCTGCCCTTGCCTTTATGTCTTTATTTATTTATGTTTAAAACTAACCTGCAATGTTGATAATTCCAGAAAGACAGAGGTTACAGTGTGTTTTGCTATAGTACAGTCGTGGTCTTTCCTGTTGGATCCAACTCTTTCAGGACCTTCACTGTTTTTTAAGCCTCTCATTGTGCCATAAAGAGAAAGATAAACCATTTCCCAATTAAACATACACATACAAAACCATAAAACATAAGGAGATAAAAGAGAAAATAAAGCTGAATATTCTGCAAGAAGTTCTGGAACAGACTGGGAGTGGAACCCAAGTTTGCTGCGTCTCAACACAGCATCGTTTCCTCCTCTAGACCTCTATGAACACACCTACTCAGCTTCCCATTTGACTTGTTTTCACATTGCAAAGACACAAATATTCTAAGCTGTTATGATTTCTAGCCTTATACAGACATTTACAACTATTTCATATAAAGAAATCCAAACTGTCTCCAAGGATAGGATCCAAAGATATTATCAGCATTAATTTTATCAAATGAAGATTTTTGTGTGGAGTATCTGGGAGGAAGCAAAGCTCTTGCAGATGGTAGATTGAATAAATGAACATTCAAGCAATAATAAAGAACATTGAATGAGCCTGATTTTCCTGTACAGGTGCAGAAGTAAAATATTAGATACTGATTTTCTCTCTATGTAGCTCAAGTGTATTTATTCCATTCTTGCACACTTTCTTTGTACCAACATTTGTTACTGAACACAGTGCTTAATAAGATTTGGCTTAAATACCCCAAAACATTGGATAATGTTTCACACTCATAAGGAAGCAAATAGAATGCAAACTAAATGTGTAAGGGTTATAAGGCATCAGCAGTCTACAATAGGCACTATAAAACCAGAGAGACAGCAACATTTTGAAAAGAGCAGATCTCCATTAGGATAATCAATTTAAACTCTATGATAATTGAACAAAATATAGCCTCTAACTCTGTGTCATAAGCACCCTTTTGAATGCTATGAAATGGAGAGAAAGTCAGTGAATTTAATCTACTGCGAGAAAAATATCTGCTCCTACGTTACTTGGCAAAAATGCGGTACTGGATGAAAACATGTTAGACTTCAGTTCAGCGTGGATAAGGCAGAGGTAATGCTGGTTGGCAGACAAAAGTGTTTTGAAGAATTGGCAGGGTCTAAGAGTACTCCCTTGGCTGAGAGCATCTGCTAACCCATGGTGAAAGCACTTTATAATCTCAGAGTTCCACTCTTCCTTGCTTCAGGGCTTCAGGTAGCAAAAAGAATCAATCAACCACTGCTGTATGTTTCTGTAATCAACATACAGCAGTTTTACCTCTTGGATTCAACCCCTCAGATTCAACCTCTGTCCAGTTTACCTGTTGCCATTTTAGCCTCAAACAGGACTTGTTTAACTCTTGGCTGTGGTTCAGTCCTACCAAGACTTTGGCAAGAGTACACCGGTGCTGCTGCCTGGAGCGAGACATCCCGCCGAACACAAAGCTCCACCTGTGTTCCCTCCTCCCACACCACTGCACCCAGCAAAGCAAGGACAGCACCACTGTTCACAACCAACAAACAAAAACCAGCAGAAGCACAAGACAAACAAGCAGCTCTTTAGGGTTGGATCCCTTTGAAGTTTACACCCAGCCACCCGCAGGCCTGCGGCGGGATGCTCTGGATGCTGGCAGAGCTGGCTTCCCTTCTCTACTCTCTCCCAAGGGCTGTTTCTCTTTCCTCAGCCTTCCTCATGCTGAGCTGTGGTCCTGCTGTTTCTACTTCTGAGAAGAGCTTGGACATAAATGTTTAGCTCTTGTGAGGTTCACGCCTTTGAGAAGTACGTGCTCCCCTTCACCCACTCCCACCGGGCCCCTCAGACTCCCAAAACACAATGCAGGCTGTGCAGAGGATACCACATCATAGCAGGTATTTAGTAAAAATATATATATTTTAGGAGAAGCATGCATGCCTCAGATAATTTTGACCTAGATAGAAGCTGCTTTTATTAAGTTGCCACATCTATTACCAAGGAGAATGAGTCAAGTAGACTATAGTATTCCATGGGTTTCTTTTTACAAGCTTTGCTCTTAAAGGGGAACTTTTGAAACATTGTTCTCTCTCATCAAAGAAGATGAGAAAGAATAGGATTAAGGTGAAGAGAAGGATTTCTTTGAATAGGGAAGATATAATTACACGTTTTCCATGACACATGCTGAAAAATGTAATATTGGATAATGCAAGTAGCCTCAAATTTTTCATTGTATTTTAATAGAGAGCTCTCTTTTAAGATTTTTATATTATATACAGTATATAGCTATATGTATAGACATTTCTCTCACATAAAAGAGATTGAAAAGGAATCAAACAAGAATAAACTCTTCCTCCCTAACCACTAAGAAGGCGTGATAAAGAAGGACAATATCAGATTAGCTACAAATTTTCCATCTCATTGTTTCCTGAAAAATAAAATTTTATAATGAACATACTCCATACAAGCTGTGCAGAGCAAGTATCTCTTCCAAAAATGCACAGAGCAGTAGTAAAAATCAAGCATGGACTCAACGACATCTGTTGTGGCATTGTTATCAAATGCCATCTTTTTCACACAAATCTGTAACAGTCACTACTTTTTTGTGTGGAAATATTAGTTTGTATGCGGCATCTAAAAGCTGGCACACAAGGACCGACAGATGCTTTGGTTTTACCTCATCTTCAACTTACTTGGCTCCTCATTACACTAGCTACAGCTCGGCAAATTATTCCTCTGCTTTGGAAAGCCGACAAAATGCCATCTGTCTCTGCATGGTTATCAAAACTAATACTGTAACGTGAAAAAACTATGATCCGAAATTGTACCTGGCAACTACATGGTGAGGTCGAGTATCCTGTTAGATGACTCACAAACACAAATTTCAGTGAGTGGACACCCACCTATCCCACTGTGCACTCAGCCTCGGGAACAGCCACTCTCTGACCTTTCTTACATGTAGCTGTTTCTCATGCCATTGACATTGACTGACACTAATTATGGCTTAGAATGCAAAATGAGGTAGCTTCTCACCAACTGAGACTCCAAGGTCACCATGATTAGAGTTTGAGCAGCTTTTGGTTTTTCTTATAAAAATGAGAGGCTGAATGCATGGAGGAAAGAGGTGGAAAGGTCAAGGAAAGAGAGAGAGCAAGATTACATCAGTGTGGTTCAGCATGTAATCACATTGGTCCACCAGCTACAGAATTCATCACTATGGCTTTAGGGAAGAGAAAACATGACCACAGTGCCATTAGATAAAACAGAAAAGAAAAAAAAATGGATGAAGAGGCCTGACAGTCCTACCCTTCATCTGACAGAGAAGTCATCCTCAGAGCTTCTCTTACTTAATAAATGCCATGAAAATTTCTGCACCAACTGATGAAGCATAGCCCAGAATAAACACCTCGTACAGACGCAAGTAACAAAGTTTGCTCTTCTACACTGCAAAAATGCTCAAATACCAGCTCCAGAGTTATCTCCAACCAAACATGTGCTAGAGACAAAACCGAGGTGAGGACCTTATGGATCAGCAATAGGCAGGTGATCAAAATCCAGGTTAGTAGGCACTGTCCTCTCTTTTGTGCAGCTTCTAAGCTGCACTCGGCTAAAAATGAGAGAGGAGAGCAGTTATTCTCATCCTCCTCCTAAGCATCCCCATTACTTGTGGTCAGAGATGGAGTACAAGGTAAGCAGGTCTTTGGTCTGAAGCAAAACCGTGTTATATTTTGTGGAAAAGGGAAGAGGTGAGGGCTGCACAAACAAGTCCACTGCTCTGTGTCTGTATTCAGCAAAATGAGTATCAGTTCCTGGCATATTCTGGGACCAAAAGGTCTCTCTGGTTAAGAAACCATCCCCTGGCCAACCTTAGTCATGCAATGGAGCAAATAAGCATAAAGATGCTAATTCTTATTTCATGTTTAAAACACTACAGAAAGAGCATCACTCTCCCTCCATCATCTGAGATACCTTGAACTGAATATTACTTCCTTCTGAAATTGCATAAACTTAGTAATATTCGGTATGAGAAAGGTTGACCCCAAAAGCTCTTGTCCCTTATGCATTTTCAGGTTGAAGTTACTCCTATCTTGCACTGATGGATGACAACAATAAAGTTCCTTCTTGATACAAATGTGAGTTTATTTAAAGCTCTCCAAGGTAGGAGAACACTCGTGAGGAAAAAATGCTTTAGGTAAATGGCTTGTTTGTTTGGCTTCTTTTTTTGTTTTTAATACATTTTTAAGTTTAACTCAACAAAATCACCATCTACTCCTGAGTTTCTACTATTTCACTCTATCATGCTTATTTTTTTATACCTTAAGACAAATTTTATGTAGATTACATGCCACCTTCCATGCAGTTCTGGCAATAGTCCCTAGAGTTTCCTCAGAGGGATTCACTGGCCACTGTAGTGAGCAGTCCTGTGGCACATGCCTTGAGAATGATGTTCCTTTAAGTCGTGCTCTGCTACCCCTTTGAACTGGCACCATAACGTAGGACTAAGAAATCATTATATCCCATTGGAGTCCCTTTCTGCAGAAGAGGCAGTGTGCATTGCCTATCAGTTACATTCACACCTCATCTAAATGAGGAGAAAAGAACAGAAAGATGGAGAAAGCTCAGAGCTTCCTCTCTTCCTTCAAGGCTCCCTTTTTTCCTTCTATACAACATTCTCCTTTGTGTTCTTGGCTACGCTGCATTATCATGAGCTCCTTGGGAAAAGACCTCTTCTCTCTATCTACAAAGAAATCATTAAAAAGCAGTAATGTCTTGGCTTCACTATGTAGTTAGTTTCTCCTTGTATGTTCTTGCTCCCAGCAGTGTTAAGTCCATGTGTAGCTCTCATTCACAGGAAATCCTTTTAGTCTTACAATGAGGTCTTTGTAGAAAGTCTTTGGTGTTATTCTTCTGTATTTGCAAGGACTCTTGAATACTGAGCTGCCTGGGACACAGTATCTAGGGGAATAACTAATATAGGCTAAACGTAAACTAATTTTGGGGAACAAAAGCAGCCTTCAAGCTATATGCAAAGTTACTAAAGGCTGTTTTTTCAATGAGGGTGAGTGGAAGTGACAATTCTTTTTCACTTAATGAGCCAGAGTAGCAGAGATTAGAGAAAACCTCTAAATTATTTGGCTGTTGAATAAAAATCCAATTTAAATCTTGTGGAAAGTAAGAGCTTTGCTTCAGCTGTAGAATCAGGGTGCACAGGCAAGGAAAATAAGCAGTCTTTTTAGATCCAGTCCCTCAACTAGTAACAGTTTATTATACAAAAGCCAAGCACAGATAATGAGAAAAAGAATATGTTAAGAATAAAGAAAAAAAGAAATCCTTGGGAGACCAAGAGGTTTGTTCAATGTTCCTAACTATTCCATGCAAAACAGTAGCCTTTCTAGAGAAACTGATATGCCTTCCTCTTACACTCCTTCAGGCCAGGGCCTTGGAGGAGACAGCAGATCGTAGTGAGGCATAGCAGCATCTCATGATATTTCTGCTTCCTCAGCAGTGCCCATCAAAACATTTCAAGTGCCTAAAAATACTCTGTGAGGACTTGGGATAAAGTCTGCACTGCAAGGGGAGTAAAACCAGCAGAACAGCAATAGAAGAGCTAAGAAAAGGTTTGCAGGATGGAGAACTTCAGTCAGGTGTTCTCAGCCTTTTTCATCTTGGAAAGTTCCACTTCTGCATCAGCCAGAAAAAAAAAAATCATTTCTTGTTTTGTTCACAAGCAAAAACTAACTTGGCAGTGGTTGATTCCAAACAATAAACACCAGCAGAACTTTCCCAGTTTCCATAGTGGTTATACATCCTTTCCTCTTTCCTTTGGCTGTCTGCAAGCTACTCAGGCTGAAGATTTTCTACTGCATTGATGACCACATACGCCAGGCTGAATGAAAAGGAATGAAAATCTGTGTGTGCAAATAAGTATTGATTTTTTGGCCTTCTTGATTCCCCAAATGACAAAGTAGTCTTAAAAAATGAAAAAACCCACAAGTTCCTTTCTCAGCACAACACACAAAAATAACACACACGTGCAATCTCCTCAAACAGTGATGTACCTGTTAGTTTAACAGAGCTAAAGACAACTGACTTCCTGTGCATTTGTCATCTTAGACAGGTGTAATCTTTAACTAAAGCAGTCTCATCAAGGAATGGGGCATTCATGCCTCTTCTTTCTGGAAAATGTGTAATTGAAACCCAGAATCCAGGTCCTGTTTAAAGTGGGATAATCATCATGGTCATCCTCACCATGTACTTTCATTAAACTTGGAACCATATCTCATGGAGATCATTGCTTTTCTATTCTGTTATATTAAAATAATCAATATAACCAGCTAATAGGAGGGGAAAAAAGGAGGTTCTTACGACACAGTCACATCACCTCAATTCTAAAACAAATAAGACTTAAAAATCCTAAAAAGCCAGTCAAACCAAGAGGGTGGAATTAGCTCAGGCTACCACTGATGAAGTTTGAAAAGGCAGCTAAGCTAACCTAATTCCCAGATGAGTCCACATCACCCTCTAGCTCATTATTAAATACAAATCTATAGAGCACATCACTGTATTCAGCCCTCAGAAGAGAGGCCTTTATGGTGACTGTAAAATTCTCATTAGGCTACTGGGATTATCTCTTCCCTTTATCTTATTTGTTTGGCTCTATAAATGCTGAAGAAAAGACATGATGAATCAATGAGTGATTCAGATTTTGCCTTCAGTCTTTATCATCAGGCATTTATCTACTTTTTGTCTCTGGAGTTTTTTATCCTGCAGTAAATTTATTGTAGTGCCTCTGAGTGATTTTTTTTCTTTTCCTTTCCCTCCCTTCCCCCAATACTCTATTGATTTTCTCATTTTTACAAATAAGCATAGCAATAAATAAAATTACAAAAGCTCAGGACAGAATCGTAGCCGAATAAATACACTCATCAAGAATAAAAAATTGTTGTCTAGACTGGGGAAATAACAGCTCCCTCATGTATATTCTTTATTATGAAGTGAAAATACAATTAGTAAAGCAGAAGAATCTCAGAATCAGGCTTTTATTTTCCATTTTGCTACTGATGCACTGCGGTCACAGGTGGCGTATTTTAAAGTAATTGGGCAACATCACTGAGATGGGGGGTGAGTAGAGGTGTTCTAACTCCAGTAACACCACTGCTTGACAAGGATGTCACTGCATCACCCTTCTGTCACCATCACAGCTCCATGCAAGATCAGTGTAATAAACAGCAATCGCTCAGGTTGGCTGAGAGATGTAGAAATGGATTGTTGGTAAACTGTTTTTTAACTTCTTGGATTGAAAAGCCCAGTTATAAAGCACATACAAGAATGATGGATCGACACCCTTCTAAGTATTCAACATACTTCAGGATGCTAAATTCTCGTTCCAAAGTATTATGGAATTATTTTGTGACCTTCAGCACTTACAAGGTTATGGAGTTCTACTTAGGTGTGATGGCAGGAGTGTTTCACAGGGCAAGAGAAGATCCAGCTTAGTATTTTCTACTGTTAGGTTCCTGCTTTCTACAGATAGATTTGTACTAGTGCACATAGCCTCCTAATACATGAAAAAACAGGGCACCAAATATATAATAAATGCTTTCTGAAAGAAACTGGTTCGATTTCTCAGTCAGTTGAGGTGCTGCATGTTCTGAATCAACCTTATATGCTTAAAAATGTTTCAAGATTTATCTTTTTGAAACAAACAAACAAACAAACAAAAACCCTGTCGTGGTTTTAAGTTCAACCGGAAATCAGGCACGACACAGCCACTCTCTTTCCCCTAACTCTGAATACTAGTTATGAGAAATATTTTCAAGTAAAGTATGTAATACATCACCTGTTCTTTTCCTGCATAAAGTGTTTCTATAAATAGGTTAAGAAAACGTGGTAAAAAAAAAAAAAAGTGCCAATACCTCAACACCTCCAGCATCTCCGATATACATTTTCTATGCCATTTAACACCTCAGCTGGGCCTGGTCCCCTCCAGGTGCCCGCGGTGTCTCGGGGCAGGGAACGGGCCCTTTTCCCGGGATGCTGCTGCCGAGTGGGAGCTCCGGGTTCAGCACCTCGGACAGCGCCGGGCCCGGCGCGGGGGTGACGGGGGACACCGGGGGTGACGGGGGACACCGGGGGGGTGCGGGGGACACCGGGGGGGTGTGAACGCACCCCTGTGCCAGGGACCGGCCCGGCTCCTGCCAAAAACCTGCCAAAAGCGCCGCCACCACTCCCTTTTACGTGCCATCCCCGTCCAAGCCCCCTTGCAAGGGGCACGGAGCGAGCTGGAGAAGGAGGAGAAGGATGGGTGATAATTGTGCCGTGCTCGCTCAGTGGTTCAGGCGGTGCCTGCACAGCTGGTTTCAGCTGTGGCCTGGCTCAGAAAACACATTTTTCATTCCTGTCATGAGATGCATTTGAGAAACTAAAATACTGAACAACGCAGGTGAAAAATGAATCACGAAGAGAAAGAAATGTCAGGCAGGAAAAAAAAAAAACAAACAACTGAAGGAAAATATAAAATGAAAGTTAATACTTGCTTTTGGGTTTTTTGTGAGTTTTTTTTTTTGCGCTTCTCAGTCTGGCATAAGCACTACAACACAGTTTGTGTCTTTTTTATAGGGGGCAACAGTAGGATATGGGAAGAAACGACAAGAGCTGGGGGAAAAGTACAGTAGTACTTCATGGCAGGATGGATTTGCTGAAAAAAATAAAATTTGTAATCTCACTGGAAAACAAGGTGGATTGTGGTTGAGAAATTAACTGTGTTGGACAGCAGAAATGGTAAATGAAAGCTCCATATGGATCAGGCTGACACTAAACTAAGCTGAAATAAAGTCTGGCAAGTTGATGAAGGTAAAAAAAACTCCCAGGAAATATATATTAAAAAAAAAAAAAACAAAAAAAACCCAACAACAAAAAACTGAGAAAAAATAGCAGAAGAATTAGAAAACTTGGAGAATGTGGAAACTGTGGGGTGTGGTGGTGATTTTCATCCCTGGCATAAGAAAGCAGTACAGGAATTGCACAAATGGAGGAAGAATTCGTTTTGCATAAAAATTACCTGAAACCTAAATGTTGACAGAACTCCAGAGGAGATTAATATTGCAGAAGTTGCTCATGCAAAGCTGTGTGGGATGATGATAGAAACAACACTGTAAGTGACCTCACCCAGCATCAAAGAAGCTGCCTCTGGCACAGGAAATAAAGCAATTGCCTCTGAACACAGGCCTCATTTGTTCTTGATAAACCTTAAAGAGATGAACAAAACAGGGGAACTTAATGGTATTTTCAAATAAGGATACCTACATTTCAGGAAAGTTAAGAGACTTCACTCCTATGAAAAACATACTTGATTAAAGTATGCTACATCTGGCAAGAAAACATTACTATTGCTAAAGCAGTCACTTGGAGAGTCCAGAGAGCAAATGTCACTTTATTTTATAGTCCAAGCATAGTGAAATTTTACTTTTTAACAATTGTTCAACTGCCAAGGAAGAATTGAACATTACATAACTAATTTATAAATTCGGTTATTTATATTCAATGAGGTCTTTAATTTGTTTGACAGACTTCTGTCTTTGAAAAGATTGCCTTGCCCAGTGTATGTTAGAGAAACCTGCATCAAGAATTTCCAGGCAGCTCCAATAAAGGACGGTAGCAAAAAGTTAAAAGCAGAAGAGGGCATTTGGAAGGTTAAAACAAAAAAAAAAAGAAAATTGCCAGTACAGAAGACAGGCAATCCCTCCCAAATTTGATTAAAGCTTTCAGCAAAGACTATTCAGTACATATTCCACCTCCAAGGCAAAAATAAAGTTCTTCACTTCAATCAGTGACATAGGATAAGTTGAAATAAATTTCATTAATTGGATGTATTTGAAAAGGTCATTCAAAAATCACCACAAAGTAGATGGCATCACTGGGGCCTTATCCTGCCTTCCTGGAAAGCAAAGGTGTTCCTAAGCTGCCTCAGCCCTCCAAAAGAAAAATGTTGTGTCATTAAGGAGGGTCACAATATGTAGTGACAGGTCAGAACACATTATAGCCAGAAGTAATTTTCAACCCCAGATTCCTTTTCTACAGGGGGTACAAAATTGTATTCAACACAGTGATAGCTGAGAACTGATAAAACACAGAGTTCCCTTCTATGAAAGAACCCTTTCAAATCTGCGAGAGTAAAAGATGCTCAGTGATATATGAATAATAAACACTCTGCTTCTCTGAATTACTACAAGAATCTTTTCTGATTTACTTGCACATCTACCTGGGGAAAACCCAACACACTGGGAGGAAGAGAAATCTTTCTAGCAGACCCTTTGCAGTAGTGCAAAGGCATGCAAGTGCACAGCAGAACTTGGCCTTATCCTCCACATCAAGAAAAAATATCACAGTGGAGGTATTACAGTTGTACCCAATGTTTGGTCCAATATGTACAATTCTGAACAAGAAACTAATAAATCAGTAACTTCCATATAGGCTGCTCTCCATACTGCCTGGGGACCTGAACTTTTGTCCATTCTTATTATGAGTCAGCTTGCAAGAGGAACACGTGGATTGGGACTTTTTTTATCTCTATCTTCTCTCCTGGACACCTGTAAATATAAAGACATCTCCTCCTGTGTTCTGTATTTGCTATTGCTCTAAATGATCTATTTCTTTAAAATGTATAGTTTCTTATTTTCCTTTAAAAGAAGCCACATGGGCTATATTCCCTACTAACTAGCAAACATACTACTAAAAATAGAAGCAGCAGTTTTTCCTGCCAAGATGACTCCTTATGTGAGGACAGGACTGGGAGCTAAGTCAGAGCTTGTCACCTCTGTGCCACTGCCTCCCTCGTAATCTTCACCAAATCCATTAATCTCCCTGGATTCCCAGTTTCCTTTCTTTTTTTTTTTTTTTTTTTTTTTTTTTTTGAGCAAAGCTTTCTTGCCTCTGGGGGACATTGAGAAGACAAAATCATTAATCTGTAAAATGCTGAGAGGTCTGCTCACCACTGGTTTCAGAAAAGAATCTCCATGAGAGTACATTGGTTAGAATGGAAAGAGTAGAAATTGGTTTGGATACTACATAAAGAACCTGAATTAACAGGAGTAATGAAGGATGAACACTTCTGGTGGGACTGAGAAAGCTGCAGAAGGGAAATACCTGCTGAACTGACCCAGAAAGAGTTAAGTGTCTAATGGAAAAATCCCTATGGGTTTGAACTTAATGTGCAGTGACAATGAGGAAATCCATCTGGATGTAAAGCTGCAAGAAATACAAGGCATCAAGAAAGGAGGCATTCATGCTTTTTGTGAGTTAGGAGTTATTGTATCCAGCATTTGTCATGATACCTTAGATAACACATAATTGTTCTCCAAAGGGTTCTCCATGGAGCATGCATAATGAAGCAGGTTTCAAAAATGCAAGCTTTAGTGAGAAGAGGAGAGAGTGCCTCATGACAAACATGAATGTTCCTTGTATTTCAAAAGGAGCCAGTTTCAGTAATTGAAATAAATTCCTCACACTGGTAACAGGCATGTGAACAGCCCAGATTGTATTTAAGATCAGGAAGATAATCAGAGCTCTCTTTCTGCATGCTTTTAAAGCCAGGGTGCTGCTCCAAGACTTTCAGCCAGCCATCCCCAGCAGGAGCCAGCAGGGTCAGCCATAGCTCCTCTATAAAAGAGCTGGGGCTTAACAACAGGTGAGTCAAGAATCCATAGTAAATTAATAAACCCAGTATGGAGTCAGGTCAAGAATGGCAAAGGCAAGGAGAAGGAGTTAAAAGGATTTCACTTTATTTATGAACTTTTTTAGGGCTGTTGATTTTGTATCTCTCTGGTTTTGGGGACAAAAAGGACCATTTTAAGAAGAAATTTTTTACAGAGAGAGTGATCACCCATTGGAATGGGCTACCCAAGGAGGTGGTGGAGTCACTGGCCCTGGAGGTTTTTAAGATGAGACTGGTTACTACAGTCTGGTAACCACAGTGGGGTTGGATCAAGGGTTGGACTTGATGAACTCGGTGGTCTTTTCCAACCCAGCTGATTCCGTGATTCCTTCCCTGCTTGCTTCCAGAATGAACCTGTTTCCACAAAAGGACATGGGAGCCATCCCAGACCCAGCAAAGCACGTTATTGTAGGATTGAAAATAAAAAGGATAAACTAGCCCAATTCCATGAAATCAGGAAAGTTCAAATGACACTGTAGGAAATGAAAAAATACTATATTTAAGTGATACTTGTGCCAGGGTGATGAACTGATTAGGAGGCAAGCTCATGAGACAGTTCTGCTGGACACACCAGAGAACTTTGGGAAGTCATCTAGTCAGCATTGTCCTCATCTGTCTAAGGGATATAATTTTCTACTGTTTCAAAGACACAGTGAACTCCTAGACTTATATGTTGATACTTGACATGCTCTGAAACTCTATAACGTGCTTATTACCATAACCTTTAATCAGGTATTTTATTAAAGGTGTTTTTAAAGAGTGCAGTTTAGAGGTTGGAATTAACAAGTAAATAAAGTAGAAAAGCAAAGTCAAGATCACAATGAGCAACACACACTGGTTTGTTCCTCGAGGCTGCTCATGTTTTAAACACCCCCTCTCAGAGCTGCTCAGTACTTTCTGCTGAACACGACAGCATCCGCTGTGATTGACACTCAGCCATTACACAGTGCAGTTTTGTCAGCAGGAACTCAAGGAAAAAGTGAAGCTGAACACCTTTGGATAAGTGTGCACTCCTGAAAATGGCCATAATTTACTCAAGCCTCTTCCATTGATGCTGATAGGAGTAACATTTTAAGATAAGCCAGTAGAAAAAAACTGTAATTTTCTGGTTTCATAAAAAATCCTTGTTTCTTTCCCTACTGCTTTTGTGGGAAGAGGAAGCCCCAGGCATCTGACTGCAAGCTCTCAGACACCCAGTGACTCTGACCTACAGAGCATAATACAGAGCAATCACACCTCCATGGGGTAGCTATTCAGAGACATTCAAGCCTATACAGGTGAACTGGATTCCTTGCTTTTTGGGGTTGGGTTTTTTCTCTTTTTTTTTTTTTTTTTTTTTTTCTTTTCTTTCTTTTCATCTCTGAATTCCTCAGTCTGGGCTAGATTTTCTTTTCTCTTTTTCTTTATTTTATTTCATTTTTATTTTTTCACCTCCTCTTTGCCTTTGCCCCCCCCCAAAGGTACATCAATCACCACTACCAGTCCAAGCTGGGAAAGGAAGGCTACTTCAAGGTCACTGTGTAAAAAGCCCTAATCTTTTTCAGTGAAAGGGAAGGGAAAAAAGGCAATAAGTGGCTTCCTGTTTCTATTCACTGTTTAGGGAAACTCCTGAGGAAGGAAGGAGAAAGTATGTATGCAGGGAAGGCTGTATGGCCAGAGGAAGGGGGAAGAGCCATACAAAAAAGGACAGTCCTTAAAGATAATATCCCACACAGGGAAAAAACTTATTGGCATGCAAATAGATGAGTGTGAGTTGGAAAGAGATGAAGGAGACAGATGCAATTCTCCAGAGACGAGCAGTTCCCTTGAGGCCAATTGCCCGTGAAAGGGGCTGGCCATGGTTGACAAGGACAGATACCACAGAAGGGAAGTGAGGGAACTGCTACAATAAATCCAGCATGTGTTCCTTCCTGGATTTCCTCCATGCTGCCAGAGGAGCAGGCTGCATGTAGCAGCTGTGCTTCTGCTCAGCCTTGACACGATCTCCTGAGCGCTTCTGCTTGTGCCATTCAGGTGGCCACGGGGGGAAAGGAGCTTTCACCACGGGGGAAACTTCATAACCAGCTTCCCCTTCCTCCTCTGCTTTCCTCCAAGCTTGTGTGATATAGTGATGTGCAAATGAGATACTGACACCAAAGGGGCAAAGGCAGCAGAGGAGCTGGGGCTGCCTTCAGCCACAAGGTGCATCTCCAGCCAGAGGCTGGAGAACCAAGTCCACTGCCCCACCCCTAAAACTGTTTCTGCTACCCAGCCCTCTGCACAGCAATTCCTGCCATCAGCCTTGGGTTTACAGGCACTATTTATATTCCATATTTAAAATAAAGCTATGCTAAACACACTTCAGTGTTGTTTTACAAGCGAGGAAGTATCACATTCAGCCTTCACCGAAGGCTGGATTAAGATGCGCATACACAAGGGTAAGGCTAAGTTACTACATCCTATTTCTTGTTAGCAGCATATTTTGTAACATTCTTTTCCCTGGGTTTAGGGTTTTATGTTTTCTTTGACTGTGTGGGCACAGGAGAGGCAAGGGAAGTGTCATATTTTTTATTTTTATATTGTTTACAAACTACAGACTTGCAATAGAGCCTTTATATATCATCTTTCAAAACACATTTTGAGTACTGTGGCTGTTGAAATATTAGTTTTCAATACCTATTCAACTACAGTCACTTACAATGACACTATTGTTCTAGGTACCCTACTAGCACAGAATAAAAGGCAATCTCTGTCTCCAAGAATTTATATTCTACAGATTACACATAACATTTAGGCAAATCTTTTCAAACAGATATTCTTATTTTATTGCTGGAAAATTTAAATATAAATCTTTTTTCCTCAAGTGAGATTCCTATACAGGAATTCCTAACAGTACTGTTAAGAGGAAACTGTTAAAAGAATATACTGATTTTTTTTTTTTTAATGTAAATATTCATGCAGAGCCATAGAAAACACAGATTGCTTTTGTCAAAGAGAGAAACAATGCAAGTGATTAATAACGTGGACATTATTGAACTTTCATTTCCTCTTGAGTACAGTGATGTCTGCTTTCTGATTCTAAAGTATTCCTACATTATGCTCCAGCACCAAGCCTCATCTTTAATTATCAGTTCCCTCACAAAACCAGAGAGGTAAAACGTCTCCGAGTCAAACAATGCCCGCCAACTGCCCTATTGCACCGCATTTCAGGGAGTCTATGGAGAGATTGCAACACAACAAGAGAGCTAAAAAAAGCCAACCCTGGAACCTGAGATAAGGAAGCACTGAGAAAAACAGCAGCCACAAGTTCTCATGGGATGAGGCTTGGCTGACGCTGGAGCAAGAAATACATGAAAGAAACAAGTGAACCGCACCCATGGAGTGACAGCTTCTGCTCCGTGATAAAGACCCAGATAGGCTCTTGCAAGCTGGGTCTCTGCCTTGGCTATTTATACCATTCAAATAGGAAAACCTACTAATATATAAACAAGAATTCTGGAGTCGAACGGTTGGTGATTATCTGCTTAATCCCCTGTATAGATTTAAAAAATGGCATACTGAGCACATTCTGTAAAAAAAGTTTTAACTGTGTTAAAACTAAAGGCTCATAGGCATAGTAGTGCAAGACTGTGGACACAATTTAAATGTGTAAAATTTTCGGTTTTAGTTCTCTGCTCCATCAGTGCTTTTGGCAGTAAGACAAAAAGTTTGGGATAAATGACGAATTCTGATTCTACCTGGAACCAAAGCCACGTTAGTTCTTTTAACTTCTGTGTTTTCTTTCCATTATAACTGTGCTCCTTTAGAACTTCTCTTCATTGCCCCCTTGAAATTAAGCCACTTTTTCCTAGAAGCCTACAAAAATAAGTGAAATAATACAATTCAACACATCTCTAATCTATGCTTTCCTCTAACTGATGCACTGGGGTTCTATAGACAATCAGAGAACAAATTAAATTCTCATTTCAGACTGATTTCCTTTACCATTTCAACATCACCAGGTATGTGAATTAAACACGCCCACCTCCCTTTACCCCCCGAGTCCTGTAAACACAACTGTGCAGGGCTGCTCCTCAGGCCATGCACACCTTCCATGGCTCTAAGGGCTAAATGATTCCATTTAAAAGAAGTTGTTATGAGTGAGTTTTTGTGCCTAGAAAGATTCCTGTAGACCCACGTTGGTCTGTTGATGTCTAGTGAAGTTGAAAGCAAGCTGAACTTTGTTGGAGAGGTCTTGACAGGCTCTTCAGTGATGAAAGGAGCTGACTTGGATTAGACATTCGAAGGGATGGGTCACACACTAATGACTGTACACAGCACACACCCACTCTTTCATCTCTCCAGAGACAGGTGTTGGCACTCTTGGTGCAGCTCTGTTCCTACACTCTTTTTTTTTTTTTGCCTGAACCACCTGACCATCCATATATGAACCTCTCAGTCACACACTTACTCCTGTTTTGAACATGTCTGTGATAAGTCTGATCTGCACTTTAGCTCTGCCCTGTGCAGGAAATGGGCAGGTTAAGTAGAGCCCTGCAGATCCTTGCCCACGTTCCATGGCAGAGAGCAGGAGAGCTCTTGCCCAGCTGGCACAGGATGCCCACCCATGCAACCACAAGAAAAGTGCACAAGAAGTGAGGCCCAGTCACAAGAGAGTGGGAGTCTAAGAAAAATCAAATCAAATTTAAAAAAAAAAAAATCTGTTTAGATCCTGTTCTAGGCACTGAGGTTTGCTGTATGCCTAAGCAGATTTTTCTTTGGATAGGGCTAGGTAAGCTGCTGCTCTTGCCTCCATAAGAACTCAACTCAGGAGTTACAGATTTTGGAGATTTATCTCTAACAGCCCCATCTGTCTGCTGGATCATGCAGTAAAATTAGAGCATTGACTATGTTATAATAAACAAAATAAACAAAATAAACAAACCGGAATTTGAGAAGAAGCCCTTCCAGTACAGGAAAAAAAAAGAGAAAAAAAATAAAATTGCAAGATAGACAGAATTGTAATGATGACATGATTTAATATGTAGATTAATGCCTTCTAAACAGGACAGGATTGAAAGTCAATACTTCAGTTTATTGATTTTGGCAATGATCTGTACTTCTTACATCTTTCAGCAGTATGAATGAAACACTCCGTAGGAAGCTACTGATGAAAAACAGGCTTTATGTTTGTAACTTGAAAACTATTAAAAATAATTTAAGCAAATTGAAATGAAGGCAACAGTGTAATGCTTTACCTGCTGTGCATCAAGGCAAGTTTCAAGCTTAGAAACTAAGGAAAACCATGAACCACAAATACTATTTACAAAAGATCTGTTTTTAAAAAGGTAAGGCAAAGACAGAAATGTGACTTCCAGCAGTCACACCTTTAAAATTAAAACCGTAAAGAACACTACTATGTTTTCTATCACTTTGTGCTATATACAAAAGTTTCAAATGTTTGCTCTTTAAAGATGCCAGCTAGCAAAAATAAGCTGCTTTTACAAGTACATATGATATAGACTTAAAAATTAATCAGTTTAATTCTGCACTGTGTGTTGTATGTATGGCTCAATGATGGTATTTTTCTCGTGCAATGTCTGATATTAATTCTAATCTCAGACTGCTCTCTACTGGTAATAAATTATGTTAAAACTCATTAAATATCTGCAATCCCAGAGACATCAAAAGAACTGCAGTTGGCATATATTCTATCTTCAAATTGGTACAGGAATGAGGGCCTTGAGAAGGCAACATGAATTTGAAATAAAGAGTAAAATGTAAATGCTTAAGCCAAAAGCTTTGTATTGACCCATCACAGCCCTATTCCTGCTCCCACCGAATTTAGGACCAAAACATGTCACAGATTATTTGGTAGGGGGTTGGTCTTTTGAACATAAATAATTCTTTCTGCTCTCATGCAGGATGGGACTTGCAAGAACAAAGCATTCAGGCTGCAATTGGAGGACAGGGACAATTTGGCCTTGTGCTACTTCAGCTTCTCTTGAGTGCCAGAGATGTCTTTGTGATAACTTTGTTACAACTGCTAGGTGCAAAATAATTCATCTATTTCTTCTTACAGTTTCCTACCTTAACAAAGGTAAGCTTTCCATTGGAAAGCACCAATCTAAACCTGTAATGCAGGCTAAGTGCTCCACACTATAGCCCTGGCCTTTCTCTTTTCCCTGTGGCATATATGTAGTACATTTGTTAGTCACAGTAAAATACACTGTTCAAAGTCTGATCTTGCTCCTTGAAGGTGGCAATGAAACTCCTCTTAAGATCAGCAGGAGGTGTGTACATTCCCTGAGCCTCAGGGAGAGAAAGCTGGACACTGAGTTTTGGTTTTTTTTTCTTTGCAAGCAGTCAGAGTTCAGGCCGTGCTGAGGTCCCAGCTTTGAACCCCACCAGTTCCTGAGGCACGAGCTCTTGACACAGACCCGGCACAAATACCAGCTGATCCAGTTCTCATTTTCTCAGACCAGTGTCTGAGGGGAAAAAAAAAAGCACAAAACAACCCAAAACCCAATTACTATTCTGAGACAAATTGAAGACCTTTGCCTTTGTCTCTCCTTCCCACTTACTTCAGAGTTTGACCGTATTTTCATGTTATTCTTTCATGTATCTTTTTCTTAGCTGGCACAGATTTACATGAGAAGGGAAAGAAGTGAAATCAGGGATTATTTGTCCTGTTCAGAGCAGCATGTGAGGGCTGGCCTGGATACCTCTGTTGTTTCTCTTTGTGTCCTGTGCCACCTGTTGCTCTTTTTTTTCCCCACATGTTCTTCAATAACTGCCCAGACTTTACTCTTGACAGTCACAATTTACCTTCTGTATTGTGGTTCCACCTACCCCCGGTCCAAAAATTTTTGCAAAGATGGTTATTTAACCAGTTTTTAACACTAGCACATATAGTATATTTTGTTTTGTTCATCCCTAAAGTCTGACTAAGATAACCCAAAATCTAGGATAGGGAAAAAAAAAAAAAGAAGGAAAGAAAACATAGAGGAAGCAGGTCACAAAATAAAGTCCCACACAATTTGGGTTATACTAGAAGTACTGGCTGATCTGTTGCTTCCCTCTGTGTCAAATTAATCAAGTGTGAGATTAGTTTGTAAACATATGGATCACATGAAAAAAATTGAAAACTCTTGTAGGTTTGGAGAGTTCAAAAGCATCTCTCATAATGGGATCTCATTTCCACTGAATTGAATTGGATTCAATACATTTCATAGTCTAGCAAAAATTTTAATGAACAAAATCTGAGTTGCTCCATGACTCTAGAATAATTTAGACAGTGTTTGGGACCATTTTAAGCTGTGAAAGCCTACTCCCAAGCACCACAGCATTGCGTGACACAACCCCTTCCAGCAGTATTGTTAGAAGGCTGATCCCAAAGGAGCCCCCTACAGCCAACAGTCCCCCACAGCTGTGCTAGAGGATACCTTGGCCATGGACCACCACCCCACAGTGGCCTCTTCTTGGCAAGATCTTACTACAGACCTGAACTGCACTTCCTAAAAGGGAAATCATAAAATCATAGAAAGGCTTGGGTTGGAAGGGACCTTAAAGACCATCTAGTTCCAATCCCCCTGCCATGGACACCTTCCACTAGACCAGTTTGCTCAGAACCCCACCCAGCCTGGCCTTGAACACTTCCAGGGATGGGGCATCCACAGCTTTCCTGGGCAACCTGTGCCAGGATCTCACCACCCTCACAGTAAAGAATTTTTTCCTAATATCCAATTTCAACCTACTCTCTGTCAGCTTGAAGCAATTCCCTCTTGTCCTGTCACTACATGCTCTTCTAAAAAGACTCTCTCCCTCTTTGTTATAGTCTCCCTTCAGGTGCTGAAAGGCCACAATTCAAGCTTCTGGCCACTGAATTTCAGAGGATGGATATACAGCAGCTATCACCCTGCTGAAGCAGCTTGTCCCAAAACCTTCCCTCTAATGTCACTGTGAGAAATTGGTGATTATTTCAAATATCATAGAAAATGCAACATTACACACTGAGCTGTTCAGGAAACATGGCAGTGTAGAACATGTAGCTCAGCACTGAGTTACACACCAACCCATCATAATTCCAATGAAAAAGGATGCACAGATGAAAAGATTAAATAACCGAAAAAAACCCAAACAAAAAACCCCCCAAAAAACCAAACCAAACCAAACTCCTTAAAGCAAACCCCAACTTCCTCCACCAAAACAAGCATTGTTCCAACCATCAGCCAAACAACTCAGGTTGGAGAATTTACTGCCCAATTATTATGTGACCAGATATTGGATAGAGTTGACAAATATTTCCTCCGCTTTCCTTTGCTTCAGAGTTGGCACTGCTGTTCTGCCTTTTGGAAGAACTGGAGCTCTTGCCAGACTGCTTGGCACTGGTCTAATTGACAATTTTAGGGCAGTAAATTAGAAGGGTTTTTCATGTTGTTTTACTTCTAATTTTAATCAGACATAGAGCCACTTGGCACACCAAGCCACACACTCTTCCGTGCAAGTTCACGGCGCCTCATAAAAATACCCTCATTGAAATGTAACTTAACTTTAAAAGAGTCACACAAAAGCAATGTGCTGACTAAATGCGCTGGTACGGTGCATTGAGAGACTGTGAATTCCAATTTCAGCCATGCCAGTCATTTGGCATTAAAATATGCACCAGCTGTGAGTGTTTGGATCTCGATAAGTCAGAGTGTGCTGGAAAGCTGACAAGATACTGCTGTGAAAATGTTTCCAGCCCCTAATCTCTGCTGTCTCCTCTTTTTCATATTTTGCTACCCATGTTGGTGTATAATGTAGGGAGAAATAAATGCAAAATCCAAGGAAGATGTGCATGGGGTGACACCAAGTATTTATAGAATTTGTAGGAGAGTGCTGCCACTCACACAGCTCTGGACTCTTCTTTGATGAGTTGTCCCTGGTCAGCCTTTCTAAATTGCTAATGTATTTTCCTTACATGATGAAGAGCTTTGTATTAGTAAAACTGGGAGATGTAACATTGCTGGGACAGGGAGGAACAGTGGGAGTGAAATCCACAGAGAACCCTTCAAACTGGGGCACTGACTGCTGTCAAAGGAGCTGAAAAATGAGTCTCGACAAGGAGGTATTTTTGGACTGATTTATCAGTAGAGCATATCATTCTGTAAACTCCGATTTGAGCAAATATTTCTTCCCCTTCCCTCTATTATTTATTCATATTCACATTAAATCTCATACACAAACTGCCAGATTCTAACCTGCTGAGGAGGGCAATGCAGTATGCTTCCCATCTGTTCTACTTAGCCTACAAGATCCTCTGGATCCTATCCTGCCTTTCTAGAAGGAAAAACTTTCCCCCCTCCTTGTAGCAACCCTCTTCCCAGCCACAAAACAGGGGTAAGTGAGGGTGGGGAAGGCTGAAACTTTGCTTCAATCTGGACTTTGTGTAGCAGAAAGCTGAAAAACCAGGAGCTGAAAGCAACAAAGCCACTGCTCAGTTTGCAGCAGTTCCAGCTGCTCTGAGGTTGAGCTCAGTGCTCTATAAGGGGTAAAGTAACCACATCCTCCTCCTCCTCACTTCTCTGCCACTTCCAAGGGATATAAGAGACAACAACAATCAGGACCTGGGCAGGTGGCAGAAAGCAGACACCCTTCAGTCTGCACCCTGACCTCCCTTCCCCATGGCTTTGTGAATGCCTGGTGTGAAGGAAAGGTGAGGGCTGGTGGGAGAAGGGCTGGGACAGCCAGGCAGGACCCGGGACAGCCCTGCTCTAGTTATGGGGAAAGGACAACCTGCAGAAGGGCAAGGGGCTGGTGCAGGAGCTACAAGGGCTGCTCTGTGTCATGTAACACATTCAAATTTTTTATTATCTAGACGAAATTCCTGAAAGCTGGCAGGGTTTTAGCTTTAGCTCAAGGATGTTTTCGTAATGTAAAGTCCTCATAAACCCTCTAGCCTAGGGGAGAATTTCAGCCATTAAAGCAAGGCAAGGAAGTATGAAAATCATGAATTTATCCAAAGGTGCAACCACACACCCCCTCCAGAGCCATCCTCTGTTACTGCCATGGATGCAGCTTCATCTATGGAACACCCCTCACCCTACACACACACACTCACGGTATTTAATACCCATTAATGTTTTATCAAAATCATGAGTAAGTAGAAGGAGGATACTAATTACAGAACCTGGTATTAAGGAGGAACTACTGCACTAGATACTTGTTCCCCAAACGAGGGTTGCAGGGGAATAATATAATTAAGGTATGTGCAAAAAAAATGTGTGAGCTAGCCAAAGCAGTGCTTTATAATCAAAATACCATTCCACAAATGCAAAGGTCACCTTACCTAAAACTGAGCAAAATTGAAAAGAAGTCATTTAATAAATCAAATTCAGAAGTGGGTTTTTTTCCTCCTTCTCATAGAAATAAAAAATAAAATAACATACGTGCCCTACGGCCAATGTCTGAAAGCAAGAAAAGCAATCAGGTGCAACAGTTAAATCCAGAAGAGTTTCCCCGTTTCAAGTCAAGCTCACTGCAGGGAAAACAGAGCAAACTAATTATGATGTAAATCCACAATGAATGATGCAGAAATAGTATGCAATGTAAACAATAATTTTGAAATTCCCAGTTTATATCAGCACTGCTCTATTTTATACACTCCAGAAGTGTAACTCAGAAAAGATATTTTTGTACTAATGAGAGACTTCTACTTTTTAATCAAAGAATAAATTAAAGCATTTTCAAAAGCATGCCAGCCTCATTAATTAGTTCCATTAAAACGTAAGAGATGAGTACATACATTTGCCTCATTTTGCACTTGCATCTCTTTACCTTAAATATCCTATCATGTATTATTACAGGCTTGGCTGGAAATAATATTATTATTAATATTCCTTGATACCTTTCATTAGAAGATCCTGCATTCAATTGTTTACAATTTATCTCAATTATAACTATCTGGCCTGAAGTTTTCACAGTGGGCATTTTAGAGAATTTCAATCAAAGCATTTTTGCATTTTCCAATGATGAAAAAAGGGGAAATAAAGTATTTAATCTGCGTAAAAAAATTCTAGCTATTGCTTCTTGAACACTAAAAAACCCCAAATGAGTCCATTCCAGAAAACACATTTTGGAAAAGGTTTGAAATCTGAGACAAGGCTGCTTTATGCTGTCCCTATGAAAATCCACTGGCATTTAGGAAGTTATAATTCATAGTGTTTTCCACAAACCAATTTATTCATCAAAGGGTGGCTAAGTCTTTAATCTTCATTCCTTGATTACACCAAGCTAAAAGTGAGAAAGAACGAGGATGGGGACTCTGCTGACTGTCCACCCATGTCTAGTGACTTCCACTATGGGCTCCCTCATTCACCTGCTCAGAAGCTCCATTTGCTCATGACAAAGCTCATATTTCCTCCCAACATTTCCCCGTTCAGAGGGTGATAAAACACCATCTGGGCAGCTTCTCTTAGCTGAAGTTAGGGAGATCTCTGGGTTTAGGCATTTCAGCACTTTCAATCACCTGTAGGTATTTGAACAGTGCCTCAGGACAGAATTGCTTTATATTCAATTCTCTTTCAAAAGCTAGAAAAACACCCAAATCAAATACCCACACACCATTTTCTGAAATGTCTCTAGATGGCCACACTTATCACTCAAGAGTGAGGAAATGCTAAATTTAAGCTTGTTTCTGCAACCATAAGTCATTCCTCTTTTCTTAAGAATTATCCTAGTCTTTCTATTTTCCCCACAGGGCCAATTTCATCCAGTGCACAGCAGGAATCACGTTCACTAAATGAGCAACGATTCAATAATTTCTCCTTCTGTCACTGTTCATTACTGGTCTAGAGCCTTTCTTTTTGCATACTATTTAGACCAAGTTCTAAACCCAGCACTATTTCTGTGTTTGCCAGTGCAGTATCAGACCATTTCCAGCACACTAATTGACTTATTTTCACAATTTCCCTGTGAGGTAAGAGGGTTTATTATTCTCATTTAGAAATGGCAAATTGAGTCCTTTTGTGTGTGGAATAAGTTGAAGGAGTTCCAAAGTAAAAGCCAAATGAGCAAAGGGGAGAAAAAAAAGCTCAATGTGTTTAACTACTGACCACACTCACAAATTGGAGAATTAGATCCATGTCTAACACTGCATTTCTACACAGAACTAATTGAACTTGCAAAGGTGTGGGCCCATTACTGCAAACACAAGATGCCAATAACACCAAAGTGAACAGGCTGGTTTGCAAAGCTCTACCGAATTGTAAGGACACATCTCACTGGTAGCAAGGAAGTGTATTGATGTTATTAAGGGGCAGAACACAGATCTACTGCAGCCTGAGAGACAGCAGCTGCCAGTGGACAGCAAACTGCACACCAAGCCCTCAGCTGAGCTGCCAACCAAACGGGCACCAGGTCACAATGCTCCATAGCTTGCTCTGGTTCTAGGCACGTGTTCTAGCTAAGGTCACTTTTGAAGGCAGCCCTTGCTGCTTAGGACAAGCCTTGCTGCAGCTCCAGAGCCTCAGTGGGTGCTGCAGGCAGGGCCAGAACAGCTGTGGCTTTCATGTGAGAGGCAATTCCATTAAACAGCTGTGAACGGAGCAAGAATTTACTTTACTGTGACTTTATTCTCCGTGATTTTATCTACTTACCCTTACAGAATAAAGCAATTTGGGTCTGATTTTATTGTCTCATCGGTCAGACTAACAGGTGTCCCAGTTGTAAGAGTTACCAACAGATGCACGTTTCGTCTGAAGAAACTCCTTCAGAATTTTTTGGTTCTCTGTAAATCAAAGGGATCCTTTAGAGAAGAAGAATCAGCAAACTCACACTTGTTTATTACAGTATTAGCACTAGACATTAATTTATAAGAGTGGCAAACCCAGTCCACTGTTATTGTAAATGTAGAAAGCATATGAAAATGGAATTTCTCTGAGCGAGCCTACAAAACACTCTCCTTGTGATACTGAGCCCATTCTGTGTGGGCTGACAGTACCACCACATTCACTGCATTCTGACAGCTGAGTCAAGAAGTGTAACACTACGATACAGAGGTGTCAAGATTGCTGAAATTAATACTGGGATGTGCAGTGTTTAGCTTGTTGACTCAGCTGACTTAGGTGTGTTTGAGAAGCAGTATCATATGACAGTAGAGGCACTGCAATTTAGCATAAAGCAAAGCTATTTCTTGTTGGAAAGATTTCTGATGCTTTCTTAGAAAATGTATATTTTACACTAGACTTTTAGCTGAAGATATCAGCTTCCTGCACAGGCACATGTCTGTTATTACAGATGGGGAAAATGTAGCAGAGATGGAGCTGCTCAGAAGGAGAGAGGCCAGGGGAATGATTTAGGATTCTGAATGATGAAGCTTTACTTTCACTCCCCTGCTCTAACCAAGAGACACTGAGCCTTGGAAGACAAAGGTTTTTTTACTGTTGCAATAAGTGGTGTTCTCTCAGAATTCACTTGAGTCACTGAGCTGAACAACAAGATGAGTCAGAATCAGGCTGTGATGCTGGGGAGAGGTTCCAGAACCCCCTTTATTAAGAGCCCATATGTCTACTGCCTGTCCAGGGGAGAGGCAGCTCAAAACAATCAAGGACCAGGTTTCAAGTTGAGCAGCTCCAGCTCCATTCAGCAGACACAACAGTAGCTCTCTACCACATGCTATCAAGTCCCTTGCAGTGGCTTACATATTCTTCAGCTCTCTTCAAGTATCAAGGTCCTTTTAATCTTTATAAATAGAAAAGAGAGAAAATACTCTATAAATTAATTTAGTTTGATGTGGGAGATTACTAGGATATCTTGAAGTCAGTAAACACCCTTGAGTAACAAATCTGTTGCTCTGAACCACATAGTAAAGAGAAAATTGTCTTCTACTGAAATTTATAAGAGAGTCAAAATTTAGATCTATAATTTCATATTTTTCTTTTTGAGTGGGAAATCTCTCGTCTTACCCAGAGAACTGCTACATGCCTTGCATTTGCTATGCCTCAAGGACCTTGAGATCAGCCCAAACCTTGGGAGGTTAACAGAAAGCCTCAGACATCCATGACAATGAGCATACTGAGTTACTGACGTGGCCACCAAGCCTTCCTGCATAAACAGTGTCTTCTTCGCATCCAAGAACACTAAGTTCTTGCTGACTCAGCCTTGGAGCAGGCTACATTTTAACAACACTACCACTGCTGGCCCCACTGCAAACAACTCCAGTGTTTCCCCATCAAATTCTGACCACAGCTGTGCAGATGACAGATTTCCCTAGAAACCTCTGAATCCCTAGAAATTTTGGAATACCCCGGTGTGGGGTGAATCACCTCAGGTTGAGAAAGACACCAAATACTAATCTCTCAGAGTCTAGGTATGTGCTCTGACCACTAGTTGTTGTGCAAGGCCTTTTCCTCAGAATGTCTCCTTCTAGATGTATTTTCAGACACAGGAAGTGGGGAAGCAACCTGTTGTCAGACTTCACCACTACCCACTGGTCTCCGGACAGCTCACCTAGAATTAATTTTTTTTATTATTTCTTTTGTCTCATTGGTTTAAAAATATTTCAGTAGACTACTAGTTACAGCAAAAGGAAAATTACCAAAATGACTCAAACCTCCTAGGCAGCCCCATGTGTAAGCTCATCATGACATTCATACAGATATTTACCTTCCAGGCTGTACAACAGTCACTTTATGGTTTCAAGTGCACATCTCCCACAGACAAAGAAATCTGAGGTCGTCATTTATTACATTCATGTTACCTGAACATCTTGCATTTTAGTAAAGTTTCTATGCACAAGCAATATTAACATCTGTTCCAAGGATCTCTGCAGGAATTGTAGCTTCACACAGCCAAATTGCCTATGCTTCCACTGAGGCAACGGCTATTTATTTTATGCAGCCATCTGGGCTCTAAATAGTATGTTTTGTCATTCATGGTCTTGTTTTCCAGAGTTTCTTATATGAAATTTGATTCCTTCATAACTTATTTCTTCTGCAAATGGCATTTTTTTAGTAATCAAACTTGTGAATGAATGTTTCATTAGAGACTTACAACATCAGTGTCAATTCATAAATATTTTGGATCGAGAGCCAAACCCTAATTGCAACAGCTTTGATGGTTTACATTTTTTTTTCCCTGTGGAATCACACGCAAATATAATCTTTACAAACCCATCACCCAGTTAGATGAAAGACATATGTTGCTGAATTTAATACTTCAGGATGATACTGGTCAAGTTGTTTGCATGGTTTGAATGCAGACCCTTGCAGTCTCAGAGCTCAGGCCTCACCTCCTTAAACAAAGGGGCTAATGTTAATGACTGAAGGCAGAAGCAGATATTCACAAACCTCTACCTACAATCTATTATTTTTGCTTGAACTATGATAAAAATACAAATACTTCTTTTTCTCCTCATATTATACCTTCTTACATGTCCCCTTAACAGATGCCAAGTCACAATCGAGAAGGGACCCGGTATCTTGGAAAGCCACTTGGGGAAATGAATCAGATGAGAACAACCTTTCCAATCCCAGTTTGCTGTAGTCACAAACTGGTTTGTGGTATAACATGGAGCTCACTGATGGACACAGAGGAACCAGGAGCAGGACTACAAGCAACCTCAGATCTGCTCATTGTTCTCTAGATACACAATCAACACTCTCCTTTTTAGCCATGAGAGAGCTCTCTGTAACACAGATCAAATACACCCCCTTTCCACACAAACAAACCAAGAGATTTCTTCTCCCAGAGATCTACCCTGCACAAGAGCCAACCCCACAGCAACCCATCCTTTGTTTTCCTGCTTCATCTCTTCCCTGGACACATCTTTCTGTGAGGGGGGGAGTTCTCTCACTCTTCCCACCAAGGGTTAATCTCCTTCCCACTGTGACTTGCTCTGCCAAGGAGGCCACACAAACCAGCTGACACCAACCAAGCTGCTCTTTCCTCTCTGTGAAAGGGTCAAGGGGATAAAGCAAATAACAAGCTACACCACAAATAATAAAGGCATCACAGGGAAGTACATGGCTATGCCAGGTGATATAACCTCCTTCAGTTTACTCTCCTCCTCCCAGTCTGATCACCGAGCAGAAGAACCAGCCCCGTTCCCTCCCCTCTTCATCAGCCCACTCCTACAGGTACTAAACACAGGTTTCAAACTATAGGGGGTGGAGAAGAACATCTTCCTATCAACTCCCTAGAGCAATTCCTTCTTTTATCTTGACCATTGGTAAGGAGACTTCCCAGTGTGACCATTCACACTGGTCACACTCATGCCATCTCAGCTGGGACAGAAGCCCCTTCACAGCAGCAGCTCCAGTGACCCGATGGGTCCCCACTTGGCTCCTGCACACCCCACACTCACAGTCACACCAGGTTTCCCCACCAGCTCAACCCCAGGTTTCCTCCCCAGCTCAACCCCAGGTTTCCCAGAGCAGTCTCAGATGTCTCATTCCACAAAGCAAAGTATTCATGGTGCAGTAACACAAAACCAGCTCATGCTGAGCTACCTGCACTAAATGCATCTCTCAGCACCATCACTTTATGTTACTAGTCTTACCTTACCACCCCTGCACAATCCATGCTGTTCCTGCTCTCCTATCTTGTTCTTCACCTTCTTTTCACTGAGGTGCAGTGGCCTAATCATCAGGCTCATCATCTTCACCTGGATCAGATGAGGCTGCTGGCTAACATTTTCCAGGCAGCAGCAATCTCAATCTCTTCCTCCAAGCTATTTCTTAAAACCTCTTCTTCCAAGAATACTTTTACATAACCAACACACCTTCAAAGACAAGGAGGAGCCCATCACAAACCCGGAGAAATCTACTAATAGTAGGTTTGCCTACACTGCTGCCAACAAGTCCATAGCATTTGTAAGGGGACAATCAGATCTGAAAGGACACAAAACCCTTTTCAGCTGGTTGTCTGAATGAATAAAGAAATAATTACTCTTTCCTCTGAAGCTAAATTCAGGCAGATTGGCAGAATTCTCCCCTTGCTCAATGGAAGTAAATATGAGTAAAACAGGTCTGAGCTGCTTTGCCAGTTCAGGGTCTTGGCTATAGAGGAAGCTCTACCTCTCTTTAGCCTGTGACATAAACCACTGGCCTGTGAAGTGCCTGAGTACTTTTATTTCACTGGGGTCATTGAGCTCGGGGAGGTGACAGCTGGGAGGAGGCTAATGTTTGGTGATGATCTAGTTCACACCCTGGAAGACAAATTATCAGCCAGGTGTGGGTGTGAAAGGCACTGGTTGGAGGGATGGGTGATCCCCGCTCAGGGATCACCTGGCTCAGGCACATGCCCTTCCCAGTAACTGGGAACCATGAACAAATTCTCCTTAAAATAAGGAAGTGGAGAAGCAAATGGTGAGATTCTGCAGCTGACTGCATATGCAGCTTCAGGCCAGGACTAGAGAACACCTTCCCTACCCCATAATGATGAGTAACCCCAAATTTCATTGCAGATTACAGTGGCTTACTAAAGCAGTCTGACTACATGATGTACTAAGAATAATTATGATCTACCCATCTTGTTCATAGTAGTCATTAAGTTGCTGTATCTGTAACAGGCTTAATAACAAGGTGAAGAGGGAATGGGGAAGAAAAAAATCATTTACCTGTTTCATTGGTCATTATTTCCTGTATGACTGGGATGTCTGTGTGAGGGGAACTGAGTAGTGGAGAGAGAATTAAAGCACAGAAGATTATATTTAAATAAGGGAGAGTGAGGTCTGTCCTTGTACTATGCCAAAGCAATGGTCTCATTAGTGGGGTGTGTGCACTCAAAGGGGTACACAAGACAATACACTGGAATGGATTAAAAATTAAAAGGAAAAGGAAAAAAAACACCCTAGTGTTTATTCCATCTTTATTTCACCCTTTTTAATTTTGTATGTATGTTTTATAAGGCACATAATATATTAGTACAGTAGTGAGGGTACATGCTCAAAAATATTTTACTGATAGGGGCACATGATCAAGAAGTTTGGAAACCCAAAGGACTGGTTTTGCAGGTAGCACCAGATCAGCTCTAAAACCAGAAGCAGTGCTGAAACAGCAGAACAGCCAGAGCAGGTAAATGTCAAGAGCAGCTACAGTACTCACTGACACTAGTGCTAGGACCAGAATATCCTGCCCTGAGCATCAGACCAGAAGGAAATCACAGTAAAGTGAACAACTCTCCGGATGGTAAAGTTATAATCACAAACCAAGGAAAACTCAATTGTTACATCTTTTGCTGCTCTTCTAAATAATTGCATAAATGTGAGATTCATGCTGTAACAACTCTAATCTGTCTACAGACGATGTTTTAAACCTACCACAGTATTTTTTGCAGACTTCCCTAACTCAAAGCATGTTGTTCAGTATTGGGTGTATGCTGCTTATTAATGGCATTAAGCAAATAGAAAAGCAATTGTTCTGAGAAAAAAAAGTTTATTGAAGTATAAGAACATGAACATTGCTGTAGTAGGTAACAATAATTCCTTTGGGTTTATCCTGGAATTCTTAACAGTATATATATTAACTGATAGATCATAACAGCTCATTTAGAGCTATTAGGTCTATTGCATAAACATGTGGTCAAGAGGTCTTTAATGTACACTGCTGTTACTGCAGACCATAAGAGCTGCTTTGGAGCTGTCAGCCTAGCTTGTGACAATCTATTTTAATCTGAAAAACAACAACAAAAAAAATCCTAATTACTTTGTAGTTGCTGACGCACAATTTAAGCTGATTGTTTGGTGCCATAGCTGAGCATTGTCTGAGCAGGGGAGTTGAAATACTACAGCAACTATAAAGAACAGGTATTGCTACCATCAGACAAATCACAGGGGACTCAAATTCAGAGTTAATAACAGAGACGCCTGCCACATGTTTACAGAGAACAAACAATGAGAAAAGGGAGGATGTGTTTTGTTTAACTCTGTGCTCTGCTACTTTAAAAACCTATGAGGAACCATTAAAGCTATGTTTATAGTTAAAAAGCAATATCTGCTTGCTCCCCCACTTCTCAGCTCAACTGCCTGCTGCCAGCCAGCTGGGAAAGCTCTGCTGGGAAAGGGGGTTCAGCCCAGCCCATCCATTGTAGAAACATGTTTGGATGTAACCAGCACATCGAGAGCTTCCAGCAGAGGAACTCAGTGGAAAGAACAATGCCACCTTTTCCTGTCTTTTGGCCATTTGGCACATTATATTCCTCCTCTGCCCACAAGCACAGACAAGTGGTTGTGAGGGTCAGAGAGGCATACAGCTTTAAAGGCAAGAAATGCGTGGGGTTCAGCTGATTTTAAGCCCAGGCAAAGGCTAATATAAATGCTCAGAAAGCCCAGCTGTCTGTCTCTACCAGGCTCTTTGCTCAGAATGTGATTCTCTATAATCATGTCATTCAAAGAGACTTTTGCTAAGTACTGAGGGAAAAGTGGCTTCCTTTGGTGAGGGGAGGAAAATGCCTGTTGCTGCAAGCCATCCATCATCTTAAAAAAGTTCAAGATGTACTAAAGCTCCCTAAATTTTTATTCCCAACAGCACAGGATAAGATCAGTGTTTCCTTGACGGGCACTCCTCCCATGTCAAAACCTACTTCCCAATACAGTTTTGCAGACATTCACCTGCCTGCTAGGTTGGATAATAAATAAATGCCCATCATGTCTTTATTTGAGAAAGATTTTCTTCTTGCTGCTTTTTTCCTTCTCCTTGCACAACTGGAGAAAGCTATCCCCCTCCCCTGCTCCCACCTCCCCCCAGCTAGGAAATAGTCATTTTGAGACAAGACCTTAAAATTGATGATTTTGAAAGTTTTCCCTATTGCCATGCTGTTCTGCTCCTGCATTCCTGTGGTGCCAACAGATGAAGTTGTAAGCCTGTTCGCCTCCCTGCATCTAATCCTGATACTACTCAGCAGCAGGGAAGGTGGGCAAATGTTCACTAGCAGTTGTTGGCAAAGAAACACAGCAGGATTTAAACTGGATGATGCCACTGCATGTGTAAAACAACCATTTGAGCAAATGCTGCTACAGTAGCATCTTTAACCAGTAAAACAGAATTTGCTGTTAACCTTTTGTTTTCTAGCTAGCTGCACTGATGAGTTATGATTAATTGTAGTTCTGTTTAAAAAAAACCAACAAACAAGACCCAAAACCAACAACTAACCAATATTATAGATAAAAAAATATAAGATGAGTGCTTTTAGCAGTTGCTGTGACAGATTTTTAGTGTGTTCACATATAAGAAAAACAAATTGCAAAAGCAAAATAGAAATAACATTCTGTTGCATTCTGGTAAAATTTTCCATGTCATTTTTCACTTCCTTCTCTTCCCTTCCAGTTTGCACAGCCTGGTCTTTAGCTGATGTGCCCTAACCCCAGATGTTTCACAGTTTAACCATAGTCATTTTATGGCATTCTAGGACTGCTATGAATGGCAACCACCATAACAGTAATTTGCCCTGCTTAGCCACTACTCAAAAGCTTGATATGGATCCCCTACTGTGACATCAAAACAACACCACCCCAATAACAGTTTTCCCCCAGGCTTTCAGGTTTCCTTGCTTCCCACAGTTGTTCACAGAGACCATAAGAGCTCCTTCCTTCAAACTGAGCTCTGTCATTCTTTAAAGTTATCAGTTTGGTATCTGAGAAATATAACTTGAAATATCAGCTATCAATGCACCCAGTGTTAGGAACGGGGAATGAACTTTTCCCTGTCCTTCCTTGAAGCTGATGGGAAAAGACTCATCACACAGCCAACCACAATGAACTACTGTAATTCATAAGGCCATGTTTAATTGAAGAAATTGCATTTTGGCAATGCTGGTACCTACCTGGTGCATTTAACTGAAACAGGATTTCCCCATAAGGAAATGTATGCAAGAGTATTTTATAGCTGTGTATTATCTCCCTGGATCTCCTACTTGTGCCATAAGTCCTAAGCAAAGGATGTTTTCTGTCCTTTTTGTTGGCATAGTTTCTCCATCCACACATTTAAATCAAGTGCTGGATCAAGTGTCTTCAATAGGGAAATATTTAAAACTTGGAGAGTCAGTAAAAACCTGAACAGGAGCCTGGGCAAGGGTGTAGTACTAAATGGCAGGCCAAGCACTTGTGTTAGAAAATTCCTTTTCTAAAGGCAAGTTGTTCTGATCATTTCACTTCATGACCATAGGTGGAATATTGAACAGCTCTAGTCTTACAGACTGAAAAATCCCATACCTGGAAACCAGGGAGACTGATGCAGCAGGACTACAGCATCCACGGCCACGCTCTCTACACAGGGCAGCTCTTTGCAGAATTGCCATCACCCCTCCCACGTTGCCTGAATGGCAGCTGACACAACCACCCCTGCAGAGCCAGAGATGGTGGTGGGTACCACAGAGGAACAGCTGCTGCAGGGTGAGGCTCTGCTCCACTTACCTGTACACAGAACACACACATGTGCTCAAAGAGTTATCTGCTTGGATGGGAGATACACATAGGATAGAGGGCTCTGGGAGGAAGCAGTGCAGGAAGAAACGTGCCTTTTGTGAAGGCACTTGGAAGCACCTCAGTGAAACTCAGAAGGCCAGAACAGTACAGCTGTGGACAGTTTTTCCCTTTGATCTGGCAGAAACCATTTTTTAAATTTTTTTTTCTTCCAGCGTTTTGTAGGAACAAAAAAGGTTTGAGGCACAAACATCAGAAGCAAAGTTGAGTTGGACAGAACCAGTCACTCCACTGGGACCTTGCAAGAGAACATAGAACACTTTTCCAGAGAGACCTTTACACTTCATTTTAGCTGTGCATCCAACCCTAGGTCAGCAAGGATCAGAGGAACCATAACATTTTAAAATTACATCCCTTACATGGAGACAAGCTCAGAAAATGTTTGTTGAGCAACAAAGCACATTCTCCTCCTATATCTGCACTCTCTGGCATTGCATGAATTTCAGCTGGGTAAAATAGGCCTCAGAACTGAACCCCAAGCCTTCAAACATATAAGACAAGTTCCCCCGTCACTGAGATTTTCCTTTAATACAAATTTGTATTTGGCTTAGGATTTTATCTATTCTCTCACTCTAACTCTGTAGTGTGAAACTTGGGTTTCATTCCATTGTATTTATTTTTTAAAGTTCTCGTGACTTTGAAAGCTTTCTAAAGGTCAAACGCACAGAACTACCAGATATTGCCACAACCACCCACAGTGTCATGCAGCCATTTCATATTGCTTTAAAGCTTTCTAAAAAATTTATTGCAACCCTTTCTCTTCATCTCACAGAACGTGGTGAAAGGTGTGGGTTTGGTGTCAGAGGGAACAGAAAGTGAGCCAAACCCTTTGCCATTAGCCATGATGCAGGCTCTGGGTGATGTGATGAACGGCTGGCTGGCTGTTGAAGCCCTCTCGTAGCTCCCATCTCTAGGGCAGCAGCATCCACTCCTGGACACAGCTATTGTGCATTGGCACAAGGTGTTTAGCCTTGTATTTATTTAATCTGTGTGAAGATAAAGAGGGATGTTCCACTGAGAGCTCTTTTGTTTCACTCTGTATCAGTTCAATGGGAGAGAGAGCAGAGCTAAAGCCACAAGCAATGGTTTGTATATCTGGTAAGTCTTCTAAAGCCTTGTCATCATATGCTGTATTATGTTGTCTTTTTTTACCAAGTGACCATTGCTCTATTGTACACCATCTGCCTTTTTGGGACTTGATGAACCACACTGTAAAAGGCAGAAATCAATAAAGTTCTCTAGAAGCCAAAACCACTGAGGGAAAAACGTTTTCCTGCAGCACCATCTTGTGGTCCCTGGTTTTAGTACTGAACTTGTCCCTCCCTCTCCCTGGGCCGGGAAGGTGGAAGGTCTTTTTCTGCAGATTTGGGGACCACACCCAGCCATCATCAGCTTCTTTGCAAGCCACAGAGGCACTGTGAAGAGCCTGGTAAAAATGCCAGAGGATCTGAATATTCACTAGTGGAAGTAAGCAGCAGATCAGCTGATCAAAACATCCACCTCTGTGTGACAATGTCAGTACAGTTCACATCACATGCAGGCCTGTGAATGAATATCTGTGATTTGACCCTAAGGTGGCAATATTGACCTTCAATAATAATAAAACAGCTATTATGGCATTTTAGATACAGATGGCAGTTATTTATGCAATACCCACGGCTTGACAGCTATTGATTCAATGAATTCTCAAGCTAATAAAGAAATTAAAATGCAAAATCAGAGCTTTTGCCTTCTTCAAATGAAAAGCAAACTTCCAGCTTTTCAGAACATTTTTACAACAAAATTGCTACATGGCAAAGGACACGGCCCAAGTCCATGCTCTGTGCTCCTGACTGCTGTCCCACTAAGAGGAGCATAACCCTGGCTGTGACTTCTTCATCTCACCTCCTCCTCCTCTTACAGCACATGCATTTTGCTTATGCTCATCTTGTTCTGGTGCTGCCAGACACAGTTCCTGCAGGCCCATTGATTGCTCACTGTTAAACACAGTTGTTTTATGGGTGTGTGTCCCCTTGTCAGGACGTTATGTGACACTGAGAGCAGTTGTGCTGTCAAAGACATGGAAACAGAAGGGATTTACTGCCCTTCAAATCAAAATCATGAAGCACCATAGGAAAGCCTACCTTTTCTTGCTCTCTCCACAGTCACCAGCCATGAGGATCTCTGTGGTTTGTCACATGCACAGTTCAGCTGTGACAGTGCCTCTAAATTCATGGAGCAGGAAACCGTTTTTGACTTTGTCAAAATGTCTATAGACATATTCCACCACTCATAAAAATAATATGAAGAAAGAGCAAACACACAACAGATTTGGAAGGCAAACAGAGCTCTGTTCAGTCTCCATCATTCTGCTGCTCCACATCAAAAATACTGCAATACTTTTGCTTACAAAATTATAACCAAACCATCTGTAATAAAATGCTTCTGGCAATGGTTACAATGTCAGGCTTTAAAGCTCCTGCATATAATTATGTCTGACCATCAGTAAGCACTTCAACAACTTCATGAGACTGCCCATATGCATATTCCAGCCCCATTACACTTGGATTTTAAGATATGCTTTTTTTTTTAGGACTGATGAAACTAAAATAATTATTAAGTGGGGAATTCTGAAAGTACAGTTTCTAAGAATCCTCATAATATTTACTCTCCAGCCTAGGAGCAAAGCTCCCTTCCTGCCAGTCGTAGCTCTTGGAAATTCTGCTACATGGACCTTGCAACCCCAAAGAAAAATGACAATTGTTTGCATTATTATGGGTGACATTGATTTCTACTGACACTCTTTTAGGTACTTAATCCTACTTTGCACTCAGCTGTTGGAAACTGCTAAAAGTTTGTTTCTTCTATTTTTGTTGCACTAGAGAGAAACAGAAAGAAATTGCATTTTGGAATCACCTACCTTGGGAGATGGGCCATCTGAAGACCAAAAAAAGTTCTGTGGTGCAGCCATATAGCACAGAGAGAAACAGTGCCAGAGATAACACTCCCACAGTTTCCTTGAATACTCTGTATTTTTGCCAAGCAGATCTTCAAAGCAATTGCCCAACAAGAGATTTCCCAAATCTTCTGTACCCTGGTAAGGAATTAGTCCTTCTCCTCAGCCAGAGTAGCACTGCTGTGCTGTGGGGCCATCCAATACTGAGAGTGAGTTTCCCTCACTACCAATTTAATGAGGGACAACACTCTCTTAATCTTATTATAAGACTGACCCCTAAACTGAAATGGGCACATAACTGGTATCTTTATATCCCTCCACAAGGATGCTACAGGGCTAAAAGAACACTGACTTTATTATTCAGGGGTTGCCATGAGCAGTTTGCCTTTCAGCTTTACCAGTTTTTTTGTACAGGAGGTATGGAATGAGCACAAGGAACTGTGAATGAAGAACTTTTATTGCAAAATCAATAGTATTATCAAGGGTTAACGACACTGTATTACTTCAATACTAAAACCAAACGTGTCATTTTCTAGGAGGTAGGCAAATAATCCTGGTGTCTTCAGCTTGGTCTTCAAGAGGAGGTGGATGCTCCTATACACTAAAGAGAAAAAATCCCCAACCATGAGTATGATCAGATTTAGGGACATCTTTACGTTTCTGCCAAATCAATACTCACCCTGAAATATTTCCTTGTTGTCTAATGACCTCATTGACATTGTTTTATTTCATTGTGACACCTTTAGTAGGCTGTAGTTTGGCATGTTCATGTGAAGTAAATAGCATTTCTCTCTCAGATCACATTTGTTTCAGCACCCAATTGCTCTTTAGCATTGAGGAAGAATGCCAGGATACGGAGCTGTGTGGATGCATCAGCTGAAAAACACCCCTCTCCATACAGAAGGACAGTTTTTTCAGTGTCTGTAAATGGATCTGCATCTCCTGAAAGCTGCAAACCCATTGCTTTTCCACTTTCCCAGGCAACACAGTCTGCACATGGGATAAGGAACACTGAAATGGCACAGGGCTTTAACCCAGGGCTGTAACACTGCCCATGGCTCTGCTGTCAGTTAGCAACAGCAACCAAATTCTTGCAAACTCATTACTTCTCCCACAGCAGAAACTGAAGGTGATCCCTGATAAAAAGTGCCTTTTGACAATGTCTGCTGGACTGGGAGGCAGCAGGTGTTTAGTAATGCATATCTTTAGTATTCTACACAGAATTAATAAAACTGTCCTAAAATGAAGGAACAGATCAATATCTCAAGGTTAGCTTACCTTCTTCTTTTTGTCCTCATGGCTCTTTCTTAAGTCAATCCAGTAAATGAACCTCTTCATCATTAGTCTCTTCACGACGTTCTCTTCTCTCTCGTGCAATCTGCCGAACTTTTTTGCTTATCCCTTGTACAGGATTGATACAGGGACTGCAACACATTAAAACAACAGCTGAAATTGGCTGACTGCCAAAGCAGGAATTTAGAGAAGGTCACATAGACTTCAGCCATGAAATCCTAGCTCCAGTGAGAAACCTCCCAAAGCTGCAGCTGATTTCAGGAACCATCACAAGGTTCATCTCTAGACAATAGGTTAAAGTGAGGAAAAGCATTTCAATATGCTTTTCCCACCTCTTACACTTCCTTCATGAATTTCACCTCACCTTCGGATTCATATAAGTTGGAAAATACCTTAAGGTATTTAAGGTATTAAATCCAACCGTTAACTCAGCACTAAACCAGTCCACCACTAAACCATGTCCCCAAGTGTTACATCTACATGGCTTTTAAATGCCTCCAGGGCTGGACTCAACTACTTCCCTTCCTATTCCAATGCTTGACAACCCTTGCTGTGAAGGCATTTTTCCTAAAATCCAATCTAGATCTCCCCTGGCACAGCCTGAGGCTATTTCCTCTTGTCCTGTTGCTTGTTACTTTAGAGAAGAGACTGACCCTCACTTGGGCACCTCTTGTCAAACAGCCACCCCTTGCCACGTAGCACAGGGACCTGCCAAACCTTTCCAGGGCTTTCCCTAGTTGCCCAGGTTTGCTCTCTCTCTCTTTTTTTTCTTGTCAATATAGACTCCTATGGAAACACACAGTGGAGTTCAACAATTATCCCAAATTTCAACAGCAAAAGCCCTCTTATCTTTTTGATAACTCTGGAGAACCACTTTTACTTTTCTGCACATCCTTTGCAGTACAGACTTGGCATTGTACATGGGGTCCTCTCAAAAATGACTGTACAATGCTGAAAACAATAGAATTTCCACACAGAGAGAAGGTTTTTGGCTCATTAAAGGAATGCTTTTTAAAGCAGTATTCTCTATCAACTGTCTCTAAAATCAGTAAAGCTCAAAGTCTGATAGGATTGCTTCTTTCCTAGAACTCAAAGATATGATGTTGGAAATTTAAACCATTTAGCATCTGGTTAATCACCACATTAAAAAACAAAGCAAAAAAAACCAAGTCATAGCAGAAGAGCAATATTCCTAATTTCACTGGCTATGAAAAAACACAGAAACAATCATTTAAACATTAATGTGAATTCCTTCAAAATGAACACATATTAATTCATTTTCCAGATAATTTATGGTAATTTCATGTTGATTCTTTGCCTCCTGTTTTCAGAGTCATGGATGACTCAGTGCAGCTCTCTGTATGCTGAGCATCAGCTGCTGAGCACAGTGTAAGATGTAATGTGGAGATTTTCACAGCAGGTTCTGTCAAAATGTGGAACTCCACAGCAATAGCCATCTGCTAAGCAGCCACATTAGTAAAGTCTATGTGTGTGTATACATGGATGTATATGATCCCACACAGGCTACTATACCTTAGTAGTGCAAAAGTTTAACAGCTGGGGGGAAAAAAATCTCCACTAAAAAGACAATTCTGTCATATTTACCAAGCTGTAGCACTAGCCATTCAATATGAATTACTATCTTAGAAAATAAAGTACAACTATGTTAATTCCTTCCATCCCATTGTAATGACTTTGATGTTGTGGAACTTACATTTCCCCACTATATTAAGAACACATACACATGCTGAAATCTTCACAGTATCAAACTAAACTCAACTGCTTGCATAGAACTCACAGGCTGTAATGTGCCCTATACATTAAAAAACCCCATGCTGCACATTAGAAGTATATTTAGAGATAATTAATTCCCAAGCACACTCACAGCACATCTTTCTTATTCTCTTCGGGCCTACTACTTTGTTATTCCCTTCCGTGTCCTACTGTGTAACTCCAGGTCTGTCCTGGAGGCCTTCCTGTTTTATGTGCAACTTCCCAAGCAAGTGAAGTTAAGATTAAGCCCAAGTTCTTTATAACCAGGTCTTTAGAAATAGTACTAGGGCATTAAATCACTTTTTTTCCTTAAGCCAAATTGACTCTGTGTTTTATATACCTTCAAAATAGAAGGTCTCATCTTTTGTGTTTGCACATTAGTTCCTCGCCTTTTTTTTCCAAACTTTTCTCCCCTCACCTACTTAAAAGATGTCAGTTTTCCATATTTTCACTGTTTAGAAGCAGTACTTCTTAAATTTGCTCTGGTGACGCTCTAACATTTACCTTCTCTGCAAAATGGCACAGCAGCAGATTGGTAGAAGCCCCAAAATCAAAAATCCTCCTCCGGTGAGCAAAATCAGGCGAATTGCCAGTTGCACATCTGTAGAGTCAGCAGAAGTTTGCATTAGTTCTGAAATATTCTAATATATCCACTGAGGTACAGGTGACAGAGATCAGCCTCTAACAGAGACATCTTTACTGCCACGAAGTCACAGCCACGCTGCCACTTCGCTTAGACAGAGGTTTGGTCAGCAAAACTCTTGACAACATTTATACCTTAAGACTTTAGTAAATACCGAGGAAAATTGCCATCTCTTAGCTGAATTTAGAATTGGACTCAATGATCACAAAGGTCTTTTCCAGCCTAAATGATTCTAGTATTCTATGTATGTATCTTAGGCAGCAACACAATGGCAAAAGACTAAGTGTTAGAAATGAGCTCAGGTGAGAAAGAATTGGTCTCAAATTTCACCTGAGTTCAAATAGCACAAGTGTTTGTTTAGTTTCACAGGTAACTGGGGTTTGAGTGAGCCCAGGGCATGGGGTAGGATTGAGTGGGGGGAATAAATAATAATAATAAAACCCAAATAAAGTCCCTTGAAAGCTTCTTTAAGAATAGAGACAAAATCTTTCAAATGAATGCTATTTGTCTACTTCATAACTTTTGCAGCATTTTCAAAAGCCCTCATTTTATTCCTGGTGAAATTGAAGACAAAACTCCCAGAGAGGAATGATTCAGTATGCAGCTTGTGACCATCTTACAAACAAAACTGCCATGAGTCCAATATCTGCTAAGTGCTTCTATTTTGTCAACAGATTGCTACAAGGCAAACAGTAACTGTTTTCTTTGGACATATGCTGAATATCCAGGAGCGTTCAAGAAGCTGATTAATCTATGAACAAATAATTCAGTAAAATAATCAGCCTTTGATATTGATGTCCAAACAATAAAAGCTTAACTGGAATGAGGAATCAAGCAGTCACAGCTGAATAAGCATATTTAATTTTGACATTTGCTTGAGTATGTGTCTTAAAAGTGAGCAGAAGAGATATAATTTTCTCTGTACAGCTCTTCTTCTTGCCGTAGTGAAGTGTCTTCTATACATAATATAAAGGCCCAGGCTGGGAATGAATATTATTAAAACATTCAATTTCTGTTGTATGCCCCTAACTAACAAACCAGGTAAACCACATCCAGTTCCTTCACCTTTTCTTTACAGCACTTTCATGGAGTCACTACTACTTTGGATTAAACCTCCTTTCCACAAACAAAGCTTTTACTTCACTTTTTATATGAACATATGTGACTATGTTTCTTTGTATGTCACTTGTTCTCTGCTCGTGCTGGGCTGGACAAGACATCCAGACAACTCTCTATCAGTGCATTGTTTTCTTTATTAATACATATGAAGAAATAAATGCAAGCTAACACTTCCTTTAAAGAGAAGGGGTGTCCTGAAGAACTGAGGTTATATAGGGCAATGAAAATTGTGTTGTCTGAGCAGAACACTTGGCCGTGAGGCTGAAAGCCACAGCACCAAACTTACCATCTTTAACTGGCATGTGACACTGCAGGTCCTGGCCAATTTTCATAGGGCAACAGTGATTTTTCAAGCATTCAGATTTATTAAAGCTTTCTACTCGACAAGGAATTAAGGGTTGCTCGTTGCTGAGACGGCATGCTTGATAAAGGGAAAAAAAAATAAAAATCAGGAAAGATTTCTACCCTAGGAGAAATGCCCAAGTAGAGGGAAGCCATCACTTCGGTGTCTCTAGTATGTTAACTCTGCCAAAAAACAGTATCATTGACTTCCATGTATGTTCTTTCCCAAAACCTAATCAATCTTTACATTAAAATGAACAGAAGGGCATAGAAAATTTGCGTTGTTTCTGTAAGAAACAATTACAAAGCTGAAGTTAAACACCATCCTGCCACTTCTTTTGTACTTAGGTTTGTAAAGTAAGGGAAAAACAACAAATTAAATTTTCTGACTGGATTGTTTTGAATTAAAAAAAGAAAACAGAAATTTAAGGCAAATTTTTTTTTTTGAAGGACTATGTTGCAACCAACCACTTCTGCTTGGCACTAATTATATGTTTCTATAAACAGCTGAAAATCAGCTGAAAAAAACCCCACATTATTTTGTTATTGAACAAAATATTTAAACAATTTAAAAAATTTTCTATTTAATAACAGATTTATTGATAATCATGAGATCCTTTCTGGGAACAGCTTAAATGTATAAGATAGTCATAAATAGTAGATGTCTCTGTACATTTAATTCCTGGAAAATATCATATAACATCCCTTATGTGACAGAGCAGCTGCAAAGCATCATTTGGTTCCAACAACACTCCCAGGACTGGTTGCATTGTCAGTCTCACATTTATCACAGACATGACTTGTAGCCAAATTCGGTTTGTTAAATAGGGGATCAGGCTTTTCACCAGTCCTCTGTGTTTCCTTAGGGCTAGGTGTGAGTAATACTGGGGGAGGTATACTGCTATGAAGGTGATGTAGAAATGTATAGAGCTGAAAAGCAGTACTTCTGCTTGTCCTATTGGTCTGAGATCTAGACGTTGAACCAGGCTTGCAATTTTTATACATAAAAAACCTTTTCTGTATGCATAAATATTATCTTTCTTATTGATATTAGCAAATTAGCATTGTGATTTCTGTCTCAATAAATCTATGAAAAAAATGTAGTTCTTGTCATTTAACTTTAGCAGTCCAAAGGTGAGTGGATCAGCCTACTCTCACAGCCCTGGAGTCTTCCCCAGCCAGTAGAAGTGGCAGAAACACCAGTGTGGGGCGAAATCCTTCTCTCATTTAGGCCGTGCCAAATTTATGTCTGCATGGGAAGACTAGAAAACTAGTTCAGATGAGATACAGCAAAGCCAGGCACGGTGGATCCTGTGCAAAACTTTCCAGCACAATTCCAGCATTTCCAGCATGATCACATCCCTGAGGGTGGGAGGGTTTTGCAGGAGGGAAGCAAATTTGTGATTGCTCCAAAGGCACATTTAACAATACCATTTTCAAGAGATCTAGTGAATTTTAGTCTGAGGGTTTAAAATACATTAAATGCTGACAGGCAGGGGTGGGAGGATGGACTGGAGGTGAGGCAGAAGTGGAAAGGGAAGAGAGAAACAATGCTGCCATGGTGAAGTGCCACTTACTCATTGGCCTGAAGAAGCTTAAGAGAGATTCGAATACACCTTTCAGTGTCATGTTGGGATTGTTGGGTGCTGCTTCACTTTGTCCTAAACCTTGCTGCACTGGCGCTGCAAGAACTGAAAGTTTACAATGATTAGCTCATTACTATCAAAATATCCATAATTAATTTAATGCAATTATATTTTCATGCTGATTATCACTCATTATGAAGGCATTTACAGTCATTATGAACTGTGCCTACTGAGGGCCAGCAAGGTTAAGCACAGATGTCTTTCTGTTGTATTCACTTATATTACTTCAAATTGCTTCATGAACCACAATGAGTAAAGAACTAAAGCTGTAAAATTTAAATTAAAGTATCCATTCAGGTGGAAACTGTCAAGGATAAAAAGCCCTGCTGTTCACCTACAAGGTTCAGGTTACATGAAAATGTTTTATTGTATCTACAGTTATATTTCTCTTATGTACACAAGCAGAACATTCAGCCTTTTGGACAAAGATCAGACCCCAGCCAAAACACAGAAAAGTGGTGAAAGGCACCTTTATTAGACACAAACATGCATCTATCCCAATATTTTGCTTCACACAGTGACCTACTGCAGTTGTGTAGGAAAGAGCAAAATATCCTGAATATAGAGGTACTGCAGTATTTTCCCAAACCCTAGTGATTTCTTGCTCTGGGACTTCTCAATCACCTTTCATTTACACTACTCTAAAAAATGTGGTGTCAGTAAACCTTGCTGCCTCCCCACATCTCTTTTTCATTAAACCAAAAGTGCAAATCACAGTGGGACTCCACTGGCAATCAACCACTCCCCAATGAGGGGGAAAAAAGAAACCCAGGATTCCCCCCCTGCCTGCCTTTTTTTCTCTACGTGAGAGAAACTTACACCATCACAACTTTAATAGCTTTCTGTGATGGACTTTGCTGAAAGCCATTTCATGGTTTTAGAGTTCCTTGAGAACAGAAGTGAGGTTGCAGCCTAACCAAAAACTAAGGTATTGAACAACAATCTTTTGGATAATTATTGAGCAAACAGCAACAAGAGCACAAATTCCCTACTTGTCCTGGGGCACAGCTTGCCCCTTCTGTGCCATACAAAACTCCCTTGGGAAGACGAAGCATCAGTGAAGGGAGAATTGAAGGTATTGTCAAAATAGAGAATCTGAAACTAATGTAGAACAGAAACATGACCACCAAAGCTCACACCAACAGCTATGTCATGGGGCCCCTCTCCCTGCCAGTGAACAGTACAGAAGAGCAGAAAATTTTAAAGATTCTGTAATAATTTCACAGGAATTTCATGAGATGAGGTTTACAGCGATAAATTTGGTAAGAATTATCTGAAAACACGGCCATGGCTGCATTATACACAACTCCCTCCTGCCAGAGTTTAAAGAGACAGGAGCCATACACGTACAGAGGTTTAATGGACATTGCTGTATTTATCACATTTTATCTGTCTTAGAGCTCACACTCCAACCTTCCCACTCTGGAAGCCTTTTACAACGACACAGCAATTGAGAGCCTTTCATCAAGAGCTGAACAGGGAGTCCCTAAGTCTGATTTCTTAATGCATTAAGGATCAGACTCAAGCTTAACCTGTGGCCTGATCCTTTATACATGTCAGATGTACAAATTTAACTTTTGTTGTGGGTGCAAGTTATCAGACAAAATCTTTTCAGTCATTTGCTGTAGTAAGCAAATACATCAATTCTCAACAGACTATAAGAACACCTTTAATAGTATGCTAGAACAAAAAAAGTCAAAGTGACATAAAAAATAGAAGAATCTATAACCAAAGTTAAAATAAAAGCAAGATGCACTGCCAGGGATGAAACAAGCAGCATTTCTGGTACAGATGCACAGAGGGAAAGGGGAAAGTTGCAGGAAAATTTTTTTTTTGCTCTATTTAAGTCTCAGGACTGATCAATCCCCTCTGGAGTAGCTGCTTGTAATATTTCTCAGTATTTTTCAATCATTCCCAAGGCAACAAAACTGTCAACTTCCTGCTAGTAGAAGTAATTGCTGCTTCTTTGAAAATGCTTTTCCCCTTGCAATACTCACGTGAATGGATGCTACAAAGCAGGATCAGGACCATGACGACCCACGCTCGATGGGTGTCAATGGGCAGCATTACTGCAATAAAACCAACAGCAACAACAGGAACAGGGTCATGCATAAAAAAATTATTGGTCTTAGCTTCGCATTTATGGCTTAGAACAAACCTGACAGCTGATTGCTACACAGAGAACAACTGCCTTTTTTTTTTTTTTATAAGAAAGGAGGCCAAACCTAGTGAATACATATATATTTTGGCAAGAAATGATTCTGAAGAAATTACTCACTTAAAGAGAGTTTAAAGGAAGGCATCCCGTTAACGGAGACTAGCAAAAAAATTATCTCTCTGAAGTGTCCTAGAGCTGGACACCTGGCACTTAAAAAGATCATTTTTAGGTAAAAATTTTAATCCAGGTTCAATGAGCAGAATCAGGACTGAAGAATGAAAAATTGTCGAAAGCTTAAAACTGAATTCTGGTGTAGCTCGTTGAGTTCTTCAGTCTTTTTAAAATTGGAACATATGCTTTGGATAACAATTTTAAAAAGACTACATTACGGACAAAAACATTTCAAGAAATCCCCAAGTCATTCATAGTAATTTAACAGCAGGTTTAAGCTGTGTTTTGTACCCCCAACCAACCCCTGATGACTGCTTTGCCAGATGCTGTATTTCACTTTGCCTGCTGCTCCTCTTTTAACCTCAAAAGGTCTTTTTTCAATTATTACAACTTAGTTGTGAAGACACCTTAAATCTAGAGACTATTTTGCAAGTATTGATAAGGGGAGAATCCCATTTTCTGAAGTGCTATACAGGGAAAAGACTGGCTGTATTTCACACAGATAGTGCCCTCTGAAGGGTCAGCTCTCTCAGCACTCCTGCTGCTCAGTGAGGAGGTTCCCTGCCCTCAGATATACCTGTGCTATAGAGGAATACACACATATAGAGAGGAATTCTGTCCCATGGAGAAACTTTAATCTGGTAGTTAAACATGAAATTATTTCTTAAGAGGACAGGAATCATTTTTCCAGGATACCTATTAAAATCCAATACCATTTAGGACAAAGTGGGAAAATGCTTTTAGGGAGAAGGAAAACAAGGGAGATGAAGAGAAAATTCTTGTTCTTGCTATTACTTACTTCTTTTGCTGTTTTCTCCACTCTTGCTGGAGCAGGACACTTGCAGCTCTCCTGAGTACAGCACCTGCAGACTGGCTACACAGGACCATGACAACCATGGAGTCAAAGCACATCACAATGGGCTCCCCACAGTTACCACCAGCAGCTCAGATGGATGGAACAGGATGGATCAACAGAGGGGCCACAAAACAGCTGAATGTGTTTTGGGAAAAATAAGCCCCTCCAGAGACTGTTAGAAAGCCTCTCAGTCTTCTAATTCACTAAGTTAAAAACAAGTTTGTACTTTTAACAATCACACTTAAGTGTGCAACACAGAAACACCACCTAATTCTGCAGACCAGGTAACAGATGCACCGGATTAAAACACATCCCTCTCAGACCAGAAAATGTTTGGTCAGAGTGCTTATTTAGAGCTTCTCACTGATCCATGAAAGGTGAATTAATTAGGTAACAGGATCATCCCATTGGTTCACCAAATATTTGCACACTTGAAGCACAAAGTTGAAACATGCATTTCTTAGACCCAGAAAACCAAACATATCCTGGGTTGCATCAAAGGAAACATGGCTGAGGGAGGTGATTCTGTCCCTCTGCTCCATTCTCATCAGACCCCACTGGGCATAGTGCAGCCAGCTCTGGAGATCTGTCCTCATTTCATCGGGGAATAGTTCAATTTCTTCTTAGTAGCTGGCACAGTGCTGTGTTTTGGATTTAGGATGGGAATAACGTTGAAAACACACTGATGCTTAGTTGTTAAGTAGTGCTTGCTCTCAGCCAAGGACTTTTCAGTTCCCAAGCTCTGGCAGCGAGCAGGTGCACCAGGAACCAGGAGAAAGCAAGGCCAGGAATGCTGGCTCACTCTGGCCAAAGGGATATTCCACACCATACAACATCATGCTCTGTGTATAAACTGGGAGGTAGTCAGGAGATGCCAACTGCTCCCTTCCCTGCCTCCAATTCTCGTCCCCATTGGGAGGGCAGAGGGGGAAGAGGGGACTGAGTTGCCAGATGGGGTTAAACCACAAGCCCCCAAATTAAAGGATGTGGACCTTTGGGAGCTTGCCCAGAGAAGGGTCATGAAGATGATCAGAGATAAACAGCTCTGCTGCAAAGAGAGGCTGAGGGACCTTTGGTTGTTAAAGAGTGACTCTCTTTAACCTAAAGTGTGTGCAGCATTAGCTTATTAAAATAAGCAACAATGTGCTCATTGTTTCATTCTATACCCAAACCAGACACAGCCACTCTCAGTAGTACCAAAGAGGAGATACTTTGAAATATCTAACACACAACAGTCAGTCTTCATTTTCTGAAGCATATGATTTACATGCAATTGAGATTTACCACGCTGATTTATCTCATTGAACACTGCAGACAGTGAGGTGCACTGCTGATACAGCAATGTGGGACTTCTCAGACTGCAAAGAATTAGAGAAAATTGTCCCACCATTTTAAGCTGAACACTCGACTGATTTTATTAAATTTAGGACTACTGGCCCTCCTTGCTGTTACACCTGAGGCTCAACCCGAGTCCACTGGCTGAAAAAGCATAACCAAACCAAAAACCACCCCAAGTGATTCTTTGCTATCCCATTTCTGCAACAGTCAGTTCTAAGCATTTGTACAGACTTCATCTTTGCTTTAAATAACCCGTTTTTATTGCAAACCACTTTCTTATAATCAGTGTAAAAATATAAGAAAACATCTTGTCCTATTAAATCCTCACCAGATTCCTACGATTCCAAAATTACCTATGATTGTTGCTCTTTCTTATTATCCACTTCCATACAGTACTCAAAGCACACAAAACTTACTGCTTTGAAGTCTATTGTAAAGAAATTTTTAAACAATATAAAAAAAAGTAATTATGGCAACTGAGTCGTGGTTGAGCAACAATTATTTATCTCTACCTTGAACTCCTCGAGATGAATGACCTTCACAACTGTCAAAGCACAGATGTGTGATACATTTAAAACAATTGTTAGAAGTAGAGAAACAGATTCATCCCCCGATGCAGGCAAAAGATCCACAGCTCTGTGTCAAAGAGCAAAGAGCTGTTGCTGTAAATCACAGCATAAAAATGTGATGTGAAACCCACACCGTGCTTAAGTCTAATTATGAAACTCTGACAGGAAGAAAACTTTTGATCAAGCTGGAATCTATTCAGAACGCTAAACTCAGCAGGTCTAACCTCACTGTTCTTAGCATAAAGTTGCCTTACACTGTTAAGGTATTAGAAGTCCTGGTGGCCCCCATTTTCATGGATGCAAATACGTCTGGAAAAGATTCTTTGAGAAGCATCTTTCAGGATGAAAATCTAAGTACTTTTAAGTTCAACTGGCCAAAAACAAGCTTATGACACACTATTGTGGAAACACGTTCAGCCTTGTCACTTTTTAACAAATAGTAGCCACCAGAAGCAGTAACACATTTCCCCCCACCCCTTAACACGGGTTTTAACTGCAAGTCTTGCTCTTCTTGGAAAGAGACAAAAACTTCAACAACACAGAGGATAAAAATATTTGAGATCCATCTTTTCTCTTGAAGATTAGTACAGAATTCCACTTAGCAGAACCATACAGCAGGGTTCCTGAAGTGACTGAGGAATACCCACTGGAAGCTGATATTCCCTTTTACTGCTCAATACCGAAGGGTTTTGCAGAGAGATGTGCTGCAGTTCAGGAAAATAATCTCTCTTTTCACAGTAAGTGCCCCCATGAAGAAGTAGAACCTACACTCAGTATCATACCCACACTACTTGATGGCCTTTCTGGATTGTGGAAATAAAGCACAATACACAATATTTGGTATTTGAGACACAAAGGACTGAATAACTCCCCAGTAACTAACTGAAATAATTTCTGTATTCAAGAAACTAACCCTAGCTGCTTCTTGAAGTCATGAGTGCTCAGAAAGATTATCTGTTTCAAAAAAAGCTGCACAGAGATTTTTTTCCTTGATAGAGTTTTAATAACTGAAAATATCAACTCCCCACCATCATTAAAATGAATTCAGTAAAGAAAGGAAACATCAACTTCCTACTTTTATAAGCATTGTTAATTCATAGGCTTTGAGCTTAACCCTACTGAATTTAGACTTTGGTATGATTCACAAATACCTCTCACTCTTTTTAAAGAACTTTATTTTAAAAATATTTTAATTTATTAGACCATACTTTATAATAGTTACCAATAGGACGGACCTGAACTCCAGCATCAGACATTTGTTGCACTTTCAAGTTTTGTAACAACATGACTTCTCAAAATTAAAGTGTACATTTAGATTCACAGTTTAATTTGTTGAAATTTAATAACATTTAAAACCACTGGAATATGAATTGAAAGGGATATATGTCAAGCACACAAATACTGAAAAAGGTCATAACCCCAAAATCCACTTGAAAATGGAATGCAGCCAATTAGTCAGACTGTAGTGTAGTAATTTCACATTTAACCTAGTTAGCACCTTAGTGAACTCAACCACTGAATGTGAGCAATAGAGTGTGTGTAGTGTAACCATTTAACAGGTACTGTACCATTCCAGAAACTGTGTCTTCTTGAGCATTATGTGCTGTATTTTTGCAAACTGGTAATACTTGAGACTTTTCTAAAATGTGTAAATAAACAATGGCTACAGTTAAAGTCTAAACAAAGAAATACTTCTTTCTACTTTTTGTAAGTTGAGATTTTTAAAAGCAATCATTCATAAGGATTGCATCAACATCAGTTAGCAGAGGAAGATCAAACTTTATTGAAACTGCTTGCATACAAAATATATTGCACTATAACCAAACAAATGTCAACATAAAATCCAATCTGTTGTAGCTAATATGTACAGAGAATATTGCCCAAGAGCAGTTACATTACAAGGTCAGTCTACCTTGGTTAATTATCTACAGTATTTTAAACCAAACAGCTTACAGATGATGTGTGCAAGGTACCAATTTCTGTTTTCAAATACTATACATTCCCAAAATAAATAACTAGAAATCAACATTAATGTTTGGCAATACTTTTTAAGACATTTTTATATTTGTTAAATCATGTGCAGTTCGTTGCCAGTTTTAGTATGCTCACCTGTATGCAAGGAAAAAAAAAGAATGAAGAAAGCAAAGAAACAAAAAACTCACAAAATACATCAGAGGCAAGGTCAAGTTTGTACAATTCTGTACATAAACAGTGGCTCTCCTTCTGGAGTAATCTGAATAAAAATGGATTAAAATGAAGGTCCTTATGCAGTTGTGCCCAGTAAGTTTCACGTGTGATCAGAAATGAAGGAAAGCACAGCTCCTCCCACCACTTCCCACCCTTCCCTGGTGTACAGCTGTACTTTGGATCAAATTCTGTGACACTTTCAAATTGGCTGGTAATTAGGACCTTGTACCTCAAAATACGATGAACTTTCCTTCTAACTCCGACATCTCCGACTCCTGTATCTGTACCTTCCAGGGCATTACACGTGGTGACTTTTTTCCTACCTCTCCTGAAATAGCCCCCAAATCAAAATAAGCAATTCAAAAATTTTAGGAGGATGAAAACCATCAATGCTTTAGGCTGGTCATCTGGCCAAACAGCAGGCACACATTACTAGCTTGTGAACATGTTACACTTGTTCCCTCAGTAACAATGAATTTTTTAGTTTTCCACAATGGAAAGGTTTTTTTTTTTTTAAATTTTTTTTTTTAAAAAAAAGCTTCTGTACTGCCTACAAAGAAAAAAATTACACCCCTTTGTCAATAACACTATTTGCCAAATCTTCAGTGCAAAATAAATTTCCTATTCTTATAACTGCCTAACTGAATGTTTATGTAAGGAAAAAATTATGGAAAGCATGCACTTGTCTATAAAGTACTAACGTCTGACAAGGATTGCTACATATATTTTACATTTAGTGTTACCAACTCATCTTCCCTGATTTCTGCATCCAAATATAATATTCCTACCTGCCAAGATATAAAAAAGGCACAGATCATACAACTTTTTTGCTAATGAAAATGACAATTGTTACATCACACATATTTCAGGGTCCACCAAAATATTGAAAAAGGTGAACCAGAATGTGAACTGACACAGGACATAAAACGACATAGCATTTCATGAAGAACTGGTAAGTTAGATTGAAAACAGAAGCCAATTTGATTACTGCAAACACTATTTATTCTGAAAATTGAAATTGAGCAGTGAATTTGACCCGATGTGTTAAAATGGTACAACTGAACAGAAAGTTTACCAATGCACAGCTCAGTATTTTTAAAACAAACAAACAAAAAAAAAAAGGAATCTTTCATCGTTTGAACTGCAATATGTACTTGGAAGCGATTTTCGGAAGTTCAGGTATTTTTATGCAAATATTTGAATAACTTCTTATTTCTGAAAACAACTGCATACTGTCGATGTTAAAAAAGGCTAACAGAGAACATATGTTCATTTCATGCCCTGCGCCATCTTGCCTACTATTTGTCTTTGGCCTAACAAGTTTCTCTAACATGGAATAGGAATTACTGAAACAGTATAGGAAATATGACTTCAGAGTTATGCAGTTTAGGGGACTCCGTTCACCAGCGGCTGTTGAGCGTCCGCGCTGTCCGTCTTCTCCTTCTTCTGGCTCCGTTCTTTACCCGTGCGCAGCCGGCTGCCTTCACTGGAGGTATTCTGTAATGTTTTAGTGTGGACACTCCTTTCATTATTGCAGTCAATTCTGATCTGGAACAATTCAGAGTTATATAAAGCATTCTCCTCTCTTCCACCCTTTGGCCATCCGGGAGGAGCAAAGAGTGCCATACGCTCATGGCTTTGTTACATGTCTCCAGCTCAAGTGGAGTGTGTAACTTCTTTTCTCTTAAAAAATGCCACATACTTGTGACTTAAAAAAAAAAATCACCTGAAACAAAAAATCTCAATCTACCCAGCCTTGAAAGCTAAAAAAAAAAAAAAAATTCCAGTGTGCTTGTGCAAGAAAAAGTTGAAGGACTAATATCAGATACATCTTTGAAACATCATTCGACTTCGAACAATTCAACTTTCTACTCCTGGTATGCAAAAAGCCTCTCAAAAAACATAGTATCATTTCATGGCAGCTTTTCTAACACTCAAAAAAAAAAAATCTACTCCATCCCTTTTTGGATCTGAAAAAAGTTCCAGTTAATACATTCAAAAAACTTCTGCAGCCTTTTTAAATGGTCATAAAAAATTTCAAGAAAGCATGTTGAAAGCAAATTTTTATGCTTGTAAAGGGGGTAAATACTTATTCCTTGAAATAAGACTTTTACAACTTGATTAGCCAGGTTTCAACAATATGCAAGTGCTTATTTTCTTATAAAATATAATCTCATCCAAATCTCAGAGTAACAGGAGAAAAAAACCCCTTAATTTAAGTGCCTCAGGGTTTTTTTTTTCAGCACCACAGTTCCTCATTGTCTACTGCAAACTTTGTAGGTCAATTATTGATTAACTACAAAACTTGTATGGCCATAATTTTTTTGCCATGTTAATTGTTTGCATTTCAGGTGCATATTCAACTAATACACCTTTAAGGTTCAGCACTCCCACTCGGAAAACAAAGCTTCTGCTCACTTGTTCCATTTTGTCCCTTTCCTAAAGAGACTTTCTAAAACCAAACCAAGAGTCATCTCCATCTCCCACTGGAACCATGACTCCTGGTAACACCACAGAGCAGGCAGCAGCTTGCAGCTGCTCATTATTTCTTCCTCCCAACATAACTCATCCTAAGCAGCAAGAGACAGTAGAAAGTTTTCATGTTATCATTTGACACAAACTGTTTCCATGTGGGGAAATATAACATATACACCTAAAGTATGAGCCTGATAACTTTTTGAAAGAAAACATTTGAAAAAAATGTAGAAATCTCTTTGTAAAAGGCTGTAAAATATTTAAAGTTTTAAGGTATTTTAATCTATTACTTGAAAGGTTTCTTGATGTGTGTTTTTAACTTACTTTCTAGTTTCAATAGCAAATGTTTTGTTTAGTAGTAAGGTAGTTTCTAAGTTTAATCTTTCTTACTCTGAAGATTCTGGCTACAACACTTTATAAAAAGTGTTAAAGATTCTCTTCCTGCAGGTACATAGAAGACAGACAGCAATACACAATGCAGCAAGAAATAAAAGGTAAAAACAAAAAGCTACCAAGAACAAAGACTGAAATCAAGCTGGTTAGTAAATCCTTGGGACTTGTGATTTGGGACAGTTTTTCTCCACACAGAGAGCCAAGTGAACATAGCAAAGTTGCATCTTTACACAACCTGAAATATTGAGATCCCTGTGCATCTGTGTCATTTTGTAACATAACTCTTGTATATCTGACTAGGGAATTAAGGAACAAGGAATCACAAGGCTACTGTGTCACCCGCAGCCTTGAAGACTCTAACGTTACTATATGACACTTGTGCAATTTTAAACAGTACAGACTTCCCATATGAGCAAAATTACCTCAAGAGATCCGTCTGCTGTTCTCCCTTTTGCCTCTCTTGAGTTACGCTGACGGTTATCTGTTCGTGACTGTTCATCGTTTCCTGTAAGAAGAATTAATCAACTAAGTTGTTCAACAAGGACACATGATCTCCTTTCACTTAAATTTTACACAAGCACAGTAGGGAATTACTTCAAAATGTTCTGTCTCATGAACATTAAACTAACATATTACTATACTGAACATTATCACTTGCATATAACAGGTCTTAAATGATGGGCCAAAAAATCGCTAAAGAAAATGTTCTCAAGTGATAAAATAGACAAAACTGCCGTGTTTAAAACCACCACAGTTTAAAAGAGATTGTCTACTGAAGAAAAACTACTTCTCAAAATGATTAACCATTGAAGAGAAGTACACAATCAACCTCAGTAAGATTTAACATCATCACATTTTTTCTAATGGCTTACGAGCTTCCTTAAATTACACACTACCTTCTTTCAAAAGATCTTATTAAATTAAGGAACACCCCTACTTTGAAAAAAATTTCAAGAAAAAAGCAGAGCTGTAGGCTAAAGTATTTCAACAAACAAATATAATGAAACATCACATGATCAAGTTTTATAACCTTAATGTATATATTTATATTCAAGAAAAATTTTTTAAGTTCTTCCATCTTAGTTTTGCCTGGTCCTTTCCACTGAACACATACATTACAATCTTATCCTATTGCCTGCAAATAAAATACAGGAAGATATGAATATGGACAGCTGAATGACTAATACAGATTATAAAATACTTTTCTGTATCTAGTGATAAACTAGAACTCGATTCCTTGATGTCCATGCGTGAAGGCACAGCCTACTAACTTGAGGCAAGAGGCATATTAGGAAAACAAATGATGGAGAAAACTATACCAAAAAAAGGAGGTCAAAAAGGATTATTCCCCTGTTAACATTCGACACATCTGAAACAAAATACTCAGGAGAGGGCCACCAGGATGCCCAGGAGGTTGGAGCAGGTGACAAAAGAAGAGGCTGACAGAAGTGAGTTTGTTTAAGGATTCCAACAGTGACACCTTTTCCAAAATGAAGTCTCCATTTACCTTTGAATCCTCCACGCCCCCTCCCTCCTTGGCCTCGTGCACCCCCTCCACGTCTCCGCCCGTCCCCCCTGCGCAGGTAGTTGTCCCGCTCCTCCTCTGCCGGGGCCGCCGACCAGTCGCTCAGTTCATCTCTGTGATCAGATTCTGTTTCAGAAGCATTTGATGCTTCAGAATTAGTTCCTATTAAGAGGGTGAAAAAAATCCAAACACGCCAGTGTAGCTTAGCATGAAATTACTATAGCAGAATCAAAAATGTATATATTAAATTTTTTCTTTTTTTTTTTTTTTGTTAATAAACAGGTTTGGGATTTTTTTTGCCTCCCGACCTCTATAACATATACAGCACAGAAAGGTGCATAATACATGTTACTTCTTCAAACAGTCAAGACATACACTAATAAAAGTTAGTTGTGTGTTCAGGGCTAAATAGTTAAGTGTGCCGCACAGTCACTTGGTGTTATCAGCTTACCATAGATTATTAAATCTACTATAAAATGTAATAAATCTAGTAAAACATAAGTCTAATAGACTAGACTCCTTCATATTTCTGAAACTGAAAGTTATGAATATAACCTGTCCTGTCTCCTCTCACCACTGCAACTCATCTATGAAAAGAAAAAAAATTCCATCATGAAACAGCCTGTAACAGACTACAAAAGCAGAGAACAAAGTTAGAATGCTAGAAATGTATCAAACCCAAAATAAATGACCATTATAATCTTTACAGTTAGCAGATCACCTTCACTAACAAAAGTTGGTTCTTTTCCCCGTTTTTTTCCCCCCATAATATTATCAGCAAGGTGAGTTCACATCTTCTAAAAACAGTCAACAGCACAAAAACATTAATTTTGTATTATGTAGAATGCGAGCTAAGACTGTCTTACAAAGCTCACACTGAAGGCCTTTCAGTCAGGACAAACACCAGCTGACCTACATCATGGATAATGAAGTAACAGACTGCTCTGAAGAAGCACAACCCGGAAAACTATTCATTAATGAATTATACAAGGTTTCAAAGAGGAACACACTATTTTGGTGACTATGGTCTTCTAGTAAAAACATCAAAGTTCAATTTAGTATGAGAATAGTTTTTGTTTTTTTTTAAATTGAGCTACACAGTATTTTCACCTATAAATATTTATATTATGACAACCTCATGCAGGCTTAAGTGAAAACTGAGGCTTTACTGTTGGAATTGTTCAAAATATAGGTAAAATAACAGTCCTTGCCCTAAAGAGTTAGGGTATAACTACGTATGCTCCATACTACAGAAGACATAAGCATGCTGTAAGAGACAGGAACTGCATAAGTGCATAAGTGTAGATTACAGGAGAGCACTACACTTCTCAGTGTTTTCTACAGCATACAGCCTTATTTAATCTTCAAATATTAATACTCAATATTAACTACACTTTTGTTGTCACAGCTATGTTCTCAAGTCCAGTCTTTTTCACGAAACCTAGAGAGCAGTAGGCCACTTTTAAAATTTTAAGTGCCCTCCTAGTCACCTACCTGAAGCATAGCCTGGCCCACGCCTGCTGTGCCCCCGGTTTCTGTAGGGCCGACTCCCTCGGCCGAGCCCGGGCCCGTCGTCGGTCATGTACCCCTTCTCCTTGTCCGTGCGGTTGGGGGGTGGCCTGGAAGTAGCTCCAATCTGCCGAAGCTGCTCATCAATTTGCAATCTTTCCAAACGCAGCTGGTCCACTTCCTACGCAAACACAAGCACAGCAAGTCATGTGGAACCACTGTTTAATCATCTGAGTGTTCTCAGGAAGAAAGAGCACTTCAGTATTGCAACTAATCATCTACTTAATACTCAAACAGTAACTCAGCTTTGAGAATAAATTGTTTTCCAAAAAGACTTTCTAATCTGTTTGCTACCAATACAATTCTCCCAGTGGCACACTTTACAAATTTAGGTTTGTTTAAAACACATATTGAGAAAAAGCACTCAGATCCCAACACAAGCTTCTTACGGCATAGCACACAACAAATATCAAAGTTATTAAACAATTACGATGTAAGAGTATTGTTTCATAGAAAGGGATAGTGGTTCCCCTGCTGTTAAATCCTATGTAATGATGCTGAACACTGCCAGGGATGTGAGGAAGCATAAAAGCACAGAGAGCAAAGTGTTGTAACTCTGGCATAGAGACAGCCAGCACACAGCATTCTCACCATATATAACTGGGTAAAAGAGATACAGCAACACATTCGTGGAGCATCTTTGCCAGTTTGACATGAGGAGAAAGCTATTGATAGAAGTTTCATTGTGATACCAGGACCTCTGCAGCTCCCACTGACTTGTGTGTATCATCCCTTACTCCTCCTCCCCACGGTGTTCCCTAACCTGATCTTTCTTTCAGAAGACCTAAGTGTTCATTGCTCCAGACTTTTTCATTGGTATCAGGGGCCTGGACAAATCTTACAAATAAAAAACCCCTAACTTAGGATGACATTCAGTACCTCATCCTTTTCCTTTGTGAGCAAGTTCTCTACTCCATCCAGCAGCAGGCCCACTTTGTCTGTAGTGTTCCTTTTGCTGCCAATAAACCCATAAAAGTTCTGTCTCCCTTCACATCCCTTGCCATATTCAACTCCAGAGCCAAGAGGCAAACATGACATATGAAGCTGAGTTGTCTACAAAACATACTCAAGTATGAAATGTCAATCCACTACAGAAAAAGCAGTTTAGGGATTTTGCATGAAATGCCCACAGTCTATAAGATCCTGCATAGAACACTGCTTTGCAGCCCCATGAGGGATGGGCTATTCCTCATATATAAAGCTGGCAGTACTTTTGAGACAGATTATTTTCTTATTCATCTGGAATTTGCATTCTGAAAAAAAGATTTTTCATCCTACCTTTCAGATAAATTATTCTTTTAATAAAACATTGGTTTTAGATGGAAAACTTGTTATAAACGCAATTTTTCAACAGCCTCAGAGCCCAAACAGACTTCAGTTATCACATTGCTGCCATCTTAAATATCGATAGAAAAAAAAAAATCAGTGGTAAAGCAGCATCATTTTCCTCACCTTTAAATAATTAAGATGATAATCCAGAAGAACAGTTGCATTAGTGATGCTATCCTTGGTTCCCACAAACACAAATGGTACCATGCCCTAAAACACAGTAACAGGAGTCCTATGGTTATTGATTAGGCATCAAATTCTGAAGAGAACCCAACATATTACTGTAAAATTTGAAAATAAGTCTTACAACACAGATAAGCATAAATCAAAAGGTAAATCAGAGAACAGTTTATTTAAATTCTGATACTGATTAGATCATGTAGTCTGACTCTCTTTAGGCAAAGAGCTTTTTTACACAAGGAAATTTAGACCATTTGCATCACAATGCCAACTTTTATTTTTCTGAAGAAGTAAAAAATAGTCAATTTAAAACACTCCATGTGTCCTCTCTTCAAAATTAATCCCACCTTTGCTGATCACATCTATACTCTCACAACAGGTCCTTTCAGTCTACCTTTGATCTTTTAAAAAAAGTGAATCAAATTAATATCATGTCACGAAACAGAACTTGATCCTTCTTGAGGATCTCTACATTTGTGAAAGGCAAACCAAAACATATTCAAGAAAGTAAGTACTTCAGGTAACAATTTCTAACTTACATTTCTTTCACCTTTCAAGCACATTAAACAATTCAACAAATAGACGGAAAATGTAAAGCTGGAAATTTAGTGTCTGAAATGATATTTGGAGATAAAATACTTAAAGATTAACTTAGGCAACCCAAGCAGGACTGCATTCCAAAGGGAGGTTTTCTGAAGAAGTGAAATGATTTGGGACACAACTGTTTTAAGAAATAACTACAGCATGATATGCCAAGGTTCCCCAAGAGTGGCAAGTCTGTAATTTTGTCTCAGCTTTTTAGGTCTTGTTTGTTTTTTTCCCCCCCTCCTTTCTTTTACATACAAAAGGCTTACATTAGACCTCACACATCTGCATTAAGTAACAAGAAAAAACAATATATACACAGTCCTCTAGTCCTAAGAAACCTCAATACTAACTTCCATACTCATTAGAAGCCCTTTAGCCACAGGCATCGTTGACTGAAATCTTTTATTATCTGGGGTATTTTAAGTTTCATAAATATTTCATACAATCTGATAAAGAACAGTGAAATTTCTACTAAACTGGCCTTAACTAGCTCACAGTATCAATTATTAAAAGATCACAAGTCAAATGATTTAAAGAGGCATTTAAGATAAAATGTTTGCTGTTGCTTTTAGCAGTGGATTTAAGGTATAGCAATGCCAGCTATTAAGAGTATGAGCTGGTAACCATGTCAAGCAATTTCAGCCATATAAAAGCATCAAAGTACTTATTTATTGAACCTTATTTTTGTCTTCAAAGCAAAAGTACCAATCTTCAGCTTGGCTGCAGTGGTGAATACTGAGCAGATCTTATATGCATAATAAATTTAGAGATAAAAGTAACATATATTACTATCTCAAACAATACCTATCTCATTTTAAGAATACGAAAAACCTAAAGATCCTGTTATAAAATTATGAGATGCATAAAACTGTACCTGAAATTAATGGGCAGTATTCTAACATCTCAGTCACATAAAAAAAGCCCAATGCTGTATTAAAATTTAACTGAACTATTGTTCTGCTACAAGAAGGGCTCCAGTATCCAAGTTCACACATGGGGAGATTATGTGTATTTCTTAGTTGAAATAAACCTGCATTCAACTTACAGCAACTAACTCTTACCTGCCAAGATGTGATCCCAGATTTCTGCCTTGCTCCTGGTATGACAAAACTAACACACGAGGCAGTGCAAGCATTGCCAGTGTTAGAAATGTCATTACCAGGTAAAACAGAAGTATGAATGCAGAGCTTGGCAGGTAAAAAAAAAGCTTTCAAGATAATCTTTAAAAGCTGCATTTTGTATAGAAAAAGGTAAGCAAATAAGCCTTTTCAAGTCAGAAGACAAAAAAGAAAGCCTGACATACTAATTGCAGCCATGAGTATTTGCTCTTTTACCCTTCTGTGAATCTACTGACTGCAGCAAGAGCAGCAGCCTCTTGCTTATTAAACTAGTTCTATTTTATGATGCAGGAATTTATCATTAGAAACAAATACAATACCTTTTCAGGTAGATGTAAAACTAGTGAAATAGTAAAAACCCCTCACTTAATTGCTTAGTCACCCTTCACAGAAAGATGGAAATTGTATTGTGAGTCCCCAGTAACAGATTCACAGCGATAAAACAAAGGATGAACTATTCAAGCAAGAACATTAGGGCTCCAGAAACACATTCCCTATCTTATCCAATGTAGCAAAGGTTCTTAACTGGTACCTATTTAGATTTTGAAGTAAATTAAGGGCAGTTCAGTTTTCTTTAAGCACATTTCACATTTGAAATTGCAGGGAATCTTTTCTTGCCTTGAGATGTTAAAATCTTCGTGCTTTGAGTTTTTTTGCAAACCTGCAACTTTGCCCCTCGATGCAGCCCCACATAAAAGTGCCTCAAATTAAAAAGTTCAGGATGTCATTAACTCCCTTTACAGGCTGAGAGCCTTCCTGGGCAAACCTGGATTTTCACCTTGTTCATGCTTGTTTTTCTCTAGGTTACAATTTACAGGTTATTGTGAACCTAGGTAATATTTTTTTAAAATAGAGTTTTAAGAAAAAGCACAAGCTTTTCATTACAACATAAATTACTAAAAAAAAATGAAACCAGGTGAAAACATAAGAGATCAAACACAAAGCAGATTAGTGAATGAAAACAAGTTTCATATATGTTGATTTACAGCCTAGTACATGCTGGAAAATGTGTCATTGCTTCCAACAGGAGTAAGATAAAATCTCTAAGAAGGTGCAACACCAAAAATCTTCAAAAAACATTTTTTCTAACACAGATAAGCCAAATTTACATAAAAACGCCTCTCAGCATTAATAGTGTAAGATGGACTCCATCAGAAAACACACTTTAATCAAAACTTTATCTTACCACTATGAAGATACAAGGAAGAATTTAATTTATCACTGGGTAGAATACAACCAATTAATACATAGAGAAATCATATTAACTGAAAACATACCTCTTCTTGTGGAATATTTTTATCATTTTCAGCCTCAATTCTCACTCTTACAACGCCAGATTTGTCCACTATCTCTTGAATCAGTTTTCCATTTTTTCCTATTACTTTTCCTACAGAAAGAACATACAGAACATTCCACTTTTAGGGTTTCCTCCCAATCCTCAGAGTATTGCTATACTCTAATTAGACAAGAGTATTTAAGTATCAGTGCAAGAACTTGTCCAAAATGACTTAAATCCTCTACAACACAGGTTTAGTTAATGAGGCATAAACCAAAATGTCTATGTAAGCTTGGGGTGTTAACTTGTCACATGTATTGATTATAGAAATATTCACTATCTTGCAGCTTATTTGGTTTTGCTTTGGTTGGTTTAAAATAACCTCAGTGATTTACAAACATTGCTGTTTGCATTCAAAATACCCAAACAAAGCCAAAGAATCCTTTTACAATACCCTAGCACTTGTTGTAACTATTTTTTATGTAGAGCAGAGAGCAAAACTAAGTTCATTTACAAAATTTTAGTTGATGGAAGTTTTCTGACACAGCCAAAGATACCATATGAGCCAGATGTAAAATTCTCTTCTCTGAAACTGAGCTTTGTAGAGATATTTGACGGTAGTTTATAATTCACTAAAAAATCAAAGATAAAAATGGAAATAAATGGTACTCCAATGGCAGTAATGCACACATTTATCTTACGAAGCAGACGTTCTAGTCTGAGACAAAGAAAATGAAAACTTTAGTTCTTTCCAACCTCAACAACTTGCTGTCTGAAAAATGGTAGGAAAGCTAAGCAGCTTGGGAGGTAATGAGGAAAGGCCATATCCTTCAATCACAGCTTTCAAGAAAAGCTTAGAGCCACGTCAAAGATGTTTTCCGCATGTGACAAAAATTCATATCCAGAAACTATTCTACCTTGTATTTAAACATTCAGCACACTGCTTCTAGTTTAAGGCAGTTCTCAGAAGGCATTTTTCCTTCCTATCACACAGTTAGCCTCCAGAATTGACATACCTACTAAATTTCTTGGAACTTGTATAACATCTTCAGCAAATTCAAGGTAACTTCTTGCCTTTTTCACCGCATCTTGATCCTAAAATAGACACATGTATGAGAGGAATAAGATTCATTTTCCCCAGGTTTTTTTTTTGCTTGTTTGTTTCTTTCTTTGTTTATTTTGGGTATTTTCTGAAAGGCTAAAGAAGGGAACTTACCTCTCCATAAATATGGAATGTACAAGTATCTTCATCAAGGTCAATGGCAGTCACTCCAGGGACTTTTCTGGCTTGTTGAATATTAGCACCGTGAGTGCCAATGGCCAAACCCATCAGGTCTTCACGTACAACAAACTGTTCGTGGAACCGTGATGCAAGTTGCCTAGAACTCTGAAGAACAACAGAATGCCAGCTCACTTTGATTATTAGCACACTGGACAGACACATCAACAAATTTTGAGCCCATTTTTCAGTCAGGTACTTAGCCTGCTTTTTATTCCATCAGTCCTTTTAATGCATTCTTCAGAAACACTGAAGAGTCTCCTTCACGAGTCTTTTAAATATTAATGTAAGGTTGGCCTCTAGCTGTGTTGACACCTCTGTATTTTGAATTACCCTTTAATAGCTACAGCTATCAGGTGTTACTAGGTAAGACAGCATTCATGTAAGGTAGTAAAATAAGTGCTGTGTTGTTTAGCAAAGCAAACTTTATGATTTCTGATTAAAAAAATGCACCCATTTCAACAGGTGGCAGGAGACAGCAAGAACTCAATCACTAACACAAAAATTCTACAGAAAAAACAGAGCAACTGTGCATATCTACTGCACTTAAAAAAAGTAAAATAAAGAATCCATGCCTATATATGATAAGACAAAAATTAAGGTATAACTGCAATTATATCTTTATATTGAATAATGTGAATTGCCTGAATTCAGAGAACAAAAACTTTAGAATTTCATCCAGAAATCACATTTCCACAAAGACAGAAGGGTCAGTCTGAGAACTCACAAGCGTGAGCATAACAGAACACAAGAACAATAGTTTAATGCATTGAGGGAAGATAGAGAATTTCCAACTGTGATAATCTATTAAGGAAAGAGTGTTTTGCAAGGAAGAAAAAAAAGATAAAACCCAAAATATATAATCCTATACATGTGCCTGCATCACAATCAAAGCTATAACTACTGTGAAGACATACACAAGCACACTTTAAATTAGCAGTATAACCTCAGCAATATGAGACCCTACAGAGGTTGAGAAAACACCAAGAAGTGCCCACAGCAAGCCCTACTCTCTCCCAACTAAACTGGTTCTGCTTTCTGACCTGCTCTTGTTAAAGCTGCTGATAAATATCCTGTGCTAAACCACTGTCACAAAGAACTGGCTATAGGAGATAGTGGTGTAAGTATCCGAGTATCATGAAATACTACTCAGAGCTCTATCAAGCACTTTAGTAACTACATTACAGACAAACTGTAAAGCTGAACTTATTTTAAATGCTCAGAGTTCTACATTCTAACAGATAATCCAAATGCTGATTTATTAGCTGACATCTGTTACAGACAGTCAAATGAGAGTAGAGAACAGGATGATCAAGACAACGATCAGTTGTTAACACAACTGTCTATGATACATAAAAAAGATGAAACTGCATCATCACTGGGGACCTTGGTTATGACAGTCAGAGCATAGTTATAGTGCTTGCACTAAAAATATCATTAGCTTTTCTGTAAGTGATATATTACTAGGTCTTTTATTTAAACATCGGAAATTCTGTATTCTAGTTTCTTCCAACACATTAATAAGAAACAAAACTCTGCATATAGCATATTAATACCTACACAGCAGACATGACTGAATTCTATTTAGATATCATGAAATACAAACCAGAATGCAGAACACTTTTAAATTCAGGCTTTTTAGTATGTGAAAAAAACCCCAAACCAAACAACAAAAAGAACTAAGTCAGACTCACTGGGAAAGAATGTAAACAAAAAGTAATCAGTTATTTTATTTGATGCTCTAAAAGCCACATTTGAGAATTAGAGCCGTGCAAGTCAAGAAGCCAATACGCAGAAAAAAGGTACAACAGAAAAAGAAAAAGATCACCAATGGAACAAAAGGAGCTGGTCTAGTGATAATGACTCAGAAAGCAAGAAAGGTAAAACAGCCAGAAGAAAAAAAGTGGTAGACTTTTAATGTTCAGTGAGTACGAGACACAGAAAAAGGTCTACTAGATGGAAACAGTGAACTGTTATTAATAATGCAGCAAACCCAAAGTGTTCACTAAATATTTTTCTGCAGATGGACATGTGCAGTCTGTTTTTATGTCTGTGTCTCAATAGAAATCATGACTATGATTTCTACTATCTGAAGCTTTTCTTTTCAGCTTTGGATGAAACTAGTTTTATATTTATTCTATCTACAAGAAACACAAATGTCAAAATGAAAAAATACCAGCCAACTTTTGTCACACACATTTTAACTGTATATATTTGTCTCACAACCTTCATTCAAGCACTGCTTAGGTAGAAGCTGAAGTTCAATAATGGTTTTCTAGTGAGAACCAAATAGAGTTCGAGACCTTCACAGCAGCAGAAAGGTTCAGTGTCACAATGACAAAAAGAATTCAAGATTAATTTGGGAAAGGAATCAATGACAACAGTTGTTGGTGCATGCACTTGTGGGGGCATGTAAAGAGAATTAGCTCTAAAGAGGCTGTTGTTCTTCCCACCTCCAAAATAATACTTTGCACTTCAAGAGGTAAACTGCCCACACAATTGTCAGTTCTGCAGGAAGATAAAGAAGAATGATTACTGAAGAGCTACAGCGGGGTGCTCAATAAGCAACACCAATGAGGAAAAATTGGACCTTTCCTGGTATTAAGAAAAATCAAGACCCAAACAAACTTGGATTGTAGCTCTGAAACACAGAAATCAGGAGACTAAGAAGAGGACAACAGAACTGAGAACTTCTTGTAACAGTGAGTACTCACTGGATACAAGAGGCCTGAACTACTACGTGACATCCCACTTCACACTAAAACCAAACAGATGTAACCCTTGGGATGGAGGGGAGGGATGAAACCTGGGTCTGCAGTAACACTGCTGCTGTACACTCATATAAAACTGAATTACAGTAGTTTGAGTGGTACCTCTGGTTCTTGACAGTGAATCTAAAAAGTTTTCAGAAATGTTATTTTATCTGATTTGTAGATAGGAGAAAAATCATAAAGAAGTGTTAATTCTGATGTATAAAGAACCCCTTATTTCCTAGCCTACTCCTTTTTTTTTTTTTTAACCCATGGACAAGTATGACTCAAACTTCTTGCCAGTCAACACCCACTCTCCAGTCACAGGAATATCAGAAGCTGTATCTGCCGTAGATTATTTCCTAACATTTTATCTAAAGATGAACCTACCCCTTCGTACACTCTACCAACACCAGTCTCACTATGTTATTTTGCTAGATCCAGTTCTAGTCCACGTCAGTATTATGACATATTCACTGCTATCTATTTTTAAAGCTATCAAATAGGTGGCACTACTCATGCAATCATGGCTAATTATTTTCTGCTTCAAACTATGAAAAAAATGTATGTGGTACATGTGTCTATGCATTTGTATTTAAACCCCCCCTCCCAAAATCCTGCTGATAGAAATGAGCCTTTGCAAGAACAGGCCCTATAACTGTCAATGTCTGTTGGATGACACCTCCACCTGCCTTTTGTTTCACACCTCCAGTATCACCGTTATTTCACCCCAGTGCAAGTCCTACCAGCTAAGAAACGCATGAAGGTTTTCTTTATCACGTGTTTTACTCAAATTACTTCAGGGAGAACCACCAACATACCTCCAGCTGTTTGCTGGCTTCTTCATTTCTCAGTATCAGGGATAACTTGGTACGAAGACTTCGAAAGTGCATATCAATCAGCATGTTTGCCCGCTTTGTTGTGACGTCGTTGATTGACTAAATTAGTAATAAAGGAAACAGTAATCAGTAATAAAGCAAAGTGGGTTACTTATGAACTCTTGAAAGAAACCACTGCCAATGGTACAGTAAGATATTTGTACTTACCAAAATAATAAGCTGGTGGTTTTCAGAATCATATGTTACAGAAAAAGCTCCAACTGCCTTTTTGAAGTCCTTATGTGCAGATTCTTTGGCACACCTAGGAATAAAAATGCTACAGAGTTAAAAATAATAACCACTGCATTTTTGGTTAACAGCCAAAAAGATTAATTCCTTAAAACAAGGAATGTAAATAAAGATTCTCCAAGCTCTCCCTTTTAGGTGCTATTTTATTCTTTATCATTTATTTTACTCATTGTTCTTTCATTTGTTTTCATGCAAGTAGGATTAGAAATATTTCTGAAATCTTCTGTACGTACATCTATGAAATGACAAGTTAAACAAAACTACATTAAAAAGTTACAGTCATTACAATCAGCAAGACCAAAATTTCAAACACATCATAAACCAGTACAACATGTGATTTCATTGTACCCACTGCAGCATTCTTGTGCTCATCTCATGCTGCATTTGGTTTCTCCAGGCCTCCTCTGTCCACTTGGTACTTTGTGAACTTCTGTACTACAACACCAACTGCAGAAATTTTTAGTCTAACCTCAATTTATAGCTCATTCCACACTGAAGCAATAACATGCATCTCAAAAAAAGCAGAAAGTGATCTGAAGGTAAACAAGGGGAGTCAATATTAATCTGACTTTCAGAGCTGTATCTACATGAGAACAGCATGTCCACACTCTAGGAGAAAACTAGCTGTTCTGTATCATACTCTGGGAGGTTTAATTACTGTACAGCTATTCCCAGAACCAAAAGTTGACATATTAACTTGACATGGACAACAAAAGTTCACATTAATCTGTGCATATTACTGAACAGCTGTAAGAATAAAAATCTTAACTTATACCACACACAAACCCTAAAACCTTGAAGAAAGCATTTCCTCCTCCAAGACTAAATTGTAATTTAAAACAATCATCTATTTCTGAAGTATAACCATGTCAACATTTGTATTTTCTATATTCTTACATGAAAATTCAAAAAAATTAATTTGGAGTGGTGAAAAGCATTTTTATTTCTTCTTGTCTCAGGTTCCAAACGTTACCCACATTTTGAAAAAAGTTATTAAGAAACATTTGTACTTACATTTGCCTTAAATCTTCGGGAACTGCCAGTTTGATTTTATGAAAAGTATCTTTTGTTGCGGGTTTATTGGGGTTCACAGATCTCAAGCGCTCAATTGTGACGATTTCGTTGTATGTAGCATCACAGGCTGCATATTCTATTACGTAGAACTGATATAAAAATAATAAAATCATCCAAGCCACACATTATATAACAAGAGTGAGCATTATGCTATGAAGAAAAAGGTACTTTTGTTAACTGCACAAGTCAAATTTGACTTTTTAGGTTGAGGTTAATGGTAATTGCAACTGTCCCAATCTCTGATGGGAGATGAAGAGAGATTAGTTAAAAACACCATGCACATCAATATATAAATAGAAAACAATGGGAAAATAAAAATATAAATAAATATAAAATATATATGTATATATGCATATTCCTACCTCACCCTTTATCATTCTCACTTTAGCCAACCACCAACAGCAGGGTTCTTTTTCATTTGCCCTGGAATAAACCTAAACAAAATACATACGTTACATTCTTAAAAGACATCACAAAAGCTGACACTAATATGATCAGGAACTCTACAGGAACAAAATCCAGTAGAATGTATTAGCACATAAAAGTACACAGTACATTAGTACAGAAAGTCTCTAAGCACCACACAGCAAACAGGTAACAGCTGACCTATCTATTGAAAATACAAGCAGGGATAAAGTTATGTATGCAAGATTGTACAGATAAATAATATTGTACCCAATCTACTGGCATTAGTTGCTTCAGTCTTGCATACAGTCAAAGAGAGATAATTCAGGCTTCTACAACTGTTAATATTTAATCAACAGTATTTTTAATTGTGTGTAGGTCTGCTGACCAGTGAGTGAAAGAGAGGACACACAGCTACACTTCTTTAGCACATATATGATAACAGCCATGTTCATATCAAATAAGTTTTGCCATTTTCTTATCTTTCAAATGAAAATAAACTTACAAAACATGCAAATCTTGAAAGTTCTCTTTGAATTAATTATACATTTTATAATTTTATAAAATAAGGAGGTTTTAGGTATGTGCTGCTTTAAAGCCAATCTATGTATACGTGTAATTATTTACATATACACATATATTTCTATATTTTATGCACACACACATATAATGCAAATTATCTCATTCAGCATGAAATTTTACTAAGAGAGACATTATTAACTTACAGCTGAAGAACTACAGTCCAGCATCTATTTCTAAATTAATTCAGTTCTGATAAAGGACTGATCTGTAACCAATGAAACAGCGATCATGTCTGTAACTCAGCATGGAGGTCAAGCCACATGGAATTTTACACGGGTTTCTTCTGGTACATGGAATTTGTGGGGTTCACAACTGTCAAAATCTGGTTTTGATGATGTGCTTGACATTGTGTATCATGTAGTACTTGGAATCAAAGGAGGTGACAGCACATAACACGGAAGCAAACCTTCCAGTGGCCTGGCTGACATTTTTCACACCAAGTTCTCTCACTTCTCAGAGCAAGTGTTGTGTCTGGAGCACACACACATACCCACCTCTACTTCATCACTTTCATTTATGTCTTTGTTATAGCCTGCAGGTGGTGGGAACCTCACATCATGGAATGGGATTTGTCTCTCTGGTTGCCAGCTACAAATAAAAACACAGTGAATGGCCTAAACATTTTCATTTTCTTCATAAACAGAAATCAGAAACATTTGCAATCCATTAATTTTACTTTTTAAACTTTGTGGACCTTCTGTGCATACTAATGTGATCCAACATACACATAATAAAAAACCACATCTAAGTGACCATTAAGCATCTTAAATGAACCCCTGATGTCACCTGCAGCCTTTTGAAATCATCCAGCAGCAGTTTTTACTCTATTTACAATTACAGGTCTTAATACCACCATTAGAAACATAGGTTAAACATTCCACAACACATTTGGACATTTCCTTCAAAACAAGTCTGTATGTTCTTTTTCTTTGTTTCTACCACGGATTATGAAAACTTGATCAGGATTCAGTCTGAATACAGTTTTAATTTTCAGTTTCTTTAACAGAGACTGGATAAATTTGATTTATAGATTAGAAAACTGGTATTCCTCACTTATCTATAGAACAATTTTTGTAATAATGCAATCTGCCAAAACTAAAATAAGACATTCACGTGAGATAGAGACAATTATGGGACAACTGCTGACTTATTCAAACATAGGTTGTCATCATGTAAATTCAAGAACATGCTTATTTTCCCAGTTTTGTACTTAGAAGTATTTAAACCATTAAAAACATTTATACAGAAATGTCACAAAGTAGATACTGAACCTAATTCTAAAACAGCCAAACAGCAAGTTTAGTGTATCTAAAAAATGCTACTCAAAGTCATATTTAGGTTAATCAAATGCAAGGTTGATACTCTATCATTTGTAGGGATAACACCAGCAATACACTTACTTGTTTTCAAAAGAAACTGTTATTGAATCTTCATGCACATCCTTTACAAATGCCTGTGGAGGAAACAAGGTATAATTATGGTATGCTTGTGGACATTTTAAAAAATCATTTTAAACCTCCATAACACTTTTCTTTCACAAATACTGAAACTCACAATGCAAGTGTGCTTTCAAATCAGCCCTTTTAATTTTGCAGTAGACTTACACAAAACACATCCTGAAAGCTGATAACCTCCTTGGGTTTGTGACTGCCAGCATATTGATACACAAACAGAATGCCCAAGCTGTGAATACATTCTTTCTACTTTTGAGAAGTAACAGGAGAGGTTACTAAGAAACGACAAGAGCATTCTGAATAGTTTCATAAGGAAAGTTTAAAGAAATTAAACACCTGTACTCCTTAAAAAACCCCCACAGAACCTCTAAGTTCTGTCTCTTCTCTCTTTTACCTCAAAACACATTTGAATATTGCATTAGGAAAACTCATCTATATCCATTTCAGCAGAGTTTTGCCCACATTTACTTCATCACACTAATTCTGTAGTGCACAAACTTTAGATAAATGCTCCTCAGCCTTCCTTCCTTTTTCTCCTGGGCACAGATAACAGTGGTGTTGTCCCCGATGGCACCACAAACAGAGGATAAAACTACCACCGAGCACTGCCAGGGCTCCTCCTGCCTTAGACACCCATCTGACTGATGTTTGTTTGATTAGTTTTCAGCTTTAAACTCTGAACATCCCCCCTGCTCCCATCTACAGAACAGCAAGATCAATACTCAAAGAACTCTGGGATTTATCAATGAAAATATTTTTATTAGCCTCAAATGGTGGAGGCCACAGGTCAACCAGGGATGAAAAGATTGTGTGTTTTTTTCTTTATTTTTTAAAGCATCTCCATGAACTTCTGAAACAAACTGGTGAAGTGCTGAGTATTCCTCTGTTAGTATACATATCTTTGCATGGTAGGTAGATTAAAGCCCATGAGCAAAAGTAAGTATAAAAGTTTGTTCTACCAAATGAAATCCATCCTAGGAGATCAAACAATTCTCAGTAAATTGAAAATAATTTAGCAGCAAATACCACTTGTGTAGAAGAATTAGTAAATCAAGTGTGGAACATTTTATTACTCTCACACTTCCACGTTTCCAAGACAAGAACAGACCTTATCTCTTACAAGAAGGGAAAAGTTTCTTTCTCATATGGAATCTAAAAAGTTTTAAAAAAAAAAAAATTCTGGTATTTTTGCTTTATAAAGTATTCCAAAGTATTTCCCAACTTGCAGCAAGTTGGCTGACAGAGAATTCCAAGAATGGGTTATACTAAAATTAAGTGGTACATGAGCATGAGTGTCATCACTCAGACACATTCAGCACTAATGCCACAGTGAAGTCAAAGCAAAGCCACAATGACAACAGCAAAAAGTTATTTTACACCTTGCTCCCCTCTCAATACTCTCAAGAACAAGACTTAATTATTGCTAGTAACCAAAGGATACTTAGAACAGTCTCTAAAGTATTCATAATTACGTATTTCAAAATTCTAAGATATTCCTTCAAAGGGGATTACAAGCACAGCTGACACTTTTCAACGACATGATATAAAGAAGATTTAGGACCACATCTCTAGATCATGTTGACAGTAGTACAGAAATGCTTTTTACATAAAGAGGCAAGACAACTCCCCAATACTGAACATTTACGCAATGTTTCATATAACTGTGTAATACCAAGTATTAAGTATGGCTCCTTCATGCCACAGACTGGAAAAGGATAGGGCTGAGCATTATTAGTAATACTTGAGTATGCAAAAGCAGAGATTATTTCACAGAGCAAATTCAACAAAAATGATATCAGGAACACTTAATAGCCTTGAGGAAAACAGGTAAGAGAAACACTAAACCATGCCCCGAGAAAGAATTTGGTGACAATTTTCTCACATTCATAAAATGTCAAAAAACAAATAAATCCCCTTTCCTTGTATGAAAGACATTTTGGGAGAAGTCATGAAAACACCAAAAGGTGCTCTAAACAGTACTCTCAAAAAATTCCAGGAAATGACAGAAAAATAAACAAGCACAGCAGCTAAAAGCAAGACTACATCTCATATCCAGAACTGAGAGCATCTGATCCATCTTGAGCAGAATTCCAGGGACTGCAGCAATATACCTGAATGGAGGTGATAATGCTAAAATGTACCATTAATAAGTAAACCATGTGCCGCAAATAAATTAAGCTGAAGAGTAACCTGGACCTTTAAACAGTTCAGCAATGATGTTATCTGGATAAAGTAAAAATTTGAGACACAAAGCTGGCTGAAAGCAGAGTGAACTACACTCTCCTGTTTAAGTTCTTCTACATTCCTTTGGTCACAACCCAGGAACCTGGAGTATCCTGAACCAGGAACATCAGGATAACTGTTGACTGTACCCAGACAGCATCACTACAGACACTGCCAGTGAAAAACACAAATCTGACAATTTCTTACATCAAGTTCAGAAGAGTCAGCCACACAAATACCCGTTTTTTAACTCCATCCTGGCCAAAAAAGTTGATGTCATAACCCTGTGGCTTGTCTTTTAATTTACAGTCTTGCAAAATTAAAAAAGTTCACTGTAATAAATTTTTAATGAATTACAAAGTGAACAATGCCTTGCCAAATATCTAATTTCAAACATGCAATATATGCAACACTTCTGGGCACCTCCATGTGATATTTATGCTTAAAAACAACCAGACAAAACATATTAATGATTGTTAATAGTCATCCATATTTGGTTGTCTAATCTCATTTACCCATAGAAAGGTGGTTTTCCTTGTTTTTAAGTTTCTTGTGACACAGAAAAATATCAGAGATACAGACAATGAAAAACTGATGTGATAAGTATCACAGCATTATGTCAGTTTTCCTCCAATATAAATATTTAAACAGATCTGTAGCACATAAAATGCATTTGGACTCTCCAGCACTCTGTATTTTCACGCTTCTAAGCACAAACAAGAAAGTTCTGAAACATTTCTAAATTTTTCTTAAAAAAAATTAATATTTAAACATTAATGCCTTTGAAAAACCAAAATGAATGCTTATCAGAACTGTTTGGTTATCTCAGTTCTGTGATACATGTGAAGTTATACAGAATGCTAAAAAGAAATGCAAGCACCACAAGCCAAATTCACAAACACAGGACAGGCCAGCCCCAGATGTCAGCAGAGGCAGAGAAGAGGCTCTGATCTCACACAAATATCACAAAAAGTACAATAATCATTCATCAGCCTTTTCTAAATAAAGAACATAAGTTAAGCATGAAAATTCAAACATAAAGGTGCATATTCCTGAGTTTGACATGCACCTCCACGAAGGGACAGAACAGTGGTTATGATAGTTTTAGAACAGGACAGTGAAAGGATGCAACAGCTGAGATACCACTAGTGCTAATATCAGAAATATCAAATAAGAGTACACAAAACAACCTGTCAACAGAAGCACATTTTACAATGGCAAAGGTTGATCTTTCTTCTCTAATGTGGAAAAAAAAAAAAAAATCAACTGTGATAAGTTTTTTACACCAAATTTGACTTTTAGTCACATCAACGATTTCATTTCTCTCCATGTTTCAGACATAACTAAGTAAAAAAGTTTACAATGTGGCATTTCTCAAACACATGGGCATTCACATTCTAAGAAGGGTTATCTGCTGAAAATACAGACTAAATTTTAACAATTATTTGTTAAAAAAGTAATAATTATCGGAAACACTAACATATTTGTTATTTTTGTACTAAATGGAATAACAGACACTTCAAAGGAACAAATAAAGGCTCCAGCTGCCATGAAATTTTGCTGCTTTTTTTAAAGTCTGCTCACATCATCAGATGTGAGCATTGTCAACCATTTTAATAAAGGAATATAATTAACTGTAAGGAGGGAAAGTAGGGAAAATATACTTTTTAACATAAAGAAAAGCTACGTTGATACAAACGTGCATCTACTGTTAGCATAACGGTTCTGAACATGTCATACCTGTTGGAAGGAGAATGTCAAAAGGGAACTCGGTGGATAATCAAATCTGAGAAAGGCTGGACATACAAAGGAACAGAATAGGGAAAGAATAATAGTCACAGAAATGGTCACCAGGAGAGGGAAAAGGGTAGAGGCTGTTGTCCTCAGAAGGACCGAGCAGACAGGCTCACAAACAGAGACTGGAGACACTGGCTGAGGACACGTCTGTATGAACAGTGAAAGGAGAGAAAAGAAAAAATGGACACAGAGGGCCATGGGAGGCCAAAGGAACAGTTGCTAATAGTGAGACCTGGAGTAATAAAGGAGTAATAAAGATGAATGATTTTATCAGTTGTAGCTTCAATGGAGTTATCTATAAACCCCAGCAAACAACAGCAAAGCGCTGAAACTACTGGGATAAAAAGTGGAAAATTTTCACAAGGTTATAGAGCAAGAAGTGGCAAAAATTGGGTTACAGACAACAGATAGATGTTAACAACAAACACCATTCCAAAACTGTCTGCCTCATAAACAGCACACTTTCCATCTTTAGCAGAGGACACAAGAGAATCACTCCCAAACTGGAAAAGAAAAATCAATTCCATGTTGGAAAGGCATCCAGCATGTCCCCTTTTAGAGGGAAATATCTAAAGCCAGTTCCAAAAAGATTAGACAAAGGCTGTCTAATAGTCCTCTGTGAATGAGATAAGAACTTCAAAACCCCATTTACTACTCCTATATAAGAAAAGACTTGTAAAGAAATGCCCTAACAGTGCACATCTTCGAGATTTAGTTACTTGGCTGTGAGCTGCAAAAAGGCAATTCCCTCCCCCTGGATTCACAGTCCTGGTGGTTTGTGGGATCAGACTTCACAAAACAAGTGAGGGAATCTAACATTTTTTTTCCAAGGATTCTGGGCCCAACCACATAGCAAATCATGACTAAGCATCTCTAGGTACCAGATTGTCAATTATTCCTGAATCATACCCACTGACTGCACTGCACTTTCCATGGAATAATTCATCTTAGGCAAGGAGAAAAAAAAAAAAAATCATCAAAGTATGAAGTATTCACCAAGCAATACTTTAATTCCATTCAGAAAGAACCAGTCTCCACTACAGCAGTGACACCAAGACACCCCAGTACTCTTGTGAAACACAGAGCACCTGACTGGTATGAAATTTTAATTCAAATCTGGGTCTGAATGCATCTCAAACCGCCTCCTGCATTTTGTGTGGAACACGATCCCTCTACGTGGACGTTAGACAAGACTGGTTTACTACCCTTAGCAGGGCTTAGGTGACCATTAGGCACCAGTTTTGTACTGTCAAGATGAAAATGCTGCTGGGTACACTCAAAAATGCTCAGGTCCTCCAAGAGACCTGCAAGGAAATGAAAACCCAAAGAAATGAAAACCCAAAGAAGCAGTTAGGTGCCTACTTGTGCCACTTAGCCCCTTCCTGACTCCAACAGCCTCATACTCCTCCCCTCAGCATCAAGACAGAGGGGTGTTTTTCCAAAACATTTACATGTTCTGTTTAAGACCTTCAGAATTATTCAAAGCCAAAGAAATCTTCACAACTTATCAGTAAACCATGATATTGACTAAAATAAATGTTTTGCTTTTGATTTGCTTGAAGTGCTACTGCTCTAAAATACTTCTCAGGAGGCTCCCTAAAGAAACTTTTTAAATGAAAATAAATAAAATCATCTTGCAACTAAATTCACACTTGACATTATCACATACTTCTTGCTATGCTGGGTCAACATTGTTTTTTTACAACCAAATTCCCCACCTGCAAAATGGGCATAAAACTCAAAAGAAAAAAAATTAGATAAATTACTTTATAACAGAGTCATACTCAGACATTATGACAGAAAAAAAACCTGTTAGCTAGAATGACTAGAGGAAAATTGCTGGTGTACATTGAACATTTCTGCATGAGTTTAAAGAAACTCAACATCTTTTATTTATTTTTTTTTTTTAGAACTATTGCATTTATCTTAAGTGTGATGCTCTAACTAGGGAGGTAGTACAGGTGAAGACCAATAAATCCCTGTGCCCATTTGCCTCGTCAGATAATTTTACCAAGTCCTCTCAGAGATTAAGAGGAGAAAAAAAAACCTCCCATGTCAAAATTTCTAAAAGTTCAAAGGCAAATGTGATATGCAACTTGGAGGCAAAGTCTGTGCTATAACCTGGATACACTATCACAAATAGGCTTCCATGAACATATGCTCAAACAAAACTTTCACCTATAAAAGAGGAGGACAGAGGCCTATGATGTCAAAATCCAGCATAAACAATAAAAGTTATAGAAGCTTCCAATTCTCCCAAGTTTCTTCAATCATATTTGTCACTAAAGATTGCACCATGTCATTTTTACCATCATCTCTTTCACATCACTGTGTAAATACTCTCATGGAATTTGATAAAAGCCTCATTAAAAGCTGTCCTGTGCAACAAATTTATTCCTTATCTTTCTTTCTGAGTGAATACTGTACCTTTAAAAATGTAAACCTGATTTTTTGAAAATGCTAAATTATTTAATTCCAGGAAGCAATACACAGATCTAGAACTTCAACTACAGCACTGTGAACTCACAGCATACTTATTTACCATCTTCACTGGACTTGTACCATACATACTTTTTTAAAAAAGGTATTATTTTCAGAAAGAGATAGTATCACATATATTTTAAAAACAAGCTTTTAAGAGGTCTTTTCTCTTAGAAACACTGGGAGGTGTTGGAACTGTATCGTTTGGATATCTACCTGGCTCACCACAGGAACACCCGAGTGTGAAATTCTACCTGTTCCTTCATTGCTAACATAAATATTGGATGTCGCACAATAACTAGGCCCAATTTTTAAAGTCCCAGGAACATTTAAACCACGGGAGACTTGCAGAATCCCATCCATGGCTCTTTCTGGTGTGTTGATAACAGGCAATGATTGTAGGCCCAAACCCACCATGCTTGAAATTTATTTTCCTGTGATTAGAGTAAAACCACAAATTATACCGCTATTAACAAGCTGATTAACACAACCCAAATCATGCAAAGCCACACAACACTACACGGTATTAATAAACATATTAAGTGCTCGTTATATATGTTCAAGGCTCACTGATGGCTTTATTAAGCACAAGGGCTTGGAAATAAACACGGAATGCCTCTAAGTAGCTTCAATAAGAAGCACATTTGATAATTAAATGTATTTAGCGACTCAGCACAGATATATTTGGCCAAGCAACGGTCTCTTTAACATCAGCAGTCACCGAACCCTGCCATGGCATCAGGAGCAGGAATCCTCCACAGCGTTTTACCAGGAATGTGTATTGCCCAGGTCCCCCCTCCTCCCCGCCGTGCAGGCCGTGCTCCACCAGTGCAGCTTCTCCTGCAAACCCGGACGGCCGGAGCGACTTTCCTTAAGTAGCGACAAAAGCTGAGGATTTAGCAATTAATGCCCCATCCCGGCGCTGATCCTCGCCCAGCGCCGGGGCAGGGCGGCCCGGGGCTCCCCTTCCCACAAAGGGGGGAAGGCCCGAGGCCTCCCCGCTCCGGCTCCTCACGGGCCTCGCGTCCCCTCGGCCCCGTCCGCTCCCCGCGGACACCGCGAGGGACCCGTCGCGGCCTCGCCCCTGCCCCGCTCTCCCTCCTCCTCCTTCTCCTCCTGCCCCGGGGCCTCCGCGCTCCCTCAGCGCGGGGAGGAGGAGCCGCCGCCGCCTCCTCCTCCTCCCGTGCCCGGCCGCGCTCCCTCCCCTGGGGCCCGGCCCGGCCGCGAGCCCCCGGTACCTTGTAGAAGGCCCCGTTGGAGCCCCGCACCTCCACCACCAGCTCCTCCATGTTGTGTGCGGTGCGGGAGACCCGGGCCCGGCGGCGCCGCCTCCCTTCCCTTTCTCTGTGCCGGCGCAGGAGGCGGGGGAGGAGCGGCGTGTGTGTGCGGGGCGGGGGCGCTCGGTTCACGCCGAGCCCGGGGGGGTGTGGCCGCCCGTGGGGCTGAGGAGGGGGCAGCGCGGGGGGGTTGCGGGCGCTCGGCGCGGCCGCTCCGGGCCGCGGGGCCGCCGGAAATGAAACCGAAACGGCGGCGGCGGCGGCGGCGGCGCGCGGGGAGGGGGGGGGGGGCGGGGGCGGGGGGGGGGCGCGCGCGCGGGGCCGGCCCGGTTCGCACGCGAGCGCTCGGGGGGCCCCGCGTCACGTGACGCGCGGGGCGGGAGGGGCGGGGCGGGAGCGGGCCCGGGGCCGGCGCGCGCCGCTCGCTCGCCCACCCGCCGCCGCCGCCGCCGCCGTAACGGCCCCGCGCGCGCAGCCGCAGTGGGCGCGGGGGGCGCGCGCGGACCCGGCGGTTGCGGGGCTGAAGGTCCCGCCTCTGCCCCCTCTCCCCCCGCCCCCCCGCTCGCACACCCGCGCCCGTCGCGCGCCTGAGTGACGGCCCTCCTGGCCAATCGGGTGGCGCGGTGCGGCGCCGCGCGCCTGAGTGGCGGCCCGGCTGGCCAATCAGACGGCGCGGCCTGAGCGGCGCTGACCGGGGCGCGCGGCCCCTCCGGCGGGCCCGGGGCGGGGGGGGGGGGGCAGTGTGCTGTGCCCGCACCAGCCCGGCCCGGGGCACGGATGAGGCGGGGGCGGCGCGGGCGGAGCTGGAGGGACAAACGGCGCCGAGTAACGGCCCTGGGGAGCGATGGTCGTGCGGGGCCCCGGGGAAGGCGAAGGGAATGACGGGCTGAGGAGCGCGGGGGCTGCTGGGATGGAGGACGAGATGGCGGCCGGGCCTGGCGGGCTTGGGTCTGCTCCCGCAGGGTTTGCCCTGGCGGGGGAAGGCTCTGCCTCCCTGCCACCGTGAGGAGCGAAGAATAAAATGTAAATGGGATATACACCTTGTGTACTGTGTGCAGTTTGGGGCACCACGTTATAAGAAGATATAAAGCTTATTGGCGTCCAGAGAAGGGCAGTGAAGATGGGGAAGGGCCTGGAGAAGAAACCAGGAATGCCTGAGATCACTTGGTCTGTTCAGCCTGGAGGAGGCTGAAGGGAGACCTCAACTAGATCTACAACTTCCTTGTGAGGGGCAGAGGAGGGGAAGACACTGATCTCTGTGGTGACCAGTGACAGGACCCGAGGGGCTGGCCTGAAGTTGTGTCTGGGCACGTTTAGGTTAGATATTAGAAAAAGGTTCTTCCAGCAGAAGGCAGTTGGGCACTGGAACAGGTTCCCAGGGACAGTGGTCACGGCACCAAGGCTGACAGAGCTCAAGGAGTGTTTGGACGACACTCTCGGGCACGTGGTGTGACTTGGGGATGGTCCTGTGCAGAGCCAGGAGTTAGACTCGATGATCCTTGTGGATCCTTTCCCACTCGGGATATTCTGTGATTCTGTGAACTGTGGATCTGCACAGGAATGGTCTGGCTGTGGTGGTTGTGCTGAAGGCCTGATCACCTCCCAGGGTGTAACACCAGACGAGCAGTGCTGGGCCCTCTGCAGTCCCGCTTTGTTCAACACACTAACAAGCTCTCCACATAGCACATACTGTTATTTTAGAATCAGAGAATCATTAAGGTTGGAAATGACCTCCAAGATCATAGAGTCCAACCTTTAGCTACATTGAAACCTTCACAGATACTTCAGTGTGTGACACTGTGCATGCAGTTCACTGCAGATCCTGGGGGTGAATAAAGAGTTCCTGTATGATGGAACATTTATAACTGAAAGTACACTGGCACAAAAGCTGCTTGTTCAGCCTTACGTTAGACCTGCACAAATAATAACATGATCTTCTTATGTTTTTTTCCCCTACTAACTACAAAGAATCAGAAGGAAGAAACCCAACTGTAATACCTTTATGTTCAAAAATCACAATGTATTACTATGGCTGTGATTTCTCTGAATATTTGTGTGATGTTTTCCTTAAATGTGGTGAAATTCTGCACCCACTGATGAATTTTCAAAACCCTTGAAATCAGCAATGATTTCATCTTTCCTCCTTTTTTTTTTTTTTTTTGGTGTTTCAAACCTTGCTTATTGGTGTTTCTCAGTAGGCTGCTTTTTGCATTAAAGCTGTGAAGGACTGTAGCCACAAAAGCTTTTCCTTTCTGTTATTTTTGTTAATGTATGAGAGACTGAGAGTTGTCTGTAGCAATTCCTGTGTGCTGTGTTCACCTGCTTGCTGTGATTTTTACTGTGTGCCTTTGTGGTACTGAAGTAAATGTAAAGGTGTGATTACTATGCAATGTACCCTGAGGGGACAGTGTTTGGGTCTCTTTTCCTCAGGTTTACTCTTCTCAGCAAGTTCTTGAGTACCGTGAGGGATCAGTTCAGTCTGATGGTTCAGTTTGGCATCCTGCTGTGCTCGTTAAACAGGCAGTCACAGGATTGACCTGCTTGGGGGTGGCAGAGGGTCCAAGAGGGACTGAAGGAGGAAAAATTTAAAGATGAGGAGCAATGAGACAAGATTTGTGTATGGATAAAACCATACCAGACAAAAATTAGATCTTACAGACTCTCCATAAAGAAATTTAGGTACAATAGACCACTCTTGTGACTTCTTCATGTTAGAAGTACTTTTTTTTTTAAACTAGAAACCATATAAATGGTTCAACTCAACATTTCAACAGTCTGCCAGGAGAGATGATGCCTTGCATTCATTTTTGCATTCATTGTCATAATTATTTTCTTTTTAACCAAAAAGGTTGCTGTCATGCAGGCAGATTATCTCTGAGCAGACAGAAAATAAAGGTGTCTCATTTATCTCTGACTTCCACTGATGATTTCACCACTCTCTGCAAGCTAAAAGCTGCTGTATTGTATAATCTTCCCTAATACTTAACTTAATTTTTCCTTGCCATTGCTCAAATTCAACATTTTTATTTTGTCCTGAGTAGTGGATGTTCTAATCCTTGTCTACTTAATGAGAGCATGTACATATCTCCAGAGCACACTCTGTAGTTTTTCTGCTGATTGACTCTTAACCTTTCCTCTTATTTTTCAAATTACTTATTGTTTTTCCTAATTTACTTTGAACTATCTTCAGACTGAATTGTCCATCCCTTCTGAAATGTGTTCACAAATTAAGTAGTTCTTAGGTAGACTAACAGTAAACTAGATCCATTTAAATGTGTCTTTATTTCAAATGCAATGACACTGTAAAAATACATCTCAATAATTCCGTTAAAGTATTTTAATATCAAAGGTAAAATGTTATTTAATTCGTGTTAGACTTTTCTTGTATATAATCATAGAATCACAGAATGTTTAGGGTTGGAAGGGACTTGAAAGATCATCTGGTTCCAACCCCCATGTGTGCAGTGGCTATGGGATTATAATTCAGCTAAAATTCCCTACTCCCCTTCCCAGAATTCTTTCATATTTCCCAACAATCCCAACTCACCTGTTCCAAGTCCTGGGTCTGGTCCTGTGGGTGTCCAGTGCTTCTATTTCTTACTCAGATTTACTCTACTTGGGGGCTGATCTGCTGATTAAAAATTAAAAATACCTCTTTTACTCATGAAAATAATTGAAATACAAAACAAAACAACTTTGACTGTTATTCATTAACAGATTCACTCAAATGCTTTCTTAAATATTTATAGAGAATATAAGAAAAAGTTCTCTTCCCATCTTATCCTCCTTAGGAAAGCTGGAGGACAGAAAGCTCAGGAAAATGTCACTCCTTGGGCATATCAGAGTCCTGCATCCTTGATCATTGGTACCAGTTTATACTATTTCCCTAGGATTTGTATCTTAGGTATTCTACTTTTCCATTGATCTTCCAGGAAATGCTGGCTTTGATTCCATACATTGAAGGGGTCAGGAATTTAAAATGTAACCACCAGTGCCAACCTTTCAGAACAACAGCAACAGTCTTCCCCAGCATCCTGGTCTGTGAAGGACCCTTCCTATTGACCTGGGGTAAGAGTGACAGGAACTACTGAGTGTTTTCCTCACCTGGGGACATTACCCTTGAGGCTTGGTGAGGGACTACAGATAAGAGTTACACATGAAACATTATTTCTAAAGGATGATAATCCGATTAACTATCGAAGTCTCTTAATGGAATTTTATACAGGTCTTATTTACACACCCATTTGGGGCTTCAGCTTAATCTTGCTGAGGTTCGTAGAGATTTTAACTCAACCTTTCAAACTTCTATCTGCTGGTTTTCCACGTGCATCACTTCATGTGAAAGCCCCTCCTAGCTGACTGCTTGTCCCCTACATTATGGTTTTCAGCCTACCATGCAGGTGATATTTAGACCTCAGCATTTGCATCTAAGCCTTGTAGCCCCAATAAATGTATTTTGTTTCTGACACTGTGTTTGATAATGAGAAGAAGGGATTTTGCATTCATGTGAGATACACAGGATTTTGAGTTTTTTCAATTAGACTAAGCAGTTCAGACTGTTGTCCTGTCAGGTTAAAGCTGTAGCCAAAAGCTTCAGAGGACAGGAGACTAACACACTCATTTAAACATGCTCTTTTCTTATCTGTTTGCATAGTAGTCTTAATAAAGGCCTTTCAGTAATCTGACTGAAATGGTGATGTTATAATAACCACGTCAGCAATTGGAAGCAGCAGTTACAATCAATAGGAATATAAAGATGAAAAGAATATAGACATTGCTTTATGATTAATCAATAATAGCTGAAGGTTGAATATAACCAAAGTGTTGCAGTTTTATTAGCCTGCCCTTGACTGAAGTGAGACCCAGAAATGACAGATAACCAAATCAGGGTGTAGGGTAGTGTGTATTCCCAGAACTTGTGAAAAGAAGATGAACTAAACCAGGGCAGATTTGCAAATGTTACTGTGTGTGCACAAGAAATCAGATCATGCTATGCCTGTCCATTCAGTTCTTTGAATGGTTAGTGTGAACCTTATCTCAGACTGCCAATAAAATACTCATGTAGAGAGGCAAGGAAAGTATAACAACTGCAAAAAGACAAACCCGATATTGCAAAATGATTAAAACTGAAAAAACCTCTCATTACATGTCTTAGACTGGTGGGTAATTGTCTTTAGTCTTGTAAAAATATATTAGTGAGAAGAGCTAACTAATCTCTATTGATTTTCTATCTAATTTACTTAAGATGACCTCCAATGAAACTTGACTGTTACTCTGTTTCTTTTTATAAGTCATTAGTTCACCTTCTCTGTCTCCAAATATATAGTTTTCTGTGTAGTAAGCTGAGAATAGATGGGCATCCAAGGTTCATTCTGTCACAGATTCTACTTCCCTGTGGATATATGTTTCCACTAGTGGTTTTCATTTTCTACAGTATACTGTGTCTTCTTGACCTGAATATAGAAGGAAACCTGAGAGATTTAAGACTCCTTTTGCCTGCAGTATGGAAGCTTCCCAGTTTCAGAGAGAAGAGTCAAAGAAGTAAATACTGGGATCTAAACTTCAGGAGGTTATTAAAATGTTTAACTGTCAAAAATATAATTTTCTAAAAATATGTGTTTTTAAAATACTTCCTGTTAACTATCAAGCTCTAGCTCAGTTTGGTCATTGAGAATACAACACTGTCATTCAGTGCACCTGTGAAATAATTGTCTTGGTGGGTAATCTCTTTCTTATTTGCTCCATGCTGTGTTATTTGTTGTAATAACAGGTCTCATTTAAAATTAATAGTAATCTCTGCATTCTTCTAGAGCAATGTTGTTGGTCTACAACTCTCAGTAACTGATTTCCTTTTATCCTTTTGAAAATCATCAGTCTATTTGAAAACATACCATGTAGCATTTTGCTGCTTAATTCTCAGTTTCATCTCCCACTCAGGAGTTTCCATCCACTTCTCTTGTAACCCCACAAATGCATTTATTAGTATGTTAAGCCTACATGTTGTTTCCTCTGCAGAAGCATATTGGTACTGTCAACCATCTGTGTGAGTAGACAACACTCACATTCATGTGTAAAACTGCATGTTAGTTTATTCAGCTAATTCTTTTCATTTTTAATCACTAACCAACTAACACATGAGATGAAAGTGAAAAGATTCCCTGAACTATGTGTATCTCTGGAAACTATAAACCTTAATATTCTATTATCATCATGAATGGAGGCATTAATTTAGAAAAGGAACCTACCAGGGATGGCTTTGGTTCATAGAATTAAGTATTGGAGGCAAGTGCAGCCCTGCATTTCAGTGGCCATAAGTAGAACCTTAGCAATTCAAATGAAGAGAGCTACACTGTAGGCAGCTGTGCTTAGATAATTCTACATAAGTCTTTGCTAAGCTTTCAACCAGCCCCTGTACATATGTTCAAGTGCAGTATATTCATCAGGGTATTGGGTTTGCATGGCCAGGTTTTGGTAGAGTGTGTGGGGAGGGAACTACAGGAGTGGCTTCCGTGAGAAGTTTCCAGAAGCTTCCCCTATGTCCCACAGAGCCAATGCCAGCTGCCTCCAGGATGGACCTGCCACTGGCCAAGGCTGAGCCCATCAGGAGTGACAGTAACGCTCCTGGGATAACAGATTTGGAAGGGAAAAAAATTATTGGGCAGAAGTAACTGCAGACAGAGAGGAGAGGAGTGAGAATATGTGAGAGAAACAACCCTGTGACACTCAGGTCAGTGCAGGAGAAGGGGCAGGAGGTGCTCCAGGCACTGGTGCAGCCCAAGGTGAGGCAGCTCTGCCTCTGCAGCTCAAATCCATCCCCTTGCACTCCATGGAAGATACCATGCTGGAGCAGGTGGATGCCCAAAAGAAGGTTGTGACCCTGTGGGAAGCCCACTCTGGAGCAGACTCCTGGCAGGGAACTGAGGAGCCCACGCTGGAGCAGCTTGTTCCTGAAGGACTGTATCCTGTGAGAGGGAGCAGTTTCTGAGGAACTGTAGCCTGTGAGAAGGACTCACCTTAGAGAAGTTCATGGAGGGCTGTCTCTCATGGCAGGGACTCCACACTGGAGCAGGGGAAGAAGTTCTGCCTCTGAGGAAAGAGCAGCAGCAGAAACAACAAAACACAAACTGACCATAATCCCCATTCCCTGTGATACTGAGAGGGAGGAGGTGGAGATTTAAGAATGAAGTTAAGCCTGGGAAGGAGGAAGGGTGGGGCAAAGGTGTTTTTAGGATTTGTTTGCTTCTCATTATCCTGCTCTGATTTTGATTGGTAACACATTTAGCTAATTTCCCTAAGTCAAGCCTGTTTTGCCTGTGATGGTAACTGCTGAGTGATCCCTCCTTGTCCTTATCCCATGTGCCTTTTGCTATATTTTCTCTCCCCTGTCCAGCTGAGGAAGGGAGAGATAGAGTGACTGATGGACCTGAAGTCCTGTCAGGGTCAAACCACCACAATTAGCATCAATGATAAAGTTGGAACTCGTGAGCTTATCGTGTCTACATTTCTAGTCCATCTAAACCAGAAAGTTATTTGTACAATGGATAGACATTTCTAGAATCCTCATCTAAGTCTGTAAGACTTAAGAACACAGGCATGTTTTTCTACCACCCATGGTAAATCAATTGAGTGACCATCAGGCACTGATGCTGGCAGTGCCTTTGTTTTGTTGTGAGCACGAGCAGGACACTTCAGTCCTGAGGCTGGTACAGAGATCTATGGAGGTTGATTACTGCCTCTCTTGAACTTAGGGCACTTCTAGTTGAGATTAATCTGAAAAGATCACATGACTCTTCTCAATCCATAGCAGAATTCCCAGTGATGTCAGGCAGCAATGGGTCTGTATTTCAAAGGCTGTATATGCCAGTACTTTTATATGGCCTTAACATTATTTGTATTGACCCTGATGGGGACTGCTATGGAAGTACTATATAAAATGTCATTCTCCTGCCAGACTGTGATATTTAACTTCCTATTGGAAGCATATATAACTTAAATGATTTGTATTTTCTCCACTAAATTATTATAGAAACCAAAGCTGTAGTCTTATGCTGTAGCAACAGGTGAATAGTGTGGAAAAAAAAGCAAAAGAGGCAGTTAGTCTGTAATAATAATCAGTAATAATAGTCTTTTAGTTCTACTTTCTGTTCTGTTAGTGTTTTTTTTTTTTTTCCCAGCTAACGTAGCTGACATTTTTGTCCCAATAGCTAATATTTTATCCTTTACTAGTTTGAAACCCAGTCTTTGACATACCATTCATAGGTTTATATACTGGACATAGCTATGCTTTTACCTTTTTTTCCCCCCTGTGTCTTTTAAAAAAATCACTTCATACGAACTTGCATTTTCTGTGGCTTCAAAACCTTCAGAAAATACAGTTTGAAGACAGCCCGGCGTCGAAGTTTCCTGACCACCCACAGATTTCAGGCGCAGTAATAAAGTCTCAGCACAAGAGGGCCCCCAAAGACAACGTGTCCTGCGGTGCGGAGCAGGCGATGGTCCAAGTTTGGGTCGGGAATGCTGAGTGTGCCGTGTATTCAATGATAGCTCGTGCATTTGACTGTAATTTGGAAAGAAGACATAATATTAGCTTCTTAAATGCTGACTCCGGGCTGCATTTGGACTCAAAATATTTCATATAGCCCAGGAAACATGCTTGAACCGAATTAAACACTAAGAACTTACAATGCCTTTTGTTTTATTTTTGTTAGTAGTAAAGTTAGACTCTTATAAAGGATTATTTTTACTATTGCTTAATGTATTTTAATTTTGAGAACTGTCTTGTATACCATGATCTAGAATGTTCTTCCATTACTTTCATGCAGTCAGAAGACTATCAAACATTTGTGCAGCACATGTGTTGAATCCTGAAGTTCCCTTATGAACCATTTAACTGGACTATACTTCTACTCTAATGGTCCTGTTCCTTACAGCTTAGGGTTCTTTTTCATTTTCACAGCCTTTCAAAGAAAATCGTATTTACTGAAAGTGGAGAGTGAGGTTGTGCTCTCTTGGGTTGTAATGAAAAGTCAGCTAAATGTTCTCATTCTACAGGAAGGATTTTGGTGCTATACTCTTTACTCTTTAAAAAGCTCCACTTCAATAATGTATTGCTGAACCAAATCAAAATGAGATTTTCAGCAAAACCGTCACAATATTAAAAGGAAGGTTGCTAAAGGAACATAGCCTCTAATTAAATCTCAACCCCCCCCCCCCCAAAACAGGGAGTATCAAAGAAGGAATGGAAAGTTATTAATAATTTTTAAGTTCTTAATGGCAAGTTAGAATAGCCTATCTTTACAAAACAACAGAAAAATTAAGGTCACAACTTTAGAAATGTAGTGTTCAGAAAATTTTAAATCAGAATACTTAGATAAATGGATACACGTGTAGAAAATAAAGTCAGTAAACCCTTAGAATGGTCTAATTTTGACTACAGAAGAGGTGAGTCTCTGTTATAAAAGTCAAGTTATACGGTAAAAGTCAAGACCCTGTCTTTATAGACAGACAACCAGAAAGTTTCCCCATGACTTTTTAGAAAAAACCAAAAAGTGCAAATAGTTTATGATGGTTCAACCAAATATAGTTTCACAGAAAGTAAGACACATATTGCTACTGTAGAAGAAGGTGATATTCTACTTACAATGGCAATTAATTGCCACAAATATTCCTACCATTCTGCATCAAGTTGTACAATCACTTCAGATCATGTAACAAAGGCTCCAGGCCCATGTCCAAGAAAAGCAACACTTAGATTTTCTTAAAACCAGTAAGAAACTAGTTTTACTGAAGTGCTATAGGGAACGTTTTCTTCAGATCTCTTAATCTGTGTATGAAAATATTGATCACATATCTTTGGCTTTAGACTTGAATAAGCTTGAGTTTAGTTTAATTATTAGTACTGTAATCAGTCTGCTTTTATTCACAAAGATACATCTGGATAGATTATCCAGTACTAATCAGTACTTCGTCAATAGTAAAGTACCTGGAAGCTTAGCATAAATCTTGTGCAGATGTATCATTGTGTTATTAGGAAGCCAGGTTCTTGTATGTGTAAATGTCAATAAAGTATTTGACTCCATTGACTGGTCTTTTCTTTGCCACAATGAAAGTAGCAGACAGCCAGCAGAAACACTGCTGGACCAAATTTAATGTAATTAAAATTATTTCCTTTATAAATGATGGTATTGTACCTGAAGGGAATTCAGCCTCAATTTTATATGATATATTCACCAATAAGAAAATATAAGTTAACTTCTAACTCATCTCTCTATTTACATATTCTACAGAGGTGAAAACCTGCAAATGTTTTGTTCTGGTTTTGAAAATACAGTTTGAAAGGCTCTTGCATCACAAATTGTGTGACAGGTATTCAATGCCACGGACACAACATGGTGTTTGTTCCCACACCCACCTCCTATCCTAAAAAAAAAAAATAATTGAAAAATCATGAGACTAAATAGATGATTTTGTAGTCTTTTAGCTTGTGATTACCATCACAAATTTTTGTAGAATTGTGGCAGAACTCGTTTGTCTCCCCACTGTATACATCTTCTGCTTTTGTTCACATTATTGTCAAAACATCTAGTCCTGTACTAGATGTTAGTAGTAGTTAGATTAGCAATTCACACCTTTACAAAAGATTTGGCAGAACTCCAATGTTTTGATGTCAGTTGTGATTATTGATTTGTATTTTGAAGAGGTGTCATTCACTCAAGGCATCAGTTTTCCTTTTGTACACATAACATTTTTCAGAAGAGGTGGGAAAAAGGCAAAGCATGTTTATTTTATGAGTGCTCTCTGAATCTCTTGGAATAAAAGACGTCGCTGAACTTGGGAGATGGTGGAAGAAATGTTACAACTGTGGAAGGAGAAGTGGAGATTTCAGTGAGTGAAAGACACGGTTCCTGTTGCAGAGAAAAAACCAAACAGCTGCAGTAGCTGTTTTTCTGTTGGCTGCCTGAGAGCACAGACTGCTCGGCATCACCTGGGCTGCAAAACAACAGCCTGGGTTGGTGACATGCAAAAAGTCATCAGTAGAAATCACAGGTTATTCTTCTGCCTCTGTGCCACCAACTAAACCACACCATAAATATTGAGGTCCTATGATAAGATTCACTGTGGTGCAGTGCTCTGCTGAGCAGAAGTACCCCAGAGCTGTGCTACTGTTCCAGGGAGGTCAAGATTCCTCCTGTCATCTACTGCTTCAGTCTTCAGGATCTAAGCTGCCCAGCTATGAACAGAGTTGCACTGCATGACCTTCAGACATGCTTTCCAACATAAATTATTCTCTGATTCTGTAATGGTGCAGTAATTCTGCATTTCAGTCATGTTCAGATGTTCATGCTATTTGATGGAACAAGAAGTGATGTCCATGTCCGGTTTTCATTAAATATTAAAATGTCACATCTGTGGTTAAAAATAAACCTTAAGAGGCAATATTTTTCTCCTTTATTAACTCTTTCAGTGCCTTGTTAAAGCTCACCTGCTAAGGACATTGTAGCAGATGTCTGAGTTGGAAACTATACCACAGAAAGGTTGTAATGTGGGTACAGGTTCTGCTAACCAGGATTTAGAGGGATGTCAGATGTTGCCAAAAGGTAGCTGATGAACTTAGAAGGATGAAATAACAGAAGACACAGTTAACCAACAGCTGAGAAAAATATCTCTGAAGAGAAGAAAAATGTCTCTGAGATAGCTGTCTAACATTTCCCGGGAAGAGACAAGCATTATCAGTCAGAATCACAAGGGACCAATTGTTCTTATATGTCATCATGATGATAGGCATCTTAATCCCTGAAGGAATTTATCATAATGAAGTAGTGTGGCAGTTTTGTGTAAAGCAGGTTCTAAACAGTATAAACACAAATTATTTTACCAATCTCTGTGAACAGAAATCCTTCTATAGTAAACTGTAAATTCTTCCAAAGGCTTTAGTTATGTCACTTATAAAAGAGAATAAAATTAAGGTAGTCAAAGCTTTTGGTCCATTGGAAACCCATTATGTGCTTTACAATAGCCCGAGGAAGAGCAGCAGGACTGTGGTTCCTTGAGAGGATATGAAACAGTATTGCTCATCAGGTAGTTTCTCAACTATTTGTTACTGACTGGACAAAGAATAAATAAGTCTCAACCCCAGGGCTAAAGCATTAGGTAAGATGACTCTATTACCAATATGATAGTAAGAGTTTTATAGAGAAGACAGGAAGAAATCTCTGGATGTTGCAGTTGAGAGGAGAACGAAAGGCCAAAGAGGAGATGTCACTGAAACAGATGAAAATCTGATCCTGAGTGTGAAGAGAATTACACACTGGTGAGCAAGCAGCTCTGTGAGCCAACAGTTTGTGGATGGTGAAGTTGTATGAACTGAAAAAGCCAAGATACTCACTGAAAAAAACATTGGCATAAAGCCTGTTTCCTCCTTCTTCCTGCCCCATGTCCTGCAAGACTGTGGGAGAAGACAGGAGGAGAAGGCACCAAGTGTGGTCCTGATGGAGGACAGAAGGACGTGGGCAGGCTGTGTGGCACAGCATCTTCCTCATTTGTCTCTCAGGTCTATCACTCCAGTAAGACAAATATCAAGTAAGAATGATTCCTAGTAAAGTCAAGAACAAGTTTTGTTTTTTGCCTGAATAGGAGCAGGGCAGACCCAACAATGTGTGTGAAACAGGTCTGTCAAAGCCCAGCACTCCTTGGGTATGGAGCAATTAGTTATTGCTGGTATGTTCACGTGATTTGGTCTTAACTTTGGCAGCTTCCCAGCATGAAAAGGAGTTACTAAAATAAGTCATTCAGAGATTCTATTTAATGAATAAAAGGTGAGGAGCTGTATGTTCCCCTGTGGGTAACAAAACTGTACATCAGAACAGATCAAGAATTTTCTGAGGAGAAAAGTGTAAATAAAATTATATAGGGTGTTAGGAAGAAAAATAAGGAACCACAACTGAGATATCTCTTTTTAAGTCTGTTTTCAGCCTAAACTAAGTAAACAGTGATCAGAGTAGCATCCTTCTTGGTCCGTCCATCAGGGAGGGACATTTCCCAGCTCTCTCAGAGCCTGAAGCACACGCTGTGCAAGCCCTTCAACACTTTCAACAACTAAAGATCTTTGGTTTCTACAGACATGAAGACAAGTTTCCCAGTGGTTTTGGTGGAAACTAGAAAGACTCTGAGAGAAAAGGTAGAAAAATACTCAAACTTTACCACATAAAAAACCAGAACTTCACCTGTAAGGGTTTTGGGGGGATTTTTTTTTTTTCAGGATCCAAATCTATGTAGATAGAAGAAAATCAGTATGATATTCTTCAATAGCTATTACTAGTGAGATGTATTAATAAAAATCTGGGCTCCCTGAAAACTTTACTCTCCTTGGCCTATGTCAAATTAATGACCGTTTAGAATTTATCCAAACTGAGTAATTGCAGCAGTGTGTCTGTCAAAACATGAAGCCTTGGTTCCTAACTCGTATTCTTGGTCTCTTGGAAAATGGGTGCTTATCACGTGACATTCTTAATGGAAGAATAATAGGTACTCATTTTAAACTCTCTAGCTACTATACAGAAGGTTAAAAATTCAAATTTCCCAGGAAACCATTTGCATTACAGTTGTTTGCTATCTCCTAGAACTGCTTGCTTGTCCAGCTATTTTTGTGCAAAGAGAAGAAAAGCTTTTCAGCTAGAAAATAGGATTAGATTTTCTTTTTGGTCAGTACCATGAAACAGAACAGCTTACATTAGTTTCCTTTTCCCCTTATCTCACCATAGTTTCAGGTGCACCACAGTATAAAAACATTGGTTTTCCTATCTCAGTGTGAAAGCCTGTCATTAACAAATGATTATTCAATTTACTTTTCCTTTTTTTCCCCTAAAATATGGCATGAGCCTTCTAATCTTTCACTCACATGAAACAGAATAATTATAACTTCTTTAGAAGCATTGCTGAAGGCATTTTGTCCCTGTTGGTAGGCTAGAGGTGATAGACACTTGGAGGTTTGGGGATTTTTTAGAAGTTGGATTAATTTATGGATTTTTGGTCATTTTCCACTGTGAGCTTTGATAATAGAGGCTAAACACAGGAAGATTTTATCCCTGTTAGGACTAAGAAATGTAAAATAGAATTTTTCTTTTTATTAGAATTTGGCTCCTGAGCCAGAGGCTCCAGTAATATCAAGAAGTGAGATAATTTTGTAAGCATTATCTGTAGGAAATGTAATAAAATAGCTACAAGAGGAAACATGTTTGGAATTATCTTGTTGAAAATATTATTCAATATGTTAGAGATTAGAAACAATAACATGTTTCCTGTGGTAAAAATGTGCTAATAAGAATGGTTATATTAATAGCATTGTTGCAGGCAGCCTGTATTGTTGGGATTTGACATACACTGAAAAAGCCCAGCTCTTTTAAACTACTTATATTTAGATTTTGCCATTGGAAGAAATAATCAAGATTTCTTCCCTTTTTATCCTAAGTTTGCATTGCAGGTACTTTTTGAGAGACACAAAGTTTGAGATTTCTCTTTGCCAACTCCATCCATAGCTAAAATTCTTTTGGTTTAAGGGCAGTGTTGGTTGACCTCTTTGATCTCACCTGAAGGCTTGAGTCTGCTGTCATTCCTGTGGAATACATGGGAGATAGGTGGGTATGTGTGGTGGTCCTTTGCTGTGCTGATAACACCAAAATAATTCATTTTACCAGGTACCAACTTAGTTTTCAGAGTGCATGTTTGAGGTTGTGGCTTAGAAAAGAGAAAGATGACCTCAGGATAAAACAACAAGCACTTCTTGCTAGAAGGAATGTAAAAGCCAAAGAAATAAAATTATCAATAAAATCAAAGAAACAGAAATAATCAGTACTGGACTGAGTCTAAAATACATCTGTATTTTAGCAAATACATCTGGTTTAACATGCTGACTTCCCAGATGTCTTCTTCAGGTTCTTGATTTCTGGTGTTTTCTTTGGTCTACCATTCCAAATTTACTTTTCTATTAGATTTTCTATTTGTATTTTTATTTCATATTTCTACTCCCTATTTCAGACTTTAAAATTTCTCTGCAAAATATACTGCCTTTATTTTCCTTTACATTCTTTCTGAACCAGCTTCTCAGTGACATTCCCTGCAGTTTCCTCTCACTACATTTGCTGCCTTATTGCACAGAACAGAGCCTGGAGCAAGAGCTCACTTGGTTGGTGTAGTAAAGTTAGAATAGTAGGTTTGTCCTTGCTCCAAACCATTGACAGTGTGAGTAGGTAAAATGGTTTCAGAGACAGGGTGTAGGACACATGCACATGATTTCAGTATCTATTAAATTTAAACCATCACTTGAAAAAAAGGAGTTCTGAGTCTGTTAAGTTAAATTAAATAGAAAGTGGAGAAAAAAAAGGAGCTGCTAATGGAGGCAGATAATAGAAAACCTTTTTATCACTTTTCACAGTTAAAGTGTTTTACAGAGAGCAAGGCATGCATGAAAAGACCTTGAGGCTGAGTATGGTACTTGTGGAAATCATTGAGTAGAAGCAGGATATTTCATCAGAAAAGGCAGATGGAAAAGAACAAAAACTAGAATCCACCTTAATGCTTTCCACATCGTTGTCAGCATTCACCAAGGCAGTATTTGGTGTTTTCTCAACAGGAGGACATAGGCAGACAGAGGCATTGTTAGGCTAATGTCTGCCTTGAAGTTTGTAATAAATACTGAGGCCAAGTTTGAGGCACATGGAGTCAAAGTTTTAAGGCGGTCTCAATACCTTAGGCTCCACTTCAGATAGTTATTGGCAGTGTCACAAAGATTACAGTACTGGCATATTCATCTGAGCAGTTCAAGACTTAAGGAGCCCCTTTTGAGCATAATAGAGAATTTCCAATGGGTAACCCAAGATATGTACTGGAAAGTGAGGGCTAGAACTCATCTACTGTTACTGTTTTGCCACGTAGCTGTAAGTCCTACATCTCCCCTGTAATAGAGAGAGAGGACCTCATGTTTGTGTGGAATCAAACTAGAGCAGTACCAAAACCAAGAACTCCTCAGCTCGTATGTGGTAGGTAGGAAAACAGAATGCAGTGTAAGCATTCTAATCCACTAGATCACAACCCCCTGAATTTGCATAAGCTATAATTGGAGCTGCTTCTAGTTAAAACATACAGTCTGTCACCAAGTAGTGCAGGTTGCAGGTATTAGGGTGGTACAACAGAGCAGGTAGCAAGACTGACAGCAAAACTGGGCTTGCTGCTAAGTGGTGCTGTAGATTTAAAGCCAGTGAGTGGCATAACAAATTAAGAAGTCTGTTAGATATTCTGTTTGTGAAGATCCAAATTTAAAAATAACTAGTCTGAGCATCAGCTTGTTTCTTGGGCTGAGTGACATGTTTTGAAATTTCCTCCGTACACAGAAAATGGAAAAAGCTGACTAAAGAGTTCCTATTGACCTATAATGCAGAGATGTTTCAGGCACTAAATGCCTTGCTTATCTGCAAATCCAAAATATCTTCTACTACATGAAATGTTGGGCACGTCCTGGAAGGCAGAAAGTAGCAACATGTTCAGAAGTATAAAGTTAAATAGGTCTCAGTGACTGACTGCCACGCTATGTGGAACAAATGTGCAGCTCTTTTCCAAGGCAGTAGGGGCATTGTGGACTTCAGGGTGATCCAAGCTAGGGATGTTTATCCCTAGCCTTTATGTACATGGCTTTATGCATAGAAATTGCATATCATCCTGAGTTTCCTGCTGCTGGGTTTTAGTTTCATCTTAGGAAAGAGAGCTAAAGCTGTTAATTTTAATCAGTGTGCATTGCTCCTTACTGATTATTCACTGAAGGGCTAGGTGATCATTGAAAAAAACTCTTCTTAATTCCCTTCCTAATATGAGCAGGCTTTGGTATTCACACACCCCTGGAATTCGGAAAAACTCTCAATTTAATAGCATTAATCCTTATCTTCATTAAAACACTTATTTACCTGAATTACAATCTTCTCCTGACATGACTACACACACAGATATGTGAAGAGAGCAGCAAAAATCACTGCACGGTTTCACCCTTTATTGCACACTTCACTCTACCTTGCTTCCAAAGCCACTATTATTCACAGCAAATGGATTTTTATATAAACACGTGCCAGAAGGAAGCAGCACTTCCCTGCTAGGCTCGTCGTGCTTCCTCTCCCAATTCTGACGTCTCTCAGTTCAAAATTGTGCCTTGTGGGGGTGCTGTCCTACCTAAAATAAATTGCACTGCATTACACTGTGAAAGGGCTCTATAGATCAGAATAATATAGTGGCACATATTTGAAGACATTTCCTTTCCTTCCCCCCAGCCCTCTTCAACATACCCTGTTCCTTTATTTCCCACAGGATTCTAAGAGCAACTCTACAACCGAGTTTCTCTCCTGCCAAAGAAATCTTCAAATAAAAAATAGATTTTTTTTTCTTTCAGAATAAAGCAGCACCTTTCTACATATAGGTGAAAAGCTTCCTCAGGTCAAAGACAAATGCATGCTTCAATAAATGATCTTTTCTAAATTATACCAAGGTAAATAGTTTTAGCAGATTTCAGAGAAGTTAATAAAGATTTATGTCTCTTTTGTGATTAGCATCCAGCTTCACAAAATAGGAAGCCAAAACTGGCTTTGATTGTACCTATTTAGCACATTATTTGAAGTATTTTCCCATCTTTTCCCAAGTGACCCATAGTTTTCTTCTGTTTTTGTGATAATTCATAAGAAGTAAGTCACAGTAACAATTCTTAAGACATTTTAAATCTTCAAAGCACCAGAAAGAGACTAAGAATACCTGTGTAAGTTACAGGTTTGCCTCCCATTAGAAGGAAAAGGTGCAAGTATGCTCTGGACCTTAAACCTACAAGCAGATACATCAATGACAATATTTATCTGGTTTTAATATATGTGCCAATCAGCAGTGTACTCGTGCTCAAAGCTGGAGAGCTCTATAGATTGGGAACTATATTTTTTTGCTTCAAGAAATCTGCAGTAAAGGCTTGGTCTATTCTTTCACTTGAATCCTTCTAGTTTTCTGAAAATCTTACCATTTGAGTCTGAACTTTCAATTCCCAGGGTGAATTCATTAGAAGTCTCAAAAAATAACTTAGATACTTCAGAATAAAAAAAACAAACAAACAGAAAACTGGGTTTATATTTAGAGGAAAATGAGATTGTATAGGTCTTTGTACAACTGTCACTCATTTTTTGTTGTTTGCTGCTCACCTCTGACTGAGTGAGGAAAAAACATTCCAGGGCTGATGTGTAGTTAAGAATTGCTCTTTGAAATTAGGAAGAGAAATTTATGTTTCATTCAAAGCGCTTCCTAAGATTTTAAACAGAAAATAATATCTTGCTGCTTCTGTCATGTCACAAGGGCTTCCTTTACATTCTCCCTCAGCAGCCTGAGAGAGAAAAGCTGCTGGTTTCAGGCTGCTACTGTGACAGGTAAAGACCTTACTCAAAGGAACAAGGCAAAGTCATGAAGAAATTCCTCAACTTCACAGAGAAAAACATGCAAATAGAAAGAACATGTTTTTGATAAGAACCGTAATTTAGAAAATATAGGAGTGAAGCAATTTAAGCTTTTCAAACACATAATTTGAAAATGCAGTATTAACAGAAACTGGAAAATGCTTTTGTCCATTTTCCAGGCAGAATTATTTACTGAGTTCAATTGGAATTCATAAATACTTTTGATCCCTCAAAGCCCAATACCATGGGATCACAAGGTATTTCAGGTTGGAAGGGATCTCTGGAACTCATCTAGTCCAGCCTCTAGCTGAAAGCAGGGTCAGTTGTAAGGTCAGACCATGCTGCTCAGGGCAAACCAAAACCAGGAAAACCTGAGCTCAGATTCCCCAATTTCAATAGATTTATTGTTTGTCAAGAAAAAAACAAAACTAATCTGAATCTACCTGACACCATTGAACTTTGGGTCTAAATTCTCAACATATATAAGTTAAAGAGCCTGTGGATGGGGAGCTGTGTCAAAGAGCAATTCTGAGGCAAAACACTGAATTTAACCCATGTTGTGCAACCAGTTCTCACCTCTCTGGTGTCTTTTCTCTGTGCTGGGTTATAGGCTCCTCACTACAGACCAGGCTGGGCCATGGACTGTGTTAGCTCTGGGCTTTTATTATTCCTAGTGTGTGATGTGTAGCTATCAGCACATTCTGAAAAGCTTTGTTACTGTCATAACCAGCAAATATAGTGAGAAATTTTATTTGTGTAAATACACTTGCACCGAATTTTTAGTGAAAACAGACATTCAGACTAAAAATAAGGAGTCATCTGTCTCAGCAGAGACAGGTCCCATGACTGTGTGCCCAGTGAGGAAGAGTACAGTGAAAAACAACACTGATCACAGGGTGGAAATAAAGTGATCATGCAGTGACCCACCTGGAGTTTGGAGAGATCTTCCTGTCAGAGAAAGGATCACCCCACCCACAGCTATGTCTGCCCACCTTGGCCCAGCTGAGACTTAAAGGTTGGCAATCAGGTGGCATTTTGATGATCATTTTTCAAAGGTAGATTATCATGACAGGCCTTGGTCAAGCACCTGGAAAATAAGAAGAAGACCTGATTAGGACGAGGACTTGAAGTGGTTGATGTGCATGTGAAAAAAACACCCAGCACCTCCATCCTGAAAAAAAAATATTTGGTTTTGTGATCTGTCTAGGGGCTTGTGTTATCCAGTGTCTTCTGTCTGAAAACACCAGGGCTTCAGATGGTCTCTGGGATGGCCCTTGTGGGTGCAGGTCATTGCTTCGGGTGTCAAAGGGCAAGTCACAGTGTCTGCAGTGCTTTACCTGAGAACTGATAAGTGGCAACAAAGCAGATACAACCCCACTTAGAGCCTTCCAATCATTTCTGCTGTGTGCAGGTCTGGTCTATGAACAGAAGTCCAGGTAGCCAACACAATAAAAATTAGGGTTTCTGTTCTCCCAGAAACTCAGAAGCAAATTGAGCAGTTAAACAAAGTTTAAACATTTAGCCTGAAAATCAGACTTTGTTTAGGAAAGTATTACCTGTACCCTCTCAAACTTTCTCCTTCTCAGGCTTTAAACTTACCGGATTTTGAGTGCCTGTAACTTGTAATTTAATGAAATGTACATTAATTGGAGAAAATAAGTTCCTTGCTTTCTGAAATGCTCCAGGAATTAAAGACAAGACCTGGCCATGTTTTTTTTTCCCCCAGACAATTGGTGCTACTTTTGCTGTATAACAGCAGATTTATTAAAAAGGTATTATTACCACTGGAATGGTAAACAGCTTGCAAAAGCAACAGAATGCATCTTACCTGTAAGACAAACTTAGGGCTTTGAGGAATAAATCTTCTTTTTCCATGATCTACCTTCAGTTGAGCCCGAGTCCCCTTAAAGGCATCACACTATATATCTCATATTACCCCAAATCCTAGTCCTCATTTTCTCCAAATAATTCTCTTGGGTGCTGCTCCTAGTGTGACATTTCCTTTATAGTTTCAAGTGTGTGGGTTTTTTGGACTACAGCTTCGTGCATTAGGAATTGTAACACAACAGCAACTGTTGGTTTCTACCTTGAAATTCAGTTTCTCAGTCTACTACAGCACTTTGTCCTGCCAGAACTTGACATTACCTGGAACCCCAGCTACCTGTGCTTGTTTAGCTGCAGATGGCAACACCTCCACAAACACCTGCCACACAGGCATTTCTCTTTGAGGAGAGCTAATGAGCATCCCCATGGGATCCTTCCTCTTCTTTTTTGTTATGTGAAAGAGCATAAGGGCACATTTGGAAAAATCACTATATGGAATTAGCCCTCATTAATGGAACAAGAGAGTTTCAGGCTCTTTGGAATGATGAAACACGTTGCTTGTTTGGTATGTCCTCCTCCCAGTCTCTAACAGAGCTAATTCAGTTTGTGTACATTAATGTAGTGCATGATTCAGTGGTGCAACAGGAGCTCAGTACAGGGATCAGCCCTCATGTGCTTTGGAATTGGTTCTATGGGAAATTTGATTGGTGCAGAACACCACAGAGAAGCAATTAAAGTGCAAAGGATACAAGACTGTTAGAACAGGGGTGAAGGATAGGGGAATCCATATCACCTGATGCTCTGATTTTTCATTTTGGGCCTCAGTGGTCTTCCCAGCAATGTAAAAACTGTTGTTGCATAGCAGAATTCAAATAGGGGGGTTGTGGAAGTAGGAAAAAGATACCCTGAAAATGGAATGAATATTAATAAGCCTAGATCAGTGGTTACTAGTCTCTCAAAAAAGCAGAAGAGTGAACGTAAGTATAAACATCACATACCAGACCACAGAAACACTGAAGAATTCCATTGAAGGATGTGGATTTAACCTGGGCAGATTGACAACCTTTTCGAGAAACGCTGCTATAAATTAAAGATGCCTTTTTTCCTAGAAATGAAAAAAATTCCCTTTGCTCCATGGCAAGTTCATCACTTCTGCAATAAAGCTGATAAAGTCTGGGGAAAATGCATCAGTGTTTCTTTGTGTCTCAGCAGTGTTCACAAGCCTCTCAAATCCAGTTATTCATAAACATTATCTTGTGCTTCTTCCAAACGTTGGTATAAACCACAAGAGACTCTACATTTAGTGTTTTTAACACAGCCCATAGAAAATATGTATCATTCAAACCCCTTAGATTCTTATCTGTCTGCAAAAGCTCAACATGGGAATTTTGTTGTTTACTTCTTTCATTCCTTATCTCCTTTTTCTTAATCCACTATCTCTTCATTCCCTGAAAAATACTATCATATTTCTTGTGGAGTACATCCATAGAATGAGAAATATTTTGCACTTTAGTATTTAGTGTTCAACCATTGCTTCTCTTCAGAGACAGGTTTTGTTAACAGAAAACACACAACTTCTTTCAGCTGCTCTATGTGCTCCTAAGCAGCTCCTCTTTCCCCTGTGGAAAAGTTTGGTTTGGGTAATTGCTACTTATTATCAGACCAACTCACGCCAAATAATTGCTTGAACGAGTTCTTAAACCATGAGTTTTGCTTTTAAGCAGTTGAAAACCAACAACTTGATGTAGCCTGTTACTATTAGTGAACCTTTGAAAGTTTCCAAACGCAGGTAATCAACTGTTAAATCAGAAATAGCAGACAGGCTTTCACACAAATTCCTTGGGGCTCCCTAAAAGATGGCCTAATAAATTTTATTAACTTTCACCATGACCACTGTCTCGTATTCCTGGTGTGTGTGGGTGTATCAAAGTTGGAATACTCTCAGATCAAGAGACTTGACTTGTCTACCTCTGTTGAAAGTCACCACTTGAGCAAAAGAACAAAGTAGAAAAGGAGGAGAGATTCTGTAAGGAGCAGCTATTCATATGGCAAGTCTCAGGCTGAGAAGCTATTTTTGCCCAGAGAAACAGAGCTCAATACAGCACTTACATTTTAAGTACCACATATTCTATCAAGCATACATGATTTCTGAGTGGTTTCATAGGTAAAATGATCAGACTTCATTTCTTTCTCTCCTGCCAACGCAGCTTGTGCATCTTTGAGCTTTAGTTCTGCAAACACATCCTTGACTTTACAACCCCGAGCAATCCCAAAAGATTGTTTTCTGAAACCGTTCTCTTTTGCTCATCATACATCAACTGCACTTGGTTCTGCCACTATCACTGAGGGTGAGACAACACTTGCCTTCCTACAAATGCTGTGTGTCTGTGTCAGCCAGACTTCTCTTTGGGATTAAATCACATTTTCTCATCTTCACTGACTCAGTTCATGTGCATATTACAGTGCAAGTCCTCAGTGCTTTCAGTAGAGTGAGGGGTGCTGAGCTCATGATCCTCCACCTCTCATTCCTGCAGCAAGTTGTTTTCCAGTAAATAAGTAAGATGCCAAAGAACATAAGTGCTATTTAAGGAGGAAGGAAAGAGAAATTAAAATTCAGATCAACTTGCAAGAGTTTTTGATGAAAACATTGTCAGATCAATAAAGTTTTGGGATTTTTATTTGTTTAAAAAAGTTTGATTCGTGCATGAAAGTTTAAGGAAGTGTTAAAAACCCTCCAAAAAGGATCTGTCAGGTCAAACAGTTAATTTAATTTAACCAGAAACTCCTTCTTCATGCCCCAGGTCAGTTATTTGCATAGATCTGATTTCTTTATTTACACAGATTTGTATTCTTACAGCTCCTTCAGCTTCTGTGTTATCTTAATTATATGCATTATATAAATAATAAAAAATCAGTCTGTCTCTGTCTTGTCTGGCTTTATTTAACCAGCAATTTAGGACAGTTCAATATTAAGATATAATCAAGCTAACAGTCCCTGCTCATGCAAATAGTTCCTAATCTCTGGAGAAGAACTTGCTGACATGAAATCTGCATTTCTCTGTTTATATATTTAGTCTTCATAGGGGGAAAATCTTTTGCAGTGAAGCAGATGGTAGGAGATACTGTGAAGTTTACCACTGAACAAAGTACATGAACATTTTATCATCAAACCTTTGAAGAGAAAATAGCTTTTAATAGGGTGGAAAGTTTTATGAAAAAAACCCCAGTGTCTGGGGTTAGTGGCTGACAAACAGACAAAGCAATCTTTCCCCTGTCCTTTGGTGATAATTTTTTTTTTCCTGAAGCACAGGAAAATTTGTTTTTCTAGTAACTTGATAAAAACCTCTAAACACACTGGGAAGAGTTCGAATAACTGGAAAAAAGAAAAAAAAGGGAAAAAAGAAAAAGGAAAAAAAGAAGAGGCAAAAGTTGTTTTCAGAGCAAAAAGAACACCCAGGCTTTCCCAAATCAGTGCAACCTGATCTGTTAGGCTCTCCCTGGTTAGGAGAGAAGCTCTCTCAAACCCTGGGAAGGCTGCATGTTTGTGGGACTCAGGACAGCTCTTGGGGTGCAGCGTGATCACATCTTTTCCTGGGCTTTCCTATAAGGATTGCTCAGTGCCCTACACATGTACCATGTTACAAACAGCACCAAAACCCTGCTGTAAAGCTGACTGGGAGTAATCAGAGTGAACTGCAGAGCACAGACAGAACAGGCTCCCCTTGGCTTGTCCTGCCTCGTAACTGTCTGCCATCTCTCATCCCCATCAAAGCTGGTATGACTGAGCTTCTTACTCTGGCACAAATAAAGAAAAATAATCCAGGCAAGAGCTGTCACAAGCCTGGATGGCTGTAGCCAACTCACTGCAGGACAGCAAAGGGCAGCTTACCAGTCACAGATAACTAATGTGTTTTCTCCTCTACAATTAGTTCACCTCCTTAAAGAGGGAGATAAGAAGCAGTTGACTTTGGATGTCCTTTTATCCCCAAACTAGTGCTTTAGCTGCACCACCAACTTGCACTTTGAGCTGGAAGAAGCTGGGATTTTGTACCAAAACTGATGCAGAAGAAACAATTTCCATCCATCCAAAGTGGACATAATAAATGTGATTATTCATGAGTTAACGTCTTTTACTAACATGAAGCAAAACCAAACCATGCACGGGTAAAAATACCTTCTAAGAGGGTGTCAGGGGATAACAAGGGCTGGCTGCTCTGTGCAGGATGGGGAGCTGGAGGATAACAGGACTGGCAGGGCAGGGGCTTCACCAGCACCACCCCAGAGCACCTGAGAGAGCGTGGCCAGAGTGAGCCCAGCTCCAGCAGACAAGTCCCTGATGGCCAGGCCAGTATGAGGTCTCTCTCCAGAGTCAGCCTGCAGGTCTGCAGCAGGTCTGAAACTGGGGGAACCAGACCCAGCTGTACTGGAGACCATCCCTCTGCCAGCAGAGCTCCAGCTGTGACTGCAGGGCCAGAGCCGGCTCAAACGGGCTCCTGTTTCATATCCAAGGATTTGGGGTTCCAGCTTTTGAGATGAATAGACAAAAGTACAAATGGATGCTGAATTTGTGATATTTAATCTGGGTTTTAATAGGAATTTTTACTGAGTTAGTGTGGCACTTTTGTGCTGCGTTACATCAGTCTTAATAACCAGAGCTGGATACAAGGAAGCCCAAGGAGACAGTTGTCTTACTGTTCTTTGGTGCATAATTTGGTGCCAGGGAAGTGACAAGGCAGACATAGTCCTATCAGTGAAGTGGGATGTAGAAAAAGGAGAGGTGGCCATAAATGCATCTTCATCAGTGTTTCTGTAGTTTTCAGGTTGCTTCACAAATCCTATTTAATTAAGTCTTCTAGCACAGCAGTGAGGTACTTATAAGAACTGTGTGAATACTTCATTTGGTTTGGTGACTTAACTGATAAATTAGAAATAGTTTTCAGAGCAGTGAACTGACCCAAAATGATAGTATTCCTTTTGTCTAACCAAAACAAATTTTTTTGATTTACATGAAAAAAAAAATAAATCTTGGTGTTCAGTACTCACAGTAAAAGAAAACAGAGCCAGAGGTTTAAAAAAAGAGGCAGGTTCTGCTCTCTAACCAGATGTGGTGATTATGGCACTTTCAGTGCACATGAGAATGTTACACCTTAACATGATAACCTGTAACCCACACAGAGAGTTCACACACATTTACCAAATCAGGAAGCATCCTCTGTGCTGTAGAGGTTTTGACAGTGATTGAAAATGGGCAAAGTGTCTTTCTGTAATTTCTTTTAAAAGCCACATTTCATGAACCTTTTAAAGGAAACTAGCATTAGAAGTCTGCAGTTCCCTTTTTATGGTCGTTCCAGCAGCACTACTATTTAATTTGCACAGAAGGACTTGTGCACCTGGATTCCTAATGGTGGTAGATTCCAGCAGGCAGAGAAGGAGGAGGATGGCAAGCTCCTGTCTCTTGGAAATGTCAGGACCAGCCAGTGCAAGACTGCTCAGCAGGATGAAACCAGCAGGGAGTTGTGCTGTTTCTATGGTGATGATGCTTGCAGGGTCCAAGCAGCATCTTCAAGTCTCCTCCTGCCTGGGACTGAATCCTTTCTCCTGTGCAGCAGCCCCTGACTTTCCAAGAAATGCAAATGGTATCGTGCTGCACCCCAGTTTATAGATATGGCCCAGAACACAAGCTTGGAAAAACCCAGCTTATATCCCTTCAGTGCTAGTGATAAAGGCTTCTTATCCCACCTAAGTCAGAATATGTGCCAAAAAGTTGCAGCAGAACATAAAAAATACACATGGGTAGCTAAATTTTTCAACATTAATGTAAAATGTTCTGACATGCCATAACCATTAGACCAGCTCAGTTCCTGCAGGTAGGCTGGCCCAACAGACTCATCTTGGGTGGTGTCTGTGCTGTTAGGAGAAAGCATGATTTTATGAAGAGATTACATGGGATATTAAGTTTAGCTTTATATTTGTCCTCATGTTTTAAAATTATTAAAGGGCCAACAAGAAGCAATCTTTAAAAAAAGTATTTGTAATGTTTGAGCTTCATAATTCACAGTGCATCCATTAAATTTACAAAGGTGCTTCAATAGCATTAAGGAACCATTCTTAAAATACAAGAAAATAAAAATTGCATGTAAAAAAAAAAGCAATATTATAATATCATAGTAAATGATGAGGATTCAAGGGGGGGTTAGTTATGTTTTAATATTTTTGGCCCTGTTACAACTACAGTAAAACTTGCATGAAAATATCACAATTTTAAGCACAGCATGAAAGAGGTACGGGGAACTGGTGAAACAGGAAACTTTAGTTGATGCTGGTCTGTCTGAATATCCCATTTAGCTTTGTGACTTTTGATAGCAATTTAAAAATAAGAAGTTATTATTGGTCAAAATACTCTGTGTGTGTGTGTGCATATTGGTGCATGGTCATAAATTCCCAGTGTATGACACAGAATTCCTTCATGTGAAATGGCCAAAGCAAAATGCTTCAAGGGGTATGAGAGAGCTCCACTTTAAACCAAACAGAACACAACATTTTGCATTGTCATTTTATCCCTGTAAGCTCTGAGTTTGAAATCAACCTTTAGATTCCCCTGGATCTGCATACACAGCTTTATTCACAGTGCTCAGGTCAGCCAAGAAATGAATGTAAAACAGAACACCTGAGGCTGCTGGGTTCACTGAGCAGGTATAAACTGCTGTCATCAGGATGAAGAGATGGGAAAAGAGGCTGAAGAGGGAAAGACCAGAGTGACACAGACTTATTAGCATTTTCTTTTGTAGGACCGATGTCCTCACATTCCAATTAAGCAGAGCAGGGACTTACTGCTCTAAGATTCCCCCCCAGCAGGTAATTTTGGCACAGTTGCACTGTTGCACAGGGTGTTTGCTGTGCGTGCCAAGGCTGCCCTGGTGAGCCCTGCAGACGTGCCCGTGGCAGAGGTGCTGAGGGTTGGCAACGAGAGGCGCTGCCAGAGCTGCACTCCCGGCTCTCCGCATTCAGGGCACGTGCCCGTGTTATGCCTCCCTCCTGCCAGGGCACTTTGGTTTCCGTAAGTAAAGCAGCACATTCAGCTATCAAAGGGAAAGGGTGAAGGCAAAGAAAAGGCCAGGAAGTTCCCATGTTTAATGAACCTTTCATTCAGTATATACAGCTTCTCATGTAAACTGAGTATGTGGAGAAATCCCATGGAATTCAGACCAGGCAGTGTGTGGGCTAAATGGTTGAACAAGAAAGTAAGCAGAGATGGAAAAGGTTATATTTGGTTTTATTTGGTTATCAAATACAGTCTTTGTTATTTTGGGCAATCCTGTTCTATAATTCAATTCATAAAATGATGTATGGGTCACAATTTTGTAGTGAAAAAGAGGATAAGCACCACTGTTCCTTCCTCCACAATAAACTTGCATGAAGTAGGAGGTAATTTCTCACCGGGGTAGACTCCTAAGACCCTGAAAAATAATGATGGTCACTATTAAATTGTGTATTACTTACCCCAGTTCTTCATTTTTCCCCTGTGCTGGGTAGAAAAGCAGATATCTTCTGGAGCAAAAGTTAAATCCCTGGACTTTGAACTGTATAAGGATCTTTGGTTCCATGAAACTGGAATGCCAGTGTTCTCTATGTTTCCTTGCTTCCAAGCTGAACAAGCAGAACTCTTGGCCCTTTGCAGTAGAAGAGCTAGTGAGAACTCAGAGTGACTCTGCTATTTGTACACTCTGTTCTCTCTAACACAGCTGCAAGATGGTATCTAGATTACAGAAATTGTGTAATATTACTCAGACTATGTTGGATCATGTAACAGAAGCTCCTGCCATGAGTAGGGGATCTGATTCAAAGTGAGGGGGATATGGGCCAGTGCTTTGGTTCTTGCTTTCTTGCCATGGCACTGAAAATGAGCTGATTCCCATGGCTGTGGCCAGGTAGAGCCATAGAATATCCTATGTCCAGGACAAGGACACAGCCCGTTGCCAGAAGAGGTGCAACCAAAGAGTTCATTGCAGCTCCCATGTGTGTGCCAGTGCAGCAACTCTGGTGAGAACCAAGCAGCCAAGACCCAGCAGCACAGCCTCTACCATCTGACAGAGCTGCCAGAATAAGTACCCTGTGCTGATCTACCTCATCTAGCTGGCACTGAAGCCACTGTTTCCATGACTTCATTGTCACACCAAGGGAGAGGAGATGAGATGATGCCCAAATGTGCCTGTGCAGGCTGCAGCAAATGCTCTGTGGTGCACACAGGTCCCTACAGCTACAGTCACCCTAAGCAGGGGCTCAATATAACACCCACTCCTAACTCCTGATTCCTGAAACTAGGTTTTATACAGGATTTGGGCAGCCCACACAAGGTTTGCTGGTCCTCTTCTTAGGGAGCATTTTGCTCATACTGAATATATATAGGAGAGTTATTGACCCTGTTATTACTAATGTAAAACACTTCAGAAACCCAAATTGGTCTTTATAAATATTCAACAGGAGATTTGCTTATGATTGATAGTTTTACTTTTACATATGACATATGTAGGTGTTTTTTGCTTTATATTTTAAAACAGCATAAACAGAATACTGCATGTACTACATGTTCTGTGTGAGTGTGTAACTAGTTCAGCAAGCTCTGTACAAGAGCCAAATGCCATCCACAGACTAGATGTGACGTACATTTATCAAAACCAGGAAAGGGAAAGCAAATTTCAGCATGTTGGACAAACTGTACTTGCCTAAAATGTGAGCTTTTCTATCCCATGCTATCATACCTCCTTAATAACCCACTGTAATAAAAGCTAATAATGAGGCACGTTGTGATTAAATTAACTCGGCTGAACAAATGAAAATGTGGAATTGCTATGAATCCCAAAGAAGACAATTCAGGTGTGGGTATTAGCAGTTGACACACTACCCCTTGGATTGTGAGTGGGTAGCTGATCTTCAGATCTGGGAAGCAGGTTGGCCTGGTGCCACCCCTTAGAACTACAGTGGCTGGGCAAGATTGTGATTAAAACAAGACCATCACAGAACCTCAGAAAATTAGTTCACCAGGCTGTTTCATCCTATAGCCTGAAGGCTTAGATTAACAACCTGTGTCTAAGCGACAGACTTTGGATCTTCAAAGGCTGTGGAATCCTCCCCATAGGAGGCTCCAGAGCTCCACTACTTTTATCATTCTGAGAAAATCACCCTGCTTTGACTGTGGGTTAGATTGAATTTTTATCCAGAAATGAACTGATTCAATCTGTAACATTTAAAATGAATAATGAAAATAGCTTCTTGGTTAAGAAAGAAAAGCAGTAGGTTTTGTTTCTCAGAAATGCATACTGTGCTGATCATTAGCTTCATCCTTCTCTGAGGTGTGCCAGCTTTGTGACAGGAGATCCACGAGGATGCCTAATTACTTGCAGATGATTTGTGGCTGGTGTTGCAGGCATATGTCAATGAAATACAAGGTCTGTTTTGTAATACCAAGGCACTAATCCCACTCTCTTTATTAACTAAATGCAATTATACATGTCAAAAAGTAAACAATATTTACTGTTGTGAGAAAGTTATTCTTGCTGCCTACACAAGTCCCTGTGGGACCCATATTCTGCTTTCATTGTACCTATGGTATTGGACTGAATTCTGTTACAGAATTGTGTGTCTGGGTGGATATACATGGCTGGAGTGCTTTCCCATGTTGGAGGCAGGTCTCATCTCTAATTACTGACACGATGTCTTGGACATTCTATGTGGAGTAAAACCAAAGTAAACTGATGCCAGAGCTTAACTCTGACCTTTGACAACTTTTGTCCGTGCTGTCGTGAGTACCTGTTACAGAATTCTTCAAGGAGAGAGCAATTCACTGTGCAGTCATCACAGAGGTCAGTGATGGCTTTGTTATGGCTTGACAGGGAAGAGAATAGAGCCCAAGCCCTGATCTGAATCTTTGCAAAAAATACCACCAGAGGAACTGGGTACAAGTTAGTAGGTGATCAGATGTGGGGGGAGTCACAATGCTCAAAACTCCCTTTTCCCAGTGTTGTGTAAAACACCAGCCTCTGTTTGTTTAGGCACTCTCAGTACAGTCCCTCTGCCACGGGTACTTTCAGAGCTGTGAACAAGCTGGGAACAGGTATCAGCACAAGTGTTCATGGTGTCCAGATGTTCCTTCCCTAGGCTGAAGCATTAGGGACCGGGTGAGCTGTACATAAGTTATAATAAGATTTCTCAATTTTAGATTTGGCAGCTTACACTGTTTATTTCCTCTTATATTGCTTGTAGCATTTAAACTAAGCAGTGTTTTCAGGTAATTGAGGCACATGGGAAAACTGGTATTAGCAAAATCTATTTTTCTGTGTAAAGCATTTGGCAGAAAATGACAAGCTTTCAAGTGCTTTTTCCTTTTTAAAGTGCTTTTGGCTGTTATGAGTGGGGGTTAAAAAAATCTCTAGTGTGAACAATTGGCCGTTCACTCAGCATAGAATGGCTATGACTGTGTTAGCCTCTGCCCTTGGGGAGTGCTGTAAAGTCTTGGTAACAATATCAGAGGCATTTTGGCAAGTACAAATAAAGTGAGAAGGCAAAAATTATAAAGAAGGCTTCTGCTCAAAGATAAGCTTGAAACTACTGTAACTGCTGTAGCAGGAGCTACTCTTGAGTGCTTCCCCAGCCTGCTGACAGGAAGGATATGGAATCCCTGAGGACTTTTTGCTATTGCTTTGCTGAGAGTCTGGGGACAATCCAGCAAAGTTGCACTTCCATCTTCTTTTTTTCCAGCTCAGTGCAATCTGACAATTTTCTATCATATTTAGGAAGTATTTGTGATTGGATGGAACATGGAAGATCCAAATGATAAATGGCTTTGAAATAAACAGATCCTGGAAGTGGAGGAAGGGTGAGTACCTGGATGACTGAAAAGGATCTAGAAAGATGTCTAGTAGAGCTGACCAGATTCCAGCCTGACTTTTGCCACATGTCCCTTCAGAGCCTGTGGTATTTCCCTGTGTACTGCATCCCCACATCAAAAGGCATTTGTGCCTTTTGGCACTGCCCTCCCCACACTGGGTGCCCTGTTCCACTGGGGAGGTCGCAGAGCTAATTTGGCTGAATCTCATCTGCAGCCTGAGGGTGGAGGTTGTTCTCCATCGGGTTCCATAGCAGATGGAATAGATCTCAGGCAATAGGAAGTGTCAGAGGGAGAGATGTATGGAAAAGCCTGTATTTAGCTTCCAGGTCTATTTAGAGCTGCAGCAGAGCTCAAAGGCTGAACTTTATCTGTAGACATTGATTTTGTCCTCCTTTTGTTTGAATATGTGTTCATTTGGTGTGAGGCCTCTATATCAGGTATTCCTCGGGTTAAGGGTGTCTGCAGTGGCAGTTCCTACATCCAGGAGTGTCCTTGCTGCAAGGTGATATTTTGGGTGAAAGCCTCTATTCTTATTTAAACGAGAACAAGGAAGAAAGAATTACAGCTCAAAAAAAAAACCCAGAGGGAGCCAGCTTCCCTGCTGCTCAGGATGTGTTTTTGGGACTGTTTCTTAGGAGCCCTAACATGCAGGTATCCTAGTGATGAGGGAGCGAAGCCCAAATCTTTCTGCTCACATTTCTGAGATGATTTCTCTTCCCAAATCCATGACGCTTGTTCCCTGAGCTGCCTCCAATTCTGCTACTCAGCCTGCAAATAGCATCAGACTGCACAGACCAGCTGTGGGACTCACCAGCCACTCCTCTACTTCTATGACTTAGAGGTCAGAGTCATGTCCAATGAAGGCTTGCTAAAGGGGGACACATTAAAAAAAAAAAAAAAAAAAGAAATTCAAAGAACAACTTGTGTCCTTGCTTTTATTTGATGTCTGTAAGATTCAGTAGGATTTGGGAACCCAGCATGACATCAACCCCTGTTGTTTAAAGTGATTTTCATCAAGTCTTTCTCTGATCTTTTTCATCAGAGCATGTATATTGCTTCCTTAATGTACTATACTGCACTTCCCCTAACGAGCAGCACTTACTGCTGGGCAATCAGATACAGGCAGAGTAACCTTTTCACCCATCTGCTTTGAAGACATTTCTTTGTGTATTTTATTAACTGGATGCATTTATTAACATTGTGAGATATTTCATTAACATAAGCAAAAGAGAAGCCCCAGCCACCATTTACTGAAGGCACTATGAGGCAAGGTTTATGAATCTTTCATGGATCTAACTTAACATGCAGAAGGAATTGGGTGAAAGAGTCCACCTTCCTTCAAGGACTACTTCATGGCACACCTTGATCACGTATTCCAGCTCTTTCATTTATTTTTTTCAATATAATCAAATAATTTTTTCTGAGACAGCTGAAGACATGAGTCAGTGTTGAGTCAATTCAGCAAGATGGGTGAAATAAAAACTGCATGTTGTGGGTTAACCCACCCAGTAGACAGTTCAGCCCCACACTGCCACTCACTCATTGCCCTCCACTGGGACGGGGGAGAGACTTGGAAAGGCAGAAGTGAGAAAACTTGTGGGTGAAAATAACAGAAAAGGCCTTGATGCTGTTCAGTAATAGCCAAAACATTGGCGTGTTATCAGCACTGTTTTGGTCACGATTACAAACCGTAGCACCCCACAAGCTGCTACGAAGAAAATTAACTCCATCCCAGCCAAAATTATTACACTGCTGAGAAGTTTTTGATAACATTTCATTGCTAATTCAGAAAGAGAAAATAACTTCTTAAGTTGCAGAATTATTTCTGTACATGGGTAATTTCTAAGCTGTTGCTTATAGGATGGTTTAATAACTATATGACAGCTGTTCAAAACTAATTTTAACGGGAAAGGGAGATCATCATACATTACCTCAAGACTATTTTGTAGTTTAATATGTTTAAAAAGGGCGACAGATGTAAATAGCTGCTGTATTTCACTGCAGGAAGCAGTGACCCAGGCAGACTGGCATAGGCTGATGCTCCCTTTGTGCTATTTCCAGTTGGCAAATGGTTCCTGTTCTGTACTTCTTACTGTATTTTCTCTTCATTATTCTAGACTATCTCTTTTTAAAACCTACAGCTGAATTTCAAGGGACACATGTTCTTAACATATTTCACAGACTACTCTCCTATTTGGGAAAGTGCTCTGGAACATTGACTCCACTTGTAAGATTTTAGAGGAGTTCATTATCATGCTTCAAGCACTTAGACCCATTCCCATGGCATATGGGTTGACATTAGTCTGGTATATCACCAGTTCTAAAGCTCATCTTTATGAGGAGAGAAGACTTGAGCAATTAGGCCATCTGTGTATCTGTTTGCGTTTCCTCTCCCTTCCAATAATATTTTTAACCCAACTAAATTTGGCAGAGTGATACAGGTATATATAATCATATTGCCATGAGTTTTGTCAGAGTAGAGGGCTAAATAGAGAAGATGGGTCACAGAAGTGACCAAATAAAGATGAAGTCTGCAGGATGATTATTATTAGACACCAGAGAATCAACGTAAACAGCTGCTAATGCCTCCGTTCCATCAATGTGTTTCAAAACACAGATTGATGTTGGTGTCTAAGAAGCTGCGATCAATATGACGCCACATCTCATTATTTAAAATATTTATTTTGTAAGTAACAGACAGAAAGCAAAGAAGAGCTGTCTGGCTTAATGACCTGTCTCTGCATGGTCAAGATATCTTTATTTCTGAATGATACGGAGGCAATAACATGGCTATTCACAAATCCAAATTCTGTAACTGGCACTGAGCGAGTTAAAACTGGAGAGCTGTCTGATGGGTTTGCTTTCTGACTCACTGGGTATTTGCATTTTTTGGGGCTAGATATGGATCAGATCACAACGTTGTGTTTTCAGTTCCCCATGAATCAGAAAATCTTCAGATCAGAATCAGAGCTTTTTCTGGAACACTGACACCTGGTGTTTTGAAAATGATACACAGCTCCTGAGTCCTGCGCTTTCTGACTGAAAATTACGTTGTTTCGAGTTTCCCTTCTATTTTTTGCCAGTTGTCACGAAAGCCATCTAATTTGGGAATTGTCAGCAGAGATCCCAGCAGCCAGCACTAGGGCTGGCCCACACCACTGGGTTGTCTGTCCTGCAGCTGTGTTTCACCTCTCAGATGGAGTTTTCAACAAGTACATAGTCAGAAGAGCTGTGGGGCTTGGGTGTAATCTTCAGAACATTGAAACTGAGAAGTCACTGCAGTCACTGAACATGTTGGCAGAGCTATGAAGTCTCTTCAGACTCAGCTCTTGGGTTTATTCAGTCAAAATCCATAATTTTCTGATAATTGAACTAAAGCCCTCAATACTGGCAGCTGGACAAGGTCTTGCAGACTCAAGTGTCAGAAGCAAAACCTTGATGAACACTGGAGCGTGACTAATTCAACCAAAAACCTCACCCACATTTTGTTACCCACTGGCTTTCTGCCTACATGCATACTGCCAATGTTGCCACTAATAAAATTCCTGTTAGCATTGTAAATCTGTTTTGCTCTTTACTGCATATGCTTTGGGAATATCTGATAATGCAGAGCATCAAGGAAAAATGTTAATTATTGAGTACAAACTATTTGAGGTGCTACATTGCCATGAGACCTCCTTTCCCAGATTTCTCTGTTTATTATGGGCCTTTTATATACATAAGTGAGCAACAAGGAGGTGGGTGGGTATTTTGCAACTTAGTCTTGGCCAAGATGTTCATTCTTACGTACTGAAATAATTCTTTTCTCTCCTAACCTCTAATATGAGAACCTAGGAGGAAGTGCACCTTTTTCAGAGGTTTGGTGTTTTGTTTTTTTTTTTAATTTACATGCAGTCTAGCAAAGCCCACAAAGCTTTGTGTAAACTACAGAAGATTACTGAACCTACCGGTGGGCTCTTAATTATTTAAATTTCAGCACAGGATCAAGTACTTTGCTGGATGAGTTTCTGTAGTTCAGACCCAGGGCTGTTCTGGGTAGAGGTTCTGGGACAATTCCTCTTTCTTAACTGACTTTGATGGTCTGGATGGAATCAAGACATTTATCAGACAAGCAAGATCACTGAGTTTAAATCCTTTATGTGAGGTTAGAACACTACCTACAATTTACAGAAAATACTATTTGTTTTCACTTGGAAGTGTTCATGAGGGAATATCTTACAAAACATCTTAACACCAAGCTAGATGCTGTCTGCAAGGAGCTGTGCCCAGTGCACAGGTCAGCAGTGAAAGGATGGGCCCATCTCTACATATACCTATCTACACCTTGGCCTGTGCATGATTACACAGGGGTTCTATTTTCATTCACATCCTTTGCCCATGGTGAGTCTTCACCCGGAGAAATTGTGTTGTGAAAGGAGCTTATGGCATACTTCCATCTCTCTCTGAGTTCTATGATTTTGTCGTTATTATAAAACTCCAGTCTCCTCTGGAGACTCCTTTGGAGTCTTGATTTTGGAAAAGAAAGCTCAGTGTGCAACCAGACACATGAGCAAGTATGGTTGTTCAGAAACACCTGACCCAGAAGACACTATCCAATCCTGTGTTGTCACAGCCATGTACCTGCACAATTCACAGTCTCTCCTCACTTCTCACACAGTTTCTCATTATCTGTAATTTTCCCATTAATGTAGGACCATGTTTTCAGTCCAGTCAGTCAGAAACAGTGCTGTTGGAAGCAAACCAATGATTTGTAAGAAAGAATTAAAAATTGGCAATTGGTCCTCAGGAATATGATTGTTGATGCTTGTGGACAGTATTTACAAGAAGTCTTAGTGTGACATGGTGTAATAAACCAGAAGGTAATTGAAGATCCTGATAATGGATTCCAATAGTATATTTAAGGGCAGAAATTCTGTTTCCCTGCTTCATTAGTCACTGTGCCTTTTATTATACTTACTGTGTGTTTGTGTATATAAGCAAACTTTTACCACCCCAGAAATCACATGTAAGTCCTGTCAAATAGCATTTGATGCTTCAGATGAAAAGTTAGGCCAGAAGTGACATGTTACTCATTGAAATGAAGGACATGTCACACACAATTTCCTCTTCATGTCGGGTTGAGTCACTTTGCCCCCCTGTCTGGCATGTGAGATGTGTCAATGGCAGTGTTCCTATTTCATGCACAACATCTGTTTGTAGCTCACTGGTTAGATGAGCAAGTCCCCATGTCATCCCTGCCAGCTGTCTTATGTACTATTTCAAACTGCTCTGAAACATGAGGTTAACTTTAATATGGGACATGTCATGGGCTATGCTCATTTGGCTTTGCTCAGCTAAACCTTTGACATTGTCTGGAATTCCTCCTCGTGGCTGGCCCTGGCTCTGCTGTGGGTTATGCTGTGTCTCAAGTAGGTTGCTTTCAGAATAAGGGAAGGATGTGCTACTAGTCCTGCTGTCTTCACATGAACAGATGTGAAAATTGGCATGATGCTGAGATGGGGCATACAAATAACAAATAGAAATTTGCATCAAACTTTGGCTTGGCAATAATTTTGGGAGTGTGATTTTAATCCAGTCTAATTAGCCTAATTTCTATGCCTACTGAGTTTTCAGCATAAGTGTCTAAAGAGCCATATTTAGCAAAATAGTAGCAAAACTTGCAGTTGTCAGAGCAGATGCAGCTCCAGTCCATCTAAACAGGGAAATTGGTAGATTCAGAATTTGATACCACTTTTGAAGAAAATAGATTATGGGATAAACAGCAAATATACTGGCATAAACTCTTGCATTATTGTTGTCCTTTATGAGATGAAGCCAAGGATTATTCTTAGAGGTAAGCAGGATATAAACCAGGTCTGTCTGAGACTCAGCATTTTTTCAGCATCACTGTGAATGTGGATCAATTCTCTATGTTTTTCTCAGCCTGTTAGGCCCAAGATGATATAAAGTTCCAGCCAGAGTAGGATTTTCCCCATCCTGCTGTTCTTCACTGTTAGATAGATCCTTTGGGAAATGTAATTCAAGAGTCTGAAGTTTTTTGAGTCCTGGGTGAGAGATTCATGAGAGCTCTTACATACAGAATTTGCTTTCCCTGCTCCTGGACAGGTTCTGAAGGTTGTGATTGCACAGGGACACTACAGGGTGGTGTATTACTGAGACAGATTGGGAAAGAAGATTTGGTAGTAAGATCTATCAGTTCAGCTTAAGTTCCTTGTGATATCAGTTTTGTAGAATCACCCAGAGAGGATGACGGGCATATTTAATAAATCCTCAAATACATAAATAAATAAAAATGATCATCTGAACTGCCTGAAATATTAAAGAACATCGATAAATGAATTCTAACATTTTCAATTTGGGTCCCTCTATGAAACATGTTATTAAAATGGCTGTAAGTATATTCTGGCTCAAAAACTGGTGGGTGAATTTAATCTCCAATTTAATTTGCCTCAGAAAATCGTGACAGCAATGAGAAAGGATTGGTCAATGTCACATGATATTGTATCAATTCTTCTGATCAATGCAATTCTTTACAGGCACATACATCACTGTAAATCTGGTGTACTCCTTAACTTCATTTGTATTGCCCCTGGTTTGCACCATCACAACTGAAAGAATATCAGACCTTCTAATTTCTCTTTCTGCCCTTGCTCAGAACACCTGCACCTTTCATTCAAGGTTTTGTTGAGCAAGAATTCAAAAGAAACCCACAGGCTTTGGCCAAGGGAATAAATAAGTCTGTCATCTGTGAATATAAGTGAGAAGACAGGATGAAATGTCACCTAGGAGTTATTATGCAAAATAGAAGGAATGCAGAAGGCAAAACAATGTTAAAATTTAATTTATGTTTTAATATTATTGTCTTTTTATATTTTAAAGGCACGATAGAAAACTAAATATGACAAAAGGATAAATGAATGTAGCATAATTAGCACAAAAATTACACCTCATTTGTTTTCTGGATATTGCTCTGTCTGGATTATAAACGGCATGTGGATACAGTAGAAAGTGAAATAATTCAGAATATTAAATTCTTTTAAGATGGCGCCATGGGGGCCTTAATGTCTTGTTTCACTCCTGTCTCTAATTTACTGTTCTTGTGTTGTCAGCAATAACCCTTCCACAGAAGCACCCTCTCTGTCCCTGCTCTGAGCTCTGCCAGCTCCTGGTGCCCTGTCTGCAGCCCCAGCTAACGGGGGGGGATGATTTGGGCTGAGTGACAATCAGAACATGTTCCCTCACCATAATGTTCCCAGATAGAAGCTGAGATAGTGCCCATTCTTTTACTTTCTGAAGTGCCCAGCAGACATATCCCTTCAGGACCAGGTAATTTTCAGGGCATTTGATACCCTGACCAAAATCTTGTGTGGTCTGTAGTGCACCGGAATTTGTGTGAAGGAGTTCTCTCCACTCCTTTCCTACTACTTCACGTTATTTATGCTTTCAATAGAATAGAATAAAAGAGAAACAAAGAGAATAGAAGCAAAATTTCTGCAAAATTTTACTGGTTCTAGTTTCTGTGTAGAGCTGATAAAGTCTTTCTCCCCAAAATCTTATGTACTGGTCTCTCTTCTGATGAAGACTTTCAAATATAGATATTTTCCGAATTTGAAAGAAATTCTAAAGCTCTTCAGCTGTGATATCATAATATCATACAAAATAACTCTAGGAGAGACCTTGAGAAGTCATTGAGTCCATCTCTTCTCCCTTAGGCAGAATGAACTATACCTAAAGAATTGTCAAGAACAATTTATCATTCTAAGCTGTTCTTAAAAACCTGAAATGGTGGGAAGGCTATAACCTTACAGTCTGATCTCATTCTTGATATTCTTAGCACTACAAAATTTTTCTTAGGTTCAACTTAAATCTTCTCCATAGATTTTAAGGTCCATTGTTTATGTCCTGTGCTCGAGTGGGCAAGAATACAATGGAGGTCTTTCTCATCTTCTCTGTCTGAGGGTGTTCAAGCTTTCTGCAGGCTTTTGTGAAGCCTAAAGTAATTTTATTCAAGACATTCTGATCTCATAGTGCTAGATTTGCAACGTGATGTCTAGACACTCTAGATAATTAGCATTTTTACTTATTAATAGGAATCAGGGGGCCATGCAGAGATGAGAAAACATTTTATTTTTTTTTAAGCCTAGAGTATAATAATAGCTTGTCTGTGCAAGTGGTACTGGGTCAGCTAACACACAGTTCTGTGTTCCCAGTGTTATGGCACTGGCCCTGCTGCAGAGACATCTTGTGAACTCCTGGCAGCTTCCAGCAAAGGAATCCTTTGAAGTGGCTAAAAATTTAGCCTTGTTTCTTCACTCCTTCTACACCCATGACTAGAATCTGCTGGATAAATATCTGAGCAAGCCAGGGGCCATCTTTTCAGGTTTTACAGTCAATGTCATCAGGTGGCATCAACTCTATGAAGTAGGTACTAAGTAATGTCCTGGAAATGGATTTGAAATATTAGGAATACCATGTGGGTGTAGCTTCAGCTTAGCACAGAGTCCCTTCTTCAGTTGCATTACTGGTTTTCCTGTTATTAAATCTGACTAACATGTCTGCTCAGTGAACGAATACTCCAAGTGAGGCCTCAGAGAGCTCATTTGTTACAAAAATTTGAACTCATTATTTTTAAAAAAATTAAGCCAGATAATGAAATGATATTGTCGTTGTTATTATCCTCCGACATCATAAATTTAGAATTGAACAGAAAGTCTACTCCAATTAAAATTGTTGCATGGAACATAAACCCAGAATGCTATGATACTGGAAACATTTAGACATGCACATAAGCTTTTAAAAAAGTTCCCAGGCACAAGAACAAAGCTTTTATTCATTCAAAGGATAAGTCAGCTGAAGTGATCTTTATACATTAAAATTGCTGGTTGCACATTGTGCTAAAGAGGACACTCATCACAGAGGCTGAGCACAATAAACCAGAGAATGATCAGGCTTGAAAGAAAATGTGGTAGCATTTTAATAAGAAATGGAGTTTCTTTATGAGGCCAAAATGCTAAATGAGTTAACACTGGGCTTTCATACTAATGTTAAATCAGGAAAAAAGACTGAGATGAGAAGCATCTATATACCAACATTACATACAAATTTCCCTCCGCTCCCTGAAGTCTTACTTGTTGTGGCAAAGTAAAGACCTACATTATCCCTGAATTACACACGTTATGAAAGATGGGGCTTCCCACTGGGACTTGTGCTCACTAAGAATAAAGTTTTATAGCAGAATCCTGGTTCCAGTATTACAATTTTTTGAGGAAAACGGTGAGTAATCCTTGCTGAAATAGTACAGCCTCTAATTTCCGTGGGAAGAGCATTTTACAGAAAAGAATATGCGTGGTTTTGTCTCCCTTTAAAATAAATCCTTCATTTACGTCCCTTCCACTGGAAAACCAGTCCATAGGACGAGATCAGGTTACTAACACTCTTATTCTAAGTGGAAACAAGAATATTCATCACCTGCAGGTGAGAAAGGTGGGAGTGAAAGATAAAAAGAATGAACAATAAATTCTTCCTCTTGCCTTTTGAGCATTGTTTGCAAACCTAATGCCAGTGTTCTTTGTGTCAGTTAAGATTACTGGTATAGTCCATCTTAGAGAAAGAAAAGTATGTCAGGGAGCACATATCTGAGCAGGGTTTAGCTGTGTTTCATGATGCACAGGCTTGTGGAGCTGATTGCAGCACGTAAACAAAAGATAGGGCAGGATGTTTTGACTTCAATCACTGTGACAGCAGTCAGATACAAAATCTACCCTCAGATGTTGTAGCCCAGAGTAAACAATGAAACTCACTGAGAATCTGACATCTATTTTTTTAAGAACCCTTTTCAAAGAGACAATTACTCAGACAGGCAAGGGTCTATTTCACCTGATGTTTTTATTTTGAATAAATTGGCAGCAGGAGCTGACGGCTTTGACAATTGTTTGTCACAGAGATGTGCAATGCATCAGTATCTGTAATAATTAAGCTTCATGTTTCAAAACATCCCAGCAACTACAAAGGAAATCCCATTAAAAGGAAGGAGAGCTATACTCCTGCTGGATCTACAGTGAAAATATCTCTTCCTCCCAATCCCTCATACCTGAGCGATTTTGTTTGCCAGAAAATTTTTGGTGTTGTGCATAATCCTAGAACTCCTTGGTGGGGAGGTTGACATCATTGATGCTGATCTGGTTGGCACATATAATAATTGGAAAATATGGTTGAAAAATATAATAGACTCCTAAAAGCAAAACCAGACTCAGAGAAGGAACGATCTGTTTTTCTGCTTCGAGAAAATGTTTGACACAATACACAGCAGCTAGTGGAAGGTGCTACTGTTGATTTGCTGTCTAACACTTGCTTATTTAAAAAAGTTTTATCTATGTGCTCTCTCTCTTATTGTTTTTTTCATAGGGAAGCTTCTGCACATCGCATGAAATCCGTGCAAGAGCTTAACTCCCCATGACCACAAGACCAGCACCAAGCCGATTAATTCTGCTTATGCAAAATACTCTCTCTCAGTCTGAAGCTTTCATTCAGGAAAATATGTGAGTGTCTGAGTGAGACACAGTTGTGCCCCTAAACCCACACTGCCTAGAAGGGTAATTATTCAAAGAAGAGGTGTTAGGGTGCCAGTCACACGCTGGTTTTGCTCCTGAAGCCAGAGCTACAGAAGAGGATAAGGAAAGAACACACATGTGTAGTGAGAAAATATTTTCAGCTATTATCAATAGTATAGCAAACTGAAAAGCCTTTGGCAGAACGGGGCTATTTTGCCAGCTGCCAACCTCCATGTCTCAAGTGCTGTCTGAAGCACAGGGTGACACTCCTGCCCTTGCCCCAGAGATTTCTCCTGGGGCACGAGGGAGACAGCAGCTACCCAGGGACAGCCAGGGCTCAGAGAAGCAGCACTGATAAGCAGGGGCTTCAGCTTTGCAGCCCAGCTGAGGATCCTCTCTGATCTGGTATTAATTGAAAAATCATATACAGAGCTGAATGGCAGAAGCTCTTCTAGCTCAGCTCTGCTTGGGTGTGAGAGAGGAATCTGGGAGTCCTTTCAGGAGTCCTCTCCAGTTCAGGGCAGAGATTGATTCCTGTCTTCCCCTTGCAAACCTTGGAGGTTAGGGGTCATGGCAAGCTGAATATGAGTTAACAGTGTACTCTGGCAGCCACCAGAAGAATTCATAGTTCTAGGATCCTATGCAGCTCCCCTGAAGGAAGATAGGATTGCTTGCTTCCCTAGACTTTATGAGACACCCCACAGCCCCATGATCTTTTGTACCTGTGTCTTCTTTTATGACTCTGCTCATGCATCACTCTTCCTTTGTGGACATTATAAAATTTATTAGCCTCTCCTGCTATAGAAACCCAGTCCTTCCAAAACCACTGGGGAAAGGCATCCATTGCAACAGACAGACAAGCCTACAAGTAAATCAGCTATATAATCTTAAAAATAAGTTACCTCTTCCTCCAAAAGCTGTCTAGAGAAGAAAAATAAAAACACTCAAAATGCAGAGAGGGATAGAGGGATGAAAGCAGCTCATACTCACTTGAAATAATTTCATATTTATATGAAGGGAGACCATATATTTTTAGATTCCGCAGGTGCCTTTTCATTTGATTTTGACAGAATAAAACAGAATCTGCTGCATGGAAATATCACAGAAATACCTTGGAACTCTGGTGAATAAAGAATTTCTGTAATAGCAGTAGCAAAGAAAAACACTTAACTGAATCTTTTTTAAGCCTAGCTCCCCTCCTTTTTCTTTAGCTTTGGCAAGATGTAAAAAAGGAATTTTCTGAGGTGTGCTGCTCTCAATCTATTAAGGAACACATACATAAATGCACCTAGAAAAAACATAGAAGATGAAGATGGCCCAGTTACAATAGAATTTAAATTTAGTTTTCATGTGGTTACCAAGCCTTCAGCTGCATTCATTTTAATAGCAATCGGAGGACACTTACTCCTGCTGAGTATTACTTTCTTATAAAGGAAGCTGGACACATTCAGGGACCAAAGCTGAAGTTAAAGATGCAGGATTATTTCTTTTCCATATAAATGATTTCTTGCATATTTTTTTTCACTTCTTCAAGCAACAGAATGAAATTTCACTCTCCTCCGGGAGCAGAGGGGACAAAACATTTAAAATGATCGAAGTGGCAAAAGCGTCTTCAGATGTTACTTTTTCAGCAGCAAACTTCACTGGAGATTGCAGCTGTTGCCTCAGGGTGAGTTTCTGATCATCACACAAGGATGATCAGAAAGGTCATAGAGCCCTTGATTGCCTGTTTCCTCAGGGGGATCCAGAGGACTGGGATAGGAGGGAAGTTGTGAGTTGCCACTTCACAGGCCTGTTGGGAATGGCCCTGAGCAGGGGCCCATGCTCTGTTGTGTGTGGAGATTTTTCTGAATTTCTTCATATGAAAGATGCAGGCAGCAAGTGCTTACACAGACTGAATCACAGCGAGAAGCTTCCTTTTCAGAAGAGATGTGGTTTCCCACCTACCAACTAAAGGCACCAGCTGGAGAAAACGTTAATTCGAGTCACTTTAGGAGCCCTCTAGACGCTTGTGGGATTGGTTCAAAGGAATGAGCCTTTGCCCATGAAAAAACCACTTTGATAGAGCTGAAATATGGAATTAAAGTGTGATGTAAGATCCCTTACATAGGGGTCTCACCTACAGACTTGTCCGGTGGTAGCCCGTGAGTCTGAATGGGAAGAATTCAGATTCCTCCTACCTTCCCCTTCACAAAACATATAGGAAAGAACCTATACAAGATGTATAGGAAAGAACATTGTTAGAAATCAGAAAGAGCAGGACCAGAGGTTTCTTCAAATGTCCCTGCAGGTTGGGTTGTGAATCCTGGTTTAGGATCCTGCCATCTCTGCCAATTAGTCAGGGATCAGTGGAATGCACCCCACTCGAAAGATGAGAAGCATCAATATGTTTTATTGAGGTAAAATAATAATTTGTCAGAGTTCAGTAAATCTGATGGAATTTAATACAGTTTGACAGTGGTATAACAAGGCTCAGTAAGTTTTATGGTAAGGCTCACCTTATTAATTACTGCATGGAAAAAAGGAAAATTGAGTTAGAATGGTTCACACAGAGACCGGAGATGCAAAGGAAAAGGAGGAGCCTCCCATCGAGTCGTGAGGTTCAGAGAGGATCCCCTAAAACTCTTAATGGAGCCTGGGTGTGGCTGGATCCAGTTTTAGTCTCAGGCTTGGACAATGGTTTATTTCTAATGGAATTATCCATATAAAGCTTATAAAAATTTATATTGATGCAGTCAATATTAGAGAATAGTTAAAATAGCCTGAAATAGAATTAGTTTGGTCAAAAGACTGAGAGGTTGAGTTTCTCCACAGAGGCATAAGGGCAGATTTGGGTTGCTGACCCCTAGTTCATGCCTGAGCATTGACCAAAGGCAATTCTGTGGTGGTTGCTGTGTCCTTCCAACCTTTGGTGCTTTTCCAGTGTAGCCTCACTCCTGTGAAACAGAGATGTTTCTGAGAGGGTGAGGCTGTGTCTAGATCCATAAACAAGAGCTATAGCACACTGAAATGGAGCTTTGTGGTAAGTTCTCCTTCTTCCAATAGAAACATTAAATTGGTTTGAAAAGAGAAAAAGGAAAGATGATATTTAAAGTTTGATGGAAGCAATTAAACTTCACTTTTACTGGAATCTTGTGACGGACATGGTTAACACGTGTCTACTGATGGTACAGCTGGGTCTCCCTTTTTATCTGACTGTGCTTAACTCAGCTTGAAGAGAAATTTGGGAATGGGTTATCATCTCCCCTGTACTTTCCAAAAAGGAAGGAGTGACACCTCCAAAATGGGGAAAATCACAGGAAATATTATGTAAATCCAGTGCCATGTAGCTCTCTTTCCCCTGGGAAATATTAGACATATTTCCTAAGAAAAATCAGCACATATTTAGCACAACTCACTGCATTTCCCCAAGAGATAGAGGACTGAAAAAACACAGAGCCTGAAGTACGTGCAGGCCCCTCTGCAGTAGTTCACTATGTGGCAGAAAAACCTACATTATGTCTGCTCAGAGTACATTACTCCCCTGGCCTCCTATTCCTCATCTAAACTGGGCATTAAATTCAGACTGATTTAATCAGCAAAAGAAGGAACAAAACAAGAAAAAAAAAATGTCAGAAATGTTACAACATGCTTAATTTAATTGGATTTTCTGTTCTGAATCAGAAGAATGAAAGAAACATTAAACAGAACATGCCCAAATGTTAAGGCAGCATGAACAGCACCATCTGTCACAATATTTCTCTAGTTATTTTTAATCTCTTACATAGTTAAAATTACGTTTTCTTAGTGAGAGGCATTATTGTAGAACATTTATCAGTTATAAACAGGTGGCAAGGTATTCATTATCCCCAGGATCTATTAGTAAGAATAAATGACTCTGGGAGAGGTAATTGTACACTTTTCATGCTCTGCACCACTCAATATTTGATAGAAATGTCAGAATTGTCATATCAGATCATACTTGAAGGTCTAGTGAGTTTGTAACCCTTCCTTTGAAGGTGGCCACCACCACGTATGTCAGGGAAACCTCATGATAAAATATCTTACAAAACAAGCTGGTTTGGGGGAAAAGATTCTTCTTAAACCTTAAGCAGTTACTGATGACCTGAATTGAGAGAGCACAGATTATTTTACCCCTCTTCTGTGTCTATAAGTGTGTAAACCTGTTAAGATCCCACTGAATTCTTGCCTTGAAGACCACAAGTGGTCTGACCATCACTGCTCCAACAAAAGTGTTGCAAGAAAGGGCTTGAGCAGATGCTCAGGTGTCTCAGTGGCACTGACTCCTGCACTGGGAGGACATCACTGAGCGACTGTAGGCGTTTGTGGTCAAACATGGAAAAGCAGCCTTCTCACATGAATGGTCTGGAGATGCATTAGGGCAGACATTTAGCTGGGATGTATCAGCAGAGCTCCACTGATGTCAGGGATTTGTACCAACTGAGCATCTAATCTGCTCCATGCACATGCATGGAGTTTCAAATTTTACATTTCTCTGTTGTGAAAATTATCAGAGAATAAAAAGCAAATAAAAAGGCTTCTTGAGAGAAGCACTTTTTAAAGACACATAAAGAACAGTTTCTCTTAGCACAACTTGGCTCATTTCAGTCTCCTTAGCTCTTAAAGTTTCTCTGGGTTTTGTGTCAAATTCCTCATTTCCTTAGAACCTGGCTTTGCTTTCAGATCACCTAATGAAGATGCTTTTTGAAAAATACAGGAGCTAGGAAACCAAATGTTTAAAGCAATTTCATTTGAGCTGCATTTTTGTGAGCGTGCACCTCCAACCAAGCTATCGAGTAATCCTGGGCTGTTAATCCCCATGAAATAGAGGATCTGGCTGTGGAGCAGCTGGCCCTGTGGCTCGGTGACCAGCCCTGTCTGGAGCTGACATATGCTGGCTGGTCTGTGCAGTGGCAGTGCTGGCACAGGCTCTGTCCAAGCTCATTAATTTAACCTCCATCCCCAGCATTCCCATGCCCATGTAATGGGATGTGCACCAGCAGGATCCCGAACCCGGGCAGTCCCTTTGTGTCTGCAGGATACCACTGGGGGTATAAGAGTTCAGGCCCTGGGGGTGGGGTATTTATAATGCCAGATGCCTGATTATAAAATGCTACAGTTTAATGGACTGCCACAGTCCCAGCGTTGCCAAGTCTTGTGTTTTTATCATGAATCTCATAATATTTGATGTTGTACTCCAAGCTATGACATCTGAATATTTGGGATTATGGTCAAACTATTCACATTTACACCCTTGTTTTTAAAGGTTATTTTGTAGCTCACTAGCTGTGAAGAAAAGCTCACATTTGTGACCCTAAATGTACTGTTATCATCTCCAATTTTGCAAATACTTCACACAGCCTATGTATAATTCCTGCATAAATACATTTTGGATGCTGTGAGGGATAAAACCCCTCCTCTGGTAGTGCTTGCTGTATCTCTTTGGACAGCAATGGCAGTTTAGCTGTGAGTTGGTTTGTGCTCTGCTGAGTCATGCACCAGGGCTGGCAGAAAAAAAAATTGAAATACTCCAATCCTTTATGAAATTGCTCAGAAGAAAACGGGCACAGCCCCAAACACCTGCTGTTGTAAATGGAAAATGCTAGAGAGATGGAAATAAAAATGTTGGGAATTTGGCTGAAAATGTCTAGGAAAAGGCTTCTGTTTGTTGTAAAAGCATGAGGCAGTATCAAAATGCTTGAAGTGTTTATGGAAGAGAGGTAAGTCTCTCCTTTTCATGACTGTTACTGAGTTTCCATGTTTATCCCAGCGGGAAGGAGAGTGCACAGCAGGGACATTCTCTGGTCCCCACCTGTATGGCAGGAACCCCCTGCTCAAACCAGGCACTCTCTGACCCTCCTCAACTGCCCCAGGAAAGGCCAAAGTTACCTAAACCCAAATTTATTTGGTCCTGTGTGATTTGGGCTGCAGTTGCTGCTGTGGGTGAATAAACACCAGATCCATTTGTTTTGTTACAATTATCTTACATCTCTTCAAACAGCTGCAGCTAAAGCCGAGCAGACACAGGCTTGTGCTAAATCCTGTGTGGGCCATGGAATTCACAGAGCTGGGAAACAGCTGAAACACAGAAGTCCAATGGTTGAACCACAAGGCTTTAGGAAAGGGTAGAACCCAAAATCTGTTACTGGAGGGGTTTACTTCATCTTGCTTGTTCTGTTACCAGAGATGATGGGTTTAAAGAAGGGAAACGTTTCTCACAATGAAAACTTCAGTGAAAAGTTTTATGACTTTAATACATAAAATAAATAATATTTTTTTTGCCGTAACTTTAACTGTAATATTTCTGTTAAGTACTTTAATATGCTGCTATGTAGAAGGACACATTTTGTAACACGCCATTGCTTTGAGAAGCAGAAAAACAAAGAAAGGGCACCCAGAGAAATGTCCTACCTCTGACAGAAACCAGTTGCAAAATAGCTGCTTTAAAAGAACCCCTTTTCTGGACATTATGAAATTTAAAGGAATGATCAAAAAAAAAAGTACCAGAAAAATGTCCCATAAGAAGGCCTGTATGGATTGACAGGAGTCTCTAAATGTAGTTAATCAGCAAAAAAATCTTCTGGGAAGAGGTTTTTTTTAATTGTGTACTTCACTCCTTTTTCACAGGTAGGTTATTTTTTATTGACATCATGTCTCTTTTGTAAGAGATTATATGGATTTCAAACATAAATAATGTAGCTAATGCTTATCCAATGTGGATGCTTATCCAATTACTGCATGCAAAACAGTTGTGTCACAAATAATCTGGAGAGCAAACCTGAAACCCTGACCATGTTGGAGTCAATGGAATATTTCTGTGTGCTCAGTGAGATCAGGATTTTTCTTGGAAGAACTTCAAACTAGTAAAAATGACTGTGGTCAGGAAATTAAAAATAAAAGGGGTGGATCTGTGTTTTCAGGTAAGGGAAAACCACAAAATCCTCTTGGCAAACAAATGGTCTTAAAATACCGGATAACATTCCTTTGTACAATACAAGCACCCTTTTAAAGCACACAATCAGCACTGAAAGACATAACTTACACTTCTCCATTAATAACCTGCTCAGGGATTTATGGGTGAAACATATAGCATTGGGGAGAGTGTCAGTCAACAGAACAGATGTTGAAAGCTGTAAGAGGCTTATATGGAGATTATATTCACAATGTATTTCAGGAATACATGTATATTCTGCCTTCAAATTCTATTAGCTGATGAGTGTCCATCAGCTTATGGGCACTAAGGCTCACCTTTGAGGCTCAGGCCACAGACCCTGGAAACAAACAGAGCCAGGAAATGAGGAGGCTCCTGTACCTCCCATGCCATTGGAGCCTGTGGACAAAAGGCTTCATTTAAAAACACTTCAAGAAGTGGAGAAACAGATCATCTCCCTGCCTGTCACTGCCACATCATGAGAACCTCTAAGAAGTGCTGGCTGAAGACAGATGCAAAACTTAAAGTAGCAAATGGACCAGTCTGATAGAGGCTCGTGCCTACCGTGGAAGGTAACCATGGGACACGAGAATTTTGATTAAAATGCCAGCAGTAACGTGGCCCAGCAGCCAGTATTGAGGTCCCACTGCCAGACAAGAGCAGATCAACTACTCTGAACACTGAAAGTCTTGAAAAGGCAGTGAGTTCAGAAACAAGAAAAGGGGAAGAAGCCAGTGGATGATTTAGATGAACAAGTTTGAAAGGAGAAAAATCAGCAAAGAGAAATCAACTGATGTCCACTGCCTCACAAAAAATGTGCTGTACTCTTCCTCTGCAATGATTTGTTTGTGTGATGAAGCCCTTAGTTTGAAAGCAGACCAGACCAGGGGTTTTTTAATTTGTTATGCTTTTCCCTGCAGAAAGAAAACAATTTGTCAAATCATTCTCACTCTCCTTTACCACGGTTTGTCTCTCATTTCCCAGTTTGATCTAATGCTGGAGTTTCATTAGGATGTAGCCCTGTGACAAGTGCAGAGCACTGTGGGCAGGGGGATCTGTGAAGGTTTAGGAAAGGCTTCCTTACTTTCTTTAGAAGATTGGGCATGGTTTCTTTAGATGTATTAATCCACATATTGATATAATGCATTATCATTAATATTATCATTAATATAAGTATTATCTTTCATTACCTCTGCCTCTGTGGAGCCAAAATGGGCAGTGCCTATAGAGGGACTTTATAATATCTTGTAAAGGCTATTAATTGAAATAGAACAATATCCAGCAACTTGTGATAGGTACTATTTAATAAAATTCTTGACTGTTTAGATTTATGATTATTATTCATGATGGTAAATTGGAGAGAGTTGCTGAAACAACAAATAGATCTGATTAATGTGATTCTCCTTTTTAAATCTCTTTTTTGCTTATATCTACTACTCATCTTCTTATTCAGCTTTGGCTGATTTCTGTCTTGTTATCTTGAACTACTAAAATTAGACTTCATCAACACAATAGACAGATGTAGACCTTTGTTCATTAGCAGGGCAATTATCTCGAGACAAAACCTTTGTTGATGTGCTGAGTACACACAGGAAGAATACTCAGACCGATGTGGTGCTAAACCATGGGGTTAAGTCTGAATACTTGGGTCCCACTGAATTCAGTCAGGCTTATTACCCTCTGAATACTTTAAAAAATGCCTCAGCTTGCAGCAAACACTGAAAAAACTGGAAAAAACCAAGATTTTACAATTGGTCAGATATAGCTTACTGAGCATAATGAACAGAAAAAGGAGAATATTGGAAAATCAATTACTGACAGTTAAATATCAAATTCAACATTGTTACATATACTTATTTACATAATTTTAGGAGAAGTTCTGTAGTACCTTTCAAGGATAAACTTAAAAATTCCAGTGCTTAGTGAAAGTGCCAAGCATTTTCTGAGTAACTAGTGGTCTGGTAGGCAGGACTGAAAGCAACAATCAGAGTTGTAAAAGCAGGGTGGAAATCTGTGAGTGGATTGACATGAGCTGTTGAGGAAAATGAAAAGTAGGAGGACAGAGTTACTGAATTTGAGGTAATAGTGAGTGAGCCAATGCATTCAGTGTGTCCTTAAAACACAGATCCTCCACCTGATTTGTGTCCAAGTGCTGTTCAGAAAAGCACTGGAAGGAGCTCAAAGACTACTTTGCAACAGGCCAGTCACTGCTGCATTTTACAAAGGGATATTTAGGGAGTCCTTATTACAGGTACCTGATCATTTTCTGAGTGAAAAATTTCTTCTCTTTCTTTATGACATTTAAAAACCTCCTTACTCAGGAAATGTCTGCAGGAGAACAGGTGTTGTTTTTCCTTTGTGGAAAACAGTATTGTTGCTGGTTGCACAAGCAGTTCTGTTAACCCATACTTACACTGCCCAGGCATTCAGCTTCCACTGAATTCCATTTCTGCTGAAGCAGAACATCCTTTAAGAGCTTGTGTCTAATGCACTTTCTGAATTTCATGTTGATGCAATGCTTCAGCTGAGCCTTTTCCGGACTATACTAAGTTCATGAGGTAGAATGACAGCCCATGGAAAAACATCCATTAACTTCAGTTGCTGCTGGTCTAAGCCTTTAATGACAACGGAAGCCCACATTAGGAATAGAGAAGGCACTGCTATTTGTGTGTATTTTCAAGCTTTCTGTATTTCAGACACACAGGTGTGTGTCAGTGCTCTGTACAACAGAGTCTGCTGCTACATTTAATGAGCAACTCGTTTCACTTTGCACACAGTGCCTTTCTTTTTGTAAGATCCCGGGGCACTTAGTGAGATATTGATAATCTGAATTATGACAAGGAAGACCTGCTGTGGGCTGGGGTACTGCAGCCCTTCCTGCAGCAGTGTGTGCTCTGGGCCAGGCAGCAGGGCCATGGTTTGCCACCACACAGACACGATGCACCAGCTCCCTCTGGCCCCAGGTTACCTCTCCCGCTCCAGCAAACCTCCAGCTACTCACAGCAACTGCACAGCAATAAAACAACTCAGTGTAGCAAGTGGGTGGACATTAGTTCCATGTGAATCTGTGAAGGGAACATAATTACTGTAGGCAGAGCATAATTACTCAGAGTGGAATCTGGCTTGAGCTTTATGAGCTAAAGCTTTTCTTTAGGGACAAGTAGTGTTGAGATTAAAGAGCATAACGAGTCTGTGCTTTTGTCTTAGATTTCAGATGGAAGATGGTTAGTTCATGAGCTCCAAGCACCGTGATGGGACATTAGTTCATTCATCTGTCACCTGCACGAGTGAGATTTCTTATTGCACTTTCTTGAACACGTGGAGAGATGGAGTCTCAGTATTCACTATAAAGTTATGCGCCTTTGAAAGCTGTTAAACCAGCTCCTGCACCTTGTTTTATTAAAGTTCATCCTGATCTTCTGCTTCCTGTTGCCTACCTCCCAGAAAACAGAAGAGTCTTCAGAGGGACTTAAATACCATTAGCCCAGGGTCTTCTGTCAGTTTTTACAACTTACATATTATCTTGTATTACCCTGATCAACTGGTAGACAAGAAATGCTTTATGCTGGCCATTTAGTAAGATACATTAATTCAAAATTACAATACAGAATTATTTTAGATACATTGAAGGGTTCTGTAGTTTCAGTTCTAAGGTCTAGTACATTGATTATGTGGCATATTTTCTTCTGATTGCACTGCACTGGGATTTGTGTTGGTCACAAATACAAAGCCAATTTCCATGTGAAAATTTTTAAAGTAAGTGTTGAACCTGTGCTCCTGATTTATGCATAGTGCTGAAGCCTTCGATTACTCGTTATGTTTGGGTTTTGATACACCTGCTATATACATTTTTAGTATAAGCAACAAAAAAGGATTTCAGGAAGACACCAAATTTTCTGGTCTTAAACTACAGACATGGGATCCATGAAAGCTGGACTTGATGAAAAAATATGAGCACACAAAGGGCATGTGAAGCCTTTATGTTGGCATCTTGTAATGCTGAGTGACTGATTTCACAACATTGACATTTCTCTGACGCTGAATTTTTATGAAACTGGATATATACATATATATATTTGTTTCTGAAAATGTAGTAAATGTTTTGAGGATTAAAAGGTAATCTCCTTTCTCCAAAATCTTACTGTCTAATTTGAGACATAACTAAATACTGACATATTTGACATAACTGACAAGAGACATTTGGAAACCCAAAAGATATGGCATTGGCTCTGGAAAATTGCCAATTGTAGATGGGGAAACTGATGCACAGAGAGGAAAGGAGCACACAATAGTTGGGATTATCTATAGAACTGCACTGGTGCCTCTGTAATCCCTGTGCAGGGCTCTATTCCCTTTTCCTCTTTTCTTGTTTAAAACATTTCCTTTTCATTAAATTATCTAGCATAGGAAAGGGATTCTTTTGAGTGTGAAGTAAGATGGATAATATTCCTTACAATGAAGCAGTCTTTACAAGAAATATATTAATTTTCAGTGCAGTTTTCCATTTAACAATAGTTTCCCTGTCTGTTCAGACTGGGTTTTTTTTATATTGTGGGACAATCAGTGACTTTAGACCTGGAAAGCTGTGCTGGGTAGGAGGAAAGAGGGAAAAGAGAGAGAGTGTTAAATCATAGCTGATATGATTTATGGCTATGTTTTTTCACATCATCATTATTTAACTGCTGTGATATTCAGTCCATGAAAAAAACATTGTGTGGGTTTTAACACCTGAAGGCATGAACAGAAATGTAGCTTATTCTTTTTTAAATTTTATTTTGGAGCAAGAGAAAGGACCAAGATTGACAGCACCTGGGGAGAACAATGCTTTTCTTAACCACACAATACGTATAGCAGAGGAAGTGGTTGTAGGAATATCCTTGAAAAAGCCAAAAACACAGTGCAGAGGACTCTATCATGGAAATAAAAAAAAAATTCACTCTTATACCTTCCATGTTCCTGATCTCTCTATTCAGATTGCTAACGAGGGTGTTGAATGACTAAGGCCTGCACATTTCTGCCCATCTGTCTGCTAAAGTATATTAACTCACGTTGCATGAGCCACCACACACTCAACAGACGGTAACAGCTCCCAGTCACTTCTAATTTAATTCAGCTTTGGACTGATAACCCCAAGCTCCCATGAAACTTAAAGGGAACCTTTTGTTGAGCCAATAAAAGTAGAGAGTCCTCTAATGTTACCATTCTTCTGAACTGTGTCGTAGGCTGTTTCCACCAAACTTTCCTTTTGTCTGGGAAAAGAAACACTGAACCAAATTCCACTGCACTGAATACAGTCAGTCACTGGCAAATGTCTGATCTATGCACAGACCCTTGTCCTTGGGAAGGGTTTGTACAGGCTATTTCCTACAAAAAGCACAGGCAAAGAAGTTTGTGGCAGCCCAAAGTGGTAAATTTATGTAGAATAGCACAGAATTGTATCAATGTACCAGCTCTGGTCCCAGCACTGGGTGAATATGGCTATTATTTTGGATCCAATCTCATATGTTGCAAGATATTGGGGACCTACATTAATGATAACTGGAGATGAATTTGATATCCTTGATACAAATCCAGATATTTAAGTGAAGTTACCTGTGGGTCGTCTTGTGTTAAATAAGGCAAGAATTAAATCTCTAAGATTAATATCCATAATGTCTATGGTGTCCTGAAACCTTAAAGAAGAGAAAGCTGTCATTCCTCTAAAAAAAAAAAAAAAAAAAAAAAGAGAGAAGAAGAAAAGCCTTAATTCCTTAAATTTCATCTCCTTCTTAAGGAAAAAGTACTGACTCTGAGATGTCACTGGAGCATCATTGTGGTTGCCTCCTTGTTGGTCAGATTTGGCCCTGGGTTTCGTTGTGATTTAAAGTTTGTTTGAGTTTATCATCTGCATGTACCTTTGTGACAGTGTTTTATATCAAATAGGAGAAAAGATTTGTCCAGACCTGTTAGCCAGATCTATATTTTATGAAAATAGCACCCCACTTCAAAACATTATTATCCCTCCAAGAGCTTTTGCATTAATAAAATGCCAAGTATAAAGATCATTCAAATGCCTCAAGTAGGCCTTGATATTAAAAAGCTGTATTAGCAGGATATTTTTTTTTAAAAAATGACTTTCCAGAACTTATGGGCAATCTTAGCATTCTGGTTTTCTTTAACAGTGGATTGCAAGGCAGCTGCTTGAACTTTTGGGGATGTTGCCCTGAGTTCAGACAGTGTTATTCTGTTCAATGGTAATTTTGTTCTATGTGAAGGAATTCATTGCTCTTCTTTTCCTTTCATTTTAACAATGCAGAACCCAATAGCTCTGCATTCTTTACGTGACTGAATGGAAGATAATATTTGCCATTGCTCAAAAGGGGTAGAAGATTAGTTTTACTGATTTTTTCATTACATTTAAAATAAAACACAGTTTGTTGTATGTGTGACTTTGCTTTTTATAACTGTTAGAAGTGTAGGGATGTTAATACTCACCATCTGCTGTGTGGCAAAAGTAACTTGTTCATAGGTATCTTGCAAAAAAGATATTTGCTATTTTATAAGTACATGTATATAGGAAGAGTATTAATGAATAAGTACAATTAAAATGTAAAAATTTATAAGTTTTATCCTATACATAAAGGTGTTTAGCTATGATATACATGCTCTTGGTTGTCTCACTACCATTTCCAGATATCTCCCATGGGGACAAGAGAAGAAATCTTCTGAATGCCTCAATCCACTATTTTTACATGCCTGCAAAGTGATGTAAAGCACAGAAATCAACTGCAAGTGAGGAGTTGTAGAATCAGGCCTTAATATGATTTGGACAATTTAGTTGAAGTAATTACTTTAATCTCTTTTGATTCTCTTTTTTTTCACTTGACTTTTTTCATAATCACCTTGTCTCTGCAGGAATCCTTGCCTCATCAAGCTTTGTTCATTTTTTTGGTTTTTTTTTTTTTGCAGTTCAAATGGATTGAAATGAGTCAGTCTAAAAGAGGAACAATGAAATATATCTTTTGAAAACACCTTCTCTTTTCCATTTGGTAAAGTACAACATTACAACACATGCTTAATTTCTCAGATGCTTGTATTATCTATGTCTTGGAATATAGTATCTTAATCCTCTTGACCAGTTTTCCATCCCATCCTGGCATCTTGAGTTCAATCATTCACTGGAAAAATGTTATTGCTAAACTTAAAGTATGAAGTTATGGGCAGATGCCATTGATATGGGAATGAGCAGCAGCTAATTTTTGTTTTGAAAGCCTACATGATCACAGTGGTTTCCCATTACAAGAATCAGCAAAGAAGACAAACTGCTCGTGTCCCTGATCTGGATCTCAGCTAGAGCTATATTTGGAACATCTCTGATTGTGAGAGATGATTCTATGAAGTTGTTACTATCTTTCATCTGTGATTGTAATGGATGATTCAGTGACATAACTAAAAATCCCTGAAACCCTGTTCTTTTGAAATTTCAGTACTGCTGAGAGTCCCATCCTCAGGTCCATGCCTTGTTATGTGAGGCACTGTGTAGACGTGCAGCAGAAGAAGCTCTGACCCCATTTCCTACACTGGAAGAGTCCTTAGCAGATCACTGCCCTCTTCTTCATCTCTCTTCATTCCTGCTTCTGTGCCCTGAAGGAGTTACATGTCACACAGCAGTTCAACATGTTGATACTTCTCTTATGCCCTTTCCTACTTCATGGACAGTTCATTAAACTGTAATTTAAGGCCAGTTTTGAACAACCAGGGGCAATTGCCAGAGCTTTAGGCACTGAGAGAAGTGCCTTTCTAGGTTAAGTAGTAAATAAAGTAATTTCACAGGAATGTGAGAGGAAACATCCGGACTTTGACTAGATGTTGTGTGAACTTTCTATAGCTATTGACCAAAACAAGCTTATGCATGTTTATGCTTATTTTCTTCCCACTACACATCCCCTCTTCCTTTGATATTTTGTTTAAGTAGCTTGATATGGGTTGGGGCAGAAGGAGGGAGCCCTCTATCTCTTAATGTTTTTGCAATCTCTGCCCAATTAGTTGTCTCTCTTTGCCACACTACCCTGGGGAATTCTGGTAGACTTGAGAGGTGTTTGTGCTTGCAAATTATTGAAACGTCGAGGAAGACAGCACTGGCATCCTGGCCCTGCTTTAATGATTTGGCTGCTGCATCGTGTTAGTCCTCTGAAAACAGCCAACAGTGACAAATGATTGCAAATTGCTCAGCTTTTGCTCCCACACACAAAACTTCCCTGTACCTGAAAATCAGCAAAAAAAAAAATATTTCAAGCAAATAGTTGTTTCAGTCAGGCTGGAAGGACAACTTGCAGTGTAGGACTAATTCTGCAGTTCCTGTTCCTCCTCTGAAATAAATCTTCAGCTCTCAAGTGACTTGAACACAAATACATAAAATTATCTTGTTTAATTTTGAACCTGATGCTTTTGGCCATCTCTCTGGGAAGTATGACAGCACAGATTTTAATGGCAGTTGTACCTTGATATGCAAGCATATCACAATAGGAAAGAAAACCTTGGATAAGTCAGGTAAATACAATTCATGCCTTATTTTTAATTTCACTCGTCAAAGGAAAAAAACGAGTTTCCTAAAGGACTGCTTCTAAATAGAACAGGAAGAACAGGAAGAACCAGAATTAAATATATATATATATATATATAAATAAATACTTGTTATAAATGGGCCTGCCAGGTGGTGAAGCATTTCCAGAGCGGAAGGTTAAATACATATAATGTAAAACAGCATCTCTAAAATGTTAGGAATAGCAAGATTTAAATACTGAGTAATGTTTCTGGTTGTAGCTGAAGCTGAGAAGAGTTAAACAACTGCTGAAACTGTTCAACCTCACTAAGCCTGTAAACAATATGCATTTTATGTTTAAAAATGTCACCCCTTCAACCACTGGCATTAGGAACATCTGGCAAAGTACCTGTAAATGGGACTGAATTGAGCTTGGCCTATCCTTCCTTGGGAGTCACTGCTACAATCACTTCTGACTAAGAATGAAGCAGAACAGCTCCTAATTTTTGAAATAATTCTTTGATCATGTCACTTGCACTTTCTGAGTCTCCTGTTTTGATGATCTTTTTTAGAAGAATACATCCTTATTGCATTGACTGTCTTCTTACACTATCTACGTAAATTTTAAATCACATACTTTGGCTACTAACAGTAGTCTAAAGTTGCAGCCTCAGAATCACCTGGACTAATCCATTAAAACTTCAAGGTTTCTGTGTGCATCTTGCAATTCTTTTTGGCTAGAAACACTCAAAGAGATGGTAATTTAAACTTTTTTCCTGGTGTAGCTTAGTATGATGATTGTGTGCAATGGCTGTCCTTCTGCTTAACAAAGCAGGGACCACAAGAGCAAAAGGAATGATTGTCTAGAGCTTTACCTGTACAGAAGCTATGTGAACCTGAGATGGAATGATTTGCACCCATTGTGGGTCATCATAAAGAGGTATTTCCTGGTACTTGCCAGTTCATTTCCTGTGCATATTGCATCAGCCTACGTGAGCTGGAAGGATGTGAAAAAAACCCACAAAAAAGAATATTCAAAGACATCATTGTGTCTTTTTGTAGGATTGCACAGGATGCTCATCATCTGACTTAAACCTTTTCAGAACCTTCTACTTTCCTTGAATCTTGAATTTTAGAGGAGTCCCTGGATTCCTGATTTCATAATTTATCTTATATACAAATACTGGTACGTTGGAAGAGGTCAGAGCTCTTGGTACTGATGTGCCTGGGCACATACACCAGCATCTCCATACAGCCTCTATCAAATGTACCACACAACCTTCAGAGAAAGAAACAAAAGCCACATTTTTCTTGCCATAATGTGGAGACAAATAACTGTGATTTTATTTAATAGCGAAAAATACAGATGTGAGTTTTATGACAGTAGAACAAACACAGTTTCAAAGAGACGGGAAACAAGAAATCAAATGATAAGTTAACACAGTGCAGAAAGACTGACCTTTCTTTTTAGAAAAACAAAACAAAAGAAAAAAAATCCTAAAACCAAGACCAGGAAATTCTCCAGGAGATGGTTCACTGAACAGCACATAAAAAGATCATAGCATCACCTGGGAGGGACTATTCCCCTACATTTTGTGAAAAGGTTTCAAACAACCTACTAAATGAGGCATATTAGGCACTGAAGGAGCAGTTCACGTTTGCCAGTGTTCAATGGATAAATATATAGGGGAGCCCCTGAGTCAGCTTCCAGAAACTGGTTTGGCTGCCTTGAGATCAGGAGGGATCTGTCTCTACCAGCAGCTGAGGTTAGTTGTTATTTCCAGGATTGTCAAACCTCAAAATCCATTGAAAAAACTGTGTACAAAGAGTAAATATTTACATTCATTTCTCATCTGTTTTTATAAATACTTACCAAGCTTGTCTTCTATGTAAAATATTAGTAGTGAAATTACAGACACCGCATGTAAATCTGTAACATGTGGGATCTGTCTATCATGGGCTGTAACAGTGATCAAAGAATACTGAAAGTGAAAAAGACATTGGTGACTTGGAAGTGTTACAAAACGTTGCTTTTCTTTCAAGAGCAACAGCTGATTTCAGAACAGCAGTAGCTTTGCAGGTGGATCCCCACTGTACATGAGGATTGCCAAAAGGATTGCCACCTAAATTGGAAAATTAGGCAGCAGCAACACAGGCAAAGATGCATGACCCTGGTCGTATTCCAGATTGGACTTGAGTCACTTGGGCCCTGCCCCAGAATCTGATTACAGATTGCTCCCCACAGAAGTGATCAGTTCTGTGGTTTTTGTGCAGCTTAAATTTGGAAATGCATCCTGTTCCTGTGCTTTACCTGCCTGCTGCCTCTGTTTCAGGCAAAGTGTCAAAGAACAGTGTTCTGCATGTAATTGCCCCTTGAATAAACTTCCCTGTGACTCAGCCTTTGTGGCAGGTCTACTTTAAAGACTAGAGATATCAGTGTAGTCTCATGGCACTGCTGGAATGTGACTCCAGTGACAGAGTCTCAGGATTTGGCAAAGACAATGTCTGTCTTCAGAAAGAGAAAGGCTCTGGGAATCCAGACAGAAGTAAACCTCATATTAGCCCCTAATTTTCAGTGTTTTGGAACACTTATGACATCATCTATTCAAAGAATTCTGGTGACATTCGGTTTGAATATAGAATTTGTATGATATGTTACCTCCCTCTAAAAGATGCTGTGTGCTAGAGTTCATTCCCTTTTCCAAAGTGAAGATATTCAGGAACATAACACACACACACACCAAAAAAAAAAAAAAAAGAAAAGCTATCTGACACTAATGACCTTACTTGTAGCATGCAAAACAGCAAAATAAATGAAGGCAATGGGGGTGGTGATGGGGAAAATGACTATTGGGAGACTTGACACAGAGGTGACCTGCTTGTTCCTCTGACTACTGTGGAGCTAATTAAACACAGCATCCCTAGAAATAAAGTGCTGGAGAGAGAGACTAAGCAGTCAGTTGCCCTCACTGCATATGTCACTTGGGATTATGATTATACCCATTGCTAAAAGGCAGTTGAATAAGCAAATGTTGTTTTGCAGGAAGTAGGAAAAAATTCCATCTATCATACTGTAGAGCCAGACATGAAATGTATAATTCTGGTAATGAGCACTGGAAGTATGAGCTATGCTTTAAGCCATTTGAGTTATATATTAAGCCTCCCTTCCCCCACTCTGTTTAAAGAGAAGGAAAAATGATTTTATGCAAGAAATGCATTTTGTTGATATGAGATTGTGTATCTCAAGCTTATGCTGAAAACTGTCTCAGTGTTTTAATGCTTTGGGGCTTTGTTAATTTTGTTCCCAAACTCCTCCATCACTGGACATGTTACCTCAGTCCCACACCCTGGGCAATGCAGATCACTCGACCGAGGATTCCTGCAGGGAACGGGTTTGAATTCCAGAAGACTTTCATTCATTTGTGCTTTTATTTTTCCACTGCTCATTTACTCCTTTTTCCAAGAGTCTGATAGGACTGCTACAAAAACCCAAACCTTCAGAACTGTGGACTGTAACCACAGCAGTAACGTGTGGGCTTTCGGTGTCACCGCTGGTCTGTGAGGTGGCACTTGTGCTCCTTCAAATCTGGGATGTCCCAAGGGCTTTGGCCCAGGGTAAATGCTCCAGCCAAAGGTGGGGATGAGGCTGGAGGTGCATGGGGGCTTTGGCTTTCCCTGGGCCAGGCTCACAAGAGGCTGCATGCCCCAGGGACTGGGAGGGAGAGGGGAGGAGCTGGTCCAGGCGAGTGCCTCATGTCTGGGCTGATCCTCTGGAACGTGCAGGTGGATCGGAGGTGGTCTCTTCATTTTTCCTGTCAGGAAGGTGTGTGGACCCAGTGCCATGCCAGTGTTTCACTCTCCTGGGCTCTCCTGGTTTACTTCTGGTTACCTGTCACCTTTGCTCGGGTCTCTGTGCCAGCAGCAACCTCTGACTCCCTCCCCTGAATGCCTCCATAAGTGTGACAGAGCCTCACATCACCCCCAGCCTGTCTCTGGCAACACGTTGTACATTAAAAACCCAGATTTCGGGGTCACTCTTTTTTGGTTGCCCTGTTTGAGTGGGGATGTCCCCTTGCTCCTGTCTGCTGCATGGTCCAGCCTGAGGTTAGTACAATGAGGGGCTTCTGTACTTTTCTCCCCAATGGCATCAGTTGGTCTTAAGCCAAAAAAGAGCCGTAGTGTATTCTTTTTTCCTTTATGTGTTAATCCTACTGCTGCTGAGACACTGAGCTGGTGTGTGGTTCAGAGCAGTGCTCCCACGCTGTGCCAGACACAGTGAGCTGCTTCCTGCCCTGTGCCACAGGCTGAAGCCTACAGATGTCTTTTTTACAAAGCAACACAAAGACCACCTTCTCTGTTCCCCCATGGATTTCCCTGCATGCACAGTGATTTGGGTCCCTTGACTTGCTGTGCACGAGGCGGGGTGGGCAATGCAGCCTGACTGACCCCCCGTGAGTACTCCTGTACCTCTGATTTGTGGGACTGTGGCCTGGAGTGGTGGGGGAGACAGTAAGACATTTGAAAAAGCAGCAATAAATTGGTCCACAGCTGTGGATTCCTCACATGGAGACCGGAGCTGCCATGCCGTGTGAGGGAAGTGATGTTTTCCGTGTTTCCCCTGAGCTCACTCATTGAGATGAAATCGAAGCCAGTTTCCTGCTTCTAAACGCTCTCTGATTCTGCAACTCTTTTCACCACCCTCCTGGGTCCTCTTCAAATACGTGCCTAAATCAAACAATCTCTTAGCTCTTTGTTGCTCCTTTCCTCTGGCAGTGTTTTTGCTGGATGGCTCTCCCAGTGCCAGCCTGCCTTCCTCGCCTTCCTCGTGTCCAAACATCTCGGAGATCATCAGTGAAACCACCCTGAGCTGGCAGAGGAGAAGCAGGAAAGCAGATCAAGAGGGCTGTGAAAGCTCAGATCTGTTGGTTAAATGTATTTCTTTACGAAGCACAGAGACCTGGGCTTTTGTTTTACCCTTTTTCTTCTCTCGATTCAGGAAATGAAGTAGGGAAGAAAAGGCCAATTCTTCCCATGTCTTTGGGAGAGCTGGTGGCATTCTCACTGTCCTGTTCACAACAGGGTTGGAGCTGCTACTCAGAAGGTTATCCAGAACACCACAGGGACCTTTTGCAGCTGATGTTCAGCCAAGCCTGTGCCAGACAAACTCCATATGCAAAGATGATTTTCCAGAGGCTATTTTAGCTGTGTGTGCATTCTTTAGCTGCTGTAGTGCAGCTTCAGTCATTCTGTGAATGAAGTCTGAGGTCAGCAGTGCCACCTCTTCTAGTTTATCAGTGGAGGGAGCTGATGTGTGCACTATTATTGCAAAAGGAAAGGAATATATTCTTTCCAATTCCTACAAAGGAGTGGAATAATAATTTATGCAACTCATCTTTAGTACTGCCTTTAAATAGGAAATCATGTTGCTTAGTCTTGAAACTTTTTGTGGCATCCACACTAAAAATTAAACAAAAACCCTGGAAATCAGGAGAGCTTGTAATTATTACCTTTTCCTCTTTTTCTTTTTTTTTTTCAATGAAGATATAAAGTAATTTTGAATTAGAGATAGGAAAAGCAACAGAAATCCATTTTAAAAATAAATGGCAATAATTTGTTACTGTAGCAACTTTTCTCATACTAAACTGTTATTTTTATACAGTATAACGACAAAGATGCACTACTCATTTAAAAATTAGAGCCCTTGGCTGCTGTAAGAACTGAGATGCTGGGCAATGCTCAGTGTCTGCTTGTGTGCCTTTTATGCCACAGTACAGCAGATCTCTTTATTTTTAGTGCAAAGTGTCCATGAATTGAGATGTCTGATTATGTGTGCAGTGGGTTGACCTTGACTCAACACCAGGTGCTCACCTGGTGGCTCTCTATCACTCCCCTCCTCAACTGGACAAGGGAAAAGTTGCAAAGACAACCATTTTTATTCTGTTAAATCTTTCTCATTTTTACCAGTTTACATTGATAGTGCTATGAATTCATTCATACTGCTGTGCTATATGTAGACACTCAAAAGGTGCTTAATTTCCATTGAAAATATTCATGTGCAAATGCTCCATATTTTTGAAGTGGTTGCAGTTCTACTGAGGAGGTAGATCCGCCTCTATTATACCACACAACAGATTTCTTTTATATTTAGATTTTTACTCTGAGAAGAGAGCAATGTACTAGCTGAAAATTAGTTGAATACCAAAATGAAGTGCTGGCTTTGGATTGTCAAAATTAGACATTGCAAAAAAAAAGGAATTAATAGCTCCCAGTTTCTGTCTTGTTGGTGCTGCTGTGAGCAAGAGATGCTGTCAGGCCCGTGGCTGCAGTCTCTGCCACTTGTCCCTGCCTTGTTGCAGGCCTGGCCATGCTCTTTCTGTGTAACTTGGTGAGGTGATGGATTTCTGTCATGTGTTTCAATGAGTGAAGACATCTCTGCATCCCATGGCCCAGTGCTGCTGGTCCTGTGGCAATGGAAGGGTCTGTTTAGGAGAGTAAAACTCTGGCTTTATGAAAAGGGAAAAAAAAAAAAAAAACCTTGGCATTTTAAAATATCTCTTTGGGGAACGAGTTTGCATTTTGGTTTTGTTTGTTTGTTTTCTAAAACTGGTGTACACTGTTGAAAGAGATTTTTGTATTCTTTAAGTTCTCTGATGTTTTCAGAACAAACACAACGCAGCAGGAGGCATTGACTTTAAAAAGTACAACTTCTGGGCTGTTGCAAGACTGGAAGTATAATTTTAGTTCTATTTCTTACACTGAACCACTCTTTCTTGGTGGCAGACTGGCACTGCTGAGTCTGAGTAGCGCTTTGAGCCACACCCAAACTGGTGGCAGAATCTGCACAATTTAACACGGTTTGTAACCTTCAAGGACCTTTTGCTTTCCAACTAGATGTTTCCTTTGAGATATGTGGTATTTTGCTGTCAGTTCTTTGCGTGTATAGGGTTACTTTGCTTTTAAGCTGAGTAATTTGCAGGGAGAAAAATATTTCCAAGATGGTAAAGAGTTAATAAGTCTGTAAGAAGGGGAAACTCTGAAAGTGTCTTTATGCCATAAATAAATGGATAGACATTAATTAATGTGGACTGAAAACCTCCATTTGATGCAAAAAACCTTGTTATGGGTCAGTTTTACAAGCTGCTGGAAGTCTGTGAAAATCAGAATGATTGGAAGTAAAGCTATCAATGTAAGGAGATGTGTCAGCTCTTGCAGGGGATATGATTGCAGATGTTCATAGGAAGAATGCTAAATCCTTGTCATGACATGAATTTTTATAAACCTTTCTGCAAGCAAGATGAAACAAATAAGGTAATACACTTGTTTCAGTGTTCATCACATTTGGCTTTAAGTCAGGATTATAATACATCGGAGCATTAGAGTTTATGGGTGGGAAAATAACTTTGCCATCCTATGGAATAGGAGCTCTGAGATCTTTTCCTGTTCAACAATAGAATGAAACTGGAGCCTCTCAAAGTCAGGTTTTTTTTTGTTTTGTTTTGTTTTGTTTTGTTTTGTTTTTGTTTTTTTTTTTAAGTTGCAATATTGATGGGGAGAATAGAACCAGCAGCAAAAACACCCAGGAGCTGGGGCATATGGATTTGGGTTATTGACTGTTCAGATTTCAAATTCCTAATCTGAATTATGGACAACATGGGGATTTTGGAGGATGTCAGGTATTCAGAATGGCAGCCTGACAGCTAGTTTGGAAAGGTTAGCTTCAAAGTGTGATTTTTTAATTTTTTTTTTTAATTTTTGAGGTCCTCATGGTCTCACTGGATCCTCTTTGTGAGACAAACAGATCATATCTGTGAGTTGTGTACTTCTTGCAGCACTGTGTGTGTCCATCCATAATAAATGCCTGCAGCTGGATGCTGCACAGAGCTCAGCCTGCCCTCTCTCCATGTCTCACCACAAGCCCAGCAAGAGTTGGGAAGCTCTGTAGCAATAGTGTGGAAAAAGAGGGCTGAAGGCACCAATGGTATTGGTTTAACTTCTATGCAACTCCTGGGAATAGTGTGAGCTGTAGAGTTTGTCAAAAAACGTCCCTTCTGCTTTGGAAAGTTTGATCAAATGGGAAAAAAGTATAAACTTCTTAGAAGTAGAAGAACATATGCAAGGAATAAACACAAATAATCAGAAAATAGAACATTTTATTGAAAATACTGTGATAGTTCCATGTGCAAAAAATTCCTTAAAGTCTATGGTCAGAACATACTTAGCAAAATGCTTTGTGCCATCCCAGTGTTGATGTGAAATATAATCTGTATAGGGGTACTGGAATTAAAGATGCAATTAGAGCTGTTCTCCTTGCTCTAATTTAGGAAGGACTAATTAATCAGACTGGGTCTTTTGGACAACAATAAAATTCTGTTTTGCTGCCATGGAACACTAGACATAGTTATTGCTGCCATGAGTCTTTAATTTTTAAAGCGGGAGCAAAGATTGAGAGTGGGATGTATGAGCAGGAAAGAGCACTACTGGAGCAGTAATAAGGAAAGAAATCCAGCTTGCAGGAGATGTTTATAGAGAAAGGATTATAGAAAGTAAGGCATATGTGCTGCATGACTGAAGATCAATATGAATTCCATCTCCTTACAGGCATATTGATCTTGAACACGTACATGACTCGTAATCTCCCTGCTGTAACTGGCAAATGAAAGTATAAAAAAAGAGGATGGCAGGACTGTGAGTTAGGAGATTAGAGAAGAGAAATGTTAAGAAGTTTACACTTTTGATCCTTGGAATGTGAAAAGCACAAGGTCATCTGCTGTTGTGACTAGGTTGACTATAAAAGCTAAGTGACTCATTGATTTCATACACCTACCCTGTAAAATATTTTAGTTTGTATCATATAATCTTCCTTTCCATTAACCAGAACTGAATCATTTTATAAGCAGCTTGAGTTTAGCGTATCAGTCAAAGATTGATTGTGCCCAGGAACCATGTCTAGGTTTGGGAGGATGCTATTTATGTGGTTTTAAGAGTTGAGGAGATAGTAAGAAAAAAATTGTAGGCATTTCTCTGAATTGGAAAGTGGCTTTTTCTGTGTTGTTTGGTTGCTGCTTGTTTGTTTGTTTGTTCTGTTTTTTTGAAAGTGACAGTCAGTAAAGAGAGCAAAGGTCTGACATTTGTTTTAATACGAGTCTTTCCACTCCAAAGAAGTTGGTAATACCAGTAGAATCAGCCTAGTTTATATCAATGTCACTCCCTGAATAAAACCAAATGACATCTCTGATCTTTGAGTTGATTGTGACTAACTGTGCAGCTCTCGTGGATGAACACAAGCAGACAAGTCCTTGTGATGCAAACACAAATACCTAATCTTGTGTAGGAAGTAAGGAGATTTATTACAGAATTTAAAACCCTTTCTTTCCCATACCAAGCAAACCGTACCCCAAAAATGAATTTCCAAGACAATCTCCAGGGATTGTGTTAAGAGTGTACAGGTGAAAACTGTGTGCTGTTGGGTGGAGGCTCTAGTGCAGTGCTTGAGCAGCCTGTTCCACTATTTGTGTGCTCAGAGTTCCTGCATTGTCCCCATTTCACAGAAAGGAGTCAGACGATGGGGTTATGTCAGCGTGGTACTTTGAAAGAAATGTGTTGGAGACACATGGATGGTGTTGAGAAAATTGCTTTGAATAAGGAGTTTAGTGGTGTTTCATATTGACGTGGAGTCGTGCCTGTGATTCCCATGAAGCAGCATGAGCAGGGTTTAACTGTGGTTGAGCACATGCCAGCTTTTCAGGACCTGTGCATGGACCATGGCTGCAGCTGCCCTGCTTAAGTCCTGAGCCTTGTACAAAGTGCTGTTCTTTCCCAGGCTTTGAGAACCCCACGTGAATGATTCACTGCAAAATGCTGCGTAATGATTCTGCCAAGTTCAAAAGGGAAATTGAGAAAACAGAGAAAAATGAGGGATGTCAGCAAGTATAACTCTCACCACACCACCTCTGCAATATTTTTTTCCCTGACTCTGTGGAGATGAAGATGTCTTTTGTTCATGTCTCAGCATTTATTCCCAAGCCGATGTCTAAGGAGATCACTGAAGTAACTCTTGAGTGCCAGTTTATCCACAGTACTTGTGTACATTAAGTCAATCCAGAGGTCACTATTACCAGTATTCGTTTGTCTTTGAAAAACAGCATTCAAACATAATTTGTTAACTGCCTAGGTTAAGCTTCTGACTTTTATTAATGTTACACAGATCTCATTTTGCTCATATTGCAGCATGACATTTTATTGGTAATGGATGTTCAGCACTGAAATTCTGTTTTCTTTTGGGGATGGGGAGAAGGAAAATTAGTTGTAACACATGTGGCTATTTGGGATTGAAATCTTCAAGTCTGACACAGTTGGCAAGTGACTATCAGTGTGGTTTACTACAGCTTAAACTTTCCAAGCTATGCCGAAATAAGATTTTTAAATGAACTTTAAAATGCACTGTAACCTGCTGTTCAGTGCCAGCCTTAGCTAAGTACCTCATCACCTGAAATTTTACCCCATGTAAGTAGGGGATCAGAATTATTGTACTACCCTCACTTTGAGTTATGATGATTAAGGACATAGCTAAATTAATTCAAAGTGATTTTTTGCATGAGTGGCTGTACAAAATACATTGATGCTAAAACGGGTGTATGAAACTAATACTTCACTTCTGTATCAAGCCCTCCACACAATCTGTTTATTAATAAATAATGTATTGATGAAAAAAGAATGTATTCAAAACATGATTCATTTTGCAATGAAAGAATTGCTTGAAAAATTAATTGGGGAGTATTTTTGTGAAACATTATTTCATCTGAAATCATAATGCCATTAAGGAAGGTCAGTTAGCTAAGCAATCTCATGACTTTTTGGCCTAAACTTCCCACGATCATCATGCTTCTGTTCTCTTTTTTCCCCATAAAAAATTAATATTTTTTAAAAATTTTTATTCCTGTACTATTCATTACAATGCATTTTGGTCCCCACCCCAGAACTATGCTAATATTCTCTTCACCAGTGCCTTCTCTCTTTTCTTTCAAACTCAGTCTCCTATTAAAAGGTGCCTGTAAGAAGAACAATGGAATCTACACTGAATACCCTGATAGAGCTCCTTGTTATTACTTGGGAAATAGGCAAAGAAGCTGGTCTGAGTAAAGCTGGGTGTGAATCAGTGGCAGGTCACCCTCTTGCAATGCCTGCTGATGGTGTATTCATTCTCTCTCTGTGGCAGGTGAGTGATATCTTTGCCTTCAACACTGTAATTTCTGGCAGAGCTGCTTCCAAAGTGCCTTGGCCAGCACATCCCAGCTGCTCCTGGCCAGAACAATGCTTCCTGAAGTGTTTGAGAATATTAGGCTGGTACACTTGCACAGAACTAAAATGTCACCCCACCTGAGAAGAGAGAAGTGCATATTTTTGAATAGTTAGCAATTCTTTAAGTAGAGGCAGTCGCAGAAGGAGGGATGATTGACTTGAATATACATATTTTTGGAAGAAGCTTTTTTTCCTCCTTGTCGACAGCCCTGTAATCGGGATGATGCCATTTACGTGAAAGGAGGAAGCAGTAGGTGTTTCTTAATTGGCTTATAGGTAACTGGAGTAGAAAACAATTAAACATGGACAGGTATAATAACAGCCATCCATCAAAATAAATGATTCTGTAAGCCTGAGAGCTCCTGGTGTCCTGTTATTCCCCTACCTGAATTTAAATAAGGGCCACTGAAGTCAGCTCTCTCGAGGCAGAGACTACTTTTTAATATTTTTTAGTATAATATCAGTGAGCTGCTTGTACTGCAGTGCACAGCGCCCATGAAGCCAGTTCTTAAAGTCTTAGTGGTCAAAATCAGGCTGTGTGTGCCGTGCTCGTGAACTGTAAGGAGGGTTGCTGAGCTGCTGCTGGGAGGCTGCAGGAACTGTGATGGTGTTGAGGAGTCCATTTGGTGCAAGTAGCTCAGGGTGCGGGTGCAGGTGGAGCTCTGGGTGGGACCCCCAGGCTGTGAGTTGTTGACCCTTTGCATTAAAAAGGGACACCTGTGGCCCCAGCTGGGGACACTCAGACACAGGTGCTGATGATCCCCAGACTTCCCCGCCCTCAGAGCGTGAGGAGATAAAACCCAAGAGTTGGCTTGTTTGGGCTTCCTCTTTGGAGGTAGAAGCTTGGGCTATTGTTTCGTTATTTAGTTATTGCATCATGGTTCAATTATTTTAAGGATCCAGATATCTGAGACTCTGCTGTGGGAAGCCTGGGATCGACCTGGTAAGGAAACGTGGCCTGTGAGTGTGGGGGGAGCAGCTGCCAAGGGGCTTCGGTCCCATCTCAGGTGGTGTGAGAGAGGCTGACAGAGGTCAGTCCAGAGCTCCTGGATGGTCAGACAGGGAAGTTTCCTCAACAATGGAGCTGAAGGAGGTGATGGATTGTAGGGATCCCCAAGAGCAGCCTGAGGAAAGCTGTGCTGCAGTGCACAAGCACAGGGGAGGCAGAGGAGGTGGGAGTGATGGAGCAGCACGGAAGGTGAGGAGGTGACAGAGGCCTTCACCTGGGCAAGGGGGCAAATTCCACCTTTGGAGTAAATTCGACTCCTGAGCTTTTCTTATGCAAGGACAGGAATCTTGCTGCTAGCAGCAAACTAATTCCTAGTTCTTGAAGCACGGGCATCCCACTGAGAAGTAAACTTTCTAGAATACAGCAAAATAAGGTCAATTGTTCAAAAACTGAGCAAGGAGGGGAGATTTGCTTGCTGGTTTGCTTTTATGTTTGTCAGTAAGATTAAAACATCTTTCAGAACTAGACAGAATTGAAGTATATTAACTTAATTGGCATGTTATGTAGATTAATAAAGTCTAATGCTTGGAGGTTGTAAGTATATTTAGAGTTTATTATGACTGTTAATCAGAATTAAAAAGTTATGAAGGCATTAAAAAGCTCTGAGGAAATTTCAATGCCATAAGGATTCTTCTGCTCATATAGCCCTTTGGTATTAACTTGCTGCCAATATATCAACTTGTCATAAAAATGTAAATGTGGACTGGTACTGCAATATTCTCTTGGCATTAATTTCTTATATGTTGTTGTTAGGAGAGTATGATTTGGACACTGACTATGCCAGCAACAGAATGCCTTCACAGTTGTCTGAGGTTGCTTCTGAGATTCTGGACTCATCCTTGTGTGTCCCAGAGCACAGATCCTTGGGACTGATTTCTTTCTTAATTCACAGCATATTTTTTAAAATATTCAGGTAGACTGTGGCTACTCTGAATTTGGCACAGGTGCAACTTGTGACCTGATGTTTAAAACTGGAGTTATGGGCTGAGAAAATGTTAAAATCTTCAGAGCTGAAAGGGAAGACATTGTTTTTTCGTTTCTGCTCCATGGAATATGGGGGTTTGTGGTGCTGAGAGTTTCTGTTTATGTCTAAAGGCAGGATAAAGGAAATAATTTGCTTCACTTTGCTCTTTGAATACTCTGTTCAAAACTCATCTTAAGGGCACAGGAGTCAAAAACAGTTTTAGAAGTTTGATCATGAATATTTCAAAATACTCAACTTTTTTTCACTTCCCTCTTTGATCTCATAGCTTATAAATTGCAGGATCAACTTTATTTGTGACTAATTCCGCAAACTTCGGTGGAATTCTGCCCAAGGATAAATTATCCCAGGATGTTTAATTACATAATTTCTAAACAGAGGTGCTTTCTTAGCAAACCTGTTAATAAACTCTGTTAATAGCAGTGCAGAGGTGATGCTTGTTGTTTTGTACTGAAAGTGCAAAAGTTGTCTCTTGAGTTCCTCATCCCTTGCCAGTTTTTGTTCCTACTGTGTGCACAGTAAATTTCATAAAATATTAACCTATGGTAAATATTTAATACATAATTTATTTGCATTATATAAGTTCACTCTCCAATATATGAAGTGCTGAATAGATAGTTATATAAATATTTTAAAGTGACAAATATATAAATATTTAAATGGCCAATATAAATATTTTAAATATAGGTACAAGGGCCACATTCTCCCTTTTATACCCCTCAGTTGAGTGGGTATAATTGCTGACAGCTCTTTACTCTGCAATTTTGAAGTAAAAGTCTCAGACAAAGTAATGCATGTTTTCACTTATGTCAGTAAACTTTGGATTAGGTCAGTAAATATAGTAAGTTTCAGGAGTGCATAAGAATAAAAATTACATTATGTTTTTATACATTAACTAGAATTTGGTCAATATTGCAAAGAGACAGTGTAAGTATTGGCTTAAATTTAAAAATGAATTGGTTTTAGCTGGATTCAATGAACTGTAAGGGTAATACAAATGAAGGGAATCAGTGTTTGACTAAAAGGAAGTGTGAGGAAAGTTATTTCAAATTTGGTGAAAGTAATACTTGGGGGTTGCTCCCTGCACCACAATCAGCTCAGTTTATATAGGAACATGGAATGAGTTTGTGAAATGCAGCTTATCATCTCCAGCCACTCCTGCTGCAGGATCCAGCAGATTGTCTTGGTTTGGGCTGATGACATTTTCAAAGGGCAATTCTCTGGATAAATCTATGACCTGCTTCACCTACAGGCATGAATTTTATCCTATGAAGGATGCTCATCAGAGTGGTCTGTGATATAATTTCTGTTTTCACTCTAGGCAAAGAGTGGCAAGCATGGTAAATAATCTCTATTTTGATTGTGTTGAAGACTCTGGCTCTGTTCACTGCTTTGTGCTTTTTTGGTGCACTGCTCTAATGTCTAATCTGTCCTTGTGGCCAGGGGCAGGTTGCAGGGCACAACTGAGTTATGCCAGCCTGGTGTGTCTCAATACTTTATGTGCCTATTGTATCAAACTTTTGCAGAAGTCCAGTAGACATCTTAGGACACCCAACAGTTTGAACACTTTAGCAGTTGCACCTGAAATAGGCTTATTATGTACAGAAGAGGAGGTGATCAATGCATTTGCAAATTAGACAGGACAGCCACTCCATCGTTTCCTACAGGAAAGAACAAATGCTGTCTGGAGAACTTGAGAAACTTGCACAACAATATAGCTGTTTATAACCATTGGTGGTGGCTGAATTATTTTTCTTCCCCTTTTTCTCATTTTAATAAAAATTTTTTTTTTCCAAATAATGCGTTACAGAAAGAATCAAGTCGTTCTTTCTTTGGGGCTAATTAGAGGCACAATTATATAAGCTTTCAAACAGCTGAAAATTAGGAAGTTTCTGCTTGATTTCTTTAAAGATGTGCCTTATTAACAAATCTAAATTCCTGTGCACTGTCCAAGAGCAAAACCAATCAGCTCTTAATAACTTATATTGTAATTTCTAGTTTTATATAAATTAAGCTCAATCATCTCTAAAAAAAAAAAGGCACAGATGCTAAACTTTATCAGATGAGAGGGCATACTTGTTCTTGTGGCATGAAAAACTTATTAAATACATGATGTTGAGTTTTGCTTGCTTTATTTTAAGCAGAGGCAAAACAATGCACCAAGTCAAACTTTCCTACTTTGAACTGCACCAGACAGCCTTTGAGAACATCTCAACATCTGCTGAAAGAAAACCCTGTTGCTGACAACTTATTGTGTGACAGGAATGGCCTGTTTGGAAAAAGGGGTGAATCAAATTTACATCTGACTCCTTCAGGTGCTTCCATCAAAACTGTGGTGGTACTCTGGTTCTTTTCCTGGTGCAGATGAATTATAAGAGGTGTTTTGATTGGAGTGCTGCTGTGTGGATGGGGAGAGGTGTGTGGCTGGGAGAGACTTATGCAGTCAGACAATCTTATTGATCTACTGAGAGGACACTCTGGGCTGCACACCCTGTGCCACATTTGGTATTTACCTTGGTGATAATAAGATCAAATGTGCTCATGTAAGGTCCAATTAGACAATGTATGGACTTGTGTGGTGAAACATTGCATCTCCTTAGCACTGTGGCCCAAATCCCCTGCAGTGTGCTGGGGAGTTGCATGAAGAGGAAACCTAAATGCCAAATTGCTTCAGGGTTCTTTGGAACTGATGCCTATCAGGATGTGAATAGCCAAATCCCAGGCTAGAGTCTGTTTCAGTACTGAGACAGGTACTAAAGGTGGTAACAAGCTGGTTTTAAGTACCCATGATGGTGGTGCACAGAGGGGATATACACCAGATATGAATGTCATTGTTTTCTAACTTCACGTGGACACTTTGATGGACTGAAGAAGTTAGAAAGATTATTTTATTTATATTACAGAGTAGAATTAGAAAGGGAGAATAACTTAGCTCCTGAAATGCAGCATGACTGGGTCAATCTGAGTCAAATTTACTGCACTCTTCTCTTTGCAAATAGCACACAAATCGTGTAGCACGTGCTTGAATGTGAATTGGTGGAAATGACCTGCTCACTGCACTAGTAAAAAAAAGATAGTCCATAACACTTCATTGGAAGTATTCAGAACTTAAAAAATGATTGCTTAATTTCAGTAGAGATGTTTATTGCCCATTTGAGTAAGCACAAGTGCTTATATGTCATGGCAGACTCCTGGTTTTAATTCTTAGCTACATAAGACACTTGGAAGCAATCCTCAAGGAAGAACAATTGATTCAATGTGTTTAGAATTTATTTCCGTGGCTTTTCTGACCAGACAATGCATGGGCTGGAGAATTCATAGCTGTTGAGAATTTGTGTCACAACAGCAAATGTAGTCAGGTTGTTTTTCGTGTTTTAAGTAAAAACACTTGTTTTTAATAGCCCATGAGCTGCAGCAAAATGGTTTGGAGGCAGAAGAAGTTTAATATGGTCTAGTTCTTAAGATATCCTCTCTGTGATTTAGATGTGTGAACTTTTAAAGTGGTTTGCTGTCACTTATGTTATCAGTGATCCCAGTCCATGCAGCAGGTCAGCTTCTCTTGCAAATAGTAAGTTAGGATGTGAAGGAGTTGTTTTTCAGTCTTCACAGTTGCCTTTGGCTTATTTAGGCTTCAGGCAAGTATAGGTAGAGTTTAATAGACAATTTGTCCTCTGCCATAGATGAAAATAATACAGTTGAAAACATGCTTTTGGGCTTACAAAAAAAAAGGTACTTTTAGTCATGTCTTTGGCTTTTTAGTGGTAGAATGGTCTCTGTACATTATTTAAAAGGATTTTTGGTTAAAATAAAGACTAAAGAATGACATTTAATGTAAACACTTTCCTAGATGCCTTAATTTTCTCTCTATTATTTGTAAGAGTAATATGAGTAATACCATAGCAACAATTTCAGGATGTGCAAACTCCTTACAGACCCAGGTGTGATAGAAATACCTTTAACTTCGTACCCCTCTACTTTTTAGTTGGATATTGTTGGATTATGCAGATGTAAATTCTATGGGGAAGACAGCTGAGCTGGCACAGGTTTTTACTCTGCTATGCAAGAGTGTGAAGAATTTAATCTACTTCTTGAGGAGGAAGGGAAGCAAGATGAGCAAGTTAATAGATATTGATGTAATTCATCAGATCTGGAGAGATGCTTTTTAATTACATCTTGCTTGATTGGAGTTTGTCAAAGCTGATTACATTTTTCCTCATGAGTATCAATACTTTTTTTGAAGTTAAATGGACTGTACCTTAGTATTTTGAACTCTCCTCAATGGTGGCAGATCCCACAAAGCAAATGTAATAGGACTAAACTTAGTGGGATGGTGCCAAGTATGTTATGCTGTAGCCTCCACAAGAATTATCCATTTGCTTAAACTTTAAAATGCGCCTTAATATCAAATTAAGCCCACTTAGAACTAGGGTTCAAATTAGTCTGGGAGTGTATCAGTGGAAAGAAACCTGCTTTCCTCAGCCAGGGAAGTATTTGAAGTTTGAATAGATGCAGTTTCACAAGAGCTGATGAGTATTTCTTGGATCACTATTAAAACTACCAAGCTCTGTCCTTTGGGCAAAGATACACTTGGAAAATTCACATTCTACACGTGGTTTAATCCCTTGGCATAATTGTAAAGTGGGTACTCACAGGCATGTATTACAAGAACACATTTGTATATGGGAATGTTTGTGAGATTTTGTTTTGGCATAAGATACATTTTAGCAGACTCTGTTTAAACTTCTACTAGATAAACAAAAACACTTTCTCTTTGTCCTCTCGTGAAAGAGCATATAGTTGAGAAGCATGAAATATAAATGAAATCTGTACCTTCAGTGCAGAGTTGGAAATACTTTAAATGGAAAAAGAAGTAAAGCTGAAAAGAAGTAAAAAATGAGGGAGCTCCATGTTTTTTAGCCAGTGCAAAATATCTGTCAAATTGCTGTCATTGTTAGGTTGCTGCTCTACAGAGGTTTATGTTTGTAGGTTTGAGTTGTTATCACTTAGAAAAAATGATGTTTCAGAAGTCCAATTTATTGCCAAGGGCTTCAGGGTCCTTTGGGAACGGGTCTTGTAGAACTTTGCCAAAGTACATTATGTATGTGTGTTAGGGAGGCATGTTGTGATGCTGACAGTAAAGCAATAAAACTTTTTGAGTGAATCAAGCCACAGAAAAATTACCCTCCCTTGCAAACAACTGGTTGAGAACTTCAGATTTCTCTTCAGCCCATTCCAGTACAAACTGGTTATTCTTCTTACACTTCAGAGAAAGCTATCAAAAAAATTTTGCAGCAAATTGAAAAGATGAAGAAAGCTCTCTGTAGCCACATCTAACACCAGGGAACTTCAGGAAAGCAGAATAGTGCATTAGAGAAGTGCAACTGCCCTAGTGCTGATTTCTGGACTTCTCACGGAACAGGAAGCACTCCAAAAATGGTGTTTATTTTGTTTGTTTTTTGTTTGTTTGAGTTGTTTTTCCATTTCAGAAGTCTTCAGGATTATATTTCTGCTGTGAGATGTAGAATTCAGTAGCAATCAGGATCTTAAGAGAACCTTTATGCTCTTTAAAATAGTGATGCATAGTGAAAGCTGGCAATGTTTTTAAGTTCTGTCAAATCAAAGATTTGTGACCTATGGCTTATTTTGTTGTAACAGTTGACTGGTGCTTGTGCATCCAGTATGAAGTAAACTTGGTTGACCTTTACCAGAGCTCCTTCAGATCACAGTATAGTAACACCTTTAATTTCCCTCTCCCTTAAAGAGGGGAAGAGGAGATCTATGAAGATCTATTTGATTGCTCTTCACAGACTGAAGGGCTGAATGCAAAAGTGCACTACTGGCAGAGGGTTGAAGGAGTGGGTACCTCTGAATTCATTGCCTTTTAGGTTCTAGTATTGGATACCTGCTTAAAAAAATGAGAAGAAAATAAAAGGTGAAGGATTTCAACTTCTAACCTCAGTTGATTGGAAAATGTTGTTGTTGTTTTTTTTTAATACAATTATATTTGCATTGAAAATTTGAAAGCTTTACATGGCACTTTGATTTGAAAATGAAGGATTTGGGATTCCAAACTTACTGTCCTTTTGAATTTTTATGCCCTTGTTCTTAGCTGTGGCCTGACTAGGCTCTTGTATGCTCTATCATGATTCCTTCTGCTGAGCAGTCATGGTGAAGCACAGGAGCCTTGGCTTGCTCTTGTCAGTGCTGTGGTTCATAAATCAGGCTGCTCAGAATTGCAGCTCCAGGCACTGCTGCTCAGGCTGCTGCGTCACTGCTTCCAACTATAAGTTCTTTGATCTCCCACTTCTGATTTTAATCAAATGCTGACTTTTTCCATGGATGTAGATGCATTTTAAATTTCTGGTTTGAATTTTTTTAATGGAAAGTCATTCTTAGGTGAACTAACAATTTTCTTGGAAAAATGATACTTTAAAAGGAAGATTTTCCTTTAGCTTGAATTTTAACTATATATTCTTTAGTTGCTTCCACAAACATTTTACATGTACCAAATCAGTATGTTAGTTTCTGCATATATTGTTTTTTCATTCTGCCTCACTCTTCTGGCTTTTTGTTCAAGAGGGAGAAAATGAGAGACACTTTGGGGTTACTTACATTAAAGAAAACAACTTTTACTCTAAAATGAATGCTTTTGTCCAGTGAATATTTTTGGTTTTCCTGGGAAACAGCTTGTACATGTATTTTGGTTTTGAAATATAGCAGCAAGAAGTACCTTTTGAAATTAATTTAAAATGCACCAAGGAAGATTTTTAACTGTATAAGCTTCATATTCTTATCAAATTAATAAAAAGAGTAGAAAAGTCTGACTACTACAGTTGTGTCCTGGACTGTAGTCAGTGTTTGGTGTCTGAAATGCAAGTTGTTAGTGAAATTTGACTTAGATTTTAGTGTATCACCTCTGTTATGTAGGTAAGTCAGACTGGATTGCAAATGGCTTTGTTTGAGTAGAAAAAGTACTTTGAATATTTTGTGGTTACTGATTTCACCCAAATTTCCGGCAATAAGAGAGCACAAACTTTTGTGGTTGTGGGTAAGCCTTTGGATTCCCAAAGGAAGGTTAAAGGTAGGTTAAAGAAGGAATCGTACATCAGCCAAAATTTTCTTTTCTTTTTTTTTTTTTTATTTGCTTGATTGGTTGGTTGTGGTTTTTTTGGTACTTCCACCAGAACTTTTCCGTAGAGGTTTGCAGGCGTGACTTGTACAAAACTGCTCTGAGGGGGATCTTTTGTCTGACAGAGGCTGAATAAATTCGGAAGTATAAAACTACAGAGATGATAACTTATTGTGCTTGCGTTTTATTTAGCAAGATCTGCTTTTATAGCAACTGACATGAGGCCTGATGAGAAATGAGGGATCTTTATGACCATGTCTCCTCCTAGTTCACACGCCAAATGCTTCACAAAACTACAAGTTGCATTCAGTGACTATCACTGACTCACTGTCATTTTGATAGTACCACTTCATTTTGATGTTTCGCTCTGGTGCTTCTAAAAGAGAAGGTGCTCTATAAAATTTGAGAATGCAATGGGAAATTTGGGCCTCTTCATGCTCTTGGGCTATGCTGTAAGTCATGATTAAGATTGTTTTAACTAAGTCTAGAGGTCTGTCTCCAGCTGAGTTGTTATACAAAGTTTCTGACAGGTTCCAGGTGTTTCTGAAAATGAGGTTAGAAAAAGTTCTTAGCTTCTTAAGTGATGAAGAACTTTTTAACATAATATAGCACACCTTTACTTTGTAAGAGAAAGAAAACAGTTGATAAAAGTTTGGATATATGCCCCTTAAAAATTCTCTGAAATGTGGAATTTCAAGCCAAAACAACAGGATTTTCCCAAGGAAAGCAGTCTGTGGTTGTGTAATTACACAGTGTCCCATAGTGGGTGCTTTTTCATTAAAACAACAATCTTCACAGAATGGAGGGGACAGTTATACACATAAGGAAGAGGAAAAGAAGATTCATAGTTTGTATGCAGATTACAGAGTTTGCAGTTGAAAAGCTAGTCTAAAAGCCTGGAGGTATTTCTTCTGCTTAGCAAAGGTGAAAATTGAAAGGTTATCCATAAAATGGAATTACCAATTTCCCAGTTTGCATCATACTGTGTTAAGAATTAAAAATAAGTGTGGAAGAGAAAGGAGATGTAAAAACTCAAAAACAGAAAGCTGAAATGTGAAGGAAATAAGAGTTTGCTCTTTCAAAATCTTTGATTCTGTAATTCTTTACAGTTTGTCTGCATATTATCTGCAGCTTTCAGTCACCTGGGTTTCTTGATTATTTCCACCTGGGCTTTTTAAAATCAGAGAACACTGTGTTTGAACAGGAGGGGGCTTTAAGGCTCTGTTCCATATATTTTCTATTAGTCTGTGAGTAAAAAAAAAAAAAGTTGCTGTATTGTGTCAGGTATCAGTATGAGCACAAAGACTTGCTTTATGTGCTGGTTTGGAGAAATGCTTTCAGACTTAGTTTGTCCTTAGCAATACCTAGTTACCATGATAAATTTCCACTTGCAGGGCTGTTTGTAGCACTTCAAGTGCAGCAGTGATTTACATCATTACAGTGCTGCAGATCGGTGTTGGGAATGCTGATAGGGAAGTGGGTGCTTCCTCCAAAAAAGCAATTGCTGACAGTTACTGTTTCTTTAATTATCCACGATGATTTAGGCAGGCAAGCCAGCATGCACCAGGGATTTAGGTATTTAAGAAAGACGTAAATTTAGTTGTGGAAGGCTCTTTCAGGTTATTTAAAATTCATATTTCAAATCCTATTTATTTCAGGTAGCCTGATACAAAACCGCAAAGATGATGAATCTTTCTGACCCCTTTTGTCTAACTATTTCGGAGCCCTCCCTTAAGAAGATGGTTTGTTGCTTTCCTGATGTTCATTTAGTTTGGTGCTGAGAAGTTGGTTGTTTTTTTTTTCTCGATGCCTGAACCCTTTGAAAACAGAGCCTGCATAAACCAAGACCACCTGTTTTATATTTGTTACTTAAGTGGCACTTTTGGCTGCCACATGAGGAGCACTTAGTGCTAAATTGTACAAATGCCCTTTCTATTCTAAGTAAACACTTTTGAGGAATGAATTCAGTGCAGATGGTGCCTCAATGCCAGCTCAGGTGGTGTGAGAGTGACTGCCAGAGTGGCTCCTGCGTGGTGGGGCACGGGAGATTCCTGAGCAAACACTGAAGCACCTGCAGTGCAGCTGAGCTCCTCCTGAATCCGGATCCCTCAGTCAGGGCTTGGGAATAACTCACCCCACTGAGCACGTGGGAAGGTTTAAACTCACTAGAGAAAAGTTGCTTTATGTGGAAGGTGAGCAGATTCAAAGTAATGCAGATATATTCTCAGAATGAAGGGGTTTTTTTTTGTTTGTTTTGTTTCTGTTTTTTTCGTCTTTTTTATTTTTTTTGTTTTGTTTTGATGGGTTGTTTTTGTTTTGGTGGGTTGTTTTTGTTTTGGTGGGTTGTTTTTGTTTTGGTGGGTTGTTTTTGTTTTGGTGGGTTGTTTTTGTTTTGGTGGGTTGTTTTTGTTTTGGTGGGTTGTTTTTGTTTTTTTTCCCCCCACAGTATTTGTTTTTTCCAGCTTGGGTAACTTCTGTAGTCGTGATTAGTGTCAAAAACCATAACGGAACTTTTGGCTCTCTGGTTGACTACAGCTTAAAAATGAGTTACTTTTTATTGGTGATGATCAAATATGCCACAGTAATAAGTTTTTACACTATCTGCAACTGTCATGTGCTATACTTTGCAGTACTTCTTAAACAGGGAGGAGTAGTAAAAACCTTTTGCAAACTCCTCATTTTTATTTATCCTCAAGCATCTCCTGTGTTTTCTTTCAGTTAGAGTACGTGTGGAATAGTTTTTGTAGATTTTGAGGTTTCTGTGGACCCTGAGTTTGAACTAATGTAGTTTTGTTGCAAACTTTTACTCTGCCCCCTCAGCTCAGAAAGGTTGCTGTCAAAGGGAAGCATATTAGTTGGGTGACCTCCAGCAAATAAAAGAACAGAAGCAGGTGCTGAAATAGAAGTTTATGCAAGGTGTTTGTACAATTTGAAATAAAGACTAACTGCCAGTGTCTGCTGAATTATCCATGAACAAAAAAAAAAAGATGGTAGTGGGCTAAATTATTCTACAAATACATTTAAGATGCTTTACTTGACAACAGCATGCTATAGAAGGGAAGCAGTAACCTTTTTTTTATAATGACAGTGTCAGTCTGGATGCTGGAATTGCTCTGTGCTGGCTTTCAATCATAGATATCTGCAGGAGTATGAGGGTACATAAATACGGAGTCAAATTCTTCTGTCAGGCAGAAGCCCAGCATGTCAGGGTAATTGAGGCCAAAGCTGGTGCTGCCACTCTAATGGATGGCTTGTGTTTGCATATGGATTTTGCTTTGGAACTGCCACTCACGTTGTGAAGTAACTGCAAGAGCAAAGCACGATATTGGTTTGTTTTTATTAACTTTCAGTGGCTGTTGGAAAAGATTTAGTGAATCCTTATGTTGTGTGGATTTGAATAAGTTGCTTTACTCAAGCTTGTTGTTTGTTTTTTTGGTTTTTTTTCTGAAAAAGAAGTGACTTGTTTTCTTAAATCTGTGATACTCTTAAAACTCAGTAGCCTCAGAATCCACAGCTGCCCCTCTGAACAGTCTTATGAGTAAACTGAATTGCTTGGTCTAGTGCTGTAGGCTATCTTCAAATAATGTGTGGTGGGATTTAGCTGAAGACAGAAGCTGTAAGTATTTTGTATTTGAAGAGGGGCAAAATGTTTAAAGTGAAATAAATTCTCTTATCGTCTCAGGGCTTAGCCCTTGGTTCCTGTGGGACTGGTTATTTGCTATTTAGCTGCGATACATTGTTCACTTTTTTAGGCTTTTTCTAAAATGCCACTTAGAAATAAGAGATTATTTTAAAAGGGATGCAGACGTGGAGAAATAGAGGTCTTGAACATGACACTTGGAAATGCTGCTTTTGCAATGTACTAAGGTGACAAAAATAAAGCCATAGCTTTGACATCATTATTTCCTTCAACATCGAGATCTTTGAATCAAGCATATTTGTCATGTGAGAAATGAATCCACTGTTGGACCAAATGATTTATTAATAGATTCCAGGTGTCTTACTTTATGGAGAAGATGTGGTTGACTCACATATGTTTTCCCTCTCTGGGACAGCCTCTATTTGCTGCCTTAGTTGTGTCCTAGTCCACTAAGGTAAGAGGACCAACACCTTTTAACAGACTGTATTATTTTTGTGTCCATAAATTATGGATATATATAAAAAATCTGAAATCATGGAGCCAGATTGCATGATCAATCCAGTAAGGGTGGTGTTTATGCTTAATTAATTTGACTTTGATAAGAAAAAGAGAATGTGGCAGCTGTAAGTAGCTGCTAATTATATCCAGCCCCCAGTAGATGGAAATATTGCTACAACTTTAGTGACTTCATTATCTTAAAGTTTCTCTCTTTCAGGGAAGCTCATAATTCCTTCCTTCTGTCTCATACATTAACTTGTTGACAGCCATAAATCATCTAAAGTAGTATTGCATAGGCAGAATACAACTCTGATGCTGCCTTAGGCTCTCATTCATTATTCACATTTACTGAAATACAAATACATCAGGTAACATGAAAATAGGCATTTCTAATTATGTTCTTAATATACTAATCTATCTGTAACTGTGCTGGTCATCAGATAATGACAAACTGATACGCAAAGGAGGTGAAACAAACTTGTTTTGTAGTTTTGGTTTATGCTTCAGTTGTATAACAAATGATTGGGGTAAGGGAAAGAGTGCAGCAGAAATTAGGGGTCATCAAATATTTCAGTTTTTATTGTGTGCTGTAGGCCAAAACTAAAACTGTTGCTGTTAAATGAGGAAGAAATTGAGGTTTCTTAGAATTATTTATGACTCTGTGCTGATTCTTACTAGAGACAACTAAATAAAGAATATATTATGTGTATGTCTAAATAGATGCATGTAATAGAAATAGAAGAAAAAATAGAAAAAGGATAGATAGGTATGAAAATATAAAGCAGGAAAATACATGTAAAGAAATATACACAGGATATTTCTGGTGTATGTTAGTGTTTGTATACATGCACACATACTAGTGAATAAAAATACAAACTGGAATAATATAGGACAGTCTTAAAAAATAGGAGGGCGTGTTGTCTTGTTGGTTTGCCTCCAGGCAATTCAGCTTGCATGTATTCCTGACAAAGCTTAGTCTAAACTATTTTTGAAAATATCCAGTGATTGTCCACTGGTTCCTCCACTGTCTGCTCCAGAGCTGTCTTGACTCTTAGGCAATCATGGTAATGGCTTTGGTTCATAACCTGAGTCTTTGCAGTTTAACTTCAGCCTGTCTTGCAGCATCCTAACTACAGCAAAGAACATGCTCCCATCTCAGCTGTAACTGCCCTGACATATTTGGGGTCCACTGTTAAGTCAATACAATGTGTTTTCATGACAAAATGATAACTAAAGGGTCAACTATTGGTGTTCTTTTCATGCTTGCCTACTGCCACAAGTGTAGTTTGCAAAGGTAAGGGGAGAATAAAATTTCAATTCTGCTGGTGCAAAATAAATCTTATTGTTTTACAGGGATTCTGGATACAAATACCTGAGGAGTTCAGGAGGAGAAAAGATCTTTTATCAAATATCTCTCAAATGCCCAGTTTAAGATTTGGAATTCTCTTGGCCTATTTCATCTTAAAATTATGTTGCCCCAGACTGGGGATGAAGGTGCTTTTATGGTGCATATGATCAGCCTTCCAAAGTGTTACAATAAATACATTTGCAGTGAGTGGTTCACAGACCACAGGGGAGGGATGAGAGGAGAGACCTGGAGGAGTTGTGGAAGAGATTAACTTGCTGATGAAATATTTTATGAACAAAGTAAAGGATAAATCTGAATAAATTATTTGCTACAGTGGCTCAGTTTCCAGCTGCACTGGAAACTGATATGTTCCAATATCAGTTATGAATTCATTTAGAAAGATCTACAGTATGTAAAAAGCTGATGAGAAGGTCACCAGTGTAAGACTGTTTTGAAAAAAACCCTGCGTGATTTTTTTCACTTAGAACATCTGATTGTCAAAGAACAGGGAGAAAAAAACATACTTTTCAAATGCTGAATTGTTGTGAACACTATTCTCATGGTGAAAATTAGGGTGGTTAGAAAAGTATGCTAATACTAATGGATATTTTAAAATATGAAAACGTTTTCTATCCCAGTTTTTAAACCAAACTAAAGGAGTAGTGAATATTGCAAAATGCCTTATACATTAAAATTGCATTTTTGAAATTACACAATGACTTGAACAGATGCATTAAATTCACACATCAAAGCCTTCTGTGCATTCATACATTAATCTCTGCTTTGATCACTGCCCACAGTTGGTTTCTTTTCCCTCCCTGGGAGACCAGTGTTTGTGGATTCCCGGTGAAGTAAACTTTAGGATCTGCTTCCCAAGGCATTGTTGTGGACTGTTCTATTTTCTGGTTCTTTAAGGTTAGGAATAGTTCAACAGTAAAGAAACAGTGAAGTGGTTCCTTCAGAAAAACCCAGCTGTGTGTTTTCCCCTAAGGCATACATTGCTTTCAGACTTAGACCCCAAGGTCTGTGTTACTGTCTTTTGATCTTCAGTTCTGTGCGTGCACCTGGGTTTCCATATTTTCTGTAGATGCTTATCCAGAAAATTTGTATCTTGATTCCTCAAGGTAATGAAAGACTTGATCTACCAGGAGTACTCAGGCCCATATTGAATTCTTTTTATTTTTCCCCCTCAATGCATTTTCACTATATGCAATCAGACCCTGTGTGTGATTTTTGGGGGTAAGGGGCAGCAGCAGGCCTATGAGTCTAAAATTTCTTACAATGGTATCCAGGCCTTGCATTGTTGGAGCAGATAGGAGTAATAGGAATCTTGGTATTGATTTTTGTGGTCTAATCTTATTTTCAGTTATACATAGACTCATTTTACACTTTTTGTAGAGTTCATTTGGAGGTATTGGACACCTGGAGGAAAAAAAAAGTCTTAGCATACAATACTGTAAGCAAAGGATGTTTTGTTGAGGACTTTATTTCACTATTATGTTGCATCCTGTCAAAATCTAAGCCTCCCCAGAGAGAAGAAAAGCTGGCTGTTCGTTCTCTAGGTCACGGTTATTTGAGTGAAGTGGAATAACAAGTGATTGGACAAAATAGTGGTGCAAACTCAGGAGAAAAACATGTGCATGTCTTAAGAAAAATTAAGAAATTATGCACGCTTCCTCTGTTGGCTTGAAGTGTTATCAAGAGTTGCCTTAAACAAGGTGAAATTTGTCATTTCTTGTGGACTACAACCAAGGAGAACTAATTATCAGGAAAAGTTTTCTCCTGTGGACTGCAAAATCAGTCTTTAGGTCAGAACAAATGATACTGAAGAAGTATGGTTATTAAGTCTAATGCCTGGTTTCTAGAGAATAAATCTGAAAGGTCATGCAATGGGGCATTATCATACAAAAGCTTTCAAGGCTGCAGATTGTGATTTGGTTAATAAAATATGCTGAATATTTAACAAATTTGCATCATGTATGCTTCCCTTATCTCTGTTGAATGGTTGAGTGAGAGAATGTAACTCCCAAGAAACTTTAATGTGAGGATGGAAGCGAAACTCTTCCTTCCAAAAATCCAATCTATTTCTGTGAAAAAAAACAAAAGGATAGCAAATAAGAACACTAAAAGTCCTCAAAGCCTAATTAAAATGTTTTCCTGATGGTGGCTGCTGGTTAAGTGTGTGGCATGCAGGAAGTGGGAACTTAGAAAGCACAGGGATAACTTTGTCTAGAGAGCAAGCTGGGGGTGCTGCAGGTGGTTCCTGGCTTTTGTTTTTAGTGCCTCCTGCTGCACCTGCATACCTTACATCACTCAGGGCCAGCAGAGCCTGATCTGTCCAGAAAATACAAACTCTGCCAGATCAATTGGCAAATGTAACAGAAAAGATTAGTTTTAGGGCAGGGGTGTGGCAGGAGAAGGAAGAGTGATACGTGCAATGAAAAGTCTTAACCATTCCCTGCAGTTCAAGACTAGTATGCTTTTCTTTTCTTGTTTTCTTGTTTTCTTGTTTTTTTTTTTTTTTTTTTTAAGTTTATTCAACCTTTGTCCAAAATGTTTGGGCTTTTTTTTGGTTGCTTGATTTTTTTTTTATTTTTTTTTTGAAACCTGGAATGAGCTTCTGCAAGATCTCTAAGCAATCCACTGAATGCTTTTCTAGAGTTATTGTTTGCTGCCTGATTTTAACTCTCCTTGTTGCATTCTGTCTGCCCATGAAGATCAGTTCATCACCCCACTCACAGAATTTCTTTGCATATTGAGCACAGGGTATTCTCCACTCTTCAGTTCTTTTCCTGCCATGCCAGAAGGTTTTCCTTATCTAATGACTTTTCTTCTTCCCCTGTGGGCAGTTTCCTATGTATGTTTGGAAGGGTCCTGCCCTTTGAAGGGAATATGTTGAATTGAAATTAGGTTTCAAAGAGATTGAAGGCTTTTATTAAATTTCAGACATATGCTCTTGAATACCTTTGAAAACTCGAGTCCAGTGGCTCACAGAATCCAAAACAGCTCCTCTACTGTGCTGCTTTTACTATAAGGCATTTTAGTGAACTTCAGTATGCGGGTAGTGGAAAAGAAATTGCCTACTGTGTTTCACTAATACAACTTTCCTTATTTTTTTATTTGATTAATGCCTGAGTATATGTTTTAAACAAATAATCTTTGTCTTGCTTTCCTTCCTCTCCACCCCTCCTCTGACAACTCCTTCTGACTCTAGAGGTGTTGCAAGGAGAAACACAAAGGTTTTTCTTCACTGACAGAAGAAAGTTTTAGAAGATTTTTTTTTAATTATTCAAATAGAAAAGCAGTCAAAGCTGTGGTGAAACATTTACATAGCCTTGTATCTGCTACAGCCTGTGTTGGAACAACAAAAGCAATGTTAAAGTATTATGTATAGAGTGCTTACTTCTTGCTTTAGGCCATATCAGATGAGAGTTCATTCATGGTTCAGCTCTTGATCCAGTTCTTTTTGCTGTCAATGTTTAATATTGTCAAGGGAACATGAGAATATGCCACTGCCAAATCCAGTCATGCTGTTGGTGTTTCACTTGATCTCTAGCATCTTGTTGTAAATGCAAATTCTTGGCAGACATGACTGGCATTGAGTGAGCATAATTCCTATTTGCATTTTGGGATGCTGTGGTGATAAGAAGACGGTAAAATAGAACCCTGGTTTGGACATAAGATTTGTATTGCCTTTAAAGGAAGTGGTGCTTGATATCTGTGGGATTTAATTTTCCCCATCAGTGTAGTGCCAACTGGGTGAAAACTTCCACTCTTGTCTGGGTTCCACATCGTGTGTAAAAGAAAATGTGGTGCTCAATGCACCTTTTAGCTGAGGAACCAATCTAATACAGATTTTGCTGGTAGTAGCATTATTACTACTTTTTTCTACCCTTTTTCTGCATGTCAGCTTCTTAACAGCATTTTGGATCTTGAGCTACTAGGAGTAAAGTTTGATTTCTCAGGTGAACTTGAGACCACAGAAGATCCAAGGCTTATGTATCAAGACAGGAATATAGCCAGATTAGGTGACATACTTCATTAAATTTAGGTATTGAGGATATCTAATACCAGGACTGAGTGAGAATCAAAAATTCTATTTTTCTGGTTCTTAATATTGCCCCACCTCCAATTCTGGACATGTCACTCTTTTAAAGGCCTAAATATCTTTTGGCAGAGGCCTCTCTCCCATGGCTTAGCTGGCATCTCAACAGGATATAAGGTAGCAGACATAAGGGAACTCCAATATCTCCTGAGGCTTCAAGACAGCTCCAAAATGCCTGTGAGAATTAATACAAATTGGTCATTAGACTAGTAACTGTGGTGTTCAGTGAGCCTAAAACCCACACCCATCCTTTGGAAGAATGAGTGGAAAAAGAATGCCATACAATATGAGCATGAGGAGAGTGGTCCCAAGGGATGTCACGTATCTTTTTGACAGGTGTTGTATCAGCTCCAAAGCTGTGGAAGCACCACCAAATTACAGGAGCTTTGTAAGCTGAGTGGATTGTAGACTTCAGTCTCCTTTGTGCTCCCCTCCTGTAGCAGTTGTGATGTGAATGATCTTCTGAAATGCTTCAGAAATTGGCTTGATGCGAAAAACTGGACAACACTTCATAAGGGAAAGGCTCTTACACCAGTGAACACCCCCTGCACTCTCAAGTTGCTGTACAAATACAAATGAGGAATAAAATGCTTTTAAAGAGCATTCTCAAATGTTAATTTAAACCTTAGCTTATTGGTGTGGTAACACTTTCACATGGGCAAATGATGGGAAGGATTGTAAATTGAGGCTTGTTGCTATTTAGCTAATAAAATTTGAATGTGCTACAGATACTCTAAGGCACTTTAATACCTTATTCTTACCCACAAACAGGAATTTTTAAAAATCAGTGTTCACAGCTGGACTTAACCAGGTTAATAGTAATTCATGAGTGTTCCTTCACAGTCCATGTGCTTGGTGTAATGAGCTCTAGCCTGGCAAATTCAGTTTGATCCAAGACCTGGCTATCCTGGTTAAGGGATGCTGTGCTATCCACACAGGATTAGTGAAGTGCATGTTTAGTGAGGCACCTTGGAATGAATCTGTCTTTCATGCTGCAAGTATCTGGAGATAGGCTTCAGTAAAATAGGTTTTATCACATTGCCATCATTTATTCAAGTTAGGAATAATGGACCTTCATTTATTAAGCAGCCTAATGAGAGAGAAAGCAGATTTCTACTTAAACATTTATAGAAAATGAAGTAGGTATTTTTACCTCTATTTCTCCATAGTGATTGTTTCAGAATCTTACTAAAACCCTTGTTTTTCTTTTCTTTGTTTTTTTTTTCCTTTCAATTTCTGTTTTCCACTTCTGTTTATATTTCCTCAAACTTAAAGCTACACTGAGAACAGTTCCCCTCAATAGAAAAGGGGTCCACTTCTCAGAGAAGGGGAAGAGGTGCTGAACCAGGTCATCCAGAGAAGTTGGGGATGTCCCATCCTTGGAAGAGTCCAAGGCCAGGTTGGATGGGGCTCTGAGCTACCTTGTCTAGCAAAAGGTGTCCCTGCCCATGGTAGGGGGCCTGGAACCAGCTGATCTTTAAGGTCCCTTCCAACCCAAACCATTTTGTGATTCTAATTTGCAATTTCCAGATTGAAATCTCTTTCAATTTCCAGATCAAGTTATTGTTAGGCAAAAAGGACTTTTGATTTCTTGCAAATATCACACGTCTTTAATTGGGGTCAAACTTCTTTCTACCTTGTAGATGAAGGAATGCTTTTCTGAGGGGGGAAACAGTGTCTTAAAGAAAGAAATATTTTTTTTAAAGGTAAACTGTTAGTTTTAGGTGCAGATAATGAGAATATACATGCTAATGGTGGTTGAGTCTTGGGGTATGTGTACTGTAGTTGTCATGGGCAACTTAACATTAAGTTCCTTGGGTAATTGCAGCTGGTTCTGTCTGACTCTGGTAAAAAGCAGTATCATAGTTCTGTAGTCAGAAGAAGTGACTAATAGTAGGGTTTTTAATGCCTCCCCCTGCAAAACAGTGTGTCATTACAGCATCTTCTAAATATATCTCATCATGCATTTATCTTTTCCTGTGCTACTGATTGACTCCTATTCTCCTGAGACATATTTAAATGTCATTTTATCTTTCGGTGGCAGAAAAGCTGATAGTTTATCCTAGAATGAAAATGACATTGAACAATGTTTTGAGAAGAAGGGGTAGAAGAATTTCAAACCTCTGTTTTGCACTATGTTGGCAAGGGGTTAGTTCCAGTATTACCTGTAGTTGTTAGTTAAAAAAAAAAATCACATTTATTTGAGGGGATAATTAGAGAATATTGGCAGATTGTCCTGCAAACTTATGTTTTGAATTGTCAAGGTAGTGTATTACTACATTCCAAATGGTTACTTTCCCATTTTTTTTCTTTACTGTAGCTGCAAAAAATATTTAATGTGTTCAGAACGGAAAAAGCTGAGCACACCATTATGCCTTAACAGATATATTCAATGACAGATGGCTATGCATGTTGAGTGTTGTTTTAAGCTATAATTGGAGGATTATGTAAGGATGCTTAGCCAAATATGTGTAATTAAGCTGTCTTGTTACGCAGGCTAAATTACAGGGCAGTCCAGGTCTCAAAGATGCCAGAAGTAATGGTTGTACTGGACTTCTTCTGTTGAAACACTCACCTAGACAAAACCCAAATAGAAGCATCTGCTGTTTTCAGTTATTGCTGTTTACTGCAAGGCCTACAAAATCAGATGAAATGAAAATTAAATGACACAAAATGCCATGGGAGGTTTTTTCTGGTCTATTTTTAGATTTCAAGACACGATGTGCGTATGAGTGAGGGAATGAAAAGGAGTCACAAGTGACATTTGTTCTTCACACAGCTGGTGGCTTCCTTATTGTAATGAGGTGTAATATTAGCACAGAAATTTCTAGTTGAAACCAGTAAGTTGGTGAATACTAAGCAGAACCCTGAAAATTGGTATGGTTGTCTGATATCTGTTCTTACTGAGTAATATCCTGAATTCACTGTTAACTATAACAAAACAACAGAGTCAATGAGCACAAGGTGTTTCTGCTACTTGATGACAAGCAAACCCAAGCTGCAGAAATACAAGTTGTCTGTACTCATCTGCTCTTGCTGTGACATGGAAGGAATGTTTTCCCCGTGAGATAAGAAAGCCAGGAGTGCTGGGGTTTTTTTTTATTTGGTCATCTATGAGTTGACCTGCCTTATAATTTTGTGTCATAAGTATTTTGTTCTCTTAATTATTCTGTTCAATTTACCACTGCTCCTGTTCTTGTAGAGAGCAGAAAACCTTCATTCTGCTCTCCTACCATGGCAACAGAGAAAAGCAGCACTGTTGGAAGAACTACTTCTCATGTTCAAATCAAGTTTAATTAGTTCCTATAGTAATGTGGAACTCAGCTTAGTTCTTTAAATTAATCCGCAGTGCTGAACTTGTCAAAACCATGTTAAATGTGTTCTGTACTTGCATTTCTATTATGAAAACTTCAGAAAGTTATTGTTAGTAATTAACAATCTTTATGGACTCGGAAAACTGAGCCTTTATACACATAGGCCAAGGAGTTTTCCATCACAGAGGTGAGAACAAATGACTGGTTTACTATCCTAGTCATGTTAGGAGAAATACAAAATAAGATCTAGGTTTCAGGTTTAAATTAGGAGGATGACTTTTTGAATGTTTTCCATGCCCAAATCATACCAACTTTGAACACAAACCATCTTGCAGGAAGTTTTTAATAATACCTGTGTTTGATATTCTCCTCACTCACTTTTCTTCAGCAAGAGGTGTTTGCAGGAGGTACAACAATCATCACCTCCTTTTCTACTGAACATGATCATGTTCCCTTAAAAAAACATTTGCTGCCCTGCCCACATGTGGATTTTCTACTCTGGGTCCCAAACAGAAGTCTTTGCTTTTGGCTTTGTACCCAATCCTCAGAGAAATACAGGATTATGATGTAGTTCCCATACTTGTGTCTCACTGTGAGCTTTTGCTGTCTGTTTAGAACTGTGTGGCCCAGAATTTCCCTGTTCTGTTTTCCCCAGGAAGTGAATAAGGATGATGCTGTATTTCTGAACTATTTCTGAGAAGGAAGATGCTTCATAATTAAGTGCTTTAAGTTCAGGCTTTCCCAGCCTTTTGCTCTATCTAGTCTGGAGCCTTGAGCAGTCACCTGGTGGTTTCAAGTTGCTGGGCAACAGGGAGATGCAGTAAATTTGGAAAATATCAATGTTTTCCCCCATAACTATTCCAACATCTTTATAAATTCTGACTTATGGATTACTTTTTCATTTTTTTTTTCCTACCTCATCAGTAATTTTAAAATGTCAGGGTTTTTTAAAACAGATTTAATTTCTCTCAAAATGAAAAGGTAATACGTGTAGCATTTTAATTGTTGTCATATTTAACTTACAGAAGAGAATTGGTTAGAAAAATAAGTTGCAGCTTCAATCCTCTTTGTCTTTTCAGATACCTTATATTCTATACCAAATTGCAAGGGATATTGTTTGACACAAATGATAAGCTGTACCTAGAATTGTTTCTCCGTTTCTTAGGTGAATTTTTCACGTTACCTTAACTTTAGGGTTGACTGCATGATAAAATTAAACCATGAAATGTTGCCTACGTTTGAGTGTTGACACTTGGGAATAATGAATTTATTCTGTACAGATGATTCCTTCATTTAGAAGTTCATCAGAGTACTTCAAGCAAAAAGACCAAAGTCCATATTTTTCCAATATTTTTCTGTTCCTGGACAGTTGTTTTATGGAAAGATGCTTGGATAAATTATAGCAAAAGAATTTTAAGAATGAAAGGGCAGCATGGAAAGCATTCTATCATAGTTCAAGTTCTGCTGTTGAGTAGTTATATGGGTTTAGAATGTCATTTAATGAGACTCTTGAATATCATAAAAATGGTACTATGTTTATGCAGTTTATTGTAAAACTGTACCTGTAGTTTTCTGCTTTATAGAAGGTACCTGGAAGTCCTTTTGAGGAATAAATCAGCTGTGGCCTCTTTATAATGTCTCTAAGCCTGTGACTGTGGTGAGGGGAGGGGCAGGAGTGATTTGGTGAGGGAGCTTTTGTGTCAATAATCCCAGTGAAAGCTCCAAGTCTGTGCCCGGGACTGACTTGGTTACATTCCTGCTGGAAGGAACATGAGCTGAAGAGATGGAAATGCAGTTGCTGTTCCATCACAGTTATTTTAGAAATGCCAAATGGAGTGGCAGGAAGCACTGGGGTTTTTTACATGCAGTTCTTGTCATGAACTTTGTGTTGAGGGAGACAGTTCCTCACCCAGACAGACTTTGTCACGCTGTAGACTGCTGGTGCAACATGTGTGTGCTTTGGAATCAAGCACAGATTTATCTTCATTTCAGGTTCAGTCACCTTTGTAGGACTATATAATTTGCTGAACTCACTGGAGACGGGGGTGACACAGGAGTTTCAGTGAGACAGTCACAAGATCCTGTGCATACTTGACTAGTGTGAACATCTGATTCAAAGACTGGGTTAGGTTTAGTCATGGGGCAGAAAGGCTTAATTCTGTGTGAGACAGCATCATTAAGCTGCCCTTATGTGACTGTTGCCTTAGATTGAGTAATTCAGCAGAATGGAAAAGCTAGAACAGAACATGTCTGTTGGGTCAAACTCCTTGTTGTGTAATTCTGCAAGAGAATCAGCAGTCTTGGCTGTTTCCTTAGATCTCTTCATTAAATCATACTTGAATCTATTGCTTAAAAAGTAAGCTTATAATAAATTGCAACACATAAGGTCTAAGGTCAGTATTATCAGTTGAAGGCAAAATACCATAACAAGTTTTGCATACACCAACTCAGAGGGGAAACTATCAAGTGTAAGCAGGTTTGTGTGTGTTTGTCACTTCAAATCTGCTGTAAAAGGAACACAAAAACTTAATATACCAACCATTCAACCGAATTTTGAGGTATTATTAACAGCCACCTTGCAAGTCAGTGATGTTCTGTGGGGTTGTGTAAAGTGTATTTTAAAATGGGTAAAAAACCCTGGTTTTGTTTGCTGCAGTCTTGATAGAAAAAGAAAGAATGGAAGTTGGTTGTCCTCTTTTAAGAAGTGATATGGGCAGCTGTGCAAACCAGCTATTGAGAACTTGAAGATCTGTATTGAAGACCTGTATTTTAAAGTCTTTTGATTATTTATACTTTTTTTTTAAAATACAGATAAAAGGTTTTGAACTGAAATAAGGCAACTTGTACCATTTCCATTAAAGAGAAATCCTTGATTTATTCTCCAATAAACTGTATTTTTCCTCGTATAGATGCCTATTTCTCTTATTTTCTTTAAGGCAGTGTTTTTCCTGTGCAGCAGCTACTTCATATTCTTGTGTCCATAAAAATATGTATGGTTGAACTTTCTTCCCTGCAGTGACAGTGCTATCAGTCACACTTACTTCTCTGCTAGCAACACATACATCTGCAATATGGTCTCTCCTGTTTTCCTACAGATGTCCTCTGAAAGCTTGGATGGTACTTTCCTTTTACCTGATCTAGGAGAGTAGGAGTGATTTGTCTGGTAACAATAAGTGTTTTATGAGTTGCTTGTTAGAAAGCAACTTCTGTCTCTGGTAAATACTAACCAAGACTTCTGCTTTCTCCACAGTGGAACCTGAGAAGCAGATGAACAGAAACTTCTTTTTTTTCATGTGCTATGGATAGAAGGTTGTTTTGTTTCAATACTTGAATGGATTTTTTAAATATTATACACTAGGTAACTGTAACTTATATCTGTGTTTTTGTTCACACAGAGAAAAGGGAAGGAAAAATGTGAGCTTTGACATTAGACATCCTCCACTGTGGATTAGGAACAGCAAGGCTGCCAGTAGGTCCTGTATAGCCACTGAACCAGTCTCCCACTTCAGCTGTTCATTTACTTTCTGTCTCCCTTCTCCTGGGGAAGAGTAAAACCCTAGATCTCACATTCATACTAATGTTAAAGAAACTTGAGCCCTCTGCTCTTCAGCCACTCCTTTTCATATTTATAGTTGTGCCTGGTGTTACTTCATTCCAGGTGCAGGATCCAGAATTTGGACTTGTTAAATGTCATCTGAACGCTCCAATCTATTGAGATCCCTCTGCAAAGCATCTTGTCCCTCAAGAGAGTCAGAAGCACCTCTCAGTTTGTTGTCATTAGCAAACTGTCTAATGGTACATTCAATTCCTATATACAGTTTGTTGATAAACATATGAAAGCAAAGTTTAGGGTCAGTTTAATCTGACTGAGGAACCCACCTTCCTTCTATCAGCACACAAGTGTCTACTGAAGACTTTTTTTAAAATCTGTGTTCAGTGACAGATAAGGGTTTGCTTCAGATCTCATCTTGAAGGTGTGAGGTACTGGAGAAGATTTTCAGACTTTGCTGTCCCCACTGGTTTGAACAATAGTATCTTTTGTTGAAGGAAATTCAGATGTTTTCTCAGTATTAGTTTTATCAATTACACATGTTCTTGGATATGAACTTTTCATCCTTGGGAATAGGGTATTGAAAGAAAAGAAATGGTACTTCTCTTTTGCTCCTAGACAGAAGAGGTATGAAACTTTGAGGAAATGCCTTCCCTGCATCTTCAGACAGTCTTTTGTTCTGTTGTTGTCTATAGTTTTCAAACAGTTAGAAATGTCTGCACTAGTTTTGACATGGTCAAAGATCCTTTATTATTTTTTCTTACTTTCAGTAAATAACAAAGAACTTTATATTTTTGATGTTGCTGTCTGGTTGCTGTGAATGTGAGGGAGAAAAATGTGCTGTTTGTATTTCCCAGCACATTTGAAAAGAAAAAACTATCATGCTTCCTTAAAAAAACCAAACCCACTAAAGTCCACAAATACACATCCTAACAAAGGAAATGCCTCTTCAAGTGCTATTCTAAATTAGCTTGGGCAGTGAGGAGGCATTAAGAGCCTGAATTTATTCTTCCTTGGAGATTCTTTCGAATATTGTTTAAAATTAAAATCCAAAATGAATAAAGCCCCCTAACAAACCAAGTAGCAACCAGCAGAACCCTCACCACTAAGACTAAATAGTAAAGTAAGTTTTTAACAAATATTTACTGTGTTCTAAGTATGTTAGTCAAAACTTCTGTTGAGATCAATAAGCACCTTTGCTGCCACAGTCTTTGGATTCGTGTGCTGTGTGATAACTTGTGGAGTTTTGAGCAACAGAAATATTATCTATGTGGCCCAGAGAGGACTTTTTATTAAACAAAAGCATAGAATTTTGAAAAATTTGGATTTAGGTTTTTTTTTTTCTTCCCACATTTCTCACTGTTTTTCATTCCGTACATGGTTATAAAAGCCCTTGTTTGTAACTGGCTTGACACAGCTGTTGTCATCCCTTTATTCTTAATACATGCTTTTAAAAGAGGAGCTCATCCACTTCCTCTCAAAGTCATCATAAAAATGCATCATTTTTCACATGAAAGCCTACCTGTAGAAATGCTTGGAAATGTGTGCAGTGATCTTTTAATCTTTTTCTCTTTGTGGGTATCTTCTGCTACTTTCAAAGCCTTAATTCTATGATGACAACTTTTCACTCCTCTATCTCTTTAGTTGTTTATTGCCCTGCTTTCATACCAATGCTGCACAAGCAAAAATAAAACTATCTCTAAGTATTATTGCCACTACCAGTTCAGCAGTATGAAGCATTTTTTTTCCTCTCAAAACATAAATTTGTGCTTCATAGAGTGCTAATTTAGCCTATTTAGTCCAGACACACTATTAGGATCTCTACTTATCTGGCTTGGGAAGTAGGTGTGACTTTAAAAATAAGAACTTATGAATATATATCTATCTTTTTGTAAATAAACATACATACTTGTGCCTTCAAGTTAGCTGAGAATGCAAAATTGGTGGAATTTTTGTTGCTGGATGAAAGTTACAGCCATGTAGATATTTTTCTTTAACATCAAATTTAAAACATTTACAGATGATACAGATCAATTTCTGTGCCAAATTTAGCAACATGATGAAGATAACACTAACTCTTCCAGAAAAGAGACTTACCAGAATTTACTGCTAGTTATTTGTATGGGGTGTGATTTGCTACATAATACATAATACTTCTGATATTTAAGACAAGATCTGCATTTTGAAAGTGCAAAATGTAATCATATTAGAAAGAATATGTCATAATTTGGGACACCATGGGAGCCATAGGTTTAAGTCAGACCTTTCAGAGCTAGTTCAACGCCCATGTCTTTTGTCATAGGTGGTGAGTTTATTAAGGTAGAGTTCTAATTCTCCAATAAACTCTAAAGCTTTATTTTAAAGTCAGTTTTACACTTTGCATGAGGGAACAGTTTCCATATATGCAGTGGATTTTAGGAAACTCAAATGGAGAGCAATCTGCTCCTGCTGAATTTAGGGGGGTGGAGGGTCGACATCCATTGCTCTTGCATGTTGCTCTGTGGCTCAGTGCAGAAAAATCCCCAAATGGAGAAAGGATAGTTTGGCTCATTTCTGTTCAATGGAGTTTTGGTGATTTGTTTTGAATGGGGCTCATATTCAGTCCTGGTGAACTGGAGCATCTACAGGAGCTGAGTGTTGCTGCTGTTAAGGGACACAAGGTAATTTCTGATGATCTCAGGGCTTGGTTCTGCAGGAGTCAGGAAACATTCTAGTAAACTTACTCTGCAGTTTGAGGAACAACACAAGCTGGCATGTTGCCCTCGGAAGTGCCAGGCTCTGGCCTGGAGTGGTGAAGTATCAAAGGACTGCAACTCTTTAAAAGTAGAGGGAAGTCTTTAACCTCTGCTCCTGAAGGAATTTGACCAACTGTCTGCACCATCTGCTGTCAGGCTGCTCTCTGCCCAAGGACAGAAGTGGGGGGACCTTGTTCTAACTTATGCAATTTTTTTCTTTTTGACGTGGAATTAGTGATTCTGCCTGGAATCATTGCTCTTGGAAATGTTATAGACTGATGGGTTCAGGCTGTGAACGTGGCCTGATTGATGTGAGGTCTGCTTTGAGCAGGGGGCAGACCACACAACCTCCAGTGGTCTCTGGACCTGAATTATTCAGTGATTCTGTTAACTTAATTTTCTCATGTTTTATATTGCCTGTCCTTTATTTTTTTGTTGCCTCTTTTATCCTATAGGATGTTCGTTAAACTTCTTATAGTGTAGTAATTGTCAGTTATCAGTTTTGTCTCCTGGTCAGTCTTATGGCTGTGTCATGCTCTGATTACTTAGTGAACACTTTATTCCAGCTCTTATATAAAGATAGGAAGATCTGTCACCTTCAAAGAAATTTCATATAGGTACTTTTTTGTGGAAGTCTATTGAATTTACCTTGTGTTGACTCTTAATGCTGCTCTGCACTTTTGGCATTTGCAGCAGTTATATGAAGGAAAAACTGACCGAAAATGCAGTTAAATGAAACTGGAAATCTTACAGTTGTCTCAAAAATAAATTAATGGAGTATTTGCAGGGCAGTGGGGATTAAAGTTTTTAATCTCTTACAATATTGGGAATAACAAATGTGAATTCCAAATTAACAACTGAAATGGAAAGCTCTTAAGGTGGTTCAGAATTCAAGCAGCATATGGTTTGGATGTGGTAATGAGACAGTTCAAAATGGAAAGCTGTGGTGACTAATGCTTGGTACCATAGGCCAAAGGAAGAATATTTCACACAATTACCATGTGAGGAAAGTGGTTCTTCAATAACAGCAGCAAATGGCAAAAGGTTCAGCTGAATGCCATGCTGTAGGGTTTGGCTCCAGAACAAGCAGTTCATATCCATTAGGGACAAGCTGGTTACTGAGCATTTAATTTATTCTAAAAGAAGGTATTTTACTCTTTAACACAAAAGAGAGGCGAAGTGGAAGATACTCTTATTTGGAAATACCATTTGTTGTCCTCTTGAAAAATCAATGGAATAACAAAAATCACTTAATCACTTTTTATCAAACTGAAGCCTGTGCTGCAGCATCTGTGAGTTTGTGGTATAAGAATATATTTTATTTTTTGTGTGGATTTATCTCAATAAATATCTAGCAATGAGTGCTTTAGATGTGGATAACTGGTGGTTGCCAGGTGAATTCAACCATTATGTTTATCATAATATGCGCAGTCAAAATTTATTTCAATATTGATTCATTTTAAAGTAACTTCTGTCAGGCAAAGTATATCACAAAATAATTTTCATCTTTCATTCTTTCTAGGCAGGTATATCTATAGCTAGATACTGATGTATAAATATAAAAATATATATAAAATAAAAGCTGAAATGTATGAAGCCCTTAGGAGCATTTTCTTACAGACTAATCTAAACATATCGATTACAGAAAACACAACAGCAAGTTCAAGTTTATTGTGGTTTAAGTTAATTTGGAATGTTACTGGGGTAAATTTTATTTAAGAGCTCCAACACTAAATTTTAGGTACTGTTTACTTAAAATATTACACACTCTGTTAATGGAGGAGTGTGCCAGCTGCTCATAACATGAGTTACTTTAATGAATGGCGCATGTGGGAATGTGACAGCGTTAATTTAAAGTTTTAAATGTATTTTCTTGCACCTAATGTTCCCTGAATGTATGTGTTGTAACAACTACTGGGAGTTTGAAAGCTGCTGAACATAAATTTTGCAAATTATTTCTGCAAAACATGGTAGTGCTAGTGGAAGAGACAACATGACCCTGCTGCTTTTTATTTTCCTGATAATTGTACCTGTATTCTACACAAAAAGGAAATAGGACTTCATAATATATCTAAGACTTTCTGGGCCAGTGTTTGGCACAAGCCAATTTCATACACTGTCATGCAATTAAAGCCTCAGAAAAGTCACTGATGTGTGTATGCAGCTTTTTATTTCATATTTCATGTGTAATTGGGAGGCTGCAGCCACCACACTTTTAGAATGTAATGAAACACGGAGCCTATTGAAAGAAATCCTGATTTTTATCTCAATGTGTGAGATGCAGTCAGATTTTTACTTATTGTTCTAAGTCTTCAATGTTTTTATCAAAATTAAACCAGCATTCCTCAGCACATGCAAATACCCAGTGGTCTCTTGAGCCTCTTCTTTCGTGCTTAAAATTTTTCCACTGTTTTGGTGACCAGTTTATTCAAAAATTGAGCTGAATACTTTGAAAGGCTTATCAAAGCTTAAAAAGCTTTTCTGTAAACCTGCAATGCTTAATAAGGATATAAAATTTTGTGAGAAACATTGGCTGTAATGTGGTCTGCAGATGAAAGCAGGAAGGTGATGAGTTAGAGGCTGTTTAAACCTCAGTGGAGTAGCTGAAAACATTGTCAGAGAGAAAAGGAATATTTTTTATATTAATCATGTAAAGGTTATTTTTTGAAGGGGAGAGAGGGCCTTCTACAATCCAATTTCTTAAAACAAGATAGGAATTTCTAGGGGCAGGGATCAGATTTTTGCTGTGCTATGTGTGATAGAATTGAGGGAAAGATGGGTTTTCAATACTCCATTTTATTTAGAAGCTCTGTGTATCAAATAAAAGAGTTTTAAAAACATATCTGTGAAATACCAGATGTACTCCAGGTGAAGTTATTTCCATGTAAAGTAAAAATTTTGTCAAAAAGGTATCATACCCTACCTATAACTGCACTGTTAGAAGAATGACCTAATATTTGAGTTAAAACAAAGAGTGAAAGAAATCATATTCCATAGGTAGTGATCCATAGTTAGCTCCCTGCCCTTGGATATTTTGTGGTAGTTATATGTTAGACAGAGGAGATGTTTATTAAAAATATTAAATAAGAATCTTTCATCAATGTTTGTCTGATATCAATATAGGGAAAATAAACTGAAAGACGTTCTGGCAATTGTTTTATGTCCTGGAAGGATTGAACAATCACAGAGATAGAATATCTAACTCATAAAGAAAAATGCTTTTGAACCTCTAAGATCATCTCTTTCTAAGGTGAAAAAAGTCAAACTGTTATAAACTTACAAGTCTTATTAAACATATTACTAAGTGGCTTAGAACATTATTTTTTTTCTTTATTTTTTTCTTTATGTTTTCTTTGTTTTCTTTTGTTTTCTATTGTTTTCTTCTATTGTTTTTCCTATTGTTTTTCTTTTTTTCCTATTGTTTTTCTTTTTTTCCTATTGGTTTCCTTTTTTTCCTATGGTTTTCTATTGGTCTTCTTTTTTTCCTATGGTTTTCTATTGGTTTTCTTTTTTTTCTATGGTTTTCTATTGGTTTTCTTTTTTTTCTATGGTTTTCTATTGGTTTTCTTTTTTTTCTATGGTTTTCTATTGGTTTTCTTTTTTTTCTATGGTTTTCTATTGGTTTTCTTTTTTTTCTATGGTTTTCTATTGGTTTTCTTTTTTTTCTATGGTTTTCTATTGGTTTTCTTTTTTTTCTATGGTTTTCTATTGGTTTTCTTTTTTTTCTATGGTTTTCTATTGGTTTTCTTTTTTTTCTATGGTTTTCTATTGGTTTTCTTTTTTTTCTATGGTTTTCTATTGGTTTTCTTTTTTTTCTATGGTTTTCTATTGGTTTTCTTTTTTTTCTATGGTTTTCTTTCTATTGGTTTTCTTTCTATTGGTTTTCTTTCTATTGGTTTTCTTTCTATTGGTTTTCTTTCTATTGGTTTTCTTTCTATTGGTTTTCTTTCTATTGGTTTTCTTTCTATTGGTTTTCTTTCTATTGGTTTTCTTTCTATTGGTTTTCTTTCTATTGGTTTTCTTTCTATTGGTTTTCTTTCTATTGGTTTTCTTTCTATTGGTTTTCTTTCTATTGGTTTTCTTTCTATTGGTTTTCTTTCTATTGGTTTTCTTTCTATTGGTTTTCTTTCTATTGGTTTTCTTTCTATTGGTTTTCTTTCTATTGGTTTTCTTTCTATTGGTTTTCTTTCTATTGGTTTTCTTTCTATTGGTTTTCTTTCTATTGGTTTTCTTTCTATTGGTTTTCTTTCTATTGGTTTTCTTTCTATTGGTTTTCTTTCTATTGGTTTTCTTTCTATTGGTTTTCTTTCTATTGGTTTTCTTTCTATTGGTTTTCTTTCTATTGGTTTTCTTTCTATTGGTTTTCTTTCTATTGGTTTTCTTTCTATTGGTTTTCTTTCTATTGGTTTTCTTTCTATTGGTTTTCTTTCTATTGGTTTTCCTGGAGCTGGAGCCTGGATGGTGCCTGAGCATGTGCTACCAAGCCTGAGTGTGCAACTTCTGGGCAGCTTCTCCCAGTGCAAGTGGCTGAGTCAGTGCTGGGCACAGGTGTTGCTCTGGGGACAGAGAGCATCCTGCTGCTGCTGAGCACAGGGGCCAGGCTTCCAGCAGGGATCCTACAGCCCAGGAAAACACACCATTAGAGAAAAATGGAGAGAGCATTTATCATTTGCTGCTCAGTTATTACTGAAAATAAAAAACGGTGGTCAACAAATTCAGGTTGGGATCCTGAAAGCGAATTATTGTTTCTGTCTCGCAATGAGTTTGGGTATTTAGAACTCACCATACACATGCTGGTTTATTTTTTACCTTGACTTTCTTTCCTCTGGAAGGAACAACATGTTTTCCCCCGTGCTTTATTTTTTTTGAATAGTGAGTGGCAATAAGATAAACCTTCCATCTATCTATGTGGAAAAGAAATTACAGCACAGGAAACAGTGACACAGCCACCACAGCTTGAGTTTACAGCTTCTGAATTTAGTCCAGTAAAATTGCTTTTAGCTGTATAGATTGAAAATGTACAAGGAAAGGGGAAAATAACCTTCAGAAAATAATCCTCCCAACCTCTGTGATATCTTAATTTTTTTGAGCAGCATAACCATTCACCAAGAGGAGTATGCTATTTTACAGTGTTGAAAATTTAATATCCTACCCTTGTACTTCTTTTTGCTGTGTACAATGGGGAAAGTTAACTAAGAAATTTAGAGGTTCTCATAAGCTGTCAAAAAAAAAAAAAAAAGAAAAAAGGAGACTGGCATATCACATTCTTCACCTTTCTTTAGTTTGCAGCATCATTCTGAAGGACAGGCAGAGAAACTGAGATTAAGAATGGTTCCAACAGTTCCAGTAATGAACATACCTTAATGAGAAGGTTAGACCAAGACTATCAGCAGCATTACAATAAAAAAAAAGTCAAAAACTAGTCAAACTTTAACACCAGGAAAAACAAAATGAAAAACGACCAACTGCCAGTCATAACTGATTGCTTTTTTCCTAGTTCAAGCAAAGTGTTTCTGGTTTTTGCACTGAACTTGCATTACATCAGTAAAAATTTAATCCCTGTGGTGCTGTGAACCTCATGAAAGCAGAGGGCTACAAAATATTGTGCAAGAAAATTAGAAGTAGATTACATATTATCCTTGAGTTGCTTTTGGTATGAGAACAAATGGTAGCAATCTGCTATTTCATATCTTTTAGAGGGCATGTTTGATGTAGAAAGAAAATACTGAAAATCTGAGGTGCGGTTGTGATGCAAAAGTTGTGATGTTACTCTAAATTAAAATGTAAGTCCAACTTCCTTCATGTTGTTCACAAGCCTGTCTTGAAGATAATGCTGTATAATAGCTATCAACTTCTAGTTTCATTGTTTTGGTAAAGGATTGGCTTTCTGCCTTTTTTTTTTTTCCTATTTCCTCCCTTGAGGAGAAGGAATTTCGGTGTTGTGTTTTATGGACAACACAGATTTATTCAGGATTCATTCAGGATTTATTCAAGACAAAAGTTATTGAAAAAACCCTCTTATTCCAGGCACTTCTTGCTAGATTAGATCTCCAAAATGGCAGCTATTATAAAAAAAAAGGACATATCCTAGGAGGAAGACCATCAGTGAGGTGACAGCTGTTGGTCCTGCAGTGCTGTTGTTTCTGTGCTCACCAAGTGATCACTTGCAGTGCTGATGAGCCACTGGGGCAATAATGGGAATGGAGCTGTGCTGAGCAGCAGGTTTGCAGTAATATTAGTGCAACATTGGACCAAGTTCTGCTACACTTTCTGATTATTTCCAGGCATTTTCAGTGCTGGTATTTCACAACTGACTTAATTGTGCCTGATTTTTCACTTCGATATGTATAAACTGGGGATGTTTAATACAAGCTGCTGAAACAAGTGCCTTGGTCAGGTTCTCAGGGGCTGGTCAGCACAACTCTGTTGTTCTGCAAAGTCACTCTAGTGTTGCCAGCTAGTATTGTCACCTAGGTAGTTCAGGAACCTCTGTGAAATTTGGAGAAAGTGGTGGAACAAAGTCTTATCTTGATCTTATCTTTTTCATGCAAGTGAAGTGTGAATTTACTTCTTGAGACTTTTCCATAACTAACCCAAATAATCTGTATGGCTGCAAAACTTAGTTTCCTTATCCTTCTGTGATACACAGTCTTGAAGATGAAAACCACGTGAAGCAACTCCCTTGAAATATACTCAATATCTGGAAGTGTTTACAAGTCATTAAATCTTGGCCTCTAAGCAACACGTATTCATGTCCTGTGGGGAAAGGGAGAAAGGCTCTTTCAGTACAATATTAGTTCTATTTGAAAACTTTAGATGAAATAAAGCTTTTCTATCTGCTTTTAGGCAAACTGATGTTTTGCAGGTGCTTAAATTCAGGTGAAGAAAGCTGATACACCCTGGTGACTGTAAAAACTACTCCTTTGTGTAGGTTTGGTTTCCTCTCCTGTATCCCAAATGCTCAGTGTTCAGACAGTGGAAATGAATTAGTTGCTCGGTGGTGACATTGGCTGTGCTGAACATATTTATTGAATTAACTGGAGGAAGATTGGGAAGGTAAAATAACACCTTGTGACAGTATTGTGCAGTATCAGTTGACAACTCCCACTACAGAAAACTTTAAATTAGCATTTTCTCCTTTTTAATCCTTATAAAAATACTTGTTTAATTCTCCGGGCTGCAACCCCCTGCATTTTGATTTGCATGATAGTAATCAAGAATTACAGCTAAAATTAAAACCATCATGTGTAATCCATATGGGTACATGAGATTTTGGTGCTGCTCAAATACTCTATGCAATACAAGTTGTAGGTGTGCAACCTCTTGAGCTGTGTGGATTCCCAATGATTTCTGTGAAAAAAAAATCTTAGCTGTTAACCTTTAACTATTTAATTCATCTTTTTTAGGCAGACTTTCCATGCCAACTGTTATTACCATATAACAGGATTCTCATATTCCCAAATTTTTCCCTCCTCAAGGAAAGTTAAACTTGCATTTAGTGTGAGTTGTTTTTGAAGCAGAAATGAGGAGATTCAGGGAGTGTAAAATGACAAATATAGCAATGCTGAGATCAAAGAGACATGAGAATAGGGGAAAAAGAAATAGGCATCTTTAAAATATATTCTTCAAATCTGACAACACACTAAAGATTTTTCCCCAGCCTAGATAAATGTGAATTGTATATATTGTAAGAAAGTGAACACGAATTTGTTTATGAAGTTGTTGCAGTGAGTTAGTAGTTTATTGTATAATATTTAAGAACAAAACCACCCCTTAATGTTCTTTTTTTTAATAACAATGTATTCAGCCCAGTGGAAATCTCCTGTGTTAAATGTGTGTCACTGAGACCACTTGCTTCTGCTTGCCTGTCATACTTGATGGAGGGAATCAATATGAGAAAACCTGGCATAACTGGCATGTATTATAAATAAAACCGTCTTGGGAAACTACATAATGATTCATCAAAATAGACTTATTAGTGTTCAGTATCATCAATCATTTCACTTAATCTTGGTTTACCAAAAAGGTTATTTAACATATGAACACATCATATTGAGGGTGGAAAAGGAACCTGAAAATGTCTTTGGTTTAAACCATGAAGAATGTAGAGGATCTCAGAATGCAGGAAAATGATGTGAGCAACTCAGAGCGACATGGTGGAATAATTTTGTAGCTTTATTTGTAGTTGTTGTGCACATTTGTTTTGGTGTTTAATCCGACCAAATGAATTGTGAGTTTAATTTCCTTTTTGTGTTTTATTCAGTCTTTTAGCATGCTGGTGACATTTTGACTTGTACTTATTATTTCATAGAATCAGGGAATTGTTCATATTGGACAAGACCTTTAAGATCATGTCCAGCCATTAACCCAGCACTGTCCACCACTAAACCATGTCCCCAAGCACCATGGGGAACATATTTTAGGTACCTCCAGGGCTGGTGACTCAACCACTTTCCTGGGCAGCCTGTTCCAAGGCTTGACCTCCCTTTTGGTAAAGGAATTTTTCCTAATATCCAATCTAAACCTTTCCTGGTACAATTTGAGGCCATTTGCCTCCTCCTGAGGTTTCCCCAGTTTGGAAAACCCCCTTTGCACTGTACCAGAGCACTTCCCTGGGAATTAGAGGGAGAGAGAGACTCCATCAGAATTAGAGCCAGTCGCAGACTAGTGATAAAAATTGAAAACAATGTTACTTCAGGTACTTTCAGGAACAGATGGTCTGACCCTTTAAGGGTAATTATATCACGACCCTAATTAATCACAACAAGACTGACCTTTTACTGACTCAAAAAAGAATTTCAGCTAGAGAATTTTCATTCCAACTTTGATTTTTTTAAATTTTCTTTTCCCTTGGGTCAGATCTGGGTATCCATATGCTCTGTATGAAGTAGGGCAGCTTCAAGAGATTAGTATAATCACATGTCAGCAAATTTACACCAGGTACTGTGTCATGTCAGATCCCAGGACTTACAGGTGAACCTTTGAACTGGTGAGTCCAACTCTTTCTCTTCTCAGCACTTATCCCACATCTGTGTTTTACCCTAGTGCTAATGCCAACGAGTTTTCTTTCCCAACAACAGAGTCAGTAATTGAGCAAGTCAGCTTGCTAGGAAATTATTTTTCACGTATGTCAGGAGGAAATTTTATCACCATAGTCTGGGGTTTAGGTTATGTACTTCCTTTCATAAGAACCAAGTTATTTCCTTGACCATTACTGTGAAGAGTTTTGTCTGCTTTGCCTGGGCTTTTTCTTTGTGATACTTCTGAAGACTGGGCCTATCCTTGTGGTTACTACTTTATTTCTCTAAGTAGCAGTGCACAAATGCTGGCTGGTTATTCACTTTAGTGCAATTTTTACCCTATTTCTAAATACGCCTATTGGGAACCTTAAATGCTGTATCTTAAATATTAAAATACCATGTAAATTACTGCTTCCCATGGGACAGTGATTGTTTTCTGCTCTAAAAATCATAAGATGTGATGGTCAAATTATGCAGAGAAAACAAAAAGAAAGTAAATGTTTAATGTCCGTTTTCATTTAAACAAAAACCATTTTGTACCTCTGGGCTTTTTATATGTGTGTGGGTTTTTTTGTTTGTTTGTTTTGTTGTTTGTTCTTGGTTTTTTTTTTGTTTGTTTGGTTGGGGTTTTTTTGTTTGTTTGGTTGGTTTTTTACTTTGGTTTAGGTTTTTTGTAGTTGTTGTTTTTTTTTACCTTTGTTCTTTTTTCTTTGATCATGTATTGTTAAGGAGCTTCCATGAAGTATACATGGTTCTAGCTCCAACTATGCTTTTTTATTTTGTTGCTTATTGTACCTGTTTTATTCTGAAATGCTACAAAACTCTTAAATGGTGTAGAATAGTGCCTGGTCAGATGAAGTGCTCCAGCTCTTTGATCCAGCAACTACCATTAATGAGAAATGAAACGCTGGAAACAATCAAGCCCCTTGAGAAGCTGAGACACTTTTGAAGACAAAGGAACACTGGATCGTTATTTGCTTCATGATCCTCCTGTCACTTCTAAATATGCCAAATATAATAGTTGAAGAGAATGACATGTGCTAAAGCACATTTTGTGTATTTCAGATGTTTTGCTGAGTGACAGTGGAAAGCATTCAGCTGACTGTGTAGTTGCTACACTGATAATACTGAAATATTCTGAGGATCACAGCAGCTTCCAAACAATGGGAAAAGGAAAAAAAAAATATTTTCTCTATCTACCCATTATGCACACAAATAGCATAAATAATTTTGTTTCTTTGATTTTCCTTTAATTCTGACTCTACTGCATATTTTCCTCTTTTAGAACTGCAGAATTCTCTGATACTGTTTCTTTTCTCTTGTCTCACAGGGGTCCTTAGGAACCAAACTTCCCAACTTTGAATTATAGAAAAGAGGCCACAATAGCTGTTCCTGTTAGGTAGCTTTTGTCTTCTAGGGGTTATTAGTCATGTTTCTTCTATAGATTTCCCAAACCGTCTCTTAGGTTCAGTTCACTCATTTTTCTAGTGTAGTAGGAAATCTGACTTTTCTTAATGTGTAGCTGAGATGACAATAGAATAAAGTTATTTGATTGTTATTTCTGTTTCCATTTTCTTTCACTTTTTTTTCTGTTTGTTTTTAATGCTTTCTATTCTCTTTGGGGTTTTTTTTTGGACTTAGAGCAGAATGCTCATACTTGAGAAAAAAGGTTTAAAAGAAATTAACTTCTGAATGTTGCAAACACTAATTTCCCACTTAGGAGAGCTTTGATAAATTAGATGTCAGTTTAAATAACAGACAATTTTCAAAATTGAGAAACTTCTTTTTTGAGGAATGATGACTAGTAACTATAGCTGGGAAATGTAAAACTTGGATCTCCATGTTGGTATTTGTGCAAATACCCTCCCTCAGCTTAAGAACCTGGTCAAGTCTTGTAATTAAAACTTGGAAATGCCCCTGTTTAATTTTTTAAAATCTAACAATATTCCTGTAATATGCATAGAAAGTAAAGTGCTTTTTATCTTCCTTAGAGTTTTAAAATGCCCTCTATTTTACTAAAGAGCTTGATTTGAATAGCTTTCATCTCTTTAATCTCTCTTCCCTATTTCCCTGAAACCGAAGTAAAGTTTTGATTGAGGTGCTGTAAGGATTTAGGGCTGCACAAACTGAGTCAAGGCAATGTGAGGGCACCTGAACCACGTGGATGGTGACTGGGTTTGAATGTGCCTTTGCAGGATCACATTGTCTGGCCACCTGCATGTTATTTATTTGCCTCTTATTTTTGCAGTGGAGGGTTGTTGCATCACTGACAATGTCGTATCATGTTCTCTCTGCTCTTTTCATACTCTCTGTCAAGGCAACAACATTAATTTGTGTCCATTTGAATAATACTCATTGTCACATGGAAAGAGATCTTGTGACAAGCAAGGGATTTGTTTAGCAAAAACCCTTTCAAGAAATGGCAATTTTGAGAGACTCCATTTTACAGGAAGGGGTAAGAGTGGCTAAACAACTCAAGCCCATGATTTTTTATTTCAATGTGACCATTTGCTGATGCACTGGGCACATGACAAACGAAATTCACTTTCCGTGGTGCATTCTAAATGCTCCCTAAATACAATGATCAAACTTGGTCTGATTGCTGATTGCAGCCTTTTTGTTTGCTGAGTGATTCCGAGCTCTTTGATGCATCTTTGTGTTTACTGCAGGAGCCTCGTAAGTGCCTGGTGTTTTGTCTTTGTGCTCTGATGTCACTGGCACACAGAAATGAGCTGTTCCATGAGCAGCCACCACCGGTTTTAAAGGCAGTTACTGAGTTGGGTGGAACTGGCACAGGGCAATCTGTCCTCATCCCACACGTGGTGCCTTCACCACCAAAATCCTACCACTTACACCAAATACATTGACCTAAAACTAAAAAAAAAACCAAAACACAGAGTCCACCTATATTGTTGCAAGCAAGTGCTTCAGATCAATGGAGGTGTGAAGAGGATGTAGTGTGATTTGACCATGACTGAGGGTAGTGCTGGGGCTTCCTGGGCTGGAATTACTGGTGTACAGGTCAAAGCTCTTCTTAATTAGGCAAAAGATTGGAACACTCTGCAGATAAAATTAGATAATTCTAAGAACTGTTAAAAAAAAAAATAGCCCTCCCTCCAAAACCCCAGCAATCCATCACCAGGCTAAAAAGCCTCAATGGCCCCACACTTAAAAATTCCTATATTAAGCTGAGGTGATCAGACAGGGAAAAAAAAAAAGATCCTTTTAAATTATTCAAGATCAGCCAGTTATGTATCCACAAAAATGCAAATGCAGCCCCAGGAAGTATCAGCTCTATAGGTGGCTTTTGTTTTTCAGAAGTGTTGATGATATAAGCCCTGAGTAGTCATTTTATGGGCATTCTTTAGAAAAAAAAATGGCTATAAAGTAGAATTGAAATAGAAGTGGGCAAGGACCATAACCAGTTTCATCTTACAGGGAGTCCAGTGGTTTGCCTTTTTAATGTAGGGAAAGCAAAGCATGAAAGTGGATTTGATTAGTTTTTGCAGGTAGCTGTATTTAAGTACCACAGGAAAAAAAAGTTTGTTTAAACTATGAACCAATACTGGCACCAGTTTTCCATATAATATAAAATATACTCAGGAGTCAGAACTCATAAAAACTCTGCTCGAGCAGAGCTTATAGATAGGAGTTCCATACAGCAGCTTGCTGGCAGGCCTCAAACTGCATCCAGTTCAGAGTGGCATTGTGGCCAAACAGCCAAATATTAGCACATTATCAGAAATTATTACAGTGATGTCAGGCTGGTACCTAATTACCAAGGGATATCAAGTAGGAAGCAACTGCATAGCCCTAAGCTCCATCCTTTTATATGGAAAAGCATTTGTAATTGGGAAGGTGAAGTGCTTAACACATAGACTGAGGGCTAGTCTGTGTCTGGGCATATGAAAACATTTCTTGTGTTCTACAACTGGAAGTCCCTGGGGAGGATTAGTCCCTGTTGAATAAACCAGCTCACCAGCCTGCAAAGTTCGATGAAAATGTTTTGATCAAGCCTATGACACTTCAGCTTGTCCTTTTCAATAGACAATAATGTATTAGAACTTGTCCCAGCACTTTTACCATCTTATTTCTGCCAACATTTTGTGAATATCAGCTACTTCAAACTGTACAAGAAAACCTTACTATTCAGTCTTATTGTATCTTCAGTTTTGATGTCAAACAGCTTCTTGCAAAGGGACATGCTTAGGGAATATTCAGTTTTGTGTGGGGTGAGCTGACCTTTTAAAGGCTCAAGTATTTCACATTTTCCTTGGTCATTATAGCTATCCTTCCTCCAGAAGTTTGAGCTTTTCAGTTTGAGGAGCTTTGATTTTTATAGAAACTACTCAGGAAGGCTTTAAGAGAATTTATAGCTATCACTAGGTGTGTTACTTTGTGTCAATTTTTTTTTTTTTGTTCATTTAGGTCTGCTGGAGACTTATTAGTGTCTTATAAAGGGCTAAGGATAATCTGTCTTTGCTGTAAAATATCTTATTATTTCTTACCTCTTTTTATAGTAAACTTAGCAATTTGTCAGAGTGAGCTGTGATTTTTAGCTGATGCTCTTTCTGCTCTGCTACCTCTATTGACAATTTTCCATTGACAATCAGAAGGAGAAAAATCTTTGTATATAGACTCAATTTCAGGATGCTTGAAAGAAATAGATTATATATGTTAATTAATTGGTGATGTCAGAAAACTTTGATAAAGATTTAACGACTTCAGGCCTCCTCGATGTATCTAAATCTAGACAGAAGTTTTGTTCAAGTGATCAAGAAGCGATTAGAAAGGAACAATAATTCAGCTAATGTTGATAGCAACTCAATTGGTGTTAAATCATTAAAAAGATCTCTGATTCTTTAAAGCTGTAAAGTTTTCAGCTATTGTCCAAACCAATGGCTATTTTTATTTGTAATGCTGTTTTTTATTTGTTAATATATCTAGGGTAGGGCAAACTTACTGGGATATAAACTTGTAGGAATTACCCTACTGAACAGGAATTAGATTGTGATACCTCTCATCTCTTTGATTCAGAGACAAGTGGGTCCAAGGGCCAAACTCACTCCTGTTTTATCTAGTGTGAAAGAAATACTTCTTTGAGGTTTGGACAGTTAATATTGACTCAGGATTCCAATTACATTTGTGGATCAATTATAGGCTTGCTGTGTTGCTGCAGCAAGTAATTTAAGTGACACTTCCCTTCAGTTTCTCCTGAATATGATGTTTTGCTGAGGCTCTGCAAAGATGACACTCACTCCTAGTTTGTGAGCTACACTGCAGTGTGAGGGCCATATCAGTACAGAAATGAGTAGCCAGAAATCTAATTATATGAAATTATATAAATGTAATTATGGATTATCTAATTATATTTTCCTGAAGAACTTCACAAAGACAAACTCTTCGTTGCAGAAATTAAACATGTACGCTGGGTGAAGGATAGATGAGGCTGAGAACCAGTATTGAGTTGGGAGAAAACCAGTTTGTGTATTCCCTAAAGAAACATATGTTTCTTTTAATTCAAAAGAAGTGTGAAGCATAATCTATAAATTCAACCTATTGTATGTAGAAGTTTATTTTTGAATATATGTTCTTACTTAAAAGTGGAATGTCTAATATATGATTTAATGAAGGGTGCCTTAGGATTCTTTCTTGGCTTTTATTTTCTCAGGCATGAGTATTGATTGAGTGTTGACCAGCTCTTCTCCACCATCAAAGGAAGTCCTCTCTTAGAGTTATGTCCCTGTCACTGGACATCTAGCAATGGTGGAAACAGCAGACACATTTCTACAGGTAAGGACATGTTTTTAGGCCTTCCTAATATATTGTCAATGTTAATTTTTAATTTTCAAGGGTGCAATTCTACTAATTTCATTAGCCCAATGGTTGTAGTAAATCACTGGAAACCTTACACCATTTTCTCTGTTACCATTTGTGTGTGAAAAATACTCTTTGTTCTTCTACTTTTTTCTTCATTTTCAATAATGTTGTGTGGTCATATTTTTTGAAGACTGAGTATATTTTCTGTTTTAGAGCTTTGTCATTAAATGCTTAATCAAAACCTAAATCAAATTGTGATTTCTTTCTCAGTAAGAATTGCTGATAGCTTTAAGCTGAAATGTGTTCTAGGCTCATAAGGAATGCTTGTGATCAAATAATATCCTAATTACTTATTAAGACGTTACAAAACAATTTGCTAATTACCTATTCATAGAGTCATAGAACCATTTGGGTTGGATTGATGAGGTACCCTGAATTACTTTCAACTCCACTGTTATATTCTTTTTCCACTTACTTGCAATTGTGAGTTCAGCCTTAAGATGCATAGCTGTGTGCTGTAAATTTTTAAAATAATCTTCCTTCATCCAGGGACTCATTTAAAGAGCGTGGTTAGTTCTCATGATGCTTAGGAAAGAAGACTTAAGCTTGGGCATTGGGCATTAGATGGAGTTTTGTTTCACTGCAAACAGCAACATTGGACTGACATCTTTAAGCATAAAGAATAATCTTTTGATGCTGGGACCCAAAGAAATAGGTCCCATGCATGTTATACCCACTGAATAGAATAATTTCTGTAAAAGAACTCTTTATAGCATGAAAAAGGTTACAGAATGACAGAACAGATTTGGAGGTCTGTGGGTCTGTTCTTCTGCCATAAGGCAGAATAAATTGCATCTTATTTCTTTCTTAGTAAGTTCTGATACACTTGTCTAATGTATTCTTCCTTCTTCTGCTCCTCTTAGTAATTAGCAGTGTAGCATTCACATAAATATACTCCAGTAAATCACTTCTCTTGTTAGGTATTGGATGGATGTGGCATTAAACCCAAAATCTTCATTTAGGCACTTGCAGCCCAAAATATCCAAAATGGCTTTAGAATACTAGGAAAAGAGGAACATTTAAGAAGAATTGGTGCCAAGAGAAGGTGCTGAGCTCTGTGCCCATCTTAGACCTCTGGTCACTTTTTCCATGACTGTTTTGCAGTGTTTCATTTTAGGCTATGTGGGTGTGATAAGCCTGAATACAGATACTGAGCATAGAATCTGTATTTCTTTTCTATGACTGAGAACTCGAATTTAGGAGAACTATCAGCTTCAGTGGCAAAGAAGGATGGAGACAATTGGCAGGTAGTCTAATGAACACCCCTCCCTATGAGTGCTGAAAGAACTGAATCATAATTTGTAAAACTGTGTCCTTCTAATCTAGAGCTGGATTGAATTCTCAGTGTGGGAACATGCAGGGGCCAGGACAGAATCAGATGAATATTTGGCTTTTAAATCCACCAGACTATGAGCCATCTTCAAGACACTTTTTTGGAAAGCATGGATATAGCTTAGCATTTGATACCCTAACAGTGAAATAGCTTCAGCAGAATAGATACTGTGTAGTCTGTTAGGGACAGACCTGTCAAAACATTTCATCTGTGCTTTAAACATCTCTGCTTTCATCTGGAGCTGAGACTGACATCTGTCAGACTGTGTGGCATGGGGGAAATGTGATTTAAAGGTTGCAAGAGCAGCTGGGATTCAGGATTTCAGATGGAAGTGAATGAATGGGAAGGTCCTGAAACCAGTAAATTAATTAGGTTTTTACTTCAGCCTACTGAGTAATGTTTATGGAGGTCAACAATTCTAAATAGAGAAGAAATAAATGGAGAAATATAGAGGCATAAATATAGTAGTAAAAGGCTGACTAAATTGATGAATGTCACAGTCAGGATTTCTGTGTTCTACTGGTTCCATGTATGTGCTTGGTACTTGGAAAACTTTGTTATGATTTGATATCAATAATATTAAGCATAGTTTCGTCAAGGATTAGTTGTACCAATATCTAATAAAAGCAGAGCAAAATCCATATTGTTATTGCAATCGTTCATTTTCAATGTTATAATTGAAGGTTACTAAAAAAAATTGTATTAGCTGGTATTATTTGTAAAGGAAATGGTTATCACATGAGGTTTATAGTATTCACCTGCAAACTCTTAATATCATTGTGTACACTGTGTTCTACAAAATATACCTACATGGTACTGAGACAGTAGGTGTCTTTTGTTATAAGCCAAAGTTTCATTCAGTAGTGTAGAAGTGGAAATCTTTGTTATAATACTAAATTTACACTGAGAAGAATTTTTAGCAATGCACATTGAAAGATTGAAAATCAGTCACATTAGCAATTATGTATCTCTCAAATTAATGTCTCTGAGTAATACAGATATGCTCATAAATGTTCAGATTGAGTGTGGCGAGTTTGTTTTTATAGGTTTGAGGACTAACCTTTTTGTTTTGCACTTTCTTACTGATATATGGAGCTCATACGCACCTCCTGCGGATTTAGGATTGCTCACATCCCTAAAATCCCAGCCTTAAGAAATAAAAGTATAAACTACTTGTACACTTATATTGTATGGAAAAGTTAGGAAAAGTTCATCTTTAGGCAAGGCTTTGAGATGAACTGAGCATTACCCACGACTGCTGAGCTGTTCTGTTGTGTTCAGCACTACATGAGCTCTCTGCCTGGCTGACCTGCCAGTTGCTATCAGCTGTCTTTGCCCTCTTCAGCTCACATAGGAGGAGAATTTGAGCAGTATTTGACAAGCAGAAATGCTCTTTTGGTGTTTCTGGTTTAAGCACCTTTTTTTTTTTTTTTTGTCTAATGAGGTTAATGTTCTCAACTAGTTCCAAAGGAAAACACACATGCGCTCCCCCTCTACCCCCCTTATACCATATAAGGCAATGAGAAGAGTTCTCAAGGAGTTCACAACAAATAGATACAAAGTCTCAATTGTTTGAGTGGTTGCAAGGTGTTGACTCAACTGCTAGAAATAAGGAAAAAGGTTGTAATGAAGGAAAACTTATGTCAGTTCAGAAAATTGTGGAGGGGCTGGTGGGGGAAGTGTGGTGGCATCTGAACCCTCTGTAGTACTGAAACAAAGCACTGTTGCAGAAACAACAGTGCTGGATGAATTAACTGTGCTTATTTTATTGCAGTCCATGAGTTCAGGCAGGAGTACATTGTAAGATATTTGGTTAAAAACAGCTCTGCTGCCATTTTGCCATCAAGAGAATCATCAGAGCAACCTAAACTGGCTCAGTTCTAAAATTTGCAACCACTAACTACTATGTTTACTGAACAGAAGTTGTGTGACTTACTCATTTTCAAGACCCTTCCTGGAGATCCCGTGGATGGGATATTATTCTTGCTTTCTTCTGTTTCTTTCTGTTGTGTTTCATGCTTCCTGTAGCCACATTCAGACCTTGGGTTTGGTCTGCTATGTTCCTCTGATTTTGCTTTGGGTTTTTTGTTTGTTTTGGTTTTTGTGTGTTTTTTGTTTGGTTGGTTTTCGGCTTTCTTTTGTTTTGTATTTGGTTTTGGTTTTGTTTTTTCCCTGTATCAGCCTCTGTACCCTTTTTCTCTCTGAGTTATTTCTTAATGTAAAGACCGACCAAAGGCTTCAACTAGAAAGAGCAGAGCTGTCTAACTGGAGAGCAAGAGGCCAAATTTGGAACTGCAGAAATTTTCCAAGCAGCATAAAAGGAAACTTGTTTCATTACAGGAATATTTTTACATTTAGAAGATGGTGTTTAATTTGGAAATATATAAAGAATGCCCAACGAGGGATAAATGAATATTTTAATGAATTCGTGCAGATTCAGCAGGATTTTTGTTCCAAATAGAAAATGCAATATAAGGGTTTAGTTTTCCTTTTGCAGTGGGTAGTTTTGCTGGAATCTCATTTCTGGCACATCTTACGTTGTTTACACCTACAGTTTTTGATCTTCTGTCCATGCACCAGCTGTCAGGAAAGCACCAAGACCACAAATTGCTGATTAGTCACACGGCACAAGGAACTCAAGCTGCTCCCATTTGGAAAGCTCAGCACTCTGTCCACTGTTTGCCCCACTGGAGCTGGACCACTTTTCCTTTCGCTAATGCTCCATTGTATGGCCTGTTTGGCAGTGTGGAGTGGATCATAAATTTCTGCTTTGTTCAGTTCTGAAATCAGGCTATAAAATGTAATTACTGTTGGGTGTCATCAGAGGTCATGTTTTTCAGTAGAGAAGGAGCTGCAGTGCCTTTTAAATAGTTTCTTGACAAAAATTTGTATCAGGTGGCCATGAGAAGCGGCAGTGTGATCATGCTGTCTCAAAAAAAGCTTTTCATCAAAGGTTAGAAATAACCTCTAGCATTCAAGAAACTGAATTTGCAAAGATGATGATCAGGTCACATTATCTTTACAATCTGTTTGCCAATTTGCTTGGGTGTTGGCTTTGTTTTGGTGGTGGCTTTTTCCCATTTCTAGCCTCGGCTTTCAAGCAGAAACATCTGCTTTCTGGAAGGGGAAACAGAGCACTGTGTCAGGAAATCCTTTGTAAATATTGTAAGAGATGATGTATTTTTCATACTGTACAAACACAGTTTAGTCTCTGTCAGCCAAAGCTAAAAAATGGGGACCCTGTAGTAGTTTGCCTCCCAAACCTATCATTTGGCACCTGTATGTGTAAGAGATTCCCAAATTTAAAAATTAGTTTGCTCAAAACCTCTTCCACCTTTTCTTGGAGCAGAAGAAAGTTGGAAAGGTTTTGTTCAGGCTGAGATTTGCAAGATTAGATTGTGGTTAGTTAGACTTGTCTGAATGACTGCTGTGTTTAATCACTTTAGAGATAAGCAAAAACCTGGGGAGGCAGGGAAGGATAATGTGTTTGTGCAATCCTGAGTATTTTCTTTGCTTTTCTAAATGAAGAAAGTAACAATAATAAAAAAGGACAACACAGAGGATTTGGATATGTGGGTAACTAGCAATGTCCCTGACACAGGTCACTAACTTTATAAAAGATGCTTAGCTTGAGTCCTGAGCACTTTTATAATTAATGCAACAATTTAATTATGTAGGCAAAAATAGAGACTCTTTTTAAGATGTGTTTTTCCTTGGTGTTAGCAAAATTCTTTTTCCTATTAAACAAGAAATCCTTTCCTGCATTGCATCTGACAGTAAAAATATCATTTATTTGTATCTCAAATTCTTCCAAATAAGTTAAACTTAATTTGAGCCAACACATAAAATATGCTGTAGCCTTGAAATTTAAAGATCTATTCCTGCTCTTAAAAGTTATTTACAACAATTGATAAAGCTCTTAGTGCTAGCAGTTAGATTGAAAGTACTTTGAGTTATGTTTGTCTTGGTGTTCTTTTTTTTTTTTTTTTTTTAATTGAGCAGTGAATGCATGTTTTCAAGAGAAATTATATGAGGACGTGGGGCCAGGAACTGAAAGGGGAAAAATGCTCTAGAATAATTTCTGCTGGTCCTTTTTTTACCAATCTGCAGTGGCAGGAGGTGCAATTGTGTGGTACTAGCCTGGCAAACAGTTAGATACCAACACTTTGAATAATAAATCTTGGTATGGGTGAAGTAAATGAAGTGTATGCAGTATGTCCTACCTAAATGGATTAGAAATTCAGTCCATATTTTAATTATATCTTTGCCAACACTATCTTTTATCAAGGTGTTTTTTTCATAAGAAAACAAAACAGGTGTTGTGCTTCCCCTTTCTCCCCTTCTGTGCTGTTAGTGCTTTAACAGAGAGTAAGTAGATGATAATTGACTTTCCAAACACAGAAATTCAGCTTGATGTGACGCCTTTGCTTGAGAGCTGAAAATCAATAAGGAAATGAGAAAGTTGCCATTTCTAGTGCTCCATTAGCTGCTGTGCAAGAAGATCTCATCAAATAAATCTTATCAGCACAAGTGCATTTAAAGCCAGAAAATTTCAGGAATTATGAGTGTTAAGTCTGCAGTTGGTCAGGACCTCGTGCATCAATAGTTTAACCACTGCTGAATGGAACAGTTGATAAGTTAAGCACCAGTGACTGGACAGATTACTATTGATTTTGGTGGAGTTTGGGTCAGGTTTTAGTAGCCAAAAAGATCAGAATTGTTCAGTTGAAAATAAATGATGATGCAGGCCATATTTTCTCATTCTGTTGGGTAGAGGGAGAGAGAACATAGAGAAAAGATTTAAAAAGAAGGATGCAACAAGGCTTGGAATTTCTGGTATGCTGCTTTAATTTGGTGTAGCATTCAAATAGGGGGGATTTATTTCTTGTATTACTGTAGGATAAACAGAAGGATTGATTTATTTTGCTCATTAATAACATCTGTGTTCATTAGAAGAATATAGGATAATATAGTAAAAGTGTTAACAAAGGAGTTAAGTGAGGAGAATCACAAATCCATCCCTTTGACATTATCTATTGTAGGGATGGAGTTTAGCAAATAGTTCCCACCTCAATTCCTGCTTCTTTTCCTCATGTAGAGAATTGTTAACTGGTCAGCTGTAACTGGTGGTTAAATGATGATTAACTGATGGTCAAATATTGTTAATCTTTCCCAGATAGTCATCTTGTTTCTCTCTTTTTATTTTTACCCCTCCTAGTAATACAGAGGAATCCTTATTTTTTTGACTGACATTTGTTTTAAATACCCATTTAGAAAGTTTTGTAACTGGTGTAAGATTCCCCCCAACTTCATCCTGTGTTTGTAATCCTGGAAATACAGGATGCATATTTCTTGCAGTAAAGATTATAGTCAGAAAAGTTTACTCCTGTTTCCCTTGATCTCAGTGGGGTTTTTCTATGAATACATGTGGAATTGCTTTTGAATTAAGAAATAATCTTCTTCCTACACTTACAAATAATTTATTAGAAGGTCAATCTAAATCACACTACTTGGGAGACTGACATTTGCCATGCTTTAAAATTAATAAAATAATGGATGTTAAATAGAATACTGTTTTGCTCTGAGGCTGTTCATGCTGCTTTTCTGTGTTATTTGTTTTCTGTTGAAGTACTTCATAATTGAGTTTCTACTAATTTTATATTCATAGCATTTTAATTATGTGGGCTTCCCTCCTGGCATGCATTAATGTGGTAGTACCTACAAATCTAATGAAATACTGATTTTGATAATAAATTTCAGTGGCTGCTGGAATAAAAATATTCTAGATCAGTCAGAATTACCACTCAAATTTGTTTTCTAGGAGATGGAAGTCTCAGGCTTTAGATTCAGTGTGAAATCTAATGTAATGTGAGCTGGAGAAGCAGCCCGAGGAGTAGAAACACAAACTTAACACTCGTTCCTCCCAGCTTCTTACCCCCAGCATTCAGGGTTTCAGGGTCTGCTGTTGGCTCCAGTGGGAAAGATGGAGAATATTTTTCCACCTGGTTTCTGGGCAATAGATGGCTGGCACTGAGTGGTAGGTGATGAAGGCTTGGAAAAGTGTCAGGTAGAGGAAGATGCTTCATCTCTTTTTTTCTTTTGGTGTGGTTGGTGACTGTGCTAAGCGTGAGTTTTTCTGCAGCTCTGTGAACCACACTATCCCTAACTGAGCTGGTCCTCTCTGCTTCAGAGACCTCCTGCCTGCTGAGGCCAGCTGGATAATGCCAGGCATGAAAGCAGAGGATGTGTGAGCACCTTGGTGGTCAGAGCAGTGCATGAGTTGAGTGTCAGCACCAGCAGGAAGCAGAGAGGCAGCCCATGGGTCCAGCTGGGCCTCTTGCTGATGCACCCAGGAGAGTTTAGGTTTGCTGATCTGCAAGACTCCAGTTCTGAGTGAAATGTCAACTTCCAAGACTCTAAATCTTTTATTGGATCCATATTTTGCTCTTGGGGGGGAAGGTCGTTTTGAGATTTGGTTTTCCTTCTCATTATCTCACTCTGATTTGATTGGTTATAGATTAAACTAATTTCCTGAGGCTGAGTCGTAACTGTGATGTAAATGGTGAGTGATCTCCCTGATCATATTTTGATCCACAAGCCTTTCTTTATAATTTGTCTCCCTTGTGCAGCTGAGGAGGGGAGTGATAGAGCAGCTTTGGTGGGCACATGGAGTCCAGCCAGGGTCAACCCATCACAATGTCAAAATCTGTATGAACAGTAAAAGATTTATTTTGTATTTCAGAGTTAATATGGTTTGGCTTTGAACTAGTTACATAGAAACTATTGGGTACACAGTAAGTTATAGTGTAATTTTTAAAACAATTTCCAGCCTCTAGAGTTGTGAGGTGTACTTCCAAATTTATTCATTAAAACCATTGCTGTATGTCAGGAACCAGTTTTCTCAAAAAAGAAAAAAACAAAAAAACAACCCAGCAGCACTGTGGTATGAGTTGAGTAGCTGAGTGGGTTTGAGAAGCACATTTGATAGGGTTATTCTTATTTTTCGAAATGGGAATATTTTCACACATATACAAGTAGCTATACCTGATTTGAAGTCAGTCTGATGGTTGTGAGCTCTGGAGTCAGTGGACCCGAGTTGTGTGATGTAGCTGATGACTTTATCTGTAATCTCTAAGCTTTGTACATATGTACAGACCTAAAGATGCTGGTGAGGTTGTGGAAGGCTTCCTCCCCTCTATTCTTAGTGACCAATTTCTTTTAGACCTTTCAGTTACTACTACATTTGGTCATGTGTTTGCATCAGTGTCTAATTAAAATTAACAGAAAACTAATATAAAAAAAAATAAAGCTGATATATTAAGAAAAGGTGGAAAGTTTTCCTGTCTTTGACAAACTAAAGTTATGTGAAATGTGTTCTATCTTTACAACCCTTCTGAGACTTTATTATATTTGGGGAATACAGTTTACTGAGAAACAGAAGAATAAAGTTTTGTTTCTTCTTACAAGCAAAACTGCAGTTTGCTGTGCTAATTAGAGCAGCTGGATTACACAGCCTGCCTTAAATCCCAGAGGAAATCAGGAAAAGAGGCTGGATTTAAGTATTTCTTACTGTCTCCAAGGTTTTATAAATTAAAACCTCTTTTTGGTTAATGAGAAAAGCTTTCAGATTCAGTTTTTATTTGGGGGAGGAGTGACAGGGAATTCTTCACTACTCATGTTTCACTCAAAGCATGGCCTTTTCATTTAGAAAAACAATGACAGTCCAGTAGTGGCCAACAGTAATTTTAAATTTCTTGGAGAAGTCAGAATTCTCTGAGAGATGTCTGAACACAGAGGGGAATAGGGTAGAGAGAAGCTCTTGGAACAATAAAAGACATGTTGGTTCTCCCTCAGGTCTTTTAACAGTGATATGATTTTTACCCAAAGTAGCTGATACATTAGAGGACTCCACTTTGGGAGATGTATTTAGATACCTTGTCTGATGATAAATGTATTAGGCCTGGTCTTTATTTGCATTATTTTTTCAATCTAAGTTCAAATCATAACTGCTCTGATTTCCCCCTCCCCATCTTTTTAAATCTGATTGTGTAAGTCTAGCTTGGTGATAAAAAATACAGTCACTTCTTCTGAGGTTTGATTTGAAATTTTTTGTTATGAATAGCTTGATTGCAGTGTAAATGTCTGGATACTAATACTTGTCAACCTCAAACACTGGAAAACCTTTAATGTGCTGACAAAAACATGGACTAAAAACAGCCTTTGAAATACTGTGAAAAGAATTTACTTAACTAGTGAACAGAAAAATGTCAGTTTGTCTTGAATCATGAAAATGAAAATTAATGAGGGTTGGTACATATGTAAATGTATTGCTTCAGAGAATTGTGGCAGAGATCTGCTCTTCTCATCTGCCGTGAGGAGGAAAAACCAAAGAATTTGTTTTAGTGAATCATTAGGGAAGCATATCTAATGAAAATTAACGGATAGACTAGGAAGAGTAGTTTTATGTTAGGGCAAAATTTACCTTCATCAGCCAGGTTTTTCTAGCTTGTGACCTACTCCAAAATACAAGGGTTAACTATACCAGTAAAATAAACTTACCTAGCAGCAACGTTATAAATAATCAAATTAGGTATGTGCCTTAAGAATAAGGGACTTTACAATGCAAACCCCTGTATTCCACTGCTTGGATATCAATACCTGTTGCTAGTGAAGAGCATGTTAATACAATCTGTCAATCTTACTTGAATAGTATAAAATTAAGTTTTGCAATTCATTGACACCTAGTATTGTTAGCACTAGAATATCTTTAAGAATACAGATCTATATTAATAATGTTGACATTTATACTCATGTATAGAATTTAATTAAGTATTAAGTATTATGCTTCATGTTATAATCTCCAAGCCAGATGAGATCCAGAGAAATTTTTTTCCATGTTATAGAATCCTGGTGATTTTTATAGGCTCATTATACTAGAAATATTCAGCGTAATTCTGTGTTAATGATAGAATTGTAACTTGATAAGCCATTGGGATAATGTGCAATTAAAGTTCTTAATGTGTTGAAGATCCACACACTCGTCAAAGAGATTAAAGAAACACCAACTGTAGTTTGCCACAAGTGTGAAATTAAGGATTTTCATTGCCAGGAACATGGAGAACTGCAGAGTTCAACAACCACTGTGCCTCAAGGTAAGTGAGTATGTAACATGCAGGCCAGTGATGAATCAAACTGAAAATGCATTTATGACTCTTTCAGGCTCTGAAATGAGCCTCGTGTGAGGTTGAGGCTCATCATTCTACATCTTTGGTTTAAGGGCTGTAAGGAATCAAAGACAAAGCTTTAAGTAAATTAGCACTAAGTTGGCCTAGTTTAGGAACTTTTTTCATAGTTTTGTTAGTTACAAAAGGAAACAGAATTTTACCAGTACTTGTAAAGAAACCTTTGATTGGCTGCCTGCCAAGAGGCAGACTGGTGATCAAATACAGCAGCAGCTTTGCATTTCTGTCAAACAAAGCCAGAAGATTTTTAAATCATTACAAAGTGATTATAGAAAAGCAATGAAAGAAGTTGGCAAAAATAACCATTATTCCAGTAGATGAGGTTTCTGAAATTTGATACCTCTTATTCCCAGAATATCCTGCATACAGGGAAACCACCGCCAGTGAAACATGAGCTGCAACAGTGGAAGATACTGTGGAAGTGCTTTGATTCATAATTAATGCAGTGCAAGTGCAGCAGCATGCAAATTCTTTCAGACTACCTTTACAGAGCTACTGAACTACAGAAGACAGTGAATTTAATCTTGGAAAAGCTGAGCAATTTTCATTGCACTTGCAGATTAATGGTTGTAGATCACAATCTTTTTTTTTTAACTTTACCCTGTAATATAGATTTGTGCTTATATCACGAATCTCACATTGACAAGCAGTTTTTCTAAAGGCTTGATATAGACCGTGCAGTTTTGTTATAGATGCAGAAGGAAACATATAGGTAATGTCACTTAATTTGTTCCAGGAGGGTTTCTCATCTGAAGTGTTTGGAGATTTCTGCTGGTGCAGCGTTACTGTGCTCTTGTCTGTCTCCAGAGGGGCAGTGACAAAATGGAAAGCTTGCAACTTTAATTGTTGACACTTTCGTTTTAGAATCAGAAGTTAACAAGAAAATTTAGGAGTAAAATTTGAAAGGTTTACGACTTGAATTCCAAAACTTGTCAGCATGGAGAAATGTTGGTGAAGTTGGTGCAACACTGCATCTTGTGAAATAGAGCACCCTAAATCAGCAGTCGAATTTGCCAACATTTTATCAGAGAAGAATAACTTAAAAATCAGGAGTAGAACCTCAAGGGTATTGTGTAACTTTCCTTTCATACCATTACAACACCTTGAGTCAGTCATGAATTATCAGTTATTAATTGCAATGCTGAATGCAGCTGACCCAACTCAAAGGAAGTGCAGATAAACGGTGGTTCCAAGCTTTGGCTAGTGGGAACTAATTCAGATGTTGCAAATTCAGAGAAAGCAAGACTGAAGACTATTTGGAAGAAATCTGAATGTTCCTATTCATTGTGTTGTAGCTCAGGCTTTAAGAAAGATATCAAAACTTCCTGTGTGGTTTTTTCACTAAAGTCATATCAAAAAAACTACCAATGTCCAGGAAACTTGTGCATCATCTAATATGTTTGCCAATACTGACATTCAACACTTACATAAAAATACATCCTTTTTTGCTCAGCAGGTGTTGTCAGCCTGGCTAATAAATTGTTTCAGAGGCTGATTATAGAGATTGGAAAAATCTTGGCTCTTGTAAATCATTCCATAATTGCAGTGCCTTCAACCCTTTCACTTCCAGATGAACCCTCTCAAAAATAAGGCAATAAAGTTTCCTTCAGAGAAATTTTGGGTTTACTTTGTTCAGCCACACAAATACACCCATGATGAAGTGCACTCAAAATAATTACTCCTCACAAAAATGGAATTGATACTGGATATATTACTTGAAAGTCTGTTTGTACCTTCAGTTTGCATTGCTTTGAAAATCAGGTGCTTTTCAGAATGTTATCCGTAAAATAGAAACTTCAATGTGTAATTAACACTTGCTGGATACTGATTAGGCTTTCAGGTTTTGTATTCTAAACAAACTCTTAATTTATATGATAATTATACATATGTGTAACATTCTGTATAGAATTATATTTGATTATACTCTTCAGGTTATAAAATTTGTAATTAAAATACAAGAAATCAGTAAATATTTGAAAATATAATGCTGGATTTTAAAACGTGGCATCATTAATCTCGTAGTGTCTCATGTAACCTCATGCAGCATTGTTAAACATGCAGTGCCATCCCCAAAAGGTCAAATTCCTCCTCACTTAGCCAGGTATTAGAAGACTGTTTTGAATAGTAGGGCTTAGCTTATTTAGAGTCTTTTGTATAAAATCCCACTAGGCAGCTGGGCATTATTAGGTGGACAAATACTTGTTAATCTGGTTGTTATGCAGTGACCAGGTGCACACACTGTGCACTTTGTACAGCTATATTTCTTTGCTTTGAAGTGTAACTTAATTCTAGTTAAATCACGTATCACATAGATTTTTTGGGGGGTACAATAGCAGAATCAGTAGCATTTGAGTAAATGTAGAAAAAGATGAACTATATCCAGGGGGTTATGCCAAAGGAACAGGAGAGAAGGGAATTGAGCAGGTGTGTGGTGGATGAGGGACCCAGGTACACCAGCTCTAAAATCTTACTCCAAGAGAGAATTCCAGGTGTATTTCTGGTCTGTAATTGTGCCTTGAGATTGTGTTGCCGATGTGTATCTTGAGGATTTAAGATGACACCTGAAAAAGAAATCTGATACTAAAATTACATTTGGAATTATTTTCCTCTTTCTATAATCTTTCTCACTTAAGAGCCTAACCTTCTCCTGTGCTGGAATTGAATTACACGCTTTCACCTTTAATCTGCTTGAGGTTGAGTGAATTCAGCTGGAGCCGGCAAACACAAAAGGAACATAATTGTGTTTCTCTTAACCTCCCATGTTGCACCTGAAACCTGGTCATGGGTCATCCCCTAACCAATAAGAGAAGAATAAAATTTAACTTGTTTCAGTGCCTAATCTCAGAGCAGGTTGTATTTTGGTGGTGATACTGCTACAATATGTAGATGTTTAGAAGTTGGATGGAATGAGTAGAAGTGCTCAGGTAATGTGATTAGTGCTGTTTTTTCTTTGGATATATTCACATACTCTGGAGTATGTGAACGTTGCATGAGCAAAGACTGGGGAGGCACACAGGTGGAATAAATAACCTCCAGGTAACTGAGTACACTGTGTAACTCATTGGTTCAAAAGCAGTTGACAAAATTTAAAAGCAGGATTGTGTTGTGCTTAATGCAGTGTAAGTGGTAAAATATAAAATGCGTGTAGCACTATATATACACAAAGAGTTGAATATCATAAATATAGTCTAAGAAAGAAATAGAGTTGGAATAGTCTCTGACAGTGATGGGAAATGAGAGAGAGGTTGTGTCTGCAATGGACAAAGTACATGAGGTCCCTGATTGCAGAATTGTAATAAGGAGTTCAGAGGTTGGGAAGAAAAGTTATTTTCATTTGAATTCTTACAATGCTGCACTAGTAGTTCTTTAGGAAGAAGTGAGAATGACAGATTAAGAAATGAAAAAATGAGCAACTGACCTGGGAAGTGTTCCTTGAACAGTTCAGCCATGCTTAAATATTTTAAATGTTTTAACAAAATGATTTATTCTGAACTTCAGAGAAAAAGGCTGAATGCAGGAATATAGCACCGAAGCTTCCAGTATGAGAGAGGATTCTCAGGGAAGAACATTGCTGTTGGTAACACACAAGAAGGGCATATTGTGTATTTAGGCCTTGTTCTTGCTGTGCTATTTTTCTGTCTGCCTCATCTGGCTGGCATCCCACACCACAGGCAATGTTCTTAATGTACAAAAGTAATTATAAAGGAAAGTCAAAAGCAAGTGTTTGACATTTGCTGTTATTTATTGTTGAGGTGGTTTAGCTTTGATTTGCTAATCAATTTTTATGTATGAGCAAAAGGTTAAAATGGAACCTTTCATGGAAACACATGATAGCTGGCCTCAAAGACTTTATTCGGACTTCTTGAGAGCAAGTGAACTTATAAACTTCTTAATGGATCACATCGTCTTTTAATGGTAATTTTTTTCAGCTATAACTTACCAAAAAGAGATATTTTGGTGTGTGTGGTGTTTTTTTTTTTGTTTTTTTTTTTAGTCTTTCCATTCAGACTTACAGTTACCAGTGATGTAAAATGCATTGCTTTGACATCTTTGTCACTTCTGAATGGATTCAGGTACCACCATGTAATGAACTGACCTTGCAAAGGTGTGTTAAAGGTTTTCTAAGTGTGGATAAACTAGTTACCCTTCACAGCCAAACTACCTCGATTATGGCACTGTTTTGAGCTGCCCACTGTGCTTTGATATATATTCCTAGTTTCATCTTGCTGTTGTTTTCATAGGTGCACTCTAGAATCTCATTCTTCAGGGCATACTTTTTCATTTTACAGTGTGTCCTATTTTTAAATACTCATTCTCATGTTGTCTGGACTTGCTGATTTTCTTTCCCCCACAATATTGGTTCACTCTCAGGTGATCAAATGATCTTGATGCTGGTGTAGATTGGTGGTGATATCTTGGAAGTTCGTTGCCCTCACCAAAGCAAAATTACTGAGAGTGAGTGGAGAATCAGTTTGAGATTCTAACATATTCAAGTAAACTATTTTCCAGGACAGAGGATTTACATTCAGTTTCCCATTAAGTGCAGCAATACGTTAATTTGGGCTTTTAAGGATTTTTGCTTCACTGAGAATAATAAACCGTTGACTGTAATTTATAAAGCAGTCATCTAACTGCTTCATTTTTATGTAATCCTGAGTCTATCATCCATAGGTAAAGCATTACTGATTAAAGTCTTTTATAGCACCATGAGCCAGTAGAATTAGCCCTGAGATCTTGCTCCAAGCTTCATTGATTAGGAAATATGAGTGTTTCGATAGTGAAAATGGTTGAGATCAGCTAAAAGCATACATGAAATAGCTCTGTTCCCCTAAAAAAAGAAATAATTCGATATTCAGTGGGCTGGACTGCTACAAAAGTGACAGTACATTCACACATTCAGAGTGTGAGAACCGCTGTGTTTGTCATTAAGCCAGCACATTGTGTGGTTGAGGCTTTGCTTTGCCATCTGAAGAACTGACTGATAACAGCAATGATTATCTTTTCCAATAAGGCCCAGTAGCTCTTTGTCAATCTCCAGTTCTTGGATTGTACAACACAATGTTGAAACCTTCCCACTCTGCTACCAAATTGGTGTAATTTTCAAAGAAGGGAGGTAAAAGCAATTAGCAACTTTCCTGCTTTGGCCTCGTGATCAAAATTTTCATGGTGATAAGAGAAAAAGTAACCACAGCAGGAAAATGTTACCATAATCCATCCAAATAATGTAGTGTTAATTATGCCACAATTATCTCTAAATCTTTTTTTTTTTTTCACATCTCTTATGCAGTTTTGTTCTATTCTTGTTTGATAATCAACGTTGGAAAAACTTGGCTAAGTAATGAATGTTACAGAGCACTAAGAAAGTAAACTGTACCATAGAAGATTTTAGAGCCACACTTGACAGACAGCTCAAGTGTCCTTTCATACTGCTGTACTTGGTTTCTCTTCATACAGATCTACATCTCTAGCTTCTCTCAGTTCTCTCAGTGCTTTGTGTCAATAAAAAGACCTTATTTACCTCAAAAGTGAAATATTACTTTTACTTGTAGAGATAAAATGGAAAAAAAATTGGCAAAACAAACGATTTTTTTTAATGTCCTTGAGATCCTATACTAAATTGGAAATGCATATTTATGATTTCTGAGAAATTCTGTATGACTCAAGCTTTAGGGTAGAAATAAAACAGAAAATCCAGATGTACTTAAATTATTACAGAATTGATTGAATATCAATAAAAATCTAATAGAATAACATGTAACTTCTAAAGAGAAAATGGATAAAAATATAAATTACTGTAATAGTCCAAGGTGACATCTAATTTTTAATCTCAGAAATGATTTTATTCAAAATGAATCAAATTTAATTTTACTTCCTTTCATTTTGATGCTGGTGCTTTTCTAACTGCAAGGCATCAATGAAAGCAGATCTAATTACAAGACTTTTCCTTAAGGTGCTGTCAGTAAAGCTGGCTATTGTTGAACTATTAAATGTGCTCAGTATTTTTTACTACTTAAGAACTTTTATTGAAGTGGAGCGGATGAGAATGTCAAATTATATTGTGAAGTTCCTCATTAAAGGGATAGAAAGGCTAATGATCCCCATCGACTCAGTTTTATTTCAGATGCAGTACAATGAGTACTTAGAAAAATTTGTCTTTTAAATAAATTAATGTTGGATACTCTTTTTTTGTGCATGTAGATTTTGAGTGGTGCTATATTATGTGGATCAGGTTTTGCCTGATTGCAAGTCTTCAGGTGGTGGGGCTCCTGAGAAAGACTAACACAAATTCTTAAGTAATCCTTGTTGTGTTCAAGCCAGACTCTGTGGACTGAGAAAGAATCTACTTTCTTTAAGAGCTAAAAAGGTGGGTGAAAAGCCACATCTTTGAAGGGATTTCTCTTCCACATCTGTCTTATGTGACTTCAGGACAAAATGATCTCATATAATCTTTCTAATTTCAGTATCAAAATAAATGGCAGATTATACTAATCTTTCACTAAACACACAGAGTAGAAAAGTCAATATTAGTCATACCACATCTCTCCCTTTAAAAGGCAGTTGTTATGTTTAACTTCTTGGTTTTACATGGTCCTGCAATGAATAACCTTGTATTATTTTTACTCTGTCCTTAAGCAGAGCTCATTGAAGCCAAGCAGTACACTTTTTATGACTTTAGAGTGCTTTGGATCTATCTGTTATCTAAATATGGCCCTTTTATTGTTAGAAATCAATAAATCTGTTGCTCTGGAGCATTTTCAAATGTTGCCCTTGAAATAGTCCCTTATTCACCGAATGGCTGACTTATAGCAAATCACAATGTTGCCAAATTGCTTTAGGTTTGCTTTGCATTGGCAAGTCCCAATTTCGTAAATGTAATAGATCTTTAAAATTAAACACGTCTTCCTGGCTGGATGGTGAAAGAACTGCAGTCAATGGCTCGATGTCTCAGTGGAGAGCAGTGATGAGTGGTGCCCTCAGAAGGTGGTATTGACACTGGGGGTGTTTAACATCGTTGACAGGGACAGTGGGATGGAGGGCACCCCTGGCAAGTTTGCCAACAACATCCAGCTGTGTGGGGTGGTTGATGCTGGAGGGAAGGGATGACATCCACAGGGACTTTGATGGGCTTGAGAGGTGGGTCTGTGCAAACCTCATGAAGTTCAACAAAGCCAAGTGCAAGGTCCTGCACCAGGATTGGGACAGCCCCAAGCACAGATTTGGGCTGCACAGAGAGTGAATTGGGAGTAGCCCAGAGGAGAAGGAATTGGGGATGTTGATGAATGAAAAGCTCAATTTGACCTGGCAGTGTGCACTCACAGACCAGAAAGCCAGTTGTGTCCTGGGCTACGTCCAAAGCAGATTGACCAGCAGGTCCAGGGAGGAGATTCTGCTCCTCTACTCTGCCCTGTGAGACCACACCTGGAGCACTATCCAGCTCTGGGGTCCCCTGCACAGGAAGGACGTGGAACGACTGGAATGAGGCCAGAGAAGGCCACAAAGATGCTCAGAGGGCTGGAGCATCTCTCAGATGGAGACAGGCTGAGAGAGTTGGGGCTGTTCAGCCTGGAGAAGAGGAGACTCCAGGGAGGCCTTAGATTTTTTTCTACACATGGTCTTGTGTCTAGTTATGGAAGAAGCTAGCCCTAGAAAACATTCAATTTTGCTCTGTTGTATATTTTTTTATATATCACTACTCAGTTTAAAACACAATAGTCTAATCAAATCAAGATAAAATTTTGGCCTTTTTTCTTTAACTTATTTGGAAAATAATGAGCTAAAAATTTCTCCTTCCTTGTGAGAAATATTTATTACTAAGAAAACCTGTTTCTGGAACACATTGAAATATACACAAGAAATAATTTCTGTAATAGGCCAAACTAGCTTTGCTTTGATGTAATATTTTCCCTTAAGGAAAATAATAAAAAGATTAATGTATACATATTCATTAAAAACTATCTGAATGTGTAGTTCCTCAGTGGATTGCCCATGCTTTAAGATAATCTAAAGCTCACAACTTTGTATCAGAAAAGCAGAGATTTCTTCCTGATTAACCCAAAAAATTATCTTAAAGTGCAGGTGAATACATCCTGAGAGGTACTTTGCTGGGCTGATGTTTCAGTGTTAAAATGTATTTTAAAAAGAGACATCTCAAAGCTGACTGCTGATGTTGAACAGGACTGGTAAGGATAAATTATTAGAACAAACTGATGCTGCGGAGCAAGTGAACAGTTCCATTTTATTTACTTTGAATAACTTGATGTGTGTAATAAAGATTATGTAGTCATCAGATTCCTACTAGACATTGAAGAAGGATGTTTGAAATTGGTGGGGTTTGTTTGTTTGGGTTTTTTAGTTTGTTTGGTTGGCTTTTTTTTAGTTAGACTTCATCAGAGACAGAAAAAGCAGATAGTCAGCAGCAGTAGTTCTATATAGTTCATGGCTGGTTTAGATTACTTTAGTGACAGATTTATGTTTCTCAGTGGCTTAGTTTAAGATATGCATGTCCAGATTTTTAACAATAATTAGGCACTCAGTGCTTTTAGGAACTGAGTGCTGAATATGTTTTAAAAGTTCCACATTTGTTCTGTGCTTCAGTTTCACTTTCTAAAGCTGAGATAATAATTACTCTTCTTCTTTAAAAAGGTTTGTGAGATAAATGCATTAAATGCTGCAATGGACATGGAACTTAACCTATTCTCAGGTGTCTAACATAGTCTAGTAAACCAAGTACTTAATGTGTCCAAATGTTCTCATCTTGCAGAAATTGCTTGGGTAAAACTTAGCATAATATGAACTATCTCTGTAAATAAGATGAGGGTTTAGGTGCTGATGCAAATAACAATACCAAAGACTCCAAATGACTTGAACAAACTTTGATTCAGGCCCATTAAAATTTGTCATGAACAGTTTTCAACACACAGATTCTGCTGATTAATTTTAGTTCTGGTTGTGTTTTTTGTTATGAATAGTCTTGGGTTTTTTTGGTAGGAGTGTTAGATGCTCAAGAAGTTTCACAATATCTGAACCAAAATATTTGACTTTGTTGTATTTATGAAGCTCTAATGACTGTGACTGTTTAGGTCAAAGGAGTTTTGGTGTCTGAGGCAGTAAATATCACCACTATTAAAGGCACTCATTCATTCCCTGACAAGCTGTCAAGTGGCACAACAGATAACTTACTATTACCTTTTCTGTGCTAGGAGAATCAGCAAATGTTTATTCCCTCCAGTGCTGCTTTAACCCCTCTTACTTATTCCCTCTATCCATTGCACCTTGTCATGAATGGACACTTCACCTGTAAGAGAGAAGCAACAGTGAACTTTATTGACATAAAACAGCGAGTTAACAAAATTCAATGGCAAATGGGACAGTGCTTTAACAAGGTTTGGTGGCAAGATACACTTGATTATTTACTACCTAGAGGGCAAGGTTAGAAAAAACTGTCAGGGAGAACCTTCCACTGAGTCATGAGGTTCAGGAAGGAGCCCCTTGTTTTCTAAACTTCTCAGACTGCAGCTGGATCCAGTCCTAGCCCCAGACTTGGTTGGTGGTTTATGTCCAAAGGATTATACGTGCACAATCAGTCCTTTGTACAAGTTAGCTAAGATTTCATTTAGTTTAGTGTGCTACTGATCACTCAGTGAGGATCTGTTGTGGCAGGGAATCTCTCAACCTTGAGGACTAACCTTGAGAGTTATCCTTACTCAAGGGGAGCTCCTGGCGTGCAGCCCAGCAGGAGAGCTCGCTGGGCCCTGGGCTGTCCGCTGTTTATAAAGCGAGATGACTGACTTATTGTGAGATTTGCATACAGGCAAGACATCTGGGTCACTGTTCCAGACAACCCTTGGCTACCCTGTAGCCCTCTGTCTCCCAAAAGTCCCCAGGAAGGTGGGTGCAGGCACCACAACCCCCACTGGTGGTCGTGGCAGGGAGGGGGGAAGCACGCCGTCGTACGACCAGCAAATTAAAAATGAAGCTTGTGCAGAGAAAACACAATGATACTCCAGGATAGTGATATGCTGCCCTGTACATGGTGTTCCTGCTCAAACTGGCACGGGTCTCTGCCTGCAAGTGCTGTGCAGTTCCACCAAAATGTGCCATTTTGTACCATCACCAAATGTATCCACGGGAATGCTCCGCTTTGTGTCCTGCAACATTGAATGGCTCTGCAGAGACCACCGTGGTCACGTTTAGAGATCTCATTTTGGAAATAGTTGTCTGTGTGAGCAAAATAGTTAATTCTCGTTGAACTAGAAACTCCTGCAGGAATTGAAAAGAAATCTTGCAAAATTTCATTGTGAAGCTGAGTCTTGAAATATACTTAAATATTATGCTTGGTGTTTTCAGGGATAGGACCGAGAATTTTTGACAAATTTTGAATGTCTGAACTTTATTTTATAACTGAGTGTCCATTATGATTCTCATGGCTCTTAGTGCTCTGGCAGATTCTCATTTATGCAAAACTAAGAATCCAATCCCTCCAAATGAATTCAAGTGATTTTTAAATATAGACAAAGAAAATTAATTCAGTAGTTTCATTATCAGTATTCCAGTAAGTACGAGAAATCATTTTATTTTCAAATTAAATCTATGGAAATGAGCAAAGCTCATAAAATTAGGAAATATAATTCATATTTAAAGTTAACGTCTTAAACTGTTCTAAGGGCAAACAAGATAAAATGTCTGAGTGAGTTTAATCTTAGATTTATCAAGGTCAATAAAATTAGGATTCTTTACATTATAATGTTAATACAGCCCAAATTTAAATAGTTATCTTAAACATTTATTATGACTACTGTATCTGTGAGATAAAAACCATTAATTTTAAGTGCCAACAGTGTAAGATAAGAAAGTGTGGACACTTCTAGCTAAGGAAAAGATGACTCTAAAATTCACTTAATCATGGGCTAGTAATGTGTAGAGAAAAGTACAAATTAAATTTTGATCTGAAACATTAGTTAGTACAACAATCTCAATTTTCATTCACGAATAGTAGGTACATGGTATTAATTCCTCTTGAAATCTGAGGAAATAGAGGGAAGCTGAGGGAACTGAGGAGAGGCCAAGTTAACTGGAGATGTTTGCCTGGACAAAAGGAGGCTTGAGGAGAGCTTAACACTCTGTACAGCTCTCCTGAAAGGAGGCTGTAGGCAGGTGGGGGGTGGTCTTCTCTCCTAGGTAAAAGTGAGAACATGAGAAAACAGCCTCATGTTATTCCAGGGCAGCTTTAGATTAGATATGAGGAAAAAATTATTCACTGAAAGAGTGGTCAGGCATTGGAACGAGATGCCAAGGAAGTGGTGCAATGACCATCCCTGGCAGTGTCCAAGAAATGTGTGGATGTCAGGCTTAGGGACATGGTTTGATGGTGGGTTAATGACTGGACTTGATAATCTTAGAGGTCTTTTGCAGCCTTAGTGATTCTCTCTTTAACCCACAGTAATTTTGACAGTTATAACAGGATACAGTTTATCCTGTTTGCTGCATTCAATTGAAATTGTGTTTTTAGAATGCTTAGTTTGTTTCATGTTTCATGGTGGTGTTCAACAAGACAGTTCACAGGTCCACTTTTTCCAGAAGTTTTTTAAGAATCAGGTATGTTTATTTTCAGTGGTGAGCCCTGTCTTACTGAAAGGATTGGAATAAAACTGAATTCCCAAGTAATCCAGAATTGCAAAATGCCCCCTCCTTACACATACCTCTGGTGCTTCTTCTACACAATTTACACTTAACAGGGTAGCTCATATCCGTAATAAATTCAGCTGGGAAGTCTTCTGGGTAGGAAAGCTGTCCTGCCTTTTGATTTTTGACAGTGCACTTAGACATATTTTGGCTGCAGACACAGAACCTGAAAGAAGAATGTGCCTGAACTGCCTGAGCTTTAAAAGTAGTCTGGGCATGAATATGCATTGCTATGTGGAGGCTCTTGATCCTGGCCAAGGAGCAGCCAATATTCAAGGATGAGGTGCAACACTATCTTTGTGACACACCCAATGTGTCATTTCCTATCACATTGTCTCCTCTTGTATCAGGTATCTGACAGTGCAAACTTCATGTACATGATAAAGGTAAAATGCAATAAAAAAAATATCTTCCCTTCTTTTTGCTACTGTGTTTCGGTCCTGGGTTAAATCAATGAAAATCTTGTCTTTTTAAAAAGGCAACAATTCAACAGAAAGCTTAAAAAGTAACTCAAAGGCTTCATAAGTTCTGCTTTTGTTTGTCTGTTATTAGCAAAGTGTCCTTTCAATGGCTGTGGCTTCTCAACAGTGTGGCAGTGCAAATACATCATGTTGATGTTCTTCTACCACTAGCAATGAGTGTTAATTAGAGCCGTATTTTGCTTAGTCTCTCTTTGGATTATTTAGGATAGTAATAAATTCAGCTCTGCTGAATGGCTGTTTGTACAATCCATCTTTCAATTCAGTCTTTGAGGCAGAAGACTATTCAGAGTAAGGTTCGTAATTGTGGTAGAGTGCATTTGATTTCTTAGCATCAAAAATCATCTCTTATTTCATTAAGCAAACAGTATTTTTCCCCCAGAATAGATTTAGTTTTCCACACTTACTAAATGGAAATAATATTTTTCAATTATGGTTAATGGGTAGAATGCAATTTTTTTTAATCTAATGGCTTTGTCAATAGCAGTATTTTATGTTTGATATTTTTTCATAATATTTTGATGGACACAGCTTATTTTCTGTAAAATGTAATGCATGAAATAATTGCTAAACATAAATTCTACCTTTTCAAATTGTACTCTAGGGTTCTTTTTGACACTTTGTTACTTTTCATTGACACTTTTTCTCTCTGCTTTATAAGGAGTTAAACTTAGTAGCCTGACTCTTTCTAACTAATACTATATTATTAATAGCTTATCATTTGTGTGCATGGCATTATTTTTTAAGTGTGAGGCTAAATCATAGCACTGAAGTTTAAAGTTAGATGTTTTGTTTCTAATGTCTACTATATTTCTTGTTATTGAAAAAACACATCTGTTATTTGTGGATGTCTTTTCCTCAGCCAATAGGTTGAAGTTAAAAGGTGGCTGATATTTGGATCTGTATTCTTTAAAATTTCCCTTTCTAATTAATGAAATTTTCCCCCCCCATTCCTTTTGACTTAAAACCTGGGTTATGGTGCAACTGATTTGTAACCATGTTAATTTTTAAGCATATGAGGATGGTTTATATTAGACATTATTAGTTAAAAGTCTCAAATTTGAAAGATACAAAAACCTGTGCTTAACTGGAGGAAAGAGAAAATCGGTTACATTTTATGATTTGTAGGCCCTGCATCTGGGCAGATCATAAAGTCTAAGCAATGAAATAGTTGTAAAATTGGTATAAAGTGCACTACTTCTGATTTTGAGCTATTAAAAAATTTGCGTTGTCACGTCTGAAACACATTCCTCTTCCAAGTATTACATACAAAGTACTTGTCTTTTCGTTTAGATGCTCTAAAACTTCCCTCCCTCACTGTTTCCCCATGTCTTTCATAGTCCTGCCTCTGACAACGTTAAAGCACTTCATTAAAATGCACTGTGCAGAAGAGGGGACACAACCACGTGTATATTGGGACATGACACAGAATTTTAGACAGGTTCCCTTTAATTTCAGTTTAAACTAATGCAGTTCACAAATTAGGCAACTTTGTAGTCTTGTTGAAACAAACCACCCTTGAGAGGATCCGATTTCCTCCTCCACTCCTTACACTTACGCAGAATGGGAGTTGCCCTTCTACCTTTGGTCAGGTTTTTTCTTGCACAGTCTTTGGGATTGCCCTCTCCTGCAGCTAGCAGAGGATGAGAGGGTATGGATTTTGGAGTCTGCAACCAGGCATGTTGCAAAACTTTATCTATGCACAGTCTCTTAGACACATCAGGTTGGAGCAGCTGAGAAATGAGGTCCCTGCAGTCCACGGACAGGCGTCTTGTCTTGAGGAAGGGAATCTTTTGTTGTTTCTGAATCTGGAGCATTTCCTTGACATTAGAACTATCAAAAGGCTGTGAAGCATAGAGCATTGCATAAAGGATGATGCCCAGGCTCCACATGTCAGAAATCCTGGGGTCACAAGGAATGTGCTCAAGCAGTTCAGGCGCTGAGTACGCCAGAGACCCGCAGAAGGTGTTGCTGAGAATGGTTTTTCCATTTTCATCCCGAGACAAGGGTTTTGAAAAGCCAAAGTCTGTCAGCTTGAAGTTAAGATCATTGTCGAGAAGGATGTTGTCACACTTCAGGTCCCTGTGGGCAAAGTCCGAGTCGTGGCAATGCTTGATGGCAGAAGCCAACTGCTGGAACTTGATGCGAGCGATGCCCTCTTCCATCGGTCCCTTGATGCTGAGGTAGGTCAGGAGGCTTCCCCTTTCCCCCAGCTCCATCACAATGTACACTTTCCCGACCGATGTCTCAAAAATCTCGAACGTTTCAATGATCGAGGGGTGGTGCAACCGTTTCAAAGCCTCCATTTCCCTGGGGAGAAACTTTTCCAGGACGTTGGGAGAAATTTTCTTCTTGTCGATGATCTTGATGGCCACTTTGCGGTTCAGGTGGTGGCTGTAGGCGCATTTCACTTTGCCGTAGGAGCCTTCCCCTAGTGTGCTGCCCAGGCTGTAGCCCTTCTTTTTAAGCACCACAGCATCCATGGGGGGGGTAGACTCAGGGAGCTGCCCCAGCAGGAGCCGCCGTGCCTCATGTGTGGTGGCCAGTGGCCCCAGGTGGCTGTTTGCAGCACTGGTGTGGCAGGAGTTGTGGGCTGTCACCCCAGCGCTGGTCACCGGGTGATCTCATGGACAGTCACCCCTGCCCAGGCCAATTGAAAGGACCTTTCCTGTCCTTAGAGCTGCTCTGTGACATCGTGGAGGGCAAACCTTAACACCGAGTCTCTGGCTGCCCTGTGATGTCACGGGCGGTTGCCCCCATGTGTTGTAACCAGAAAATGGAGCTGACCTCTTAAAGGGATATTTCTCTTTTTAAGGTGGCCAAAGTAGCAAGAAAATTATTGGTGAAACTGTTAAGCAGCGATTGCCACCCGAGCTGTGTGGTGTATCAACCAGAGCACTCCTACAGTCTCTCTCTTCTCACAGTGTTTTGTTTTAAGGGTGTGATCAAGTTTGTATGGAAATACTCACATTTTTACTATTAACAGAAAGAAAAAGCCGTTGAGGTTTTTTTGTTTGTTTGACCTTTTTGTTTGCTTGTTTTTTAAGGACAAAATTGATTGTCAAATTCAAGTGTATGGAATTATACATGATTTTTTTTGAGTAATTGACTGCTGGCATTGTGCCATGCAACAGATCTGGAGAGTGGTAGGTGTTGGTTCCCTGCTGTGTAAGTTCAGTTATAATACCACCATGGAACTGATGGATCAAGAAAGAGAGCCTATATTCAGCAAAACACTTAATTCTCCCAATGTTAAATGTGGTTAAACTTAATTAGAATCTAAGTGAGAAGTCAGATCTGTTATTAGTGAAATACATTTCTGTGTCTGTTGGTGATAATATAAGATTTTCTTTAACTAAAGTAGCATATTGATTTTAAGTAGAATTTTGACTAACACTTAACACCATCATATTAACAGAATTTTTTTTTCTGGTATACATCTGTGTCGGTCACAAATGTAATAGACTCAGGACTCTAATGGTACAAATTAAATTTTCCAATGAGAGAAATGCCAATATAGGCCAAGAATTAATTCTGAATCCAAAGGGGGAAGAGCAAACTATTAATTCATTACATGTGGCAGAAGCAATTCAGTACTCTCCTTTAAGTTACTGTGATATTTGATCTTAACACAGTAAACTGATCCTTTCTCTACCTCCTGTGCAACCTTTACATTTGCTGGAGTCCTCACCTCCCAAACAGACCTGGTTGTATGCTGCTGCTATCCTGTGCTCCTGTCATCCTCTTTGCACAAACCTCTTAGGTCAGCTAAGAGAGAGCACTGAAATCCCCACTTAGTTGCTCAAGTTTAGGCCCAAGTGTACAAGTGGTTTCTTGAAAATCAGGTGCTTAACACTGGATCGGGGATTAGTACAATGGGAGCTGTGTGGCACACATAGATAGTGCAGAGAATAGCTAGAAGGCAGAAGATTTTAAACCCTGGATCAGTATTTCTTTGCATGCCAAGTCTTCTGGTAAACAATTTTTTCCAGTTGTATAGCACTGTTTTATAAAAATAGGATAGCTGCATGTTTTTCCTGGAATAAAATTCATGATGCAGGCAAGAGTCCAAATCTGCCAGACCCTCTCCCCTCTGCACTATCCAAAGTCCCCTTTTTAAAAAAGCTTTTATTGCATTATTTCAACTTTTTTACATTGGAAAGCTACCTTGGAAGTTTATTGATTCTACTGATAATAGATTTTTCATACAGTATTTGTGCTGGTTTTAGCTGGATAGAGTTAATTTTCTTCATAGTAGCTAGTATGAGCCTATGTTTTGAAATTTTCAGGGATTATGTTATGGATAATTCAGGGATGAATTATTGTTGAGCAGTGTTTACACAGAGCCAAAGCCTTCCCTGCTCCCCACCCCACCAGCGAGGATGCTGGGGGTGCACAAAGAGGTGGGAGGGGACACAGCCAGGACAGCTGACCCCAGCTGACTCAGGGGATATCCCACACTATAAAGGTCATGCTCAGTGTGGAAGAGGAAGGAGGAAGAGGAGGAGGAAAAGGGTTACATCTGGAGTTATGGCACTTGCCTTCCCAAGTCACTGCTTTGTGATGGAGCCCTTCTGTCCTGGGGATGGCTGAACAGCTGCCTCTGCCCATGCGAAATGGTGAATTAATTTCTTGGTTTGCTTTATTTGCATGTGTAGTTTTTGTTTTACCTACTAATCTGCCTTTGTCTCAACCCATGAGTTTTCTCACTTTTACTCTCTCTCCCCCATCCCACTGGTGGGGAGTTAGTGAGCAACTGCGTGGGACTGAGTTGCCATCTGGGGTTTAACCATGAGAGTGTTGAAAGCATTTTCCAGCCTTACCAGAATTAAGTATTGATTTTTAGTATTTCTGATTTCTTTTCGCAGAGATTTTGCAACACATTTGTCCTGGTTTCCTAACACAGAAGACTTATCACACAGTAGATTTTATTTAGAGTATTGTCATGGGGAGTCCTGTGCTGACACCAAATCCTTTCTTGGTAGTTTCCTGGAATATTTATCAATGTCTGAAGGAAGTACAAAATATGATTTTTCTGTATAAAACATTTTTGGAGATAAAAACTTCAGATTGGCTTTTAATTCCAACCTCACACATGTGAGTGTTTTTGTTCCCAATGTACAAGATCTTATGTGCAGCTCCTAAGGTAGAATTGCAATATGTGGTCTGAATTCTCCATGGTTTTCTGTTCTCCTCTGTAGTTCTACATTGTAGGAGAGCTGGAGTTGTTGATATTCATGTGGGAATTTTAACATCCTGGGGATGACAACTCTGCCAAAGCCTTCCATGATATTTTGGCTGAATCTGGCAAGAATGGGGAAACTGAAATGCAAATTGCTTAGTGAGGGGAACCTTTTTTTAGTGACCCAAAGGTGAGCCTTTGGTCAGAATTAGGGACGAGTTAAAATCCTTACTTTTCCATATTTTCCTTCACTTTTGGGACTTTGGTGTTGTGGGTACTCTGGATTGACCAGAGGAGACCTATGAGAATAGTTTTCTACAGTAATTATAAGTTCAATGCATTAACACTTCAAAAACAAGAGGAAAAAAAAAAAAGAAAAGAACATATTGAAAATTTTCAAGCAGTTCTTACAGAAACGGGTTATTTTAGGAGTGTAAGAATGGTAAAAAGGTATTTTCTAATTTCCTTAGTTTTTTGTTTATGAATACAGTACTTGGAATAACTACATGCTGTGGGAATCTTGTGTGAAAATAGCGTGGGTCTCATAAGAATGTTGCAGAGAAACAAAATGAGAAGAGGCTGCTTCTGTGGAATAGTCACAGCTATTGACCACTACCTGGGAAATATTTCCTTCAAATTATGTTGGAGTTTTTTTAGACATGTACATTGAAAATAAATAATTAAAAATAAATCCCATGTGCTGGATGAAGCACTTGGCTGCTTAGGTAGTAATGCTTTTAGGTTTGTATTCTGTACAGAGTTTGAGAAATTCTGCTTTACCTGTCATGAAATCCTTTTGTGTAGGAGTCAACCTATGTGAGGAGATAAAGGGACAGTATATCTGAGAGTACACAAAATGCTAGTTTAGGTAAAATGCAGGCTGCTGATAACCCACTAAGCCTTCCTGGGTACGCTAATCCTAATTTATGTTAAATCGTAATTAAGACAGTTTTGTTTATTGCTTGTAGCCATGAGCACCTGGAAGACTGACTAATCCCATCCATGTGTTGGGGACAATCCAGCTGCTATTGTTTGCTCACAATGCAGAAAAATTTGTATTTGTGAGTTGTTTTCATCAGTATTTTTTCAGGCATTTATAGAGGCCCTTTTTTCCAGTGTATCAGGAACTGGAACAGAAGAAGCATCCTAAATAAAATGGATGAAGACATTTTTGGAGCAAGAGGCCAAAGCCTAAATAGGCTTGCTGCTTTTCCAGCCAAACTACAAAACAGAACATCTCTGATACATCCATGCAAAAATAGATTCTCAACCTCTGTTATAGCTGGGCTACTGTTTGGTGTTGCACATGTAATTAGGCACAACTGTCAGATTTTCAGGATTCTGAAGGGGTTTTGTCAGAAGGCCATAGGTGGCACCAGAGAAGATAAATGATAAATGATGAGGAGGGAAAAAAGGGAGGCATAAACTGAGTCTCAGAAGAATAAAACCATAAGAAGGGGGAACACCTAGGCTCACTTTCTGTACAATTTTAAGTTTTCAGTGGCGTTGTTTTTCCTATTGTAAGCTAAGCCTACTTTCTAACAGAAATGTTGCTGTACAGGTAAAGGTTTTGGGCCTGTACCTAACGCACATATTGACACAACTAAATCCCTCACCTATTGGGCCACTGGTGGACAAGGATTGTTTTCTGTTTCTTGTACAGCATTTCTTCTTAAACCATAAGTAGGAGCACTCAGGTCAATATAAAACCTTACTCTTTTCCATTTGGGGGAATTGCTTCCTTAGGAGAGTATTTGTTCTAATGCATTAAAGTGAACCCTTTTCAAAATCATGCAAGAACAGTCACATTTAACATCTTGTATTGTTAAATCTTTGAGCTCTTTAGGGATTTGCTTTGCTTCAAAGTTTTCTGCTAACATAGTGTTTTTCCAAGAGAAATATCTCCTAATATTCCATTGTCTGCCTTGTCATGATGGAAAATATGCAAACTGCTCTTAAGTGGCAATTATTTTCTTTGAACTTTTTTGAAGTCCTCCCACGCAGAGATCACTTGCAGGATCTGGTGTGAAAATTTGGACCTAGTTCTCCATGCACTGAATTATCAGGTCGTGATAAAACAGAAATAAAGCATTAGGGACTAAAGGTGGAATCACACAAAGACAGATATAATAGTCTGTATACAATTCAAGTGTGAGTGCAACTGCTTTGCAAAACCCTCTGACTCTTCTCATGTTTGTAAACTCATGGTATTTGCAATTACATGGATTTTTTGCCAGTTAAAATTAGAATTGATTCTCATAAGAATGAAAATTAGAAACGAAAAAAATTCCAAGTGAACAACATTCATGTTATAGACCCCAAAATGAAGGCTATATCTGTAATAATTTCATGTGGATTCTTCTTACAGACAGCAGAGAGCAGCAGTGTGATGACCTGAATCAGAAGGAATAATGTTAAGGAATACCAAAACTAGCTAAAAAGTTAAATACTTCCAAAAAATCTGGCTATTGCTTTGATACTGGTGTTTTTTTTTTTTTTGAGAGGCTTTTGCAAAAGAAATTAGAAGATGGTAGGAAAAAATGGCATTAACAATAAAACAACCATTATGAAAATAATTGTCAGGCAAGATACTTTCATACAGTAAAAAAACAGTGACAGCAGGAGGTGGGTAACTAATTGTTTGGTGAAAATGAAGAATAGATTAGTGTCTGAGCTGTGTTTACAACTGTCCAAAATGATGTAGAGTAATTAAGAGCAGAAGACAAACATTAGTTCACAGATTATAGTTTAAAGAAAAAAATTACTTGAATGCTTGTTTAATAGTCTGAAAATTGATAAATTCAATGAAATTAACAGTCAGAAATCATTAACTGTGTTTGCAGGCAAATTGCAAGTCAGTATTTTTGTTCATTTTAGGAGTTCATAGGTACAGCTCAAACCACCTTCTCTCATTCAGGGGAGAAGTTGTCATGTACAGCATGAAATATGGTTTCTAAGGATTTGAAAATAGTTTCTTTCATATATCCCACTTCCTTGATTGATATTTTATTAAACCAAACCCAAAATTCTCAATTTTGTTTTTCATCAGTGACTGTGCTTCGCCCTCCACTATTTTCCGTAGTAAAAGCAGGATGTAGACTCTTGTGGGTAATGAGCAGATATAAATACATATGAGTCAGATAAATTATGCTGCATCCCTTCATTCCAGGGAAACTGCTACACTGAAGGATGCAGGCAGATGCTGTTGCCCTGGTGATTGCTTGTTGGAGTCTGGATTGCACTGGGTCTGCATTCCTCACTCTTCCTCCTTGAATGTTTGCATTTGTGTAGACAACTCATAAGGATAAAGGCTACAAATTAAATGCAAAGAGGTGAAAGGGCACACATGCAGTGTGGATGTGATGTGCTGAAAATGGCTCATATGGCTCATAAGGAGTATAAGACCTAAATATGAGTGTATGAGTAAGATGTGTCACTGGACTAGGCCCTTATAGCTGTTATAGGAAATATTAGAAATATACTTGTGACATACAATGGTGGTTTGGTCATCTCTTCAAAGTGTTAATCAGCTTAATATAGAGCTAAACATACGTGCATGAAACTTCAGTTCTGCAAAGCTACTCAGAGGGCCTGAGTTTCTGTGTCCCATCTGACACAGAAGAAATGGCAAGTGGTATTTTCTGATGGTTGTCTACATGGAAACTTTCTTTTCCTCTTTATCTCTCTCTTTGATGCTCTAGGCCACAAGATCGGATTTGAACTGCATTGAATTAAAAACAAAAGCTTCTACATTTCACAAATTATCTTCAGAACTCTGAAAAAATACTGCTAATCTTGCAATTGTTATTCTTTGATTTTTTTTTTCAGTATTTTTTCCCTCGATAATGAAGTGTCCTTCACTTTAGAAGCTGGTGGTCCCTTAAGTGTTCAAAGTTATTTGTATTTTTGAATCTGTGTTTTACAGAGGTTTTGATAATATGGACTATAAATGTTTTTGCAACCCTCATTTTTGACATTTGTGTACTTCTCATGTTATAGCATGTTTCTAAGACTCTCCCTTTCTTCGTAGGGTCTTAACATTTCTCGAGCCTGAAAAGCATGACTGAAATTCTAGAACAAGCTGTTATGCTGCAAGCTGCTTTTCAAACAGATCCAATCCTGAAACTTTTTACTTTACTATTATGCAACTTCATGCTCTCATGCCAGTTATTTGAACTTCTATCTTCCGAGAATACTGAAAACTTAAGCCGTGTGTACAAAATCTATAATTAAATAATTTTTGCTCTGTCTTCTTCTCTCTCAAATCCTGCAATCACTGCATCAGCAGAGAATACTGAACATAATCCTTTCAATGCATTCACTGCCCACACATGGAAACACCTGCATCCACCAGCTGGCTGAAGTCAGAATGACTTCTCTGATAGAACTTTTTATGAAATAAGAATCATCTACTATTTCTGTCTCTTTGTAGACCTGATTTGACTGATAGGCTGAAGTGATTTAAGGTCAAGAGCAGTGCACCTTCTGAGCAGTTTGTTGTGTGATGCCTTTTTTGCTCAAATTCTTGTTGACTGAATTAAGGGGAGAATGAACTGCTCATTCATATTAATTCGTAATGGAGGTTGTACATTCTTGTTCTTTTACAATTTTTTTGCAGAGCAAAGGAAAAGTACCCAAAAGAAAAAAACCCAAATCAGATTTGCTAAGTGGAAACCAAAATCCACACCAATGCAAAAACCTTCCATCCAGGGTATCCCTCAGGTTTCCCATGAAATGGGAGGATGTAGTGATGCTGTGAACAGTTGGGTAACTTTGGGGAAGACCATGTTATCTTGCTGGCTGTTAGGAAGGTCAACTCAAATCTCTTTGGGCAGAATTCAGTTACACCTCAATATATTTAAAATCAGGGGAGAACATAGAATTAGTTATACCTAATTTATCACAACTGATGTTTTGAGTGATTTTTTTTTTTAATAGTAAATATTGCCCAATACCAGCATTCTTTTTCTAGTACAAATTTTGTCATTTAACTCACTATTACATGAATAATTATTCCAGTAGAAACACCACTCATGCAGACTTGAAACAGCATTATAATCATAAAGGAACCAAAATAGACTTTTAAAGTATTCTTAATTCCCTTTGAATCATAGCAAATGCTTAAAGTCTGTAGATAGTGTGTAGTTAAAGTATCTTTTCTATTTTGTCACTAGGGCTTTCTTTCTGGTTGGTGACACATTCCTGATGCATAAAGTTCTCAAATTTTGTTTTAATTTGAATGTGTCAATTGATTTTTCTCCAAAATCATCTCTGTGGTGGGGTGTTAGCCAATTGGTTTTTAATTTTAAAAAGTTAAGCTCCTTTTTGGGAGACAGCTACTAATGTAGTTCTTTTCTCTTGCACTACAAAGGAGTATCACAGCACCAAAAGTGTGACAGGGAGCTGAGACTTGGTCTGGTGTGACAATGACCTTATTCTGACTTCTCCTTTTGCAAGATTTATGAATCAGACTTGATGATAAATTTTGGTACCAGGTTTTTGACATGGCAGTACCCCAAAATCACTGTGATATTGCCTAATGGGCAAATGGTCTAGTTTGTGAATAAATAATGTTGTGATTCTGTGTGAATATCTCCAGTGTTACACACAAATGGTGGCACTGAAATGCAAGAGTTTCCTCATTTCTGATGGGGTCTCACAGTGAAACTGTGCTCTGAGTAACCCAGAGAAGGCAGTGGAAGAACAATGACTCGTTAAGACAGGAACTGTGAAAATAACATAATACAAGCCACGTCAAGCTAACGAGGTTTTTATTGAGAGGTAAAGCTTATTGATCTCTTCCTACTAGTTAGCTTTTAGATTATATTAATTATTGTGTTTTGGCTACTACAGGACTGGTTTTCCCAGTTGACTCAGAAGTAGATTTGGTGCATCAGAACTGATACTTTCCATTAAGTATTCTGCTTTTACTTTCTACCTGCCTGCAGGAGACTGCACTTGCTTTTAAATGGAAAAGCTTATTAAAGACAATGGGATCTTTGGCACCAGCATGATTATTCTAACAGTTTCTTATAATGCTTTTGGAAGGGTAAGGCACATAGAATTCACAGAGCTAATTTAGGACCTATTCTACCTTTTCTAATTGTGTGTGTGTGTGTAGGCTCTTCTCGAAACCATTGAGAAGTTTTAATATAAATTCAGTGTGATGTGAAACCTTTTTTATTTCTGCTAAAGTCTTACCATCACTTCATGATGTTTTGTCTACTTTACTGCTAATGATGCTGCTGAACTGTAAACAAATATAAACAGGGTTATCAGGCAGAATACATTAACATAAACATTTTAATATGCTCTTTCCACCTCTTCAAATTGATCTGGTATTTAAATGAAACATTAACTCTTATGAGTAAAATTGAAGTTTTGTTGTGTTCTTTTAGACTTTACAATCTGTATTTTGTTATGTTCAACCTTAGAAAAGTGAAGAACCCTAGTATTGGCCAAAAGTTTTTGTGTTAAAAGGCAAGTGAAAAATTGCTAGAAAACTAGAACACCTTGTTTAAATGAATTGCTAACTTTGTTGGGAGAGGGGCAGAAATCAGTGTACATCTTGAGGTTTTTGTCAAATGCATAAGAAGACGATCAGAGTTCTGCTCCAGTTCACAGCAAATTACATTTAGATGGAAAATATTGATTAGGATTAGAAATTGGAGTAAACAATCTATCTTTGGGATTTTTGGCACAGAGAAAAGGCATTCTGACATTAAGAAATGACACAGATCAAATTTATTTATAACATAAATAGATGTTCAGGTTGTTGAAATAAAAATAATATTTTGCCTCTGTTTGCTGATACAGAGTGAAAAGTAAAATCAATGTGGCAGTGTAGTATTGCCCACAGTTTTTTTAGAGTTTGTGAGTCCACAGAGAGAAGTAACTTCAACAAGTACAGGTTTCTAAAGGACAATGACAAATCTGGGTATTTCCATGACATATTGCTGACCAGATGATGGTACCAGCTGTGACCAGTGGTCTGTAATTTTTTAAAAAATTGTCTGTATTTTTATACCTAGCAAGAAAAGAAGACAAGGAAATTCTGAATATGTTTTTATATCCTTATTGGGATAAACGTGGTTACAACTGAATAATACAAAGGCTGGGCATAAAAGACCAGCAGGAAAGTGGACAGCCAAGTAGGAAATTCATATAATGCTTTCTTCTCTGACTGCTTGTCCTTTCAAGGGTTAGGAAGTGAGCAGAGTTTGCATCTCAAAATAGACCCTGATCTTCATTTTTGTATAGCCAACAACCTTTGCTTTATGAATAAGAGAGATCTAGATACAAACATATGGATGTTTGGGAGTGATATCTTCCACCTCTAGTGTTTCTCCTCTCCCAGAGAATACCTCAATCTGCTTTTAGTTTCCTTTCTTTGATGTTTATCTTTGTAACAATGGAAATGTGTGGTGCAGTAGTGGTTGTATTACTGGAGTTTTTCCCCCTTATTTGATCTAAACACTATTATTCTTGTCTAAAGCTACTGAAGACTTTTCTTCCTACAAATAGATTAACAGGATTGTCCATCAGAAAGGAAATCTGTTCCCTGGCAGCAGTGACAGTTCCTTGATAGCAGTAAAGTCTTGACCTTGAGTCATCAGATTGGCTTAACCTGTCTAGCTGCTTTTAATAACTTTGAAATGCAGAGTTCTTGGGATATTTTGGCCAGATGTGTCAAACCTTAACTAATAATGAGTAATTTCACTAGTTATCTTTTAGTCAGTCTGGCTTTTAACCTAGCAGCTATGTCAAAGTAACTACAGGCACAAGATCAAAGTCTTGACAACTTGCTCATTCTGAACAGATCTGCAAAACTTGTTGCTCTTCAGAAGCTGGAGCTATATTGTTGTAACCCACTAAATACAGCAGGAAAAAATAGGAAGAACCTCTGTTTTAGAGAGGACTGTTAGATTACAGAAATACAGAAGCCTGGTAGAAAAAAGAACCTTCTCAGTTGGATCTTTAAGTGTTGTGTAAGGTGTATGAGGATGCCTTTGCTTTTTTTTTGCAAGTGACTTCACATTGCTTATACATCCTGAATTTTGGATGTGAGTGCACAAGCTCTGAATTATTGCAGGGTTCTGAGGATGAAGTATGGCTTTCATACTGTAAGCCATGCTCACAGTCTGGACTGCTGGCTTACAACATGCTTCTGCATCCACCTGTCTGTCTAACACCCTGTGAGAACTGGGCTGTCTTAAGTCAGTGCTGATGAAACATTTCTGTGGGAAAAAGTGCACATAAGGAGACATAACCATTAGGAGTCAACCTAAAGATAGCAGAATTAACACAGAAACAGATGGACAGTTTTCAAAAGGTGACTCCTTGGTCACAGAGAGACAGAGAAAACCCAAGCACAGACAAAGCAGATTGAAAACCAGGAACAGTGAAGAGCTTTTGTCCAGTTTTCAAAATAGATTTCTAGAGGCGAAGAATATTTGTCTCTGAGATATGATCATGTTAATTTTTTTTAATTCTTGAGTTTTTCATCAGAGAAGTGATTCGCTTTTTAAACTTTTCTAGATTTTTAGTAATGTAGGCGAGATGACCACACATGACTATGGTAAGGTGTTTTTAGGTGAGTGAGTAGGGGGACTAATCCTATAAAAAAAAAAATTCCTAGGATCCAGTTTCCTGAACAACCCTGAAAATTATATATCAGGACCATAACTGCATATTCAGAACTTCTCCAAAAGTGTCCAAAAAGGCACTTCTTTGTATTTCTAGTTTATACTTAAAACACTTTGTTGGCCTACGTGAGAAGTGTTAGAGAAGCAAGTAAGCAGCAAGTGCAGTTGAACCAACTGTTGTTGCTTGAAAAATCTTGGCAGACGTAATTATTTAGTAGGGCCATAATATGGGTGATTACACCAAGAGCTGCTCCCTGATGATCAAGAGAAATAAGAAGAGATTAGACTATGAGAGAGGGCATCATAAACTGCTGGGAATCAGTCAAGTTGGATGGGAGCTGCACAAACAGATGTAGAGAGTGAGTAGGATCAGAAGTAAATGAGCCTCCAGGATACAGATCAGCTTTACTTGTGGACCATAAGATGGGGAAGGTACTGAAGGAGGGAGGCTCTCCCTGCCCATGTTGCTCAGATGTGATTTTCAGAAACTCTAGAGCGGTGCTTACTTGACACAACGTCTGATTTTCTTTGATACATATTTGTTGTGGAGTGGATTTTTCTGTAAATATGTTAGAAAAGGCCAAGATATTTTAATTGTCTTCGGGATATTTTCTTTTTTTTTTTTTTTTTTGGTGTCAGAAATTATGTTGATTAACAGTGTTCATAAAGGGGCAAGATCACAGGCACCGCTGCCTCTGAACACCACTGAAGTTATAAAACTATTACTTTCTCCATGCATCATTAAAAGAAAAATACTTTATGCAAATGTGTTTAACTTTACAGATAATTATTCAAACTGTGGGAATTACATTAGTGCCTTTTTTGAAGATGTTTGCCCTTTCTATCATTCTGGACATTTCCATTTGACTCCACTAGAATTGATAGCCCTGCTCCATACTAAAAAGCAGTATCCAGATTTAAATTTAATTCCCTCAGTTGGTTATATGACAGACCATGACCAGCAACTAAATTTTAAACTGATATTAAGGCAAAATCAGCACACTACTGAAAGCTTCAAGCGTTCACATCTATGTTCAGCTCACAAAGCTGTTCTCTATTCAAATAAAAATAGAAAATAAGTAACAAAAAACAACACTGTGAGCAGAACACAGTGTCTTTTGCTGTTCATGGACTGCCTAAGTAACCAGTAAAGAGTTTGATGTATCTCTTACCTTTACATAACTCAAAGATAGTAGAGTTCTATGTGGTTATGTACAACTTTACTGATATAACATTTCAAATCAGTGAACGGATTCACTACAAGCATGTTAATGCAAATTTATTAAAAACAGTAAAGTTAATCCCTTCTGTTATTCTCCTGGATACACTGAACTGTGTTGTGAACCAGATTTGGCTCAGTATCTGGAAACAGAGCCTGGTAGACCCTACTGAATTAATGGACACCAATTAAAGTCTTCAGAGATGAAGAATAACTTCCTGTTCAATAGCATTTGTTATCTTAATTTTTGAATCTCACAATATTTTTCTATTCCTAAAAATAATAAGGATGTTTCTAATGGAACAGACTCACATATCCTCCAAGCCAATTTATTTTACCAATTTTTCTTTGCCTTTTTTTTTTTAAACAGTCATATATTCAACATATTTCATGGCAGTACAAAAAGCCATATTTTCTGTTTCTTTCTGTCATCTGTGTGCTTTTCATCTTATAAGCATTAAAAGAGCCTTCTGGCTAGAATGTTAGGTGATTTTTATCCCTATTTCGTTATATCAGTAAAGGAAAACAAACATTATTTTGAAAATATAACTGAACTTAAGAAATTAATAAGTACAATTAACCTAGGCAGCAAATGAACAAAGGCCACTTAAGTTTTAGCTTGAACACATTATTTTTTTTTATTATAACACTATTTCAGGTACAGTAGGCTGCAAAACAGATGAAGTTTTTCAAGACATAACTCTTTATCATAATAGTTTTTGCTGTGCTGCAGGTCAAAATGAGTTCTGTAGTTTTAATTTAGTTTTTCAGATACTAACAGCTTAATGGCTGTGGAATTTATATCAGGATCATGATAATTTTTTAAACTGTAAGCATGCTATAAAGGCAATAAAAAAATCCACTCAAATTATTAAAAATTAGGTGACTTTTTTTCCCCGCTAGCAGAGAAGCCACAGAATTAATGAGATATCAGAACATTTGCACAAGGTACAAAATATTCCAAAAAGCAGGTTGCATTCATTATGTATTTCATCAGCAAGCACTGTTGGTTCTCTTCTGCATTTCAGTGCCAGCTGAAGTTCAATGCCAGCAGAAGGTCAGCGGGGAACGAAGGGATTCCAACGCTACTATTACTTTATGAGTTATTGCTCATTTCACCACTTTGACATGGGGAAAGATAAATTTTGTAATCCTGAAGTCATTTGAATTAGCTGCTTTAGAACCTTTTTTTTTTTTTTTTTGTAAATTATGACACTCTGAAGCACCTCATTTTTACGTTTTTGCACTGGGAGGAACTTATCGAACAAAAACACCGTGTACCCAACGTGTGCCAGGGGAGCCCAGGGGAGGTTTCAGTACCTCTGAGTGGCTCCGTGCCAGCGACATCTTGAGCTGACTGTGCTGCCTTAAAGTCACAATCTAGAAGCAGTTTTAAGATTAAAAAATTAACCCCCCTACTATATAAAACTCTTGCTATTTATAAGCAGAATAAAGATATTTGAGATGTTGAGGTGATGACACTGGCTGCTTAACTTCTTTAAGCTAACACAGCAAAGGGATGAAATGAGTGATAAAGATACAGTTGCACACACTCAGAACTGGGCCCAGTTCCATCTTCTCTCGGTGACTTTGCTTTGAAATAGGATTAATAATCTTGCCCAGTAGGGAAGGCACATGGGGGTTGTTGGGTTATGGGGTATGGTGTAGTTGAGAGTTATAGAAACAATTTATTTACTGAAAGTAAACTTGGTACTGCTGTAACTACGTTATTTTGCACCCAGTGTTCCTGGGGTATCAATTAAGCCCAGTAGCAATGGTAGTGAGTCAGTACATCCTGAGAGTTATAAGGGCAGGATGAAAATTTCCAAGCAAAGGAAGAGGCACTTTTTAAACTAGAAGCATTTAGACTCCGAATGAATAGTTGTGGATTGCACAAAACTTACTAAATAATTTCTGTGGAAAATAAATAAGGCTTGGAGCTCTACTGACCTCTCTCTGGTTGTCAACCAGTGGGGATGCAAAATAGGAGATTTTTCTAAGGCATTTTTTTTCTTCTTACAAACAATCTTTTGAATTTCTAGGGTTGTTTGTGTGTGGGTTTTTTTTTTTTTTTTTACTATAAATCTATATTTAAGGTATCTCATCTAAAACCCATATTTTTAGAGTAGTGAGATGACTATGTAATGTCAGAAGAAATTCCAGAGGTTGGGACAGCAGGCACATTGTGGAGGTTTTGTCTCAACTCCTGAATAAAGAGTAGATTTAAGTGCAATGGATTTGGAAAAATTCCAAAGAAGTCTGTACAGCCCAGCTTTGCTTTTCAAGCTTGGAGTTCCATGGGCTTCATTTGCATTGTCATAGACTTATTGCCATAGAAATGCCATCCTGTGTGCATGGCAAGATCTCCAGTCAAGGACAGAGGTAAAGTGTTTGACAGACACCAATTAGGTATTAATTACCTGGGCACTAGAATCACTATTGATCTCAGTTAAAGCTATTTCTGGCAGCTGGATACAACTAAAAAAGCCATCTCCTAGGTCTCTGCCATGGGCACCTGTCCATGAGCATACATTGGCCTCTTGGCTGCATTTTGATACTTTTTTTTTTTTTTGGCAATGTCAAATTGAGGCTTTCAGAAGGCCTCAATTAAAAATTTAAATCAGATGAAAAAACCCCAACTAATTAAAGTTAAAATGTTACCCTGGTAGCAACTTTATCCGTGATTTCAGGTACTGGATGATTGGTGTTTTTCAAACTTTTCTCTGAACTCCAAGTTAAAAACAGATGAAAAAGAAACATGTTAAATAGTTCTCCATAGATTATTTGTCCAGTTCTTAAAATGACAGTGCTTCTACTTACAGTCTCTAGATAGTAAAATAATGGAAACAACTTCATGACTTTGAGGAAAGAAATAACCATCAAATATGAAAACAAGGCTACTTCTGGCCCTACACTTCAGATATTTTTCTCAAGATCACATGGAAAGAATCAAACAAACTGAGGGAAGTGAAGGGGCACTGGCAGTTATACCAATGACTACTCTTCAGATGACAAGGGTTCTCCATGGTTTTCTGTAGGATTATCGTTGGTGGGATCATCATTTTCTTCAAAGTAAATTCAATGGTGTCGTGAAACTCGTGGATTGGAATTGTGCATTTCCAACCTTGAAAAGCAGCAGTACATCTCCTTAAAACTTTAAGTACTTCCCCTCACCTCAGCATATCCTTCTGGCTAGTTCAGAGGCTTTCCATTCACTATTGTCTTTTCATGATCCTCTTCTTTTTGCTTTTTGATGTCTTATGGTTCATGCCTTAATAAGGGTCTGTAAATACCAGTTAATAGCACAATACTTAAATACCTACCACATTTTCTAAATCTAGCCTTAAATGTCTTGCTGTTGCACCTCCCAGCACAAATCCTGCATACTTTGGTCCTTTCTAAGGCAAAAGCCCTCATAAATGTCAAATTAAAATGGTTTGCAGAATTTTGCTCTTTGTTCTCTGTCAGATGTTTCTTGACAGCCTAGAATTTGCACTAACCTCTGATCTTTCACATTCTCAACAATCTCAAGCTGGAAGTTTGTTAAAGGGTGACAGCATATCTTGCACACTAACATCTGTGTTAAACTGAAGTTTTAAAAAAATTTGAACAGCATTTGGCATCAAATAACTTTTAAATGGTGACAATTGTCTGCTATTATCCTTGGAAATATAGTTCCTAATCATATCAATAGGGATATCATTTGGTAATGTTCCTTGAATTCTCTGTGGAAAAAAGCTACGGGTTCAATTACACCTGCACATTATATTTCTGGAGTATTTATTGAAGTTACATAATTCTTAGGAGTACTTTTTTGGCATATTCTGGTCAAATATACATTTTATTGGGACATAGCTGAACACTATAAGATGTAGTGGACAGAATGGTACAATTTTTACAACAAGTATGTCAGTGTTAGAAAGGAAGCTCCTCGTGGCTAACACCTGTCTGCTGTAAACTGTCATGTGCTGCACAGGAAAGAAATATTTCCTCCTGTTTATGATCTAGTTTATTCTTAGCACAGGTTGAGTACAAAGGCCTACTGGCTTTTTCCTTTGCCTGTTTATTCCCTGGGATGTGTCCATGGCCTAATTCCTGGGTGAGGGGACAGCAGAGAAAAATAAATACAAAAGGTAGTTTTCTTTAAATCACCTACTTCAGCCCTTGCAGCTCTGTATGACAACAGCACCATTCTTGACTTGGCAAAATGCTCAGGCAGGGCCATGGCGTCTCTGGGAGTATATTATCGTGTTCAGAATGCTAATAGTTTAACTGTGGCCAATTTTAAAGTTTAAGAATCAGATGAAAGACCCCCACCTCCTCTGCTGCTGTTTTCTCTGGGGGCGGTCATCGTAGTTCTCAGATTCCTGCAAAATTTGAGCTTGCTGTCTTTTTCTCAGACAAATTAGCAGTGATTACAACTGAGTGAAGACTGCAAGCCATGGCATGGTAATTATTCTAAGAGATAATTAAGAAGCAGAACAGAAAAATATTGCTGAAGGATGAAGACAGCTGCATTATAACTTAGAGTAAAAATGCTGAAACTCACATCCAAACAGGGTAGTATTTTTGAGTGTTATGCTGCAGAAAATAGTCATCTCACCAAATATCCATCATCTTTTATGCACCTCAGGAAGCCACAGTCCTAAGAATCTGAGTCAGAAGGGATTCTGAGAGCTTCTGCTATTTCCACCATTCCACCACCTTTTCCTGCATCAGAATCAGTATCTAAAACTTTCTCTCTGAAGTTTCCCTCCCTGTTATTGAAAACTCACAGTGATGAGTATCACACAGTGTCCCTAGGTGTTTTGTATCAATGTTCACTGCCCTAATTGTCAGGAAATGTGGCAAAATCCAATATAAATTTCCCTTGCTGTAACTTAATTCCCTTATGTCTGCTCTGAACTTAATGGACACAGAGAACAGCTTATAGATTTTTTTTTCTTTGTAGGAGCAAATACAGAAAAACATTTCTGTGTTTTCCTTCAATCTTCTCTTTTATGAAGTTAGTCCTTAAAAGAAGTGACCAATCCAAAGAGAAGTTAATTCAAAATGATGGAGGATACTGAGCCAGTTAACTTCAGGGCTTGTTCTGATGCTGTTTGAAGTGATAGGAAAGTGATCTTGAATCACAGAAACTGCATTTTTGCTGCATCAAGTGCCAGTGCCCTCATTCCTTCTGCAGCCAGACATGCAGATTGCTGGGCAGCACAGAGCTGGCTTCCCAAATACATTAGCAGTGTTAGCTCTACCATGGCCCAGCCCCTTGCCAGCTGGACCAAGGGGATGGAACCTTCATGCCATCCAGGATACCCAGATGGTGTTCTTTACTTTTAATTCCCTCTGCTTTTGCTCCCTGGTAATGTGTTTTCATGGTCATGTTTGCCATCTATTTAACTGTGTAAGTAAAATTAAATTTCCTTGTTTTCTCCTCCCCTTTTATTTCCTCTGCTTGTTTTACATGGTGGCATCTGTGGAGTGCTGTGACTTGCATTACATGTTTAGCTTGTAAATTGAGGAGAAGGTCAAGACAAACTTAAAAAAGAAGTCCTACAGATTTGTTAAAAATTCCTGCAGTTTACTTTGCAGTTTGACAGCATCATTAGTGTTACTATTATTTTTACATATTCTTAGAAAGAACATACCTGTGATTACACATAAAAATAAGAAAGCAATTTTAATATATAGGAAAATACAAGCAAGTTAGAATTCACTCCCTCATTCATTCATGCAGTACCTAATTCTGTCTTAGAAACATAATATAATGTTAAGAATAATCATTCAAGATTGAAGCAGAGAAGCTGAGCTTATTTTGAAACTCTCTAAGATTTATTTCTAAATTTTAGTGAAAAGTTTATTTTGCAGTAAGTTTTTTGTGTTGTCTAATGTACTTTGTTTAGGAGACTGCAGGGGAGGGATTCTAGAAACGTAAAATTCAGTTTTGTGATCTATCTGAATGGTTTAAAATGTAATGACAAGTTGCAGGTGTGCTTGAAGCCTCTGAGTTATATATATTACAGTTATTGAAATTATAATTTTATTTCAATTTTCTCAGGGCAAGGTGGGAAGCTATTGATGACCTACTCCTTTCTAACCAAATTCACGTGTCTCAAAAAGTGAAGGTTCTATTCCTATTCAGTGCCATGTTTAATCCCCAGTAGGCCTTTACTGCTTTGTGTTTCCTTGTATTCAGTGAAACAGCAACATCAGCTGTATTTTGTCAACATTACTTTGAGGTATCAAATCATATCTATATATAGACATACATCTATATATAGATACACATGCATCTATATATGTATGTGTGTATTCACATACATGCATACACATATACACTGCAGCAGAGCAACATAAATATTTATATGTATATTATACTTGGATGTATATATATATATATATATGCTTGATATATACAAGTAAACATATTATATGCTTGATAACCTGACCAGAGAACTTGAAGTACCCCTGAATAAAAGCTTGTGTGAATGGAGGTGGCTACTCTGCATCTTGCTACTGCTGTGTGAGTGTCATTTTACTGCTGTATCCCACATTATGCTGTGTAGGCACTCTGATTTTAGCTGAAAGACTATTGACATCAGTCAGCCAGTTAGAGTGACTTTTTATCACATTCCCTTCTTTGCCCTTTAATACACTGGATTGCAGTACCTTACTTCAGTATTCGTTTGTCGTGGTCTGCAAACTTCAGTTTAGCTTTATGTGCACTGTAGGAAGCTGGCAGACAAAAGCCTTCAAAGTTATCAGAAAGAAACTGTATCCTGTAAATGGCTTTTGGGGTAGTTCTGCTAGCCTTTATCTCCAGATAATCTTGAGTATTCAGGAAGCATACACATCTGTAAGTACTCCATTCCTTATTTTCAGTTATTTATATTTGCATTCACAGTTATTGGGCAGCTTCAAATCTTCCATGCTGGCACAGCCTGGATTGACAACGGTACCTCCACCCAAGAGGAACAGAAATCCTCTATGTTGGCACCCAGACAATGGAACAGTAGGGCAGCAATATCACTTGCATAATTATGCTTCAGTTTATGATTAAGTAAAAGGAGGCATTTCCAGCTTAATTGTTGCCCTTGTCTCTGGGAGGTTTGTTTCTTCCAAATTTTTTTTTTTCTCTTAGAGAAATTTAGCTACAATGTAATTGGGAACACAGAGATGCCAAGCAACGAAAATGTACATATTAGTGAATGTGCAGGCAGCAAAAGTGCTTCGTGAAGGGATGCAGCATGGAGGAATTATACTTCTCCTTCCAGGTTCATGACTTTACTAGGACATCCTGGTGGTGTAAATAAGTGTTTCTTGTACTTTTTGATTAGAAAATGGAATCTAGAGTATAAGGGAGTAACTGGTTTACAAGTCATGAGCAAAGCTTCCCAGATGTGGATATTACACACAGTGTGCTTCATTATCATCAGAAAATACCACTTTTAGTCATTTTTCAGCCATGGAACTTTGTCGAGGCCTATGGAATTCAATGGAAGATTTTATTCTGTATAAGGCTAGAAATGCAGTAAATACGTCTTATTAGTTATTAAAACATTGGTAGATCGTTTAAAAAGTCCTTTATTCACTCTGCTAGAGTCATGTTGAAATCCTTACAGCATTCAGATGGTGCAGTAATTGCACCCATCTGATGCCAAGATCACAGAACTTTGGTGAAAGCTGCAGCTTTGCTTTTACTACGGGTGTATCACGTTCATGCTGCAGTGAATCAAAACAAAGAATTTAGTAATACCTTCTCATGTTATATTTCAATCTAGTGCTCAGAGTCCAATGAGTCACATCAGCAGCAGAGCTGAATTTGTATTTGTATCTGAATAACCATCCTTTTAATCTTATAAATGAGTCTCCTTTTTAAGAGCTGCTAAGTATGCAGCAGTTGCCTGAGCTATCTGGACTTCCTCATTAGGCTGATGAACTTCAAAGCAATTGGGGTTCCTTCCAAGTATGAAGGGAGGACACACAATACATTTCAACTGAAGTTAAGGGTAAAAAGTACATTTTTTTTGGAACATAATGTTCCAAATAATTAATTTCTTTTTCAACTAAAAGAATGTATTTTTTTTTTCTCTAACAAGTTACTCTTTTCCCTTGCTGTTTCTAATCTTTAAAATTAAGTTTTACTTGAATGAAGGTCTTTATTGACCTGATATTCCTCTGTGGAGTTCAAAATAAGTACATAGCCTATGAACGAATTCTGGCCACATTTTACTGCAGAGGGATATTTAGCAGTATTTCCTCAGTTCTTTAATTTTCTTGCTTCTAGATTCCATTTTCCTATGGTTTAATCATAGTCTGCACAAGTCCTACTGGGTATGTGTAATTTAGATGGGATATCTGTTTAGTTTTATTAGAGGTAACATGTAAAAGATTTTCATTAGAAGGCCTCTTATTTTATGCTTTAATAAATCTCATTCTGGAGACAGATTATTTTATTGATTTTAGCATTAAGGAAAGATAATTCTAATTGGAGCCTTGAGTCTAGGAAGAAAGCTTAATTCTTTGGCAAAAGGTGAACTGAGTGGGCTGTAATGTGGTTGACTCAAAGTTATTTGATGTTTCTGTCCAAATACAATGAAGGACCCAGCAGAATAGATTTCCACATAGTAAAATTCTGCACTGTGGTGAAGACCACTGTTTTTTTTTTTTCAATGACTAATAAGAGGCTGAGAGAATAAGACTTTCAGATAACCTTTGGAAATTTATTTTCTCATGTATGAGGGCATGGAAAACGTTGCATAATGAGAAAAGGAGGGAACCACAATACACTCCAGGTGCTGCTTATAGAATGTTCATAACAGAACAGAGACCTCTAGCATGTATGTGTGGTTTTTCCTTCCATTTCTATGTGTTTAATGTGAGACTTATATAAATGAAGATTAAAGGGCTGGATACTGACTTGCTCAGTGGGGGTGTTCTGCCTTGAAACAAGGAATATTTGCCAGTGAGGGCAGAGTGCCCAAGGTCAGCTCCACACAGGCTGGGGCTGCTGTACCTGTGCAGGCACCTGCACCTGTAGGCTGCTCCTTGGGGTGCCTGTCCCCTGTAATCTAAGGCATGGGATGACCTATTTCCCAGGTCACAGTTTTAACATGAGCTGTGCCATGTGCATGGAGGGAGGAGGAGGCCTGCAAATAAGGTGTCACTGTGTTACGTATGTGCTATGTGTTATAATGAAGACTATTTCCTTGGAGGGATTGTTTTCTTATGGGATTTTCAGGTAATAAAGGTACCAAAAATTCCTCTGCTTTTATGAATTAGGTTAAAATCCTAGTTTGGGCTTCCCACCTGAAAGAAACTATAATTTTTGCAGTTAGGGGTATGACATGACATTTATTTTGCATTTCTTGACGTTGGGTTGCACACTACCATGCAATGTGATGTACTTGGACATTACTTACCTCTGCATGATAGGGAATCCTTACTCCAAGAACTGAAAAGATAACATGAATTGAAGTCTGAAAAAAGAAATTTTTGCAGGCTGTAGAAGCTGGCATTTTTTGTTAACTTATTTTTTTACCCCCAAGAAAGGAGAAAAAGGAAAAATGTATTTCACAAATGTGCATGACTGCTTACAGTTTTGGCAGTGGAGCACAGAGTCTGCTATCCCTCAGGTAAAATAATTTGCTTCCTTTTTGCTTATGGACATGCTAAAAATGTACCATTTTGCAAGAAGGCAGCGCAACACATTATAGATGATATGCTTTGTAGTTTGGTGAAATCATTTTATGGGATATGGCACGACTTTATAGAACTCAGTGGAGTATCAGCATTACATATATATGCATAACAGAATGTCAGTGGCTTTAAGAGGAGGGAGAAGTCATCCTCTGTTGAGGTTGTAGCTATTTTAATCAAAACACTATGGTTTTTGTAAAAGTCAAGTTCTTGATGTGTTTTTTTGCAATGTGGAAAGGCCAACAGAAGTGGTGTTCAGGTGAAGTTGTATCTGGGAAAGCCAGCAGTGTACAAGAAACTCATTTTATTACTGCTGCTTCTCCTCATTGTTACTTTTCCTTTTCTATTTCTTGTGCTCCAGATTTTGTGAACTGTTCCAGGCTGAACTTGATGTTTATCACAGATGTAGTTGCCATAACTCTGAATAGCATGAGTATTATGCATTTCATAGATACAGAAACAAGAAGGAATTGTTTCACAAAGTCTGCTAGAAAGAAGTGGATCAAAAAGAGAAGATGTACATTGACCAAATGCTGTGATGTGGCATTAGTGGAGAGGTTATTACTCAGATTTTCTGTGGGACAGTTGTTTAGGCTGAATAGGTGATTTATTATCAATTGAACAATCAGTAGTTGGGATTAGTGATGCTGTACAGCATATAGGAAATCACTGTCAATTTGTTTCTTGTGATGATCAAATAAATTGTCATTCCAAAGAATGGATAAATATTTTTTACAGTTCTGTACTATGTCTTCTGTTCAAAAATAAAGATGAGTTGATGCTTTCTGATCACCATCTTCCAGCTATTCCTAATTTTCTTAAATCAAGGAAGTTCTTTTGTGACTCTTTAGCAGATAAAAGCCATAAAAGATTCCACATCTGGACAAGGTCAAGTAGGAAATAGGGACCAAATCTTTAAAGGTGATTATGAACTATTTGCCCAAGTTCTGTATCCCCCAAAATCATTAGATCAAGGTCATCTTTCTAAAACAGAGCTTACAGTTAATCTGTATATCTTTATCATTTCTTTATGCTGTTGATCCAATAATACAATTACAGTGGTTCTATTTGGTCTCAGAGAAAAAAATTTTTTGTACTTTTTCTATTTGTAAGCAGAAAGTAAAGTTATTTGGTTCTTAATTTACATAAAGTTGGTTTAGCAATACTTTTTTGGGTTAAACACGACAGTGTGCAATTTTTACTTCCTTAGTTTAGTTAAGGGCTGACTTTAATTAACAAATTTAGCCATTATATAAACTGAAATGATACACAGAGAGGAGACAACATCAATGTTCTCAGTTCATGGGAGCATTCTCTGTATTACTTACAGAACCTGGAGCTCATTATGTTGTTTACCTCTGGAAATCATCCTTCCTGTATTCTTTTTTCTCAAGCGGCAGCTTCTCTGTGACTGTGTTGACTGGAGTGCTAAGATATGAAAAGGTAATCCTGTAACAGTTGGGATTCAGTAGCTGTACAGCAGAAGCAGAAAAAAAAATCCTACTCTGCTCAGAGAAAACCCTATAATTAAGATAACATTTCATTTGACAACTGAACAGGAGCCAGACCTTCAGTCATTTTGGAGCTGGTGTATTGCCACCAATTATTTTAAATCTCCTCAGTTGCCAGATATTGTTGCTCTTCTGCTGTCTGGCAGGGCACCAGTGATGCTGATCTATGATCCAACCAAATAGGAAGAATAAATTAACAGCAGTGTCACTGGTACATTCTCAATCCACCAAAATTAACTACAAGTGCAAGAAAGGCTGGCATAAGATAATGACTGTCTGCAGAGTAGACCATATTTAAGGTACTCTTTACTGAATGAGAATGTGGAAAGGCTCTATGACAGTGAGCCAAACTAGTTGCTTCTCATATTTTAAGATAATATTTTAAAAAGTTACAAAATTTATATTTTATTCATGCTATTAAGAGCACACTTTGAGTTTTCCAACTCAAAGAGCAATGTTTCCTGACCAAATTTCCTATTTATGCTGAATTTCTACATATTGCTGCCATTTATTTTTGAGCATACAAGACCAGGTTTATCACACTTTTGGAAAACTGTTTCAAGTACAAATCTTGCAGATTTTTCTGCAGCTGAGGTAGTATTCTTGTAACCTATGATATCTACTTGACAACTACTGGTGGTTCTTAAGTAAGTCTCTGTCACAGGATCTAAATTTCTTTCTAACAGCTCTTAGATTTGATGATCTTAATGCTCAACCCTCCTGTTTCCCTGCCTGTGCATTTGCTTCTTTTCCTTTAGTTTAAATCAGTGTCAAATGTTTCCTGTCATGAATTGCAGACTGACTTCACTGTCCACTGCTCTTCGTTTGCTAGTAATTAACATGGTATATAAACAGTGAGCTGGTTCACTCTTTTCCTTACTGTGAATCATAAATATGAAGTCCTTAACATGAGCACATTTTGTCCTAATTCGTGAAGTTGTTTTCTAGAGCAAAGTGAAAATTTTTAAGTAACATGGCAATAAAAGCAGATGGAAATCTTATCTTCAGATAAGAGCCCTATGTAGGAATCTAATTGAATTTCATGTAAAAGGACAATGTTTTGGTTCTTTTATTTAAATGAAATGGTTTGATATTCCCAGAACAAAACATTTCATCATGGCTTTGTCCCTTGCAGTTAAATAACTCATCTCATCTCGGTTTTGTATACTTAGATAGTGCACTCTGATTTTTATTTTTTTTTCCTGTTGGTTTTGGAGACACTGAGTCATTCTTTTGATAGTAAATGTTCTTAAAAAGAAAAAATGCGAGTATCTTATTTGAAAGAGTTATTTTTAAAAATATGAATCATAATCATCTTCCTGATGGCTGATGAGAGAGCTGGTGTCATTGGGATTAAATACAGAGTTAAATCACGTGCAGAAAGACTTGTTGCTTCCATGTACAATCACATTGTCCTTCCCTGCATCCTTATTTGGAGTGGCATTGCCTTTCAAGCTAAATACATAAAGTAGCACTAACAAGTTTTCACAGCTCTGCTTTAGGGTACTGGAAGGTTTATTTATATGTTATATCTCAAAATCTTACATCTGAAGCTGGAGCTCTGCCATCTGTGGTTAACTGTGCATTAAGGGGATTGCTGCCAATACAAGTGTACAAGATGACAAGTAGGATCAGTTGGAAATTATCTGTTAGAAATAAGACAGAGGCACATCTTCGATGTGACTGGAGCCTTGGATTAAAGGAAGGTGTTAAGTTTCTGTGACTTATGTGGTTGTTCTTCAATATTTCCCCACTTTAAGCACTCTAGCTCTCAAAGGAGGTTTTCCCAAATCCCCTTCCTCCAGCTACATAATTGCCAAGCAAAAGGAGCTTTGCTCTGTTTTGGAGAGTTAGTTCACAGATGTAACAGTGAAAAAAATACCCTCTAAAACTGAACACATCCTGGCATGCAGAGAAGATAAATAATATGGTTTTACATCCCCCTGAAGGTCGGCAGCACCTGCATTCGAATCAAGGAGGTTGTGGCTGGAGGACATTGTAAGGGATTGGACTTGGCAAAGCTGCCAACACATTGGAAGTCTGTGGGCATCTTTGCCAACAGTAAATTTTTTAATACAATTTCATGTAGAAGAACAATGTTTTGGTTTTTTTTTTTTTTATTTAAATTAAAGGATTTGGTATGCTCAGAAGAAAGCTTTTCGTTATTGCTTTGCCCTTTGCAGTCAAATAACTCCTCCATTTTTTGTGTATTTAGGAAGTGTACTCTCATATTTTTAACCCCACAAGAACATACAGGCCTCTCATTTCAATGAGACAAGCAGAGCATGGTGCTACCCTGGCACCTGGCTGAAACATGGATCATGGTTTGTGTGCAAGTCTCAGCCCTGTTTGTTGTGAAGTTCTGGTGAAGTTCTCTTTGAAAAGGCATTGGGGATTGACATTTCACTGAGTAGAAGATTTGCAGTACTTTAATATGCATGTAGGTAGCAAAACCTCTGTGGCTGCTGGTGGAAATAACCTAAGTAAATAAAATTGATATAGGAAACAGGAGACAAAAGGCCACTAGTTTGATCTAAGATGTTTAAACACAATGTGTGCTACCCATATTAGTCATATGATTTTTGGGCTCAAATAAAACTTCAGTACACAGGTATGGGACTTAATTCCATATAGTCATGAAATAAGGTGACTTGAGAAATCAAAACAGGATTTATGGTTTCCATCAGTGCTGGTATTTTTAGTATCATTCATTGTTTCTTGATTTCTTCCTCAGGGGTGATAGAAATTGGCTGATAGAAACCTATAAGGTAACAATAGTCTGACTTAAAAAAATTAAATTTCTGTTGAGCCATAGAAACTATAGCATAGAAGAATGAATATACAAAGAAGTTCTGCACATTAAAATTAACTATAGCAACACATCAAGCAGCTAAATATTGGTATTAATGGAGAACTGTAAACGTACGTGTTGGGAAAGGAAAAAGAGGTTTTGAGCTCAAACCGAACCACTTGTATTTGAACCAAAATTATTAACATTTCCTGTGTGGGAGGGACATGAGAAAAGACATCTCAGTTTTGCTTGTAGATTAATTTTTTAAATGAGAAAGGGCAAGTTTCATTAGAAATGATCTCCCTGTGTTTCTGAAGATGAGGTAGAGGAAAAGGCAATTTATGGTTGACATTCATTTGGGTTTGCTTTTCTTATATGTGCAGGAGTCATTTAAGCCGAGTTCTGGGAACGTGTATGGAAAATATATTAGTTTGTGACTCCCATGCATTGAATTACTGCATGACCTCTCCTTTGCTTTTACTGCTCTGCTGCAAAAGATATAGAACATCTGAGGATTTCTTCCCCCACACCCCCAAATTTACATGTCAATAAACCAGTATTATACACAGAGGAAGAATGAAGGAACACAGAAGTTAATTAATCTTAAGATTACACAGGACTGAAATGTAATTTTAGAAACTGCCCTGGGTTTCCTGGGTAATTCTATTATCCTGGGAAGAACAAAGAAGTCCTAGTACTTCTCTGCTTTAACATTTCATATCAGGGAGGAATAAGTTGTTTCCTGTCTTTGAGCAGCCAAGTCCCAGCCATGCAGCCAAGCTGGCTCCTGGCAGAGAGCTGTGCTGCCTCTGTCCCACACTGCCTGCCCTTAGTGACAGGGCACAGAGCAGTGGCACTTCTTTCCCTTCCTGCAATGGGCATCTCAGGGCTGGCCATTTCTGTGCTGAAGCAGAAGTCAGGTTGACATGCCACGGTATGTCTCCTCCTCTGTCCCCCTTGATGTGTTCCTGATGTGCCACAGGGGATATGTGGCTTGTCCCCAAAGAACAGAACCATGGTGAACACTGTAAACACCTCCTCTTCCACATTACAGGCAGGCAAAGTTACTTTCATACCTTTGTGAACAAATAATGACTCTATTCCCTGCTTAATCAAAGTGGCCTCTACCATTGCTGCGTACACAGAAGCTGCTCTAGAGGGTGATTATTCAGAACAGAATCTTTATTTGTACTCCCAGTTACCCACAGGAGGGACTGGGCTCCTGGATATTCAGTTCCTTAAACTTGCATGGTAGAAAATGCAAAGCTGCAGATTTCCTCCCTAGGAACAGAACGTGAGAACCACCAAATATAATCCCTTGCTCTAAGAGCTGCAGTCCTGTCGTGTTCATGGCATTGGTTTAATTGGCAGTGGATTTCAGGTGTCCAGCTCATGTAAAAGGAACGAAAGGAAAACAAAGGCTCAGCAAGATTGCTGAAAAAAAGCTCTGCTTTTTCTGTGTGTGACAAGGATGCTCCCTATAAAAAACAGAGGCTTGTGAAGAGCATTCTGTATGTGATGGTGAGCAGGGAGAAGAAATTAAGACTTTTTGCCAACTTGTTAGAGACAAGCACACTAATGACAAACTGTGATACTTACTTTTTTTTTTTTTTTAACTACACCTTTTAAAGGAAGAAATATAACCAAAAGCACAGGCTTGTCATATGGGAGGAGGTGTTTTCTTTTAGCTGAGAACTCCTTTTTCCAAGGCTGTACATCAAGGGAGCTTTCACTTCAAAGCTGTCTACACTAAAGGATAGTAACATCTAATGAAACTGATAGTTAAAACCTCAACTATCACATCATAAGAGAGTTGATATAATAGTGCCTGTAACTATTGCACATCCTCTTTGATTTGTTTCACTTTTGATCTTTACTACATGCTGGACCAGCAGAGCTTTTTTCACCCTTGCTGAGTTTTTTTTTTTTTTAATTAACTAATATATCAATAAAATACATTAAGAATTTCTCATTATCTTTACATGATCATTATTTGGGCTCAATTAGAAAGGACATGAATTGTAACTGATCAGCTATCCAGGAAAATCAAGCCTTACGCAGGAGAAAGAGATCAAGGCTACATTTTTAAATAAAACAAATTCTCGTCCTTTAAATATTGCAATTAATTACGTGATATGCTGGCTGCGCTACAAATTTCCCTGTACTGTACTTAAATTACATAGAAATTCAAACTGCTGTTGCTTTTCAGGTTTGAAAATAGATTTTATAAGTATCAATTTAAAAATGATTATATGTTTTGGGCATGCTTGAAGATTGGTCATACAAATTGAATATACAAATTTTGAACATCTTCCTTATTGGTACCCACATTTCTTCTTAGCCAAGTGTTGCATCAGTTCAGTTTATTGCTTCAAATTATATCTAGGACTGGGCAGAATCCTATATATTTTTTCTGAGAGGAAAATCAAACTCATCCCAATGATCTGAAGATTTTACTTGTTTATGTCATAATTTATTAATAATAAAAATAAATCTTTGGAAAAGATATGAAATTTCTCTAATCAACTCTTACAAATGTTCTTCTAAACAATTTTTTTTTTTTTTTAAATTTTATTCCACTGAGAAGGAGAGGAACTCTGACAATCAGTTTTGCTCCTGATATGGTCTATCTGGAGGAACACCCTTTCCCACAAGGCACATGTGAATTATGAAAGGAAGGCTTATTTTCACAGAGATAAATTCCTAGATCTGGGCTTCCAACACAGCTGGGTTTTACCACAAAAAGAGATTTGTCTTGTTGAGGAAAACAAACCTTTAGATTAAATTCTTGAATATTGACTTCCAAAGAGAGTAAAACATATAAATTTACAGTATTTGTTAGCTTAAGAAGAGTCAATCGGTATTTTGTTAAAAAGAAGCAATGTGAATCAATAGTAGTAGAACAGAAGCCAGAGAGTCTTTTAATTGGAATTATTTTCAATAATCTTCCAAGCACTGAATTTACTGCATTCCCAGAGAGTTTGTGACGCTTTTATTTCCTTTCTTTTATTCTCATGTTCTCATCCCTAGTAAAAGGCATATATTTGAGTTTTCTTAAAGGGAAAAAAAAAAAGGGAACAACAACCAGAACCCAAATCAACCCAACCCTTGAAAATGGTTTTCAGAATTGCATTGCTAGTCTTTATGTAAATCACATTACAATACCGGATTTACATAAAAATACAGAAAGTTCTCCAGGGTGTGAGTGTTTTATGAGCACATCTGCCATCAGAGACAGTCAACAGATAAAGAAATGAGTTTGGCTGATGGAGTTACTGAAGATTAGCAGAGTCCTACCAGCTGAACTCAATGCGACACATTTCACTCCTTTTACCTTTATAAATCTTCTGGTGATAAGAAGAGACCAGCCTGTTCTATACTGGGCTGCCAGTTCAGGAAAGTTGCTGTTGGAATACATAAGCAGCCAAATTTCAGCTCAGGCGGGGGTTCAATCTATTCCCAGCTTAGAGGAAGACTTTTATTTTCTTAGGATATTAGGCAAAAAGCTGCTAAGATGATTAGGGGATGGGAGGACCTCTTATGTAGAAAGGCTGAGAGAGCTGGGACTGTTTATCCTGGAGAAGAGAGGACTCAGGGGGTTTCTTGAATATGTGGAAATATCTGAAGGGCAGGTGTAGAGAAAACAGAGCAGACTCCTCTCGGTGATGTCCAGTGACAGGGTAAGAAGTGATGGGCACAGAGTGAAACACAGGAATATAAAGCATTCCTTTTTTATTGGAGAGGACTGAGTGCTGGAGACTGCTTGGAACAATATGTTTAAAATGCCACTGTGGGATAAAGTACCTTATTGTTGAGTCATTGAGGCAGTGGTCCACCAGCAACCTTTTTGATACTCCCATGTTCCCATTACTCTGGGAACTCTGCTTCCATGAAGCAGTAATGGGATAATGAGATTATTCAGCCTGACTCAGGAACCATGTAGTCAGTTTATCAAGGAAGTGTGTACCTTCATCTGGCTGCTGATAAATAGCTCTCTTGGCAGGATGAGTAGGCTGAAGGGAGCTCAGTTCATGTATCTACACTGAAAGATTTATTCAAGCTTCCCCTAATTTAAATAACGGGGAGCAACATTTAAATAATGTTGCAGCTCGTGATAACATCCCGAGGATTCAGTGGTGTATCTTTTATTTAGATGTGGATTTGAACACTGCACTGTTGTTCACAGTAGATTTGGTCCAAGCCACTGCAAATGGATTAAAAAAGCAGCTTCTCAACAGTTTGATCTGATAATAACTGTTCTCTCTACGAGAATCCGAGAAATGAGTTGGCAATTTGAGACCTGACCATTGCACAGTTATAAAAGAAATTGTTTAAACTATAAAGGGGTACATTTAGTCAAGTAAAAACTTTCTTTAGAAAGACCACTTCATCTGTTTCACTGCAAAGTTAATTTTCAGTTTTGGAAAAATTTATACTATTTTTCCATAAATACGTATTGTTTCAGAAACAGATTAAAGGGAATCAGCTCACTGACTGTAAACACCTCATTTATTTGAAGTAATTATGTGAAAAATTTATTCCAGGAAGAATATTTGGTATAAAATGAGTCAGTTCTATGTCCCAATGTTTCTGTGTAAATGAAATTTTGTCTCAATAAATTAAAGCCTATAAACCCATAATCTTAATAAACTTTACAAATGACTTTGCTCATGACTGTTAAACTGGAATTGTTATCCACTCTAGAGGGAAATAATTGTTTTCATACTTGTTTATTTCTGACTATCACAGTAATTGTAAGGCATTCTCTTTGATCCATTATACAGTTGTATATAGAAAAAATACAAGCCATTTTTGTTATAATTGAATAACTTTGGAAACCAGATATTCAATCTTCAAACATTACTAAATGAATTCACTCATAAACATTCAAATAATTCTATAAAAAAAGAGAAGATTTTAGTGGGTTTATGCTTGTTTTTTTGTAAGTTAGTCCCTGCTAAATGAGATTTTTGACTATTCCTGAATAGGAACTTACTATGTGCATGGCCTGATGAAATAAATGAGCTTTCATGGCCGTTCAGCAAATCACTTATGAATTAATGTAATATTGAGTTTATTAACAGATCTTTTTAAATGACCATGATAAAATGCAACTTTCATTCTTTCTAGTTATGGGAAGTAGAGTATTGAAAAGCAGATCTGAATTGTGATTTTGTGGCTTTTGACTTTTTTTCCTACCCGGAGCTTTCTAATTCTGTATTACTCTAACTTATTCCCTAGATCTAGATTGCAAAACCAACTAGAAACTCTGCTTCCCCCGTACATCCCTCTGCAAGTTTTAGTTTTCTAGGCTTGTTTTCAAATTGACTGACTCTAGGAAGTTTTATGAGCATAAATTATGATAAAAATGGGCTTAATTAAAAAAAAAGTTAATGTAAAAGTTTTTAAATGCAATTATGCAATTAATTGTTTTCATAACTGTGATTAGAATTCTATATTGTGTTTAACAGTCAGTGAAGCATTTCCTAAGAGGATTTTAAAGGTGCAAATTAAGTCTTTTTGTGTAAAGAGTGGTTTAAGGAAAATTAATAATTGACTGTGTTTCTGGTGAGTTTCTGAAGACACTCATACAAAGCTTTGTGTTTTTATTTTTATCACTGGTTTTTGGAGTAAGTGTAGAAAGCCTGCTTATTAAATTTGCCATTTAGAGATGGTGAGAATTAAAATTATATTAGTTACAGCATGGTGATGCAGTATTCTGAATTGTGTCCAGAGGAGAGCCCACTCAGAAAGCTTTAGATCTGTGCTTATGGTCTAATAATTCAGGAAATCTCTGTGCTGTGGAATAGATTATTCTGAAAACTGATGAATCTGCAAAGTATTTCATGGTCATGGTGTGCAAGGAATTAATTGTGAGTTAAACTGTAGGATGATGTGCTAGAATGAAGTTGATGTAATTCTTGTTCAGGAAAGGGAACTAAACATTAAGCTTTCTGGAGAGAAAAGTTTAGCATTTTTTCCTCTGTATTCCCACTTGTGAAGTATTTGATAGTAGGTAAACAAAAGGGCAACTAAAGTACTTGAAAAAGCAGAATTTACATCAGAGAGCTTTTAAGATCTTTTTCTTAAGCTGATCTGAAGGCAGACAGAAATGAAGCATTTTTATAATGTATGAGAAACTTGATGAAAAAAATTATTAGCTCTAAAGGGCTCTTTAATACTGCAAGGAAAGATGCATTCAAATGGAATATTTTACTTTTTACATAGCTTTGAGGGTGATAAGTACTTGGAACAAACTAACAAAGGACATAATGGAGTCCTCATTCCTTGTGGTATATAAGAAAAAATGAATGCATCTCTGGAATGTATCCTGAACCAAAGTTAAGCATTTAGGCTGAATACAGAGGTAGTTAAGTTTGTGATATCCTGGAATTCATTCCAAGTGTTCTAGTGGCTCCTGTGCCTCTGGATTTGACAAGTCTGTAAACTCCCACTGTAGTTCATGAAGCCTCAACTCCTCACAAGTACCTTGATTAGCAGAAACAAAGGGAAGAGATCCCAGAAGGACAGGCAGGGATGGGACAGTGGAACAAAGGAGGATCTTAAGAATGATGGTTGTATCAGCACGTGGAGACTCTAAGGAAGCAGGTTTGGAATGACATAGTAATGTTTAGAGTTTAACTGCAGCAGCTTCATGAAGAGGAAAAAAAACCGGCCATTTAATCCAGACTTTGGCCAGTGCAGTCTTGCTCTCTAAATTGCTGCATGTTTTCTTGTCCTTTGTCATGTTTTGTAATGGATCTTAAAAAGGAAGGAAGCTGAGATAATCATTGGTACCTCACCTTGTCATTGGGCTGAGAATTACCCTTCAGTGGTGGGTCATTGTATTCTTAAGTGGAGAGGCTTTGTCTTATAATGGAAGGTAATTGTTAGTAAGGCTGTGAGAAAATTGCCAGAGTAAATTTCTAAAATACTCTGGGCTGCAACTGAACATTTTCAGATATCTCAATATTTCTGTGTGAAAGGGATCATTAATTCTCCATTTATAGAATAAGTGGACTGCTCAGGGCTGTGGAAAATCCAGTAGCCATCTGCGATTAAATGTAATTTCAGGTTTTACCTTAAAGTTTTAAAGTTTGCCTTTTAGGGCCAAGGATTTCATGTGTAGGGACACTGAGGATTCTTTAAGCCACTGGTCTGTGTCCAGAAAGTGATGTGGAAGACTTGGAGTAGCTGAGTTTGCTTTAAATCCCTTGGACATGTGAAATAAAATAATGTGTTTGATCAGCGTGACTGGTGGGAGAGGGTGCAGCCACAATCTGTGAAGGGAGATTCGTCTTTTGCCTTTTGAGTTTCTTGTGTGATTCAGGCATGTGACACGATCATCTTTTACAATATTAAATAGCTAGATAGCATTTTAAGTCCAAATTAGAACATTTTGCAAAGCTGTTATGGCCAGCTGACTTAAGTGTTGTGCTGCTTTAAATCTGCTGTAACGGGGCAAATGTACCATGGGCTGTTAGAAATTGATGTTCTCTTATTATTACAAAAAATATGGCATTTAAAATCATAAAATAAGAAAAATAATAAGTGAAAAGATCCTAATTTAAAAACGGCTTTTCTTTTTTTTTTTCAAAATTTCTCACTCCAAAATCTAGCCCAGAAGTAGATCAAATACATAATCCTAGCTTTTAGAAGCATTACCTAATCGAGACTGCAAGTAATGAATTGTGAGGTCATTTCAGGGGAGTTTAAATTGTGAATATAGACTGGAACTGAACTTGACAGAAGTATAAAGCAGGTATGATAAAAAGTTTCATGAACTTATTATTCAGCTTCCAGCTGTCATAAAGAAGTTGTAGTCCTGCTGGTTAAAAACACTCTGTGTGACTATGGATTTGATGTAAAAATGATTTAGCTTCTGTGGGTTTATTCAGCCTTTCTTTTTTGCTGAGCTCTTTTACTGCATCAGATGAACTTTATCTATTGACATTTTCTTTACTCCAGCTATCTCTTAAAGGAAATAGATTAATTTTTTTAACACCTTAATCTATTAGCTTCCTTACATTGTGAATTTTAATGGATTGTGGTCATGCCTCATTTACAATTTTGGGAGTTGTGTTAAGAGCAAAACATTCTACATAATGGTGTTGTGAATAAGAAACTTAGAAGATAATCAAGTATCTTGAAGTAAAGTGGGATTCCCAAACTGTCAGCTTTCCAACCTGGACATAAGATGGAATAGGATTTCTCTGGAGTTCCCAAACCTGGGATAGATGACAAAAATTGTTGATCAAGATTTATTGTTTGGCCAATTAAAAAACCCCAAACATTCCAGTAAACTCTTTCTTGTCACGTAGGTCCTGTCCATCTATGAGCTTGAGGAAATTTGGGGCTTTTAAAATACATTTTGGCATCTAGATTTTTAATATTTTTTTCCACACCAACTATATTGATGATAAACTATTTTGTTTTTTTTTTCACTGTGAAATTCTAGTTTGTAGTCCTCCAAGAGCTATGGCAAACCTACTTACAGGGGGCAGATTAGTTTTCAGTGTTGAAGAGTGTAGTCAGTCACCCATTTGGCATTTATAGCCAATGACTAGAAGAAATGAGACAGAGGCTTCCATATTCTATCAAAATTTGAAACTAGGACTTAAACTGTCCATTTAATTAGGTGGCACTTTGCCCCCTTACACTCTTTAAGTCTTGTTCTTTACACTTACGGCAGGTACAGACATATTTATGGCATTTAATTATAGGTGAAGAGACCATTTCCTGCCACAGTCATAATGTCACAGAATAGTTGATGTGGAAATTAATGATAAGGAGAGATACTTTGTTTCTTGTTACTTTATCAGTAAAGGAATGTCTTACTTCAAAGATCGTTCTACACTTGAGAAATATTCAGTGCAAAATGCTGAGGCAGTCATGACATCCGAGTGAGAATGTGAAGATTTATCTTGGCACATGGTGATAGAAAGAAGGCGATATGTTGTGACAAATATCATAATTTGACAGTTAAAATAAATACACTGTCAGACAAAAATGGTATATGGCTGATGAAAAGTATGTGCTCTGTTCCTTCCCTCTAGTTTTTCTCTTTGAATAACACGCAAACATTTATGATATCGGTAATCTGGAACAGCTGTAGACTCTTTGAGTGAGAACTGACAGTGTGGTATCTCACATTACAGCATTGCATTTTCTGGATTTTATTTCCAGAAAGGATACTGCAGCATTTCACAGTAGCAATTTCACATTTCACAGTACCAGTGTGACTATTACTCACAAGTGAATCATGAAGGTTATCACCAACGACTAAAAAGACAGAACCACAGAAAGATCTTCCAGGTCCAAGAGCCAACAAAGTTGTTTGGTCCTTTCTTTTCTGTCCTTTTGGTTACAGGCAAAGGAGAAGGGACCTTCAAAAGAAATTAATTATATGTGTAATTGAAAAGTCCTGAACAGTGTCTGGTCAGGGTCAAACCACCTCGACGCTCGAGCCTTTTCATTGAGGTGGAACATTGTGCCAGGGATCCGGGCTGTGCCTGCTGGGGCAGGGCTGCCTTGGGCTGCTGGAAGGGCAGCCCTTCAAAGGAGAGCCAGAGGTCTGGGATCAGCCCTGTGGGGAGGGTTAATGAGCCCAGGCTGCTGCTGAGCTGGACCGGCCAGAGGAGGAGCTGCCTTGAAGTCTTTGGTCGAAACTTGCTCGGATGTCCCTTTGCTGAGCTCTCTGCACCTGCTTTGGCATTCAGGAGCTTCATGGAGAAATACCTTTGATAGGGAGACACGATTATTAAGTGGTACAAATTATTTCTTGGCAAGTGTGTTGATTTATTCAGACTGGGGAACTGACTCATAGCATCTGTTTCGTTCACCTCTGTTATTCCCTTGCATTTCTATGCCTGTTGATTGTGTAAACAAATTTGGAATAGTTTGTAAGGAAACGCAGAAAGACTCATTTTTGTTAGATGCAACATTTTTTTCCTTAGAGAAATCAGACATTGGAGTGTGCAGTGGCCAGCTGCTGCTGTACTTTGATGGATATTTTGCTTTTCTGCCAGGAAAACGGTCTGAAAACATTAAACAATATATTAAATGCAGCATAATACAACTTCCTTCTTACTTAGTTTATTGTTGTTGTACAGTTCTTATCAATATAAAGGTATTTGCTTCTTAAATCTGTGTCATTATAGAAATGAGATACATAAATGAGAAATAAATCTGGTAGTCTCACATTTAGATTTGACCCAAGGCTTGTCTCATTTTCTGTTACCAAATGTAACCAAACTGCAACATATTTTGAAAGTTTCAGGGGACTTCTCAGTCAGTAACTGCACCTCACTGTGCAGTTTATGTCAGTACAGTTTTTAATTATATTAGATAATTATCCAGAAGTTTAAAGAATCATGACTGTACTATTTCTCAGAACTGAGTCTGACTGATTTAGCTTCTTTTTGTGTGGGAGCTGTTCCATAACTTTGATCATCCTTTCCTGTTCTCTGTAGGTTTTTTTTTCTGTTCTGATGTTTCCCTTCACTAAAGGAAGGAAGAGGGATGGAGCCACCCACACTATTTAGGTTGTGAGCTTATTATGGATTTATTGAGTTGCATGATAATGGTTTCATTAGTGACTTCAGTGGCATCACTGTGTCTGAGAACCTTTTAAAATGAAGTTTCTAGCAGGTTTTTAAATTAATCTTGAGGGTTTTCTGCTCCCTAAATGTCATGTTTGAGCTGTCCCTCTAAAAAAATAGGCAAAGTTGTACTTTTCCATGGAGTGAAAGGTGTTAAAAGTCTCCAAAAAAATAAATGTGACAAGGTTGCCAGAGCTTAGCAGGACTTACTGCAAATGAGTATCATCACTTTAAGATCTCAGGTTACCTACTTCTTCCTCTTCTAATTATTAGTCAATGAAGGCCATGTTCTTGAACTGAAATGTAGAGGGGAAAAAATCAAATACGACTCAGAAAGTCTCTGACTTTTCCAACCTTTTCAGTTTCCCTAGCTGGAATAGATGAAATTACTGCAACAATCAAGATTTCTCCTTTGAAAAATATTTAATGTTGTGTTTTTGTCAGAGTCTTCAAGAAACTGGACAGATCAGCACCAACACAGGTTTAGATTTGTGCAGAATATGTCATTTCAGTTGTATAAAATTAATGTAAATATTAATTTTAAGAAGTACATGATATCAATATATGTCCATTATGTTTTTGCATTGTGTTATATAAAAACAAATTCTCTGTATGACAGTTGCACCTGCAGAATGGGAATACAGAAGGCTCATTTTAATAAGAGACTGGCCAATGCAATATTTAGTTAGGTTCAGTGCAGTTGTTTCTATTTCTTTAATGCATTTGTAACCATTTAAAAAAACCCAACAGCAACAAAACAAAATAACACTGAGCCAGAATCAACCACCCTAAATTCCATATCTCTGAGCCTACCATCTTCTGTTGGGTTGTGTCATGGATGGAGTCATGGACTTCACTCATGTTGTAATCTGAGTTTAACAAAAAAATAAACACAAAGTCAGCATTCACCTGGAAGAAATTCCTGCATCTGAAAGCTGTTGCCTAGAACAGCCACCTCCTGTGGCCAAAAAGCACCACTGATGACAATGGTGTTACCTCTGCTGACAACATGCCTGTAACATCTGGCCTAAAGAAAATCAGTAAGCTTGTTTGCTTGTTCTGTCCAGCTGCTTTAGGCTTTTGAACCTGGGAGTTGCTATTTTCTTGAATTTGTCTGCCTTTTCTGCAGCCCTGTGTTGTGCCCTGTGCCATGGTTTAGCTCGAAAACAGCCCTGGGGTTTGTTTGACTGCATTTCCTTTGTTGTACCTGGTTCCTCTTGAAACAGCTCTGCAGCCAAACATCTGCAAATAGCTTTTTGCTTGCTCATGGAAAGCAACCAGACAGCTGAGATTCATCACACTATATGCAGAGCAGATAGTTTTCTGAGTGCATTCTTCTTGTAATGGTATATATATATATATATGTATATATATATATATGTATATATATATATACACAGACTTATATGGGCATTTTTTTCAGTGAGGTATATTTAGGCCCATGTGCTTTAATTGAAAGCAGATGGCTTTTCTGAGCAAGCAGGATAGACAAAATCTCTTGGGGTGTAGAAGCAGGATGGTGCCTTGATGCCTCAAGATACATACAAGGTAAATATCTCCTTGCCTGTCTCCAGGTGTACAGAACATTGGGAGAAAGCAAAGAGCTGTACACCAGCCGTGCCATAGCAATAACTGTGTGATCTCAAGAAAATGAATTGTCTCCTGGTGAGAACTAACCTGCTAGTTCTATGTTTGGGTCTTTTTTTCATAAACTTTTAACTTGAGATGTCTAAAACAAAGGGAACAGAGACCTTCTGAGAACACACTTCACCTTAGGCTGTGCCTTCCCAGCGCTGTCACTTCTGGGAGCAATCTGCACTTTGTGAGCTCTCCTGTCTGCCCAGCAGAGAAGATGGTGCTGCCTTTCCATGACCTGGAACAAGGCTCTGTTTTACAGATAATCTTGAGAATAAAGTGAGTTGTCTCTTGGGGCTCCTTTCTGCCATTTATGCCTTCTGTGATAAAAGGAGGAAAGAGTTAGCCTTGCTTTTGGCTTTTACCCCTATGCAGTCTGAGAGGGACACTGTTATTCCGATGGGATAACGTGGTCTGCCAGCACAAAATCATCTGTGCTGTGCTGCATCCCTGTGCACAGTGGGCTGGACATGCAAGAACTATCATGCTTGGGCCACATTTAGAAGGAGGAATCGAGACAATTAGTGCACTTGATGTTGCTTTGTAGGTTGCATGTGGACCACAGGTGCTCATCGAAGGTCCCTTTTAATTTATGAGATCTTAAACTGTAGTGTCTGAACTATTAAGCAAAAGGATGACACATTTCATAATAACAGTGAGTTATTTTGAAATCATAGAAGACAGGGTGTGTTATCTCGCTTCTCTAGGAAATCAACAGAAAGAGTATCTTGCAGACAAACAGAAAACTGATTGCTTTGGTTTCAAGGAGAGGATAAAACAACTTTGTCAGGGTTGAGGCTGGAGGGCAGAGTGAGAGCCTATATGCTTGGTAGGTCTCCATTTCTGGAGACTTTTATAGTGGAGAGCCTGTTAATCCTGTGGTCCCCTTGAGTGAGCACTGCTTTCTAACCTCACTACCCGTAATAGCCTGTGCTTTGCTGAATTAAGTCAGTGTCTTCTCTTTGACATACAGCTGCTGCTTCTCAGGGCACAGCAGGTGAGTGTTGATGGTAATATTTAACTGACTGTTTTATTCCTACGTTCAGCATGTTGCTTAGAAACAGGATCTGCATGTGGGAGGAAGAGCATTCTGGTAGGAACTCAAAAGTTGCTCTCCTTTCAGAATACAATTACAGGAAAATATGCCTTGGCAATTTAGGGAACTTTACTTTCTCATAAACTCCACTGAATGTGCAGAGTTTTGCTCACAGGTTGATTTGTGTTCTTAAAGAAGAAATGCAGCTACATCAAACACTTTGTAGTTCATATATTCTAAATAATTCTGAAAATTGTTTTCTGATTGAATGGTACTCAGGCCATATCTCTGGTGGTGTTTTTAATGTCTTTGGTCTACGTCCCTTTTGCTAGATCAGCAAACTGTCACTTGCTGTAAACCCTGAATGTTGCATCTATAGTGAATTGCTTGGAAAAAGTAGAGGCCAAGCATGTTTTTGTTGTCCTTAATCTACTGCACAGAGAGTGTGTTTATTTTATAGGAAGCTGAAATTGTCTGTCTAAAGCTGAAAATTAACTTTGTGGGACTTTGACTTTGCAACCACTTCACCCAGCTGTACAAATGTAAGCAAAATCTCAAATAGATGGACTTATAAAATTAAGTTTTTTGAGAGTCATCTGAACAAGTAGCACCTGCTCGGAGTAAGGCTTGAAACCTGTTAACAGGTTGTTTCAGGCTTGTTATATAGATCATTATTATCCTTAATATCTTAAACTACATAAATTTAGATCTGTAATAGAGGGGCTAAAGTCATGTGATAGAAGCTGTGTTACTGGCTCTCTCCAAAACTCTGCAATTGCCATTGAGCTCAGCTGTGCAGATCTAGTTTAGAAAAATAATTTGCTGAAATCTGACAGTTCGACTTATGCAGGGAGCTGGCTTTGAGTGAAGCAGCAGCATAGTTCTTGGTTTATTGGGGTAGAAGGTATTTAAAGGGCAATTTGCCAAAGGAAGTCTGTATGTGAAAGGCATCCAGTGACACTGTTGTTTGGCACTGGGCCATTTGCCCGGATGGATTTGCACTAAGCTGTCCAGTCTGCCACCTGCAGCTCCAGGAACTTGCCCTGAGGTCCCATCTCTCGTTCCTGTCCTGATCAGTGGAAGAACTGCTGCTTTTGCTGCTGCCAAATCCAGTTGGGCTGAACAGTTTATGAGTGAAGGTTATGAGGAAGTAAACTTGGTGCCAGAGCAAGAGATGCCCTGTTCTAGAGCAGAATACTGGGCTTGCTTCAGAGCCTCTGTCATCTGCTTTGCCATTTCCCTGGCATTGGTACAGCTGATGTGTTTAATGACCAGTTAAAGGTGCTGATTGTACCTGAAGATCCTTCCATGCCCTATATGTATCCACCTCTTTCCAAAGAACTGTGATTTTCAGATGATGCAGATGTAACATAGACTGTGATACAGAGTGGAATGCAAGGAGAGGAGTTATGTGCCACGTACAGGGAGCAAGGATGAAGGAGGCTGTTTAGTGGGTACAGCTTCAGATTTTAGAACAGTGGAGACTGATCATATTGTGACTGCAGTAGGGCTGGAGTTTAATATGGAATTAGCAAAGTCAGTTGGACTGAAGGTGGACTCTGGAGGGTTTGGGGTGACTCTGGAGCTGCAGGCACACTCCGATACCTGTGTGGTGAGTATGTGCAGAGGAGTTCTCTGTCTGCTGGTTATGCTGATGCAATGGGAAGATACAAAGTTATGTGAGCTGGTACAGCTCCATTAGATGAATGGGGCAAAAAATATTAAGAAATGAGACCAATTGTAGTGCAGATCCTGCCAGCAGCCATGGAGCTGTTCATGCACCGCAGCACACTTTGTTGCTGTGGTAACCACTGTGCAATATTTTTTGAATATTTATGCTGTGTTAAAGGAGTTTGGGTAACCTAAAGATAGCATGGATTACTCTATTGCATAACAGTCCCTTTGGTGGGAGCTGAGACTTTGATTCCTCTGGAAAAACTTGCCTGATGCTGTCTTATTTTTCCTGAGATCGGTGAAAAATGCTGAGAAATTGGCACTTGTGTAGCCTGGGGAGTGGGATGAGGTAGTGATGGTGTTTGGGGTTTGTCAGAAAAACTCAGTTCACAGTTCCACCTTGTTCTCTTCCCAATGCCTTGTTTGTTTGTGCATCAATTTAAGCTTTTGATATCAATGTTCAGTCCTCACGGGATGATCCTTTTTAAGGCAGGGGATGCTTCTGTGAAATCAAATTAGGTAGATGTGTAGATCACCATGATTGTGCTGCTGTGAGTGGAACCTGGCTGGAGAAAACTTCAAAGGAGCTGTGAAGGCCTAAGGGCATCCATCTGTGTTCTGATAATGCTGGTTTTTTCCTTTTGGCATTTCTTACTTGGCCACATCGTAGGAGCTTTCACAACATACACCTTGTAAAGACTTCTGTTTTCCCAAGTGCAGTGAAACTACTTGTACAGCTTCTTGTTCCCAGAAGCTCAAGGAATGGGAAGGCACTTGAGCATTCGCTGTTCTGTCATTCCTGTCATTCTGCTTCTCCTCCCTGCAGATCCCAGCTTCTCATTCAGCACAGCAAGGAGCAAGAAAGAGCAGACCCTTTCCTCAGAGCAGGCTAATTTACAGACTGAACTTTGCAGCAGCTTTTCTGTTAACAATTATCTGAAGTTCCCCAGTGCAATCTGTTGGTTTCAGTTGAGTTGCAGTTTTGCTGATCAGTTGAACTGATGCTTTAGCAGCAGCGCACAGCTGCATCCAGGAGAGTGTGTGAAAATTTGTTGCTTGGCAGAGAGAGTTATTAAGAAAATGGGAAGTTCTATTGTACATGTTTGAAGTTCTTTTTGAAATAAGACAAACCAAACCAAACAAACAACAAATAAAACCCCAAACCAAACCCCTATTAGCTGAAGATCAGAAACAAGAAGTTAGCAGGAGTTTAAATATGGGGAAAAGAATTTTCCTTTTCTTAGAGGAATCCCCTCAAAAATACTTACTTATGACATGCAGTCATTTGCCTGAACACTTGGCTTATACTGCATGGATCTGGGACTCAGAAGTTTCTCCCTTCACTATGAGATAAGAATCATAGAATTGTTTAGGTTAGAAAAAAACTCCTAAGAGCGTCGGGTTCAACCAAGGACACAGAAGCATTCATTTCAATTGTGCTTTTCTGTTTAATATACTCTTGGCCATGACACAGATGCAGGCAGTTGGGGATTATGAGTTTCAGCCTTTTGTTCTGTTGACAGGTGTTAACTCTGGGGGTTTGCCAGTCCTCACTGAGTGAGACTTCCTTCTCCTGTGCTAAAAAGCTGGCAAGTGGCAGGAACTACTCTTACATTTTTTCAGGATGTTCAGGATCCCTCCTGAGCTCTGACTTCCCCACTGCTGGGGCACTAGTCTGGTTAGCTGACATATTATTGGTGTTCCTTTCAATAACTGCAGTCTGTGCTGGGGAGGATTCTGGCCAGGGAGGTGAATATATACATTTATTTCCTCAACATAGCTGGGAACAGTTTTGACACGTGGTACTTACTGGGCCCCAAACCACAGCTGCTTGAGCTCCTCTAAGTTCAAATTCAGCAGGTCTTCAGTTCCAGGAGCTATTAGAGCAATATACTCTTCTCTGTAATCTTCTTTAAATGCTCTCTGAAATAATTATCTGTGCTGCAAAGTCTAGTGCTTATAACTCAGCCAGAAGACTGGAAAAATGGTCTTATTAGAACTCAGGGAAACCCCTGCTTCTGCCCCAGCTCTGTCTCCAAGGACTAAGCCATCAACACAGAATATTTTTGCAAGTACCTGCTGTCAGTCACCTCACATTTGAACGCTGAGGTCAGATGTCTGACTTTCTAAAGGGTCAAGATATATTCAGCTCCCAGAATTTTGCCATTCAGATGTGTTTAAGTGGTATTTGCAGAACAAATTTCTTTCTGAGGGTGTTTGATCATCAGTTTCCCCAATCTTTATGACTTTTTCTATACCTTTTATTTAAAATATTTTCATTTTTTTTTCAAATACTTTAATGTAACTACAGATTAAGAGTTTTATTTACTGTCTGTATTCACACTGAGTCTGCTTGAAAACACTCCCTTTTCCACTGGAAAAATTTATTACTTTGTGATAAATAGAAGGAAGACTATGGCATTGAAAAAAGCTGTGAGATATGTAAATAAAACTAAGTTCTTCTCCCATCATCTTTCTGAGGTTGCCAAATAACAAAAGGATCATGAGGAATAATATTTTACTTTAGATTGAACAGTAAACCAAAGATAACTTAGACACTCTGAAAGAATGAAGTTTAACTATAGCAGGAAATCTCTGTCCCATGCTAATATTTTAATTTAGGTAATTCCATTCTACCTTTTCTATCGAAGGTGCCCTTGGTGTTCAGTTATTATTTCAAGGTATTCTTATGTGATTACCTCTTCTGTAGGAGCTTCATTTTCCTAGTAAGTGAAATGACTCAGGTTTATCAACAGAAAATGTGAATAATAGATAAATGCACAGAGCTACATGTTCAATTTGGAAATGGTATCTCCCTAGGAAGCAAAAAGTTGTTTGGTTGGACTTAGAATAATGCCACAAATGCTGCATGGTGGGTTTGTTTTCTTTTTCATAGGGGGACATTAATTGAGTGAATTTCTCTTTTGAATCAATAATTTCCTTTAAAATGTACTGCTTTTAAGGGTAGAAAAAGCTGCACCCAAAATTTTAGAAGAGTAACTGGTTTGTGTTCTGTTTATGGCACTCTGAGACACACAGATGTGTCACAATTATATTTCTGGAAGACATGGGAGATATTCACACTTGGAAATAGAGCTAATTTCTTACTTCCTTTTGCTTAACAGCAAAACAGCTAAAATGTTAAACAGTAACGCTATATAATGAAACCTAAAGGAACTGCAACCCTCACATCACTTATTGCTGCAGCATTTATAAAATAACTTACCACAGTTAAGTTTCCAATTCCAGCTTCATGGAGAAAACAAGGTTTATCGTAGGCAAACAGATGGTTTCCTGAAATTATTATCTTTTTCTCTGTTCAAAAGACCAGGGTAATAGGATATCAGCAATCCCTGGTGAGGTGAGTGTGTGACCACGAAGTTTATACACAGGCAATTCACAGGCTTTGCTCATTTTACTAAAGAAGAGATTTCATCTCTACACTAGAAAAATAAACAAAGAATTAGAGGGGCGTGAGGAAATTATTTCAGGCCTCTGGGTTTTGGTTTGAAGATGGAAAATAGTAACTCAGTTTAAAAAACAAGACTCTGTTTTGAATTAATAATTTCCAGAGAATGTTCATCTGCAGTTGAGCTTCTCAGATGAAACAAACCATACAATTTGAATTAATTTCCTACCTGTAAATGAAATCAGAGATCTCTTATGGTGCTTTTTATTATGGCAAATTTTGTAGTGCTGATATACCTCCACTGATTATTTATATATGTCACAGAAGTGAAATTGCACATTAGAAGTGCAGGGTATGATTGTAGTAATGAGTCTTGTTTAGTCTTGGGGGATTGGAGAGATGCTAATGTAGTTTTAACATAAAATCTAGTGCATAATCTGATTTAAATCCCAATTCAGCTGCTTTTGAAGTAGTTATTACATTTCTGCACTGAGCATCCTCTTGTAACTAAACTTTCTCTCTAAAAAAGGTAGGCTGATGACTGGGGAATGAAAACAATTATCCAAATTAATAAAGTAGTTATGCATATTTGAGCTGTCATTTAGCTGTGATTCTTTCTCCCAGGTGAATGTATGACAGGGACAATGGATTCACCATGCCTGACTTCAGACAAATGTAGCTGTAATTACAGCTCTATCTCAGATAGTTCTCTGGACTTTATTTTCACTGGAGGCACATTTTGACTTTAAATTCCTTTGGCCTGTTGCACTTCGTAATACTTTGAATCGTACTTAGAAGTTTCTGTCATTTTATTAACCATAAAGATGTCTGTGCTGCTGGCTTAGAAGGTTTTTTTGCAAACACTGAGCAGAGCAAATGGTTTGCAGTTTTTTATTCTGAGCATTTGGTGAGGGATGGAATTTATTAGAAGACAAAAAAGAAGAAAACTATCTCAGATTTTTTTTTTTCCAAGTTTTTCTTCAGCCCTGGATGCTGTTCTGTTATTCCAAAGCACTGCATTTCTGTAAGTACTACAGGAAAATTATGAGAAATACAGGTATTATGTATATGAGGTATTTTTCTTCCTAACACTTCCACTTTTCATACTATTTAGTTTCTACATTTCATTAGAAGTACTAATGCCAGGAGAACATCAGTGCCACTGAACTGTGACAGCAATTTTGTTTCTTCTGTGAGCTGGAGAGAGCATGTGCATGAAAACACTATGAATAAATGGTGTATGGAAACACATGAGTTACAGAGCTTTGGAAAGGTGTCACGTGAAGGGGTGGGTGTTAATAAGGAATCTTCTGGCTCACTGGAGTATTTCACAGTCAATAATGATTGAATAACTGTGAATTAAGATGAGAACTGTTGGAAAATCAGAGGTTTGGCAAATGCTTGCAGCTTTTTTGCATTTCGTTTTTGCTGTTAGTCTGATTGATTGCCTGTCAGGTCGGATGAGTGATTAGACCAGGAATAACAAAGCAGTGCAGTAGTACCTGGAAAGGGATAGAAATATCTTAATCTTATTACAATGTGCACAGCTTGGCCACTTTTCAAAGGGCTGGGAGAAGCCTGGCACATCTCTGCCTTGCATTTGGGATTGCCCCTGCCTGAGCTATGCTGTTATCAGTGCCTCTTGTCTGGTTGTGCACTTTGCTATTTCTGATATTTCTGGATTTGTCTCATGTCCAGGGAATGATGATTAGTGAGCTGATGAATTAGGAGCACCTGGGTAAAACTGGGTCTCTCCCAGTCTTTCTGTCATCTGCCTGTTTCTGTGCCCCAGACCTTCACATGCTCCCATTTTCTGCCCCTTTTTGGCTTGGGGTCTAACCCAGGAGGGAAGTACTGCTAGGTGAATCCTTCAGCCTTGTAAACTCAAAATGTAAATCTCCAGAAGTCTGTGCTTAGCTGCCATCAAGAACTCAAACCACCATGGGACCAGTATTGGGTTTGCAGAGAAGTACCAACCTGTTGATGGTATTTATCAGCTGAATACCCAGCTCATGTCCTGAATTCCAGGTGGATTCACTAGCTAAGTATAGCCTTTGTGTCAGCATTGGTGCAGTCTGTGCATTAGCTAACCCACAGATCCCTCAAAAAATATGAGAGAAGACTTACCATTCCATTTTACTTGGATTAAAGCATTCTTTGGTTATAGAACCACGGGTAGAGGTAGAGATGAATGTAGAGGAAGATGCCCATACCACTTAGCTGGAAGGATTCTGCAGTGGGAGTCTTTAAATCCTTCTTTTTGAAGCCTTTATCTTTCTTGAGATAACTAAGTCACTGTTGATATTGAGTGAGAAAAATGTGCCTTTAGTTTATTGATTAGTGGTTCTTCCTAAGAGACAGAATACACCAGTTTCTTTCAAAATATTTATGCATTTCTACAAATATGTGACTAGAGCCTGGAACTGCTGTCTCTCTGGTAAGGACTCTAACCACTGGGGTATTCAGTAATTCTAACTGTTATAATAACTAGGATGTGTCCCACAGAGAGTCAGTTACAGGAAGAAGGATCAACAGATTCCTACCTGAGTATTCCCAGCTGGCTGATGCAGATGATTCTTTGATCAATAAGTTCACCTTTGTGAATATCAATGCATACACAAATTGAATATTTTTGCACCCTGAGTTAGTGCTGTTGTGGCAAGGTGCCTAAAATCCTTTTGCTGAGAAAAGAAAGTTCATTCCCTAGGCTTGGATTTAATTCTCTTTTGGTTGTTCTACACTGGGCAGTTAAGATGATCAGGCTTGTAGCTGATAATCTGCTGATGCTGTTTCCATGAGACACAATTGGAGTGAAAATGGAAAGTACCTGACTGGAGGGTGAAAGGCCTTAACATCTTACAAATATCTTAAGATGCTGATAATATTTCAGGAAAACTCTGCAGAAGAAAATTCCAGGAATTTTTGTTTCCAGTTCTCCCATTATCAAAAGTAACCCTTTCTTGAGCTTTTTTCCAGTACCTCATTTTCTGATATTTTCAAGACTGTTTGATGAACATTTTTGCTATCAAAAACCAGAAGTATTACTCTCTGTCTTCTCATAGAAAATTATTATTAATAGACCTGTTATCCAACCTGAATTTTTATGTTCAATACTCCAGATATGGGAGTAGTGAACAATATAGGAAAATAATATATAAGTGTTTAAAAAACTGGAAAATGCACTCAGAATGAATGATTTGAATATTTGTTTTTATTCGAAATTCATAATCTCGTTGGGGCAAAAAAATTGCTCGATATTTCCATGGCTTTTATTAATTAGAGCTTTCTGCACTTGACTGGGAATGTCTCAGCTGTGGCTCTGCAGTGAACATACATTTCCTTATCCAGCCTGACACTGCTGATAGCTCTTGTAATTCATTCTCTTGATTATGTTTGGCAACTCATAATTTGCCAGTAGCTGGCATATCAGAATGAGAGTTTCTGGTGAGCATTCACACCATTAAGCTCTCATGACATGACTTAATTAGAGGGAATTACCTGAGTGTTACTACCCCTACTTGTTTTCCCTGTAAGGGGAGAATGAGACAAACTGAGTGTCCATCCTATCAAAACAGGAAAAAGAAGCAAACAGCCTAAGGCTTGATGGATATGGAACTTGAAAAAAAAAAAAAGCAAGTTAGTCCTTTGGGTCTCGTGCTGATCTGTCTCTTAATGAGACAGGATATAAATGAAGCTTATTGAGACATGACAGGAGGATATTTTGTATAATCTTACCTATAACCCAAGGAGTACTTTATTTCTGTTTATGATCACAGATTATCTGATAGCATTTGTTCACAGATTGCCTGCTTGCATTTGTTCACACATGCATTTTTGTCTTCTCACAAATGCCTTTGTTATTCCTTCAGTTCACATGCAATGTTTGACATGTGCATGATAAAAGCCTGTGACATAAATAAGCATGTGGTGAAGTACAACAGCTGAGAACTTGAACTGTGCAATATCAACCAGTGACTGAATGGTTCTACCTCTTCTGCCAGTTGGCAACCTCATGGAAGAAGCTCTTCACATTATAAACAAAACACCAATCCAATGAAATCCCCAAACCCAACCAAGTGAAAAAACCCTGACCCCCACCAAAACCCAAACCCAACACTGTCTGCACAGTGTGGAGAACTGGGAAGGTGAACTTAGGGAGGATTTCTGACAGAACAGCACACAAATGTGTTCACTTGCACTGCACAGTAGGTGGTGTGTGTGGTAGAAAAGAAGAATGAGCTAAGTAGTGAACTAAATAAAGCTGTCACCAGCTTTCATTTGTATGAAGACATTTTTTGCTAGACAATTTTTATCACACAGAATCTGCCTATTGTCAGCTTGCTAAGCTTTGTGGGATTCTATCCAAAAAATGTCAGTGTTAATTGACTTTCTGTATTTGCCACACTAATTGATTATAATCAAGAGAATTTTGGGAGCAGGAAATACAATTATGAGAACTGTACTGAGAACATATTAAGAAATGTCATAGTTGTTAAAATTCTGGGTAACTTCTGGGAAATATTTTTCTGAAAGGTTAGATACCTCTGTGTTTTACTTAGGATTTCATGTTTGTGTTCAAGTGATTAGGAACTGCTTTGTAATCTTCTCAACACAGAAAAGTTTAAAGTGAATAACAGTGCTTCAGTACAGTGTAGAAATTTCTAGCAAAGAATTGCCCTATGAGATGTTTTTGTTCTAGACAAAAGGCAGCCTGTGTCTTTCTTTCCTAATTTAGTGTATCTTTTTGGGTTAACAGAAGCAAAAGTTTATACAATGTGGTATAACCTTGCTGACATCCTCCTGCTACAACCGATGTGATTGACAGCAGTGAAGCTGATAATCATTTAACCCTTGCTCTTTTTTTCCTCTTGATGCTTGTACATGAACTTTCATTTATAGCTCACCAGTGACTAATGATTGAATGGAACCTGTTGCTTATCAAAATCTGACTCTCCTTTTTAGATCCACAGAAATGTAGAAATTAGTAGTAATTAAATATTAACAGTAGAATTGAGAGTAGCACTGCCTAGCATGATCATCTTAAGTCAGGAGATTGAAGATTTTCTGGGTGAGCAACATAAAATCAAACACAAGAATCAAACACAATATCCTCGTGAATAAACATGATTTCCTGAAAACATCATAATTTCCCCTGACCTCGTTGTATCTTATTCCTTTTAAAATTTTTATTGTTTTGTTTTCAGAAACAGCTCTCAGATGCTCCTGGGTTGGAAACGGTAGAATTGCTAATGGCCCATGACATGTGTTACCATGACATCAGGATGTTTTAAAGGCTTTTTATAATTACAGTGCTTTCAAGTCCCTTATATTTTTCTGAGGTTACCTGGCAGTGATTTAGCCTAAACAGATTGTTTGCAAGTCTTGAAAATGTTGAGAAAAGGGTGCACTTTTATTTAAGCCATAGATCTTTGTAACAGGAAAATGATTGTAGCACATGTTGTGGGAAAGGGAATTCACTTTTGACTAGACATCCGAATGAGCAAAGACTGTAGTTGTGAGAATCTGTAGTTACTTATTTGAGGGATTAAAATGCAAAACCAGAAAGGACAAGAAATTCCCTGAGCAAGAGCAGAGCTGTGCTTCCCATGGGGATTCCTTGTAGTCAGTGTAGTTACAGATTTTTTTTTAAACATCACCAAAATGTGCTTGTGGTATCTTCTGTATTTTATTTTTCTTTAAACTTTAAGTAGTGTACCATACATTTGGTGAGGTACTTAGACATAAAGTAGAGAATTTTGATGTTCATTTGAATCCGTTCTTATTTTGGACTAAAATCATAGTTTTCAATATCAGAATTATTTGCAGGACTAAATTTGATTTTTCTGGTTGACCATTTTAAAGGGGCTGAAGCAGAACTTGGTAATGGTAATGCCTAGCTATTTTTACTTTATAATATGTAAAAATCTCTTGATTTCACTTCATTTGCTGAAATATCTATTTTCAGACTTTGATTGAACCACCCTGATCCAATTATACATAACTCCTCCTCCTTTGGATCATTCCCATTTGTATATAACTCCTAATCAGAGTGCTTTCTTTTTTTCTTTTTGATCTGAATAGCTTCTGTTGCTGACTCTGACTTTACTAGACAGGGAGTTACATGTCTGCACTACTTGATGAACAAGTTTCAAACTGAGTAGCTTGTCACTGTTTGGTTGCAGGAGACGGCTCTGGAAATTCTGCTAACTGCCTTACTAATCTTTATTTTACTGTTTTTAACTAAAAAGGTAACTTTTAGTTCATGTAGGTAGTACAGTGTTAATGAGAAACTATGTTCTGCCTAGAAGGTGAGGCAATCCTCAGACTTACATGTGAGAAATATGACCCACCTTGTTCTGAACTTTCTTACATTTTCAAAATCAGAGGAGATCATTGAACACTGGTAGAGGAAAACTTTGGTTGATATTCTAACAGAGCTCTAGGATGAAGGGTGTTGTGTCTGTCAGCTAGCCAGAAATTACTTTGCTGGCATCAGGAGTAGAATTTGTCAAGAACTTGTTGACAAATAGGAGCTGTTTTGTTTCACGTCAGAGATGTCATCTGAGCGAGACCAGGAAGTTTTAATTTTTAACAGCACTTTTGAAGAGAAGGGTATTTCTAGGCAGGGATAAAATCCTGACAACTTCAAACCCTGTAACTCAATGCCTGTCAGTAATCCTGATATTGAGGGTGTTTGCAGAGAGATTCCTCAAGGCTGTCAAGAAACAGTCTGGGAAGGATCAATAGTAAACTACTGGGCTTCCTTTCAGAGAAGTCTGAAAAACAGTGTGACAGTTTAAAATAAAGGAAAACAAACAATAAGATACAAACAAACATTTGCAGTGTTACTTTGCTGGATTGTTCTGCCATATAATGATCACAATGATCTTGTTGACTTTTACAATGCTTAGAAACCACGGTGATAGAAGGGAAAACAGAATCCAATGAAAATTCTCTGTCGGGGGTAGGGTTGGGGAATTGTCTCTCTGAGATTTGTTTTTTTACAAGTGTGTGGTTTTGCATAACATAAAGCTCCACAAATAAGGTCTATGTGTGCATAAAAAATAAATCCGCTAAATGACTGTAAGATTTGTAAAAAATGGAATCATTTAAATACAATATAATTAGAGAATAACTGGCCTGAAGAACCCTGGGTATGTGGTTCATTTCACCTTTTGCTTGAAGCAGAACCACCATTGAAGTTAACTGGAAATTTTAGGTTGCTTAGGGGCAAGAAGAGCTGTGTTTTTAGTGTCTCTAGACATGGAGATTGCATGACATCTGTGGGGGATCTGTTTCACCATGGAAAGCTTTTTCTAATATCCAGTAAAAATATTGCTGGTTTAGCTTGTGCCTGTTCTCACCTTTTGTTTTAACTTTGCACCTCTAAAATAAGTCTTCATCCACTGCGCAATCTGCCTTCAGATAGTTAAAGATAGCAATAAGGCTGCTCCCTTAATAATTGTTTTTTTGAACAGTGGAGAAACTGTATTTGTATGTCCAGTGCTGCAGGTCCCTCAGTGGTGACCTTGTGCTGGACTCATTTCTCAGGTGCTGGGGAGCTCAAAACTGGACTGGGAGCTCCGGATGTGGTCTGGCATGCCATGAGCAGGACTGAAATGTTATTCCAGGAAACAAAGCTGCAGGAGTCTGTCATGTGGCATCTGAATCCCTGGACCCACTACAAGTTTCAGTCAGCAAACTAAATGACTGTCTAGGGAAAACAAAATCTGCTTAGCTATGTGCAGGAGTTGAAGTATTGCAGAAATCTGCCTGAGTTTTCTATAGGGATTGTCACGAGGTGAATGCAGATTCCAACTCTGAGAACAAATTTAAATTTTCTGTGAGATAAGATCTCAACAAGACAGCATTCAGATCATTAAGGTGGTTCCAGAAGCAGTGAAAGAACCTTTTTTCCTAAATTAACCATTTTTCCCCTCTTTTTTTTTTTTTTTTTAGTGTATTATTTGGGATCTTTAGGCTCGATCTAGCTTTTTCCTGTTACTTGGGCATTTCCTATTTTTCATAGGATAGATAAGGTTGAAAAAGTTCACTGAGATAATTGAGTCCAACCATAAATCTAAGACTGTCAAGTTACCACTAAACCATGTCCCTAAACACCATCTGTGTCTTTTAATATATCCAGGGATGTCGACTCAACCATTTCCCTGGTTAGTGCTTGATAACCCTTCCAGTGAAGAAATTTTTTCTGTTATCCAATCTAAACCTTCTCTGGTGTAGCCATGAGCAGCCAGTTTCTGCAGGAGAATGCTGTGAGAAACAGTGTCAAAGGCTTTACTGAGGTCCAGGTAGACACATGCACAGCCCTTCCCTCATCCACCAGGTGGGTCACACTGTCATAAGAGGAGATCAGGCTGGTCAGGCAGAACCCACCTTTCACAACCCCACGTTGGCTGGGGCTGATCCCCTGGCTCTCCTGTATGTGCTGTGTGATGGCACTCAAGATGATCTGCTCCACGACCTTCCCTGGCACCAAGGTCAGGCTGACACACCTGGAGTTCCCTGGATCCTCCTTCTGGCCTTGTAGATTGGTGTCACATTTGCTGATCTCCAGTCACTTGGCACCTTCCCCTTGGCCAGGACTGCTGGTAAATCATGGGAAGTGCCTCTGTGAGCTCTTCCACTGGCTCCCTCAGTCCCCTTTTCTGTCTATCTGGGTTTTCTGCAGGCAACAATAATAATAATAATAACAACAACAAGAGAAACTATTATGGAATAGTGAGATATGAGACATGCTTTTGCATCGTGTGTGTTCCCTCTGCAAATAAAACTACTTGTGTTTGTGTATATGTGTATGTATAAAATAAAATAAAAAATTGTTCTGTGATACAGGAATTTATTTAAGCTTTGAACAGAATATGTGTATTGCCACTTAGCCTTGCATTTTGTTTTATTCATGAGTTAGAAGGTGCTACCTGTTGTGCTGCCATCATGTACTGTATTTTATTACCATACTGTCACAGTTAAAAATAAGCATATAGTTTACTGTGTCAACTGCATTCCCACTGTGATTTCCTTACAGTTTTTTAGTTTTCTGACCACCTATTATTTCTATTGTGTATTACTATTAGTGGCAGCCTTGTTATTCTTGTTTTGTTGAAATACAAAATGCATATCTGGCAGTTTATGGTCAATGTAAACAGGACTTGCAAAATATAGCAGTTATATTCCATTTTAACTTGTATTGAGGTACATTCTTATAGCAAGTAATTTTGTGTTAATGCCTTTGCTCTTGGCTTTGACTAATAACCTGTAGATTCTGTCATTTCCTTTGCTTTTCCCTATTCCATATGTCACTTTTGTCACTGCTGAGATTAGTTGTTTTATTTTTGAGCTCTCTAATAAATGGGCACTCCATAGCTACAAACAGATTGGTTGTAAATGCACAGGTAGTGCTCCACTGACTGATTCTTCTTACTGGGATTAAAGTGGAATGTCTTTATAAAATTCACATGGCATTTAAAGCTATATAATCTTTTTCATTGCAGTTTATCACATTTTACAGTTAAGCTAATAAATATTTTGGTAACAAATGATTAAATATATAGCAAAAATTTTATTTTTTTAGGATTAAATGGGATTTTTTTTACTTTAGTTAGATGCTCTCCAGACAGGTAGGAAGGCACTGTGCAGCTGCATTACTGATACTTAGCTCCAGAACTTGAGTCATTTCTGCTTGATTGCTCCAAGTAAAAAAAAAGATGCAAACTCTTCTCAACACAAACCACTGTGAATCATAACAATTCCAAAGAGAAGCCCTATCAAGTTTAATGGTTGGATGAGATGGAGGAGAAGGGAAGGAGTCGTTAGGGTGTTCTTGTAGATGGAAAATATAATAATCCTTTCTTTTTTTTCTGCTGTGTTTGAGCAGTCCACCCTGACCACTGCAACTGTTTAAATTGCTAAAATATTTGAACAAGTTAATGCTCATCTAAACTGTAATTAGCAATTAATTGACAGTGATAATGTGACTTTATCTTTTGCATCAGCCATGTTTGTATGAAGGGGCGTGTGCTGGAACACTGCAAGCATCCAGCTTTTTAGTTTCTGGAGTAGAGCTGGAGTTCTCCTGAGGTGTGTTTGGAGATCAGGTGTGAGACATTGCAGTCAGAGACTGCAACACTTTTCAGGCTGCTCATAATTTTCAATATACTGCTTTCTAATAAAATCTGTGTTCTGCAACTGTTCTGTTGCGTTGGGTACCATAAAGAAGAGCTTCCAGTTCCTGACAACAGCAGGGCTGCAAGTTCAAGAACCTTGCAAAATCAAACCTTCATTTCTGCTGGTAGTTGTGCAGGAGTTGGATTCTGTCAGGCATCAGATCAGTAGCTGATATTTGGAATAATGCAGGCAGTGTACCAGAAGGCAGAGTGACTCATGGTAGTACAATTGTCCTTAATTCCTCCCAACAGGTAGGAAGCATGAATTCTGCATTTGCATTATATCCTACGACATTAACTGCTGCTCTCCAAGTTGCTGATGTTAAAAGAACCTTTCTACCTGGCCCTGAGCTTAAAGTTTAACTTCATGAAGAGACATCTTTTTAATAAAATATTTTAAATAAAGTATTCATAGGGAAATCTTTGGCAGTTTAGCGAGGAAAACGTAGGTGTAAAAGCTTTTTTGTAGTGCAGACAGTCCTGACTGACAGAAGAACGCGGGTGTCTTGACATGCTGTTCTTGTCATTGTTCCTTGGGGGGTTTGGGGATGTTTTATGGCCTCTGGATACAAGGCATGTAGCTCACATCACTAAATGTTAGAGATGAGATAATTTGGATTAGTTTGCAGTGGATCTGATTGTTGAAACAAATCATTTTGGATGCCTACATAGGATCATATATCTCGTTCTGTCTCTGGACTATTAAAAGTGGTTCTCTGAGGCCTGAAATAGCCTTTAACTGAAGTTAATTTCTGTAATGATTTTAAATAGAACAGAAATTTAGAAGACTGTATAGTAATTTATCCAAAACACAGATTTTATAATAGTTTAATATTTTCTGTAATACCCTTGACCAAATAGTCTTAGTTATTTTTATGCAGCACCACAGTCAGGTGAAGTCACAGATCTTTTGTGTGGAGTAAGAATTGAGTCTGGTACTTTTTTTGCTTATTCCTCTTATGTAACTAGTAACCAGCTACATATTTAAAATTATATTTTAATAGAAAATCATAGCAAGTTTAAGAATTTCCAGATCTCTTACTCCAGAGAGATGACACGTGTTACTCTGATCACTCTCAAATATTAACACACACCTCCCTGTATTATGAGGTAGTTATAGCTGTCCCCATGACATTTTTAATTTTGAAAGTTAGGCATAATACAATACTATTTGGAGTATCTGTGGTATCTAGGGCTATGCATAGTAATTTGTTATATGTATTATTGAGCATAGCCTCATAATTTTATTTAAGGATGATGTTATGTGACTTTTTATTTTTCCTTGGTTGGAACCTTACCTTTTTCAGAGTCCATCCTAGAAGTCTGCATTCTCAGAGGCTTCAAGATATTGGCCTGTATAGCAAAAAGTGTCTGATTCTGCTGCTGTTTCATTAAAAACTCCCTTCTGGATCCTGTGTTACTCTGCAGAGAAGTGTGCCACTATAAATCATAGAATGATAGAATGATTTGGGTTGGAAGGGACTTTAAAGATCTTCTAGTGGAAGGTGTCCCTGCCCATGGTTCTAGTTGGAACTAGAAAATGAAATTGCCTTCTGAACACTGTGCACAGGTATGGAAAGAACAGGGCCTCGTGTTCTGATTTGCAATGATCTAATTTGCACATCAATTAGGAATCAGTGTTATACCATAATATTCCATCAAAGCATAAAAAACCTGCCTCCCCCAAACCAGTCATCAAATTCAGCACAACTGGGATTGTATGTGACCAGGCTAAGTGTAACTTTTGCTGCAGTGTATCCATGTTTGGATATTGCTCTTGGATAACCACCTCATGGGATGTATTCTGGCCTCAAAGCTACAAAAGGTGGCCAAAAAGACCATTTGGTGTGTTAATGATCACTTTGCCTTGAAAATAGTCAGGGACTTCTGTGGGGTTTGTGGGTTTTCAGGTTATGTTTTTTTGGTTTTGGTGTTTTTTTTTTTTTTTTTGTTTTTTTTTTTTTTTTGTTTTTTTTTTTTTTTTTTTTTTTGTTTTTTTTTTTAAACTTGGGCATAAAAAATAGACTCCGGGGAAGAATAGACCTTTTTGAGATTTAAATGAATGTCAGTAGGGTGAGAAGGGGACCAAATTGAATCATGAGACTTACTAATGTGTGTTCAGGTTTGCTCAACCATAATTAAAAGATTCTAATTGGTTTGCATTAGTTTGGGATGTAAGGCAGAAACTGCACATCTTTTCCACACTATTTGTAGTGCAGTGATGCCAATAATGTATGTATTTAATTCAGCTTTCAGTTGGATATAATCCAAGGCCGTGCTGGAGAACAATTAGAGGAAGGACTTGTATGAATAAACTAGATTGCTGTTAAGGCTTATATTATTACTTTTTGAAAGGTTTGCAATTACTTCATCTCATTCATTCAAGCTACCTTTGTAAAGGTCAAAAAAAAGTGGGTTTGGGGGGAGGAAGTGTGTCTTTTGGGCTTTTTTGGACAGGAATTTCATCTTAATGACAAATGGTTCTTTGCTGACAGGAAGGAAAAAAAGAATGGTTCAATTAGGGATGAACAAAGTCTAACAGAAAGAAAATCAGACTTGTCCAATTTTGATGCTGTATTATTAAGTAGAACTTCAGTGGTTTCTTCTGGTCTTGTTAATGCTAAATTCCATCCTTAAATTTTTTTAACTTCCAGTGAGATATTTTGGCTGCATGGGCCTTGATTCAGCATTCTCTCTGAGCCTGTAGGTTTTTGGGTTTGTTAGGCAGCCCTCTTAGGTCTTTAAGTTCGTTGACATCTCCCAGAGTCCTGTGGATTTGATCCTATTTGGCTTGTTCTATTTTTTTTTGTGAGGCAAGATACCTTCACAATCCAATGGTTTTGTCAATAAAATATGGGAAATACCAGCAAGATCTGGGACACCTGCCTTTACTTTCCACACTGAATTATGCTGCCCATGTTCATTTACTTAGAAAGTAACAGTGGTTTTGTACCTGCAGCTCTCTCTATATAACATGACTTTGGCAGATTAGATGGGGTACCAGACTGAGATTACTCTCAGCCTTTGTTATTGTGTTGTTTGGGTTTGTTTGGGGTTTTTTTTGGGGGGGGGGAGGAGGTTAGGGGGGAATTTTTCTGATAATGTGGAAGGGTCTATGCTACTGTCCCCTCTTGATAATATAGAATGGAAATTGAAATGAAAGCAGTTTCTCACACTCAGAGTATTAGCATATCCAGAGTGCCCAAGGCCAAAGAACCAGTCACAGCAAACTTTGGTTTAAATGAGGAGTAGTTTTGAGTGTTTATCCAAGTGTGAAGTTGGGTTTGAATTGGCCAATTGATTGAGCTGCTGTGTGAAGTTGTGCAGTCCCGGGGACAGTGTTTTTTAGACCAAGGTTTTAAAACAATCTGAGATTTTCCATGTTGTACAGTAAATTCTGCTGTGATTTATCTACCACAGCCATCAAAATGTCTAATCTAGATGAATTGCTTAGGCTTCCTCCTGGTCAGTAAAAAACTGCAAGGAGGTGATCAATCCCTTTCTAAGAAGTGCATTGTCTTTAGAAATGATCATTTGCCTTCATGGGCTGCAGAAGAGAAACTGGGTGACCATCTTTGATGAGACATTAGGGTGGGTAGAGTGGGTGCTCTGCTGTGTGATGGGGGCCCCTGCTTAAGGTTGTCTGTAATATTGAATGTTGTTTTAAAGGCTTATCTTTTGCTTTACTGTTAGCATGACCCCAATGATAAATTTTGATAAATTCCACGATAATAAAACACTGTATCAGTACACATTTTAGGAAAATAATGTTATATATTTTCAGACTATTTGCTTGTGGGGTTTTGTGCTCTTTCAACTCAATTCACAGTTGAGGACAAACCTGCTAAAGATTAGCAAGTAGACTTTCCTTATGTTTCAGTGATCCTTAAAAGCTAAAGGAAAGGCTTTTCATAGTGAGTATATGATTATTATTGTTCTTGAGATTTTTAAATACCTTTCTGTTAAATAAAGTTCTAGTGTGTAATATGTTTGGCAGAATTGAATTTTGCATAAAGATAAAATGTAAGAATTCTATTGTTGAGTAGTGCTAAAATATAGATTTCTTTTTTTTTTTTCTTCCCACTGTGAACACCTGTAAAATACCATACACTAAAAGTGTCAAGTCTGCTGAAAGGTTGTTACTTTTGGTCTTCCAAATAGTCATGAACTTAGAGTAAGATATCCATAATTTGTGGTGTAAACCACAATGTTTTATTAAATAACTTCTACTTATCATTATTTATTTGACCATAAAAGCATGAACAACTTACCAGAATAACTTACAAACTTAGCAGTATCCCATAACTCTTGGTTAAAGTGCACAAACATGTAATATGGAATTAAAACTATGGAGTATGTATCAACTCCATGCCCTGTTTAGCTTTCAGAAATTCTGTACTGTCTCCAAGAACTGACACAGGTATGAAGGGTACTAAAGCAAAGAAATGACCACTCACAAATGGCAAAAAAACATAGTGTAGATGTTCCCCTGCTTCTGGATTCCACCAAATATTAGCAGACAAGATCATCAGTTGGTTTGATGTAGGTGTTATTTGACAATTTATGCTGACAACCTGGCTTATGAAGTGAAGTATTAGCCCACAATCCAGTGTTGTGACTGATCATATATTATAGTGGAGTAAAACAAAATCCTGTGAGGATGTGCCTTTAGCACTCTTGCTTTATGAGATGATCTCATCCACTCTCATTAGCTAAGGAAGCCTCAGCCACCTCCCTGTGAGTAGATCCTCCAAGCTCCACTCCTGTTTTTAGTGCAGGGAGTACTCACTGGCTCAGAAAATACCTCTTTGTCCTTTTGGGGCATAATGAGAAACCAGGAGAAATCCCAAGCCTTTCCCACAGCTTAAATTCCTTACTTTTCTTTCCTTTGCATCCTTCAGAAAATGGAATATCGATTCCAATCTTTGATGTATAACTTTCAAGTCATATCCAGGAAGGATAAAGACCTTCCTGCCATCATTTCCAATGTGTCTGGAGAGGCCCACATCACCATTTATATTTAACCTAATTTACAACTGTACACAGATTTGAGAGCTTATCTGGCAGTATCAACCAACTAGTGAGGTTTATAGAGGCAGCTGAGTCATTTTGCTGTGTTCCTGCAGCAGTCAGACGCTGCTGCAACTTCATTTTTCTGTGTGAAAGACACCATTCTGAGGCTTTTTTACATCTGTGTGTGGTTAGAGGATTAGTAATATGGTTTTATTAAGAATGCAGAGATACTAGTTTAGGATCCTCTTTTGAGTTATCACCAAGCTTAACCTTTCTTGTCAGTCATCTGTAGATGGATGTGGGGATTAACCACCTTATCTAATTAGGCTTCTTGATTAGTTGTTAAGCTTTGCACTTGTACCTGTCTCTTTGTGCTAAAGTTTGTGTTCTTGCCAGACTGTTAATGACATTCAACTAACCCAGACTAAATCTAGTCTGGGTGTCTGCACACACTGCAAACAGATCCCTTTGCAGTGTTACCCCAAGTTATGTCAGCCTCTTGCAGCTCTTTGTGGGCTGCTCTGCTGCTGCACACAAAGGGAATTTTTCCAGCCTCTCACTCATTCAGTCTCTGTCTCTCCCTCTCTGGCTCATTAGTGTGAGTTCAATTCAAAGCTGGAGGCCAACTTTAGATGTTCCAGATTTTCCTTAGGGGAGTCCAGAGGGTTAAATTTCCCTTGACTGGATTTGACCTTTATGAACTTACTCTCAGTGCATAAAATTTGGCAAAATACAGTATCAACTTGAACTGCACTTCTACAGGTGTAACTGACTTATTTAATGTTCATACATGAGGCTGTACTTGCAAAGAATTTATTTCAGCTTAAGAGATTCAGTCTTTCCAGGAATTCAGATATCCTTCATTTGAAGTAGAAGATAGTTTTATTCCCATCTAGTAATTTTTTAACAATTGAATCATCCAAGTTTTTCTTGGCAGAAAAATCTGCCTGTTATTTTTCTGTCCTTTTTTTTCACTAGGAACTTCTCAAATAAGGACTGTTCACCTTTATCCTTGAGCAGGAAAAGGAATTTATTAAAATAAACAATTTTCATGTATCATTGAAGAGTTGAGGTGAAGTTAGACATATACAGTACCTATTTCTTCACGGACTGTCCACTTCTACCTCCTTGTGATACTTTATTGCCTGAACAACTGAAGTCACTTCTTGACTGAGTTACATGAAGACACCACAACTCTTCAGTACTGAGCCTTTCTCTCAGATTTGCTATGTTAAATTTCTTATAGCCTCTTCTGAACATGGTTCTCAAAAAGTGATTCAGGTTACTTATACAGTTGTCATTCTATCCCCCAAATTAAATCATTTTTTGAACCATATTGGAGAGCAATTACTTATATGTGGGGGTAAAGTTTGTGGGCAGTAACCTCTGCTGATGGCAGCATGATATCAAGATGATATCCCTTGTTCTTTTGTAGGTAGGACAGCCCACAGCTTCAATTTATAAACACTTAAATTTGAATGACTGTATAATAGATATATCTAAGCATATTTATTGTACTTATATATTTGGGATCAATATTGGTTTTATTCATGCTGGTATGTGTCAAGCTGGTTAGAAAACATTGAAACCCTTTTAATTTTCAAAGTAATTTTTTTAGTAAGGAGTTGGTGTAAAAGTCTGCTTTGGCAATTTCTGGGGAGGGAAAGAGTTGAATTTATGAATACTGGAAATCATTGTGCAGTCAAAAAAAAACTTCTTTAACTGAGAGACTGTTTGGGTGCTTGGCAAGGGGGTAGATATTGAGGGCAAACATCAGATGATCAGTATATGTGCATTGACCTCAGCTGGCTGCTATAATCTATTAATTTGATGTCTTTTTCTATTGTGTTGGGTTGACTCTGGTTATTCAAACCAATATCAAGGAGAACGTATAGAAAAAAACCCATCCAGACCTGAAGGTTGTGCTGCCCAGATTCCAAAGGTGGTCAGAAGCACTCCTTTGACTATAAAGTGATTTCCAATATTCATATTACTACCTTGGGGTTTTTTAGTTGCACACCAAATTTAGAGTAGCCTGTGTTCCAACTCAGGATAAGGAAATAAAATTTCCCAGAACGTTTTCCCCTAATATGTAGGATTTTGATCCACAAAACTCCAGGGTAATGTGCTGCATATTAAACTATATCTTAACAACACCAAATACTTGAAGGAATAAAATCAGACTTAGATAAAAAACCCCTGCTATTGAAAAGGAGCGGAAACTGAAAAAAAAATCTGTAAATATTTGGATCCTTTCACCTGTTCTACTTTAAAATTATGACTAGTCTTCTGTTCTCTGGATATTTTTCTTTTTATTTAATCCTATATTGATTTATTTAGTCTCTTCTACTGCTAGAAAGATTATTTTTTTTTAGCCTTTTGTGGTTGGTGTAGTGGGAATTGAATATGATGAATGAAACAGGTAAGAAATAAGTATTGATTTAGCATTGTGTTTTCTGTCTGTTTGGCATTCTCTGGAAACATATTACATTATGCTGAGTTAATAATCAATTAGTAATGAGATTTCCATAATCCAGTAATAGCTGCAATAAAGGACAATTTACAGAGCTGGATATTGTTGGCTATAATAGCACATGTAGCATTGCTTTTAGCCACCATCAAATATTCCCTGGAATTCATCTTGTTGGTAGAGTAATGAAAACAGTATTGACTATATTTTGTAAATATTACTGCATAAAAATCAACAACCATCCTGCTTTAAAATAAACTAGAAATGCAATGAATACAATTAGTTTTCTTCTTTCCTCTTCTTATTAGAAGCTTCAGTAAAATATAGTTGTAGGTAGGCTAAAAAACAGACTTTGGAAAGCTTTCTGAGAATGGGACAACTTATGTTTGTATGAGTCAAGCAGAAAATTCTGAACTATGATGGGGTGGAGTTTTATGATGCCAAGGCATGGAAGGCAAAGGAAAATAAAGTTCTATTCACCTTCAAGACTTTACTAGTAAATTCCTGCCTCGGTCAAGATGGTTTAGACATTCATCTCTCAGGCAAACATCCTAACCCACAGGCTTTCTCCAACCCCCTCCTTTTGAAATGTTCAGAATACAGAAGAGGATTCAAAATGTATTGAATATAAAAGTAGTTCCTTTAAGGCAGTTTCCACATTTCACAAACTCCAGCAGTTGCAATCTGGGTGCAACTAGGCTGTAATTATTTTCTTTCTCTGTAAGACTGATTTATTTTTATTTAGGAATAACCAATGTCTGCTGTTCTGGAAGTTAAATATAATTTTATTATTCATTCAGCATCTATAGATTGTGATTTAATTATTAGAAATAACATACACTTGAACAATGTCAGATTTTCGATGAAGTTATGATTCCTTATTGACATGCAGCTCTTTGCTAACTTAAAATTATAGTAATTTTTATGTCTCCTAATTTTTTTACATGCCTATTAGAGGACCTCTGGGCTTCCTGATGCCCACACATGTGGTCAGCATTGTAGGCTGACAATTTGAATTTTGAGAATAGATCCTTTCCGCTTCTCTGAACCATTCTGCTAAATTGTGACTTCAGATGTTGTAACTAGAAATCTTTTTTCCCCTGTTCTTTTTCTGTGTAAGAGAATTACCAGACCCGTATCTCGAACCTTTGCTGTTCAGCCTCAGTGAGTTCTGTTATTATTCCAGCACTGAATGAGGTCTTGAAACTAAAGCTTTCTGACACTTTGTCCTGCTTTCTTGTACAGCTATTTCATGTCTTCACAGAACATGTTTCAAACTACTGCACTGCACTATGCTTAATGTTTTTCTCTCCCCAGAAGAACTTGCATTTTATTGTCGAGGTGACAATTTCCTATATGGTCGATTAAATGTTTGAAAGCTGTTTACAACTTTATAAGGATTTATTAGGAGTTTGGAATACCAGTGAGATGGGCTTGATTTTCCTTGCGTAGAGTAAGATCTTTGTCAAACACATTTTACAAATATTTAGTGCTTCAATTTAGCTGGAAACGAACCAGAAACACATTTTGTGTAGTTAAGGAATGAATTTCCTTCCATCCATTACTTATTCCTGGGGAAATCTGAATAGATTGATAGCTAAGTAGAATTCTTGTGTTCAAGGTGATAGTTACTGAGGTCACCAACAGAAACTTCTTTTCTTTCTGTAGGAATATACAGATTATGAAGCTACCAACCCTCTGGTGTTCTTTCCTGAGCTGAGGTGCTGCATTTATACTACACTTGACCTTAGCCAAAATGCCAAGAAGTGTCCTGACCAAGTCAGTTCTCCCCCACTATGTCAGTGGAAAGTAAAACATGTGGGCATCTTCACTGGACATTCAACCTGCTGGGGATGCTGCTCAGGTTTTTCTGGATGGCTTAGGAAAGGATACACCTTCTGTGTTCTGGGAACAGTATTTTTCCTTCTCATCTTCTAGAAATGTTTGGTTTCACAGAAATTAATGTTGTTCCCCAAAATATTAGGTACAGGCATTATTTATAATGAATTATTTTGATGACTAGTGTACCCAATGAATTCACAATATGAGAAGGACTGTAGCGTGGTGGTGGGAAAAGGTGACTAGGGATTGGATGTAAAGCTGGAGTCAAGTTTGTCAAAGCAAATGTGCAGAGAATAGTAATCCTATAATCCTAATAATTTAAAGATTATTAACATTGTAATATTTTTAAATGGCTGTAAAGCCATTTGTTGTACCATTTCAGTGTTGGTAAATTTAAGTCAGGAGCATTAGGATTTTATTGAAATCACATCAAATCTGTTCTCTTTAGGAAGGTAAATTGTTCCAGGTAAATTGATTTAAAGTGCTCTCCAAATAATTGGTACCATTTTGACTTCTAGTAGTTACCTATTTAAAAAAAGTTGCTTAGAAATCCTAGTTGCATATGTGGTGATGGACCTGAACACACTTGTAATTTCTGGGCATTAGCAGAGTTATCTTTTTGGTCTGTGCAGTCCCAGTGGGTGTCAAACTTTGCTGCTGGAGCTTTTGATGTTGGTGAATGCACATGTAAGGACTGGCCATTAACAGGGTTATTAGAGTAGCTGACATTCTCCCAGCAGAGAACATCAGCACTTGCTGAAGCACATTGTAGATACTTGTGCATCCTCTCCTTGCTAAAAATGAGCCTTTTGCAATGGCCAGATGCCCATTACTGCCCTTCTAAACTCAGCTCTGGGTGTGCCTTTGTGAGAAACAGAGACTGCCCAGCTAAGGAGGAGCTGCAGAGAATCAAGAGCAACCCCATTCCTGCAGTACCACCTGAGGAGCCCCTCAATTCACCAGCAAAGGACAAAAGACAGTGCAGGGATGTGATTGAAGCTCAAAGGATGCATTTTCTTTATAAATTGAGAGTCAGACTTATTTCCTCAGTTTTGTTGACCTTCCTCGTAAGCAACAATGTTTAGGATTTGGGAATCTACCAGTAGAGCTCAATAACACCTTTCCCCTCCCAGTGTTGAGCTCTGTGAGCTGCGTCAGCACCAGAGAAGTCAGAAGAAAGGAACATTGTAGCTGATTCACCACTTGAAAAAACCTGCTTTGGCTTTGGGTATCACCTTTCTGTTCCCAGCTTAAGTAACTCATTGGGCCTTCCTTTTTCCCTTGCCACTTTTTCTCTCTTTTCTAATTTGACACAATGGCCTTTAGTTATATTGGCTTGTTTTACAGAAAATTAATTTGCCTTAACATCCTTTGAATTTGCTTGAGATAAAGATCTAATTAATCTTAACCTGGCAGGCAAGTATAATGCTAAGGCAAATGGTAAATCTGTGTTTAGGAGTGTTGGCTCCTTTGCCTATTATTGCAATGCATTTCTAATTTACATTTAAAAATTGTGAATTGATGCTTTGACCTATTTGTATGCAAATCCATTTCAATTGTTTCCTGATAATTTACACCTGGAATTTGTATGGGATATGCTGTAGGTGAAATTCAGTAGAACTAATTGATATTTTTTCTTTATAAAATTAACTCCATTATTTTCAAGAGTCCTAAAGGCAGTGACTGCTGTCCTTTTCATACCAGGCTGTGGACTTGATAGTAAATAGAAGTCCCATATTGAATTTTAAAATACAAAGGGTATGGCTTCTAAGGAAAGTTGCTGTATTACAGTGGTAGATGTTTTGTCTATCCAGGCACCTACTCACTGGATTTCTGAAGAACTGTAAAGAATACTCAAAAGACTGTCATTAGTTTACAGAACTGAAATGTCAGAAATTAATTTTTATAACAGCCTTTAGTCCAGCTATGTTCCTTTAAATAAAATCTGTTGGATAAGACTCTGGAAGCTTTCAAAGTGTTTCCTATTCATGAGACCCTTGTAGTCTAGACTCAGGGGTTCACTCATATCAATCTGTGAACAAAAATAAGCCTGTATGTAAGTCCTTTTCTAGATGCAAAACCTCTTCAACATATGGACAAATTCTTTACTAATATTACAGTTTTTATCAGTAGTTTAAAGTGCTGGCAAACTGAAACACATTGTAAAGCATCTAGCTTGCAAGGGCCTGAATGCAAACTCTGTCTTTACCATGGCAGAACTTGGAGGATTTAAGAATCTGTACCCTTCTGAATTCCTTATCTGATTTTTAGGTTTATAAGTGGAACATGCAAGCATTTTCTGCCCACTGGGATGTTTGTAATCCCACTTCTAATAAACAGGCAAAAAAAAATGTAAGCTGCCTACTTTGAATGCCCTGTTGATAAGCATTTCACCAGGATGATTCCACACTTGCACTGGGCTGGATTATCTGTAACAGATTTCCTTGTCACAGAAACATTTTGCTTATGAGAAGTCTTTCTGTACTGCTACACCATTGAAAAAATTTTTTAAATGTTTTTGTTGCTGACAGTGTATCCCTGCATATGCCATAACATCCATCATGTGAGAAATTATTGCTTTTTTCAATTTTCCCTGCCTAACTTCCAGTGTGTTCAAAGCTGCATACAGCTATAGCACAATAGGAGAAGAATTACTTTAGTACAAATGATCTTTTCAACAGTTTACCGTTGCCCTACATTCTTTGGTTTATTGAATGGCTGATAAAAATTAAATGCTGCATGTTTGAGAGAAGCAGAAAAAGGACATACTTGATCCTTACCAATACTTCTCCTTTTTACAAAAACTCTTCAGAGACCCAAGATGGTTGATTGTCTAAAATTGCCTTTATGGCTCATTCAGTAACATATTTCCATATTTATGCAAAATACATGGAATTATAAAGTGTGATGGATGCAACCTTATAGCTGAGTCCAACAACCAGCATTTAGAACTATATCTTGGATGTTGCTAAAACTGATTCAGGTTTAATACAGAACTCAAAACACTGAAAATCAAATCCTTGAGGGACAAAAAAAGGTTGTATTCTTCAGTTTGTAATCATTACAACTGCTCACTTCTTGAAATGGGAAGGCCTGGTTTGAAAGGATTTTTTTCTAAGTAAGTGCAAATGCAAACTTGATCCGTAACACCTAAATTTTATCAGGAACAAAATTAAAGGAGTGAGTGTCTTCAGAATTGGCACACTGAAATTTTGGATTCACTTCTTTGCTCTCTGGAAAGAGGAGGATGCTTGGCTGTGACAGAGGTGGCTGAGCAGGTGGCTCCTGATCCCGAATTCCCGTTCCAGCTGAGGAGCTGTGCCGTGCACTTGGCTGGAGCTGGCAGTTGGAATAACAGCAGAGACAGATAACCTTTTCAGAGCCTTATCAAGGAGACTTTGATGTAGGAGATGGGGAAAGTACATAAAAGATTTGAAGGGAGATGGCAGTAGAAGAATGTCATTAATCCAGGGTGACAGAGAAGGAGAGAAGAACTGTATGGGGCAAGCTGAGAAAATAAGCTGAATGGGGGATGATTTTTTGGCTGTTTGAAGAGGAGGCAGGTTGTTCCAGAAAATGCATAAATTTCTGGAAAGGACCTGGAACATCTGAAATTACTTACCTGTTCGTGTTTCTCAATTACTACAAAATAAATCATATCTTGTTTATCTCTTTTTCTCATATTACTAAGCAAGAATTCTTTGTCAACAGCTTGGAAATCTCTTTTTCTCAGAAGGTGGAAAACTCCACTGAATCCTGTGCTACCTCAGCATTTTGTTTATGAAGTCTTATCTTTACAAAGCACAGTTGTTAAAAAGATCTATCTTATATATATAATAATACAGTAATACTATTTATTACTTAAAATGTCTAATATGAAAAGATGCTCCAACACATTTGTATGAGTTGTTTTAAATATATTCCAAAAGAGTGACTTACTATATAAAAACCTAATACAAATTAAAAGTAAAAAAAAACTGATTGTTGCTTTGCAAATTCAATTTATATCCTTATTTGAAAGGCAAAACAGCAACAACATAGGATTCTTAAGCCTGTAAGTGACAATATAGACATTTCTATTACATTTAAATCTAGTTTAAAAATATTTTTGTGTAATTTAAGACTTCACAATTGAAAGAGTTTTGCTTAACTGGCATACACACAATGGGACACTCAAGCAGCAAATCTGAAGACATCAGTCATTATTATTAGTTAGTGTCCTAGTTGTAGTGCATACATAAATGGTTCTATGGCTAAAAAAAAGAATTTGCAGGAAGGAGATACTGTATTTCCTTTAGCCGTTATTTATTCATTAACAGTCAAACTTTTTAAGCTTCACCGAATAAGAGTAAGGAAGTTACCAAGGAAAATATGATGAATTGTCTGGAATTGTAGCTGCCAGTAAAATGATAGTAAAAAGTACACGAAGGTCAATGAACTATCTCTTATGAGGTAGGTCTCATTTCTTCTTTATTTTTCAGGCTTTCTACAGTCATGGATTTTTCTTCCTTTTGGCTTTTCTTATTTTTAATGGAAATCCCACAAAGATGAAATGAAACCTTCTCTTTTCCTCCTGATATTGAGGACAAAGGCCCTCTAAATACTACACAATACAGTTTTTGGTAGAAAAAGAGTGCTGCACTCTATAGAAGTAAGTACCCACAGGAGACTACAATCAAAAGACAGTATGGACTTGATCAGAAACAAAGAAAAAGGGACTGTGATTCAGTGGTAGGGTTTTTTTTTTCTTTTTTTTTCTTAGTTGGAAGAATTCAGGAGCAAGTCACACTGTTAGCATCAAGAGCAGCAGTGCCCTTCCTGAATCAGTGTCTTGGATAAAAAAGTATTCAGTACTCCATTGCCAGCAAAGAATGGAGATGGATAGCAGGAGAGACAGAGAACATTTACCCTACCTGGCATTTAACAGTGCTGATAAATACAGCTCACAAAGTTCAGTGCCTCTATTTCCTTTGATGCCCAAAGAACTAAGAATTCTGTCTCTGACTGAATTGCTGCCATCAGCAGCTTGTGTGGTTTTGGTGCCATTGAGAGGGACCATCTAGGACAGGAAAGTCTTTTACTGGAAACATTCTAAGTGCATATGATATATAGATATAGATATAAAAATCACAAAGTTATTTCAGTTGGAAAAGACCTCTAAGATCCTTGAGTCCAGCCACTAATGTACCACTGCCAAGTCCACCACTAAACCATGTCACCAAGTACCAGATCTGCACATCTTTTAATTGACTCCAGGGTTGGTGACTGAACAAATTCCCTGGGCAGTCTGTTCCTGTGCTTGACCACCCTTTCTGTGAAGAGATTTTTACCAGTGTTCAATCTAAACCTCCCCTGGGACTATTTAAAGCCATTTTCTCTGATCCTCTCACTTGTTACTTAGAAGAAGAGACTGACTCCCACCTGGCTACAATCTCCTTTCCAGTAGTTGCAGAGCATGATCCTCCTTTTCTCCAGGAAAAACACCCCCAGCTCCCTCAGATTTGTATGTAACAATTTTCTAAGTTGTCTCAATATTATGACATTATACCAGGAACCTGACTTAACATACACAAAAATGTAGGAAGAAAATGACAAAACATTTTTTTGTCGGGGCAAAATAACATTAACAATAAAACTACTTAGTGTATGCAGGGGAGAAAAAATAACATTGGGATTATTGCTGAACATTATTCATGTTTATGAATCATGTTGTGCAAAAGGGTTTCTGTACAGAATTTTACACAACCTACATTTTAAACAGGTTATGAAGCCTAGTCTGGATATATTCTTCTTACAGGAAGATTGCTCATTTCTTCGCTTTTTGATGCAACAGCTCAACAGAGCAGAACATCAGGTAATTAAAATACATTAAATTTGACTCTCCAAGCACTCAGTTTTACTAAACAGTGAAATTAAAGTAGAGCAGAATAATGGAACAGTCTGACCATTGTACAGTATTACAATGATTTGGGTAGTCAGGTTTGTGTATCTCGGGCATGACATAGTGTTATGAATGATAATTATTATTATGAACTGATAAAGGTGATTTGACATCACGTAGACTTTTTCAAGAACTTTGAAATAAAAAAAGGTCACATATGAGAACTGATGACTGAAGTATTTTTTATGATCATCCTTTTAGAAAAATGTGTGTGCATAACGCAAGTACTGAGCAGCAGATGTTAAAGTTTGTAACTTGCACTTATCCATTCCTTCCACTTGGCTGTCTCTTTCTTGGAAGGAGAGGAAGGGAGTGTGGGGATCCCTTTCAACTGAAATCTCTCTCTCTCTTAGATTTATATAGGCCACAGAAAAATGGAGATCTCAAGATGGTGTTCTTGTTGTGATGAACAGGTCTCCTACTCTGGTGGGTTTTCTGTGTGAAGTTCAGCCTGTATTGTTATTGTGTTATTGCACTTCAACTGTGTGAGAGGCTCTGGTCCAGGATTATTCCTTAGTGGTTTTAGGAGATAAAAGCCGAAACTTAGTTTTCTTCCTTCCTCTAAGCTGGTCTCAGACATGTGAGGGGTAGTTTGGTCTTGATTTGGGAAAAACTGTCCTGGGCAGAAGCAATTTTACATAAATGGATGCAGTTTTTGTGTACAAGGTCCAAATATCTATTTTTTCCTCTGTATGTATGAACTGGATTCCACTATTTTGTTAGAAAACATATTTCAGAACTTACCTGTCTTCCCTATTACTGTTTCCTCATATTGTGCAAAATCAAATAGTTTTTTAGATACTTAGGTTTAGATTTTAGATTTAGATTTTAGATTTTTTTTGGCAGACAATGCTGTTTCTGTGTGTATATCTGTTCTGTATTTTCATGTCAACTTTCCATAAATTTAGCTGTTTTTCACAGCTTTTCTGTGACTTTTTGGGAATGCTGAGTCCTAAGTTCATAAATATCATGTAGCCTTATCCTACTGTGATTCCTCTCACTGCTCACATGATCTTTAATGTGGTTTGGATCAATATAATCTTTTCAGAAGGAAGCATATACAAAGCACTTACAGCGGTCAAGAGTGGTAGATGCTTATAAATAAGAATATGAAAAATAGTTGTGAGGTAGAAGAATGATGAAGGGAGGAAGGATGGGGAGACTTTGGAGAACAAATCATGTTCCAGGATCATTTTCACTTTGCCAACTGTTCTAAACCCAGAGTGTTAAAACCCTTCTGGCTGTACCAAATGCCTGACAATTGCCTTTAATAAAAAATGAAGAGTTCAATTGTAAGCTGTCACTGACGTAGCTCCCCCATTTAAATTTCAATTCTTTTCTTTATGAGTGGCTACAAAAATTAAAGGATTACCCCCTCTAACCAGTTTGGATAATGCACTAAAAGTTCAAAGTACAAGGGCCCTGCTCAGAGCAGAGAGCTGGGAATAATTTGCTGTGGAGTTTATGGGTGGACACTTGTTAGTGAGGGAGGACAGCCACGGCTGCCTGCTGGGCTCCAAGCTTCACTGTAGACTTCAACTCTGATCATGTTCAGCAGAGGCCTTGACAATTCCAAAGGGTCTGTTGATTGAAGAATAACTTTGCTTTAAGTTCTTCCACTTTCAGGGGTGAAATCCAAAATTAAAAGCAAACTTTTGATTCTCAGCCTTATTCTGCAGCCCCGAGTGTTGTTTTGAGCTACATGCTGTCAAACAATAGGGCTGACACAACAAATATGTCAAATCCTCAGTTTATCCTCTCTATCAGTGTTGTGTAAAATTTATTAATCCCTGCAGGAAATAAAAATTCAGATTTTTAGCTTGAATGCTAAGTGTGTCTTTTGTAGCTGGAATGAGCAGAGTCAAGGAGCTGAGCTGTGTACTTGCACGTGTGGCAGGTCAAAAAGCCCCTGCGTCACAGTTAATGCTGTAGATGCTTTTCATAAATGTGAAAGATTCATTTTGATAGGCATCCTGAGTCAAAGTAAGGAAAATTAATTTCATGTGTATTACAGATTTTTATGTTAAAATGCACCTATGCACCTTTGACACTTGCAGCAAAATCGTGACAGGTGGTTAAAGCGGTTGAGTATTTTCATACAAACATCTCTGACTATTGCCATTTAATTGCACTGCAAAGAGCATGCAAATAGGCCAAAGAGTGTAATCCTTCCAAAGAAGCCTGTTGCAGTCACAAGAAAAGATAGTCTTGTAATTGAGGTGTCACCTGAGGTCACAGAAGGTCTGTTTTGTCTTTTAGCTCTGCGTCTGTTTTGCGAGTGACCTTTGGGGAATGTTCTGTAGCCCTTATACCGTTGCTCTTCACTCGAGGCTGCACATAGTGAGCATCCTCTGAACAGCTGTGGAATTTTTATAGCATCAAAAATGCAGCTCACGTGACCATAGGGTGCAGATCCAAGGTTTCACAATTGAAAACTGGACTCAGAATGCAGAGCAGCAAGAATGGACCACAGGGAACTGAGAGCAGCAGTTCCTTATCCTGTTTCTCCTCCCTTTCCTCAACGTTGCTGTGACTGAGTTCACTTTGCTCCTGTGCTCTGCTGCCAGGCCATGGATGTCCCTCTTTTACCATGCTCCATTTTTGGAGGCATGTTGACACCCAATAGTGCTGAACCTAAATGAAGAGCCAAGAAATTCTTGATGCTGTTTGTAGTTCTGCAGATCAATGTCTGCAATAGAGTTGTGTAACCAGTGCTGCTGCTGCTTGCTTAGGAACAGATTTCTCAGCCTTAGCAACTTCTTTGCTATGTGTGGTTGCGCAGCTAATTACATGAAGCTAATTACTGTTTTAAAACAGAGATAGTGGGGTGTTTGTGCATTGCTAAGGTAAGCAACAATTTGCATATATGAAGATTATCAGATTATGTAGTGATTTTTGAATTGTAAGTGTTAAAGGCTGATAAAGAAAGAGTAACAATTGGTTGTGTGCACAAGGAAAATTTATAATGGCTCTTTTATTTGGTGAACAGTCTGGTTCAACTACTCACACATTGTAATATGATTGCTTTCCTTTAATTTAGGAGGCACAACTTTGAATTTGATTCCTCAGCTCTCGGATTGACACAGAGTCGAGTTTGTTATTTCCTAGAAGAGTTCCCCTCTTGAATGGTGGGAAGAATTCCATGTTTTGGCAGAGGGGTAGATTTTCAAAGGTGTGCTCTCATTTTAGTTTGGAATTATATCATGTTCTCAGAAATCAAAAAAAAAAAAGGGTCTTTTTTTTCCTAAAAAGCCTTGCTGCCTATAAAAAAAGGAGAAGATTTAACTTTCTGGTTTACTTTGCAGCACAACCTCAACTGTGCTCTGGTATCAAAAGCCAGTGTAGTAGGCACATTGCCATATTATCTGGCAGTGTCTCAATAATGAAATTATCTGGTCTTCCAGTATGAATCCTCAGGGCACAGATCTGAAAGAGATTCATTCATAGTATATTATTTAGGCACTTTAAGCATCTATATACTGAGGTTAAAGGTTTTTAGTTTGTATTTGAAAATAAAGACATATCACAAAAACCCAACGAATATTTACAGGTTATATTTACAGCCACTAGCGGTAAAGACAGGGGAAAAATCAATATCATTGTTTTCTCTTATTGAATCTTTTCCTTAGAGTCTTAACAGAAGGATTTAAAGCAAACTAAATGTCTGCTGGTCTTGAAGTAATTTAATATCCTAAGAACCAGAAGGTATTTCACTGGGTGTGACTTTCTCATGGAATGGTCATTGACAAAGCAAATTACCCAACTTTCCCCTAATGTTGCTACAGAAAGTTGTGTTGCTTCCCTTTGCTCTTTTCTTTTCCCCTCTCCTTTCCCAAGTGAGCTCCATCCTTAGTTGCATGTTTTAAGTTTCAACTTCAGCTGTTTCTCCTACTGTGCTGAGAACCTCAGCAGTGCACATAAATCAAAGTTAAGTTTGTGCTTGTTTCCTCATGCTGAACTCTAACAGAAGCACTGCAATGCAAAAGCTGTAAAATGTTCTAATTTCATACCTTGTTTTCAGTAAACTGGAAAACAGGAGCTTTAATCTGTGTCTTCTCAGCGGATTATTAAAAGTGCAACTGCTAGAATTGATAAAATTGTGGAGAATCCAGTCAGTTGTATGTGATGGAAAGAGAGGTATCTCTGATATTGCCTTTATTTTCCTTCCATTCATCTCTTTTGGGAGGGAATCCTTGCAGAATGTTAGGGGCAGTTTCAGAGGTGACTTTTCCATATCTTCCCTCATTTGCCCTGTTCATCTTGTGATACAGGAAAGGGCTGCAGCAGCCATTGGAATGGAAATGGGTGATTATGTTGCTCCCTTGCTATCAGGAGTCATTTACTCTAGTATACACATGTGCTTCCTTTCTAACCTGAGGGGAAAAGATAAATGCTCTTGCCTGAGAAAAACTAAAATTTAAAAAGTCACACTTATATTTCCTCATTTGTTCTGCTCGTGGAAGAGGGGATGAGCAGAAACTGTTTAGTTTCCCCACTGGTCTTAAGAAAAATGGCACAAAAAAGTCATTGAATAATTATTTATGACCAAAAGCAAATTTAGTGCTCTTGCTAGGTGAGGCTTAAAGAACCTGAGCTGTTATATATACACAGCTTGGTGTACCTGTCTCTTTCTGGAGCTTGCTTTCCTAGAGAATTTTGAAGGAATCTATAACAATATCCTGTTCATTTCTACCTTTAAATGTCTGCATTGCCTACATTAAAATAAATAAATAAATAAAAACCTGACACATTATCCCTTGTTGTAAGAAGTTAATAATTACTTAAATTGATTCTGTCTCATTGAAATGCTCTTTCAAGTATTAAGACATCCTTCCAATTCAAAAAGATTTTTTCTTTAGAAAAAGAAGTCTCTAAGCAACATTTGGCTGTTGGCAAAGATATTGCAATGTTATTACTACCTTAACCCACTGAGGTTTGCTGCATCTCTTTTAGCTAAAATCACACTTCTATAAATGGTCTATTGGTTGTGCTCCTCCCCTGCACTCCCAGAAATGGAAATATTATTTCAAATAGTTTTGAAATAGTCTACACCAACTGCATTCATTTCATCTGATTGCATAAAACCCAGGGATTACCTCACTGTCAGGATATACAGCAAATAAAGCAGGTCCAAGGATTTTTAGGTGTTTCAAGTTTGCAATGAATGGGCTGAGTGTTGATTTTTTGAAATGTAACAGATTGTTATTAAAAAACTGAGTGTTGGAATTATAGGTGGTTTCACATAACTTCAGTTTTGTCCTTTAGGATGAGCTTTAGTTTTCATTACAATGCAATGAAAGCATGAAGTAGAAATCCTTTTCTGTGGTCACTTCCCTGAGACAGCAAAGGAGCTGGGGACAAATCTTTTGTTTCCCTCTCCACAGAGATTCCCCTCCTGGATCTAAACAGGAAAGAGAAAGGGGAAAATCAGAGGCACTCACTGTTGTGTGTTTGGAACTGGCACATTGGGTATCACCAGTGGTCCCTGCAGGTTATGTGCACACCTTACATTAAGGGCTTACATTAAGGGATATGGAGAAGTTGCAAGAAGTTTTTTGATGACCAGAAATTAACTGGTGACCAGATTCTGCATAAAATTTTAGCTGGAGAATGATTTGTGCTCTACCCTGTGTTTTGAACGTTTGTACTGAAATTTTGTCAAATGGTGGCTAAAGGAGGTAGATGCACCTTTGCAAAGCCCAGTGCTGGACAACTTGACTGAAAAAGCAAAAAAAAAAAGAAAAAAAACCCCCAAACTTTTCATGTGTATCTTAGCACACGTATGAAGAAAGCTACAGTGTAACTCTGTGTGACAGACAGAGTTCATATGTAGCACCATAAAATGTTTGGTGGCAGTTTTGCCTCCTTTCTGTGAGTGTAAGGGGCAGCAACAAAGGAGAATTGTTGTGGTTTGCCTATACAGGAAGGTAAAAGGGCTTTACAGTTTGAAGAATGGGAAATATACCTCTAATAGAATATCTCTGTTCAGGTGATCTGTGTGTGTGTGGCAAGACAAACCCAGAACTAACAAGGATCCCTGAGGTCTGTCCTGCAATAAAGGAGCCTGCACACAGCCTCTCCAAGGGCTCTGCTACTGGCTGTGGTTCTGTATGAGAAAGCAAGAAGGTCTGAAAGAAGGAAACTCCATTTTCTTGTCCAAAAAAGACATAATTGTAGAAAAATCCTAAGACTAAAACATTAGAGTTACTGTCAGTGGAGACAGAGTTGGTTCAGTGACGATTTGTAAAGGTTGGAAAGAGACTCGTGGATTTTGATAAGAGTATTTAGGTAAACAAGTATTCACACTGATTTTGTTTGCCTTTTACATGTGTGCCTAATGCCCTTGGAATCCAGACAGCAGGAAAGTAGGCTTGTAACCTTCTGATGCTTATCCTTCTGAGTGGGTGAGAGAGAAAACTAATGTCCTGTGTTCTCTTGAGCAGGAGTCAATATTGCTTGTGTCTGGATTATTTTATGAAAGTTGCTGATATTATAAGCAGTGTGTTATCTGTATTTTTCCTTCAGATATTTACATCCTGCTAATAATTATGTTGATTTCATGTGTTGTGTGCAGTGTAACCCAAACCTATCTACCTATGTTTCAACTACTTAATGAATGACATTAAATAGCTTGACCTGGAATTGTGAGCATAGAGCTGAACTCTAAATGTTCATGGATAATTCATTGTAGCTAATCTTCTGACATGGAAAACTGTTAGCACTGCTGAATACTAGTCCAGAGTGTCTTTTATTCTATCAATATCCCTAACAGACTTTGCTGCTGCTGCAGAAAAAAAAGCATTCTAATTTTATTAGAAGAGTCTTCTACAAGTTAATTTTATGAAAATGCTAGGAACTGTGGGAGTGCTTGAAAGAGTTTTGAGAAGTTCCTATTTATCTTGTTAAACTCTGAAAACTGCCTTTTTAGTGCTGCTTTAAAAGAAATTTGTGATGGTTAGTGTCTGTGGTTTGGTCTATTTTTGTACAACGTTCATAGTTCCAGACACTTTCACCATTTTAAATGCTTTCAAAGCTACTAATGAAGAAAATTTTGTTACATCTAAGTATTAATAAAACTAGAGATTCAAACTGAGCAAAAATTTCAAAGTTTGTATAGTGAAATGAACCCCAATTATAAAAATTAATTATCCTCCTGTATAAATTATATATTTTCAAAGGTAAAAATAGAAGTCCTACATTGTCATAATTAAATACTCTGTGAAGTAAACCTTGAAGTGACGTCCTAACTTCATGAACAGATGTATTTTCCATATAAGCAAGTGTTAAACACAAATGGTTACTTTAAACAGTTGGAAATAATACCTTGATATGCTGTCTTTAACCTGCATATTCAATCTGGTGCTTGTAATGTTCCTCTATTTTGAGAACTTGCTCTCTTTTTGAGATTTTTGGAAGGTAGACAATATATGGTTGTCTATCATCTTCATCTTACTATTTTGATTACCTCTACGGTCTTTATCATTCTTTTGTCTTAAAATGAAGTAAAAAATAAGAGATATACTTTTTCAGTCTAACTACAGCATTTTAAACAATTTATCCATGGGTTTATTTTCCTCATGGTCTTCTTGCAGGGGAAAGAAGAGAAACAAGAAAAAAACCCAACCTGTTAAAGATGCACACTCATGGTCTTAGCAACCTTAGAAATTCTAACTTGGTAGAAAGGAAATATTATTAAACTTGCAGAAACCCTTATTGATTCTTAGTAACAAGAACATAATAAATTTTATATGCTCTAGATAGGAAAATTTCAGGTTATGTTCTTAGTATTTTTGCTTCCTTCTACCTCCCAGTGACACAAAGCACTATGATTTGTAAGCCTGTGAGGAATCTGCTGCTGCTCTCTTGGAATAGTAAATCCAATACAACTGTACCAAGACCCACAGAAACTTTAATGAGAAGCAGAGTGCAGAATATTTTGATTAATATTCCAATTCTCTGCTTGAGTGCCACAGTGCCATAAGACCTGATTTAGCACTAGCAGAGAAATCCATTGTCAACCATTGATTCGAAATATACGGATTTAACCCTAAATATTCATGATGATTCACTTTCTCCACTTTGAAATGCACTTGGCTTCCAGTGCTGGGTGCAACATACTCAGATTTGACTTGAAAACTTATCATCTCTTTCCTGCAAACAGTTTTTCCTCTCCTTTCTCTTCCCCAGGCACCACAAAGGATCTGAGATCAGGATCTGTATCTTTTATTGCAGAAGAAATGGTTGTGCTGGAGGGAAAACATTGCATTCGCCTTCCCTTTTCTCTTCCCTGTCACTCCACAAACACCCTCATATGAGCCACAGAGGCATTTCCTGGAGACAGGACATATCTGAGCTCTCAGAGCTGAGGCTTTCTGCTCTCCCCTCATGTCTTGTCTCTCTAAAGGCAGTTGGTGTCTGTAGAAAACTGAGGCAAACCTGGATAGAAATCAATTACAAGGTTCAGTGGGATACTGTTGGAGTTTTCCGTGCCTGGAGCCATCAAACATCTCCTCTCTCTTGCATTTTGTTTTGGTATACATTTTAAAAAATCTTAATTTTTTTAATTAGTAAGGATTTGTAACATTGAAATTCTGTGCTTGCTGAGGAAGATTAAAGGAGATGGTTGAATCTGATATTCTTTAAGAAGCGGAATAAATAAAAAGCATAATCTTTTAATTTATCAATATTAGAAAAATAAAGGAGTGTCACCTTAATTCTTTAAAAGCAAAATAAAATATTCACTGCTAAAATCAGATGAAAACTTATTTTCATGAGTTTTTTGCAAGACAGTTATTATTTAAACAGTGAGTGGCCTCACTGACCCTCACAATAGCCAGAGATATCTGAAACTGAAATATGTCAAATGGCATATCTTCCAAATCCATATCTGAATGACAGCTGCCAGCTTATATTTTAGTGTTTGTTTTATAGATCTTTGCATGGAACAATTGCTATGTTAGATTAATCTACTTCCAGTTCTATATATCAATTTTTTGTCAAGTATGGAAGGTAAAAATGGAGCCCATACTAAATATCTTCTTCACAGTGACAATTGTCTTATTAGGTGTTTATCTAAGAGTTGTCTTTACCAGAACAAGAGCTACATAGAGCTAACCTTGTTTGTAGGTGTGTAAAAATACAACTTTATCTTTTTAGAAGAGATATTTCTATGCTGGGATTCCAAATTCATAGTGTTGATCCAAGTCAACATCTGTTAAAACTGGGGATAGTCTTTCTGTTAACTTCACTGGAGTTTGAATGAAATGAATTTTAGATCTCTTTATCATTGCCTAATTTAAAGTATATTTTGGAACATATAAATATCAAATAAAACCTGTGTTTTATAAGGTATATAGCTATGCCTACTACTTAACCTGTTAGATATCATATAATACAGTGTGCCAATGTAAGTTTTAGGTATAAAGGGACAACCTTCAGTTGTACTATGAAGATAAGTGTAATTATTTCATCATGACAATGGAAACACAATTTAGGCCTTGAATAAGGAAAATTTTCTCATCTGTTCTATATTATAGTGATGCTGTTCAGCTGATGTCCCAAGGTTGGACTTGTACTAGACTGTTGAACAGTGGGCAGCAGCACTTACAGAAATATGAGTTACTCCACAGTATGTACTTTTTAATTATTAGTTATTCAAAAGTCTAAACCCTTCAGAATGTGATTTATTCATGGAGTTACCGTGAATACTTCTTGTACTTCTTTTGTGTAATTGAGCTTAGTCTGTAGCTGAAACAAAAATAGTTCTGCATTTTATTCAGAAGTAGTATATTTCTATGCTGTAATAATGCAAAGATGAACAGTTGTCAGGGACTGGATTTTGCTGCTTTCTGTAAAGATAAAACCTATAATTAGAAATCTCTTTCTATGTTGAGTTAGAGTACAGTTTTTCAGTGCACATCGATCTAGTCACAGATACTTAAAACAGTGAATGCCAAAGAGGAGAAATAATTCTTAATTTTAAAAAATATCAACATATAATCAAAGAAAATCTTTTTTTTTTCTTGTAATATGTCTCAGCTGAATTCATAGCTAGTTATTTGATTCTCACCTACTAAGAGGGAAGATCTGTGTAAGAATACTCATCCTCCTATACTTTGAAGAATTTAAACAGGGAGAGTGTGTATAAAGTGTTGTCAATTCAAAAAACTTTGGTGCCTTTAGAACCCCGATTGAGGTACATTTTGGTTTTGTTTAAAAGAGATGCTCACCAAATGGTCAAAGGCCATCCTGGTGTCTGCTGTGATGTCTAGCATTTTTACATGGGTGGCATGGAAAACTAGGATTATTTGATCCAAATCCTAAAATTAGTGTAATAAATTAATCCTTGACATGGTGTTATATTACATTTGCCAGGTCTTGTGAGTTAAAACATGGTTTGTGCAAGGGAGGTAATCTTAGCTTCCAGTAGTGATGACAGTGATGAATTTTTCCAAGTATCTCCCTAATTTTATTTCTTATTAGTTCTTTCTTAACATTTGCGGCTTGTTTTTTTTTCCTTTTACTATTAATAATCTAATCAGTGATAAATCAACACAGTGTTTTGTTGTAGGGTTTTTATTTATATTTATTTAAAACCAAGACTGAATACAAATGCCTTTGAAGTATAATGTAATACCATTCACACTGCAGCAATGGAAGGTCTGAATCAGAGGAGAAGAATTCTTTTTGATCAAAGGGCCAATTTCTTTGTCACTTTTGTTAAGACTGAAATGCTGCACATATGACCTCAATTTCCATGTAAAAACTTCCATTTTATGATTGCTTTTGCAGATTTGGCAAATCTTGTTTTTCATTACTTTCCCTACTGTTTAAAAATAATTTATCTTCTTCTCTCAGAGTGGCACTAAAGTTGAACCATGTTTATCCATGTTTTTGTCTTTTCTTGAAATACAAGCTGCTGTGCACAGCAGGGATACAGGGATATTAATAGAGTTGTTGTTTGCCAAGTGAGTGGTAGCATGAATAAAAATCCACTTTACTGCATAAGAGTTATTTCAGTTGTTGTGGTGCCTAGTCTATACCAGGTCAATGTTACAGATTTTTTTTCCATTTTTTCCAAATGTTTCCATTTGGAAATTATACAGTCCAGAATATTTTCAGTTTTGCTGTGTCTCAGACAGCACTTCTACTGTGTTCCTAAATGCACAGGTCACCTTGCAGGTGCCTTTCACTGTTTATGACATTATTACATTAAGGATCAGAGATCTCTAGAACTGATCCACAACATCCCTGTTCATGCTGGAAGGGTGTGAGAGTCTTCCTGATTTATGTAACTGTACCTCTAGAAATGGGAATAGAAGCTTTTTTTAGTCTCAGAGTTGGGTAAAATAAGGCAAAAATATAAAGTAAATTGCTGCAGAAAAGAATCTGACCTACATGTTACTTCTCAGTTTATGACCATGGAACAAGTAAGGTTGGAAAAGACCTTTTAAGATCAGTGAGTCCAATCATTAATTTAACACTGCCAGAGATCCACCACTAATCCATATCCCTAAGCACCACATTTGCATGTTTTTTGAACACTTTTGGGGATGATGATTCCAATGATATCTCAGTGATACAGAACTACTCAAGATGTCACTGCTCTGGAATACAATAACTCTACCAGTTGTCACTCTGTAGGAAAAAAACATTTTTCTTGACTAGTCAGATTTCTGACACTCCTTAAACATCTCTCAGTTGGTCACAACTTTGGTGTGTTTGGTTTATTGTTTGGAATCATTCAGCTGAATTAAAACCAAGCAAGTGTATTGAAATAAATGAGAAGCAACAAGGATTATAATTCATATATTTTGTGAGTTTTTTTCTCTGCTTCTTAATATGTTCTTTAACATTCATTTCTGAATTACTGTGGTCTATTCAGGGCATAGAGCATCAGTATGTGTTCGAAGTAGGACAGAAATTCTGTTACTTTTAGCACTAAATAGAATTGAATGGGGGACACTGGAAATCGTTTGCATTTTTTAATTGTTTATGGATATAGGGCTGATGTTTGAAGCAGTTACAAAATGGTATTTGGGTTTAAAGTACTAACAGACAGTAATAATTCTCAGTACATGTGACAGACCTTTGTGGTTTGTGCTGACACACGTTCCTTCTGCCCGGGGTTTCAAATTGGTGCATGGCAGGGAAGAAGCAGCAAGTCTTTGGGAGAAGCCAGGTCCTGTTGTTGCAGTCAATAATATGTCACAGTTGCCTCTGATCCAGCTGGGATTTTGGCAGGTGTGTCTGACAATTGAATATTTGAGAGATTCCTCAGCCCAGTGTTCGTCATTGGCTCAGCAAACACTGATCTTCAGGATCTCAGTCCTTTGTGCTCCCAGTATAAGATCTCTGCCCATCTCTCCCAGAGTTACCTTTGGGACTGGCATTAGCAAAGAGATTAAATTGCTGTGTGCCAGACATGTCCAGTGACAGAGACTTGCACTGTAAAAATGAAACTCTTAAGCAACTGATATTTCAGATCTACAGGATACAAAGATTTTCTGGGAATTTGGTTTAGTTAGTAAGTAGTGTCCTGCGAGACAAGTACCCATGGGGTTCTCTGTAATTACTTCTTTTTGAAATCTCTGAAAAACACACTTAAATTTAGCATTTTCTCAAGGTTTTTTTTTTAATCTCTTGGTGGGGTTATATCCACTCTTGAAGTTTCATCCATAATTTCCTTGAAGTGCCAAAAAAAGATTATAAAAACTGGTTTTGAAACAATCCTATTTTTTCCTTCTAATGAAAAAAAACCCAAACCAACAAAAAACAAAAGGAAGAAATTTATGCCATAAAGATTTTAAAATATCAAGGAGGCACCTTATTTTGGGGGGAAAGATATGAAAGCATTTATATCTAGAATAAAACAAGCAGGGGTTTTTTTAGATTGTCTTTACCTCAAACCATATGGAAGGGTATGACCAGTAAAGCTTTTCTTTGAACCTGAATTAGGTAATATATGGAATAAAGCGTGGATCAGGAAAATATTGCCAACAAAGAGCCTTTATCTGGTTCTTGGTCAATTGTTTGGGCTTGTTTTGTCCCTGTTTTTATAGGCAAAATAATGGTAAAATTTAAAAGGAAAGGAATGGCAAAATGGGGAAGGAGGGTTTCCATAGGCAACTTTGTGAGCTGTGGAGGATTTGATTGACAGAGTCACTGTCCTTCTGCAGCCACTTTCCTTATGAAGCAGTGACAGTCCATAACTGGTACCAATGAAAAATCACTTAAAACAGCAATATAATAACAGGGCTAAATGCCAAACTGTGGCAGAATTTTGCACGCACGTTATGAGCTCAGAAATCAATAAAATTGATCAGAGGTTTCTTCTCCTTGCAGAACTGTAGCAAACATAGAATTGGACTCTTCTGGGCACCTCAGCACGAGATTGCACTTTAGTATCAATATTTGCTGTCAATTTGCAAGGGAAGCCTCTGAACAAGTCATGTCATTTCTTCTCTCTTTCTTGCAAAGGCAGCACTGAAAATACTGAAATATGCTGGCTTTGAATTCAAAGAGAAATTTTCAAATATGAATTCATGTCAATAAATTAGAGGCTGTGATAATGTTCTGACATCATGCAGTAGGAAATGTGCCATATTGATGAAGGATTGCAAAGAAAACTGTGCTTATCCCTGTGTAATGGAACCATACAGCTGCTTACTTTACCCTTTAAATGGAAAATTGTGTGACTTTGTGCAGGTCACATCAGAATTCTTCTTTCCAGGTTGTCCTCAGCTGTTGTCTCATCAACTGTCCAAGTTTATTTCCATGAAAAATTCCACTCAGATTCTTGATTCCTCCACCTGAATGTATTTTTTTTGTGCAGGGATGATTCATTTTTGTGAATTAATGTGTGTCTGTGGATCTTTGGATCATTTTGCTTGTGGAAGTCAGCTTGAAGCACCAAGAAATAGCTATGAAGTAATTTCTCTGATTTTTGGGAAGGTGACATTATTTTGGCTGAAGCAGTAACAAGACTAAGAGTAACTGATACAAGTGTATGGTGTGCCCTTATTTTCGTTTAATGGTAAATGTGTTGTGATGAGGTGACTGACACTTCTCATATCTGTTGTGCATGAAAATGCAAGAATGCAATCTTAAGAAGTAGAGTTAAATAAAAAAGCCTTTTTTTTTAACACCATGTCAAAAATGACTACAAATACACAAAATAGACCTCTACAAGTTGTTTAATATGAGCAAATCTTTAGGTTAAAAAGGAAAAGGACAAGAAACATCACTTCTTTGTTGAAATATTTATAGAAATCTACAGCAAACTTTCAGAGGTTTTTGAAGATCAAGAATATGTCTTATCTGCCTCTTCAGACCAAGGGATCAAAACTTAACTTTTATATTAGTCCCTAAGAAAAGGAACTTTTTCAATGTGGGGGTAAAGAAAAGAAATTGTTTCATCTATATCAGCTCCCTGATGTACATTCACCTCTGAAAACCACCTGCCTAAAACCCAGGTGACTGAACTTTCTGAGGCTCCAGTGAGGGGAAATCCTGCTGCAACACAAGACCAGACCTTGTACACTGGTGTAACTGAGACAGGAGCTGACAGGTCTCACTGCCATGAAATTAATATGAATAGCCTCTGAAGTGTTGAAGTGGTTCAGTGCTGTGATAATTGGCTGTTTGTTTGGTGTATCTGATATCACTACATAGACAGTACATCCAGTGTGCTGGGGAGCTGGGAATCAGGGATGTGAATTGTCTGTGAGTGGCCAGTTTCCTTGGAGAATTTGGGTTCAAATGAGTGATGGAAACAAACTCCACCAGGAAGTGGTTCTGTTGTTGGCTTTCTACTGCAATGAACAACACCATGCCTTTGTTTTTTTTGGCACATCAAAGTAATTTCCACCAAACTTGACAAGAGTTTTGAATCCATCCTATGTATTGCACAGATTGATAGAGAAGCAGCATTTGTGAGTCATGGGTTCATATTGTATTGTATTCTGGAATATCAAGAGAAAGAACAACTAATTTAAGAAAGCATCACTTCAGTCTTGCTCTGTGTTAGACCCAGAAGGATCTGATTGTGAGATATGAGTCCACAAGTAACCAGTTTTCATTAATACTGCTACTTGAGAAAGAGCTTGCTTTGTTTGTGCCACTGTAAGTATGAAGTAATGTCCTAGTTGTGCTGGGTCCAGTCGATATGGAATGATATTTTTCAAAATAAATTAACAGGGTAACACTGTGTTTAGTGATAGCTCTGAAACAGGATGTCAAAGAGTCATAGTAAAAGTCCTCTGAAGAAGAGTTTAGGGATTTCTTTTCCCTCACATCAACACTCTTGCTTAACACTTTTATGTAGTGTTTGCACACTCAGTCACAAATTTCAATGTACCACTGCATAAACAAATTCTTTAAGGAATTAATAATTTATCTGAATGAGAAAAAAAAAATCCTATTTATTTGCAGAAGAAAAAAATACTACCAGTTTAACACCAATAGCTTTAGTAAACCATGTGAATTAAGTACTGACAATTAACAAAGTATATATTACCTTGTGGAGCATAAATATGCTTTCTTATGATGAAATTTCTTTTACTATAAATGCCTAGTTTGTTAAATTTTTTATGAATTTGCTTTACTGTAAATGGCTATGTCTGTCAATGACAGAAAGTAAGTAGATTCTCTAATTAACTCTACCTTGAGGGTAAGATACTGATGAATTTAGCAGTCACAATGCAGTAAAAAGCTTCAGGATTAACTGCCCAGAAATAAATGACCTTGCTATCACTGGTCTGTTGAGCCATATGGGTGACATTATATATTGCTGCTTGTCTGGTGACATGACTGTCACCTCTTCCAACATGTGCTTAACCTTGCTGCATCATTTTGTACATGAAGATTACAGAGCTGTGTGCTTGCAAACATCCCAGCTTTGTGTACAGAGTGGATCAACTGCAGGACAGCATTTCTTAAGACAAGACAAACATATCTCATGAGCCACTGTCTGAGAAAACACCTGATTTTGTGTTGCAGTTACCTATATGATGCAGTTCACATAGTGCTAGCTGCAAGAGGCTAAATACCTTCCTGAGCTTAAAATAAATAAATAATGATAGAAGTGAAAACTTACTGTGAAACATGTGGCTTATTTAGGCATTAGTGAAAAACTTACTTGAGGAACTCAAAAGTTCCTCCTAAACAATTTTATTTGTCAGGTAAATTTCCTTGAAATACAATAAGTGCAAGTTAAAATCATTTTATGTTCTTGTGTGTAAGTAATGTGTCAAAGATGGGAAGCTGTATTGATTTGGTAAGCTGCATAGTCATCTCTTTGGACATCTTGCTTTTTTTTTCTTGTTGTAGAATCTATAGGAATTACTCTTAAGTAAAATTCCCACTTTGTGCTTGTAAGGCACAATTTGCTTTTGTCTTCTGTATCTGTTTTGTAAGCTGTGGCTTGTAACATTGTAAACATCGGGTTTATTCGTATCTTTGGGCTAATCCAGAGCAGTTAATTCTGGTATCATTACTGATTCAAAGCCATTTGACTTGGGGGAGAAAAAGGAGATGACAAGTCACATTTGTCCTTCAGGGTTTCAAAACCAGACAATAGATATGAATATATGTAAGCCAGCTATTTTTATTCTCGTGTACCTGTTACAGTCGTGCATGTAGTAAAGACATTCACCAACTTCATAGCTAAATACATAGCCAAAAGCTGATCTGTCACCTTGCTGGATCAGATCTGTGTGAAATGGCTGGGCTTTATTTTGCAATAAACCAGTGAAGCACACAGTTTTTTTGGTGGTGGCTATTGTCAAAACGACTGATTTGTCTCAGAGTACTTTGTTTGTTTGTGTTATCAGGGAGGATTACATTTTGTCCTTGTCTTTTCTTGTGATCTTTTCTTCTCTCCACACAGTGGTAAATGCATACCTACCTTGATCTGAGCTTGTGACTCATTTGATTCGCCTTCAACAACATTTAGAAGGGAAGCAAAAATAGGAACATATTCTTGAGCAAAACCAGCTTTCAGATGGTGAACTCATCACCTGACTCAAACTGCAAAATGTGGCCAGTAAAGGGTGAAGCCAGATGACATGTGTTCTTCCCTACATACTGCATCTAAAATTCATTGCCTTTTCTGCCACTTGCTGCCTCATGGTAGGGTTATGACTTCCAGTTTTCCAAACAGAAAAAGGAATTTTTATACAGGTTCTTGAAGGGCAAGGGAAAGGGCCCCAACTTCCACTCCTTGCTTTGCACATCTCTGGCTTTCTGAAAATACTGAGTGGTGGAATAAATGTCACTAAACCATGTCACAGTCGAAGCTGGAATTGTAAGGTAAAGTTTAACAGAGTTTTGGCATCTCCCCACTCCTGAGGGTTCTGGTTCATTTTGGCTGACAAAGCCAAATGCCTCCTCTTAAGTAAATGAGGCAAAAACTTCTGCCTTGAAAGCCCGAAGTTCCTGATGGCTGGTAGAGAACAGGGTTAGTTGAAGTAGTTTAATATCAACATTAATCTACAACAAAGGAGTCCAACAGCAACATCAGGTACCACTTTCCAATATATATGCATGGAAACGTTGTCCTTTTTGTCTCTGCCCATGGCAGGGGGGTTGGAATGATAAGATCTGTAAGGTCCCTTCCAACCCAAACCATTCTGTGATTCTATGGAAATGTTTTTGGTTACAAAAAAAGCATTGGTCTTTGTCATATTAGTTATTTTATTTTTGCAAAATGTTCTCCAGTGTGACACAAATAATCCTGCAAATACAGATGAAATGTAAAAATAATGATGATTTTTGGAGGATAAAAGTATGTAGTCCTGATCCAAATTGGCTCCTAGATATCATGTGACAATAATAATGTTGTTTTTCAAGTTGAATTACTGAGTAGGAAAACATGAGGGAAAATTTATGTAATTTACTTGTAAAACTAGAACCTGCTCTCTGGCCAGTCTGAAGTTTCCATTTCAGTCTGTTGCAAGCTCTGCATTTTAATATCTTGAGGCTGAAATATCTTTGGAAGGGGTGAAGTTGTGCTTGTGGGTGGGTGACTTGGAGCTCATCTCTCCCAGTCTGTGGACTGACAGACCTGATCATATTTTTCATAACCATCATTTGCTGGATCCTGGCCCTACAGTGCCACTGTGACTGATGAAAAGCTTGTGATTTCTCTAGTAAATATTTCCTTGCTACCAAAGGGTAAGAATCCAGCAATATGAAGCATTGGAAATGACATCTGCTAGAAGGTAACCTCTAGCCAACCAGCAAATCTATCAATATTAAACACTAGAACACAGAAGACATCTGTTTTTTTAAACTGTACACCAAATTCCTGAGGTTGAAGGAACTGACAAGTGCTAGGGATATTTTTGACCATCATTTTTTCTTATGTTAGGACTCGTGGGAGGCAAAATGTAAAATGCCAATTTATACACCCACTCCCCCCCCAAAAAAAGTCTGTAAAATGTTTGGCATACAAAACTGGGTGAAAAACCTGGCCTGAATTTCTCCCAAATTTGCCATAAAAATTACTGTGTAGGTTATTAAGAAGCATTTAATTTGTGTATTGTAGGACTAGAAGGAGCAACCATGCAATCTCCAAATCCATCTGGGTTACTCAGTCAGTGGTCCACAATATAACAGAAGGAACCTACAAAACTAATGGAAAAACAAAACAGAGGGAGAGAAAATGACAGAAAATTAAATAAAACTAATTCACTTTCAGGATTTTGTACAGTATTTGTCCTTTTATAACATAAAGGTGCTTGTGATTATGATATACAGGGAATCTGTGGATGATTTCTTCCCACAAAATGTTGCTATAGTTTTTTTGCATTAAAAAAAATTTGAGAAGCATGATTTTAAGCCAGAGCCTACACATTTTTTTTTAGCATCTAATTGCTACTATCCACTAACTTTCACTCCAGTAAGAGGTCAAGTGCCACATCCGTAGGTGACTTCTTTCCATTTACACCGTGGATCTCAGGCACACTGACACTCTAGAAGAGTGGATATTAGCTGACCAATTCCCCAAATAAATCTGTGCTGGTGAGGCTGCTCCCAATGTCATTTGTGTCACCACTGTCCCTCTCTGCTGCGGTGCCAGCACCAAAGGCCACGCTGTGACTGATGGTTTCTGGCCCGAGCACTGGTATCACGCTGTTAGAAAATTAGAAAACAGAATTTATTGCTTGAAATTATTTAATCCTGAGAGAGAGAGAGTGCTTCTGATTCATGCCCTCAGACGTGGCAGCCAGGCAGAGCAGTGTAACCCACAGCACTCTGCACAGATGCTGCTGCCAGCAACAGATCGTGCTTCCACCATCCCACTGTTCTCCTCCACTTTGAGGAGAGAGAAATCTCAACTGTGGCTTGGGGCCAGTTTCTGCTCTGGCTCCCCCAAATCCTCATACATTTGTCTCTGCTTCTCCTTTTGTAAATGTTTTCAATTTTGATCTGTAATCTTACAAAAGCACGGCTCTCCACACACTTTTTGTTTAATATGCTGCTACCAGACTCAGAGATGTTGGGATTTGTCTCAGTGCCTGACCTGCTATAACAAAACTAGGACCTCAAAGGACAAAATGTATCTCCTTGTTTTTCCTCATGGTTTCTGAGACATCCCCAGGTCTTAGAGAGTATCCCTGTGGATCATGTTCATCAGACCTGTAATACAGTTGCCATTTTGGTTGATGGGACAGTTCTTTGAAAATTTAGTAATACTTTGCCCATCCTTTCAAAATGGATCCTGGAAAGTAAAGTGGATCCTGTGAGCTCTAGACCCTGTGTCTCTGATCTGATCACTATGAGTCGTGTGTGTCCATAGAAGCAGCAGCTTCACTGAGGATTTGGGATAGTCCATCTCATTTAGGATGGTCCTGGGTGCTCCTGTGAAACTGTGGAAAAACAGCTGTTAATGCATTATCCAGCCACTGTGAATGATAAGTTTACATAGATCGAAAGGAGGCTGCAAAAGTTTATAGACAAGAAATCCCCCAAAATAAAAACATGTAACTGAGTCTTCATCTGGACACTTCTAGAACAAGTCACGCTCCATCTTTCTGTACAGTACATAAATAACACTATGCTATAATTTGCATGTTGTGAGTTTTTTTTTTTAGGCTTGAAAACATTTATTTAAGAGTCTGAAGTTTTATGTAAATTTTTGGTATTTTAATGCAGGGGCTTTGAGGCTTTATTTTGCACTTCGTTCATACTCAATCTGTGTATGAGATTAGGAATTCATGTGCAAGTTTATAGTGAATTTTTTCAAATTATTTTGAATAGTATGAGTCTGTTTTAGGTGAGTGTGCCAATGCAATTTGCTAAAGGCATGGTTACCCATATTTGTTTTCTTTGCTTTAAAGGAATTAGCATTCAGTGATGTGTCTGTGTGTGTTCTTATTTTTGTGTAAGAGAGAAGTTTAGTGTGAATGTCTGAAATGGAACAGGTCCTCTGAACTTGCAGTAATACTCTGTTCTACCTACCTACTTAAGAGAGACACTTTTTAAGGTCTGACTCTTTTCTGGGTAAGAACATTGTAGGCTTAATGTAGCTCTCCCACATACATCAACTGAATGGAGGTGGCATGTGAATTAATTAAAAATAAATCTTGTTCCATATTTTATTTTTAATCCTGTATTTTCTTGTCAGTTCATATCCATTGTAAAGCCCTCATCTTCCTCAGTCTCAGTGAGAGGATTATTAGTGATGTTATCTTCCTAAGCAGCATATGTTGGGTTTTTTTTATTTTATGGGGCTGTAAAGTAATGTAAATATCATTCTTTTATGGTTATTTTAACAAAGTAAAATACTTGATACAGAATAAAACAGTTGTGTCTGTCTGTCTCCCCCTGTTTCCCTCAGGTATACAGTTGTCTAATTTACTCTCTAATGGAAAGATTTTAGAGGTATCATTTAAAGCATCTCTTCCTCATTCTGCTTAATATTTTGGCCATGTGAGAGGGAATATAAAAAGCCTGTGTTGTCAGCCTTCCTTTCTCTGCAATATTGTCCCTGTTATTTTGGTACTGAACTTTATATCTATTTGTGATAGCTGAGTTTATATTTGGTAAGACTTCAGCTGCGTTGTGTGTTGTTGTGACTGTGTTTTGCTGTGATGAAGTGAAGCTCCCACAATGAAATCTGCGGTGTTTGGTTTGTTGTGATTTTATTACTAGGGGTTTTTTTCCTGCAAGTAAAATACTGCCTCTTTATGACCAGAATGACTATTTTTAGATTTAGTTGTTTGCAGTGGGGTTTTAGAGGATATTCTTGTGCGCTTAGGAGAAAAATGGGTAAAATTAATTTCAGATAGAATGGTAAAGTCCAGATGTTCCCCCACCGAAGCTGGTCAGAAAAACAAGTACTTTATGCATCTGTTCACTTATCCAAGTGGGAAGATTTTTGATAAAAAAACCAATTTTACTTCAAAGCTAATTCCATGGCAAAGGCACATAGCTATGTAAAAATTTACTAAATTATCTACCTTGAGTCTATCTTATCAATCTGGTTTTGAATCATGATGCTTATATTTAATAGAATTGGTGCTGAGATGATTCTTTTTGCAGAAGTTATGCTTAAAATAGAATTGAGTGGGTTTTCATTTTTTACAGAATCTGATTTCTTCCTCTCTCCCTACTGCTTCCCACCCTGTTCAACAAAAGTAAGCCCATGGGAGAACCTACTTTCAAGTTTCTTCTTTTTCTTTTATTATATAAGAAGATAAAGCTGATCAAATACCTATGGGAATGGCAAATAACTGTGCTATGACATTATTTTACAAGACAACTTGTCAAACTTACAACCCAGGTAAGCTGCCATAGGTAAACTGTCATGTATTCAACCAAGTAATGCTGTTCCTCTGTCACCTCCACTGGGGGAAGACCTGCAAACCTTAGCAGTGTCAGATGGTAAAGTTCTGTTCAGTGTATGATTTTTAGTTTCCATAGAAAATTCAATTTTTATTTTTGTCTAAGCTGCAATATTTGGCTTGACCCCTTTACACAATTTGAGTGAGTCCTGGACAACCAGAAGCATCTCAGTCCTTCATTTCTTCCATCTGTGTTTCGAAAATTTCTTCAGAAGGTTATTTCAAAAGTGATCATTCCTTTCCAAAGCTTTAATTTTTGCGGGATTTTTGCTTCTTGATCTTGGCATAAATGTTCGATTCCTTTCCTTCCCTTTCTAGACCACGGCTTTTGCAACTATTCCATTGACTATCTGAAAATTAAGCTTTCATTGCCTTAAACTGAAAACCCCATACACCTGGGTACTCCTGAACATGTCCTGTCACTCCTTATCAAAGTAAAAAGGAAGAACAGTTGTTATTTTTTTACTGGGGTGCTGCAAGGGTGATCATTTACTGCTTACCAGCTTCTTGGAGGGTAAAAATGCTCCACCTTCTTCTGTTGATCCTTCCATTTTTAAGGTCTAAGATATAAAAGAATAGCATGCCATGAATGAATACATACTGTTATCACCGGGTTTTTTTCAGGAAGAAGTAAATATCCCATGAGGAAAACGTTCCCTTTCAGTGTTGATGCACTGCTGAGTGGCATTAAAACAGCTTTTGGGGTTTAGGTAACTGTCACAAGTGTTGCCATTTATGAGGAACAAATAAGAAAGTGTGTTGGGAGTAAACACAAGCAGATGCCTTTTCTGTCAGGTCTGTTATGGTGAGAAGATGTGCAAAAAGAACAGGGTAGATCTTTTGAAGAACAGGGTAGATGTTTTGAACACTTCTGCTGTTCCCCTTGTGCTCAGTGCTGAGCACACATTATTCATTTAAGCGTTGCCTCCCCCCTTAAGTGGGAAAGCTCACAGGGCTAACAAGCCAGTGTGGCTCCTAAAAACTCTTGGTGGTAAGGAAAAACTTTTTCTTTTCTTTATAACTGCAGAAATTGTGTGTTTTCTGGTGTTTCAATGTGCATCAGAACAAACTCAGATTGTTCCCAGCGAACGAGGAAAATGCTTTCCAAAGGATGAACCCCCAGGCTGGCTGGGGCATGAGCATCTTCACTCATTCTTTTTTAAATTTTTTAAATTTTTTTTTAAGCAAGCATTTTTTTCCACGGTAGACAACCTGGTTTTTTTCAAACTGAAAACATGAAAGCATTTTACCCTTTTTGTGCTACGATTGCACTTACACTGACTTCTGGAAAGCCTACCCTCCTGCTGCTAAAGCCTTCCAGATCAGAGAAAGGCAACACTCAGTGCAGCTTTCATTGACTCATAGATTTCTTTCTTTCAACCTAAGCAACGACTTTAATTGTATATCTGAAAATAGAAGAAAATGTAAATGAAATTTTGCTATTTTTAATATTAACAGTTTGCTTAAATCATTAATGCTAATTCTTTCAAGGCTTTATTAAATACTATCTACATACAACAAATCATCCAGAAGTTCTTTTTCACCAGAATTTAAAATCTTAGAGAAATCTCAAGCACTTTATCAACTCTTATTCAGCTTCCTCCTACTTCCTGGATGATCACAGCAACACCAAGCAAGTCCCATGACTGTGTTTTGCAGCAATTTTCTTTAAAGTCTTCATTGTTGCAAAAGGGAAAATTCTGTATGCATCCAATTTCAGTTTTAGGTTCCAGCTTTCTTGGATCTTTATCTTTTCGTTGACTATCAGTAAGGGATCTACTGTCAGAGACCATCCTTGTCTTAGTACTTTAGACTGTGAGTATTTCCCCTACTGACTTTCTTTGAATTAACTAATCTCTTTTCCATATTTTTGAACATACTCTTTGCAGTTCCAGACCCTTCAGCCACTCTGTGTGTTTTTTTTCCCCTGTAATAACAATCTTAAGATCATGATTTTCTGTTTCAGTCATTGCTATTAGAAAGATGTATGAAGACTGCCTTAAAAAAATGCATCAAAGGTTATACTTTAAGGAGTAATGTTGAGCCACTAGATCAGTGATTTGGGAATCCTCAGGTAGGAGTGCACTTCTACTGAATATCAGCAATACTGTCTTACCCAGCTACTGCCTTCTTTGTACTGGTTTCATTTTCTGCCATTTGGTTTGGGACAGTAGTACTTTACCTCTCTAAATAATTACATGGGTTAATTTGTTAACATCTGCATGATGCTGCAAGTATAAGACTTTCTAGTAATTCTAGGAATTATGATTTTTACCATGACTTTACTATTCTTAATTAGAGGATTTGGAACACGAGTAAATAATTCCAGCACATGCAAAGGCTTCTGTGATGGCAACAGATTAAGCACTTTGCATTTAGCATGCAAACAACATGTGGATGGCTTTCAGAGGGATGTTTTCCTTTCTGACATTCGAGATAACTAAATTACAGTTATTGCTCCATAGCACAGAGAGAAAACTTAATTTAGAAACCGAGTCCCTGTAACTCCAGGTGAGACAGTTTGTAATTCACTGTTCCTGCAACAAGGAAAATGATCCCACTGTGGTGAGGAATTTAGCTGGTTATATGCAGCTGAACATTTGTAATTGTTTTGCTTACAACCACCACTGAGGCTGCAGTATGGCTGAGTTAATCTTGCTGCTATATTTAGTAATTTTGTTCAGCATTTGGGACATCAGTACAACATCTCTGGTGCTGTGCAGTGCACAGGAGCAGCTCAGGTAACTGGCAGCTGTTTAGTTCCCTGCCTCGAGGCTCTGAAATTTTGGAGTGGGCAGGCATTGTAATACATGGAGGAATTCTAAAGCCATCATTTAGGGGCAGTTAGTAGATGAATGAGGTTACATTGCTTTATTTACTTATGTGCACAAGTAAATAAAGATCTCCCCACCCTTGATGGCTTTTAAATTGAAAATACAAATTAGCTTATCCAATACCCACTAGAGTAACAATGGTCAGACAAGGGGAAAATAAACATTAACTTCTTGCAATCTTCTTCTCATTACCTTAATCACGATTCTGCACCTTAAAATGCAGGCGGTGAACATGAGGTTTCTACTGGAAAAAAAGGAAATGCCTCAGGAAAATTATAGACCAGTTGAGATGTTTGCTTGTGCCAAAACGCACCCCTGGAGACATGGAGTAGCTGCTACTGCTTCAGTTTCCAGATAAGTTGGATTTAGTTTAATCCATGTATAAAGTTTTGTATTGGCTTTTCCTCAAGATCACAATGACACTGATGCTTACAGAAGACATAGCAGCTAATCTCCTGGCCTCCTGCAGACAAAAAGCAAGCTGTTCTCTGTGTTCCTCCTTGATCATTCAGCAGCAGCTGGGAATCTGATGCTCAGAGCAAAGGGCCACTGCTCAAGGGAAAGTGCATCATCCTCTCTCTGTTCCCTGTGTTGTTGCATTTTCCTTTTTGGGAAGTCTTGTAGTGCTGCCTTATGCATCTCTTGAACAAAGAGATGTCATAAATTGGGATTCTGCAGAATATTAAAGAGATTCTCATCATCTCCCTTGAGGGTGTTGTGTTAAAAGTTGAACTCACAAGGGAGTGAGAAGAGATGTACTAATCAAGGAGCTCTTGTCAGTGTTCCAGAGCCTTGTCTTTAAGATAGTTTGGAAAGGGAGGGGCTGATCTCTGTCACAAAGAAGTGACTATAAATTGTCAACTGTTATGGCCTACTGGCTGGATAAGAGAAATGTATTTTGCCATTTTGCCACCCCAGTGGATCTATTAATGAGCTCCCTGGTACATGTGGGGTCTGGCTGTCCATAAGCTGGATGAGATGCTCTCTTCCAATCTGCAGGGTGTTGGCATTTCCATTCTGAATTGAGAAGAAACTAAGATCCACATTTTTCATGGGAGTTAAAGAAAAAACTATGCTTTAAAGAGAGAAGAAAACCTGTCATGGGAATTTACAATCTCTAAACAAACTGAGATTTGAATCTGGATTCCTCTTCCCCCAGGTCCAGCTGATGAGCATATTGGTTATTTTAATTTGGGGGGGGAGGTTGGAGGTTTATTTTATTTTGTTTTATTTTATTTTATTTTATTTCCTCTTTCCATGTGTTAACCTGACCGCTGACAGAGACTTTCTTACCAAAAAAAAAAAAGTCGAAAAATTCATCAGAAGTAGCATGTGTCTGCAAAAAAAGTATATTTCTTATCAATTCTTTAATCAAAATTAATCTTTCTTTATTAAGTTCCCAAACTGTTCCACTTTTTTATTTTTTCTTTACAAATACAGTCATAACAAACATAGCTCCTGGCCAGTAGCTGGCAAGATAAATGTTGGTGTCTTTTGTTTTAAAACTCGACCCTTAAGTTTCTTTTTCCTTTTTCAGAGACGATGACCTTCTTCTCATTGGATGGTGTTGCTACATGTCATCCTTTTTATCAGTTAATTTTGAATGAGAGGAGTAGGGTCAGAGAACGAATGAGCCAAAAGTAGAATTGCAGTGCCAAGAGGTGCTTGTTTTGGTCTCTTCTTTCTCTTGTTCCTCCCTAAGTACACTGCAATTAGGACAGGAAAATGTCTGGTCCAGTTGTCATGGGAGTCTTATTTATAAGTAGAGTTTTGAAGATGAATATATTATGCTTTTTATAGCTACCTTCAACATCTACAAGGACAGAACAACTTGTGCAGCTGGCATGGGAAGCCAATGTAGAACCTCAATTTAAGAAAAGATTCTGCTTTCTTGGGCCACTGTCAGAGGTAACTACTGAATTTGGCCTTGATTTTATATTTCCTTTCCACATTCTCAGACAAACAACTGTCTGGTTGGAACACAGAGGGAGAAAACAGATGAGGAAAAGTAAAGAAAAGAGCAGCAGCACTGTGAGTTGTGTTCATGATACCATCAATGAGAGGCAGAATGCCCTGCTGGGGGGTTTCAGCTGATAGGTTGGCATTTCATCTCAAGCCAGTTGAGAGGATAGTTTGGAAGAAAATGTTTTTCTTGACTCTTGAGATCTTTGAGACTTCAGACACTTTTATTTTCTCTGAAAGGGAAGTAAGTGACATTTCACCTCAAAAGACCAAAACCAGCAGAAAGTATATGGAGGGAAATATACCCAACTGGCTGGGGCACAGAGTGAAGACATAAAAATGCATTTTACCATCTGTAATCATGCCTCAATATTTTAGCTAAATATTCTCGCATTCTCCGTGTGAGAAAATAAAGATGGTGTAGTAACTATTCAGTGTTGAGGTCACCTTTTAGTTAGAACAAATGCATTATCTATACTCTACAAAGTACTTAGTTACCCTGGCAAAGTAAATAAACAACCTGTGTAGGATTGTTAGCAACACAGATATATACTTTTCTACACTAATTATGAATGGGCTGTAATAGATGAGGTTTCCAGACACGGTGCTTGTATATTGTCAGCACTGCTTTCAAGTGAATGTGAGGGTGACAACAACCCTCAGCTTGAGGTACCACCTTTTTTACCATAATAAAGACATTTCAATTGCTAATAATGGGCCCAAGAGGCAGAGATAGAGGATTTTATTAAATATAGCTTATAGCAGAAAGCTTTTCATCTGTTAGCAGGAAAGCAAATTACTGTCATCAATGATGTGTGAGGAGATTGACAATGCACCACTTTGGAGTGGGAAAGGCAGGAACACAGCCAAAATTACCATTACAGAGCAAAGTTGTTCTGTAGTCGTGTCAGGCCTCCTCTTTGACCCATGGATTTTCAAAAAGAGAATCATTACTTTTATCTGGGATTTTTCTGACCTACAGTTCATACTAGAAAGGTACCTCATTAGACTGTTAGCAGTATGTGCTCAAAGCATGGGAAAAATATTGTCGAAAGCACTTCACCTGCCTGTCCTCTTCTTTGAAATACCTCAGGAACTTAACTCACATTCTAAAAGTAATTATCCTTTTATTTTAGCATCCTTAAATAATAACTATGACTATATGAAGGCTCTTCTATTTAATTCTCTGCCTTTATACACCAGATATTTTTGTTAAAAATATTTTGCATCAGTAAACACTTGATATATCCTAAAGCAAGATTTATTTTAAGTACTCTGAATCCAGAAATAAAAGTCTGATGACTTTTATGAATTCTTCTTATTTTTCCACGCTGACTTAAAATAGTATTTGCAGTGAAAACTTTTTTGCTTTGCTGAAAGCTGGAAATGTCCAGAGTTTAGGGGATATTTCCCTTAATTTTGGTCGTTCCGGGTTATTGAACCACCTGAACATACATGAACTTCAAAAGCCCTGATCCTGAAATGGTCATACATGACCTCTGTGCCCATGTGAGCAAACAAGTGGAATTGAAACTTGCATCTTGAGAATTTTCAAAGGAAAATACCAAACAGGTGAACGTTCTAAAACGCAGAAAATAGATTTTACATTTAATTATGTTGTAAAGCTGATTTTTTTCACAAAAGGGAGATACTGGAAAAAAATGCAATTTTTATACAACAAAGTGGGGGTTTTTTTGACATAGTGCTCAACTGACGTAAAATGTAAATGTCAACATTTCGGAAGAAAATGCCTTAAATTAGTCAAGATGAATCTGTCAACCTGTGTTTTGACACTTTGCCACGAAAACAGCCATGACTCTATGAAATGTTTCTGTAGCATTCTTTCAGCCAGCTCGAGAAAGCACTAAAACACAACTGGTTTCATTTCAGAAATTCAGAAGTATCCCTTTTTTCTCTTATTTGCATAAGGAATAATCAGTGGCCGCTTGTCAAACCAACCCCTGTGCGTTTAGATTAGCTCTTCTTACCAGATACAAGTCCAGTTTTTCCCAATTATTTTGATTTACTGTGGACACCTAGTAGTTACTGTACCCTTTATCACTCAACACTAGTTTTGCTTTTAATCCCTCTCTCTTTCACTGCTGTATTGTGCTACCAGCACAGCTGTTGGTATATTTGTTAGGTTGTGGCCCCCACGCAAAGCTAATTAATTTTCTCCTCTAGAAACATAGGTAGCCTTGTGAATTCAAAATTCTGTAGCCTAATGATGAGGTGTACTAAGCCTTCAGCCCTGGGTTTAGCCTTGGGCAAAGCTATTAACTATTCATCTGCCTGTTCATGGTGAGCATGCTGCTTTTGGCCTTGTTGCTGTTTCTATGGCTTTGTGGTACCTGGGTATGGGCAAAGAGTGTTGTGCTCTATAAAAAAATAAGAGATAATCCACACCCCAGGGAGATGGGGGGCATGGAAGTGAGAGCTATTGGATCATTATGGGCAGGTGGCAAGTACAGAGAGGAATAAGGTGTTCCTGGAAACACAGTAGGCACTGGGTTCAGTATCTGAGGTTCCTGCCATTCTCAGTTCTTTTAGTTTCACAGTAAACACTTTACAGCAGCCTGTAAAAGAATGATCTGCTAAAGACACATTCACAAGTAACCTCTATGCCAGCAGAAAAGTGCATGGATTTGTTCTCAGGTCTTTCTTGCAACATAAATAATAAATAAGGGAACAATTCATCCATATTTGACTATGGGCAGCAAGATGAGGTCGATGATCACTCACAATCATTAGCACTGTGAATTTTATATAAAGGCAATGCGCAGCTCCCCATTTTTGTCATGGTATGTGTGTGGCAATATCTGCATTAAAAGTGACAGGTAAGTTGTATGTTGTCATATTAGCTGGCCACAGAGACTGCTGCTACCCCTGCCTGTGCAGGGTCCTATTTGTATGTGTTGAGGCTTTTTCACAGTACTTCAGTTGCTGTGTTATCCACTGGCACCTCGGGTTTTTCTGGAGAAGTATTGCAAACAAAAGGAAACATTCACTTGGTTTGTGGAGGCAGCACATATTTCTAGGCTTTGAAGAGCTGTTTTGACTAGAATTCTTGAAATAGTTTTCTTACCCTATTTAGGTAGTTTGAAGTTGGAAATGATGATTCGTGTTTTTGTTAAGCTTTTGTGTTGCCAGTTCTGCTGCTTTTCATGTTTACTATTACAGTAGCAGCTACAAAATCCTCCCACAAGCAGACTCTCACTGTTTAAATATGGCACTCCATGCCCCAAGGAATTTGCAGTCAAAAGGCTGGGATATACTGAAGGGAAAGAAAAGTCCCCTCTGAGCTGAGGAAGAGCAGCTCTTTTAAAATCGTGCAGGGCTGCAGCCATTGAGTCAGTCTGGGACACTTGGAGGTTTGTAATCTGGAAGTTACTGCACCAGCAGCCAAGATGTGGAGTTACAGAGCACTGGTTGCTCTGCACTGACCTCCCAGGTGGGCACTAATTGTGAAGGTTTTTATTCCCCTGGAGTAGCTAGTGAGGAGTGTGCTGTAAATGACTCTGTGAAAGCTGCTCCTGGCAGAGGTTACAGCATCCTTGAGGCTGCTGTAAGACGACCTAATTCTGTGCCTGCCCTGCCTGTGCCACTGCGAGGAGGGATCACCTGGCACACAACTCCAGCCCATTTTGCTCTGCAGCTCTGAACTACAGCAGAAATGCTTTCCTTTGGGGCAGTTTATGAGGTTATGGTTCCTGCAGTTTGCCCTCACCCCAGCTGCATAAACAGCAAAGGACTTTCTGAAGGAGCTGCTGGTACAGGTGGAGGTTTCAAAGGGCTCATTTACCTTAAAGCACAGGGCTGTGCTTTCTCCTCAGCTGTCTAAGGCTGGGGTTATATCTGGAGGCCATAACCATATCAGTCGTCTTGACTGGGAATTAGAACCCACTATTTTTCTCTGGTGAAAGTCTTCTGCAAGTCTAGTCTCCAGCAATCCCTTGAAAGTAGCATGTAGCAATCAGAGCTTTGGCTTTTTAAATTGGACGAAGCAATTCTTTAGCAAATAGAAACATATGTTCTGCAGTGAAAAATACCTTCTAATTGTGAGATTATTTTTTTTTAATTGTCTTTTCCCATTTATCTGAGAGCTGTTTTCGGGGGCTTTGGCTATTTAGAGTAGAGTAATACAATTTATTTTTTTTTTCTGAAGAGTATACGAGCATTTGGGAGGAGCACCAAGAGATGAAAATCGTATGTGGAAAAAAAGGAAAATAATTACTTTGGGTGAATTCTGGGAGAAGCTACAAGACTCATGTAGCTGAAATCTGTCACTCAGCTGTGCAGAAGGACAAAACCTACTGTGTTCCCTATGCTTCCCTGTCCAGTGCCAAATGCCTGTAGGACCTGCCTGCTGAAGGAAGGAGAGGGAAGCATTTGAGCATCCTGCTATTGCCACAAAACACTGAGTTACTGTTCTGAAGGATGGGTATTTTCAATCCACTGACATCCTCTCCTCATTATTGCTCTCCCATTGCCTGGATGACCCAAGGGATTCACTGTCAGACCTGTAATGATTTTGCATGGATTGAAGACTTTTTATTCTGGCCTTAATTCCTTTTCCTCTGTCCAGCTCTCTGATAATTTCTGTGGGCCAGATGTTGCTTGGCTATCTGCTTGACTTTCAAGTTAGATGCTCTTTATTTGTCATTATATATTGATTATATAAAGAACATCTCAACTTTCTGCATAACAAGCTATGTCAAAATTGTTGCAAGAGGCAGTGATAGTAGATTTTATTTTCTAAGGAGGTGCTTGGTGTTCTTCCAGCTTTTTTCCCTGTTTGCATTTATCATTCTTTATGTGTTCTCTGGTATACTACTTCCCCAATCAGTGGCCAAACTTTCATCTGGATGAATCAGCACAGACTTCAAACACAAGTGTTTTGGCACAACTACTTTTGTAAATTCCAAGTCCAGAAGTGAACTGCTATTTTAAGATAAACATTGTAACTCTTAAATTTTACATTTGGACTGAGCTTTATCAAACAAAATCTTTGGCAGGGAGAACTGCCAGTTATGGTTTCAGGATCGTAACTGATGATTATGATGTGACTTCCCTAATGTGAGCAGCAAATGCAGTTGAGGGAAAGCTCTTTCTGAGCAGAACAATGCTGTCTGCAGTGTTCTCTCAGATTAGTGGCTGTGAGAGTACACTCTCATAACATGAGCCCTACCCTCACTGCTGCTTTCCTTCTCTTCATCCCAAGACACGCTGCGTGCATTGCATCCTTCCTGTGCTTAACATTTCTCATCCTCCATGTACTTAACAGTGAACACAGAATCTGAGCCTGAGGTTTAATTAAATGTAACAGTGCATATAATCTCCATTCCAGGAATGGACAACTGCTGTATCTCATAGGATGAAACCCACACCAACCCGACTTGGTGCAGCTCCAAAGCACTGCAGAAGTCTCTGCAGTGCCAAAAGTGGCCGAGTCACACTTAATTCTGTGCTGCCTCTGTGCTAATGCATTCAGGCACCTCTGCAGTGCACTTGTGAGTGATTCTGCTTCACAGCTTGATGCACATTTGTCTGGGTGTGTCTGTGCCCAGCGTGCATACAAGTAATGTTTTCTTTCTAGAAGAGTTACTTGAAATTCTTGAAAGGCAACTAAATACGACTTAAATACTTAATAAATAATAATTAAATTAAATGCTTAAATACTGCTATTAATAAGAACAGTGAATGCAATCAGGTGAATTATGAAATATTTACACACACTCAGTGCTATGGGATGAATGTGAATAAGGGATGCTGGTCATTCTTCTGGTATTGAAACATCTCTTTGACCAAATGTACAAGTTGGGCCCTCGAGAAAGGAATTTAAAACATCCAATTATTTTCCTGTGTATCTCCAGCATACCTGCTATAATCCAAAATTATATTTGAAAGGTTTTTGTACTATGGAGAAAGTTGTTAAGCAATTATTTCTTAAAGCACTTAACTGCAAGGTGAGGCAAAAGAGGCTGAGTATATACTCAGATCTTGATTCCTTTGCTACAAGGGAGAACTTTGAGGTTTAGCTTCTGCTCATCATGAAATGAAATGAATGTGGTTCTTCTCAGTGTGAATATGGTTGTCTGTATTCTAATAAGTCTTTGACCTCTTGGCAGACTTCTTGTAAGCTGTTGATGCTCTTAAAGATATTAAATACCCTCATGTCATACAAATTAGTTGAGTAGAAGAGGATGACTTCTGTATTTTAATTGAGTAATGTGATAGTTCATTCATCAGAGGGTCTAAAAATTGTCTTTGAGAGGAAGACTGCAATGTGAGGTCACATTGTTTATTAGGGATCAGAAAATCTAAATGGGAAAGAGACAGAATATATACCTCAACTTTTGGAAAAGTCCTAGCAGAAGTTTATATGTTATTAGAGGTAAGAAACATAATTCTCAAAATCTCCAAACTGGAGACTACACAGTCTCTTCAAGATACCTATTTGAGTGTTCCATTTCTTTACCAGTTTTGAAGATAGATTCTACATTTCCTCTTTTATGGTCCTTTAACTCTGTAAACCTTTCACAATTTTTTAAAGAGAGTGTTGTCAGCTCTTTAAACAGTTTAAGATGGAGTTTTCCAGGTGCTTTGAAAACTTCAAAAAGGAAAAGACTGTGTACAAGTGCACCTGGTTCTCTTCATGTACAACACATCATTTATTCTGAAGAGGGAGGTCAAATATTAGTAGACATATTAGGAAATCCACCTCTTGAAATATGGGATTTCAGTAGAAAAGGATTCCTATGGGTATTGTCAAGTTAAGTTGACTAATCTTTCAGGCTCTTTATTTTTTTGCCACTTCTTATAACTGGAGATGTTTTGGGCAGCTTTTCTAAAGATGGAAGTTTAAGACTTGTAGGCTCTGTCAGTCCCTGCAAACTGTAGAGGTGAATCCAGTGTTATTGAGGTAGTGAGGCACTCAAGGTTTCATAATGCCTGGCAGGAAAAAGGAGTAAACTCCTGGGACTGTTTAAGTCTTATCCAAAATTTTGGACTTGCACAGATGTCAAGCACAGCACATGGAGTTCTCAAAATTCAGACCAGCTGATTTTGCTTTTAGTGGAAGTGTTTAGGTTCTGCTGGAGCCTTAATGATACTCATTTTACTTGCCTTGTAGAGAGCTACTATTCCCTGTATATTAAAATCTCTTTCCCCCTCCAAACTTAAGTGAGCTGTAAGTGAATGTTGAAAACACTTGAGTGATGAAGTTATTAAGCTTTTTAAATCTTCCAAGGGATAGTCATTTGTGCTGACACTGAAAAGTCAAATAGTATGCCACAGGACACACATATATATTCTGAATTGGCAGAATGAGATATGACTGCTGCTGCCTGTGTTTATAAAGTGAAAATTTAAAATTTAAACTGAGATCAATGTGCAAAGGGAATTAAGCTTAATATAAAGGTAATACATAAGAAGGAAAATAATTCTGAGTGGACTCAATGTTTGGCATATGTATAACTGGTGTTGTACATGGCAGACAACTTGCAATCAAAATATTTTTACTTAGACATGAAAATATTTCTGTCAGTACTGTGTCATTTTGGCCTTCCACACCCAGGGAGCACAAAACCCAGTTTTGAGCAAAATTGCTCATAATACATGTAAAGCATCCATGAAAGTGTTTTCCACTGCAAATAAAATCACATTTTAGGAATACTGGGCTGATAAAGTTTGGAATCCTCCTTACAGGAATGAAAATAATATTCTCAAATGCTTTTTACTTGTGGTCATACTGCCTTGTGATTCAGTTGGGAGACTGGCAGAGGAAGCACAACTGATCACCTTGAAAACTGGTGTGGACTTTGCCACCCCAGCAAAGGTGTGTGAGTGATGGTTAACAGATAAATTTTAACAGATTTTGCTTCTTTTTGGAAGATCATGCAGTTGCAATACTTCCTGTTACCATTAAGTTAGAAAAATGTAAGGATTGTGGAAGTGCAGTAGGTTACTAAAAGGAAAACATTTGGTAATTGTTTCAGGAATAATTCCAATTTTATTTTTAAAGTGAAGTAAAAAGGTCATTTGCTGAAGAGAGTTGGACTTCTCAAAAAAAAAAAAGAGGTGGGAGTTTATTGCTGGTCAAACAAATCATGATATTGAGGGGCATTGTTTAAAGCAAGAGTCTGAAGGTGCTGGGAACAGTTGGGTCAGATAATGGCACATTGATGATGTCAGTAACAGAAAGCTGGAGCTGTACCTCAAAGCTGGGCTTGGATCTCACAGGGAGAGCTGGGAGGGCTTTAAACCTCCCCCGTAAGTCTCTTCTGTTCTTCTTCTGCCCACAGAGCTGGCAGCTCCCAGCCCTGGCTGCTGCCCAGCAGTACTGCTCCTCTGAAGCTGCAGAAATGTTTGACACTGCATAACCCTCAGACCAAAAAAAAAAAAAGGATTTTCCTTGGCTGCTGTCCCATGCTGTGACCCACCTGCACCCCCTGGTGCGCCTTGGAGGCAGGAGAGCAGGGAGAGGGTGTCTGTGCAAACCCCTCTCCCTTTTTCCCCAAATATTGGGGCTGTGCCTGCTGGAAGTGAGCCAAGCTGGAAGAGAAGCAGATGGAGTTTAGAAGCAATCTCTGGGAAGGACACTATTGCAAATAGCTCTTAGTCTACCAACCAAACTTAAAACCGAAAGTTTTCCTGCAGAAAGTTTAGCTTTGGCAAAAAAGCAAAGCCAAAGAAAACACACAAAGTCCTTTTCCACTTGGAAGTTGTTTGTTTTGAAGTCTGTCAATATCTGCTGTAAAATCTCCGTGCTACTAGTCTAGAGAATATCCTTCTTTGTGCACAGGCTGCTAAAACATCATCTGCCACACAGTCACTGGGGGTCTCCTACCTGTAATCTGTGTTTGTTACAGTCGGGGATGGCACTGGAAGAAACGACACAGAATTATGAGATCTTGTTTAGCTCTTCTTAAATTTCACCACATGTATGGCTGTGTTTGCAATTTGGCTAATGAGCAACAAACACAAGGCAAAGAATGTCCTTGCCTTTCCTTAGAGATGGGCTTTTCCAAGGAGAGCACAGAGCACTTTTTTCCCAAGTGGTGAATTACCTAATTTCGGTAAATTGCCTCCTTTCCAATTTGTACAAGCAACTTTCTTTTATAGCTCTACAAGGAGATACTTCCAGGTGCTACACATAGTGTGGAAAATACATTATGGTACCAGTTGCTCACAGACTAAAAGAAAACCTCAGTGTTTTTCTCTTTCAGAAACAAGTAATTTCATTAATATTTTTCCAAGCCAACGAGCAAGCAAAGAATATCTGCCTGCATACCGGTTTCAGGCACAGTAGTAACTTCACACAGAAACATTAACAGCAGCTTTTATTATTCATGTTTTTGATCTACTTTGTGGAGACAGAACAACACTAATCAGTTGATTTGACTTCCTCTGAAGTAGCTATTGTAAAGCCTACTTGGGAAGAAGATAAGAAACATGAGATGTCTTTACTCTGGAAAAGGAAACAAAAGAAAGGGTTGTATTACTCTTTTCTATAATCTTTTTTTTTAATTCTTTCTTTTCTCTTTTTTTTTGGGAGGGCATGGTAGCATCAGTTAATAATAAGAAAGAGGTGTAAGATAAATTTCATTTATGTGCAGAAAATGGAGGGGAAGTGATATTCTAGGTATGTGCTTATACTTAATGGTCGTATCCCTGTCAAATGTAGGTGGTTGTTACAAGAGTTGTTTATAAAGAAAATGCTTTCAACTAGTAGACAGTCTCAGGAAAAAATAGCATTGCATAATTTGGAGGGTTGGGCTTTGTAAGGCAGCATTTGCTTTTCTAAGTCTTCATCATTCTAACTCATCCTCCAAAACTGTTAAACACACAGTTTTAAAGGTGAGGTTTTTAATGTGAGGTGGTCAGGGACTTCTGTAGGAATCTGATCTGGACCCGAAGCTGTCTTAGCTTCATAAGATATTAATCACAGCCTGCGTTCATATAATTGCATATTTTTGACATTCATATGTTTTACTGCACTCCTGTAATTTTCCACATTTGTTTGATGGGACAATTAAATGCTATTGCTTGTGAGATAAATAATTCATGGTTTCTGAAGCATAAATAAGTCTGTAGTCATGCTATATGAAGGCAATGTTTTATGTGGCTTTGTTTTAATTCATGTTTTGTTACCTTTATTATCACTGATTGTTATTTTATAATAAAGCTACAGTTTAGAATCAGCATAGATATGCTTTAATTTAAACTGAACTGGAGGCTTGTACTAGTAGTGTGTTTGTCCTTTCCAGAAATGTAACTCTGCAAAAGGCTGCTGTACTATCAATCCATTCATATGTGTGAATGGGAGATATTGCAGATATTGTCTTGAAAGTATTAAAAATGAGTACCTGGAAGAACTGAGTAGCTATTGTTATGTACAGAAACCTTCCCTATGAGTAAATAACATCTACAGATCTCTGGAGATGATTTGTTTCGATGCAGCTTGAACATAATATTTCCATTTGCAAACAAATTTGATCAGATATAATAAGCAGTCTTAATGTAATTCTATTACCTATAAGTCAGTACAGAAAACAGCAATGCAGATGCCCTGACAAAAGGCAGAGTAGCTTCTTCACCTTTGCTGATAAATATAAGTCGTATAATTCTAATAATCAAACAGAAAAATAAGAGAAAATAATATCCCTAGTCTAGTCAAAACATAAAGGGAAAGTAGATGAAAGTTGATGCTTTGAGGAAAAATGCATGCTAGATTTAATGTAAGGAATACTGATATAGAGCTGAAATTCAAAGACTAATAAAAATACCCTTTGTTATCTCAGTATACAGGGAAATGTAAACTCCTCTGAAATAAGGATCAGGCAGGGTAGATCTGCCATTTGTTTTAGGTTTTTTTGTCTTACCATACCTATTTTTAAGCAATCTAGGGGTTGGAGGGTACCTGGGGGCTTTGAGTACAAGGTGCTACTGTATGACAGCTATTGAGACACTGAATTTGGGTTGTTTTTTTTTTCTGCTGATCTTTCACCTTGGGTTTAATCACAGAACAGTAAAACTTTTAATCTCTAAAATGGCAATGCTGTTAGGTAGCTTGTAAAAGTGTTGGAATAAAGTAAGAATTTTATCACAGCTCTAAAGTTACCAAATGCTTTTATTTCTGCAGAGTGCAGCTGGTGGCACAGCTTGTCAGCCAGCACAGTGCAGGTCACACATGCTGATGGTTCTGAAGAGAAGCCAAGGCAGCAAAGGTAAGACTGTAGGACCAACCCTGTTTGCCATTGAGGGGGGCCCAAAGAAGGCTGTCAGGTATGAAATGCAAGAGTATTACAATACATAAATGAATGTGTATGTGTGTGTGCCTAGCAGTTAGATAAAAAAACCCCCTCACCCAACTTATAAAAGAAAATTGAGTTCATTGTGTCTTCTGTTTCACTGATAGTGTTAGAATATTTCTACATTTTGTTTAGAAGAAAATTAGATACTCTTCCTGTCTGTCACCTACACACTATTTTTGCTAACGTGTCAATACTCAGCGATAGGAATCAATGAGACTGAAGCTTTTTTTTAAAATCTATTAAAAAAACCCCACAGTATTAATTTTGTTATTTTGTTTAACAAAAAATTAAATACCCCCCAGCTAAAAGGAAGGATCTCAAATGAACAGGAAGACAGCTATTACTATCATAGTAGAAATTCCTGTTGTCTTTTCTGATGGGAGGGTCTCAGCCATTGTGAAATCAAAGGAGTAATCAAGTCAAGAGAGATTACCTGTCCACCAGATCACGTTGATAGAAGGCCTCCAATCTGCTTGAAGGAAACATAAATGAACAGAAACTTTTTCTCTTCTCCACCCCTCCTACCATGCACAGCTTCTGAGCTTTGAGAGCTCTTGCTGGCTGTCTCTGTCCAGCACACAACAGCTCAAAGTAATTTCACATTTATATTCTTCCTGAAAGGAGTTTTAGTAATATACTGGAATAAAGGGAAGCAGTGTGAGTCTGACAAGGATGCTGCTGGATCTTATTGCAACTTAATGGCTGTTTTTCTCTCTTATCTCTCTGCTTTCAAACATCCTCCAGTCAAAGTCTAACTTGTCAGTGCCATGTGCCTCAGCAGCACGGTCATTATCTCCTCTGAATGTGTGTAACTCCCTGTTTGTGTTCTGTTGGGTTTGAGCATCGGTTTATACAAGACTAGAAAAGGGATCATCAGCTGCAGAAGTCCTATGGATGAAAATATTATTCACTTTTGTAGAAATTTTTTTTTTCCACTGTGAATCCGTGCTTGTTTTCTTTGAAAATTTTACCTTTTCTGGCTCAAAAACCACCCTTTTGTTCTCTAATCATCTGGGTTCTAGCTTTGGAGAAACTGCACAATGTCAGTAACTAACCTGGTATTGTTATTTCCCAAATATTTTCAATTGGGTAAAATTAAAATGGTAAAGTTAAAAATTAAAATGGTAAAACTGCATGGTAAAGTGTACTGGTTGCTTTTCAGGGGAGATCTTGAGAGATGATCTTCCTGAAACAGAACCCCAGCATATAGAGCTATTCTGGATTCTATCCAGAATGATAATTTCTGGTATGTGCAAATCCCCAGATTATGCACTTTGGATGGACTGAAATTTGGTGCCAGATCTAGGACCCTCTCATTAGTCAAGGTCATGATGTGGGAAGGTCTGGTGAGAGCAAATGTACTACTAAGTATATGCAAAGTGTATGTGTACAGATGTGTGTGTAAAAACACAGGATTGAATGTGGGTAGGTTTTGTTGGTGAATTATTTTAAACTCCTCTCAGTGTAATGGAATGGGTTCCAGAGTACAGGCTACTAGAAAAAAAACACAACCAAACAAAAAACCAAACCAAAACAAGCATAATGCTAAGGAAAATATTCAACAGGATTACTTCCTGTGCTCAAATATCTAGCCAAATATCCTCCTCTACAAAACAAATTTCCTGCTCTTGGTTTTTCCAAGAGTAAAATATAACTTTACATAACAGCTTTGGAAACTGGAGGAGCACAGGTCCACATTTCAGAGAAGCATGTGATTATGGAATTTAATCTGAGTTGGCCAAACCTCTCAGGAAGATTGCATCTGACTCTGTAAGACTTGGCAAACCTCCGAGGCAGAGAAATCTTTCTGCTTTTTCTATTAAAGGCAGAAACACTCTTCCACTTTTCGTTTGGCTGAGAAAATTCATCTAATTTCTAGTCAGCAAAAAATGAAAGAATTGCTTGGTCTAAAGAGATTGGGTTAGTGTGTTATGTTTTATACCAGTGATATATTTTATATCAAAAAAAATGAAGGACCTGAGAAGGTTTTTCTGTAACTCACCTTTTCCATTTTAGCCTTCCCACTGACAAGTTTACCTGAAAATCAATATTTTACATTGAAAAAAATACGTTCCGTGTCAGTAATATTCTCAAGCAATATAGATCTTAAAGAAACATGCCAACAGTTGCCAGGTAAATATTTATAATGAATAATCTGCCTGAATCCCGGGGAGACTGCTGATCTGGAAGCAATGGCCAGTTCCTCCAGTGGTGCTCTGGAGTAGCTATTCTTCTCCTTTGATGTTTTTGTCCTCTGTGTTTACCACAGGACTGTGTCGTTATTCTTTCTTTGGCAGTGGTGACTTTTCTTCTTGCAAATGTCAACCCTCACCAAAAAAAGCATCTCCTAACCAGTAATTACACAGGCTGCCCTGCAGGAATAAGGCACTTAGGACAGAGGAAATCATGCCAGCAACTCTGGGAGCTTTGTGTTGGTCCCAGTTTGTCATGTGCAAATAGAGTTGTAGGATTTTGGTTGAGCAGGGTGGGAATCCACAGAGCTGTGGGTGTGAGAGACACCCACAATTGTTTCTTGCCTCTGCTGTCCTTTTTTGCTGGGGTGTGTGTCACCTAAACTCTGTGTTTCAAGCCCTTCTGTCAAGTGGTGTTCATACCTGCTTGTGTCTTGTGAAGGAACTCAGGGTTTATAATTCATAAAGTCTTCTTGATCTTATATTCCGAGGAGGCAGTGAACTGATTGGATTCTTTGCACTCTTGAATAGGAAACCTGAAAGATTTAATCTTAAATAGCTGGTCAATTCTTCTCACTGTGAACCTAGATTGTCTCTTCCAGGGAACTTGTACTGGAAAAAAATCCATAATTATTGTATTCTGCATCCATACAAGTAGCCTAGGTCTGACAATATCCTGTTGTAACAGGAGTAATCTCTCCAGAGATAGACTTCCCAGCAGTTCCCAATATTTCAGCCCTGAATAAAGCCTGATTTGATGTAAAAGTCACTAAAGTTATCATGAAGACAAAGTGAAATGATTCTCTTATGTCATGGTGGCAAATTGGAAAGTGGAAATTGGTTTTATTTTTAAAATTACCATATTCTCCCTCTGTACTTAAAAACAAGTGCCTTTTACTCTACATGTAAAATAAGACAAAAGGTTTAATCTTCTGGAAAACCCATGACAGCTGTCCTTGAAGAATATAAGTCAGAATCTATGTTAGTAGGGAGCTTTGCTGCAGATGTTTGGAGGTTCCAGCCAGATTTTATAAAGAGAAATTATGTCTCATTCTGAAGAAAATGTAGAAAAGACAGAACCCAAGCCTCTCTCATCTGAGTGTGGAAAAGCATTCAGGTTACATATTGAATGTAAATGAAGTGTTTTGATTATTCTTGCAATTTTATGGAGATTAGAGCTTTTCTGTGAAGTGTACAGCTAGAGACTGATTTTTTTTTATATCACAATCTGAAGGCAAATGTTCAAACAGTAAGAACTTCAAAACAGATCATCCATACTTTTTTATCTCTATATATGGATGCATATATATGTATGTATAATTTTAAGGCAATCTGGGTTTATTGAAAATTAATATTGTTTCCCCAGCCTAGTTAAATTGCCATTGCACTCCTCAAATACTTCTGGGACATGGATCATCTTTTGTAGTGTAAGTATACAGCTCCAGTGCAACACAGCCTTTATTATCACTGGTGACCATAGGGCTACCTCAGCTTAGAGAATGATAATCAGGGGCCTTTTGGAATATTTAAATAGCAGAAAGATTAGTGTTGGGGGTTTTTCCTGTACATCCAGTTTGCTCAGTGTTTTACACAATAATGAAGTCATGAGAGGGGGGAATATGTTCTTCCATTCCCCAGTTATTCCTGTCCTCCTTCTCCCTCGATGCAGTGCTACCAATAGGCCACCCAGGCTTAATTCCATTATTTCAGCTCTCCAGCCCTACAGTTGCACCTGCTGACCCTGTGTTGGCTCTGTGGGTGATCTGAGCAGGAGAAAATCTGCCAGTGCCACACAGCAGCACCCCAGAAAGCGGGTGCTTTCTCTTAGCTGTAATTCCTCATTCTGCTACTACCCTTCCCATTGCCCAGTGCAAGTGGGAATGCCCTCTGCCACTGACTGGATACAGCCAGGAAAGGACAAGACCTCTGTGGGTCATGTGGAACAGCCACAGTTTGCAGTGTAACCCACTGATCCCCTCCATCCTTTCTCAGGATGTTGCATCTGCTCCTATCTCTGTGTGTGGATCTGACTGATCAATGGCTTTCACTTGATTAGACAACAGGTTTTGAAACAATTCCCTTGCTTTGCAAGAATTCACTGTGAATCATGAGACAAACTGAAAATTAATCAAAACTGCTCCACAGCTTATCACAGGAAGCAGATTTTAAACAATAAAACAAGTTTGGAACAGAAGTTGCATGTTTTCCCAAGGAGAGAAAGAGATGGAAGGAGAGTAAGTCTCTCTGAAGTATTTTATGCACTTCATTGGTAAGTGAATGTTATGAGGCATCATGGAGATTTAGAACTGTAATTGCTCGGCAAATAGAACAAGAAGTCTATGCATAACAAATATATTTTTTTAAATTAATATGACACTGTGTTTATGCTCTGTGATGATAATGTGCAGTATATCCCAGCCCTGGATCTAGGGCTCAATGTCCACTGTAGTGACAACCCTATGGTCCATTTCAGCAACAATTCAGGTTTTTGCAGAGTTAAGAGAGGATCTGAGTTTGCTGGTGGTGCTTTTACCTGAGTCTCCTCGTGAGGAATAAAGGAGATTTACTTGTGTCTTTAAGAAACTTTGTTTTTGCTTTGTGTGGCACATTGAGATTATTGCATAGTTTAGGATTTTCTTCGGTTTGCTTTAGCACAGTTTTTTTTTCCACTTTGGCAAGCCGAATCCTTATTCTAAAGAATTTAGAACCAGAGTGTTTTCCAAGAAGGGACTAAATAATTTAGAAGAATACATCATACAGGAGCGAGTTTAGACGCACACTCAATGTTGTGCAGTATTTCTCCTAAGGCAGTAAAGACCACCCACACTGAGAGTCCAAGCACAGTGTCCAAAACTCATTAATTGTCTTTAGCTTTTTTGTACTTCTCACAGTGGATTTTCATGTGTCTGTGACACCATGGCTGCCTTGCAGGTACCTGGCACTTTATGGTTTAAACTACAGCTGTGAGAAGCTGTGAAAATAATGTGTTGCCAGCAGAGCTGATAAAAATTACTTTTCAGTCTGGTTAGAAAGAATTAATCCATTGTGGCAAGCCACTGGAGTGAAATGGTCCAGAACCAAAAGATTGGAAACGATTTAACTGAGTGGTGGAGTAGGTTTCCAAAGCACATGCTCTCATCCTGACAAGCCAGGAGATGACATGGGAGCAAAGAGATTGCTCTTCCAAAAGTATTCCAGGCAGATTCTCAAGGACTGCAGACCTCCAGGCCTTTCTTCTCCAGATCAGTTGGTTGAAGTTGTGACTGAAATTGGAAAGTTTGGAAAACTGAACCTTGTGATTTCAAGGGATATACACATGTGTATATATATCTATATCCATATGCATACAAGTGATTCCAGGCTGATTTAACTATCCACACTTTGTCTAGTACAGCAGTAATTTTCTCACCTCCCTATTTCACAAGTTCTACGAACAACCCTCCTATAGCTGCAGCTAAAGCAAGGGAGGAATTGCTCTCTTTTGTTTTAAAGGGAACTGTGTCATGAATGACTTCACCTTTTATTACAAAGAGAAAAGAAAGATAAAAATAAAGGAGACTACAGGCATTGGTGCAAAGAGAACATGGCAGGAATGTTTCCTAAGAAAACCCCTTGATATCTAACAGAAAGATTTTCAAAGTGATCCACAACTGAATGGTGAAATCTTCTCTCATGTCTCCAGCAGAGATGGAAAAATAGAAAGAGAATCAATCCTTCACATTTTAGAGTTCTGCAGCTCAAGAGGAAAGCTGTGAAATGCCTGATTCTAGTTTTCATAGTCCAAGAGGGCAATTTAGCATTCCTCAGCAGCATGGCAGCAATAAAAAGAGCACAAGTAGAAAAGAACTAGATATTTAATAACTTAAAAAGTCATATTGACATTGGCACAAACTTATTTTCCACAGTATTTTCTGAGATTGGAAGCCTTTTAATAAAACTGTTGATATCTTGCCATAAAAAAAGATATAAAGAAAAGCCATTTCAGACTTTTTTCCACACACTGTGTATGTGAATGAAGGGATGAGTAATGAACAAGCTTGCCAAATCAAACTAGATAAAAGCAAAATAAACAATAAAACCACAAAGCATTGTTAATAGGTAGAACAACATGCCCCTGTAGCCGTGTAATTCTTTTTTCTGGCATAGATTTGAAAATATTTGTTTCAGCAGGAGTACGAGGCCCCTGTGCTTTCTATAGAAGCCTCACACAGGTAGTTTCCAATTACTGAAGCCAAATGCTTGGCACTCTTCAAGAAAGGGATTGGACACTCGTAGGAAGAGAAAAATAGAATTGTACAGCTATAAAAGTTGGATTTTTTTATTAAAAGAATATGTGGTTCAAAACTCAAAAGCTCTACAACAAGCCAGACTTCAACCAATTCGTGCGTGAGAAAAGATTACCTGCAGATTTACAATTTTATTGTATCAGTTTTACCCTTAGTTTATAAGTTTTATTACTGACTGATGCTCAGTAATATCTATGACCATTGTCCTAGTACAGCATATCATCTACAATTCTCTCTTCCTAATTTTTCCTATATATCAATCTTTTTACCAGATCAGCTGGAGTTCACATAAAAAGACCCTCATAGGGTTAGATTGAAGGTGTTTTGTTTAATTTTGATGGGTGAGTGGTTGTCTCTATTAGCAGGCACAACTAATCCAATATTTTGTCATCTTCCTAGTTAGGATGTCAACATGTGGTCCACAGCAGCTGCTCTGAATTAATACTTTTTGCAATAACAAACATGGTAAATGCATAAACCAGAATATAATTGCAGAGAAAATAATTTTCTTGCTCTGTTTCAGTAACAGCAACGAGGTGTTGTCTTGGTTTTGGTGGGGGTTTTGTTTTGGTTGTCCTTTTTTTTGCTTGTTTTTTTATTTTGTAAAAACATACTAGTTTTGTTGCAAAAAGAAAATAAAGCTTTCCTTTCTTCAGCCCAGAGCTGAAGACCAGACATTTTGCCCAAATTGATAAAATGTCATTATTTTCAATACATTTTTAACTTCCCCTGGAAAAGAAAACACTGTGGTTAGCATAGAAATCCTTCAGTGTGCAATCTCCAGATGGACTCTATCCAAATCTCCCGAAGTCAATAGAGAAATGCTCATGCTCTTCATTTGATATTGGATCAAGTCTTATTTTTAGCTCTAACCAAGATTACTTTCACAATACTGGCCTGTTTCTGGGAAGTATAAATTTGTATGTAAATCTGTACTTACTAAAATATTTCAAATCAGTAAATAAGTGGTTATAAGATGAAGTTTTCCCCAACTGAAGTAAAATTCCCACTGATTTTTGAAGGCCAGTATTTCATTCTTGCTTTGTGTGGGATGGGGTGTCTCTTTTCTTTTTTTTTTTCTTTCTTTTTCTTTTTTGGGTTTGTCCTCTTTCTCCTCATGAACTGACAAAATGAACTACATTTATATTACCATGTATAGGGAATTAAGGCACAGAGTTTCCATTAAGAATGATCTGTTACCTCCAAAAAATGTTAATGTTCCTATATCTGCTTTATTATTCTTCATTACATAGTTAATAGAAATGGAGTTGGATGCCTAATTGCACCCTAATGAAAACTTGTCCTTTTATCTATGGTTAGGAACAGATCCATGGACACGGTGTTAGGAGGAAAAGAACTTCCAAATGAACGGTGAGATCTCTTCTTGAGAGAGCTCTAAGGAGAAAAAATTAGAAAAATCTAGTTGTTTATCACAGCTTTTCTTTACTATCCTTCTCTCGAGTGACTTACAGATCAAAGTTAAGTTTCACAGCTTGCATTTAATGGCCTAATTTGGATTGTGACTTGTATCAAAATGCTGAACAGAACATTTTCTATTTTCTATTTTTATTATAGTCTTTCTGCTCTGAAACCATCCAGTAAACTTTAGATTGCTTTAATTGCATGCTGATTCCCAGCTCTGTATGCAGAACAGAACTATATGTTCTTCATCCATACTCACAGGACTTTACTCCAATGTAATAACAAAAGGCTAAGAGAGCTGTCATTTATTTTACAGTCTCTTGTGCTGATAAAGTATTGCAGAACGAAGAGAGGAAACAAGTTACATTTTTAAAGAGGAGAGATGAATATTTACTGTTAAGGGGTGTAAGGACCAGAAGACAGATGCTACTGCTACTCTTGCAAAATAAAAAATCCAGGGGCTGGTAGTGGTGTAGATTAAGCTGGAGAACCAGTGTGATGGTGGGACCTTGTACTGTGTTGCATGAAGGGTGCAGGTGGCTAAAGGTGTTCATTTTGTGTATGTGAGGTTTCCTCTCTATTATTCTATGACTTTTAAACAGTAATCCTGTTATATACATTCACACAGGTTCTAAATATTCTTGCATACAAGTAGCCATAGAAAAGCTCTGCATTTCAGTGAGGGCTGCAAGATGCTGCCTGCAGTGAATGCTTCTCTGCCCCTGAAAATTGATTATTCCACTCTGTATATTTTCCTAAGCCATTTAAGTGCATCAGATAGTTATAGATATTTGACATGCTAAGTGATGGTCTGGCTAGAGTAGCACTTGTGTGAGGTAAGTGAATTGTTTCCAGTAAACTTGGCATATCTGTGTTGTTAATATGCTACCACCTGCCTTAAAAATGGTCAGTCAATTTGTTGCATGACATTTTTGAATTAAGTGGGCTGTATGGATTCGTTGTGTTCATTCTAAATATGTCATTGATTTTTTCTATGTGACTCGCTCCATTATTTTTTTGCTTCTTCATAATTGATTTACAGTGTATAAAGCACTTACTGTTTAATGCTTATTGAAAAATGAAAGGATAAAAAGCAATAGATAGTGAAGATTCTTTGCAATCTGTCCTTCCTCATTATAGGTCTTGCAAACAGTTGTGCCTTATCAGAAATACTGATTATTGCCAAAACTCTGTAGGAAGCCAGAAACAAGGACAAGTTTTATTCCCATGGTGGATTCATTAATTAGCATTTTCAAAGCTTTAGTGAGACACCACTAAATCAGCTGGTGAAGTAATATGAACTTCCTGATGAAAAGTGATTTCCTTCTCAATGTAAGTGGCAAGCACAGGGAAATAGTTGAGGAGGAGTGGGCTTGACATGAAATTTTGTTTGAACTGTTGATTATGTTGCTCCATTGCTCTTGTTCTCATTATAGGTCTCTAAGTTGAAAAATATGCTAGAGTCATACTGCCTTTGCAACAGATAGTGGTGAGAAAAGAGTGACTTAGAAAGCTTGAAATACTTCAGCCTATCTGTCAGGGGCCAAAGATAGCTTGACAGAATTGTGTTTCTGCCTGGTCTGAGGGATAAGTCACAATTTCAAAATATATCAGAAGCAGCCAGGACAAAGTACTAGGGTTTGATTTTTGTGATATAAACCTAAAGCCTCTCGAGTCAGGTGAATGTTTCTTTGTTTAATGGCTAAGTGACAGGAGATGTGGGTTATCATTTCAAAAGCTGGGAGAATATCTGAGAGGTATCACTGTGTGTTCAGTCTGATAGTTTGAAGAAAATTTGTTATGTTTGAAGAGACTCAGTATTTCTTTTTCATTTTTATACTAGTTTTTAGCTTTTGCCTTGTCTGCTTCTCTCCTATATTTAATCAGATTTGATATCTCAAGTTTACATGAGCAAGCAATCTCTTGATGACTTCCATGTAAGTTGGGAAGACATTAGGGTTTGTGGGAGAACAGCTCCCTGTTCCAGGCCTAAAATCATTAGTGCTGAAGTCTATTATCTGGCAACATGAATTGCTGATGCAATATATAAATAAGCAAAACATTTATGACCTGAGCTTTGGCATGTCCATCTGATTCATCCTGCTTTGCAGTGATATTTGAGAAAACTTCTCCAATTTCTCAAATATGTAACATTTTGTCCTGCAGCTCTAGTCCTTTATGAAAGGAGATTTTCTTAATTTATTCAGATAAGGAGAAGTTGCCATATCTTTGCCATGACATCTTCAAAAAGACCAATCATAATTGCTTAATTAATCACAACGTGAAACGGACACAGTCTTCAAGGACAATTACTTTTTTTTTTTCTCACCTATAAAGTTTAGTTGGCTGCTTTCTTTATCCAAGCTGTTTGATATTAGAGAACATAGCTGAAATAGTTGATCAAACAAACACAAGATCATCACTGACACTCTCTAGTGTGAGATGGTTGACCTCTAAAGCCTAGCTAGATATTTGTAGCCCATTGGTGTGGATGAAAGCCTATGATCTCTGGCCCAACCTTCGGACTAAAAAAAATCCCACAAACCTAAAACATAACAGAAAGCCTAAATGCAGAGATGGGCATCTTGCCAAGTGAGGGAGTGCCTGGTTTGAGAACAGCCAAGACTCAGGTTCTCTGTGCTGGTCAATGAACTCATTGCTTCTCACCACTGAGAAACAGGCGACTTTCTTTGTCACACAACCTGTCTCATCTCATTAGCACAATGACTCGAACATGTTGACAGCATGTAATGGTTTTCACTGCATATGCTAAGAAGTGGTTTTTAAACCAATTTGCAGTTTTCTTTGTAGGCAGAGTGTGACTGCTGATTGCTGCTAAGGCCCTCGAAAAAGTTATTCATTTGCCACGATCCCTATCGGTAAAATGTGAAGCTGTGAAACAGAGGATACAAAGCCCCAGCGTGCTCGATTCTTTCCCTGTGTGTTAATGGGCTCCCACTCGTTCCCCACTGGTCCCTGTTACATTGCAGTGGGTGCATTCACACTGAATCAAGGCTCAACCACTCAACAGACAGCTCCTGCATTGGCTCTTTGTTTCTCTGAATGCTATTAAAGCATAGCTAATTCTCACAGCTGAAAGTTTAAGGTTTTCAGAGTGCATTGTCTGCGTTTGATAAACGTATTTAAATGTTAGTCTTCGTTCTTATCATGTTCTTGATCATGTTTTTTCCCTGTGGCATTAGTGGAGTGACCAAAGCTTTCAAGAAATGTCCTACCTGTCTGTTCTTTTCATTCATTATTATTAAAGAGAAGCTCATCACATAGCAACCTTAAATAATGAACTCTCTATTTAGTGGTGACATAATGTTTGAGTGTTAACCTGCATTCAGGGAAGAAATGTTAAAAAGGAAATGTGAAAACACTTTTAAAATTATCTCATTTCTGATAGTGAATTGCCTGTCAAGAGCTGCTTTAAGCAACAGTGATTAGTTTTTTTTCCTTCACATTATTGCTGCTAGATTTAACCTTCTGTCCCCTTTCTAGACTCTGTATCTAATGTGAGACTGGCACGTACTAGAAAGCTGTTAAAATTCTCAAGTCCTGTGGTAATACTCTGGCTCATTGGTGCTGGGTGATGTTCTTTGCACTGTTGCTGTAAGAAGAAATCACATGATCCAAGTTAAGCAGAGACCTGCATTGTTTTCAGGCAGGACTGTGAATACCTTAGTTCTGCTTGACTTAACATAATTGATTAGGGAACTGCCTGTATTTTATTTTTCCTCCACATAATCCTAAAAAAAGTTCCTATATCAGTGTCCTGATAACAGTAAATACTTTGTCTATTGATAACTACCATGAAAAATTAAATCTGAAAGTGTTCTCATGAAAATTGTCATAAAATCAGAGAAATTTTTCAGAGGAAAGGAGAAACACACTGTAACTGTATTCATTTTTGCTGAGAAAGGAATTATTTTTACAGTTCATAAGACCTTATTGAGGCCAATGAGTAGTCCCATTTTAGCCATATGGCTACAAGATACCTCAGGTTATTGCTGTGGAGTTATTTTTGAGAAAGGGATTGAAGTGTTTTCCCAAAGTCTGTATTTGAAATGCTTTCATTATTCCCCTGAAGTATCCAGAGACAGTCTGGATTTTACTTTCACTATGATATAAATATATTTTCTGATAAACACACCTCAGCGATTAATGTGCAAATAACAGGCAAGAGGCACTACCTGAAAGGTTGAATGTCCATTCTGACAAGTGACACAACCTTTTTTATCTCTATAAACATTTGTGTGTAAAATTAGAACTTTTATACCTCTGATTTATTTTCTCTTGAGTTAATTTTTTGAATTATGTTCCGATCTGAGGTTGCCAAAAGTACTAAGTTTGGAAAAGTAACGTTTGTTCACTTACCTGGCTGATTGTCAAGTTCTAAGGGTAGCAAACAAATATCCCCTTTAGACATACAGGCTCACAGCTCTCTCCTGCCCCCTGAACCTGCCCAAGCACCTGCACAGCACCCGGGTGGATGAGTGGAGTCTCCTGTGTGGTGCCTGGGTGCATTGGGTTGATTGGTGTGCAGCCTTCAAACACTCATTTCAGTCTTCTGCTCAGTGCTGCTTTGAAAGCTTTCAGCCTTGGGTCACAAACAGGGTTTGGCATGTGCACGGACTCTGACCCAGAGTGCCACTGGCTGTGTTTTATTCTGCTGCTTCAACGTTTTTGATTCAGCTTCCTCCTGTTCTGTCTAGCTCAGCTGGTAGCCTGTGGCTGCAAGCTGCTGTCATTTGATTTAACCACTCACAAATCAGTTAAGTCAAAATTAATTAATGAATTCCTGTTTTCTTCCTCCTGAGCTCTCCTAAATAATTCGTTTTTAATTTACTCAAAGTACTAAAAACATTCGGCTTGACATTGTTTGTTCAAGGTGACTATGAAAATGGAACTGCTCAAAAAGCCATTTGGAGAATGGTACTTTTGAAATGCTTACAGAGTTGTTTTTAAATGCCTGGCTTTATTGTAGACAAGGGGGAAAATATAAGTCTTACTTTCAGAAGTGGTGGAAGATGAATAAGAAATAAATATGGCATAATATCTCCTTTCCCATATGGTTAAATGGCTCTTGGGGAAAAAAAAAATCAATTTTAAAAGTTGGACCTTACTGACTCTCCTAGAATTAAAAACACACTCAGCAGAAACCCATCAGAGCTGAAACCTCCCACTATACTTTTTCCTTTCTGAGACACACTGTAAGTAGAGAATGCACACACTACATCATTTTATGAAGCTATTAATTGTAGAGTCCCTACAAATTTTATTTGGCTTTCATAGAATAGTGTTTCTTTAAAGGAGAACAGAAGAAAGGTCTGCACAGCAGCAGGGGAGCCTGTAGCTCCTTGCATCTTGAGTTTCATAAAATCAACTTGACCTTTCAACAGTGCCAGGATGATTCCTGTGACAAATCAGCAGCAGAAGAGGAAATCAAGAAATATTAAAGGAGCTTTCAATGAGTGAATGTGAGCTTAGAGTCATACTTGGCCCCTATTGATTTATTTTTATTTAAGTAGTAGCTTAATCACAGTTGGTAACTGTAATTTTTCAAAGACAATTAATAGCTAAAGTTACTGAAAAATGAGTCAGATTTCCTGGGTAATTTGACACCTGAAGATTTTTTTAATCTTTGTTGTTAATCCAAGCCAGGTCAGCCCAGCCAGATGCTGCTGGAATCTGTGCAGGTTCTGTTCTGCTTTGATTCTGGTCTCACAGTTTGCATCATGAGTTGGCTGGAGATATTGCTGTAACTTTGCAATCCTTGTGATGAAAAGAAGGAAATGAGTGCAAAACACACTTAAAGATGAACATTATTTCATAGCACTTATGTTAAAGCATATTTTTGCACCTATCCACTTGTGCTTTAAACAGCTCTGCGTGATGTTTCAGCCACGCAGACGTTTGCAGTGGAGGTGTTAACACTTGTTCTGGAGTTTCTAAAGCACCATTTCTGTAGCATAACAGAGCAAATCTGTCTTCTGCAGAAGTGCTGTCTGTTTGGTAGTGCTGGTAAAGAACATGTCTTGCTGAGTAGTGAGGCTGTATGTAAATAGGGTCCAACATCTGCAGACAGGCATTTGCATTCGTTTCATTTTATTTTACTTTTTTTTTTTCCATGTACAAAAGGTAAAGATATTCAGACAGATGCTGGGGAGGAACATCTTCCACTGCTTCACAGATACTTTAAGACTCCTTCCCACGAAAAAGATGATTCTGTTTTTTCCAGAATTGAGCTCAGCCACTAGTGATATGATTTTTGATAAATCAAAAGGGAGGAAGTTAAGCTGTTCCTAATGCACAATGCTATTTTGTGGCTTTTATGCTCAATAAAGAGTAGGTATGTCTGACATCTTTGCTTTCTCAAACACTACTGCTCAGCCCTTAAAAGAACAGACTAACATTGAGACAATGAAGCCAGGCCTATGCACAAACAGTTCATCCCTCTGTAGCTACTCTCATATCCATATGATTTCCCCCTGGAAAACAGAACATCTGCTCATTTGAAAGGCTGTAACTCTACAAATTGCCCTCTAACCAAAGATGTTATAAATGGCAGTTGCTTTGTAGGAAACTTCAAAAGATTAATATTTTTTTAGTGTACTGAAATAAGAAGAAAATTATGACAAAACAGTATTTGTTTGTTTTTTCATGTTAAACACACATTTTACAATATTGTGTTCCTTGGGTGTTTTGCAAATAGCTTTGAACAAACATAATTATTTTTTTCTCTGTAGTTTTTCTATCCTGAAACCTTTAAAATTCCTATTTTTTTCTAATTAGAGATTCAGAAAGAAGGAGAATTCCATCAACATTTTGCCTTCAAAAGCCTAAAAAATCTTAAAGAACCTCTGATCAGTTACCTGCAACCATTTGTCTTCAACTTAAGCCGGTCTGAATCAATAGTAATTTCCTCTCCGTTTCTCCTACAGAACTAGGGTTAAAAGATGGAGAATTTGAGCTCTGGAGCTGTGCTGAAACTGTGATGCTTTTGTTTCACATGGTTGAGATGAGCTCTGTGTCCTTCTGTGTGGTTTCCACTCCCAACAGGCCACATGTGTGCTCAGGTTGCTCCATGGGCTCCCCTGTGCTGAGAAGGGGAGGGTGCCAATTCCCAACCCTCTTCCTCAGCTGTTACACTTCTGTCTCAGTGCAAAATGTTTTAAATTCTGTTACTTTCCACTGTTCCACCTGGAGTTGCCTGCACAATTCTTTCTCCTCCTTGGCTTTACTACCTGAACAATGAATTGGTAGCTGTTTGTCTTTATTCAAGAGATGTTATTTTACTGTGCATTGTCATTTTTTAGAGTGGTCGCATATAAATATTTTAAAAACATGATGGCAGTAATTGCTTGTGCTATTTATATTTTTGAAGTAAAGATAATTAGAAATTTTACCAGAAATAGTCCTTAAATAAACATTTGCATTAATAATTACTCAATGAAAACTAATTGCCTGTCACAGTGACGTGCAGCATGAGCCAATGCTTTCAGTGTTATAAATAGCAGGCTGTTCCCATAACATATGTTGAAATCAAAAGCACTGAGTAATGAAAATCATGCATGGTAAAGAGAACAGGATGGTAGAAGTTCTGCAAAACAACCTTAATGTAGCACAGATTCTGACTTGACAACTGCAAAACACTTCACTGCAGTGGAGCAGATTCCCGACTGGCATAACCTGCTGTACTGTCATCAGAGCTGATAACCAGCAGTTTAGAATTTGGGTGGTGATTCTGAAGGTGCTGTCACACATGTCAAAGTGCTTTGAGGTACATTCTGTAGGGCTTCCCACATTAGGATGCTCAGCTCTTTACAGCACTGTTGCTTTTATATGTACCCAGAGTTTGTATATAGTGGCAGAGATGTGTGTCTGTATGTCCAGGTGGAACTTCTTGGGTGTGCTTGGGCATGAAAGAGCATTTTATGAACCTTTCTTATTGCCCTTGTCAATATGAAGCACACTCCAAAACCTGAAAAATCTGTTGGGAAGGACTCCCACTGGTTTCAGAAGCTGAGAATGCTCTTGTGTTATTGGGTTTTCCCAGAATGTTCTTCTGCTGCAGTATTTTGTTCTAAGTGTGTGAATCATATTCACAGAGCTGGCATATCCCAAGTTCAAATGGGTTACAAGCTACTGACTCCATTATTTTATTGTCAGTGGGTCAAGAGGTTACAATCCCAAATGAAAATAGTGTACAGGCTTAATACTTGGAGCAAACCTTGAGCTATGTTCCTAAATATCTCTTCTGGTAAGGACTTTGCTTGAAAAAAACCAACAAAACCAAACCAAAAACGAAATGAAAAAAAACCCAAACCAAAACAATCCCCAAACAACTAACTGACATATTAAAAAATACCCTTTATTCTTCCTATTGAGCAATGTCTTTCTAAACTGAGTTCCAGAGTTCATCTGGGCATAGTGATTCCCCACCAGAACATCTTAGAGGGAACATTAAATTCCTTGCCCTTACAGTATTGTTAACTTTGTTTAGCCTTGTTTAATCTTTTGTGTAAAAATATGTTGAAGTTTGACATTGAGCTAATAAATGTATGAATATAACCTTGTAATGATGCATAATAATAAGCTCTAATGGAAATATGCATCTCTACTTTTTAAAGAAATAGATATATTTCCTGATGGGTGGTATAAGCTGACCCATTTAACTGTTCTGTCAGATAATAGATTCAGAATTAAAGAGAAATCACTCTCTAGGACAATCCTCTAAACTCTGTATGGGTGAAATATTCTGAAAAATTGAGGCTTTGCAGGACTATGGCCTTAATCTTTCCATAGTTCTGTATTTTCTGACTAATGTCTGAAAGGTATTTAGATCATCTCCTGACAAAAATCTCATTTTTACATCCATGTATATTGCCCTTAACTACTGTGGTCTATCTGTTGTCACACTGTCTCACAATAACTGTTTGCATTATAACTGGGGATAGAGCAGGAATACAATAGACAGGAATTTTTTCTTTTTTTTTTTTTTTTTTTGTTTTTTTTTGTCTGGGCAGCCTAAATAATAATGCCAGCCTACCTTACTTAGAAAAAATCTCTATGTCTTTTGTGACAACCAGTGAGATTATAGACTTACAGAGCAGCAGATCTTGGCAGAATAATTGAAAACCTAGTTGGGTTGATTCATATTACGTTGTAAGATTGCAGACGATAAGAGATATCTCCCATTTCCAGTGAAATACCTCAGTTAGGATTTAAAGGTTGGCAAAAGAAATCACTTTTTTTCTCAGATAGGATGCTTGATCCAAGTAAAAAAAGCATCAGCACCCTTATTATCCATATTTTCATCACTGTGTCAATCACAGGAATGAATTACATCGATTGTAAAATGAGCCACAGTCTGCATTGTGGTTCTCCTGTGATCTGTCCTAGCATGTACTTGCTAATACCACCCTATTCAAACACTCCCTCCAGGTCCTGGTTGTACTGTAGATATCTAATTCAATTACCTTTACAATGGAAACCCTAACTCTGTATATTTGACCTTACATCGGATCCTCCACAGGTGAAAGTTTCCACAACTCCATTGAAACAAAAATAAAAATACTAAAAAGATATAAGATATAAAAATAAGGCATTCCATTAAAAAAGCCCTACTAAATAATTTCTCAGTTACATTCAGAAAGTACACTTCACAGTAATGACAAGAGTACTTACCTTTGATTAAGAAGCACAGAAGTTTTCATGAGGATCCTCTTTGCAATAGATGATGTGGTATTTATTAACCACAGATTTTATTTAACTTTTTTTTCCACTGTACCTTTTTACCATTGTAATATTGACTGAATGTGTGGAATGCTGTTTATGAGTAGTAAGTTGTAAGTCACACATGCACTGATGGCCCACGGGACTGGCAGTTTGTTCAGTGGTGTTGGGAACTCACTGACAGAGAGAGAGTCAAGGCAGTGTTTGATGCTACATAACAACACATGTGTAACCCATAAATGAAATACTGTAAACTGTGTTGAATAGCCATATAATGGGAAAGAGAGGTGTTCTCTGTCATTATCTCCACATTTGGTTATGTAAACACTGCACAAGTGCAGAAATATGATTAAACCCACTGGGCTTCCTGCCAGTACATTTGCTCTTTCCCTTTATGTGGTCTTGTACACCTTATTACTCTGCAGAACTCCCACTGGCATGTGTGTCACTGATACATGCTCGTGAAGGTGAGGAATACACCATCAGGAAGGATAATTATGGCTAATACTCCATGCTTTTTTAGTTATATTTTTTTACTACTCTTTTTCCATAAGGTAGAGCAGAGTCCTATTAGATTCATCATCTGAGCTTAGAAGCTGCTTAGGAAAGTTGTGTGGGTTTGAACCATGGAACATAAAAATGGAGGTGTACCTGTGGATTTTGTGCTGTTCTCTAGAATTTACCAATTTTTTTGATCATTTGTTACAAAATGCAGTCACAAAATGTAAATGGATAGAATAACAAAACTTCAAGCATACACGATGTACCACTAATGAATGATATGAGATTGAAAGGAGAGAAATGTGTAGTTTTGCTCTATTCTTTTTCAGTCCTGCTGGAATAAAGTATTAGGAACTCCCAGGAACTGAATGTTTGTAAAAATACAGCTTTGACACATTCATATCAATAACAGAGGCAGTCATTTCCTTTCTTCCAAAATCTACAGACCATGACAAAGCCAGAAGGTTGCTGAGAAATACCCTGGGAGGGCAGAAGCTGTAGGAAACTGTTTCTAATAAATTCCAGACTGAATTAAAAAGTATTGCAGTCCTTTAAAGGATATTAGATACAGTCTATCAGGCATACCTCCAGTAATCTTGATGAGGTTTTGTGCCATATTCAAAATAATAAAACAGAGGCAATATAGCATCTAACTGCAAGAGGAATTGACTTGGTTTCTAAAAAAGTTGTTTTGACTTACAAGGACTTGGATTTTCATTCAGATCTGCTCCTGGTGTGTTGAAAGATTGCTACTGATTTCCTTGGTGTGTTGAGAAAAGCCTTAGTGATTTGTTTGTAGCTGTAAGGAGCAACTTTGTGTAGACAAACTGACAATGCTTTAGTCACAGATTAGCACTTTATACAAGTGCCAGTATAAAGTCACTGTCCTTTATGCCAGGAGAGGGGTGGAGGGAATCTCTAGAGAGCTGTTGATGACCTTCAGTGTGAAATCATTCTTCTGTCAGCCTGTAGGAAATTGGCTATTGGAAGTTCTAAGATGTCCCTTTTGGGTCTCACAGAAACCTCGTATGACTTGTTTTGTATCATTTTTGACAATAACTTAATTTTATAGTTTAATGGTGTAGGATGAATATAATTTGGAGTAAACAATTTAGCTGACCACTTCCTGCCAGAGCTCAGATACAGTGGCAGTTCCTGAGCCTACATAGCCAGAATTCACACCAGATAAATAAATACTCCAAGTGTTCTTTTGAATAATACACAGAAAGCCTAACAACATTACTTGCATGTGTTTCACACTCTCTTAAAGCAGTTTTTTTGTCTGTGCTGTGATTCAAATAGTTGATACTAAGCTTACATTGGCAAAATAATTACGAAGGATAGAAGTGTGTCAATTAGAAATCCTTGATGATACCTTGGATGTACAGAGGCTTGTAAATGGGTGGTAAGTTGCATTCTATAGCCCTGCATTATGAATAGCCCAATTGTAAGTAATCCAAATTTCAAAGCACAGGCTGGCCTGAGGAGGTGTACACAAGTGATTAGAATTTCAAAGACCTCAGAATAAACACCAGCTCTTTGATGGGATAATTTATGCATGAAGTGGCAGGAAGAGCTGTCTGAGTTGTTCTTGGAAAGTTCACACGGAGCAGCGTTCGGGCCTTAAAAATAAGTTTTGATATTTTATTACTGGTATGTGAACACAGTATGAGAATTTACAGAATTAAGGCATTGACCAAGGTTCCCCAATGAAAAATGTGCTGAGGGCTGTCAATACTTTGAGATTTGTGCAAAAAAGGACAAGTAGTACCAAAGAAAAGAATGCCTCATTAGTTCAGAAAAAATTTAAATATGATTGTTCCCCTTGAGGAAGAAATTTTTTGTGAAATACTAAAATATTAGCTGTAAAAATTATTTTCTGCTTTGAATGTTTGAGTGGGGAGGAAAACTGGGTGGGGTGCTCTGTCCTTCAGTCTACTTTTGAGATATGTCCTGGTTTCTCTTCAGTTTCTGTCTGTGTGTAAAGCTACACTTTGAGATCTGAGGATACAAAAGAGTAAGTCTGGAATCACAAAGCACTAGATAACCTATTTTCAGCTGTTTTATGTCTGTCTGTCTCACCCAAGTTTTTTATAATGTTGAACATCATCTTGGAAAATAAGTGCTCAGAAATCAAAGTGTTGTAGAAAATGTGGAACTTCAGTGACTTTGACCTCAAATTTTTGGTCAGGTTGGGACCACATTTTGTAACCAAGAGGTGAATGAATTTTAGACAGGGTTGTATGATGTTTTTACAGTCTTTGAAATCAAATTTCGTGCTTCATCTCCCAAGAATACCAGTGATTGATACAGTTCTGAGAGATGAATACGTTGAGTGATGTTCACATCTTCCTTTTAAACTTGGGGGAGTAGGTATTGTCAATGCTAATTCTACCAAAATAGTGGTTTACTGCAATACTGTCTCTTTTCAGTGCTAAGATAAAAGCTGCCCATTTTTTTCCTGAAATACATATACAAAACCAGTGTAAAATGATAATAGTAGAATTCTTATAATTCATATTTATTTATTAGACAGAATTTACATAAATAATCTACCAAGCCCAAGCAGTGATTAAAGGACAACAGATGCAGCAATTTAAACTGTCCTTAGAACTATGTGTTTCTATCTCAAAAGGATATCTTTGCTCTTGTTAGACACTACAAATACTGCTGGAATCATCACATCTTTGCAACTGGTAACCCTCAAAGCAGTTTTATATCAGTGCAGTGAAACTGCTGCCTACCCAGCAGAGAATATGTAGCCCAGTATTCAAAACCATGGCCAAAGAAAGGGCAGAAAACACACTCTCAGTGACATTCAGCCCCTGGGAGTCAGTCAGTGCTCCATTCCTGTCTCTCAGAAGCTTCAGAAGGTGAACAAATGCAGTTACACCTGTGTGTTCACTCAATATGGTTTTTACCACAACTTTGGTTTTCTGCTATCTGAAGAAATTCATATGAATTTCAGGACTGAACCAGCAAGGGTGGTTGTGACTACTCTGCCAGAACCCAGGAAAGATTCTGTGGCCTTTTAGAACACCTTTATTTGAGAAAGCAATTGCTGAAGCATTGCTTTACTATGGTATTCAAGAGTGTTTACCAATCTCTCCTCCCATGGGCATTTCTGCAGTATGAATGAATTCCAAAATACACTCTGGTTATAGTTGATCTTCTGTTATTCGTTAGTGTAACAAAATTTTCTGAACTTTAAAACCTCTTATCACTGTTCTGAACTTCAGGTGTCAACACAGAAAAAAAGAGAAATGTCATAAATTCTTTGGAGGAAATTCCTTTGTGTCAGCACAAGCATAAAGTAAGATTATAGTTTTAGAAGAAGACTTAAAAAATTGGTTAACATGCTTGCCTAATGGTAATAACATTTTCTTATTTGTGGACCAGATTTTGCCAGAATGCAAAAAAGAGAACATCCATCGAAAATTAGCAAATAAGTTGAACAAACAAAATCTTTTAGCTATGGAGCTCACTGCTACAGGATATTATCCAAGTAAACAAGTTAATGTACACACCCACACATTAAACCCTAAATAATCAGAGAAAGTAAAAGATTTTATTTTTTTTTTAGTTTTGGCATGTCAGCCAATAATTATGTAGTGTCAAATCCTTTCTCTTCCCTTTTATGTTTTAAGAACTAAATAATGGGACAATGGCCAAATAAGACTACTGATCTGATGCAAAGAGACATCTGTGTTCCTTCAACAGAAGTAAGAAGTTCCCTTATAGGAAAGACCAAACCTTTGAAGGGAAATTTAACATGGATATTAATCCACTCAGTGAGCCTGTGATATTCTTGCTTACTTAGATAATTTGACCTTCAAATTTCATCTTTGGATTACTTTGCTTTCAGGCCAGTGTGTAGGATTATTTAAATGCATACAGCTGAAGAGATGACTAAGGTAGATATCTTGGGTTTTTTAATTAATTAACATTTTAATCGAAATATTATGCATAGATATACGTCAGAGGAATTCCAGGGCACTCTTCTCTTCACAAAGCAAGCCCTGTGTCTTTGATGGAAATGAGCCAACATGTGTTTTCGTCCTAATGAAATTCTTTTTGTCAGCTCACTAACTGGTGAATAATTTAAACCTTGAAGAATACAAGTCAAATGATTTCTCTGAACTGATTCAGAAAAGGGGAAACAACCACCCCTTCAGAGACTGACCCTAAACAGGTGTGAGTGCAGGGGAAACATTTCAAAGACAGAGGTTGACATGTTTTTGAATGACAGATCAGTGCATTTTGAATAAACACAAAAATCATGTTGCATGTGGATTTTGAAACACCAGTTGGCTGCTTTTAAGCATTTAGATGTGTTATTTCTGTCTTCCCTTACATCCTGTTTTCTTGCAGAATGCCATTTATTAGAAGACTGTCCAGTAAGAGAACAGATGACTTTGTTTCATCAGCTTGAACTTGCACACAGGTTTTTTTTTCTTTCAGAATAGCCTTTGATTCTATCTGTTCCATTTATTCTTTGCTCCACAGACAGAATCCATCAACTCTATACCATAAGCATGTATGTGCACCCTGTGTGCTGTCCTGACACAACCTTTTCCTGTAACTTTCTAAATTATAGTGGGGCTTATGAAAAAATGTTGAGATCTGCAAGAATTTTCCCACGTCAAAAGAGTTCAGAACCAAGCTCATAATCTACTCACTTCCTCCTGAGTTCTGTTTGGAGTCACTAAATAATACTTTTACTGTTCTGTGAGTAAAACAATTTAAGGTGGATAAATACATGCACACACATATGCAAATAGGACCTACAAGAGTGAGTCAGAAATTAAAGAATTTTCCCTGGAAGTGTTATTGTCAAGTTGAGGAGCAAGGATTGAAAAATCACTTCTAAAATAGAGGCATCTGAACAGAAAGCTTAGAGCGTGGATCTGAATGCTTGGATTAGTAGGTGGATATTTTCAGTCACTGTTGATGGATCTTCACTTTTACAGTGACAATAAGAGAACAATGTTCAGCACTTGTGGGATTGGTACCTAAATGTTCAAAGCTCAATTTAAGCATCTAGATGTCTCATTAATAGCCTCCTGTTGCATACATTATAATTCCCCAGCCAAGTACAATATTCCTCTGAGGTGTCCTTTGTGGCTGCTCTCTGTGTGATGGTCTACCTTGATGTAAATGGTTCATCAGGCAAATGGCTTTCTTGAAACTCTTGAGAGATTTGATAGAAATGGGAGAATAAAGGCCATGTTCAATGACTGCTGAAAGTTACAGACCAAAAGTACTGTGAGGTGAAGTGGGAGGATGAGGATATACCATCCTTATCAAGTGTGCTGCATAACTTGTAATTGTGGCACCTTCAGCAGCGAGGTTTGAAAATGAGCTCTGAAGTTATCTTATAAATGGAAGTGGCAGAGGCATTTCCTTTTTTTGTGTGGTTTTCTTTTCCTTTCAATTTTAGGGCAACAAATCATTCATGTGTTGCTCTCATGGAAATACCTAATTTCTATATGGAGCTATTACAACTGCACATTCACACTAAGTGTTTAATCATCTGACCTTTTAAAACGAAACCCTGAAAATTGTATGCATTAGGAATCATGCACTAAAGACAAAATTCTGGATATTACAACCACTAGTGTCTGTCTTTGCAATTATAGCTTATCTTTAGAGAAAGAAATGTGAGCTTGGCTATGATTTTCACTGGTTATGATTTAAGATCATTAAAATTACTCATCTGAATCTGGAATGAGGCAAGACATTACTGTAAAATACACAGTGAGTAAGGTTTTATTTTTGTCTGGAAGTAGGTAGGAAAATTTAAAATCTTTTTGTTTATTAAAATCAACGGCTTTCCTTGCTGTTCTTGGTGAGGTAGGGTGAATATTTTACAGGACCATAAAAGTATCGAATTCTTTTTAGTAGCTGAAATTGTGTTCAATAGAAAAAAGTATCATGGTCGGTTTATTGTTTGACAGAAAGAAGGAGTTGTCCTACTTTGGGTGTATAGTAGAATGTCATTTAATCAATCACAGAGACCCTTTTACCCATCTTATAGCTCAGCAATAAGAAATATAACCATCTATCTAATTTACAAGGTTGACACATTGACCTTATTTCATAATCTTTAACAGACTGTTCCAAATTTTGACTTTTATATTCTCACACCTGCAGAAACATTTGCTCAAATAATTTCATAATTACCACCCTACACCATCTGTATGCACTGCCAAATCCTAAACTAAAATCACAGCTCTTTAAACATTCTCTTTCCATGTTATCATTGCATTTAATGCTAACACTCATTTTAAAAGACAATAAAACATGAAACTGCATGGTTCAGCTACAATTTTATACTCAACATTGCAGTACAATTGTGGTTTAGAATGTTGTGCAAAGTGTAATGACTAAAAAGTTCTATTGTATAGCAGCTAATCCCGTAGATGTGATAACAAGCCTATTCCCCCTTGCATTCAATGCACTATCTTTTTTCCTTGATACTACAACAAAGAAAGCAATTAACAGATTATTATATTAATGGGCCACAGTTAAACCTGTGCAGTGCCAAATTAATATTTCAAGCAACTGTCTCAATATATTTTATAAGAAAAGACAGTAAACCTTTGGTTTTAGAAGAATTAGCGTAGTAATCCTGAACTATAGCGAATGAATGCAGTAACCATGTGTACTAAACTAGATAAATGAACAGTAAAAGGAGATAACATATTTTTAAAAATGTTTTTCTTTCCCAAAGCTAAATTATAAACAGATGTTGGGATGACCTTCTCTCATGGCAGAAAAATGCCTAAAAAGGTTCTGAGCATTGAGTACAACTGGTTCCTGAATTGGTGACAGGATTATCTCAATAGCAATTTCTGTTTTCTAATTTATTCCAGTGAGGTGTTGCAAAATCTTGGAAACTTTGCCACAGGATGTAGGTTGTTTGAAGTGCTCACCTTTCACAACAGTAGAGTTTAGAATCCGTGTAGGTGCACAATGGAGGTGAACAAGGTCTGTCTCAAATTCTGGCTGGGCTGAAACTTCCCAGTAGGCTTGATTACCATGTTCTCACCACAGAAGAGCTTCAAACTGAGAATAATTACTCACTTCTTCCTCTATGGTCAGGGTGGATCCACATTTGTCTTACTTCCCTGCCTGTTATAAAACCAGCAAATTCAGGAATTAATATTTTCTATGCAAGCCTTATAAGGATATGCAAAATACTCATCTTTCCATATCTGTGATGCTTATGAGACCTTACAGACATGCTCATGCCTGTCATCACAGCCATGCCAGATATTGCTCTGCAGTCCAGTTTAAGTGTCCACACAGGAACCAGCCTTAACTTGAACTAGTGTTAAAGAGATGGTTCAGCAGCTTACAGCTCCAAAGAACACCCTTTATTTTATGGGTGGGTTGTGGGAGGACATGAATTTCAAAACTGGAGGCAAAACTTAGCTGCAAGTGTCTCAAAACTTGTACAAGGACTGTTCACATTTACTTAATAAGCTGTTTGTCGTGCTTGAAAAGGATAAACAAAACTATGACTAATACATAATTTTATTCAGTTTAATAAATCCTGGGATTCATTTTCCCATTTAGAATGATGTTTCTAACATTAGAACCAATAAATTTTCTAGAAAGTACTCTTAACAGAATGATTTGACAGTGTTCAGCCAAATAAAAAAATATAAATCTTGCTCTTTATGCCAATTAGTTGAGCAAGGTACCGCAAAATCCTTTTCTTCACAGAATGTGATGTATTTCAAATCACTTTAAACATTTTTCTAAGGAAAATTAATTTTTTTTTCACTATTTTCCCTAAGAAAATGTAAAATGGCATAAGCTGAGTAATATTTCTTGGTTTTTTTCCAAGTGTTTAGCTATGAAAAGCCCATTTCAGTATGAATTAAAAGCAGTTGGTGGTTCTTCAAGGGGTCAGTAGACTAAAATCCCCAGTTTCAGCACTGGAAATTCCAGTCAGTAACCTATCCTAATTTTTCTCCCCTTTTCAGTAGGCTTTTTGCCTCTTCTGTCAAAAAGTGTCATCTACTCTTGTTCTCCAGTCTCACAGAAATGCTCTGAATTTTGTCTGGCTATGGATAAAACATCAAATTAAAGTTGTGAATTCACAACACATTTTGGGAAACAAATCTGGGTTAAAAACCAAACGATCTGATCCACAGGTTTTTTTTTATTTTAGATAATCATTAAGTAATTCTACCATCACTACACATCTGTGTAAATTGATGTACACAAAGAACTTTTTTTTTCTTTATGTAGAGATGTTTCTACATAGGTCCAGTCTTAGCCATACCAGGAAAAAGGAAGATTGAGAGGACATATTTATCTGATAAATAAAATACATCTTTGAGCAACTGCTGGAGTGGAAAGGATTAGCAATTCAGAAGATGGTATTTCAGGCTTTAAGAAGGATAAAGAATAACATAACAAGGAAATATTTTATCTCCTTGACACAGTTGACAATCTGGGGAATCACCACAGAAGATCAAACATGAAAATAATTGGCCTTCCAGAGCCTGCTGAAGGGTCTGACTTTATAAAATGCATTCACTCTTTTCTTAAAGATCTGTCTGCAAGACACAGTTCATGTTTTTCAAATTACAGAAAAAGCTCACCAACCCTGGAAATGGTAAGAATGCAAGATCACTTCATGAAAAATGCTTTAGTTATTGAGATGGGATATATGGATTAAAAATAACCTGTGGGTGAAGGGAAATTCTGTGAGGAAAAATATGGAGACAAGCCTAAAAATCATCTGTTGAAATGTTTAGAGGGTAAAGGATCTTTGGGTCCATAAAAGTTGAGTTCTCTACATACCTGGTAGTACCTGCCCACAGTGCTAATGGATTATGAAGGTCTGGGGCTTTTTTCATTTACCAGAAATACAAAAGAACTGAAGGCTAACTAAGGAATTATTATTTAAAGCTGGATTTTTAAATGGAAGGATTCTATGAATATGAAAGCCATAGGATCCCCTCAGGGAGTTTATTCTAGAGTTTCTTGCTTTCTATCTATTTTTCAGAACAGATAATACAATATCATGGTGTATTAAAGCAGTAGTATCTATTTCTATAACTTTATCTAACTTTATCTAAGTTAGAAATCAGTAGTCATTTAACTGGTTGACCAGTATCTTTCTAGGAAATAAAAGCAGTTTTTCTTGTATTGCAAAAGTCTCCAGGGGAGAGGTCTTGAATTTTTGAATTAATGAGAAATAAGCTCCATTCTGATGTTGTGCAGCAGGTAGAGCTGGGAGTCAATGTAGCAAATAGCACAGGCAGAATTCTCATAACTGAGTATGAAATTTTGCATTAAGATAATTTCCTCATTAGCATTTGGACCATCTAGCATACAGATGCTAATCCTAAAATATCTTTCACAGAGTTTGCCTCATTTATGAGTTCTGGTAAACAGTAAATCCAATGAATTCATTGTGTTTATACAGTGGAGGTTTTTAGATTCAGTATATCCAATTACCAAAGAGAATGCAGTTGGGAAAACATTCTATATTAAAAAAAAGACTGTTAAATTATGTTATTTCATGTCTTGCCACCATCTGTAATATCACAGGATTCCATGCAAAGAAACTCTTCTCAAATCCCATTAGTAGCTTGGCTTATCCATGTCTCTGAGCTCAGAAAGCCAAGAACCAAGAATGTCTCTGATGAAGCTGCCTTATGTCTAATTAACTGAGGATAAAAAATGAGTTTCTAATATTGACAGTTCTACACCAACTTTAGGAAAATTGGCAAGACTGTTCAGATTATCTGAACAGAAAAAAAAAGAAAGGAATATGCAGGACAAGATGGTCACTTAGCAAGCTAGTAGCCAGACTGGAAGGCTGTGTGAAAACTGACATTTTGAAATACAGCCAGAAAGAAATAAATGGAAGAATGTGTGGTTAACAAATATATGATCTTTGCAGATGATGCTCTTCAGAAAACATGTGTGTACCTTTCAGCCTTTTAGCTGAAAAGCTTCACTATTATTTTTTTCTAGGGGTTGGATTTTAGATAGCAGGACGGAGCAAACAGGCAGAGATTTTTAGTAAGGTTTAGTTGTGCAGTTGCAGTATGACCGTTCTCCAACAGCAACAATCCTCATCATCTGTCTCAAACAAGGAGAAAACTTAGTTTTGCTACAATTGCCACTTAGAAAAAAAAAGCAGAGACCAAGTGATGCTCTGTTTGTGGAAGCAGACATACACAGCAATTAAAGAGTGCACCTCTAGTTGTTTATACTAGAACATTTGTAATGTTTCTTGTTTTAGGTAAAAGTTTTACAGCTAATTATGAGGGCATGAGAAATATTATGTTCTGTTTGTGTGATGTCTTTCCCCTGCAGATTTATAGTGTACTCTTGGATCTGGGAGATTCATTGCTTATCAGAGGATATGTTGAAATAAAAATTTAACTATATTCTTAGTAAAAATCAAGTGGTTGCAGCCTGTCTGTGAATGGCAGTACCATGATCTTGCAGCCATGCTCAGATATGTGACTAGATTAAGGTCTCTTTGCCTGGCAGAGAAAAGCATCCCTACCTAACAGCACCTCAGCTCTGTTACTGTGCTTCCATAAGGTCTGGGCAGCAGGAGAGAACAGGGAATGCTAAACAGGGAGTTCCTGCCTCTGCAATCTGGGCAGGGAGAGAAAGACGACTCAAGATCTGTGTCTCGTTGTTTCTCTTCCATAAATCCATCTCTGGATATTGATTATTAAATCTACATATACTCCTATCCTGGAAAAGGAGCAAGCATATATAGCTGGTGTGCAATCTCTTTTTATTCAGGCATGACAGCCTGGCTTCCACTGCTTGTTGAACCAGGGGTATTTGAGGCAAAGAAAAAACCTCTCTCCTTTTTTTTCTGAGGCTTACCTAAATAAATTTTTGGTATTTTTCATCTGCACTGTAGACCCGAGACAAACTTTTGGTAGTGCTGAGCTTGTGACTGTCGTGAGACTCACGATCCCACGGGCCATGGCAGATGTCACCCTGTCAGACATTTACAACCAGGATGGGCCAAAGTAATCAAATACAACTGGGCAGTCTCTCACACACCTCTTCCTTGCCATTTCTGCAATGGCTACAAAATGGGGTATCTGGGGTATTTCAAAAGGAGAACAGAAGGTCAAGTCAGATGTAAATATGATTTATAAGGTTGGCTTTTCTTTTCATGGGTAATAATCATGTAATTGCTGTAAAAAACCCCCACACAACAGCTTTCTACTTTTCCTCATTTATAGCCTTACTTTTCATCTAGAATGCAATAATTTTCAAACCACAGTTCCTTTCTATGGTATTTTTATGAAACCGGAATGCTGTATTGTTCTTTGATCTGACAGGTAATCTTTCAGGCAATAAATTGCTGTTCTCTTTCAGCCTAGGTGCCATTCTCTCATGTGATCTCAAATAATGACTAATTTAGTAAGCGAGTACTTAGAGTGTTTCTCACCTTGAAGCTGGTAGTCTCAAAAGAAGTCTCTTGTTTGGCTTCTCCCCTGTTGATCATCCTGCAGTATTTCCATTTTGCAGCAACAGTTATTCCACTTTGATTATTTTGACAGTATAGAAATATTTTCTGCTTGAATTGGACTAAGAAGGTTGCAAATGCAAAGGTTCAGTGTACATTTCATTCTCTTTTTTATAATCAAAAATAATCTTCTACTCCCTGCATAACTCTGTACACTCAATGAGTAAGATAACAATCCATGTCAGGAAGTTTATTGGATTATAGTTTAAGTGTATCAAGGATATTTTTTCAGTTCAGAATTCTGTAACAGTAGAAATTCTGTTACACTGTGGTCATAGTACATTATAATTTCTCTGCATAAATACATTTCTTTTTCTTATTTTTTTTTCTCCTTCGTAAAAACCTTGTGGGAAGAAAGACAGGTAGACAGGCCTGATAACTTGTCAAACAGGCACTGGAGAGAGGGAGAAAAAGATACTGTTTCATTACAAAGAGAGCATATCCAGAAGATCAAAGCTCTAAGACAGTTCCTGTATTATCAAAATCAGACTTTCATTATAATTATAAAAAAAGTGAAGGGGGAAAATGCTGAAAAAAGGTCCATTACAGTTCATTAGAAAATGCTGTACCAAAGTCTGGGAATTCCTGTCTTTTTAGTACCTTTATTGAACATAATGTTTCCTAAATTATAAAAATCTGAATAATTGGCTAAAAGCATTAATGAGTTCTTGGGGAACTCTTGAACGTGAAAGATGAAAATGAGGCTCAAGAAAATCTGTTTCTGAAACTTTACTCATTAAAGTAACCTTGTTTCTGGGTGAGTAACTCTCCACCAGTCTTTATACACTGCCAGGCCTGGAAGAATGAACTCTTAGTCCTTCTCATATGAACTCCATAGAACGGATTTTAAGGGAAGTGCATTCAGTCATGAAAGCAAAGACTGGAGAACATTAGAAAAGGGTTCTACAATATATACACCCTTGCTGAGACAGCTCCAAATCCATCTCCTACCCCACCTATCAGCACTTTGCAGGGTGGGGGAAATCACGGGGTTTATGGGTGGATTTTTATGGGTACTTTTTGTGCAGTATTTTCCACGTTGCTGGGGTTGCAAGTCCACAGCTGTGATTCCTCTGTGTGCTCGTGTTCACAGAGCAAACGAATCCCTAAGTAGTGAGTCGTGTAATAGTTAGGGCTAGAAAATCAATTTGTGGCTAGGAAGGGTGAGTTTCTGTGGTAGAGGGGAGCACTGGGGATAGAATTTCTCTTTTGCTTCCCTCTGGCAAGCTGAAGCACAGGCATGGTTAGCTGAGATGGAGTGGGAGCCACAGCACCTGGGCCAGAAAGAGAAATCAGAGCACTGACTTTGCTAAATAAACCATAGGAGGGCTGGAATAAGGAGCCACACTTCAGGAGGTGACTAATGTGTTTTTCCTCTGAATCTGACAGGATTGACTGTTCTGTCCTCTTGCTGTTTTGATCTCTTTAAAAATTAACAGCTATGAATAGAAATAGATGAAAGACTAGCGAGCAGTTTCCCAGTTTCAAACAGGCAGATTCATGGGTACGTTTTTATTTGTCTGAAGCTGAGGAAATGTTGCTGATTCCCTTTAGACATAAACTTCTTTAAGTTATATTTGTGGACCAAAAAGGGGCTTTTATTTTTATTTAGGCTCCCGGATAGTGTTTACTCTGTGTATGGATGTCAAAATAAATTTTGTGAAAAATCAAGTCTGCGGGGATCAGCACCTGGCTTTATTTGATCACTGAATGATAGATGACTTAGCAAACATAGAGCAGAGAGGTCTAGAGGAGCTCATGGAGACATAAAAGCCCTGTGAAAATAAGACATTCTGGAGATTTGGTGTAATATCAGGACCATGCTTTTTGCCATCTATTCTTTACAGCAACTCATGCAGTGGTCAAGGTCTGATAAGTATTTTGGTCCTGCAAGCAGTAATAGTGAACTAAAAGCCTTTTCAGATCAGGGATGGTGCCTCTTCACTCCTTTTTCAGAAATGCTCTGAAAAAAGGGACAATAACTGTAGTCTCACAACTTCTTAGCGAGATGGGACACAAGAATGTAAAACCCCCCTAAAGATCTGATATACACTTTATGGCAATTCCCCTGTTTTGCCAGATGTTTTTCAGTTTTGTAGTTTAAAAGATTTTAAATGGTTTATGAGTATCCTGGAGGTCTTTCATTATGTGCTCTTGTATAGTATTAATCCATAGCACAGATCCAAATTGGATCCTGGGAAAGCTACTGCCCTTCTTATGTTCCTTTAAAGATTGAGGGGAGAAAACTATCTTAATCTTTACTCTTTTCTGCATGGTCTTTCAGGGTTACCTTTTCAAACTATACTGCTTTTTAAGTGTTTGTCTCCCACAGAGGATATTATTCTTTTTACGATGATATTAACATAGTTAAAAATAACATGTAATTTGATAAAATTCCTAACGTATTTCTATCTCTAACAACACACAAGGCAGAATTGCTTTGGAGAAAGAAGACAGGAGTGTTTGTTTTCTCTTTATGTTTACATATAAAGTCTTTATTGACAGAGCTTGTTTGGTTTTTTTCAAATGTTTGTATTCAGCAGCTTGCTTTCCGATCCTCTGCCATGATGCACTGTGAATTGTAATGAAGGAATCGCTAAACTGAATAAATCTTTGGGTCACAAGTACAAAAATAATGACCTTTTTAGGTCATTACACACAATGCTCAAGTTGCAGAATATGAGTTAATATGAGTTAATATGAGTAAGAGAAAGTGCTCTTGTTTCTGGAGCCACCACCTTGGGCTCTGCAGTCACCTGAACTGGTGGAGACCCAGACCATGACTTTGGCATTGCTTAAATCTGAGGTAAATTCAGTCCTGTCTTTCCAATTGCCAAGGCTACACCATCTCCCTGACTCCCCTGTGCTCACACCAGCACTTGTGTGGCCACCTGGGGAGCTGCTCCAGTCCTCCCAGGGGATGGGAACGGGATGCTTGTTTGGGTCTCTGGATGGATGCTCCTCTTCAGCAGCATTCTGGGGTAATGCCAGATTGAAGTGGATATGTAACCATGGTTTCATGTTCTTAGGGCCAAGGATCTGTAAGTCAATTACCAAAATAGCCATTTCACAGTTCATTTTACCGTGTTCATTTGCAAACATATGAAAAATCTTCAGCCAAATGGAATTTCCTGTTTTAATCAGGTTTCCATGCAGCTGTACTCCAGAATGCCTCTCTGTAGCAAGTAGTTATAAAATATAGCTATAAAATCAGCTTTATTAACCATAGTAAGGCTGTGAAAATAGCTATTTACTGTTCAAATATTTTTGGGTGTTTTTTGTGGTTTTTTTGTTTGTTTTTTTTTTTTTTTTTCAGATATTTGCAAATCTTTCTTAAGTTCAAGTGGTGGGCGAGGTGAAAAAATTTTTTTACCTGCTCAGCTGCTAAACTCCAGCTCCTCTGTTTGTCCTGCAAAATTATTTAAATTATTCATGGCTTCATAGATCTGAAAATCAGAAGGGACCATTATGATCTTGTAGTCTGACCTTCTGCACGACACAGGCCAGATTTCCCCCAGTAGTTCCAATATTGTCCCTATAACTAATGCAGTGTAGGAAGATATTCTGATTTTGTTTGCACTTGTATTTTAAGTATTTGAAGGGCATGTCTAAAGTCAAACTCTGCTGGATAAATGATTTCCTGCCTCATCCTTTTAAACTGCTTGGACTACTTATCTGGAACTTTCATAGTTCTGTTTGGTTTTCATTTGTTGTTGTTGTCATGCACCTTGTCTTTTAATGGTAAGGACAGATGCATGTGATTTTAGGTTCCTTGTTTCCATCAGATATGAAGATTTGTGGCTACATTATACATTTGTAGGTCTGAGCCTACTTATTTTGTGCCTCAGAAACACAAAGCTGCCAAAATAGTGTTTAGCCTGGAAAAAAATAAGTTCATGCTCAGTTTTACCTCTGACTCTGAGTGTCAGGTTGACACTGTAGAATTCTACTTCAAGAGTGACTCAAAGGAAGAGATGAAAGTCTCAACTATTGTCTCAGAAGTCAATAACTTCCCTGTAACTTGATTTCCTCAATGGTTAGAAAGAAACATGAACTTTTGGCTAATCTAGTTGTATCTGAGAGTCTTGGTTTGTAAAGGCTATAGTAAACTGACATTGCTTTTATCAGTGATTTAAATCATGAACAATTACCTGGTTTGGAGAAAAAAAAATAAGCTGGTTTTTATGGAACTACAATCTTTTACAGTGACCTGCTTTGGCTTTTTTTAATGAAAAATCATAACTTGCACCAATAGTGTTACCTGGTGTAACACGTGCTAGAAATGGGGCAGGGATTTTGTGGGAGAGTAGAAAACACACTTGTAGTTATTTAGATGATGTCATAATTTGGAAGACATTTGGTGACATTGAAACTGGCATAGAAATTCAATGTCTTATCCACAAACTGGATTATAATTCATCAGAGACAAAAATTCAGAAGACAGGTCTTAACATCAGTCAGCCAGCAGCCCCTGACATGGCAAACCAGCCCATCATTAATTCTGGGAGTGCTGCCTGTCGTGGGCATGTCAGAGGGACAGATATAAATAAGTAGTGTGTTAAGCTTAAAAGAAACTGTTAGGACAAAATACATTGCAAAGATTAAATAAACCCACACCTCAAATATGCTAGAGAATGACAATATAGATAACAATTGCAGCTATAATGCATCTTAGACAATTTATGAACTTTGGACCGTAAGGTGAAATCATGCAGAAGAATATAGTAGAGCTGACTTATTTTTCTCCTGGGTATAACTTCTTTGTAAAGAATAATGTTGTCCTTCTGATTGTTTATGTCAAAGTCTCATTTACTTGTTCTCCTTTTATTATTTCTTCCCCTTCCTCTTTCTGATATGTTAACTCTTTAATTACTGGTTTGTTTTTTTTATGTTAAGATATGTTGTGTTATGTTATTTGTGAGTCCAGCCTCTTTGTTTCAAAAGGAGAAAATGGACTCAGTTATGCAGAACACAAGTATTGATGCCACTGATTAATCAGTTAATTTAAATAGGAAGTAGTACAAAACATAATTTCAACCTGTCCATTAATCTGGATTAGGGTGTAAGAGAGATTTTTAAATCTCATTCAGTTGAAAGGTAAGAATTATTAGTGAAATTTTTGAAGATTTTTTCATGAGGTCAAAACTGTTCAGTATTTTCTTTCGAAAATTAGCACAAATTATGAAGTATTGAAGCTGCAGTGAGCACAAAGTTGGAAATCATGTGTAGAGGAAGATCCACGGTTTTGTAAAAAATCCTATATGACTTTGGAGAATGGAGTGATGAATTATATTGAAATGCAGGACTGCATGAACATCATGTACATGGGAAAGTAATGCCTATTTCTTCTAGAGGAGGCTTTTCAGTTGTCAGTGATTCAGTAGATCAAAGAGAAAATGTTGATGACCCAATGACCACAGTTGTCAGTAGGGTGCAGTTGTTGGAACACCGCACATAATTTTGGCATAATCTAAGTGTGGTTCCAGGTGAAATGGGAAAGTCAATATTGTTGCTTAAGAGCCTGCTAAGACTTCAATATTCAAGATATACAGCTTCAGAAAAAGAACTAGTATTGGAATGTGTTCAGAGAAGAGCTGGACTGACAGAATAGGAAAGAGGAGGAGCCTGAAAGAGGAAAGTAGGACAGAGAGGAGAGGGCTCAGAGATCCTGCACTGGAGGGATGAAGCATGATAGAAGTGCTACATGTTTTTGAGATTAGCCAGATGTCCAGAAATTCTAGGAAAATGTGGGTTCTACGTTCTAAAGAAGTCTGCTGGGTTTGGATCCATCTGAGTGACCTGAGGGGTTGCTGATTTGTACCATTCAGCACATTTACATACCCTAAGGGACATTCTAGACAGAAGTGTGACAGTCCTGCTTTCCCCCAATGTAACCTTAGCTGACCTTACCAGTCGAGTTGGTTTGGTTTTTTTTTTAATTTTTTTTTTCTCACTTTTTATCAAAGTACCTACAAACTGTGCAAGAACAAATTATAGCTTGATATTACCTCCAAGAAGAAAAATATATAAAAAAAGAAACCTGATATGAATGAAAAATGGATCTTTTCAAGTGAACCTTTGTATTGTACCCCAGGGTTATCTTTCTTTATCATCAAAGCAAAAAAAAAAAAAAAAATTCCACTTTCTTCTTTTATTTTCTCTACCAGTAGAATATCAAATTATAGATCTGTTTGGAAAAAAAAAAAATCAGAGCATCCAATTTTAACAAGCTTTAAGACTCATACTGTATTTTTTTTGTGATAGAGGTTAATGCATTTTGACATTTCATTAGTAAATATGTCCTTTTATTATAAATTACTGTGCAGTCACTATTTAGTCTACTGGCAATGATTATATTCTTGGTTATAAATACTGTATGTTCACTATATATCTCCAGTAACTTGCATTTCAGAAATATCTGGGGCTTGAAGATGAATTCACTGACAGGCCATGCCACGTTAAAATGAGAAGCAAGTAACAGGAAACTGGGGGTAAATTTGTCTCTATAGACTGCATATAGAAGCATTTTATATCCTGCTAAATTACATAGAACTTCTGAAACTATCTCAAAATATTGCACTTTTTCTCAATGTATAGTGTGGATTTTCATTCATCACAGTGTGCTGCAAATACACACACCAGTCATGTAATCATACACAATTTTTCAAGTAATGTGTTTTTGGGTACTGTTGATGTAAAATAAAACCTGTGGATATTTAAGCTCCCCTGTTCAACTTCAGTATTTTAAAGTTCATCATCATTGTAGAAAGAAATGAATCAAGGTTCAGTCTGAGCAAATTGTATTGTCACCTATGCATAGTGTGACATCTGTCCCCAACCTCCTTTAATGCTGTTGCATTGTTTGCAGTAATTTTCCACATTTTTTGATGTAATTTTGAATGATTTACTTTGTGGAGGTAGATCTGAAGTTCAATTGATTTGTGTGCAAATTTGTAGCCACTTATTCATAAGGACATTGCTTTTTCACAGGTGAAAAATATGTCTTATAGCTTTGAAGCTACTCTCTAAAAGAAGCTCAGTTAAGAGGAAAGAGTTCTGGTTTGTATTTCAATGAATAATGTGCAAAACACTTTACTGGAAACACTTCTATAAAATGCAGAAAACGATATATTTTCAGAATAATACTGCTCAAATTTACGCTTCCACATAATCTGTTATTTCTAAGAATTTACAACAGTAATCTTTGTAAGTAAATATTGAATTTAATAGTAAATATGAAACAGTTTTTATATGATAATCACCTCAGTTTAATGCAATTTCTATTGATGACTTACTTGCTACACCATAGAAATATTTCCATGAGTATGATTTTGCATAATCTGGTGATTAGTAGTAGATTTTCTTTTTTTAATGTGGCAAAATTCTTTACAGCTGAAGTTAGTGTCAGAATTTATAGAGACCAAACTAAATGCTTGTTACAACAGTGACTTGAGTTAATGTGATGAGCCCATAGATGCAGTGCTGCACTAGGGCACAAGATGCTCCTGAGTAGGCTTTTAATGAAAAAAAAAAAAAGAATTCTTAAGGCAGCACTGTTATGATAGCCCTTTTGTGACTAAATACCATGGATATTTTTAACCTCAAACATATCTACAAATACTTGTAGGACATCTGTATCGTGTTCTTACTGCTGGGTAAAATATTGTGTTCTTACTTCTTAAAGTAGCCTCACTACCTGAGGTAACTGAGATTTATTTCCTCTTGTAAAGGACAAAACATCAAATTTGGGACATAATCTGAAAGGTTATGAATTGATGTACTATATGGAGTGTATTCTCAGGAAAACTTGTCCACTGAGAGTATTTCTTGTTTTTCTTTTTATTTATCTGTTTTTTCCCTATTGGAGACCACTCTTTAAAATTTCTTTAGGTGTTGTCTTTTTACATTTAAATGAATATATTCCCTTGTTATGGTAGATCTTATTTACCATATCTTATGAACTCAGTCATGATATATGCCCTGATAACTCTCATCTTATTTACTTTGCTTTTGAGGGCTAAAAGTAAAATTTTGCTTGTTTCGGTTTCAATTGTAATGCCAAAGTCACCATCCTGATACCTCCTTCCATAGCATAATTTGTGTGAAACTCACTTGTTGAGCCTTTAGAATTTTGCATCTCCATTTGCCAAGTCATTTTTATTGATGGTAACTGCACTGCTCTTTCTCACTGGATCTGTATTGAAGGCTGTTGCTTACCTGGTAAAAGCTGTTCAGCTCCTTCCTTCCTTCCCTGGTGAAACTGGGGTAGCAACACTACCCTACATAGTTGACACATGATTTCCAGTTCTGTCTCCTGTGACCTTTATTCTTTCTACTTCCACCAGTGGACCTGTGTCTCTCAGAGCAAACCAGAATCTGTTATTTTAAGTGAAGCCTTGTTTTTTTGGTTAAAGGAGTGAGAGATATTTGCGTTGAAAAACGATACCTTTAGGCAAGTAAAGCTAATGACAGGGAACATAAGGGAGTTAACTTTTAGCAAGCTAATGGGTGAGTGTTTACCCCCATTTCAGTTCTTATTTCTGTCTCACTCTCCTTCACTTTGGGCATTTTGCCTGACCTCCCTTTGCTGCAGTGTCTGATGTGTGACAAGGGAAACATCCAGACCTGACATTTGTCTGCCTCTTCCTGGGCGTGTGTAAGCCTTCTACCTAACTAGGTCAGAACTGGAGTCAGGACTGGAAGAACCATTGAATTCAGACATCACTCAAATATTTACAGAAACAGCTTTATGCTACCTCGGAGTCTCCAAACAGATCAAAACAGTTGGTTTTTGTTTGCCAGGTCAACAACTTCATTTCAAACATTAGCGATGCATTAGTTGACGTAAACTCATAAATGCCTCACTTTTTTTTCACACACACAAACTCCCCGACCAACAAAAGCACAGACATTCTGTAGAGAGCATTGGCACGGGGTGAAACCAGCCCTGGATCTCACACATCTTGCACAGGGAGTGGCGAGAGCTCTAAGCCCATGGTGGGGCTGCTCTGAATAACTCTTTACTCAGGATCGTTACTCCAATGAGCACACAGGAATTTTGACTCCCCGGCACCAAAGAATCACAGGCAAAAGTTAACCCCTCCCTCTCCATGTCTTGGTTTGTAATTCTGCTGAACTTTGCTGAACTGTTTAAAAAAATCATATCTGGAATGTCAGTGCATTGCCAGATGCACACATTAAGAGGAAACTGCCCATATTTAAATTCGTTAATCAAGCAGAGACTGAGTCATTCCAGTTCCAGGGATCCCCACAAAAAAAACTTCTGGGTCAGGAATATACTGGGAATGAGCTGTGTTTGATGAACACTAGTCATTATATACCTGCTTCTGTTTCGCCTGGTGTCCCTCTCTTTGCTCTCTACTGTACTTCCACTCTCCTTTCTTGTGGATGCTCAACATAATCTGGCAGCTTCACTTTTCTTCCTTTTCTGTGAGCCCTTTTTTTATAAAATCATCTACAGTCTCAATATACTCAGTAAGTTTAGTTTTATCAGTTCAGAGGATGAGCAATTTCTAGGGCACTAATAAATGACTCTTTTTTAATTCTTTTTTTTTTTTCATTAGTAGACTTCCAGATGCATGGAACAACATTCAAAACAAGGCTTGTCTCCACTTAACAAAGTTAAATTCATTGAAGCACTTCCTGTTATTAGGAGAAATAAAATTACTGAAACTGAGCTAGATGCTTGATATCATTGACAAGATAAAATCCTTGTTCCTATCATAAATATGTTTTACCCAGGGTTTAATCTTTTTATATTTCAAAAATTGCTGTTTTGCTCTAAGTAGCAACTTAACTGTTATCATTAATACTAAAGTAGTAGCTAAAGTTGCAGTCCTGATGTGCCTTTTTTTTTTTAGTAAATGCAAAGGAAAAGCTTGAGAAAAATGTTATTTCTTGCAGAAATGATTATAACAGCTGAACAAAAATATTGCTGAATGAATTTCGTTGTGCGGGTCCCTTATCCCACACACTTGGTAGTTTTTAAGGCTAGAATTTCCATTATTTAATAAAAATATAAGTTCTGCAACACCCATAACCCAATACTCTGTGCCTTAAGGACCTTTTGAAAGCTTCAATACCTTGATTATGCTTTTCCTGAACTTTTTGACTGCTGTCAAGAAACTTTAGCCTTTACTAGGAATCCTTTTTTTGTGAGAACTTTTCAAATGTCAAAGTAGAAAGGTTCTTTGTTCCAAAGAATTGTCTCTCAAAGGGAGTAAAATGCAATTAGACTGTTTTTGGCTTTGGAGTTAGTTGGAGGTCTTTGTAGTGTACCTCAGAATCTGTGTAGCTCTGCCTTTCCAAGTAGAGCTGTTTGCTTTATATCTATATTGTCTTTTCCAGCCTATGCTATGTTGTGGCTGGACTCAATGATCTTAAGGTCTTTTCCAACCTAAATAATTCTATGATTCTATGACCTAATGAGGCTGATTAAAATTACTGGTTTCCATCATAATAAGCATTATGTATGCATGACATCAAAAAGAAATATATGTGTTTTCTCAAAGAAAAGGAGAGAGAAAATCCAGACTGACTTGTCCTTTTCTGTGTTAAGTTTCAAGACTGTGGTTAAAGAACTGATTTGTAAGTCCTTGTTTCTGCCCTGTCAGTTCTCTGCACAAGCCACAATTGCCAAAGAGGAGAGGCACATGTGGAGGACAGACTGTGGAAGTGTTGTCATTGAGTGAAAATTCATCAGTGAGCTTCTTTAGTTAGTTATCTTAGTCCATCAAAATAGGGATTCTCCCCCTCTTGGGCAGCATTGTCATAGTAAAATGATGTGGTTGGTGGATAATACCAAGATGCTGAGAGATTTTCTGTTGTTTAGTCCCTTTTTCTTATCACAATAACTTTTAAATGGAGCTTGTCATTTGAACATATGAATAAGTGTGATCAGAAACCCAAATATAATGACTTGTTATAGAGTTAGAGGACACAAAATTGCACTTGTCATCACTTTTGACCTGCAAATTATGTCTGTAAAGAGGGCAGCACTTCTTAGTGAGAGCTAAAGATCAAATCCAAGATGATCATTGGTACAGTCATTTCTGCTTGCTGGGTTGAGACAGTGGGAATTACCCTAAATTTGTCTTCAAGAGGCAATTTTCCACAACCCTTACCACAACAGGAACCTCACTAGTCTATTTTAAAACTGGGAACTAGTTAGAGGAAGGAGTAATGGATCTCTGTGTTATGTTCTCTGTGTGCTCCCCATTGAGGTAAGACTGGCTGCGTCTCTGAGATGACAGCAGAGTTACTGAAGCTACTAAACAGTATTTTCATACCAGCAGAATTCCAAAACATGTGCTGGGAATAAGCCTACACTATAGCCTTCTTCTCTAAAGGTCAGATTTACAGGAGTTGCAATATAGACTCATATACAGATGTTCAAATTCTGTGGATTGAATGATTGATGGGTTTGTCTTTTTACCCCGATTATTTTCTTCACTTGGCTTTCAGGTTTCTGAGCCACTCAGATTGTGTTTCTAGGCTGCTTTTTCGGTGAACATTAAAGTCAGATGTTGTTCCAAGAAAAGGCAGGTGAAAGATGGGAGTATTTCCTGGGATCTTGGTCTTTTAAAAGAAAAATAAACGGCACAACATCTGTTAAGAAGTTCTACATAGAACAGGCTTGTATAGCACAGTTTGATGCTGGGTGAAGAGTCCAACAATCAGTGAGTTGGTACTTCTGCCTGGCACAGAGGGGGGTCTAACAACGGAACCAGCCGTGTGCTGGGGCTGGCTGTGCTAATTAGCACCTCACTCCTGCATTTATCCTGCAGCAAACTGGGCTTGCCTGTTGCTCAGACATCTCTGCACCAGTCTGCACTGCACTGTATCTGTAGGAAGAGAACTTCAGATCTTTAAGTTAGAAGAAGAGACAAAGCAAACATCCTTTCTGAGCGTGGCAGTGCACTCAGAGGATTTGGTTGTTGCTTCACTTGGTACACAGAGGGCCAGTTTGGTACAATTTGTTTCTTCCCTCTTCTGTTCTCACTCTGTGCTCATGAAGTAATTTTATGCTCTCTCTGGATTTACTTTTTGAGAATTGGAGCTGCTGAGTTATACCACTAAGACACAGTTTTCCTTGGTGCATTTCATTAAAGAATGCTAATAATATTCCAGGCTTCATGCATCCAATTGGCTACAAATGCCTGGAAAGAGTAGGTGTATTGCCCTGCTCTCGACTGCATCTGGCTTGACTCAATTAGTCTGGAGATAAAATTATGTTAATGGGGTGGGCTTGCACAGACAGAAAAGCCTGTGGGTGAACACACAGGGTTTTAAATAGGTTAGAGTCTTCATTTGGTTTCTGCTCCTTGACAAATTTGAATAAAGAATTGTCCGTATATTCTATAAAAATATGAAAATGGTTTCGAAGTTCTAGAGGGAATATTGAAATGTAAATATCTAGTTTATAGCTGAAAAATTATATAGAGATTTTAAATTTTTTTATAAAAACCTTATGAACTTCTGTATGTTATTGTTACCTCTGTTCCCTCCACATAAAAGTTCACTTTAGTTCCGTGTTCTATCCCTTTCATATTACTGTAAACATAGGCTTTCAGAAATATATATAAAATTTTTCCCCCTCTGGATCTGTCAGTGAAGGGCTGAAATTCCATTTCCTCCTAGAGACTAATTTAGTGTTCACATTCTGTATTATCTTTAACTCTTTCCTCTTCCTCTCTGCCAATCTCTGATTTTATTTATTTATTTGGGGGGTGGATTTGCCCTGCTCTTCACAGCTGTGCTTGTCACATAATGTTTCCTTTCGTCTCTAAGTTTCAAGGTATTCTGCTCCTTCCTGAGTTGTGGTGAAAGCTTTACAATGTGACCAAGTATTCCTTGTCCCTATAAATGCTGACTGTGCCAAACAGAGGATAAACCCACACATTTCATAACTCAGCAGCTCGTTTCCCTTTGGAGTGTGACATCCATGTTGAGAAGGTGAATCTGTATAAGCAGCAAAGGCAGGCTGGGAGGACAAGTACTAGGGGAAAAGAAGATATCAGTGTGGGGCTTCTGCAGAAACTAAATTCAGTTGGTGTTAGAATAATAATGAGGAAGAATAAACAGAGGAGTCACCCCCTCAGTCCTGCTGAATTAGGCTGAACTGACTCCTGGAGTGGGCTCGTTGTACAGCACTGCTCAAACACCACGTATGTCGAGAAAAAGGTTAAGAGCTGAACACGGAGAAGTATCTGCATTTTGCTCAACCTCACTCTCCCCAGAAACACAACAGAGCTAAACCCACACAGCTGAAAAGCAGAAAGCTTCTTGAAAAGGTTAGGCTTTGTTTTGTACCAGTCTGGGCAGAATTAGATGTGATGGTTAAAGAGATACGAAAAGGCCTTTACTGTGGTAGAGTGTTGCACTATCTGTTACTCCTGCCACCCTTGACACGGGAGGGAAAATTCTGTTGCAGAATTCCCTTTGATATGAGAGGGGAATTAACAGTTATTGGAAATAGGATCAGGTAAAATGTAATTTTTCTATGTTGTGTCTTTCTTGCATTACTAATAGTTGCCAGGGAAACCAACAGAACTCTAAATTCTTCCGCTGGAAAGGCGGCTATGGTTATAAACAAGGTCATTTAAAACTGTGCCTGCAGATTATAAAGGTGCTAGTGGGGACCTGCTGTGGGTTCTGCTCTGCAGCCTGGAGCCCATCTATATGCTCAATTTCAATTAGATAAAAAATGTTGATCCTGGTCAATATTAAGAGGGTTTTTTTGGGTTTTGGTTTTTGGTTTTGGTTTTTTTTTTATGGTAAACAATACCCCTCAATTATTCTGATTTATTCCTCAAGAGGAATTATTGTACACCAAGTGTGAAGTTTGCCTCCCTGAATTGTCACATTGCTCTGCAAGCTCCTGTTAGAATCCAGGATCTGTCAGTCTGCTGTGCTTTCCGTGGGGAAACTGGACATCATTCAGTAGCTTTACCAACCCTTTAATGTGATAACAAAGTAAACTGTAGCTGTCTTTGGACAAGAGGTATAATCATTTCCAGGAGGTTAGGCTTGGCTAACTGTTTGTCTTTCATCTACAAGGGCTCTGTTTCTCGTGCTTTACAGTGTCCAGCTTTGTCAGGCACAGCTCTGAACCTTGACACATCCATCATCAGGCTTTCAGGGAAAAAATGCCCAAGTTTGTACATAAATCTTTTTAAGGAACAGATGCTTATGAACTTTCTCTCATGTTGACTTTACAGGTCTGACGTTTATTACCTCACTGATTTCAGCTAAAGCTTATGAGGGAATTGATTTAGGATGAAAACAGGTAATTATAGCTTGATTAGAATCATTTGCAGCTTCAAAGGACCCTCATGTCATTCTGCATTAAATAATGATCATAAAATCAATTTGTGTATCTCTGATTCCCCTTTTTGCCTTTTCTGAAGGTGATATTCTTTGCAAAGGACACATTTTTTCATGGTGCTTTATTGCTCTGAATAGCACTTCCATTCCTGATTTACTTAAATTTTTTAGTCCCAAGCTCAAATACATTCAGGTTGTTAAGACAACCAAAGGTAATTGACAGCTCTGAATGCTTCTTCCAGAAAGTGCCACAGAACTTACACCAGTTTTTGCTCTTTAAATCAGCTCTTTCTGGCTGTCACGAATCCCACACACTTTACCCTTTACGATTTACTCCTGGATTTAATTTTTGTCTTTTTAGTGGAGCAGAGGACAAACCTGATGCTCAGAGGAGTAGCAGTTGCAAGCTACCTGTGACTACTTGTGCTGTTCAATGTGACCAAAGTGTGTGCAGATTTGTCTTGCTATCTCACTCTTAGTTCTCCCAGGTATTGTTGGCAGCATGTCCTGGCATTTGGGAAGCTTTGTTGTCCACACTGAACTCCATGTCCTTCAGCCTCTGAGGCAGCTTGTTTAAAAAGAGCTCTGTTTAGGAAAAAAAAAGATGATGCTGACACCATTTCTGTGCCATATTTGGAGTTCTCAGCACAGGGAAGTTAAAAGAAGTTCAGGCAGGGATCAATGGGTTTTGTTAACTAGAATAAAACGGTTGCATTTGAAATTTGTACATTTATTAGTAAAATAAAAGGATGAATTTTTTAGCTGTGTTTCTGTTGATGTCACTCATCAGAGATATAAATCAGCGTTTCTCACTTGGGAAGTATCTCCAAAAGACAGGTAAATGTTGTAACTTACTTATTACAGGATTGTGAAAAGTAGTTAAAGAAGATTCTTGTGTGACCAAAAGCTTTGGGGAAAAGCTTGTAGGGACAAGCTGCAGCTCTTTGGTTCCCCAGGGGGAGTATTTGACATTCTACCATCGGTGAAGCAGTAGAAAAGATTTCAGAGAATTGTTGCAGAGGAAAAACTTTTCACACATCTGAAAGCAAACCACTCTGTCACAAAAAGTTCAAAGGCAGATCTTGTGGAGCGTAATATCCCTTTGTCTGGACTTTTGATACTTTAATTTTCAGCTATTTAATATTTAAAGAAATGGGCACTGAAGCCTTTGCCATCATGCATTTTGATTTTCAGCTTCATGTTCCTGTGAATGAACTAGTGCAATTTTTTCTTTTTTTTCATATGCATTTTGTTGTGCAGATAGATTACAGACTAAAAGTTACTGATTGTGATTAGGTGGTTTTAAGTCTCAATATTGTTCTTATCAATCAGTCTTCTTTTCAGCATCAGACGTTCACATATGTAGTAATTTTCTTTGGCATTGTTATTCTTTGATTGTAAATGCCCCATGAGTAGGGCATTATAATAGGGAGGCACATTTTACCTTGAGGACTGATATTCTTTATTTTTTTCTCTACTTTGATTTTTTTAATGTCTCATTGTTTTCTTTATCAATGGATGTGGCAAGGGGAGAACTACTGTGACAGCCCAACAGCTAAAACATATGTTAATTAATGTGTTAATTTATCATTAAACACAGTTTATAGATCCAAACATAAACCTCATGGGAAACATAGTAGCTATTAATTATACAAACAATATACTTTGGCCTAGTTTTGGACTTATATCTGTTGTTTTGATAGTTCTGTTGAGATGATATTTTTTACCGAGTATGTCTAAATGTCGTGTAATTTGAGGAAGAACCAAGACCAAAGAATTTCCCCTAAAATATGTTTTTCTTCACTATTTGAAAAGCAAAAACATAAGGGGAAAATGTAATGAAAAGGAAGGATATTTTCCAAATGAAAAGATGTTATGGATTAAGAAATCAATATATTTAATTCTAAGAGAATCCCAGTGCACTTTCTGAGTTCAGACTCTAGAAAGAGTCCAGACTCTTTCAAAACACAGAGTGGTTCTTCCGTTCTTTGCCAACAGTGAGAGGTGGTTTGTGATAAATCTTGATATATTCAAAAGTTTTTAATAAAAAAAAAATCCATCTATCATTTTTTTATCAAATTTCCATGTTTTTCCACCTTGTTTACTATATAGAATTTTGTGAGGCAAAGGAGTTGGTCTCTTGTGCTACCATGATATCAGAACACACTAAAGTGACATCTGCCATCTGTCCTTTTGAGTACTAAACATCTACATTATCTACCTTTTTTTTTTCATTTTTTTGTCTGGTGATGTTGCAAATCTGTGGAATTGTAATTCGAAATTGTTTGTCCAGTTGTCAAGGCTGCCTAATTTTAAAGGTCATCTGTGAACTAATGCATGTCCCCCTCCATCAGGAGCCAGTGGCATCCACCTTTCTGTGATGTCCTCCCTATGACTGCCATATTATAGTGCAATATGTCACAAATACAATGTGACAAATCATTTAAGAGCCTTCTAACCTGCAGGTTGTGTTTTAGTCAGGTCTGTTATGATGGAGCATGAGAGAAAGGCAGGGTTTTGAGGGCCTGGGGGATGTTACATGGCTGTTTTAACCTTAGGAGAGGCACAGTCCTGTACCCATTAACTTCTTTAGCTCCACATGCAATTTGCTACTCAGACATGCAGTAATCATGACCATACATCAAAGATATTGTCATTGCCATGCTCTCCCCTGGACATGCCCCATTGGCAACTCCCACAGCTGTTTGTCCCTTTGGCCTGACACTGCACAGCAGTTCTTATTATAACACCAAGATTACTTTAATCTCGTGTATAATTCAACTTCACGTCCGATTTCATTCTGTCGTTTGTCCTGTGACCTTTCGTGACTACCACAAATGCCAGCCTGGATTCTTTTCAAGGGGTCCAGTTCCATCTCTTTTTCCATCTGTGGAAGGATCCCCAGTTGGCTAAATCTTCCTGTTAAGGGATGCTCAGTGTGCATTGCCAGAGGAGTCTGTCAGGAATTGATCAGGGATATTTTATTGGGACTGTTTTGCCTGGACCTTGATTCTCTCCAGTAGAGATAAGTTTCAAGATTTAGTGTGTATTTAGTGTTGTTTTAATTATTGCTGAGAATTGAAGGGGAGCAGGATTAAACAACTTACATTCTAGAATGAGGCAAATATTATGCCCTTTTTTTTTATTTTCTTAAAGAAAAAATGTAGAATTTAAGTACTTTGGGTACCAGGATCATTCTGGCTGGAAAACTCCTTACAATTTTATTTGTCTCACTATTCTCTAAAAAGGTAACCATTAACTGATTTGCTAGAAATGTTTGGAGATTAAAAACTATGATGCAGTATTTATAGCATAAAGGCAAAATTCTTCTTTTCTTATTACAATGTGTGTCTTAATACCATTGTATTCTTTCTTAAAAACTAGAAAGCCAGACTCTTGAAGAAGAACATGATGGTTTTCTCATGATGTCACTTCTGTGAGTAACAGCTCTCAGAGTGCAGTGTAGTCATGTGTCAAGAAGCATTATAATTATGCAGCCTGCATAAGAGTTCTTATTTTATCTCCTTGCAATTATACAGCAATATTTTTCCTAACTTAATGTCCAGAAAAGTAAGAATAATGCCCTTTGCACAAGCAGATAAATCTTTAGCTTCTTCGTTCACAGCCTGGTAATACTTGCATTTTTATTTTTTTAGTCTATAATAATTAGTCTTCACAACAGTCACATTTTATCATTAAAAGTATACCCTTGATCAGTCCCTAGGCACACAGTTTTACCCAAATATTTGATCCTTGGAAGTCTGCCAGTACTTTCAGACTAAAAGATTACTTGAAGTTTCTTTTACATAATGTATGCCAAATTGTTCTTCTCCTGAAATACTTACAGAACTATTTCTGCTATTCCCAGAGCACCACTGAGTAATTCCTTACTGAATTTCTTACTGTATTGAATATTCATGAAAACTTATGAAATATGACAATGTTTCTTCTAGAGATGGTTCTTCCAGTGTCTCACCCATAGAGACTTACTTTCTTATGGCTGGTTTGTTCCAACTGTTACTTTTTTCCTTACGGTTGGATGATTCTTCCAAAGGAGAATGTGAGACTGAAGAGCCATGGTCATTGTCAGTTCTAGCCCTTTGCTGGCACATGACAATATCTGATCCTTTTCTAAGTTTAGCAGACCTCAGCTTAAGCTAGTTAGGTGCCTTTATTTGATACTCTTATTAGTATATTGTCTCATAACATCATTGTTACAACAGAAGAATGTCCAAACTTATTTTGCCAATGACCACTTCACACCTGGTCCTCTTAGGACACCAGGATGGAGAATCCCTGAGCACCATCAGAGATGGAGTTACAGCTTCCTTTTCAGTACCCTAAATAAGCTCCATTAGTTTCACCTTACATTTGTTTTTGATGTTGAGTCTGATAATGATCATATAGAATTCCATGTCCTGTGGGTACTGTGAACCTGGTACACCACTGTGCTCTGTGACAGAGAATGTGATGTGAAAAAATTCTGATTGTTCCCCTCCTGCAAGACATCAATGTGGACCATTCCTGGGAGCCACATACAGAAGCTTTTCTGACGTTGCATAACTCAGGTCTTTATAGATGGGATGCTGATGTTTGTTAGTAGCTCTTGCATTCTTGGCTGCATTCATAACTGCAGCAGAAGAATTAAAGCTAAGAGTACTTTCAGCAATACTCAAATGTCTAGAACAAGAATTCAGTCATTGTTACCTGCTTGTTTAGCTCATATCATTTATATGTGCTTGTTTATGTAAACAGAAACACTTAACAAATGACTGATGAAAAAAGAGGTGTTTCTGACTCAAGACTCCAAATTTATTGTACATTTTGTTCAGAAGTGTCTAAACCAAGGATTTTTTCCTTTTCAATGATTTGATTTATATTTTTTTAGTCACAGTTTTATAATTTGTGTATCTGGATGTTCTCCCAGAATCAGTCTCATGACCTAGTCTTCTCTAAGAACTCCCCTTGTTGTGAAGAGAAGAGGAATGAGCAATCAAGTGCTGTTCAGTAGAGTCAGATATAGCTATATTATTGTTCAGTACTTATTTCTATTTTTAACAATTGTATTTAATTAGAAAATTTCAAGTAAGTACAGAACATATACCTTTACCATGCATTTCAGTGATAATGCATGAGAGACACTCCAGCAGAAGAAGCCAGAATAACAGAAGACAATGTTTGTTCTTTGATTATATCTGTTTCATCTTCCCCAAGCTTCAGAATAGCTCAGTATCAATCCTGTTTCTCTTATCTCTTTAACTTGAGTTATCTCAGAGAACTTTGTATTTTCAGAGAATCTACATAGTAGTTATAAATACACTGAGAAATTCCTATCTAGGTGGTGGTTTCTGCTTTCCTGGCAAAATAGTAAAATGCTATTGAAAATAAATAGGAAAAAAAAAATTAAAGAAGAGTAACAAGTGGCACAAACATCATCTTGCTGGAGAGACCAGTACAGTTGTCTTGTCCTCCACACTACCAGACCAAACATCTGACTAAGAGTCTAAAATAGTACTGCAGAAGTGCAGTGAAGTATCAGCATAAAGGAGCTCCTATGGAAACCATCCCACCAAAGGCTCTCATTCTGTAAAATGTTTGGAACAGTTTTTGAGATTCTGTTCTCTTCAAAGTTCATGCCAGAACTCAGCCTGCTTATGGGTTTAAGAAGAAAATAGGCCATGCACACGTCCAAAAAATGGCTGGACTGTATTTTGCTGTAATTCTGCAGGCATCTGACAGAGCAATGCTGTTAAAACTGCTCGATCCTCTGCTTTTCTCAGCCAGTAGCACTTTTCCAATTCTTGTTTGCTTCCAGAAAGTAATCAGACAGACTCTGGTGAAAGCGTGTGCCATGAAAATTAGTTCAATGCAGAGATATTCAAGCTAGGTGAGATCCAAGCTTATAAATTCACATAAAACAGCGCTGCATAGTCTTTTCTGACCAGGACCAGATAAAATCTAGCCAAATTAACTTGGTACCAAGCCTCAATTAAGAAGCTTTGATTCTTGTCAAATGATTATTTCCTTTGGGACCATGCCAGACCTTTGTGACTAGACTCTCTCTGAATGTAAGATCACAGTCCTGTAGCCAGCATTGCTATTCCAATTTGTCCATTCCAAATTTCGTGGCTAATATGAGTAAAATGAGGTGCTTCAGCATCTGTCAGTATAAAAACTCCTAGTGTCTTCCTTGTGAAATTCTTAGCACATACCATGTGTTCTGTTTGCAGCCACAGATATACAGAGCAGAAGTGACTCAGCATTTCCAACCTCATGATAAAAGTAACAAAAAAAAAGAGTTGTTCTCCTTTCCTCAATTCCCCTTTTCTCTGCAGAAAATCGTGAGCTTGAAAAATACCAAGTTAGTGTTACAACCTCCTACTCTTTTTTTTTTTTTTTTTTTTCTCTATTCCGTGGTGGAGGAGGAAGAGTCAGTTTGGGTTATAGTTCTTGGATAATCACAGGAGTTTAGAAACCTCATCTACTGTGCTATTTGACAGCAGTGAAAACTGATCAAGGTTATTCATCCCTCCAACCATCGACCTCTACATTCGATAAACACACAGTTGAAAAATTACAGCATCAAGGAATTTGTCAAACTTGGCCAGAGAGCATGAATTTAAAGAAACAACCTGTGCAAACCTATGAAAAATCACTTTGTAAAAATGACATTTACTTACTGAAAAAAACCCCAATACCTGCTTATATGTATTCAGACACGGGGTTTTTTTTAGAAATAAAGTATTGTTTTGTTTCTGCTTTTGCTTACCAATGAGAAAAAGAGTTTATGGCTTGCTTTTGGGCTTTTCTATTTTTTTAACTTTTGTGTATTCAGCAACAGTATTTTATATTACATTGATATACATCTGCCAGTGGTGGGGCTTTCATAGCTAGCAGAGGGATATAATTTTTAGATATGTACATCCTAGATTGATAAAAATTCAATGATGCCTCTGGAGATGGAGAGTAGAAAAAGAAAAGGGAAAGGCTCATTCTACTATTTGCTACTTGGTTAAAGCACACAGAGAAAAATTGGACTAAAATCTAAAATCAATCAACCTCGAACAGAAATCAGCATGTAATTATCTTTGTGGAAGGTGGGGATGAGAAAAGGGAAAGGATGGGAAAAGGTAAGGATAAAAAGGAATAAGGGAGACCCTCCTGTTGAGTCACGAGGCTCAGAGTGGACTCCTTCGCCAAACTTTTCCCCAGACTTGACTGAGAGTTTAGGCCTAAAGGTTTTAACAGCACTTAAATTTAACAGCACTTAATTGATAGATTAACTTAAACTGTTTAACAGAAGATTCTGTGGAATTAGCTATAAGCACAGCAGTAACTCACAGGCCTAACTTATTTATGAATCTAACATATTTAAGAATTTAGGAGAATTTTCCTATCTGGGTTTGGTAGAGACAAAACTGTGAAATGAGAGCTTTTCTGGTCAAAATGCAGCCACCTGGAGCTTATTTAATTAAAAAGTTTTTTGTGAGGCGTTTGCATGAATCTTCAGTGAAACGTGTTTCTGTCCACTGTTTACCTTTCATTGAGTACCTTTTTAAAAATGCTCATGGCAAATAGTGAAAAAACCCAGAAAATATACAGTGTATTCAAACTAAACAGAGTTAGAGCATAGCAAAACCAAGTAATTCAAATTACCATGATGTATTATATTTTTCACAATTTATTAAATACTTGAAAATATAAAAATGCATTTGATTAAAATAGAGCAGTATTCACTTACGAAAAACTTAATAATTAAGGAACTAAATGAAAAGGAATATTATTTTTAATTACTAGTTCTGTACTGATGCATCTCTTTATTGGCTTCCTGTACCAACCCATCCCTTCCCTAATTGATTTTTAATACATGTTCTTCTTTTGAAAGAAATTGAACCAACTTTGCATATCCACCATGCTTGTTTTATACATCTTTAATAAATCAAATCACAGTTATTAAGGACTGCAATTATCTGTGTCTGAAATGTTGACTAGATATAAATAAAACTCTTGTTTGAATGTTACTCTTAATTATGTGCTTTTGATTTTCATGACTCGCATTTTAGAAAACTGTAAAAAATGTAATTGCTAATGAATGTCTGTGCTAGGGTGTGATTATATTGCAGTGTCTCTTATACAAGCATTTGAATTTGAATATAAATATTTTTCCTGTTGCTGTTGCATGAGCACTGGTACTAAAATGTCTAAGTAATGCTAATGCATGTGTGTGTAAAGTTTTAGTTGCTGTCTGAAGTACCTTGACAGAAATAATTAGACACAGAGAAAGACTTAAAGTGAAATAGTGTTACTGCTGTAATGGCTGAAAGGCAGAACTTCTGGTTTGGATAATTTAATTTTTTTTCAATGCCATCAAATCTTTCTGTTTTAGAACATTATCCAGCGGTGAAGTCTTAGTCAGTCTAGTTAATCTTGTCCTGTATATTCACCTTCATAGAGAAGATATAAAGGCAAAAATGCACGTGAGGGAGGGACAGAACAAATGCTGAAAGGTGTATTTTCAGTTTTCACTGTGTGGCCCAGTGACACTTATACACTGTTGTGATGGAGCCACAGTGAGCTGTACTGCTGGCTAGTTGTCCACAGAGAGTTGAGTCAAAGAAATTCTCCAGTACATCATTAGACAAGGCAGAAGAGGCAGACTCCATATTAATTCTGCTTGCTCTTTAATTTCAGGAAGTCACTTCTGAGCCTTATGGATATGTTCAGGCAGGGGCTCTGTGTGATCTCAGAGTAGCTGAAGGGCATCAGATGTCCTATTTCTGCCACTGAGATGTGCCTCAGCAGCCAAGTAATAGATTATAAATCTCTGAAAGCGTTTTTCAGTCATGCATTTTTACCATATCCCTAAACCAACCACAGGATTTCAAAGAGCATAAAAATCAGTTGTACCAGAGGATTTTGCAGCATAGGTAATACTGTGGAAACTCACTGTACTGTCATTTTGACACAAATAATTGGGCATGGAGCTGCACACATACAGAAGAAAAGGGAAAAAAAAAAAATCTTTATCGTGTGCTACCACACAGGATGTGTAGTGTGGACTTACAATTGCAATAATCCATCACTGTCTGTCTGTATTGAAATGGAAAACAAAAAATATGGTCTTTGGACTGCAAAAAATAAAATTGAATACCTGTGGTGCAGTTACATTGTTGGGTTATATTGTAGCTGGTATGTCTGCAAAATTGAACTCTTTTACTATTCCACTTCAAATTTATTGCCTAGTAAAGTCAATTTGTGAAGACGAGGAGTTACTGGTTTGTAACTAAAATGTTTTATTCTGAATAAATTGGGTGCATATTTATCATTCCCTGCAATGTTACTTTTTACAAAATATAGGCATTTCTTTTATCTCGTTCAGTTTGCTTTCCACCAAAGGGATAATTGTACTGCTGATAGCTGGCAAAAAAATTACCATTTGTATTTGTAAAGAGGAATCAGCCTCTGTGCAATGGAGGTTGAGTTCTGAAGGCATTATATGTACAAATTAGGGATATATATGCATTCCCACAGTTCTAGACTGCTTCTAACTGGGCTGCAGCCAAAGGAGAGCAAGGTGAGAGCCATCAACTGTGACAGGCTGGAAGGGTGATCTCCATGGAAAACAGTTTGCTTGTAGGCATGGGCAGTTGTAACTCACAGGGAAAGCAGATGCCGTATTCCCTTTTAGGCTCAGTGGGCACAAAGGATACTTTTGCTGTCACTGTAGCTGACATTGTCACCCAATGGAGCCTCAGCTTTACCCCAAGTGATCAGTCTGTTGCAGTGTTACATCCTTCTGTCACGTCCTGCTCACTGCTGAGGGGATTGTGTCACAAAGACAAGTTGTTCTAAGACATCACTGAACAGTGTGTCACCACTTTTTCTATATTAGCACTTTTTACTTCGGCACCTGAAAGAAAGTTGGAAAACTTGACTTGCTTTATGATGAAGAACAACAATCACACACTTTGCATAAGGTGGTTAAAAAATTAAATAAATGGGAAAAAAAGAGAAGTGATTGATGACTACACAGGTTTCCCAAGAAAATAAGGTTCTCTAAACCAGTAACCATACATTAATGAGATAGGTCACTGTTCTCATTTTCTCTTATTTTTATTTTGCTTTTCAGTGCTTAGTGAATTTGTTACAGTGTGGATGGTGCTTAGTAAATTTTTCTACAGAGTAGTGTAATATTATTTCAATAGATTGTTGAACATTTTTAATTGGTTTCTTCATTTGTTTTCTGATGCTTCATCCTGCGCTCCTGGCATTGCTAAGAGCACAACATTACTGAAATCTATTGTTGCATTAGTGATGCATCTTTTCCTTTTTGCTGCCTGATGTGGCAATGACAAGAGGGGTTTGTCCTGTTGTGACTGATTGGTTGTTGTAGAAATGTAATTTTTGTGAAGGGAAGAATAATATTGGTTGAAGAAACAACATGCTTTAGTGATTTTGGGAAGTCCTTTCAGTCTTGCAAAAATACCATTTATTTTCTTCAACCTTTAATATCTTGAACATAATTAGTCCATTGAGCCACTTTGAAGGTAGGGTGTGATTCTACTCCACCTCCTTTTGAGTGTATTTAAACTGTTGGGTACCTGTTTGCAAGAGACTGTTATAACAGTATATTTTACTCATCTGCGATGGGGCAGACTACTTCAGAGTATTTCAGACATCTTGGGTACTGGTTTTGGCTTTGCCAGTAATTTAGTTTAGTTTTATATCAAGAGTTCAGAGTTGTGTGTCTTGAAAACAAAATATAATGATCATTTTTGGCAAGACTGGATGTTTGTTTGTTAGTTGTTTGGGATGACACTAAACTAAGGTTTTGGTTTAATGGTGTGACTTTTTTGTTTCTTTCATTGATTGGTTGATTGGGGGGTTGCAAACTTTTTTCCACTTGCTTATTTTCTCATTGGAATATATATTTTCTTATATAATTTTTGTCATGTCCTGTTTTACCAGGCACTTTACAATGGCAGAGGTATTTTTGGTGGAAGGAAATATAACCACAGGATCTGTTGTATCTATTTTTTATTATAGTTTTCCTGCTCGAATCCCAGCCACAACAGAACACACACGTGCATTCCCTGCCCAAAATCCTGTCCTGTTTCATCTGGAAGTAGCTGCAGTCTGTGATCCCTGGTCCAGATGAGTCAAAATTTTGAGTTATCTGAAATTCGAAACAGGAGATACACAAGCCAATAGGCAAACAAAAAACTTTTAAAGAAAAAGTTTCATAGTGGCTTTATTTCAGGTAAGAAATTGGAAAGTAAGTCTTCATACATATTCCACTTCTCCTAAATGTCTGTTGTTCGGGGTAAAATCCTAAACCATTCATTGCAAATATCTGTTCTGTGTCCGTGGTGAGTGATCAGATTCCATCAAAATTTCCCTGCAGGTCTGGAGGGACATTTTGAACATTCATTAAACTCCAGTTGTAAGTGTTCACTGAAGTGCCTGAATCATGCCACAGAGCAATACATCTCTTCCCCTACCTTTGTAAAACTCTAGATTGTGATTTGGTAAACAGGCACGGAAATGTGATTTATTTATTTTTTGATCTTTTAAAAGATAAATAGTGTTCCTACCAGGAAATGTCAAATGCATTTGTGCCATTAAAAATATTTTCTTCCAAGCAAATAAATAACTCTTTAACATGTAAACCAGATACTTTTATTTCCAAATTGATTCTCTTATAAACCTGGAGGAGTACTTAGAATCACTAATGCAGGTATGTTATTAATTCTCATTGAAAGCTCTTAAAAATTCAGCTAACATATCCCCTGTGAAAATTTTGTTTTCTTTTTTCCTGAACAAGCATCCCAATAACAGCACCATTGCCCTGCTAGGCCAAAGTATGTATTTTCTTGAGACTTTGCATGCTAGAGTAGGTAAACTTAGTTATTTGTTATACATATGGTATTTTTTGGCCATAAGTTGTCCACTTGTTTGTTCTGTAGTTTTCCCTGTCACAGATGAGAAGTCCAAGCAGCAAAAATTCCCTTTGTCGAATTGTTATTGAGATGGTGCTCCCTAATAATAATAATGACAAACCTTGTAGATAGACTATAGTATATTACCATGTTAAAAGGTTGGGAATATTGAACAGCACAGCCTCAACCAGGATATCCTTGGGCTGATCAGGATGAGAAGAGCAGCAAAGCAGGACAGACCAATTCAACCACTGTTACAGTGCAAACTCTGCTGCCCATCATTGAGTTTCCAGGCTTGTTTGCAAAATAGGTAATATCTGTTTTACAAAACATGGTGCTTTTTAATCACAACTAAAGGTTGCTCATATAAACATATTTTCCTAAGGGAGCAAAAAGAAACAAGTGATCCTATACTGGTTGAGGGAAGGTATCAAATATGGAAGAGATCTGCCTTTTTCTAGTACTGAATCTCACCCTGGTAATGAAGCAAAGGTGCATTGGAGTTATGACTGTAGGGCCTCACTGAACCTTCTGTGGCTTGATGCATTGAAAATGCATGAAGAATTAACATTACTTGCAAGATGGATGTTTGTGATGTAGAAGAGGCTACTGGGAAATCATTAGGATGCTTCTCTTGCTTTTATGGATGGCAAAAAAGCCACTCAAAAGAGAAATGTAGAATGCATGAGAAGGTGGAGTAGCTACAGGTGGAGACTGGAGGGGTAAAGGAGCTAAGTGGGCAGGTTTGAGTGCTCATAGCAGCAGAGAAAATGATGGAGGAATCTGGAGTTCTGTGTATAGATGAGGAAGAACTTGCAGCTGTCCTGAAGTGATCTTAGTTTCTGTACTAAATTTCAGTATTATTCTTTTAATAGTGCTCTTGCTCTATTCTATTCTCTTGCTTGGGGATGCACTGACTCTGATTAAACAAGGATTCTTTTCTGGTATTTGATGTAACTATCAGAGGAATGGAGTCCTGGCTCTTTGTGTTGTCTTGCTCTTATGATTTATGTCTCATGTATTCATTGCACTCTCTCCAACATGTTCTTGGAAGGTGTGGGAAGAAATCTTTTTCTTGTGGGAAGGAGTTTTATCACTCTTTTAAAAAGCCAGCTTCAAGGAGGGGGTCTGCTGAAACACCAGCTCCCTGTCTCTGGTGATTTGTCTCTTAATACACAATGTTGTGCCAACAGTACAAAGAATGAATTCTTACTGATTCACATAGGAATCAGAAATGTGCTTTCTCTTTGCCTTTTCTACCCCTAAAAGTTCATCAGGCCTGAAAGTTTCTTTCCACAAAAAGCCCAGAGAATCAGACAATTTATTGTTAAAAACATAATGCCATAGTTGCCAAATATTGTACCTGATAAATAAGAAGGATATAGTTAAATGTCTTATAATTTATGTCAGATTACATTTTCAACAAAATTTCTTCCCTTAGTTGTGTTAGAGATCACTGTGTTTGTGCTTGGTAAAGTCTGACAGCAACAAAAAATTTTGCTAGATTTAATAATTAAATACATAGCAGAGGTGGCAGATAAGCTGGAGAACTGAGCTGGTTTTGTTTTTTTTTTTTTTGCTTTGCTGTGTTTAGCTTTGCTTTTATTCCAGTGTTGTGCTGGTCCTCACTGCTCCTGTAATGGCTGAGCAGAGGTTTTGTCACATCCTTGCGTGGGCTCCACATGCTGTTAATGAGCAAACAAGGTGCAGAATGAACCTTGTGGGAAGGTGCCCCAGGGAAAACATACATGTCTGAAAGCAGGAAAAAAAAAGATGAATTTGAAAAATGAAACTAAAACCAAAAATGCCCTCACAACAAGATCTGTCTGCAGTTATAGGGAGAGTATTAGCTCGCTTCTTTCACACACAGAGTTGAATGCATTTACGTTTTACTTTTTCCCCACTCTGTCTCTCCTCCTCAGAGTCATATTTGAAATCAACATGATTTATATTTAGAGTTAAGGATTCTTGTGAGACGAATCAAACTCATTTTCATTTCACTATTGCAAGAGAGCTACATCAGGGAGTGATTTTATAGGGAAAAAAAAAAAAAGCATTGGAAACCACCACAAAGAACTCACAGAAATTATGATTTTAGGAGAGCTTAAAAGTCAGCTTATATAGATCAAAGATCTTCACAGGTATGATGAGATAATGAGTTAAATTAAGTTTGGTCACCATGTCTAGCATCCTTCAATGCAACGAAAAATACCTTTTCTGTAGCTGTTAGAAACTTAAGCTGGACACACAAACAAAAGAACTTTTGTGTTATTCCGAAACCTTTCAGAAAGGTTGTTCTGCAGGTGCAACAGTGCCATAGAGAGTAACTACTCTCATTGTATATGTTGCAGAAAACCTTCCTGAATACTGGTGCTGGGGGATCCTTTGAGATAATGCCTTGAAGGGCTCATGCATGGATTCAGTTGACACTGGTCAATCCCACCAGGTTGGTTTTCGTCACGTAAAGTACAATGTGCAAGGTAAGGTTCCATTTGTAAAGAATAAACCTACCAATTTATGAATAAAAGGTAAGTTTTATTTGCAGTCATGTATGTGCCTCCGTAGGTGCTAAAGGTTCCAAATTGTCAGGTGCTAAATATTTATTTCCATATTTTCAATAACTATTGTTGAGATAATTCAGATGTGTGATTTGTATTTCTTAGAGAAATAGGAATCTTATTAAGTGTTATTGGATACTGGGACAGAGATGAGCGAAATAATCAGCTTTAAATAGCAGTGAGCAACAGAATTAGGATAGGAAGACTAAACAGTACACAATAAGCAAAGAAGAGCAATTTCAGATGCAACATCAGAATTGAAAAATTGGTATGAACATACTTTGAAACTTTATGACTAAAAGCAGTTATTTTTTTGATTCTGGAAACCTGACAGTGCATGACAGAAGGCAGATTTCTTAGAATTATCTTTGGCTAGAATATTTCATTTTATTAGATAAGCATTGGTTGCTATTTCTGTAAGCAGGCTAAAAATAATTGTCAGCTTTTCTCAATTTCCAAAATTATCAGTACACTTGTAGTGACATAACACCATAAAATAATTTTAATAGCTATTACTGATGGTCATCTTTTATAAAGCCTGACTGTGTCCATTCTGCAATGTCATTCTGTGTGTGAATGCATTTTCTATGTTGTATTCATGAGTATACATGACCTGTTAAGTGAGAGTTCAGTACTAACCTTGCAAAGTGATGTTCGAAGGCCAAGCTACTCATGTGTTCAGTTGTAGTCACAGTGGCTATTAATACACCTCTTCTGAATGTCAGTGAGTCTCTCCTGATCCAGGACTGCTCCAGGAGAAGTTTTTTATGTTATAATTGGTGAATGGTATAAAGATGAGAATGTGGAACAACAGTTACCTGAAGAAATTCAAAGGAACGCTGTGTTACTCTTAGAGGCAGAGACTGTAGAAAAGTTCATGTAGAGTCACACTGTCTTAGGTAACACCTCATATATATCTGTATTTTGCTTCCTGGGTGGTACCTCTGGAAAAGGACCAACTGTGGCTGTGCTGTGCAAGTTACAGCCATATGTGAATGATGTGTTTGAGAATTACACCTGATGATGCTGCAGTTGATAACTTCAGACTCAAGCACTGCTGTGTGATGTGTGTTGCAGGCAGTTTGGTTCCTCTCAGCCTTCCTGCATTGCAGGCTAAGACAAAACTGTAACTTCAGAGTCTTTCATTTTACAACCACAAGTTTATGCCACTACTTTTGCTGTAGAAATAAGGAGCCAGCTGGGTTAGCTGGAATTAGCACTAGACTTTTGTTAGCATCACAGTTTAGGTCATCAGAAACAATTTGTGATTACATCACTCTTTGTTTACCAGCAACTCAGAGGGTGCACATCAATATTGCTGGTGCAGTCACTTGCTAACACTCAATCCTGTGTTTGAGCCCTTAGACTGAAATGAGTTGAATGTAGACTAAGTTCAAGGTAAAACATGGTTTTACCTTGAAGATAAACACATTAAGGAAGTAAGAGTTTTCAGAGTTCATTATACAGCCTGATGAATTTGAGACATCTTGTTTTCTCTGAGGCTATGAAGTTGAGATCTGAGCTATTTAGGGAGACAGGGCTGTAAAACCCATCAAATTTTGTCATCCACCATCTCAGGCATCTTCCAGAAGATGTTAAATCCAAGAAGAGAATATTCCCTCCACAACTCCTCCTTTACGACTTCTAACATACTTCAGAATCCTTTCGAAATTGAGAGGATGTTTTTGAAGTACACTTACTTAAGAGGAAGTATTGAGGGGTTTGAGTTGTTCCAGTCAAAAAGAAATCATTTAAGTCCTGTTAAGGATTCTTCTGTTGCTGTGTGGTACTCAGCAGTTTGAGTTTGGCAACTTCTCGACAGAGAAAAGTAGTATGTATCATGAAAAAATAAGAAATAAGAGATGAATGATCTTTTCCAGGCCAAGATGTCCAAAGTGTTATGTAAAACTAAATTTTCAAAAGCTGGTACTGGTGAAGAAGCTTGGGTTTCCACCTAAGGCAAATCAGTATTATCTCTTAAGACCGTAGCAGCACCTTTAATGTTGTTTCCAACGCAAAACACTTTTGAAAAGAAATGCTGCAAATGCCAGGCTTCCTTTCAAAACTGGGCTTGACTTTTACAATGACACACAAGCAACGATGGAGTGGAATTGCTACATGTAAAGCCTCTTTTCTGTACCTGAATTTTGAGGTGTCTTAAGATCTCACCTTGTCTCTTCGTCATCTCATACAGGAACTCCCAGAACACACAAATTACCAGTAGTACCCCACTGTTCTAAGATACAACCCTTGTAATGATTTGAGGGACTCTGATCAAGCCTGAATTTCAGAGACTTCCCTCCTCCTGTTGAGTGCTGGCTGCTTTGCACTGCCTCTTGTCTCAGCCTGTCCGCTCCCTTGGCTGCCTGAGGCTTTAAAAGTTGCCCTCAGGCCCTTCTTCCTAAAAGTAGCTCTCAACTCTTGTCTTTCATTCCTGTTTGGACAGTAAACTCATGGGCTTTCTCTGTCCATGTGTATGTACAGCCAGAGATAATTTCGTGGAACAGCAATCAGGAGAAAAGCCCAAGGCCTGGAGCCAAGGGAGAGAGGGACCTGCTGGACCATTAAGCAGTGTGTGCATAATTCATGCTGTGTCTGGGAGGAAGGAGCAGGAGCCCAGGCTCTCCCAGCCACCCTCTGTGGCTAAATTGATTTTGTGTGTTGCAACCAAACTTGGCTTATGCTGATTTACTATACATGATGCTGCAATGGTTAATGAAGGGGTAGATGGAATGGCTGTATCAACTGCAAAAATTGGGTCTGAGAGATCAGGAGACTCTTAAAAAATGTACCTGCTTGACTCCTTGCTGTTGTCTCTGTGTGAAACAATACCTGGAAAACCTTGTTTGTGAATTAGTCAAATGTTCACATGGGATTTTTAAAATAGAATTTTTTGTCTTTTGCACTTCATTTCTTGTATACCCACTGCACGTAAACCTGGAGTTTCTGACGGAAAATTACAGCCTCAGTCCCAAAAATTACTGACTTTTCTGTTGTTCATTGATTGTCCCTAGTGGCACACTGCAGGGATGCCAGGAGACTGTCATTTCTGAATTTGGAGTTCTGCCTGGGGACGGAGGACTGAGTCTCAGCCACTGTGAATGCCAGGCAGCTCTCAGATGAAAAGGGCTCTCTGGCCTGCAGCAAATAGCAAAGGTGCTTTCTGTGTGAGACAGGCTCTTCTAGCCTGTGTGCAAGGGAGATAAAATCAGACAAAACTGGGAAAAGAAGGGCATTATGCATGTAAACAAACATGATAAAGACAATACAGTGGCAGTGTTAGGAGAGGTTGGATAGAGCAGTTCCTAAGTAACTAATAAGTGGGGGGGTGAATGCTCCTCCTTTCAGAGGCAGTAATTAAATATCAGATATCTGCATCCTAGGTGAATGCTACCATGAAAAATACAGACCCACAGCATCTAACATCTTTGGCTGGGCTTGGAAAAACCCACCACCACCACAAAAAATGGTCTTCATCCCTCTAAAGAGAGGGGTAGTTCCACACTCCTAACTGGATTTTAAGCCGTGAATTTAGGTTAGAGCAGCCATTACCCAGTAAAACATTGTAAAGTGCATAAACATCATTGCTTGATATTTTATAGGCTCCTGTCAAGATCATTCCAAGACCTGATTCATGGATTTGTTTAACTTAGGTTGTTGATGGCTTTACTTTTTTAAGAACAAGAATGACTGCTGCAGACTAATTAAAGCTCAGGAGAATAAAATACATTTGGAAATCACACTTTCAAGTAACCTGCAGTACCTCTAAGATATATTTTTAGTAATGTAAGAAGCAACTCTAATCACTAAAATAAACTCATCAATGTCCTCACTTCTGCTGGAATCAGGAATTTGGGCCACCATTCTCAGCATGTAGGTGTAAAAATCTGTCATTCAATCTGGAAGCTGCAGGAATATATTCCCTCTCTCCATATGAATCCCCATTCTGTATTGTGCCTGTCCAGAGTGTGGACAATTTCCTTTAACAAGGGCAGAGGGACAGTCAGTCTCATTTACAGTCTCAAAAAGTCAAGAGTTTACAACATTCCTTACTGTGGCATACTTGGCACTCTAAAGGATATTGCTGTCTAGGTGGTAGTTCAGTAGACAACTCCTTTGGCTGGGATTTTCATTAGGAAATCTTCTAGAAGATTTATATCTGTGAATTTAAATTTCCTTGATGCCTCAAGTAGAAATGTTAATATCCAAACAAGGCCTTTGTAAGGAGTGTAGAATTGACAGGCACACAGTAAACACAAAACTTGGTTAGTGATTGAAAGGATTCAAAAATTACATAGTTGACAATACTCAGATGGAGGAAAATAAATTGTCTAGACTTTGCCAGCTTGTTTTCCATGGTTGTTCTGAGAGGTCTATTCTGTAGAAAAGAGGTGGCTGCAATAGCAGAAGTTGTAACTGTCAATTTGTTAAAAGGCAAAGTGAATTATCAGCTTGAGAAAAACATTTTGGAATATTTCATCTATAATGTCCAGCACCAGGGAGCAAAGTCTTTTTTTTTGCATATTTATAATAGCATAGAAGTGATGAGGAAAGATGCTTTGGTAGGAGAGGGACTAAAACCAAAGTCGTGAAACAAAGTTTTAATCGAACATAAAATATCTGAAACTTAAATGAGCAATTTTTCATTTCTTCTGCAAGTTTTGTTCTAACCACTGAATCACACACAGAAATTCCAGTGACATAAACAGGGTTTTCTTGTAAATATCCATGCCAAGAAATGGCAAAATGAAAGTAGATATTTCTCATTATTTGCAAAAATGTTTCTGCATAATTACTTCTGCCAACATTTCATTGCTTTAGTATCCCCTTGAAGGATTGCCTTTCAAAGTGGGTTTTATTGCAGTCTTTAAAGATAATGCAAGGTTGTATCTCTGGTGCTTTAAGGGAAAAGGAACTTAAAATGCAGACTCCCATTTCTCTCTTTACCTGACAAGGGTGTGCCTGCAGTGCTTTTGAGAGCGTTTCAATGTTTCTGTAATATTTTCTGTAATGGTTTTACTTTCAGCAGAATGCATCTTGCAGAAGGTCACCAAAAGGTTGAGATGTACCAATTAGCAAATATTCTCATGATGTGCACAGCCTCAGTCTGAAACTCAACTTGTAGCTTCATGTGAATTTTTGAATACAAACTGTGCTTCTAAAATTGCCTTTAGCAGGTCACTTTTTAGTTTCTGCCTTCTCGTCGTATCCCCAGCAGTAACGGATCTTGGTTTTCCTGGATCCAATTACATTGCACAGGGCTATCCAGAAGACATGGATACAGGCTAGTAAACTGCATATTTGAATTAACTTCCCATATAGAGTTGTTTGACCTCTGAGTGTCCTTTTATTTGCATGAAACAATTCTGTATCACTGGGTCTATGAAAGCTAGAGCTGTCTCAGTCTTGACTGTGTAGTTAAGATGATCCTATACATTGATCCTACAAGGTGTGAAAAAATAAGGTTTTCTACCACCTCTGATCCTTGAGGACCCCAGTCTCAGATGGTGTATGAAGAGCTTTTGTAGGGTTTTTTACCTTGTAAGAGGATGCCACTGTTTTCTTTCAAGAGTGGCCAGCAAAGAGTTGTGCTGCTTCCCTCCAGCCTGGTGATCAGGGCATTCTCTAACAAGTAGAACAGCCATCTGTGTCTTGTACAGCAACTGCCTTGCATTAAATGCTCATGTTGCCTTTTAGTAGACATCTCTGCTGTTTAGATGGTGCTTCAGAATTCACTGGTTCAAGAATGAATGTCTGCCTCCAACACTTCTGTGGAGCACAGGAAAGTTTCTAGTTTCTGGTCCTTAATGCCTGGCGTGATTTTTTCCCCCATATTGTGTTATTAAGGAGCTGTTAACTAGAAACATAAATTAATTAATTGATTAATAAATCCCAAATCAAAAACTCTCCACCCCATCCTGCTAAAGAAAAAAGAAAACCACTGAAACAGCTTTCCATGAGCTCATCCTATGGAACGTCCTTCCTTCTTAACCCATGGAAATCCTCAATGCAGTTACAGTTTGAGCTCTGCTTTTCATCCACTTGAATGACCACAGGAGTGCAATAAGGATGTATTGCAACGTGATAAATAATTACCTGCTGGCTTCAAGGAAGAAACAATGTTGGGAGCACAGTTTCAGAGAGGGTGTTGACAGCAGAATATCTTTCCACCTGGGTGTCATCTTTTTGTGGAAATTAAATCTCAACCTATGGCCTTCAGTTTGGATGATGTCTCACAGAAGGTGGTTTCTGAGCTGCAAAGTTTTGATTCAAATTTTCCTATCCACATCTGATCAGGTATTAGATCTGGAGCATGGGATCAAATTTTTCCAGTCTTCATGCACAGTATACTCTTAGGGAGAAAAAAATGCCCCAAGTACAGGGAAGGAAGGAGAGAAGGAAGGAAATTACTCTGTTGTCCATGTAAACCTGAGGAACTGCATAGTTCTGTTTCATCCTATCACTTTCTGTCAAAGGTAGACATAGATGGAGGTTTTGTTTGAACTCTACATGCTTCTGATTTCTTGAACATTTTCTTTCTCTACAGAGCACTGCTCACTGTGCAGGAAATTTTAAGTTTTAATTTCTTTTCAAGCTACCACCAATTTTTCTCAGTAGAAAAGAACTGACTTGGTGTCAATTTTAACCGGTGGTAGATGGAGGGGCATTTTTCCTACCTGCAGTAAAAAGGCCATGGTAACTCTGAGAGCACCTGCCTAGGTCCATTTCCTGTGAACTAAACAAAAATAAAATAAATAAAGTGCAGTCAGTTGTGAAAACTGATACCTGTCGTTTTTCAGGAGCAGTTGAAAGTTAATTGAAAAGGGGAAAAAAAAAAGAGTTTACTGCTCTCCCCGTTTTTAGCTTAACTCTGCAGTAATCAGAGACTAAGAACTTTCTACATGCTCTTGGGAAAATGTCAATGTCTTCTATTTTGTTATGACATTTGAAAGCTGTGACAAATGAATACATATGTGTAACCCACTCACCAGTAGTCATTATGCCTGTCCTTCCCATTCTGCCCACTCTGTTGTACACGGGAAATTGTTTTGGTTCTCGGATATGGATCCTGTCTGTTCAGTTCAAACAATAATGGCTCGTGCATTAATTCTGATCACTGTCAACAAGGATTAGCTGTGACAGTCCCCGGTGCTGTTTTCAATTTACAGGGCTGCAAATTTGGAGTCAGAATAGCTGAACTTCAGTGCTGCTGAAGTGTGGTGAGCAGGAACCCCCACACAGTGGGGTTTGATGGCAAATTTTGCCACTCCACATTATTGTGCCCGCAGAAGCACCACAGCACTGGATAATCCCACTGACTTTCACCTGGGGTGAACTAAGGTGCTGCTCATAGGGCTCTCACCTGCCAGGATGACATGTTGTGCTGTCTCAAACATGCCCATATGTTTTTGGGCAAAGTCATGTGATGAAGGTTAACACCAGATTCCCTAGGATGATCCAAAGTGAGTTCTAGCCACCCACAAAGGTGAGTTTGGGTAGATCTCAGGCTATCCACAGTGGGAGTAGGGGCGTTGGCTACAGGCTCCTATGGTTACCCTGGGCTTTGGGTCTTGGTAGAGAGGTGAACAGGGCTTTTGTAACAGTCTTTGAAGAAGCTCTTTAAATGTGCTGGTAGAAGTGTCTCCACGCAGCTGATCCACCCGGTGCTTCTACTGGTCGGTCATTACTTTCAATTAATAGCAGGATTGATTTGGAGAAATGGGCTTCCAGACTGGGGATAGAGGTTTCTATTTTGTCTTTTCTCTTCTTCTTTCAAAAATTGCATTCCTTCATCCTTGATTTTTTTGCCACATTAGGTATGGACCAGATATATGTGACTTGTTGTATGGAAGATACTCCATGTTTCTGGGGTTTTGTACTTCAGTTAGTGGAAGGCTCAGACTAAAGACCAAGCTATAAACAGACATGAGTGTGCTAGATCAGCATTTAGTCTGAAGGGGGTGGAACATTAGCACATCTAAGCAGGCCTTTATGTTTACTGAGTTACTGAAAATCCAGAACCCAGTTCCCATGTAGAATGGAAATGAGGATGAGAGATATTAATAAGAATTCAGAGTCTGTTGTTCCCCCTGATTTCCCTATGTTAGTACAGGCAATGCAATTTAATGAATTTCTTGCTGCTTGGCTAAAAGGTTTTGTCTAATTTTTAATTTCCTTGTCTGTGACACTGTTATTTGTGGAAATTAAACCATAGTAAGATTTTAATCGGGGTAATGAGAGTTACCCTGATGAGAGTGTGCTGACATCTGAGAGCAAAAGTTTGACCTTCTGAATTTTGAAGAAGCTGCTAAGAGCCTGGATGTGCAGCACACATGCCAGGGAGGTAGCATAAAGAAAGGTCTGTCATATTTTGGCTCAGAGCCGACAGACATGATTTGCAGCATCCTTGCAAAGAGGAAGCCTAGGTAGCTGTGTGATAAGCATGGAATAGACAGATTTAAGATATCCACATACAAATTCATTTTTTCCCTTCAGTTCAGAAACCACCAACATATCACATCCACAATGCCCCAAAGCATCCTCCCAGCCAGTTGGCTCTTAGCAAGAATAGAACCAGTTTCTTAATCCTTACTACCACCTCCTGCCAACACACTATGGAAATAGAAGATGTATCTGCTTCAAAAAGCATTTGTCTGCTTTCCTGGGCAGGCTTATGCTTCAGAGGTGACAGCTGGTGCAGGAAAGAAGCACTTATTTATACATACGTATATATAAAAATACATCTATTTATATAAAAATATCCAGGAAGATATTTATATATATGTACATAAATACATATGCATACAGCAAATTCTTTATGTGTGCATGTGTGTATATGAAAGGGAAGAAACCAAGGAAACAGATGAGCTGCCAGTTTTCCTGTTCAATTTTATGTCTTAGTGCTTTAGAAGAGTAGGGACAATGTCTGTATCCCTAAAGAGCAGCAGACAGAGTAGGCCTTATCTTGGGATGGTTTCTAGGCGTGGCAAAGTACACTTTTTGCAAATTCTCAATTTGACATCAAATAAATTCTTAAATATGCAGAAGATCAACTATCTCGGTTCTCCCCTTCATAAAAAAATAATCCTGCACTCACCATTTGCAGAGAGTGACTCAGTAAATTCTTGGTAATGACATCTGTAGTGAAAGGAAGTATCAAGAGAAACCTAAAGAGGGCAGTTGAATTTAAAGTTTCTAAAGACCTCAAAGAGAAAAGTAGCTCATAATCCTTCTGAAAGAAAATTCAACATGTTGACATACTAGTACAGAGTTAACAGATGCTACATGCCATAGCCTGAGCTCTCTGCAAATGAAAACTGCAATAAAAAGCATTTTAAGAATATAGATTTTATTTTTTTCCGAAAAAATCTCTTTTCTTGCTAAATCTTTCTCTAATTCATATTAAACAACGTGCTTGTCTTGGCACTGAATAGATGCAAAAATTGTCAATCTAAAAATTTGATTCATGTCTAAGAGAACAAGCACACATTGGATGCCAAATGCCAGTTTGAAATGTATTTATTCATTCCCAGTTTAGCACCTACTCGTAGTATATAAAATGCAAAGAGATATAAAGGGTACAGAAAACACAGCTCCCCCCACCCAATTTTAATAGCACATACTTACCACCATTATTATGTTCATGAAGTGTGTGTACAGGAAGATTAAAACCTGCCTTCACTCTGCTTAAAGAACCTGAGGGAGACCAACACATCTGGTCTAGGGGGAAGATCAGTCTGCCAAAACCACTATTTCACATCATTTGCAGCAGCTTAGAACAAGGGTGGGAAGGAGAGAAGGAGATTTATTAACTTTAAGGCAGCCATATATCTGTTGTTCTATCCTACCTGCCACTTTCTCATTTTGTTTAATAATCAGTAGCCTTGAAACTCACATGTCATCTTTAGTACCTTGATAACTTTTATTCTTAATTGCTCTCTTTTACTTGGTTGGTTATAGCTCAACTACTAGAAACCAAAAGGGTTTCACATCAGAGCCAGCAAATATTGGTGAGTGTTTCCCAGGCCAAACTCGAGTGGTGAGTGGTGATGCTACAGAAACTGTGGCTGTTTGCTTGGGTTGATTGTTGTTTCCCAGATGAGATCTTAGATATCAAAAGGACATCTTTTAGAACAAAAGTGCACAGATGTGATGGACAAATACACAGATTTTTCTAGTGGTCCTGAGGAACTGTATCTTTATTCACGCTGTCACTAGTGAAGCCAGTGGGCTTGTTTTAGCTCCCAGCTCCACAGCTCTTCCACAGAGCAGTGACATTTCCCTTAGAGTTTTAGTCAATTAATGCAAGAAATATTATGAAAGACAGTAATATTTTGTCTGTTGTTCTGTTACTTGTTGAGAATAATGATATGAGATGGTAGTTGGTTGGGTACGAGCAGATAGTGCAGATGGAGAAGGAAAGGTGTTTTTCAAAGCAGTTAGAAGTATTTTAATCCACTTTGTTACAGTGACATTGCCTCTAATCCTTTCCTGATATATTATTGATAAACGTTTCACAATGTACATCACAGTAGGATTCATCAGACTTGACATTTTATCCTCACAGTGCATTTGGGAAGCTCAGAAGTCTTCTATTTCCCATTTTACATTTACATTTATTTCTCACTTTCTTGACATTGAGAGAGAAGAGAGTGTAAGGCAAATTGTTTGAACTTCAGTTTCTGCAGTTAGGCAAGAACTGCTCATCTTGTTAAAAATCAGGCCAAAGATTTTGGTCTCTAAATATAGATTTAAAAATCTAATATTAGATACATCATATGAGAGAGATTGACCTCTGTGATTGACCAGTACTGTGCAAGGGCCCTACAGTAAATATCAGAGACAGATTTTTGATCTCCTAAAGTTTCATTGCTAAAAAGTTATTTTTACAAGGATTTTTATGCAAATAAATCTTTAGACACATCTTAACAATGAGATTTAAGTTGGTTAAATGTGTTTGAAAAACTGGATTTCTTTTCAGAAACTGAACAAGAAAAATAATACAAAATAAGTTTTGGTCAGTTTGAATAAAAAAACTATTAACTGCTTGTTTGGGGATTTTCTTCTGAAACAACAAACCAAGAAAAAAAAAGTTCTGGCTAGATATGAGATGGTTTGACTCAGTAAAAAAAAAGTAAATTGATTTTTTTTTGAGCTTGTGTCTCTTTTTTAAGAAAAATATTGAGTCTGCGTGTTTTTCCAGCTGAATTGATTTAAGTTGAAAAAAAAAAGGTATAAAAGTTTAAACTCAAAACTTTTTACTCGTGCCTTATTGTAAATAAGTACTGCGTCTGGTTAGTTCTCCAAAATTTTGTATAAACCTTTATTTTGAATTTATGAGAGCTCTGATTATGAAGCTCAGTAGTGTAACTTGGACTCAAGCAACCTCTGTATGAGCCCTCTGGGTAATGTCCTGTTACAAATGAATTCTTCCTTCTTTCTCTTTGGTTTGGTTTATTGTTGTTTTGTTTTCTTGGAAGTGTGACTTTTCTGAGGACTGTCATAATACAGATGATATGTAGTCTATTGCTTACTTTAACACAACACGTTGTGCATCCTAAATATCTGTGTTTGTCACAAACTCAGGCCAGTACAGATACTATAATCTAGTTTATTAAATAAGCTGATTAGTGTTCATTTAATTGGATAACTAAGAAGGTAATAGCACACAAAGCTGAAGAACCTTAACAGTGGAGTCTGACAAGAAAAACAGATACAAAAATCACTAGTATGGGGAATCAGGTCTTATTTAAAAATTAAATTATACAAATCCATTCAATTACCTTGAATTAATTCCTAAGTGTACACATGCACACACTGTGAAACATCATTAAGATCCATCACAGTCATATTGATTTGAATTAATTCTCTGCAACAGCAGAGATCCATACACTATTTTGTAAACTAAATCAACTTTTCAAGAGCTCTGTTCTCCAGTAGTTCAACACAGAAAAGCACAGAAGACCAAGAAACAGCACCCAAAGTCAAATCTGTGACTATTGTGTGATACAACGAGCTCAGGCATTTTGAGTCTCACCCCAGCAGCACCAACTTCACCAGAGACTGCAAAACCCTGTCCAAAACCAGGTTAAGTCAGGCTTTTCTTCCCCCAAATCTGAGAGCTCTTAGTGTCTGAATCAGTTTGTTTAAAAGAAATCTGAATTTCTGTACAAAGCCCTCTGTGATTTGTTTTGACTGCACAGGAGATACCCTTAGAATGACTTCACACATCTCTGGTATCAAATCATCTAATACTCCAGGAATACAATGTGCTTTCTGACTTGAAAAGAGTATTGTGTGTTAAAAAGCAACTTTTGCTTTTGAAAATTGCTGGCACAAAGCACCACTTCCAGTTTTATTCTTAAGAGTGACCTCGTACTACTTGTTGTTGAATTCTGATGCCTTAGAGGTGCATGGTATGATAATTTTTTCTTGAAGGGGCAGAAGTCTCATAGAATTTTTGGCTGTTTCTGTTCAAGGCCGTTATTCCTTTTATTCAGGTAGCATTTTATCATTGAAGGCTCTGGTTAGCAAACTCATAGTCCACTCTTACTTTTATTGGAGAAGTGTATATAACATATTTTTCTTACAAATTTACAGAAAACCACCTTTGAAATACATTTCAATACTAGTAGTTTAGTAAAGCAAAATTTTGCATACAGTGTAATGGCTCTACGTGACTAAATATTTTTTAGGTCAGATAGGCTGCAGATTTGAAAATAAAAAAGTCATGCATAGAAAAAAGTTCACAAGCCTCACAAAAAAGAAATTCCCAAGAAAATGTCACAAAGTGATTTAGACCTTGGATGATAAACTGGTTTGAGACCATGCTGTTTGCTGCTTTCCTTATTCTTACAAAATCCCATGTATTATACTGCACATCGAATTTGGAAGTTGCCTTTTTGGTGGGACAAATTTAAGCAAAACTTTTAATAGCCTTTTGAGTTTTCAGCAGTTTTTAAGCCCTAACCTGTAGTCCCTTCTCTAACCATATATACAAACACAAACACAGGTGCACACACTTCATGTGTAGCCATTCAGGAAAAGCTAGAGGGTAAATAACACATTAATTAATGTTGGTGAGTCACCAACAAGTTTTGTTTAAAGAGGAAACAAAATATTAAAGTTTGTAGAAACAGAAATGAACACACATCTAGTTGGTAACTATAGGAACTACTTTTTGTATAAAATGAACTGGAGCATTATTGCTTAGTACTGATAAAGGGCTTAGATGTTCCTCTTCATAGTCATTAACAAAACAGACCTAATCTGCCCCTCTTGTGAAGCCACTTTCAGGAGAATTATTCAGTTTTCATAATATTCATGGAAAATTAGGAGGAATGATGTAGTCAAGTAGTATTTCTGTTAGGAAAATATCTATTTTCTACACAACGCAATTAGTGAGATATGAGTCAAATGAGGACAAAACAGACTCTTGTATTGAGTTTGTGAGAGCTTAGGGTTTATATTTGCTTGTTCTGCATGGGAAGACTGTATGTGTCCTTTGGTACTCAAGGATGCTCTCTAGCTAGGTAATGCTCTGTTTGGCATCAAAAGCTGTCTCCCAGTCTTTGTATCCTAGATTTGTTTGAGTAACCACAAGATGGGAGGAGCTCACCCTACACATCTGTCCAAACACTTCCCTACCTCCTTAAAATTTGTCTCTTGACAAATTAGGCTACTGTTGAGTTGTGCTGTACTGTGTGGTCCTGACCATTAATGTCATCACCTCTCTCCTTGTGCATTAGGGTCTGGGAGAAGAAATTGGGTGTTTTGTTCTCTATCTGCACCACACAGCTCAGCTCATTGTTACTCTTATTGGGTGTCATTATGATAAAATAATGGTTAAGGCAAAAACCTGATTTCTTCACCTATGCTACTGTCAAAGGGCTTCAAAATGATGGCTAAGGATTGCTGACAGCTTCATACGAAATATTAGCATCATGGCTTAAATCAAGTTAATGTTGGAGAGGTAATTAAATCCACAGAACTGAAAATGAGGAGATGATTTTTTCTCTTTGCTGTTGTTTCCCTTATCTCTGGCACCTCCAGTTTTCTGAGATCAGTTACACCAACGGACAGAGCATAGGTGTATGTTATTTAAATATGCACAAATTTTATTCAATGCAAAATAAAACTAGTTCATACAGTAAACAGACATTGAACTGCTGAATTGGGTGAATTTATGAGAAGAGTTATTTCGATTTTCTAGATGGATTGTGACTGAAAGTCCCTCTTAAAATACTTAATTCATCTGCAGTCCAGCTCTATGAGGGACTCCCCATCACTGTGAGTTACTGCAGTACTTGTAATTGGGGCACTCCAGCTCTGTCTCCTGGGCTGTATTTGTGGTGCTACAGAAGAGTGCTTTGCCAGCAGACTGCAGCCATGTACCCTGCAACAGCCTCTTTCTTTGGCAGCACTGAAATGCTTGGCTGAAATATTGCACTGCATGTCCACTGCAGTACTGTACAGTGAAGTGATTAGATCTGCAGCTCATATAAATCAGCTTATCACCACTGCCACCAGCCTGCTGTAAGTCACATAAAAACTTGGTCTATTACCTTCTGCTTAACTTTTACATTATTTTATCTCAAGTTATTTCTTAGTGTTGACTGAGAACCTTATTTATATTTCACAGTTGAGATGACTAACTTCCCATCTTACACTGGTTAGAATTTTTAGATTGGGATCAGAAAGGATAAAATTGTTCCTTGTGACACTGTTGATGCATCCAAGTCAAAATATTGTATTTATTCAACATCTTCTTCTTTTACAGGAAAAAGTGTTCAGTGTCATTTATTATGGTTTTCACTATGGAAAAATCGTTTCTGTAAAAGTTACAAGAACATAAAACAAGGGGTCTTCTGACTGTTGCTTTCTAATCTTGTGTGGTTATGAAGAGCTCTGTGAGAGTAGCATGGAATGATTCATCTGTATCAATTGCAGCAGTGCTGCACCTCAGTGTCGTGGTTGTCTTTGAGAATGCTGTGGAGCTGTTACCACCTAGTGCCAGGGACTTTTAAAGAGATTTGTGTTAATTCAGGGTATATTGGCATAGTAGCATGGGCTGGACAGCTTCAAACTGCTCTGTTCTTTTCAAGGAGTGCTCTGCACTAAGTTTTTTTTTGTTTCAAGGTGAATATGTTCCTACTTAGAATACAAGTTGAATCTGTAAAGTCAGTGGGAAATCTGGTAGATTGAATGGCTTGTTTTCCTTAAAGAAAACTCCAAAGTCATATGCCCTTACTGTATAATATTAGAAATTCAGCCTTGTCACTGTAAAACACAGAAGAGCTCTGAATGTTTCCATCCTGAAAAGTTTTTTAAAATGGCAGTAAGTGATCTAAATTTACAGGCGTGAATACTTATCTGAAATTGAAGGGGAGAAAAGCACCTAACACGTATTTAGGCAAAGAAAACCCACTATTCTAGTCTATAAGAAAAAAAAAATTGCTGAAACCTTTCAGAATGCACTGAAAAGGATAATGTCATACTATTAGGAAAACTTGCAATTAGATTCAGGTAGGCTGTTAAATTGGCTTATTAAATTCAATCTGCAATCTGAATAGCACTGAAGGTTTGGAGGAAAAAAATGTGTCAGCCAGTTATGTCCACTGTTGCTGTGACAACAGGATTGGAGAACAGTCTGATTAAAACAAAACAAGCTCTCCCAAAAATAACCACTAAAACCAACAGAAGAACATTCTACTGGTCCTACTACACCCAAATAATCAGAAAATAAGAACATGTTGATGTTCCAACTTAATGAAAATGAACCATGGAAGTATTGAAATTCTACCTGCTGCTGTTATCTAGGAAAATATTAAACCCAGAAAGGGACAACTGAAATCTGTTGTCTATTGGGGTGTCTAAATGGAAATGGCCCCCCATGTCTTGCCTGTAGCTGCTACACGAATTACTATTACCTTTTCTTATAAGGTTTTGTCTTCAATTTGTGGACCAAACTAGCTGATTTACCTGTTGCTGTGGTGCAGTCACCTCCTTATTTTTAGCTCTGTATTTGCAGGGCATAGCAACTATTATATCCAACTTCAGGGTCACAAGCCACAGGATGGTAACAGTGGCAGGCAAGGGTCATTGTTTTCTTCAAATTAATTTCATCTCATTAAGCCAAATTATAGGAGGTACCCACAAGTTGTGAGGATGAGGGCAAAGATGTACAATTATTCTGATTTGAACGAGTTTAGTGATTGGGGAAGTTCTGGTTGGAAGCAGAAAAAAAGGAGAGAGAGAAAAGGCTAAATTTTAAACCTGCCACTTAAAATATGTCTACTAAGACGTAATTCAACTAAGTAGCAGCAAGTAACTTTAATTAATCTCTAATTAAACCCATGAGTTTTAGCTGAGAGAGGGTTTGGTTTCTTAAAAATCATAATAAAAAAAAATACCTCCACCACCAAAGACTGCATTTCCAGACTCTCTTAGCCTTAATTGCAGTCACAAACACCTCAAGCAATTTTCTGGGCCAATTAAATCAGGGCAGTGGCTAGAGTAACATATTGCAGTGCATTTGGTGTGCTTGCTTGCACATTTGGTGTGCTTGCTCACTGGAGTTAAATGGCTCGAAAAGTGAGGAACAGCCTGGCCCCCAGACCTAGATCTTGCAGCTGGCGTTGCTCTGCAATTGCTGTGGCCACTTCAAATCTTTATGGGTAATATTTTTTTCTACTGATGCCTAAGGAGACTTAAAAGGTAGGAAAATAGCAAGAACAACTACAAAAAAAAAAAAAAAAAGAGAACAAAAGGTGACGGGAAAAAATTGAGCCTTTCTTATTACCTGGCATTTTATGTGCTGAGAACAGATTCCACTGAAGAAGAGCTCTTCCTTCTGTGCTCTGCTCCACTGCAGTATAATCAGCACTGTTTGTGCTCCCTATGTAAGGGAATGAAGTTTTGCATTGATATTTTTTAATATACATCTACTGTAATGTTACTTTGAGGGATGATTCACTGCATGGGAGCAGACATCAATACTGAACACAGGGCAACATTTTCCCTCATTTTTTGGAAGCAGTGAAATTTGACAGTGCTTTTTGCAGTGCAAACACTCTCTATAGATATAGAGAGTTCTGTTTCTGAGACCTACATCTCTTGAGTATGTGATTTGTGTGATGCATTTGTCTATTTTCTAAAGGGTTAATTGAGAAGGGGCACTGAAATAAGCTAAATATGGTGTTTATGTGAGCTGATCCATTTCATTTGTTTCATACAGTCTTAAAAAATATTGTTTCTCTGCCTGCTTCTCTGTTGACCTTATTTGCGACCACATTTATATTTCATGCAATGGAAATGGAACCAAAGAAGTTTCATGCTGTAAATATAAAGGAAGAGGAAATAGTAACATCAAACACTGACGACAGATGAGAAACCAATGTCAGAAAATGTGGATGGAAATTATATTTGAAATTGGAGAGTATCTTCTACAGCAGTAGAGTGAAATGGAGGTCACAGGAATAAAGAAGTTTATGTGAGGGAGGGAACTTGCCAACTCCAAAGCACATTTAGATCACATGGGTGTGATGATGGGACAGACCCCTTTCTTTCCATCTGACTTTTGTGCATATGGAGCCTACACACCTGGACAACCTTCTAGGCACCTACATTTCTGCTGAGGTGTGATTGTAGGAATCTTAGACTTTGACAGCTTAACACCTACCTTATATTGTCCTGGTGAGGATCCACAGGCTGGATGTTTTGCATGCATACTTCTTCACTCAGGGAATATGACCTGGCGTGTGTGCTCAGAGTTTCAAGATTTTTGAATGCAAGCTGAAAAGATTTTAAGTAATTTTTAAAACAGGACATTTTGTGATAATACAAATGATTCTTTGGGATTTTAAAATAATATGGTTTTGCTTCCTAGTTTTAAAGCAATGATAATACAAAAAGAAACTGAGGTTATTTAAAAGCAGAAAGAACATGACTGATGACATTTACAAAGACATGAAACTAACACTCCAGTGTCAGATTATTTTAAATTAGGCATGTCTGTTGAGGTATTAGCTAGCAGAGGTGTATCTGTCTTTGTAGTGTTATTTATGCAAATTCATTTTGAGCTGCAAGATTTATAAAGTTTGTGTCACTAAATCAAACAATCATATATAAAATGTGTGAAACATGGACCAAGTCAGTAGTGTGACCCTTTTGGATAGCCTCAGATTTTATATACTTGATTTATTACCTTCATTTTCATAAATAGGTCTGGATTTCCTTGTCCATTAGTAAGCTTTTAAGCAAATTGCATATTCTTATCAAAGTTCATGTAAACTGTAGCAACTTTAAAATGACATTTAGAGAAAGAGAAGAGCAGCCTTTCAGCTGCCCTGATGAAAAGGGTTGTCAAATCCATCTGGTGTTGTCTCCCTTTATTTTGCTGCATTTGTTACCATGTTGAAAAGCACGAACTGGCTGTAACAGAGTCTGCAATGGTTCTTGCTGTGACTTCTGCTGGCTACTTTATCTCTTTTACCAGGATAGCCACTGACTTCCTAAAACAGGAGATGCTTTGGAATGATTCATCTATGACTTAGGCCACAGCCAAACAATGCTGCTGAATACATGTGGGTGGCTTCATAATGTTGCCTTACAGAAGGCAAGACATGCCATAGTCCATTTGAGGGGTGTGGAAGGCTGACTGTATTTCTAGTCACACGTGAGCACAGTTTTTTACAGCTTTAAAAGAAATTCATGTCTGTTTGAAATTTTCTGACTTACCAAACCTGAGCTATTTGGGTATTGGACTGTGTTAGAATTGCACAATCAGTTGATTTGATGCTGTTGAGAAATGTCTCCATCAGATTCCATCCCAGTAAAAGCTTTACTGATCTCACAACTGTTTAGCAGAATAGAACAAAGACTTTCCATTCTGGGATAATTTGGAATTTGCTGTCCCTGACTGTTTTGAATTTTAGGTGAACTTAAAGGTTAAAATGAGCTGAAACCAAGTTTTACTTGATTAAGAGGGTCCAAAGAAATCAGAACTGTTGTACTGGAAGTGCTCATTTCTATTTCTCTCAGATTTGATATAAATAGTGGCATAAGTATTCCTAACATCACACTGACTATTGTGTGTGGAATAAAGCCTGAGGCTGGTAGAAATTTCTGTGAGCTTGTATTGGAAGAGTTTCCAATCCAGAAATGCTTATGGTGCAAATCTAGAGTCAGACAGTAGTTCAGAGCTGCATACCAGATGAGATATGTAAAGAATAGAAATTATTTATGCTGAATGGACATGAAGAAACACAATCTGGAAAGACAAAAAAAAAAAAAAAAGAAAGTTTTTGCTCAAACATTTGGCACCAGCAACACAAACCAAATTAGATTCATGCCCATGCTCTGTTCTGGCCTTGCAATGTCCTCAGCAAATTCCGTAAAATATCCATCTGTGTGAAAGGCAAAGTGCAGCAATGGAAAACTGAGCTGGATGGGAAAGTGCACAACAAAACTATGCACATGAAATACTTGCTCAGGATCTGCTCTACTCTATGATGCTGCCTCTGCAAAAGGAGTTTGATTTTTATATGGTTTTCATCCTTTGCTGTATGTCAGGTGCTGGACCAATGCACCTCTGTGTGAGGCAATGCCATCAGCCTACAGAAACTTGTACCATAACCCCTCAGTTCAGCACAGCCTTGGTTTATTCCCAATTTATAGGATACCTTACATTTCCAGTAGAATTAGACAATCACTTGGAAAGCTGGTAAAAAGAGAAAAAGAGGGCTGTTTCATATGCCACTTTATTGAAGTCTTGAGCTTTAAATATGGATGATTTAATTTGGGGTGATGATCTGATTGAACAACTAAGATATTTTAAAAGAAAGTTGTAATTGGAAGAAGTGTTTAAAGTTTGAATTTTGAGGTAAATTGCATTGCCTGTGTGTATGTGGAGAACTTAACAACTCAAATCTAAAAAGTACCTTAATGTATCTGACATTTACACAGAAATGTCTCTCATTCACTTTGTTTGTTTGGTTTTTTTCCATTTTGAGCCCCTGGGAATTTTGGGTCATGGCTCAAAACTTGACTGCTGGTGTTTCATATCCAGGCTTGTGGTTATTGGGCATTGTAATGCCTTTTACCATGTTTCCTTGATCTGCTTGCCATCCAGCTCCATCATAAATAATTAGTTCAGCATTTTTAAGTAGCAATTATGAGATGATTTAATTGTCTTTCAGAAGTCCTAATCTAACTAATTTTCACATCTGTTTAATATACTTTTTTCACTGAAGTACTCATGTTATACTCTCTCCTTCTTAATGCTGTTTTCTCATCCAAAACAACACACTAAGCACCTTCAGTTTTGGTGAGGTGAATGATTCTAACCTTTGGTAACAATGTGGAGAGTTTCTGATACTCAAAATTTCGTGTTAGGATCTGAAAACTCTATACAGATACATAAGATGTTATCATGTCTATTTAAATCTAAAATGCAAAACAGCCAGAGAAGCTTTTGTAGTAAGAGCCTGAGTGTTTCCGAGGACCATTAGCAGGCCACATTCAGAACTTGGCTTCTACTTGGCTCCTGATCTACTCACTAACCTGTGCTGCCTCCCTAAAGTTCATTGCAGAACTGGTACCCGTGAGAAGTTTGTCAAAATCTGTAGTTCAACTACTTGTGCCATCTTCACATAAGGAAAAAAAATATTAAGCTATAGTATATTTAAACTATTAAACTGTACTGTGACATTAGAATGGCAAGGATATGCTTTTCCTCAGGAAAGGCTGTAGAAAAGAAGCAGTAAATCTGTTATGACAAGCGAAAAGTGCATAAATGTTATAATCTTCACTGACAAAACCATACCTTGGTTTAGGCAAGATTAGACTTCAAAGCCTGGTTGTTTGTGCTGTGCTAAATTCTACATCTGTGCTTCTAAGGTGAATTTAACTATGGAACAGAAGTTCACGGAACATCAACGTCATGTAGGTCAGGTGTAGCTTAGGTTGTGTGAAAGTTCATGATTTGCAGTGAAACCTCAAAATCAATAAATCACCTGGGAGAATATGGTGGTGGCTGAGTGTAGTGCACGTGCTGTGCTTTTAGCACCTGGTTCAGAGAGTAGAAAAGTTCCAAACACGTTGCTGTTTGTGTTCTCAGCTGTGAGTAATGCACATTTTTGGAAGAAAGTTCTCCTTTAAAGATTTCTTTTAAATATCGGTACCCTGCAGTTTTACACCAGCTGGAGCTTTGACCCAAGCTGTTTGATCTGTCTTTCATGAGGAGAGTTCAGGATTTCTGTGCCTGAGTGATGGTAGGAATGCTATGTAGGTTAGAACCCTTGGGCAGAGCTGCACTGGAAAGGTTCTAATGAGTGACAAGGTAAGCCCTTTAAAAATGCAACGACAAAAAATCAACTGGCAGATCATTTGAACAGGACTTAGAAGAGGAAAAGGTAGATATAGAATATTAAAAAGTATAAAATAAGGAGTTTCATCCAAATGGATGTCTATTGTTCTCAGCTGGGTCAACAGGCATATTGGTGTTCCTTAGGAAAAGAAGCATGAGATGCTTGGTAAATATCAAATAATTTGTAGGATGGATTTAATAAATGCTAAAAAGCTGAGTTCTCTTGTTTAATAGAGAAAAAATCCCCAAATCCCAGAAGGTATTCCCAGCAAGAGTTTCAAAAATTTCAGCCTAAAATGTAACCTGATTTTTATCAGAGACAAATCCTCGGTATCTCCTTTTACGGGAAGCTTTAAACACCTGGTCTCTTCAAATACTGGAACAGTACAGTGTTACAACAGGCTTTCTCTTTGCCTAACATCCACATTAATTTTCATCGGCTCAAAAACCTGAGAAATTGTAATTAACAATAAACCAGCTCCCTGTCACAGATTCAATGTTATGAGCAGAACCTGATCGGTTTGAAAGGGATATGAAGACTGTGACTGTTGGATTGCAGAGACCGAGAGCACTGCACAGATGACACATTTGATTTCTGCAGGGAAGGGGAAACCTGACTGCTCTAACTAATGACATTCCCTGATGGCCAGAGTTACTGTAGAGAAAATGGCAAGGCTGGTATTACAGTAGAAAATGTTAAGGCAATGAAGTTGAGGTAAAGGAAATATAGTCATGAAAAACACCCCACTAGTTTAGGTTTCAGCTTGTTAGACTTTGAGATGTTCCAAACAAGTGAGAAAGCTCATCTGAGTGATGAATGGTACAAGAAGGAAGCTAAACAAACAAATGTATGGAGAGAAGTTGCTCATAGACCTTCCTTACAATGGGTGATTTCACTTTCTGCTGGAGCAGGTCTGAGCTATATAAGAACAGTTAAGTCAAAAGGACCTGTTGTGCTCAGCACTTTTGCAAATTGTGTTGCTCAGTGATGTGTGTGGCTGAGCAAGAACTAATTTGTTCTTAGAGCACCTGGTTTTTTAGGGTTGTTAACCTGATTTGAAAAGATTTTTACGTGTATATACTATACATATAAAAATATATATTTACACACACATATATGAATCAAATCAGTAAGAATCAGGGCTTTTAGTTTTACTGTTATGTTAGAACTTGGCCAAAACTTAAAGCTGTGTGGTTTTTGACACAGTGGTGAAGGAGATATGTTGCTTCTTACATTTGGTGTCTGCTGTTGTGATCTATCTAATTATTTGAATTCAACAGATTTAGGAGTGAAATGATGCTCATTTCTCAGAATGATTCAAATAGAGTACTGTGGAAAGTGTGAAATTTCACTGCTGACACCACAGAAATTATGGCATAAGAAAACAACAGAAGTTGGTGTTTGGAATAATTATTCTATTATTCTGTTGCATGAGTGCTTCTGTGCACAGAACGTGCCCTGCACGCCGTGACAGAAATCAGAGGAGAGATGAGCTTGGCTGAGTCACAGAAGAAAACACAAAATACACTCCAACCCCCCAGGAAAACTGAACTACTTTGAAACAAACTTTGTGGCTGCTGTAGGTGTTGCTCGCACGTACGTCACAGGAGAGGAAAAGGTGAAGGTGGCAGGTTGATCCCTGAAGTAGCATCTGCTTCTGCCTCTGCTACTACTGCTGAGCAAAAAGCTGATTATCTTTCTGTCCTTCCCTTCCATTTTCCTTGCTTTCTTTTAAATTGTGAGGGATGATGCCAGTGGACAGGAAACAGAGAAGTGGATGAGGAAATCTTTTATCGTTGCTGCACAACCTTCTACTGAATTTTGATTGACTAATTCACTTTATGCAGTTGACTCCACAGATTGGCTCATTGAAGTGGGTTGTTTTTTATAAGTCCTTGAGGATTTTTCTGCCTGGTCTGAGATTCTCTTCTCAGCTTTTCCCATTCCTTGTGTTTTCCTTCCATTTCTCTATTTTTATTTGCACTGCTGCATATATTAAAAGACAAAGATTTTACTAATCTCCTTGTGCCTATGTGTGTAGTGTACCAAGTGTGGAATAAAGTGATTAAAGTATCTTTTTAGAGGATAACAGAGTGAAGGACATACAGTTTGACTTTGCTGTTAAACCTACACAAGTAGATGAGGAAAGAGCTGATTATCAGGATGTCAGGTAGCTGAATTGTTATTCCTTAGAAAGCACCTGAAGTGTTTTTAGACTGTATTTTCTTCTGTCAGGGTTACAACTTTATGATTTTGTTTCCCTTTTTTTTAATGTTGTTGATGTACATCCTTTGTGTTTAGTGGCTCAGTGAGGAATGCCTGAGGTTCTCTCCAAGTTGCTATTGATAGAAGATGAACACAAAAATGCATTTAAATTCAGCAGTGTCTTCTAGTTTGCCAGGTACCCTAGCTTTTACTTTTATTTTTTACTGATGAGAGGAAGAGGGGCACCCTCCATTTTTGCCCCTTTGCAGGGTAATTTTGAGCACAGCTTGACTGGTATTATCAGCTTGCTGTGAAACAAGTGAGCAGACTGTGTATTGCTCATTCTGCTTTTCCTCAGAGCACGTGCAGGACTTCAGAGAGGCATCACCCAGGTGCTCTCTGTCAGGAGCTGTGAGAGCTCCTCACACTGCAAATGCCATGAGAGTTCAGAAGGTATTCAGGAGCACGTAAGAACTGGTCCTGTTCCTGACTGACCATTCCTGTGGTGAGTTGGATGAGCTGAGGAAAGCCATTGCCCTTGTTTTCCTTTTTGTCTGACTTACTTAGATTACAAATGGCACATGTGGTGTTGCCAAGTGGCAACTTACAGAAAGCATTATAATACCCTGATATAGATAATATGTATCAAAATTAGCTGGTGCTGGGGCACTTGCCCTTCAGGAGTAAAGATGCTGGTCATATGGACTCAGAACTATTCTGGAGGTGTTAGAACAGGATAGATACAGTGCTCATAAATTATTGCATCTTAGGTACACAACCATAAAGGATTGTTTCTTGTTATATGTTGGCCTCCTACCAAATGACAACCCTGTTCTGACTTGCAAACCTTAGGAAATGTTTCACTCCTGAGAAAGAACAATAGAGGGAACATCAAAGTAACTGGAATCCAGCAGCAGAGTTTTAAAATAGATTTAACTGTCCCATTTTGGATAAATTGGCAATAAGAAGGAGAAAACTTTCTAAGGAGAAAATAGTGAGAACAAGTGCTCTGGGAGGCAAAGTATTAAGAGGCTGCTGGTCATGCCAAGAGATGCAGGTAGCAGTATTATCCCTTTCTGCTGTGGATCATCATGGTACCTTTGAGGAATATGGGACTGAGGATCAGGGAAAAAATGTGTTGTCCATGTATATATGTGGCTTTTTGCATTCTTCCTATGCATCTAGAGTCATTCTACCTCCTTTTTTTTTTCTCTTTAGAGGTCACTACATAGGCACTATACTAAAAGTTGTGTTTGGTTTGGTTGTTTTGTTTTTTGGTTTTTTTTTGTCTACGGATATGTAATGAATTCTGGTAACATAATTTTTCGCACCATTAAAGCTAATAGGTTTTCATTACCATTTCCACTGGTGTCAGCATTTTAGTGTCATGTAATTTTATTTACTTTTTCCCCACACAAATACACCCTGGTTCTCTGTGCACCATCTGCTGCAAGAGTGTGAGCTGGAGGATTGATGGTGCGATAACACACTCGGGATCTGCTGTTGTTGGGGAAGGGACACCCAGCCCTGCAGCCGTGGGCTCCAGCGTAACACAAATATCAGGAGCGGCAAAGACAAATCACAGAGTCATCACAGCACATCCTGTGGGGATTTTGTGACACTAGGAACAATCTGAATCTCCCAGCTGGGTTGCTGCACGTGCCTTGTGCTGTGTACCTGTTCCCGTTGACTGAGAGCGCCGGGCTGTGTGCCCTGACGAGCCCCGTGCAATCTGAAATTCAGAAGTTGTGGTGAAATTAAATGACCAGCTTCCAGTTTCCACTCTGGGTGGGAGGATATAAATAGAACAAAAATGCTCTTAGTAAAGTATTTTTCTATAAGTGGTTCCAATGACTGTCATACGAAGGCTAATTTGATGAAATCTGGTTAAACCTGTAACAGCAACTGTGGAAATCTGAGGAGATATCCCAAAAACTCTCCACTTTTTTCTGTTTGCCTACAGCTGCAAAGTTTAATCTAATAATCTTACACACTGCAAAAAGGAGGCAGTTCTTTTTACACTGGTAAAAAAAGAGGGCATCTTCTTGCCTGTATTTCTATTTAAAGATGGCAAAGGATGCAAAATTTAATTAGGAGTTATTCTTTTTTCTTACATGCTTGAAACATATGAATTCCTTTCTACAGTTAGATCTTTGAAAGTCTGGTGAATATTGTACAATATATCACTAATGAAAAGAATCTGAGCTTCATATTGCTGCAAGAATTTTGGAGTTTTAACAAACTATTTAAAGAAACTTCCCTCAAGGCCTCCTAATCACTGAAATACCCATAAGCCCAATTTTAATGAATCAAGGCTGTCTTTAATAGCTTTATTTTTTTCTTTAAAAATTTATTTTGTACAGAAGGGTAAAAAAGCAGTTACAAAATCTAAATTAATTAATTGTAACTCTTCAAAAAACAAAACCAGACAATCAGATGTACATCTGCAATTTAAAGTCAGGATGTTTTTTGTGTTGTGATGGCACCACTTTCTTCCCGTTTGACCAAAACACCATTTCCTTAGAATACAATTTCTACTTAGCTGTCCATCTGCTCTCATTTTTCAGCTGAAGTTGGTGAAACCAGGGATTTGGCCATTTGCAGTGCACTGAGCACAGTGAGGTCCTGGACTCTGCTTGGTGCTTCCAGGCTCCATAATAAACAAATGGAGCAGATTTCTGAAATAATATAAAATCATTAAAAGATACCTTGGCTTCTTTCCAAACAAGTTGAGTTTGTTCAGTCCAAAAAAAGATAAGGCTTCAGGGTGAATTGCAGCTTTCCAGTACCTGAAGGGAGACTTTCTGTAAGAACATTTAGTGGCAGGACAAGGGGTAATGGCTTTAACCTGAAAGAAAGTAAGTCTAGATTAGATATCAGGAAGAAATTCTTGACTGTGAGGGTGGTGAGGCCCTGGCACAGGTTGCCCAGAGAAGCTGTGGCTGCCCCATCCCTGGAAGTGTCCAAGGTCAGGCTGGATGGGGCTTTGAGCAACTTAATCTGGTGCAAGGTGTCTCTGTCCACAGCAGGGGAATTGGAATTGATAATCTTTAAGGTCCTTTCCAACCCAGGCTATTCTATAATTCTATGGAATGGAACACTTTGTTAGGCATCTACCAGGAGGTTGTGTGCATTCCTGCTTTGCAATTCTTTTTTTTGGAAGTAAAACATTTGTTTTGTTTTGCTTTTTATTGGCAGTTTCGGTAAGAGGCACGAGACTGTAAGGGCTTTGGGGCCAAAACTTCCACATTGTATTCAACTGAAGAGCATTCAGCACCCACTGCCTTGAATAATGCTGCAATAAATATGACATATAAATGCATTAGCAGTGAAGATCCAGTTCAGATCAGGGGCATTAGGCACAGACATTTTTGCAGTCTTCTTCCTCTTTATTCACATGACAAGCTAATTTTAAAGAAAAAAAACCTTACAGAATTCCAAGACAATAAATAAACTGAAAAATGTTGGTATTATTTTCTGGTAGTAGTAAGCAATATCAAACAGTAAGTATCAGCTGGAATGAATCTCAGTAGAAGTTGTTTTTAAAAGTGCAATAAAATTCTAATGTCTTCTGAAAGGTTATTATCCAAGTAAAGAAGGCATTTATGTATAAAGCTGTGCCAATTTGTCTCATCAAGATGGGGCTTTTCATGAAACCAAATGTGAACTAATTCTTTTTTCACTTACCTTGTAAGTAGCTTCATTCCACCACTACTGAAGTCAATGACAGAGCTGCCATTAAATTCTTTTCAAATAATAGCAGGGAACTGATGGCAAAAAGGCCATGAGGTGGCAATTCCAGCTGGTAGCATTTACAAAGGAGACTTTATGAGGAAGTTGGATAAATTCAAAGCCAAAGTGCAGTAGAAGGTGACAAATTCTCAATCATTAGAATGGATTTACAGAAAAAATTACTATAACAAATTTAAAAAGTGACAGAACTTTGTATTAGTGCTGTTACTTTTAATTGGTGGAATGTAGCAGAACTATGGAATTATGAGCTGGTAAAGAGGTTTATAGAAACCAATTAAAGTATAAACATTAAGAATGGCTGTATTGAGTGGCTGGGAAAAATTTTCAGGCATTTCCTGAGCTTGTGTTCTTCACAGAGATGTTTTAATTACTAAGGATACTGCTCTGAAAAGCAAGTACCTTATTTTATTACATTCTGTTACTTCTGTAGGTACCCACTTATTCCTCTAGATTGTAAAATAGTTTCTTTCTACTGATTTGGTAGTTTATGTTTCCTTTTTTGAAGTGATTTGGGGTTATTCCATTTCTCTCTGTATATTCCTTTCATGGGGAATATGGATCATCACCTGCCACTGGAAATCCTCCTCATTATAATGTCTATCTAGAGTGGGTAAATATCATCATAATTTCTTTCCAGTCATGAAGATCCCAAAGAAACAGTTCCCATACAGTACTTAGAAAAAAAGAATTCTGACCTCCTAGACTGCAACACAGAAAGATGATAAATATTTTTAACTGATACAATTCTAGGGTTTAGGAAAGGTGCAAAAATTGAAGAAAAAAGCAATACACAGCCTCCTCAAATTAAAAATGGTACTTTTTTCCTCCTTATGAAAACAAAGAACTAAGTAAATCTGGCAAAGCTGCAGTGGGACTATTTGTACTCATTAGCTCCTGTATAGTTATGTCTTCCTACGATTTTATTTTATATATATGTCACTTTGAGTTCCGACCCAAAATCCTTTTGCTTCTGTGTGAGTGATGGAAAGATTTCCTGGTCCTGCTCCTCTGGATCTGCTGGCATGTCCATTCTTTATTCAAGTGTCTCCCTATTCAGGTCTGCCTTCAGGTAAACAAGTCTCTTTTGCAGTCTCCTTATGCACGAGAATTTTCCCATGCCCTTAATCAGATTTAACTAAGCCCTTAATTGTCTCATTATATTTGGTCAGATTTTCTAATACGATCATTTACATCACTTAGATGACACAGAGTGGTTATAATCTGGCTGCAAATTCCCTGTGGCTTAGAGAAACTAATGGCTGGACAGAATCTGACAGCTTAGAGTTTTCTCCTTCTTCCCAGCATAGTTGATTTGCTGGAGGGGAATAGAGAATATGTGTGGGGGTGCATGAGATCAGCTGTGTTACATCAGTCCAGGGCTGGGAAGGAGTGTGGCCCAGTGGGTTTCAGCCACTTGTAGGATGAAGAGTTGTAAGAGTTGTGTTTATTTATGTCAGTGAACGGGGTAAAATTTAACCTCAGAAGTTTGGGTAATAATTTATGTGTCTCAAGTGGGTGAAATATTCAAGTGTCACACTCTGCAAAATCCCAATGGCTGTGCTATTTAAGGCAGGTTCTGTTTTTATCAATAGATCATTTGTGACATATGACAAAAAAAGAAAGAGAGCCTGAGGCAAAATAGATTTTAGCTAGGTCTGAATTAGATTTTATAGGTCAGCTATTCTCAGTTAATTCAATACAATCTGATTGCTAAAAAGGTACTTAATGAGGCTTAATTAGAAGGGATGTCTTTTATTGTCATTTAATGCTGTTGCATTTATATGAGCCCAGTCTTTGGCAGCAGGTCTTTCTCTTAGTGATTCTTGGGTCTCAATCAAACAAAGGCCAATAAATGATCCCATTGGCTCCAGGCTTCCTGGCTGATGCTTGGAGTGTAAGTAGCATAAGGACAATCTGTAGAGAATGTGTGACCACTGCACAGAAAGGGTCTTAACCTTAAACTGCTTGCTAGCCTGATGAACAGAGAAATAAAGCAATAAATGTCATAGTAAGTTGAAACTTGAATTTTGCACTTCAAGGGAATAGGAATTTTAAGGAAATTTTACTATTTAAAAATTCTTCCGTGTTTTCTGTCTCATTCTATTCTTCAGTTTTTAAATTCCCTCTATACATGATCAATTAATGTCATAATGAGACATAACAGCAGAAAAAAACCCCAAAACATTACCTTTCTAAAGAAGACTTAAGCACAGTTACTTCTTGGTATTGACTCTCTCATCAAACTTTTTGTAAAGATTTTTCCTGTTTGTCATAATAAGCTTCACTCTTATGTATATTATTGTGCTGTAGCTCCTAAATATGTCAGAAATATGAAAACTGGCATGCATTTAAAAAAAAAAAAAAAGGTAAGTCAAAATCACAGCATTTTAAGTTAAATTAATTTTCAGGTATTTAAGCTATATTAATCCTTGAGTATTTGGATATTTCAGAACAAAGACAATACCATCAAATGAAAAAGTATTCCCAAAATATCTTGCTCTTAAAAAAAACTCCAGCAATTTCAATTTTTTCTTTTTTTAAAAGAGAGAGTGTTTTGAATTTCCAAAATATTTTCTCCTAACCAGCCAGATGGAACAAGTTTTGTGATCAGACTCCTAAGAGGCTGCTGCATTTTCTCTGATATACACCCAGTTCTGAACACCAACCCTCTGTGGTCTGTTAAGTGAAACATAAGTGGTGTGTACATACAACCAGTCACTGTGCAAGCCTCAAATAACCCAATGCACATATGTGTTTTGGCTAAACTGATATTGGAAATGCTAAGGGCAGGCAGACTTGACTGACAAAAAAACAAAAAAAAATAAAGAAAGGATGTTGACATGACAATAAATTAACTGGGTTTGATTTATAATAAATGTATCTTCGTCAAGCTCCCAGATGTGCTTCTCTTACAGTTGAATGCTATTAAATTCTATACAATGACAGCCTCGTTAAATTAAAATTAAATGCTAATTTAACACATCTAAAGGCATTATCACATTTGGTTCTGAACTGTGTTTCTAATGACTTCAAATCATGTGTGATGCATTTGTTGCGAATTTCTGTTGCGATTGTTCTGGAGAATTTGTGGGGTTTTATTTAATAAATTATATCCCCTTCCCTGTAACATTTTACAACAATAATGAAGGCACAAGAGTTAATGAAGCACAAACTGAAGGCATAAACAAGGAAGTGGTTCATACAAAATACATGGAAATCTAACGACTAAATGAGAGAGAAATAAGATTGTCATGAAGAAGATGCAATGAAAATTTAGATGAAGAATTTCAAGTTATACTTTCAGCCATCAAAATCCTACCAATTGAAATGTTAGATGGTGTACTAATAGATTATTTGGATTATTTTTGTTTAGTGAAATTAGGATATATTTCTTTTCAATACACATGCTACTTGAACAACTAACCTTTAACTAATGTGCTAATGCCACTTCCAATTGATGTACCTATTTAAAATGAACAATGCTTGTGACAGAATACTGAAAACAATTAGGATGAACTTGTCAAAATTAATAGAAGAGATGACATCTTCATCTTAGACAGCAAAGGCTATTAGAATCAAATGTTTTTCATAAGAAGACTTCTCACTGTTTGTGTGTGGTTTCAAAAAGATGCACATTCCCTTCCTCGTCTTACAGAAGATGAGTGATCTGAGTAGATCCCAGTTGGATTGTAGAGTCTTAGAATTTCCTTCAGGAAACTCACATTCTTTAAGTTTTTTGTTTTTCCTTTCTCTGATGTTGCCAGTAAAAGGTGCTCCCAGGCAGCCCTCAGGAAGTGCTGAGTTCCTGGGAAGCCTTTGGATGCCTTTCAGAAGGTACCTGCATTCAGCTGAGCAGTTCTGAGCTTTCAGGTGCTGATGAACATTGCAGATACAGCCTCAGATTTGTTCTTGGGAAAGGATACTCCTTGAAAAATACCTATTCATGAGAAAACTGAAAGGACATAATGTAGTATGTAACAGGCTGTTCCATGAACAACAGAGCTACATAAATTTAGCTTCCTGTAGATTTTTTCCCGTGTTCTTATATCCAGCTTCACATTCCGTGCTCTCTTCGATCTTATTCATTACCACAGTACCATTCCCATCCCTTAAATACCTCTATATTTGAAATCTTCTGCCTCACACATGATCTGAATCTTTCTTATGGACATTGTGATGTTATTCTATATAATATGATCACCTGTGCAATGTGAAAGATAAAGCAAACATCCTGGACAGTACCTAGCAGCAGCAGCATCTCTCCAGTGGTTTTATTATTATTTGATGGCAGAAGAAAAACTGCCATTGTAATAATGGCCTTTTTTAAAATAAAAGGCTGAAATCATTATGCTAATATTTGCTTTAAAATCAAAGGTTATTGCATATAGTTTAAGGATAACCTGGTTTGCTGTGTTTTGCTGAGAGCTTGCCTAATCTTCCTTAGTCAATAATTTACATATACTTTGATAGAACAACTTAGATTTGCTGTGTCTCTCCCATATACTGAATTAAAGGCAAGATGCTAATGTCAGTAATGTATCTTGAGATCTTCCTGTCTTCCATGAGTTCTGTCTAAGCCTCTGTGGTATTAAAAGTAAATCTTTGGAGTGCATTTCAACAGAGTGATAGTACATTGCTATTATTTTTGGAACTATGTTTGATGTTGCATAATTACTACTGTGGGTTCTGTGCCACCAGAAGCCTTCATTAATCACAAATATTTCGCTCTTCTAGTTATGGCTCTTCCTCTTGTTCCACTGACTTCCGTTTTCTTTCTTATTTTATTTGAATCACTGGCCCAGAGCAGCTATAAAGTGTAGACATTTATGGGCAAAACAAAGAACAGCAAATTCTACATTGGGCAATGTAGGCAGTCATTTGTTTGTTTGCATGCTGAGAAACCTGCCAAAAGTACCAGAACTTCTCTCTGGTGAATAATGTAATAAATTAGATTTCATCACCATGTAATCACAGGTCCATGAGAATTGGGTATAAAATCTTTCTTCAAATATTTCCTCAGTGGAGCTCATCGTGATATACACACGGACTCTGTTTGAAAGCGTACTTGCTTATTACGTGCTTGTGTTTGCTTTTCAAAGAAAAACAGCCTTTTTCACCTCAAAACCTGCATGGAGGCTCTGCGTGTTACTAGCTAATAAAAATGTGTAAAGAAGAGTTGACAGTAAAAATAGGGCATATTTGTAAGCATCTGCTACATTTATATTTTCTAAATATGTCCATTTGAGTAGGCAGAGCCACAATTTAGCTGAAACACAACAAGACCAAAAAAAAGACTTTACAAATAACCTGACTTTCTTTCAAAAACGTCATATTTTAAAAGCATCAAGATGTAAATAAATAAATGAGGAGGACTGCAAGAGTTCAATGAAGCTGATATGGTCTGGGAACCTGGGGGCTACTTCTGTTGTGTTTATTGACATTATTTCATCTTTAAGTACACAAGCCAGCTGCTGGAGGGCCAGATGTGCTGGGGTGCATGTCAGTCAAAGTACATCAGTCCAGCATTGCTGAGAATTCTGTTAAAGCCACAGCAAACAGAGCATGTGGCCACTGGCTTATGAGCTGATTTCCTAAGTATTAGTTTCTCAATAACTATGTAAAAACTATTACTAGGGTTTGAGAACCTTGTAAAGAAAGGTACCAGTGGATTCACCGGTGTCTTACCCTCATCCGTGGAAGATTTGAGGCATCCAAAGTAAGCTCATAAGGTAATAAACTTTGAGTGTTTTTCAATACATTAGGTATATACTGCATTTTTCTTATAACAGTGAGCTGACAGGAATACATGAAAATGGGTAAAATCACAGGAAGGTACCTGTAGACACCCTGTCCTAGAAAATGTTCTGCTTGACAGAAGGCTCCCGTACTCCCAAACTTTTCTTTTGGGGCATCAGTACTCTGTTTACAACACAGGGATCTCTGGACCCTAAAGTTTTTTTGGTGGATTCCTTTTGATAAGTTTAAGAAACTGTTGCTTTGGGGTTCTTTTTTCCTAGGGGGTGGTGGTGTTCATTTCTGTGTGTAGACAGCATGCTGGGTCTCAGAATCCTGCTTTATTGTTTTAAATATAGCTCCTTAACATTATTTCCCCTCTTTAATGAAGTGATTACAGCTTTGTGAAAAGGTCTTTTTGCTTCTAATAGGGTCTTTTATTCTGAGTTTAAAAGCAACATCTTTTTTTCCCTTCCTCTAATATAGTCATGAAGATTTTTATACACTTACCATGAGCTCCACATAATAGTGTCTTTTAATAGTCTTTCTATCATGGCTAAGTGTTTTTACCTTTTCAGCTGTTCCTTTTTGTTTTCTTTCAGAGAGTTGCTTCTTTTTCATATAATCCTCTCCCTGGAATTGAGTATTACTGTGCTTGATTTGTGTGGGGCTTCCTCACTCCTCCAAAAGCACTAAAATCAATTTTGAATTGAAAAGTTGCTCTTATTTTGGAAATGGGTCTTCAATAACTGTAGCTTGGGCTGCATCCAGTATGCTGCTAAGGGAGTAATGAAGAATTGCTTTTGCACTTCTGGATTCTGCTTTTTATCAACAAATTAGAACATTTTGCTTTTCTGTCTATTTGTATTTCATCTTATCACTGGTGTTAAAGAGGTAATGTGGAATGTGTCATGTAGGGGTGTTGCAATTCTTTAGACAGCTTTACTTTTTAAAATTGTTTTTATTCCCCTAACTCTGAATTTAAGTGATGAAGAGGGAGGAAAAGAATTTTGCATGAACCTTCATCTGTTTGCCTATCATTATTTCCCTAAACTGTAACTATACAAGGTGTTTTAAAGTATATATATCTATTAGATATCACAAAATCATGGAATGGGCTAGGTTGGAAGGGACCAGAGTAGGTCAGCAGGTCCAACCCCCTTGCTAAAGAAAGGTCATCCCAGAGCACATGGCACGGGGCTGTGTCCAGACAATCTGGAATATCTCCAGTGAGGGAGACTCCACACACTCTCTGGCAAAATGTTCCAGTGCTGGGTCACTGCACAGGAAAGAAGTTCCTCATGTTCAGGTGGAACTTCCTGGGCATCAGTTTGTGCCTGTTGCCTCTTGTCCTATTCTGGGCACCCCCGACCAGAGCCTGGTCCATCCTTTGACCCCTCCCTGCAGGCACTGACAGACATTTGTGAGGTCCCGTCTCAGTTGTCTGTTCTTGAGGTTGAACCAGCCCAGCTCCCTCAGCCTTTCCTCATCAGAGGGATGCTCCAGTCCTTTAATCATTTTGTCACCCTCTGCTAGACCTGCTCCAGGAGCTCCCCATCCCTCTTGTCCTGAGGAGCCCGGAACTGGACTCAACACTGCAGATGTGCCTCACCAGGGCTGAGTAGAGGGGCAGGATCACCTCCCTCGACCTGTTGGCAATTCTCTTCCTAATGCACCACAGGATACCTCTGGCCTCCTTGGCACGAGGACATTGCTGGCTCATGGACAGCTTGTTATCCAACAGGTCCTTCTCCTCAGAGCTGCTCTCCAGCAGGCCAGTCCCCAGCCTGTACTGGTGCCAGGGGTTATTCCTCTCCAGCTGCAGGACCCTGCACTTGCCTTTGTTGAACTTCAGACAGTTCTTCTCTGCCCATCTCTCCAACCTGTTGAGGTCCTTCTGAAGGGCTGCACAGCCCTCTGGGGTATCAGCCACTGCCCCTGACTGAGTGTCATCAGCAAACTCACTGAGGAGGCACCTGCCCCTTCATCCAAGACATTGATGAATAAGTTAAACAATACTGGGCTCAGTTTAAGATTAAAAATCTAATTTAGCCTTTGTTTGCTGAAGATTTGCCATCAAGTTTTTCATTTTGTGTGGTAAAGAATACCCAAAAAACCTCTTGCAGCCATGCAAGATGTACAAATTGCTAATAACATTGAAAATCCTTGTTTTCTTCAAAAAATAATCCAGGGGTTTCCTAAATATGGCATAAATAATCCAGGAATTTCCTTTTAAATTAAGGAGTTAATATTTTATGTGATTAGAATTAGCTTTGGGAACATTTATCTCATCATGTTTGAATATTCAAGTCCATGATGTATTTTGAGCTAATTTTGGGCAGATTCATTAGGAGAAAAAAAAAAAAGGTGTTGTTATTAATAGTAATTTGAAGGAACTTTTGTTGAAGATTAAGTTCCTGTTAGACTAGATATCTTACGAGTGATAAATATAGTAACAGTCTTACATAGAGAAGGTGTAAAAATCTGAGACTTGAGTTAAGAAGTTGCTCAGTTATTAGATTTTCATCTCCCAGTATTCACTGGGATTGTTATCCTGATAGAATCAACTTTAATGATGCTACTTTCCTTCCTAGTATATTTTCAGAAGAGACTGGGGGAAAAAAAAAGTCTTAGTATGATGGAAATGATGAATACTTGAGATCAGGTTGGGAAAACCACTAAATAAAACGCTATAATTTTTTTTCTTTTCAAGCACGTGATGATCTCAAAATGAATTTAAACATGTTTTGCCCTTCATAAAATATGATTATGCTTAGATTGTTCATTTTATAAAGTAAAACTTTCAGTTTAAAGTATTGGAGAAATGCCATATGATTTTTCTCTTACTATTTCTAATGATTAATGCAGTTAGTCATTATTAGTCAGTCAGTATTACCTTGTGTATCATCCATCATTTTAGGATGGATACTATTAACTGGAAAGGATTTTTTTTGACCTAATACAATATAAATAAGAAGTGATTTGTATAGTAAATAGAAAAAAATAAATGCAGCCAAATTATGGAGATCTGTGTCTGTATACATAATAAAGGAAATTACACTACTTAAAGAAAAAAAGATGGATTTCATCCCTTCTGCACGTAGTACTCCTTGGAATTAGGTCTGATATCATGTAAAAAAACCTTCTCTTAAAATGCTATAAACACAGCTGCTTTGATTAGACAACTCATGGTACAGTAAACAGTTCAAAACCTATAAAAAAAGCTTTTTTTGGGTAGCTGATTAAGTGCATTGTCTGATACAGGGATAATAAAAAAAACAAGTAAAAGGAGGATAATTTAAAAAAAGCTCCATGCAGATTATCCCTTCAGTCATTCCTTTTTTATTAGTTTCATCATCAATTGCAAGATCTATTTTTTTTTAATTGAGGTATTGTATTTAAGTAAAGTGTCATTTGCTAATAGAGAGTTAATTGGTCTAATTGTCTACTGTAATTAGCTGAACTCTAGTATGTCTTTATTTTAAATATTGAAGGTCTCATTACAATTCCTTCTTGTGAATAGGGGAAGAAGGTACCATTAAACTAATTGTTTATGCAAAGTGAAAATATTCTGCTCCTTTGTGTGCTGTCAAAGATTTGAGCACCTAAGGATGCATCTTGGGAATCCTTATCCACCCAGAAGAACTTGCCTTGGGATGTGCTGTGAGCAGTGAGGATGTGGTAACCACATTCCAACCACTTCTCAACACCACAGCACCATGCAGAAGCCAGAGAAGGGCAGGTGGTCATCTTACAAAGGTTAGTGCCTTGTCAAGACATGCAAAAGAGAAGCAGAATATTTCAGTTTATTCATTATGCTAAGCTCTGAAGAAATTTTGTAGTGGAATCATATTTTTCTGTTCTACAGTAGGAAGTTGGTGTTTGTTCTCACAGCCCACAACTAAGAAATGAACTCTTCATTTTTACAAAATGACAGTGAAATCAAACTTCTGAAACTGCCAGTGTAGGTCAGAACAATTACCTGAATCTTTTTATGGTAGAAATTTGCTTCTTCTGCTTAATAGTGAGTGTTTTCTGAATTGCTGGAAACATCTGTTTTTAGTGAAATTTCTTGGGATGGATATCATACCTAGAGCCAGAATTACATCAGAGTAGCTTCATGATGTCTTTATTGAAGGGCTATCTCTTGCCAGGCTTTATGGGGCTGCTTAGGGACAACAGCTGTGGAACGTGTCAGGCACATACATGAGAGTTTATGAACAAAGAATGTCCTGCATTACACTCACAGCACGGTGTCATTGCAGGACAGTGTTACAGAGTAGGGATTATCTTAAAAGTGAAGGTTTGATCATTTCTTTATCAGCATCTGAGACATTTTGACACATGAACCAGCAGTGTGGCTGCTGGGACGCATTGGGAATGCTGCTGCACAGCTGGCACATCACACAGTGTTTACCAGGAAGAAAAAGGGACTTCATTTCCATCAGCTTCTGGCAGTACAGTTTACAACTATCCTTTTCTTTAGGGGCCACTATAATTTTTATCATTAAAAGAAAGAATTCCTCTATTGTAACAGTGGAAAGCCATTAGCTGCAGGAGTTTCACTGTGAGTGCTAATCCTTTCCTGAGGCTGGCTCCCACAGAAAAACAGAGATGAACAAGTGCTTGCTGAAGTGCTCATAATTCATCTGGGTGCTGTGCAAGCACTCAGTTTATTTCTGTTTCCAAGTTTTATATTTCTAAATCTTCAGAAAGGAACAATGAGGAAAAGAAAAGCCTATTTAACTGTGCTCCCCTTGCCTCAAGATATCTCCATCCCAACACAGACCCTGGGAAAGCTGGTATTTTTCTCTAGGGAAGTCAGTGGTATTCTTGTTTCCTGAAGCATCTCTGCCTCTAGTCTTTTCTGAACAAACCACATGTAGCACCAAAATCTGGATTCAAAGAGTCCACTAATCCACCAAGATCCCCCATTGAATTTTATTGAAGTGATTATTTGCTAAAGAAAAGGAGTAATTCAGTTATTCAAAGATTGTTGTTGTGTAATGGAAAATGTATGTTCTCTCCCTGTTTCTTTGATGCCCCCATGTTGATTAATTTTTAAAACCCAAAAAAATTCAGAATGTGAAATTACAATAAGTTAAGGATGTTGTTCTGTCAATTATTTGTTAGATACACAGTTGGCTGGTGTTTGTGTTTACTTATGATCTTTTACATTGTGAACTTGCAAACCCTTTCTGTTGTGACCAAAACTTTTTAGAAAAGTATTTTTTAGGTTTGATGAGCTAATCAGCTTGATGTAAAATTACCTGCTTGTATGTCATACCCTTGAAACTTTTCTTTTCTTTATATATGTGTTTAAATGGATAGCACTTGCAGTGGTTTCTTATAACTAAAGGATGGTCAGTTTAATCCTGGAACCTTAGCAACTCCCTCAGATGGCAATTTAAATATGGTTTAAAATATAATAAGGCAAAAATGAAATTATCAATGTCTATCTGAGATGATAATAGTTTTTATGCAAGATAATTTTGTGTTGCAGACATTTTTTGATTCCTTCTCCCGTTACAAATATCTTAGATAAATAAGCTCTGTTTGGAACAGCTATAATTTGGGATTTTTCACGTTCTGCTTCATTATCTTGTAACTGTAGTATAAATTTACACTAAAATCCATTCATTCTTCCTCTCTCATATGCAATCTGATGTCACATAAACTGATGTAAACAGAAAAATTACTTGTGTCAGCAAACCTACTGTAATTTGAGGCTGTTAAAGTAGAGGTTAGAATCTGGCCATGAGTATAAACAGAATGTAATCTAATTTCCTGAGGTCTGCAGATTCAGTAACTTTTGATATTTATGAATTCAAACCCTAGCAATGGTTTATGCTGACATGCAGCTGCTTGATGCAGCTCAAAATTGGGTGAAGGAAAATTTATGAGAGGAGTGTATGTCCAACTTAAGACTGGGTCTGGAGGTAGGGATGTGAAGGTGAATCCTCAGTTTCTGATACTCTCTGTCCCATCCTGTGCATACACACCTCTGCTCCTATTTTGTGTGCTTATAGTCTAGGTAATTTTTTTGCATCTCTTGAAGTGAAACTGTGAAATTTAACTCACTAAAGAATGTTTTTCCCTTTTGGAAAAAAAACCCCAAAACATCAAAACCACGATATCCACCAAAATTCCAACCACAATATCCACTGTGCATTTCTAGTGCTCTGTTTTGTGGGAATGATTTCTAGTTAATTGATAAATGGCTTTTGCTGAGATGTTCATTTTGGCTTTTCTCAGATTTCTCACTGCTGCAGTGATGGCAAGGACATTTGTGTGGGGGGAAGGACCCTGGCCAGGTAGAACAGGGGGCTGTAATTTTCATCTCTTTGTCCCTGGATATTATGACTTGACTCTATAAGCAGCAAAAGTCACAGTGGACAGTCAGCAGCAGCCTTTTCATCTCAACAGACTTCACTAGAGCTGAACTAATGCAAATGTAACGGTGAGAGAGTGGAAGAAAAATAGGGGAGTCAATGGTTTGGACTTCAGGCTGTGAAACAGAGACTCATCTGGTCATAGTGGTCCTTCCATCAATTTGTTGACAAGCTGCAATATCTTTAACTGGCCAAATACCTTGCAGATATTTCTATTTGTTGAATCAGCCATGCAAAACATAAGAGAATCAATCTGTTACGGAAACTAAATTACAGGCAACTCTCAAGTGTCTGTTCTGCCAGTTAATGATAGTAGTGTTAAAAAAGATAACCACTGTCATTATGTTCATGACTGCATTTTATGCTTTAACTTTATTTTCAAAGGGAAGTACTCACAAGTTTTTCATCTGTTTTATATACATCTGGTTCTGTAAATTTTCTGCTGGAGTTGCATGCAATCATCAAGTTTGTCATCATAGGGCTGTATTGTTGTAGTTCTCATTCCAAATGAAGAGAGTATAAATTGCTGACTCGAGCAATGCAGTGTTTCTGAAGTTTGAAGTAAATCTTACTCGTGTAATTATCTTTCACTGTAGTAGGACCAGCTAAATCATGAAGCTGCCATACCCAGCATGATGTGTGAGCTTTCATTTTACCTGGTGCTGTGGAAGGACTAAAAGTTTCTACAGCTTGTGCAGTGGAGCTGGGCTTTCTGTCTGGGTGCTATAATTCACACACTTGAAGCTCAGAGAGAGTGTGGAAAATACATGTATACACCCCTTTCCAGCAATTCTGGGAATGCCTCTCTGCATATGACCTGAACTTTTTTGGCCCAAACAACAAATGAACCCCACCTGTTGACAGAAGCCAGCCTGGATGAAATAGCAGGTGTGGAACCAAGGACATTGGAGCTAATCTCAAAACTTTCCAGAGTTAACTAAAACATGGTAAAAGAGACTGTCATTGCCTTTAAATTAAGGCTGGAGAGTATTATGTGGGTGGGTTAAATATGTGCCTATTAGGGGACTGTGTATGCAAAAAATAGCTGGTGTTTCTAGGAGACATAAATTAGGAGAAATGAAGAAATGCCATCACCATTTGTAGATGTGAACTGAGTTACAGAAAAATATCTTGTATGCAAAAAAACCATCATCCCGAGTTTGCAGAGAACCAGTAACAGTAATTCTGAGACTTATGACTTGCTATAATTCTGGCAATGAATCCACATCCAGTGTTAACCAAACACCATTGTTCATTAAAGTATTTAAGTGAATAGAAGAATTAGCCTGTTTTGAAAAGCTCTAGACTATACTTTCCAAATTCATTGAGATTAAATTTTAAGTATATTGAGTCACTATAATCTCCTAGGCTTTACACAACAGCAAAATGACCAAGAGAAGCCCTCACTGAGTTCAGAAGTGTTTTGTAAAACTCTATTACTTTGTATGACAAACTGTGTGTTCAGAAGTTCTACTCTGAATTGAAAGCATTCCAGTAATCTCAGTTTGGAGTGGGATACCCCAAGCAGTGAGACAGGAGTTCACATTAATAGGGAGCTAATGGTGAACCAATTTGGTGTTTCTTGGCTTTATTGGTAGTATTAAGCATTACTATTTGGGTTTGCCAAAAGCACAGAGAAAAATGCTACTACTCCTATTACTACATAGCTTTGGCACGTGTTACAGCTCATTGGAACAACCCATGTTTCTCTTTGAGTAACTGGAGGATGGAGAGCTCCTGGGAGCTCCTGGGGATGGAACAGTGTGATCTGAGCAACTGCTGCTTAAGTTTGAAATTGTATTTCAGTTTTCATCTAAAGACAAGAGCTGGAGAGTGAAGTTAAGAACAGGCAGTGTTGAGATGTTCTGCACTGAGTGTCTCCCATTTCCATAAACATTGAAAGCATCAGATGACAAATGTGACTGCCTTCAGGGCAAAGAGCTGAGGGCACAGATTGGGGTGCTCAGTCATTTTATGTGTCCTCAGCTGAGCTGGACCTGATATAAGACAGCTTTGTGTTCCTTGGATAACTGGAGCATTTGCAGGTACTTGGTAAAGGAAAACCTGAATTTCCAATACCTAAAAAAGCCTTAGCACGGGGTCTTTTTTAAAAAAAGAGTTGTAGATCTGGAAAATTTTTCATCAGCCAGCTTCACTTCACTTCCCAGAAAAACACACAAGTAGAGAAAGGTGGATGTATGGACTACTTTGTTTTCCTAATTCTGTATGGTCAACAGGAAAGAGTTTCAGCAGAGAGTAATTCAGAGCACCAAAGCTGGGCCTACTCCAAGAGAGGCTCTTGCCTTTGATTCACAGAGTCTAAGGTGACTGGCCTTTTAAATGGGCTACCTGAATTTGGGCATTACAGATACTCATCCACCTGGATATCAACAAAGTATTGTAAGCACTGTCAACTGAATTATTCATTCCTGACTATAGGTACTTGAGTAAGGAGCATAAATATGCTCCTACCTATCTTTAAGCTTCTTTATCAGTAGAGGCAAGTGAAATTTCAGATTACTTGCCTATAACTTTGTAATCATAGGAATATTTAAGTATTGTAATAAATGGACAGTGGAATGGATAGTTCTAAAGAATATATTAAATGATTCTAACAAATGTATTAATTGAATGAAATAGTTGTTATTAATGGTTTAGAAGGCAATGATCACTTTGGATTAGGACAGTAATAGAGCAGCTTCTCACAGGACAGTCCCACTTGGTTTCTGTGGTTGCTTCTTAATGATTGTACCTTCCATTAGACTGTGGACAGGCAAGTTGTAGGTAGCTTTTTGTTTCGTTCCTTTAAGTGCAGAAGAGTTTTAATTTTAGTTGTAAGAGAGTGGTGCTGCTCCTCTCAGTCAACTTTGTGAAAATCTGAGTCACATTCTTCATGACAGGGGTTCAAAATCTGAAATACCTAGTATGTGAAAATAGCAACTGTGCCTTAAATTAGAGTCAAAGACTGAGATGCTTTTTTGGAATCATGTATTAATAGATAAAGCTGAGATATATGACTACCACTAGCATAGAAATAAAGCTACAGTTTAAATCTCTTTAGAAATTAAATATGTCACTTATGCATGTATGAATCAGAAGTCACATCTAAATGTGCCAAACTTCTATCAGCTATCATTAGGGGTTTATAACTTTTTATTCCTCTGCAAGTTTTCTGGCTTTTGTTCATATTTGTTCAGTTTAGGAACAATGGGCCCTTAACAACATGTATTTGGCTCATTTCTACTCAGTTATCAGCTTCCTGAGCAGAGAGCCTTTTATAGACTGTGACACAATTGTTAATTATGAGTACTGCTCTGTTCATGCTTTGGAATACTAGTGGAAGATTAAAGTATTCAGAGGGACATAAAATTGGCCCACCTTGTGTCAATGTGGCATAAAAAGGCCTGATCTGGGAAGTCAAACTCTTGAATTCAGTGACATTTGGAGGAGTCCAAGTTGGTATTTCTGGCTCATATAGAATCAAGTAGCAAAGATAGGCTTGATTTTGCAAGGTGCTCTCCAATATTCTGAACTTCTCTACAAGTGGAATTTTGTTTCCACAAATCGTATTTCCATACCTCCCTCTCATAGGGAAACCCTATGCATTCATATTACAGAAAAAGTTTAGTGACTCTGTTCCCAGAGTCCTCCATAGAGATGGGTTCCAATGAAATGATAAAGACACACAGTGGCTGGAAATGAGAAGGGTCACCCAGACAATACCCAAAGAGCTGGTGAGGGACAGGGGGAAGCAAACAAGAGCAAGAGGAGAAGCAGCATGATCAGTGCAGCTCTGAATTCTGAGGGAGCCCTGGTGCTGAGTGTGATCCACTCTTTTTGCCAAAAAAACTCACAACCCTGGGAAGAGCTGCATTATTTAGTTCTTTGTGATAGAGCTGCAAGAGCCTATGGGTGATAGATACCTCTCAAGCAAAATCAGATGCCCTGCCATTTTTTTGTGCAATATCTACTAATAAGTGCAAAATAAACACAAACTAATAAGCAGACATTGTTTGTTGTGTTCACTGCAAGGAAAACAATTGGCACACTCTTTTAGTCCATTCCTGTCTTGGATTTCAGCTCTCAGATAAACACAGCTTTCCATTCAAAGACAGTATTTAGCATAGCTTGAAAAGTGGGCTTGTTTATTTTCAGTGTTTAGAAGGATCAGCTCTAAGACAACTCATTTTTCACATAAACCAACTCATAAATTACTCGGGTGCTCTCTCAGTCATATCCTAAATATGCCGTAAGTGAAGGTCACACAATGTAAATTGAAGCTGTACAAGTTTGTCTGCTGGTTTTTATGTCTGTATGCAATGGAAGGGAAAGACCCATATACAATTTTGTTTTTCCCTAAGCTGCTTTTTCACTCCATCTGCAACCTTTAAACCACTGAGGGAATACCCTTTCCCTAGTGAATAACTGGTGTTGGTGGGTAATGCCAATTCAGTCTGAATCAGGAGAAGAGTTAGACAAAACTTCTAGACAAAAACTTTGTAAGAAGTACCATTAGCAAGGATTTTCATCATGAAAACCAAACCCACTTGGTGTTCAATTGTTTTATTTATATGAGGAAATCTAAGGGAAAAAACCCAAAAAGCAACAACAACAAAAAAACCTCCAAACAAACAAAAAGAATTCCACAACCCTCCCAACTCAGCAGTTGGAAATCCACAGTATTTTGGGAAAAATGGCAATGTACATTTTCTTTTTCTGCCAAAAATGAGTCTTTATCATTGCCAGCCATAAACTCAGCTACTAATGGCTTGGGTAGCCTATTCAAATTCCTAAACCCTTTAAGTGATGTCTCTAAGTGATGACTGTCAGGATGATGAAGACACTGGAGCATCTCTCCTGTCAGGAAAGGCTGAGAGATGGGACTGTTTCAATAACAATTTTTTGCACTTTTACTTATATTTAACATATATTACTTTTATTGTGTTGCTCCCTACATAGCCATAAATTAGTACTTTCCAGTAGGTTTTAGAGTATCAAGAAATTCCACTTTCCAGTTATGCCAATATGGACATTCATGTCTGAAAAACATAAGGATGAAAGATTGGTTGTGGAAAATGGTCAACCAAGTTGAAGTTTCACAGAGGTGGAGCTTGACCAAGACTTTACAACTTTGGAAGTAATGGATTATTTCAAACAACAGTATTTCTTTTTTGGTTGTTTAAAGATTTCTCAGTCTCCAAAATCACACATTGATTTATACCCCTACATTCTGGTGGCTTACTGCAAAATATTTATCTAATCAATTGTGAGACTGTCACAGAGGAAAAGTCAAGTGCCTATTTAGAATGCAAATTGGTATATTCTAAAAGCTGTAGTGTTTCTGTGTCTGCTACAGCATTCTGCCCCCTTTTGTGCTACTAACATCCCATGATGCTGAATATTTAATTACATACTGTGCTAAGTGACTGATTACAGTGGTTGGGGCCTTTTTGTATTGCACATTAATAATATGGGGGGAAATTCTAATGTTCAGCCCCAGGTACATGCAGGACTCAATGGTCTGAAGTTTAGTCTGAAACTGATCTTAATACAATTACAAGTATGTTGGTTTTTTTTACTCTCTGAAGCATTTGGGGACAATTTAAAGTGTAAGATCCTATATTTGTGTTAGGCAGTTCCAACTATGACTTCCAATGTTTAGGCTCTTACAAGCAGAGAAAGTTGTGATTTCTGATTACTTTAGTGTCGTAGTCTTTCTCTCTTTGTGATTACTTTCTGTCCTGATTTTATAGTGGTTAACCACAGCTATAAGTGAATAGAATACATCCCTTAAAAAGTCCCCCTGAGAAAGTATGTCCTTCTCTGCACCAGCCATTCTCTTCCAGTTTACAAAACTTTCTGAGTCATGAGGCAAGACTAGCACTTTTCAGAATCCCCAGGTCTGAAGACAACTGAAAGACTTGACATATTTTTATACCCTTGATAAGACTAAATTGTACTTTAATGGAGATCAGAAAGTGAAGCCATAGAAAATACTTGGAGTCATTTTAGAACTGTTGTTTATACCTTTTTCCTCTGTAATATTGCACAGACTCTTTTTGTCAGGCATTGGGAGGAAAAAAAATCTGGCTTTTGCTATGGCAACACAGAGGACTTAGAAAATGATCTCTCAGCATGGAAGAATGATGACTCCTAAAATAGTGTAGAAGCAGTGAAAAAGAGTGAGATTCTCTCTTTTGCCAAGGTCTTTTCAGCTCGGGAGTGGAGGTTCTCCCACAGAACTGGCTGTCATTCTCTCATCATTAAACTTCTTTAAACGTACAGTAATTTAGAGCAACCTATACACTGATGTAATTTATGACTGTCTGACTGTTGTTTGCAAGGACCCATGTATATATTGTGAGCTGTCAGAGTGCAACAACACTTTACCCAACTTTAATGCATCCCCAGTCTGCAAGTGAGGGGGAGGGATAAATAGCAGAGGATGAGGATCCTCTCATTTTGTACTGGTTAGTTCCAAAGAGCTCAGAGAAGTTTTGAGAAAACGACTGTTTTTAGACTTATTTAGGTACTTTGTACTTTTCAAAGAACTTTCTATGCAGGTAGAAAATTGACCACAAACAGCTTTAGGAGATGGCTGTTTTGCTTCATCAATCCAAGCAGCCAGTAATTTATGAACAAAACAATTCACAAATCTGTGAGGTGGTGTTTAGTAATACAGCATTGTGGTTGCCACCTTTGAATAAATGTAGAGGAAAAAAAGCTGGCTGTTCAGTTCTGCAAGGTTTGAATGAATTACTTCAATGATTTTAAAAATGGCTCAGAAAAAACTCTTATATTTCCAGTTAATGAGAATGAATAAAAGTAATCCATGTGCCAGATTTTTTTTATTGCTGGCATGTGCAGTCCTCAACCAAAAAAATTAAAATAGAAATAAATAAATATTGAAACAGTATCTTTTAATGAAAAGCATAAGTACCAAGGAGATTTTTGTAAAGCCCTGTCACCTTCTGTGGCATCCTATACAATTTTCACCATTTGGAAGCAATATTATGTAAAATCCACTTGCAGGATTTCTGCATTGTCCAGTCCAGTCCCTAACCTAGTTATTCCCTTCATTCTTCTGTACATCTTACACAACAAAATAGTCATACATGGAGAAAATTTACTGACACAATAAGATCTATTTCGTATGCCCCTTGAATTCACTGGTTCTAATCTTCCCCTTTTGTAATCATGTGCTGTACAATGTTATCTCACAGCTTTCTCAGTCTGCCAGCCAGATGTGGAGTGTTCTCTACCAAAATAACATCACTGATCAATAAAGGGTGTTTGATGTGTTTAAAGTGCCACAGTTTCTGCTGCCATTCAGAACACTTCTCTTTCTAGCCCAACAAGCTTTAATGAAGAATGGTGTCTCATAGCCATATTCAGTTTAGGAGTTCTGTGAGCATTCCTTATTGGGAAGACTTCATGTTAGTTGTCTCTGAGATCAAAGAGATGTCAGCTGACTCCCTGGAGCCCTATAAACTGCTGGAAGTGAAAACCATTTGTGTGTCTTGTTTCTCAAAAGCTGCTTATCAGCCTTACAGGCAAAGGTAGGTATTTAAAGGAGTCCCCTGACCCATCCGTACATGATACACTGAGATTTTTGTGTTTCCAGGGATGTCACTCTAAAGTACATGAGCAAACATCCTTTGCCTGCAGGAAAGGTTACTCAAAAGGGTTTTGGAACTGCTATGTTTTGCTCTGTGCTTGTGCCCATATTATCTGAAGTTACTCAGACGTACCCCTGCTGTACATATAACTCACATGAGAGCTGACATACACAGGACAGTTGTTCTCTGGACTCAGGGTTTCAATCAATGGCCTTTCAGCCCATGTTCTTAAATGAATGAATGCTTCATTCTGGATTAACAATCTCCCTCTGAACAAATCTCTCCATATCCCATGTGGAACTTGCAAGTCCTTCTGTTCTTATACAGCTCAGCTATATGAGCTTAATGTGTTAAGAGCCTTCTGTGTTCTGCAAACAATTATGTTTAGTGTGTTTGAGAGGATCAGGACTGGTCTACAAGTTCTGTGCTTTGAGGAGGGTTGTGATTTGTTTCCTTCTTTACTCCTGTAGTTGTTTTAAGTCTGTCCCTTGAGTTGTTGCAGCCATTTTGCCATCAAAGTTGTCAGAGTATTTTATTCAGCTTTTAGTAAAGGTATCTAATCTATAGACACATAAATTCCTTTATGCTTTTATCACTAAAATGCTCAGGTAGAGGGATTGGGGGAGGGAGTCATACTGTTCTAACTATTTCATTGCAGGTAAGAAGACAACAATTTTTATTTGTAGTCAAGATTGTGGCTATCAGTAAAAGTCAGCATTACTAAAAACTGTGTGCTAGAAATTATTTACCATTAGGGAGGTGTGTGTGTGTTGTGTGTTTTTTCTCTGGCTCTTTACAATTCATTATTTGTATTTTATAGCATTAGAGTGTGAAATGCCTCCATTGCTATCAACACAGGGCCAGTTCTCCCTCTGCAGTCTCTCCTAAACCAGAATCTATTAATCCACTTATCCTTTGTCTTCAGTGTGGTTCTTACACTATCAGCCTCAACTGAAGCATCAGTCTACCATACAATTGTCTTTATATATATATATATATATATATATATATATATATATATAATTTTTTCTTTTGCCAGCTGAAGGGGCTTACTCTCTTACCCACTCTTTTAACATAAATGGGACACTTACAATCTCACAACCTTTGTAACTGGGATTAAATCTACTCTGTTTCATGACGCCAAAGCTGCCTTTCCTTGTTGTTTATCATCACCCACATTGTATTCTTGCACTGGCATTGCTTATCCATGGGGAGGCAATTTCTGGAATGCAAATAGCATTGCTGTGCTAACTTTTAATGGTGGCAGCCATGGTTAAGTCTAAGCACATTTAGATCTGCCTTCACATATAAGCGGTTGATTTTGTAGTCATGAAAATATTTGCACCCTTGGTACTCCAAGATCTTATCTATGTGCCTCACATGCTGCATCCACAGTGTATGAGATTCTGAAGAAATGCCTGACAAATCTTGTAACTAATTCAATAAACTGAATGAAAGAAAACTCATCTATGTAACCAACTGCAGAACATCTTTGGTAATACAAAGACATGCCTATGTAATCTGAAGATGCTCCACAGGACTGGAGTGCAATGGTTCTGTTACATCAGGAGTTAGTGGAAAACAATATTTTACAAATATGAGTATCACAAAGAGCAGGTATTTGAGCCTTTATACTGTGCAAGGTCCCTGTGGGTCTGGGAGAAAACACTTTCTTATGTGAAAACATGGACTGTGGGGGAAAGGGAGAGGAACATGTCAACATCTTGTGACATAAATGCATTTTTATCTCTAAGCCATGGCTGTACATAGAGCTCCTTTGCAGCCTTCCTTCACCACTTCTGTCTGCATGTGAGGCTGGTGCTATTCTGGTGCTTGATCCGAGAACATTTCCATTCCTTTGTGTTGAAGACTCAAGGTTGTAGTTTGCCACACCTCTTATGATGGCCATAGAGTCTCATGAGAAGCTTCAGTTTTCTCCCAGTTGCTGTGTTCATTAGGAAAAAATTTCTTTAAAAACAAGGGACACCTCAGCCATGCCTGTGTAGAGTTTTACTGGGACTCTGCTGCCATAGAGGAGAGGTAGTGAGACTACAAGGGGTAGTCTAGAGTTTTATTGTGTGCTTAGATCTTGCCTTTCCTCCTTCCAGCAGGGCTCCCAGTGTAATGGGACATGGTCATCTCTTGTTTAAGTGTCAGGCTGGCTTAAGGCATTGCTGTGAATTTTGACTTCTAATATTAACTGATCAAAGTTCCCTCTGCACCATACATTTATTAAAGGACTTCTCCCACATGTAAAATATGTAGCTGCTTTAAAAGAAAACTCCCAACTCACAGACTCAGCTTTTGGGCATTTTATGCAGGAACCTTCTTTGATGTACTGTTAGTTCTGCTTGGTGATATGAGGTAATCTCAGCCTGTTATGGAAGCAGAATCACCTCATACTCCCACAGAGTAGAAGCTGAGTGAAGCTGCAGAAAACTGAAGTGGGCTCTTTTTAGAATCCATCTCTCCTGAATCCATCTCTCTATTGAATCCATCCTAAAACCACAGAATTAAGGCCAATAAGACCTGGAAAGACCCAAATGTTGTACCTCTGGGCTGAACTATTAGGCATATTGAAAATTAGGGAAAGCAAATATGTACATGGTGTAGAAATAGAATATGTATTTGTACTCAAAAATGTCTATATGTACAACTTTGAATAGGGATATGAAAATTAGGAATATATTTCCTGTTCAAGCAAAAAGCTCTGTCAGAAGCAGGGACTTGAACTTGAAAAAAGTACTAAAATTTTTTCAGTGTTGCATCAACACCTCAGAAATGGAGAGAAGAGGAGAAAATTCTAAGTTACAGTTGTCAGTAGACTTCTCTCTTACCTACTAACACTAGGGTTTTGTACTAGAAAAACATACAATGAAAAACCAGAAAATTAGCTATTGTTTGAAAAGTTCCTTATGCTAAAAAGAAAGGACAATGGTATTTATATGATCTTTAAAAACTAAGCAGTAATGACACTTGAAAGGCTTGAATGAATGGAACAAAGGGTGGTTTGCTGAACTGTTTTGTAGAAATCTCTTCCCCTAGAAGCATCACTAAATTGATTAACTTATTAAGAAATCCTTCTTTTTCACTGAAAGAGAAGGATTTCTTTATCCTTATTTCTGCCATCTATGTGTTCTGGTTGATGTCAACATGTTTTAATCAAAAGAAATTGTTTAATAGCTTGATTACACAGAATAAAACATCTAGTTGCACTCCAGGTCAACTAACAGATACAAATTGAGCTGGCCATCTTTAATTAGAATGATTTGTTTGGGTTTTTTTAATTTCTCCTGTCAGGCTACAAGGAATCTATCCTTATAATCAAAATGCTCTCGGGGGAGTAGAAAGAAATCTGAACCATGGAAATTTAAATGAAAATGAAAATGCAAGAAGTGAAATGGAGTGAGCATTGCCATTTGAGATAAGGTGCTAATAAAACATTCAGGTATTAGCTTCTGAAGGAGATTTTTACAGAAATCCCTTGCAGGGCTGGAAGCAGTGGTATAATATTGTAATTGGCATCCCTGACCTGTTTCATTTATACTGCAGGAAGTTTTTTGTCTCTTGCTTGCAAAGTTCGTGATAAAACAAAGCTCCCAGAATTCTCTGCTCTTTAGCTTTGCAGGTCTCAATTAAAAATACTTATTTAGCCTTTTAGTAAAGTATCTGTGAAGGCACTATGATGCTTTCAGGATTTTTTCATTATAGCATAGTGAAAAATAAACTGGTTTAGCCATGAAACAGAGAGCATAATCATCAGGTGTTCTTTCCTGAGTGCTCTTGGATAATATTTTTTGCAATAGCTTTGACAAGGATTTTACTTAGCAGACTGTGAAAACATGACCTTCAAAGTTATGCTGTGTTCTAATCATGTGTACAGTGCCCTGTAACCAAATCTGAAGCTCACGCATTGCGTGTTTGGGTGTCATTTTTCAAAACACTTTTATTGCTCATCTAGGCCTGGAAACTGTGTTAAAACCAATTCAAGCATTCATTCCTGCAAAAGAGGCAAAAATACAGTCTTATTAGCTGTAACAAAATCAGCATCAGCTGTGGCATGAGAGGGGTTACCAAAGGCAAAACAAAGTTAGAAAAGTATTCAGGAGCTGAAATATTTGATCGAGATATTGAAGGTGCATTACAAGTATTAGCAATTCTTTGCAGGCCAGTATAACACAGCCTTCTCACATCTCCTGGTGTAATTACAGCGAGGAGGAAAAGATTTTCAGGTCAGGTCCTTAATTTAGATAATTCTGTCTTAATATTCAAGTATAATAAACCAGAGGATTAACATTCTGAGTGCTGAAGGGACTGTTGTGCCTTGCAGCCTTTCACTCCAGCCAGCTTTATTGTGGACGTGTTTAATATCTTTCTTGCTTTATAACACAGACTCTGCTCTACAGAAATGGAATTAATGTTCTGGTTATTTCTTTCCTTCCTGACCATCACTCTCGAGGTGGCACCTTGGTCAGCTGCAAACCATTATTTCAGCACCCTGTAGGGGTGGGTGCTTACCAAAGGTGAGCAATAGTGTGGGCACAGTGTTTCAGACATTCCCTTTCTTTGATGTGTAAGTCCCAGAGAGCTGCAAACATGTGCCCAGCCATGTGCCACACTTGTGTTGACTTTGCAAGTCCTTCCCACTGGAGCAGAAAATACAGGTACAAAAATGGCAATGATTGAGACATTCTCATAACTTAAAATGTACTTTCCTCTCTGTGAAATAACTGTTATTGAACAATAAAAGCATAGGCTTTGTTTTACTGCTATTCATCAAAATCTCTTCCCCTTTCCCAGAAATTTGCTCTGACTTGACAAAATGTATGGTTTTTTGAGTAACAACCTGTATTAACAAACCCAAAGGTTAATAGAATTTGAGCATCTTGAAATGTGATTTAATTTGAAGACTGTAGTCTGTGAATATTAACTACTAACAAATTAAATTATTCAATGGCAAATCACATCAGGCAGGCACCTCTGTAATATCAATCGTTTTTGTCATCATAATAATTCTTCCAAACAGTAGGATGCAGGCAGACTCTGCATTAATGTTTTGGCTCAAGGTGTTCATTTGTAAATGAACAATTCATCATGTGAAGGAAAAGGGAAATAGCTGCAGGTTTGTGTCAGATTGCCCTGGTATTAACTGCTGCTCTTTCATGTGACATTGTCTGGACCTAATGCCAGTGGGAGTAATAGAGGAGGAGAGTGGCCATTCCATTATTCTGGATGAATTAAACCATTGGCTGCCACTACCCAAGTATAATGTTTTTAGTGATCCATATCCATAACTTGCATTAATGAAAAATTGACATGCTAGCTGTTTGCTTCCAAACTTTGAAAATATGGCCTCTTTATACGTATACCATTATAAAATAAGTACCTAGGAAGTATCTTAAAGTTATTTCTTTTTCTTCTCTTTGAAAAATAGAGCCAGGGCATGCTGAGATTAACAGGAGTAATTATTTTGTTTTCTATTGACTTACTATTAGCTTTTATAGGAATGTATTACTGAACTGCCAGCAGGGATATAATTTATTCTGGCAACCATAGAATGAAATTAGCAATTGGAGGGTTATTGCATACTACACCATAAGGGAATAAGGTGCACCCTTAGTCACATATAACAGTAAACTTTACTGCCAAAATTTATGCAGACAGAATCTAGATAGTACCAAGGCACAAGTTTGTCCCCCAGCTCACAAAAATTGAGTGGAACAGACTTTAGGCTTCCTAATTCTGTTGTAAAGAACTAGATTTTAGGGTTCATTACTGTTTGTTTAAAATATTTTTTATTTGACTATTCCATAGAAGAATACCTTATTATAAAATGTATTTTGTGTGTATATTTAGGGACTAAAAATATTAGGATTTTAAAGAAAATTCAATTTTCATCTCTGAATACATAGCATATGATGGTTTAACATCTAACAAAGTCAAGGAAGTAATTTGAATTTCTCTGAATTCAATCAATACTTTGATTCTGCTAAAAATAATCCTATTTCTTAATGTTATTAAATTTATGTTTATTGTAGGGCTACATGCCAGGAAATAGATATAGTTTGTTCATCTTATTTTTAAAATAATGCTGCGTACTTTTGAAACAAGACACACAGCTGCTTTCTTTGACCTTTTTATGGTTTTAGTGGGCATTCTCTTTCAGTTCTCAGGCAGTCACTTTTGTGATGCTCTTTATCCTTTTTACAGGTATTAGCAGTCTCAATATAAGAAAACTAAATCCAACCAGAAACCTCTGCAAGGCCTTGAAGGTTTGTTTTGTCTTATCCATGGGGTTTCATAAATTTAGGAATAGTTTGTCTAAGCTGAAAACACACAACCCAATCTGCCCCAGTTACGAGGTGTCTTAGAGTAATATCTTCAGTGCTCTAACAGAATATTGGTGTTCTATGGAGCAGATATGCCAGGTTACCTTGACCTGCCAATATGGGATTAGAGCTGCATTAGTATATTTGACTTCTTTGCCTGCTCTCAAATGATCAGAGACTTTTGTTTCTTCTCCCAGGAGCCACTTGTACAGCAAAATAGACTCAGGTTTGGCATTCTTCCCCATTTATTGCTTTAGAGAATAGCAATTATTTGGTACCATCATAAAGAGTTCTTCTCCCTCCATAGTGTTCATTGTCCTATCATATGCCTCTCTTTTCTGCTTTGGGTGGTTTAACACATTTAGATACTTTTCACAGTCTCCTCACTCTAACCAGAACAATGCTGAAAGCCAGAGAAATTCAGCTCCTACTTCCTCAGCTTTGTCAGTCTTGCTGGTGCTCAGTCTAAAGGAGAGTCATGTCAGTGAGAAGCACTTCACATCATAACAGTGTGACACAAACCTGGAGCTATTTCCTCTCTGTTTCACAAGATGAATTGCTCATTTGTAAATGAGCACCTGGAGCCAAAATATGAGTCCTGTCTTTGACTACATTGCGGTGTTCAGAAAACTCTCCTGGTTTCCAATTCACTGCAAACTTGAAAAATCATACAGTATTTACTGACAGGTTAATAAAACCTTTCTAGTCAACAAAGACAGAGTTTACAGAATTGTACAGAATCACTGGAAAAACTGAAGGTTGCTGTAATGCTGAAACAAAGGAAGATGAAACAGTCCAACCACCCTTTGCCTTAGGGGCTGGGATTTTGTTTAGCACAAACGTAGATCAAAACTTAACTTTTTTTGAAGTATAAAGGCCTACTTCCACGATTGCAGAATTAATATTTTCCAATTCTCACATTTATTTTATTACCTCTTCCAAATTTATAGAAAGGAGTTACAAACTTTTCAGTGTCCAACAACTGTGTGTTGTATTGCAGTTACTGAATGTCTGGTGTTAAATACCATCTAATTACTTTGTTAATTACTTTCATTTTCTTTTGATTCTCAGGCCTCTGACTGGTGATATTGCATAAACTATCAAAGCATTATAGGATATTTTAATTAATATCAAGCTATCTAAACCAAGAAAAGTTGTTTTATGCTAAGCTCTAGACATTTGGGATGTTAGGTATAATAGAAGGAGATTTGCTGATAGAACAGCTATGTGTCAGTGTATTACTAATTGGTTTTCTTTGTTTTCCTGAACAGGCAATACCTCTGTACATATAAAAACCCATTTCTTAGGACTTAGTGAGTAGGATTTGCATGCTTCTTAAGTTACAGTCCTTTCAAGATGCTCAACTTGGCTCCCAAGGGAAGCCAGCATTGCAAAAACGGTATCAAAATAAAAGCACAAAGACACCCAGTTTCTTAAAGATTGAGAGAGTTTTGCACATACAACCCTAATTATCAGTGTAGCCCAACTACCATTGTAACAGTGATTAAATAACTGACGTGCCTATGCTTAGCAATCCTCCAAGTACTTACAGTTTTAGAATATAAACAGGTTTTAGGCGTCTTTGTTCTACCATTGCCAGTCTCACCATTATGTTGGCTATGCAGTCACTTTTAGTGCCCTCTATTCACTAACAGAATGGAGAGCTATTCATGGAATTTATTTTTTATATTTGTTTCCTTGTTTTAATGTTACTAATCTGCAAGAGAACTGTTCTCTTTTATTGTATGAGAGCTTTCCATTTTCAAGAACTCTTTCAAAGATTCAAGGACAATGATTTGACCACACTACACCTCTCCACATACTTGTTGACTCCTTCAAAGAACTGTAAGAGGCTTGAAGGACATACCTTCCAGCTACAGAAGCTGCATGACTTCTTCCCTTATGGTTATCCAAATATCTGTCAGTTCTAGTTTTCATTCTGATTTTTAGCTATTTACCTGAAAGTCACAACTGCTTATCTATGGTTTCTTGCACACCTGATGGAGTCCCTTTCAAAGGCTGGGGTTGCATTTGCTGCCTTCCATTCCTCAGGAGCTGAAAAGGATTTAAGTGACAGATTTTATGACACCACAGTTAGCATGTGTTTTGCTTCCTATTTATGTGTAGTCAACTTTTCTCTAAGGACTTGAGTGCACAGGAGCATATAAAACATCTGTTTAAAAGCTGTGTTTTATTCACCTACTTCACTGAGAGGAGGGAGAGACACTAATTTTTCATTGCAGCGTAAATCAAATGCATTATTCAGCCAGTGTGACCTTGCTGGCAGGTCCTGAATATCTTCCAGTCCTTGAGATTTTATTTAGTACAAATGGATCATATTTAGTAATAGCTGGAAGAAGACCAAACATAAGTACTGACTTACTGGTTATTAAAAAAAATGAACCATTTGTTAGATATCAATGGGATATTTACCTATTACTGTGTTCACAACAGATAACTAAAAGCACACAATAATCAGTGCAAGGGGAAAGTCATACTTTATTCCTTATTTCCATCTGATGTTATCAAAAAAAAGGATAAGAGGGTTTTATACTTCCATTAATGTTTTTTCAGAGTAAGCAACTGTCCACAGGGACCTCTCCTTTTGTTTTATAACACACATGTTGTCAGGAGAAACAGGTGGCATGAATTTTACTAGAAGAGCAATTCTCTTCATCAAAAATTTATTCTGTGTCTGGGAACAATTCTCAATTCATTTTAACCTGCTCTCACACGACCCACGTTGGCTCAGTGATTTGAAACCCAGACAATTTTCAGACCCTTTGTTTATTTCTTCTAAGTCACAACTGTTTGCATTTTAAATTTTATGCACATTGGTGATTGGTAGCTGGTTTTATTTCTGCTCACGCTGTGCTGACTAATCTGCTACAAATCCACTGCAAGGGATTGGCAAAATTCTTTTTTTTTTCCACTTTTTTTTTTCTTTTTCCAGCCAGGTCAAGGTACTGTTGAAATGACTCAACCATTTTCCTGAAGAGCAATAAGGCTATGCTAAAATGATTTTGCTTTCTTTATTTTAGAAGAAAAACTGGATATATAGAACAACAGACTACTTTGGTTGCTATTTTTGTTTTCTCTTCCCAGTGGAATGCCTCACGTAACCAGAACATGGGGGGCAGCAGAAAAACTCAGCCTGAGCTTTCTTGTCCCTGTAGCTGGATACTAACACTTTTCAGTAAGAAGTTCTTACCTCCAGTTATTTGACATATTATTTCTTTTACCAAGGGACTAGGAAAGTGTTGCACATTTATTTCCGACAAAACTGAGCTAGTCAGGAAACAGAACAAGTCCTTTATTGGTGTGACTAAGCTATGTCTCTTGCTGGAAAGAAAACACTATTTAAATACTATTAAATCACACTTAATTTAGGAGGAATCAAAATAACTTCCCTGTTGCCAGGAAATATTTTTGCTCTCAGTATTAAATACACACAATAGACAGTATTTTTAGAAAGTGTCTACTGTATTGTTTAGGATCACAGTGAAGTTGCCAAACCTGGAAAGCTTCAAATTGTGCTAGATTATCTTCTCAGCTTTTGGAAAATCTCAGACTTTACAATCCACATATTTTATTCCTTCAACATTCTAGAAATAGCTTTCAGTGCATTCCTGCTGGAGACCTGCATGGATGAGCAAGGAGCTTCTGGCAAAGCTCAAATGGAAGAACAAAGTTTGCAGAATGTGGAAAAAGGGACACACCACTTGGAAGGAAGATGGGAATGCTGTCAGAGTATGCAGGGATGCACCGGGGAAGTCTGAGCTCCACTTGGAATTATATCTAGCAAGAGATGTCACAGACAAGAAGAAGGGCTTCTTCAAGTGTATCAGGAACAAAAGGAAAACTAAGGAAAACGTGGGCCCAGAGCTGAATGAGGTGGGTATCGTGGGGATGAGGGATACAGAGAAGGTGGAGTTACTGAATGTCTTCTTACTTTAGTCTTTACTGCAAATGCCTGTAGAGCATTTGCAGTAAAGACTCCAGGAACTGTAGAGCCTGGAGGCAAGAGAGATAGTCTGGAGAAAGGAATACTTTCCCTTGATTGAGAAGGATTGGATTAGAGATCCAACAACACCCTAGAGAGGAAATTTAAACCTTTCACCTAGAAAGCAAATGTAAATAAAGCCATTCCCTGCAAAAGCATCCCTGTATAAGCACAGGGAAGAAAAGTTGTTACAGCTCACTGGTGTCCAGCTGGCAGCAATTGGGAGGAGCTGATCCTTGTTTCTGCAGACAATAGTGGCACCAGAAATCAGGTTCCTTACAGGTGGTGTGAAACTGGAAGCTCTGAAAGCTGACATAGGGTCATCAATGGATTCTTGTCTCTGACATTTTTGTTTTTTTCTCATGGTCCAATTAGTAATGAAAAGCTTAGGGTGTGAAAATGAAAAATTCATCAATAAGGTCTTTTCCTAAAGATACATACACATCAATTCAGTGACAGAGCTGGATATATGACTATTGCCAGGCCTTGCTCACATGCACAGAGGTTATAAAACTGATAGGGAAATGCAGCACCTCTGGCCCTTTGGAATGGTGTTCGAATACATGCTGGTTTACACACTTAGGACACAGTAGTTAGTAGTTATTAGTATTTCTGAAGTATAAACATCATGGCTGTTTGCTGTATCCCACTTTCCCCAATATATTCAGCCACTGTTTCCAACCTGACTTATACCATTTTTGCAGCATTGACATTGAATTTTTTGTTGTGCTTAAATAATGTTAGACTGTGGTTCCCTTTGCTCATCCCTGCTGACCTCAATGTTTCAGTTGATATTATTGCCTGTAGCATTCTGGCACAGCCTATTGGAGTCAGTGATTTTTTGTTTCTATTTTCTACGACCTCCTCAGTAAGATATCCACTGCCATTACATTTACATTAATGACCCTCTGTTAAATTATGAGGGTGTTTTGCCCTGAATTTCTTATCAGACCTAGTTCTAGAAGTCAACACCTTTCTGAATTTGTGGCTTAGGAAAGCTCTATGATACAAATTTCTGAAAGCTAAGCAAATAATCTGAGGAAGAATCACAACACTGTTGACTTGCTCATATAATCCTTTAGATGTCTGTTTGTGGCCATTCAAGGGAAGGGGTGCAAGGAAATGGTGATCATGGTTCTGATATATAAGGGCATTTTATATATTCAACCTATAATGCTTATTACTTTTAGGCAGGTACTGTAGAGATCCATAGTCTTCATACTTACCAATGTCTTTCTCCTCTATGAATTCCTTCCATTCTTCTTATTAAAAGGATTCAGTCTGTAATTGTGCCATCCAAGAGGGATCATAATATCCCCTCTGAGTTCCCCAGATTTGAAATAGTAGGATAATGTCAACCAACTGTGAGTGTGGTTGAGGTCTACTGTACTAACGTCAGCCTGAGGGCTTCTTTTTAACTAATTTCTTTTTTTAACATCCCAGCTAGCAAAAAGGGAAAATAACTGAATAATGCAGCTCCTAATTGGCTGTAAAAAGATAGAAATATGTGTTAACATATGGTGACAGTTAATGGTGGCTTACTTTGTATAAAAGAATTCTATCATTTGTCTGTCCAAATGATCTCACCACAGAAGCATGGCAACATTTAGTGTGATACGTTTCTTTCAGTTTTTTCTATATGATAGCTAGAGTTTAATATTAACCAACTCTTATTTTCTGTGGCTTGGCAGCAAATATGATCTTTGATCATAGATCTCATTTGTACCACACTTTTTTTTTTCCTTTTAGTAATTTAGTGCAGTTTAATATAAATGTGCAAAATAAACATGGTTTGCTGGCTACTAAACCAAAACAAATGTACTTTTCCCACTTAACAGTCTTCACATTTGCAGTTAGCCTTCTGCATAGCAAAACAGAGGCTGTGGAGCATATGTGAGGATTCAGTTTTACTGGCAGAAGGAAAGCTTTTTAAATGTGAAGCACACCCACTGGGCAGTTCGGAATCTAGGGCAAAAATTACTATTTCGCTCACTCCTTCCCCATATTTACAAACCTCTTATACAAAGTTCTGTCATGCTTATTGGAAAGCAATTCTGGAGCTGGCTGGTTTTGGCAGGTAGGCAAAGCATCTGAAAATTTTCAGCCTTAAAGAAACAATTGATGCTTGATAATGGATGGTAGCAAACAGTGCAGTGCAAATAGGAAAAGGAATACACTGTGAACGGTCACTTGCCTCTAAAGGATGAGTTAATTTACTTACAGCTGGTTTGAGTTTACATTGTCCCTCTCTATCACTCTGAATTTTGTGGACTGAAGCGAATCTCCACCTCAGCAAAACCAGGTGTACACAAGCACTACCTTTATAGATTTTAATTCATCAACAAAGACATTTCACTTTACAAGTTTCCCACAAGTCTCCTTTGTCAACTTCCATAAAGCTTATTTGAATTATCCTCTTAGCACAAATTAAGGAAGTTTATAGTATATATATGGATTCTTTTGTCTGCAAGTACTACCATGTGCATTTTCCTCAGATTGTCTACGAACCAGAACTACAAATACACGCAGGTTAGGGAAGAATAAGGGAATTTTTAGCTGCACACTAGGAGGAGTAATTTTTAAAAATTTCTAAAAAATTCATATTTAGCTGTAAACTGCCTGTCATCCCAGCAAGGCTTGGTGGTGCCCCCACCAATAACTCAGAGTAGTACCTTTGTGAGTGGCCTGTTGAGTCCCAGGTAGCTACTCCTCAAGCACGGTTCTGAACTGCAGGATGTGAGGAGGTTCTGGCGAAAGGACTGGGGTACAGTCTAGCCCTTGGCATTTGGTCAATGGAAAGTATGGCTTAATATTAAAAAAGGAATGTCTTTTAATGTTCCCAGAATGCTGCTAATTATTCACACTTCATGAACTCAACAGGCTGCAAATAGCAGGCAATCATGCATTATTTGTGAATGGTGTCCTTGCAGTTCTCCTTGGTCCTATAATATATACAGTTTATATGGAAACCTGTGAATCATTCCCAGGAAAGCATTACCATGCTCTGTAGACACCTGGATTAAAAATTTCCTTGCACACTTTTACAGATGCATTTTTTACTTTTTAGTGTAAATCAGACAACACCACAAATTGTTAATATCTCTGTAAATTAAATCCGTTTGATTTCTTGGATTGTCAAATACACTAAGGGAAATCTCTTTTTGCTGTTTACTATTTTACTATAAGATTGTTCTTCCTGTACCAAATGCCATCCCATCTGTGGGAGTTGCACACAGAAGCTGTGGGAAGTCTCATAGTTTCCATATGCACGTTCAGTGAGATGCTGGAGTTTTGATATATTGTGAAGGTGTCCAGCCTCTCACCAGATTTCAAACTCAATTTACAAGTTTTTTTATTACTGCTCTCATGTTTGATGCAGCCTGGCTGAGATTCCCTCTCCCCGTTTGCATGACGGATGTTGTCTCCTCCTTGTAGCAATGTTGGTCAAGGGATCTTGGAAGCTGTAAGGGTCAGGAACCACCACTTGATTATGTTCTGCAATGCTAGAAGGGCCTAGAAATGTGTATGGTATGAATTGTGGATAAGCTGAGCTTTTTTCCTCAATATGTGCCAAAGTGCCAGAATCTCTTAAAGGTACAAGTCGAGTGAATGGATTTCCAGGGATGAAAGAAATGGTGAAGTGCTGCAGTACTATATTTTTTATGGAAGTTTGCCTGTTCTGCTCAACCAGCATCAGGTTAGGATGGCTAAAAGAGATCTTATTAAAGCTCATATTTATTTTAGAACACATTTGACACTCATAGCATTTATATTTTGATAAGGTGTCTTCCAGGTTATGTAAATATTGAGCTTGGGTCTTTATATGTGAAGAGACAGAAAATTAAGAGTTTTCTTCCTTGCAAGTACAATATAAAACCAATAATTTAACTTTGTGTAGTAGGCGCACCATGGTTTAATATCCTTAAGTAATTCCTGAAAATGATGAATAGGAAGGCAGTAAAATTTACAGAGTACAGGTATATAGGTTAGTGGCCACTAACTGAAGGAAGGCTGTTTATGGTGTGTGGGATGGAAAGATGTTCATATTGGTTTTCTGGCTTAAACATCAATAAACTTCCAGACTTAGAGGCCCCGTGGTCTTATTCAGTACCTTGTGCTGATGTATGAGCTTCACCAGGATCATGACAGCAAATGAGACCCACCATCAATACATGCAAGGTATTAAAACATCTATGAAAGTGCAAAGGATTTGTGATTAATTATTCGGTTCAAGAAAGAGACTTGGATGTTGTTATAGACAGCTTAATGAAGACTTTAGTGATGGCCAGAAGTCCAAAAAGACATTAAGAAGCATAAGGAATAGGATGGGGAATATCATACAAAACACTGTAATTGGACCTGATTGGGAAATGTTTCCTCAGCAATGGATAATTTTGATAACCTGAACAAAATCCACACATTTATATGTAAAAAAACCTCCAACTGTGCAGACCAAAAATTTAATAACATTCATAAGGAATCTAATCAATTAATAACAAGAATAAAAATAAGAAGGATGTTCAAAATTATTTCTGAAAGAGGTAATAAACTGAGTGTTTCATTTCCATTCTTATCCCAGTAAGGAAATACTTAATGGGAAAGACTGATTATACCACAGATTTTAAAAAAATGTTATGCTAGACACTGTTAAGGAAAGAAAGAGGATTATAAAGTTAAGTGAACAACAAGATCAAGCTAGCATATTGTTCCTATATTCTTGCCCTTTGCCTATACTAGGTGAAAATTAAACCATGGCAGTATTTCATCCTGAGCTCTTTTGATGGAACCAGGCTCTGGGCAATGTGCATTAAAATGTGTCCCATAGATCAAAGCAAAATGATACAAAATCTTTAAAAAAACACAAAGAAGAATATTATTAAACTACAGGAAATTCGCTGAGTTCTCTTACATGAAAGATGAAAATGTTTTTGAAATTTAGTGATAAAAAAAAGGATATTGAAGTGAATTATTAGTGCAAAGTAATATAGGACCTGGGTCACAAAACTGCACTCCATTGCCCTCAGTACAGTATAATATGCTTACTTTTAATTGTAATAGTTTTATTAGGTGTCTGCTTTAGGCTGTACTAGAACAGACACAGTCTAGATTCCCCACTTGTGTAAATTACTGTAGTTCCCTAGGGATCTTAATAATTTTAGCAGTCATGATCTGATCCAGGAGAGCCCGAACATAGAATTTCCCTTTGACCTTGTGAGAATGTTCTGATTAATTTCATAAGGAAAGTTAATACAGCTGAGCAGAGGGTAGATCCTACCAGACTTGTAACAGTATTTTCCATAGGACAATGCAGAAGCAGAAAGATCACAACCTCCATCAATAAGTAAAGGATACTGTAAAACACCTAAATGGAATGGAAATAATCACTACTTGGCTATCAGGGCAAAATAAATGCGCTGACGTTTGTCTTATCCCCCAGCCAGAGACAACAAAATTTGTGTTCCCTCTGTCAGTCTCAGTAAATTCTCATTTTCTTTTCTTGTCAGTCAGGAATGTTTGTTTTCTTTCGTATTTTGGAATCCTCCTTCTTTTTTTTTTTTTTTTTTTAATTCTAGCAATACTGTATTCTTTAAAGCTTTTATATCCCACCTCCAGATTCTTTTCATTTCCTTTGCCTTTATTTTAGACTTCACTTTTTTTTTCTCGCTTATCTTTTTCTTCCCTCTGTCTCCAGAAAGTTCAGTGTGCAAGTTAATCTAACAGCATGAAGCCAACTGATATGATCAAGACTTGTGAAATAGAAACTAAGATCTGACTGACTCTTAGAGCTTACTGGTGGCAAATCTCACATGAACAAATTGGTTCTTGACATTTGATCGGGTCTGCTTGCTTCTTAAAATATGCTTTAAAATTAACCTGTAAGCCTTTGTTCTGGAAATGTTGTACAATTGTTTCACAGAACTTACTTTTCCATAGAACGGTTTTTGATTTGATAAATATAATCAAAGTCAGTTATAGGAAATTCACACTTCATTCTAATCCCATATATTAATGAGAATTATAGTCTCTTTCTGCATTTCTATAAAGATTCAAACTTCATAGAAAAAATAATATCTTCTTTACATGGTTATTGCCTTAGAGAGAATGATATTAATTGTATCATATATATCTATGCAATACTTATATAGAATCATAGAATGGTTTGGGTTGGAAAGGACATTGAAGGTTATCCAATCTTCAGTTTCAACTCCCCTGCCCTGGAGAGGGACACCTTCCACAAGATCAGGTTGCTCAAAGCCCCATCTAACCTGGCTTTGAAGTGATCAGGGATGTGAAAACTTCCAACACTTCTCTGGGCAACGTGTTCTAGTGTCTCACCGCCCTCATAGGAAATAATTTCTTCCTAGTATGTAATCTAAGGCTATCCTCTTTCAGTTTAAAGTTATTCTCCCTTGTCCTAGCACTCCATGCCTTTGTAAAATGTCCCTCTCCAGCTCTCTTGTAGTCCCTTTAGGCACTGGAAGGTGCTTGAAGATCTCCCTGGAGCCTTCTCTTCTCCAGGCTGAAAAACCCCAGTTCTCTCAGCCTGTATTTATACTAGAGGTGCTCCAACCCTCTGATCATCTTTGTGGCCTTTTCTGGACTTGCTCCAACAGGTCCATGTCTTTCTTGTGTTGGGGCCCTAGAGCTGGATGCAGTATTCCAGGGGAGTTCTTCCCCAGCCTATACTCAGCTCTGGGATTGCCCTGACCCAGGTTCAACACCTTGCACTTGGACTTGTTGAACTTCGTTATGTTCAGGTTTGCCCACTTCTCAAGCTTGTCCAGGTTCCCTGGATGGCATCCCTTCCTTCTGTTGTGTCAACAGCCCCCTCAGCTTTGTGTCCTTTGCAAACTTGCTGAGGGTGCTCTCAGTGCCCCTGGCCAAGCCATGCCAGCCTTGCTTAAGACAGTCGTGAGTTCCTGGTGGAGTTCTCAGTTCTTGGTCAGGTTTCCCCAAGACCAAGAACCCCCGTCCAGCTTGTTCTGATGCTGAGCCAGGAACTTTATGCAGCCACTGCTGCTGCTGCTGCTGCTGTGTGTCATATTCCCTGCATTACTTTGCTTTCTTTATGTCTTTGGACTAAGACAACCCATCACTGCTGCCACGCTGATGACCCTTAATGTAGCTGTCAACGTGTTGTCTGCAAGGATTAATTAAATAACTGTTGCCCCTTCAAGGACATAGAATAGGCTTTATCAAATGCATCGTAATAATTAGGTTCTTAATTAAAAGAACTAATTAGGTTGAAAGTTATCCTATTGGGAAACAGATACCAAAAAATCTGAGATCAGCATAAGCTAACCTCTGTAACCCATTGTAGGACACAGGATTGCAGCTCTCCCATCCATTCCTGATCCTGACACTTTCAGCATTCCGTTTAGCCCTGTTCTAGCCATGAGATGTGACACAGAACACACGCTGTGCCTCTTTTCTCAGGCACAGTGACTTGGCTCAGCATTCCAACCTCGCTGCTGAGCAGAGGTTCAGAGACAGCAGCCAGGTCCGAGGTCCATTCAGATCAGAGCACAGTGCTCAGGAAAGCTGGATAAGGCCCTTAGACTATAGATGAGCAGAAGCTTTCATACAGCTTCAAGGAGGCAGGAGACTGGTGTTTTAACCTGTCATGTAAAAAGTGCACAGAGGATGTTAAATGTCCTTTTTGAGGCACTGGGCAGGCAACACCGATGGTGGGAACTCCAGGAGGTGGGAAGGCTTGGTTTTGCCACAGCTGATTGGGATTCTGAATTATACTCCAGTTTCCAGAGGGTCTCTCATTCATCATTTCATATTGAACGACCAAGTGATTTCTGCTCTTCCCTCTCTTATTCAGAGGATGATATTAACCATGTGCATTTCAAAGAACTGCAGTAGTCCTACTAAATTTACCCACAGTTCCAAATATCACAGCAGTAATGCCCTCATTCTGTCATATTTGCTTGAAATGTGTGTATTTGTGTACTTTTACTCTGAGTGGAAAAAAATACAAAAAGCAGAATTAACTGTTTCTCAGTCTTCAGACAGCTTCATTCTGTCAGTACCATTAAAAAATAGAAATAATTGCTTGGAGATCAGAGATAATTATCTCAGGGATCTGTTGATACCATTTTCGTTATCATTTTGTTTAAAACAACTGTTGTTGTATTGGCTCAGCAGTACTTTTCAAACATTCTACTCTAATGAGAACCTTGTAAGAAGAGTAAAGACTTTAAAAATAAATGGGAAATAAATGAATGGACTTGATAAATAGAAAACTTCATATATATATTTTGCTACAATAAAATCAGTCAGTGCTAAGAAGGCTTTGCATATATTCCATGAAGACAGATAGATCACATTAAGTTGGTGTCATAAACACCAAAAGGCAGATTCTTGACTCGCCATGGCATAAAATGGGATGGTTATGGCTTCCATTGCAGAGGGAAATTATTCAAGACCACAAACTAGTGGCTTGGAGCATGCTGCAGCATTTAAAATTCTCTTTTCAACAACAAATTCAGTGTCTCCTTACAAATTGCTTTGTTGCTGGGAGGATTTTCAGTTATATGAAAACTTCCTATAATAAACCACTGCTGTTCAAATAAAGTCTTTATTCCTGCTCCTACTGAATTTACATGGACTTCAGTGATACAGGATTGCAACAAAAGGGTGCAATGGGCTTGTACTCTCTTTGATGGGTGCATTTCATTCTTTTGCAATAAGAAAGGAAAAAAAGTAGATAATGGGCTGATATTTTTAGAAGAGTTGTCTTTACAGCCTGAATTTTCTTTCATACTTAGCATGCCTTAGATTGAAAACTGAGGGGTATCAAATAGCAGTGAGCCAAAATAACAATACATATTTTACACTTCAATGGCTCTTTCTACCTGGGACTCTCAGAACTCTAAATACCTCCTGATGGAATCTAATCATTTGTGAAAAACACACAAACCCCCTTTTAGTAAAGAAAAAACCAATTCTGTAATTAATATGACTCATCTGTATGACTTTCAAAGAGCTGTTCTAAGTTACTTGATTTCTCAGTTTGCTATTCTTGCTATAGAAGGAAATGAATGATGTGCATTTACTACACTTACAGTCTAGTTGTGGATACATTTCCTATAGGGAAATCCTTATCTTCCTAAAAGTTCTTCTGGATAAGCTCACAATTATGCAATTATTGCATGGATGAATTGCCCTGTTTGATCAGTTGATATCTGAAAATGTTCTTTTAGTGGAGTCAATGTAAATGAAGAAGAGAGGTAGTTATTTTTGCTTTGTTTATTTCATAAAGGAGAGAAGTGTGGATAGGTGTGAGTTGGGAGATAAGAGGGCTCACCTAAAACAAGAGTACAGGCTGCATTGTTTTTCTGTCTGCTTAGCACAAAACAGAAGAGTAAAATGTGCATCTTTATTATTGCAGAGAGCAAGTAATAAAGAAGAATGATTATTTACTTGCTATAGAAAGTAATATCCGTGGCTTTCCAAATGAAGATTAATGGTGTTGGTTCTGTGATTAAGATGTTAAAAATCCCATTCAGGAAAGCCTCTGTTTTGTGCATTGTATTACACATTTTGTCAGCAAAGATCACAAGAGGTGGATGGAGGAATGTCTTTGTGGAAAGGGGGTCTAGACATCTCCAGCTGATTGCTAATTTATCTTTACTTGACTTCTGCGTTAGGGATGACTAGAAGTTGTGCTGTACAAAGTGGGATGGCTGCAGAGGCACCTTTTCCTAATGCGAGCACCTTGCAAAATCTGCCACTACTGAGTCTGCTGCTCAGACTGGAGTCTCACCCTGGGAGCTGGGATAGAGGCTGCAGGAGATCATAAGGATTGCTTGTCCTTCTGGAACTGAGTGTTTCTTAATTGCCTAAGGCACTGTTTATCTGGAGAGATGTGACTGATGTCAAAATACCAGCAATTAAAAAAAAAAGATAAATCACCAAATTTCGTAAACTCACATGACTTTTCTGGTAAAACAGTTTTTCATGTTGGTGGTGCAAACATGTGACCATTTAGACACCTTCTAGAGCTGCTCAGAGCTTGAAAAACAAATGAGTATTTTCTGCTTAAAAATGCATGTATTTCTTTTATGACCAGATGTTATAGAGGTGATTTATTGTATGGCTCAACACTTAGACACCAGTAAGCCTTTGAAAATGTTACCTTTTTGTCCTAAGAACTTTCATTTACAAAAGGACATGTAAAAAAAATCCAGTGATTTATCTTGGTGAATAAGAGCAAAGTGAGGTCACTCTCTGTGAGTAGCAACTGTTATGATAAACAGATCATAAAGCCATGGTTGGCTAAGCAGAATAATTTTGAATACTTTGCTAGATACAGCAACTGTACATAGCTGGTGCTGCCTCAGAGTGATCAGCACTGAGACTCCCAACGCTTGGTGGAATCTCTTGCTTGCTCACTATTCAGTACAAAACCACTCTGGGTCCCCTCATGGTAGTAACTTCCAGGCATCTTCCAATTTATTTTCTCTCTCTCCTGTATTTTTCTTAGGTTTAGTTGACTAGATGAGATGAACAAGTATTTTTGCTACTCTACAGACTGCTGGATCTTTCTCTTTGTGTAAATATATCCCAATGTTGCCTTTCACAGCTGGAGAGTTTGTAACTTTCCTGCTGGTGTGATGTGTGCTGCCACTGACAATTCATCTGCTACAAAGTCCATTTCTGGCTAAGGTACTTGTGTTTTAAAAGGACTACAAATCTCAAGACACGTGTCTGAAAAAGCCCTATTGCCTCTAAGGTAAGGAGGGAGATGAGGATCTGCATCTTAGGAATCTCTGTGGGATTCCAGGATTTGCTAAGTCTTGCTAAAAAGATGGTTTTCAAAGGAGGAATCTAGGCATAGACACAGAAATTTTGGTACAGAGTTATCTGAGCTGAGTATCTTCAAGAAGAGAGGTGGTTGGGGAAGATTTTAGGCTCAGGGAGCACTAAGAATGAGTGGCATATAGGAAGGATGTGTAGAGGGCTGCATACCACTAAATGTATACCCTTCTCATAAAAAAAAAATCATATAAGAGAACATTTCTTGCTTCTTTCCTTTGACTATTTTTTTCTCTTGACAAGGGCTTCACTTTGCCCTTAAAGCATGGAAAATTCATGTGTTTCTACAAGAAGCTTGAAGATCCATATGGATGTGACTTGAAAATATAAACTGCTTTGGAGGTTTCATCCATTTCCTGTTCAATAAGACATTTAGCTCTTCATTTGACATGGGGAGAAGACTTGTCTAATTCACAAAGGCTTAAATACTACGCAGACAATGGCAATTTGCTGAGGTGGGTGAGATGAATCAGCTCGTGGTGGGACTGATTTCTTCTGCTAACTATAGAAAGAACACTGATGATTTAACTAGACAAGATTGCTCATGTTTAGATAGCTACTCTTAAGTGACATGAATCCCACATGAATGACAAAATCAAACAGCCAAAAAAAGCAACATTTATTTTAGAGAATCATCTGTGGAGGCAGTAATGCTTATAGTTCATCTCTCCAAGGACTGTCTCTATTATCACTAGAATCTAAATCTCTTGCTGCACTGGACTGGAGAGAACAGTACTGCCATGTTTGATAAAGAGATAATAATTCCTCTGCTTTAAAAGGGTAGATCAGTGCACAATCTTTAAGAACAAGTCAAGCACTTATCTCAAGGGAGCAACTTTGCTTAAAAAATGATGGTGTTATGTGACCCACTTTGTTCTCAGGGCAGAGAGAATCCAGTCTTCTTCCATCTTTCTTCCATCTGTGCTTACAGAAAGGACTTGAAGCCAGGGTCAGTTAATAAGCAAGACAGGGCTCATTTGCTCTTTCACTGTTGAGGTCATTAGGGAGTCTGGTCTCCCTGTCTCCTGTTCAGGATGGTCCTGTTCATACATTTGGGACAGATTACTATTTATCTCAGTCTAGAAATGCAAGGCTGGTTCTGTGGCATTCCCCATCTTTACTACACCCCCCAAACACACACACACACACACCCCCCCACACACACCCTGTTTAAAAACAAGTTGATTTCTGAACATTGTTCATCACAGAGGAGGCAAAATGTACCATATGCTGGAGCACTAGCAGAGTAGAGCTAAATTATTTGAAGTAGTTGTTGCCCCTGTTTTCCATCTCACAAAAAACAATACTTAGCTAATAATATGGTATTGGGAATGTGTTTTCTTCTACAAGGGAATGGGGACTGCATTCAGAGTAATATTTGTAGATATTATTTGTAGATATTATTGTTGATAACACTGTAGTAATAATTTGCAGTAGAACTTCACCTCATGCCTCTTTCCATTTCTGTAAGTCTGGGAGAACTTCAATTCAGCATGAGTAATGATGTGAAAAAACTCACTATTTGGAAACTTTGGGAGACCATTGATCTGTACTTTTCTGGTGGCAGCAGTACCTGTGTCCCAGCCAGAGCAGCAGTACATTCAAGGGGTTGTGCTCTGGGATGCCAGTTTGGGTCTCAGCAGCTCAACCACCGGATTCCAGTTTGACCTCCAACACAAAGTACTTCCTCTTATATAACCATTTTAATATTTATCTTCCTCTGTGTCCTTGTTGTCTTACGTATTTTATCTAATTTTTAAATAACAGTGGCAGGTTATTGAGTGCAGTGAGATCAGGAGTGTCCAAGCAGGCTCCCAGGACTCTCTCGAGGAGAACTGTCTGGGCTGTTCACACTTTTCCAGTCAGCTGAAGCACAGAACACCTCAGACTGAATTCCTTAGCCCTTAGAATGGGATTGCTGGAAGACTGCTAGATTTCTTAGCAAATTAGCCAAGTTTAAGAGAATGCAGACAGCTTTGGACGGATAGACATCACCTCATTGCAACTGTCTGAGTGTGCCCTGCCAGCAGTTCTTTGGGAAGCAAAAAGGCAGGTGCCTGCTGTCTGGTTTGGTTATGCTGAAGCCCTTCAAAGCCTGACTGTGGAATGTGAGTTGGCATGTCATGCTGGAGGAGCCTGTCTCTATGTGTGAATGTGAGGGTCCCTCCTAGGAGGGCAGAACTCTCCTTTTTGGTGGCCTTGACAATCTATTCAGGGCTGTGCTTCTGTGTCTCTGTAGCAGTTCCTCTTCTGTCCCTTATTTCCCCTTAGCAGAAGCAGCCTGGCTGTTACTCACCCTGACCACCAGAGGCAGCAAAATTCAATTTATCAATCCAATTAATTCAATTAATAAGCAAAATCTGACAGATTAGAGAACTGGCATTGTAATCAACATTGCAATCCGTGTTGCTAAAAGGAGTTACTTCAGTGAAGGGGACATGCCATTGTCCTTCCCACGCTCGTATTTTATTAACACAGAAGAAACTGTTGAGTGTGTTATTAAATGGAATCTCATATAATGGCAAGTGTTCTGGAAAGATGCCGGCAAGGCTTGCAAAGTTTTGTTAATTTTCCTCAAAGCTTTCACAGCTTTCAGTGTGGCTTTTTCACAAAGCTAAACTTAGAGGATTAACACCACTCTCCTCATGGGACTCTCTTTACCAAGGGAACTTTGGTCAAAGGGAGAAAAGTGGACAACTTCAGACTTTTCATGTCAGTGCTACTTACAGAACAAATATCCATTGGCAGGGTAAGAGCCTGAAGAAGAAGAAAAGCAGCTTTCTACCTATTGTGCAATAAATCAAAAGGTTCCAGCGAATTTCTTTGAGAGTTAGCAAAACTGCTTAATCGAGGATTTCAAAGGCTGATCAAAACTGTTTTCAGTTATTCCTGACTCGCACTTGTATCATTCCAGACTGAGCTGAGTCTTTTTCCCTAGTACATTCCTTTATTTAAAGGCAATAGAAAGAAGAGAAAGCAGTGAATTTCAATTATCGGAATCCCAACGTGTGGGAAATATGACTTCAATTCTTCCTCTGGAACATCTGAATAAGAGCAAATAATTACAAGTTATTCACTAATAAAAAGCAGAGGAAAAAAGAAACAATAAGAGAACATTTTCAGAAATTGGATTTTTGCTATCTGCAACAATCCAGGAAGCTTATCTATTGTGGAAAAAGCAAGTCTGATTCTAATGTGGCATAAATATTTGCATGATAATAAGGTTATGTATTTCAGATGGAGTCAATGTATTGCTCACAAGGAAGAAACAGTTGTGGCCTTCCTTGGGAAAACGTGACTTTCTAAATGTGACTTTGTGCATGACCCAAGACTCCACAGTTAAGTTTTCTTTGAAAGTACATTTACTGTTACAGTGCAGTTACTGCTGATTACAGACTCACATCCAAACTCTGAGAGTGGCAAAATAGGTAAGCAAGAGCTGTTGAGAAGCTTTAATCTTTGTAAATAAGGAAAAAGTCCCAAATGAAGAATTCATGGAAGAATTGCATTTCTAACTCTAAGAATTAAAAGGCTTTGTGAAGCATCAAGTGTATAAATGTATCAACCACAGAGTTTTATTACAGAAATTAGTCATTTACATCCCAAAATGAACTAGGTAGGGAACTTTCAAATATCTTTTTCTTTTCAAATATGACTCCAAATTCCAAAGAGTGGTAAACTGTATTGGTTCTAAAGCAGTGAAATGGAAGTGAGCAACACACTGCATTGCTTGTAGCACCGATCCATTATTGGTATAAATGTTGATTGTTTAGGTTAAGGGGTTTACAAAACAAAGCAGCTGCATCCTCAGCTCCTATAAACCATCACAGTGATGTTTATGGAGCTAAACACTGTTTGCAGCAGCTGAGGATCTAGATATCCTTACTTAAATAATAAACTCTGTTATTCTTAGGAGATAAAAAAGTTACCACTTAAAATCTCAAAGATGAACATGTTCAAAGGATCATTGAATGTCTACATTCCTTGATCTACATTTCTCCCAGAACTTAAAGAGAACAAGTCTTTTCAGGGACTGTTTGAACTACTGCTTTTGATGTACTTCTGCTGGTCCAGGACAGATGGTTTACACTGCACTGCCAAAAATATTTTGTGGTGTACCATGTATCTTATGTTCTAGATAAATGGAATCTAAACAACTGCCAATTATCTAGAAGTGTGAAATTGTGCATGGAGTCAGAGCACTCACCACATCCAGCCAAAAAAACCCGATATCCCTTACAGTCTAGAAGTCAGAAATAACTGTTCACATGTCCCATTTTATGAATCAGCAAGAAAATGAGAGCATTAGTCTTCCCAGTCTCAAAACTTAGATGGGCACAATATCTAAACATAAACCAAAACAATAGTGAATGAATTGTAGTTGGTTAATCAAAAGTAAATTTAAAAGGCAAGGTGAAATTATCTCTCTGTTGTGTTGAATGGATATTGTGACAGAGATTCTTGTAGCATGTAGGCCTAGGATTAGAAATCAGCTCTTTGTTGCATGGAAGCATCAGATTGCTAGGTATGACATGTCCACATACATTCTAGAAGACTGTATTTGAAAAATGGTGGGCTTTCCAAAATAGAGTTGGATTTTACAGTATGTAGTTGGGCTATATATGGAAAAATATGCCCACAATCTGCATTCAATGGACAAGAGAATTATTGCAGTTACTATGGACTAGAAAAAATGAGAAGGTTACAGAGTACAGGGAAGAACCTGAAAAGGAAGGTTGAATGAATTTCTCTCTCTCCTCTGAGTGCCAGGTTCCTGTTTCAGCAGCTGTCTGCCACTCAGAGCCTCTCTTGGCTCACTTGCTAGCATAAAAGCTGTCTGCAATAGCCAAACTGACACAGAAAAAAAGGTGAATCAGAAAATAACTGGTATGCTAAGAACTCTTTCTGAAAGGATTCTGTAGGGCAGAAACAGACAAAATGATTCAACTCAGCCAGAGAGGAAAAACTGTGGAGATGGGATACTGTGTATTTTCAATAGTTTAAAAACAGATTGTAGCTTTTCCCACCCTCCCCATTTCATTCTGTGTATCTCATCTCCTTTTGCAAGGAGACAGTATCTTCTCCCATTACAAGGTAATCTTTATGGTCTGGTTTTAGCTGCAAAAACAGAAAACTAAACTAAATCTGACATGTACACACCACCTTCTTAGATCAGAAAGCATACATGAGGGTTAGAAGCAGTGCACTACTGCTGCATTTGGAAGGAGCTATAAAGCCATGAGCACTTGCTTTGAAAAACAATTATAGCCAACAATTCTCATCAGTAAATCTCACTAGACTAAGGTAGAAAATATCATCCTCCTTATTTAATGATGCAGAAATTAAAGCATGGGGACACAGGTATGCCTTGTGCAAGGGCACTGGCAGAACCAAATAGAGAACACTAATTTTTCAGTTGCCAGCAAATGAGCTTTTAACTAGGCCCACTGCCTCCCTCTCTGAGCAAATAAATAAATAAATACAATAATATAAACAAAGTCCTTGGTGGTTCAATTTTAGGCATTCACTATGAATTATCCATTAGGACTCTACTGCTAGGAATTATTCCCATGCATTATTTGGAGAATGAAAAGAAGCCATGGAAAACTTAAGCCACCATCAAACAAATGTGTAAACATTGCATTACGGAAAAGAAGGCCACATCAATAAATGAGAATTACCCACTCAGTTGTAGGAAATAGCTTATGAGTTGGATGCAATGGTAAATATGGTATCAGAGAACACAAGCTAAAAAGTGTACCACTAATTAAAGTGTGAACTGTAGCATTAAGCATTTTCCCCATTATCATTGTCTTTTCACATGAACCATGCTTTATGTCGGAATTACAGGAAACCTGCTCTAACTTTAAGTCTGGGATTTCTCAGCTCTCCAAGGGAATTGCCTGTCCAGTTCCCTTAGCCTTTAGGAAAGCAGCCTGTGTACCATTTCCTTTAGATGTTCCACAAAAAAATAGGCATTTTTGTAAGCTCTTTGAGTCATAAGCTGAAGTCCTCAGCTTTCTGGTAGTCTCCTTTTAACATCTTGACAGTTAAGACAATTATAATCTATTTTTTCTCCCTTCCCCCTCCCCTGCTCCCCACTATCTTGCACAAAATCACAAAAAATCCCCTACACAACACTGTTAGAATTCTATTTGCTTCACTAGGAATCATAATAAATCCCTCTGAAACCTTCAGAAAAAAAAAAAAAAAGCCCAGAAAATTTGAAAGGCTTTTCCCAACCTCTAACTCCCTCTCTTTTTTCTATTGTAAGTAAGCATGTAAGCTGAATATTATAAGGTTTTACATAGATACTTATTAGTGTGTATTTGTTTCAAGTTGGAATACATCTGAATAAAATCAATAACTCAGCAGAACACAGCAGATGTGATGGGAGTAGTAAAGCTTTGGTAAAGCTTTGTTCACTTGAGTGGATCACTGAGTTTCTGAAAGTTCTGACTTGTTCAAGTCTCAGCTGCCTGGTACTTGAGGAATTTGGTTACTTGTGAAATAAGATAAAGGAAAAACAAAGATTTAGCTGAGCATATTCCATTTGCCTTCCATAGTAAGAATACAGTCAGGAATAATCAAGAATTAAAATTCGGACGAGACAGAATAAACCAAAGATTCCAAGCAAAACCTCACCCTTTCAGGAGCAAGAGATGTGATAGACAAAATGTCCTATCACTCAAATACTATTGAAAATCTCATACTTAGTGACTTGAGTATGAACTTGGAGTATGCTGACTTATTTATGGGAATGAGTCTTCAGTCTGGAAAACTCCCAAGTGACATTTTAAGTGATAGTAAGAGGACATAACCATTTTTCTCTCCCCTCTGCCACTCACAATTGAGTGAGTTCAGTAGGATTGCCCTTATTTGATGAGATTATTGTCACTCATGCCAATGCACCAAATCTGTACCAAATCCCTGGAGAGAAGGAAAAAAGTTTATAGCATGGGAAATAACAGCCTTAACTCCACTTCCTTTGCCTCTCAGTTGAGAGGCTCTTAGAACTAAAATCAAGATCTTTAAAAATAAACTCTGCCATATTATCAGTGATCTCAAGGGGATTTTTTTCCAGGCTTTTGTATGGAAATAAGTTTTATCTCAAGAGAAGATAAGTGCAACAGGCCTGTATACATTAGTTGTGCTTTTTTCCAGTGCAGACAGCATTCTTAAAAAGGCTGTACTGGCTCATACTCAGAAGGTAACTGGTGTCCAACACTTCTGGAGAGCAATGCATACAGAGGGCAAGAAAGAAGATACCAGGAATCTGTGTTGCCAAGATGCAAATCTATAGATGGTCTGTCACCACAAAGAATCAACACTGTCATCTTGCAGACACTTTGTTGTGCTGCTGTAATTTCTGTTATACTGCAAATATGGATTTACATTAGCTTGATTGCCAAATGGTAGTGCCACCTTCCCTCTTAAGATCAGCCATTCTGTTTTGCATTGCTCTTGTCTTATAAGTAGCTACAAATATTGATCTGAACAGTTTGCTGAAAAGTTAGTTTGTATAACAGACCCTAGAAGTTAAAAGTCTAAGGCATTAAGTGCACAAAGAGTTAATTCATTGCATTTTTTAAAATAGAAAAAAAAAAAAACATTCAGAAATACTGCAATCAGTTCTACTCTTCCAAAGTTCACCTTGCTTACTTTTTCCAAGCATAGTGCACAACCAGTGGTAATGTAGATGGGTGCACATGAGGTAACAATCAGAGATGGAGACCAGATTCTGAGAGCTTCAGTGTATCCTTAAAGCTAATGGAAGTGCATCTGGCCTCTAATTTCATCCCTCCAAATGGTTAACAGCATGTAACAAAACCTGCTGCTGCACTCAAAGGAGTGTCCTCTGCGTTCAGGATTTAAGGGGAAAAAAACCACTTTTATGGTGCCTTGTTTTTCAGACTTCACTCATACTCTTGAGTCTATTTGCTGTTTAGAATGACTGCATCTCCCATTGCCACTCCAACATTTCTTTCATTCAAAACAACCTATTCATCTGTATTAATAAACATGTCAATCTACTGGTTCAAAAAAATCCAACTAACCCTCTAAGAACACAAAAAAACCACAAAAAAACTTCTCATTAATCCACCTCCCTCATTAGCTAGGATTAAAAACCTCAGTCAAAATGCTTGGCCTTGTGCCCAGAAAAGCTATGAGATCAATAATCCAAACAGACTTAATGATCCTCTTAGAAAAGAATAACTTTTGTACTTCTCCTGTGGAACGCTTCGAAAAAGTGAAGGGAAATATACCACAAGTGTCACTTCATCTGCATAAGTTAATTTATCTGTTATTTTTGGAGTTGGGGGAGGTCTTGGGAAAAGAGGCTTTTTTTTTTTTTCCTTCTCTCTCTGTTAAATGACATTTATTCTCTGCAAAGATAGTAATATGAAAAATCACAAACTGTATCAGTGATTAGCCTATAAGAACCTAAGAAGTTTCATTAACATTTCCAGTATCTCATTTCACTCATGAGCAGTTTAAAATTATTGCATTTGTATTCCTGTACAAGCTCAGTATTCTATAAGACTTTTATTTAGGCAATTTAACTTGTTGGGATCCTTATTTTGACACTATTAATTACAGTTTCTAACTTCAAAAAGTGTAATTTTTATTTTACAAACTCAAGTATTGATGAAAAAAAACCAAAACTAAGGCTTATCATATAGTTCTCTACCAGCACAAGAAGGTGTTATAAAAAGCCAGTGCATTTGACCGAAGCAGGCTATAAACTCCACAGGGAATATTTTTCATGGACAGAATGGAAATGTCTTGAGGTAGAGATGGGCAGATACTCAGTAGAGCATATATATTGCATGTGGGTGTGCTAGAAAATTATCAGGCTGGGCTGACCACAGCTGTGTGGGAATTAGTATTATCAGTGCTCATCATCTATCCTCTCTACAGCTCCTGGAAAAAAAACCCAGGCATATCTGTAGCCCAATCCATGTGATATATTTTTGAGAGGGAATAAATCACCTTTGAATGGCCTGGTTTTGGCTATTTACTCCAGAGATGCTACACAACCAGTTTGAGTTTAAAATTTTCGTGGCTAATTTTGGCAAGATTAGCTCATGCTGAAGAGAACTCGCCAAAATTACAGCGAAGTGTGATGTGATGTCAGTAGTTTCAAAGAGCTCATCCACTTGTTCTTGCTCAGAAAAGTTGCTGGCATGGCCAGGGTTGGCACACAGGCAATCCTGCATGGAAATGCTGTGGGATCTTAGGCTTCTCTTCTCTGCCCAATGAGTGGAAGAGGGGTCAGTTCTGCAGACCTGGAACACCACTGGGAGCAGGTGTCTCATTTCACATTGGGTCACTCAGCAGAGTCAGAAGAGGGGGTGAGGACTGGCCTCTCAGTGGAGCAAGGACAGCAGCTCAAGGCTGAAACAGGCCCTGCAGAACTTGCTAGGGAAGGAAAGGAGTCTCAGGGGACAGGTACAAGTGGAAAGGCTGGGTCATTACATGGTGAGGGCTTGGGAAGCAATTAATAGAGGTGAGGTAGGAACTGAGCAAATGCTGGAGCCCAAAAATGATGGAGTCTGATGGGAGACAGAGACTGCAGAAACGAGGACTACCAGTGGGCATTTGGAGTGGCTCTGCAGCAGATTTGAGCACCCAGAGACAAAGTACAGACCCTTCTGCAAAAAGTGGCATTTGTATTATGGGGAGAAAAAAGGAAGTATGTTGCTAAACTTAATGCTTACCTAGAAAGGTGCCTTAAAAAATGTATTCCTGCTTTGGAAGTGCACTTCTCCCTGTTTTCGCTGGAGATAACTGCGTAGCTTCAACAGTGCTTTAGTCTGCAGAGTTACTCTTTCTGTAAAGGTCATTATGTCCACTTTCACAAAAGAAAACTTATGAAGAAAGAAAACTATTCGCATCCTATTTTCCTGAGGGGGAAAAAAAATACTTTGCTAACCTGGTTACATAATTTCACAGTCCAACTTTTCAAACTATGAAAGAATTTTTTTTCAGACTCATTATAAAGCCACTACTCAGGCAAGCAGCTCTCCCCCTAACAAGCAGTAGATTCCAGGGCTGCACAGCTGAAGGAATGTGGAGACCTTCTATTCAGCAGCTGCCGACACATTTTCCCTGTTAAACAAATCTCTTTAAGTGTAACTGAAAAAAAATCTTCTCTCTCACCTGGGCACTCTATGAAAAGAATTGCTTAATAGATGTCAGCTGAAGGGTATAAAAACAAACCTAAAAGATCTACAGCAATAATGATTTTTAAGCTGGTACTGGTGATGCAAAATAAAACCTAGTCCTTAAATAAACTCCACATGGAAAGCTAAGAAAATGTAAAGCAATAGCAACCTCTGTAAAGTGTGGCTGTGCTACCAAGGCAAACATGAAAGTTGTCTGACACTGAAGTAGTAAAAACAAACAATATAAAGCTACTACAAGAATCAATTCCCCATCTCTGTTGTTTGCAAACACAAGAAAATTAGAAACATTTCTGTTGGAAAAATTTGCATTTTTCTGAGGAAAAAAACCTGTTCACTGGAGAATAATAAATAATAGTACCCTAGCTGCTGCCAGAGGTAACAAGGTACTTGTTTTGCAGACAATACTAAAGTCATACCTGCAAAGAGTTAATTACTTTAAAATAATACTTATACTTTTCTTAGTGTTTCAGTAATAAATGCTTTTAATTGCCTAGGGAAAGGAGCCATAATAAGACAGTCAGTACTGGAAGCTTTCAAGCAAGTACCTTGCTCAAAGACGATGCTATTCCAGCCAAATGTTCCAAGTTCAACTAAAGTGATACCATTTCGCCTCCTTCTTGAAGTGAGACCATTTTGAAGACTGATTCTTCAGTAGCTCGTTGTAGCACTTCAGCTTTAAACCTGATCTAATGAACAGCCATAGATGCTATGGACTCTAAACATAAAGAATTGACATGTTAGCATATTAATGCACCCAAATGTCACATAAATCATTAGAAGACAGTTTGCTGAATGACTCAGATATCTGGGAATACACATGCAAAGCCTCTTCAGCTCTTAAATATAAAGCAACTTCCTTTTGGCAAAGTCCTGATTAGAACAACATTGATTGCAGTTATTTATAGCTTAAATGCTATTGCTGAAAATTTCTCTGAGTTGTAGATACTGTATTATTAACTATAGTAAAGCTCTAAAAATCAGTCAGTAGAGGCCACTTCAATCTCCGCATGATAATAAAGGATTATTATGTGCAGTAACCTATTTATGAAAAGGAAACAGTGTGCTTCTTTCAGACTCCATCAATTGCTTTAATAAGGAATTGAAAAGCCTGGCCTACTTTATATGCAGATCACCATCCCAGTTGCATAAGGATTTAGAATAGACAAAACAAAACTGTTTTTGTTGTAAATAAGGGCTGTTTGTTTAAATCGCACAATCATGTTTGCATCTAAAAATTATTTAGAAGCTAATAAGCCTTAATAAAGTTTGACTGTGTACTTGTTAATAAAAATGGTTTCAATATTCTCCAGGAAGGAAATGTAAATTGGAGGTGATAACATAAAGCTTGAAGTAAAACAGGCCTGAGTTAATGGGAAAGGAGAAGAGTCATGGCATTCGTTCACTGATGGGCTTAAGAAAACCAACGCTGAGAATGGAATTCAGTTAACTTAAAACATTTTACAAAATTTAAGATAATTAACTTAATGGTAGCTTTCTCTAGCAGATTAGAATTATTGCAGTATTACTTTTGCTTTAGAGACTGAAAACCAGACATAATTGAATACTGAAAGTTAGTGTGATGCAGATACTGATTTTGGCTTCCTTGATTTGGAGAAATCCAGAGACCCAGGTTCAAATTTTACCTTTGGCATTGGTTCATTTGCCTGTATGTTAATAAATTTAATGAAGTGTGGGATGACCCCTGCTGGTGTCCCTGCTTATGAAAAAAAATATGTATCTGGCAGGAGGAGGACATATTAATTTCAGTCCAAAAAAGTTACAAATATAAACTCTGTCACAAAATGTATAAAAATACCTAATTTAATGCATAAAATATTATGAGTAATGTTCTGTTAAGTATGAAAATAATCTTAAGCCACTGAACATTACTGTGTTAGAACTGTAATGCAATGTATTAAGAAGGACATTAATTGTTCAGTTCACTATGACATTGTGTTAAACATCTTTTATTAATGAGCTGTTATTCCCAGCTGAGGCATTTGATAACCTCTAGTCCAGTGCTAAATCCTCTCAGGTTTCAGTGAATCACTCTAAACAAACCTAGAAGGAAAAAATACCCCAATAATTTACATTTGATTCTGTAAGGTCCTAGAACTAGAGTCATTTAAAGAAGGGCAGCTTTCCTATAAACCAAACCTTCTGATTTAATGCAGCTGACATATAGATCTATTTTACAATTTTTTTTTTAATTTCAAAAATACAACACATTAAAATAGGTTCAATTTATCAAAGCTAAGAGCAACAATTAAGTAATAATGTACTTAAAGTGCAAAGGCACTTTAACACAAAAAAGTGACGCCCAGTGGCTATAGTTGGTAATTGAAATAGCAGTACCGTATATTATTATTTACAAAAGAAAGTCATAGTCCAGGAAAAAAGATCTTTGGAGATCTTCTACATAATACATTAAGTTTCCACTTTGAAATGAAAAGAAAAACAACAAAAAACCCAAAGACCCCCTTCCTCATTTCCTTCAAAATCAAAAAGAATTATGCAAGATCTATTACAGAAAGGTATATTTGCAGTGACAGTTCCTACAGAAGGGTCAAAAGGAGAGAGAAATAACTTAAAGAGAACATTGCAAAAGCAACACCATATCCCTGCTATGCTGCAAGGGTTCCTTTTCTCTCTCTCTCCCCCTGTCTGATTTAAAAAAGTGGAAATGTTGGGAATGCGACAGATGATATCAGCACTGAGTTCAGACTCAACGAAATGTGATGTTGAGCTCATTTAAAAAATTTCCTTTGTCTCCCACCTCCCCCCTCACAGCTGACTGATTGCAGTTTGTTTTTCCAGAACTTCGAGGTAGTCTGGTTCTGTTTGTAGCTTTCCTTGGAGTAAAGGATGCTCGGGTTTAGACTGTTCTGCAAAATATTTCCTGGGAGTTCCATATAAAACAGTTTTATTTATCCTGTCCTGGTTTTGGCGTCTTGATTCATATGAAGGGGCAAACTGCCTTTTGGGTAAGGTACAAAAGTTATAATGAACTAATCCTCCAGTGGGCAGTTCCTTGACCCTTTCTGCAATATTTTGATACAGAAGCTCTGGTTCCCTCGGCGAGGATTGCTTTTCCAGCAATTCAGCTGCACTGATGGTAAATGCAAGACTGGTGGGGTCTTCCTTTTTGTGGTCAAGACTGCTATAGCTAAACTCATGGAGATTCCTGTAATAGGCAACTGGATCCCCTTCCTTTTGCATGTAAATTGGGTTTTGGCACATCTGTCCAACGGGAGGGGGAATGTAGTTATAAACGTGTCCTTCAGTTTTATCGTGGCTCTCAGTGTTGTAAGACCCATACTGGAGCTGAAAGGAACTTATATCTACGTTGTTGGCGCTGCTGGGCATGCTTTGCACCCCCTTCCGGCGCTTAAGGACGAAGACAAACAGGCCTGCCCCAAAACAAACTGACAAAATAAACACAACCAGCAATCCTAAAATTAAGACAGAGAGTGGAACTTCAGTGTGCAATTCTGGGTAGGAGCTGGGTGAGACACCGAGGAGATGGGGTGTATCTGTGTTCTGGTTCATGGAGAGGAGAGAAGAATCTGACAGGTTGGGGTTCTCTGGGCAGATGGCTTCTTTGCTCAGGAATTTCAGATGCTCTCCAGAGTGCTTGGTGGGAGACTCACATATGACTTCATTGATAACTACGGGGGGATTTGACTGCTGGTTGTTCTGGTCAGTGACTTTCTCTATCCAGTTCCTCAGCCCCAGGATGTCACACGTGCAGTCCCAAGGGTTCTCCTGGAGGTCTATCTGAATTAGAGCTGAGAGCTGGTCCAAGACTCCTCTCACAGGCAGGTGTGAGAAATGATTGTTTCTAAGGTTGAGTCTGGTGAGGGAAGTGCCGCCAAAGACATTGTCAGGCAAGGATCTGAGCAGGTTGTTGTTGAGAAACAACAGATGAAGATTACTCAGAGCATCAAATGTGCGTGGTAGGATCTCCTTAATGACATTGTACTCTAGGTAGAGATATTGCAGGCTGTGCAGCCCTTCGAACATGGACCGGTACAGGATCTCAAGGTAGTTGCCATTAAGATAAAGTCTACGTAAACTTGTGAGGTTTGTAAAGGCACCTTCTTGTATCACTGCAATTCTGTTATTTCCTAGATGTAGCAAATCCAGAGAGCTGTACTCTGTGAGATCGGTTCTATAAATGACTTGCAGATAGTTACTGGTAAGGTAAAGTTTCTTTGGACTGGTTGGCCTGGGGTGGAGATCGGAGATGTTACTTATCTTTTTCTCTTGGCAGTTAACATTTAAGCCATTGTCTGAGCTCTGTGATGTACAGATGCAGCCAGCTGGGCAGGTGATGGGCACTGGAGACTTTGTCTGGTAAACCATGATAGGTCCGAATATTTGTCTGTCTTTTGACACAGAGACACGGGGGGTGGGGCGGTTCCTGGTTTTGGGTGGCCGACTGGCTTTTGGGGCTCTGGTGGGATTCATGGCAGAGTTGGCTGTGGGTGATAGCCTGGAGATGTGCGGGTCTGAGAGGACAGGATGTTTTTCCCTCTGGTTCGAATCGCTGGAGCTTTTCCTAGGGCAGAGATCTTGCCTGGTGAGCTGGGTCACATCTTTTCCATGAAGCCTGAAGGGGGTTTCGCAGACTATCTCGCCCACAAACACGGTGATGGTGTCCAGCCAGGCCTTGAGTGGGAGCAAGTCACAGGTGCAGTTCCAAGGATTCTCCTCGAGCTGGATTTCCATGATGCCTCCAATGTGCTCCAGCACACCAGCGAAAGGCATCATCTTCAGCCGGTTCCCCCGCAGGTCCAGGTGAGTGAGGAGCACAAAGCGGAAGACATTGCTGGGCAGGGACAGCAGGAGGTTGTCATTTAGAATCAGCACCTTGAGTTTGTTTAGCTTGCTGAATGCCCCCGCTTCAATGGCACTGATGTAATTGTAATCAGCCTGCAGGTACTCCAGGCTCTCCAAGCCCAGGAACGTGTCTTCCTTCAGCACTTCCAGCTTGTTGTTATTGAGGTGCAGCCTCTTGAGGGTGCGAAGGCCGCTGAAGGCCCCTGTGCGGATCTCCTGCATGTCGTTGTTGCCCAAGTGGAGGGTCACGGCATTGGAATAGTTGACAAACTCATTGGGGAACAGGCGGGTCAGTGCGTTCCCATTGAGAAACAGCTGGTAGATCTTGGACGGTGGCGGTAGGAGGAGGCTGACGGTTGTAAATCCTTTGTTTTCACAATTAATGTTCAGCACGTTCTCCTTCTCCTCACAAGGGCAGCGGCTCTTGCTGCAAATGTCTTTGGCAGGTTTGCGACTCTCTGTCCGCGAGATCCCAGCCACTGTTAACAAACTGAGCAACCAAACACCCTTCAGCATCTTTATGCGCCGTGGATCCCCGCTTTGGTACCTACAGTCAAACCTTTTGAAACAGGTAAGGAGAGAAAGAAGAAATCCCCAGTGAAAACGGCCGGGACCAGAGGCGGCTCGGGGAGGGGGAAGCAGGTCGGAAGGTTGACGGGGTGGTGGAAGGAGAGCTGCAAGGCAGCGACTTGCAGAGTCCTCTGGAATCCCCCCTCCTCCTCCTTTCCTTCTGCTCTCGGAAAGCGCCTGCGGAGCTGCTGTGGGGGAAGCCCCGTCGGGGAGCTCCCCGAAAACCGGGGTCCAGGAGCTGCGCTTCTCCCCCGACCTCTCCGCCCGCCGCCGCCGCCTCCCGCCGGCACCGCGATCCCGTCCCCGCTGCCCGTCCCGATCCCGATCCCGGCTGCCCTGCTCCCGGTCACCGCCAGCATCTTAAACTGGGGCTGGGAGAACAAACGCCGGCAAACCCTCCCTAAGCCGCTCCCCGCCGCAGGGAGCCCCCGGCCCGCGCCCCCCGCGCTCGTACCTGCTCTCGGGGCGCCCGAGCGGGCAGCGGGGGCAGGGGCTGCCGCCGAGAGCCGCCGCGCCCCGGGAGCCAGGAGCCCGGCGGCGAGAGGCATCGCCCGCACAGCGCCTCAGGAGGAGCCCAGCGGGGCGCCGCCGTTCCCGTCCAGTCCCGTCCAGTCCCGTCCCGTCCCGGCGGGAAGTTGGGCCGGGCGGGGGCCGAGGCGGCGGCGGCGCCGCTGCGGGAGCGCGGGCTCAGCGCGGGATCTGCGCGGGGCGCGGCGGGCGCGGCGCTTTTGCGGGTGCCCCGCGCGGAGCCGCGCTGACGTCAGCCGGGGGCGGGGGGGACACGTTTTTCCCAGCCCACCCCCCCTCCATCCTCTGTCCCCGTCCCCCCCCTCCCTTCGCGGCTCTCGCAGCCGGCTCCGCTCCCGGCTCGGCTGCGCATCGCGGGAGCGCTCTGACAGCACCTGCAGGACAGCGCGGGCACTCGGAGCCGGGAAGGGGAATAAGGTAACGAGCGGATTTACCTGGGTCCGGAGAATTTTGTAGCCCCGGGTCCCTAAATCCGTGCCCTCAGAAACAGAGAGCAAGTCAAGCAGCTTCTTCGGCACAAGCCAGCCGGCGAGCGCGCCCGCCCCGCACACACGCTCACCGCACACACGCGTATCCCACCCAGGCACACGCACACCCCACACACGCACACCCCACACATGCACAATCTGGCTCTCGCAGCAGCGGTGCTGCAAATCCCGGGTCTGGCATCAGCATCGATCCCCCGCTCCGGCTGCAGCAATCCCCTTCCCAAACTGCCGTGCCGAGCTCTGCCCAGCGCGTTGGTGTTTTCTACACGTTCAGGGAAGTTCAACACCTTCCACCAAGCCGGGCTGGCAGGCAATGGCAGTCTCATGCCTGAATCCCTACACTCTCTGGAATGCTTCCCCGAGTGCTGAGCAGCCAAGAGCACATCTAACGCCATCATTCCCACTGGTTGGACTAGTCTCACTGCCCCATTGCAATATCGTGGTGTAGCGTTTGGCTTCCTTTATAAAGAACAGGATGGTGGATGTGGGTTATTGTGACTTCGCTTAAGCCCCGTGCCCCGGGCACAGATCTGATGGGAAAGGCTGGCTGCTCTTGATCTCTATCTGAAAGGTAAAACTTTGGGTTCACACTGGGAAAAAAAGGCAAAAGACACTCCACAATGAATTTTTAAAGTGCTAGTATGGCAGGGTGCATTATTGACAGATTCTTATCGGAAACTGTATGCACTTAGTCTTGAGAATGTAAAGGTTTGCTGCCAAAAGAGTGTTGGACTTGGCAAAAGTGGCACTGTCATCTCGTGGTGTTCTTTAGCCATTACGTATCAGAGCCTACATTTTAGGAGCAGCAGAAATGTGCTGTCTGTTCTTATCTCTCTTCTTGAGATTGGAAAAGGTAACATCCTGCAGCAGCCAGTACAGATGCCTTTGCAATGCTCCTGGGCAGGAATAGTGTTGGAGTTTGCATTTGGGATTGGAGCAGTTGCAGTTTTTCCTATCTAAAATTTGGAGAGCTTGTGGAAAGAGCAGGAGCATCCCACATTGGAGCATGCTTTTGCTGTGGTGCTGTGTGAATTTCAACAAGATTAGGATTCTGAAATGCGCTCAGAGCTCCTCCATTCTAACTCTCTTTATCCAGCTGAATTCAGGAGCACAAATTGCTAAGATCAGGAAAGATGTTTGTGGCAGATCTGTGGTTTTACAACACTAATACACCAGCAGACAGATTATTATTCAGTGAAATTTTTTGCTTGTTTTCAGCTTTAAACAGTAGGATATGGTGTTTGGGGAGCAGAATTGGACTAGTTACAGGATGTAGCAAATCCTGTTTTCAGCTTTTTCTGACACATTCTGGGGGCACGAGCCTAAAAAGAGGAGGTAAAAGTAGACCTAGGTTGATTTTTTTTGTTTTATCTCTTTCTGAAAGTAGCATGTTCACACACACCTGCCCAAACTGACACAATCACAGAGGCACACACACGTTCCTGTAACCTGCCTGAGCAGCCCTGCACGGTGTTGCCAGCACTCACAGGGCTCACTCCAACACACAGCAAAAATGAAGGCAGAAGGAAGTCCAGTGCATTTTCCCCTCATCTCACGCTGTACATTTGTTTCATGTCCATGAGTCTTCAGTCACGTGCAGCTTTCTGGAGAGCAAGGATCATGCCCTGGAACTGGCTTATGAGGCAACATGTACTGTCCCACTTGCTGGTGTTTACTAGTACGTAGGAAATGTGTTTGTGGTAACTGCTGATGCTGCCTTGGAAGGGAAAGTGTACGCATGGCATGGCTCAGCAGTAATTACCAGATTCATGTGGGATGGAAGGAACAGCATGTTAGGGGATTGCAACAGTAATAAGACACAGAGATGATACTGATTCTATTACACTGCAAATGCATGTATATAATAACCACTGTTGTAGGAGGAGGAACAAGGGTTTAAAAAAGAAATAATAGCTACAGCTTTTTATTTAGGAACAAAGTCATGATTTCTCAGCATGCCTGAAGTGTTTTATAATCCCTTCAATTAAAAACAGAGTATAAAGGAACAGCTTTGTTCCTCCACCTGTTTTACTGCCTTTTTATTTTGCATGTTGAATGCAGGAATGTTTTCAGGCTGTGAATATCTGGGAGCTTCCAGGAATGGAAGGCCAGGAGGCAGGTTGATACAGCAGCCCATGAGGGTTTGGGGAAACTCTGTTATGCCTGATTTATAAGCATTGTGAAGGTTTCCTTTTTACTAAACACTTTGCTGCATTCCCTCATTCCCCTTTCTATGCTATTATGAAGACTGAGTACAGACTCACAGATTATGAGGCTTAATAGAACCATTGTAGCTTTTGGGTCTTGCATAACCCAGGCCATCAGCTAAATTGAAATTAATTCCAGTTTAAACTAGATCATACTCACAGGAAGAAGGAAGAGAAAAACATAAAACTGAAACCCAATAACACATCCACGCATATTTTAGCAATTGCCTATGGCGAAAATCTGCCATAATGTTTGGTAAATTGTTCCAATGGGTTTCATTTCCCACGTGTAAAAAATTGTGCTTCCTCTACAACTCTGCATCTATGTACCTTCAGTTTGAAATGTTTATCCTTGTAATATCCTTGTCTGCTGGCTTAAGAGCCCTTAATTATCCCATACCTGATTCCCATGGGACACTTCCAGACTGCTGCAGAGCAAGTATGAACTGAATACTTGCCTGATACCAGCCTTATCCCACTTCAAGTAGTCTGTTAGTCCAGTTCTGCTACAGACACCAGAGCAGCTCTTGGCTCTGCATGGTCCTGAAGTCACAACTTTATTGATCTGCTGGCAGGGGAAAAAAAAAGCCAGACCGTGGCACGAAGCACAAGCACATAAAATTTGGCACAGATCATTACCCTTCCTGCCTAGTGCACATCTTGCTGTTGTCCTTCTGGGAGAGTAAACATCAAGAAACAGAAAAAGTCTGGAAGTGTGGGGATAATTTTCTTTCTCCACATTGTATTTGCAGGTGGATGCTAAACACTACTTACACATCTTTATATATAAGCTTGTCTGGTTTTGTTTCTCTGTATATAAATGAAGAAGGAACAAATACATCCACAAAGTCTCATGGAATAAAGAAAAGAAGGCAGAAAGAAAGGAAGTAAAAAATTTTGTGAATTGGATGGAGGGAAGGATTTAATTTTATTGATCATTAGAAACTATTAACATAGCCTGGGTGCTGCTAACAAGTAAAGAAGAGTTTATTCATATAACATAAACAGATGCCAATGTTTATTTCGGTGAACAAAACATCATTACTGATGTCGTAAAATAATGGGAATTTGTAAATTTAGGTATTTAGTGATCTAATGTGTTCCTTCTTCAGTAATCCTGAACTGCATGTGTGAGGTGCCTCCTCTGTGTCAGGTTTTAGGTTCTGAGACAATCATCACTGCTCTTCAAAAAGTACCCTGTGTTCTTGCTTTCTCTGTATGCCTCTGTGTATATGTGTGTCTATTTGGAGCTGGAGACATTCTCCCTCCATAACTACGTACATTTCTGGGATGTTTCCTATACTGTAAAGTGGGATATTTTTAAGCCTCACTTAAAAGTAATTGTTAAGGTAATAAACGGTTTCCAGATTTAGAAGTGAGCAGTATGCAAAATAATTGTTACTTGTAATCCAAGGTTTTATCTCATCCAGCAGCACTGGGAAGTATTCTGTAAGGGACAGGATGAAAGAGGAGTCTCTGGTTTTCACTTTCTTTGGGCAAGGAGCGAGCAGGGGATGGGTGAAGGAGTGTGAGCACACAGGACAGGGAGGGAGGAGCTGGCAGGCTCTGCCCACCATGGCCCTGGTTCCATCCCTGCTCACCCCTGCCCAGCAACAGCAAACTGGAGCAACGTGTGCCCGGGAGAGCCAGAGGAGGGACATGTTTGTGATGAAGTCTGTGTGGAAGGGGAGCTGGTGGATGAGCCAGTCTGTGGGCACAGAGGCGCTCCAGAGTATGTGGTGCCTGCTGAGTTGCCTTTTGCTGGCAATCAGTAACTGCCTTTGCCATCGACTGTAACAAATTTCTTTGTTTTCCAGATGAATTTTTTAGCTTCATTTCTCCCAACCATTTAAGCATATGGAGAACTGGCCTACTTCAGAATACTGTTTACTGACACATCATGACTACCTACCGTATAAATAAAAAAATTTAATGAACTATGACTTAAAATCAACAGGCTTTCTAACTCTTCTCTCAGTTTCTGCTTCCTCCTAGGAAGCAGTTTTGAGACCCATTATCTCACTGCAACATAATTTTTTTGCAAAGAGACTTTATCATCGTTTGTTTCAGTATATCTGGGATAATCTGTTTTGTAACAGCACAGTGTGATTCTACACTGGTGGTACGAACCACAGCAGTAGAACTATCAGTTTCTGGTGTTTTGTATCATTAATCCTAACTGTCTAAAGAAGAGAATTTTGTGTGTTATAATAGCAGTAATATTGGTTTCAGCAGGAAATATGATAGAGAAGCTGTGTGTCAGAAAGCACTCCAGGTAACCTGTGTTTTGGGGACACTGACAGACTCATGACTATGTAATTAAGACTGAACATTATTTTAGATTTAGCTTAATTTTTTTCTTTCTTATATAGAAAAATAAATCTCCATTCCCCTTCTACACTCACACCTTTTATCATAGGACCCAGCAAAGTACTACAAGACAGTTGATATTTATGGATGTCTTCATCCTATTCAGCAAAGTAGTATGTCTGATCCAAAGCCCTTTGGTGTCAGTGGAAGGACTCCTACTGATTTCAGTGGGATTTGGATCAGATCCCTGAACAAATGTTTAACTTCAAAGCCTGCACTTATGTTTTACTGAGTGGTTTAAATATTTTTGGAAGTGCTTTGTTTCATCGTGTCAATGGCTCTCTTTCTCTGATAGGAACAACGAGATGAATCTTTCTGATGATAGATATTCTGTGCTGGCATTTCTGAGCATCAAGAACAAAAAAAAAAGCCTGGGTTTTTGGTTTGTTTTTCTTTTTTTCCTCCCTTTAAAATGACAATGAGTTATCATTTATTGCATTCCAAGTGCCTGAATGTCTAGAGTAATATCTACCACTCCCATTTATAAGTGCAATTTTTCAGATTTCCTCAGAGTCATAATCTGTGTGTTACATCCTGTGAATGTTTTTAACTGGAAATGTCCCATCATGCAAGCACAAGTGCACACAAGTGTTTTTAGTGATTCAGAGAGCCTTGTTTAAATTATTGGGTCTTCTTGCTTTACTTCAATGGATGTGGGGCTCGTATTTGCATAATGCAGTTGATGTATGGGTATGATGAATATTCACTGCTGAAAGTCTGGTGAGTTGATGTGAGAGGTTTCTTCCCTTTATTTATTAGTAGTAAAAGAAACATAATGAAATCTCTCCATATCACTATTTTTATGGCAGTCATGTTGAAAGAACACAAATCCCACTGTGCTTATGGCATATCCAGCAATATGTGAGGAGCAGGAGCAATGGGTGAAATTCAGTCCTGGGCAGAAGGCCAGCCTAGAGTGATTCATCATGAAAGCCCCCAATTAAGACCTCAAAACAGGACTTAAGTGAGACTTCAGTGCCCTATGCCTTGAGCTGGCTTTCTGCAACAGTGGGAGAAAGTTCCTTCAAATGAATTATTCATCATAAATAATGCATTCTATTAGTTTAGCCTATTTTTCTTGATTCCTTGAATTTATTTAATTGAAATTACTCACCAAATAATTTCTATGAATAATCATGGCCTGAGGATTATTTCTGAGCAGTTCACGGTGAGCGTTTCATATTCCACATGCAGAGTGAGAGCTGTGTCATTGAGTTGTCATTCTGCACAGAGGTCACATAGTTCAGGTTTTGCTCTGGAAAAAAATGAGATGAGTAGAAAAAAACCTAGCATTTTTTTAAAACTCCATGTGTTCACAAAAGATCTTTCCACTAAGTTCATTCCATGAGATGTTTACGAACAGTTGCCGACTGAAGAAAAGTGTTGGGTTGTCACTGACTTTTGTGTTTTCCACCTGGTTTCTAACAGGAATTTAGTGATGTGTGTGCATGTCTGGCTGCCAGTCAAGGTCCCCTTCCTTCACAAAATTTTGAACCAGGTCTGATGAAAGCTGGTGCTACTAGAGATTTTATTTTCCCACTTCTTCAGCAGAAGTAAGTGACTGAGAATTGCCCCAAGCAGCTGAAAGCTTTCAGCCTGGCCTCATTGCGTTGGGTCTGGCCGAGATGGAATTCATTTTCCCCAGTGCAGCCCTCCCAGTGCTGTACTGGGTATTAGCACCTAGAAGGGGTTTGATGACACACCAGTGTTTTGGCTACTGCTGAGCAGTGTTCCCACAGCATCAAGGCTGTCTCTCCAACATTCCCCCCTCAACAGTAGGCTGGGGAGGAGCAAGGTCTTGGGAGAGCACAAAGCCAGGACAGCTGACTCCAAGTGGCCAAAAGGGTGTTTCAGACCATATGATGTCTGCTCAGTAATAAAAGCTAAGAGAAAGAAGGACATTTGTCACTAGGATGTTTGTTTTCTGGAGTAACTGCTAGTGAAGACCTACTTCCCTGGTATTGGCTGGACAACTCCTGCTGAGAATAAATCTTTTGTTTTCCTTTGCTTACACATGTGACCTTTGCTTTTGCTTTATTAAACTGCCCTTATCTTGACCCATTAAGGTTTTTTTCCATCTTAATTTCTCTCCTCTGCCCCATCCCATCCTGCTGAGCAGGGCAGTGGTAGAGTAGCTTGGTGGGTACCTGACATCCAGCCAAAGTCCACTCATCACACTTTCCCACTGCTGTCTATCAGAAAAATCCACAGCAGAGTTTGGCTCAAAATCTGTGGTTTGACTGCTCACCCAACTGACTGCCAGGAGCAGGGAGGGGGACGAGTTGCTCCTGCAATACTGAGTAATAATGGATTGGAGGAGCCCACTGGTTTGAAAATGTTTTCACTTCAGATCAGATACCATTGTTTGCAGGGCTGTTCCAAGGTTTCTGCATAGGCTCAGTGTGATAACTTCACCTTGTAAAGTCATGTAGGTGCAAAAGAACTTGTGGGCCCAAGATGGTGATTTCTGGTGTCAGAGGTGAAACCAGTTTATGGCTACTCACTCAACACAGTGCAGGCCAAGAAGCCACCTTGAGTTAATAGGGAAGAAGAGATTACACTGAAAAAGCAACCAGCTTACCTCTGAAATGGGGGTATAATAAATCAGGGAAAAAAACAAAAAAACAAAAAAACCCCAAAAAACCCCACAGTGATTAGCTTTTAGGAAGAAATAGTTTCTGTTTTGTTTTTGCAAGAATAGAAAAGTCAAGTTTCTGACAATTAAAGACTTCATTTTTTGACTAAGGAAAAATATTTCCTGCTCTCCTGCAGTCTTTTCCACATCACTCTAGCCAGAAACTTTGCTGTCTCTGAGCAGTAATCATTTACGTGAAAAATACCCTATAATATTTCTCTTTGTGGAGGTTGGTAGTACAGGTGCTGACTTTGAAGCGTGATGTATGACTCCAAGTGGCATGAAAAGAAATTGATGAGACAATTAGAACTTATGAGAATGGTGCTTGCATTAATATGTTGGGGAGAATCACCTAGAATAAAGTATTTCAAACTCCACAGAAGCCTTAGAATTTATTTGGCATCTCAAGTAGCTCCCTGAGTTGTTATTGCACAAAGCACAATACAAACATACATAAAATCCTGACCTAGACTTCAGCCACTGACTAATCTCCCTTTGAGAGGAGGGATCAGGATTCCAGCAGACTTCTACTCCAGGGAGTTACACAGAAACACAACAAATCTTGAGCATCTAGTATGACTTCTGCTTTATATTGTTGTCATTGTGGTCTAGGATGCTGAAGATATTTAGTCATCTCCCTTCTAACCTATATGCCAGGGTAGGCCAGGGAACACCCGAATCAACTGTCTTCTTTGGGTGTGACAGGCGTTGGGAGTTGTTGAACCCCTTCCCTGATCACCCAGCGCTGATTTTGCTTTTATCATATAATAAATTCTGATTGCAAATTGCCCGACTGGGTTTTCATTTCTCACATTTAGTCATCTCCCTTCTAACCTATATGCCAGGGTAGGCCAGGGAACACCCAAGTCTGGTGAGTACTCAGAGGATAAGTATGTACCTGACTGCTACACAGGGGGATCTTGTTCCTTGTGTGGTGTCTTTCTAGTCCGTGAGATTCCATGTGAGGTGGAACAGCTATGGCAAGAGGGCATGAATATTTGGCCTCAATATGAAGTGTCTTTATGCATTCCATAACACTTGTGGCATTTCTTTCCATTCCAAAGCATATAATTTTTTAATAACCACCCGTCCTTTACATGGCCTCTTCTTTTACCCTCTATCAGTCTACTTCCTGTAAAGCAATAAAAGCCTTTGCACAGCTGGAGATTTTTATGTCCACTCTGTGACTGAGCAGCAAGTAAAGCTGGGAGGAGAAGAGGACAGCTCAGTCAGCCTTGGTAATCAGCTCTGTCTTGGAACCTGGAAAACCCATCTGAGCACGCATTTGCTCCCGTGTTTTTGCTTTGCAACCACTACACTGGTTAGCATTTGAGATTTCTGACTAGAAATATTGTTCCTTTTGCAGATATAAGTGTTTAGCTTTATTGTTTCTAGCTGGTGTTACTGATGCACTTGGAATTAAATAGGGAGGAGGTCATTCCTTTATGGTTATTTAATTATGAACTGGCCGATGGTCCAGATCATGTCAAGTATAAGCATTCCAGTACCTTCATTTTTAGAGATGTTGTGTGTTTCTGAAGCCTTTCTTGCCTTATGACAGCTACTTTTTTACTTTTGATAATTATTTTTTTAATAATACACGTATCTTAAATATATTTTCTTTTAGCAGAATACTTTAACATCAACAAGTACACAGGTCTCATTTTGCAACCCACAGCTTACTCTGTACCTGTAGGAGAACTGGGCTTGAGGTAGGTGCATTGCACCTACAAATTTCTCCCTGGAAAATCAGATTTTTAGTTGTTATTTTTTATCCTTTCTGATATTAAAATTTGTACTCAGTATTATTGGTATTTTGATACTGGAGGAACATCTGATAACATGAGTCATGGACCAGCCTCATTGTTGTATTGTTAGCTGTTTTGCTTATCTCTTTCCTTCTTCTGTAGAGTGCAAGTATAGCTGTGAGAAGGGGGTCGTATAATTTTTGTTCCATACCTTGAGAGCTTTTGTAATATGAAGGTTTAGATCTAGAATTATAATTGTGTGGGATGCTGTTTGCACAAACAGAATGACAGCCCTTGCCAGGTAGTTCACAATGATGTGTTGAGAATTCTTTAAACTGAACGTGGACATGGAAGATGCACCTATCTCTGAAAGATAGGTACAATTAGATTGACAACTTGGATGTCAGGCTTCTTGTTGATGTCATTTAAAATAGTTGTTGCCACTCCCTCCCTCCCTCTATTCCCTGAAATGTGTCTTATACTGGAAATGCTGACAAGACCCTCATCATTTGCAATGGCACCGTGCACAGCTTTAAATACTGGTTATAAATGTTAATGTGTTATCTGAATGATATTTTTTCCACATGTAGGCAGCTCAGGATAGAGTCTCAGCAATAAATTTAATGAGTTCAGGGGGAAGACGCAGTATATGCTTATGTGAGTATTGTAATGATTGGCATTTTTGCAAACAGCATATGATAAGTGGCGCAATTTTATTTTCAAAGTTTAATCAATAGAGAGCTCTTTGATATTGCCATGTACTTCTCAAATAGATGCTTCCTAAGAATGACAGCAAAACAATTTCTCTATCATGCTGTGTATATGCTTGGGGTTTAATCAATCTGTTTTAGTGATTGTCATAAATTTTGATATTCCAAAAAATAAATAGAAGCTATAAAATAATTATGCTTTGGGGTGGCATCCTGTTGCTGCTTGCCTGGGTCATCTGGCTTCACAAATATTTAAAAGGATGCACAGTCCATCACTGTGCCAGTTACAAGAGCATGGGCTGTGTACCATTTTATTCCTATTTATTGTAAACCCACACCAGCTGTTGCACAGGAAATTGAGGTGGATCTTCAAGGACTTGAGAAGGAGTTTGTGAATGCCTTGTGTTAAACTTTTGGAAGTGAATTTGCTCTCAAATAAGAGGAGCCAGAAATTATCACCTCACTACACAGCAGCCTCCCCTGTAATTTTGATCCAGGTGGGGTCATCAGAAGTGGCTGAAGCTCCTTCTGTGTGAGCCAGAACATCCACCTAGACCAAACCCCCTGGGGTGGTCCCTTCAGTGGGTCCCAGCACCAGTACTGGTGCTCTTCTGGGAGTCTGAGAGGAGCAGTACATCCCTGACCTTTCTCTGGGATGTTTCAAGCCAGTAGAGAGGACTTTGGGGAGATGCCCAATGCTCTGGGTGAGTTTGTTCTTGCTGAGCAGAACCCAATTGCCTGTGTCTCTTTTGTTCTTGGAAACAACAGTAGCAGCTGAAAGCTGAACTTTGGAAGATCATTTCACAAGCATTTGAAGGCTGGCCATGTCCACACAGAACTGTGGTGCCAGCTCAGCTTGTCCTCCCTATTGCAGGAGCCTGCAGAAATTCATGCTGGCCCCACGAAACCAGTCCCAGGGAAGCTGCCTGGAACAGGCGGTGTCAACGATTTATTGGATGTGGCAGCAGAAGGACACACACGATGAGCTTGGAGATAACCTTTGGCAGGGAACTCTCTCTGTCACTTCCACTCTTTCTGATAAAAAAATATAGTAACTGGTAGGCATTTGGGAAACAGGGAAGCTGGAGCATTTCAGGTGATTTGACCTGAATGTAGCAGAGTGCCATGAGCACTGATGCAGAACCTCCAGAGATGTCAGCAGATCTGTACCAGGCACCACTGCAGGGTATAACCCGGTCGGCATCAGGATGGATCCTCATCTCAGCACAGGAATTCCTCCAGAGCCATGAGGGATTTTGGCAGGCTGACATCAGTGTAAGACCAGGGTTTAAGTGTGCTGTGCATACTAGATGAGTTGTTGTAGACACTCGTGAAAAAAAAAAAAATCATTGAAAATTTATTTATTTTTAGCACTTTTTACTTGCAGCAAGAAGATCCTGTGTCAACACCCAGATATTACAGCCTCAGCTGTAGCTCCACTTACTTTCATACAAAGATTCAAGAGGATGATCTAGAGGGAGCAAAGGGTTTTTACTCTTTTTTTTTTTTTATAATTTTGTTTTGTAATATACATGTGTGTATGTGAGCTCTGTATGGGTAAATATATACATGTAAGTATGGACAGCTGTTTGTTTAAATAACATGTGTTTTCCTTTGCTGTCCCTGACCAACATCAATTGCTGTGCTGCCTTGGTAAATATGCTGCAATGGCTGATTCTTTTGAATTCTTTGTGCTATCTTTGCTTATGCTGAATAGCAGCTGACACTTTAATTGGGATGACTGAGCTGAGTGCATTCGCCTTTGGAATTGGACACTTTTCAGTGCGAAGAGAGGGTACCACAGACTGACTTTTCTGTCTTTATCCTCAACCAAAACTCCATTAAATCAGACTTACAGTTTGTAGCAAAGGGACAATCTCCATTGCATTGAAACACATGGGAAAGGCTGGAGACTCGGTTTTGAAGGTTAATTAGATCCTGAAAAGAAGAATTAACTGAGTTCATTTCCCGTATTTTTTTTCCTCTATCTTTAAGAATCTTTTTAATTACTTTCATCTCTGTTGATGATGACCACTTTTCTCTTTATAGGAAAAATATAATGTACTTTGAGTTTATTAAAAAACTTTTTGATAGACAGATTCTAATTCTCATTTGAAACAAAAATAAGCATAGTGCTGGCACATTGTGTTAAAATTTAGGCATCAGAACTTACTCTATATTAGTATGAGCTAATCTTTATTTTTGTTTAACTGAGTGCTAACATTATTCAGACTTAGTCACTAATTGCAATTTTTTTTTTCAGTTGGCTACATTATCTTTGGAAAAGAAGGAATAGCTTAGGACATGACCATTCAAAAACTCTGGTGGGGGTGGAAGTTTCAGCAACCAGTTCTTTTTTTCAGGTTCCTGTTATGCAGCTGCTGTTGACCCTACTATTGATTCAGAAAGGTAAATATTCTCCTTTTCAACTCTCTCTGGAAGATTATCTTTGGCTGCATGAAAACATGCTTCTTGTATTGTTATAGCAACAATAGTTAAGTGACCTGCTCGTGAGCCAGGAGAAAAATCACTTTTGTGCCCCTAAAGAGGGCTCTCAAAACCTAAGAGTTCCAGCAAAGACAGTCTCCTTGTGGAAGACCATGAAAGGTTTGAGGTAGGAGAAAACTGTTGGTTGGAGTCAATCTTATAACTTTCTTCTTTATGTGGCTGAAAATAGAGCTATTTATCATGCTTACCCTTTGGTGTCAGTATACATGAAGAATGGAATGTGTTGTAGGAGGGAGACATCATCTTGTTCTTTTACTCAATTTTAGTTGAATTGATTTTGCAGAGGAGTAAAGTTGTATTTTTAGTCCTCCTCCCCATTCCAGGTTTCCTTGTGTTACATTCACCTCCAGCCCTTTCCCCCACATCCCTTCAGAAAGTACTGTGTATTCAGTTCCCTTAACCCTTAGCAATAATCCATGCAGGTGGTGGTTTTAGCAAGTTCAAGGAAGGCACTATAATTTCAGCAGTAATAATATGGCTCTTCTCATTCTAATGGTGTTCCTTGCTCCATGTTCTGCTTTAATTACAACAGACTTCAGTCATGAAAGACTGATGTTCTCGATGGATTGGAGGATTTTCTTCTTGATCCTTTTTTTCTGTTCTTGTGATCTCAGCTCTAGGTTTTAGATCTGTTGTACTGAATGTAAAAGGCCTGGAAAAAGCAAGACTGGACAGAGACTGACAAGATAGACTTCCTATCAGTTGTGTTACAAATTAAAAAAAGTAGCCAAAGTGGAAGAAGCACAGAGGAGGGACTGCTGTGGGAATGCAAAAGAAAAATGGGGTAAACTGAATTTTTAGAGCATGATTTAGGGATCCTGGGGTGATCAGAAGTAATCAAATGTTGGAACTGGAAGCCATGACCATGTAAAACAGTGCTGAAACTAATTGTCCTGGTGTGATGCTGAGGTGAGGTGATATGGTGTTTATGAACCAGTGCATGCTGCAGTTTGCTTTGTCTCTTGGAGTGGATTGAGGCTCTCTGCAGCATATGGTAGCAGGGCAGCCACAGCTTGTTCTCTCTTTTCTGTATATTGGTTATTGAAAAGCAAGAGATACCAACACTTCTGTAGCTCTGCCCCTCTGTCCCTAGAGGCAGTGTGAGCCAGTCTTCTGCTATGATTAAGACCCATGCACTCTCCTGTTGCAGACCCCTGAAGCCAGTGTGGTGATTCCCAAGTGGGCCAAGGCAAGCATGCAGGAGCTACTGTAAGAACACCTGTCCCTGAGTTTCTCTTGGTGTTCTAGTACTCTGTTTACATGACCACACATTGGTTTCAGCACTAATGACCTGCTTGAGGTGCTGAAGGAATACAGTCACACAGTCAGTCAGGCTTAGCTTCAGAAATTATTGGGACCATTACTAGATCTTGGAGTTTTACTTTTCCATTCTGGCTGTGTTTCATTCACACTTAGGCATTTCACACCTGCTGTCACGGAAGAGTTTTTCAACACAGCCCCATTTCACACATCCTCAGGCATCCAGGAACATCTGGAAAGTGACTGACTTCATCTGGCTTACAGCACATTCTCAAGTCTTGGCATTCTTGCTTTCATGGCTTTGGGGTTTTGCAATGTAAAATCAAACAGGCATCAGTTGACATAAGTGGATACAAACAGATTAACTGGAGGTACAAAGCAGGGAGGTGGGGGGGTTCACAATTAACTAGTGTTGTCTAATGGAAGCTGTGTCATGGATTCCCTCTGTGGCTTTGAAACTGCTGGTAAAACAAAGTCCAGGCTTATTTGACACTGAACCCAGTACTACAGCTGGTATCTGTGCAGTGCCCAGGAACCTTAACTATGGTTCAGAAGCCCCTTGCTCTGGATAATGGAAAACACAGAACAAGATGGTCACTGCCCCAAGTGTAACTATCATGTGAAACAGAGATTCCTTAATGCCATCAGTATCAAAAGCCTACAGAAAGCACAAAACCAATCTCCTTTGAAAGATAGACTTGGTTTTGCTGATGTTAGAACACAAGTTGTTTGGATTCCATACAAGGGAGCATCTGATGATGGGTTGCTTTTATACAGAGCAAGTCAAGATGCTTTATGTAATTGCTTAGTGTCAGAACAAAGCTGTATTAACAGAGCTTAGCAAGTTAGGGACCCAAAGCCATCCTTTTTTGGCACCTCCTGAAAGTAGTATATTACTTTGCTCACAGGCAAAGTGCTGTCTGAGCAGAGGAGCTGATGTAGGCAGACAAATACCATGGCCAGGTTCATCTAATGTTTGTTGAGGTCAAACCTCCTGGAAGGCAGTGCAACAGAGGTGCTCTGTCCTGAGCTTCTGAGGCTGTCACCTGCTAATTGGATAGACTGCCTCTGCCTTAGTGCTGATCAGAGTTAATGCCCAAGATCAAAAGATAGCTCAATGAAGATAAATTTGCAGCATGAGAGAATTCATCATGTATTTAAAGTTACTGAAATGTGGAATAAGCAAAGCACTGATATTATGGAGGTGTACGTAAGAATGTAGCAAGGCAAGATCCTGAGGCACTCACTGAATCTGAAGAGTTTACCATGGAGTTTAAAGAATATTAAGAGTCCTAATTTGTGTTTGAAGTCATAGACTCTTCCCAATATTAAAATATATTAAAATTCCTCCCTCAGATTCTCTAGAAATGGTCCCACATTTCTAGAATACACCACAGGACTTTCTGTTTGCTGTCTTATCTTTTTACCATTATATGAGTGTGTAAAACTGAGGCAAAACTTGCTCTGCCTGCCATATTTCTGTGATATAGGGGACTCTGACTACAACAAAGGCAGAGAAATTCCTGCCACGCAGATGTAAGAATGGGGAAGCACTGCGTTGGGGATACTATTCTTTCCCGTTAAGCTTCAGCCTTGTCTTTCATCACCAATGAAAATTTTTTGTCTTACAGCTGAGTACCACTTACCTCTATCCTGAAGAGCCTCAATAAAGGTGAGAACTCAGGCATTATGTAAACTGCTGAAACACCCGTTACAGTAATTTTTCATTTTACTGAAATCTGTAAAGTTTTTCCGATCGCCTTTTGTTCTATTCAGACACTTTGGGATATATGGCAGGTGAAGGCTTTTGAAATAGAGTGAAATCTAACCTGGAAACGTGGGGGAGCTTTTTTTAAAGCAGGTGTACATACACACACTTCCTACACAAACAACCTCCTTTTTGCCCATGTAGAAAGAGATGTGTTCTCAAAATTTGCAGCCAGTACATTGTGTTTACGTGTGTTACACTTCCAGGGCATCAAACAGTGATCAGCAGCGTAAGGCTGGAGAGGACAGAACCTTTCTTTCTGCTGCAGAACATTCTGGTGGGGTGTAAGACAGCAAGGAAACATGGGGACTGCTGAGGAGGTCTGTGCTGTACAGGTAGAACTCACCATCCTCTGACCATCAGCAGAATGCTAATACAGAGGATGAAAAGCACTGTTTAAGGCAGATGGAGCCAAGTTAGGATCTACCAGGAGCATATTGGGGTGTGTGTGTTCTGCTACCTCATTAGCAGCACTCAGTGTTCCTTCAGTGCTCTGATCCTTGATGGCCTTTGAGCATGAGACTGCTTCCAGTAATTTGCCTCATCTACTTCTTCCTTATCAGGTGGCCTGTAGCAGACACCCACCATAATGTCACTCAGTGTGGGCTGCCCTCTGGTCCTGACCCATATGCTGCCAGCTGTCTTGTCCCCTGTCCCAAGGCACAGACAGCTCCAGGTGTCCCAGTTGCTCTCTCACATAAAGGGCAGCTCTCCCTCCTTGATGTCCTGGCCTGTCCTCCCTGAAGAGCTGGATCCATCCATAGCAGCCCTCCATGGTAGCTGACCACCCCCCTCCTGATCCTACCAAGCTAGTGCATCACATGTCTGTGGTGCCAGTGAGATCATACCCCATCCCAGCACCTTTACTGCCTTCTGTTTGTCCCCTGTAGTGTACAGACACTTACTGGGGACCATTATAAACCACTATGAGCCAGCATTGAGACTTTACACCCTGTTCCAGCAGCAGGCAGGTGCAGGGGAGGTCAACCAACCCCTGAAGGATTTCTTTACTTACACAGCACTTTCCAGCTCCAATGAGCCACTTGACATCAAGGGGCAGACATCTCACCAGTGGCTCACACACCTGCCCCAGCACCCTGGTTACACTGCCCTGCACTTGTGTGAGCCCAGCTGCCTGTTGGTGTGGCATTTACAGGTGTACCAAGTACACAGAATTTAGCAAAACTGTGACCTGAGCCCTCTGCACAGCACTCATTAGCAGCAGGCTCAGCCCTCAGCAGTGCCTGGTGCATACTAACAACTTGTTTTCATGGTTGCAGGGCATGGGAACCGCCTCTGTGTGCCGACGTCCTCAGCCTTTCCTCCCGTGGCTGCTCGGGGTGCTGGGGCAGCCCTCGGGAGTTTGGGAGGTCACAGGTGATCACATTTACAAGAGGAAAAAAAGGAAACTATCACTTGTTGAGAAGACTCTTCACAGGATTTGTGATAAGTAAGAGTTTGCCTCTTTTTTTTTTTCCTTAGTTTGCAGACACTTTTTCTGTAACTTCTCTTTTGCACTGGGTTGAGACAAGATGCCCTCTACTCTGCCAGTATGATGCTATGGATATGACAGTCTTTCTTTTTCACAGCCCCACGCTGATTGCAGGGCAAGCAGGCAGGGCAAAAATAAATCTGAAGAGGAAAAAGGTGGTGCCATTCTGTTTTCCTTTCCCCCTTTTCTGCCTGCTCTTTTCCTCAGGTGGTTCTCCCTGGTACAAATGCAGGTAAAACCCTCCGAGTCCCAACTAGCAAAATGCAGAGAGCCATGGGCTCAGTCAGTATGTATCTACTCCAATTTCTCTTTTATTTCTCCTTGTAATCCAGACAAGTCTTGCATGTTTTCTGCTCCATTCTTTGGGTCAAGAACACACTGGTTAATAGCCAATTATTTCATGCCCTAAGGAAGTTTTGGGGAGAAGTTCCTGGGAAGAGTCAACTTGTTTTGGGAAATGAGACTAATATTAAGTGAGATATTTCCCTTTGCTCTCCTTTTTAATACTGTCCCATCGCAGCACAAGGCTGAATTTATTGCTATAATAGCTGTGATTAAGATAAAGCATAATAGTTTCCCTGAATTGGTTGTTGTTTTTTTTTTTTTTTCTTCTTCACAAAAATTGAAGGTTTAGCCAGGGCTTCGTAGCAAAATTTGTTAGGTAATTAAATTCTGCTTACTGAAAATCCCCCCGTTTTTAGAATCTATCCCAGAATACAGCTTCCTTTTCCTTTGAGCACTTTTAAAGGACTAATTCATTTTAAATTCACAGCTCTCCAAATTCTGAAGCCTGCTGAAATTTTCCTTGACAGCCTAAACCAGAATGTGCAGCTCCGCCTGAGGCATCTAAAGGTACATTTTTGCATGCTTAATTGTTGTTGTCTGTATTCTTGTTTAGATACAAATCATTTAGACTCAACCTATGGCTAGAAGAGGTAAACAAAATTATTAGCACGGGAAAAGCAAGCACTACTTAAAACTATATTTTTAGTGACAAGAAACGCAGACCATGAATAAATTCAATTTGTGTTTCAAGGGCTGTTTTGCACGTGCAAAAGTCCAGTAATGAAAAAATAGGCTGAAAGATAATCTGAGGGGTGCAGTCTGGAACAGCAATCCAGAAGAGATGATCCACAGTAAAAATTACTGCAATTTATTTTTTTTTTAATTTACTTCTGCTACTTTAATTTATTATTGTTTATTCATTTGATAGATGGCATTTAATTTCAGTTTGAGAGCTTCAGGATGAGTGTTTGATGCTAATGGTTGGAATTTAGTCCTGGGCAGAAAGCCAACATGCCACAGCCATGTTCCACTTATGCCCTCCAAGCTGTATTTAAGTGGCCTTCTGTTGCCTTTGGGGTATGTTTTACACAGGAAGCTTAAAGCCTATTGCAGGCCTGCAGCTCACTTGCTGGAGCAAGGGAAAGATGACTTTCCCTCTCTTCTGTTCTCTTCAGCAAGAAAATCAAATTATTGGATTACTGGCCCTTTGATTGTGCTCAGCACAGATAGTTCAAAATCCCATTTTATTGGACCTCTGAGATGAAACGTAAATGGATGAAGAAAAAAAAATGCATTAAATTGGTCTAATATGTCAATAGTATGCTAATACCTGACTAGGTGGAATGGCTGTGACTGTTCTTCTAAACAACCTAATGTATGTAACATTTCTGCTGCTAGACTGGCCATGTGAAAAATAAAAACAGTAAACCAAAAAAAGCCACCCATAGGACCCTATTAGAGGGATAAATTAATGCAGATTTTCTTTCCTTGTTTATTTTTATTTCTGGAAAAGAAAATCAAAGCAAACAGATTGATCCTTTGCAGGGTCAAAGTTGCAATTAACCAAGGATTTATGCAGCACATGAAATATTGGGGGTAATAGATTAGAACCTGACTGCTTTGTTCTACATATACCTTCATATACATTGACTTGAACTTTGAATTTACTACTCTCTGTCATTTTTTGTTTCTTGCACATATGTTTTACGTGTTTATTTAGGGCTAAATTCTATTTGTTACCTTGTGTTTTTAAGACATAATACCAGCAGACACTGGGAGAAGCACTGTAATAGATTTTAAGCTACTTTATTATTGTCATCATTGTGCATATTGACACATAAGTATCATGGTCCAAATTATTTTGAGGCAAATCATTAAATTGTGCAAAATAAATAAGTCCATATGCAAGTGCAGCTGAAATGAATCCCTGTACTTTACAAAGTGGAGAAGACTTCTTTAATAACCAAGGATTTGATTCTTCCATTTTATATTAGACTGGTTTCTCTACATGTTTCTTGTTAAAATTGTTATCTCGCTGTCCTTTTGTACTGAAGTGTCTCTAGAGCAATAAATAGCTATTGAAATGCAGCTGTCACTGTGACTGTGTGTGAATTCCTTTCACTGCCCAGTTTTGATGAATGCAGTCTGGACAGGAAGCAGAGGCTGCACCTTTGGATGATGGGAGCAGGTACCTCTTGTGTTCAAGTGAATTTTTTGCTGGCCAAATATCTGAGTAGATATTTTAAAGAGCTGGGTTTAGAAGAGAGCCTCTAAAACTGACTAATAGAATCCACATTAAATTAGAAGCTGAGACATATTTTTGTAGCTTGCTGAGATTCTAGCACACATTGGTATTAGTAAGATAATAAATGCATAATGGATGTGACGCTTACCCACCTGAATATTTCTGAGTTAAAAAAAAAGATTGATAGGCAACGCATTCCATTAATTCTCTCTTTTACAACTAATAAACTTCCAGTTCATTAAGTTATTACATGCCATTCCTCATCTCACAAATAGAACCCATAATTCAGTTTTTCCCAGAGCTGCACATTCTTTAAGTCTACAGACTAAATTGCCAGAGCACATTTTGTCAATAAAGCTTCTGTTTGGTTGGAGAAGGAAGGGGCAGTTAAGTAAAGTAATATGAAATGCAACCCATTTTTTGTGTCAGAGGTCATGTATTTGCTTCAATATTGCTTTTATTCTATTAATAAGTTCACTGAATGATGATCATTATGGAAAGTTGGTGGTTATTCACTGCATTATATTTAAAATTTTCTACATTTTGTTTCAGGCTTTTACACTTGTGAATCTTTAGCATTATCTTGAGAAGTAAACTGTCCTTTTGCAGTGAATCCCTGACAACGTATTAGTTCAGCTGTGCATTTACTGAGGGATAAAATCTTTCTTCTGTGAGCAGTGGGAAAGCCAGAGAGGCAAACAAAAATCAGCCATGTTCTGCAGCCCTGGACCAAAAGACTTGTCGTTTCCTGAGCCAGCACAGATGCAGGTAGCCAGTGACACCTTCAGCATGGAAAGTTATATGGGACTAATTTGCGTCCTAGACCAAGTTTCCGACACTGCTCTTCTCACCAGGGCTTTAAGAGGGATTACTGTGCTCTGTGTTGAGTCTAATATATAGTATCTATCTGTGAAAAATACAACCTGAGATAAAATGCTTGCCTAGGGAGTGGGATAGAGTGGTCCAGGCTCTTCACAGCTTGCAATGATTTAATACCATTTTTGCTGTCCATAGAAACAGGCAATTGTGATGAGATTAAAAATAAAAACAGTCTGCCCTTTGCTCTACCAGCCCTGGTATCTGGGTAGATGCTCAGATAAGGCTGCCAGTAGGTTGTAGCTGATCTGCCCCATGAGACAGCACTCTGTGAGGAGGGAGTGAAGTGAGGGCAAGGAAGGGGAACAGGGCAAAACAGCCACGCTGCAGCAGGTTTAGCTCTATTTTGGGAGGTGGCAGGGGTAGACCCCGGGAAGCATCGCAGTGCCTGCCTTGGGGAGAAGTTGCTCTAACCCTGGGAGGCTCAGAGCCTGTCTTTTCCCTTGTCTCACCCTCTTCTGATTAAAGCCTGCTTGCTGTTTTCTTCTCAGTGGAAATCAGCAGCTGTGAGCAGTCAGCATTTTCACCAGAAGGAGAAGGAGCCGTTCCCTACCCAAACTTTCTGAGGGGTGTGTGGTTCAGTTTGCTGCGTGTCAGCAAATTAACATCACCTCTATAGGTGAATGGGCCCTGAGTCAGGGTTAGTCTGGCAAGGAGAGGAATGAGAAAGGTTAGCACTGACCAGGAGTATTCAAGCCTGCACACTATTGGGAGGAGGTGTTGAGTAACATTTTAGCTTGTCTGGATCTGTCCAAAATGCTATCACACTGTATTATGTTTCTTTAATATCAGCTAGTAATTTTTCTCATGATATTTGTAGTTAGCAAATACACATGTGATTGTTGTCAATTGAAGCAATAATGGTGTAGTTGGAAAACATTTTTTTGAAACGAAAAGTTGTAAAATGGTACTAAGACAACAGTATAATGGGATTACTTTCATGAAAATTACAGACTGTGAATTATAAATAAGAGAACAATAGAAACCTTTTCTATTATTATTTTATTTTTAGTGGAAAATGTAATAAATGCAAAGGAGGCCAAAACTTTCTCATTGATCCTTTTCCCAGAGATCACTCAGGGAACCTCTCATGCAGAACAGGCTATCTTTGAAGAAAATGCAGTTTGTGTATGTTCAGTCTCTGCAAGTCCCTCACAGCTACAACACAGTGTGTACCTGTGGATCCATATTGTTATGTGCTCTTGGGCTTATCTCCATCTGGACTTGAAACCCTGCTTAGAATATACCCTGCCTTCACACTATGGAATCGTGCTGCCCAGGCTATATTAGTGTCCCAAGCTAACCTCTGAAATGCTGGCTGGACCATCATGGAGTTGAGTCAATAATGTTTTGCCTTATCAAAGCATTTCTAAAATCTGATTTTTCTAGATAGCTAGCTTGTGTAAGATTCAGTATTCTAATGGAGTTTCTTAATCTACCATCATCTTTACTGTGATGTTGGCCCATGTAATTTGATTAGCCATTCATAACTTTAGTACCTAATATATAAAAAATGGCAGTGAGCTGAGAACACTGGAAATATTCACAAGAACTAGAAAAGCAGACTGGGAACTGTGAGCCTTCTATAACTGCTGACATGTACTGAGAGGCCCTTACACTGAATTTGTCCAGTACTTTTGAGCTCTTGCTTTATGTTAAAATAAATAAATAAAGCTCTTATCTTTAGGCTTGTTGCGTTTTTATCAAGGGAAGTTTTAATGAGAAAGTTTAACTCATCAATGTTAAGTTTTCTACTAATTACATGAAAGTGATTTTTCCCCTGCAGGCAGGTTCTGTTATCTGACACTCCTGAACCCGTGGGTAGCATCCACAGATGGTGCTATCCTACTTTAGTCTTTAAAAAAAAAAAAAAAAATTCTAAGAAGTTATTGATTAGTTAAATAGACACTTCAGAGCTGCATGTTGTTTCTGTAATTCCAGAATTGGATAGATATGCTCAGTCTTTCTGCTATAATATATGCTGCTTCAGTGGCAAGATGCTTTATGATTCAAAATAATATATCTGATGACATAAGTGAGGCGTCTAGGTCACACCTAGTAACTTAAGCATGTGGTTTTGCTCATTGTTATATAAAAAAACAAACCAAAACAAATTTAGTTAGGAGATCAGCATTCACTCCTGGCACACTGGCTATTTTTGCATGCTGGCTGTTTTTCATTTTACAGGCCTATCATGAGCTGAGATTGAAGTCACTTTTTTTCCCTACCAAGCGAATAAATTACAAGTCCTGGAGCAGCTCACAGTGGGCTGTAATTCTTGGCTATAACATCTATGAGATATGTTTAAACTGAATGATCCACTGCTCAGAGGAGTGATGGTTCCTTTTATAGCCCTCTTGTTCTTGTAGACAGTAAACCACTGAAACAGACCATGAACACAAGGGTAGGTTCACCACATTGTCATCTTTTCTGGAGTCTTGCGTGTACTTTTGTCTGCTTTGTGGAGCTCCTTACACCTCACACATTCAGGACTAACTAGTAGCAGTATTTTTTCTTCAGTCTATATTTTGAATATTAAAACTGATAATTACTAGCCAAGTTTGTGCACCTCTTTGAAGAAGATACAAGTATGTTATCTGCTTCAAACTCATGTTACCTGTACGTATCAAACCCTTTTTTATACATATTATTGTTCCTTCCAGTAGGTCTTTCTCCATCTACCCACAAAATGTTTTTCTGCTTCCAGACAGACTCTACACTTCCTATCTCCTATTTACTCAGTCATCCTGTAAATGCAGAGCATTATTGTGTAGAGACAGCGCAGCTTTCTCACTGACTCTATGACTGAAAATTGCACTTATTGTAATTTTTCTTCTTTCCTGTCCTTGAAAGACCCAGAAATATGATTTTATCCATTATGTGACTTTCTTACTTGACATTCCTTTGTCATTGCTCTAATGCCAGGCAGAAAGAACTGAAAAAGGCTGGGATATATGGGAAAGGGGAGGCCAGGATTGCTCCACATAGATCACAAAACAGATGTGCCAGGGAAGGTCTGGTCTGTAATGCTGCATTAAAGGCAATTGCATTGCTTGTCTCTTTAAATGCTAAAGAATAACACTCATGCTCACAGCTTCTTCATTTGTTAAACTATGATATCCACAGAAGCAAGGCAACATTTACCATTTTTTTGTACTCATGCTGGCTATTTTGATTGAAAACCCCCACCCCAGACTTTACTGGGTTTCTACTAGTGAGTAGTATGCTTTATAAGTTTGTGTGATAAACTGTTTTCATGTACTAAATATAATGTCTATCTAAGTACTGATTTTATACTCCTATTTAATTTATTCTCCAGATTCTCTGGCCTTCAGTCAATGCACTGGTTGATTAAATTATTATCCCAATAATGAGATTTGACACAATCTATGCCAGTTACCTGTGTGACCTGCTAAGTAGGTTAATTGGCAACCCTGAATAATTATCAGCCACCTCATCTTGCTGGTTGAGAGTCTGCCAATAAATGAAACATAAAAATGCCGAAAAAGACACACAGTTTTTAATTTCAACTTCTGAATTTTTTTCAAAGAAACATTTTAGCTATTAGCTTACTAATAAGATACAGCAATTTAAAAAATACCTCGTGAACATGCTGGTTTTATTGGTATGGTTTGCTCTTGTGCATCATCACAACTTCCTAGGAGAAAAAGGACTCAGTGACATATTAGATAAACAGGTCCTTCTATTCTGCAAATTGCTTGTATGAGTGAATAGTTGCATCCTCAGAGAGCCAGCTCAAAAGTGAGGAAAATTCAAGAACTCAAAGTGATATTTGTGGTGACATTGCAAGACTTATGTTTTAATGCCTTTCTGTGAAACCTTGAGAACTAGAAATTAACTTTATTGTTCAATGAAAGCTGTGATTTTTCTATTCCCATTTCTCAGGAAACAAAGTTAAGAAAAATAAATATGGTGCCTAGTGACTCTGACATGTATTGGGTGTATCTAATCTTTTCTACTTTGTTCATTTCTGAAAAGCCAGTATGGTATTTTTTTCTTCCCTAGAAAATGTAAGATTGGAACTTAGAGAGGACTACTAGAGATGAGAAGACGGGGGAAAAATATGTGAGATTTAAACTTGTGGTCTTTTCACAAGGTAATGAGCCCACATTAATGGTTCAGAACCATGGACTTAATCAGATTTCTTCTAGAATCATTCCTCTTCTCTGGCCAGAAATCCCACCAAAACTGGGGGTAGAAAGAACAATCAAAGAATCCATTTCTTGTTATCAGCTGTTAATGGCTGCAATATAAAGGGTGTTCACAGAGGCACTTTGGAGACCCCCACTTGTGCTCTGCCCTGTCCTTGGGCATGTTTGTGGCACAGCTGGTGGTCCTGGGCTGGTCCTTCTCCGCTGTGACCCCGCAGCCTGTGAGCACAGGCGCCACTGATAGAACCACACAAATAAGTATTAAGTGCAGAGTAATTTTGGCCCAGTTAAATCTGATTATCACGTACCATCTCTTAGAACATTTTAGCACAGTTTTCCAGCAATTAAAGGCTTGTACAGTGCTCTGATCCATCCCCTCTGGTTGCCACTGACATCCCTCTACTTCAGCCTCTGTGTATGTTTCCATGTTTAAGCTCATGCCCTAATGGAAAGCAGAGTGTGCACTTTTCTGTGTGCAAAAATAGGTCCTTCAAGAAGATACCCAATCCAAAGCCACTCAGTCTTTCAGTTTGTTGGCCTATGGGCTTTAAGGTGGGCTGATATAGTTCAAGAGAGAATTCTGATGAAATCACATAAACCTGAGCCTGAGCAAGTCAGCAGAGCTCAGATGTTGAGGGAGTGACTCACATATTAACACCAAACATATGCTCAAGCCTTTTTCTGGATCATGGCCATATTGAACTATAATGACCTAAATGGATTTACTCCCCAGACAAATTCACCCTTCACTTTCCTCTCACCCACACATACATTTGCACCTCAATCAACCACTTATGTCTCCTTCTATTTCCTATATCCTACTTTTATTAAAAACTTTATGGCTTGTTTAATCTCTTCTAAGCATGGCTTTATTTCCTCTCTTGGTTTCCTCTATGATTCATCATCAGGGCTTTTTTTGCCCCTACCTAAAGGTTTTCAATTTCTCTGCACAAATTTAATAAAAGCAAAATTGTTAAGGCTTATTAAAGAAGCTGTCCTGTCTTTTTGTGCTCCTTCATCTCACCCCCCTCCTTCCTCATAAAAAGATGAAGAAGGTGTTGAAGTTGCACATCAGGTGAAACTACTGTCTACAAATGGAAAAAATAATATCTTTCAGCTCTCTTCCTGTGGATTTTTTTTTTTCTGGTATGTGGTCTTGATGTCTAAAATTATAGGCATTTAGATGTCAGGTAGCAGAAGAGAAAAAAAAAAAATTAAAATAAAGGAGGTATTGTGGCAAAATATCAAAGAACTGATGTGTTGGTGGTAGTTATAAGGTCTTTTATTCCTCAAGAATAGCACAGCTTTATAAAGTTTTTATCATACCTGATAGAAAATTAAGGGCTGCTGATATTTTGCAGCTCATTACTCATTGCTTGTTGATTACATAAGTGTTTTTGAATGAGGGAGCACTGTAAGGTCCTGTGAGAAGCTAAGCTGACATGACTTCTGTCTTTCCTTTTTATTACAACAGTCAATAGCTCAGTTGTAAGGAACAGAATTGCTCTTTGTGACATTCTTTTGGGAGAGCTAGCTAAAATTTGAGAGCAGAAAAGCATTTCTGGAAAAAAACCAACCCAGCATGCCAGACAAATCAATAAGTGGACGGAGCCGAGTCTGAGACTTTTGGGTTGGGTTAAAACCTAAATCAAGATAGTATTGACTCTGCAAAGCCTGTATTTTTGGGGGTGGGTATATCAGAATCAATAGTGCCTTTTCGCTTTATTGGAAAACTTCTATGTATCTGGGCAATCAAATCCATTGTACAATTGTATTTATTTTCTTGAGCTGAAGTTTTCTATTTGGTGTGTGTGACCTGTGTGTTGTGGCTCTATGGAAATAACAAAAGGTGGATTGTATGTGGTATCTGTCACCAGTGTTCTCTACTGATGACATTTGTAAAGGAAATGAAATATTCTTTGATGAATAAATTATGTACAACTCATATATGTAAGTTCTCTACCACTTGTTCACCATTACCTCAGAAATAATTATTTTATTTTCTGGGAAAAAGATACAGGCATAAATTGATCATTGGGATGTGAAAGCATAAACTGTGGGCTTTAGTGATCTAATGCTTTGCATCTGTGAAATTTCTCATCCAAGATCATCTTATTGTATCAAATATATATACAACATTACATTACTTAAATGTATCACATCTTTGTGAAAGCTAGATGTTCGTAGTCCCATTTTGCAGATAAAGCTGCAAGGACAATGCAAATTTTACCTGTTTGTGCTCTAAGTTAGACAAGAATCTTGTGATCCTACACTTGGGCAAAAGCACTTGGGCTGATCCTGACTGTTAGGAAAGCTCAGCTGGGCTTAGTAGTTTAAACTGAGTTATGTTGCTCTTGTTCAGAACTAGTTTGTGTTGACCACCTCAGAGTGCACTCAGGGAAAGCCTGTCTCTTTGTTCACCTGCCTATATAGACTTGCCTTAAATAAATCTGAAAATGAGACTTAGGTATCTTTGAACATTTAGAATGGAGTTGATCCAGTATTAGCTTGCTATAAAGCCACTGAAAAATGTGAGCCTAATCTCCACAGTTAAACCATCAAGCACACCATAACCAGGCCCCTGTCTTCTGCAGGTTTTAGGAATAAAAAACATTGCTAAAATTTTAATTAACTGTTTTGTAAAGCAAACCCACTGCATTCCCAGTGAGCTCATTATGGTAGAAAAATGAATCTAACACAATTAACATTTCCTAACTCCTGATGCCTCTGATTTTTGCTTGTGCTACCAGCCTTCCCTTATCTTCCTCATAAGTACTCTGAGTGTGGTACTTATGAAATAATATGCAGGTATGGTATTTAATCTCTTAGCAGGAAAGAAAAAAACACAATGCACTTAGCAATTCCTTCTGAATAATGGTCTGGTGATCCGATTTCCTCCTTCTGGATACAACCAAGTTATTACTTCAGCAGAACTGCCTGCAGTGCCAACACACACACAGATGAAGTCATAATAACAGTTCATTTTACACATACACATGCACATCCTCCAAATGGTATTCCTAAGAATAGAGCTTAGAAAACCTACTTGATAACATGAGTATGAAAGAGGGGTTTGTGCAATCGATATACACGTTCTGCTTGGTGCTTGATATTGATTGCATCTGCTTCTACAGGATGTAAAATAAGTGTGTTAAATGCTAGAACTGTGGTTACAATAAAATAAAAATTCTGAATTATTAGCTGTATTTTCCATTATTTTTTTTTGTTACATTTAACGTCTCGGAGTTCATATTAAAATTCTTCCTGAGTCAGAAGAAATAAATTTAGTCTTCTGGGTGAAACAATCCCTGCAGAGCTGATGAAATTCAAGCTTTAAATTTGTCTGTATTGTAACTATGGTTCACTGCAGAATGACAAAAAGTTTAAGAAAATATAGGTGTAATATTTAAGAAAATATAGGTGTAATATGTGAATGCTTGAGAGACTGGAGATTCAAAAATGTGTGGTTTTAATTACAGTTTAGGTAAATTGTAAAAGTAGGAAAAAATTAAATGGTTTATAGCTATATAATAATGATGTTCAATAATGAAGCATTCATTGCAGGTAGAGATTGGAAATGTAATGACCACATCTTTTCTGATGGAGTTCTTTAAAAACCTTTCTGAGATGATGTCATATCGTGGTGTGTTTCCACAGGCTACTGAAAGTGCAGGAACTCTTCATAAAGGAAAACCTGCATGGGCAGTCACCCTGGTTTCCCTACAGCTTTTCCCTAAGACTAAAATTTGCTTAAGGAAAGTTTCAATAAGAAGACAGATTCGATGGCTGAGTCCCACAGAACAAGGGGCTGGGAAGAAAGAGCTCTTCAGCTTCTTCTGCGCCACTCTGGACACCAGTTACTGCCCCTGTGCCATGTCTGCATTTTGTGGGGTCATTTATGAGGCAGATCAATGGATTGATCCCCGCTAAGAGTAACCAGTCAGGAAGATCAATTAACACACTGAAAGTAAGTAATTTCATAAAATAAATCAATTTGCACCACCAAAGGAACTATTAAAAACTGATGGGCAATCTCACCCTTTGGGCTTGAAAAGAACAGACCTGTTCTGATACAAAACAGCAATTAAGTAACAACAATCAATTGCTAAATTTTTTTGCAGTTTAGGAATTCTTTTTGTTCCTGAGAATGCAAAAGAAACCCAATAGCTAGTGAAGCACCTTTACTGTGCTTTGCATATATGTAAACTGTCTGGAGTGAGTAGGGCACTGTCTAGCTTTAGGTAACAACTGCTGAGAGTAGAAAATAGCTGTAATAACACCTTTTGACTACAATTGATTTCTTCTTGTGAGGTCTTCATGACCGATGAAGAGCAAATTACTGGTACATGTAACAACTTGAGAAGCAAATAAGTCCCATTAAAATATTTTGCTGGTGTTCATAAACCAGTGCTTCCCAGAAATCCATCCCTGTCAAATAAATAACTTTTTGTTTCTCATGAAATACAGAGAGTGCAGGTTACTATGGTGATCAAGAGAACACAGAATAAACTCTGATTCATCATAACTGCCACATGCTAGAGGAAAAAAAAAAACCCGAACATCATCTTGTGGTTTTGAGCTGGATCTCTGAAAAATATTTTGAGAAAACAAAACAACTGTATGATGTCCAAATAACACTGGGTGAAGTAGCACAAAAATGAAGTGTTGCAGTAGTATGCCACTTCAAATAAAAATGTTTCAAGTTTGAAACATTTTAAAAGTCATGATCACAAACCTTAGTTTTTTTAATTTAATCAATGAAATGTATAGAACTGTGATGAGAATACTTTAGGCCACATGGTTGTACATCTTCATCTGGGTCAGGGACACCCTGGCCTTTGCCTGTCATGTACTTTCAGTGCCCAGTTGTTAAATCCTCCTTGCTCTGTGTTTTATGTTCAAAGGGCTGAATCATTGACATTGGGCAGCTACTGAGCAGGGACAGCTTTGATGCCAGTTTTGGAGGCTTCACTCTTTTGATAAATATGACTCCCATGTTTTTAGTTGCATTTATTTGCACTCACTGTTGACTTTTCACTATTGAGGTTTAAGAAAGTCATGAAGTAGCATTTACATCTGCTTTCTCAGTAATCTATCTAACATTTGTAATCAGCACACTAGTTTTTCAAATGCATACAGTGAATTCCACAGCACAAAATGCAATGCTATAGTTATTTCTAGTAATCCCCAAGTTTAGTTTAAAGTAATGAAACACAACTTTGATTAATGCAGTTTTATCACAGTGCAAGTCAGACCTTTCTGTTGGTCTTCACAGTGACATTGAAATGGTCTAGAAGCAAGCAAGGCAGTCTAGAGCTAACACAACTGTGTGGACCTAGAAAACAGCCACTTGCTGCCTGGCTTTAGATTGTATGCCATTTGTTTTTACATATTTCAGCTTCTAGCCTCAGCACTACATCAGATCTACAAAACATCCAAATTAATTAAAACAGAAAGATCACCCAGTAGCTTGTATGCTGACCTTCAGAACTCAACTCTGCCAGGTCACCAAAGTCTCCATTCACATTCATTAAGACCTGAAGAGCAGCATTGAGATGGATGTCTGCTTTTTCCTGCTCTATCCATTCCTGCTCTATCTACTAAGTAAACTGCTACCCTGATATGCTTTTGAAAGGGATAATAACCAACTTTTTAATTCTAAGGCCGCACGAGGGACCTGGTGAAAGTGATTAAAAAAGTTCTGGTCCGTTGTAAGATGCTTCTAACTACTGCCCACTCTGGAGGTTTGAAGCCCTACACAGTTATTATCCAGCTGGTGTCTTTGTACCAGTTTTATCTCTAGTCCCAAGCCTTCTCTCCCCAGACATTCCTGGTAGTGAATTTAAGTCACGCAAACCCTGTGCAGCATGAAAGTCGTCTGCAGCCTCCACGGTTCAAAAGGACGTGCCTGTGGGTTCACAATTATACCAAGTCTTTCCATCAAAAGGATTGAAAGCAGGAGATTCAAAGGCTGGCAAAATCCAGGGCCTGTGGCTTTCATCATTTGATGATGTTACAGAGGATGTTTTCTTCCCAGCCGAATCATGCTCACCACTCCCCCTTCTCAGATGGGGTAGCTCCCCTTCGACACCCCTGAGAGAACAGCAGACTCTTGCTGACATGGTGTGTTTTCCATACATTTAAGGTGAGGAGGGGAAGGGAGAGAGGGAGACAGAGGAGTAGAAATAATATCTTTCACATTTCATATTAGTGGCAGCCATTTCTGAATTTCTTAAGGACTTCAGAACTTAGTAAGAATAAAGATGAGGGGTTTTTTTGTAGAAACTTGCTGTAATTCAAACAAAAATCAGATCGGCAAAAACATCTGATTTATGCCTTAGATCAGACTTTATAATGCAGATGTATAATCTAGATTATAAAGTCAGCCTGGTCACTCAGAAGGTAACAAGCATCCTTGTTATTCTTCACATGTACATTACAAAGTAACTCTTATTTCCCAACCCTTGACTAATTGGTGTCACCCTGGTGTCATCACTTCTCCCTAGCATGGGTGCCTTTTGTCTTCAAAATGTCATATTAAATATCATCAGCATTTGCAGTCTTCTGAATAGAACATTTAAAATTAAAATGGTTGGGGTCAATATATATAGACACTAAAATGGAACTTATTCAGTAAAAATCTATATGGATGGACAATTGCTGCAGTACCAGCACTTCTCTAACCCAAATGTCATTCAATATTATGGCCTGGCTGGAATGACTGCATCACAACTGAACCATGAATTCTAAAAGCACCAGCCATTTCAACTGCACCTTTCTTAAAAAATAAAAAATCTCCAAAACTTAGTTGCTCACTAATATCTTTTAATAAAGGGCACTGTATTTTATGTGTATGACTAATATCCCTGTATGCTTAATAAATTCTGTGACAACTGTATAATCATTCCCAGCAACTGTGGGTTTTGAATGGAAGAAGCACCTGGATAATGGAGATCTGAAGAAGCACTGAGGTTAAATCTCCTCTTGTGGCTCATGAGCAGTAGCCTTTTATGGGATGAGTATGCCCCAAACTCGTGTAGATACAAATGCCTGTGTCATGCTGTGCCTCCCTAAGCAATATTCTGCATAAATATTTATGCCTTTCTAATTTTACCTAGTATGATCATGGAAAGCAAGTGTAGTGAGTATATGCACATACCCACAAATTACTCAGTTTTCATCACAGAAAACAACTTAGTAATTTTTCCCATGTTAGTCCAATATTAGTAGAAGTTCAAGTAATCAACAACTGTCATGTTTACCAAATTATAGGCAGAATACACACTTAAAACCCTGGATTAAATTTTAAATCCATTTCTTAGTTTTGCTGCTGTTTTGTTCTCTGTGAATTTGATCGAGAGATTTGTTCTTCCAACTCCACTACTCTGCACAGATATGAGATTTCCCAGCTGGACAGGCAGCAGAGACTACACACATGAATGACAGGAAGGCAATCAGGCACAATGGGGAGTCAGGTGAGAGGGCCATTAGCAAAAATCTGGCTCAGTTTGACCACACTGTCTTCAGGGGCTGCTGTTATTAATTTTTCTCCTAAATTATGTTCCCCAGTATAAATTAGAGGGGAAGAAAATCATAAAGAATACTACTAAAGAGCATTTGATGAGGCAAGTTGGTACCCTCGTGAGAGATTTCAATAAAAGTGATTTTATTGAAAATAAAACCAAGGATAAGCTTCAAAGCAAAGGCTGTGCACACTGTTTCGGGTGGAGAAACCGACACTTTTTGGAAAGAACAAAAATTTACCAGCTGCTGAGACTTGAGCTCGAGGTGGGTTTGCTATGAATGAAGATAAAGACAGGCACACCAAAGTTTTTAAGCAAACCCTCTCAGCCTTTGTAACTTTCCATGTCAAAGCAGGTACTTACACAGGTCCAGGATGAAAATGTTTTAACAATGACTTTCCATTCAGGAACTGCAGCTTAAAAGTCATGCTCACACCCAGCTAACTGTGAAGATAAAATGCAGATGCTGGTGCATGAGACTGTGGGGTTTAGCTGTTCTACCCAGAGTGCTGGATGTGCTCAGCATCACAATGCCCTTGGGCAAGGATGGGAAGTACCTGTTCTTGCAGTGCCCTGGCTCTGCAGGCCAGCAGAGACTGTTTACTTCTCTTTTTCCTTCTGACATACAAATAACTGTTGTTATATTTCACATTATTTTGACCAAGAATGAAAGTAATTCTCTAAAACGCAATTAAACGCAATTAGAGATAAATGTTATCAAAAATCCTATTAAAAATGGTGGAAGCTCCAATTTTACATTGCCAATTTTAGAATGATTAAATAAAAAAAGGTGAGAAACCTGCACCCAATGAAATTACATTTAAACAGTGGAACTAATAATATACCTATTTAGCTTTAAACATTAATTCACTGAGGATGAATTTCACCCTGAGTAAAATATTCCACAATGGTAGTATTTTATATTAAACTCCAGTGAATACCTTCTTCCTGCTTTGTAACAACTGATGTTGGTGCAGAAGAAGGGAAGAAAAAAAAGTTACAGACATTTTCTTGAATGATCTGTCTATATGGAAAGCTGCATTTAATTATTTGGAAACTCATTTATTACTGGGCTCCTATAACACTTTTAATAGGATTGTGGGGAACATTCCAATAGACACTCTATTGCTCTTGAAGCAGGAAATAATTAGCTTTCAGTTTGCTTCAGTTCTGACCAAAATAAAGTAAACCAGTCCTGCTAGAAGGAGAGCCTGAATTTCTGCTTCCAAACACCATTATATGCTTAACAAAAACTTTTTTAAAAAAAGAGAGGTGGATGGGCTCAAATCTTGAGAGCTCCTCAAACTGTGCATGAACAGACTTTTGAGGATGATTCATTGCAGTTCCTTGAGCAGAAGGTCTAAACAGGAGGTCCAGAGCTCAGCTGTGTGTGCTGACAAGGTGCTGAGTATCCGTATGATTATCCATATCCCTTATGGTCCTGGATAGTTGGGCCTCACTGCTGGAGCCCCCGGGAGCAGGGAAGCAGCCATCCCAACTCCCTCTCCTGGCCTGACTGGCATGGACTGAGATATATTTTCATTGTTTTCCCACATTCCTTGTCAAATACCTTGGAAGTCATCCCTGAGCAGCACAAAAGTGCCAGTTCTATTGCCTCCTGCCTAAAAGCAAAGGTAAGTCTTAGACCATGGGTCTCAAACTAGTTTCAGCCTTACTCTGCTTCTCTCCTAGGCAAGAGAGTAGAATTATATCCAGGATTATTTTTAATGAAAATTGCACAGGAGATGATTGATCTATAATAAAGATTATGAATTCTGTGATATCAAGCAAAGTAATCTATATGAAGATGTCCATTTTATATGCAATTGTCACATATCTGTGACAATTTATTTATCCAGTCCTGTAAGATAGACAAGAGTCTACATTAAAGTGCAAATCCATATAAGAGAAGAGATAGTCAATAACTATCAATAGTGTCACTGTCATTAATCAGAAAAATGGCAATTTTTTTAAAAAAATTCCTACTGGTTTTGACATATTTTCCATTTGATAAGGAAGTAAAGAAGTTCCAAAACAAGTCCAAACCAACATATTTCCTAAGAGTTGCTTTTCTTCAATACCTGTCTTGGTTTTATGATGTGCTATATCATCTCAGGACAGCTGGGTTGCAGCAGTGCAGTTCCACAGCCCCGTGCTGGATCAGCCTGGTGTGTGGCACACACTTGGCTGTAGCTCATCCCTGTGACATTCTGACTCAGCCCCACAGGATTTAGTGCTTCGAGAACCCTGTTGGAGAAGGGATATTTATGCCCAGAGGAGAGGGAGAGTTGTAGATGAGAAGGTTTCTATTGCATGGCTTTCACCCACAACCCCAATCCATTTGGATTTAGTGTCCTTGTGTGGAAATGTTCTGGTGAAGGCATCTCCTTTCCCCTGAGGGCAAATGAACGTGTTATAACAGTGCTGGAATTAATCTGAGCAGATAGAAGGTCAGGAGAGAGGTCTTCATTTCAGAAGGGAAATATGATTATACTCCTCATTGGACAAGTCCTTTGATTTGTTCACAGTACCTGTGGGAGGTCCCTGATGCCAGGATCCTTCAGGGACCTTCATCTCAGCAATGTCACTTAGATGACAAGGCAACTTGGAAGTAACAATTACTCTTTTGACCAAAGCATTCACCCACACATTCAGGATTTTGCAGAGTTTTCTGCTTAGAGGAAATATGTGTGGAAGACCAGTAGCTTTTTGAAGAAGACCTATTATTATTATTTTCAGAGAACACAGACCTATTTCCCTGAATGCTGAAGGAGTAAAACAAGAAGCAGCATTGTCTTTGCTCACAACTTCTACCTCTATATACTGGCCTGCTAGGCTGAATAGTGCTCTCATGTGCTTTTTATTCCTCTCCAGCTTTTCTCAAGTCTTCATTACAGAGAGGTAAAGGTGGTATAGTAAGGAACATGGCTACTTGAGGCTTTGCTGGGTCGCTGAAAAAAATTTGGAGGTAAATATATTTTTATTAATCTGCAAGGGTTTGTTTTACAGTGTTTCTGTGCTATACAATGTTCTTAATACCATGGCCCCAGCTTCACAGGTTGAAGCAGCATATTTTCAATGGTGGTAGTGCAGTATATTTTTTGTTTCTTAAATCTGTGTTTGAAGGAAACGCTATAAAAAGGTGCTTCTGCTCATGGTAGAGCATGGCCAATTTAGTTGGAAACAAAGGCTATTTAAACCTGCAGTTTCTGAGCTCTCATACAGAAGCTTGAATCTGTTATACAAAAATCCTCTCAACACCACTTTCTAACTTACCTAATTTTTATATGCAGCTGTGGTAAAAATGTGTTCTTTTCGATGAAAGAGGATGAACATATTTATACCACTGCTGCCCTCCCAAAAGATTATACCAGTCTATGGGACAGCTATTTCTGTATTCTCCTCTGAGGAAAGCACTGAAAGAAGCTATAACTTCCTGTGGCAATCTCAGCTCACCTGCTTTCCTGGCTTTCTCTAAGGCAGTGGAGTTCTGGTGGGATCACAGCTCCAGGGCCACCTCCTGCATAAATGAGATTTCAACAGACACCATTCTTTAGAGTATAACTCAGCACCTCCAGGCATCTAACATCGAATGGACAAGACAGAATCAAGAATTTGAAGGGGAAATATGGACTTTTTGTTCAAGAGTTTAAATAAGAAGTGTCTGATTTGGCAATAAATCTGCTAACTAGTCTTTTTACTTCGCTAGGACTTCTAAATTTAATCGCTCTGACCCCAGACTATCCCAAGCAGTCTTTGCATGGCTGGCAGTACAGAAGGAATGGATTTGCCATAGGTTAGTAGTTAAGGTTTTGTTTCTCATCAAGAAAACTCAATTTTTGCAGAGGTATGCCTCTTCCCAGACAGCAAAAATACTGGGCATACTGAAAAGCAGCCTGACTTTAGCTTGAACTAAGAGGTCTCAAAAGAGCAGCAGTGCCAAGGGTTGGCTGTAAATAGCTGCAGAAATCTTTACATCTGGCAGTGGCACTTGGCTGAAAATGCCACCTTCCAATTTTTTTTTCCAGTTCTCACTTAATTTCCTCTGAAAACTCAGTGCAGACGTACTTAACCTAGTGTATAGTGCTGAGATCATGAAATTAATGAGAAATCATGCATTCTGGGTAAAATTGTGCATTAGAAACTCTCACACTAATGAGGTTTTAAGGGTCTTTCCCTATCGTTCCCCTTCCCAGGAATTTCTAAGCATCCTACCATGGCTCCTCTTTTTCAGGCTGCCAAGCAGCTGCCAAGGCTTGGATATGTCCAAGAGAGTTGGTCTCTCTTTGGGTCCCTCCAGGGTGGGGTAGTGCTCCCTCTACTCTGCCCTTTCTTTTCCTCTGAACTTCCAGAGAAGGAGTTGTAGTGGCAACAACTGTTTCTTCCATGGCTCGTCCATACATAGGGAATGCAGGGAGCCAGGTGCCAGTGTTTCCATGGGATTTAGTGTGCGTGTGCCAGGAAGATTTCCCTTTGCAGCAAAACCACTGGCAGAATGGAAGAGTGAGGTAGGATTAGTATTCGTGACCTGCACTTGTGTAGAGATGGAATAATTCTTTATAAAATAGAAAGGATGGGATTTAGTGGACAGTTGAGGGTATATCTTAATTAATCTCTTTGCCAATTAAAAGATGGAAGTTCTAATTAAGGTGACCTCAAAGCAATTATTCAGACTTGTGTATTTACATTAATTAGACTACCAAAGCATTAAGAGTAAGATTATGACTTTGCAGATGGCACAAAGTCGATTTTCCATGTTGAAGTACCTCACTACCTAATTTGTAATGAGGGAAGTTGTCACAATTGCACCATTTCTACTACACAGTTATTTTGTCTCCCAGGATTTAAGGTCTAAAACAAAATTAAGAGGAGGATGCTTGTGTTGAAGATTTAGGTCACAGCTTCCTTCCTGATGATGGGGAGATTGATGCTGAAATGTTTATTTGTCACATGCAGTGGAAGTCTTCTCACAGGAGACAACTGCTTCTTTTCACTCCCACTTAAGTGTTCACCAAATTAACACCTAATCAAGTATGATATCACTACTTCTATTTAGCACATGCATTTGGGCTTTATTCTTTTCTAGAGCAAATCTAATCTGCTCATAAAATACTTAATTACCATGATGATGAAGCAGTGGATGTTAAGACCATAAATACTGTTAAAAAAACCCAAACCAAAAAACCAAACACAAAAGAAAAAACGAAACCCAAAAACAAACCACAAAAAGCCACAAAACAAACAAACAAACAAAAACCCCAAAAATCATGCCAGTGGCTATGAGCCCCTTCTGAGAATTTGGGACTCGGACTTATTTCGTGTTTCCATAAGTAATCAGTGACACTAATTGCCATCCTGCCAACTATATGGATTCATCATGAATCTATCACGAATCCTGATTTAGGATCCTGCTGACTGTACCAATTTGTTGTGAATGGGTGATTTAGATTGCTTAAAGAACCACCATCAAAAGTATTAACAAAGTTCCATGGCGAGGCTCACTCTGTTGCTGCACTGCACAGTCATTTAGGCAGTGATTCAAAGCTGCAAAAATCAAAATCACCAAGACAAAAATCAAAGTTATCATGCAAGGTTATGCACAATATCAGTCACTTACCAGAATTTGCTGTTGGTGAAATGCCTCTCTGCCTCGAGGAGATCCCTTGAGAGGTGCCCAACTCAAGAGGAGACCACCACCGTGTAGTCAGGCTGCTTGATAGGGAAGGCTGAAGGAAGGCTCACTTAGGCTCCCACATTTATGGAATAAAGTGGTTGTCTTGTATTCAAATAACATGCAATGGAAAAGGTAGGCATGACACTCCTTGTACCCACGACTTTGTTCCTTGATAAATGAGTCCTGGAAAATCCACCTGCAATTGAAGCGTTAATCTCATGATCGGTGTTCCAAGCTCATACATGTCGAGGCTCACTGGGTCACTCTGCTTCTCTCTGGGTTTTCAGAGAATAGATTGGAACTAGACAAGTTTTTGGTCCAGTTGCAGCTTCTTTGGTTGAGGAGTTGACTACATCCATCACAGTGCCAAGGTCCACTGACAGAAATAATCAGGACCACATATTTCCATATCAGACAGAATCTGTCATTTTAAAAAAATGAGGCTACTTTTATGCAGATGAACATTTCTGAGCTGTCAAATACCTTGAAAATCTTTCAGAGTATTAGAAGTTATTGCCTATTAATTGATAACAGCATGAAACTGTATGCCTTTAAAATGTTTTTTGCCTGTCAAATTTATATTTCACCTGCTATAATGCTATCAGTGTTTTAGCAGAAAAACAACCAAAATTAAATTATTGTGGGAAAGAAAAAATAAAAGTAAAATTTTCTACAGAGCCACCTGAGACAACACCATCTGACATTTAAGTATTTTTAAGACTGTATTATTGCTCTTGTGGAAGAACCAGATGAAAATCAGGAAGGGCTTGGAGCTCTGGGTAGGTCCACTGGCATTTTTGCACTCATGAATGTCCATCTGATGTCCAGGGAGGAAAGTGGGAAGGAATCACATAGATATTTCTCCTTGAAAAAGTGGAATCTACCTTAGCTGCAAGCTCCACACAAATACCAATCTGCCTTTGCTTCACACACCCCTTAAAGTCTCTGTTATTTAAATTTTCTTCTGAAAATTTAATCAGCTAATACAAAACCATGCCCATTTTTTATCTTCCAGTCACTCCAAGCACTCGTATACATTCTCTTTTCTGTTTACCCCCAGTCCTGACCTAAAAAGTTGACTTAGAATAGGGTAAAATAGAAGTAACTGGAGATTGGAATAGACTTACTGATTAATCTCTGTGTGGTTCACTATAAACTGTTCTGAAAAACACAATGTAAATCACATTTAAAATGTCAGAATTGGACTACGTTCAAGATAGTATTAGACTAGAAAAAGACACTATTTTAGCTGGAGAATGCCTGGAAGGATATGGACTGATCTCTTTTGACCCAAGTAGCAGAATCAATATTTAATGGTTTGGGGAATTTGCTGGTTCAACAGGGAAAAAAATGGTAGAATTGTTGCATTTCTGTTTATTAAAAATGTACAAAATTCCACCTTCTTGAGTAGAGAATCCAGTGAGACTTGCTTTAATGTTTACAGCTCCAAACTTTATTCAGCTACCACATTAACTCAAAAACCTACTTTTTGAATCTGTTGTCGAGGTCAAATCCAGGTGTTGCTCAGGCTGTACAAAAACATTTGCTGCCTCACTCTTCCATGTGAACAGCCTGTCATCCACACCAACACATTCACTCATAACCCATCACAAAACAGTGCAATACATGGAAAAAAATCCTCAAACAAGAAATATCGAATTTTTTATGACATCCCACAGTTTTCTTTGGCTGTGGAAAGGACTGCATATATCTTATGAGTGTTTTAAGTGAAAGTTAAACCCAAACATTTTAAAAGCTTTAGTCCAACCTTTAAATACAGGACAGACAAGAGCAGGAGAAGAAGATTTCCTCTGCAGGCCAGTAAGTTATTTGTCAAAAACAAAGCCAGAATAAAATTCTCTTCTAAAGAGTTAGATTGTCAAAGTTGGATACTAAATTCAGTCTGAATTCACTAAAGTGTGAAGAAAATGGAATTTTAGTACTGCTTTAACTGTATGTTTCAACCAAACAACCATCTTTAACTGTGGCATCTCTTCTGACATCTCCATAATGTGTAAGCATGTGCATAAGTGTATATACAAACTAGGTTTATTATTGAGTCTAGACAGTGGAAAAAAAATGCTCTACTGTCATGAAATTCAGTTGCATAATGGAAAATTCCACAAACAGCTGGGATTTGCTCTTTAAAAAAATCCCACACACTGTATTCAAAGACACTTAATCCATTTTCAAAGATAATTTTTCAGTTTTCTTATTTCACACTTTGCTAAGATACATGAACATCTTTGGCTTTTTCCCCTCCTCCCTCCTATTGTAAAGTTCTGGTGCTACATTCAACTTCTTACCTTCCTTTCCTGGAGGTGATGCTTCCACCCTGGGCATCTCTGAGTAATGCCAAAGAGAGAATTACCAGGGCTGCATAATATAGGGACAAACTATTTCACAGTTGAATAGATCTAAGCTCTCCAGGTAAGAAGATAATGGAAGTTATGGCTATGAGGTGTCTGGGTTACTCCTTGGGGGGCAAAAAAATCCGTCTTTACCCAAAGGCGAAGGAAAATATAGCAAACTATGGCAGAATACAATTGTATATATAACCCTCTCATGCAACTTTTACTCCTGTGATGAAGGGAAGAGCAGAAGGAGAGAGAGACACAGTGAAAAGAAATGTGTCTTACTAGATCATACATTATTTGATCTGCTATGGTGATCTTCCAAGAAAGAAGTGAAAAATCGGGTTTACAGTAATTCACTATAGAAAAGAAAATTGCCTTTATCTCCTTGCTAATTTACTTACCAAAATTAATGCACAGACACTCTAATTTTATAGCATGAAATACCTTAGAGCACACTGGTAAGGTCTACCCATAGTTTTTTTTACAGTTTGCATACAAAGGCTGTCAATGGCCTTATGAAAAAGGTAAATTGGAACAAACATTCTGTACAGAGAGCCCTGCAGCAATAAAGCAAGATTTATTCACCAAGATTTTGTTTCTAGTAAATTAATGTAAGTCTGATTTTAATTCAGTTGTGTTGTAATATATCAAATGAGTCTGTCCAGGTATGGTAAAGAGGTTCAGGGCTGCTGAGCCTCTGGAAGGGCTGTTACCCTTGTATTAGCATCCAGAGACAGGAGACTGAAAACAAGTCAAGGGTCAGATGAAAGGCTGGGCACAGCAGTCAAAAATTTCTATTTTAAAGAAGCTACTGAGCCACTAAGACACTGTCTTGAATAGAGATAGCTGCCCTAAAGAGAACTCTTTGAACAAGAACAAGGCAACCCATGCCTGGCATTGCAGGCCCCTGGAAAGAGCTTACCTGTTCTTCATGTCCCAGGGACCACTGTCCAAATGCACCAGCAATGGGGTCTAACCCAGCACTTGCTCAGAGGTCTTTTTATATTGTGGCATTTTCACCTTTAAAGGAAAACAAAAGGAAGGAAATATTAGACATTCTCCTTCCCCCCAGCTCCATCCCTCTCACCCCCCAGTAATGTCATGAGTATTTTCAACAAGCAAAAAGCACCCAAACGGACCTGTGTGTTCCACTCACAGCTAATCATCATCACAGGAACTACAGTGCATTTGTCATTTTTCTTGAAGCTTGCAGCACATAAGTATCATTTATATCCCTGGTCTTTCATATACCAGCCCTCAAACCACCACTCACCACTGAGATATTCCATTAGTGTCATGCTGGGAATGGAATATGTTTCTGGGTTTTATAACCTGGCTTTGAACCAGAGCCTCATAACTAGTCTTGCTCTCAAGATTACAGTTCATCTTACAGTGGGAAGGAAAAGTGGATGTGATGCATTTGAGCACTTCCCTGCCTGTGCAGTTAAGGAAGCTGCTGGCTGACACACGGCTGCTCTGGCCCTGAGTGAGCAGTGAAATAGGGGATGCAGTCAGACCACGGGACAAACTGTGACTCAGTCAGTGTTTTTTCCTGCTCCTTGCTTGCATAAGGAGTGAGTAAGTTTGCACTTGCTTGTCAAATAGCTTACTCCCTGTCTGGAGTGCAAAAAAGGGAATTATCCAACTCTTTGTGTCTTTGACCTGCCTCCTCTCTGAACCCATCTGTATCTGGTGGGCTTAGTGACACTGTGCCTGAGCAGCAGTCTAAGGAAAGGCAGTTTATCTCCCAGAAACACCTCTTTGTTCAGCCAAATAGCTAATAACAGCACAATACCAAATGACTATCAAGTGGCTGTAATAATCATTATTTGAATCTTTACCTGTTCTTATTTGGAACATAATATTTTCAAATACTGAAAGCAGAGAAGTGTAGGATTGATAGTGGTGTCAGCTCTAAAGTTCTCTACTTCGCTTTCAGAGCTCATCTGGCATTTTCAGAGACTTTGGTGAAGTGTAGGACTACTAATCTCAGATCAAAAGGGTGAGAGTCAGATCAGAACCTGGATTTCAGACTCATTTCTTAATTTTAACATGTGGAAGATGTTGCACTGCTCTGTGCATTCATTGCTCCGTGGTCAGTCTTAGAGGAGAATGATGATTCTGCACCTTTTGATTAAGGCCCCAGTTGTTAAAGCTTTACAGATCAACATTTATCTCATTCTCCATACAGCTTACAGTTTTTGAACTTTGTGTTGTTTTTTTTTTTTTTTTTTTTTTTTTTTAATTTTCAGTAGAATCTTCTTTCAGGAGTGGGGAAATTAGCTTCAAAGGGACTGACTGTGGAAGGCAGGGATTGACTGTTCAGGAATGGGAGGATTTAGCTGGGATGGAGACAAGGAGAACAGTGGGGCCGTGGGGCTGTGATGTGATGCAGGGGAAAGATGAACTGACTGCTGATAGCAGGAAGAAGAAACAGATGCTCATTAAAGCACTTAGTAAAACTGTGCTGATGACCTGAGTAGGATGTAGCAATGCCTTTATCAACTTTTTTCTTTCTTAAACATGCACTTATTTGCTCTCATTCACACACCAGTATAATAGATGTCAAGTGCCAGGACTGAAAGGAAAAGCACTAAAGGCTTTCTTTAGCAGCATTGTTTCCAAAAGCTTTGTGTGTATCCTGGTGAGCAACAGAGCAAGCTGCCAGCTACCAGAAATGAAAGATGACAACTCAGAAATCCTCAGTCATATCAGACAGCATTCTGCAATGAGCTTCACTGACCTTATGTGAGAGGAAGGTGTTATTCTAGGGTTAACATTAGCAGAATGAAGTCCACAGTAAATCAGAAGGCAGTCTATATTCTTATAAATAATGAGAAGTAAATACGTATCTAGAGTTTGTGCCAAGTTTATCTGATGCATCCATGACAGTGGAGGGTAAGCCATGCTACAATACAGCATTCCTTCCATGTTGCTGCAGAGCAGCTGCTCTTGCTCACCATTGAGACCTACATCTCATCCCCTTCCCTTGTCCTGTACGTGTCTACCAAAGTGAGAGTAAAAATCTATGAAATTCAAAATGCAGGCCTATATAGCCTCTTTGCATCACTGGAAATCATTACACAGAATAAAAGCAAGGTTGAGTTGGGTCCAAATTAACTAAGAAAACATTGTCAAAACATATTCTGCAGTAATAAGTACAGAGAAAGAAAAAAGGACTTTTTGTTAGTTCCCATTTATTTAATGATGATATGAACTCCGAGCCAGCTATTTTGTGTGTCAGGAAGTAATCGTGCATGACCAATTTTTGCTCTTGTAAGAATTTTACCTTGTGGCTACATTCTGTTTGAGATGATTTCAAGGAATATTTTGATCACCTGCAGGCTTTTCAAAGGTTTGTTCACTTATTGAACAAGGTAGGGGAAAAAAGAGACTTTGTTTGACTAAAGTAACCTTCCAAGGAAATCAGGATTCATACAGAACATTTAAAGGCTTTGTAGTCTTTTCCAGTCACTGTGATGGCATCCCATGCTTCCCAGTAATCAGGTGAAGAGTTCCCAATCTCCTGAAAGGCACTTCTGCCTCACAGAAACTTTCATTATTAGTTTTCAAAACAACTCATGCAGCCAAGTGGAAATACAGCCACCACCTTTTACATATCCCAGAGAAACGGATTGGAGCGGCCTAGACATGTTTACATGGACTATCAAACACAAAAGCACAAAAAGTCTAATCTTAGGAATGTTCAGCTCAAACAGGCTAAGTTAAGACCAAACAGTCCTATATTTAAGGTGGCTCCCAACAGTTTCTACTGAACTAATTTTGTTATTTTTATGCATCTGCTGGACACTGTATTTGATCTTCAGTTCTGAAAAGGTGGTCATTTTTGCCTTGCACTGTGCTAGTTACTGAAGTTCATGATATTGAAAGTGACAACAATCAAGAACTTGTTTAAAACTTTTACAAGCTTAGATTATCTCTAATTGCACAGGCTGCTCAGGCCTGAACAGCAGAGGTGAGGCACTAGTTTATTTTCAACTGCATAAACATTTTCAGGGCAAAATTATACAACAGATTAAGGTTTTTTTGCATACTTGAGACTGATTTTATTAATCATCATGGCATCATATGTAATTAGTATTAATCCTCACAATATCATATGTAATACTCAATGTAAACAATGGAGTTAAGTGTCATTCCCAGTAATAATCAAGAACAACATTTGTGAGGCATTCAAGCCCAGGAGGTGCTACTTTAAAAAAATTCATTTGTAAGAGAATTTGCTAACACATGACTTTCTCATTATCCATGTTACTAGCACTCAGATATCACAATGTGCTCTCTTTGCAGCACAGAAGGCCATGCAATCCTTAGAATGTAAAAACCAGGGCAGAGTGATAACCATGTTGAGCAAAATTACAGAAAAATTACCCAGGATTTTAAATAATACAGTAAGTACCTGGCAGGCTTTCAATTACTGAAGGCAATTACCAGACAATTACAAATACCTCCTGTTCATGACAGACAGCAATGAGGCAATTTTGTCTTTTTTTTTTTGCTCCTGCCACTCAAAAATACCCTAATATTTGAAATATCTTGAGATTTAAAAAGAAAATATGAAATTTCAACTGTGCTGTACTGCATTGATGGGAATTTTAGATACTTAGTAAAACTAATAGTCCCAGGTATGTTCTATGCTTTATACTATCACTACCATGTTACTTCACATATGACTAAATGGTTGAGACTGTGTTTAGGAGTTTTAAATATCACTTGGAAGCTCAACAGCTTTCTAAAAATGGAGTTCTCATTAAAACTGTTTGAAAATAAGCCTGTAAATTGCTTATAATTGACTACTTTATTCCCATTCCTTTTCCAGAAATTAATCAGAAAAGAGAAGTAGAACACATATAAACACATAGACCATATATAAAGGGAAAGGTGATATAACTCAAAATAAATGAAACCTATAAATTTATCTTTTCACCAAAATTACTGGTATATTTTGCGAACCATTTATAGAGGCTAAAAAATTGAGTTCATATGAAGATATAAAAAAAGAATAACCTTTTTAAAATAGGTTTTAACTTTTTTGGTAGTTGTAACTGGGGAGCAAAAGAACTGAGAACTTACAAAGGGAGGAAGGGATGCTGTGGGTTTCCATGGCTCCTGCTGCTGGGTGTAGCACAACTTCTTGCCTTTGCCTCTTCTCTCTTCTTCTCCATGAGTCCTGAGGGTGCTTCAAGCTGCCATTTATTTTTTTGGAAACTAAGAGAGCTGACCACAATTTCTGTTTTTAGCTCACCTTCAGCCTCTGCCAAGGAGAAATAGGAAGAGAACAAATCCTTTCTATTCTAATGTAAAAATATTTGTATATCTATAGATAGATGTATAGACAGATAGATGATTGATAGCGATAAGTATATAAATTGAAATGTAAACATATGGAAATCCTTGTTTTGTCAACATATTTTCACATCTTGTATTGACTGATGTCACCTCTGACAAAAGCCAGTGAGTAGGAAAGGATTTAGAAACCCCTTTGAATAATATTCCTCACGGAACTTCAATAAGATGATGCAAAACAAACTGAAACAGAATTCAGGTGAACAGGGCACATACCTCAGAGGGTTTTTTTCCATGTGGCTGTAAAAATCCTTTGAAGTTGACCATTAGGAGATGCTTCTTTCAGCAATTTGGAGCATTTCTCAGAGGAAATATAATTGTCTTTTTACCTGATATTTTTCTATGAGACCCAAGAAATTGCTCTAAGATATTTCCTTTCCTACAGACAAATGGGAAGTTAATATTTTATATGAAGATGAGCACAGTCCTCTCATGCAGCTTAATGTATTTTTTGTGATTCAAATGCCATTGTACTACCAGCACAATGGGTCAAATTTGCCCAAGGGGAGTTCATGCTAATAAAGTGACAGTAGGGTTGTGGCAGGCTCAGAGTAAGGTAAATATGTTGAACATATTTAACTTGGGAATGGCTTCTCCAGAGGAACTGAACACATCTCAGAGCCTCCTTCAATATTTTAATGTTTAGTCTCTGTTAGCAAGTGGTGAAATCAGATATGAATTGTATGACACACATTTAATGTGGGGACAATGACAAGCAAAGTTTAAAGAATCTGAGCCTGGCTGACTACACAAGTGACCCTCTTTCATGCTCTTGTCCATACCTGCCAATGGAGTCAGCTGCATTTCTTTTCCCTTTTATATTTGCAGCCAGTTCAATCCAGGAACAGCAAGTGAATGAGAAGACACCAGGAAAGTGTACAGAGGAAGCAAAAATACAAAGGACAAGCACATACCATTTTCTGTCTTCCAGAACCAAACCTTAAAAATCCCTGAGGCTTTCTGGTGTGAGAAGATGTATGTAGGTGGTGACAAGGGGTTTCAAGGCCATGGTTGCCATGGAAAATGGAGGTGATCTCTTGACTCTTTGTGTGATGGATGACTGAAAGATGTGGGACTGGCTCAGATCAGCCACTTTGGGCCTCATGGTTTTAATAAGATGATTCTAGACCCAAGTAACCAAGAGGTATGAGGAGCAAAACTTAGGTATAATTCAGGCTGGCTGAATCTGAAAACACATTGTTTTCTTCTACTGTTAACAGGCAGCTTTTTTCTCTGCTGTTGGAACAGTAAGCAGCACTTCAATCTCACTCAACACCCAAGTATGAACACTTTCCAGGTGAGAAAAGGGTGAAAGAGTAGCTACTATTTGCTCTGCTTGCTTATTAGAAGGTGACATATGTGTTGGGTGCTGGATCATCAACTGCCTTATGATATGTGTTGCAGTCAGCCAAAGCAGATGTTAAAAATAGCATCTCATTCAGCTGGGAGAGTGTAAACTGTGCATTCATACACTTTGCTGAATGTATATGAATATGCAAGGTGCTGAGCAACAGTGAATTCTTCCTGAAATCTTTAATCTGCATACCTATGGTATTTAGGGTGTATAGAAGGCAAATTAGATCTGGGCAGAGACAGAAGTTAACCATTTCCCCAAATTCTGATTTCTGTTTGACTGATTCCTTCCAATCTATCCCCTATGAGAGGATAGTACCTTATTATGACTTTGAAGCCTGACTTTTTCAGTAGGGTTATGTGTTTTAAATGATAATTTATTTCATTCCAGGGAATTCCATGATTTGATAACCACAGTGAAGAAAGTGTAAGAACCATTTGGGTTGAAAGGACATGAGTTTAGAGCAATCACAACACCTTTTTCCTCAGTACTATAATTGTGTAAATATGGATTTGTAGAAACATACAGCTGAGGTGTGGAGGTGGGAAAGACGATGTTCTTGCCCAGGGGAAGATATAAACATGTGATATAAACATTTTTCTCATGAATACACCTATTCCTGTACTGTTGTGTCATATTTATCCTTTTAAATGTATGCATGCTTTGGAAACCGAAGTAAAGGCTACACCTCAATTGTCTGAGCGAAATATTAACTCCTTAGTATTTTATTTGTATTTGGAAATCTGAAATAAGAGAGTGCTGTGTTAGTACACTGGTGTTTAAAAGCTGTTTTACAACCAGCTTTTCATTCAACTTAAGCAATAACAATTATGCATGTTATTAATCTATATTTTCTTCACAATATGAAGTTAAAGTTTTAATTTTAAATTTATAATTTCTAGTCAGATGAAGATGCAGGGGTGGAAGATTAAAATTTCTGGGCTGGACAATGAAATGCCTGAGGAGTCTCAGACATTTTTGGTCAAGGGCCATTCCTGTGAATTGTAGGCACATGGTCCTACCCCCACAGCCTTGTGAGTAGTCTTGGTCCAGCAGTCACATGGTGGAGGAAATCATCCAGCCTCTGCCCCATAAACTACCCAAATAATGAGGGTAAAATGTTTTGTTTGTCTAAATCAGTTCTTGCTCTGTGGCAGTGGGAATAAGGCTGCTCAGCCAGAGAGGAGCTGTGAGGCTGGAGAGGTTCTCCGAGGACTGTCTATGTACTTAGCTAGATGAATAGTGAGTCAGTGGGGCATGGGAAAACAGCTGCCACATTTATCTTCCTCACACTAGCAACTGAGAGTCATTACCAGGATCCTAATACACCAAAGGATACTTTGAACACAGATGATCCTCATTTATTTGTCTACACATACTTAAAATGTTGCTTTGTGATGTAAGTTACTGGCACAGGAGGAAGTGTTTGGGCTGAAGTTATTTTAGGGACCATTTAAGTGCAAGAGTTTAAAGCTGATTTGTTCTTTTCCGATATCCTCTTTCTCATTGTACCATAGGGAACCTGTTTTTGTGAGCCAATCATCATTTTTCTTAAACATATAGAGAAATTATGAAGGATAATTAAATCTCAGGGGCACCTTAATTGCCCCAATTACTTGGCCAGTTTTGACAGCCAGATCTGATGAAGAGAGGGAGGAAGGGAGATCTGTAGATACAAGACAACATTTCAGGTGGTACTTGGACAATACTCGTGGTACAGCTATAATAATCAAAGTATCAGTGTTTAAAAGTATACTGCATGCAATATAAAACTGGAGTAGAAAAAGAACTTTGGTGAATTATAAGAAATACTTTACCCAGTCAGCCTTCTGCTTGAGATATCCAGCATTAGCACTAAATCAATTATAATTAAGTTGCACGTAACTAAAATTGGCAAATTCAATTTCTGCAACTTTTCGTTATAGCTTAGCTCCTGTAATGGCAGATTGAATTACAACACCTTCCACAATATCTTCCAGGTATAGTCATTATCAAACATAATTCTACTTTTTACTTCTTTTTAGTATGAAAATTAAACAATATATAATTGTCCTGGATCAATGATGAGGTTACTTCTTCTGGTACAATAGACAATATAAAATCCCTGACATCATAGGAGGGTGCACAGATGCTAAAGAGCCATTTCAGGGTTTTTTAGGCATAATGGACTTTTTTTGGTGTTAGAAGATGAAAGCCAAATATTTGAACTCACAGTGATAATGCTAGCTTGAATAAAAAAAAAAAAGAAAAAAAAACAAAGAAAGAGCAGAAATGTCCACTCTCTACAACTTCTGAAAATGATATAATCATCCTCTTTGTTGGAAGACTTTGGTGTTACTATGATTTGAAGAACATGGTTAATGTTGAACACACCCTCGTAATCTGTCTTGTAGAGGTGCTTTCTTGAACTGAGGTCATGATTAAGTGTATAAATATAAAGAGAGGCCTTCCTCTTCTTCTGTCTCAAATGTTGTTACACAGAACAAGGTTTTAACATCTTGCTCAAATGAGCAAAATGTTATTCTCATCATTAAACTGGCACTTACACAAAGGCAATTGGATCAGATATGAAATGGATGCTCTTCCACGAGGTTATTCTTCGGGGTAATCAGGGAGCAGGCAACTGTAAATTATAGCAAAACTTCATTCCCTGGTCCCTAAATCTCCAAATCAGTTATCTAAAAAATTCAGCTTTTTACAAGAAAGGTAGAGGAGAAGCTAGGAAAAATATCTATGTTTAAAATGCACATATTTTGAATAGCTCTGTGAGACAGAAACATCCAGTTTCTTCAGCTCAGGGTTCTCAGTAAGAAGTAACAAGAAAAAAAAAAACAGGTTAGATTTGATAAAAATAGGGAGCAGTTTTCAGAGTCTCTGAAATCATCAGGGATGTATTTATGCCTGCATTGGAATGCAACACAAAACACATCTCCATGATGAACTACTAGTACCAGGCATATCCATAGCCCCTGTTCCTAATAAAATTTATTCATCATGTGAAATAAACATGGTGATACAGTGAAAAGCTCACTGCTGAGCCATTCTTACCAGTGCTCACATCATCTATCACACTGAGACCCACTGGCAGGTTGACTCCTGAAGAAAAGATCATCTTCATGCAAACCTTAATATTGCCATAAGCCACTCTAGGCAAGCAGTGGGGTGCCTGTCCAATCCTCTTCCAACAGACTTGTTTTACTGGAAAACAAAAATTACTGAAAGCAAGGAATATAACAATCAGCTTCAAGGTTCAGCTCACCCCTGTTTACTGCTCTGATTCCAGAGATTAGCCTCTTTATTTCCTACAGAGAGATTAGCAATCAAAGCTAAATTATATTTTCATTGGATAAATCATTTACAAGTAATTTGGGTCTTTGGTCTTAAAGCTTCAGCATGACTGAAAAAGCTCTGCTCTCATTTCAAGTGTATTCAAGTAGAATCTATGTGTAAACTGGTCCTGTCACCTGGAAATTCCAGGTTCCATTGGAAATTATCACAAACAGATGTAAAAACCATTATCAGCCAGAGAGCTGAACATAATCCTTAGGGAAAGTGACATATTTTATAGTTTCTTTGGACTCAGGCTACATGGCTACTACATGGGAGACTGTATCACAAAAAAATTATAGGACCAAAGTACTTAGCAAATGCAAAAATGTCAAATAATCTTGATCTTGCAGGCTGCATGCTTCATATAGCTAAAATCCACTGGATATATATCATACATCTGAAGGATAAATGAACTGGAAAATTCATAGGCAAAGCCTGAGAGCCACAATTCATAGAATCATAAAATATGAGGTTGGAAGGAGACCTCAGTTCGTCTGTTTGTGACACATATGTGCTCTGACAGCCAAAAGCTAGTCATTATTTTGCAAACACAAAGAAAATCAGATCCTCATACCTACAGTGTTCAAACACCTTTCCCAGTTTTCTCTAGCCTAGCCTTAGTATCAAGGCTGTTGTTATTTAGGCTTGCAAACAATGCATTCTGTCCAAAGAGACTTACAATTACTTAGCGGCATTAATCTTATTTTCTGTGTGTCATTAGGATTCATGTTCATCATACTCTTGGTGGAGGACAATGGATCAAAGGTAGAACATATGTGCTTGTGCCAGAGCACAAATCCATTTTAACTTTCACCAAAGATTGAAACCTGCACTCTTTAAATCCTGTAGATGTCAGCCAAGCATACATCTTTTCGAGGATGAAATAGTAGTCCAGATATTAATTCTGCTCTCCTCAGTTTGCTTCCTAAATACAATACTTTTTCCAGCATAAAGAAAATCTTTCAAACAGATATAAACAACAAGTGACCCTGGACTCCACTCCAACTATGAAAATAGTGGACAGCATCTAGACTGCTGTTTCTTCTTGCAAACATACAGACAGCACTTCCTGTTCCAGCAGAAGTGACTCATGGAGCTCTGCAGAGCTCACTCTGGCACCTCACTGGGTGTTGGGACTGAAAGCACACGTAGGTGATGTTGATATTCCCACCCAGGGATGGTTGCTGCAGCCAGCCCACTGCAAATGGACAGTTCTTTAATGAGCTCTTTACTGCTGCCCCTCGGGGGAACTGTAAGTGTGATTTAACTCTGCTGCACATTTCAGAGATAGAACAGAGCACATGTCCCAGCCTCAAGTGCTCAGCTACCTTGGGCCATCAGTTTTCTAATTCACATTAGTTAGCACTTAATGCCAGTGACAGTGATGTTTCAACTATTGATCCACATACACAGATAGTATTTAATTTTCAGTGGTACCCAGGACATCTCAGATAGTAGGTGGCATAATTTAGTAGTCTGGCAAATTGATGAGAATGTTACTGCTTTCATCAATGTGTATTAGAGTACAATTGATCAAGTATCCTTATCACATTCTGCTAATAGGATTGAAAGTCCCAAAGATAATTTCACTGTAATGCTTGCCTTGCATTGGCAAAGTACACATGGAAATTTCATAGCCTTGCTGATTTTTAATCATTATGAGCAAAATTAATCCATTTCCAGAGAACCTAACAGAAATTTGTCAGCCTATTAAGTTAAAAAAGGACTTAAAGAGGGCTGATCAATAAGGTTGGATTTCACCCAAGGTTGCTGTGATTTCATGTATGTCTGTAGAAGTCAAATAAGCCATACAAATGTCAGATTGTTAGTTTTTAATCTATACTTTAACATGTACTCTGGGTGTCTGAATAGATTATTGATGGTCCCTGGAAGCAAAGGTGGGTAATGCTGAACCCAGGAAAAAAAAGAGTGTTATTAAAATAAGGACAGTTTATTAAGCAAAACTTAAGTACTGCCATCATTAAATATGTTTTTTATGTCTCCACCCCTTCTATAGAACCTATTTCATATATTAACTATATTTTAACTGTACTTTTCTTACCCCTTCCTTTTAGTTTCCATTTCCCTTCCCATCCATCCCCTCAGGTAGCAATAAAGATAAGCTGTACTTCTGTCTCACTTGTTTCTGTTTCTAAGGTCATTCACAAATAAAAATGTACAGCTTATCTTAATAAGACTTTAGAAATAATGACTTAGGTTTCTGTTCAATAGAATCTGTGTTAAACAACAAGAATAAACAACAAGACAGCAAATAGGGCAGGTAAATCTACTTACTTAAAAAACTCTGGCAAATAAATGTCAGTATTTTGGAAAATTTACCTGTTGAACATCAACTTTATCACTGTTATCACTATTAATTTTCTCTCTGAAAGCAGGCAATGGTATTGGGCACTTCCTGCTAGATACTGGATGAACATATACCAAACAAAGTTAGTTTAAGACTTTATCCTGTAAGATGAGAGAAAATAGACAAATACAGTGCAGAAAGCAGAAAAACATGCTAAGAGCAGCTAAAACTTATCTGCCAGAAAATATTCTCAAAGGAAATTTAAGGTTTTGAAAAACTATTGTTTTAAATTAATAATACATTTTTATTAGAAAACAATTGAATTTGAAATTGCCCTAAAATAAAGAGGGGTCAGAAGCAGTTTAGAAGCAGATTCAACTTCCCAGAAACATCATCTGAAAGCAAACAAAACCTACCTTGCTTTTGTCAATCTTGTGATTGCTTTGCCAAAGTGATATTTCTAAAAGATTGATCAGAAAAAAAACCTGTGTAGTAGCTGGAAGACTTTAGGAGTCGTTTCCCTGCTAACGAGTCAACTCATGCAAATACAGCTGCAGAAAAATTGAGCAGCTCAAATCACTGATAAAACAACACCACAAAACTAATTGATTTTAAGCAAATGAGTCAGCTCAGAGACTGGCAGGATGGCCTGCTGTGAGAAGGCACTTCTGGAGACCATCCAGCCCAAGCCCAGCTCAGAGCAGGAGCAGCTGGAACAGGCTTCCTATGGACATGAGTAGTTTGATTTTCAGTGTCTCTGATGGTGGAGACTCCACAGCCTCTGTGGAGCCTCCTGTTCCAAAGTGTGGGCATCCTCACACTGAGAAAGTGTTTTCTTTGGATGGAATTTCCTCACTTTGTGCTCATTGCCTCTCATCCTCTCACTATGCAACACTGAAAGAAGTCTGGTTCCATCTTCTTTTCTTCCTCCATCAGTTATTTATGACAAGGAGAAGATCTCTATGAGCCTCCTCTTCCGCAGGCTGAACAGTCCCAGCTCTCTCAGCCTCTCCTTCTATGACAGATGCTCCAAGACCTTAATCATCTTAATGGCTCTTTGATACTCTGTGATATCCACTGTTAAATTTAAAATCAATCAATTTTCTCCATCATGTTTATCAGGTTTTTAAAGTTCAGTTATACCCAAGAGTGAACAAAGGCTGTCCCTATTGGCACTTTCACTGCCATCACCTACTCTTTTGCCTCCTTTTATTCCCACATTCCCAATTTCTCAGTTTTGATTGCATCAGGCTCCCTGTTTTCAGGATCACCAATGAATAGGGCTGAAAACTGTTTCAGTTGCTTAAAAATAATGGAGGAAAGATATTTCTTTCCCTTTATTTTAATAGCAGTAAAATTTAGACTGCTCCTTTGTAATATTTTCAGGATATAAAGTGTGACTGAGCGGCTATCTCAGAGTGATTGCTCTTGGTATGTTTGATCATGTGAAGATGTTGGTTTTTACTTTTCCAAGTAGCCACTCTCAGAACATGAATGCAACGGAGCATAATGGTGCACTGAAAACTATGCAAGCAATTAGGCAAAAATATTGAAAGAAAAGAATTCATTAATAAGTCTCTTGAGATTTAATGCCCATATGGGCCTGTAGACTTCTTTCAGAATAAATACTTTGATGAGATGGTGATGTTTGTTCCTTATTTTAATATCTTTATATTTAATCTTATCATTGAAATTCAATTCCTTTCTCCTGGGTTTGCAGGAGTTCTGATACCCTGTAAATTATGCAATCCACTGGGAACTTTCTTTACTTATACTTTTGCATATGGGTAGCTTGAGGGAGGATGTCTTTCCTTCTAAGCCATTGCCTTAAGTCTGGAGATCTATTCATTCAATTGAATATACCTGTGGAGTATTACTACCACAGGAGTATTACTACTGTCTATCTGTCTTTGTCTGCCTTTTGATCTTCACCTGAGTTGGGAAAGCTACTCCAGAAATGTCTTTGCTCCATGGATTTGGGGAGCAGACTACTGGTGACTGGGCAGTGTTGGATAAATGAGGAAAAACATGTTTTTGCAGCATCATGTCACAACAACAACAGTTCTAGTCACAGTTTAGAAATCCACTGTGGGGAGTACAGCTCATCCAGAGAAAAAACCCTGTGTCATGGCCTTTTATGATACTTCATGACAACAGTATAAGAAAGGAAGTATAGATGGATATAAATTCAGCACATCTGTGACTGATTATGATGGAAGTTGGCAAACAAAAAGGGTTGGAAGGAGGATTTGGGGAACTGTAGTTCACATGGAAATTACTCAGTAACTCGTGTTCTGTCTCATCAGACATCATATAGAAAGATGAAACCAATTGAACTGCAGGCTGCAAAACAGAAGGGATAAAAATAAACAATAAATGGAAAAAATAATATATGCAAATTAGATGTAAGTTCTCTGATCTATTAGATCTTTCTATCAGCAGTCATTGCTTTGCTTTCTTGCAGATTAGGAAAAATACATGTCCATGCAATAAAGGTCAGCCTTTCTCAATCAAATATAAATGTTAATTTTTAAAATGTGTATTTTCTGGTTGTCTCTTTGCCCTGTTCTATGCAGGGTAAATGTTTTTGTCTGTCTTGCTTCTATCTGTTTTTTTCTTCTTACTGTGGAGACAAATGCGAATGACATCTGCATTTTTGCTGAGTTATGAAAGTAAAAAAAACTTAATACAAAATGGTGATGGTAATGAAAGAATTGATGACATTTCAAGCTAACACTTTAGTAACATTTACTAGTGTTTTAACTTAAAAATGTATTGAATAAAGATTTTTCAGAATTGGGTCCAATCTCAAAAAGTCTGAGACTATTTATACTGATTTTAACTAAGTATAACTTACCTTAGTTTCTAGAGTAAATGACCAGAGACCAGTTCCTAGACAGCATTTCTCAAAGTGTGGCTTAGAGCTCTTTAGTGATCATAAATGAGTCATGAAAATCACACTACCTCAGTGCTGCTGAGCCCAGCTCAGTCCTCCAACACTGGCCTCAGCAATTTCAATTAGTTCTCACCCCTGGTCCCCAAATGAGCAGAGCTGCTGCCAGGAATAAAAGGTGTAGGTGATGCAGGGATTTTCAGAGTGGGAAAGAGGGAGAGGAAAAGCTGGTTATGGGAAGAGACTGGAGCCCTGACTGCTCACAGCAGTTCAAGAAATATTGCTGCAAAGAAAAGAAAATACTTTGTTTTTTGCTGCATTAGTGCAAGCATTGATTGAAAGTTTCCCACTTACAGCATCTGTACTGCAAGAAAGTGGAATAATAGTAGGAGCTGAGATCATAAATGATACAGAACAACAGCAGCCTAATTCAGCTCTGGAAAAATACTGCTATTGTGGTTTAACCCCAGTCAGCAACTCAGCCCCAGACAGCCACTGGTTCATTCTCCTCCCGTGGGGATGGTACAGATGATTGAAAGGTTAAAAGTAAGAGAATTTGTGGGTTGAGACCAAAACAGTTTAATAATTGAAATAAAATATATTAATAATTAATAATAAATATAAAAAAGTTGAAAACAAAAACAAAGGAGAGAAATAAAACCCAAGAAAAAGAAGTGATGCACTGTGCAATTGCTCACCACCAGTGGATTGATGCCCAGGCTGTTCCCAAGCAGCGACCCCTGGCCAGCTTTCCCCCTAATTTATAAGCTGAGCATTATGTCCTATGGTCTGGAATGACCCTTTTGCCAGCTGGGATCAACTGTCCTGGATGTGTCCCTTCCCACTCCATGTGCAGCCCAGGCCTGCTCACGAACAGGGCAGCATGAAAAGCTGAAAAGTCCTTGAGTTGGTGCAAACACTGCTCAGCAACAACCAAAACATCAGTGTATTTTTAACAGTATTCTCAACTTAAATCAAGCACAGTGCTATAGCAGGTACTGGGGAGGAAATTATTTCAGCTGAAAGCAGGACAACTGCCCAGTGTTATACTTTTCAAGCAGGTGGGGAAGCTAAGTAAAGTTTTGATACAAGATTAGAATCTCTGTGGCTGCATGCAGGTAAAGGTTGGATTCTGCAGCTCAAATCCACAGGCACTGAAGAATGACACTCTCACCTGAAGGTGCAGGAGGCAGACACTGAGTGTCAATGCTGACTGCCCACAGATCTTCAGCTCAGTTCAGGGTCTTGGTCCTGATCTTTGTGGGCTCCATTGCTCCCAGTCTTCACAGATTCTGGACTGTTTTCAGCCCCTTTGCAGAATGACATGACATTACAAAGCAAGGAAAGCGCAGCCATGACAAAAGAAGTCATATGAGAGCAGAGGTGAAATTCTCCCTGAAGCTCAGTTCCTCACAAACCTCTTTGCTTGAACTGCTCCGTGCATTTCATTAATGTGGCTTTCTCTAAAATAAATGCATTATAGCAGATAAATTAAAATGTGCTCAATCACTGCTACCTCTCCAAAAAAAAAAAAAAAGAAAAAATTGAAAAGAGACTGAGTAAACCAAGTATGATAGATTTCATTAGTGATACATGTCAGGGTGAAACTCTAATCTTATTGCAATGTTTTGCCATAGCAATTCACATGGAACAGAAACAATGTTTTCCAGCTGACTCTAGAATATAACTGCCTGAGTACACAATATTTACCTACCTAGATCTTCATTTTTCATATAAGAGACATAAAATTACCTCTGCTTCAGCCACTACCACCTCTAATATCTGCCCTATAAAATAAAAGTCCATATGTAATATAAATGAAGTATGAATGCTCTGCAGAACTTGTTACAGTACCCAAAGTATTCTGTGCCCTCATCCAAAGCCTTTGGAGACAGAGATCCAGCTAGACAGAGTTTCTATCACAGAAAAACATATACCTGAGGTTTTTCAGAGGTCCCCAAACCACTGAAATCAGGTCAGCAATGTGGAGCAGAAAAGCTTGGTAGAAATCTAAATCCAAACAAAAATATTTTCAGAATCAGAGCTCAGAAAAATTCTGGGGATAACTATAAAGAGAATATATGAACAATCTTTTATAGTTAGTTGTATTTTTTTTCCTTTCTACTTTACCTCAAAACTGACTCTCTGTAGGCTCCAGATAGCAGAAGCCTGCAGAGAAAGCGATCCCAGTTCCACCCCCACCCTCTCTAATCTACTTTTATTATAATTAAAGAATAAATCACACAAATTAAATTTTCACAAAAGCCTCTATTGTTTTACATTTACTTCCATTTTTATTCTGACATTGCAAAGGTGTTGTTTTCTTATTTATCATCAGAGATGTTGTTAAAATGTGGGAAGTGGCCGACAGGGGAAATGTATGAAGGAACAAAACCCAAATCTTTTGCCTGGCTGGTATTAGTGACTATGATCTGATAGCCTTCCTCTAATAAATCCATGAAAGAGAAGGCACAGTTTAGAAAAGTTTTCAATATCCTGCTCCGTGCTGCCTACAAAATCTTTGTGGACAATTGCAGTTAAAGCAATGATAACCATGGGGAGGGTGCAATTGGATAATTACAATCACTTGATGTTAGCAGGTTATAAACAGTGTTTCAACCTTCAATTTTAGAACCATTTCAACTAGAATATGAAAATATTTTAATTACAAACTGAGTTAAAAATCATCTCAAAAAGAATAAATGAAAATTTCAATTTGTTTTTGAGAAAAATATTTTTGGAGGGAACATTTCCAAAGGGTTGTTTGGATCAGACACTGAACTGAAAAGTCCATAAATAATACAATGTTGTTCTTTGTGCTGTAACATTGAAATTATTACTAATTCCATTTCATATAATATGCTTTGCATAACTAGCAGTTATTTCAGACAATGTTTTTCTCTTACTTGCTTTCACAATACTGGAGACGTGATCCTTGCCCATGCCTGGCTGTGATTACATTTTAGAAATAATTAATTTCACAGGAAGAAATGGAGTCTTGAGTTCCTAACTGCAGTTCACAGCCATTGTAAAGATTCTCTGAGATATAACGTTTTACTGTGGGAGGAAATGTTTACCTGCTGGAATGGCCATTTCCAATCAACAAACCACTCCCTTTTGCATATTTTCTGTAAAAGAGGAGAAAGAAAAAAACTCTGAGAGTTTGCACACAGCATGTTCATGTCTGTTAGTACCTGTCAAAAGACTCCTCTCAAATTAAATAACTAAGACCCACTGACTGCAGTCTGTTGATGTTACAGCATTCCCAGTCCCACCTCACAGTTGCAGATTAGTTTGTTTTGAGAAACATGGAAACTTTCTAATTTGCCTTCTCTCAGACACAACTACAACATGCATGAAACAGAGGAGACGAATTTGTCAGCATTATTACAGTAGCAAGATAAGAGATCCTTAGAAGTGACTTTTCTTTCTCAGGTGTATAAATATTAAAGCGTGATTGAGGCTGAAATTACCTCTGAAGGTCATCTTGTTCAATTGCCTTTTACAATAGGTAAAAATAACTCTGTTGCATTTGAAGGGAACAGATTCTTTCTATACTCTGATCTGAGATGTTATGAATGTTTATATATTGTCAGATTTATATTCAGGAGACAATTTTTTTTTTTTTTAAATCTAACCGCAGAACTTGGGTCTTCAGAGACTCAATTCAAAGTTTCTAATTAGCTCTTTTACCTATATATCCACTTTCTGCATATTACCATGAAATAGAAATTGGCCATGAGGGAGAAGGCTGCTGATAAAGAACAGAACATTCAAAGATATGTGCTGAGATACCAACTGGCAACTAGGCAGAAGCTGAAAACACATAATTTGGAAGAATGCAGGGAAGGGCAAAGAGCAGCCCGGGCTAGTGGTTGTACATGAAGTGGTACAGGGGCATGAGGACTCCTGAGCTGATGAAACCAAGGTGCAGAGTATGCAGAGCAGGACAATTGAGGTGGCATTTTTGGATAAGTAGCTCTTAAACCTATGTTGATTTGCACACACACACTTGGCCACTGATCCACGACTTGGGATGTACTCTCAGAGCTCAGTGGTTTATTTTCCCTTTCTGTTTGACAGCCTTTGTGTTCGCCTTTGAAAAAGTATTTTTGCTGCCCAGTGAGACAGAAGCAAAGAGAGAGGGTTGTAAATAGGCTATCTGCACCACCATGACAATCTCCTTGGGAGACAGCACGGGGGTTCAGCCAGCGTGGCTCTGTCGTGCAGCCAAGCCACTTTTCAAGCAGCTTGTCCAGAACCAGAGGCTTTTCCAGCAGCCTGCATGCTGCAGAAGGACACATGATTATTCTGCTAGAGAGGGGGAACCTGCCGAGCCAGAACTCTGTCACTTTATTAAGTAAGAGTTTGTGAGGAAGTCGTGTGAATTAATCAGGGAGTCAGACAGCAACTTGACTAAATCACTGAGGAGGAGTCCTGCAGTAGTAATGAGTTATTGTGTCCCCTGCCTGGGGGAAAAGGAACACATGTGTCAGGAGCTATGCTCACTGTATAAAATGACCTGGACAAATTACTTGAGGATTTTTCCCAGAACTGGCGAAAAAAATTGTGTATAAGTCTTTTTTCCCCAGAGAACTATTGTCACATAACAATGCTTGGGTGTTTATTTCTCCCTCAGCTGAAAATCCAAGGATAAACCCAGGATATTTCAATTGCTTCTATCCATTATACAGAGAGCAACAGGATTAGGCAGAAAGGAATATATTGCCTTCTAAAAATCGTGGCTTTGATAGAGAAAACTGATTTGGAACTGTGAAAAGCTCAAGCTGTTTTGTTCTGCAAGTGGCAGACTTATGCTGCCAATGGAGATTGGACAAAGCCTGCCTGGAGACTCTGGCATGTAACAGGACAAATAGAAAAATGGATTTACTCAAGCTTGGGTATTTAATGGTTATTAATGGGGAATTTATGGTACAGCATGTTGCTTATTAAGATATGTACCATATTTTTGTATTGCACATCCACAACAGTGGTTCACTCAACACCCTTATATGCAGGAAGACCACAGTTAGATATTTAAAAGTGTAATATTCACAAAAGCACCCAAGGAGACCTTATAAAAAAGACATCAGCAGAAATAATTAGGAAATTTGAGTCAAAACCTTTAGAGGATTCGCCTAATTACTTTCACTTTTGTAAATATAAGTAGTCTAATTTTTAGGTACCTATATATGTTTGGTTCAAGATAATTAGCACTGTGCAGACCACCCCAGAAGACAAAATGGGAGTGGGGAGGGATGAAATAAGGATTGTCATCACATAAAGCACAATCATATAACACTCATTTATTGTCACATTAATGTAACAACCAAGCCTCCCCACCTTCCACTGAGGCTGCATCAGTCAGTGCTGTGAACCACAAGCTGCACTACCAGAGGTGTCACCATTTTACGAGGGTGAAAAACACAGAGGAAAAGTTATATGACTTGTAGTAAAGTGAGAAGGCTCACTTTGCAAGATGTAGAGATATATAAACACTGATAAAAGTCAGGCATATTCTGATCTACCACTTTTGAGTATTTACAAGGAAGAGACTGTTACAAGAGTTCTCCCTAAAATAAACAGTATACAGATTGCTATCTCTGACACAAACATCTAAATCTGCATTTAACGAGAACAAAATACATTGGGGAAACAAAAAAAAACCAATCAAAAGATACTCAAGAGTACTTGCTTCTTGATTGTTCCACAGAATCTCAGATTTATCTTCAATTATTGCACAACTACCAGCAGTTCTAAGGGTGAATCATTGTCTCTATAAAACCTAAGGAATTTGAGAATACTGCTGCATATATTCATCAGATATGGGGAACTAGAGCTACAACTTTAACCTATAAGAACTTCAGGGAGAACTGAAGCTTTATTTCTGTTTTGTTATAGATGTCACCACATAAGCAATTCCAGAGGAGAACCTTCCAGTAATCTTCCTGAGAGAATTAGAAAGTTTATGAAAACTATAATCTTGTGCTTCTCTATTAGTGATAAAGAGTGGAGTACAGGGCTTTGGGGATTTTTAAATCTTTGTGCGTCTCATAATTTTTTCTTGTTTGTCCCATCTGCAATATGCTCCTCACAACATCTCTGAGTATGTTCCTGTGAAAGAGATGGTTTTAACCCCATCTGGCAAACATGACACTGAGACACAGTGGCACTTGCTTGTGTTTCATAGCAACTGCCCAGAATGACAGGTTAAAAAGAGAGTCTGTAGCAGGGAGTGGGGCTGGCCTGTTCTCCTAAAATTCACAGGGGGGTTAACCAGATCCAGGCAGACACCTAGAAGGACATAAAGTAGCTCCAGTGACTATTTCTACAAGAAGAGGATTGTTATTAATTAGGCTAGTTTAATCTCCCAGGCTCTGGTTCAAGACCCTGGTCCACAAAGTATCCAGCTGTGTTCCCAAGATAATCCATATTTCACACCGAATGTAGCATACTAGTTCATCAAGCTGAATTAGGTCCTGCCACATTCTCTGGTGCTTTGACTTCCTTTAAACCTTATTCTGTATTAGCTGACTCATTGCAGCACACAGTTTCAGCTAAAAGACAGAGCTTGAGCAAATCTATAGTTAAAATAGCATTGTGATCTTCATTTGTGTGGGGTAGCAGTTCTCTCCCTTAACACAGGAGATAAACTGCTGCTTGAGGAATGTGGCAGCCTTTAACAGTTATTTGCCTTCCTGGACTTCCAGCAAAATTTCAAGAAAGAAACAACCATCACCCATCACCAATCCCTTTTTCCCACTGAAATCTCTTCCCTCAGAATGCGTCCCCCAATTCTCGTTAGGGGGTTATTGTCTGTACTCAAGGGTTGAAAAAGGCAAATACAAACCCCCATTGCTAGGCTAAGAAAGTATTCCCTTCCTGAGTGTAAAAATGTTAAGGGGATAAAATAAAAGGCAGTGCTAATGGCTGATTGAAACCCAAAAGCCCAGAGACATTTGCATTCAGTACATTCACCCAAGGAAGCTTCTCTGCTGAAGGAGGGGAGATGACGCAGTTTTAGGCAACAAACATGATGCTTAACATCAACTGACTGAGTCAAGTGCAAAAAAACAACTCTAGCTTGCTTTCCTGATTTTTAACAGCCCTTTATTTTTACCTGGTGGCACTGTTTGTTCTTTAATGTAATCTTCCTCTGAATGGTTGTGGTTTCTACAACAGGAATGTAACAACACACAGGGAGCTCCCTCCTTAGAATCAGCCTGACCTGAGTGGAAGCCAGAAAGATTACTGGGTTATAATAATCCTGTGAAAATTTTTATTGTTTGTTTTTTTTTTTTTTTCCACATGAAAATCAAGGTGGTTTAGCAGGTCTGGCACTGCACATCATGCCTTCTCAGTCCTGGCCTCAAAGAATTCATCAGCTACCTAACCTTTGGTATGGACCGTGAAGAAGGGTGTACAGAGTCTGCACTCAGTTTATTTTATCATTGCCACCATTCAGATTTATCCCCCATCTCCCAGCGAGTAACATGCTTGCAGGGGTCTGGCAAGCAGGGCAGACAGAGGGCTGATCTGAATTCAGACTTCTATTTTTGGCATTCTACCTTGATAGCTGGTGTATTTCTTCATTACTACTCCATATGTAACCTTCAAGTGATAAGTGCAGGAAATAACCCCAATAAGAGTAATGGAAAAACAGGTTTCCTTTGCAGACAGTGATAAAAAAAAGTCTAATTTCCATTCCAGCTGGCACACAGACAGCCCAGGCCAGGTTTATCTGACAGTGCATCTGAGCTATGTTCTTCCACATCATTTGCCACTCTGAATTTTAACCAAGGAAAGTGTATTGACAAGGGAATTTGTTAAGAACTTTTCTTTATCTTGTCTATGCTATTGCCACATCTTCAACTTCATTGAAAATGATAGGCAGTATAGCAAAGCTGAAAAATATAATTTACCTTTATTTCCACGAGCTTTGAGCCAGGGCTTCCCAGATGCTCCCAAAGGTCACACACAGCCTGCAAAAGAGTTGCAAAAGAAGCCCTTGCTTGAGATGTTGCATTTGATTTAGGCAATGCATTGAAGATCGATTTTGTTATATAGCATTCCTAACCTGATTACTCATGTTTAAGCAACTGTTTGTGAACTGAACTTGGAAGCCTCTGCTCAAGATTTTCTAAATCTCAACTCTGATTTAAAAGAAAATTATCAGTGTTCAATTCTGTTAAAAGGTAACATTTTGAGGAAATTTTGAGCAAAACACTCTGAGGGCTTTGATTTATGAAAGAGTGTAAACCCCATATATTCTGGTGTCCATTTCAATAAATGAGTACCTCTTACTGTATAGAACCTGGCATTACCATTACAGTGCTTGTTATGATTACAAAGATAAAAATCCCCCTCCAATAGCATTAGTGAGAGGGTAAGACTGATGGATCCTGGGGTCACGTTTTAAAGCTAAGAAAGAGTGATTTCTGTGAATATTTATGAGGAAAACTACATAGAATTGATATTGGAAAGGAGTCCAGTAGTGTATATGCTGCATTAATTAAAACGATACTTTCCAAAACTTTTTGTTACACACACTACTCACCTTTTGATCAAACCTTAAAAAATTAATAGTACCATATTGAAACATAGAAAAAAATAAAATACCACATAGACTTAAATTTGTAATGGGGGAAAGAGAAAGTTGAAGGGAATAGACAGCAACAAGGAAAGCATATCCAGACCAGGAACTGCAGTTTTTACATTACATTATAATTTTATCTAAAATTTGTTTTAATCCTTGTGTAATCCCCAGCCCAGGTGAAGAACTGCATGTTGAGAGCAGGATTATTGCTGCACAAGTATTTTTGCTAAGAGTTTCACCTTGGAGGAAGTGAGTCCTGGCAGAGCCAATAAATTTTAAAATTTTGACAGTGTGGTGGAAAATTTTAAAATGCGAAGCTGCCATCAAACCTTGGCACAAACTGTGCCTTCAGTCACAGGTATTCCTTTCAGAAAAACTCGTGGCTTGGGCAAATCAAATAAGATCAAGCAGTACTCTGATAATACAAAAATCCCCAAGCTGGTCTAGGAACTGCCTGTTTGTTTCCTTGTACATTAGAACAAACCATATTTGTTCTTTCCCACCTCTCCCCCAAGATTCCCAGGTAAGTTTGCTTAACTTCTTAGTCTTGTTGTTTCTTTTTCTGGTTGCCGTGAAGGAATTTCAGCTTGCAGCACGAAACCAGCCCGGTTTGTTCCTCCTCACAGCACTTGCCAAGAGCAGTGCTTTGACTTTGCAGGAGGGAAAATGGATTTTTTAGACACCTCACTGATAACCCCCAACATCCTGCAGCCCAGCATGTACGGGCAGGGAAAGTCCTACAGATCCTGCACAAAGCACTGACTCCAGGGCTGCAGAGCAACAGCTGAATTTCTGTACAATTTCTGACACCAAAGATCTGCCCATGCTGTGCTGTAGGAGTTCTATTGTCCTTTTAGCTGACAGGAGGACTCCAGATGCTTTCACATCATCTTTGAATACTGAGTTTGAACAACCTGGGTATAATCACCGGGAGCTTTTTCTCTGAGAGATTAAATATGTAATATTTTATAACCCAGTTTAAACGTGTCCCATGCAAAATTCAGGATTGGATTTTCAATACGTAATTTTCTTTTAATTTTTAAATGAGCTCTTGCAATGCTTTTTATTTTATTACCTGTACCTATGGAATGATGAGCAAATCAAAAATATTAAAATCAACAGATAATTTGATATTTAATCATTAATTTAGTCTTGTAAAATGAAATTTTAATCAATAATAAATTTAGATTTAATCAGAACTGTATCTGTCACTATATCATTAGATTGCTGAGTTGTCAAATAACTGAAATCCATTACCCTTACATAAACTTCTAGTTTCCAAGGCAATTTAGTCTCTAAGCTCTGAAGAGCTGCCAGTTAAATAACTATGGTTTCTTTTAAGCATAAGGTAGAGAAAACTAAAATCCAAAATAAAGGGAAAAAAGAGAATTATAGAACAGTAACAAAATGAAATTACATCAAAACATTTTTAATATAAACATAAATTCTCTACAAAAATAATAAAAAATGATTATTTGGAAGAAATCTTAAATTATATTAGTAAACACTACTGATTAAGACACTTAAATCCAATGCTTTTTATCATTAATTAATGGAGTCCATTAAATGAGTCTCCAGATAATTTATTTCATTTTTTGCAAATCTACTCACATCAAGGTTTAGAAATAATGCAAAAAGAAGCCTACATGAAAAGAAAATTAAAATTATAACTGATTTGGTGGGAAGGGAAATGGACAACCATCATTTGCTCTTAAAGGAAATCTATGCCATTGACCCAGCTTTTAGAGCAAGGCAAAAAGAGTAAAACTATATAGATTATAGATCTGCAAATGGAGGGCTCGTTTTAAACTGCATTGACTTTCAACTTGTGGAATAGGTTGTGAATAAACCCAAACAAACAACCTCCCTCCAAATAAAGTTATGTGTGGCTTTTATTTATTGAGGTTTTTTGTTCCACATTATAAAGAAAAATAAAACCCAAACAAACCCCAAACCAAATACCTCCTGTTAAAATACCCAAACAACCAAACAAAAAAAACCACCAGAAAACCCAGGAAAAAGGGGTAAATATTCCTGTTTCTTTTTTTCTCATTCCAGTGCAAGGGAAACTACCATCTACTTACTATTACTCTTTTGCTGGACTTTTCCAAATTTTCTATTTTTAGAATTTCTATTTTTAGAATTTCTATTCCCTCTGCTCTCTAACATCTTTTCTTTCTTCGAATCTGAATCTGGGATGCTTTGCAAGATGCTTGATTATGAGAGAATATTACAAGGAATACGAAACCATATTTTTGTGTGTGCATATATCAACTCCTCTGACTGTGGGAGAGTCTCAGGAAACTGCAGCTTACTGGGATTCTTCCCTCCAAGGGTGAATACAGACCATGCCATGGTTCAAGAGAGCTTAAGGCAACAGTGTGTCTACAAAAAAAAAAAAATAGAGATTTAGTTAATTTGGAAGTTTGGGTCACAAAAATTTGTCTCTTCCATAACAGATCTTAATGTCACTGTTCCTCACCAGTGAGTTTATTAGTCAGTATGGATTGTTGTTGTTGTATCCATCTGTTCTTCTCTCTCATCCTCTTATCCAGTCCAGTGCTGTCTTTGCCTTTTTTGACTGCAGGTGGCTGTTAAAATTCTGCCCTAACTGCTTCTTGTCAAGGGATTTGGTGGCTTGGGGGTTTCTGAAGGGGGGGAAAGGCATGTATTCTTGCTGTGCTGCTGCTGTGCCCCTCACTTCTTCTGTTCATCCCATCCACAATTCAGACAGCTGAAACTCAGAAAAGATCCAGTGTAAGAGAATTGGAGCCAGGAGGTGGCTGTGTTGTGCAGACACTGATGTGAGCACTGCTGGGCAAAAGTCTGGGGGACTGGCTACTGGGATTACCTTTTTCCCCCAAAATGAAGTAATTGGTAAGCAGGATTCCAGTAGGTTGTTACTTGGCCTGCTGTATCCACCCCCTTCTGTGTCATGGGCTTTCAGACAGACCAAGAGTTATTCATGTGGCAAACATCTGGATTTACATAGCAGCCAGGAGGGTTAATCAGTTCTGGCACAGAGAAGGGACGTGCAGAATAAAGCCAACAATCCTAAATCAGAACCTGGTCAGGAGCAGTCCAGTACTACTACACTGTCCATCCAGCTGGAAAAGTAGAATTCAGGAAGAGGATTACAAAGAATTACAAAGATTTCAGAGGAAGGATTATTTTGGCTGCTCGGTGGCACATGGACAATATCTAGCACCTTCACAGAAGCTTATTGTCTAAAACCATAATAATGTGTGTTCTGTTCCTAGGGTTGATTTATCAGGAAGGCAATGAAATCAATCAACATAAACTCCAAAACAGAAGAGCTACATCTGACAGGGCTTACAGGAAAGCAAACAAGAAGCTTACAGCAGTGCTAACGCACCCTTACATATTAACACTTACATATGGGCCAGCAGAAATTGTTTGTCACCATCCAGAGGCAGGAACAACAAATTGTACTCAAGCCTGTGGGAAACCATAGTTAGAATTCATCTAACACAAGCAATGGTTAGATCAAAGAAACTTTTAATCTAGGACTAAAAGGGAGGTAAAACTGCAAGAGAACTCAGATTCTGCTAGGTTTTCATATATTGTTGTGCATTTATTTGCTCATTTAGATACACAGGGAATCAGTAAGAAAATAGATTTTCCACAAAGGTGTTTAGTAAAGAAGAGGGATGAACTCTTTGCAAGCATGTGACATCATCCCTTTCCCCATGATACATGCCAGGCTCAGGAGAATATTCTTAAAATGTCTGTAAACATATGTCACAATCTTGCTTCTTTCAGGATACAGAACTGTTTTCTGGGTATTTAATTTGCTTTTGGTTTTACTGGAGGAACCAGAGATTGGCAAAATGTGTTGTACAAAAGATGGAATAACCACAAATTGCCATTTGAGAGTCAAAATCTTATGAAGGCAAGTGAGCTACCTGAAGGCACATGACTGCAGGATTTGATTTCATTGGGAATCCAATATTTGCATCTGCCTGTGAGAGGGGTAGGGTTAGGGTAGAAAGTAGAAGTGATAAGCCAAACATATCTTTTCCCATACTAGATGTTGATTAGATGAAGAATGTCTGTTGAGGTTGCATAAACAACAGTTGTTTCTGGCTTTTGTTCCCTGAAGCTGGAAAAAGTTGATAGCTAAACAGTAACAACATGTTATGAACCATTTCTGTAGTTTTAGTAATGTCTTCGTTTGACTTTAGCTCTAAAAATATTAATATAAAATGCTGAAAGAGCTAATGAGACAGTGGTACTTCAATGTTTCTCTCACTGATGTCACAGAAGGGTTTATTGAGTCTATTTAACTTCTAATTGGCTCACATTATTAAATTACCATCATTCAGGTTAGAAATCAGTTTAAATGATCAATCAACAAAAAATAAGGTCAAGATTATTAGTGACAGAGTGGATAGGCAGATAAATAGATCAATAGAAAGAAATAAAGATAGATCAAGCAGAAGTTTAGACCAAACGGAAAAAGTAGGTCGACCTTTTCCTCTTTCTTAATTACATACCCACTGGCTTTTTCTGTGGGGACTTGAAATCTTGAAGTCTATTTCTTCACTGCATAATTAGAATTCTCAGATCTGACTGATCATGTCAAATTTTGAAGCAGAACAAATAGTGAAAACTGGGCACACTGAGATGTTGAGCCATCAAATTCCATTAGTAAAGTCACGGCTTAATAGAATCCTCTACTAATTCCACCAAGTTAAGATATGGAGAACACTGAAATACTTAAAAAAAAAAACAGCTCCACATTAATTAAACAAACTTGTGATAAATCAGTCTAGACTGGTGCATAACCCTAAATTTGAACTGTTAGATTAGCATGGTTATAAACTGACTGCACTTTTTTTTCTAATATATCTCAATCACTAATTACTGAAAGCACACTCCTAATTTAACTAATATCCCCAAATCAAGGATTTTTTTACTTGACTTTGTTCTATCACACCATTGACTCAGGAACATTGTATAATATCTAGTAAGCTTCCCATTTTCACAAAGTATGTCTGATCTTTTCTCAGCCACATCCAGAACATTTTATATTTTCTCCTCATTAGCCCAGAATAGGCTGCATTCTTCTTAATGATCACTAGGGATCACTCAGATTTCTACACAAACTAGGACAAGCTATTTCACTGTTTTGCACCTTGGCTTTCCTATCTGAAAATGAGGATGTTGATTTTTGCCCTCTTTCCTTTAAAAGAATTGAGAGATGTGTGCTAAATACTGCTTAATGTTAAACAGAACAATCATTTTATTTTCTGTTTTCCTATCAAAATAGCACCTCAGGTTTGCTGCTAAAAATTTTAAAAGTTATATGCCAGTTTTCTGTTTTAGGAAGAGTCTGACCGTACTGCTAACTACTCAGATTAACACCTGTGTCCTGAATTATGACTATATCATTTCTTGCAGGGTTTCCCAAAGCTCCTTCCAAGGGATAGCTGGGCACAGAGACACCTCTATGTCTCTTTATACGCTTCCAGAGGTACCCACAGCTACAGCCTGAAAGGTGGGCAACCTTCTACATCCTAACCTGTCTCCTTCCTTACCAATCCTGCCTCCTGGCCACTGTGTCAGCCTTTGCGTCGTTGGAAGAAGATGGACAGCAAAAAAAGGTTGTATTCATCAGTGATATCAGCCTTCAGATGCTATGTGGATAAATAAGTCCTGCCATGATGATCCAGAAGAATAGTTTCTTGGGATAAGCTACCAGATGACTCATTCACTACACAGTGAAACTTGAGGAAGACAAGCAAGACAGTTTCTCCCAGTAGCAGAGGATCAGACTTCATAAATGAGGAGTTTCCATGAAAACTGAGCACTCATCCATAATTTTATAACATAGAAAACACATAAACATATAAAACTCTTCCATGTGTATTTGCCAGTAATATGGGACTCACCTTTCTCAAAAGGGCAAGAAGATCTTTGCTCATGAGCCTGCAGGGCTCACTGACAGAGCTCTGCACTAAGACAGGACAGGGGTAGTGGTTTTAAAGGAAAAGAGGGTTCATTTAGATCAGATATATAGAAGAAGTCTTTTACAATAAGGGGAGTAAAACACCAACACAGGTTACCCAGAATGGTGGTGGATGCCCAGTCCCTGGAAACATTCAAGGCCAGGTTGGATGGGGGGCACTGAGCAACCTGATCTAGTTGAAGATTTCTCTGTTCAGTGCAGGGGGCTTGGTCCAGAAGACCTTTAAAGGTACCTTCCAACACCAAGTGTACTATGATTCTATGAAAGTTTCTGGATATATTCTTTACTCTCTTTTTTTGTCTTTTAAACAATTTCCTTTCCTTTTCCTTTATTTTTCCTGCTATATTTCACTATCCTCGCTACTATGCACTTGCCCACAGTAGCAGTTGCTCTGCATTAGAGCTGATTAAAAGCATAAAGAAATGTATTGAAGAAAGAATTTACTATAGTCACTCCTGAAACGTTTGCACGGCCATTTCATGCTTTCAGAAAGTTCAAAATAGTGAGGAAAAACACAAATGGAAAAAAGTTAGGAAGAACTGAAGAGATTCTTCCTGACAGTCAGTAAAAACGTACATTTCCAAATATTTCTGCATTACATTTTCAACTCCCATTTTCCCCCCAAGTCTCAGATGCCCACCTCTCAGACCAAGGTAGTTTCTCTTGTTTCTATTCACTTTTCCATGGTGCAGACTGCTTGGCTTTTTAAGTCTGGAGAATTCTTCTACCTACAAACAAAAATCAATGCATATCCTCCTTAGAGCAGAAAAGGGCCGCAACGGTCCTTCAGCAGTCTTCTGATGATGTGTATTATTTTAGGTGCCTGGTCTGTGATTCTGAATAGGGCAGAACAGAGGAGATGTCTTTCTCTAGACACACTCCTCATCAGCCTTTTTGAACTCCCACCGGAAAGTTGCTGTTTATTCTCTTCTCACACCCACTCAGCCTCACTGCACCTCAGCAGCTGCCGTAAAATTCTCCCCCTGATGCTGATGCACAACTCACATCTGCATTAATCAGAACATACATGGAGAAGCAGTGAGAGGGAAAATATACCCTCGTGAATTTGGGAGCTCTGAGAGCATCTAAGAATATGTGTTATCCTTTCCTTGAGTGTACTATTAAAAATAAAATAAAGCATCTCAAGCGCACAGGATTCGGTTCAAGATACACAGACATCTGAACTAAGGAGGGTTCAATTTTTCCTTGTTTCTCTGGTGTTGTTCAAGTCTTTCTAAAAACAAGCAAACAATAAACAACTGCAAGGCACTCTGGAGAATATTTCAGCCCAGCTGTGCTAAAGTAAAATGTGAAATACTGCATACAATGACACTGAAACTTTGCTCAAATTGTCATAAGTCTCGCTTGTCACATGCATTTACATTAGCTGCTGAATACTGAACTGACTCCACAACGTTTAAGCAAATTACAAACCAAATAAGGAGAAAAAAAAGAAAATAAAATTACTTTTCTTCCATAAATTGCTGTTATATACTACAGAGGTTACAAGAAAAAAGTGACAAAGAAATGACAGTACATATTTTCTCGGTTTTGAGAAAAAGCTATCTTTAGGGGAAAATAAAAGGAAACAAAGAAAGATAGATGCATTAAAAATAAAAATATTAAGCTGAGAAAATTAGGCAAATTGAGCCACTATCACAGAGCAGATGAGCTTATGGTGTTTTAAAGAGAGAGTTATATTTTCAGTAGCAGATATACTAATATCTTTCTCACAGATATTTATTCAGTGATTGGAGGCTCAGCAGAAAAGAAATTCCTAATTTTCCACAGTCAAAGATATTCAGTAGCTTGTCCCTGGATGCCCAGGGAATATGAGCCCAAGTCTTCCCCTCTCTGTGCATCTCATAGCCAATGTTATTATTATAAGAAACAATACTGTAGAAATGCAAACTCACAGCATCCAGTTATGTCAGCTAGTCTCTGAAAATAAAATGTTAAAAAAAAAAAAGCAGAGAGAGAAGAAGGAAAAAAAAGAAAATTTGAACAGAAATATGAGAAATATGTTCTGGAAAACCACGGACAGTTTGGTTTATTGAAGTTCAGAAAGGACAAAAGATGAGAACTGGAAGAAAAAGGGAACTCAATTCATCACATAAGGCAAATGACCTACTGTAATAAAGTTATATCTGTCATCTCTTAGGTGGCTTCTTGAATGTAAATACAGGAGTTGTGCTCATGGTCATCTTCATCACTGTTCCGAGGACACTGATAGATTACAGAACTGACAAGGTCTCTCTAGGACTTCGACATGTTTGAAGTATTTCTCCTCTATCTGTGAATAAATCAGAGGAAAAATTTCAGTGGAAGGCAGGTGTGTCCTTCCCAAGTCCCTTTTGTGCTGCTCTCTGCATGCAGGTGATTTGTAGTCCCCTCACCAGCTTGATTGAAACATGAGACAACTCCAGACATGGGCTAAAACAAATGCTTGCCATGTGGATATTTTCAACAGCAGGTGATTTTTTTTCCATGTGGTTTAAAGTGTACAACATCTTGAAGAGAAAAGATCTTAAAGAAGAATAATACAAAAGTCACCATACTTAAAGGCAAATTATGTTTTCAATATTTTTGGAAGTTTTCATGTATTTAATTTGCTATACTGCTTTAAGTTCTTTTCAAACGTTCCCTCTAGGAATAGTTAAAGACTGTAAATGTTCCCGAATCACAGAAAAATTACAGGAGACATTAACACCATGTCTGCACTTAGCATTAGAATGGTAATTTGTAAGGAATGATTAATATCCAGAAATGAATGACAAATAAAACTCACACCAGCCTGAAGCCAGATATTTTAAAAAAGATGAAGCAGTTGCAAAAAGTATGACTGCAATTTAAAAAGGAGTAGCAGTGAATGTCAGAGTGGAGAGAGAGGAGGAAAGAGGAAGAAAAATAACAGTTCTGAAGATTATTAAGAGCAATCACTTTACATTGCAGGTGTACATCACTGTAGTACACATAATGTATTGTAGTACCTGGGTTAATGGTTGGGTTAGATGGTCTCAGAGGTCTTCCCCAGCTAAATGATTCTATGATTCTATGACTTATCTGGGTACACAAAAATGGTGGATAATCAGTAAACAAGTGAATAAAGTGAAGGAGTTAATGGATATGAAAATCAACACATATTCAAGTAGAGTTGTAGTTGTTTTCCCGAGTCCTAAATACATAATAACACTTTACACCAAGGATCTTTACAAGTGTTAAGGAAAATCCCATTTAGGTATCATACATAGAGAAAAGCTGAGACACATGGCTATCAATCTGAAATCAAATTCTGCCCGTGGTTGTGCTGGGAGACACTGCAAAAGGCAGAACTAATATACAGTTCTGTGAATTCTTTTTCCACCAGACCCTTCCTGCTTGGAAGTGTAGTGTATAGTGACTTGAAATGTTCCCAGACTCATTGACTTTTAACAGCTCTAAACAAATACCCTTTAATAATGTCCTCAGTTCTTTCTGCTCTACTTTCTATCTCACAATCTTAGATGAAGAATTTCTAAATTCATTTTTTATGAATTTTTAAGTGTTCACAGTTTGTCACCATCTTCTGCCTTTCCTTAATTTGCTTTACATCCCTCCCTGCTCGTGTTCTGACTACAAGATTGCCTTGCTCAGTTTCTATTTGCCTTTTGATCCAATAGATCAAAATCCCTTAAACATGACACATTTTTCCTCATATTCTACACTTTTAAACATTATATTAAAGTTTTTCATCTATTTTCTTCTTAAAAATCAGATAGGTTGGTAAAGTAGAAAACAAATAAAACTGTATTTTCTTTTTCCTCCTGTTTTTCTTGTGTCTCTATCTTATTTATCAGTAATTGATAGAAAGACAAAAAGATGGTTATACCTGAAGAAATTTGTAAAGGAAATGCAATGTTTAACACTCCATGGAATTAAGTCACTATTAATGGATGGAGATGAAATGAGAACAGTCCTTGGAGCAGTCAGTCTAGAGGAGCTCACATGCATAATTTTTATCAATACTGCAATATCTTTTACATTGTTCTCAGCTTTTTAAAGATATGATCTTTTGACATGTTCTACTTGTTTTCAGGTCTGCAGGTATTTACATCCTTCAAGATAGAAGCAAACAAAATAAAGCTCTAAACTTCCATTTCAAATATACCTTTACAAAAGCTTCCTAATGATCTGGGAAGAAACCTTTTTCCAAAAGGAAACATTTTATGTGCGCCAGTCCTGACCACTCTCTGCCCCAGCAGTGTCAGAAAAGACATCTATCACTCACCATGGGAAACTACAAACAAATACATAAGGAAATTCACCTATTTATTTACACTTAAAAAAAAAAAATCTTTTAATTTACACATGGAAAAAGTCTTAAGTCGACAGATCGGATTCCTTTTCACTTTCAAGACCCTGAGCTAATCCTCTCAACGAGGAGTAAAAGAGGAATTAGCATCAAAGCAACTTTCCGCAATAAGTAGGGTGAGTTTTTTTCTTGACAGATTTGGATGTCTTATAATATTCTGTAATGCAGGACACTGTAGTAAGACACAGATTTTTCTAACTTGGCAAATTAGAGATGAACCAGATTTGTAGGCCTACTATTTATTTATTATTATGCTTACTTTGTTATTCTACATTTTGTACTGATAGGAACACTGACAACTGCCTGTATAGAGTAAAATGTGTGGAGCACATGCACAGTACTATCAATTCTGTAATAATAGTAAAATCACAAAAAATAGGTCTTCCTCTCTACATTCATTCTCTTGAGACTCTTAATAAATACAAAATCTTGGGTCACTACAAGAAATGCAGTAAATATAAATCAAAGGTGTGCTATTAAAATTGACTGGGTAACATGCAGAAGAAATGATCATTTTATATAAGTTGATAAGGAGTATTTTAAAGAAAGAATACGGCAAAACCCCCTCAGAATTCAGACTCTAGCTTCAAAAAGGAAGCTCTACCACTTCCCCATAGATAGTAAAACTGGCCAAAAAGAAGTTGCAATAGGCAGATTAAAGAAGGATTTGCACATTTTCCTAAAAAACGGATGGAAGATTTTTAGTTCTCTTCCCTAGTTGTTTGTGAAATACTATGAAATTGTCTGACAAGATTCCTTTATTTTATAAATAACTTTATTCTTCTGTCTATTTCCCGACCTTTTGCTTACCTGTCTCAAATTTTTCAATTGTATTAATTAAGCTTGACATCTTAAACTGGTGTGTTTTTTCTTCCAAAGTAGACATTTCACTGTCTTGTAGGAGGGATTAGAAAGGATTTCCAAAGTACCTGGAAAACATCCAGGTACTATGTGACCTCTTTTCATTGGTGATCATGATAGAGAGAAAAGTTAGAGCAAAGTTAGAGCAAAATTGAATGACCTGACCAAAGAAATCCCATTTCTGACAGGCTGAACCAAAAGCAACTGCAGCCAAACTCTGAGCTGAACGTGAAGTGCAGTGGAATAAAGGACATCTACATCTGCCTTTGTGGAGAAAAACAAGGAGAAAAATGTTTATTCTACGTGCTCAAGGCATACAGAGGTTGCATTGTGAATGTCCAAGCAAGACAAGAATCCAGCTGGACTCCTGCTTAGTTGCCAGCTGGTACCAACAATTTTCATGTACTCAAGATTAATGGATCCAGTGGTTCATCTAAGGTTAGTTTCTGCGAAATGATCCAAGAGAATTTTTTCTCTTTATTTATATTTTTAATTTTACTTTCTTTCCTGATCTATTTTTCTTGCATCTTTCAGATTTTGCTGTGATGCTAATTAATCTTGTCATCAGCTCACATTCATGACACATCTTCGCAGACAAGTTATCCCAAGTTAGTTTTTAACATAATATTCATGCGTTCATAATTCAATATTCACGTATTCCAACAAAGTTTTAAGGAAGGTATAAGCAGTAAGAGGATTAGTGCTGAATATTCAGACATAGGGAAAAGAAGGACATCACTCTGTATGAAGAAACTCATCTGTAATTGTTTCCAGAACAAATCAGTGTTGAGATTTTGTTTGTGCTTGTGTGGTTTCGTGTTTAACTCTCTGAAGTCCATGAAAAACATATTGTTTCCAATAAGCTTTAGGTGTATGTAAAGCCTGTACATGGCATCCAGGATCACAAATGGCAGTGATAGTCTCTCTATGACTGAGTTGTCTGAGCCCAGTGACATCCAGCAGTAATTTCAAATGGCACAAACTGTAGTATTCTGGAGACTGCTGCAGGGGTTAAAGAGTCATATTTCTAAAACTCATTCTCTGCACTGAGAAAATTACAGGAGTTTATCCTGATAACATTCAGTAGGAACTCACTCCACAATGGCAGTGCATGTCTGCAAGGGCAATCTTTACAAGGAAGACATGAACTTCACCTACTTGAGTGGATTAAATCAGGGGCCACAGCTACTCCAAGGGACTCAAAACCATATCCTGTGAGTGTGGGGAGTCATTTGGTGATCACTCTCAAGACACCACCCAGAACCTGCAGAACATTTAGTTCAGAAGTCACTGCAAGAAAAAGAAGAAAAGAAGACTGACTGAACTTCCTTCCTTGATTTAGTGCAGGGTATTAGGCTATTGCTTTTGGATACAAATTTTGCCATCGTTCTATTTTAGTGCTGAGCCTTAGACTTTCAGGTATAGGTACTCTCAGTTAAAGTGAATTACCACTTTGATAATAAATCACGGTGATGAGAGACAGATTATGGGATAGAAGTGGCTAAACTTTGCTTTTTCCCCGTTTCAGATATATGAACAAGGATCCTGGTTAGCTGTAAATGTAATTTTTTTTCCGTAAAATGGAACTAAGTTCTATATCTGCCCAATGCAACTAAACCCAGGTGCCCCAAATAATTTGTCTTTGTGCTGGCTCTGAACTCACCAAAGATTTCAGAAAAAAAAAAAAAAAGATAAAGCACTAAAAAGAAATATAAAAAGAAATTTGAGATAGCATCAAATATGGCAGCAGCATTTATATTTGAAAGTAATCTGATAAGAGGAAAAAAGGGAAACACCTCTAGCAGCTGAATTAAAGCTCTGAGGAGTTAAGAAAATTAGAACAGAAAAAAGATGGCCCTTTTGAAGCTGAACCCAAAGCTGAGAGAAAATATCTAATCTGCAACACAGTCTGCTTAGTGTCCCATAACTCAGCACAGGATTTTTCAGCAATAAGTACAGACAGAAGCCAGTTAGGAATTGGAAGCATCAGTGAGAACATCACAAAGGGTAAAGGAAAAGCTCCAGATGACTTCATGAGACTGTGGATCAGGCAAAAGAGTCAGCAAAGGCTGGATGGTGGGAACAGGTTTTCCCTTGGCAATTCTGGGAAAAACTATTTTCCACAACAGATTTTTGGGAAATTGTATTATAAATCAAAAAATTTTTTAGACACATATTTTTCATGGTTGAATCTTTCTGACAATTTCAAATATATGTTGTTTTCATACAAAACTTCATTTCGTGAATGAAAAAATTTCATGATGAGAAAATCCTCCCCTCTTCTCCCAAAATTGTGGAAACAAAGATAAATTAAAATAGGTGATTTTAGTTCTGCAAGATATTTGATTCTCTCCACATGCAATAACAAGTCTTAATTCATATCCAATGTTCCTGATGTGATTTAAAAAAACCAACAAAACAGGGTTCCAAGTCTGTCATATCTGCCAGAGTCTTTCTAACAGTATTCATTATTTCTCAAACCAGTGCAAGAAACAGATAATACATGTTTTGTTCTTTTGACAACTATTAATTTCATTGAAAGCATAGATGTGTAGGCCTATGTAGACACAAGATTTAAACAAGCAGTGTTTAAAACAAATCTCATTTTAAAAAGCTTGATTGACATGAAAGTATGCCATGTGACTGTTTTGCAAATTATAACTTGTATCCACTAGAACAAAAAAGTAGAAAAAGTTTGCCTTTTCTTTTAGGCATGTCAGATCAGGCAAAAGAGTTTCCTGCTTGGAAGAGATTTGTTGTAGATGACAGAGGCAGGACAAATAGGCATTTGGAAAAAAAATTGAATGTAATATATCAGTTGTGAAATCCAGAATGCTTTTTGCTCTCCCTTGAAGGGTGACTGCACCTGTTCATCACACAGCTTCCAGTGAACGTAACAACAGTTCATGTTCTCTGGGGCAGGATCTGGAGAGTTCTGCACTAAAAATACCAAAGATCACCAGCTACATTCATGGGACCAACAAACTTCTCTAGGTGTGACAAGGAAGACACCCTCTGGTTGCAGACTGTGACCTGGGTGAAAGGTTTTTCACAGAATGTGGCTTTGCCACTAGTCTTCCAAAATTCTGCTGAGTTGGTACCTAAAATAATCCTGCAACATTGGTTGCAGATTTAAGCCCCTGAAGATGAAAAAGGAAAAGGTCACATAAAAAGCTTTACAAAGGAGTCAGGCACCCCAGATTTGAGCCTGGCCAAGAGAATCAGAGCAGGAACAGTTTTTTTCCCCTGGTATCGTACTCTTCCAGTAGAGAAGTTTGATTTTTCAGGCCACTCACCCCAAGTATCTGCCTCTTGCATATGGGATGAAACAAGAGCTGAAGTAAAGCAGTTCACAGCTACTCTCCCAGCCCCCAGACTGACAGTCTCTCCACTCAACATGTGCAGCTCTGACCTTTCCTTGCACTTCAGGGAAGGCAATCACCTCTGCTGCTTCCTAAAATGTCTCAGCATCTACCACAGCCAGTCTTGTGTCTTCTGTCTGCCAAGACATCTTTCTACTGAAGGATGTGAACCAGCAGCTTTTGTTTGTTAGAGTTTAAAATTAAAAATCATCATCCTACAGAACAGCTCAGCCTCTCTCACTCTTTGTGCATATGTTCTTTACCTTCAGGAAACCCAAGTAATTCAACTTAGCATTTGCAGTGAAAAAGGTTTAAGAGGACTACATTGTTTTTCATTCCTTGAGGGAACCTTCATTAATTTTTGTTTTAAGTAAAAAATTTCTAGAGATTTCTACAGTTCTTTAGAGCCACATGCAATATTTGGAACTATCATTTTCATCAAAATTAGATGCAGTGCCTGAATTTAAATATTCTTCCTGCTCAAATCTGGCAGTGACCAAAATCATGCTGTCAGACTCTCAGCCTTGTATTCAGAGAGAGCACCTAAAGCCAGCTCTGAGCAGGCTATGTGTTCATGCTTTGCCTGTAGTGGTCCCAAAAGCCCATTTCACTCATAGAATCATCAAAGTTCTCCCAGATAAGGTGCAACCATGAATTCAGCATCACCATATCCACCACTAAACCACATCTTCAAGTGCCACATCGACCTGGCTTTTCAACACTTCCAGGGATGGTGATTCCACCACTACCCTGGGCAGCCTGTTCCAATACTTGACCACACTTTCAGGCAAGAAATTTTCCCTAATCTCTGGTGTAAACCTCCCATGGTACAACTTCAGGCATTTCCTCTGATTCTGTCACTTGAGGCCAACCCCCACTTGGCTACAACCTCCTTTCAGGTAATTTTAAAGGGTGAAAAGGTCCTTTACACTTCCCAAGCTCAGAAATTGCCTTGATATTTACAATATTTAACATGTGCCCGTGACAGGGAACAGGGGGGGAGCAATTCCAGGCATTTTGACTCCTGCACCAGGTTTGTAAAAGAGATTTTTCCACATCACAACAGTTCCCAAAACAGGATTGAAAATCAACCCAATTATATCAGAAACCTGCCGTGAATCAGTCACACAAAATCAAGGATGTGCCTAATTAAAGACTTTTGCGTGCACTTTTTTCCCCCTGTCAGGCTCAATCATGAATGCCTTAACAACAAGTTATTTTTCTCCAGCTGGCATTAAAAAAGTGATTGTACTTAAAGAAGAAAAGAGAATAAAAAACCTTAGAGATTTACAAACCACACAGAGAAACATCACCAAGAAGGAGAGGAGAGTTCCACCATTTAAGCAGGTGATAGAGCAGGGCTTGTACTCAGCAAATGCAGCTGGAATATGGCACCAGAACCAAAGAAATAGAGCTCGTTTCAATTCATATTTTACATGGTTTTCTTGATTCTGTGTGTGCAAACTACTTAGTTATTAGCAGAAACTACTAGATTGCACAAGAAATGATCTCTCATATAACCAAATGAAAAAACTTCATTTGATTGTGTAGTTAAGTTTTCCACCTTGGAAAATTATGACTTTACTATCATGTTTCCATTTATTTCGCTTTCTTCATATTGAATTGATCTTCTAAGGCCTATTTCTCTTACAGCACAGAACAATACTATGAAATATTTAAAATCACATGTGCTATCCTAAGAATTGCTGAAATAAAAGGATTATTCCATGTGAGTGCAAGGCATGCCAGACTCAGCAAACTCACAAGTTTTTAAGTGAGCTTATGAAAATGTTTAGACACGATTATTGCTTTGCTTAAAAAAAAAAGTTAAACCTTCAATATTTAAGTATACATAGAAATACAAATCTATTTTAAAATTACCTATACTTTGATTACCTATACCAAAGATGATCGATCATAAATTATAAAATAATACAATTTTTTTTAGGATTTTAATAGACCCTTAAGCATTCAGACTAACCCAAGTCTAGAATTTATTCAGCAATGTTTTACTGTAGAGTGCTTCAATAAGATCTATTGCTTGCTGCAACTCAAGTTCCAGTCAACTGCAGACTCCTTTAAAATATTGCTCTTCATTGAAGGCAAGATCCTGGTATCCTAAATATTCATAGTTACAGGTGTCACTGTTCTCACAATAATTTCTTCACTTTCCAGCTTAGCCTGCTAAAACCTTTCTCAGATAGGCAATCCATGATGCTACAAAAAAATGCCTGTTTAAATGTTAATTTCTCCACATCTAATTTAGAGACAGTTACATCTCTGACTGCAGGGGTTTTTGGGTTTGTTTTTGGTTTTTTATACCAGCCATGCCATAAGCAGCTTTATTACTATGTGGATCTCTGACCATTACACTACAATCATTAAGCTGCTGCTAATTAGAGGACCATAGTTTATGTGTCAATGCAGCAGTGAATGATGAACACAAAGACAAATTCCATCACTCTTTTTTTGCCCAGTTTAATGATGGGTTGACTGTGTTTACCTGTATTCCTTTCCATACCACATCCAATCAAAGTTTTGACAAGGAAGTGCTTTGCAGATTGCCCTTACCTGGATATCTTTAAGTCAAATTACCTGGTTGTGTCTGTATTCTAAGGTATAAAAATGGCTTAACAGTCTGGTTTAAGCAGAGATAAAGGTAGATACTTCCTGTTGAAATTGGAGCAAGAATTGATCTTAGTAGTTTATCCAGTATTTGGCAGAACTCTAGTCTTACCTCTAAAGCTTAAGAATATTAGAATTATTAATGTTCTTCAGGATATTTTGGCTGATAATCTACAGATGGGGCTGGAGGCTTGCAGGGAACTGTCTCTGTAAATGTACTGGAGAACATCTTGCTTAAAATACTGCTTTTAATCCCCATTCTGCAAAATAAGCAACAGTGACCTTTTAAGCTTCCCCCCCCCCTTTTTTAAACTATCTAAGTTTCTAGAAGAAAAAAAGCAAAGCTTCTACACCTGTCACTCATCTGAGGCTCTTACCACTTTAACGTTCTGTGCAACAATTCTCACCCTGATTGTACTTTATTTTCTTCAGACCTTGAAACTTTCCATCCATTTTACATCCTCTCATCCCCAAACTGAATCCTCAAGCTCAGCTCCACGTCCTGTCCCCCCAGAGCCCTTTGTATCTCGTGGCTGAGTGAATTTTAAGCTGAATTTACTATGGCTGAAGCATGAGATTTCCCTCCTCAGACACTAAAGACTCTACCCAGAAAGAAATACCACCTCAGCTGTATTTAGATAACTAGAAAGGACCTAGCTTTGTACTTTTAGAATAACAAAACAGAAGCCAGCACATATCTACTTCTCCAAATTAAATGACACTGTTAAAGGCTTGAGTTCAAGATGTGCCTGAGTGAAGATGCATGAAAGTGAGGCATACAAATCAGTCTATAAATGAAAAAATAGAGATGTGGAAATAGTGGCAAGGAGATTTTTATCACTTTTTAAGTGACAGGTCAATTACCTTGTTTACTGAAAAACAAAAACATTTTTCTGTTAATGAAGGCCGAGTTCTCAAAATGGCAAGTAAATGGAGTTTAAAAGTGTCAAATACATTTTTCCTTATTTGTCAAGGGTATAAATATTCTACATGGAAATCATGAAACCATGAAGTCAGAATTTTCCACAAGAAATAAATATGCAGACAATTTATCAGTTGCCACTAGAAATTAGTCATAATATTACTTATAATTTTTCTCCCATACAGTTAATAATCATATATGTTAAAACATTTACTTTATAATTCATGAGATCTGGACATTAAAGAAGTTCTGAAATTGGGTGTACAATTTTAGAAACTCATAAATATACATGACCAAAAATCCATAAATAGCAACATGTCTATCCAGCTAAGAAATGTGCTACTTTTGTGTTTTTATAATCATGCATTGAAATAGGATCAGCCAACTATTTGTGGCTGATGGAAAATGTGATACAGAGACACACACCCTTGAGTACTAGAAATGATGGTTAATGTGTAATGTTAACTGGTGGTATGATTCACTGTGTCTTAAAATCAGTGGAATGAGCCAGACTCTATAAAAAGCTTCAAACTGGTTCTTCTGTGATGTTTTGGGGGCAAAAAAGGCACAAAGGGGAAAAAGCAGCTTTTAGAGTATTATTCTTTTGAATCTCTTCCTTATGAGACACAATGCTAGAGCATGCAGAAAAATAAACTATTTTTGTTTCTTGCAAAAATGTTGAAGTTTGAACTAGGACCATGTGGAGATTTTGAAAGAATCCTGTACCAAGGAGCGTTCTGAGGAGTCTGACACTAAGGTCATGCATCCAGCATGACTTCCTTCGAAATTAGGCAAAGCTGGACTGCACTTCCCATGTCAGGTAAGTGCCCTGACCCCACGGTCCTGGCTGCCTGGGGGAAGGATGGGCTCTGCTGTCTTTTTCCCTATTGCCCACTATGGGACTTTTGATGGAACTAATACACTGCCACAACAGCTTTTCACTTTAAATGGATCTTTGCTTTCTGATGAAAAGCCACTCAGGGGAAAAAAAAAAATATCACCTTGTTCTAACAAACAGGAGGTGCTGTCTATTGCTCAGGCTTGACAGTACCTGACTTGTATGGGGGTGGAAAAATGAACACCTGGAGCGTTTTACTCTTTCCATATTTCACAGGGGAAGAAAAGTTTATTCCCCACAGCAGTGGCATCCTCTGCTCCATTTTGGCTTGAGCAGAGAGATAAGAAAAGAACTCTTATTATTCATGTTGTGTCACAGATACAGGAAATCTGTGAGGGACCAGTTCATCAAGAAGAAAGATTTCCACCCACACGGGTCAGCTCAGTGAGTGCACAGCGTGGCCTGTGGGGGGGGGGGAAACAGCACAGCCTCCCATCAGCCAGGGATGGTGCTGGGAAAGGGATGGAGGCACAGAAGAGGAACCGCAAAGTTTGTGGGGCTGCTGGTTCTGTCACAGCCACCTGCACACCCCCAGCAGGAGTCACAGCTGACACTGGCACTGCAAGGCCTGGGGGGTTTGGGTCTTGCCACTGCTGAACTTTGCCATGAGTTTGGCACTTTCCAATGGCTCCTCCAGCAGCATTTTGTAAAGCCCTTGGCTCATGGGTGCTTTGCTTGAATGGCTAAATCAATGATATCATCACATTTACCATTCTGAGGAAGTGCTTCATGTTTTCCTGAGGCTCTGAGATTAAGTATCTTGAAAACTAAACGGTATCTGCAGGCTGTTATTTCCGAAGTGCCAGACACTGAGGGATCATACAGTTGACTTTCTGAGGCTTCATTAAAAAAAAAAAAAAAATTAAAAAAAAAAAGTAACACAAGTGGAAGTAGTAACAGGAACTGTGTTACTACACAGTAAACCTTCAAATCAACAGTCTGACTAATGCATGAGTCATTATTCATATTAAAAATAATTGCTAAATAAAACCCACAAAAAATAAGTTATGTGGAATTTTAGCAATACATGTATACAAGTTTTCTGTGCAAACTAAAAATCAACTCATATTCTTAAGGCTTATAAATTATTGACTTTTTATCAAAAAGCAGATAATACATTACCCATCCATATACTTCAACCATCATATTATAGTTTGTGCCCAAGTTTAGATCTTGTGTATAGATTTACTCTTCTGCTAATGCATCCCAATATGACAACCAATCCCTCAGAAAAGACAGCTTGTAGACTTCTGCAAACAGCCAGCTGAGTTAAATCTTAGCAGTTCTAACCTCAGAGCTTAATTGATTACAGTGAAGATTAAAGCAGACATATTCCAACTCCAGGATTTATTGCTTACTGTACCAATGATAGGTTTCTGTCACACTAGGGTCAATACAGACTTTCTATACTTGCAAACAGTAAATACAACATAATTGCACTTCAGAGTCAGATGGATATCAGCAGAGAAAGGACTATGAATGTGTGTAGCTAGCAGAAAACATCATAGGTTCAAAAATACAAGTTGAGAGCACTACAGAAAAATGATTTGAGATCCATAAATTTCCTTGGATGTAGAGCAAGCACACAGATGGGTGAGAAATAACAGAATTTAAATTACTTTGTTGTTCAGTTACAGCTTAAAATAGCATCCATTTAAATATTAAAGAATATAGTGATTTGGCTCATAATACACAATTACAACGTCTTTTAGAAACCAGATGAATGTTTAGAAGCTTTATGCTTCTAAACCCTGAACCCTGGCTACAATGCTTGGCAACCCAAAAGTAACCTCAATTAGCCGAGAAAATTCTTTCAGGAAAAACCTACCTGAAAGCAGTTTAGCAGAAGGAGATTATTGAATTATTTTTTGCCAGTCTGTCAGGGGTTCACAGTGCCTTCATCTGCTTCCTGGGTCTTTGCAGAGACTGCAGAAAATGTCTGTGCAAAATTCAAGAATTATTGGCTGTGTTTTGAATGCATCAACGTGGAAAGAACACTGCCAACAGGGTCAAGTTGGTTATTTACCAGCATAGGAACAGTGGAGGATTAAAAAGAAAAAATCAACCTTAAGTACCCATCTGACTGAAAACACATTAGTATGATAAGATGGATGAAATTTGAAGATGTCATTGTCTGAAATCACACCAAAAAAGAAAGGGGGGGAGAGTAAAAAAATCTGCAGAAGCCAGTCTTTTGAAGCAGACACAGGGTGAAAGATTGATGCAATCTCAGAGAAATGACCCCAGAAGATGACAGTGGATGTCCCTAATTCAAAATAGTCACACCCAGGACAGGAATATTCTGTCCAGGTTACATTTTAATGATGAAGAAACACATTCTGAAAATTGGATGTGAGTCTGTTTACACTGTTTCATCCATCTTTCTTTTTCTCTTGAGCTACTTAATGCAAAGAACAGTGAATTTTTTATCTTTCTCTTTTCTCTTCTTTTTTTTTTCCCCCTCTGACATCTCTGTTTTTTCGTTTACTGGGTGGTCCATAAGGGACAAATTGTTAGCACTCAAGGAAGTCTGCAGCCTGTGGGACTGAAAGTCATCCAAGGAGCCTGTACCAAGCCTGTGCCAAAAGCACGAAGGAGGAGCCATGAGGAATAGAAGAGTCTCAACAGGAAAAAATCTGAAATCAAAGAGCTCTAGTAGTCTGGAGCCTAAAACCTGAGCACTACTAAGTGTTCAGCTCACATTCAATGTTTCAGTGCAATATTAGAGATGACAACACAAGAAAGTAATGTATGAGAGCAACAGCACTAAAACCATGGGCTTCTGGTGTGAAGGGAGCAGTGACCTTGATTTAAATCAGGTCACTTCCTGGCTCTAGATAGCTCTGAAAACACAAATGTTGTTGTAGAAAGGAGCTTGGAAACAGTATTGTTCACGTGTAATTCTGGAGGTTACACTGTGATTATGTGTTTTCTGTCCTCCTCAGCTCAGTTATGCAGGAAGGAGAACAGCTACTTGTTAACTTTGAGACATTACTGCTCCCAAAAGCCAAACACAGTGTAACAAACCCTTCAGTACCACAGAAAATGATGCAATTAGGGACAACTACTGCACAGACTTTTTTTTTTAACTTTGTGAAGCATTTAGTGATACATTCTTAAAATGCATACATCTTTTTCACCTGTACTTTTTGTTTAATTCTTTTATGTTTGGTTGGTTGGTTTCGGTGGTTTGTTTTTGCTTTTAGAAACCTACTTTGAGGATATGAAACCTTCTCTTACCCTTTTGTTACTAAAGATTCTCCTTTAGTATCTGTTGTAATGCAAAAGCAAAGTCTGGAAACTCTGATTACAGCATTTACAGTTTCAGAATTCCCATAAAACAAATCCAGTCCTGGTCCAAAGGCATTATAAGTTGAGTGCATGATAACAACAATCTAAATATAAACAAGCTTCCATAATAATTGCTAATGCTTTCTAAATTAGGTTTACCCAAGCATATACTTCCTCACAGATAATTTGGAACTGAACTGTCTCACAGGATTGTGTCCACCAGGAAACAGAATAGCTCAGAAGGTGTGAATGATTCAGATGCATCATCAGGAACAACAAGATCCCAATGCATTTAGTCATATTTCACTGCCTCCTACATAATTAATTTAATTTATTTGCTATGCTCTCAATCCACTTCTCCATTATTATGAAAAGAACCGAGGCCTGAAAATCATCTAAGTAGCCATGGATATGGAAATACATTGTGACAGGTGACTGTGTGAAAAGACATGTCTGGGGTGAGATTTATTTCAGCATGCTGTGTCCACACACTTTTTTATAGCAGCTATCCTGTCTCTTTAGTTGGTGAGTCTCTCCTCAGAGAGGAAAAAATGCCCTGTGGCATTGATTGTATATTGGGTTTGGATCCATTAAGTCTCTCTAATTCCCGTTGGCTAAGCATGCTGGATATAAGTCACACTAGGCACAGAGCCTTTGGGAAAATTCAGTACATTGGAGTCCAGGTCCAAAGGCTTTAAATTATTAGATTCATTCTTAGGGACCAGAAAGTGTGTGACTCAGGTAAACAAACCTCTCTGTATTCCTGGAACTGAGGGTAATCAAATTTCATTTTCTTTTAGAGAGTATATTTGCTATTAGTGACACAAATTGAGTTCATTATCGAATATTCCCGTGGGACAACCAAGACTGGGCCTTTGTATGTGCAGCACATGGTGCTCAACACAGCAAATTAACCTGGGAGAGCTTTATTCTCCATTGCTCCAGGCTACATTGCAACTGGAAGTCTTAGGGGGATTTGAGGGTCCTGAATGAAAGATTATTTCTTAGTTTAAAATAGGTGTTGTTGACTATCTGAATGTGTTATTGCCAAAATAATAATGATTCTCCTCTCTTTTTGCATTTTTTTAATGACCAAAATAAATTACTTTGACATAAACCTTAATTATAAAAAGCATTACCAAACTCTATGATGGCATAAGAAATACACTTATTAAAATCACAAATGGCTCTAAGCACAGAAGAGTCTCAAGCAGGTTGGAAGACAGGTCTACAATTCAAAATGATTTTGGCAAACTGAGAAAATACTGCAGACAAAAAATAAGATGCCATTCAATAAAGACAGCTGTAAAGTTTAACACCTGGGCAGGAAGAATAAACTGCAAAAATACTGGCTAGGGAACAATTCACTAGGCAACAGTGATGCTGAAAGGAAACTGGGGACCAGAATAGTTCACCAGCTCCAAGCTGTTGAAAAAAATAAGGAAAAGGCCAAAGGAGGATGCATAAGTGGGAATATTTTCTACTGGATAGAGGACACTGGCCTCTTTGCTTCACAGCTGGCACCAGAGCATCAGTTGTGGTTCATACTGAGAACTGCACTCCAAGAAAGAGAAGAATAATGGTCCTCAGTGTAATTTTCTGATTCCTCAGTATAGATATTCTCTTTTTTTTTCTTTAAATATCCAGAACACGCTCAACTTTCTACAAAATTCCACCTGCATTTGCGAATATTGGAAATAATTTACCTTCTGAGTTATTTTTTCACACTTGATACAGAGGTGACCAAAAAAGAAATCTGTCACATCAGCCTGGAATTTGACATGTTTTTAATAAAACGTGAATAAATTTTTATTGCTGTATCCATTCACCGCATTTTTTTTAAAAAATCATAAAAATGCATGTGAAAATTCTGAAATATTTTATTCTATTTGCTGACCTGAAAAGAAATGCTTGGTTTCAACTGGCCATTAGCTGAGTTGGCTGATCTCAGTGCCTTTGTTGCCCAGTGGGAACCACAAAACCGTGTCCCTCTTTGGCCAGGTTTCAGTTTCCCTTCCTTATTGTTGGCTCAAACACACAAAATCTAAGGTTGGTCAGAAACAAATTATTTCCTGACAGAGAATTTTTACTGACATAGACTTTTCTTTTGCAGAAACGCTGAAGTTAAAGAAAAACCCATTTAGCAGTGAGAATGTACTTGAAATGGAACCAAAGATTCTCAGATTTTTACCTTTGAGGGAAAAAATATTAATCTTCCCTTATGACTAATGTTGCTTATCTCCCAGAGCTAGAGGTCTACCTTTAAATCCTCGTGCAAGCAGAGTATTCCACATGAAGCTCAGATAACCCAACACCGCCAGACACCCTTTTTTGGAAAAAGATCCTATTCTACACCCTCTCTCCATCAGGTTGCTGACTCATTAGAACAGGCAAGGTCACACTTTGAGTTTGACTCTCAGTATAACACCACAGGTTTCAGGAACTTCCATCTTTTTCCGCTAAGATTTAAATTTTTTGCAGCTTGAAAGTGAGAGAGAGCTCCAACGTTGACTTTCAAAAGTACATTTGCAGATCAGCTTATTATAATTTGCACTGAATTATTAATGCTGAGCTGACTGATTAATTCAGAATGTGTGTGCTGGTTCTACCAGAGCATACTGTGCTCCACAGAGCAAATGAAATCGGAGCAGATTGAGAGGGGCAGATCTTGTGCAGCTTCTTTGCTGACCCCTGCAGGCACAAGCTGATTCTGTCAATTTCTACCTTTGACTACATCTGTTTCGTACACTTCTTGCACAACACGGAGCTCAGGAGGAAATTAAATATGGCCTAAATCTACATTCTAATGCAATTCTAATGTACCACATTATTTCTGGTAGTAATCTCCCCCCACAGAAAGAATTGATGCATATTATCAAGCGTGAATATATCTAATGATTTAAAAGAGAAATGAGTTCATTAAAATACTCGTTCACCTCAAAACAGTACTAAGTCAGAGGAACAGGTGAGGAAATGGTTCTGCCATGTTTTTCAAACAGTACAAAAAGAAATGATAGCATTTGATAGAAATTATTGTATCTATCTTTTTGAGGTGTATCAATATGATACATACATAACATCATCGAGGTTTGTGTTTTCCAAACTTTCTATTACCTGGGTTTCTTTCCTGGCATCCTCCTCCTTCTTGGTTTGCTGCCTTCTCCAGCCCCTCTGGGCTGCCTCCTGTGCTCTTCAGCCTGGTGACACTTGCTGCTGCTTCCCCTCTACCACTCTTGATCCAACTCACTCATCCTCTTCCTCAGATTTGTGCCTCCATTTCTTAATTCCAGACCTCTGCTTTTGCCTCCATGCTCAGATATCTTTTTGACAGCTCCTACTGTTCCGTACTCCCCCACCTCCTCATTGCTTTTCCTTCCTTCTCCTCCCCTCTAAGCGCTTTTGTCTCTGCTTCAGCTCCTCACACCTGCCTCCCACACCTTGCCTTGGGCTGCTGTGCTCAGCTGAGCTCACCCTGGGCTCCCAGTTCAGTCCCAGTCCACTCTGCACCGTTACCAGTACCCAGCACCCTTCCCCACCCACCAGCACCCTTCTGCTGGGGGTCCTGACTGCTCACTTCAGATAATGGTATTGCCACGAGGGCATCATCCTCTGCTGTATCCATTCTGTGCAAGCTGCTCTCTCTGATCAAAGCAAAAAAATGGAACTTTTGACAATTTTCTGAGTTGCAAAAGATCAAGAGTTTCTATTCATGAGAACACCACGCAGTATTTAGAGTGACAGGTAAAAACAAACAACCAACATGCAAAAAACCCCCACGATGTACTCGGCTTGTTTTGGAAATCAGACATAGAGATCTACCAGAGAAAAGAACAAATGTGAACTCCTAATGATATATAAATATTCCCTGTGGGAAAATAAATAAAACAATGCTCCTTTTGCAACAGCAGGTATGAAATCTCAACAGTGTGAAAAAAACCCACCTTGATCTTAAGCTTTTCTGTTTCTTGAATCTGTTTACATCACGAAGCCTTTCTGAAGCAGGTGAGCAATAAAAGATGATGAACCATAGTTCCTCACTTGAGTGATCAGAGAACATTGCATGCAGACCTCAAATAAGATGGATTTCAAGAGCATTAGTCCTATATAGATAAAAGCACATTTTTAAGACAGGGAGTTACTTAAATAGGCAGTGCCTCACCAGGTAATTGAAGCTTGGACTGTTATTTCTTGGACACCTGTTCTTTCAATCTAGCAAGATCATGAGAGTTTAGTGTGATTATTTATACCTTCTGTATTTCATCACTGCATGAACATGAACTAAGTATCATGGAGAGGAGAGGAATCCGTGTAACTTTCTAAACACATCATTTTTTGAAGAGCAAAATAAATTCATTTGTCTTACTGAAACAGGTGATGAATACAAATACGAGATAAAAATGTTCTAATGTTAATCAGATGTGGGTTTAGAATCAGATTTTACTGCAGTTACAAATGAAGATAAAGACTTTGAGAAGATAAACTGCCACTACACCTGAGAAAAATGAAGTCTCCATGTTTCCTCAAAAATACCTCCAGGTGGGATTCTCAGGCAGAGGAGGACCAGTCAGCTCTCAAATTTCAGTTGTCATTTTCTATCTGGTTATTCTATTTATTTCCTTAGACATAATAGTGAAATAAACATAACATTTTAGGCACGTAAATGAAAATTTCAGTGACAATATTTGGATTCATCTTCACACAAGGAAAAGCTGAGAATTCTCAGCTTCTACAAATCAATCTGTGCCTCTGTGCAAGATTTCTTGATCTATGCAGACTGAAACAAGGGAGAATAAATTAATGGCTACCTGGAAGTCTGAAAAGTTATAGTTAGTTCTGAATTAAAGCTATGAAAAGGAAAATTAATTCTGAATGTTGAAAAATATTTTTTAATTATGTGTTCCATTAAATAACAAGGGCATGTGCACCCACGAAAGCAGCTTTATGAGGTGATATTTTATGATTGGGTGGGAAAACTAATTTTAAGCATCCTTCAGGGCATAATTTTGCATTAGATAAAATACAGGGATGGTATTTTGCTTTCAATTTTTTCTATAATTCTAAGATGAATTGAAAAATTACTAGTCCTTAACCACTGCCTTCTCTATTAATACTTTTCCATCAAGTCATTGTTCTTTTTCAGATCTCATCTTTGACTGAGTATTTCTGATAAGTCAGGACCTGCTCTGGATTTTCAAATGTGCAGCAACTGTTAGGTGAGCAGCAGACAGCAGGAAGATATTCAGACGGCTGAAAGTGCTTTTTAGAACCACTAGATCATGATCCATCTTGGAAACATTACCTAATGTCAACTTTATGTGCCTAAAATCAGAAAAATAAAGGTCAAATTTTCATCTCCAAACTTTCTAGTGGCATCTACAAAACTGCAAAATTCCCCTCTGCAGAAATGTCTTTTTGTAAACAGCATTGTCCTTTCCAGATTTATTATCTGCAGGGTACGAAAACACAAATAAAATAAACACAGAATAAGGTAGTAAACACTACAGATTTTTAATAATTCCCATTTGCCCATGCTCCTCCTCTGTCATTTACCACCATGGATCCTAACTCTGGTCTGTGACAGTGAATTGAAAAAGTCCTGTTAAAGCACCATGATTGGCCTAAAAAGATGAATTTAACATATAAGTGTTTTCAGCACTTCAATTTAATATATTCTCTGGGAGCATTTTTATTGTATTTTCTCTTTCACTCTAATTGTTCAGTTTTAATTTGTCCTCTCTAAGCATATCATTCATCTCTACATTGCTCTTGTTTCTCAAGGTGAAGAGCAAGTCCTCAGTCAAGTACAAAAACAGACAAAAGAAAGAAGTAAAATTACAAGGCAATAAGAAAATGTTAAGAACAAAACCCCACAACTCTGTGAGAAAAATCTATGTATTCTTTATCCTTGTAAACAGCTGTTTATTCCTGTAAACAGTTCCAATAGGATATTTCCTTTTTGTACCTATTCACTCATACAGACACAACATATTCAGTTTCTCTATCTAAACAGAGATTTTTACCTAACTACCCAATTAGAGTAGACTGAAAAGAAGGGGAGAGAATACCTTATATAGTTCTCTTTTTTATCCAGAGGGCAGGTAAAGAAATGGTTTTTTATTTATCTACATGGATAAGCAATATAAATGAGAAAGAGTAAATAGATTAAGGTTCTCTCTCTATATTTGTATCAAAATTGCTATAGTTTCTCATTTCAGATTCAATACTTTTCATTATTTCCCTTATTTTTATTTAACTATGGTTTCATTCTGTCATTGTTAATTCAAATACTATGAAACTCTGACTGGGGTCTGGGTTATTTTTTAAATACCTGTAAAATCTTCATTGATTTTCATGGAAGCAGATGTAAATCAACAATGAGAGTTTCAGAAAAAAAGAGCTATTCATTATTGGACAGAACTAGTACAATTCGATGTTATGCTGTTTCATTCCAGAATAAATAATGCAAAATAAATGAGGAAATTTAAAACATTTCATTGCAACTTTGCAAAGTTACAAAATATTAAAGAAGTAAAACCCATTAAATAATAATAGCTCAAGGCTGTAAACTTCCATTCCACAGAAATTAAGAAGAAAATTACTTTAATGAGAAAAATATGCAACTGCTCAGGTAACTGTACCCAAAATAAGAGTATGTGTGCATGCCTGACTGACTAAATCGTCTAACTAAAAAATTTCTCTTAGAAACTCCCCTAGAACATGCTATTATGAACAATTTATTTCATAGTTTTGGCTCAGAAAGGCAGTGGTTCAATACTGTGCCAGTGAAAATTGTGATCTGTAAAAATCTGTGAGGTTCCTAATTGGCAAAGTTAGTGCACAGTTCAGTTGGATTATGTTGCCATAATATAGGCAAAGTTAAATAATTGGATGACAAATGTGTCAACTGCAGCCCTAAATTAAAACTACAGCTGAGATTAAGAAGAATAAACTATTTCAAGGCTTGTGGCCAACAAGTCAGAGGCGGTGAAGTAGTGAGTCATCAAGTGAAATACATCTTTCTCTGGGCTTCCCCAATAACTCAGGACACTGAACGAGTTAAATCAGACAGCTGGGGGGATGATGGAAGAGGTGCTATAAGCACTCCTTCACCGAGTAAAGAAGCTTTTCTGGCTCTGAAATCAACTGATCCAATATACTGAAGATTTTACTATTCCAATTCCACCAGAATTTTAAAGCCACCCTCAAGCATTCTGAATCAAAGGTAACATAAAAACTGCTTTTAGCAAAACCGAGGAATAGAGCATCGAAACTTCAAACCTCTGCCAGACAAAGCAAACGAACAAACAGAAATCCCAGAGCAGAATTACACTCAATGAAATCCTACATTAGTGTTTAGTCTGTTCAGCCATGGGGTACCTTGTAGGCAAGTTGGTTAATTTTTTTTTCTGTACTGCAATTTCCCCATACATAAAATAGGACAGCGATGTTTGCTTAGTTGCAGTGGTTGTGAGAATTTAAACCCTGCACACATCTCTGTTTTGCAGGCAGGAACAAACACCCATTTGCATAGCACTGGGCTGGGGAAGGTATCATTAATCATAAAGAACATTAATCATAAAGAAGAGATCAAGCATTTTTTTCTGAATATTTCTGGGAAAGGTTATTAATCCTAAAATCCAAGTACAGTACACTTCAGTGTACCTGAACTTCCTCCAGCTTTGGACGTTTTGCTGACCTGCCTAAATTAGAGGCCCCATCACTCTCTGTTCCCTCGACAGCTTTTTGGGAAGGAGGGATGCTCCAGATGGCATTCCAGATCCTGCCTGGTACAAATCACCCCCTGCAGCTGTCTCCTCTCCACACACAGCCTAAGGTGAGCACTTGAGGTGCTTCAGTTGGAAATGGCAGTTAAGAATTCTTTAAAGGAAGAATTCAGGATAAATCCAAAAATTATGGGAGGTATCCTAACGTAATTGAGAACCAACCAATTTTTAATCTCCAAACACCATGCTTCATTTGTAACAGTAGAAATGTAAGTTTTCACTAACAGTGTCTTACCAGCACATCCAGATTTCTCTGTAACACTCCATGCTCTGAGTGAAAACTCCAGAGTGTTTTTCACCCCAGTTTTACCTATACTGCAGGTTCATCTCTTAAAGCACAAATATTTACACAGATCCATTGTGTACTCATAAACAAGGATACTTTTATTCTATTTCTTAATTTTATGTAAAATTTCTTTTGAGGACTTAGAATTGTTACAGTAAAATACATGTAACAGAGATTAGAATTTTCACTGTTAACAAGAATGCAATTTAATGACCCTAAGCATGGACTGCAAGAGGCACAGTTATGCCACATTAATGGTGTTTTCCTGCAAAAGCCAATTACTTCAGGCCACAATAATAACCTATTTCGTAGCAATAAGTCATGGTTGCAAAAAGATTTCCATCTCTTATAATTATCTTTAGGAAACGGGTGAGGGGCAATACAAAAACTGTCACTGATAATACAGGGCATCAGGAAACAAAAGAATAAAAACATAGATGCAGCTCCTGGAATAGGCATTTGTTGCTAGGAGGAGGATGACTACTATTAAAAAATCCCCTTCTGAAGCCAGAAGAGGAGGAAATAAAAATATTTCAATGGGCATTTTAGCAAAACAACTAAAAATATCTTTCAAATGTTCTCCCAAGTTTCAAGCATTAGGGAAGTTTTTTTCTCTCTCTCACCTCTCCATCTTCTTGTTTTTTATTACTTGACTATTTCCCTCTCAAAACTTGTTCTAAGAAAACAATGTTTTGAGAAAGTGTTGTGTTCTCTTCTTTGCTAAAAAATACACTGGTACTGAGCAAATCATATATATTTTCTATCCGGCAGAGGTCAGTTACATCCACTGACCCATTGATTTTTCAGCTATCAGGTAACTATAAAGCCTCTGGGTTCTTAGCAACACATGGAAGAAGAAAAGAGTTTTAATCATATTCTTCTTCTGTGAGATACTCTACTTGGAAATAGATTTTATTTAAAGAAATACTATGAAGAAAAAATAAAATCAAATCACACTTCAGTCAGTTCTCTTCCTGTCTACTATTGTTGAGGCAGTTGATTGACTCTCCCAGCTCCTGCAGCTCCCTGTAACAGCTCTAGGAAAGAAAAGCAACTTTTTGGAGAACAAGTTTTATGAAGATGCAAGGTGACAGGAGAAACAAAAGCAAATATAGTAACTGAAATTAGTTTTAACCTTTTTAACTGACCGGACTTGAAGTTGACCTTGAGCCTTTAACTTGGATTTGTTTTAACTTTTCTAAGCCAATTACTCCTTCCATTCTATTAACAAGTTGAAAGTATAAGATGTCACACACATTTGAGTTCCTTTACATAGCACTGTGTCTGTAGAACAGTACTCTCATATAAACTGTTTGAACAATAAAATCTTGACCTGACTGATATTATTTGGAGATTTGTCATCAACTTAAGAAATCCAGAAGTGCTTCAATAGTAAAGAAGATAAGATTCATGGTGCTTTAGTTTGTGGTGTTTTAAAGATCCCTGTAAGCCAGTCATTTCAGTCATGACAGTATAAGCCAAATTGACAACATAGCATATATCTAAACAGCACTCATGCAGTTTCTGACTCTGTAAGTTTTGCAGATAGGAGTATCAGCCAAAATTTATTAGGCAATTATATATGATTAATCATACTGTTACAAATATATGAACATTATTCATCATCTCTCCCATGATTCCTTGCGCAGCTTGCTGGTATAAATCTGTATTATATTTTTATTTGTCATTTCTTCTGTTTGTATTTTAATCTGTGATCAGAAAAAACAAGATCTTTGTCTGGTCAGCAGACTTAATGTTACCTGGCTTTTAGTAGTCATAGCAATGGTGTTGAGCTCAACCTTGGGAATTCCATCACATCCTACATGTGTCCATTTTCACCTTCTGGTTACAGGACTGGTAAAGAGAGAGTAGAATTGACTTGTGCAGGGCATACTGTGCCTGATTAGCTGACTGGGAAATACAATTCAGGTCCTCAGACTTCCATCCACTCAACTATGTGCTTAATAACTGTCTCTGGATTAGATAATGGATCCTGTACTCAAGGAAATGAAAGAGGGGCTTTCACCATGAAGTTCAGTTTGTAAACAGCAATTTATTCCACTGCAAGGTCTCACTGAGAATTCAGCAAAAATAGTTGGAATTGAGGATTTCAAAACTGAAAATCACACATGAAAGATCTTTTTTGTTTATGCAGTAAAAAAAAAAAAAAATTGCTATGTCATATATTACTGAGGTTATGAAGAGGTATTTATTTTTTATTTATATCTCTCATTAAATACCACAGAAATCCACTCAAAGTTATTGTCTTAGTTCTAAGTTTATTCTGAAGAATTTAGAAATAATTGTCAGTGCTTCTTGGCCCACTGAAATGCCACCTGGATTTTCAAGTGTAAGGGAATAAACCTAGAAATAATCTTTTCCAAAACAGACAATCTTTTTGGTGTTCAGTAACTCTATCTTCCCTTTCTTTCTCCTTGCTAGCCCAGCCAATATTCACATTAGCTGAGATGTATTTGCTTTGTAATTGAATTTCAGTTTAATGTATTACTGGAAATTACTTTTGAAAAAAATCCTAAGGGAAGAGGCCTCAGTACTGCTTTCCCAAACTGAAAAATAACTTCCCCTGCATATACACCACCTAGAGTTATTAGATCTGTCTTCCTAACACGGAACACAGGCTGCTGGCTAAAAAAGAATAACTGATAGTTAACCTCTTGGACTAAAGAAACGATTCAGCTTTCACTGTCTTTTGAGTTTGTTTTCTTTTCTGCTTGTGGCAAAACACTTGAAAATGAGAAAATGTAAGGATGTGCTTTTTTCACATGCAGGTGCACCACAGTTGATAGTGGCAGGGCACGAGTCTGGAATAAATGGTATCTGGAACATAACCATGTTCAATAGTCACTGTTCCTTCTATTCTGGGTACAGGTGGATGCAGAGTCTTATTGTCTCTAAATGCTCTCACCTTCTAGCTGGTTCTGAAATACAGTCTTTTTGTCCTGGAGTCATTTCAGTATCATTTGTGAAATGGGATTTAAAATCTGCAGGCATGGTATTGATAGCAATGCCATTTAGGCACTGTCTTGTTTTTGCTTCCCATTTAATGAGCGACCACAGTAGAAAATAGCAGATATTATCCAAGAAGTTCCCAAGTTCTAGTCTCTCAAATTATCAGACCACATGTAACCAACATGAAATTGTTAACTCCCCTGTCTTGTCCTAATCTCACACACCATAACATCAAAATAAACAACGGTAGGGAAAAATAAATCATCACTCTACAAACAGCCAGAGCTTTATGATTCATAGCTTTGCATGGTAATCCCTTCTTGTCACTACCTGGTTTGTATACTCAGTGTAATAGGTACAATCCATGACAACTGACTCATAAAACTCAGATATTAAACAGCAATTAGTGTCAAAAATTATGATAGCACTTAACAGCTTCCTTAAAAGAAATGTCCTTTTGGGTTCTAAAGCATGTTATCCCCTTCTGAAACAATATATCATTATTCTGAGGCAATCACCATATCTACCTCCAGTTTCTGATGTATAAATTTCCGAAGATGTGTTTTCTGTAATGCCCACCCATTCAGTCAACACCATTGTGGTCAGTATTAAGGATGCCTGAATGCACAACAGACAGATTCCATGGAATCCACCACGCAATGAAGACAAATACATTAAACTGTCATCTGGCACATACAGCTGAGGTTCAGCCAAATTCACTTTGTGCAAATTTAACTTGTGTTAAGCCAACCAAAATGAATTATTGTCACAGAACAACTGACAGAGGACTATAGGGTGAAAATAAACATGAGGTTAATTAAATCTTTGACTGGTAATAGGAAGGATAATACACTTATTTTTTGGTCATGTTGTTCTTACCACAATGGGAGAAACATTCAACATATTCTATTTCCAAAGGAAGAATGGAGGTCATAAATTTTAAGCCAGTTATGAAGCAGTTCTAGAAACAGTTGGCAGATCATACCAGCACCTAAATACCATGAGCTGGGAGACTTTTATCATAATGGTTTTCTGACATAAAATTCCACTTCTGGAGGGAAAAAAATTCTCTGATAAGATACTGATTGTCCACCAGAAATTAAGCAAAATGTAGTACTTCATTGGGAGTCTACCTGACCAGGATATTTTGACTGCCTAACTGCCTCAGATCACCTCACTTCCATCTGATTGAAGAAGTATCAAATGCATTTTCTTATGTTATCTCTCTTGAAATGTACAGTAATTCTGCATCCTTTTTTTTACCTTGCCAAAGTACCCAGAAGATAATTTTCATGAACAACCTTTTCCCTGAATTTGGCAGCATTAAAGCATCTGCTCTGTGGGAATTATCTACATTCCCTCTATGGTTAATGAAAGGAGGAGTGGAAATCTCATCCTTCTGGGTGATTCTTCTCTTTGTCCTCTCTCTCTCTCTCCCTTCTCACAATAAGCAAGCACTTCTGTGACTAAAATACAGATATTTTTTGGCGCATCCAGATATTTTTTGGTGCATCCTAGGCTGCATCAAAAGCAGCGTGACATGGGCAGCTCTTGTCTGTTGTTATGAGACCTCACCTGGAGTCCATCCAGCTCTGGGGCTCCAACATAAGAAAGCCATGGAGCTCCTCAAGAGAGTCCAGAGGAGAACCACAAAGATGCTCAGAGGGCTGGAGCATCTTGTCTATAAGAACAAGCTGAGAGAGTAGGATTGTCCAGCTGAGAGCTGGATTGTTCTGTCTGGAAAAGAGAGGGCTCTGGGGTGACATTAGAGCAGCATTCCAGTACTTAAAGGGGCTACAAGAGAGCTGGAGAGGGACATGTTACAAGGGCATATAGTGACAGGACAAAGGGTAATGGCTTTAAACCGAAAGAGGGTAGGTTTAGAGTCAATCTGTCTGGTTTTTAAATAGTTAAGTTTGCTAACATGAAATGCAACTAGCTAGAGATGCTCTGGGAAAGCAAAACCAAGCACTAGCTGCTTACGACAATTTTTTTCCAAAATTATATGCTCAAAACAGTGTAATTCCAGTCAAGACAGAATCTACTGATTGTGCTTCTAATGTCTTTTGTTAAAGAATAACAGCAGCCTTCCTCTACCCCATCCCTCCTCCCTGCTTTTCTTGAATGAATCAGATTTTTGGCAAAGGGGCTGCACCCTCCTTCTGTCTCAGATTTCTCCCCATATTCTGAATAAGATGTAACCTTTTGTACCCATTTATTACATCACCAGGCCCACATCCACTGCTGTGCACTGGGAAAACAAGCAGCACAGCACTGAACAGAATGGTAATTACAGCCCTGGCTCCCATGCTGCAAATGCGTGTGCAAGCACATCCACAGAGTCAGAAGGGGGCAAACACTCATATTGAGAAACTGGGGTTTAGCAGAGTTGATCTTCAGAATTCACTTTCCTGTGAACTTTTCATAGGAAGTTAACTTTCTTTGCCTAGGATGTAATTAGAGATTTACAAACTGAGCCTCACACACCAGCACAACCCCCTCTTTTCCTAAGTGCAGCACGTCCTCGTGGGCACATGACCCACTGAAGCTGTTGCTCCATTATAATCAAAACACACAAATTCCTTTGCATTAGATCAAATCAAAGACCACCTGTTCCTTGCAGGAGGCTGCAGCCCTGATTGAGCTGCCACACTGTGAATGAGAGCATAAATCAGCCAGAAATTCAGTCAAAGAAGTCAGGCTGGCACCTGCCCTTGACTCCTGAAATCCCAGCAGACAACTTTGAGAAGTTTGACAGTAGAAAGTCACATCACTTTTCAGATCTTTGCATGACAGCCAAGAATGTGGATATCACATCCACTCCCTACTATTTGAGCTGTACTGAGTCTCCTGATTTGTGAATTTATATCTTTAATAAATTGGAAATATGCCATACATTGTCTGTCCCACCACTCAAGTGGTTTGGACTAAAAAGTATGCACACCATTTTATAGGAACAAGTTGACCCTAATTTTCTAAGCATATTATCAAATTACTTATGATAATAATCTCATGTAATTCAGATATGACCATTTTTTGCAAGATTGGAGTCGTGGGCAGGGAGAGTAGGCTTTGCATCAACAAACCTTTAGGTAACCTTTCTATCTGAAGGCAGTAAATATCCATAATTTTTTACAAAAACGACTTGAGTGGTGGGACAGAAAGTGTATTACATATTTCCAATTTATTAAAGATATAAATTCACAAATCTGGACTATTCACAACAATAAAACAAAAATCACAAAACAAAAGAGACTAAAATCAGGTTGCCCTGGCTAAGCAAAACAGTGAAAGATTCACATATGTATGTGTATACACAAACACACGTATAAATAAATTCTCAAATTAATTCGAGACCTTCTGTTGCTACATAACTGCTGCTTCTATGCAGAGAAAAGGGAATACTTTAGTATAATTAGGGACAGAATTTAAAGATTCATTTCCTTCATGATTGCATTAATTATACATTTTAAGCAAGAAACAGAACTGTTGCTCTTATTTAAGAGTTATGCCCTAAAAGTTGTGTAAAACACAACTTTTCAAAGATGAGATAAACATCTTCTTGTCTACTTTTTTGCTTCAAGATTGGCTCAGCCTATTGTTCTTGACTTGTGTCCTCATTACACGGAATACCTACCACCTGGGAGCTCCAAGTTGTCAAAGTGTTTTTTTCTTACTTAGATTCTATTTCATACACTATGAAAACACTTCCTAGTTTAATTTTGACTACCATAATAAACTAGACCGGGGTGCTGCTTGCAAAAACTTTATTTACTATCAACCTTTCCTGCGAGCTTGGATTTTTTGACTTCTCTGACTGCACATTTCATGAAAATTTGGTGTGAAATTCTGGTCCAGAGAGGTCAACAGGAGGAATGGTATTGATCACAAGGCTGGAATTTCGTGTCCCATGCTTAAAGGAGGAGACAATTTAGGACACATTTGATGACTCTTTCATCCAAATCAATATTTGAAGCTCATTCCAGCAGTCTGAAGTTGCCAGAAATTATTTATCTGCTTATCTTTGCTCAATATGTTAATAGCTTCCTCAATTTCTGATAATACATCTTGGAAACTATTATCTCCTTTTTTCGCTTATCAGTGCCACACTAGGCTACCTTACCAGTGTCCACTACATAATTTCTTTGAAAAATGTGAGAGGGAAGCAAAGGAAGAAAATGTCCAAAAATTGATGAAGTGTTTTGCAAATTTATAGCTCTGGTTTAGTTCTTGTCAAAAGGATTCCTGTGTCTTAGCTGGGATCATTTCTACGTGTTTGTCAGAAATTGAAGTGAAATGTTGGTTTAATTAATTCAATACAGTTAAAACTTGGGATAAACCCCCAGTGGTTCTCAGCACTCTGCACGACAGAGGAATTTACAACAAGCACTGACATCTCTGCAGACTTCAGTGTCAGGCAGTGATTTCCCTTGCCCACAGGTACTGCAGGCTCTGCAGTTCCCAACAGGATTTAGACCTTGAGCTCCTTTCAGTCAGCTATGACATTTTGAATAAATGTTATAGGACAACTTTATGGATGACAGAAAAGTTAATTTCATCCTCCAATTTAAAAAAGAAAAAGCCCTCTCTGTCCTCATAGCAGCTGACACCAGCAGGGCCTAATGAACTTGTTAATTTTCTAATATACACTAATGAAAACTGTGATTAGTTGCAGGCCAGCTGGGCTGCTAAATAGTTGATTTATATCATATTTAAAATGAGAGCTCAGAAAATAAAGGGCTTATACTTATCTCTAGTCTCCAGAATTAAAGGTTAAATCTGACCTTGGGATTTGGGGGCCTTTTAAGTTTTGTTTTGTTCTTTACACAGAATACTTGAGGCTCTTCATGTTCATTGACAATACTGTACAGAAGTCCAGTTCTACTGAAAAGAGGAACCTTGTAAATTAAATAAGGAAATCAGAGAAGCATTTTACTCCTTTACTAAATCTCCTGTTTCACTCTCTTCCCTATTGAAATACAAGTATTTCAGCTAATCACCATGCAGTGGATACATTCCTTCACTTGTCCTGTTCAGTAAACAGAATCTTAAGTTAATTAATTTCATATTTTCATTACACTGAACTAAGATTAACAGAAAACACTGCAACTTTACACAGCTAAAGAAACATTCTTCCAGTTAGGCAATCGTAATTAGTGCTTTGATTTTGCAATAGGGTGAAAATCTTTATTCTGTATCTTGCACAGACTTTTGAATTGTTTGTTTGGATAGTTCAATAGTCACAAATTGCTTATTTTACCTTATTATGTTGGAAGCTTATGGTATTAGACCAAATGTATATATAAGATCAATAAATTATTAACATTTTAGAGGGAATGGAAAAACAATGGCATTCATCTTCTGAATGATCCAAGGAAACGAGACTTCATCTGGTTATTTTGTAGACAAAAACTAACAATAAAACTAATTTTAATTAATAGAAGCCTCTCTCTTTAAAGAATTTTCTGGAGAACTGCAAATATTAAGGTCAAATGACATAACTGCCAAGGTGTTTGGTTTACATGTTTTGAAGTTCTGCTGGAGTGAAGGTAAATTCCATTTCTCCGTATTTTTTACTCACAGGTCTAGAAAAATCTGTAGTAACTCCCTGGGAAAACGGCAACAGCACCAGAGATAAACCCCAAAGTACATGACATTTTTCAAGTTTCCCCTGCTGAAGTGAATTAACAAGCACATTTTCCCTGGTGTTCCCCATGCTAATAAAATGCAGGAAGTCAGCTTATCTCTCTCTCTCTCTCTCAATGAAATTAAACCCATCTATAACTATCATTCTTCGTCTGTATAGTCAGAACAGGAGCCCTGTTAATTCAAAACACAAAACAAACTCCATGAAGAATGATGAGACTCTAAGTTGAAATAGTTTTTTTCATTTTTCAAGATGCAAGATCTTGTTTTTATTTCTCACCAATCTGTTTTGCTGCTACGTTGTGTTTGGTCATTATTACAGTTATCAAAGACTGTGCAGACAAAACTCAGTGATGGCTTTGGCACAGGACAAGGATGTAATCTAGTGATTTAGTGTGCATAATAGAAGGAAGATGGGGTTTAACTCTGCTCTAACTGCAGCAGTAAAAAAACCTACCTGACTGAATTGTATACCTAATTTTACATGTCCAATGACAATTCTGCCGAGGTATTTTCGGACCAGTTCTGCAAGGCACTTGATCGTTTGCCAGCCTGAAAGGATGTAAAAAGCCAAAAAGTCCTATTTGGATGTTCTGTCCTGAGTAAGAGCATTACATCCTTGACTGTGCTCAGCCCTCAATCTTTACTACAGTTATTTCATTCCTCTGAAACTAGGCCACCTATTTATTTGCCTAAGATTTTGGTCAGGAAGAGCAATACTGTCCCACTGCACTGAGGCACAGCCTGCCTGCTTCATCATTGTCCCTCAGCACCCAACATCAGAGAAAAGACAGGAAGAAACCAAACATGGAACAATTATCTTCCTCCATTTATCCATTTCCAAAATTCTCCAAAGTCTGAAGCTGCAAGTTTAATAGTATTTCTATATTTTTCTCAGTCCTAGGTTTACTCTGAATACTCCTATTTCTCATTTACATTTTTATGTCTATTTTTTTGCCCTCCACAGCTTCAAATTCCAGAGTTCAACGCTAATTGCACATTGTGTGATTAAAGAGAAACGTGTTTTCTTTTTACAGTTTTAAGCTCATTTTTTCCCCCATGTGAACTTTCATTTTTCTTATCATCTTGACTACCCAAGGTAAACAAGTTTGAAAATAGAAGCACAGGCCTCTAATAAATAGCATTTACAACACTGAATCCGAATGACTTGTCTAACTCACAAAGATATTTTCATAATTAATTATCCATGCATGTATTCACAGGTGTGTAATACTGAAAATCCCAATTCACTGAATTCACTGAACTTCTATGAAATCTTTTGAAGTTTAACATCTCATATTAAAGTCAAATATAAGTGAGTAGCATATAAATTTTTTTTTCTTTAAAGGAGAAAAAAATTCCCTACATTAAATTGATTCCTGTTATTAGAAACAGTAACAGTGGTAACAAGTTAATGCCTAGCTTCTAGCTGAGGCTATCATCCTACTTTTAGAAGAGATGAGGTCTGGGACCTAAACAAAATATTCCTTTTACTTCAAAGAAAATACCAGAAACAGAGATGTAGACACACTCTTACTAAGATTGCTGAAACTAAAGGTTGTTAATGGTATTCCAACCCTTTCCAAAAAATTGAGACTCAAGTGTGATATAATCACATAAAAAGAAAACTGCCTTCCATCTGTCTCTGTGGTTGAGTAAAAAGATGAAAAAAATGGATCAATTAAGAGGAATAAAGAAAACATCCACCAACATAATTGAAGCACTGGCACTATTATCAAGAAGATAATCCAATATTATCTTTTGACTGTCTTCAAAGAGGATGCTCTTGTCCACAGATATTTTAAAATAACTAAGTGCACTATCAAACCACAAAACCATTTAAAGAATGCTGAATAAGCCATTTGGGATTCTATGGCAGTCACAGAGCATTTTAAATTATGCTCATAATATTTTTTTTCCTCAGGAAAGTTATTCAGTGTACCTTAATGGAATGGAAATTTTCATACCAAGTGTAGAAATCTGATGAACTGAACACCACTGAAACATTTATTTGTATACTGTCAGCATAACCTATGTCTTTAAAAAGAGCTACAACACACCACATGCAGCTTTATCTCCTGATGAACACGTATTCTTACAGAAATTCATCTAAAACAGGTATCATAGCAGTTGGTGTGGCAGGATATGACAGGTCATGAGCTTTGTAAGGATATGAAGCTTCCCCCCAGCATCAGAATGTATTATAGTATTGTAGCATCAAGAAGAAACTCTGATGAGACCCCTTGCAGACCAGTTTTACTGTAAATAAGACATAATTTCATTGAGAGCACGTATCCAAAATTACCCCAGTGTGATAGAAACTGTTATTCTGTGAATTCTGAGATAACAGGAACAGAAAAGAAAAAAGGGAAAAGAAAAAAAACCCACACCCACCCTGCCTTAACATAGTTTCTAATGCTCTTGGGTGCTCACTGGTGTAACATAAAGAGATCTCCTTCAGGTCAAGGGATGGGATAAGATACTCATGTGAACCTCAGATCTTCAACACTTATAGGCTAATAAAATGTATATATGTCTTTACTTACTACTCCATAAGAACCAATTGAGGAGGAATTGGGCAATCTCTGTTAGGAATATAGACATGTTTCTTGAAAAGAAGTATATAAATGTTGAATATCATTTGTTAGCAATAGCCACTAGTGAAAATTCCTTACCACTGCTCTCCTGAAGCAAATGACAGAGCAGAAATCTCAAGAAATTATGTTCTCACTGACATTTCAGACTAAGCTGCAGCACAAAAATATCTCCCTTGGGCTTTCGTGCAAAATCTACTTGGAGGCTGCACTACCAGTAACTTATGCAATTAACTGTAATTATTATGGAATCAATGCTAGTGTGTTGCCTTGGAGTGGTGCTCACAGACAAACAAACCAAATACCTGGGTTGTAAAAAAGCTACAGAGATAAAAAAAGAGGAAATAAGAAAAAAAAAGTAGTTCCTTAAACAATTTTACAGGAAACCAAATCCTCCCGAGAAGGCCTGTTTTCATCTTCTCTTTGACCTCCTCTTCACTACACTCACACTGCTCTGCTCCAAACAGCTCAATGTCTGATGAAAGAACTAATGCACACACTTTCAAAAGCTCTTCATCATATTTCTATATATTTGTGTCTGCCACCATCCTAATGAAGTGTCATGGAAAACTCCAGCAGTAAATAATAATCTCAAACAAGAAAGTAGACTGCTCATGTTATGGTTTTCAGGTGACACTTTCCATACTGCTAATTAATCTGTCAAAAGCATAAAGTTGTTTAATGAAGTAAAATAATTTCTCATTCATGACAGTAATTATGTCAAAAGAAATATTTGTATTTGAAGTCTTGATTGATTTTGTGCTAAGATCACTACCTATTAATGTATTTATTCTGAAAAATTACACTGCCACCACCCACAATGAAAACGACCTTGTGGGGAAACCAGTGAAGCTCAAGTACCTTCTCTCTTCTATATATAACATACATTATCACAAAAGAAGTTAAATATAATTTCCTTAATGGAAAAAGGATGTCCTTAATTGCTTTATATAAAAATCAATTTAAATAGCAGAAGATGGAAAATGTCAAACCCTTAAAAACTTACTAATTATATTACCAAATATGATTTACCATTTACAGTCCTGTTATTGACAGATTTAGAAGACAGAGATAATTTTGTGAGTCCAGGAGGAAAACTAGTAATATGTGTTACAAAACATATAAATGGTATATAATAGCATTATATTTTAAGAGATACCACGGTACAGTATCTGAACTAAGGTATTTGTCAATGTTCCATAAAACTTTTCACACTAAAAGATACTGTGGAACTAAATGAAATACCTGATCTATATATTGAGCTACTCACAGATTTTGAAGACCAGATCAGAGTATAAAATTTTCTGGTTTTATTATGTAGTTTTGTGGGTCATAATATATATGTACATATTTGGAAAAACAAACACTCATCACTTTTCGTGCTGACAGATTGACAGAGGATGACATTCTACGTTGAAATCCTATCAAAGAAATACTGAGCAGCTCTGGTAGCAGAGCTTTATTTCACTATTATTTTAGTAGTCTCCAGATTTAAATAAATGAATGTTTTATATTTAGCTGTAAATACCACTGTTAAGGTAATGACTTCAATGGCTTCTGTGAAAGTTCTCTTTCAAAAGGAAAATATATGATTTTGTCTATTTATATTAAAATGGCTTATTGTTTTCCTATAGCTCTTCTAACAGCTTCCATAATAAAGGCATTCTCCTGGAAACATGGGAACATAAAACTGCTTTACAACACAGCATTCAGCAACATTAGACTCACAGACCAAATGTACTGCTTTGATCAGCAAAGGTAAAGAAATGAAGCACGTGATAAAGTTGAATTCAGAAAAATTTAGATCAAACTATCTGTGAGGTTCAGTCCAGTAACATAATCCTGAGTTTCTGGCAAGAACTGAAATAGTTCTTCAAAGTAAGTCTTTTGATATGTAAAAATATATATCTGACATTACAAAATGAAATAAAGGGCAAAACAGAACTCAACACTGAAAAAATGAGTCTTCTCCATTGTATACTTCTTCTCTGGCTGCTGAGAGTTCCTTCTATAATTAAACCCCCACAAAACACCTCACACATCCTCCCCGTTCATCCTCTGTGCTTGAGAAACTCAGGCTTATGGGCTGAAGAAAGGCTCAAAGATCTGTGTTCTTTGAAATTAGGAATACAGTGCATCTGAGAGCAAAATAAAGGTATGTTTTACACAGTACAGTAGGAGTCCTGCTCTGCCCTGGGTCAGAGCTATGAACTATCCAAACTGACATTGAGCCCAAGATGTTTGGGTATTTTTCATACTCACTCATGTGGCTCACTTATCCTTTTTCCTTCTACCCCAACTGGATTTTGCCTTTTCTGAAGCATGATAAGGATGTCTACTTACCACTGTATGTGACTTTGTAGAACTCTTCCTCCCTAAACTTGATTGGTGCCTGCCCATGTTTGTTTCTCAGTGTGACAAGTTTGAAGCTTAAGCAAGACCAGTGTTACCATTGCCCTCCTTTTAAATCTTCAGAACCGGTCAGCAAATATTATTGCTCAGTCAAAGATGAAAGAAGAGCACCATCAAGTTTCACTTAGAAAATCCCTGTGATAGTCAACTTTTCTCTCACCATCTGAGCAGCCCTGCTGACTAAAAGAGTTTCCTCTGACTTATGGTGGGGGGGGAGACGAGGTTCACAATATATTTCATGAGAATGACTAAGCAAGAAGGTTCAAATCAGTTGTAAATCCTGTCTGGAACAAGAGTGAGAGCAGGCCCAGGCTACTAAGGCTGAAATATTATTCTTTTAACTTGATTGGTTTTGTGCTTTAAAAGCTTTTGGGTGAGGGTTGTTATACTCTTGCTTTACTAGGTACTCTTCTATAACACAGACGTGTCATTACACTCTTTGTTCCCTACAGCCATTTTATACACTGATTCAGTTCCAACACAAAAACACTTCCCTCCCTCTACTGATTATGTTCTTTACAGCTGTTGATGGAAAAGACTGCCCACCTAGTGATACCCTGAAGGCTTCAAGGCTTTTTTATAACACTGTCAGTCATCCTGTCACACCCTGCTATTGGAAAACCTCCTTTCACTTCTGTCATAGCTGGTTCCCACTTAACTTCCTGCCACAATGATCTTTCCTCAAGTCATTCTTGTTAAATTCGGTTCCACATCTGATGAATTTAATCTAAGCACTCCTTACTTTAATCAGAGAACTCTCTCTTTCATATTTTCACCTTCACATAACATCTCCAATCAGATACTGTCTTTCGTACGGATTGGAACTAAAAATGTCAGAAAAAGATATCGGAACAGGGAAACATGAGAAATTAGTCCATTCTCAGAAAGTTGTCTGTTTTCTGCCACATATGGATTGATTTAAACACAGAAGCATGAGGTTTTAATGTGAACTCTGGTTATTATTTTTATCTACTTTACTTTAAACATAGATGAATTTCTCTCAGATGAGATTCAGTTTGTTTCTGAATCAGCTTCTGTCTCTGAATTTCTGGAGGAACCTGAAGATATTCAGTGAACATGGAGTTGAGAAGAAATGCACCTCCTCAAAATAATATATTTGCTTGTATCTCCATTTTGTCATTATTTTCAGCCTTGCCTGTTAGTCATTTTTTTGGTTGAAACACAGTCAAGAAACGTCTCCTTTGAAATTAATAAGGTTGAATGAAAAAGCAGCAGAAGGGCAGCAAATCATGGCCCTTTACCCATATACTTGTATGAAAAATGTCATACTATGCCTCAACATGTCAGACTTATTGCTCAAGATAGAACATTTCTCTTGCAGAGAGTTCTAAGAACTACATCTGTTTTCCAGGCTATTCTTTTTCTGGCTTGTTAGAAATGAAAATGAAATTTCACATGTCTATGTCAAATAAACTTCTAAACCCAGTTATATAAAAAATTAATGTTTTCTTGGAATTGCAAAATGGCAAATTTAAGTTATCAAAAAATTGGACTGTGTGCTCTATGCTTTATGATCATTATTGCCAGACAATAGTATTTGAATATAAATAAAATTACAGATAGACATACACAGCAAAATAATGCTAAAAAACTTTTCTGTCAAACCAAAGGAAATTAAAAGCCAATAAATTAAATAAAATGAGAACAGCAGAGCTGACATTTATGAAGAAAATCTATTAGTTTGGAGAATAAGAACCACTACAGCTACTGATGCTTTTCAAGCAAAGCAACATGTCACCCTGTCAAGAAATATCAGCAGCAGTTAAAATCAAAGTAAATCATACTAAATAATATTTTGAATTACTTTGATGGAAACAGGTTAGTGATTAGATTGCAAAATGAGCCTAAATATCTTAAAATGAACTATTCCTGTTTTCCTTTTTTAATTTCTTTTTTTAATTATTTTTTCACTTAAGGAGCAACAGATGTGAAAAACGTTCAAGCACAGAGTTGCAGACACAAAAAAATTTACTGGCACTTCTAACACAAGTACTGAAGTTCATTGGATGAAGTCAGGGTGTAGCAGGCTTTGAGTAGGAGGAAGGTGTTCAAGGCCTGGTTGGATGGGGCTTTTTGGTCTGGTGGAAGGGCCCTGCCCATGGCAGGGGGATTGGAACCAGGTGATCTTTAAATGCTTTCCAACCCAATCCATCAGTGAAATCCTTTGGGCAATGCATGGATATTCTCCTCATTTAATGGACTGTCCATCCAGCAACTGTGTGTTACGTGGCACAAGTATGAAATCCAGCTTTGCTAATGGCACCCCTTCATTATCAAGTATTTAATTTCACTACAATTGTTCTTATTTCTTTGCTGCTTCGCTATAGTAAGGTCAGTTAAAGCAGAATGTATATTAAATCCACCTCCTTAGCAAGCTCCTGTGCAGCAGGAGTTTTTGGAGGCTCTGCTTACAAGAACAGCAGCATTTTTAGTTAATCTTGGTTTACCAGTTTTCTGTGGAGAAATCCAAAGCACGGAAAACTGAAAGCATATTGTTTGTGAAAGCCTCCATATGCTGAGAACAACTTATTTCTCAGAGCAAGTGGCAAAACAGTTGGACCATTTTTCTTAAAGATCTGACAGCCAAATGCTGAGACTGAACAAAGACAGCAATTAAAAAAATGACATAGTGAGTGGGGATGAATGTGGTCTGTCATTATAAACTAGATTCACACTGTGACTGGCAGGTGACAGACCAGATCCTTTAAATTATTTTGGAAAAGTACATGCCAATTAATGCTCTTTTCATATTACTAATGTAGTTAAAGATTCAGTATTGCATCTCAGTGTTAAAATTAAAACATACCTATTTATTGCAACTAGATCATGCTTTCACTGTTTAGAAAAAAAATCTTCCTTTCCTTATTTCTCCTTCTCCTCCTGTGCCTTCCCACCCCATGGTTTCAAACTCTGGATTTGTGCCTTATAAAAGTAAATCACAATCTCCATTGACATAAAGAGGCAGAACTCAGTTAACTTCTCCTATGATGATTAGAATGTGTAATTGCAGTCAGTTTATTCTCTGACTTCTTGAATCGCTAGACAAGGGTTCAGAGGGTTAGTGACCCTAAAGAAAAATGTTAACTTACTGTGCCTTGACTCAGTTAATACTTCCTTTCCAAGTTAATTGTAATTTTCCTGGTGGTCAAAATTAAAATTTGTATAAAGCTGTTATACATCAAGAAGCTTTTATGCTGAAACAGTAAAATGCAAAAAGTCAGGTTAGGTTCTCAAAACTAAAAGCCAGAGCTCATGGGGTTACTGATCAATGGTATGTCTTAATGCCTTATCTCCAGTTCAAAAATTGCAAAATAACTGCAGGACAAACATTAATTGATCATATTTACTGCCATGGAAACAGCACTTCTTGTCTTTAAATAGCTTTGCAAACACTAACTAGTCTTAAAAACATCTGGGGAGACAGGAAACCCCCCCATCTCCAAGGATTTGAGTCAAAGCAATGAAAAAGATTATTAAATTCCTGATAGCAACTGTAACCAATACAGAATTACTTATCTCTGAAACACAGTAAGGTGAATTTCATTACAAAGCTAAGCTACATAACTGCTCATGTCAGTCTTGTAAACTTACATCTTAAATATATATGTCAACATTTGGAAAATGTCCTGAGTATTGGAATAACACTAATAGAAATTGATTTATATTTTTGATTTCTGGTGTAATAAACTTCTAAAGTGCTGCTTCCCTTTGGCATCCAACACAAATATTCAATTATTTTCCTTAGTCTAACTATTTTTGAATGCATTTTATTATAGCATGTCAGTATGATTTGGTTTTCTCAGCATTACAAATTTGGTGCTTAGGGATAGGGTTTAGAGGTGGACTTGGCACTGCTGGGTCATCGGCTGGACTTGATGAACCCAAAGGACTTTTGCAACCTAAACAAGTCTATGATTCCATGAATAGTATAGGAACAGTGTGGAAATATATACACTTAAGAGTACAAGAATTGTGATATAAGAGAAAAAATTTAGTTCAGTTTTGTGTCTAACACGATTACTGCTAGAGGAAAAAACAAAGATTCATGAGTAAAGTGGTCCTTCATTTCAGATGACATCTCAGCTGACAAACTTAAATTTTACGGAGTCTGCAACTGAAAGTTGTACCTTGGCCACCTTATTTTGTAGTTTCTGAATGATTTATCCTCGCCTCATCTGTCTAACTTCTTCCTTTGAAATTATAATTTTGGCTTCTAAGACTTCCCATGGCAATGCTTTCCATATGAAAGTTCAGTGTTATGTGAAGAAGTATCTCCCATCTGACAACTTTAGAGGCAACCAATTAAATCCCCGTATGTGACAACTCTTCCCTACTCACTTTCCCCACAGAATTCACTGAAGTCTGCTGCTTCTCCCTGTTGCATCTTTAATGCAGCTCTGGCTTGAAGCACAGTCAGAGATAACACTTCACAGGAGCACAGAAGACACGATTTTAAGTCCTAGATCATTCACAATATAATTCCAGTGATGTTTACCATTGCCTGGGGAGTCTTTTCAGCCTTTCCCAGCACAACCGACTGCATTAGTTGCTCAAAGAAGAGGAAGCTGATTTGCATAATTTCATGTGTTAATATGAAAGGTTTTGCAGTTCATTGACAATTTACTATTATCATAAAATCTGGGGGTTTCATTTTTTCGTTTGGTTTGTTTGTTTGACTTTTTTTTGTGTGTGTGTTTCTACTGGACTATTAGCCAGATACCAGCTTTGGTGGTCAATGTTTCCTTCCTGTTCATACAGCTGAGATGCACTTCTCCCCTCACTCATCCCATCCTGTTTCTCCCAACCAAAACCCTAAAACTTCTTTGTAGACAATAATTTTGTGAAACTTCCATTTCTTAAAGCAAAAAAAATATGCAACAACCCTAAACCTTTTTGGTTCATGATTCTCACGTTTGTGCAGCAATGAGGAGAATGAACAAACCAACAAAAAGTCAGTTCCTCTTCTGTCAGTGGAAGAAAAGAGTTTTTAGTACCTTTCTCATTTAATCTCACCCTCAGTTTTACGGAGCCATGTGAAAGTTTTGGAAGAAGGGTCAGGAAATCATAACAGGATCTTATTAAGTTAATTCCAGTTTCCAGAAAGCCACTACTCTCTGTGCAGGAAGCTGGTGTTATGGAAACCAAAAATTCCATTTCCAAATGAAAATTAAAATTTGCTGGCAGGGAGGAAGGTGCAACATTAAAATTTTTCAGAAAATTAGGAAAATTACAGGAAAATTTACTCATTAGACAAATCATTGCAGGATCACATATTTGGTTTCCCATGTGGGACTTGGCTTACTGGTTCAGTGCTTCTTCCAGTGGTGAACCTGGTCAATGCACACTGAGAACTCATAACAAAATCTCCCATCTTTGGGCCCAGTCAACATCATTATAAATTGCTATGTGTCCATCTGTACAAAATATACCCCTTAATTCACTTTCCATTAAGTATTAGAACACCATTAGCTCATTGAACTGGGCTTTGTTGAAGAATCTGTAAGGATGGTTATGCAGTGTTTTCCTTGGCCATGCTACAAAAACTCATTCAATTACAATTCTGGTCCCTAATGGTTTGCTTCTTATCAGTCTCATGCCAGGAATTTGAGTGTGTTCAAAAAGTCTCTTTGTATCTCTATTTACACTGTTTCTCAAGGCCCTAATTTATACATTTTGTTTTGCCTTTTTTAATAAATGTTGTGTTCAGAAATGCTGGGGTAGATGAATAACCAGATTTCACCCAGATGCTTGTCCTCAATCATGTAATTCAAAGTGCAGTACATGAGAGAAACATGTGCTCAGAAGCAAAACTGACTACAAGTGTTTTCTAAAGCAGGCCTTTAAAATCTACTCCAGAAATCTACAGAGTCCTCCCAGAGTAGCCTCCCTACCAAAACCAACGCTATTTCAATTTTCATTTTCAGCCCTTCATGCTCTCTTTTTTTTTTTTTTAACTTTATATCTTACTGTTAACCCTCAGGGATCAATGCTAAAAGGAAAAAAATATACATGTATGGATCTTTGTCTCCTATAATTGCAACCAATTACATTCTATATGTGATCATAGAATCATAGAATCATTTAGGTTGGAAAAGACCTCTAAGATCATCGAGTCCAACTGCCAAACCTACGACTAAAACATGTCCCCAAATGCCATATGTACACAGCTTTTAAATACCTCCAGGGCTGGTGACTCCAGCACTTCCATTTGGCAGCCTGTTCCAGTGCTTGACAACCCCTTCAGTGAAGAAATTTTTCCTAATATCCAATCTAAACCTCTCCTGGCACAACTTGAGCAATAGGACCAGAGGAAATGGCCTCATTACCTGGGAGAAGAGACCAACTCCCACCTGGCTACAACCTCCATCAGGGAGTTGTAGAGAGGGATGAGATCCCCCCTGAGCCTCTTTTTCTCCGGGATAAACATGTCCAGCTCTATCAGTCACTCCTCATCAAACTTGTGCTCCAGAGCCTCCACCAACTCTGTTTCCTTTCTCTGGACCTCTTGCCATGAGTGGTTTCAAGTATTTTCCTTGGACTAGGAAGAATTCTTGGATCAAAAAGACCAGGTCTTTTACCAGAGAGCATTCAGCCCAGCAACCAAGTAACAACAAAATGAAACCAACTCTGATCTAGATATACTCTTATCTGGCTCAAATTCAACAACTTATGAATGACTTCTCTCTCCTTAGGACATACTAGACAATAGCTGGTTGACCTTTGGAATAATTTTGAAATAATGCCAGAGAAAAGTTATGTTTTACTACTTATTTGCTCATCAAGAGCATTTCCCTAAAGTAGTAAGAGATGATAACTTAACGAGCAATTCTTTATAAATTGCTTGCATTCCTTCATGTCTTACACCACAGCTGCCAGATCTGTCTCCCAGCAAGACACTTCATCACAGACAGGGTTGGGAGGAAAAGAAGACTATATAGTCTGCTGTTGTTGAAGTCTGAAATGCAAAAGAGGAAAAAGGGAAAGAGAAACCAGGGACAGATACCAATGAATTATGGACACTTGTCAGCTAAGTTACAGAACATACACAACTATTTTTATCCAGAAAACATGCAACATCAGTGTTTTATACAAATATTTATAAGGACGTGGTGGAATTAGCTAAAACATAACTCAGCCTACAACTCTGGATTTGTAAGTTCAATTTTGCAAAGTTAGCTGCTTTTACTGGGTAGTCAGAGAGCCTGAAGCCCTTGTGACCCAACTCATAGCACTGGTCTTTACATGCAGAACTATGAACATAGATACTGCCAAAGTGGCAATGAAGGAATTGGTTGCATATATATGTATATACATATATTTTTACCAGTGTAAATTAAAGGAAACCGATTTTTCTCTTCAGGATTGAATTTACCCTATTCCTAGTACACAGAAATTTATAAAGTGGTATACAGTAATGAAGAAACATATCAGCTTTGATATGCTAATTATGCAGGAATTTTAGATGTTATCTGAAGGATTACTTTGTGCACAACCTTGAAATGTTACTCCTGAATCTCAAAACTGTTCTCAGATTTATAATCCATCTGCAAATATGCCATGCTTTTCAATTTAAAAAGGTTTCTAATTGCATGAGTTAGAGCATATTTCCTCAGTGAGGTTACCAATTAATGCAAAATTACTGCTGAGGGTAAGATTCCAAGCTCTTCATAAAAGCAAAATTAAATTAAAGGAGTGTCCTACAGAACTGTGCCTTTTCCCTGGAATGGGAAGATGCACCACTGAAACATGTCAAGAGTTTATTAACTAACATGAGGATGGCAATTTTTCTTATGGATGTTTGTTTTTTATCTTATACCCACATTGAAATCCTCCAACAAGCCTGCACATTAGCCATTTGGCAGTGTAAATAGAACTAATTGCAAAAGTAGGATGGTAATCAGCAGCTTACAGTGTCCTGAAATTAGGAAGTTGAAAACACAGTCATAAAGCTGTATATACATTCCTCCAAAGAACTAGTAGAATTCCTGAAGATTTTTGTCCTTTTTCCCACAGATCAGTTTATTCCTTCTTCAATTTCAACTTTTAAAAATTAGCAAACAGCTGCTTTGGTTCATGAAATCACTCTTTTATCTAAAGTCTTATAGTATTGCTTTTTTCCACTAAGTGGTGTAAGTGATTTACAGGGTTCTCATTTCTTCAAAGCCAAGATGTTGCCATCGTAGAAAGCTGCTGTTTAAGACAATACATTCAACTCCAGCACAGTGACACAAACGAACAAATTTAAGCAGGTGAATACAGGTTCACAGGATTAACTCCTACTCATTTTTACCCAAGGGGGTAAAAAATCCATTCCAAATTTGGTATTGATACAGCTTTCTGTATATGTGTATATTTAAATATAATTTTTTCTCTGTGTGAATAATTTTACTACATATTTATTTCCCTGGAAATGATGTTTACTCGTGTAAACAACTTGAACCACAGCTGCACATTGTCATTAAGGAAAATTGAGGAGAATTGTGTATGTTAATCTTATTATAAACTCTTTCAACCAGAAAATGTTTTGCACTGGCCTACACAACTTTTTTTAAAATTCAATATGCTGTTATGCTATTTCCTGTAGAATCATCTTAATTTCTCTTCAGATTTCGTAGAGCTCTCTCTGAACAATTATCTTAGAAGTTGTCCTTAATTGACTCTTTTCACCAATGGATCCACTCATAGAGAAGCAGCTGCATAAACAAATAGTTCCAAACTTTGTAACAAATACTGTAAGTAGCTTCGCCTTGTCTGAAGCACGGCAGGTTCTAAAAAGGTATTTACCATTCATTATTCCTTTCTGCCACTTCTTCACATTACTTCTAGCATTGGTGCGTGGAATTTTCAATTTAATTTTCTTTTTCCATCAGAATATTTACAGGGAGTGAAGCAGTCATCCAGCTGAACAGCACCAGTTGCAGTCTAAAAGTTAAGACTATGTAGAAGGGTCTTGCTGAATGAAGATGGCTCAGTATTCCCACTGAGAAAGCAACTCAGCTCCTGGAATAACCCCTGAGGCTGGCAGTGACAGCCAGCTGGAAGGCTGAGTCTGCTGTTTGTATCAAAGAGATTTCTGCTCTCCACAATACCCTTGTTGATGAGTTCAGGTTAACAGTCCCAGCAGCCTCAGTGTCCCATCTGAATAACAGGAATATGGAGAAAGAATGAAAGGAGGAGGAACAAAATCCTGTCCCCTTGGAAATGACTGGTTGCATTCTCAGTGACTTCCATGAGGTGAGGGGAACCTGTTTTTCCTTCTATTTTCGTGATTAGTAAAACATAACCAACACTGTAAACCTGCAATAAAAGACATAACTTGATGTGACACTATTTTGCACATTTCAGAAAGAAGATCTTTCCCAATGTCTCCAGGAGCTATGCAGAGGAATGCTTGAACAGTCTGCAAGGTGAAGACACCTTTATGAAGGATATTTAGACAGGGTTCTACAATCCTAAGTTGCTGCCCATTAGCTAGACTTGTTTCACCTTGATGACCTGGCCCTTAGGAGTTATGTTTTACGAGTTTTTTTCACTATGCAAGTCCCTTTGTTTTCCTTCAAAGAGCAGCTGAGATTCTCATCCAATAATTTACTCTTTAAAACTGGTACTTAAGAATACCAGCAGCTTTTAAGGGGCTTGAAATAGCTGCAAGTATAGTCACTACTTTGTGTATTGTCAAGTTGTAATCTGGTGGAGATATGAAAGATGCTCATTTTTGCAATAATGGGGCTCTTGGAAGCATGGGTTTCTTCACATAATAAAAGAACCAAGTCAAGAAATCAATACATGATTCATACTAATAACAGTCTATTTGATATAATGATACTGAATTGTTATCAGAACATAACATAGTTATATGATGTGAAATACTAAAGGTGACAAATAAAATCTATATTTTACTGTATACAAGAAACTCATTTGCTTGTTTATAATTACTGTTTCTTGAATAAAGAACAGTTAGAAATCAGTGTGCACCTGTTATGTTAACAAATCACAAAAGCCTGCCAGTGAAACTTCTAAAAATTGATTATTGATTTAATTTATTTCACATTTTGCTTACCATGTGCATATTTTTGCTTCCCTACAAAAAAATTTTGTTTAAAGTCAGGTACCTTCCAGTAAGACTGAAAATTTTGTAGTCACTTATGATTACATACTGAGCCTGCATATTTTTATAGCAACCCAGAGATGCGAGCACAAACATTTTTGTCTCTTGCACAGAAATAGGATGTTTCATGCTAATGAAAAATGAACAGTGAGAGATTGTACTGGCAGTCCTTCCAATGGAAATAATTGACATGATGGCATGGCCCACCTGGTATCTAGTCTGAACAGATTGTGGAAGGACATTGAAAGAAAGGACAGGGGCAAAGAGTACAGGGAGGAAACCAGACAGAGACATTCATTACAAGACCATAACCATGCAGTGTTAAGAGAAAAAAAAAGAAACTAATACCTTTAAAAGAGTCAGAAAGGCCTATGTTCCAGTAACATCTCTGCAGAGCTAGCACAATGTAGCATTAACCTCACATAAGCATATATATGCCTTTCTAAGTATGCCACTTACGCTCTAACTCAATTTTAAAAATCTTGCAAGCACTAAGATCCTCTAAAACATGTTGTGCTGGGTTAGGGAAGAGCAGTTGACCAGTACTTTTTCCTCATTATCTTCATAGGACTCAGCATAGACAAGTGATTGTAAACTACTTAAATATTCCCCACAGATCTATTTTAAGCACTCATATTTCAATCAATGGTTCAGAAGGAAACTGCAGTATAAACACATTCCATTCAACTAGATTTGCATATTGATGTCAGTAGTTTGAATCAAACCAATTAGACCATGTAGTTATCTATGGAAAACATATGGCAGACTGATAGAAACCCAGTTCTATGTTTAAAATCTACAGTATTTCATTTGCATAGCAAAAAGCAGCTGAAGGAGGATGCTATTCTTCAAGGACTAGACAAACTGATACAAGGAGAACTCCTTGGGCTGGATCCTCAGCTGGTATAAAATCACACTGAATACACTGGTGAATTGAAATGGAACTAATCACTCTAAAAGCAAACACGTGCTCATAGAGACACTGAATCAAGCACTGATTTCTCTTTGTTCTCAGTTCCTTATCCATGAAATGGGGTTATCCCATTTTCTCACTCATTTCAATTAGAGCAAAAGTTCTTCAGAAAGGGAATTACCTCTTTGCTTTAAAAAAAAAAAAATTGCAAAAGCACCATCAAGTTTGAGCTACCACCTTAACATGAATAATGGCAATGGTACCTCAACTTTTTTATCTCTAAGTTTTCCCTTTCACAGTGGCCTAAAAGCTTTTCTTAGCTCATGTTTATCTTCAGCAATAAATCATGTTTGCATTGCATCTGTGCCTCATTGGGGTGCACAGAACAAAGCAAGACAAATTAAACTGTAAAACAGTTGCTGAGGAAAGAAATAAAGAAGGACAGATAAATGAATTCAGGTGGGAAAGACAACATTGATTCTAAACATCATCTTTTACTGCTGCTGCTTCTCATATTAAAAAGGAAAAAAATCAACTCCTTTGAGCAGGCAGTGATTTAACTATAAAAATATCTGGTCTGCACAACGTGACTAATCATCTCATCAGTGCCATGCTCAGAAGACCAATTTATATGTTCTCCTGGCAATAACTGTATTTTAAGCATTTAAGCCCTTCCTAATAATATGTTCATGGCTCCTGCCTGCTCTTTTACTGAATGAAACACTGGCATGATTTGTTGGGTGACATCATTTACAAACAATGACATTGCTGTCTGGAATGAATAACAATTAAAAAAAAAAAAATGAATCCACTATCATCTATTTGAAATTCATGCTTAGCACTGTATAAAGTGACAATATATGCTAATTTCTCTCCCCTCCTACACATTCTTCAGCAGCTAAGTCACATTCTTCAGCAAATAAGTCAGTTCCCTGCAGATAGTTTATTCCACAGCTACTGAATGAGGAAGTGCCAGGAGACATGACCATGGATCAGGACAAAACAGTAAATTTTGGGTTTTTTTTAATTTCCATACACCCTCAGTACCTATGTATGTATTAAAAAAGGAAGATCAAAATCATCCAAATCTAGAGAGTAATCAGAGTTCAAGGAAAAACAAAACGTTGTCTTTTTCTCATTGTTATTCTTATAGCAAATGCTGAAGCAAGGAGCTCTGCTAAATATTGTCCTGTCTCTGAAACATGAAATAGCTTTAGTCCATGGTGAAGATTTTATTAAGTTTATATGAATTACATTCAAAAGCAAGGTTAACAACAAAAATAAGTGTTGGAAGTATTAAAACACTTCAGTTAAATGAGAAATAACCTACCGCCTGAATGCTAAAGTTAATTAAGAATCACAGAAATCTCTGCTGATACCCCAAAAAAGAATGTCCCCTTCTGCATGTTCAAACCAAATACTTTCCCAGACCGTGCAATTTCCTTTACATTGAATCATTTCTGTTGGAAAAGGCCCTTTATGAGTTCAAATAATCCAGCACTGCCAAGTCAGCACCAAACCAAGTCCCCAGGTGCCACATCTACATGTCTTTCAAATACCTCCAGGGATGGTGACTCAGCTGCCTCCCTGGGCAGCCTGTTCCAAAGCTTGATAACTCTTTCAGTCAAGACATTTTTCCTAATATCCGACCTAAATCTCCCCTGGCACCACTTGAGACCATTTCCTCTCTGTGATGGGTGCTCTGGACTCCTTAACCAAAGTAGAAGCAGACTGGCAGAGGCTGCAAAGGAGATAATAAACACTTGAGCTGTAACTGGGCCAAGAACTTGCCGAGTTCCAACCTGTTCTGTGGAAGCCCCCAAAGGAGCAGAGTGACCCAGGGAGCACTGACAAGTATAAGCTTGGAACAGCAATCAAAGATTGACACATCAATAGTGGGCTGCTCTTGGCCAGACTGAGATTTCCCTTTTAGCTCGGTAAAGAAGAGAAAATACTGCACATAGAAGAATTAAAACACTATATGGAACTATCCATGTGGTTCACATGTAGCTGTCTGCTTAACAGCTTCCCAAAAAGCAAGTCTGGATGCTTATCCATGGTTGTTTTAACCTCTTGAATTGATACACGGCAAGAAAAGTGCTAAATCCGCTGCCTCTGAGTAAAAAGAATAGCAAATTTTGTTCCACATGCTTATTGTTCCAACAGATTGAATACTTACATGACTGACTTGGTTTTGTGTTGGTGTATAGTCTCTATTGAATATAAAATTCACTTAACACAGAATGAACTGAAAAGCAGAATAACAGTTACCTGACAAGCAACCAGCAGTGATTGAGGATGTGTTTATTAGGGTTCTGGGAGTGATTCATGTCTCTTTTATGCTATTTAATATCTTTGAGGGTAGCAAATTGATGAAGAACAAAAACAGAACTGCTGCATAGGCTGGCTTGGATCAGTGGTTAGGTTGTGACCATTTTAATTTGACTGGAGGAAATGGTATACTGTTGGAAAAAGGGAAAATAATCTGTGCAAACTGAACTCAATTTGGAAAACAGTAAATCCAGAAGTGAGGCTTGGAAGTTGAAAGTAGATAAATTTAAGTTGGATTAATATAAAAGTTTAAATGGGTTGTGTCTTCAGATTTGAAACTCACTTAATTGAAACTGTCTCCCAGTGAAAGCCATAAATTCTTTCCTGGGCACTTTAAAATCAATGGGCTCTATCTGTTATTTGTGATTTAGTCCAAGACAATGTGCTAAGCCTAGGAAAGGAACAATCAAGTGATCTGACCCAGTCTCATGCTCCTTCTAGCTTGATTTGTTTTTCTTAAAAACCCAAACAAACAAACAAAACCCCTAAATAAACAAACAAAAAATAATGGTATGGGCAAAATGAATTTAGTAATTTATTGTTGTGAAAACCCAGCTGAGTCCTGAGCATTTGAGCTATATTCATTGTGCTATGTTGGGTAAACAACTGCATCCCTCCCATCTCTGACTCTGCTACCACTCTGTAGCTTCAGAAATACATCTCAGAAGAACTTCAAGAGTCTATCAGAACTCCATTTCTAGAATTATCAAAACCAGTACTCAGTAGTAACAGAGCTTCCCACCTCAAAAACTCTCTGTTTTCTGAAGGAAAACCTTTTCATTCTGACATTAAAAAGCAAATCAAGACTTTTATTAGTTCAACTGAGGATGCAAAGAGAAAACATAATTATATTTAAACATATCAGTAGGCAACAATTCACATGGAATTATTTTAAATGTGTACCATAAAAGAAAGAGAAGCACCAGTTTGGTCAATTTTTCTGGAATAAAGCAAACTTATCAAGTTCAAACACAATTACTAATCTGAAATCCTTCTGTCATAATTTGTTACCAAGAAAATAAGAGAGAAAGCGAAAAGGAAAAAGAAATCCGAGAAACTTATCATTTCCTCACTACACACTTCAACAAACACATCTTTCTAAAATCTTGTAAGCCTCAAAGCAATAGCACTGGTTTACTCTGGGTGTCAGTATATAAATACTTACAGCAAAGGGGAATTTATTTGAGACTAACATTTGCAAGGACATGTACTGTCCTTGCTCTCTAGAAGAATTCTTTGATGTCAATAGAAGTTAAATTGAGGTCACTTATGGCTCATATTGCTGCTGATGCTGTATTAGAAGGATTTTCTTTTATATTGTTGACCTTTGCTTTCAAGGTTTTATTTCTTGACCATAAAAAAAAATCATTCAATGCTCTTACTTTGAAATATAATGTACAAGGTGTTAAGCTGCAAAAGTTACTCTTCATTAATGAAGGGAGGACAAACAAAAAACTGAAGCAAGTCTCAAATGTGATTGACTTGTATAAAAAAAGGCAGTGGCTTTAATTTTTTCTCTGTTTCATGGAAATACCTTTGGATATCTGTAGTAGTTACTGCCTTGAAGTGCTTCTTGCACCTCTCTCTTTCTTGGAAGTTCCCTCCCCACCCTCTCTATTGAAGCTCAGCTCTCCCTGGAGCTGCTGCTGAACTGCAGAATTTATAGCTAAGGATATTAAGTTAAATCAGAACTTATTTCAGATGCCCTCCTGTTTTAAGCTGCAAGTGGTGGCAGCTCAGGCATGTTTGGAAAGGAATATAATGGAACTCACAGAGGGCTGCCCTCCACAGGATTAGCACAGTCAGCAGCTCCCACAGCTGGTGTCAGATCCACATATGAGGGTAACACTGGAAAGGTGAGCACACTGCACCTTCAAGCCCATCAGTAACATTTCAGTCTCAGCTGTGACAGGTTTGAAGTCATTATTATTCTTCATTAAAATATCTAGGCATATTTAAATGTGGTTTAGAATTGAATTTATAGAGTTTTTTAACCCTGTTCTTTATTTGTCACATAAATGCCTTGAGGCCGAGAAATTTTCTTTGATTTGTCCATTGACACTTTATTTTTGTTTGTTTAGTTTTTGAAAGGCAAGCATACCTTAAAAAATTACAAGGTTCAGTCTATCTTCAAGGACCCAATTGATCAATACAAATGGGAGTGTGAGCTGTCTCAAGGGCAATGATCTCTGACAGGTGCCTTGAGATAAGCTGTGGAAACTGAACCAAAAAGAATCTTGTTCTGTCTTAACTGGATGTAAAGTGCATCAACAGAGAGAAACAGCATCTGCTGGCTTTGGAAACAGCTCTCCCAGAAAGAAGGAAGCAGTGAACTTCTACTTATATCTGCAGAAAAAACCATTAGATAATTCAAAATGAAAGATGCCACCACTTTAGCTCTTGCTCTACCTATAGATTCAGAAAACTTGGGAAAACTGCCTATAACATTACTATTTAGAGCAAGCAGTGAAAAAGGCACTATGCTGCCCTGTTAACCTGATGAAAGTATGTCAATCAATGCATTAAAATGAAAACAGACATGCAATTAGGTTCTTGTTTCATTATATGCCCCACAGTTTTAACCATCCACTGCATCTTAAACACATGTGGCAGAATTTAAAAATGAAACCACCAGGCTTTAGGATATATTATACAAAATGTCCAGTATTCATCATGCAACAAGATTAGACAGACCTAAGTAGAAGACAGAAGTTGCCTGTCCCCCTGCCATGGGAAAAAAGAAGTACAGCAAACATTAGAAAATTTTCTGGAAACATCTTGTTTTTACCAGAATAAATAGGCAGGTGCATGAATTCTCCCTAGCTCTGGATGAATGGGGGAAAAACAGCGGATACATGTTGAGTGTGGTACAGAGATGACTGAAAGCCATTGGATATTCAGGTCTTAATTCCCTATTTAAGCATCTGAGCCTTTAGAATGGACAGAAGCATATTCTCCCTCTTGCTGTTTTATTTTGGAATTGGCGAGGGATGACAACAATGAAACAGCTGTGGCTCAATCTAATGAATATTAATTTTCCAATACAATCACTTGTGCATATACATCCATGCTTTTTGTTGAATTGCTTTAGGCACTATTCTAAAATATGCTTGAATAAAGCAGTGGCTAAAACAGTACACCCAGACAGAATGGGAAGTACCTCTTAAATCCCAAACTATGAGACACAGGATAGAAACACAGGCCAGAAATTCAAAGAAAAAAAATCCTCCATGGGAACCACTGTCAAACAGGTACTAAACTGCTAATTATCCACCATGCCTGGAGATACTAATGGTGTTTCAAGGATAGCAGGGCTGTTCAGCATTCATCAAATCCACTGCTCCACTGGCTGCTTTCCTGACACAAAGTAATGTAGCACAACCAAATATGACAATTTACAACCCTGTATTTTAGCAAAGAACAGCATGAAAGAGCATCTCTACCTGAAAAGCACTTCTTATCTCAAGATCTTTGAGATTACAAGCAGTGAAATGTTTTGGGAGAATGCACATTACACAGGCACCTGTGAGAAGAACCAGTTCCAGACTGTGTGCTGGACTTCAAAAATTTGCAGTTATCTTTGGTACCTACCTACCACATCTACCTACCTCAGATTAAAAGCAATTTATTTACAAGCAGAAACTTCAGATAACTAAGGGAATCTGAGTGCCATCGTTGAACTTTGACTTAAAGGAAACAAGACAAGTATATAAAAAATCATTGCCAACTGATATGTATACATATCGCTTCTACTGAAAATAAAATACATTTAAAAGTGAATGATAATGTTCTACACATTTTAATTTTCTATACATCTAACAAACTTGAAACATTTTTCACTGCTTAGTTTAGTCAAGCATTTTCCCACAGCCGTTTTGAGATTGGTCAAATCCCTAAACAGTCCAGTAATTTATAAGCAATTCCTGTTTATTTTTAACACAAATCACTGTAACTGTCCTATCCTTCAATATTTTAATTAAGAATCACAACTGAGGGGCAATTTTTACTTACACAAGAAAAATTATTAATTTAACTCTAAGTCAACATGAAATTTCTATGGGTTTTTATTCTTGCTTGCTTTACTGTAGTCCTCTCTGATGATCTGTGCTCTCTGACTGAAGAAGCTATAGGGAAAGCTTTGTGTTTAATGCATTAGCATGAATAAAATTAGAAACATCTGGTGAGAAGACACCTGACTGAACACACACACAGCAAGCAGGGAAGTCTTGCCTGAGGAAATGGCTCTGTGAGGAAGGGTGCTCTCCACATTCTGTTCCCTATCACACAGCACTGATGGAGCTTAGCTGCTTTTAAATATTCCTGGTAACTTTTTAATAGCAGGGCTTTGCTGAATCAAAATTATTCTAATATGGTGGCCAACTGTCAAACAACCAAACAACTGACATTATGCTGTTGGGTAAACAGTTGCCATTTCCCTTCTTAGATCTCACATTGCTCCTTCTTGCATTTAACCCCTAAAGACAGGCGATATTAGTGATCAAAGAAGCAATACTCTGTTGTATTCTATTTCGTTGGAGAGGTTATGATCATAAAGCAGGGGAGAAATCTGTTCTCTCCACCAGTGAGTTCCTGGCATACTTCTCTTTTTCTCTTTTTTTTTTTTTTCTTCTTCTTTTTCTTCCCCTGGATTTCTTTCTATATTGCACATTCCCTCATTAAGTCACATTGTTTCCCAGAAATATTTACAAGACCCTGTCAAAGACTGAAATAGTTAATGGCTTAAATTGTAAGATCACCCAAAGACTTTTGTCCACTGTAGCAAACTGAAAAGAAACAGCTGCACAACCAGCAAAGCCTACATCTCCCAGAATATGCCTACCAGGAAAGGACCTTCAGATGAGATAATCGGATCCTATTGTCCCACTGTCCCAGGTGCCAAAGGGTATGCATGCCTGAAGCTACAAACTGGATTGCCACATAAGGGAAAAGGCAAATCCTGCAAAGTAGGATAATCCTTCTTATCATGTCCTCCCTTACACAATGACTGTGCTATGAAGACCCTTCTGGGGAGCATGGAAGACTCCTGACCTGTCCCATGATATGATCCATTGAAAAACTCAGGGGGGAGGTAGCAAGGCATTTCCACCTGAGCTTGAAGTGTATAATCTTTGAGGATTTTTTGTGGGGAAGAAGAGGGGCTTCCCCCCAGCTCTAAGGGATCAAGACCATCACTTGGACAGAACTGTAACCACCACTTCACCCAAAAGACATGGAAGCTGCAACTACCAAGTTTCATCTCTGGATACAGTGGATGGTGACTAGATATGTCTTAGGACCCTTATCCTTTTTTTTCCTCTCTCCTCCGTATACATTTTCTTAAGTGTTATTATTCTTTAATATTACTATATTACTATAGATAAAACCAGAAACAACATACCTGTTTACCTTTGAAACAAAACTGTTCTAAAATAAACCCTACAGGACCTTAACACTACAAACCATAACATTACCATAACTTTACAAAAACTGATTATTCAGTGCCATTTCACTCTAATCCACCCCAAGGGATTTAATAACAAGAACCTGGGTTACCCTCCCATTCCGGGGTGGGTTGTAACAGACCCCCCTCAAAAAGTTATTGAGTTTCATTAGCCTGCTGCTTCACCTCCTTTCAAGTTTATTGATGGAAATATTGATTAATGCTGAAGGCATTTTCAGATCATTCGATGCCTACTTTCCTGATCCTGCATTTAAGATTTTTTGCAGCATATCAGGAGCATGTCCTGGAAAAAAATATTTCTGCCTTGGTAAGAACGTCAGTACTCAGAGGTCTTCATCCAGTAGGAGTGAACAGCCACAGCATATGTTCAGTTTGATCATCACTGCTTTGACCTTATTATGCTGTATCTGATTATTAACTTAAAATGCAGTATCCTTCAGCATATGGTACATCAGGGCTTGCAGCAGAGAGGGAGTGTTCAGGACTGTTGCCTTTATACAGCAGTACATTTGTAATATCTGAAGGCACATCCATGAATCACATTCTATTTCAAGAGCAGGGCAACGTGGACCTGCCGTCAACGCACAGCAATGAATACAGACATTTCTATCTGACACCAGCTGCAACACTCATGGAAGGGCTGGAATTCTGTGTGCAGTGCTGCAGCCTTTTGGAACACAGGATGGACATTGGGCAGCGTTACAGGGATAATACACCTCTTGTCTTTATCTAATTTTCTGTCTGCTGATGATAATAGGAATAAAGGGAAAAAAAAAAAAAATCTCCTGAAACAAACAAATACCCCCCCAACCACCCACTCTACTCAGCTCTAAAAATAACACATGCAATGAATAGAGGCATTTGTTCATTAACTTCCTTTTCATCTGATGCAATCTTCTCCCTTTGATATTGAAATGTGGATGAATTTACCATCACTAGCCTGGTTTTAAAGAATAGAAGAAATAGAAAAAAATATTCTGATGGTTATCCTGTTTTAAATACCGTGATGATCACTAAGGTGTCACTGATGTCTTTTCACAATTTTATGTTTTGACAGAAGACCCTCTAGCTGCAGAAAGGTAATTCATTTCCAAGCTCTATCAGTCCTCAGTTTCTTGCCAAAATTTCCACAGAGACAACACATTGTTGTGCTGAGTTTTATGACTTGAATCTCTTCTACTAGTAACTACACCGAGGGAACAAACTTATTTCACACAGGCCATCGATCAGTCTTTAGAGAGCAAAACCTTGTGGTTACTCTTTTACCAGTTTGGTCTGTAAGTAATGATTTAAGGAAAAATTTTGGGGTATTGTTACCAGCTCTCCAGGCCTGTCAGACTTCCATTCAAAACAAGCAGAAAATATTTCCTATGAACAAGCACTGATCAAGGATTCAGCAGAGCTAGTTTTCTCCTATCCACGCAGTAATTCTTATTTATCTTATTCATTAACAACACTAGTTGTTCACATGTTTCTGTCAGCAACAGCAGTACAAGATTTAAAGAAACTGACCCTGACCTTTTCCAGAGGTTACTGGGAACAGAAGGTTGTTTTCTAGACTTTGGTATTGATAAAGATCTATTCCAGTCTTATGGGATATTCAGCCATCTGCCAAAGCATCAGTTGTATAAACTGATAAAACAAAACTAATTTAAGAGAAAAAAAAAAAATCAAAAATTCCAATTTGCAGCAGCAGAAGCTCTAACAATGTTTCGGATCACTGCATTTCCATCTCACTGTAAATCTTGTGTTTCTCTAATGATTAAGGCCCCTGGTAGGACTGAATAATACACAAATTCTTGCAAACAGATGTGATGCAGCTGAAGGTCCTGAGGAAACAGACTGTGATAGAGCATGGTGTTCAGGGACCTCCCTGTTACTGGATAAAGGCATATAACCCATCTTTAGGAAAAAAGAAGAAGGAATTTGCGAGAAACATCAGTCTGTGGGAAAATTGTGGAGCAAGACTTGGTCAAAGCCATTTCTAAGAAGAGAAACAAGAAAAGCAACAAGGAAAGACCAAAGTCCAGCTGGTGACCAGGTGCTAGTGGGACCTCTCAGGAATTGATACTTTAACACTAAGTCCAATATTTCTCAAGTTTTTTATTAACAACCTGGATGGTGAACAAGAGAACACCCAGTTCACAGATGGTACTGAAATGGGGGTAGTGGCTGATGTATTGAGGGTTATTACATTCTGCTTGGAATATTTTGTCCAGAGTTGAGTTTCTCAGTACAAGACAGACATTGACACAGTGGAGTGAGTGCAGCACTAACAAGATGATCGGGGGCTGAAGGTTTGTTTAACCTTAAGAATATACGAGCAGTGAAGCACTCACACCTGTCCCTATATTGCTGGCAGCACTTGTCCTTGTGCTTCGGCTTTCAAAGTGTGTTTTCATCATTAAACCTGTAGGATCTTGCCTGGCTAGGAGCTATTTTGGTATCCACAGCAGTATTCTGTCCATTAGGAGAAATGACATATCAAGGACAGATAGCAGCAATCACATACTTCAAGTAAGTAAACACAACAGTAATAAATGGTATTTCTTATATTAACTGCACCAAGAATATACTACTTATTACAATTAGAAATATAAATATAGGATGTTTTAAACTGCAATAAACAAGTAAAATGGTATTCAGCAAAACAGCATGTTACATATCAGTCTTCACAGTTTCCAATAAAAGTGAAGATTATCAGGAATAGACATTAGTGCTTTTTAAATAGAATTGTGCATAACATTGTTTAACAGACATAGGATGATGATTATTATAGGCTGGGCAGGCTAAGTTAAATCTTACTTCTTGCTGCTTCCATGCCAATTTACTTTAAAACTGTTATTGTAAGAGCCCTGACAGGAGCAATACCACAGACTCAACAAGTCTCATCACTGCTGTCATAGCCAAACAGATCCAGATGCTGGTACTGAAGGATGAAGATGTTGCAAAGTGCACACGTTTTAGCCCTTTCACAAAGGCGCAAACGACATGAGATCATTCAGAAGAGACCTATTGACTGTACCCAGGAGATGTGATCCCTTGGAGGCCAAAGAGGGGGCTCTGCAGAGAGCACAGGGAGCAGACACCCATCTGACTCCATCAGCTGCTGTCACCCTGCAGGCTGCTGGACAAGCCAAGTTTCTTTCACATTATGAATCATAGAATTGACCAGGTTGGAAAAGACCTCTGAGATCATTGAGTCCAACCCTTGATCTTTATGAAGAATCTTCCTTCTCTTCTAAGAGGACAAAACTACAAAAGGTAGGACCATCAGTCCATACAGGAAGTAACTCATAACTAATAACCTCCCAGGTGAGGCTGAAACTACCTATAACTTGAAAAGCCCAATCCTGTAGTATATAGGATATTTGCCTACTTCCTGTTATTGGACACAGAAGACTATCTAGATAACAAAGACTATTCTTATGTAAAAAATAGTTCTTAAGATATTCTGTATTGAGATTTCTTCCTACTTAAAAATGTCTAGATACTTGGAATTGTCTAAGCTCTAATTTTAAGCTTCATATCATCTCAAATACAGAGGGCCTCAAAAGATCTTATTACTTAAATTGAGCCACTCCCATAGTAATATTTCATGTAGACTAAAAGGAAAAGGGAAAAGATTATATTTCCTTTGTTTAGCAGAAATTTTTACTCACTGAAAAATAGGTCTTTGCTTCTGAATAATCTTAGAAAATAAATATTCATAAATCAAAATGTGTTAATTCTGTAGGAAACCTGAAATCATCCATATCTAATATGTGCAGCTGATTTTGGATATTGCAAATTAATTCTCATTTCAAAAAAGGAGAAAAAAGACATTTATGAACTCATGTATGATTTTCATCTACATCCAACAGTTTCAAATTTGAGAAGTTGGACAAAAAGCTGAATATCACAGGAGCAGTTTCTTATCCTTTAATTTGGTATTATTATTTGACCTACTATCTGCAGCTCAGATTGTTCTGCTATGATCCACTCACTGGACCTCACTCAGTCATGTTCCTTGTAATAGTTGGTATTTTGGCTAGTTTTCCACTTTCAATTTTTTTTATTTTTGATTTGTTTGGTTTTTTTTTTCATTTTTTTTAATGTTCAAATGACCATCTTGAGCAAATCAATGACCTTTTATCTTCTGTAGGAAGAGTAGTTCAGTGCAGCCACACATACAAACTTGAGGATAATGATCAATCTGTTCCAATATTTTTGATCCAACTCTTTCAGAAAAGAATAGTCTTCAATTACTATTCAGCTTAGCAGACAATCAAAATGAAAATGGTTGTCATTGATATGACATTCTCTGGGTTTGAAAATCCTATTTTTAGGAGAGCCTTTTTGATTTATACCTTCATTTTTGCAAATATAGGAAAATATGAGGCTGAATTTTAATTTAAAGTACTTTAGCTGCATTGTCTTGGTTGATCAATAAACCTTTAGAAACCTGGATATCTGAACATCCAGTTGGTTCTGTTAAGTGCCCTGTTGCATAATCTTTAGCTGACTGTTTTGTGGTAACTATAACACTGACAAAGAAGCACATGTAATTTTACACAAACATCATTTTCTAATCACTCTTCACTTAGGACTCCGAGGTCCTAAGGTCAAACCCAGGCCATTAAATATGCAAAATTAGAAAAAGAGTGTGTGCTACGTCAGGGCAGAGACAGAGAATGAAGACCAGAGTGCCCCCAGCTCTCTGCCAGGTGCTCCACAAACACCACACCTGGGCTACCAAGGGAAGCAAGGGCCAAAATCCTTTCTCTCTTTCAGTGAGAGCATCACTCAGCACAAAGGGCTTCCTTCTCCTCTGCACTGCAGTGATCCAGGTGCAGAAGAGCTGGATCATGACGTGTAAGAGTTGAGACAACATCCATTACCTCCTACCATAACAACAGAACATTTTGCTTCCTACCCTGAGGGTCATAATTCGCAGTTATTGCCACACTGAGATTTCTGCTGCAAGTGTTTGGAAATATTGCTTGTGTATAATGGGTTCTGATACATTAGTGAGGCTCCTCCGGGACTCCCAATAGTACAGCATGCCCTCTAGCAATTCCCAACAGCTTAGCAGAGCTAGGGATGTCACAGTGTGCATTGTTTTATTCTTATCTCACCACTGTGTGGCCTAAAATCAGTGCATTGGTGCAGGGGAACCTGGCAGCTCAAGTACAGGTAACTATAGAAACACAGAATCATTAAGGTTGGAAAAGACCTCCAAGGTCATCGAGTCCAACATTCAACCAAATACCACCAAGCCCACTAATAAACAGCAAAGTGCACTTCTACTTGTTTTTTTTGAACACTTGCAGGGATGGTGACTCCACTTCCCTGGGTAGCCCATTCCAATGCTTAATCACTCTCTCAGTGAAGAAATTTTTCCTAATATCTAACAACCTGAAGCTTCCCTGGTGCAACATATCACTGGTTGCCTGGGAGAAGAGACCGACCCTCACCTGTCCAAACCTTTTAAGAAGTAAGGAGGAAGAAGGTCTCCCCTGAGCCTCCTTTTCTCCATACTAAACAACACAGCACCCTCAGCCCTCTGCTGCAAGTGAGGGCAGCTTTACACTGGCACAGGGCTGCCTTCCTCTCCCTTGGAGAGGGCTGTCAAGCAGAGCTCTGCTCCTGCCATGGTGCAGTTCCCTCCCTGATCACTGCTGCCCTCAGCTACACAGTCAGGAGAGCAAGGCTGACACTTCTCTTGACTGACAGGGTACCTTCAGACTCCTGGGCATTGCCATTTAGCCATTTTTTGAACACAGAGGTAAATCCCATTATTACCTCCTGAATTCAAGGGAGTCGAAGGGGAAATCCTCTCCTCCATCTTCTAGGGATCACATCAGCGCTACAGGATATCTGGCAGAGAAAGATGAGGAGACAATACCCCCGTGAATTTGATTTCTATTCTGTCTCCAAGATAACAGCCAGTGCTGTATGAGTCACAGGGGAGCACAGCAGGCAAGGAAGAAAGCATAACCTGAAATTCAATTGAAAGACACTGGCACAAAAAAAAAAAATAAAGATTATATTTTATTGACACTGGAGTTCTGTCCTGATTTAATTTTTCTTTTACTTTCGGAAACTGCTCTTGAATACTGGAAAGTGAACATAGTGTGAACATTTGCTTTCTTACCCCTCCAATACATGAAGATCTCTCACATCTCTTCCTTTTTGGAAAACATTTTAAAGCAGGAGTGCTATAGCTCTTCCCAAGAGGCACAGTTCTCCTTTGTCAGAGTATGTGCAGGGTATTTTTTCCAAGGTTGGTGAAAGGGATGCAACCTACAACATCTGCTAATGGCTGGAAACCTGCTGTGCCTCTGAATTAGATTTTTATGACAGACGAGATGTGTCTGCCAGGAAAGAGGCCTTTAAACTGGTCCATCTATTATTCTCTTAATTTACAGAGGTGGCATGCACATCTTTTCAGATATGTTTCAGGAATTTGTTTCAGGAAAGAAAAAGCAAGAAGTGAGATAGGCACAGAGAGGATGAAAAGCACAGGGAAAGAAGTGCCCATGACTGTTTCACTACCTACACCATCACACTCTAGCAGGATCTGGCCCTTGCAGCAAGACATCTACTAAAAGGCTGTTAAATCCCTGGCTCTTGGACACCTCTACCTCCTTTGGCGGGTTCAGAACACCGAATTTCTCTGCTCAAGATTAACTCCAGTTTTCAAACCTCTTCAGTCAGTAAAATAGAAGAAATTAAGGCAATTTAATCCAACAGTTGCCAGGCTTTCCAGGACCCCCAAGCCTGCTGCAGTTCACAGTGCAGGCAGAGGAGGATTGTTTTCCTTTGGAAGTTTTTATACTGCCATTTATATTTTTATGATGAGAGAATTATATACTACATAATTTTCACAAAGAAAACCCTTGAATTCTAAAAAAACCCCTCTCTTTAGCATGCACATGTGCATGCATGCACATATACAGTGCATTTTTGAGGGAGGCAGTATAATTTGCTGAGTGGGATTAAAAAAATACAAACCAACAACATCCAAACAAACACGGAAACAAACCACAAAACCAACCTCCCTCTCTGCCTCTCCACAAACAAATAAATAAGTTCCTAAAGCTTGGTACCCATAACCTTTGTCAACTTCAGCCATAAATAAAACTGAGGGACAGACACAGCCTTAACAAGAAAATTGCCCACATTTAGAAAAGATTAACATAAGAGATTACCATTTTCATTTTCATTTCATTTCCAGCTCCCCAGTCTGAACCGGCAGAATTGTGTCTGCAATTTCTACTAATTCCATGGATTTGGATTTCTATAGCAAACAGAAGATAAGGCATCTAAATTAAATATTTGAAACTATGGGTTCCAAAGTTTGATATTTCAGCTGAAGTAAGCATTCCCAGGCACAGCTGTTTGGCCTCCAAACATCTTAATTAAAAACCTTTTGGGAGGATAATAACATTTGCCATTCAATCAAACACTGGACAATTTTACAGTTGATACCAAATGTTATACGATAAACTTAGAGCTGAGTTTCAAAGCATCACTGGCAGCAGCGACAATTAAAGACAGAGTTGATCTAAAAATCTTATGAAATAAGTTTCTTTTGCACTCATTGAAGAGGAAACATTTTTATAAACTACTGGGGGACTTTTTTCTAATGTCAGTACAAAAGCTAATTCGTGTGCAGTCCAGCTGAAATTTAGTGAGACCTGGGCATTAAATTCTTCATGAGCAATTCTATGCAGCTGTTACAGAAAGCATTTTTTTTTTTTAATGGTATTCTGAAATTAATCAAACATCACTGTCTTAAAAAAAAAAAACAAAAACAAACAAACAAAAAAACCACACGCACAAAAAAAATCACCAATGAGAGTGTAATTTAACTAGAAAATACAAGCTGTCAGCAATACCCAGAATAATGTAACAATGCAAGGATGGAATTCTCCATTAATGTGCCTACTTCACAATACATCCTGAAAAAGGGAAAGAAAGCTCTTGATGTTTACAGAATTCACATAATGCATACCAAAGCTTTTTATAACTTGAATATCATATGGCTGATGTTCAAGTTATGAAAAGGTTTTTATGTATTGTTCATAACATTATAAAAGCAAAGTATTAATTTCACTGGTTCAGTGTGTTATGTGTTATTTTTTTGTGGTTGGATTTTTTGGTGTTGGGGGGCTTTTGTCCTTTCTGTATGTAACCATATATTCTGTATTATTACGCTTAGCTCTCTCATATTCCATTTTATTTCTGGTGGTAGGTACTTAGTCATCTAACACAAAAGAGAAATTATCTTACAATGCTAAGAAGAAAGACTACTTTATTTTTGGTTGGTTGGCTTTCTTTTGTTAATGATCGCAGATGATTTAAAAGCTAGATTAAATTGCTATCTAGTGCAACAGCAAAACAATTACTGTAAAACCATATCCGTTAATTATTTCTGTGAATGAATGAATGACTCAATACTTCAAAAAGTCCTACAAGTAACTTTCTGGCAGCCTGGTACTTATTGGAAAGAAGTAAGGAGAAATAAACTGTTGCTGCTTTAGAAAATGAGGTCGCAAGGAAATTCATTAGATGGACAGAAATCCTCAAGGCCTTAATTCTGCAATCAGATGCAGGATATTGGAGGACTGTGTCTCTGGAGAATCCTGCTACTTTGAAATAGAGTTTCAATTGTCTGCTGTGGGATACCAAACCAGGGTGGAGGGTCTGTCTCCCTCAGAAGGATTGATGAAATGATGACATACTTGAATTGTTATAATTTGCAAAGTTTTGCATCCAGTTTAAGTCAAATAAACAAGATTTCTTTGAATTTCTGTCATAAATAAAAGGTCAGGAAACTGTTAATAGGAAAGATGAAGACAGAATCCTAATTACCTCTTTTGCAGTAGGAAGAGTTTCCTCACTTTGCACATATTTTTTTACCTTTCTAAATTAAATTGTCATTTGCTGGAAGAAAACAAAACCAAAACACAACCAGCCCTTTGTACTTTTTCTGCCCTCTACATAACATATACTTTGAATATTAACACACTTGAAAGGCCAGGGAAAGATCTGTTCCCTCCCACAGTGAAGCTACTAAGCCTTAAACCCTTCTAAGGGTCATCAGACCAAGGATCACAAGAGAATTTCTGTACTCTGTAGATATTGAAGTCCATTATTTGAATTACAGTATTGAATCATAGAATATCTGAAGTTAAAAGGAACACATAAGGATCATCAAGTCCACGTCTTCATTCCTTGCAGGACTATCTAAATCTAAACCTTATGATGTTGTCCAGACCTTGCTTGAATTCTGCCAGGTTTGGGTCCATGACCACTCCCCTGGGGAGCCTGTTCCAGTGACAATCACTCTGTGGGTAAAGAACCTTTTCCTAATATTCAGTTTGAACCTCTCCTGATGCAACTTCATTCCATTTTTTGGTGTCCTATCACTGGCCACCACATGAATAGGACAAGGTCCTGATAGTGAAAATACTTAACAGTAATGTTTTGAAATTTTTTTTAAGAGTTCCTCTTTGCCCATAGTGAAGCCACAGAACTTATTTCACTGTATGTTAAGAAGAGCTGCTGAGTTTCTCAAAGGTGAAAATCTCCCATCCCATTTTTAATTCCACACATTGGAAAAGTAAAGGGTGATGTTACTTGCACATTTTAAGGAGGTGAGACTGGGGCCAGGAGTGTTAAGTGTTTATTGACTGTGCAATAATCAATAGCTCGAGCTGCTTAAGCTATCATTGCCAGAAGAAAAAAAAAAAAAAAGTGGCTTTTTATCCTACCTTTTGGGCATGGAGAGAACCAGGGTCACCTGGTGAGCAAAAGCTTTGGTGTGTGCCAGCAGCCCTGGTGCAGCAGCAGAGCCTGGGCTAACAAACCTTTCCTGCAAGTGAGAGGCTGCAGCAGCCACAGCACAGCATTAACGTGACCTTTTGTGTCTGGAGCAGAGATGATGAGAGGCAGGCTGGGCTCAGCTCCTCTTTGCCTGCAGGTGGTACTCTGAGGACCTCCACAGAGCCTGCATGTCCTGAAAATGAGAGTTATAGAGAGCCTGCCTAGAGGACTGCTCGTAACAAGGACACCCAGCAAGGAAACCTGCAGAGGAAACTAAAAAAAAAAAAAAAAAAAAAAAAAAAAAACAACTCTACATAATTGTATCATCTTAATCATAAGACTGTCCTTTTTTCCTTCTACCATCCCTGCTCCATATAGTATCCATCTTTCATGTTCTGCAAGGGAGATGGCAGAAGTTAATATGGAAAAAAAATGCACCCCAAAAAAATAAGCAGCTCCCAGCAACACATTAACTGAGAGGAAAAATCTTGCAGTCTTATTTTCCTTTTTTAACAATGATTAGCTAAGTGAAAAATGCAATTAATCTTTCCCTAATTGTTTTGTTTTGACATTCATAGTAGCTCTTTTTTAACTGAAACCCAGCATGTATATGTCCTCTGTGGAACAACAGGTTGTTTGCAGGCTTTTTCTTCTTACAAAAATTATACCATCTAGGAAGCCAACATGAAAAAGCAGGACCTTTGCACTTTTCTATTTCTCTGAGAATTGGAAGGAGATCACAAACACATTAATTTCTGGTTAAGAGAATAAAGTATTATTTTTAATTTAAAAGGGAATTATTCTGGACTTTGACAAATCAGCTTCATAAGGAGGTTTAAATTAAAATAAAGTAAAAGGGAGCCCTCAAATGGCATTTTGTTAAGAAAGAGGTTGACAATGAATTTGAAGAGATTAAATTCAGATTACTATAGGTCTATATGCTAATTATGGAGGTCAGATTAATTATAAAATCCCAAAATATAATCAGGCTTCTTTATTTCAAAGTCATGTCCTCTAAGTTGCCTGATTCAGGTTTTATAATTAAACTCACCTTGTTAATTCTAGTAAGTGAAAAGAGCTTTGTCCACTACACTGGAAGTAACTAAGGGATCAGTCAGGACTTGTGACTGGGAATATTAGAAATTAGCCTTGAGGGGAGCAAAGAAAAGAGCACAAAAAGGAGATCTTGGTCCTTCAGTGTCTCATGGGGTCACCAAAAGGGGGCCACAATCCACTAAAATTACTGCTCTTATTGCCAAACTAGCCACAATAGCCTAAAGGTCTGAGCATAGTGATCTGGGCCCTGTACAAGGGTGGGAGGAACAAAATCAAGCATTCATATAGTAATTTAAAGAGGAACTAGAATAATAATTAAAAAAATATTTTAAACAAGGAATAAATTGGAATAAATATTGAATATACATAACATTCAACTGTACTGAACAAGTGAACACATTAAAGATCATGTTTTTCCTACATTGAAGCAGGTTACCATGTCTGATAATAGTAACTTTGTACTGCCTCATGAAGAAACTGTTGATGATTGTGTGGTCAGAATTGTCCTTCTAATTTTTTTAGGCAACTGAAATACTGTGACTCAGTTTATGAATACTATTTAAAATAAAATGCCCGCTGAAGCAAGATGAAGATAAATATATTGGAGGCAGAGTTTCACTGCAAAATACAGCATTACATTTGGTATTTGGGCTCTCTTATGACCCCCTGTCGTGAAACATGCACAACATCCTCTGCCTCTAATCACACACCAGGGTGCCATAAATCCAAAGCATCAGGAACATGCTGCAAGATCATTATTTCTCCAAATAAAAGCAGTGTGAATATATAGAGCCACCTTCCCTCAGTCTGCAGTTAAAGCCTTCTATGCACCACAAATCTGACATAAAATGTGTCCTTTGAACTGGGACAGCGAGTGCTAATGATAAATAACAGTTTCCTGTAAATTCTAAGAATTGGCTACTAGTCACGAAAAACTTTGATTAAATTTGGCTTAGCATTCATTAACCTGGCATGATGCATAGAGTCAAATGCAGGGAAAACCTTTCATTAGCTGCAGTTCAGCTTCAGGTGTCATGCCCAGTCGAGCTGCTTGCCCACCTCCTCCTCTCCAAGGCCACAGCTCTCCTTTGGAGCACTTCTGAGGGAAAACCATTTCCCAGACTAAGTCTACAAATTGTTTTCAAGCTGCCTGTCCTCCCTCTGGAGTCATTAACAGCTAATTAATACTTGGTCTATTTGTCATCTTGTCTGCTTCCCTCAAATAATCAATTTATTTAAAAAGGTCATGTCCTAGCACAGACTGGCAAACCCTGCTCTTCAGAATATGCAGATCACCTAGACATGGTCTCAATGTCAGAAGTTGTTCTTTAAGAACAAATACTGTAGAAACTGCAGGAATTTTGGATCTGCACACAGAAGATATGCAGCTTATTGTAAAGGAACAGCCAGCCTCTTTCCAGCAATGCTGCTATAAATTTCAGATTCATCAGTTTGCAGATGACAGCATGGAGCCCACAAAGATATCTTTTAAATAGTTTAATATAGAAGAGAGTTGAATTATTCTCAGTATTCCTTTACGAGTTTTAAAAAATAAAATTTTAAATTGAACTGTTGACAGGACGTTTTTCTCTGATGTCACAGCAGGATTATCAAAGAGTAGTTGAAATGCTGATATTGAAAAAAGCCTCTGAAATATATATGTAGGGGAAATCCTCACTGCCTGAGGTAATGTCAATGCCCAGCAGGCAGCTCAGCCTCACGCAGCTGCTCGCTCCCTCTGCAGGGGGATGGGGAAGAGAACCAGCAAGGTAAAGTGAGAAAACTCATAGGTTGAAATAAAGTCCTCCTTGAGGAGCAGGAAAGGCCTTGGCTCTGGGTAAGTGCTGCTCAGATATAACAGGAAACATGCCTGTATTATCAAAGTGATTTTCAGGACAAATCCAAAACACAGTCCCATACCAGCTCTTATGAAAAAATTAACTGTATCCCAGCCCAAACCAGCACAGGTAACATTGTGATAACATATATTATTGAGGGGAGTGACTGAGGATTACACATTACTTGAAAAGGGATAAGACATCATTCATCCAGGCTAGTAAGACATAAAATTAATGAAAACACTATTAATTCTAGAGCAAGGTAAAGATTGACTGAAGTCTTCATCAAGACAGCAGTCAGTCTGGCAGTGCCATACCTGCAGGCACATGAGGGCAATACCTGTACTTAGAGAGATAATGCTTACAGAGCATTACAACCTTCACCTACTGCTATTGCAGTACATCTGGAGATAGAGGGAAAACTTAAGCAAATGCAAGTGTTTGCAAAGCTGTTCAGTGCCAACTGTAACAACCAGAACATCCCTCTGGTGCACTAGTGGAGAAAAAGGATGGGGCTGTCTGAATCCACAGCAGTTGCAAGCCCAACATTAACCCAGTATCGCCTGTGGATCAGTATGATAGAGGATAGATTTGTCTCTCTAGACTGTAGCAAGCATTTCTAGTCCAAACTTCTACAGAAGCAGATGTTAAAGGAAGCGAGAAGTACTGTTGTCCATTACCAGACAGACACCCTCTGTATCATCCTTACTTTCTCCCTTCTTTCTGTATCCTACCTACTCCTCAACTGTGCAGGTCCAAGAGTAAAATGGTGTTCCTTAAAAGCAGAACAGAAAGCTTTTGTCTGGTCCATTGTGCTGTGATGCACTTTAATTCAGGCTTTGGAGGCAATACACGACTGAGAAAGCAGTGTGGGAAAGGGACTGGAGCCAATGGGCACTGGAGCCACACTGGTAGAGTTGCCAGCAAGGATATCTGTGAAATGATGGCTTCACTCTGGCTGCCCTTAGCAGTTAACTAATATTTATTTGAGTGGAGCAAATGAGACACAGCTGTATGCAATGCTGACATGCTAAGAAAGCAAACCAGTTTGGGCAATCCAGTCATTTAACTCACTAATCATGTTCAACTGAAACATTCCCACAATGAGTTCAGAATGTACCACACTGAAACCTGTTTTTAGCACAAGCTTCTAGAAATGCAGCTTTATAGTCTGTCTTATTGCTAGAGTGGTCCCAGCTATTCCCAATTATTTCCAGAAAGATCTCACATTTTGAATATTTTCTCAAAGATATCTAGATCATATAGCTAAAATTCCTTCATAGTTTGAACTCTGCAACTCAGCACTGGCTTTTCTGTTCAAATAGCTACAGGAGACCTAGACAAGGCTCGCTCACAGAAGCAGATGTCAGCTTGCACCTATTAGCAGCAAGGGCAGTATTAAGATGAACATATGTTTGCATATTAAAGATGTTACAGCATCCTTTTTCTTGGCAGTAAGATTATGCTTTTGCAAATACCATTGACAGAAGAAACATCTACTGAACCAGTAAGAATCCTATGAACAATATTCCATATGCCAGCAGAATGACATCTAAATTGAGGAAAAGGTTACATATGGCCATCAAGGCAAAATTAGCTACAACCAAAGGTTAATGAAATAATACACTCACTTAATTTTACAGCTTCTCCTGAGACTTAACAAGGCTTTATTTCAGAAGAAATAGAGAAAGAAATATATATGTTCCTCTCTTTGCCTTTCACTGTGCATTTTGGTTTGGGAAGACTGAACACTACTTACATTGATGATATTATACTAGGCACTGTTAGAGAGAGCTTGAAACATTAGTAATAAAGTTTATGCCCTTTCTAACTTCCTCTTCTCTTTTTAATGATAGGAAGAAAATGTCAGTTGGAGACCTATTTCATTTGAGTTAGCCTATGCTGAACATTTAGAAGCAGTCTGAGTAACTCCAGCACAGACCTTCATTATTTATTTGACAGCTGCAGTCAGAGCCTGAACTAAGGTCATATCATGCTATACCCTGTGCCATCATAAAGTGAGGTAGAAGTGTCTCTGGCCAGAGAGTTTATAGGCTAAATTTGGGCTATAATCTGACAGGTCTTTTGACATTTTAAAAAATAGTCTAAATTCAATGGAACTTCTTGAGTTCCAACAACTTGGGTACAACTCTTTTGTACCTGATAATATCAGGAGCCTGGTGTTACCCCAAGAAAGTTTGTGCTCTGTGAAAAGTGGGTGAGCCTTCCTTACACAGCACTCAGCTCAAACTGGTGAGAAAACTGCTTCCAAGGTCTGGCTACAGGGACACCAGGCTGGACACGTCCTCTTGACTGTGGTAGTCAGTCAAAAGTCATTGAGCAGATATGGATAATATGATGCCACATTATTCTCAGGAAGTTGTACGATTTGTGTAGCTGACAGTCTGTGCCTGCTTTGTGGACATAACAGACAAGTGACTGATGAGCACAGCAGAACAGTCAGACCTACCCTACAAAACAAAACCCAAAGAGTATTATTTTCCATTAGGACTACTTAATTTCTGACTCTTATCCTCTGCTGATAAAAGAAAGTACTATGGCTCACTACACTCAGTGCTCAACCCAATGATTTTAGGAGGTATTAAAGTCAGTCTTATTTTTACATGCAGGCTTTCACATTTTAAAAAGAACTTTTCATTTCAGTGGTACTGAATCTTTAAAAGTGTATATGCTGCACATTTTGCAATAAATTGTTTTCCTTCAGTGTTTACAGAAGTCAGACGTGGTTAAGAAAATACTCAGACTGATTAAAAGGAAGTTGCTGAAAATTAACTACTCACAGATGTCCCCTGCAAATCTGATTTGACTTAGATTTGTATGCCAAAATAGAAAAATTCTGGCAGGACACCTATGAATCATTTTTATTGTCATCCACTTGAACCTTTAAATAGAGTTATTATACTCTTATAGAAAAATAAAGACTGAACAAAGTTATTACCCAATGACTGTACATACTGTAAGCATTTAGTTTTTCCCTCTACTTTGTTCAGTCCTCAGACTGATATTAAAAAAAAAAAAAAAATTAGCTTGGGCACAACAGAAAATCCCAAAAAGCTAATCTGAGAAAGGTCAATTTTTTTTTTTCCCAATTCTAGTGAAGATTGAAAACTACTTCCAATTTTGGTATGTTATTAAAGACAGTGTTCTACTGCAGGAAAATTGGGATTCCAAAAAGGAATGTTGCACACTGGGGATCTGACACTGTTTAATGATTGGGGGATTTCTCAGGGAAATTGTATTTAACCCATCTCACTGTACTAACCTGTACCCTGTACTACTGTAGAGGTACATCTTCACCTAGATTTATTTTTTTCCAAGGCTGGCATTCCCATACCTCAAACTTCACTATATCCATTTATAGTAACTCCCTCATCAGAAGACTTGTGGGATTTTAAAATTCAAACAACTAGAGCATAGAAGTATTATTATCCCCCAAAACACACGTGCCTTTCTATTTTAACTGGGTCCTAGTGCTCTGAAGAAGCCTCAGAATTGCCAGCTGTAAGAATCATGATGACAGATGAATACACATTAACAGCCCAGCTAATTTAACTACTTTTTTTACTAATGGAGCTACATCCAACAAGGCAAAGGTCTGAGTCAAGAGTGCACCGACAGGCTGACCACCCTAAAGACCATGCAGCCTCCCCTCTGTGTAACATCCCTGCATCTGCATCCTCTTCCACCCTGGTCTGAGAAGTTCAGCGCCTTGTGCTCACAGTTTGCTCCAGTTTGGCAATTGTGTAACCTCAGATCAGATCACCTGAGTGAAATGGTGAGAAAGAGCAACAAGAAGCCCCATATGAAGCCCCCATCCACCACCCCCCATCCAGTGTCTCAGGAGTTGCCCTTGTCCTCAGCCCTTGCCTCATCCCTGCTGTGTAGGTATAGGCAGCTGCCTACCTCTCTTGTTGGCTTTTTGACCTGAATTCAACTGTACCTCATCACCATCATTTTTGGGTCTGTCAGCTGTGTCCCTGCTCACTGAGGTCACTGCTCTGCCTGCCTTGATGCTGCCTACAGCTCCTGGCTCACCTCCCTTTGCGGAGCCTCTCTTGTGCTGTTCCCTGACACCCCGTCCATGAACCAAATGCAAGTGATTCCTCACTTCCCGTGCCAACAAGAATTCTCATTTCATTAGAAAGAGTTCATTAAAACCTAAAGGAAAATCTGCTCTGTTTTTCACTCAAAACATCCTTCAAGATTCTACTGACAACTCCAGAAAGGAGGACAATTATTGTATTAATATTATGGAACTGAACTTAGAAGTGCAGAAAATTTCATTTCACACACAACAATCTACTATTACAGAATAAATCCATTTGTTGTGATGACAAATTATCCTGGACTTCAGCTCAGAGGCTTAAGATTGCCAGTTTGCACAGTCTCCAGAAGGAGGGACCTCCAGCCACTGCTGTGCCATAAGGGGGCTGACAGCAGGCAGCAGCTTTACCCATTTCACAGTGAATGCTCCACCTGTTCTCAGACTTTTCTTGATAGAGAGGCACCAGCAAGACTGAGGTAGTAGATTGCCAGAGTTTGCAAATGAAGGAACATCTTATTTAATTCCAAAAGAAAGATATTTTTTGTAAAATTACCTCTAAATGCACTTGAGGTAATATTTTGACTCCCATTAAAAGCAACCACAGAATTCTGTCAGCTTGGATAGAAAGAGAACTGCAGCAACAGTAAAATCTATTACAGTTCTTCAGAGCAGATGCTTTAGTAGAAGTAACTTTTAAAACTATATCATAAGGTCTACTCTCAGTTACATATATCATCTTCCTGACATTATTGCTCCGAACAGAGCTCCTCAAATGCAAACTGTGAGTGTTTTTAAAATGTGATTCTTTGTTAAGTAATAAAGTTTTAAAGCAAATTTGAGTGTTATAACAGTTATTTAAAACCCAGTACATTTTGCAGAACATTTTCACTCATAAATCAGCAGTCAAATCTTTTTTTTCCAATAGTGATGAATGAAACTGGTCAAAAATTGTCTAAATTTGTCATAACTGCTGATGTCTGAGGCAGCTCAGTGTTGTGACACTTGCATTTGCTGAGCACAGTATGGAACAGCTAATGAAGGCACAGATACAATTTGCCTTGTGTACTGAACAGCTCCACTACATACATATGCTGATTTTAAAATAGGATATGATCCCCATAAAGTTTTTAGGGAGCCCTCAGTAATCTGGCACAGTGCATACATCCATCTGTTCTCATTGTCCTCTGATGCTCTGGTTCTTTCACAAGGGTTCTCAGAAAGGCCATAGTTCACCTTCTAACATGAAATTTTCTTACACACCAGAGCTAATTGTCTGTCAGATTATGTGAAAATCAGTTTAGTTCACAGACCTGATTGATGAAAGGTGTTGATTAATGAAATCTGAGTTGGATGCTCCTCAGATTTCAAAAGAGTCTGGATTATCCCAAGCAGAGTCACTGTAATTAGGAACATCATTCCAAGTCTCAAAATGGTGAATAGGATTCTCTTTTCACTTGAAAATTGACCTGGGATTACATGAGTAGACCATATTTCTTTTAAAAGAGTGAAAATTACTGGACTGCATAGAATTGTGATGAAAGCTGAATTTCATTAAGATGTTGCAGTATGAAGTTGATTTGACCCACCGTGTAGATAAAAATCTAAAAACAGGAACATAATCACAACTTTGTTGAGAAGAGTACATTAGCATAGTTTTGATTTTGTTTTTTGTTTGTTTGTTTTTTTTTAAGTGTTCCATTGTCCAAAAACTCGGTCAAATAAAACTGTATAAGACTTATGAAATGCACAGCCTATTTTGGCAGGAATTTTTCAAAACCAAGGTATTGAACATCAATCACTACCAAATCCCACTAGCATCAAGAACTTTTAAAAAGTTATAACTATGACTAATTTAATAACTGTATGACATTTTTCAGAAGATAAGTTACCTAGATGAAAATATCCTGAGATGTAATCAAAGACAAGTTATAAAATGTGCTCCCATGTGCCTTTTGAGCATAAGACAATTAGAATAAATGACAGGAAAATGTTTGCCTCATTTATCACTGAAAACACTCTGCTGCTACAATAAAGATGAAACTGTTCAGAAGATTATGGGAGACAAAGTCCTGTAAAACTTGGTGCAAAATTAAAAAAAATTAATTGAAAAGTCATACATGAGAGTGTTTTTCAAGGTAAAGCAGTCTCTTGAGATCTTATTAAGGCTGAAAAACCCAGATATTTGCATGAAGTCAGTAAGCACATTCTATTATGTTTTATCACAATCACACCAGTAAGAGTTACCCCTGAAATTTTATACAACAAAATCAAGAGATGTGTCTTTAAGGGTCCAAGGGGTAAATGGAAATATAATTAATTTGTAAGACTGTCACAGCTTGATGGAAAGTGTCCTACAGCAAAAAAGCTTCTAGTACTTCTCTCTCAGCTATGTTCCTAAACAATAAAAAATTCGGTTTTTAATTATATTTTTAAAACTAAAACAATATTTCAGTTCACTTGGAAATTTATTATCTTTCCAACTGACATCTTTCCCTATCATTTGTACACTGATCAGAAGTGAAAAAATATACTAAAATTTGTATATGTAATAAAACAAATATTAGAATTGGTAATAACAATACACGGCTTCAACAGTGGAAGTGTCTGGCAACATGCCTTTGATGGACACATTACAATTGTGCAACAATTTAAGAGGTTTTGCTCCCCCCCCACCTTGATATTCACCTGTGATTTGGCAATTGAAAGTCTAAGTCTGCTCAGGTTCTCAAAGAAAGCTGTGGAAGGACATTGTGTTTTCTTTTCAGAATAGGAGTGGATGGGGCTCAAAAGAATATTCATGATACAATTCACATTCTCCCAGACCAGGTCTGCTTCTTTTTTCTAAAGCATTCAGAACTCTGTCTGGCTTGAGAAATGACAGCCATCATGCTTGAACTGCAAAGAATTCTCATTTTTGCTCTATATCAGGCCCTGAGACCTTTTGACTACATTGGATTTAATGCAAGAATTACTGTATATAAGGCCAAGGACAGTCTCTTTAAACAGGAGTAGGTTCTGTTGGTTCAATTGTCTTATCTCTAAGTCAGCAGAACAAGGTATTCAGTGTGAAGAGAGACAAACAATACATTTTTTGGCTGTTAAAATAGTTATTCACTTCTACCATGTGTTATCAACTTATCTGAAGCAATGGTAATAAAAAAAACCCCAAGACTGAACTACCAGAATTGGGTTTTTTTCAGAAGTCCTCAACATGCTCAAAGTTTTTCCAAGTAAATCCAAAACCTACCAAGGAGTAGGAACTCCTGCCAAAATAGACTGCACTGAGTCTCTGTTGAAATGAGCCATCGGGGTTTTTTCATTAGTAAAATTAGTCTTATCTCAAAGATTCACTTTCAGAAAAGAGAGGACTATATTTAGGTCTAGTTCTCAGTCAGTGACTGTCACTCTCTCTCATTGTGTTGAGGAGACATTAAGAAGTCTATTCTTCCATTCTTTTGTCTTGCTCCTTGCAAAACACGCACAAGCTGAGTGGGAAGCAGCAGCCAAAAAGGAGCAGGGGAAAAAAACCAAACCAAAACATAACAAAAACCCTCCACAAAAAGCCAAACTCACAAAAAAAAAACCCCACAGGGTAAGGAGCATTTTGGTCCTGGTTTAAAATCTCGGGGGCAGTGGAACACGTTTGCCTTGGAGAAACTTGCTCAGTGAGATCTTAGTCAAACAAGCAGTTAAGAACAGTGTGATAGATACCAAGATTTAATTCAAGCAGAGCCCCCTCAGTTGCTTCACTGCCTGCAAAGAGCAGCCAAACGACTTCCAGCTCACATGTGAAGGAATTGTCTCAGGTTCTGTGGCTCTGCAGCAGTCAGGACTCATCTTTGCCCAAAACTCATGTGGCAGAACAGAATTTGGTCTCTGTTATCGAACCAGAGCCTTAGGGAATGAAAAAGGTTCTCTCCAAGTGTATTACTACCGACTTCAGAGGAGCAATAAAAGGAAGGATAAACCTGACTTATCGTCATCAGTTATGATGGGGGCAGTGCCATTCTCATCTGCAGCACTTGAATCACAGCCCTTCACATGCTTTCCATCTCCTGAGGAAGCAGGAGATGACTCTTATGACAAAGCACTGTTTCATTTTAATCCACTACCCGTGTCCTGAGATGAAAATGATCAGTCAGGGTAGCAGACCATAACCAGAAAGCAAGGAGTTCTAAACACAGCAAACAGATTGACAGGTTAATAAATAAAATAGCTATATCCTAAGCCTCTTTCAACCAGAGGGATATAAAACCCCTTCTTATTTTGGTTGTCCTTGCCCTGAATTTTTTAAAAATCTATCTCTGCAACAGAAAAAAAAAAATTACCATCAACGTAACCACAGCAGCAAATCTTTTCTGGCCAAGCAAAGACAAGAAGATCTTAGATTTTCTACAAGCTTCTTGCACTGTAAATGAGGCAATTTTGAATTCCCACAAGTACAATGATGAATATGGGGATATTGCATTTATATTTGTATAGTACTCCCTATAAATCAGATGAACAGTGTCTGATCCCTCACTGCTGATGTACCTGGTACTGTCACTTCCATCTATGCCTCAGCTGTTCCTTCAATACTGAAAGATCTAATGTGACTGTGACAAGTTCCTTATTGACTGCAAAGACATCATTCAGATTCCAAAATCAAGGAATTACATTCCATAATCTGCTGCTGAATGACTCCTGGTACTGTAGTATATAACTGAACTCTCCACTCCAACCTAGTAGAAATGTTTTATACTCAACTTGTGTGTCCATAAGTAACATATCATGAGGACCATTGGAAAGGTAGCCCAAAAATATCACAAAACAAAAGCAAGTATAATGAAATGAGAATCTTAAAATTCACACCCAGAAAAAAGAAAGAAACGTAATTTTCGGAAAATGGCGGTAATATTTAAAAATTCAATAAGATGAGCAAACACATGAAAACACGTTTTAAAAAGTTCTTGTTAAAAAAAAGCACAAATCTTGCAGCATTTACCAGCAGCTACCACACTGTGGCATCCTATGATAACACAGTATGTGACTGTGTGTTCAAAGAAATTAACTTTCAGAAGAACAGAAGCACTTCTGATAATCTAGTGCAAGATATGTGGATAAATGTTGACCTTTTAACAGCAACGACCATAAAACAGTAGACTTTTCGTCTCTCAGAAGGCTGCTTAAATTATTGTCTTTTACTTAAGGAAGGGCATTTAATCCATAACCTTTGCAGTTATCTATGAAACATTTCAAAGTTCTCAAAGCAAAAAAAAAAAAAAGTCTAAGGTATTGACAATAAAAAAATTGCTACTTAGAAGGAAATGGAAAATGGAAACGGGAAGTGACTGTCCATGTAAAGTTCATTTGGCTCTACTGAGTTATTCTAGTCCTTTAGTGGTCTAACAATATTCATGGTATTGTCAAGAGATTTTATTTTAAAAAAAGTAAGTACTTGGTTTTATATTTGTAGAAGGAGAACTTATAAACAAAGTAGAAATATTGCTGCGTTGGTGACAGAGGAGTCACCAATATTCAAGTACATACATAATGGTAGATGTTGAATGGTGCTAGAATAAATTGAAAATCTTCTGAAATTATGCAGCACAGCTCCATTAATACATAATGATTTCATCATGATTAATGGCAGTATAATGTATACTCAAGGAATGAAAAATAATTTGTCTCCCATAATGGGTTACCACCTCGTCAGCTGAGGAGACTCAATTTTGCTGTGACCTTCCAACAAATGCAGTCACAGGTTCATTAGCCACATTCTTTGTGTGACCTAGAAAAATACAATGGAAATCCAATTTTTGAAGTCCATTACAAAATGTTTTTCGATTTCTGGGCTGAATGCAATGATGGGATGAGTATATATTGGAACAGGGGACTGAGCAGTAAGAACCACCCTGTTCAATTGGTTTTTCATTCAGGCATACAGGGCCATCAGTCGTTCCAGATCATTCCTTTTGTAGCACAGAAGAGACAAATAGGTATGTACACTTCCACTTTTAACGGAATGGTCTTACTTTATTGTAAGCCAGCTGACAAAGTGCTGGTTTTTGTGAGCTTTCAGAGGAGTTTGAATGTGTAGAATCTCCTTACACTTCAACACAGCAAGTCTAAAAAAGCCACAACCCAAGTCTTTTGTTACAGGTAAAGGCTTGAAGGTTGGGTAATTTGTTCAAGAGGGGGGTATTGTTATCTCAAGTGCTGGAGATGGTTATCACAGACCCACGAATTTGTTATCTCAGCCGGAAGAAAATTACTTTCTTTAAAATGGCTCATCTCAGCTATCATACCTAATGCAATGTGGATTAAGACAAGGAGGGCCGACTAGAGGAGGAGAAGCACAGCTAGATCTGCCACCAAGAGCTCGGAAATGTGACATGGCACATTGTACATGTGCTGTGAAGTAGCAGCGTGGCAAGCTGGTTAGCCTGAAAAATAGAAGCATTTTTCCCCGAGGTCTGCTTGACATCACATCATGAACAGCTATTAAATTGCTTTTACGTTTATTCAGTGCACTCAGCAGGTAATAACACAGAAAGGATAGAAGATTATAAGCCAAATTAGACACAATAGTCCTTCTCTCAACGTGTGAATGACTCTCTGAAACTTCCTATCAGATGAAGTACAAGGTCACTGAAAACTACCCCAACGAGCTTTGAACATAAACTTGGGTTGAAAGCAGTGCAGCTGCAAAGATGAGATGCTCTGCTCAGACTAATAAAATATACACACTTAATATCACTTCACTGCCTCACACACAGTTGTACTGACTTAAAAACTCAGTCTCCAGTGGATGACAATTTCCTCATGGATCTTGATTTCAACGCATCCCTCTGATAAGCCAGAGGCAAAAAACATACCCCAAGAGCCCCCCACCCAGGCCCCCAAAAATGATGAAGTTTGAGTGCATGAGAGAAAATTTTTACAATGGTACAGAAAAATGTCCAAAAACTTCAGTAAACACTGGGAAAAGTTAACTCAAGTATATGCCTAAACCGTAAGTTACCATGTGCATTTGGGTTTTATTGTGCCAGCTGGGGTAATCACAGCCCCAGAGCTGGTCCCATAATGATCATCAGGGCAACTGCTTCAGTGTTGGGATCTACTTGGATTATTAAAGCTCAAGCCATAACCCTTCTGTTCTCCACACAGACAATAACATGATCTTGAGGGAGGATATATTACACTGACACTTTTTGCCCATACACAGAGAAGATGACTCCTGGCAAGTTTTTCTCCACTTGTTATATTAACTATATTCCAGTCAATGAAGGCTGGACTTTTCAAAGACATTCAGAGGTCTATAAAGCCTAGGGAAGATTTTGAGAATTTCCCAAAATCAAGTGTCTTCCCAAATTTAATTTGTCTGAGAGGTCTTTCTTTGAGTTTCATCCTCTTACCTTCTCTCCTTGCTTTACTTTCTTCCCTTATGCTTCAAAATTTTTTTGTATTTACTGAACAATTGTATGTCTTTTAAATCCCTTCCAGAGTCTTTAAATTCAAAGGAAGAAAAAAAATAGTCACCTCAAATCTTTAGCTCAGAAAAAGCCACCACTTTCTCAAAGATCTAAACCCCCAAAATTTGATAGAACTATCTTTCAGTCATCAGTTCAATATGGCCACATTCTCCTATTCATAGTCAGTGAAAACTGTCTTCAAATTATCTCATTGATTAAAAAAAAAAAATCTGAAATGCAATCAAGAATATATAGATTCAAGTAGCAGCAGATCTCTCTCTGAATTCAGACATTTTGCCCCAACCACTCTAGGGGATTTCTTCTTTCTAACTTTATTGTTGTTTGGTGTTTGTGTGGTTGTTTTGTTTGTTTTTTTTAAAGCAATCAACTTGATTTATAAGCCTGAATTCTAGTGCATATATAAAAGCATTATGTATAGTCAGAAAAACAGGAAATTTAATTCTTTGCAGTGCCCCTTTATCCATTACATTAAAAAAAAAACAAAAACAACAGCATAGCCACAGATACAGTTACACTAAGTCTTTCAATGTTGAGAAATTCAGAAAAAAACTCAAGTAATGACACAAAAAAAACCCCAAAAGAGGTTCAAGATATGATTTCTCTATCAGAAAGAGGGATCTGAAAACAATCAAAAATACATTAGGGTGGGTGACATGTTCGGTAAATGGAAGGCAAGACAATTCCTGTAAATCATCATGATGTGGTAGATTAAATTTAAAGCTACCCAGGATATGGACAACAGTCTGTCCTAGCAGGGTTATTTAGATTGACATCAATTAAGACTGTATATTTGTTTTTTCCTCTTTGTCCTATAATATGTCATATCTTTCTGATAAGCTGTTTTTTTCAGTGGGGAAGAAAGAAATAATCATAATGATCCTATCTGGAAGAAACATTCTACCCTGGTCAAAACTGCACTTCTAAGAGAACATTTCTTTAGTTAGGTCAAGAAATTTTCTATTTCACTGACTTCATCTCAGAGTAAGCAAATAAAGTTCAGCAAACCAGTAAAATTTTAAAGCTAAGATGCTGCTTTAAAAAATATTGTGGGGAAGGGAGCACATGCACCATAGAACAAAGCAATCTTCCACTGTTTATTGTCAGGGAAATTTAAGTATCCATAAAGGACCTAAGACTACCTTGTGGCTGAGGTGAAACAATCAGGTTCTAAAGTAGTCAAAGTAATGGATCTCCTCCTTGGGTTAAAGTAGAGCTATTCCAGTGGCAGCACGAGGGGAACCCAGAGGACATTTTGTTTCCTTTAAGGGAGCTGAAGTTTAGCACAGCACAGAGCCACAGCCTGAATGCTCCTATTGGTTTGGTTTAATCTCATTCACCAAACCAGTACTTATTTATGGCAGGATCTCATCACTGTTAATAAACAAAATAAAGTGTTGGTATTTGATAAAAGTGTCTCAGCACAGTCAAGGTGACACAGCAGCAGATCTCTGCCCGGGCAGAGCACTTTTATTAGGGGGAAATGAAGAAAAGATGTGCCAATGACCTTTGTACTGCCTTTCTCAGTCAGTCAAGAACAGGCACAATTTTACCCAAATGAGACAGAATTTTGTGGCTTGTCCTCTGTAGATTCTAGTCAATACAAAATAGCCAAGAACAGAAGCAGAGCATAGGAAATGCCCTAAACAATCAGCAAAAATTATTTTCTAAGAAGGATTTCTGTTCACTCAGCACGGTATAAGTCTCACTCTCTTTTTAGTCAGTGCTATCGTAATAAAGCCTTTGGGTGGCTATAATTCCATCAGTGCTGCTGTAGTGATAAAATATACTGTCTATTAGTTTAAATTTATTGCCTAATTTTATACAAAACTAGTCGTAAAAGTAATGGAGAATGATCAGTTATTTTTATTAAAAAAAAAACCAACACAAAAAGATGCTTGACTCTAACCTGGAAGACACGTGGATAGGATGACTATCAAATGAGGACAAGAAGGGAATAGGACAACTTAGAAAATTATGAAGGAGTATAGCAATAGTCATGCTCACATTTTCCATGATTTAAAAATGAATTAGAATAGTACTAACTGCAAGTAACCAATCTGGATTCCATTGCATCATCTTGGGAGATTCATAGCAAATGTTATTTCAAAGTCACTGCCTGTAGAGAATATAAGCTTTTTATTTAGTCCATGTATCATATGATTTAATAGAGCAAAACAATATTACCAAGATTTGGGCTAGTATTATTTAATTACCTTAAAATTATACATGAATGGAAAGCCAAAAAGAAAATTAGGATACATTTCCACATGACTGTCATGCTGAAAACAGGAAGTCTCTTTTCAATATTCCTAAAAAAAAAAAAAAAAAACCCACCCCAACAAAAAACCCCCACAAACCTAAAATCTTTATCTGAAACATTAATAGACACATGCAAAGCTAACCAGCCAGAACAGGATTTTCTTATGTGCTGTTCATCTTGGATCTGCCCATGCTAATCACTAAAACTGATGGCAGAAAGAAAAATGTGCCTTAAGATGATTCAACAGCAAATAATGGGCCAAATATTTGCAAATTCAGCTCTTCAAACTAAAGGATAAAATTCTGGAAAACGCATTTGCTATTTTACAAAAAAAAAAAAAACAACCAAAACTAACAACCCCAAACAACAATAAAACACTAAGTTTACTTTGTGGCTAAGACTCAATTCTATGCACTGTAAAACAAAGTCAAGCTTTGTGGTCGAGCCTTCTGAAGATATTGTTTAGTAATCATACATCCTTAACTGCATTAGTGGTAGCTTATACATCTATGGATGCCTGTTGCTACTTAATTTTAAAAGGTTTCTAATCTTGTAATGAAACTGTACTTTTGACCAGCCACAAAGCAGAATCTGATTTGAGCATCATAATGTAATTAATCGTGGATTTTAGTGTCTCATTTGAAATAATTTATTCAGATTTGAGAAATACACTGCACGTCTATGATTGCATTACATAAAAAGCAAATAAACTACATAACTGAAAATTAACCACATGGATTATTTATCATAAAACAGAATTACTTGGAGATCAAAGACTGGTGCCAACCAGTTTGCAGTTTGTCTCTTGTTTGGTCACTTGCAGCTGTAAAACAAGAGACTGAAACTCTGCTGCTTGATTTTTAACTGCTTAACAGTGCTTGGAAAGTGATTGGAAAAGTTGGGTCAATCACACTCAAGACTCAAAATGGGCTTCACATTTGGTGGGCAAATAAAAATATTACAGTGCAACCTATAATCTTATGAGCCTTCATAGACTGCTAAAAGAATAAATGAAAAAAAAAAGAAAAAGAGAGGAACTGTATGGCCTTTGGAAATGTACAGTACAGAATATAATTGCTCTGATTTCCACCTGTAGATTTTGTATCTCCAGATGTCATCCCAAACCTGAAGGATATCCAGAGTAGTAGTATTTTGGTGTGTTGTTTCTGAAAGCACTCTCTGCTGTGTTATCCAACCAGTCATCACCCATGACCGTCATAGCACATGGTAACTGGGAGATGTAAATAGGCAATTTTCAAATCATGACCTATAATATTCACAGGAAAACTGGAAACTCGTGTATGTTACTTGATTGCTTTGTTACCTACAGGGTAGAGTAGAGCTCTCTGGGGTTCACCTGATGCTACATCTGAAGAAAGGTGAGCAAGCACACACTCTGGGTGCTTAAAGAACAAAATACAGCTGAATGGGAGTGGTGGAAAAGCAAGACACCAGGCTATGGATAAGGAAATAATGGAGCTCACAGTAAGGAGGAATCTGAGACCACACTGAGACTTAGTACTCACACAGCATTAGAACTGCTGGTGGAGCTTCTAACTCAAAGAAACACAGCTCTTCTGCTTCCTTTCCTTTCTTTGCTTACACTGAAACACAAATGAAAACCAGACTCCACGTCAACAGGTTCTTGCCCTCCTTGTGCTGGGAGTCCCAGGGCTGGATACAGAACTGCAGGTGGGGTCTCACAGAGCAGAGGGGAGGAGAATCACCTCCCATGACCTGCTGCCCACTCTGCTTGTGATGCAGCCCAGGAGATGTTTGGCTCTCTGGGCTGCCAGAGCACATTGATGGCTCAAGTCCAGCCTCTCATCCATCAGCACCCCCAGGTCCTTCTCCTCAGGGCTGCTCCCAATGAGTTCTTCCCTCTGCTCTGTTCTCATGTCTATACTGTAGTCCCCCCCCACTACAAAACCTTGCCTCGTAAACACAATACAAGGATAAAACAAATGTTTTTTGGCATATTTTCTCTCCCTTGTTCAGCTGAAGAAAAGGAGTAACAGAATGGTTTGGTAGGTACCTGATGTCCAGTCATGGTTAACCCATCACAGTCCTTTTTCTTGTCCACTTCTTCTCCCTACCTTAATAGATACATCTCCTTTCTTACTTCCCTACTTTCTATGTCCTTCCAGTCTGTCAGTCAGCACAACCTTTCCTGACACATTCTGACCTTTACAATTCATAGATAAAATAACATTTTCTGACTCCAAATAATTTCAGTGTAAAACTGTGCTCCATTTAAGTGGAAGGAACTGGGCTATCCACATCCATTTTGTATAATGTGTTCTGCCAAATTAGTCAGTGAATATCATGACATTATACAGAAAAGGCCTATTTGGTTTCTATGAAGCCATTTATCAGCCCTACTATAAGGGACAATACATCAATAATGTGGTGCCACATGAGCAAGTGTGGCAGAAGCTTTATCCCTTCACTTTTGTGTAATTTCACAGTGCATAAAGATGAGATAATTTGACCCTTGAGAGAATAGTGCCTTCATGCAAACATATGCACTGAAATCATCTTGTCAGATTATCACCCAAAACTAGAGCTAAGCAGATTTTAAGTATTACTAGTTTGCCTTTCAATTCTGAAAGTACCATCAACTTTTTCACCAATGTGTCAGTCAGCACAAAATCCCAGCACTCATTTGATGTATTAAATTCCTACAGGGAGCTGTCTCACACTACCTGTTCTTGGCCCACTGCTCTCCCCTTTAATTCATCTTCTGCCTACGACCTTATAAATTTGTATCTCCTCCAAATATGCAGAACACCTAATTGTCTCAGTTTACACCTGTTGTATCTGCAGTTTACTAAATGAAGAAAAATTATTTTTTGAAACATACTTCAGCTGTTTTGAATGTCTGTACAACAAAGATAATTCCATGACTGACATTATATTTAAACAACTCTCACACTGGTTCATGTGTCTTTGTGTGTTCATTTTCAAGCATTATTAAAGATTTGATTGCATGCCATATGAAACCTTTGGGAGAACTATTGTCCAATATCTGACACTTCATCACTCACCTAAAAAGAAGGATTCCAAAGCCACTCAAAGCAATTACCACTGTGCCCTATGCAATTGTGCTGCTCAGTTGATGTGGACAATTATGAATTTCCTAGTAGACCAAATTCTCTCCCTGAAGCTCAGTGAAATGTGTATCTGGATGCAAGGCAGAACAAGCATAGAGAGGTGCAAGTCTGAACAATTTATACCTTTCAAAAATATATATTCACTGAAAGGCCTGAGAGGAAGGTCTTATGAAAGGTAAATTAAATATATTACCTTTCACTACTTTGCTTTTATTCTGTGTGGAAAAGCTGTCATTTTATCAGGATGAAAAAATAACGCAAGAATATACGTACTAAATTTCAAAGTCAAACTGAAATCTAGTGGATTTTGTATGCTCATGAGTTCAAATAATTTTTTCCATCTGTTTTGATGCTGACTGATACTGAATAATCTAAGTGAACAAAAACTTCTCACAAGTTGCTGAGCACCTTGGAGCTTTGTATACTTGAATATTTCCTATATGACCTTTGACTATGGTATTATAGATGAAAGTTCTGGTAAGGAATTAGGAGAAACAAGCAAATGATTAAAAGAACCAATCCCAATTTTTATTTGGAAAGGCCAAGGGATAAATACCGAGGTCTTTAGTTCCTATGTGAAATTCAAGGCATTAGAGACTGAAGTAGCAGACAGAGTTTTAGAACATCTTCAAAATGTAATGCCCTTCTCAGTGTTTCATTACCTTTTTCCCCCAATATGTATTACAAAAATTAGAGTAAACACCATTGAAAGAAAGCCAGAGGAGAAATGGTACTTCTGTGGCTCAGATCACTATTACTGGGATTCAGAGAAGTCTGCAGAAAGTAAGACTATTTACAGTCTGCCTCAAGGTAGATTTTATGACATCACTTAACACTGTCCTATTATAAATCATCACAGAAAAATTCACACTTAAGTTGCTTTCCAGTTCCTGCAGGAGGAAAGGGGCACAAAGGAGCTCTCCCTTCCATAAATAACTGCTAAGGACTAGAGCTATTTGTTAGGAAGCTAACAATTTTTCACTTAAATCCCTATACGTCTTTTCAACACAAGGTCTTCACAAAATGACTGCTTTTACTGACACAGAGGCAATATTTGAGAGTGTGCTCAGTAGTAGCATTCCCTGGAGAATGATTTATTATGATTAATCAACTTGCCCTGACTTAGATTTCAGAATATCCTGGCCAAGGCAGACTACATTAACCCTTCCTAACTAGTAATGTGCATTCTTCAAAAGCAGGCAACTTCAAAAGTTGGCTTTATTGGAATTACTGGTAATGCACTACTTTGAATGAGTAAAGCTATGACAAGTTCTTTCCTATATGAAGTGCTACTGCAAGTAAAGTGTGTGATTGAACACAAGAAACACTATAAAATGCCTTGAACTTTCAAAAAGAATAACTTGTTTAAAATTATCTTTAGTCCTAAGTAAGCTTTTTGCAGGTGATATTTCAGATGTCATTTCCTCTATGAAGGCAGTGCTGGAAAGATTGGAATTGCTTTTCTTCATAATTATTACATATATATTTGCAGATTCATAAGTTGTTAAATTCTACATCCCCTTCAGGAATCAAAACACTAAATACATCCCATGATTCCTTCAGAAATGCTCATTGAAAGGAAAAAAAAAAATCTTGTATGAGTATTCTAAATTATTATTTTGATTAAATGTTACATACTCACAACATATGTCAGTGCTAATGTCTTACTTTCTTAAACTTCTTCCAAGCTAAAAATCCTGCTAACCCTATTTATGACTACAGTGAGATCACTTGCAATGGAACTGTTTACTTTAGCTATTACCAAACCAAAATTCAGTCAGCTTATTTCAGGAGCAATCATACCCAAGTTTGGGTTTCGACATAAGAATATATAAAAATACCATTAACATAATCATACCATTTGCTATTTACAAAAATATGAGACAAATTTTATAAGTAGCTTTAAGGGGGCTAAATTCTACCAAGAGCTAAATCTCTCTTATGTGTTACTTGTTGGCTTCTGTTGACCAGCTGAGTGGTCACAGCCACATTCTGTATATCAGGGTCAAATGTGCTGCTTCTGTAAATTGGAATAGCTGAATCAAAGTGGTTCTGTTATAGTGCTGTCTGTGTGGAAGAGATGTAAAATATGTACATCTGTCACTGCTTAAGAAGAGAATTTTCATTTCATGCTGAATGATGCATTTTGCCTCCACAAGCAAAAAGCTCAGAATGTCTCTTTTAATTGCCTGAAGTTATAACTAAACCCACTAACAAATGTATGTAGCATATGCACAATGATTCAATGCACAATGAATCACACAAGAGACTTTGAAGTAAATAAGAAGTGAAGAAGTTTCTGCTTTTCAGGGCCACCTGACATGAACCTATAAAAGATGTGGCTGCATATACAGAGAGAGGAGAGGCCTGGAAAAACACATAATCATTTTAAACACGTATTCCATAGTATTTTCTCATAGAATACTTGAAGCCATTTTGTGTCTTATTTATGATCCAACCACACAGCAGATGTATTAATGTAGCTGAAAACACTCCAGGAAAATACACACAACAGGAAAATATTTTTCAAGGACTTAAATATCTCAAGGCAGTTTTACTTTAGTTTCAAGTTAAATCTAATAAAGCCTGGTCACATTCCAAAAAAGAGAATGAATATCTTCCTCTGAGCATAGATATTAAGAGCAGTACTGCACAATTCTGGTTAACCAGCAAACCTACAGGCATAAGTTTCTTGTTTCACCCAAAAATGTTTTCCTTATGTACTTTGTGTAAGTAAATCTTACTTTGTGTAAGCCTAAAGTAGGTTAAACTAGTTTTAGGCATGTGTAAGTGTAAAGCACGTGTAAGCAAAACTGGAGGACAGACAATTTGTTCATCGTCTTCCATCAAACTGGTCTGAAACTTTTCCTGACAATGAGATGCTTCAGAATTTCTCAAGCCATTCTCTGCACTTATTCCTTCTAAGAAAAAAAATTATTCTGACACAGTTCTGGAACAGATTCTATGAAGTAGTATCCTAGAGGACTTAATCACCACGAAAATTTACAGCTGTCCCCCTAAAAACTATTGTGAGGGGGGGAAAAAAAGTAAGAGGAAAATTTTCATTCAGGCTTTCTCTGCAAATCTCATCTTTGAGGTGCCTGTTTTCATAAATCAGATACCACATCCCCTTTCCCTTTAGAAATCCATACATATGTGCCACTGGCAGCCACATCAGGAAGAGGGAGCTCAGCTAGAGAACAAAAAGCAAAAAGGAAAAATAACTGAAACTCCAGAGATGGTAATATCCCTATAGGAGGTAGGAGTGTTCCACTTGACCTGAAAGCCAGTGCTACAACTTAAACAGGAGTCCCATCAGCACAGAAAACCTTACCTAATACTTGTGGTTTGATTTTATAATTTTCTACCAGTGTATAAACCAGATAAATCCATTTATCCTTCAGGTTAATTGTAAGAGGAGGAAGAGGAGAGCTTATTCTAATGCATTTAAAATACTGTCACATACAAAGCCGCCATAAATCACCATTGTTCCCTTCACCTTAAGCAGGCTACAAAGACTGCAGTATCTGAACAGCTGCTCTGTTTTCCTTTTGTGTGCAAACATTTTAAAATTTAATATATTGACATGATTTCAACATAAATTGACTATAGTTTCTGCCCAATTACTTCATGATTTGGATAAGCAGTGTTTTGAAATTCTGTCAGAATCATTCTTACAAGATGAACCTTGGAAAGCCTTGAACATTTGCAAAGTAAATGTTAATTTAACTAATTTTTATTCATGTGACCTATTAACATTTTAATATACAAAAATTTGGCCGTTTCAAAATAAACATCGTAAATCATTTGGAATTCAAATGGAGTCAATTAATTTCATTTAGTAATGGAAATGAGGCTTTTGGTTCCCAGTGAATCACAAGCATGCTTTTACTTACAAAAATGTTAGAAGAATTAGAACATTAAATATTCCTGAGAACAATTCATTTATAATTTTAGCCAGGAACATTTTTAGTGAGCATTTGAAAGACAATAAAATGAACAGAAACAAAAAGCCCATTTTTATTCCATTCCAAATCATCAATTTCCTACAATTAGGGTTTTATGTTGACATAATCCTTGCCTTCTGGCTCTTTTCTGAGTCAATTATATAATTTGCTTTTGACAGAAATAAGATTTGACTTAGATATTGAAATTTCATCAACAGAAAGTACTTAGTGAAAACAAAAGCAACTAAAGGTTGTTAAGACAACATAAGAAGTTTTACAATGACTTCTGTGTCTCGTGCTTCTTTCCCTTCCCAATACAAATATTAGATTATCTAATACACTGCTGTAGTTATGGCCTTTCCTCTTCACTCCTCTCCCCTCATTACACAGCCAAAGGAATATATTCCTTACAGATCTTTTGTGGAGTTTCTCCTGACCAGTTCTACCTCAGGTGTCTGAGTCCTAACTGAGTTGCAAGAGAGTGAGATCAACTGTTCTTCCACTTCTCTGCGAAGGACAACAACATTTTTTCAGTACTTTTTCTAGTGTCTTACCAAAAGAAACCAAGACAAATCCCCACTGCTTTTTCTTAATAGTAGTGTTTCTTAACAGTGACTTCATAGATGAAAAGCTCCCTAGTCATGGAAGAATAAACAACAGCACAGTGTGCAAAGATATACCAACAACCAGTCAGGAGAAAGGAACCTTTCAGAGAAAAATAGGAGCTATTATCTTTTCCTTGGTACTTGCTTTGTTTTTGGCATCATGAAAATTCTCTAAACACATAATACATGGGTTTCAGAGGCAAAGGCACATTTAAGTCACCAAGAGTAGTAAAAGAATAAATCAGAAAAAAAATCTACTGACAGAGAATCCACCTCACAGGGAGGTGAGAGAGCCCTGCAGCAGCTAAACAGTATTAATGGTTTGAAAATACCAAAACAGATTCTCAAGGAGAACACATTCTTAGAATGATCTTGGACTACTTAGCAATGGTGCTGTGTGATTAATAAGGAGGAAACATTAGGAACACCATTTAATAGGAACCATTCTTTATACGGCAGCAATTACAATAGTTTTGATTGAAAAAATATTAGGAAAAATAACTCCTCTGTGGTACTATCTGCTTCCTAGATTTTAAGTAATTGTTTCCTATCAGAAAATTTTGGCCTATTATAAGCTTCAGTAATTCAGTTTGCTCCACAGCATTCTCCAACTCTTTGCAGTAAGCTACAAAATCCTACCCTTCAAAGATCCTCATTTGTTTCCCTAAAATAAGCCTACAGATCCTGTGTTGGTTTAAAACACTTATCAGTTACTTGGCAAAAATTTATGCTTAAAACCTAGGAGATTTCTTTTTTTTTTTCCTATAAAAAAAGAATGTCCAAAACAGTAGTAGTTTCACAAGAGATCACAGCACTTCTCAAATAAATTAATTTATTTCTTTTGTCTTCCACTTGATTTTGGTAGTGTTTAAATTGCTGAGACCAAGACCTGGAAGAAACAGGTGCAATCACAAATTGGAAATAGAAGAAGCAAAAGGAAGAACTGGCCACCTATCTACAGCGATGACATTTCTGCATATAAAATTCCATCACTCAAAAAATATGTTTAAGGGTCCTAATGAACACATGAATGCTGGATATATTCATAAAGCATGATCAGCTTGCTGTATCTCAAAAATCTATATTCTTAAATTCATGGTCTGTTTTGTCCAAACTGGATTAGCACCACAACTTCAGAGTCCAAAACCAAAGTAGGACACTAAGAAGTTTAAATAACTCCAAATTACATCAATAAGGTAATTTGCTTGATGCAGATGAGCCACGCTGATTATATCTCAGCTAATTCATCTCAGAGCAGACATTTCAAAGTGAGAAAAAAATAAATCTAACTTCGAGTAAAATCACCTTCTTGGAATTTTTTCCTGTCATGTATCCACGACAGCTTACCATTTTTTTTTTTGCATGTATTTCCTCTTGTACACAGGTGAAACCTAAATGAAGAAATAACTCCTGTGCATTGTGCTAAAAGTCTACTAAAGATAGCTTAGAAAATATCTTTGGTGTAATACAACTTGAAAATAAAAAGGTAGAAATTAAAAAATGGTGCTACAGAAGTTATCAATCATCATATGATATCTTAAACAGGCAGTGTCAAAACATATCAAATAACATCTTCTAACTCTTTTATATTTTACTCACCAAGAAAGTGTACTCTGAAGACTGTGAGGATACACACACATTACAATCTTCAATCTGTAGTAAAATAGATCTGTGGTGGTTTCTCTCTTCTCCATATCCTATTTCCAGGAAACACCTTTAGCGTCTAAAACACTGACTCTTTCTGAGGGAACTACATCCAACAGAGTCAAAACCACCCTACACAGGTATCACAGTTTTTAAGGAGCCACTTGAAGCCAAAGCCAGCACAAGAGGCACCAAGACTTTATATATGCAATATATATCTTTTTGGCTTGTATATTTAAGGAAAAACCTGTAAGGTCTGGATTCTTCTAGGTCCTGTTCATATAATATGGGGTCATTAAGGGGGGAAAAAAAAAAAAAGCAAGGCAGATAACCAGCTGCACCTGATCTGCACAGCCTTTTGAAATTTCTCAAGGAATGGGATCCACTTGCAGCCTTTGATTGGAGGTCTCTCCCACACAAGCTGAGGTGAATTGCCCTAATCACAAAACTTCACTGATAATTGGCAGCAGCTGCTCTTGCACAGTCATCTGTCAGATATTCCTTTCAGACTTATTTAGTAGACATGCAGATATTCATCCTAAAAATTCACAGACATGATTTCAGTGAGATTACTGTCAAATATTTATAAGTCTTTTTAAAGTAAAATTATCAAATGGGTGGTAGGTTATTAAATGAGTTTTCCCTCTGCTGTATCTCTGAAATCTAACTTCTAGCTTCTTAAAATCAACTGGCTTTCTACAGTAATGAAACATTTAAATACTTGTGAAAAGCTAAAACAGAGAGGCAGAGTATGTCATAGTTTTCTAGCACAGTTCTCCCAAGCACAGTCCTCCTAGGATCAAGAAATAACAGGCATTGTATAAGGGACCTTACAGTTTTATATTAATTTTTTTAAATATTTCAGGACAATGCATTTCATCATCATAGGAAAGTAGTAGTGATAATGATCCCTTTAGTTTAGCACCTTCTAGGCCTGTTTTCTACAATTGTTCTGCTACATTTCAAATGTCCTTCTTCCTCTCCTCTGCCTTCTACTCTGTAGCAATGTCAACACTGTTAGAATTGCATTTCCTTAAGATATTGTCAATATGGATAAAAATTATACATCTCTAATTTTTATCAACGTAGGGAAAATAACCCCAAGCACTGTAGCAATTAGTTATCTTGTAAGCTTTGGAATAACAATAATGAATGAAAAAAAATTATTTAAAGGTAATATACTTATATCACAATGCCCTTCACCAGCAAAGGAAGACTATCACTCAGGAAGCCTCCATTTCCATTAGATCCAGCCACTGACAACACTGAAACTTAGATTTCAAATTTTAAATTTAATTCAATTTGCTGCTGCAAATTTCATGCTGCAACTGCATGAAACATATCCACATTATTTCTTATTTAATTTACTCTGATGGTCCTTAGAGCACCTGAGTCCTACATTGGTCCCTGCAAAGCTTGTCTTGGCCAACAGAAGATATCCTTATTATTACATCACTTTGCTCATCACTCTCTCCTAACACGAATTTTGCAATGCTACTCATTCAAAAATGATCCCAGTTAACCCTCTGACTGCCCCCTTCCAACAGCAGGGGAATTTTTCTAGTGAAAACTAAATGAATTTAGTTGAATCGTGGCCATCCCCATTCACTCTGCCTCCAACTGTGTTATCCATCTTCCACCAGGCTGCTACATATTTTAAATCTAAACTTTCCTTAACACTTAAATAAACAGGCATTACAATGTTTGTGTATCGTATTTTAGAAAGTAAAAAAGGGAAACCTGTAACTTTTTCCTGGAACCCCAATGACTGAGTAGGATTCTGGAGTCACACTGGCAATCTGCTTGGTTATCCTGGTTTTAATTGACTTCTGGTTTATGAAACAAAGTGGTGAGGTGTATAATCACATAGACAGATTGAAATACACCTTCAATTAAAAAAAAAAAACCTTCGCCATTAAAAAATTTGCGGCTTAGAAAATTCCAGGTTTGTCACAAATTGATTTAATAACTCTGGATTATACTGGTAAACACCATGAGTATCAAATCTTTCATGCTTGCCTAGAGTTTAAAGAATGAGAGCTGATCTAGGCACAAAGAGTAATTCTTGAAGGCATACACTCTCATGTGTATAAATAATATCTTGAAAAAAAATCCTCAAAATTCATACTATGTTTTTTCAATCAACTTAAATACGCCATTCTTGATTTGCTCACAAGCTGAGACTCTGTGATCCATTTTTTGGCTGGAGTGTTTTTTTGCCGTGTAATCACAGACTCTTGAAAATAAAGTATTATAGTGAAAAGTCTGTGAGACTCTGAAGTGTAGCAGCAGGAATAGTGCTCCTAGAGTATTAAGAAAAAGCTCATACAGCTACTTTAAAAGCAGAGAAGTAGCCAAATAGCACAGGATGACATCAAACCTAAAACATAGCAGCATTTCAGTAAAGAGAAAAAATTCATCATTCTGGCAGTCGGTAATTTTATAAAAGCTCCTGTTCTCATTATGCCTGTTAGTGTTTTAACTACAGATGAAAAATAGAAACAATTTTAGGCTATTCCTGGCAGACTGAAGTAGGTCTAAGGGTAGGTAACCAGATGGAAGAGGGTTACTTTTAAAGCTCTATATTTTACCTTCCATTCCCCCCGGCAGTGAAGGGAGAGGAAAGCACTTCTGAAAACTCCAGGCTCTGCTTGTAGAAGCAGTAATATATGTTTAGCTAAAATGATTTTAAATATGCTGCTGTTACTGCTGAATTTACTAGAACAAAAACAACTGAACATGTTTCACGTAGCACAAGAAGTGGCTTGGGAAACAGCAATCTTTGCAGAACATAAGTTCAAGGTTTCTTCAGGGAAAGCAGTCATCCCTTGAAAAAATGTGTGTGTTCTGGAGTGAAACACAAAATGTCAGAGGTCACGAAAGGTTTATATGGAATATGCCTAATAGTTATTTAAATCTGATATCAAGAAAATCCCCTTGTTCCGACGTAGTGATGAAATGATTGGTCTCTTGGCCTGTGGTACCTCATGTATTTGAAAATGAATTTTGCCTTCTGAGCTTCCAGTGCAGAGAGGTTATTCTTAGTCTTGGCACATGCTGAACCACTAATGATGTGCTGTATAGACTGTGAAATACATCCATTCAGCAAAAATCTCTGTCCATTTTAACAAGCCATGGTCAATAGGACTCAGCTGATTGTTCCCACTCCATCCCTATGGTGAAATATCTCTGACAATATTAACTGGGCTCCAGTTCTGATCACCCTGACACTAGTATAAATTCAATGACAACTGGGGGATAAGCACAATACTCCCTACCCAAACCAAGTTCATCATACAAACTGCAAATTTTTCAGTGGTCACTAAAACCCTCTATTAGACTTTTAGTAATAAAATTATAAGAAAAAGAATGCCAGTCTTTTGTCATGCAAAAGAAAGTTTAAATGTTTGGCTTTTTTTGTTGTTATTGGTTTGGTTTGTTTGGTTTTTGGTTGGTTGGTTAGGTTTTTTTGTTGTTGTTGGATTTTTTTTTTGTGTGGGTACCAGCATGAGAAAACATAAGTTCACAATTAATGCATTTGGGACCTTTTTCTTAACTGTCACTCAAAATCAGGGATGTTGGATGCTCTGTGTTTGGCTGTTACATAAAAATAATGGATTTTGAAGTTTTACTGAAAAAAAAGCATGCTCTTCTCACTAGAATGCAAGTGTTGGGTTCAACAACCAACCTGGAGATCAAAGCCAATAATAAGATTCTCTGTGTGATTTCTGTGGAAAATTCATGAACAGCCCATTCAGAGTTTCTGTGTGGTGCTTCTGAAGAGGATAAAACTCACAGTGCTTTCCAAGTAAGGAGTGACTTTTGAAGAAGGCAGTGAAAGTGGAAGGGATTCCTATCTACTCAGCAAACTGAGTTTAGGTATCAACAAGAAGTTGATAGCACAAACAAAAATAGTCTAAATGTGTTGGTGTATAAGTGACCCAATGGCAACACATCAGTTCCCCACAGTATCCTGTGAGTGCCAGTGTGCCTGGTCACCTTTGCTGTCACCAAAACAAACTCATATCTACTTTTTCCTATTGAAATGAATCTCGCTGCAAATGCAGAGCAAGGCTTGGACTCTTCAAGTAATAGAAGAAAAAGAGCCACTTTGTAATTTTATTCCAAACAACGGAAGTTAGATTGTGCAATTCCATTGATTTCACCACCTGAGTTCCTTCCTGACCTGATTAAAACTGAAAGAGCAAAGGATGAGTAATTCAAATCCATGGATGAACACGAGACATATGGTAAGAACAAGTGTTTGAAGCTCGATTGTTAGGGACCTAATAAGTTTCTGATTTTTCCACTGACCTTTATGCAAAGTGCAGTGTGTCTGAAATGAATTGTAATAAAAGCTAAGAAGCCTAGGAAATCTAGCAAAAAAGTTATGATTATTCAATAAACAATAAGTTTATTGGCCAGTTTGCTAAAGCATGCAATTATTAGCATGGCTACAATTGAATTTGCAGATATTACATGTTTGAGCCCATAGCTTGTTCTCTTTTTGTACTCATACTGGCTTAGTTTACAGAAGCTGAGTTAGTGAAATCCATGGGGAAAGATTTTCTTTCAGACATAGTGCCCACCATCAAGGACTGGACTCTGATAGCTTTCTGATATGACCACTTGCCTGGAAGGCATGTTGGTCTTTTTCATATATATCAAACTGAATAGAAGTTCCTTTGATTTACAAGTCTTTAAGGGATAAAAATCAAACTTACACCTTTAGGGTAAAAAAAAATAAATAAATAAAGCTAGATTTTAGTTTTATTAGAACGCTTTAGAAAGAGGAAAAACTGAACAAGAAACAGAAATTGGGAATGGAGATTCTGGAAAACAAAACACAGAAATATCCAAATGTGCACAAACCTAAAGGTGTGTTGGACAGAGCCAGAGTAAGTATGCAAATAAATAGCAGAAAATCAGTCAGAAACTTTCTCTATCTTATGCAAATTTATTTTAGGCTAATAGTTACGGTAGTTTCCCTATCAACAGAACCAGTGGCTTTGCACAGTTCACTGATTATGATGCTCTGAACTACTCTGCCCTTACACATCTTTAGAATTTTATGACTTTTATCTTATTTTCAGGTGGTTGCTTTGGTTATATGATGCAGTGACTACCAGAGAACCTTCTTATTTCTGCTTATAGCTGTGGGAATGTATTTGCATTTTACTACATAAATGTCCAGCGTGAATAAACAGGGAAGTTAAGCAGACATTCTGATTTTCTTTTCATTGCACAATCTTAACGATAATGCTCCTGGGACTTGTTCATCTAGTGCATGGACTATATTATCCATTTATACTTATTTTGAGCAATGGTCTCTAAAATATCTGTTCATTTGTATGCCCATATGTTTCAGCCTACAGGGCACACAAGAATGAGGGGTAAATATCAGGGCAGGGGTGAAGAGTTGAGACTGGAGAGGTACAAAATGATTCTAAAAATACAGTTATAACTTGTAGTCATTCCCACACATCTTCTTATCAAAAACACATAAAAAGAAATTCAACAACCTTATTGACCACTTATTTGACTTGCATGAGCACTGACTATACTGAAGGTTTTCATAGGAGCCATTAGCAGTATTTCATCCTTGCCGTGTAAACTGCAGTTGTTTAGTCCAGCTAATTAGGCTGAAAACCAGATTATGTTTTGTTCAGTGGTAAATTATGCTTCTACATCCAGTATTTCATCTTTGGTTATGACTTAAAAATACTGACCCCAATTATCAGCACTTCTATACAAAATACTTACCATCTTATAATACTCATTCATCTCAGGCACTGTACATTTAGGTTTTACAACATGCAAGTGATAGTTGTCAGGTCATATTCACCTCAAGGCAACTCAGCTCTGTGGGCAAGACAAAGTTTTACTTCTCCAAAGATAAAAGGAGACAGAGTAAGAAATTAATCTAGTAGCTGCAAAAGGAAGCCAAGGGAACAGTAATGGAGCCAGGGGACGATCCTTGAAGATGTGACTGGTAATTGCTGCTGACACCAGATAGTCCTACTAATTACAGCTGCTGCAGCCCCATACAGACTTATTTGTCCATCAGGGATGATATGGCCACAGTCAGAGAGCTGTCCACTGCTCTAAGCTATGTGAAGGACTCAGAATTTTGGCCATCTCTTTGCCCAATGGCAGTGCAACATCTACATGCTAAACCCAGTATCATGGAACTGGAAGCCAGGACCCCTAAAACAGAGAGAGCTCTACTGGCTTGTCCATCTGGGACAAGGTAGACAGTGAGAATTTCTCTTGTGGTTCCTAGGGAGTTTTACCCACTTGGTTTGCACTCCCAGGAAAATATATTTTGTGGTTGATGTGCCAACTCAGCAAAGGGTTTAAATACACACTTCATGAAAAGATATTTAGGTAGATGCACAAAAATCAGAATGCTGACAGACTTTCTGAAACAAGCCTATAGAAATATCCACTCATTGTCCAGAATACTGCTTGGAAAAAAATTACCATTTCATTTGTGTCACCAGTCACTCATTCTAGTTTTGCTGCCGTTTCAGAGAATTCATTCATTCTGAGAAACAATCAGATATACAAATGAAGAGTCTGATCATAACTATTTTTAAGTCATGACCTAATGTCTATATGTCAAGAGGAATTCTAAGAGTGAAGATCACCTCCACAGCTGCTGAAGACCATGCAGCGGATGCTTTTGTATAGCACCAGAAGTGCAGCTAGAGCAAACTCTGTCCATGGAAGTTGCATTGATTCCTCTTGCATGAGCTACTTGGGAGCATCAGCCACGAGGATTTGTCATGACTGTGTTCCAAGTTTATTGAAGACAGTCATTAGAGATCAGCAAATCATCATCCATATGACTGCAATCTACAGTTCCTCAGCTATGTAAGTCACATACTCAAGCTCACTGCGTGCATATTGATTATAGCTTGGCCTCAATAGTTTGTCATCTAACTTTTCATCCTCATTTTTTATGAAATCTATCATTAAGTTACTGTCCATAATCTCATTATAAAGTCTATTTCTCTTTAGTGAACTCTTAACAATTTATGCTAAGTCAGAAATTGGCTAGTCCTCTTGGGAAACAAATGAAAATTTCAACCTGAAATAGAATTACTGTAATTTTTTTTCTTTTTTTTTTTTTAATGGAATCTGGCTAACCTGTTACTAACCAATTACTGTATAAAGAGTATTAGGTAAGTTTTAAATTTTACTGGAAAAATGCTCTTCTGTCATCAGGTATTCTTGTACATTTTAAAAGAAATATTTAAAAATTTCATAGGTATATCCAACCTTCTTCCCCATTAATATTAACAAGAATTGCAAACATCTGCCTGAAGCTATAAAAATCTTGAATGAACTGATAATATAAAGTACAATACAGAGAAGAAGACTCTGCCCAGCCATATCAGCTCAGCAAGATACAGTACACAAGATTCCTGTGTGTATATTAAAAAGATTCTGTACTTTTCTGTTTAAAAACAGAGATAAAGATAAATGTAGATTCTGGATCTAAGCACTTTAATTCTGCAAAGCCAAAGAACTGCAAGATTTACTGCCTTTGAGGTTGTGTATTTCAATTATACTAAAGACTCCATTTTTTAGAAGAATTATCACTGTTTTGCAAATTACACCCCATTTATGCCCAGTAGCAATGAGTGACTAGTTAATATTCAGATCTTCTACTGATGTTGAGAACTAAGGCTCTGCATGAGCTCATACTCACATTCCATTTGCAGCGAGCAGGGAAAGGCTTTAGTCAGTTGTTCTAAGGCTGGAACTTTGAGAATCACAGAATATCCTGAGTTGGAAGGAACCCACAGAGATCACTGAAGTCCAGTTCCTGGCCCTGCAGAGGACACCCCAACAATCCCACCACGTGCCTGAGAGCATTTTCCAAACACTCCTTGAGCTCTGGCAGCCTTGGTGCTGTGCCCACTGCCCTGGGGAGCCTGTTCAGTGCCCAACCACCCTCTGGGGGAAGGACCTTTTCCTGAGAACCATGAATCAGAAAAATTGGCCTGAAAGACTGCTCAGAGATGTTTTTTTTTATCTTTAAGCAGCAAGGTATTTGTTTATCCAACCTTGGGAGCAAGCCAGCTTGTGCTGGACAAACTTGCTCAACTTGAAAGTACAAAAGCAAGCTATTTTATACACTTTAGATACATGGTTACATCATTTATTATACATATTAATATGTAGGCTAGTCTCTGGGCAGAGTCTTTCCAGACATGTGCAGTCTTCTACTGTGGAGGTCTTCTCCTCAAGCCTTCATCCCTCTGGTGGTCACCATGGACATCTTCCTCAATTTGACCTCTTCAGTTAGGTGACCTGAATTCTTCAAGCTTGCAAAATCCTGGCTCTGGGCCTTCTAGATCTTATTCAAAGGTCTAGTTTACCTAATTTATTACTGTGTGTGTACTACTCCTATTCTTTCTATAATAAGGCCTTTGGTCCAGTGAGCAGAACAGAACATGATATTAACCAGTGCTCCTAAAATGTTCTTCTAGCAAAACAGGTATTGGGGTTTCTTAACAGGCCAAGATATCTCAGTTAACTCTTTTGAGCCTGGCTCCTGTTTCATGCAACCTAAACTTTCCCTGGCACAGCTTCAGGTCATTCCCTCAGGTCCTGTCACTGGTCGCCACAGAGCAGAGAGCAGTGCCTGATGTATTTCCAAAATAATCAGGTCCCACCACACACTGAACCAGACTGTGCAGTGCAGATCTCCCAGGGCTTTAGTGGGACTGGGCTCCTCAGGCCCGTGTGTGCAGACACACTGCAGTTCTTACCTTCTGGATGGCAGGGTCTAACCTCGTGCCATGTAATGTATGTAATATATAGAGGGACACAGGCACACCAAATTGCCTTTCTTCACTGAATGCCACATAAAACTTAGAAATACTGACAACTAAGCCTGGCCTTTTGTCTTATATGTTTATTGACTGTGCTTTTTACTACCTAATGGATGCCTTTATGGTGGGACTGTGCTACAGAAGATCAATTTTAAGTGTTAACCTTGGCTACGGCAATTGTTTTTAGGTAGAAAGCAAGTTACTATGAAACTTCTGTGGGATAAATGAATTGATATATATTTGAAATTGTTTTCATAATCACAACTCTTAAAGAAAGATCTACTGGAAATAAATGCAAATTATTTTGAAATGGATGGAAAAGGTTTTTCTAAAACACCTTGAACTTTAAATTAAAAAATCATATCTTTATTTATTTTTAATTTATCCCTTAATTATTCCCATCTTTATGAAGTTAAAGATTCATTTAAATCATCATTGCCTATAATGCTATATTCTATATTCTACAGTGCTTCTCTTGGAAAAAAAGAACTAAAATGAATCTTAACAGGAAACTGTGATTTTTATGATATCAACCTTTTTGAGATTTTTTGTGGAAAAATTTCATGTAAAATTACAATAAAATTTTAAACTCCTAAACATTCAAAGATGGAAAACCAACTCCCTCTGAAACCTCATCTGTTACACTACAAAGAACCATACATTGTAATCCTGAAATGGTTCATTGTAATATGAACAATTTTCTCTTATTTATATTGATTTCTCAGTTCAACATAAAAAATAATTTCAAATCAAAAAACATGGGTCCTGCCTTTTCGAACATCTTAAAATAGAATATTTTTTTATCTTTAAACATTTTGCATTTAGATACTCTGAAAATCATATATTTTCAAGCTTTTTACGAGTTAACATTTTCTGAAGGTAAAGTTCTCAACTATTATTTTGGGTGATGTAACTTCTAAGATCATATTTTACTGCAATTTATCACTTCCAGGTTTCATTAAAAAAATTCCAGCAGTTTAGTGCAGTAATGCTGCTTTTAAAACCTATTTGTTTGGTATCCAGAAAAAAAATACCTCTGTTGCTAAGACAAATGGCCTACAAATACCTGTAAATTAGACCAAGATATATAGCAAGGTGACATTTATCAGTAATGCTTTATCTTGCAAATTATTGAGCACACTGACCTCAGAGCAGCTAAACAAGTAATGGGCTACTCACTGTACAATGATTAATTCATGCATAAATTCTTTAAGTTATTAGAGAGCAGTAGTCAGTGTCCAGCAGATAGACTTTACAGAGAGCATGTTAGGAAATGTACAGTGGCCTTAAAATTTTGTTCTGAAGTGCGAATAAATACAGGAATAAGACTCCTTAACTCTTCCAGGAAATAAACGTCAGGCAAATGTCAGGATGAGTCAAGGAAGTATTTCAGAGATGCTCGAGCTGTACCATAAGCACATGCACTCTCTTACTTGAACTCGTCAGTCAGTGCTTTCCCAGGACACTTTTGGATGGAATTCACAGGGTAGTGTACCTATGTCTGAGATTTAAACAAAGAAACTCAGACTTGGTGAAGACCAAACTAGACAGTCAGCAAGGGTGAGAGTAATTAAAACAAAAACCCAAGGATCCTTATTGATTATATGGGTTTAATCAGTAAAGGCTGTATTTCTTTTAAAGGGCTTTTTTCGAGTTCAGCATATTGGCCTTGATGAATGAATGTGAATAAAGTCCACGGCTTGCAATAGATTCTGTTGTAGCAGTGACTCCACCCAGCTCTTCAATCATTCATCTATGAATACTGACTGCTTTACAAAGAGTAAAGTTAAGGGCCTTGACTGTCAACTGGGTTTGCTAACAGGTGTAAATATAGAATAAATACAATGAGGTCATAGGGCTTTATTCATTGAAATATATTAAGAGAAAGAGAAATTTAACCCAAGGTATCTTGGTTGAATGGATGTCAAAGTGCTTGAGGAAGAAAAGAACATGTGTAAGACAAATTGTATGTTCAGGTCTCAGTGCTGAAGGCATAGCCAAATCACACATTCAGGCCTCAGAGCCTCAGCATCATGCCATAAACATTTTTACAATTTGCAAGAGCAAAGTATCACCTCTTTTTCAGAGAGAGAAACTAAACCAAGTACTTAAGAAGAGATCCAATCTTTCTAAGTCTGTGGGTGTTTGCACCAACTGATGAATATGAGTAGGGGTTTCTCAGACATACAAGAAGTTCTGGACACTCTCCAGCAACCTCTCTCCTTCTACTCTGCCAAGTCTGCTTATTTATTTTCTGTCTGTCACTGTCTGCCACTCACAAGGCAGAATGAACATTGCCTTGGATATGGGGTCCAAAGTTCCTTCATTGCACCTGTGCCCATACTGACCACATTAAACACCACTGCTCTGGGGGAAAGAGGCGAGGTTTTACCCTGGAAAAAACAAAATCTTGCAAAGGAAAGGCATCATTATTCCCAGACAAGCCTGTAGAGCCATTCAGATGACACGTATTATATAGGTAGAACAGCATATGAGGTCACTGATGTGCTACAGTTCTAGGCATACGAGGAAGATTAAATCTTTAAACCACAGGCTTTAACTTTCAGCAATTTTTTTGTTTGTTTGTTTGTTTTTCACTACAGTCCCTATTTCCCAAAAGTTCTGAAACCTAACAAGTGCCCACAAAACAGCAGCTACTCACAAACAAGTTACTCCTGAGCCACAGCAAACCAGTGTTTCTTCTTGCAACATCCCTACGCAGAAAACCCCGAGGAACCCAAACTTTTCCAGAGGTTCACTGTTAAAGTACAGGAAAGCTGTCTGTACTCCAGTCACTTAGAATTGACTCAAAAATTCTAAAATAACTGGATGTTTCTATCCTTTACAAAACAGTCTTAACCAAAGGTGGCAGCGCTGTGTGAACGGGAACAGGCTGTGATGGTTACACGCTGGATTTTTCCACATTCCTGCTCTGCCCTCTCCTGGGACAGCCAGCACACTGCTCACCCAACCCACAGCAGGCCATGGCATGGACAAAGAGGACAGGAAAAATGAACTCCATGTCTGAAAGGCCTGCTGTGAATCACTGCATTTTTCTAAATATCAAGTAGAAGAATAAACAACCCGAAAAGTAAGATGATTTGGGTATAGGTTTGCTATTTACTGTCACATTCTAATTAAAACATTTAGAAGAAAAGTGCAACATTTTTCTTAAATAAAAATTTCATTGTAACACTTCTTTATTTTTTTCTGTTAAATTACCTGAGTATTTTATTTCAAATTTAAACTTCAATATAAAAGGAAATCAACCGATATGTACTTATGTGGATTTGCAAACAGATTTTTTTTTTTAAAATTCAAAACTGTGTGCTGATTATATCATTTAGGGGTTGATTTTAACTAGCCTACATCTTTTGACTTATTTTGCAATGGAAAGAGGTACTTCCAGTTAATTTCAGATTAATCACTGATCACTGGCCATCATTGCTGGTAACAGTTAAAAAAAAAATAAAAATTAGCTTTTTAAAATGAGAATGCTTAAAAATAAAGCCTGAAATATATTTTAGGAATCTAAAATAACCTGTATCCAAAGCTGCTGAATGCTTCCATGCCATTTTGGGGCATAATAATCCCAAACCACTTCAAACCCCCATCCAACCTAGCCAGCTTCCAGGGATGGGGTATCCACAGCTTCTCTGGGCAGTCTGTGCCAGAGCCTCACTACCCTCACAACAAAGAATTTCTTCCTGGTATCTATTCTAAACCTATTCTATTTCAGTTTAAAACCATTCCTCCTTGTCCTGTCACTACATGCTCTTGTAGAAAGTCTCTCTCCACCTTTCTTGTAGGCTCCCTTCAGGTACTGAAAGGCCACAACAAGGTTATCCTGGAACCTTCTCCCCCAGGCTGAACGATTCCTATTCTCCCAGCCTTTCCTAACAGGAGAGGTGCTCCAGCCCTCTTATCATCTTCGTGGCCTCAAGGTACCCTAATCTGAAATTGTCAGTTTAGCAGCATTTGTGAAAACTTTTAACCAATTGAGAAAGGAGGTCGGAAGTTCACATAAGTACAGTTTATTTCTTTAAACGGTGGTAACTTTGTCTGATAATTTCTTTCTGATGGGCCAGTCAGTCTTTTGATCTGTTCTTCCTGCAAGTTAAAAAGCATTCTGTTACTAATGCTTGACTGAGTAACTGTCACTTTACAGCAAGCAATATCCATCAGACAAAATGTGTACATCTACTTCAATTACAGGCAGACAAGTATAAAAGTTGCAAAAATAAAGCATTTAAGAGGAAACATGCCATTTGCATTGACAAGATCTCCGTTCTGGACTATCCACTCCCCAGGTGAGGTAGATCTCTTGTCTTTGTGAATTTTGATCTACACTGTTTATAAAGCAGAGGGCAGGAACTTGGACAAAAACTCATCAGCAAATCATCAAGGCACAGCATAAGAATTTCTTCATGAATTGCCCCTTTGCCATTTAGTTAATGCAGTGACCTGTTGTACTGAGGATAAGTTATTAAGTAATGAAATGGGATGATTGGATTAAGCTAATTACTTGCTTCAAAATGACATTTGTACATAGATTCTTTGGCCTTGCCAGAATGAATTATACAGCCTAAAGTGTGTTTTAACATTTTACCTGATAGATGGGATCACTAAAAATGTGATTAAAAAATTAAGTCACATAATGCACTACTGCAGTAAAACAGACTCTGTATAAGGAGTAATGGTAATCAATCTAGCCTGAGGTGCCTGTATTAATAATTATAATAATAGGTCTGATCAGATTATTTAACAGATCTAACATTCTGTTCAGAGGGGTATAGAACCTAGGACTGCAAAGTTTTATATAAGAAATAATCATTCTGAAAAAAGACTGCAGTATGGAAAATGCTTTTTACTTCTCTTTTATTTTACTGGTAAAACCACAGTTCAGAAAGCAAAAGAAGACTTTACTACAGTCTATCTGCTGGGGAATCTTTGTGAACAGGTTAGAAATTCCCACTGGTCTTGCTCCTCATCTCCTCTTTTTACTTTGTGTGCATGAAGAGAACAGTTAATGGCTTTCTGTGTAGGAGAATACAAGGCTGGTAGGAGTTTCAAATTTAATCCCACAGCAGACACAAACCAAATGAGAAAATGTTTCTGTGGTACATCTCTACCTGCATTGTATGTCCCATTATCTTAATCCACCCTGACAATCCTCTGGCTGCTTCTGACAGGTTTTGTGGCGGGAACCACTGAACAGAGAACATAGGATCCATAATCGATCATCAGCTCAATCACTGCAGTCTCTGGCACAAAGACAGAGTGGAATCAGGGTCAAGAGAGGCAGAACATGTTGAAAGGGTGGAAAGAAGGGAAGGAGAAGAGATAACACACTGCAAAGGGAGAGAATGGAATAAAAAAAATGGAGGGAGCCAAAACCAAAAGACCAGGATGTACCAGAACCAGCAGATTCTCACCATTTGTCACAAATAGACTGATTCACTTCACTTGTAAGAGAGAAACAACAATATACTTTAGTAAAGCAGTCAGTTAATTCACAAAATTCAGCTGTAAATGTGACTGGTTTAACAAGATTCGATGCCAGGGTACCCTTGATTATTTACTGCATAGAGGACAGGGTCAGAAAAGACAAGGTTCAGGGAGGACCTCCTTGCTTTCTAAACTCCTTCTCAGAGAGGAGTCTCAGTTTGGGTGGATCTAGTCCTAGCCCCAGGTTTGATCAGGGATTTATGTCTGATCTTATGTTTGATCAAGGATTATATGTGCACAATCAATCCTTTGTATCACTTAGCTAAGATTTCAAAGTTCAGCCTGCTATTGATCCCTTATCCAGGATCTGCTGTGGCAATCCTTACTTGAGGGGGCATCTGTTCTTGGAGCAATATAAGATTTTCCAAGGTGAAAGGAGCCCAAGGAGAAGTGAATAAGCTTTCCTTGCAACAGCTAAAGCACAGTTCAGCAGATACTAGTCCTGACTGAGGATTATTTCCCAGGTTGAGGTTTAGGGGAAGGCAGGTATCAGGGCACGGTTTAACCCACAGTTTCAACACAGACCTACTCCCCCATCAAAGGAGAGCTCAGGCTCTCTGCTGAGAGTGGCTCACTGTTGTATGTGTGGTACAAACATGCAGCTTGTTCTTGTACAGCTTCATGATATGGAGTTTATTCTGACGTCTCTACCTCATCAGCTTAAATACCAAGCTGATGTGGGGGAAACTCATGCTGAAATCTGTGAAATCTGTTGAGTTAGAACCACAGCTCCTTAGAATGACTCTGTCTTTCCCCTTGGCCACCTGAATCTTTGGGTTAAATTAACCACCTCTGATATTTTCAATAATAATATTAGGCATAAAAATATAACTATCATCCAGTATTCATTCCTATGCACCCGTATACATATTTCTTCCTGAGTGTGGCAGCAGAAAATATTGTGAAATTGTAATGTTTTAACCAAACTCAAATTATCTCTGTGTTATACTGGTCAAAGTTATTTGAAATTACAGTCACTAGCAGAATTTCTGTTTGAAGGAACTTTTCAAAAAATTTTCACTGTCCTAGGGTAGAATCTGAGCCTGTGTACACCCACCAGGCAGCTGAGGGATACTGTTTCTTGTATGAAAATCTTGGCCTCTTTTCCCCTAAAAAAAAAAAAAAAGTTGTTTCAGTTTTATCTATCTTATTTTCATTTTATTTTTTTTTAATTATTTCCTGAAAGAGAACTCGGTTCTTATAGAATGACTTGTGTTGACTGCAAGTTGCATGTCACCTTGAACATTTATCTTGTTCTATACTATATATTTGCACCTCCCCTCGCAGGGATTTTGGCTCTGATATAACCACTCTGGAAAGAGCCCTGCATGAAATCTAGTGTTCTGCTTCTCTTGTAAGATGTTTGGCTCTATCCTGGGTAATGTGAAAGCAATTTATCCAATTTGTCAGAGGGGCTTCCTGCTGTATTTAAGCAAGAATCAATCTCCAATTAAATGATGAACTAATGGTGTTAAATATATAAACTCAATGAAAATGGTTATAAAATAGGATCCTGTAGGGCTCAGTTAGAAACATGGAAATAGCAAAGCGACGAAGTTTTACACAAACAATGAAGTTGTTTTGAATACCAGCTTATTGGGGTGAATTTCACCTAACAGGAAAAGGGCTCTCTTTTGTAAATATTATCTGTGCAATCTAAGTGAAATCTTCAACTGTAGTTAGGATGGTTTAGTCTTGCTGTTTCTAGTTATTTTTTATAGCACAGTACCACCTAGAGGCTCTCTGGTCCTCTGTGCTTGTTCCTGTGAGAAGTGGGAAGTAAAACTTTTCGAGATTTTACCATTTGAGTAGACAAGACAGAAACAACATGAGAAAAAAAAAGGTGGAGAGGATGGAGTTCCTTCAGAAGAAATACAGGATCTCAAAGAGATAGCAGCCAAATTTCCTCTACCATTACATTTCTCCAGTATAAGATAAGTAGCCACTCAAACTGATGCAGAGATTTGAACTCCAGCCCTTTTTGCATGTCTCATGATATGCCACATCACATGAAATAGTATTTCCTAACCCCTCTGCCTCATGGAGGAGGTGCAGATGTATCCCTCTGGCAGAGTTAAAGGCTCCCTCACTCTCATCCTTGCAATAAAAACCGCGATCACTTCTAGAACACAATTTTAATTATATTAGATAGAATTTTCCTTTCTGATTCACTCAATGAAACTATTGACACCCACCATAGAGAATATTCATTCTAAACATAAGCACTGTCTAATTGTCTGAGAGTCTCATTCTTCTCTCAGACACCAAAAATCAGCAGATTAAAAAAATTATTGCCAGCAGGATGTTCTGTATCTCATTGCTGCCTGAGCACTGATGCTACCTACAGCTTGGAGAATCTCCTGGAAGTTACAGAGAAAGGTAAATAGGACCAGGGTGATGCTATTTAGCAGTCACTGCAGATCATCCAGGACAGGGCCCCAGAACATTGATACCTCCATTTAAGAGAAGTAGGGGAAGTGTTTCTTGCCTCCTCACTTGCAAGATTTCCACACATACCCTTTATCTTCCCTCTGTGTGTAATGAGAAAGAGCATTATTCATGTTAAGAGAAGTACCAAAGTGCATTCTTTCGCAGAGAAACACATCTAAATGGAATTAAGCATAATCCTTTTACCTCCTTAAAAGAGTACAAACTAAGTAAAACACTCAGTAATTTTTTCTATGATCATATATTTTATTGATATATTGATTCATATAATAAATACATTAAAGATAATTTCTAATGTGGTATGAAATTCCTACCATGAATTGCAAATGAGATATGTATCTTTTAAATTGTCTTTTAATAACCAGAAACCAGATTTGTGTTTATTGATAGTTGACAATCTGTTAACAGATTGTCAGGAATATAAAACAGAAGAAACTTGTTAATGGATACTACTTTGCATAGATTTAATGAGAAGTTAAAAAGATTATTCAATATTTTCTATTTGCAGTGGAGGAAAAGGCTTAAAGAAAAACTGGCAGCATTCAAGATATCTTGTCATTGCTAGACTGAAAAATCAGTACAGTCTGATGTGTTGGTTTGCTTTTCTTTTCTTTGTTTGCAAGTTTTACTTTTTGTATGACCAGAGAAGAATTCAAAAATAAACAATGAAGCTAAAACCTCATTAATATAGACAATATGATTTATTTGAAGCTGACTTTTAAATCAGTTCAAATTACACTTATTCTCTCCTTCTACACTCAGGTAATTGCTATATTCGATTTTATCTGCAGGGGGCAATACATAATAAGAAATGCCTAATCTCTCATATGCTTCAAGTACTATCAGAAAATCTGCAAGGAAAAGGCAGATTTTACCAAGTCAACCAGAAGTCCAGTACGTGAATTATAGCCCTTTATTATGGATCTTTATGTATGTAAGCTGAGAGCTTTTCTGCTATTAATCTAAAAAACTAAGTGATTGTCCCGATTTTTCAAGCTGTTCAGATCTCCCTATAGGAACGTTCTCCTTTTGTACTTTTTGGGAACTGCACTGTTTTCTGCATTGTCTAACCCAACGATGCAGGGCATGCACACACACAAACTCACAGAGCACAAAAGGCAGGCAGGCTGTGGGCACACTAGAGGGAGCAGATAATAAAGGGGAAAATCGGTTGTCACTTCATTTCCCAGTCAGAAAACTCCACGTAAAATGAGCACACTTTTTTTTCAAAAGAAATATACCCTAAGATTAGGCACCTCATGTGTAACTGTTGGCTGTGCTAAGTGTTATGCAAGGACTGGCTCACAAGTGTGGGCATCACAGAAAAAAGAAACCTTGTGAATAAGACCAAAAGGATGATGAACAGGAAATTGCTTGAAGTGGGATGTCAAAAAAAAAATGCTTGCACCTCACCTTGGCTTTGTCAGAGCTGGTGAAACTAATAGAATTTGCTGAAGAGAGTTTAGACGAAATAATAGTAGCAGGCATCATGTTGAATAAGAAAGGAATGAAAACATATTCAGAAAGGGTAGAGAGGGAAAAGCTTCACTCTCCTCACAAAGATTTTGTTCAGTATTCTGCTATTCAAATACAACATCAGAGACCTTGAGGAACTTAATACCTGTGTTTTCAATACAGGTATTCTGACAGATAACTGTCATCTTAATCATTAACATATTTAGACCAGAAATAAAGATGAAACCTCCATGCTAATATACCCGAGAGAGTTCACTGCTAGTGCCTCGCTCAGTAAAAGATCTGTAAAATCTCTTTGATAAGGCTTTGAAGCAGGCAGAGCTTTGCAGTGGATCTGCCTAGACCCTCTCCTCTAAGTCTAGGCAGAGGAACTCCCCAGAGGCCAGGAGGCTTTTGCATTAAAAAGAAAACTCCAATCGTTTTTATTCAAATATAAAACCGAATAACTAACTTTTTAATCAGACAACAGATGTTTACTGGGTAAGACAGAATATAAATAAAAAAATGGTTATATAAAACTCTTCTTCTGCCTACACATCTGGGCAATGCAGATGCTTCAGCCAGCTCTGAGCTGCAGCAAACTGGCTCGTCCCTTTGGCCATTCCTTCCAGTCCCTCCTGGCCTGCTCTCTCCTCCTTCCCCCACCCTCTGACTCCTGCATTATCTAAGTGCCAACATTATTTTCCTAAGCACAGAACTCACTAAATAGCTCTTTTGCTCCTTGCAGTCCTGTCTGGTTTTCCCCTGGATCAGCAGGATTGCCGGCAATCGACCTTTTTTTTTTTTTAATTAGCAACAGCAGCACGGAGGCCTTTTGTATCGGAATAGTATTTGACACAATTGAAAACAGACTTCCTGCCAAAAAGCCATGCTGCTGCGTTCTTGACTTTGCTCCTCTGTGTGACCCAAGCAGAATGCCACAAAGTGAATTTTCCTTGATCTTTCTCAAAGTCTCACTGCACATAGCCAAGAGGACTTTCCCTTTAGTGCTTGTGCATGGCGTGAAACATGAATATTAATAGGTGAGGCGAGGAACTTAAATTCAGATGCAAGATTTTTCTTACCGCTTTTGATTGTTTTAACTGAAAATACAAAATGCAAATATGAAGCTACTACAAACAATAACCAGTAAAACACAAAAGCCTATTACTAGATGGCAGTAGCAAAAATGATACCAACTGCACACGTGAACTGAAACATCAGAAGTGACTTCAATTCCCACTCAGGCACAACAATGTCCTCTAGCACAGAAGAAAAAAAAAAAGTAACTAAATTTACAGATTGAAGTAGTTGTGCATTGGTGTCGAGAATATATTTAGAATGCAGTATTCCTTAGAGGCTGCTTTTTGTGTCATACAGTATCAGATTCCAGCGTGTTAGAGGGGAAGCAATATTTCTCTGTAGGGTTTCTGATGCCAGGATGCTCCTCAGCGGTTTATTAACATAATTTCTTGGTCTTCCCTAATTTTAGTGTTTAGTAGCTGTTCTACCAAGAACATGTTTGTCACCATCCACATCTCTGCATATGTGTTGGCTCCCATGTCCTTTTGAAATTATGTTCTAGTTTGAATGAGACGTGATCATTAAATTCTGCATACTCAAACGTCACTTCAAATATAGGCAAATATATTCAATGCTCTGCCTTGGTAATTCCTTTAAAGAAAAGAGAAACATTCAGTAAATGTTTGTCTTCTTTAAGAAACTGTTATGTTTTGAGCTACTAGTCCAATACATTTTGTCTTACAACTATGTGTGGGTGCTCTTTGAAGAATCTTGTAAGTATTTAGACAATGCAATTGTATCTTGCAACAAATAAAGCACATTATTATTAAAAGTCAGACTATCCATTATTTAAAAGCTAAGACTGGACACTGGGACATTTTGATTCACTTCTTGATTTGTTGTAGACGCCTTGTTTGGCTTTGCTGACCTTGTCTTTCCAGTGTATGATAAATCTGTGACCTGTGTAGGTGTTTGGAGAAGATAACTCATTGAGAGCTGTACTTGGATACCTCAGCAGTAAGGCCCACACAAGCATCCAGGAGAGGCACACTTAAACAACAGGCTGACTGTGTGTGGAGACAGCACATTTAAAACATCTTATTGCTTTTAAGTGTAAATTCCTTTAATTGCAAATTATAGATTATTGAGAGCAATTGATTTTCAGCACTGCCAAAACAGCAAAAGTGGAAGGACACTTTTCTATACGTTTAATTTTTAAAATAATTCATGTAAGTTATAAAAAGTTTTGGCGATTGCTCAAAGATCTCACATTTTCTTCAAGTTGCTTTCAAGCTGTTATTGATGAACATGTGTTTTTGAGAAATATATTATTTTTAAACTCTTTAGAAGACAAAGATTGGAACTCTTAGATGAAGGTGCAGACAGAGTTTCTTAATCACTAGTGAAAGAAACTTGTTAATCTCTTGGGTGACAGCTAGTGGATCTATTTGGGTCACTCTGTCACTAATGAAATGCACTTGCCTCCAGAAAGCAGCACTGCAGCTGTTTTGCCATATCTGTAACAAAATCAGAAGGCTTTAGCATAAAATCTCAACTAATACCCTGTGAAGTTGAAACAAGAAGAGAAGAGCATGAAAATTTGGAAGACAGAATATGATGGCCTAGAACGATACATTCAGCTCTCCCTCTTTTACAACAGAGGCATAAATTCTTTAAGTAACCCAGAATTTAAATCGCACCTGAGACATGGCATTGAGAGTAGAAGAGTGGCACTGGCATCCTGGTGCATTATTGATTCATTATAGATAAAGAGGGAAAGAGGCACACAGTGGAAAGCACATCATGAAGGGCATTTCTATTAGGACAGGTCAGTTCTTTCTGTGAAAATTCAGGCAGATATGACTGAAGACATCTGTAATCAACACTTTTGTGGTAAAATCATACTACTAACTTGTTTCTTGCAGATTTCAGCTCCAAAGAATCCCACTAGTGCTGCTGTCATGCTGCAGAAGTCACAATAACTACAAAAATTCAGTAACACCTGCAATTCATGACCCTGACCTTCACAAACTGAGTTCAGTAGGACATTGTATAGGCTTGACATGTTTGAATTCCAACATAGAGTTGGAGATCAATAAATTACTGAGTAACTATAAAAACATGCTACTCATCCAGATCACTTGAAGGTGACAATAATCTGTCACCATGTGCTCAGTTCAGTGCCTTATTTTCCATATCTACCATTCTCTGAAGAGGTTCATGATACTGTTCCAGTCACTGAAATATAACAATATAGAAATAACCATCAAGACCTTTTTGTGTAAGACAAGTGAATGAGGAAAACAAGGAATTCAGAGTGATCTTGTTATTTATATTCTCATTACAAACTGGTCATATTTATGCTATTCACAAACTAGGCAAATTTGCTCATTTATCTCTGACCCTATTCCCATCTGGAGTTAGCTCACTGGCAGGTACCAATCACCTTTCTCTTGATGCTTTTGGTAGAAGAAAATCAGTGCTGTTTCATGGAAATTTCTGGAAAGGTCTGAGACAACATTTCATCTCTTTGATCTCCAGGACATAGTGAAATCTCACCCAAAATCCTTAAAACTAAACAGTCTCCCAATCTTTTTTAGGCCATCAGAAGTCAATTTATATTCCAGTATTCCCTGTCCACCCTCTTGTGGTGGTTGACAAGCTTTTTCCTCCCTGTGTTCTTTCAGACAGGCCTTGAAGAGCCTTATTGATGCTCTCTCTGTGTCTCCTCAGGTGAGTCTAAAAAACCCAAATGTCTTTCTGTGTCTGTAGAAAGGGGGCCCTAAGTGCATCTTGCTAAGAGGGGCAGTACTCAGTTATAGAGAATTTCCTTCCCTTTCAGAAAGCACAAGTACTATAACCCTACAGAGTAGTGACAAAAAGCACTATGGCCACTGCCACACAACAAAATCGGGAAAGAGAGGAAAAAAAATAAAATGTAGAAGGGACATATTAAATACAAAGCCCTACCTACACAATTTTGAATTTTTAAAATCAAACTTCATAATGATGGGATCTAGTGATCACAGTTCCATTACTTCCCTAGGAAGTGCCAGCAGCAGAGTTCAAACCACAGGATTGCATTTCAGTTATGATGAACTCCAGTGCTTGGTTCAGGTGCAAAAAACAGCACCTAAACTACATTTCCATTCAAAAACATGGCGCAAATTATATTCTAAAGGACAGGTGCTATGGTCATTGATCTTATTTTTGTGTTCAACCCATCAGAAAGGCTGTTCACACAGAGTCCAGGTTAGAGACCAGAAAGCTCCGACTTGGAGAAGTCCAAATTATCACATTCTGTTCATATTTCCCTGGTTTTGGCTATTTTAAAACTGCTGTTTTAATACTTTTTGGAGAGTTTCTCCAGCCATCTTTATAAAACTGCAGATATATGAGGTGCTATTTTGGACATCCAGCATTTCTTACAGATGAACTCATTCCTTTTGGTTGCTGTACGACCCGTGTGAGTTTTAGTGCAGTTGTTCCATCACGACTCTATTAGCCTGACACAAACTCCTCTATCATGAAGCCTCCCACTTCATGCATAACTGCTCCTACCTCCCATTTAGGTTCAGAGCCAACCTGCTAAATATAGCATTGTGGTATACCTGGGAACTGGCAAGTTTTCAGCCTTGATGGGAGAGCAGGAGTGCTCTGAGGTCAAGGCAGACAGCACACTCTACAGTGGTCTGCCATAATCAGTCAAAGGCCTCAGCTACACAGAATTGTTCTTTGCAATTTCCCCTCTTGACCGCAATTCCAGCAGGTATCACGCTGCTGCTTTCTTCTAATATTGTTCAAGTTTTACGAAATCAAAGGATTACATTGTGTTTTAGATCAACTGTGTCAGCTTGCACTTCTCAGAGTGAAAAAAAAAAAATGTTGTCAGAAGCACAGAGAAATACACTCCATTTAACCTGGAGGTGATGGGAGATAACATAAGATCTCCCAGAAATGTGATCGTAATAGAACATGAAGAGGCACAAAGCATTGACATAGCTTAAAACCATGCCAAGTCTAAGCCAAGCAAACAGTAAAATCACTGAGATTTTCTACAGTTGCAATCTATCTTGTGGTGACTTGATAAGTGTTTGGAGTTCACAGAAGCACGAAACAGCTGACATTGGAAGCGACCTCTGGATGTCACCTTGCCCAACCCCCACTGAGAGCAGGTTTTCCAGGACCATGTCCAGACAACTTTCAAACACCTCCAAAGTGTGAGACTACACAACCTCTCTGGCCAAAATTAATTTTGCTGTTGTATATTGTGAATGAACAGAGATAATTCAGAAATTATTAACTTATTATTAAACAGCTTGAATCAAGCTTAGCAATTCCTTTTTGGACTAAAATGTTAATGTATTAGTCTAAAAAGGAACAAGTTTTTTTCTACACTCATGTTGTAGAAAACACTTTCCTTCTGTTTACTTCTAGTAAAAATGACTTCTGATTGTCCTATAACCCCCTAAATTCTCTTGACTGGATTCTCAGCTCATGTAGAGTGTATGAAAGCAATTATAAAGTGGCTTCCCTCAGCAGGTTATCTGACTATCAAACTGTCAAAGTTAGAGGTAATTTCCAAGGACATACTTATTTTCCCATAGTTTAATTTGCCCTTTTTTAGAATAGTGATATGATGGGCAGCTGTATGGCAGATTAATTGCCCAATGACAACCAAAGTGGCTGCAGTTCAGTGGTGTGTGAAGTGATCCTCATATAAAACCTGCACCAGCAGAATAGTGGATGACCTTAGATGACCTACTAGGTCATTCCTATTTCTGGTGTCCAGAACTGTGTTACAGAGTCAATAAATCAATGCAATATCCTTCTAAAAGGGAAATGTTACAGATATAAATGCTGCTAATTATATATAAGTCTGCAATTTACTTGGTAGAACTTAAAGTATTACTACTGGCTGTTACTAGATGTGTCTAAATGCCAGTAGGTTTCCTTCAGTGCAAAGTATGATCTGAATTGCTAATCCCATGGCTTTCAAATGAAGTTGCTATTCATTTAACTGGAGATGTAAAAGACTGTGGTTGGAGCTGAAGGTCGTAATTTCATCACCCTTTATTATGTGGTCTAGATAATGGTCTGTTATGTACTATATGTGTATCTAAAGTATATCATCATGGTTTTATTTCCCTGGGCTCTGGCATAGTGCATTTCTGATGAGTCATTTCCCTTTTTTTCACCCAGAGGACCATCACAGAAAATGATGCCTTGCCCTTTGTAACGTGAGAGGACCAGGAACTTGTTGCTCAATTGCCAGGGGCAAAAGAAGTTCAAAAACCTGTTTCCACTCTGTTCTTCTGTGTATTACAGTGTGGTAGTACAAGAGACAATGACAGGCATCTCCTCTCTTCCGTTTGCTCCATTCCCATAAGGAAACAATCACTACCAAAAAAAAAATAATCCAAACAAAACCACACAAAAAACGCAAACCAAAAAACTCCACTGTTTTGTGCTTTGAAATTTAGGAAACAGAGATCAGACCATGATAGTTGTGGCTGGCATATTTTTATGGAAGAAGGATAATGATGATATTCCATAAAATGAGTGCTACAAAGCTTGTGAAGCTCTGGATAAGACACACACTGAGTTGTTGCCCTGTGCATGTGACAATAACTGTTTGCTATCTGCATGTGTAGGTGAAGGAAGTGGCAAATGCAAACTAGTCCTCACCCTGCAACAGAAGAGCATAAATAAAACAGGAAAGTGGCAGGAGTTTTCAGCTTTAGCCAAAGCACTCCAATGTGATTTCCTGCATCCTCTTCATAATGGGCCACTGCAGCAACTCCAAGTGCCTCCAGGGTGCAGATGGTCACAGCAAGGGCCATGTTTAGAAAATTCATTAGCATAATCTAGCCAGAGGAAGAAAAATGACCCATCTCCACACTGAAAAGCCAAGTCATAGGAAGATGTGAATGTCACTCTCTGTCACAATAACAGAAGAATTTAGGGAAGTGACCAGAGGGTGTTTTAGCTCACAGAGGGAACTCACAAGTAGGAACTCAGTCTTGGATCAGGGTAAGCACTCCATTGGTTTGAAGTGCAAGCACCTTGGTGAAGTTATTAACTCTCCCATACCATCATCTAGAACATCTACATGTCAAAAAAACAAAGGAATGTAACAGTTGCCTTCAGTAAAGAGAGGCCAGGTGGGGAACTGGTGGAAGAAATTAATCTCTGAACCTCATGAGTTAGGACCAAGACAGCATCCAAAGGCACTCTGCAGTTTAGGGAGGTAGTACCCAGTAAAGCATTGTATAAATTTGCAGTGTGTGATCTTCCTGTGCATTAATTTCCATCATTACACAAACCCCCAAACTCCAGCCAACAGAGTTTAACAGGTGTTTCCTGATGTCCCCAAGTAAGCAAGTGCTTCAACAATGACACATCTTCACAGCACAGTACCAGTGCAAGCAGGTAATCCTTCACAGCCAGTCACATTCCCCATTGCACTGCCATGACAGCAGAGAATTTTAGGTGAACTCACTGAGTTTTTACTACTGAAAACTACACTGAACATCTAAGGTTGCAGCAATGAGTTTATAAATTTTAGTGGTTCTGGAGTAGCCTGGGAGCTGATAATACTCTTTGGAGAACACCGAGAGCGGATAAGTTACAAACTCCCACTGACATTCAGTGCTGTCATGGGGATGTTTATCTGCTGCTAGAGGGAGACGAGAGAAGGAAGGGAGGTTCCATGAGATATCCTCTTTGTTCTGCTATTGATCTTGTGAAATATCTGTAGCATCTCTTGATTAAAGCTTTTAGGAACATATATGCAAACACATATAGATACATAGGACTACTGCCTAAGACAGCCCAAAATCTCAAACATGTTCAAGGCATGATTATTATTTCACCACAGTTCTTATCTCAAAGTACTTAAACTAAGTAGTAAATAAAGAATAATTTTAATTCTGTCTTCGGATAAGAGGTAAAGATAAAAATCCCTGTGCTACTCTGTTACAAAATGTGAACTGCAAATCACCACAGTTGATTTAAATAAATCACACATTTACACTTTGATTCATCCCTTCATTCCAGTAATATCAGCTGGTTGAATTAGGAATGTAATTACCTTTAGAAGAGACCTGATTTTTCAAAATCAGGCAGTTGCCCATAAATGCAGCTTGATATCTGTTAAGGAAGTGATGACTATTAAGGAGGTGTAACCTTTAAACCTCTATAACCTCAGTGTCTCTCTCAGGTACAGGACAAACCATTTAAATCATTCCATGAATGTCTAGAAATGACAGTTTCCCACATTTAGCATAACATAACTATGTCAAGAATCAGCTGTATAACCCTATGCTACAGAAAGTAAAGAATTTTTTCTGCTATTCTTTATGGGTTTCCAAAGCTATACTTCTCTTTAGAACTCCTTGAGCATCCCTGAAATGAGAATAACATTTCTATGAAGAGAGTGTTGTGATTTTCTGTTTTATACCATGCTTTACTACCTCATTACTCCTCCCAGTAGAGGAGTGGGAGAAATATTTTTGGCCTTTTCAGCAGAAACATTTGTCTGCTTGGCAGGTATTCCCAATGATTATTTTTATAAAGTAGGGTGATATTCTTGAATTTTATCCTTACTGAATGGATGGATAGATAGATACATTAGTACATATGAACAAACTCATCTCCCCATTGAAATCAATTAGAAATACATACTTTAAAGTTAAGGATTCCCTTTGATTTTAGCAGATTTTCATCATATATTATCCCTTCTCTGTAAAATGACTAATTACTTTTTCCCTTATTCTTAAGAGCAATCTCTGCATCTCTTCACTCTTGTCATCTTATCTCACTATACATTTTATGTTGAGAAGAACTTTGTCTCTTTCAGTCTGTAGAAATCATTATTATAGGAGGCACAGAACTCTCCTTCATTTAAACAGGAATTGCAAAAACTCAGAAAATTCATATTGAATACATTTAATTTTCACTTTTCATTTAATAACACTTTAAACTAATGCTATATCATTGGTCTTCCACTCATTGCTATTTTTCATTTCTGTAGTTGCCTGTAACTTCTGTCTCACAGTGAGTGGAATTTCATTTTCAAATCCAGTTTTGCTAATCCCATCATGCACCACACTTTTCAATTCATCCACTGAAGACTGATTTAAAGTTAAATAGACTTATTACTCATAGCAACTACATCAAAGTTTCTAAAATTCTTTACTATCCAACTCTGGAAGAAGATGACATTCTGAAAGTCATTTTTATTTCTTGTGGGATATTTACCTATATTTTCTTCTCATTACAATTCAAGTTCTCTGCCTTCCAAAGTCTAACAGGGAGATTGTAGCAGAATGTGGAGTAAAATTATTTCTTCCAAGCATGTTGGTTCAGACACAATCTTTTTTTCCCCTGCATGTTGTTCCGTTATAATTCTGATTTTAAGAAAAATAACAGTAACTCTAGAGAGATCCTGTAGAGGCACATGTACTTATTGTTTCCCAGTGCCTAACCCTTTAAATCTCTATTTACCCTTCTCTCTATTTATTTTCTTTGTTGCCTCATACTGTATGCTCTTTCAAGCAGAGATTAGCTTCATGTAGATATGCACAGCCGCCAGCACAAAGGATGCCATTCCCAATCAGAGCCTCTAGGCACTCCTGTAATACAAATAATAAATATTACCAGAATCTTCTATCCCTTTGACTTGCTGCCATAGTCAAGCATGGGCTTGCTATGAGTCGAGCAAAATTGTGGCATTAGTTGCATCCCAGCACTTTATAAGTCTGTCAACCCTTCAAATTCCTTAGGACATAAAGACTTAGAAAAACCTACCAAATGAGCCATTTCAAACCTAATGGACACCTTGTCTGAGCTGTTACTGTTTGCAGGCAATTATCATTTTCTTGAGGAAATGTCAGGGAAGGCTTTCATCTCCTAAAACACAGCACTTGGGTTTTATTTTTGTATGGATTGAGGAAAAAAAATGAATTTATATCACGGATCACTTGTGCACCCAGCACACAGACAAGAAAAGTCTTAGCTCTGCAGAATTGTAGGAATATAGGAACTGGGTTCTTCCATTTTGTATGAATTTGAGAAATCATAAAACATTACAGTATCATAACTCCCCCCCAGTTTGTTCAAAAATGGAATAGTAATAATTTGCTAAAGTCAGAAGAGGTACTGTAAAGTATCTTTCCACAATACTAATTAAACATAGTTTGAAAGATGACCCCAAAATACTGAAGCTGTTCTCACATTGTGCTGTTTTACTAGTTAACAGCAATAAGAATTTTTATCTGGGTGTCGACTGCATTGCAAAAAATATTAAAAGTCATGACATAAAATTAATCTGAAAGTTGTGTCCCAATCACAGCTGAGGGAAGAGATCCCAGCCTGTAATTAGGACAAAACTGTGTCTTGGCAAGAAGAAACTCAGAAAATATTTTTTTTTTTTTTTTTTTTTTTTTTTACTTTAGGGATGCAAACTACTGAAGAAGCTAGTAAAAGTATCAAAGGACTAAGATGTTTTTCACTGTGATCTCATTTCAGAGCTTGGTCTTATCTCTAATGTAGTCAGAGTGCTGAACATCTCACATGCTGGATACTGTCCCAGGGAGCTTAATCTCTCAAAATTCCACTCCTCTTGCTGGACTGTAATGAGGTCATGTGAATTTGAATCTGTGCACAGACACCGACAGAAATTTAGTTCTAAAAAATTTGTTTTCAAAGAGTAAGCAAATAACATCCACACAGGTTTAATTCTAACTACATTCTGGCAGTGCTCATTGCTTCATGTGCCCTGAAACTGTGTCACGTGGATCAAACCCTTAAACTCAGCAGAAAGGTTACACGACATAAAGATGATAAAGCAACATAAAATAACCTCTCTCACTATCAAGGAAAGACAACACAAAAGGAGGCAATAATATTAATTAATTTTTGCAGTTGAAAATCTAACTATAATTGTATACATATTTTAATAAAATACTTTCAAAGGTAACGTGTTTCTAATGGAACAAAGGTCAATAACTATGACACAGGTACATGTGGAGTCACATTCCAAAGTTCTTTGTCCCTTTCAAGGTATCATTTAAAAAAGAGTTCATATTTTGATAATAAAAGAAGTGCTCTGCAATTCTAAGGTCTTCTGAGGCAGTCTGGCCAACACAGGAAGTGCTGATTAAAAAAAATCATTCCCCTCTTATAAAAATATTTTTGAGGATGTGTAAGCAAAAAAAGGTTATTGGCTTTTGTTTTTTGTTTGTTTGTTCTTTTTTTTGCTTTGAGCGTTTTCAAGGACAACTTGGGATACTTTAGATTTTATATCACCATATAGATTTTTTTAATTTGTTTTCCAAAATCTAAAGTGAAATCTGAAAAGTTATTTGCCTGGGCTGTCATTTCATTCTTGGTTCATAACGACCAAGTTCCCAACGCTGTTTGGGAATGTGTAGTGTCAAAGGAGAGTAAGAAAGATACTGCCATGGTACTCATTCAATGATTCTCATGACACTGTGATATTAATAACCAAAGGCTTAGGCACCATTACAAGTATTTCAGAGGAGTATCACTGGGAGATTGAGCCCTCATGGTAGTGGGGACACGGCAAAGAATGGAAAACAATGCCCAGGGAACTGAAGACAGTTCATCACTGTAGTGAGAATGCTAATCACATAACCTGTGTACAGAATGTGGACCTGAGTAAACCAAAATGCTTAAGACAATTCAAGAAATCAATTACAGTGGTAATTAGTTTATTCTGTGGAAGAGGTAGTTGTTCTTAGGCAATTTGGTTTCCCCACTCAGACTATTCTTTTTGAAGGTGACAACAAGAGATAAGCAAACTTTCTGAGAAGAAAAGGTAAACCAGCAATTAATAACATGTTACTAGTTACCACTGTTGCAAGTAGCTATTCTTCATCAGCAATTTTCAGGATACCACCACTCAGTGAGTATGGAACCACACTGAATCAGGAATTCAACTCCTCTGCCAGTGCAAAACTGAACCTGGAACTGGTTTATGCAAGACCTAAACAGCAAGCCTTACAAAACTTGCAGAAACAGAGAAAAACTTTCAAAAATACACTCTTACAGTATCTAAGTGCCCACTTACTCTGCAGCATTTGCAAAGAGAAAAAAAAGGGAAATAGATTGAAACATCACAGAGATCCCTAACAGCCAAACCAGAACACCAGGGACTTCTGCAAGAAGGTAAATATTTGCTGAGATAGCAGGAACAAAATGCTTCAGCAAATTAGATTAATCAGAAAGGTTTTGGCAAGTTCTCACGGGCACAAGGTGCTTCAAGATTTGTAGTTCCAACACACCATTTGGCAAATACTTTTCTTCTGATTGCTTTTCAGAACACACTCAGCATCAAAAAACAGTTCAACATTCCAACCTGCAAATGTCAAAAAGCTCTTCCAGGAGCAAAATCACACTTGGAAGACTTACCCAGCTGTGACAGCAATGCTAGAAAATAGTAGAAATGGTTATTTTTTAAAAAAAAAAAAAAGGGAGTAACCGAAATAATATAAAAAAAATAATCAGCCCCAAGCTTAACAAAGCCAAGAGTTTTGAACTGAACAGTTTAAATGAGCACAGTGATTGAGACTCTTAAATAGACCCTGTTCTTGCAACTTCTGAGAAGCTATGAAAGTCATTATTAGGATTTCAGCAACCACAAAAATAAAGATCTGCAAAGTTTTAGAAGACTTTCAGAGCCAGTAGAGCATATTGTTATAAGTAAATAAACACATTTGTTACTCCCCAACAAACCAGTCCTCAGAAGGTTCCCTGTTGAATATATGTAAAGAAACCCATGAATGCCAGATTAAGAAGTAATTCAGTGTGAATTAGCAGCTTAGTTAAATTCACAAAGAACAGTATCCCCTTCTGACTTATACCTTGAGTTAGCGTGGTTGCAAATTTTAAGATGTATGTAGTGCTGAAGAAGGACAAAGGAAATAAACAGTACCCAAGCATATGTCATAAATAAACCTCAATCAATAAGAATGAGATTACTACTGTTTCATACTGTAACTAAGCAAAAAAAAAATAAAGAAAAAAAATCAAAAAAGTGGTTCAAAATATTACAATTTTTTGTTAGTCTTTATTATTTGTTTTAAAAGTGGTGACATTCCACTCAAAACAAAAATACTAATTCTTTCAATTCTGTGAATGACCTAGAATAGCAGAAGTATCCTTTCTGTTCTTCATGTTTTTGGTTTTGTTTTGTTTTTTTTTTGTTTAATGGTAAATTACATCACCTAAGATGAAATGTGATGTGTGCAGGAAAATGAAGAGTCAGCAGTTTAAACATATTGAACTTCTATGGTAGACAAAACCTCAATTATTCATTGTGCTACTGGTTTACCAGATTCAGAGGCATGGAGGTGTGTGCAACTCTATCAATAATTTTGACATACATGTAACTTTGTTTTTTTCATATAGTCAACTAATAAACTTGGCACTGTAAACTGTCCCTGACTTTGTTTTGTGTTGTAAAATACTGCAAGACAACATATTCCTGATGGCAATAATTAATGTGGGATGTATTGCTCACTACTCAAATCAGTGAACCCCAAAATCAATCCTGGATTGAAGGCAACTTTTCAGGTACTATAATTGTTCAAAACCTTCAGAATAGGAAAGTAAACAAGGAACTCTATTGGTGTTTGACTTTTTTAATTTCTTTTTTCAGTATAATTCTGCTTCTAACACCAGACATTTCCTCATGTTTATGGTCTTCCACCTAAGCACTTGTATTTCAGCTGATCATATAAAACCATATCTAGCTGATTCAGGTAGTCATAAGACAAAATGAACTTACTACCCAAAAATAAAGTGATGCCATTTATATTGCATTGCTCTCAGGCAAGTTATCTTAAATCAAGATGTTTGAAAACAATTACAATAAGTCATGGCCAGAGCTGAGCCTGCTTTAAATTCAATTAATTTACCTTCCTTATCATTAAAGAGAGATCACAGTTCCTCATATGAAAGACTGTGTCTGAATTTCATCAATCCAGCTCATGAAAATACTTCAAAAAGTTTTGTGGAGAATGTCAAGAAAGGGAATAATAGCCTTGTTTTTCTTAATACAGTTGTAGCAAGTTGACGATCAAGCTTTTTGAAGGCAGGGACTTAAATGAAAATAAAAAACAAATAAATGTTTTGACAAAGATGATAGGAGAAAGACAACGTAGTTTTAAAAGAATAGAAAAATAGTTCTGTCACCAAAATGAACTTCTATCATTGTTGAGATAATGAACTTCTATCATTCTACCAAAATGACTCAACTTCAATCTGAGAAATTTATTTTCCCACAAGTGTCAATGAAACCTTGAAAAAGATAATAATGATGGTAACAGTAGAAATAGATACTTATATAAAATGTGGATTGTATGAAGCTTTAGGAATTAATGTAGATATCTGTAAGTACAAAATTTTTCTCTGTTACCTCTGTCATGTTAGACTCGGAAGGCATTACACAGTAAACATTGCACATTAAAATCACTAACTCAGCTTATACTACCCTGAAAGAGAAGCTCATCCATTTGTCCATGGAAAATTAACACTCCCTCATGTGAATAGAACATTAGAGATCCTGATTTGGCCACGGCAACAAGGAAAGGATGAGTTCTATTTAAAAGGGACTTCTATTTTCGTGGGGCCTGTAGATCATACAGATGCTGTGCTTTGTCAGGCCCAGTGCTGGATGAGGAGGATACTTTTGGCAAGCTTGTGGATGTTTAGATGTCTTGAAAAATTGACATTGCACACAGTATTCCCAAGAAGTCTGGTTGAACTCAACAAGCCCCCTGTAGAGCTGATCTGCCCAGGACACAAAAAATTGCAAACAATATTCAGTAGAGAAGAATATTTTGTAAGAAATTTTATAGAAATTGTAGAAATCCTAAAAAAAAAAAACAACTCTGAGGCAGAGACAATGACCAATTGGTAACTGACTGTTAATTACATGAGAGGATTTTCTCACTTTATTCTGTGAAATTGTCTCTCATTCATGTAACTGTTCTTAGCTGGGTGCAAAGTATGGGGCACCCCATTGCTTTGGGCTATATTTTTTTCTGGTAGACTGGTTTTCACCTTTCTCCGTGTGTTTTGGTGTCTTGCTGTTTATTCCTCCACATTCCACAGCCTGATATTTGCACTGTGTGTGTTACCAAATGCCTCAGCATTCCTCACACGCACGGAACTTTTAGAAGTTTATTAAAAATAAAGCGAGTTTTCCCAGATGGTCGTATAGCAGTAATTAAGTAAAAACTGCTATTCCCAAGGTGTGCTCATTTCTGCTAATATCATCAGTACTGCTGCTGCATGCTCAAGCAGGTTAACAAACACAATCAGATTAGCTTTTGTTCTTCCAGAACAGCAGGGCTAAACCTTCATTAGGAGTAAAACAATGGAGGCATGTGGAAGAAGAATGAAATGCTGTGGGTTTGTGGCAGTTGAACACCCGGTCTGTATAATTATTTGAATAAGGAAATAAAACAAAAAGGTAGGATTGGCAAAGAAACTTTAAAAAGTCAATCCATTTTCTAGCTTTCCAGTCAGATATGAAAGCCCTCGGTTTGACATCAAAGGATTTGTGTGAGGGATTCTCGCAAAGGTAAGAGCACATTTAATTCTCTGGTTGCAAACCAATTGTATTTCTTGAGATGGGAGAAGAAACAAAAGGAACAGATGTTGTTCCACATCGAGAACGTAAAGAAATTAATTGGAAAACTTCAGGAACCAGAGATTTTTTGACATTTTTAAGTGTGTGGGGAGTGGGGGAAGGGGACAAGGGGATGACTAAGTGATGTCTAGTGTGGAAATGTTTATTAAAATAATTATATTTATTGGGTCAAATTTTTAATTTTTTTTCTTTCTAGCTTCTTAAGCCATGTCAGATCAATGATTATTTCTGAATGTCATTAAGAAATTAAAAGGATGTTTCAAGCAAGTATAATTATTTTCTGTTTTATGCACACAGATAAGGATACATTTATCACAGCATAGCTTTCTATGTAAAATAGCTAAAATGATGCAAAATTCTAATTATCACAGCGCCTTATTTTTAAAGAAACAGGATCTGAGTGAAGACCCAACATAGTTCTGCCATAGCTTAGTGCACAGTGATTTCTTCTGATCGACTCACTTATTAAAGTGCATTACTTGTCATCCAGCTTGTTTTCCTGTCACTTAATCATCTATTTGACTGCTTTCAGCAAATGTCTCTGCAGTGGCGCATTCAGGAAAAGATTTTGGAAAGAGTTCCAACTCCTGTGTTGAAATCCCAGGCTTTAAAAAAGAGGATGTTTCCCTAAACTGTAGCTACCTACCTGCAAAAGCACTGACCAGCTCTCTTGGCAAGCTTTACCATGACTCAAAATACTCTCCTGAAACATCCTCCACAGGAGCCCTCTGAGTACTGTGGTTTACACCTGAATGTGTGTCTCAAAATACAACCATAAGTCCTTTGAGGAGCTTTAAATAGATTTTTGCTTATTGGAAGGTATTTTATCTGCATTTATTAACATACATCAAACACTAATTTGCTCCCACTACTGTTTCTCTTTTTTAGTCTGAAACCACTTCCCTGAGATTAGTCCGGAGCATTTTTCCAATGACAGCTCTTCAATAAGGCCTTTTGAAACAGACTGACTTGCTGGCCTCAAGAGGAACATTTTTACCACTGTTGCCCTACCTTGCTGGCCTCAGGAGGGACATTTTTTCCACTGTTGCCAGCACCGCTGGTGTTTTATGGGAACAAGGACTGGGAGGAGATGTAGTTTAAACACTCAACAATGAAGCATCTTGATAAACAGCCCTTGTACTGCTGCAATTACCATATCTCTTGATTGTCAGGAAATAGGCACTTGATAAACATGTGGTTTCATTGTTTACCCACGTTTGTTTTCAATTAAAGCCAGAAACCTATAATGTGCACTGGAACACTGCTCAGCCTGGTTTGAAAATAGGCAGGTAATTAATGACTAGACATTGCATCTATTTAAGACTGTCTCCAGAGATTTCAGGGACTGGTTATTCCAAGATAACAAGCTTGTTATAAGACCAGAGGAAGAACAGTTTCTTCAGATATTTTTCCTCCCGTCCAGTTCTTGCACTTCAAGTACCTTTTTTTATTTTTTTTTTTTTAATTTAAAGTCTTTGGACTCTGCATTATAAAGGTGCAAGCACAGCCCTTCCCTGCACTCTGGATCAGGTAGTAGCCTGGATACTGCAATTTCCAGGCCTCCAGCTGCCCAAAGTATTTTGGAGCTGCTGAGCAAATGATATTCTCTAAACTGTTCCACTGTAATCATTTTGCTTAGCTGCTAGTCTGATTAATCTGTTGAATTTTGTCAGGCTGTCACTTGGTAGTTCCTTGTATTAGTAAGAGACTCACAAATCTACTCAAAGTATTTTTGGATACAAGTATTACAGTACCTCTTGTCAGGTTTTGAAGAGAAACCACTTTGTTTCTGCAGTTATCCAAAACCATTTGATTACCATCATCTCTGCTTTCAGTCAAGAAGTATTAATAAGCTCTGTGCATTTATACCTTTGAGGAATCTGTATCAACAAAGACTGTGAAAGCACAAACAATTCCTAAGCATAAGATAACAGCCTCCATCCTAGAAAATACTGGAGCTTAGTACTAGTCATCCTAAAGATACTTTGAGATCTGGTACTGCAGGAGTCACGAGAGGCAGAAACTCCTCCAGTGAACAGAGTTAAGCAGATGAACATCCTGGCATTTGTTTCTTTTCTCTGCCACACCACTGATTTAGGTACTTCCACAAAGGGGAGAGTTTTGAAGGTGAAACAAATGAAACTTGTCTTCAGGTGAGAAACACGTATTCAAAATACTATGGGTTTTGGTACTCCTCAGCAATGCTGCACCCTGATTCTACAAGTATTTTATCATCCAGTGTTTTAGAAACTGGAATAGGAATTTTGTCATCAATTCTACCCCTGCACCACAGGGAAGATATTTCCTCTCCATTTTGAAAAGTCAGTTCAGTTCTGTGTTATTAAAAAACCCCACACCTTAGCCTCAAGGAAAGTGTCATTTCATTTCTTTTAGGAAGTATTGGGTTGGCAAGTACCCTGCTCCTGCAATACTTGCCTTACTACATGAACTCACTCTTTGCTATTACCTGGCTTTCTAATTTTTCTTGCTGTAAACCAACAAACAAACAAAAACAAAGCAAAACACCCAACAGCTTAATTTTACTGCTTCTCAGTTCTATGAGGCAATAAACCTGTCAAATATATAGCCAAATATGTGTAATCCAGAGTTTGAAAACCAGAAAACAATGAGAAAAATGAATAAATAGGTTAACAGGTGTTTTAATTTACTAGAATTTAATATAGTCTGTTTGAATAAGAAAATACATCTGCCTGAAGGCTTGTAGGATTAGGACATGCATCTTTAATTGGATAGACTAAACTCTCCAGTACAAAATATCCTGAAAATCTACACTTTGATTATGCATCTGAAGTTCTTATCTCAGATCTGTGTGATGCAGGTTCCTCACATCATCAAAATCTGTCCAAGCAGAAGTGAAATGCAGGTGGAATGTGACTCATGATCATTTCAACGAATTGGTGTGTAAAATAACACACCACTGTTTAAAGTTTCTGTCATCTTTGACACAAAGCTGTACGGACACTAACTCAATATTTTCAGTAGCTTTAAATATTTGCCCCAATATTTTCACTCAGTTCAATTTTCCAGATTTCCATAAGTGAGACCTGTGCTTAGTAACTCTCACTGTGTTTCTTCATAAATAAGTTTTAGATCTAATTTCAAGCCTCCCTCCACCCACTGGGAGATTTTTTCTATCATTAAGGACTGACTCCTGGACGTTTTATATCTTTATGAAAGGCAGATGAATAATTGTATAAGAAGGTACCATTCACTATAAAAATCTAATATTTTTGATCCATTTCTCATTTCAGTGGAAAACTGAACCTTCACTCTAGTTTTCTGAATCAAGTTGCAATGCTAACATCCTGAGCACATCTTTGTGAATAACTGCAAAGAAACATTTACATAATTAAAAAGCTCTTCCTGTAAGCAGTCATCTTTTCTGAAATATGTTCATGATTACTTGAATTTGTTCTGCAATTTCATATACGAATCAAATAGGTAATTACTTCTAAGTGGATGCCAGTTGATATTTAAAACATACATATTCCTCCTTTCTTTGATTTGCCAGGTAAGCAACATGGTTGTGTCAGCTGCCATGCTGGCAAATTATACAGATGTGCTTTGCCATACTTGAAGCTTGTAATTTAGAAATTAATTTTTCACAAACATTCACGCCACTCCAGATCTATTGTTCAGCTCTTGCCATGAAAGGAAAAGGAATGAATCTTGTCAGAAGAAAACACCGCGTGGAAAACAGTCTCAGAAACACATTAGTGATATTTACTTGGAATCAGTTTGATATAATGAACTCATTATATATCCATATCTGAAATCTTGGACAGATCAATAAAGCAAACATAGGCTTCATGCTCCTGTTGTGGAAAAAACACAACCACTTAGGGACAACAACAGTTTTTGCAAGCTGGAAAAGTGGAATATATTCACCAAACTGACAAGAAGGCCACAAAAATTATCCCCACTTCTTATCTTTCCTTGTCCCATCATGTGCTACAAGAATTATTTAGAATGAATGAGCTTTAAAGGCCTTCCACTGGTTTTAGAGTGGGTGGACATTACTGCAAAATCCAGGTGATATTTGGGTGAGATTTGTATAAAAAGAAGCATAACACATCTTCAATTTTTGGTGTAGCTGTAATTTCAAAGGGTAACTTCGGTGTCTTTGGCCCTCCCCTGTGGCAAGTGTATTCTCAGGGACTGGCCAAAGAAAGACAAATCTTCAGTCTGCATTCAAACACAAAAGCAACAGTGGTTCAACACCACATGATCTCTTCTCCCCATGAAAATTAACTTCATTTTGATTATGAGAAGCCTATGAAATCTCACAGCTACAAGCTCATTGTAGGCTTGAAATTACATGATACAAACTACATTCTCTCCTAGTATATAATTGTTTCTTCTTCTTCCTCTTTATATAATGAGCTTGAATTTTTAATTGCAATCAGATTTCAGTGGTGCTTAGTTTGACTTTCTGCTGTCTAGAGCCTCAGTATTTTGAGGATTAACACCTTTATCTCTTTGTTTTCCTGGTTCATGCATAAAGAGCATGAGTTGATTCCTTCTCTCCTGTAGAACTGAGAGCTAGTTCATATACAGTAAATGTTTTTAAACAATCAAGTGCTGCAGTGCTTGAGTAATAAGCACATTATTGCTATCAAAGCTATTTTCAATTCGTCTTGCAGCATTCAAAGGCTGTCATTTAAACATGTTTTTTTCTTTTAAACAGTTTTCGTCCTGCCACAGACGTCAGAGCTAAATGAACAATAAACAAAAAGCAGTTTCCATCCTGATATTATGCTTCTTTCTATTAATTTGACCCTAACTGCAGCAGTGACGTGTAATCTTGAGAAACAATTAAAGACAAGGACAGCAGTCTAGCACCAGTGAGAATGACTTTGATCATTGTCTCTTTGTCTACACAGTGTCTGGTAGGAAATATAAATGGCACTTTTAATGGGAAGGCTGAGAGAACGGACCTATTAATTTAGCTTTCAGACTATTTTAAAGCATGCATTTCTCTCAAAACCTATTTTCTGTAGCCTCTGTTCAGCAAAGTCTCAGCTGAGCTTCCCAAAGTAGAAACACCAGTCTGTTTTCTTTCCTTCTAATGCCAGGGTCGTTTTGCAGTAGTAGGATACACATCAAAAATGCATCTTAATACTCTACATCAGTTTTGTGCATTTTTTTATACCTTGGCTTACAGTGTTATGAAGGGAGAATCACTCATGGCCACAGTTGATTTACTGTATTGCTGAAAAAGCAAAGAACACACCAACTTTTGACTCAGCTACTTATATAAAGCTGTTGCTTTTGCCAAGTGCTGGTACAGATCTGCACAACCAATTTATAAAGAAGGTCCCTCCCCAACCTCTTCCAGGGGATTCAGTAACATTTAGTAAAAGCAAAAAAATAGGAAAAAGATCCATATTCTGATTCTGAGCATGAGCTTTAAGGATTCCCTTACCTCAGATTACTTAACATATTAAATAGCAACAAGTCAGAAAAAACCCCAAATGTTTCAGCTGTTTACATTCTTCTGGCTGTTTTTGAAAGGGAAGAAGTCTCAAGTGCAGAGGAGATATCGAAAGCATTAATATGACATTAATTGCCATGTGATATTTATTCAAGCTGTAAGCCAAAATGAAAAAAGTATCTCCTATATCTTCTACCTACTTGTGCATCATTGGCTCCTGTCTAAACTTTAGCACAACAGAAGTTTTGCAGAAGAAAAATGGTGCCCTGGAGGAAGAAGATACTCCACAGCAGGGATTGTAACCCTCTGGCTAACTGGAAAGTTCAGTTTTCAGGTTCAGCTTCTAGCTCCTCTAGAGAATAAGGCAGCCCTTTGGGACAGTGATGAGAGTTTGCAACCCTTGACTCTTCAGACAGGAATATCTTTAAGTCAGATCCTGCTCAAAATGCAATGGGAGACAGGAATGTGCTAGGAGAATATATTAAGGCTGTGAAGAATTCCAACATTACAGTAGCAAAATCCATAAGAATAGCTCCGACTGCAGAAGGCTGTTGGCCTTCTTATTGGCCAAGCATATTTTACTTTACTCTTTATGCTACAATACTTCTTTAATGATACTGCAGTGGAGAAAATTACTATGGGGAGTTGATGATGCCATCTGGTGTTTTGTTTCTAAATGAAGATGTTTGGATTGCCAGCTCAGAGCGCTGCAGTGCTGCTGAAATTCAGCAGACACAGACGAGCATTCTGAGAGGTCTTTTTACAATCTGAAAAAACCTGTTGGTTGTTTATCCTACAACAGTGCCTCGGAGCACAAACTGATAGGTCAGCCCCCTGATCGAAGAGGTGGTGCAGGAATACCATCCTGTCTCCCAAAAAGACAGCAGTTCCACAGGGCACTTTCTGGTAGTGTTCATCAAAAGAATGGAAAGTAAGTAGGATCATGAATTAGATATCAAACCCTAGGTATCAATACTAATAATGAAGGCATCATGCTGAGTTATAAATACTAGTTGCTTTGTATCACATCCTCGCTGCCAGATCATCTGAGCACTTCTTAGTTGTGAGTATATAAATAATATGATTCACGTAATAAAAAGAGACCATAAAAAAACCCAGTGTAACATAACATTCATTTACTGGAATTTGTGGTGTGAATTACATTTGAAAACCAAAAAGCAGTTGTGGACCAAACACGAAATATTCCCATTCCTGCGCTGATCCCCAAAATTATAGAAAATACTGTTCAATTTAGAGTACTGGAATTTTTATGAAAGGTCTGCAGAAGGACACAAAGTGTACTCATTTGTAGCTTTGATTTTTTGAAGCAGAAATGACTGCTTAGAGAAACAATTTCATCAGTATTACAAGCAGATAACTTACTTGCAAGAGCAGTCCATTACTTCCCTGATAATTTCTATGTTATATTGTTATATATGTATATGTAGTGTTATATTATATTAGAGAATACACTAATACAATTGGGCCAGAAATTCTCTTTAAAACAGAAGTTATCATTGGTTTGGCAAATTCAGCTTTGATTTATTCATCTAAATATATTAACAATGCCCAAACATTAATCAGTTTTCTACTTAATTCAAATATGATACCGCCATTATCTCGGTTTACTTGTGGCTCAATACCGAATAAAGAAAGATGCAAAAGAGAAGACACAGCAAGTATGTAGGAAATGTAATCATTCCATAAAATAATTGAATTTGGATGTCCTTTTCCCAAACACTTTTAATATCCTATTTGAATAGGAGCAGCTGGCCTTCACTAAGTGAAGAATCAGAAAGGAACCAAAGCCTTATTGACTCTGTAGGATCAAGATTTTGTTCTGAAGAGAGAAATGTCACCCTTCCAAGGGAATAAATCAGACTTATCCAGGACTGCCTATGAGAAGATTAAATTGATCAATTCTGGTAAATACATTTATTTAAACTTTTTAAGTACCACACAACCATTTCTACTTTATTAACTACAATTTTTCAGATTTATGGTTCAGTTTGATTCCTCAAATTTAGACATTTATACAGGTTTTACTGAAAGAGTCATTTGAGGGGGAACTGCAGCACAGCACTTCCAATCAGTTTGTAAATACCCAAGGTATTAAGTAATATAATAGTTTCTCTTTTCCTGCATTTTGCACTGCCTTGTCCATAACTCACATTCAGGGCATATACACTGATTTCAAATCCTTGCATGGTACAGGTATGGAAGACCTAAGTTATTGCTTCTGACAAGACTAGCCAGAGACTTCAGGTTGGTCTTCAATATGATGAAATATCCAGATGACCCAGGTCAGAATTTCAGAAGACTGAAAAAAAAAAAAAGTATATATATACACGTGCCACAAATTCTAGGTGGGAACTGACCAGATTTTGGTAGGATGATGTTTTCAGTTTAGGTGGAACAAGAGACCCAGGAACCTAATTTGATACTTGGAAAGCTCATCAGATAAAAAGACAAAAGACAAATGTGATGGGATTTAAGAATCTAAGTCCACTGATAGAGTTAATAACCTTTCATGTCCAGAGCTCCTAAGGGGGAGCCTGCACACCTAAAAGGGGATTTCAATTTTAAGAGACATAGCAGTGCAGGTTTAAACCTCTGTGACTCAGATGCATATTCCCATGTAATTATAATCACCAATCCAGCTTACAGCAGTGTACCAAGAGTTGATGTGAAATCACACTCTGATCTGTATTTTTGTCCCTACATTACTATCAGTACATGAATCAGTGATTTTGAAACACTCGGATCGTGATTTGTAGCATCGACTTATGAGTCATTTTTTGCAAAACAGAGCTTCAGCCTACAAAGTTCTTATCACATGATTTCTTACAGTAAGTTTGTTATTGCAGCAGCCAAATCCATGGTGGTACATTTATAGCAAACAATCTGCTTTCATGGTAACTATTCCCAGTTCTGCCCCTTAGCTGCAGAATGATCTCGAGCATGGTGGCACTTTGGTTTCTTCAGTCATAAAACTGGACTGGAATATTATTCCCTATGCCCCAGAAGTATCTCAGACCTATGAAAACTTCGGAAGAGTATGCAAATTCATGTGTCCAAAAATAGGTACTGTCAGTTCCTTTAATGTCCTTGGTCACTACAGAAACTATTCTCAGGCACTAGTACCAGTAGTAGTGGTGACAGATTACATGAGGATGCTTTTATCTTCGGATTCAACTGATGATCTACAAATATAAACCACTAAAAATGACAGAAGTGAAATATTTTTAACCCAGATGCAGATGGGAGTGGGTGGAAAGGAGAGAACAGTTGGGATGGAAGCAATATAAAACCATGTACATGGTTGTTCACTAGAGAAGCAGAGTATTGAAATCTCTCTCATCACATGGTGCAGAGTATATCAGTGTGGTGTTAGATACTGAAGCTCCTTCACTCCTTCAGATGGATTCAGATGTTTTTAATTTCATGGAGGGAATGAAAACTGATCAGCAAAGATGAATTATGTGCACTGCAACTACACTGTAACTCAACATATGTTGAACCTGCCACTGTCATCATGTTTTCACAGTTCATGCTGGCAATTATATTTGTGCATATGAATTCTTTTCTAATTGACAACACACAATATGGGTGCCCCAGGAAAACAGAGTTAAAGGTATTCTCTCAGGTAATTGTAGCTTTCCCCAGCGAATTTTACAAGTACTTATGACAGCTGGCTAAATTACACTTATGTCCTTCACTTCAAGAAGTGATGTTTGTCAGATTTTGCTTTCTTGACTACTCAAGCAGCCTGTTTTATGGCTGTTTTACATCGTGCACTCCTGTGATGCTTATTCCTTATGCTGTTATCTATCCTTGATCAGGATCTTTCATAACTGTAAGTTCAATTTCCATGTTAACATTATGATTTGACATAGCCAGTGGTGTCCAAGGAAGCATACCAAGAGACATAAACCCAAACCACTTTGCTAAGTGTGTGAACAGAGAAGGAAAAGCAAGCAATCCAGCTGTTTGGTGAGGATGCCTTCTGACAGCTGCTGCATGTCCTTCAGAAAAGGACTGGTAGCAACTACCACTTTCCTGAGCCTGGCTCACTTCAACACCTCAGTGGAGACATCACCTGAGACCACACAAAGAGATAAATGGAGCATTAACTAATGTCTCTATTGAGCAGGTACTGTCATAAATTTACTCATTGAAGAGCTTTAAAGAAAATGCATGGAGGCACTGTTCCTGTATATAGCCCAAAGCTCATCCCAAAAACTGCAGTTTAGAACGGACTATAAAGGGAACAGCAAGTGGAAGGTCTCATTCCCCTTGTGCCCAGGAGCCTAAATACCACGGTCATTTTAAAGAGTAAGTACTCATCTCAAGATTGCTATCTCAAGTTACTGGCTTTGGGGAGAAAAGAAGGGAAGGTAGAGGAAAAGACGGTTTTAAAGTGATAACCAAGAAATTACGTGCCCTTGGGACATGGGGGCAAAGACAGGAAACTAAATGACTCAGATCATCTCGTGTGCAAATGGAGGAGAGATTAGTCCTGGTTTAGTTTCAGCAGGGGACTCACAGGAGCCTAAGGCTGGAGGGTTGTACCTTGAGTCACTTTGGTGAGGCCTAAGAAAGTTGCTGCTCTTCCTACATGAAACAGAATAAGAGAAAAGGACCAATTACTTTAAGCAGCAACACAGAAGTGTAGGTTTTTAATCAGATGGGAAAGAATGAGGTCTTTTGAATACAATTTTTTTTACTGCACTACAGCTGTAAAATACCCCAAAACATTAAACAAACCAAGCCTCTTAACTGAATCCAAAGCATTTTGTGGTTTTATGCTTCTTTTCTAACAACCTCATGGCAAATCAGCTATGAATTCAGTTGGATTGAATTCTAGTCCTATCTCCTTTCTGGGAGGGATATATCTTGGTTCATTGCTTTAGAAGCAAGGGAGAGTTTCAGAAAATCATGAAAACAATGAGACCGAATTTTGTGTGTACTTGTGTCCATGAATTTCCACCACAAGATGCTAAATTCTCTTTCTCACATCAGATAACTGTGGTACCTTCAGGTATCTATGTCCTGATTGACACCTGCACTGAAATCTCTTCCTTTGTAAGAAAGTAAAGTGTGTATCATTAATTATTTTTCAAGAGTTCTGAAGTATTAGAAAGCATCTTACTTTACCTTCCTGCTAAGTTCACAAGGCATTTATATATTTAAAACCCACTCAACAAGCTGACTTCATACATTTGGGGCAGGGTAACCTATTGTTGCCTGAACTCATGACATTGGCTGTTGTGGAAAAAATGAGAGGAAGAACACAAAATGAGATTGGAAGAGACAAATGCTCGACATAGGACAGACATAGGCAAAGGAAAAATACGTAAAATATGTATGTGTTGGATTGTTAACTGTTAGGAAAACTAAACATTGGATTGTTTATTGCTACAAATAGTTATGATTCAGTTCTTCAAATTCTACTCCCTCCTTAAAAACTAAAAGCACATAATCCCAATTCATAAATATCAGAAAATGTAAGTCCATTACACAATTTAAAAATTGGACCCTTTTTGTCTGTGCCTTGATCCCACCTTCCTCTTGGGTACTGATGCCTTTCAGCTCTTTCAGAAACATTTAAAAGTGCTCTGACAAGATAAACTACTTAGCTTTGCTCTGGTATGACATAATCTCCTCCTTCAGGCTCACCATTACTGCCTTCTCTTTGACACCATCGAACACAAAATTCTGTCCTAATTTTCAAAGTCCTTCATTTGAAGGACTTCACTTTATGTTCTCCCAGGAGAATCCTTCAGCACATGGCACAACAGAAGTTAAAAAAGTCATTATTATTTGTCAAAGTCTCCTCAAAGACTCCTACATGCCCAATAAAGACATAAAACTAACAAAGAATTGAAACACAAGTGACCAGGCTGAATAGCATCATGGCTTGTCCTTATACACATGTCAGCTCCACTAAAATAAGTTCCTGTTTCAGTTATCAGAAAGTTTAGCTGCAGCCACCTGCACCCATGAGGGTGTTGGACCCTCAGGTTTGTTACCCTCACATTTTTTTCTATTTTTATGGCAGGAAGATGAATTATCACGACGCTCATCATGAGAGTTCAAAACGAGATATGCTTGTACAGTTTTGGGGGAAGAACAGCATTTACCAAAAAGTTGCTTGTATTAGTTTCACATCCTTTATCAGAAAGGATCTCCCTGTCTCTCCTAAAATGAAAGAAAATATGCTCTTTCTCTTAAGACACATAGTTAAAGAAAGGAATGATTTCAACAGCCTGAATCAGCTCTTCACTCCCCTTTGGCAGCGTAAGGAGGTCTGTTGGCTGGGGTCTGAATCTTCTGTTCATTCCCTTTCTGGAAAGCACAAGTGACGTATTGATATCCCAACAATACCATGCACAGGTGATGGGGAGGGATAAGGGTAAGTGTAAGCACATCCTCACTGTTAGTCCAGAAGGAAAGGTACAGAGCTCCAAGTCTCTTACTCATAAAGCAGTGAAAGGGAGATCACTTTACTGGGAGCCTTGGGCAGTGGAAATGGAACTGGTCTGGATTTTACATTGACTCTGGTCTGGATTTTACACTGACTAGAGCTGGTTGACTATTAAATAATATCTGCAGAAAATACTGACATTTTAACATAAGAGAGAAGGGGTTTGTTTTGTGCAATAGAAATTTCTCAACTTCATGGCTTGGAAACAGTGGTTTGAATATTGTTTTGTATTTCAAGCTCAATACATTTGAAACTAATATACTGTGCTTCTGGGTTATGTTGAAACAAACACACTCCTACAACATCCTTCAAATGTAACAGAGCAACATTTCTTGATAGAAAACTGTTCCACTAAAAATGTAAGCTATTTTAAATATTTTCATGTGCAACCATTCCTCTTTCAATGTAAGAACAGTTGTTCTGAACAAGGCTGACAAAGCCCTTGCTAAATTTAATAAATGTTTTGCTAGACTACAACAAGTTCTCTTTTTGATATTGGAATAATCCTTGCTTTGCTGCCCACACATTTGCTAAATAGAGGCAAGCCATAGTCTTTTCCAGGCATATTTTAGAAATGCAGGTCTATGTTAAGAACCAGTTGTCATACTAGCTGGGGACTAGAAAGTTATATGATGTATTACAAATAAAGAAGCCAAAAAGGATATGTGGTAGCTTAAATCTTTACATTCACCTTGAACTTCCCTATGCAATACTGAGAGAAGTCTAAGACATTGATATTACAAATTATTCCATAAAGAAGGATTCAAAAGTTTCAATAAAGCTCTGTGAGAATGTTCATATATGCAGGATTTGACTTATTATTCCCAGATAAGTAAAATATAGCCTTCCTTTTCTTTTTCTCTTTCCTTTTTTTTACTTTTCTGGAAAAAAAAAATTCCAAACTCTATAATTGCTTCTTACTTAAAAACAAAATCAAACCAAAACAAACTTTCCTCGTATTGCTTCCACTCTTCCACTGCCTTTTCCTCTACTACTTCAGATGTGACAAGAACAACATACCTTTCACTTTGCCTCAAACTGCCTGTTACTTTAACATATATCAGAAAAAAAAGTATTGTTCATTCCTCTTATTTCCACATACCATATTTTGATTTTATCATACATATAAAAATAACTTTATAGTTACAGCAAACCAAGTTATACCAACTGCTGATGAGGGATGACCAAATACAGTCACAGAAGTTGGAAACCAAGACATTTTTTTCCCCAGAGTCACTGCTGAGATAAAAGAAGTTGATGTTTGATATTATTTGACTTTCAAAACCACACTCATAGCAGCATAATCAATGTCAGATGGTGCTGCCAGACTATCAGCAACATGTGAAAAATATTAAAATCAATTCTTTCCGAGGTACTTTTGAATAAGATGAATGAGAACTCCTTTTCCAGTATAAATTGCTAATTAATGTGATATTTTAAACAGAATGTCCATGCAAACTGTAAAAAACATCAGAGATTCTCCTTGTGCTGCCCTCTCCTGTAAGTGAGAGGACTATAATTTCTATAATTTCAGAAAAAATCAGACATACCTGGAATGTTTCTTTCTTTACAATATCTGGCCAGCACTTTCAGGACTTGCCATTCCTTCGAGATCCAGGGATTTCTTCATGGACAAGAGAAGATTTGGGAGGAGAAAGCCCATTTCCTCATGGATATGAGGACAGTTTGAGTACACTCACTCAAATGAGCCCCTCAGGATTATGAAGCCACACAATGCTGTCTGTTTTTATAGTCCCTGCAAAGGGAAGGACAACAACCTTAAGAGGGAAATGGCAACCACCTGCACTTGCACACAGCTGCAGAAGCTCCTACTAATGCACTTTGGCTACATAAAGAATACAAACATCAATATCCTTATAAAAACTTTCGCAATATTTATCTTCTTTTCCTTCACAGCTTCTAGTGGCATTTGCAGACAAATTGTTAGATAACCTATTTCTTTAAAATAAAATCAAATTGAAGAGGCACAAGTTTCCAGTTTTCATAACAGTGGCAAAAATCTTGAAAACACTATGGAACATGAAGGCTCCGTGAGCTTCTTAATATCTCAGGTCACACTGAGAAATCAAGATTTCTTTTTCTTCTTCTTCTATCCCTCAGAAGATTTTTTTTTTAAATTCTTTAAAAAATCTATTTACTGCTATGCAGCTAAAAAAATATTAATACCATTAGCAGTATTATTGTCATTAAATAAGAAGTATTTTTCTAGCAGTGAACTACAATCATTTAAAGCATTAGGAATGGAACATGTTACAACGGCCCACTGAGATTCCTGATTTGTTTGGGGGTTGTTTTTTCTTGTAATTCCATTTTCTTTTTCTTATAATTCCATTCAGAAGGAAGCACATATCTTTCAAAAATATGGCTAAGGAGAATGGCTGAAGGAGACTGGAAGTAGGTGAGGTGCTTTGATCCAGACCTTGTACCTGAGTTGAGACTTTTGTAATCAAAAAAGGCAACTTGCAGAAGGTGAAAGAGCCAAGTATATTTTCTCTCCTAGTTAATCAAATATAGATTCTATCAAAATTACATAGCCATAAAGTAGTTTCTACACACACATGCACTTTCTGAATCAATCTAGAATTTAATAAGCCAGTAATTAGAGGCCAAACTAAGTGATCTTTCATCTCCTGCTATTAGTGCTGTTTGCTTCCTTTAAGCAATGTTGTTCATTATCTTCTTCTGAATATCAAGTGGGTTTTATTTTTATTTTTTTTAATTCTCTCAAATAAATTACATGTGTCTAATGCACTTAGTTAATTCAGAGCTAAGATTTTTCCAGTGCTGACCTTTGCAAAGGTCTCTTTGCCATCTGTTTTTTATATTTAATTAGCATTTTTTCCTTCTTGCAGCAATCTCTCAAAGAATGAAATAATGACTATAATCATCTCTATCAGTTTGCCCTTATTTGATCTCCTGACCACAGCATCACATTCTGGTAGTTGCACAGTATTTCCACTGTGGACCAGACATTAGACATCATAGTTATATCTATTGATCTTGATAAGAAAACATAAGATAGATTTTTTCCCCCTTTCCACAGGTAAACTCTTAACTCACAAAAGAAAAAAACATTTTGTTTTCATTTCTCTTTTTCTTGTTGCTATGGTTCTTTCCTCACATCTCTTGGTCAATCTTGTATTTGTTAATCAAAACAATTTGAAAGTATTTAGATACTGTTCTAAGCAGCTCCAATGCCGGTCACACATCATTTGTGACAGCTAAATATGATATAAAGTAACACAAACACAGACATAATATCAGAGATTGGACTGGGCATTTCAATCTTCAGAAGCTGACTGACTGAGTGGAAATCTGCTCCTGGGAGCTACATCCCACTTTAAGGCAATTCTCTGCACAGCAGTCTAAACACAATATATTAAATTCTAAACAAAGAACTCTGGGCCTAAAGTGTATTCATCTCAATAGTTATTAATAATAACATTACACCATGTATTTCAGGTAATGGGGTTTTTTTGTTTTGGTTTTGTTTTATTTTTTTTTCTTTTTTTCTGTTGAGACACATTCATTTCAGGACAAAATCATCCATGTCTGGATTTCCAGGGCATCACTTGGGTGTGTGTTAATTTGGGGCAGTATATAACCGGATAAGAGTCTGTAACTCCAGTATGACTGGAGCAGAGTTGTCTGCCATGGTAGAAAGCTTTCCTTTGTGAGAGGTATAGAGTGAACAGAATGGAGAAGAGACCAAAGGAAGGAGCTTAAACATCTACACCCTTCAGCAGCCTGTGCTTGCTCGTGGGGAGTTTGGGCAGCTGCAGGATTGTGCTTCTCTTCCGTATTTTCTGAGCTGCCTGAGAAAACTGGATCTCATTCCCTCCATTTTTTTTATGGAATTCTCTGCCTTAAGTCTGATTATTTTTCTCATTGTTCAGTAAAGATGTGAATTTAATCTTTCTAGCACACAGCTTAAAAATTACTGTATTATATTTAAAAAGTGTTTAATTTGTTTCCTGATTTTTTCACAAGGTCATGCATACAGAAATAGTATTGCCCTAATTAACCAAGCCTATGAACTCCTACCTCCTGAAACAAGATTTCAAAACTTTGTATCAAATATTTCCATCCCATAAGTTGAGATTCTCCGTATTTTAATTTCCAGTGGATGTCTTTGGTCTCCATGGAAACTGCTCCAAGGATTTTTGAGATGTTACATATTATTTAATATATCTTATATTCACATAAATATTGCCAGAAGATCTGTCATATCTGTTCAAGTGTAAAGTATCAAGAGAGTTAAGCAAAGGAATACATTAAATTGAAACTCATTGTAGCCCATCACTGCTGACACCACTGGCCTTGAAAGACTTTCAATGAGGCTCCTGAGAACAATCTTGAAAAATCAATAATCTCAGCAGAAAATGCACCAATTATTATAGTCAACAAGCTCATAATAAATCATCATATTCTATAATTATGCCATTGAATTTTGGATAGACTTTAAACAATTAATACTTCACTTGTCAGTCAAAATTAAAAAGTAGTAACATTTACTGGGATTAATGAGGCTATTCTTTGATTTCTAACACAAGTTATAGCTTTAAAATCTATAAAGATACTTTGGTGGTCATGGGAATAAAAATACATGAGAGCTGATGTCATGTATAAGAGCTGATAGTTTTATTCCTTAGGTTTTCACAAAATAGATAATTTCTTAACAAAATGTTAAGAAGTGAGTCTTAAGTAAATATTACATGATAAAATTACATTTAAAATTATGCTAAAGAGAATAATTGAAATTGTTCAAAACATGTCACCAATTTTTTTTCCTGGATTTAAAACTACTTCTACTGAAATATTCTTAAATTGTGGTACAAACTCCTACATGACCTTCATCTTCTTTGACAGAAGACAAGCATTTCAGCCCAAGAATGAGATAGGTGAATACATGCAGCTGAATTCTTTGTGGATGATGTTGCCTTTTGAACAGCTTCCAATTTCTGTCCTTTATGGGAAGTGACCCCGGACACGTGTGCAGCAAGTACAGTGACTTCTGATAGCATCAGTGACCCCTGGCCAGTGATTGACCCACCGTGGCAACCTCTCACTAAACCTCCCTGGCCCTCTGTCAGTGCTGAAGTTTAAAAATGTGCAAATAAGGGGACTGTCACTGAAAAATCCATTCCTTTTCTCAGTTGAACTACACTTAGGTCAGGCAAAATGTCAGGGAAAAAGCCCACCCTGCTGTCAATGCGAGAGACTCTAAAACATGTCCTGTCAGAGCCTTTATTAAAAGACCGAGGAAATACAAAAGATCTTGCTGTCACTGTGACACACAGAATGGCACAAATTAATCTTCTTTTCATGAAAATGAAAAGTAGCAGCAAAGAGTTCTACCTGCCTCATTTTGAAATACTGACCAAAAAAAGAGAAAGAAAGGAGGTTGCACCAACTCTTTTCGCGATCCCCTTTGACAACATTTCTTCCCAAAGGACCAGAGGTGCTATGAATATCTTGTACCTGAAACTGGGGGCTTAGAGGGGACAGAGAAATGAAAGAAAATATCCCAAACAAAGAAGGAGTGATTTAAAGAAATGCAGTCAGGGAAATACCTACACAGCAAGTGAGGCCTCAGCATGCACAGACCAAATGCAGCACGCACAGAAAACAGCAGAGAAGGCACAGTGCTCAGAGCTCTAGATGCTCATGGAAGACCCTTGGTAATTCTGCTGCAGGTGCCTTCTCTTTCCTTTCTTCCTGCTACATAAGACTTGTCTTTAGGAATTAAAACTCTACCTGCAACCTCATTTGAAATGGGGCTTTGCCTCGCTGTCCCTCGCTGCCCTGATTCGGGCACAGAGCTGTGGTTCTCTCCCGAGATGTCTGGCACACAGCCTGTGACACTTTGGCACACAGCCTGTGACATTCTGGTCCACTTTTTCTCAAACTGTGAAGACCTGCTGCTGGAAAGGTTGTGGCCCAGAGCATCTTGTTAAGGAAACTTGCTTCCTCTGCCTCTAAGGCGAGGTAGGAAGCATGTTCCTGGTGCTCGCAGGGAGAGAGAACTGTGAGGCAGGAGAGCACTCCTGACAGGAACTGCTATGCAGATAGAGAACCTCTCTGGGGAGAGAGACTCATTTCATGTAGCATTCCTTAGAGCATCAGATTGCAGATATTACTCCTATTAGGATTTAACACTTAGGAAGCATTTTTCTCCCTCCTTTACTGCCTATTAATAGTGTTACAGTGAGAACAAACAAACTAATGTGCACAGTAATTACAGCAAGTGGTACAACAACAGCAGTATCACCCACTAAGGAGTCAATATACCTGTGGGATTGATTCCTTGCTCTGTACTATGCTTAGAATATTAACAATAAGAAGTTCAGCACAGGAGATTTCTCTGGGATTAATGACTGACTGGGTTAATGGCCTGCAACTCAGTTGTTATTGCTTAATAATGATGCTTAACATTTGTGTAGTTCCTTTTTTAAAGGATCTTAAATTTTAAGTATCAGTTTCCATTCAGTGCATTTATATTCCAAGTATCCCAAAGTGGTAGTGGAAAGCTGTGGGCAAGGGCAATAGCTATTATGTGCTTAGCAATAGTGCAGAGGTTTGAAAATTAGTTTAGTAGCTCTGATGAGAGATGTACTCTCTTCAGAGGAACTGCTGCAATGGATTAACAAACCCACATATTTATTTTACCAGCCCACTCCAAAGGGAGGACAAAATAAACAATAGTTCAAGCACTTCAGACTCCTGAAGATTCTTTTTCAGTATTCCACTGCCATTGCCAATACCTTGTGATGAGCTTTCATACATAATTATGACTGTTTTAAGCAAGCTATGGCAGGTGTGACCAGATCCTCACATACCAGAGTGCAGTCATGCTCTTTGACTGAGTGGTAGATGTCCTCAACCTCAGATTCCTAATAAAAGTTTGGCAAGGACAGTGAGAAGTCACTTAGTCACATCCTTGCACATCTCTTCTTTGCAGTAAGGAATGCTTTATCATTGCCAGTAAGGATCAAATACTAATTAGCCCACATTTTACATCATATGCGAAATTAGAGATACCACATCAAAGACAATATATCCCAGAAAGCTGTGCTGAGCTCACAGTAAAAACACCACTTTGTTGTGCAGTTCACTGCCAGATGTCCCACAGAACTGTGAAATGAGAGAACTCAATACTATAAAGAGGAAACAATCATTTATCAATCCTGGTAATCCAGAGCAGGGAAAAAGTTCACGTACAAAGTGTTGTATAGATGCTGTATCACGTTCTTCACAGAAGCATTTTCTCAGTTTTTGAAGACTGAGATTTGAAGACTGGGACTGGTTGATGGAAGAGACTCTGGTTGAGATTTCAACTAGCTGGAAAAAGATATGTTAGAGTTGGGAAGGAAAATTAGCAGTGGAATCTGGGTATGGGAAGGAATAGGAATGAAAAATACCGCTATGCTGAATATGACGAGAGGAGATCAGGGTTTGAGGAGGGAAATAAAAAAAATAATTTATGTCTGAGACTCCAGTTTTTAGGAAGCTTGAGACAGAACTCACATTTCCTCAGATAATTCTGTTGCTGTCCATAACTAAGCTAAGTCATGCTTTCTTCTCAGCCCTCTTTCTAGTGCAGTTCCTTGCCCTTTTTCACAATGCCTGTCAAAACCAGGGCAGAGAAGGTCACCAAAACCAGAGGTAAAAGTGCCCCTACTTCCCAATTTCACAATTCTTTTACAAAATATAAACTAACATGAAAGTTGGGATGAGAATATTCCTTTATCTGGTCTGCTGTGATACACAATTTGTAGGTTTTTAGCCATAAATTTGCCATAACTTGTTAGAGAAAAACAAATCTGAAAAAAAAGACAAGAATATAATCTCATTTAAGAGATAAATTCATAATTGATAACATTTAGACTGAAAGGTAGTGAGGTGGAATAGTCATAATACAGCACTGAATGGGGTCAAGATAACCCTCATAAAGTATTAGATGCTCAATTAGGTCAGTGAGCTCTTGACATGGTAGTTTTTCTTGCTTTTATTTACATCCAGCATCTCCTTTATTTAATATTCAACAGAATTTCAACTAAGCCGGATACATCAGATGGAATTCTTTATAAAATGCTTCTTGGAAATTTAGGTACATCACATCTGCTGTATTTACCTCCTCTATAATGGCAGTAATATTTCTGTAGAATTTCAGCAGTTCCATCAGGCATAATCTGTCCTATGTTTTACTCAGTCGAACTGTGCTTACCAGCAAAGCAGCACAAAATAGCATCAAACTAAACAGCAGCAGCTCTCTTCTCTTTGCACACCAAAAGACTGAGAGAAAAACACTTAAATGCAGTAGTAATTTAATCCATCCTTTGCTAACAGCTTCATGCTCGCTTTGCTAGGACTAGGAAGGGCCTTCAAATGTATTGGATATTTTTAATGTATGGAGTTTTATGTTCTGGTGGGCTTTCTCCCTTGTTTGTTTGTTTGTTTGTTTGTTATTGGGGGTTTTTTTGGTTGTTTTTGTGTGTGTGTGGTTTGTTTTTTCTGTTTTATAAGTAAAGTAGCAAAGCCAACATTTTAGGTAAATAGCACACTATAACACATACAGTTTTCAAATAACAGTATAATTACTTGAAACAAACAAATAAACAAAAAGGGAAAAAAAGATACATGATGGATGTAGTTAAAGATACCTACAGTCAGATATCTGCCTTCATGATTTATTTAGTCAGTAATAAGTTTGCACAGCCCATCACCATATGAATCAGTAATTGTCATAATCACACCTAAGGTCCAGTTCTCAGAGGAACTGATAACTCTCTGTATCCAAGAGAAAAACACTTTGAATCATATCTTTGTTTTTTCCCTATATTTTGAAATCATCCTTGATCTGTGGTTTGTATAGAATAAAAAAATATTTCTTATCCATCTGTAGAAACCCAGTATTGGGTTAAAAGTGTTGGATGTACAATTATGTTTGTAATCAAATAAGTATCACAATATGTGCCCTTAAGTCACATCACACATGATGTTGAGGAGTGGCTATTTTCTTTTCTAGAAAAATAAAAGCCCAGGAGAAAAAGATTGTGGACATTAATATATTAGGACAGAATTTTCTCAACAAAGAAAAGAAAAAACTTGTATTACCTGGTACTGTATTTGTATATATTTTATATATATATATATATATATACAAAAGCATCTTGAAGGAAGTAACATTATTTCCAATGAATGCTTCTCAACCACCCACATAAATTGCTAATATAGAGCATCTGAAGACAGCAAGCTTAAGTTCATTTCATTTATCAAATTATGCATACAAGAATAGTTTCAAAGAGGATACAACTTATCTTCCTTTTGTGTGTTCATTGTGCTTTAGTGTTTTTATTACCTCTCTCCAACTTCCTTCCAACAACTGATTGCATTTAGAACTGCACGGTTACTCAGCAGAAGAAATCCTTTTTGATATACCAAGATAAAAATGTAGTTCCCTTTATGACAAATGAGACCAAATTAAATTATGCAATTTATCTACAGGAACATTTACAGGGTTGAAAATATTTCCTTATATTTTTTTTTGCTTAATTTTGGCTGCACAAATAATTGTTAATAATACACAAGGTCTCTGTTTGTTTGCTTTCTTTTTTCCTAGAATGAACATCAACATTTCCTTCTCCCCACCCAGTCCATACTGTTCCCTAACACAAAAATTCATCATGGTGAACACATATCAAGAGGAAATCTTGGTGCAAGCTCAGGTAAAGTACTATGGAAGACGAAAAAAACTGTGGTTTTGATAATTACCTAGGTAATATTTTCACTTTCTCTTTACACTTTACTGAAGAGTATAATAGATCTGCACTATTTTGACCCAGGCCCAGCATACTGCATATTTATAATACAGGTACATTGTCATTTTGCTGCTCAAATTTCCTGAAAATACGAGTGTGGCATTTAACTTGGATTCAGTTTGGCACAAAAACCTTCAAATTCGAAAATGCAGAAAAATGTCCACTGATTTCAATGAGCATTTTGGCACGGCCAAAGTTGTCCATTTTCTCTCAACACTTCAGGTTAAGAATACCTTTGGTGTCAAAGTATTGTTTGTAAAAGAGATTTGAATCTTCTCACTATCAGGTAAGGAAAGAGACTAGGAAGAAAAAAAAATCCCTTCTGCATGAAGAGCGATGTTAGTAAGAATGAATATTCTTAAAAAAACCCACCTTCTTATTTTCTTTTAAAAACCTGAATTGGTTTTTAAAATTGAATTGGCTTTGGAATGTTTGTTTTTCTTGATAGAAAGTTGCTCAGTCTGTATGAACTAAACCAAACAGCATCAGGCTGTTTCAGGAGAGGCTTAGGTTGGATATTAAAAAAAGGTTCTTCCCCCAGAGGGTGATTGGGCACTGAACAGGCTCCCCAGGGCAGTGGGCACAGCACTAAGGCTGACAGAGCTCAAGAAACATTTGGACAGTTCTCTCAGACACATGGTGTGACTCTTGGGGCTGCGCTGGGCAGGGTCAGGAGTTGGACTTTGATGATCCTGATGGGTCTCTTACAATTCAGGATATTCTATGATTCCATAAACAAAACAAAACAAACCAGGTTTTGTTATTCAAAAGGCAGAAGATGAATTCCACAGCTACACAGAGTAGAAAACCTGCAGTAGCTGAGTTGAGAGGGGTTGCTCTGGGCTGCACAAGTGAAGCACAAAACCACTGACAATTTGAAATTTGCTTACCAGAGCAGGGCCTGGCATACAGAGGAATAAACCAGCAGCCTTGGCTCTCTGTGGCTCTTACAAAGAGATGAGCACTGATGTTCCACTCCACTCTTAGTTCAGTTTCTGTTCACTGCACAGCTGATGCTTCTCTTTTTCTTACTCTCTCACTTTGTTTTCCAACACCATGTGGATTACAGAAACACACAAAGGCATTAAATAATATTCTCTGAATTCCACTGGAAGAAATTTTCCGATGTCTTCAATGCAGAATGTTTCAGAAACGTTTTTGAAAAGGCAAAACCTTTGATCTTAAAAAAAAAAAAAGACAAAAAATCCTCTCCTGCCTTTAAAAGTGTAATTTTGAAGATAATAACTCCTGAGTGTAGCCAGTAGGATATCTTTTTTTTTATACATAGGAAGATAACAAAGTTAAATAATCAATTGTAGAAATCATCTGGGAAGGTCTGATCTCAAAATGTAATTCTCCCAGCCTAGGCTCTGTAACTCACTATATATCACCATAGATCCCATCCTTATTGACTGAGCTGGGAGGCCTTCAGGGCTTGTGAAAAGTCTATAAAATCTATTTAAAGAGTTTCAGCTTTGGCATTTGGTAGAAGCAACCTGACATCAGCTAATCCAAAGTACTTCATCTATGCAAATAAAAAAAGCACTGTAGTTTTAGAATTTAAGACAGGAACTTGAATTTTTTTTTTTTTAAAACTCTTTTTGGCCACAGATAAGATGCAACATATCAACACATTTTCAGCATCTGTTTTTCCCCTAAAAGTTTACTCCATAATGTATGATCTCTTCAGTGGCATTACTTTGTGAGTGGATAATCTTCAGTCTTGCCAAATATTTCTACTGTGGAGCTTCCCAGAAGGTTCACATTAAGAGGAACAGCTGCACTACCTTTCTAGGAATGGTTAGTAACAGATGCATCACAGTTTCCATTAATTACCAGTCCTACACAGACTAAAAACAGTTTTATATTTTTGGGCCCTCGTTCAACACTTAAAAGTAATACACGAGATGCTGCTGAATAAACACTTTCTCTCTACTGAATATGTTTGGATTTCTTTATCTGTCTGTGGTGTGGTTTATTTGTGGGGGGTTTTTTTGGTGGGGTTTGTTGTTTGGGGTTTTCATTTAAAAAGATATTTATTTATACTAAACATTGTCAGAGTTTAGCATAGTTTCAGATGTCACACATTTCATTGATTCCAGAATGTATAGGCAGGCATAAGAAATCCAAATGATCCAATCTTTAATTTAAAAGCAAAAAGAACCCTCTGTAAGCATTAGAAATGTGCAGGCTTCAAAAGTGTACCAAGGGTTGCCCTGGTAAACAGACTCTGTATTATAAAAAACTCTTGCTTGTATTCAGCCTGTTAAATGCTGGGATTTTACCTATTCCAAAGGAAAAAATTAGGGTCAGAATGAAGCACTAAATCATGCCTGCAAGAAGGTGAGAATCGTGTGTCATGAATCATTTTCATTAACCATCATAAGCTAGATCACCTCCTTTTAAATTTTACAAACCAAGACTTTTTTCCCTATTTATTTGTTGGAGAACTGCTATATAATTTTTGTGCATTTTGTGTTTATCCTCCCCCACACCCTCCTTGAACTTAAGGTCACAGATATAAAACCTTTATCAGAATTACAAATTTGAAACAGAAGACCTGTCCTTATGATTTTGCCTCTCAAAAGGGTTTGAGAGGCAAAATTTGATACCTTTGATTGAAAGGGTAATCTGAAGATAGGGGTGGTATGCAGTTCACTGTATATTTTGCCATGAAATTTGTGGAGAATACCTTTGGTTATTACCAATTGACAAATGAGATGTTATGTATTGGAAGGCAAAGGCTTTATCACAAGCTGGTATTTATGTCAGAAAAGTGATAGAGTATTTTAATCAAATGTGTAAAGAAGTGTATGATAACGGGGGGAAAGCACTGTAGAACTTCAAGCACATACAAAGCTATCTAGACATTTTAGCCCTGTTTCCTCAGATATACACTTTTATTGTGCAATGTTAGTAGCAAAAAGGTTGCAGGGCCAACAATTAACTTTTTGGTCTAACAGCACTGTGTTCCTGAGAGCTTTAAGAGGCTCAGAGCAATGCCTTTTCTCTCCTGTGAGCCTGTGCAAAGGGCAAAATCCCAGTCCCTTTTAGTACGGTCAATAAAGCACAGCAAAATGTCACATCATTCTTTCCCTGATGGAATGATCTTACTGAGGATGCAACTGTTTGTTTACCCTTTGCAAAGAATATGCCTAAAATACAGCATATCACACAGATATTTCTAGGCAAACGTTCTGCAGAACAAGCAACACTCACTGCTGATGTTTCCAGTCATGATTTGTGGGTATGGATTCAGTTGTTGATATCTCAACAGAACTCTAAGGAAAAGGTGGATTCTAAGTTAGGGATTTATCTTTAGACTTCATTCCTCATGCTACTATTGGCCTCTTGGGACAAAACTCTTCCTTTAACTCGAGGATTTTGGCACAGCCTCATTCAGGGAGGGACTAATATCCTTCATTTCTCTTGGAAGGCATGATATGATTTAATGGAAGCACTTTTTTGTTTTCCTTTTGGCCCTGATGCAGCCAAGGATCATTTTACAAAATTGTATAACATATCAGAAAAAAACTAACCATCAACCTTAAAAGATAACAATACATTACAGAAATCTTATTTATCAATTAAATGCTAGGAATCACTCATGACCTAAGACTCACTGCCTCCCCTTAAAAGATAGTTGCTGAATTGTGGTTGTGTTATTAACTAAAGGTAAGTATTTCTAACAAAAATGCCATTTTTGAGCAGCTGCCAGCAATCATTTCTGTTTAATTGGTATTATTTTGATCTCAGTGTTTTGCAAACAGCTTTCACCTTCTGCTCCTTCAAAGTCAGTGTTTTCTATCAGCTTGCAAAAGAGAATGAAATGTGAGGTGTAAACTCATTGACAGAAAGAACAAACCAGAATAAATACAGAAGAACAAAAGTCCCTATTGAGCCCTAGCTACCTTTGTAAAACAAGGACGACACGAAAATAAGCAACTATTGAAGACTTTCCTTTTGCTGGAAAAGGCAAATCAGTTAAATGGGCTCACACAGTTTGACAACTGGTCTTAAGGAAGGAAGTGTTAAGAAAACTTCCCAGTCTGACCAATCATGAGACTCTCTGGCAGATGGACATTCCCAGTAAGATTCTTTGGGTTAATTTATCCAGTCCTTGGAGACCAGGAACCATGAATACTGGATTCCCAAACAGCAGAGGAGCAGCAGAATGTATTGCAGCATCCAGGAGGTGCCCTGCAGGCAGGGTTCATCACTGGAAACCATCCTACTGGAAGAAAAATGACCAATTTTGCTTTCTCTTTAACCTGAAAATCAAATTGGAGAAGATGAAGGGAAGGCATACAAGTACACATCTCTCTTTACCACTGCCCAAGCCCAGGCTGGAAGCACCATGAGAAGAAAAAAGATGCCAGTCTTACATCCTGGGATCAAAAGACACAAAGGATTTCACGCAGCAGAACCTCTGAAGAACCACAGCAGACATTTTTCACGCTGGTCTGTCAGAAATATGACTAAACCTAAACATAAAAGGCTCCAAGCACTGTAAGGACAAAAGATGATGAAATTTTTTTCAAATTTCTCTCTGCTGCTACTTATTTCTTTGCACCACTTCTTGTCTCTATTCCTCCTTCTGTGTGTGAGATCAAAAAAAGAGAGCAGTGCTTTATGGCCAATAGGTGATGTTTAAACATGAAAGTGAATTGACCCCACAGCTTATGGAGAACAATTTTTGTGGAAGCCAAGAAATCCCACAGAGCAATATAAACACCAACATTACCCAAAGCACATGCTGACATGGGCTACTTTGGACAACAGGGAATGGAGCCAGAACAAACAGCAGCAGGTTTTGGCTCCACTCACTGATCAGGAGTAGGTAGAGTAAAATTGTTATTAGGGAAGAGGAATGAGAAAAGCATCACAGGGCTAAAAATAATGGCTTCACGTATCTGGGAAGTTGATTAATGTTCCTGATCCAGCCCCCTTCACAGCACCAGAAGAAATAATGAAAAATGTAAGAATATTTTTAGGAACAGCAGAATGAGAATATATGCAGGGGAGAATGACTCTGATGTTCATATCAAATTGTTTCCTGAATATGCACATGGTTCTGAAGGTGCAAAACAGCTATTGGCAACACATGCTTTATTTTTCAAATTGAATTTCAAGGGTGACACTAAAGTTTTTTTTCTTCCTCTCTCCTGCTTCCAGAAAGACAGCCTGAGTAAAATGTAATTTAGCATGCAGGAGTTCTGGACTCTTGTAATTATTTGGGGAGAAGTTTTTGGATGGCTGGGGGTTTGGAGTCTGAACAGAAGCCAGGAAAGAAAACAAAAAATGCCAGGAAAAGCAGCATAGCAAACAGACAGAAATCCTATTAAATACTCAAACCTGAACAGGAAATAAGCATGAGAAATACGCAACTGGAACAGAGTAGAAAAACAGTTTCTTGCATATATTTCTCTAAACTAAAATTCCAATAGATTTCACAGGGTCCGGATCAGGCTCCCGAGAATGCAAGATATGAATGACAAATCAAAGAAGAAGTAGAAATTGGGAAAAAAAATCTAGTAAGGAAGAAATGGACTCTCAATTTCATAAATCTTAATGTTTAGAGAATAGTCATTCAGTTTAAACTCAATGTATACAGTCAAATAAGTTTTTGCAAGAACATATTGAAGCTCTGACTAGCCTGTGAGAAAGCATATTTTAGTTAAATACTAGTTAAATATAAAAATTCTTGAATTATTAATAAATATGAATTTTTAAAATTATAAAACAGAATAAAAATAACCTTGAAAAGTTAGTGCTGACAGGAATCCATATGCTAATATTAAAAACAACCAAGCAAACAAAAAACCCAAGCCAAACACTGAAGAAAACCTCACCAACAAACACAGCAATCTAAACCTCAAAACTCAAAGCAAAGAAAAAACCTGTTATTTTACCATAAAGTATTTGCTACCATGAGAATACATGAACAGGGAGCCATGAACTGGACATTTTAATTTTATATACCCCCATCCAAGACAGGTATTCCAAATAAGGGAGTAATCTATCTGATCTGCCTCCAAAGCTCATTATGCTTTTGGTCTCTACGCAGAATATTTTATCCAAGCAGCCTTCTTCTATTTGACATTTTATCCCTTTTTATCTGCTCCTTGGCTTTCCCTGATTTTACCTTTGTTTTACCCTTTGGGACTTGTAACTACCATCACAGAAAAGAAACTATTTTCTTCTCTTCCATTTATTCCTCAGCCCAAATCATAGCATCTGTCAAGGCAGTGTAAATTAGTAGCACCATGGAAAAAAAGGCTTTTGATGTTTTAGTGTGCTGGGACATTATAGGATTACTGATGATGACTGTGATGGATGATACAGGCTAAGAGATTGTTTTCAAAAAGTGTCCTGCTAAAAGTTGTTTGAACACAGTTTTCCCGGTGAGGAGGAAAATAAAAAAATAGTAATTTTCCAAGTACTGCTCACATTAATGAAAAGAAAGAAAAAGAGTTGTCCCATTAAGGTTCATTTTGATAAATATATTTGACTAAAATATATGTTTGTTAAAGAAACAGCTTTTGTATTAAAAGTGTATGTTTCTGACCAACTCTCTGTTTTTACTATCCCTTGTATCATTCTTATTAAGAGATTCACTTATCAGTGTCATAATGGACTGGGAGAAACATTTGTAATTTTTACTTTGCATATCGATTATAAACTGCAAGGAAAGCAAAGCAAGACACCATCACCACAGTATGGGAACTGTTGTTCTCTGGGATATTAGAATTGTTAAAGGTTCTGTGCTTTTAATCAACAATATGTTGTATTGCTTCAGGACATCTTTAAAATGTATTCTGTTGCGTGCAAAGCTTAGTTGCACTTGGCCACTCTTCACTGACCACTGAAAAGGACTCCAATGAGGAGGGCAAGCCAGACCCAGGCACTGCCTTCCTAAATCCCTGGTAATCTGGTTGCTGCCACATGCAGGAAGCTGTGGAAGCCACAAGTTGAGTGTGCTCTTTGTTTTCTGTGGCTGCTTCCCACAGCTACAGCAAAGGAGTTCTCTACAACAAATTCCCCAGCCCTGGAAGTGTTCAAGTCCCGGGATTTGATGAGGTTGGATGAGGATTTGAGCAACCTGATCTAGTGACAGGTGTTCCTGCCCATGGTGGGGTGGGGTTGGAAGTAGATGATCTTTAAGGTCCCTTCCAACCCAAACCATACCGCGATTCTACGAAATGAGTTCTCAGTCAGAGGTGGTGGCTGTGGTGGGTCCTGTTATTCATCCATAACACCAAAACAAATCTGGACATTTTAAAAACATTTCAAGATTTACATCACTTTACTAAAGCAACAAATGTGTGTAGGTAAACAAAACCAATTTTGCCATGCTGAGATGGCAGAGTTTCCTCAGCAACACTCTCTAGTCATACTGAAAAAAGATTTATGCCTTCTCTTCAATAACTGGGAAGAAAGCAGCATAACAATAGGAAACACTCCAAGAGACAAGCCTTGAATACAAGGAAAGACAATCTTAGTGCAATGATTAACTCTGAGAAAATCATGCTGTGAAATAATAATAATTAATATTATTAACAATATAGTTTACATTAATTTTTCACAGAAAGATTTTCATGCTTTCTAAATTATCTCTTTTTTGGGGCACTTTACTGCAAGAGGACATTGCGAAGAATCATACCCTCAAGACCAGCAATTGGTGAGTAGAAGTTTTATAAGTTTAATTAAAAAAATGAGGAACATAATTTTGCTGACTTGTAATAGTGAAGATGTTTCAGGGCTACAATTCTCGGGCAGAAATGTGGGACACCTCAGTGAAGGGCAGAGCAGTAATTTTAACCCAGAAAGACAGCATGACTAGGTGGATTGTAAAGCACAGGTTTTCATGATGTAGTGAACAAAACAAACAGTTTCTTTCCTGAGGGCTAATTCAGGTCCTCTTGTTTCTTAAGGATTCTGATAATAATTTGGATATAAACTTCACGCTGACTCACGTGTTAAGGAAAAAACAGAGCAGGTCTGTTCCCCTCATCTACACCCCAGACAGAGTAGCAGAGACAATTGCTTTTAACACTGAACCCCCCACAAGTCTTAGAATACTTAAATTAACCAATTTCATCCCTGATCATTCATTTGGAGAAAAATATATTGTTATATATAATACAATGTTGTCATCCACTGAATTTATACAGCTGCCTTCTTTATTTTGACTCATAATATTTAATGCCTCCCCCTTCATCTAAACACTACATGGAGCAAAACTAATTGTATTCTACCTGGCTACTTGGAATTTAACTAATCAGATTTGTCATTAACTTGCTATTGCTATTCCTTAGGCAGGCACTCAGTTTAGATTCATGTCTTCTGACAAACCTATCAAAAATATATTCTTACTCTGAGCTTCTTTCTAATGAAACTTTATAAAAATGGAATTATTTATTTTTAAATATTGCAATATATCAGAAACTTAAAAGCTCTTTGCTTTAAGTTTCAAATGGAAAATTTAATCTTTGTAGAGGTGCTGAGTTTTGTGAAACTCTCTGCCATTGTTTAAATTTTTGCTGAGGGGTAATAAAAAATAGTCAGTTTTTACTAGGATGTGCAGTGGGAGACAGCATAAGAAGATTTCTGGTTAATGTGCATTAAAAGCAGTATTAGCTCCAGGTTTGTAAATCCTCTGAGCTAGTTACATTTCTATACAAGCATTTCTTTTGACCATTTAAAATGTGGTAGTATGGGAAAATAATTACATTTGTTTGATGATTTAACAAAAGAGAACTAAATTGTATTAACCATTGCATTTAAAATAAGGCATTCAAGCTCACAAAACCCTAAGGACAAATAAATTTAGTGTGAATTAATGGTATCACTCATGTATTGAATGCAATTACCACGTTTGAGCTGTTTGTATGTTTGGGTTTTTTTTATCTCATACCACTGAACACAAGTCTGTTACACAGCTGAATCAAAGAACTTGGTTCTCCAATTCAAGCCATAAGGATTTAGACTTCTCACATCTCCAGCTTCATTAAAAGTCCTGTCAGCCAATATGGTAGCAAATGTCTGTTGAGCACCCAGGATGGACAGACTGAGTCCTGCATGCTTCAGTCATTGCCAGAAACTCATTTTGAGAAACAAGAATGAAGGCTGAAATATTTAAGCCTTTGCCCCTTATTCTTATAGATGTTGGTATCAGGAGAACCTTCAACTTTATCCTTCATTAGTAGGTTGAGTCCTGTTTCTACACTTGGTGCAGTTGTGATTGGCATATTTGTTACATTGGTGATGCTAAAAGGGTCTTCAAATAAAAGATGTGACACTTGTAAGAAAATCTGGCCAGGAAACAGATGTGCAATTGCCAAACTGTACAGAGACCAGTTAAAAATAAAATAAAAAAATAAAATAGAAAAGATAATTTGAATATAATACTCATATATAAAATCACAGGAAGACTCCTGGAGGATTTAAAGCCAAATCAGTTTTCTGTTCAGCTCAACTAGAACTCAGAAGGTGACCTTCATTGAACAAATTGGTGTCTGAAAATGTTACTTATAAGAGTGACCTTTTCACCCACGGTTAGAGGAAGCCAATCCATTTTCATGATGATGTGATTTCTTATCATTCTTTTGGCTCCACACGGGGAACTCTGAGACTCACTGGGAAATTTATGTTCTCCAGCAGCGTTTTAAGTGGTCAAAAGGAAACAAGTGAGCTCATGCATATTTTACTCAGTTGATAGTTCAGAGAATTTACAAATCCAGTTATTTATGGAGCAGTTTTGTGGAACAACCTTTTTAGGGTAAAGTTTCTTCACGGTTGAAACTTACCCATTGGGAAATTGCAAGTGATATAATTCAAAAAGTTAAGGCATCTAAATACACCAATAACAGGTGCTAGAAGGATAATCAATATACAGTACCATTTCCCTAATCACATCTTCTCTCTCCCTAGTGAGAGATTTTCTTATTCTTTATTACTAATAAGAAATATATATTGTCTCAAAACTAAAGCCGAAAATTTCACTATATACTACCAGATTTAAGAATTACTTCTTCTACTTTATAGTGATTCTTATTACTGTGCTACTAACTATATTTAATAAAAACATAAAAGAGAGTAGCATAAAAATATTACAAAGAAATCCAGTTTTCAATATGTAAATGGATACCTTTTTATACACATATGCATATTAACTGTAAATGAGGTTGTAAGGGCAACTTCATAATTTTTCCTGCTACCCGAAGGGCCACACTACTGAAGCTTCACAAAACCCATCCAAACACATTTATTATAAAATAATAATAAAAAAAGGCTCTTATGCATTTGAATACTCCAATAAAGATACCTTTGGGATGAACTTTTAAAGTCATTTAGCCACTAATCTGCTATATTTGGATCAAATTAGCTTTTCTCACTTGTCCCTCCCCACCCTAAGGCTTATAATAATCTTTCTTGGAAAACCTGACTGGGGTCTACAGTATTTTAATGCTGCAATTTTCATCCAGTTTCTGTTATTAAAGTGGATGCAAAAACTTTATTAAAGTAGTTAGCATTTAATTTGGTGACAAAAAGGCAGGCCTTCTGCTTGGGCATATGCATTAAGTCAACTGAAAGATGTTATAACCAATTTAGTAGCAGTAATGACAGGGTATTTCTGCAATATTGCACACACAACAAGTAACTTGGTTTGAAACAGCATTTCTAAAGAATGTCTGAATATATTTAGCTAAACTTTTTCATGCCTCGAATTGTTTGGACTGTAACACCAAGTATATGCTTGGCATTTGCTGACCCAAACACAAGTTGTAAATCACAAGAAGTTAAAGAATTCTGCCCTGAAGTAGCTATTTTTTAATAATCTCTGCAGAAAAATAGTAGCCATAAGATAGACCAAGTGCAGGGGCAGCTTTTGCTTTGCCTATTAAATTGTCTTTATCTCAACCCATGAGTTTTCTTGGTTTTACTCTTCTAATTCTCTCCTCCACCCACTGTAGGGTTAGTGAGCAAGTGGCTGTGTGGGGCTTAGTTGCTGACTGGGGTTAAACTGTGACAACCCGGGTTCAGACTTCTCCAAACATACACAGTTGTCACTAAAGAGAGCATTTACTGAACCAGGACTAGTTACAGTCACATATTAGTTTCTTTTTTGGTCACACATCTAATAATCTTAATTTGAAATTGATAAAACAAATTTGTCATCTTGCCAGCCTAGGAAAAAAAGCCTTTCATTTCCCTTGCAAGAGCCACATACTGTCCTTTCTCTTTCCACTTCTCAATGGCACAATTTGACTTTTATAACTTGCAAATATTTCTTGCTCGAATACTTTAATGTAACCAAAGGTCATTCTTGAGATTGCTAAAAGCCTCATTAATTCTGCGATTCTGTGAAATATGGCAAGGTACTTTTCCAAGTTCAAAGGTCATACTTCTCTTTTGCCATCCCTAAACGTGTTCTTCTTATCTTTAGGCACATCTATTGATAGATAAAATTACTGAATGGTCTGGGGTGGAAGGTACCTCTGGAAGTGATCTAGTCCAACACACCGCTCAGAGGATGTTTAGCTCAACTACATTGCTCAGATTCTTGACAGGTCAAATTCTGAGAACCTTCAGAGATGGAGACTCCAAAACTTCTCTTGGCAATCTGTTCAAAGTGTGTTTCTTTCTGTTCCCATTCCAAGGATGTTTGATCACCCTCAGTGAAAAGGTTTTTCACTTATGTTTAAGTGAATTCCTGTCTTTTGTCCTGTCACTGGGTACCGAGAGAAAACCTTTCTATGACACTTAAGGGACACAAGAATTTTAAACATGCTATCAGATATTTTCTCATTTTCATCTTCTGCTCCTTGGAGAGTGTTGCTGTCTTTTCCATTGTCATTGGCATTTAATAAATATCCTGGTCATCTGTGCATCAGGCTTTTGAAACCTAAGATGTTTAGACTTTAAGGAATGAAGCCTACTGGTAACAAAGATGCTTTTATACTAAAATCATGGCTGGCTTCTGCTCCTAATATTTATATTTCTTCTCCATTTCTTAAATCCCATTACATTTGTTAACAGCAATCCATCATCCATAATCTCTTTTGTGAAAGAATAATATAGTTCTTTAACTATAAAACCTTGGACATTTCATTAACTCAACATACTCATTCATTACAAATTTGGTGGCCACCAAATTATTACACAAATGTAGTCTTTGCTTACAATTTTTACCTATCCTACTACCATTTCATTAAAAGTGTCCTGCTGTTGCCTACAATATTTCAGCATTTCAGAAGCAAAAATTTCCAGCCAGCAATTTCACAAATAATTACTGTACAATCTCTTGCAGTTTTCACCACAGAAACTCTTGTATGTGGATACTCAGAAACCTTCCCATTAACAAAGAAAAAAAAACAGAAAATGTAAAAATTTGTATGGCTTTGCATGGCAAGGTTTTGGTAGCAGGGGGGCTACAGGGTGGCTTCAGTGAGAAGCTACCTGAAGCTCTCCTGGTGGCTTTGGTGGGCACATGGTGTCCAGCCAAGGTCAACACACCACAAATTCAAAATTATGCTGTTTTCTGTTAAAGATCTAACAGACATTGCCTTATAGGACTAACAGAGAATTTAATTCAGAGACACTGTCTACTATATTCTCTGTCCCATTGCAGTTCAGTCACTGAAATATGATGTATTTTTACATCTTTATAATTTCTCTATGCACAAGGATGTCTGTACCCCTCACCCTCCAACATTATGGTGAAAACATTCTTATATACAATAACAACAACCACAAAAAATTCACTCACCAGTTACAAGTAAAGCGTAACATTAACTTGAAAACATTTGTGCCACGTACAGTCAAACAGTTTTTTGTTCATAGTTCATCCTGTGCCTGCTTGACAGAACAGACTCCCACCTTAACTCCTGCTTTTAGGTGTTCCTACAATGATACAATAAAACAACAAAAAACCCCAACAGAACACCCAACAAAGTATTGTATCTCTCTCTGCCCTGTTTGGTAACAAGGTTAACACCGTTAACTCCTGAAGTTGCAAGGGCACGTGCAAATGGAATATGGGAAGGTCATTCTGTCTGTAGAGGGTTCTATCCCCCTGATCTTGTTCCCCATCAACATATAAATTGGAAAGGCCATGACTGGGGATCTCTGAAGGTTGCTATTAATGGCTGAGCAGCCTTGGGGATTCCCCCTCCAATTTTGTCATCACACTCCCAACACCCCACACAAGGAGCAGGGAGTGAGGGCTCTGATGATTTGCTGTTCCAGAGCTCTGTTACAAGATAACATTGAGACAGCGACTCTATCCTGCCCTCAGGTCTTCAGAGCAGGGTTTGCTTTGGTTTTGGTGGCCTCTCTGATCTCCTAGGGGTGTTACAGAATGGTTTTGTCAAAAGCAATACTCAGACACATCTATTGTCCCTCATACTCTTTTATGTCTTAAAGGCCACCTGTCCATCCTTTTCATGTTCCTGTTCCCTGAGTTTTGTCTGAATGTGAGACAGGGCAAACACAGTCCTGTCTTTTAACAATAGCTCAGTGCAAGATGATCACTAAAATGTTTTAAACCTTTTAGGTATTAATATTAAGTGGATTTATATTGAATAGGTCTGTCTAATGAATCAGCTTATTGTATTCACTGACAAAGTCATCCACATGAAGAAAATGCTATTAGCTGTGCAGCATTCTTACCCTGCTCTGAAGAGGAGCCCTTCTTACAGTCTTCTATTCTCTTGATGTCGATTATAAATCATGAGTATCCTGACCTCTGCTTCACATTAGCACTAAGAACTTTCTAATGGTTAGACCATAATTATGCTGCTTCTTTGTTTTCCTTTTATTCTTAGTTAAAAGATAACATTATTTCAGATCTTTGAATTCCCCAGGTAATCTATGAGGACTTTCATGTGGGAAAATTAATTTGGGGGAAAAAAAGAAAGGAAATTACATATTTCTAGTGTTTCTTTCTCCTTCTATACACTGTCATCTCCATTAAAGTATTTTTCAATGTATATTATCTAGCTGATTTTATAATATCTCCTTTAATTTTCACTGACTCAAAGAAAATAAAGATAAAAGATATTACAATAACTTGATATTGTCTGGTTTGCACCATCTAATTTCTAGAAGCTGGTGAACTGAAGCTGAGATCAGGTTCCTTTATTGGCAGGCCTGTCTCAAACGCCATAAAGCCAATGGAATTTTCATCCCCAGCACTTATCATGTCAGGATTTCAGCAGGCTGTAGGTTTCAAGAGTTTTGGGATGTTCCCATAGCCACTGACAATGACCATGTATCCAAGCAGGCTGACATTTTAATTTTGCTTTCTTTCTCTGAAGTATCCACCACTGCTCCTAAGCTCAGGAAAAGCAATTTTATATACGCAAGAAATATCCCAGGTTACCTTGGGTACAGGAATCACTAAAACTGAAAGACAAGTGTAGACAAATGCACATGCTTCAGATGGGATGATTAAAATGCCTGTACAAGAACACCAACCAGCTCAACAGACCCCTTTAACCCATGAACCTGCTGATAAATTACTTTGCTGGTAAATTATTTTGAAAATTAAACAAGAACAACTGCTTACTCAGAACCATTTTTGCACTGGGAACTGTGCTGGTGGAAGGATCTGTATAAAGATAAAATCAGGATTAAAGAGAAAAAAACCACAGCTTTTGTTCAGTATGTGTGCAAGGGTGAGGACCACAGGGATAGTTTCAGGGATGCTGCTTGGTGTAAGAGCAGAATAGGCATTTATTTGTCCACAGTTTGTTAGGGGGAGTTGATATACACATCCTGTCATCCTACCTCTTTCTGTGTCATAAATTATGCAGAAATAATTTAAAACCAGATCCTAAAAAAAGACCTGGATGAGAGGCCTATGTGCCTCCATCCGATTTGATTTCCATTTTGAGGGATCTTCATTTTCTCTTGACCTGTGAAGCTGAAAATCATCAGAATTCCTCATGTACAGAAAATGACTCCATAAGGCAGCCAGCAATCATTTGATGTAAAATGTGGAAATAATCTGCAGGAGCATGGTTTGTTTAAAACATGCAGGCTCCACACCTTCACCACACACACATCTCTCCAAAGAGACCTTGGTACATGACTTAAACTGCTTCAGTGGTGGATACAAGCAGACCTTTACTCTACTCATAGGAATGTAGCCCTGGCCAAAAAATTTGGAGATAAGTGTAGGTAAAGTCAGGTGTTGATTCGTATCTCGGGAGAGATATTTCCTGTATCTTGGCTAAGAATGATAAATAAATTATACATGTAAAGAAATGTCAGTGTCACAATCCATTTTCTTAGTGCATCTAGTCATGAAAAGTTCCTGATCTCCAATTCAAATCTTTTGCATAAATAGAGAGAGAGAGATGGACAGATGGTGATTAGGAATGTGCTAAAAGGTAAAATTAATATTGTTGGAAGACATACCCTTTAAAAAAAAAATCTAGATAATTTGTGAGGTAGGAAATCCATCTCCTATTCAGGTTTACAACCAGCCCCTAAAAAGGCTATAAATCCTTGTAATCTCTTAAAGATCTATCTTTATTGGTAGGAACAGAGATCCTTCTGAAGTATTTTAATGAAAATTTCAGAGAGAAAGTAACACTTGACAAAATGGCCCAAAACCTGCTGCTGGTTGCATATACTTCCAGCACAGAGGAAAATTGGCAGAGATTCCACACCTAACACAAATCAAGCAGAGATATTAAACCAAAAATCTCTCATACTGCAGTGAGTCACTTTACCTTGATCGTCCCAGCAAAATGAGAAGAAATCAGTCCCCACCTGAGACTAAGAAATCTCTTCCCATTAAATTTTCATCAAACAAGTCAGATACTGTCAAAAAGTTTCACTTTTGACAGATCAGCTTTTATTGGCTCTCTGACCTTGTCTCTTAATGCCCCCCCAGAAAAAAATCAACACAGTATATTCTCCATCAGCTCTGTAATTTCCAAGTAGCTTCACATGAACTCTTACAGTAATGAACAGTAATTAACACATTCTCTTAACTCATCTTAGAACTTAATGTTGAACTCAGGCAAGCAGCAAGAACTATTAACTTTTATGACTGTATAATGACAGAACAAAACCTCCAATGTAAGTAACCTCCAAGATTTGTTTTGATACCCAGACATTCTGAAATAAATAACTAGTCCATTATATCATGTAGGGAATTTATTTGGGCAAATAAATCAGGCTATGTTAATTAAAAGTAACATCCCAAATTCTATAAAACTTGGCCTCAACTATTAACCAGTTTGTTCATTATCAAATGGATGAAAAAAAAATCCTGACTTCCCAGGGTCAGAATATATACATGCCTTCTGTATGCAGAAAACCTCCATTTCTGAGGAGTCCCTTGACTTTCTTTTAGCCCCCAAGAGGGGAGTTCTCTTGGTTTAGAGGCTGATTTTAGCCCAGTGTCTGAGGTACATGAAAGTGAAATTATGAAGTGCAGTTTCCTTTCTTTGTTTTTATTTGTTTGTTTGTTTGGGGTTTTTTAACCCCTGTTATGTTCATTTTGTACCTGTTTAATTCATTCTCTTGTGTGCTTTAACGTGAGTTTTTCATCTCATGCTAAGTGATGACATGACATTCCCAGCTTCTCTTCTGAGAACAATTCAATTTGGAATGACTATTTTGACATTATAGTTGCATTGCTAATGGTAGTAAATAAAGTGTGAGCTTTCTAGACCACTACACATTTCTACTGGTAATTTCTGCTTGAGAGTTTATTGCAGAAAGGAAGCTCCTGCTTCCTTTTTTTTTTTTCTGTCTTGTCCCATCATTTTAAACCCTTTCTCTGAAAGAACAGCTGACTTGATTGAAGTGTGTTTTGTGCACTGTGGATTTTTAAATCCTTCACTTCTATGGATTCTTTCCACACAGCAATACATCATAGATTTTGCCAGATGGGCTAAAAAAATCTTTGTCTATCATTTTTTACTGGTTTTGCTTCAGTTCAGGTAAAACTTCTTGAAGTTAGTGGGAGATGTGCATGAGTAAGAACTGACTAGTTGAGCAAGAGCTTGAGGGATTGACTCTGAGATTGAGATAACTGTTCTTTAGCTATTTTGCTAGCTTTATATATTTCCTAGTTTTTGTTGTGCTGCTTCCCAGACGTAACAATAATGCTGTGGTCTCAATGCTGGGCACTCACTCACAGCCTGTGCAGCTTCAAAGCACTCCCATACCAAATCCACATTATATCTTCTCTAATCTATTCCAGTCTAGTTCTGAATAATCAAAGTCTCCTATTTGTATTTACCAAGGCTTCTCCTATGTTTTCTATTTTATTTGCTCATCCATGTCACAGTGTAACTATCTTTTGCTCGGACACAGCTATGAATGTTGAAGTAATTAGTTTTTTCCTTGTAACTTTTCCTGGTTAAATGCAGTCAGTAACAATCACATAATTTCAGTTTCTCTAAAGTCCACTTTTTCTATGACAAACCTTCTGTAAAGAACAACTTCCATTGCCAACCCACATTCAAATGTACTTGGCTATAATTACTAGAGAAACACAAAATGGATAATATAAAGAACTGACCAAATGAAGCATAATTATACTTAACAAACTACCTCGAAGATTTAGTTTCCTTGTTAATGAATGCACTGAAATTCATTTATACTACACCTTCTTAGGGTTTTCTGGAAGATATCAAGTATCATCTTCTGAAATTATGTGAGAAATGTTTTTTTTTCCAACACAGAAATCTTTGGATCTCTTGGATCCCTCTATGCAAGCTGAGGACAGCTGGAGCAGGGCTGTGCCTCACTGCTGCCCTGGCCAAATATTGGTGTTCAGCACCAGCATTTATCCACAGGCCTCTGTGAGAGACTTGTCACCTCCTTTAGGCCCTGGGGTGCCTGCAGGTGCAGGAATTCATTCCCATAGCAGGACTGGAGCTGTGCCACTTGTACAGAACATGCTTTTTGAGTTTCCAGATTCCAAATTTCTAGAAGCAGATGGATACTTGACAGTGGTTAATCTTGGCAATGTGGTCTCAAAGTCATTAATAAATTCCTTCCTGCTGATAGGACCTGGCATGCTGGTGATTCCCTCAAGCCTTCCTGCTCCGTTGATGCACCTGTGTGGTTTGGACATTCATTTTTTGGTTTCTTCCAAGGTTTTGAAAATAATTTCTGCCTGGCATTATGCAAGGAAATGTAGATATTGATCCTCTAGATTACTGTTTACTTTTAGGGATTGAAAAAAGACTGGGCTCCAAGTGGCTGCTTCCAGTTGTCCATTCCTAATGATGTAGATAGAATAAGGAGGGGAGCTGAATGTGTAATTATATGTAAATTCTGAAATGTCTGCAAGTGACAGATTTTTCTTCAATCTTGTACTCTGAAAAACTGTTTCATTTTTGTCAGCGAAATGGCTATAGAAAAACTGAGGAAAAAATTAAAGCCTTGGAACTGCATATTTTTTGTTTAAGAAAATGATATTCCACATTTTACGGCGGTGTTGAAAGTATCTTCAAAGGAATTTGTGAGCAATCATATAATATTTTAGGCTCTGACACAATCACAGAAGACATTTTGAAAAGAGCATAAGGATATACATCAAACTACCTTGGCCCAGATGTTGGGATTCACAGGGTGGCAAAGGCAGCTCTGGGAGCTGGGAGTGGGACCCATGGACCCTTTCCCACATACCTCTGACAGGTAGTGTGGTGTCACCTCATCCACTTGTACATCTGTCCCTCTTTCCCTCATGGTCTGTCATATCTGCAGATTGTACAGGAGACCACCTTTAATGCTCAGAGAACCTTTGCACAGCAGGGTCCCAAATGCAGCTTCTGTCATGCTGGTGACTGCTTTTAAGGACACTCAGACAGGAAACAAAATTAGCTCAAAGACATCTATTGCTTAAAAAAAGAGAAAGGAAAAACCCTCACTTTATCTAATCTTAGACTCTTGATTCTCTTTCTCCTCTCCAAAATAATAATTTTCAGCAGTAGGCAAGAACATCATCATAATTTAAGCTTGGTACTGAAATAAAGAGTGTCTGCTTGCAGGGATTGCTACAAAGAATTACCCTTTCTTTGACAGTATTACAAATCATTAGATGCCAATTTTTTAGCAGTAACAATGGTTCACAAGTAAGAGACTGAGGCTCTTGGCAATCCTAAAGATGTCTATCATATTTTCAGCCATGACCCTGATACAGTAGTAAAATGTTAATAGTGTTAGGAATAATTGAATCCTTACCTTATTACATATGGACTCATTTGAAAGCTCATTATTTATTTGGCAAGTACTTAGCATAACAAATTAATCTACAGTGACATATGAGAATAAAGTAGGTAACTCAAAATGAAAGCCAAAATCAAGATTAAAGAGGTAAGATCACGTCTATTTATATTGAACACTAGTAAAATGTTTTGATAAATGGAAGAGTTTCAAATGACTGTAGAAAACTAAAGAAAAGAGAGAAGATCACAGATAAAGGTAGAGTTAATTGAATTTTGAGAGGTTTTTTCACTGGAGAAGGGTATAATATATAGAGTTTCTATGGAAAGTTTTGCATTTGTCCAGGAAAGCTACCTGGGAACTTTTCTTTACCTGGACAGATGTCCTAGTTGGAGCACTACAGTAATATTTTCCTGGATTATAATTATCTTCTCTGAAGTGTGGTAAAGGGGCCAGAACACCATCTTGGATTCTTCATCGTTGTTCTCCCCAGAGTTTCAGAGGAGAGCAGGTGAAGTGATGTGTGAAGAAGATGGGTGCCTCGTGATGGACAGCTGTGCAGCAGGACAGACAGATGTGCCTGTCCTTGGGGAAGGGAAGGGAGAGAAGAGGAGTCTGATTTGTGTGCTTCAGCTCCTCTCTCACCATGAACAAATCCGAGTACTCTTGCAGCCTGTGGTGGCTGCAGCTGCAGAGCTGGAGGATGGGGCATCTTCTTGATACAGGGCTCAGGATATTAACTGTGTAAGTAAATTTTACTGCTTCTCCTTTTCACTGCTCGTTCACTTTGTTTGGGTCATAATTCAGCAAAGCATTTAAGCATTTCAAACAGGTGAATGCTTCTATTGAATCAAAAATTAGGCACAACCTTAAGAACTTTGCTAGTTCGAGGCCTTAATCATAAAATGGCATAAATAAGGCACTGCAGCCATTTGTGTGAATCAGCAAGATTTACCTCCTTGAATCCTTTGAACATCAGGGCACAGTTTCCATACAAGGCCTTTGAATTTATTATGGGATATAGTTCATTTCAGGGAAATGCAAAACTATAACCTCTGTAGCCTACATGGTATAGATTCATACAGAAATGAAACAGGTTAAACTGGAGCTGCTCCTAAAAGTGTAAGACTAAGTAGTTATACATATAGGTAGTAATTTAGGAGGAGGAAGAAACTTTTAATTACTGTTAGTATGTTTAGATGCTAAAAAAAAATCTATTTTTAGTTGAAGCATCAGAGAACAAATGTTGCAGTTTAAAGTAGATCAAAATAGAATGTGGGACCACATAAACGGAGAATAAAAACTTGAAGGAGTAATTTTAAACACCTCAGCTCAAGAAATGTTATCTAAGTTCTGACCAGTTACATTAAAAGAAAATTAACAAAAGAGCATGACTTTACATCATGATTCACAACAGCACAGATATATAAAGCCAGTTTCCTGTGAAATCAAATTAATAATTTGCTACAGATGTGTTTTAAATGAAAATATTCAGTCACAGGTAGTTTTGGAAAGAATACTTTATTCTTTAGGAAGAAAGTAAGAAAGAAACACACATAACAGTCAGTTGCATACCTTCAAATAGACCTTGGGCTCACAGTAGTTGAAATGGTAAATTCATGATGCTGGCATTCTAAAATACAGAATTTCAGATTTGTATTTCAAAGTGCAAAGTGCCCACTGTCAAAATCAATATAATGCATTAGAATTTTCTTGTCCCAGCCAGGATGCAAAATGATGCAGCTGCATAAGAGCACTGCACATGAAAGCAACAGATTTTTTGTTTTTCATCAGCAAAAAGAGTGGCATTCTGAACTATTTCCAATGCATGCGTTGTTAGACAAATGTAATATTCATAAAGTAAAATTCATACAAGAATATCGATTTTCACCAGATTTCCAGTAACTCAGCAGTTTAATAGAAAAAAAAAATAAAACAACAAACAACTGTGGATCAGATAAAAGGTTATGATAAATTGGGACAATGAATTTTAAAGAATCAGTGGAACAGATCATTTGTGGCAGCCAGAGACCCATATATTACATGGAATTTTGCTTTGTTTTACCTTTGAGCAACCCATGACACAATCTGTGGGAGATTCTAAGCAGAATGACAAAGGACCGAGAATATGACTGAATCCATATAAGAAGTACCTTTGACAGAAAATACTTAATATATCCATTATTGGCCCCTGGGAAGCTGGCAGAAACCTAATGAATATCCTGACCCCATTCCAGACTAATGTGGGGCTGCAGTAAATGCGTACATTCTACTGCAGGTGTTCAAATATGCTTTGTTTAGTCTGTAATTCCTTTTCTTTGTGTCAGAGTCAGGTAATAAACTACCTCGGTTGGAGAGCTGTGAATCCAGTTTTCTGCCTTGTTATTTCTCGAGACACCGACATCCATCACCGGTTCCAACTGTAAAAGGAAATGGACGTGCTCAGGAGCCAGCCTGGTTTTCTGCCACTTGCTCTGGCTCATGTTAGGCAAGCTGAAAAGTTAATAATGCCTTCTGCTTGTTGCATGCAACAGCTATATATCATCCTGCAGGGATAGCTGAAGCTCCTGGAGGTGGAGGTGTCTCTGCTTCATGCCATTTCTATGACTACTGTTTTCATAAGTTATATGGCTGATGTGATACTTACTGGAGAAATTAAATGCTATAAAACTGCTTTCAGTACAGTACCTTAGGGTGACGTTAGAGAAATAATTGTAGTAGCCAGTTTTGAAATCCATAGCCATAATAATCTGCATTTGTAATACTTGTAATATTTTAGGAGTGTCAAATGCAGAACTGTTACAAAGTATATGTGTTCTGCATATTTAGTTAATCAGGCATAACTTAAACTTTCCTTTAACATAAAAAAAAAAAACTCACAGAAAAGGTATGGACAGAAAATCCTACAAAATGAAGCCACTACACTTTTTTTTAGTATGCAATCAGATAAAGAATAACCTCAGTGGGAATGATCATGTCTCACATTGATAATGAGAGAATAGTGAAATCACAGTAATGATGCTGCTGGCTCCATGTTAACCATTTATATGTGGGTATTTTCAATGAGGTGAATCAATTGGGCTGAAATTCAGGGAATGAATGTCGGTGGAAAACCAAACCAAACCAAAAAAGAGAATTGTGAAAAAAAAAAATAAAATGTGGTGATGGGAAGAGATGCAACAAAGGAGGAATAAACGGGGTTTTAAGATAAGTCAATTTTTATCTTAAGGTTGGCAAGTAGGAAGGGTTGCATTTATCCATTGCATTTATCCATTATCTTTGTGCAAACACTTTTCTGACATCTGTGTGGATTCTCTATGGAAAGTATGCAATTTAATTTGTGTCATACTATGAGTATGCTGCCTGTGACCTGAAGAGCAACATTATGTAGTTATTCTTCAGTTCTGGCTTTCTTATCCAGACATCTTCATTGCTATAAAACTTACCTGGGTTCCAGTCAGAGTGTGCCATCACTGCAGCCCATTTGGACTCCTCTGGAGATACCAGTTCTCTGAAATTTCTTGGCAGGCAGAGCTGGTTGGAATTTGGCTTGATTTAATTTCACTTTAATTTAAAGAAGATGAATGCTACCCCTTTAACTGATTCTAGGAAGTGTTTCCAGCAAACTGCAGTTACTTGTCAAGGGCAGGTTATAGAGGGAATCAGCACAGTACATTTTGTAAAGGATGCTACATTGGCTAAAATTCTCTCTGCCTCTGAGGAACAAGTCATGCAGTGAAAAAAACATTTTCAAACTGCTTCAACAACACGTCTTTATTGTGAACTACTGGAAGAGACGTAAGCATCCTAGCCAGTGGGTGGGAACACTGCTTTCCCAAGCCATGAGGATAGAGGATCCAAGTTTGGTTTGATCCAGAAGTGACTGTTAATGCACTCTGCTGCAGTATGAGATTTCACATATTTTACCATTAAATCCTGTCTCCATAGAAAAAGTGTGCAAAATGTCATTTATCCTGTATTTTTATAGCTTTTGGTGGCTTTTCCTGGTAGTTGGAAATCTAGACTGTGAGTTGTCCATAAAATGCCAAGTAGTCACATGCAGTAAATCATACACAGTGTCAGGATGCATCAGACATAGTTACACAAAATAACTCTACTCATGCATAAATTCTCTTACTGGAGCCACAGACAAGTTAGAGAACTGGGCAATCACCAACCCTATGAAGTTCAACAAGGGCAGGTGCTGGATCCTGCACCTGGGATGGGGCAACCCTGGATGTATGGACAGATTGGGGAAGGAGAGGCTGGAAAGCAGTGCTGGGAAAGGGACCTGGAGGTCCTGGTTGATGGCCAGTTGGTCATGAGTCAGCAGTGCCCTGGCAGCCAGGAGGGCCAACCCTGTCCTGGGGAACATCAGGCCCAGCATGGCCGGCCGGACCAGGGAGGGGATTGTCCCACTCTGCTCTGCCCTGGGGTGACCTCACCTGCAACATCGGAGCAGTTTTTGCCACCACAATATAGGAAAGACATAAAGCCATTAGAGAGCATCCAAAGGAGGGCAATGAAGATGGGGAAGGACCTTGAGAGGAAGCTGTGTGAGGACGCTGAGGGCACTTGTTGTGTTCAGCTGGAGAAGAGGAGACTGAGGGGAGACCTCACCCTCACTGCAGTTCCAGCTTCCTTGTGAGAGGCAGAGGAGGGGCAGGCACTGAGCTCTGCTCTGTGGGGACCAGGGACAGAACTCGAGAGAATTGCCTAAAGTTGTGACAGGGGAAGGCTATATTGGGTATTAGAAAAAGATTCTTCCCCCAGAGGGTGGTTGGGCACTGAAAAGGCTCCCCAGGGCAGTGGGCACAGCACCAAGGCTGACAGAGCTCAAGAAGCATTTGAATGATGCTCTCAGACACGGGGTGACTCTTGGGGATGGTCCTGTATGGGGCTGAGGGATGGATTCAATGATCCTTATGAATCCTATCCAGCACATTCTTTGATTCTGTGAATGTCAAGAAACTGCTGAAGTGTGTGTGATCTGTTGGCAGATGCTGTAGAGGAAATAGGAACCACTTTTGTCAAGGTGTAATTCATAACATTTAAACACTGACATGCTTTTAGGACTTTACCATATGTTCCATTCCAGAAAGGGCCCTATCAGTCCCTCAGAGGTGTGAAACACACAGTTTGGGATGATTTTGGCTATCCTTCCTATTTAAGCCCTGCCATTGATTGTCATATATTGGAGATTGAAATACCTGAAAAACTAAGCGCATGTACAATCTTGTCAAATCTATATTTAAAAATATGTGACTCGCCCAACAGGTTTTTGAGAGGAATGCAGGAAAGCATGTCATCCTTACCATCTCCCAGATTCTGCTTCATGCTGAGAATTGCTCTCATTCAAGGCTGATAATGTGAAATATGGACACCATCGATATAATATGTGTGAGACCTCTCTGTCAAGCTTGACTGTAACTAGAATTTGTTCAACCTAAAATCTATTATTTAGTCAGGAGAGGGAGTACTTAATCACTAGTAATAACATTATTTGTTTTTCTTCGTAAATTCCCCTCCATGAAGGTATAAGCTGATTTGGAACATAATGTTCTCCTTCACATGTGGTATTTTCTTAGATGATCTAAAAATTCATTTTCTTTCTTGGATTTAGCATGATTATTTCCTACTAAAAACTGTAAAAGCAGTTAACTTGATAACTAAAAAAAAAAAAAAAAAAAGGAAATTTATCAGATTCATTAAAAACTTACTGTTTTTCTTTGCATTCCAAAATTAATAAATGCACATTTATACAAAATATATCTGCACATATAGTGAAACACAATCATTAGCAGATAAGATGAGTTCAAATTTAATTAATGGCATTTAATGAACAGCATGTAATTAGCTATATGATCATCAATTGAATGTCATTTTCTAGTAGAAAATTCTCGTAGCCCATATGCTCATTATCACTTAGACTGCTATCTTTTATGTCTGTGTGAAAATATCTACTTGGCCTTCCCCCACCCTATTTTATGTACTGGTAAAATATGGGTAAGGGTGACTTGGTTTTACCTACCCTTGTAGCTATATTTCAGACTTTAGTCTTGATTTCTTCTCTCTAGCTTCTGTTTCAGACTACTTATTACCACTTACAAAGATAATTTTTTCCTTCCCCCTCACACCTAGAAGATCAAATGTACTTATATAATCATGATATATATATTTTCCTGTCAATTTTGCAGTATTTTAGGTAGGGTTTTGTGTAGTTGATAACGTATCCTAGATATTGTATCAGTTTACAGTGAATCTACATAACAGTAATATGACAAGAATATATAGAATGAAAGTGCTTTTCATTGTGCTTTTGTTCAGCTGTGTTATTCTCTTTGTTTCCTGTTCATCCTTTCTATTCCTCTTGATGCTTGCTCTCCTGATTCTTTACTATGATCATTTTTTGTGAAGGATAAAATGATAACTGAGAAGGCATAATTAATACTTTCTCAGTCATTTACACTAATTTCCACTCAGAAGAAGGAGGAATTTCTCAAGTAGTTGTTCAATAACTAAGTCTGAGGTACATCTGTACTGCCAGTTTAGTACAGACCAGCATTAGAGCTCTCTGACATCTAATTGATTAATAAATTACTTCATTGACTCTCTTAATGGTTGAATGAACTCAAGGTCTGCACTTCCTTAATGAATGAAGGCATAGTCTTTATCCCACGGAACATTAAATTCTGACTGATACTACAACTGAATATCAAAGCCAAAAAGACCTATAAAGCATTTCTTTAATAAAGTACAGGAATAAACAAGCATGTTTTAAGAGTGTTCTTTTATTTCAAACTGGCTAGCATTTTCCCCTTTATGTCCCTGTGATTTTGTGGTAGATGTGAGTCATCATCAGGAGTAATGAAGGTGAAAAGTTGATTAGTAATTTTTGCAAAGGTGACACGTGGCAGAAGGAGCTGCATCAAAACTGACATCTAGGGCTTGGGAAGGGCAGGTGTGCAGGAAATAAAACTTGTCAGAAATATAGGTAAAGGCTTAATGGTGTAGGATTAGATTGTCAGGAAAAACTGTAGGTACTAATCAGAACAAATTAAATCTGTGCACCTGTATATTTGCAGGTTTTAGATGTATGCTTAAAGCATGCAGCTTAGTGGATAATTGCAGGGAAGTGCTCCGTGGTTCTGTGAGATCAGGTGGCTAAAGCAACTGGTAAGAAGAATTTTGTAGTATTGACTGGAACAGTCAGTAGCAATGTCTGTGAACAGTCTCCAGACTAAGTTTTAGTAGTCAGGAACTTCTCCCAGATATCGAAATAGAATTGGCTTTTTCTTAATGTCAGCTTGTGCTTAATTAGTGTGTGCAATCTGACCACTAACCTGATCAGTTTAGCATGGTCAGCAACTTTATTCCTGGCACAAGGAAACAAAACATTTCCTAGCAAATTTTTCACCAAACAATCTAAAGTTCAATAAAGCTTAACTGATTTCACAGGTCTTTACACGTGTGAGTCTCAGCTGTCCTGGAAGCTGTCACTGACAGACAGTTTTGCATGAAGTAAAGGCTTCAGAATTAGCAGTTGCAGGCAAAGTAAATGAAAACAAGGCAGTGAAGACTGCAAAGGATCCTTTTAAAGTAGGTGTGTGCAGGTATTTTTTTTTTCAGTAGAACTTCCAGCTTTTTTTTCACCCATCAGTTCATCTGTTTAGGAATGAGCAGCCCTATCAGACAGAGCTGGGATGTCACCTGTTAGCTTTTGTTTTGTTAGAGCTCTCCATGACAATAACCATTACAGTTGGGGTTGTAAAACTTCCTATCATATCTCCTCTCATCCACATGCTCATAAATTCCATTTTGAGCTGACATTTTACATACCTGGTCTCTGTCCTTTTCAGTGCACGTTTTCAGTAGAGTGCTCCCGGTAGTCACTGAGATGTGCATGATTTATTTTTCCTTGAAAGAAAATAAAAGCATTACAGTAACTTAATCTTTGACATGATAAACTTTGTATGAAGAGGAAGACAAGTGGGCAGGGGTCAAGACCCTGGAGCATAAAAGATTTCTGTCTTTGGATTGTGACAACCTGGCAGAAACCCATACAGGAGGTGAGGAATGGCCCTCTGTCATCTTTGTGAAATGTTCAGCTAAAGTCTTTTTTGCTTTTCTTTGTCCTCCTTGTTTATACTACACTGTAAAATGTTCAGAACACTCAGTTTTTCAAGCTCACAGCTTGAGTTTTGATTTGCTTAATTATGAAATCACTGTTAATACCGTTGTGGGAGACAATAATAATAATAATAAAATAGTCAAGGCATTAAGTCTTGAAAGGAAAAATTATTTTGTTTCTCAGTAGCAGAGAAGCAAAACTGTGGAGGTGTTTTATGAACACCTCACCTCATTCTTCTTAAAATATGTAATTTGAAACACTAAGTGGAGTCTGCTTTTCAGATGCTTGGCATGACCATGTACATTTTAAAAAATAGACATCGACTTCAAAGCCAGGTTCTGGACATCCTAAATTACATAATTTACTTCACCTGATAACCCTTCACTCCCCTGGGCTCCAATGTGGCCCAGCTGAAATCTATTCCCTGGGTATAAAAGGCAGTTTTATCAGCCCCAGAGTTCAGTGCAACGAGAGGGAGTTTTTCCACTCTTCCAGAGGCTTATTGAGCAGGTAAGGTTTGTACATAACCTCTGAGGCTTATTTATGTACTGAAGCAGTTCCCTGATATTGCACCACAAAGAGAGGGGGGCTTGAGTCTATATATTTAACTGTTGGTGCCTGCTTTTGAATGGTTTAAAAAACAAAGAGACAAAAAAGCCCCAAGCAAAGCAACTTGGAAAAAAAAAAAGTTTTGCAGGAGTTTAAGGTAAGGTTTAATCTGATATGTGATACAATTTATTGCTGCTCAAGTATATGTGTTGTGCAGGACAACAAGCCTGACAGTTTTATAAGGTAAAAGTATTACTGTATGGAAGTCCTTGGGTTTGTGCTCTGCAAGTGAGAGCTGCAAGGAGGAAGTCTTTTTCCTAAATATGCTGGGTTGTTTTAAGAAATAACTACATGTCCAGAAGGACTAGGGGGTGTTGCTGCATGCAACCAAACTGGTATGTAGTTGTTGCTGGCAGTTTCTCTGTATAATTTTCTCTGAAGCTGAAAAACTGAACCTTAATACTTTTGAGGCAATTTCAGTAGTTAAAGCATATTTATTAATGTAACTGTAAAAGCAGAAAAGACTTCTGTGAATGTTCATTTTTGTTATGTGCAGTTACTGAGTGTGTTGGAAAGATACTTGTTGATGATTTCACAACATATTTCAAGGCCATTGCAGTTGCAAATCAATTAAGTTTTTTTAAACTTCAGTACTAATCATACTTCTTTTATCTTTGAAGACATAACTACTCTTATGCCTGACTAACATTTTAATAAGTGGATTTAATATGATCTGACCTTTCTTTACTCTTAGTGGTTTTCCATAGACTTTAGCTTTGGAGTATTTAAGTAGCAATTTAAAAGAAATAAATTTGACTACTCTGTTATAATTTTGCTTTCTTGATTTTTTTTTTTTTAGAAGCAAAAGTGTGATGAGTAAATAGTACTTGACTACTCAAAATTATTTCAGTAAAAAAAAAAAAATGTTCACGTTACCTGGATTGTAACTGAAATACCTTTGTAAGGGAAGCAGCATCCCTGTTTTGTAACCATAGAATCTTATAAGTCTTGATCAAGCAGCTTCCTCCAATCTCTAAGTAATAGTGGCATAGGGTCATATTTGGCATTCTTGCCATATTTATTGTACGTTGTTTCAAGAATGAATTTCTGTAGAATGTGTGCTTGGGCTATTTAAATCAGGTGTTATTTAATTTGTAAGGTAATGTAGTAAGATTCTCAGGAACAGATAAAAATTTACATCATGAGAGGCTTGTTAAAATATTAAGGGGGAAAGCAGAGGCTGGAAAACTGTGGATAATACTAATTAAATACATAGTTTAAAGATTGAAAGGCTAAAAAATATAATTTAGGCCAAATAATTTCATTGGGTTATTTCTGTAATTGAATTTTTATGCAGATAAATAACTCTACTGAGCTCGTAAATGTGGCTTTGTGGGAATGAATGGATTGTTCTGGAGAGAGTGCTTATTGAAATTAATTTTTTTGTGTTCTCTCTGCTTTAGAGAAATTAGTGTTGATAAAAGCTTTGTCAGAACTGTTAAACTTTTGCAAGATTTGGTTTTTGAATAGGGAGTGACCCTTCTCTCCACCAGTATTGCATTTATGCAGTAAATTTCCAAGAGAAGAGGATGGATGAGAAACCAAATGTTTGCAGCTTTATTCATGCCAGAAATCCATCTACATTTTTAATTGCTTCTGATTTATTTCAAAATAATCTTTGGCAACCTTCAAACATGGGAAGCATTGTCTCAGTTTTTCTCTTGCAAGTTACTCTTATTTGTCCCTGTTTCTGAAGTTTTGAAGAGGTTTAGGATAATTGGCCTTGGAAATAGTTGAACACAGCGAATGGAAGGTAGGAATCAATGCCAGTTGCATTCCTCTGGTTAAGATAATGGGAGTTGGCATATACATTCCATGGTATAAACTGGATAGAGGGAGGGAGCAGCAGTTTTGGGGTGGAAGTAATGACTTGACTGGGAACTATGACACAAGGTTGGTTCAGAATCTGGTCACTGAAGTTCAGCAGGAGGATTGTTGTGGATGTGCTGACCACGGTGCTGGGATTGTGTGAAGGATAGACCAACTTCCATATGGTGTAGATTGGTTTAAATTTTATGGCTTTTAACTGTGGACCCTGAGGCTTTCCAAATCAGTGATGTTCCAGAAATATGTACAAGTAACTTATCCCTTGTTTGAGTTACCAAACCTGGCTTTGTTTCCCAGTCATTTCTCTGTCTCGTTTGCACTGGGTATGGTAAATCAGAGTCCTTTACAAACTTGAGAGCAGTGTTTTTTTTTAAAATACCCCCCCTTGCAAAAGATGGTTTTCACAGGCTGTGCACCTGCTCTGGTATAATGGTGCTGGAAGTGCTAGAGAGCTCTGTAACAAGCAGTGCCCCTGTTCTCCCCTGAACAACAGGTTTCCTTTCCAGGCTGGGCTGGACTAGTCCTCTAGCTCTCGCTTGCTGTGAGGGAGCTGCAAAGCAGCCCCTGCTCATCAGACTTCCTAGATTTTACAAGACATAGATGAAGGAAAGAGGAAAAGCAGCTTATCCCACACAGCTGCCAGCTTGATTCAGAAGGAAATGCTGTAATAAGGCTTTGTTAATGGCTGTGCTATGAATCCAATGTTCCCTTGTGTTTTCCCTCTGCTTTGTGTTAGTTATTCAAGGAACCAGACTCAACACTTCCATGGACAAACACCACTGTTCCATGCATGTGTATTTTGAAAATGGGCTTTTGCTTTGTAATTATACTTTAAAATGATGCTGTTTGCAGATTGAATTTATATTAATTTTAAAGGTAAATCTGAAGAACCATCTGCTTGCACAAAAACAGTGAATGAAATGATATTTCTCCTTTGTACTCCATCAGTCAGCTATCTAAACATGCAAGTAGATAAAGGGGAAAAAACTACTTTGAGCAGGTTTTGTATACTTATGTAATAGGAGTATTATTGTTGCATGAAAATCTGTTTGGGCCATAGTCTTATAGATATTTGGTCTATATTGTACTTTTGTATGGCTTCCCCCAAAACTGTTAAACAAATAAATTGACAAAACAAAACAAAAACAAACAAACAAAAAACAAATGAAGAAAACTTCAACCTTTATTTTACCTTACTTTATCTTATAAGTGAAAAAATAATTTTTATTCTTATTCCAAACCAAAAAAAAAAAATAAGATATCTATAGTTCCAATACAGTTTTGGTTTCACTCTGCAAATGTGCTCCACTGCTCTACAATCCAAACCAAACAGAACTGTAGAGAAATATAGATAGATAGATAAAGGTGATATACATTCTGTAACTGATCTCTAGAGGTGATACTTTTGGAGAGGTACTGAGGGTTACCAGCTGTTTTTAAATCTCAGCCACTCAAAGTATTTAAGTAGAAAAGCAGTGGTTCAAGGACATTGCCTGTTGGACTGGATTTTGCAGTACAGGAACAGTGGAAATGACAGTGCAGCCAAACCTGTGGAAATGTCTTCTTAGCACACATAAAGTCTATAGTCAAACTGACTCTTGATTTAGGAACCTAAATGTATATTTAAGCTTCTAATGTGCAAGTCTACTCTGTTGTCATGGTAATTTTTGTTTCCTCAATGTGGCTGTTTCCAAATCTAATCTAATCCACCTTTCAGTAAATCACTCCTTTATCTTCCTGGGAGTTTGGTTTTCTGTTTGTTTTGTTTGGGGGTTTCTGTTTGTTTGTTTTGGGGTGGTTATTTTTTTGTTTTGTTGGGGGTTTTGTTTGGGTTTTGTTTTTTGTTTGTTTCATTTGGTGGTTTTTGGGTTGTTTTTTTAGTATATTTGTAAAAATCAGCCCAAAGAAGTCTTGATTAACCTCTTCCTCTCAGCTCTTCTTCCTTGAGTCCTCATTCAGATAGTTGCAGGTTTTGAGTAAGCTTTGCTCTGAACTTCTTGCATTGATGTCTTTGGAATATAGAATACTGTCAAAGAGTGATGAAGATTATGTAAAGCCTAAGCACTTAAAGATTAAGCATAAACAGGTATTCCATATTACAGGTTGGATCCATATTTACAGCTCCACTAAATGCTTCCTTGAAAGTGAAATGAGAAATTAAAGAAAATAAATATGCAATGTTTGTATCTCTTGCAATAGCAGCTTAAGTGATTGCTACTGGAAAACTTCAAAAGATATTTCTTCACTATTCATACTATTCTTCCCCTTCCTCCCCTAGTATAGAGGACTGAAATCATTGGAATATTTTTTTCCCCTATTGATTCTCAGTCATACCTTCAGGGTATTTGGACTTAGGTAGAAAATACTTTTTATAGGAACGTGCTGGGTGTTTGTTTTTTAAAGCAATCATTTCCATACTCTTTTAATGTTGAATTTCTGCTCATTCTTGCCACATCATCCTGTTAGATTCTGCTTCAGGCAGTTTGGATTTAAACTCTACTGCAAATCCAAGTTGCTGTTGTACCATCCTATTGTTGATGATTTGATAATGGGTATAATGGATTGTTCAGTGTGTATATACAAAAAAAGAGAGGACATGAGATAAGGGAATATGTTGCTTGTATCTATTTTTCCCCCCCTTTTATGCTGATGTGCCAAATTAATGGCTTGCCAAGCTGTGCACAGGTTAAGGTTTCACTAGCTGAGTTGATCTTTATTAGAAATATATTCTGATCCTTCCTACATGTCTTATCAGAAAGGATTGGACTTATAACCAAAAAATCCAGAAATGAAACTCAAGGGAACTGACCTTCATGGTCATGGGCAGAGAACAGACTGAGAGCAGCCCTGAGGAGAGACACTCTGAGGTTTTGGTGGACATGACCCAGCAACATGCACTGGCAGCCCAGAAAGCCAAATGTGTCCTGGGCTGCATCCAAAGCACTGTGGGCAGCAGTTTGAGGAAGGGGATTCTCCCCCTTTCCTCTGCTCTTGTGACACCCCAGATGAGGTGTCCAACATAAGGGCATGGACCAGTTGGGGCAAGTCCAGAGGAAGCCATGAAGATGACCAGTGGGCTGGAGAACCTCTCCTCTGAAGACAGACTTGGAGGTCTGGGGTTGTTCAGCCTGGAGAAGAGAAGGCTCTGGGGATGCTGTAGCACAAGTCTGATGAACAGCTGAGGGAGCTGGGGTTGTTTATCTTGGAGAAAAGGAGTTTTCTAAATTGTTGTTACTAATAATTTAGATGAAATAATATTCTATCATAGTAATGATGAAACAGCATATGCACACAAAAAAAGGAAAACTTTTTACTGTAATTTGTAAAACTGCCTTATGTCATTGTGACTGGTTTTTCACTTGAATTGTCAAAAAATTCCATACCTTTATCATTGCTGAGTACTGTGATATGTTTAGATCCTAACCCCAAAATCTGCCAGTATCCATAAATTCATGTGAACAAGAACACTGTGTTTTTGAGAGACTGTACAATAGTGTCACAATGTTTAAGATGATGCAAAGTTAGACATTAGCATAGGGCACAACAGAGCTAGTGAAGCAAATACTGTTTCTGCCCTGGAGTCTGCTTTTCTAGCCTGAGTTCAGAGACCGTGATGTGACACATTCTAGGGATGATTCTGAGTCATAAAGTAGAAGTCACACTTACTTTTAGCACTTGAGATTAGAGCACTTGTTTCAGTGTTCAATTATTTGAAGACTGACTTGAAGAAAGCAGCTTTTTGCTGAAGGACTCTGAGCTGATGCCCTATTCTGTTTGTGAAGGTACTGCTTATAGATTACATTAAGTGCAAAGGGTAAAGTGTAGAAGTACTGTTCTGAACATCTGGGAAATTCCTCTGCTGGTGTATTGCTATCATCTGCATCACCAAATAATCTCATTAGTATACAATGTACCATATGCGTGAATGGTATTTCAATATTCTGTCTTTTTTAGAGTACAATGTATACACATCACTGGATTTGTGTATACTTTACTATGATATACTCATTTCTGAACAGCAGGATTTGAATTATGTTCCCAGCAGACCCTGCATAAACAGTGAGGAGAAGAGTGGCCCTAGGGCAAAGTGCTGAGATATAATATCAGTGTGCCTCTGTTCTGACATTTAGCCAGTGAGTGATAAGAGATTTAAAGGCTTCTTGTGTTTCCTGTTGAAAGATTGGAAGAGAGGCAGAGGGAAGGGGGGAGGAGGTATAGGCAGTCCAGGTATATACTGCCCTAATCTCTGTAGGGCAGGGGAACCCGTTAGTGGTGAAACTCTACTAGGAAAGATTCAGGTTCAGTTGTAAGGCCAACTGTTTTCTTGAGACTTTGATAAAAATTCTTGGTTCCAGAAAGGTCATGCAGTAGTTTTTCTTTGAGATGATCTGATCTACATTGTATGTACTCTTTTGAGGAAACTTGGTCAGGCTGAACAGTGTGACAGGGTAGCAAGTGCTTTTACATTGAAATCACCATCTCTCTTGTAATAAAAAAACCAAAACACTTTGTCATGATGACAGTGACCAGCAGCTCTGCTGGTTTTCACTGTCATTTTGAGCCTTTATTCCCTTTGTAGCTCCTGACTATAAATCATCTTCAATGCTTGCTGTGCACAGAACATGTCAGGACATATAAACTGCTGATTATTAAACTGTTTTCCCCAGTCCCATTCGGCATGAAAAGCCACTGTCTACTGCCTCTGGTTTAGTAAAATATTTTCCTGTCAACATGAAATTATTCCCTCTTTTGTATAGAGAGAAGATGAGATTACTTTGTCATATTCATGTAATGCTGTATTCATCTGGGACATTCTATAGCTCATTGAACTTTGTGTGGCACAATAATATTTGATCCGAAGAAAATGAATCAACTTCAAGCTATTAGTCTAAGAGAGCCATAAGAAGGGAGAGGGGAATTTCCTGCATCATATAAGGAATTGATGTGTTTTGTTGTTGGTACTGGGGTTTGTCTGTCTCTAATCCTCATTACAAGTTCAGCAGATGTAGTCCCAGCTTTCTTCTGCTGCAGGTCCACTCAGCAAGAGCTTTTCAGCTGTGGGGTGATGAGGTGCAGACACTGGACAGGAACTGGGTTGTAAACCAACACTTGTTATTTGTACTTTTTCCCCCTTGTTTTCCACTCTACTCTACATTACAATTCTCTCTTCCTCTACTTTTTCCAGTCAAGAGTCTTCACCTACACAGAATGACTGCCCACAGCTATTGATGCCTGCATGGGATCCTAGCTGAATGAAACAGGTGTGTGTGAAATACAGAACACAACAGTGACTAGACAGTAATCCATGTTAGAGGCCTAATTCCTTATTTTAGGGCTCTTATCCACTTCCCAAACAGTTTGCAGCATACTTTGCAAGGGAGTATTCTCTCTATGCAGCGTGGAGTGAGCAGCCAGCATGAGTAACTTAAAAATACCTCTGATCCAGTCCCCTTTGGAAATATTTTAGAAAAGGGGGAAACCTTATTGATTTTTTTTTTCTTGTGTACACCTCAAGCGAGACTCATATATTATACCTTTGTTTTTTAGTTAAGCAATTTTCCTATTTTCCCCATCTGCATTTAATGAAGCAGACATAACTGATCAAAGACATTTAGCATTCAGCTACTTCTGAGTATTAGCACCCTCCTAACTTCTTGTGGATGCAGAATTAATTGAGCTCTCATCTTACAACAGTGGGAAAATTGTGACCTTGCTGATTAGATCAAAGATCTGACAGGAAATCTAATAGCCTTTTTCTTTTCTTTTGTTTTCTCTATAAATTCTCAGCATAAATTTAGGGTTTGGGCTGTATCTTTGAAAACAAGTCTTATCCACAGAACAAACACAATATGATGCCAGTGTGCAAGCTTCTGTAGCACCCTGTCAGGATGCAGCAACCCAGGAGTCCCGACTCCAGTTATCTCACATTCACTAAGGGCTCTGAATTCCTTTCATTAACTACTTTTCTGGTTAAGCCCTGCTACCAGATGGACCAAAACTAGATTTAAAGGTCTTAGTTCCCTTCCATCATCACATGTAGTGTTGACTTAGGTCTTCAGTGTCTTATAGGTTGGATCTGTCATTCCCTCAGTGACAGTTTTGTGATAACTTGAACTATTTCAGTCTTCATATATTTTATTGTTTCATACAAGCACTGATTAATCACAGCTTTCACAATGCATTAGATATTCATTGTTTCAATTTCCCTTACTTGTGTATTTTGCTTAGTTAACAAGCATTCTTCTCCTGCTGAATATTATCTTTTTGTTTTCCTCCCCCTGGGAACATATTGAACCATGTAAGAACAGAGGAAACAGTTGTTTTTTGTGGAAGTGAGATGATATAATTGGATAATTTCTTTTAAAAGTCATATTTTGAGATACCTATCAGAAATAAAAATATATCTGCTTATAGAGACATATAAGAGTACAGCTTTTTGGAGAGTGGTCATTAATCAAGCTGACATTAGATAAAACCAGTTTGGGATAAAAATACTAAAAAAATCCAAGGCTATTCTATCAGGGGCCTCCTTCCTATGCCACTGCCTCCATCGTGGTTGCATTGACTGCAACAGAAAAGTGATGAAACAACTCAGTTCTGTGGGGGTTTGGAAGAATCTGAGATAAGTAAAATTTCCTGTGTTTATTCAATTATGGAGCTTGATCTATTTGTGTCTATTTATATATAATATATACACACACCTGCTTCACGTATCTACACCATTTGCCTTCTATAACAAGGGCTTGCTTCCATCAATGGATGATAATTGTCCCCCTGGGAAGTGACTGTAGCTTTTTAGGAGATGTATGATTGATGTGCAGCCAAGAGGACACTGCTGTCAGCTTAGGCTACTTCTATACTCCTAAAATTTTTAACAGCAGCTGATCAGTCATGCCCAACTTTTAGTTCTACACTTTCTTCCTGTCTATGGTTTTGTTTGCCTTCCACAGCACATCAACTTATCTTGAAGAGCAAGTTGTAGTCTTTACACACTGTTCATTTCCCCTTGTCCACAAGGGTGATGGTAGATTAAGATTAATTAATGATGTAATCTTAATTAAGATTACATCAGCTACAGATTGAGCAATTAAATTCAAGGCTTATTTTTAAAATAGTAAATTTTTTACTTTATCTCTCGGTTTTCAAAACAAAATGTGTAATCAGTTCTCATTTAGTAACTTTGTAGAGGGAAAATAAAGGTGATAAAAAAGGCAACTAAAAATTTAGAGAACTTGTTTTTCTGTTTTCCTTTGAAAATAAATATTCTTGATGAAGAAACCAACTAATGTTACCCATGGAAAAATAAAAGTAATAATAAAAAGAAGATAGCATGTTTGTAGGGCAATGAAGGAGGGGGGAAAAAAACACCCATGTGGTTTCTTCAGGTGGAGGAAATCCTACACCTACTAAACCTTATTGCTCCACCCCCCAAAACAATCTTGTGTAGGAATAGAGAGACCTGTTTTAAGTGGGTTTTTTTACATCACTACTTTTATGTGAGCACTTTTTCTGGGTTTACCTTCTGACAGATGATGGAGTCCATGAACTCTACACACAGTGGAGGGCAGAGCCATGAACAGGGCCCAGCTCTTTGCAGGTGGAAGGCAGCAAAGAAAGGCTGTATTTTTTTTTCCATCCTGCAAATTCTGCTTCGAGCAAAGCTCTTCACGTGCTGGGTGTTGATCTGAGCAAAATCAAAATCGAGTTACTTTTAAATGCTCATGGCTGAATATATGCTGCCTCTGCCCATAAATTCCTATTTATGCAAGCTGCCTCTTGCTGAGGTACAAAATTGTCATGTGGGTGAGCTCATGCAGCCTTGTTTTTCAGATGGAACTGACACTATTTTATGGGGAACGCACTCTTGCTTTCTAGTGCCTCCTGCCTCTGCTGTCTCCTGTCTCTTAAGCCATTTAATGCTTTTGAAGAGTTCCTCTGTAAGGCCGCCAAAGGCAGTGTTTGCATGGGTTGTCTGCATTATAATTGCCAGGCACAGAAAGCTAAACTTGTTTGGGCTACTGTTCCCTGGCACTTTAGGTTTTAATGTCATCTCTTAACTGCCTTGTTCCACGGGTGAATAGTAATGAGACAAATGAGCCTCTAAATATTGGAGGGCTTTTGTAGCCCCTCACTTCTGTTGGTGGTGATGGGCTGGATTCCATTTAGTGAGTGTCTCGTTGGAGTGGAGAACGTACAAGTTCTGTGGTAACACAACAAGACTGAGGAATTTTATGGCTCGGGGGCAGAACAAGCAGTAAGTGCTCTTGAAAATCTTATAGGTTTTAGTCACAGTTCTAAAGATCTTATTTCAGAAGACTGGGTAAAATGTGCAGGTCAGGTCGGGTCTGATTTTTTTTTTTTTTTTTTTTTTGGCAAACCTCTGAAAATACATGACCTGGTAGTCATGAAAATTCTGTTTATTTGTTGTAACAAATAAATGGGCACTCTGGAAATGGTTTGGTTTGTAACCCTTCTGTATAGGTAACTACTTCCCCATCTCCAACTTTTAAAATTAATTTTGCTGCTCTTGTTTTTATTAAATAACCTGCCATCTTTCCATACATGGTATTTTATATAATAAATACATATTTTAGTATCAGAATTGGGAAGAAATGTTTCTCAAGTATTTTACTGACCATGGAATTTTGTATTTTGCACCATTCAAGATCTCTGCTGAATCTTACTCCCTGTAACTGAAAGCTTGGTAAATTCAGGCTGGGAAGTAACAAGACATATTACTTTCATGTTGAGGTTTTGGGGTTTTTTTTTGTACAGACAGCATGAGCTAACTGGACTTCTGGCAGCTGTAGTGAAGTTATTTTACTTTTTTTGACTCATACCTTCTCTTATTGCATTAGTAAATGCATGTAACTGTAAATTTAGTTCCAGATTTTGGTTCGTGTGTGGGCAGTTAGTGGTAATGTATATGTGGAGACAGGTGCTAGTTAAGTCAAGATATGTGTGATTCAGAGAAGTAAATTTTTTTCCATTAAATGCATTTATTTAAATCTCTAGTTGGCTCTTCTGGGTTGATGTAGCTATTTAGGTGAAAGCACTGGTATAGCATTTCCATTCCTTACTGTAAATAAAGTATTCCTCTGCATTGCAAATTGTTCTTTAATTTAAATCAGGCTTGACCAGCTGTTGAAAGCAAGGGGGAAAAGCAGCCTACCCCAATTTGGTGGCTGTAACAGGGATAGGTCAGTGAACTTGATGGACTTTTCCAAGGTTAAATGTGGATTTTATTTTCATATGAGTTCTGTGCAGTCAGTACATACTGTGACAGTCATTATAAACTAATAAACCAGGTTTGCTACATAGGTTTATTCACTTATACAGGCTTCCTGATCTATTATACTAATATTTTTTTAAAGACCTAGAGCAGCTGTACAAAGTTAACTTGATTCATTTAATGACTGAGTGATTTCTGCCCCCACAGTCTAGTCTTGGCTAAAAATATTTATCAAAAATGTTCCTTCTATTGTCAACATTCAGTTGTGGAAAGCTTGATGGAACCCAGAATGATTCAATTTAATAGATGTCTGTCAAAAATAGACTTCAGGAAAAATGCATGCATCAGTAACATTTAATTTTACTAGGAGCAGAAGATCTATTTTCCATGCAGCATATCTAAATGAAGAATCCTCTGCCATAAGAAAGAAAGCACAAATGAGTGTGTCATTCCATATGCATTCCTTTGCTAAGTGCTATGTAATTCTAAACTTAAAGCTTGGTCCTTTTTAATTCTATTGTGAAATTTTTGTCAAATTGAAGGAGAAAGAAATTCCACAAATATATTTATATTAGATGTCCTTGTGAGGATGTGAAAGGCAAGAGTTTTTTTTCTGACAGCTGTTTTCCAATTGCTGTTATCAAATTCATTGCAGGGAAATTAAACTCTAGAAGCTGTTTTTGAGAGTAGATTGTTGTTCTAGCTCCTTTGTGAGATTTGTTTGTTGTAAGAGCTGAAAGCCTGTTTTGAATAAAGGTTAGCAGGGAGTGGAGGGATGGCACCTTCTTTATACTCAATAATATTTTGTGTGTGACCAGAGTTTAGCTGTTATTTTGAACGATTTGTTTTGCTGTTCTGAGAGAAAACTGTAGATCTCCATCATTGTCAGGTGCTGATTGCTCTCAGTCAGAGATGTAATTATTGGGATACTGAGATGGTTCCTCTTCTGTCTTGATTTCTTTCATTCATTGTTTAAATAGTTAAATATCTGTTGTGCCAGAGAGCAGCAGAGAAGCACCGATTTTACAGCTCAGTGGTTAAAGTATTCATGGGGACTATGGAAAAACTGCTGAAATTAATAGTTATTCTTATAAAGTCGAATCAGTCGGGTGGAAGAGTTTGAGAGAGAAGCTGTACCCAAACCAGCCAATGGCTCATGAAGTGACACCTGCTGGGATCTGAGTGTGTCTCTCCAGTTTAGGTTGTTGAAGAGCACACCTGGTGCAGGGAGCTCGGGGTGCAGCTGCAGGGGGAGCTGCTGGTTGAGCTCTGGATGGGGTAAATGGCTGGAAGCCCCAGGAATGGAGCTGTGAACCCTTTAATCAATGGTTTAGTGGTTATTGCAGGGTTACTAGGAATTAAAATGAAAATTGAATAGGAAAATTAAGAAATCTCAAAGCACATCAAGTTTTCTTTTCCAGATAACTTTATTTTCCCTCAGATTTTAGCTGAAAGGAGAATTTCAGGCCCCTCTGGTTTTAGCAGCCATAACCTTGAAATGTAGGGAGGCTTTGTAATGGTTTAAAGGGTGACTGAAACAAAACTTAAGCATTAAGAAAGGAGTCAGCATTTGCAAAAGATTATTTTCTTGCTAATTATAACTAAAGATGGCACAGGAAAATGTAGCACTTCTGCAGTATGGTAAATTGTATAATTAACTGCATTAGAGCTTTGCTTTGATAGAGACTCAAGGGAACATTTGTCTCCTTGGATGGCTTACAGTAAATGATGCCAATATTACCTTGTCCTAATAAGATGATTAAATATTTAAATGATTAAATCAGAACTTTTGTTTTTGTTGGCTCTAAACTTGGATCTCTGATATTCCACTTCCAAGTTGTGTTCTACCCTCATTTTCCTTGCACCTAAAATGCAAGCCATGAAATGGGGAACACAGAAGAATGGGACTTTCTCAGTCCTGAAAGTATTTGGGGAAGTGGTTAATTTTATGCACAAATGTAGAACTATCCTTTTTCAATGAGACTTGCAATAAGTAAAGTTGAACATAGATGGGTTTTGGTTTTTTACGAGATTTGGAGCTTCAGCTGCGTGGGTCTGTTCTCCTCTCACTTCTCTTCAGGGATATGAATTCTGTGGTGATGGAGCATTCTAGAGGAGACCCAAATACGGAGTTTTGGCAGCTATTGCTCCTGTAATGTAAATAATGACAGTTCTCTGCTAATGAGATGATAATTTAAGGCAACTATGGAAATGTGCTAATTCTCACATTTATTGTTAATGGTTTGGAAGACAATAAATATTAAGTGTCTCTTTTCCTGGTAAAGGTGAGAAATGTGAGATCAGCTCCCAAAGCTGGCTTTTATTTCTTTTCACTTTCTGCCTATGGACTTTTAGCTTTCTGTTCTGTAGCTCATGTGCAGAATAAATGCCACAGTAAATGGATTTTTAACGTATTTATGTATGCAGGGGTTTTGGTTTGGGGGTTTGTTTTGCTCATTTGTTTCAGGATTTGTTTTGGTCCATGGATGAATGGGTAGTTTTGACTAGTCAAATGTGAGTGCAAAGAGCAGCAATGTACTCTTCATCCTTGCCGTAAAGAACTGGGAGAACATAATTATTTTGTTTTCTGCTTGTATGTGCCTGAAATCAGTGGTTCAGATGAACCCACTGTGTCTGTCATCTGGAAGAATATCTGTTTATATCCTGTGACTCTGTACTTGGAGCACATTATTGTTCCACATCAATGTAGTTAGCAATGTTTATCTCGGAACAGGGGTGATGCTACCAATATACAGCTTCCCCTTATGGAATTTTCACTCTTGGAAGATTACATTCTTTGATTTTTGTTACTTTAATAGTGCCTTGGTTCTTTGCACAATGGGTTTACTGAAGCAAGAGGCGCAGCTACTTAAATGTAAGACTACAAGGCTTTAAAGTTTGTTCTCAGATTAATTTTTGTTTCATTTATAGCAGGATGATTGTCATTTTTGCACACAAACCTGTTGTGTTCTCTGTTCACTTTGGCTGCTCTTATCCACATATCACCATAAGTATTAGTGATTTTACTTCCATGATTAGATGAGAGAAGTAGCAATTAATACCCAGACAGTACACATGAATGGGCTATAGGAAATCCTTTCAGGGGTTTTATGGGTTTGCTTCTCATCAATGTCAGTATTCAACCAGAATCTTTTCTAGTTGCTGTCCTTCATTAAACACGACCCTAGGTGTCCCCCTTTCTTCACTTCAGTAATGATTTCTGGCAGAAAGTTGAAAAGACAGCCTGTGCTATAGGTGACTGTTGTAACATTTGGCCATCAGGGGAGAATCTCAAGTGCCTTAAATGAAGAGCAATAAGTGCTGGTTTGACACCTGTTGATTTCAGATGAATCTGTGCTGATGTGTGACTTGTTTTGCCTCATTATTTTAATGTGCTAAACATTTTCTCATGTGACTGTGAGCAATGCTTGTAGGTATTTTCCTACATCTCCTACAAAACTGGAGTTAGAGTAGTGTCAATTCTGCTTCTTCCCATTAGATTCTGTGTTAATAATTCTGTTTGTCTTGATGTCTCTCAAATGCAGGCAGAGTTTTGCTGCCTTTAGGGCTCATAAGCTTTGACCCACATGATCAGGGCTGCTATTCCATCATGTCTGTTACCAAAGCATTTAAGTTGATTTAGAAGTGTGTTTAATACTTTCACAGGCAATTCTTTTTAGACTACCAAAGCAGAGAAATCTTTGAGGCATCAGGAGAAAGAATGTAGATCTTTGTAGCCTGCTATATACAAAGAAAGAACAAACATAATTCCATAATTCCTCCATTAAAAAATATAATAAAAAGAAGTCCACAAAAAAAAAGACAAAATCAAAGAAGACCATAAAGCAAACCAACAAAAAAAAAAAACTCAAAAAACCTCCAAAAAAGTATAGTTATTTTTAAAAACAAATCTTTGACACTTAAAACTTAGTTTTAACTGGATCATGCCTTGAATTTCCTGCCCACCTTGTCAGTTTTTCACTAGAAGCTATTTGGTTCCTCTTCTTTCTTTTGCTTCCAGGAGTTGACTTCTATTTGGACTAGTAAATACATGAACCATCTGGCTCACATTAGGTTGTGAAATATGTAAAATGAGTGCCTGTTCTGTGAGACTGAATGGTTGACTGATATACTTCTTCATAAAAGGTTGGCACCATTCCTGGAACTGCTCAATGATCTGGTTGTATTCCTTTGCAGAGTAAAGCACTGTGAGACAGTATAAAACATGTCCCCTTGGAAATGCACTTGATCTTGACTGTCCAATCTATAACCAGGCAAAACATCTCTGAAAGCTGTACTATGTTCTCTCACCTTCCAACAAGCTGGACAACTGTTCTACAAATATCCTTTCTCTACCAGTGCCTCATATTCCTACTGTATTTTTTATTTGTCATTCCTCCAACATCACTATCTTCTTTTATACAATTATTCAAAATCAAAGTAAAAACAAAACCCACTTCAGAACACTGGTTATACTTCAGACCACACTCCCTTAATAAAGGCTTAATAAAAAGCCTTTTAGCTTTTTATGCAAAGAAAAAAGAGATTTCTAGAATTGAATGTAAGCTCTAAATACAAGTTCTTCTCTTTTCATTCTTTCTTCTGGAAGGAAGGTTCAGAACCCTTCCATAGAAACAAGGATGAGTTTTCTGCACTGGGGCAAGAGTGCATGGTTCAGTGTCTAATATCTACTTCAAGACATTGTGCATATGAATGTTTGAATGGACTTATGTACATATTTCTTTGGTTCAGAATTAGGCTGAATTTGTTTTATGTTAGTGTCATTGACTTCTTAATCACAGAAATATTGCTTTGCTTCAATAATGATATTTTTAAAAATAAAATTTATCTTGTGATAGAGGGATTTGTCCCTTGTAGGAACATCTCCTAACTGCCCTTAACTGAACAGTGAAATTTCACAAGTAAATGTGCATCTGTTACTGGACGACAAGTAACTGTAACAAACAGCTAATGTAAGGTAGGAAAATTACCCTGAATTTCAGTGTTTGTTCAGGTAAATGCAACAGTAAAAAGCTTAAATGCTGTTAGAATTGGGTGTAATCATACCCATACACACAAAAAAAGAGCTGAGACAAAAGTTGGTCTACAAGTAATTTCCAGATTAAGCTGTTTGCCTCAGTTTTTCTTTTGGTTTTCAACAGAGAAGGTTTCAGAAACTCAGTAAGAAATAATAAGGAGATTATAGTTAAACTTCAGAGGACTCATACTGGCTGTTCACATGCTTCATCCTTTAATGACTGTATCTTCAAAGCAGCAGTGGCATCTTCATCTTAGAAAAGGTTTTATGAAGTCACTTTTTAAGGAGTGCTTGCTGGTTTTGATGTGCTGGTCAAGCAGTGATTCTAAATGCAGTCACTTAAGATTACAAGCCTCATATCAAACCATGTTGACAGTCTTTCCATTGTCCTCAATGAGTTTTGGATTAAACCATTTATCAGGAATTCTTCATTCATCCTTAAATCATATTCCTGATTCCGGCCTTCTAGACTTTGCACTGTTGTATTTCTGCTTCATCTTTCACTCCCTGTCTGTCTTTTCCTCACATGTTTTTCTGTCGATCCTTTCTTTTGCCAGCCTCCTGTCACTGCAGGCACTTCCAAAGACAAGTTTAAAGGAGCAGAAGACTCCTCTCTCCATTTTTGCCACCATTCCTCTATCTTATTTCTGAGAGCTCTGTCAGGTAGTGAACTTTGGAAGCCTTGCCAACAAGCTTTGAGTCTGATCTTTCAGGAGTGGAAAAGCTGGCACGCTGCTGGATACCCTTGTTTTGAACTGATGACTTGGGCTTTGATCACGCAACAAGAACTGCACAAATATGGTGTCTACAATGTATCATTAGACTAGAACTTCACATATCCAAATCTCTTGGTTTTGCTGTGCTTTCTGAGGCCTCTGTTCTCTGCTTTCAACAGGCAGTGAAAAAATAACTGCTGTTTCTGTGGTGTAGAATGTTTTACAAGAAATCAATGTCATTAAGTGATTGCTGTCTTGGCACAGTGATGCTTTTCTGGCACTCTTCTAGGCACTGAATGGGTGTGGTCATTAACACAGGTGTATATGTGCTCACAGTCTCTCAGGTACTGTAATGCAGGCAGATAATGCTGAACCATTAGAAAATGTGAGAGCTTATTGGTTTATAGCAGTCAAATTTCCTCCTAACTTATTGTAACCCTAAAACTAACTCGTTGGGGCACTTTCTACCTCAAGATTTTTGAGTCAGGTTTCTGAGCAAGGAAAGTGATCTCAAACTCAAGTATTGTGAGAAAATAAAATTATTTTACAACACCTTTAAGTCTTGGTCATTAATGAAATGAATTATCTTTTTGTTTCTCTCTTCCTTACAAACCTACTCAGCTTGAAAGTTTAGTTTGGGTTTCTTGAGGGTTTTTAGGCAGTTTGAGGATTTTTTACTCACTTCAGCTTTTTTAGTCTGTATCTGAGAAGGGGTTTTATTAGATAATACACAAAACTATAAAAATGTACCTATTCATAAGTTGATTTACTCATGGAACTAGAAAATATATTTAAGAATGAGTCTCCTAAAATATTCATCCCTAGAGCATTAATGCAGGTAAACATCATAAATAATTATCTTAAATTGGTTACCAAGGCAGTGTAGTAGTATTAAGTTGCTATGGAAATGTTTGGTCCCTGCTCAGAGATGCCAGCACAGCTAATGCAATTTCTTCTAGTTGCATCACTTCAGTCAGAAAAAAATCAACATGGGGGAAAATAACAACAGTGATATATGTGGGATTAAAAAAAACAAGATTTTTTTGCAAAACGTACGTAGAAGCCAAGAAACTGATAGGTTTTGAGTTATCTCAAATGTCTATACTTCATGTCCAGAGCATTTCACAGAATGGAAGAATAGTCTTCATCTTGGCAACTAGAAAGACAAGTCATATTAAGGGGTGTGTAGTTGTTTCTTTTTTTATGTCCAAGTTGCCATGTATCAAGTAACTTTGTCACTCTTTAATAAATCTCCAAGTAAAGTTTCTTTCATGTATTTTTACCATGAGTTATTTGCCTCTCTCTGTAGTGGAGGTTGGTCATCTCTTTAGGATTATTGTCTGAAGAATGGAGAATTGAATAGTAAATAGACACCAAATACTGATGTGATATGACAGCCTAAAACATGTGTGCAGCTCTGGCTTCATAATGGACTTCCTATATCACATGTTTTGAAAATAAATGAGATATGGATTAGAATCAGTAAGACATCCTTGGTTTTCACAGGTAGCATGAAGTCTGTAATCTGGTTTATGGGATATTGTCCTACTGAAATGTTTAGCTCAGAGTAGAACAGCCCATTCCTATTGCCTGTTCAGCTACCCTGTCTGAATAAATTGCTGAGAGTTTCCACAATGGCTTTGTGTACTAAGACTTGCAGCAGATGTTATTTGTTGCAACAGAGTATTTTATTTTCCTCTCATATAAACAACAAGAAATAAAGGCTTTGAAGCAGATGCTGGATGTAGAAATGGGGACTCTTATATAGCTTATTCCCATTTCATTTGAAACAATTGTCTTCAACTTCAAAGGTTGCAAGTAGTTTCTTAATTGAAATTTGACATTAATTCAAGATTTCTGTAGCTTTACAACAGACTAGTACTAGAAAACTTAAAATTCTTATACCAGGTAAGCTTCCAAATATAGAAGAAATGATAAATTTGCTTTTCTCTTCTACCAAAAACAAAATTAGCATGTGTTTTGTTGGTTTCCTTGGTCACAGGTAGTGTGTTAGTAGTGGTGGTCAGACAGACCAGTTTTCAATGACCAAATGTTCTTGAAGAGAGGATCATGATATCAGGAACATAATGAAATGATTGAGTGATGCATCTATTAGAGGAGAATATTTTGAATAATTTTACAGGGTTTTTTAACTCTTGGTTTTCTCAGAATTCTGGAAATTTGTCTTTAGGGTTCATATAAGGGACTTCAGAGAGTCCAAGGCAATTTCTCTTGGAGTATGTCATGAGTCTGAAGTGTTCCCTGATGCTTCATGATTTTTAGGTTCAGATTAGACACTACTGTTATTATTAATACTGAATTCAAAACTTTTATTCATCTGTGTGTTTCTCACAGCATAATAGGCCTGAATTCCTAGCTGTATTATGCCATTTTTGATTTCTTAGTTTACTTTCTCCAAGTATCCACATCATTTTCCAGAGAGCCCAATTATCTTCAGCTGTCTCCTAAGCTCTTTGACTATCTACTGCAGTTTTCTTAAAGAAGCAAAACAAATACAAAATGTTTGCTTGAAATTTGCATAAAGATGGTGTTTCAGAGCACAAGATTTACATAATAATGAAAATAGGCTGGGGGAAACAAGTGAGTCACAGGGACAGAGATATGTGCTGTGGGATAACAGGATAGAACTGCTGGGGACTGGGAGCAGTGTTGATGGAAGTGGCCAACACAGCAGTGGTGTATGTCTTGTTGAACAAATATACCAATAAACTGCTACTGGAATAGAATCACAGAATGGTTTGAGTTGGAAGTGACCTTAAATATCATCTAGCACTGCAGTACAGATAATCTGTGGCTTATTTTGAGGGTTATACAGACAGTTTATGTAAAACATAGTGAAAATATGAATCATAGTATGTACCCAAACTGTTGGGGTCTACCAAACTCAAATCCAGTTGTGAGGATCTTAGCCAACTTTGCAAGCAGAGCTTCCAGAAATATATAAAGATGTTCCTGAAACAACGTTTTAATTTGTTTTTAAAAAATGGATTTTTTTTTTAATCTAGATAGGCTGTAAACTAAGCTTAAAAGACTAGTTTCTTGGAAAACTTCCTACTATTTAATCATGGAGTTTCTAAGAACTATGGCTGTGATTTAGCAAAAAAAACCAAAAAAACAAAAAAAAACCAAAAAAAAAAACCTCAAAAAAACCCAACCCAAACAAAAACAAACAAACAAAAAAACCAAAACCAAAAAAAACCAAATAAACAAACAAAAAACCAAAATACAAAACCACTAACCCCCCCCACCAACCAAACAAAAAACCAAAAGCAAATCTATACCCCCTCCTTAGTGCAAAGATATGTTTCAGTGCTGTTTATTGCCTCTAAGTTGAGCTTGTGGTTGAGAGGAAAGAAGATGATAATAGGAAAGTATCTTTCTGTTCCTTAAACATCCAGAAGATTTGAAAGGAACTACTGTTTCAGTGAATTGATGGTGCTTGGCCAGGGATATCAACTGCAGCTAAAAGTGTTCATTCTGTTCTCAGTCAGAAAAGGAGACTGGGTGCCAGCATTCCAAAGCCATTTTTCTTCCTTGTTGTAAAGTAGTAGGTATGTGGCAATCTGTCAAGTGCAATCCTCTGGAAATCAAGTGGTTCTGCTGACAGATGTTATCAGAAAAGTCGTTACTTAATAAAAGAAATGCACGAAGTTGTAAGATTGAAAAATTATCACAGAACCCAATTGATGTGGGCAGATGATGTGAAACAGCCTGTGGAGTATCTGAGGCTGCAATAACAGTGGGAGAGTGTTTTTATTTCCCCTCTTCAGTAGTAAATAGTCATTAAAGTCAAGCAATGCGAGTGGTTTTTGTTGACTGCTCTCTGAATCAAATGTAAAGGGGAAAGCACTTGAAGGTTGCGAGACTAAACCTGACAGAAGCAAACATTTTGTTTTTGGGAAAGTTTCTTAAAGTAGTACAGAAAGGGATGAAGATCCAGCAGATCCGTGAAAAGCTTGATAGATGTGTTGACATGACAAAGAGAACTCCAGCAGGAGAATGCCAGGCTGGAACTTGGAAAGGACCAAGGAAATTTCTATGACAAGTACATTTGCATAGCACATTGTCTACAGTCTAACTTGTATTTTCTCAGCTGTCATAATACCACATACAAATTTTACAATTTAATTAAAAAAAAAAAAAAAAACAACAAAACAACCAAACACAAAAAAACCACAAAAAAACCAAAAAAAAACAAAACAAAAAAAAAAAACACAAAAAAACCAAAAAAACAAAACACAAAAAACCTCAACAAACTTGCCCATATGAACTCCAAAGAGCATCTTGTGTCCAGTAGGAAAATGGAATCATTAGGACTACTTCACTGGAAAAAAATGGAATATTCCTCGCTATGATCCAAGCGGGAGCAATGTATGTAGCAATGGGAGGGGACAAATAAATGGAAAAAAGTTACATGTTGCACTATCCAGTTGTACTTTAAGCCTTCTATAATCCAACTGCATTGTGCAACTACCTTGCACTACCTGATACCTGCTGCACTTCTAACTTGACTTTGAAATGGACGTCGAGAAAGGACATTTTAAGGTTATTATGTGGGAGAGCTTCAAAGATTGAGAGAAGTATGAAAGCAAGAAGAGAAAATGAGAACTTGACCCTAATGAATCTGTTAGTCTATTACAGGGAAGCTGAGGAACATTTTGGTCTAGAAAAGAAGTTTTAAGTAGCAGCTGTGTTGCACTTAAAATTAAACGCAGAAGATAAGCTGTTTCAAGTGCTACATTGACTTATTTTATTAATACTAATTATTTTTATTGCTGATAGCTGATGAAATGAGGTCAAACTAGTAAAAAACATGGATTTTTGGAAAAGCTTTTGTAAGTAGAAGTCTAAAATATGATTTTCAAGGAAAGACAGATTCCTTCATGCATTTTTCCCTGCTCTGTTCATTTCTGATGCATAACGAAAACAAAAAAAACCTTTTTTTTTTTTTCACGTAGAATTTTTGACTTCTAGTGTAAGGCCAGCAAGTCTTGCATCCTCTGTAAGATAAGATAATTAACTCTCTAATACCTTGAATTAATCTAACACTTTGCAAAGTAAGCACTTACAAGAGCAGATGGGGGTGATTAAATGGTGGCTTATTTTTTGGTCCCCTAACACTGAATACTGTTGTTTGATTTCAATTTAGTAATGTTGGAGCTGTTGTTTGTGTGTGTTCAAATTTTAATTACAGTCATTTCCCAGGTCTGATATTTTCTTTCATTTTTAATACATCTGATTAGTCCTTCATGGCCTCCTACCTCACTTTCACCATCCGGGCGAGATTTAAAATCTTCAGGGATTACAATATTCCTTTCTTGATTGTTGAGGGACTGAGTTCTTTAGCACTGTGTGTTCATTAGAGTATATTACTTTAATTTTTTTCTTCTTTATGATAAGAAAAGGTATGTTTGTCCAAACCCTGTGCAGGATCAACACTACCTCCTTCAGAGCTCTGCTTTAGAAAATGCAGGACTTTCGGTATCTGGTTTGCTGACTCATGGGCTAATACTTGACTCGTGTCTGATTTCCAAATGTTACTATTCTGGGTGTTGCTTTGCAAGGTATATTGATTTTTAAAAAATTTGTGACCTTTGAAAATCAAGCTGTGATGTTATAATCTTAAAGAGGATGTTTTTGGAGTTCCATTTTCATAGGTTGATAGATTAAGTGATTAACCATTAATTAAATTCTTGTGGCATTAATAAGTGGCGATATAACTGTCCTGGCTTGGGGAAGACATGGTCCTGCTCTGCAGCTTCTTGTAAAACCTTTAGCGAAGGACAAGTAAAACATCTGTCCAGTGGCTGATCTTGACAACTTCCATCTTCAACTGAATGAGTGAGTTGGAGCAATTTGGGTCCCCACAAATCATCTGTCACTAATCATTTCAGAAAATCTTGAAGATTTTTGCTTCTCTGGTGTTGGTGTTTGTATCCTTACACATATCTTTTTCCTTTCATCCCTGATTTCAGAAGAGGTCAGTGCTTTGTGGCTGTGTTTAGAGCCAAGTATTCTACTTTACCTGCCTGAGATGTTTGTCTCAAGCAGTGGACATTATGGTTCACACTGCAAGGAGAAACTGAGGATTCAGAAAACTTGGTTGACTCTGTTCTTTATATTCTGCATATTTCCCAGCATCTGGCTGCGTGGGTTTTGAGGATTGTTGGTCCTGGTGCTTTAGATTTCTGGAGATGATACAATTTATGTCTAGGGTTTTCAGAAGAGAGTTCTTGCAATGTTTTTTTTCTCTCTAATCCAACCAAAATCTGTAAGAACCAGAGAGGAGATTCTTCAGATAAATTTTGTACAATGATACACTTATCTGATAAACAGAGTCTGGTTAAACATCAGATGGGGATATTTTTAATTAAAAACAATTAGAACTAAGAAAACTCATGGTATCAAATTTGAAAGCTTTAATTAAGACCCATTTTTTAGTTGTTGCAGTAACTAGCTGAGAAACTAAGAGCAGTAGCAAGCTGCTGAAATGACCAACATTTTGTAAATGAGCTTCATTTGAGCAACACTACTTGGAATATATTTAGTACTAAAATTTCAGAACAATGGTAATGAAATGAGGGTTGCTATGTTTGTATCCATGCAGTTTGCATTTAATAAAATATTAAAATACTACTGTTATGCTAACATAATTCTGTTTGTTTATACCTTTACATGATTATTTCTGTAATGACTAATCATTAGTTCAATACAATTTTCAAATGTGAGCAAGTATTATCTCCAGGCTACTTGACAATGCATATTTTAACTTAAGTATGATCAAAGTGTATTTCATTATCAGTTATTACCATTCTTAGAGAGAAAATATTTAGAACAGTTTTTGAATAAGATTGTTGAAAAGAGAGCAAACTTAATGGTTTTTCATCAGTAATGCTTCTCAACTTCATCTTCTTCTCTGTGGCCCTGAGTACCATTAAATAAATGGTAGCCATCTGTTGACAAAATATTTAATGGAAAGCACTGTTTGGGAATGGTTTACTTTAGAAAGTTAAAAAAAACCAAATTCCTGCACTTCTCCTTGTGGAAGCTGCCAGTTATCATCGAATCAGTGAGATGTATCATGACCTGAAAAAAGTCCTCTAGCACCTATCTTATGAATTGAGTTGGGGGAAAAAAGAAATGCGCTCTCTATGCAACCTTTCACTGCAGACCATGCCAGCAGCTGGAAATATGCCAAGCTTGTGGAGAAATTCCAAACTCAAAGAATCAAATTTAGCAATAAAACACCACATGGCCCAATCTACAACTATAAAGCACAGGAGTCTACAGTGTAGGGAGAGATGGTAAGTGCAAGGAACAGTTTGACCAAATGATGGCATTTTAGTTTCTTGTTTTAATGTTCCATTCTACAGCAACCTACATCACACAATTGCCTATTCCCTCCTTCCTGGCCCTTCTCCAATTTTAACAGCTTATTGTGCAAAGTCAAAGGTTGGTCAGAATTTCCACTCAAGGTGAATTTCCATTAGCATTTTTAACAACTTCTGTTTTTCTTTACTCGTCGTGGGTGGAGGGTCTTCTCAAATCAGATCTCTTGCAGTGTGTGAAAAAGCTGAGAAAGCATAAAAGCATCTTTTGAGGCAGAAGATCTTGACCTGATGCATGCAATTATTATGTGGTTGTACTGGATGGCCCAAATAGAATAATTCCTGTCAGAGCCTAAGACTTGAAGTGGGAAAGGTGCACTGTAGGCAAGATCATAACACACAGACCTAAGGTAGCTATTGTAATGTAATCAGATAAAGTTAGTGAGATTTCTGTCCCATTTACTATAACTGTGGGGTTGTTGACATCCTGTTTAAAGGTGAGACTTTTAGAACCCCAATGCTTAGCGATTTAATTAATTGGCACCTGGAAGTGGAATCAGAATTCCAGCATACTTTAGGTAGAGAAAATTAAAGAGTTAAACTGTGCTCAAAACATCTGTACTGTCGCCTTTCTACTCTCAAAATGCTTAATGACAACAACCTGAGCCTATTTGATAATCTACCAATTTATTTAGGTGCTAAAATAAGAGCTAAACTCCTTTGAAAATCTGGCCCTAATACCAGCGCTGTGAGAGCTACTTACATATTTAAAAAGGCTTAAAATTCTAAGAATAGAGAGTTGCAGATTCTTTTGAAGGAAAGTCGTAGAAACCACGATATCTGCCTTGAGTGATGTGCTTATCTGAGTTATAAAGGGAGGAAAACTGGTCAGGCATTCCAGTGCTTGTAACAGCATCCATGGAGTTTGGAATTTCTTCCTCAACCTCTCTTCAGGTGAATGTTTAGAGATTTCCTACTTGTAGAATCAGCCCTGTGCTACCAGAACAGACAATGTGCTTGTGCTCATTACTTGGCAGAACACTCAGCACTGGAAGGTGAGATTTATTTGCCAGTTGGCCTTGACACAATTGTTCACGTTGTTCAAAGCTGCTGAGCATTGGTCATCATATTCATCACACCTCCATACCTTTTAAGGTAATCGTGTTTTAACTTATCCTGACAAAAAAAAATGGAAAGGAATTATATGAAATCTATTAGCGAAACCTATTTTAAGTGAGAAGTGATCAAAGATCTTTAGCCGTCAAATATCTACACATACACTGTTTTCTTTAAAACAGTTTTGACTCTTTCAGTCAGCTACTTTTTTAAAATAAATATTTCTGTTGCTTACCCCAGTTTATTTCAGCGTAGTTGTTTCTGACTTCCACTCTGAGAGGCAAATATAGCCTAGTAATTGCTGTAGTAGTCTCATTCTACACCTGAGAGATCAGTGACTACCTTCTGAATCAGCATGTATTTAGTATGCCTTGCACTGCCTCTGTAGGAAACCTGCAATTTATTTAATATTTTATTCATATTTATTAAGCACATGCTATAGTAAAGCAAAAGAAATAGTGGTTCATAACCTCAGACAGATATGCTCTGCTTTACAAGGCCAACACTTCAAATACGATTATGCTGTGATACCTGCTTGAACTTGAAGGGCATTGAATGGGAAAGAGCACACACTAGTTTTGAAATGTTTAATCAATACTTAATCAAAAAAAGGCAGAGTTGACTGGAGAAGAGTAGTTCTGTTTTGTGGAAGACTTTATTTCCAAACGTATTTTCCTTGAGATACCCAAGTATTTTGCAACTCTCTGGGAAAGAAAACGATGTCCTGATCTGAAGCTCTTCACCTGGCAGCCTGCCTAGGAGCTGTCGGTGTCAAGAGCTGCTGCTTAGTCTTCCAGGTCAGCCACAGGCTTTCAGCCCACCAGGTGAGCTGCCAGGAGCTAAACAAGCAAGATAGCAAGAGGAAAGGAAAAAGCTTTCCTGTAGAAACATGGTTTGGCATGTGAATCCGGAAACGTTGCTTCAAATCTGTTGAACGCCACTGAAATGAAATTATTTCATGTGACATTTCTATTAAAATAAGACAGCAAATCCAGTGAACTCATGTTTTCTATTTTTCTAGCCATCTTTTATTTCAGTTTTACTTTGGACTGGCTGTAGAAGTGATATAGTAGTTACAGCATTAATGGAATTCAGACCTGGACTGAGTAGCTTTTGATCTGTGGATTAGCTCTGCTTTAGAAGTGGTCCAGGGAGAAGGCTTGCTATGTACGCATTGTACATTTATAGCACATACATATAGAGGAGTAGTACTAAAAGGAAGTCATTACCTGTGTTTAAATCCTAATTTTTTACAATAAAACTTTGCATCTTTGGCACTGAGTGCAAGCTAATTGGTACAGATACCGGGAGGTTGAATACTTAGTAGACTACCACTGTTCTCTCTAGGAAGTGATGTCCAAGGTCTTGCTAACTTATTAATGGAAGGAAAGCTGAAACTTGACTCTGAGTTAGTAGGAGGCTGAAAACAGCTTTTATCTCTTGTATGACAGTTTCTTCTAGATGAATGCCTGAATTTCCTCCTATTCTCTATCTAATGAATGAGCTGATGGGATGATGGAGAAAGAGAGTACCAAAGATGGCAGACAAGCAGAAGGGAAAAAATTCTACTGGTGTTGATGCTGGAAAACAACTACATTGTTTCCCATTGTAACAGAACTGGGAATTTGCTCTTTTAAAACAGTCACTTTAAGACTTTGAGAGTTGAAGAAATAGTGTCAGAGGGAATGAAAAGACTGACTCAGTGTGATATGGTCAAATGTCAATGAGCAAGAAAGAAAGTGGTAAAGTTCAAATGTTTTTTCCATACCCCTTGTGATTAATCAGTGGATATATCTGTGTGTATTTTGCAATAAAATAGCTCATTAATGAGCAGCTGGTTGACACAATGTGCATTTAGAGAGGTCAAAGAGACATTAACCATTTGCAATAAAACTGTAAATCCAGACTGGCTTCCTAGGAATTATAACCAATTTATTTAGACTACCGGGCAAATATTCAAACTGCAAATAATAAGAAGACCATGTGGGGTTTTTTTCTGCAAAGTAAACCTAAATAATAGAAGACCAGTAGAGACCAAACTAGTAGGGTTTGGTTTTGGTGGTGTTTGCTTTTTTTTTTAATCAGTTTGGGGTAGAGCTAATGTTGACTGCAATCTGTAAATAAATGAAAAATTATTCCCCTCTGCTGTAATTTCAAGACCTTCTATTAATTCTAGAATATATTTACACATTTTAGGAAGATTAAAGCTATAAAAAGGAAGTTAATCAGTTTGCATTAATCATAGTCAGAAAGAAACTCCATTGACAATTGTAAGAGTGAAAATACACATCCCAATCTGTAATTGGTATGGTTTAACTTACTTTGCAGAGTCAGCCTTTGATTTAATGTATCATTTAATTAGGTAAAATAATTACAATTTTGTGTTAAGTAGATATTCTAGGCATATGGTAGATGTTAATGGGAAAATGTGAAGATGAGTAACCATACAGCCAACAGTGCAGTTGCTCAGTGCTAACATGAGATATAATGTTAATCAGTTACTTTGCTGGACCCCAAAGTATTGTCATTACTTAGTTTTTTTCCTTTCCAGCTTGTAGAAATTTTGTCTCAACAAGTACAGCAGGTTTATATGATGCACTCTTAAAAACAATGTCTAAGAATTAAGCTACAGCCAAATGTATAAAAGGGGTAATTTTTCCCTGGTCTTAATAACATTAGTTGATTAAAGAGAAGCAGAGCTCTGGGGAAAAAAAAATACCTCTTCATTAACATCACCAGATTGTACACTTGTTAGAATCTTTCTGAAAGGGAACAGAACTGAGAAAACATCTATTCCCTTTGGGCAGCTTGTGTTTGAAAGCATAAAACTAAGGAATCTCACACCTTGAAGATCTAGGGTGTATTGACTTTCAAAAGGAGTATATCTACTTCTGGTGTCATAATTCCATGCTTTGTTGAAAAAGAAAGATACAATTCCTTTTAATACTTTCTTTATTACCTGCCTAAGTTTCATTAAACAGTCAGCTGTTTGGATCTAATCTTCCCAGAATAAATTCCTGGCTTTGTTGATCTTAATTTACAAGACAATCATCATTTAGAAGGGCCAGTGTTTCCTTGTCATTGGGCTTTTTGTAAAAATAGAAGGTACATAATTCCATACATAGATCAAACCCATGACTTTGCTGTTATTAGCACCATGCCCTAAGCAACTGAGATAATCTCAGTAAACTGTTTATTTTGGAACTAGGTGTAGCTGAGCTCTACTTAAAGCAGAGCACATAACTTTTAGGTGGTTTTGAAACCTAGGTGGCACGCAAAAGAAGTCTTAAAGGATTGCATCTGAATATGTGGAATTTTTTTAACTTGGCTAAATTTCTGGAAAATTCCGTGTTCTTGAGCCTTGAGCACTGCAGCTGAAATTCTCCCAAGATTTTAAAACTAGAAAAAAAATTCCAAGATTACTGTTAAGTAATATGTGTTACTCAAGCTCATAATAATCAGGAGGATGCGACTCATCTGAAAAGCAAAGAGCGAGTGCTCTTTTTATCTAATCTTAGAGACTGAAGATGTTGAGGTAAATCTGAAGCACTCCATGATGTAAAAGAGATAACATCCAAAGAAGACAGGTAAACATGGGGCCTTGTGTAAAAATAGATGGGGCATCTCTGGGCAACCTGCTGCAGTGTTTCACCACCCTGAGCATGTAAAAGGGGGTAATCTGAATCTACCCTCCTCTGGACTAAAATTGTTACCCATTGGTTTTTGAGACCTTCTCTGGATTTGCATCCCCAAGTCCTCAGCAGGGCTGCTCTTGATCTGTTCATCCCCCATCCTGTACTGATACTGGGGGTTGCCCTGACCCAGGTGCAGCACCTTGCACTTGGCCTGGTTGAACCTCATGAGATTCCCATGGGCCTACTTCCCAAGCTCGTCCAGGTCCCTCTGGATGGCATCCCATCCTTCAGGAGTGTCAACTGCACTACTCACTTGCTGTCACCTGTAAATCTGTTGAGGGTGCACTTCATCCCATTGTCTATGTCACTGACAAAGATACTAAACAGTCCTGGTGCTGATGGATTCCTTCAGGGTGTTCCTCCAGCCTCCAAACCAAAGCATGCAGGTGTTGGACAGGAATGCAGTGAAGATGAGCAAAGAAATTTCTCATCAGACTTTTTCCTGAGAGAGCACCAGATCAATGCATCATGAAGATTAGGGTTGCCTCATTTGGTTATCTTAAGTAAAGCATATCTCTTAGTATTACTAAATCAAATTATATGTCTAAGACTGTAATTAGGTTAAAGTTGGTCCCCTAATGTAAATGGATATTTTCAACAGGACATTCTGAGTAGGCTTCTGCATGAGTAAAGACTGTGGCTCAAACTCATTTGTCCAAATCTAGAGCAGGACGTCTTAACTTCTCTGCCACCAGTCTGGAGGATGTTGCTGATGGGAAGAGAAAACTAAAACAAAGGAAATAAACCTGTTCTTTCAAATATACTTTGCAAGCTGATCACCTTTCCTGACCTTTCTGCATAAATTCTTTTTCACATGCTCAAATATCAGCCTTTTTGCTGGAATTGTTTCCATAGCTGTGTAAAAGCAAGTTCTGTAAAACTTTTACAGTGTTCAATTCCTCATGCACCAGGTTTCTCTTCTGTTTTCTCTACTTCACTCTTTTCCAAGAATCAAGCAAGGAAATCCAGTTCTAGAAGAATTCTGTGATGTTACTTTCCTGCTAGGAGAGAGGAAAAATTATTTGGGAGAAATATATCTATTGTTCATTCAAAAAAACCTGTTAAAATGCCTCTACTGCAATAATACAATTACTGGGACTTTCAGCCACCTATCTGACAAAATAAGTATTCTTCCTTTAGATCAAGATTCATTAATCCAAAGCAGACAGGGTGCAGGTGTTTTAGAGAATAATATCTACAAACCTGATATGTTACAAAGATTTCTAGCTGGATCCTGATTCTTTCTTTAGCTTTTCTTTTTGTCATGGTCTGGTATTTTTGCTATTATTTCAGCACTTAAAAGTCTTTTGTTGAATGTATTTGTCCTGATACTTGTTTTTCTTTGTTGGAAGGATTTTGCTGCTTTGCAGGACCTGTTTTTCTAATATTAATTGAATTTTATTAGTGTAAAAATTTATTCCTTGGTACATTTTGAAGATTTTGAGTCATAGATCTTACTAAACTCACGAAATGCATATTTTCAGAGAAACCAGACTGACTCAGCATAAATATAGTTGTCAGCTGCATTGTTCTCCTAGGAATGTAAGAGCTTCTCTTCTCTGAAAGAAAAAACAGCCCACCTCAGTCACTGCATTTTTTAGTAATTTAGTAATTTTAGTAATTTAGAGGTTGAAGTGTCTTTCTATAGGTAAAAGTTGTTGTTTTTTGCAAAAATGTTACAGGGCCAATTTTGTGAACTACAAGTATATAAAAGCAATAGCAGAATCATGATGCTGTGGTAAATTTAAATGAGTACATATGAGAACACTATAATGGAAGAAAATCACACACAGTATAATTCAGAGTATAAAAATAGAGGGAAAAAACCCCTATGTTTATGATGGATGAGTGGTATGCTTTTGAAAAAGCCTAGAAACTTATGTTTTGGCCAATGTGAAATGAGATTTGAGAAGATCTGAGACTGGTAAACTGGGACCATAAAATAAATTAATTAGATTAGAGATTAAGGGGTGATCATACGAGGAGCAGAGTTTGTAATTAGGCCAGGTACTCACATTGGGACACTTGGGCTATGGATGAGCTTTGCAGCTCAGAACAACTACCATGAGTGGGACATATGTATTCTAACAGTATAGGGCCTAATCCCTCACCTGAGACAGCTCTGATTCCAAGCTTATTTGGTAAAAAAGTAAAATTGTAGGAGATTGTCTTGGGACACATAAAGCACTGCAGATCTCCCCTTGATGTGGAGAGAGAATACCATCATTAACTATATCAACAGTAATTTTTGCAGTCTATTAAGCACAATACTCTCCAAAACTTAATTTGAAGTATCTTTGGTTGAAGGTAACATCTTCCATGTAATTAATTTAAATATGTTTGCTACTTTTTATAGTGGGTATTACTTATTTTAGTGTGACACTGAGAAACTAAAAGATATGAGCAGCCTAAAGGGGATTAAATTTTCTTTTTAGGCATAGATGTTTCTAGATCAGCACAAAATAACTAGGAAAAGCCTCTTCATTCACTAAAATTATTTTAATTTTTTCTGGAGCTCTCTGATGTCAGGTACTAACCAAAAGAAATAAAACAATGAGGAGAGTAATAAATATATCTAAATGAGATGAAATGTAATGGGAATTGAAAGAATAGGTTTTGGAGACATGTAAAGCAGTTTAAGAGTGAAAATGATTGATTAAATGGGAAGTTTTCTGACCTGCCACTTAGAAATGGAGCAATGTTGGTGTCGTTATCAGAACATCAGCCTTGTGATATTGATGTGATTTTATTATTGAACTTACAGAAACTATTTATTATTCCAGTATGATCAGGATTTTACTTCTTGCTGTTGATAAATAAAATACCATGGCAAAATGGGATACAAGTCTAAGTGCTTTCTATTTCAGGATTTTGTAATTATTATTTCACTCTTGTCTATCTGGGAGCCCTTTGTTCCACGAAAATTAGGTCAGGGGAAAAAAAAAAAGAAATAAGTGAAATTAAAAGAGGTGGCTGGAGGAAAATGTATGAAAAAAGACTCAATGGTGAAAAGACAAGACAGCTACCCTAAGAATCCAAGCAAAACCTACTGAGGCATATCTCTTGAAGGAAAGCAAAAGGGAGAAATTTATATGAAGATTAAAATTCCCCATGAGTAAAGGAGTTTTTTGCCTTGGAATTAGTGATGAAAGGAGGGCAAGGAACTCTGTTTGGTATGCAATAGCAGTTCAAACAGTCTTCTACATTAATCTTCTGTGTCAGGTAGTTTCCTGATACTGCATCTCCAGAGCAATCCTCTGCAGCATGAAGGTGCATACTTGGAAGGAAAACTACTACACAAAATAGAACAGATCAGAAGGAGGGGAAGCCTTAAAAAAAAAATCAAATCTCTTAAATACTCATGTGATAAGAGTATATAAGGCAGTAATTAATAAAAGGGGAAATCAGGCCCCTTTAAGACTGATGTTGGAGGTTTGCACCTCAATGTTTTAGCTCAAATCCAAAGAAAAATTGAGGAGTTAGTGGAAGTCATAGCTGTGTATTGAAAGGTGCAGAGCTGCTGTGTGGTTCTTGTGCTCAGTAAAGTGAGAATACACAGAATGGTAAAACTTTGCATTTATCATTCTTCATCTGCCAACTTCCACTTAACTCTTGCAGGACTGAGCATCTCCTTAAACAGCAAAAATACCAAAAAATAATACATGACATACTTTCCCTCTGTTCCTCCTGGAGCTGGAAAAAAACCTTTTGTGATCCTCAGCATTTTGCAGGACTTGGCCTTGAATGCAGCATGTGACCCTGTGGTATCTTACTGAAATAATGTAGTGTGAGTTTGATAAATATGCTGAACTGGACTGTGTACCTACTGAAGCATACTTTGAATACTCCTCACCCAAATGTCATATATAAATAGAACTACTTTAACATATTGCAGGCATCTGGTTTTGTAGATGATCTTTGTGCCTCTCTGATTTCTTGTATGTTAAAAAGTCAATTATTGCAAACTATCTCTGTAATTTTTGGATCATTACCCATTTATCCTTAAGGAAAAATGTCCTTGCTTAGAGACTGTTTAGTGTATAATATGGTTACTCTAAATTTGTAATGCTTTAATGACATTTGAAGTATCTGTTACTGTAGCATTAGTTGCTCTTACCATGTCCTGAGTTTTCTGGTTGTTTGTTTTTTTTTTTTTTTTTTTTTTTTTTTTTTTTTGTTGTTTTTTTTTGTTTTTTTTTTTTTTTTTTTGTTTGTTTGTTTTTTGTTTTTTTGTTTTTTTTTTTTATCCTCTACAGAAGGTACTCCTACCTCTGTGTGAGAATTGGGTTGTTCCCTACAATGAGAGCAGTTTTGGTATCTGGTAAATATATTAATTAGTCCTCATCAGGAATTTACTGAATAGGTCAATCACTGAATCTCTGTATAGAGTTGGAGAGGATATTCAGAAAATACAGTGGTGATATGAGACTCCATGTAGAATAAAAGTCTTCTCTGAGATTGTGATGGTTTTAGACTTGACAGAAAATTTAGTTATAGAGCAAAATTTTCTCCCAGTGTCAAGAGTTTTTCCCTTGATCGTTGCAAGATAGTCTCTTTGCAAGTGAAGTACAGTGGTGTGCTTAAAAATATTTTCTTTTGGAAAGAAGTCCTGTTTCATCCCCTGAAGAACTGAGTTGATTTCATAAACAGGTTTCTGTATTCCATTTAGAAAATATTTATTCTCCTGGACATATAACCCTCAGTTACAGCTACTGTCAAATTAAATAGGCTTTCTGAGAGGGTGAGATGGTAAACTGGAGAGGTTTCTACCGCAGGTGACATTCTTCTTTATGTTCAAAATAGTTGGCAGTGTTTGTAGTTATGTAAAAACAAATAGTGATTGCTCATTTAATAAATACAACATGCATGTAATCAGCAATGCCAGCAAATATATTTTGACTGCACAATTTTCTTGCAGAAGATGTTTTTCTCAGATGTATTGATCTGGGCCAATATTACATTGCAGTTCCTGAAGCAACTTTGTAATTCATTGACATTTGAAATTGCCACCTTTCATATCTGCTACATCATATTATGGATAGCTAACAATGTAATAAAATTATTTTTTTTGTTTCTCTTTGATTCATCAGACACTTCCCCCCCCCTTTTTTTTTTTTTTCAGAAGCAGTTCATGAATGTGTTGCTTTTCCTTTGGATGAAGTTTCATAGTTGGTCTTGGAGTTTTGCTTTTCAGAGACACATGTGGGTAGCTCACAAGGAAATAGGCTTTGCTTTCTGTTTGTCTGTCTTAGTTGCTGGATGTCGGTTTATCTTTTGGCCAAATGGAGACAAATGAATTATTCTGACTGCAAAATGCTTTATGAAACACTGATGGACCGGTATTAGTGATTAGAATTAAAAATTACTAAAATTACTATTTACATGATTTGCTTCTGTTAGCCAAGAGAACATTTAGTATTCAAGCACTGAAGGCTGAAGTGAGGCAATTTCTAAAATGGACAGTCAGCTCCAAGATGTCTAGAAGCCATTTCCTCTCCTAAAAGTTATTTAGTGTAAAGAGTGCTTCTACTTTTTCCATTTCTACTCCCTGCAGCAGTTTATAGTAGACATTAATTCTCAATTTTGGAGCTCCCTTTAGTCACCCACATATTTCTGATATCTACCCACTTCTAATGAATATGAATGAAATGAAAAGTATTCCCTCATAACTTAAAATTATTATTGTAGACTCTGATAGAAATGGGCAGGTTTATATAAAACACTCTAAAGTATATTTTTTAATAACCCTCCCTGTAATTCTTTGAAGAGCAGATGTCAAAATGTGCTGCAGTAATTTCTCTGAGAAAGGAAATTATATTAAATTAGAGGCAGAAAAGTCACACAAGAGGCAAATACTTAAATTCTTAAATTAAATTTTGTACAGCACTGTGCACGTGAATAGAGCTGTTTGCATTATTCATTGTGCATAACTCATTGGCCAGATTTAAGCCTTTTATGTTGAGGCACATCATGATTTTGATAGCTTTATTTTTTGATTATTTGTAGAACTTCAGTGAAGACTATATGCACTGTGCATATACAGTGCATCTTGCTCAGATAATTGCTCGGCCAGAATGACCATGTAGAAATCTGATGTGTTTCACAGTCTTTATTACAAATTAAAAAATTACAATAAAAATATAACTAGAAAAACCTTTATGTGCACCTAATCAGCAATGGAAAAATATGCATAATGACCAAGAGCAAACCTACATCTGCTCTTGGTTTAAAACATTTACACACATGAAGAGAATGTATGAGAAGAAAAGACTTCAGGGTAAGTTAAAATGCAGGACATATGTGGACAATATGTTTAACTGGCTTTGAAAAGAATTAAATGATTGTGAGTTCTCAACAGTTGCAATTAGAAACTGGCTAATTTTGATGGTAGCTTTTTTTGAATTTTCTTATTCTATTTAAGAAAATCACTGCAGAACAGTAAAGTGGACTCTGACAGTGTATAAGGTCAACGTGAATGTAAACTGAAAATCTTTATTAAAATGCTGTCAGCACTCTAAACCTTTGTGAGTCAGTGTGCATTAATGGTCTAGGTTGCCCTGGTGAAGGTAGATGGAAAATACAAATGCATTTCTTCTGATGATAATGCTGCAGCCACTTGTTTACTTGAGTAATAATGCCTAATTTTTTTCTAGGCAGAGTATGTGTATAGTTATGTACCTACAAGTGCAAATAATAATGAAGTAAAATAATGAAAAGAAGCGTCTTATTGCAGGTGCCTCCAAATGTGCCATAGATAAACAAAACTGCTACATTATTTTTGTAGTCTGGTTACTTTATTTGGGTTAATGACCTTGTGTACTGACATCTAACAATAATTAGCTTAGTTTTCCAAGTTGCAGTCTAACATTCAAAGCCAATGTCTAGACTGAAGGAAAAAACAAAAGTTCCAAAGAGTTCAGAAACAAAACAGTGAGAAATTAAACCATGACAGCTACAAAAATTCTGGCAGTACTACCCACTATCACCAAACACAGTATGTGTGGATTATGGTGAGGTCTACAAAATTGTCCCAGTGTACTGGAAAAGCATCAAAATAAAGTGTGGGTAGAGGGCTTTTTATAACACTTTTTCACTGTGACTTGCAGGCCTTAAAGCTGGAATGGCACCAGTGTCGCCCATGCAGGAGTTATATACATTGTTAGCAAATGTTTTGTGGTCACTAAGATGTGAACCAGACTTTGTGTTTGTGGTGGACAGACAGAGACTAAATTCAGTTTTCGCAGCAGAAGTGAAAGCCAGTAGTCTGCTTTGTCACACAGAAATAAGGCAGGACAGTTGTCACGATGCTGACACATCATCAGGACAGAAAGGAAAAAATTTACTTCTCATCAGTGTAGCTGCTCACAGTTCATGTCCTTGGAGTCAGGGTTTTACTCACAGCTGGATGATGGCAGCCATGGAACTACCTTTGGTTCCTCTTGGACAGTCAGTGCTGCAGCACCTCCGAATATTTGAGAAGTGGTAACTTCCCAAAAATACTCCTAAAAAATATTCTTCTCAAAAATATTCCTAAACAAAACAGAAATGCCAGGCTTTTAGGGGTATGTTTTTGGTTGGAGTCTTCATAGACAACATGGTAGTTTGCTTTTGTTTTTTCCTACTTTTTTAATGGTTCATTTTATAATAAATGCATATTATATCATGAGACATGGTCTGATAGTGTTAAATAGCATCTTTAATTGGTATTTAAAATTGTAGTTAAAGCAAGCAAGTCACTGTATATTTTATTGGCATAGAATTACTGCACTGTTAAATCTGGAATAAATAGTGTCCATATTTTAAGCTAAGTACAGTATTAATTATTTTATACTGGAGTTTGTTATTTTACACTTAACAGTAAATTAATTTGGTTCAGCTAATGCATATTAAATCTAGATCCTCATGAAATATGCTTACTTAAAACCTTGTTTCAGTATTTCAGAGAGTATATTGCTGGGAAATGTAATTAGTTTATATAACTGAATTAGAACCTACCCAAGTAATATGCACAGTTCTCCTCTTTATCTGTTGAAAGAGACTCCAGTAGAAAGTAGAAATGCAAATTGTATTTTTCCCTGTGAAAGACCATTTTAAGGATTATAAAAGTTGACTTCATCTCTAGGGAAATGTAGATTTTATCATTTGATTAAAGAAAAAGTGTGTTTGTTTACAGTTTGTTTGGAAAAGACAAGGGATGATAAGTACATGTACTCCTGGAGACATTCTGGTTGGACACAAGAAAAAAAATTTTGATAATGAGAACAACTGGCCACGGAAATCATCTCCCCAGGGAAGTGATGGATTTCCCAACATTGGGTACTTCCAATATTCAGATGTATATGGTGTTAGCTGGTCTTGTCTAGGTGTGTTTTTGCTAAGAAAGGTTGGACCAGATGATCTGATATCCTTGAGGTCCTTTCCTACCTGCAATTTCGTGATTAAAAATCTGTTGCCTAATTGGTATGAGAATTTTTTTTATAATGAAGTCAATGTTGAATTGGGGTGTGGAGTCTGGGGTGATGTTTTGGTGAATCACTTCTGAAGATCATCTAGAAATACATCCTGGTGGCTTCTAGATTCTCAACATGACTGGGGATATCAATATTCTTGATCCCTCCTCTTTCCTTTCTGTGGCTTATTAGTTCTGGCTTCCATTGTTCCACCAGATATGAAGTTTCTGAAGGGGTAATAGAAGTGTTTTCAGGCTTTGGTGGTAAGCCAACAGTTTTTCAAATCTTCTGGACTGTTGCAGCTGCATAAATTTGTAGAGGACTACATGGTACTCACTTCCAGTCCACTAAGATTATGGATGAAATATGGGGATTTATTGTATCTGCTAACATTGCATTTTGGTTGCTGCTTGTTCTTGCAGCCCAGCAAGCATTCAGAATCACACACAACAAGCTACTGGCCTGGAAGATAACAGGTCATGCTTGTAACTTTCCCTTAAGTATCTTTTGCAGGAATAAACCCTTTAAAATAAGACAAAATTAAACATCTTGCTCGGCTTATAAAGATTTCAATCACTGTAAATGTGAGGTCAGGTAAAGTTCAGTTTGAAACAAATCAAGGGGAAAAAAAAAGCAAGATAAAATCAGCCTTAAAGAAGGGTCAGAGAGTAAGCATTTATTTGAAAAGCATGCACTTATTTGAAGAACAGCATAGCTAATTCAGTTATCAAAGGCAGGAGGGGAAAAGCAGGGGAAGGGGGCAGGGAAGATGTCTTTACAATTGATATATACTTTATAGACAGAGTGGGACTGGTACAATTGTTCCATTAAGTGCAGGTATTTTTCTGTCTTAAGCTTTTGAAATCAATGCCCACTAATCTCATAAACAAAGCAAGATTTGACTTTGAGGGAATTAATGCAGCCCAAATAAGACTGGATAGAGATATAATGAAGGAATAAATTTATATTACATATCTAAAAAGATTTGACAAACTCATCTAAAAATAATAACATTCCAACCCGGAACAGGAGAAACTGGATTAATGTTAACAGGCTTTATTTCAACTCAATGAAATCCACAAGAGAGATTTCTTTATGTGGAGGATTATCATGTGCAACAGGAAACTCTATCAAACTCCACGATTTTTGAGACAAAGTATTTTACTAAGGGAAAGATAAACTAAAGGGAACCATACTGATACAGTTCTCACCAAAGTTTTATTTAGAGCAAAGATGCTGATACAGTTTCCCACATCAGATTGTTTGTATGCCCTTCATAAACAATAATGTCATCTGTTTAAGACTAATGACTTTTCATTTCCCTCTTTGGAAGACTTTATTTTCTCAGTAACTAAAACCTGTGCTTTAACCATTAATTTCCAATATCCTTTAGGAAAGGAGTAGCACTTGGTCAGGATGAGTTCTGACTAAACCATGGGGATGAGGACTAAACCTCCATGTGAGGATGGAGATTTGATGCCCAGTTAATGATGACTGCACTTGTTAGAGCCTAAAAAGCAACCTACAAGACCAAAATTGATGTAGAAAACACAAGTATTTCTAGTGTGTCTCTCTTGGACACATGTAAGCTGCTAACAGACTTCACATCTACTTTTGTACTTCCAAAAAAGAATAGTCAAACAAAACTCTGAGGGCAGTGACAATTCCTTAACAGTTGTTCAGTTGGGTTAATGAGTAAAAAGTGTTATTCATATGCATTATTTTAAGATTTAATTCATAGGACTGCCCAGATGGACACTTTTTCTAGATGAAGTGATATCATAGTCAAAGAAAAATAAATTAAAAATTCATTTAAATAATTGTAGCAGTAAATGAGTATTTCTGCAACTGAAGCAGAAGTGTTACTCTGAAAGGCAATTGTATGAATGAGTTTCAAGGTCCTGGTTGTCCTATATTTACATCATAAGTTTTCTAAAGGGAGTCTTCAGTCCCCTGCTGTGTGTTGTAAGACTTGATGTTCTGTTCTTTGGGAACAGGAGCAATTAAGATGTAGATCATGCAAAACATTTCTGGTTGTACAGTCATTAAAAATTTTCTCTCTGGTCCTGTCATGGCACTGCTGGGAATGTTCAAGGACTGCTTCAGCAACACCAGAAAACAAACCTAATGCTGCCCATATCAGCCACTGTAGGCAGGTAGTACTGATCTATCCAAATTTTCTCCTCCTGATAGGGAAGGTTAAAAGTACTCAATCTACTGTGTTTATTACTGTGCATAACATCAACTCTTGCTATTTGAATTTCATTCTACTCCATCTTTTTTTTTCAGATAATTAAAAAATTTCAAAATGGAAATTGTATTTTATGGCCTAATTGTTTTAAAGCATAATGTAGACAAAGGGGTTTTAGGGCAGCCTGACACTAGTAGCTTTCACATGATTTATAGAGAAGCCTCTGTGCTTGTCTCTGCAGTGGTTTTACCTACTGTTTTTGAACAAAAGTGAGTTTTTCATTTCATTCTGTTGCTTGCTCGTAGATTTGAAGCACTATGTGGAGCCTTTCCTTGCACTAGAAGTGGTCACTGAAAAAAATATAGATGAAAGCCACTCTTCTGTTTCCCCACTTAGGTCTGTGAAATCACAAAAACCTATGTTCATGTTTTCAAAGGAGGTTCACAGAGTAAGTGCTCTTTGTCATTTTGCTTCCTTCAGCATCCCTTCCTGATGGGGGAACTAGTTACAAGAGAGTGGAGTGCCCCACCATCACATCTGAGGCATCATCTCCTAATTTTGTGAATATAGCAAAGGTGTGTGTGTCAGATGGTGGTACCAGGAAATGTGTCCCTAGTTTGTGTAGCTGGAATAGGAGGAGATCAGGCTGGTCAAGCAGGATCTGCCTTTCACAACCCCACACTGGATGGGCCTGATTCTCTGCCTGTCCTGCTTGTTGTACTGAATCACTGATATCCAGCACTCTTTCCTATCTGGCTGCAGTCCTTTCTGTATGATTAGATTTGCCTCTTACAACAGCTGAATAAAAGGCTACTTCTCCCTGCTGACTGGGTGTTATGTTAGGTATGTTATTCTAGTAGTTTATTATTTTCTGTTGATGTAAACTTTGAGGGGGAAAAAAAAAGAAGCTGAGAGTGCAAAACTTGATATAAAATTCGGGTCATAATGAAAGATCCTTCATTGTTTACACAGTGTCAAATAGCAGACCACACTTCTTTGCTTTTTATCTTGTTTAGACAGAGCCCAAAGCACTTTAGATGTCTGTTATGAAAACAAACATCAAACCATGATGTAAAAATTGCTGCATCTTTCACATTGGTGGAACAGCAGCTGTGTTGTGGATGTTCTGACACTAAAGAAATAACTTCAGACATTTCTCAGGAGTCAGGTAACTCCTCTGAGAAAATCAATGCTCACTGAAGATGAGAGAGAAGTCTTGGGTGTATACAGGCTTGTTAATAACAAGTTGCATGATATTCTTCCTAGGGCAATAGGTTGATATTCAGAAGACATCTCTGCCATGAAGTGTTTACATATATATATATATATATATATATACATACATATATATATATATAATATAAAGTACCTGGCCAGTCAATTTGCTATGGCTTTCTAAAAGGCACTTTTCCCCAGTATTTCATGTTCCCTCCTCAAGTGCCATTTATGGAACCCACAATTCCCAGACTGAGAAAGTTTATTTCACAAAGTTCCCTACCTTTGCATCCTGCCCTGTTTCACATTCATGTAAACTCTTAAAATGTTGACAAGAATGAGTTAGTTTTGCCCTCTCTTCTGGTGGCAGCATGATTTTATTTTCATCTCTAGCCTTAAAATTTGCATTTAGAGAAACTTGCAGACCAGCCTCAGATTCCATTATCCCTTCACAAATGGAGGTGAGGTTCATCCATTTTTAGTTTAGACTTACCTACAAATTGTTATAACTCAAGATGCACTTCTCACTTCAGAAGTTAAAATTTTAACGGTGAAGCAGCAAGGTACCTCAAATAAAGAAATTCTGCATTCTAAATTTACCTTTGAGTTAAATATCTCTTGTAATAATGCCACTACTTGTTTGTTAGGATATTTTCCAAGATATTTTGTGCTATGTGAACTTGTGGTCAAACATATGAGTATCAGTCATCAGCAGCACATTTGGATTTTCTTCATTCATAGAGTGTAAATCCATATTTTTGCTAATATTGTTGGGGTTTTCTGTAACTGAAAACTTTAATTTATGTCAAAAGCAGTTCAGAGGCTCTCAGGAGAGGAATAATTGTGTTTTATTTGATGTTGATGAAACAAAAAAGACAGCAAATGATATGTTATGTGGTTATATTTAACATGCTGTCTACAAAGTCAGTGATAAATTTTGTTTATCTGAAAGACAGTTAGGTCTGCAGTTCTGAAAAGCAGTTCATGGAAGGGGTCTTTGAGGAGTTCATTCAAACTTCAAATTCCCTAAAAGTTGTTTCTAACATTTTTCATCTGCACACTTAGAATCACAACAGCAGGTCATGTCATTACTGCCCTTAAAAAGACTTTTTTAGTTTCCTTCTGCTTTATTGTCATGTTTAGTTATCTGAGTATAGAATCCCTTCTACCCTATAGAGAAAACAGCATACCTTGAGTACTGTGTTGTACCCTTCTTCCCAGAAGTGTTCCAGATCTAAAGCACTACTTCTGAACACCCAACAATAGACTGAATTATCCTTCAGTTATGTTCTGCTATGATTCCTACAGGAGCTGACAGCCTGGGCTCAGTCCTCTGGGACAGCAGCATATGCTGATGCCTCAGGCATGAAGAAACATGGAGCTGGTGTTTGTTTATTGGTCTACTATAAAAATTACAAGTAGTGTTTTGCTTGTGAGTTTTTCTCCTTTCTGGTTTCTCCTCGATTACCTTGACTTTTCCAGTTTTTTCTCCACGAGTCATCTGTATTTTCCACAGATGGAAGCTGGGCCACAGTGCACTATTGTTTTCTTTCAGTCAATCAATCTTAACTGCTGTAAAAGTTTCAAACCACCATCCCTCCTTCCTTCTTTATAAGTCCCCAGTGTGTCCTACTGTCACTGATGTTTCTTTGTACCTCTTTTTTTTGTTCAGGTGCTCTGACTTTCATCTTCAGTTTGGATACTGACTGCCTTTTTTGCAGCTTTGACTTTCTGCAAAACATCATCCCTCTCCGTGTTTCTCCCAAATTGCCCTTTACAGCTCTAATTCTGTTCAACATGTTCATCAAGGTCATCTTATCAAGACTCTATTTTCCGGTGAAGTTTTCATGCATCTTCACATCAACAAATGTCATACTTCATTGATCTCTGTCAGCACAAATATTACCAACCTCACAGCCATTTTCAAGCAATTTCATAAAGTGCAGAATGATTTTCTTAGCCCAGCTTGGCTAATCACATTCGGTCCTTCCTAAAACCCTTTGTCTTGCACAAGAAATGAGAGAATTATGAGGGGAGAAAATCAAGAAGACAACTGCTAGGATGAAGCACATGGTGTAGCAGGCAATGAAAAGTTTAGAGACAAATTTTCCAAAAATTATCCCTTGGATTTCCCAATGTTGCTTATTTACTGTATGTGTGTATATATATATATATATATATTTTTTTTTCCCCCTCTTCCTACTGATGGTACTCCAGAGACTTTCTCTATTGTACCTACGGAGTGTTGGAGTGATCCAGGTACCTGCTCAGAGATGTTTTGTGGGATTCAGTGAGATTGTTCCTTAAGCTTCTGCAGAAATCTCAGTGGTTTTGTTTCTTGGCACGTTACTGATTACTCACCGAGCACAGGCAGCTCTCTGAAAGAACATCCCATAATGCTGCCTGTAGGTGTAGTAGGTGTTCCCTTGCAACTGTGTACGTTCTTTTTCAGCTAAAATCTGTACTTCAAATCCATCGGCTAATGAGCGGAGCCTGTTTCTGTTGAATTGATATTCTTTCCACACCCATCATTTCCTGAATGCAGAGTTGTTTTGAAACAACCCCATCAGAAATGTACTAAGTGGACTCGCTGTCATTCATTGTTATAGGGGGTTACATGAATAAGACAGTTTTTTTCCCAACAGAAATGTGTGCTAATGGTCAAATGACCTGCAAACACACTCTGGCTCTCATTAAAGTTAATGGGAATCAGGTTTCAGAATTGTCTGACAACTGACAGGACACCACTTAGCAAGAAAGTTTGTTTAGGGAGAAAAAAAAAGTTAGCATCAGCTGTAAGATGCCTTAAATATTTTTCCTCTTTCTGTTTCCCTTCTCTTTTGTTTTGCCAAAAATAATTTTTAAAAGGCCTTCTAAAGTATAGCACTTGAAGAATTTTCCCCTCCCACGGTGGTTTTTTTTTTTTTAGGTGTTCCTTCTGCCTTTCCTCAACCCTCAGAAATGAATATCAGCCTTTGCTAGGCAGTATATTGCAGTTCTGAATTTTTTTTTTAAGGAAAAAATAATCTTTCAGCAGTTCAGCACAACATTGTAGGTGAGGCATTGCCTATAACGGAAGGCTGAAATTTTTTGGTTGCTTTACCATGGTGCCCTTTACAGCTCCAGTACAGAAAATATTGAAATGTGGGGTTTTTTTCTTTGCTTTGCTTTTTTTATTATTATTATTATTTTCCCTGCTTATTTATTGTTTCTCAGCTTGGTTATGTCCAGTTCAACACTAAGTAGGCAATGCTATTAAATTCTAATCACTTGGTTGAACAAAAGCCTGCTTCATAAATCATTCTTTAATAGCCTGTCTAAAATTTCTTTAGGGTGTTGGAGCTGCATTGCAATGTTGCTTAGCTGATCAGACTCTAATTATAGAAATTATACATCCAGCAGTTAAACCAGTAAACAAGCCTTCTCAGATTGGTGCAGTAATCCTGTGTCAGTTAGGATCTTTCATGTTGATTCTGGATTTCTGTCACTCTCTAATCCTGCTGTGCCCTGAAATATCTACTATTACATATCACCCCTGCACTACTTGGACTTCACATAGAGAGCTGTCTTAACTGCTGTTTAAAGCCTGCCTCACTAGATTGCTTATTTAGAAGTGTTTTAGCAATTAGCTCAAAAAGCATAACATAATTAAAATTATTCCATAGAGTGAGGCAGTACCATTGAATACAATAGAGGAGGAAGAAAAATACTATTTTCTGGGTCATTATTTTAGTCTCCCGCTTATGTTATAGAAGCTAAATTATTCAAGAAATATTACTGGCACTGTTGTTTTATAACAAGGAGTAAAATTAAGGGAGGTATAAGGTTCTTGTCAAATGATTTCTGGCTGTGCATCACCTAACTCTTCTGCCTTCTCTATTTTTTTTTTTTCTTTTTATAGTAGTTATTTCTATGACCAAGTTTGGCACTACTACAGTTGCACCCCAGGTTGAAATGTGAAGGGATCATGTAGGTTACAAAATACAAAGTATTAATATCAATTATTTTCCAACATCTTATTGTTAGTATCAAAATTTCCTTTTAGCAACGTAAGACATTAGCAAAAAGTTGCAGGAGGAGGGAGATATGGAAGACAGAAAGAAGGATTCACTAAGTATTTGCAGCATAAAATTAAAAGCATTGATCTTGTTTTGGGTTTTAATTCCTTTTCTTATCAATTTTTCTGTATGATATTTTGTTGTGACCTGAGGTTGGGGACAAAACTTCAGTTTCAGTCCATGATTTACAGCCCACCTATGACATGAGTTTTATTAGATGCAAAAGCTGGCTAGCAGAATGAGCATATGGCTGGCAGAAACACGGTTTAGTCTTACTTTTGTAAAAGTCAGAATACTTAGGGATCACTGCCATCCTCAGTGCATTTAATTCAGTAATCTAACTCAGGATGTGTGTCTGGGAGGCTGATAAATGGGAAAACTGCATCCTCCAAAACTCTGAAGTAAAAGTGTGGGTAGGCTGCTTCCTTGGTAATTGTGTTGAGCAAAGAAGAGCCTTTCCTCTGTCCTTACGAGCTGTTACTGAGCTGATTCTGTAGGGTCAAGAACCTTCAGGTCTGTTTGGGTTTTTTCTTTAACAGTTCTCTGCATGTTTCTGTACCTCTAAGGGAGTAATCAAGTTGGTCTCGAATTAACATCTGTTTCTATGCAGAATTTCTTAAATTGTCATGTTTATAGCTCAACAGTCTTGAACTGGAGGGACTGAAATGCAGATAGTCATCATTTGGCAGGTGAAACAATAAAATGCTTCCCTGTGACAGTACTACCATGGAGTGTTTGTTTCAGACACAGACCTATTTTTACTCAGCCATGAGGTTAAACCAAAATTTTATGCTTTAGGGTTATGGTATAAAAAAGACCAAAGAAAGGCTTTATGTTTTTGTTTAAACAGCTGAGTGGGAGAGAAGCCCTTTTCTGAGCCTCATTTTTGCACCAAGCACTTCCTCTCACCTCAGTGAGAAGGAGCAAATCCCAACACTCCCAATATTGCCATTGTCTCTGTGGGCTGGAGTTTAAGGGATAGATGGGATGAACTCAAACTGATTTGCTCCACTTTCTGCCCATCCTGATTAAAATCCTGGCAGTAATAGTTTACTTTTATGTCACCATAATCAAATAAAAGCTGTTTGAAGCGTAATAGCCAGAACCATAGTTAGGAACTTGTCACACAAGCAATTCAAGAAAGATAAAGGTAATATTAATTATTTTACAAGTAATTTCACTGAATCTGGTGCCACGAAAAAGAATCATGGTTACCAGCCATCTCATTCCACAGAATATTTGAGCCAGTCCAGTTTATACCCATCTGTGAATTTGTTTACTACAGATTTCTTCAATGCCTAATAGCTCACTCATTCAAAACTTTGCAGAGAATGATTCAGCAGTTCTTAAAATGTTTCTGAAAACTTATGTATTGGATAACTGTTATGAAGCCATTTAGCAACCCGTGCAACGTTCTGACAACAATTAAAAAGTGTTGATCCCACAAACTGCCTCTTAGCAGTGTAAGTTTTTCAGATGGAGTTCTTACTTCTCACAGGAAGGTGACACTACATCTGTGTTATGGCTCTTACTGCAGCATAGCTAAAAGAGATGCTGAGAGACTGAACTCATGGCATTTCTGTGAGCTCTGAATCCATCCCTAAATGTACATTCATTGCAAGGAGCAAATACAGGGTTTACAGAATAGCTTAATTCAGTCCCAGTTGCATAATTCACATCAAAGTACAAAAGAGTCGAGTGTTCAGCAGTTTTTCATTACTCACAGGACCTTTTTCCATAATATCTGCTGTGTTACCTGTTGTGAGGTAAGGTTAGTCACTCCTACCTGCTGACTTCTGCCACAGGCAGGCAGGGAAAGGAACCCACCACCACCTTCCTGAACTTGTCTGATCACTAAGAAAACAGAATTTAAACATTCACAAAAAAAAAAAAAAGGAAGGTTTTTAGTTGAGTGATTCTTCTCACCTTTGCTCTGACAATCTCTACATTGCCTTGGTGATGACTTGCAGGATGTGAATTCATAGGTTGTACTGACATAAATGCAAATTTTTGTAATTGCATTCATTGCAAACACTTAGGTAAAAAGCTACTTTTTACTGCAAAGTTCAACTTGGATTGATGTTGTGAAAAGTTTATAGTGAATTGACAATTTCATCTGAGAAGCATAAGAGACACTGAAATACCTTTTAAATAATGTAATACTAAATCTGTGTTTAATTTTTGTTACAGGTAAACTGAAACAGATCCTTTGTGAAGTCTAATGTATTCCAGTCCAATGAGCATTTGCTTGCTATCGTGCATTTTAGCAAATGATGCATTACTAAATTTTAGTTGAAACATGACCTTGGGCAAAATAGGCACCATTGCATAAAATCCTAGAAGTCTGCACTAGGTATACAGAAATTAGCTTTTTTTTTTTTTTCTTTCAGCTTGGGTTATTTAACAACCACAGTTAACACCATAAGCATTACATCTAATTCTTTTATGACAAACCACTATTAAAACACTATTTTGTTCAAAGAGCCATGGGAGCATCTGAGGTGCAGAGTGTGGAAATCTCCCCATCACACATTTCTGTGTTCAGCACCTGGCTCACCACGTCTGTTCACAGGTCCTTGCTGCAAAGGTTTCTGAAAGTTTTCTTTCTTCCTACAGTTCCACACGCAGCCATCGGGTCTGTTTTCTGTGGAGAAAACAGATCAGTAAAATTATGTGTTGTTAACACCCAGAAATGAGTCATCTCTCTGTCTTTTCTGGAAGATGCAATTTAAATAAGGTCTCCTTACTGCCTTCTTCCTCTTTTCTGCTCCACATTCCTGGGGAGAAACAGGATGCACAGTGAGGCAGAGGCTGCAACCAGCAACGATCAAACCCTTCAAGAACTTTCCATTAGTTATTCATTTTGGTAAATTTTGCTGTTTGGTGACTCACTTCCTTTCAGAAGTTGTGTGCTGATATGATTGACACCTCAGTTTTATACTGACAATTATAATTTTGCTTACAGCTCAGTTTTGTGAGAATACGAGAGAGCGAATTTCTTCCACTCAGCGCTCATTGATCAGCTTATTAATTAGCAAGATCTGAGTGATTTTGCAGTAGGGGGCTGTAAGCAAATGACATCAAAGGCAGGTTGTCTCTGCTGCTGCTCCATAAAGCAACTCAGTCCTGCAGGATCAACACTCCTGCTCTCACAAAATGAACTAGAGCAATCCACCTAATGCAATTATAGTATAAATAATCATCTGCTTTACGGCCTTGGCCAAATGCACTTCCTCGGTACAAATATATTACTGACCAGTATATTATTGGCCAATTTTCTAAGATGTTCAGCAGTATTCTTGCTTCTTTCCACCAGGGCTTGTTTCACTGTGGTATCTTGGTATTTGACAGATGCTTGTTTATTCAAGTTAAAAGGAAAATGAGGGGGAAATAAAAGACTATGGATTTTTCTAATAACAAGCCAATTACACCTCAAATGTGCTCTTCCTCAGGTGAATATAAAAGGATAATAAATACTAATTTAAAAGACAGATTAATTCAGTCTTGTTCCATGCTGTCATTTTTTTGTATATAAACAATTATGAAGTGATCTAGTAGCAATTTACACCCACTTCTTCCATGCTCCAAATGCTGGTGCTAGCTATGTTGAACAATAATAGTTATTTGAAAATATTTAATTCTTTTCAATTAATATAGTTACTTTTAAGTAAAGACAAATGCACAGTAACTCAGACTTTTATGCATGTACACATTTTGCATGTACATCGAAAGTGGTGTCTCTGCTTTGGATAAATAGTTATATGCATTTACTAATCCACTGAATAAGAAGTGGAAGTTTAAGGTAAATCAAGATTTCAAAGAGATTCAGAGTAATGTGTGATTCATGAGAAATAGAATTGCAAGAATGAAAATAACCAACACTCACCTAATTACAGACTGTATAAACTGAGTCAATACATACTGGGAATATATAAATGCTTTGCCATCACTTATATTTGTTTTCTAGTGTGTGGTTCTGTTGGAAAATGTTGATTAATCAATGTGGAAGAGATTCAGTATTTTTAGTGGGGTAGATTTGTCTCATTCTAGCAAAAGCAGGTGATTCATCCTTGTATTTGCCTTTAGGTTCACTTTTTAAAAAAAGTTTTTGCTTGCTTCAGCAGAAATCTGACTTCCAAAGTAACTTGTAACAATTCCTATGTTTTGGTACTTAGTAAAGAAAATCAAATGCGTTCTTGCATTTTGTGGACTGAAAATCTGTATATGTGATCAAAATTACCAATTAGGTGTTGATATAGGGTTTATATTTTTTACATGGTGTATTAGTGCCACCTAAAAAGGCTGAAGTGTATTTTCTGCCTTTGTTTCTAAGAAGTGGCAGACACGTGATTCCTATTTGGCTTCCTTCCTGCTGCACGTGGAAACTTTGTTCATTATATTTTCTCTGATGGTAAAGAGTCTCTGAGGAACTGCTCAAAATGTAGAACATTGTTTTTTGGTTCAGTGGCTTCATTTGTTTAAGTGAAGAAGCAAACGGGTAGGAGAAGGAAGTCAGGTAGGGAAATACCTCCAGCATCTGTGGGAAATTAATCTTGACCAGCCACCCTTCTGAGAAAGTTATGAGGTACAAGAAAAAATTTTCTACATTTTAGAAGATACTAAAATTTATTAGAATATACATTTAGTAGGGTTTCTTTAGTGATGGTGCAGGGTACTGATTTTGTTGGGTTTTCAGAGGCTCTAAGACAATTATGGTCCCATCCCAAGTGGGGAAGGGTAGAAGAGAGAACTTACAAAATGTTTTCCCGTTGTTCCTTCCTACTTTCAGTTTTCCTGTTTTAATACTCTTTCTTTTTGTTCCTCTTCCATTCTCTGAGTATTTATCCGCTCATCTTTCCTCATTGTTCTATATTTTAATTCAGTGTTATGTTTCTCAGTGTGTTCTGTTGTGTGTTCTTTCCTTCTTCTCCATCTTCCTTTTCCTCTTGTGATATTCCCTGGACTGCTCCTCATCCCTCTTTTTCTTTGTTCTGGCTCTCCAATGCCTCTCTCTGATTCATCTTTCTCACTTTTGTGTCATTATTGTGCCCACCTTTCTAAGGTGCTTCTCTGTATCCCAAGTTGATACTTCAGGAAGCAAAAAACTAGCAGGGGTTCCTTTTTCAAATATTCATGGAAAATTATTCCAAGTATAAAACACGCTACACAAAACAACTGCTCCTCTAATTAGCACACTGAATAAGCTTTCCTTGTTGTTCAGCTGCAAAACTATTCTATCACAAAAGGGAATGTTGGGGCATGAAACATATCCTGTGATATTTGAGGGGTTTTTGTGGGTTGGTTTTTGTTGTTTTTTTTAAATTTTTTTTAAAAAAACTTGACTATCGCTGTCACAGATTTTATATTCTGGAAGGAATTAAAATGATCACCCCAATACTTTTGAAGTCCTTGAAACATTTTGAGAGTTATTACGGCGTACTCAGCAGAAGAGACCTCCTGTGCTACTGCTACAGGAACAAACAGTAACGACCTGTGCTGTGAAATAGGAGAGGTTTTAAGAGATTGTGATTTCCCCTCATCCGGCTTTTTCTGAACTCTGGAGCTCGTGTGCTATTTCTGAGGCTGCAGAGGAAAGTGAAAGGATTCTGGCAGAATGTAAATCATGAGATCATTAACATTTCAGCCCAATTTCTCTCCAGCAATGTGTAATCGTAGCAGAGATGATTGATGGGATTGGGGACTCACAAGATAGATATTATGGGCCATTCCCCCATATTTCCTCATTTTCTTTCCCCTTTTGCTAATCCTGGTTTCAGATAACATCACTCAATCAATTTCTCTGCTGGTCTAGAGCTGTATTCTTCTAGTATCAGATATTATATCAGACATATCTCTGGGTACAGATGCGTTCTGCCTTACTGGTTTTTATGCCTGTCCCCTTTATTTTTGTTTATGCCCCATTATAATATATTGCAGAAATATTTGCATTAATATAATTGATTTGGTCCTTGAAACTGTAAGGTCATTTTCTTGTTTTAGTTTGGGTTTGGTTTTTTTGTCCTTGTTCCCTTGATACAAAATCCCTCTTTAGAAGACACAACATGGAACAGTGACTTGTCACATCTTTCCTCTGTATCTATTAAATATTGGCAAAAATTAAACCCAAACAAAACACGATTCTTAAGATTTTTCTTCTTAAACATAAATTGGAAACAAAATAATTCTACATTGATGTAGAATGTTCTAGCAGCAGGCCTGGGACAGAAAAGTAGGTGAAAGGCATCCTGTAAGAAAAGGTTTGGCCAGATACCAAAGCTGTGCCCATAGAGGCAGTGGTTTATGTGCAGAACACTCCAGGTACTTGCTATGTGTGCCACTCCATTTGTCCATTGTAATCAGGGCTTCCTATGGATACATGTCAGCTGTGCTGTATGTGGAGGAAAGAGTTCTGCAGTTTTTCCATCATCTTTCCCAAAGACCTGAATGAAAATTGCAGAAGGAAACTGAAGACAAACTGGTTTATGTGGATGTTGAACATCTCTGCAGACTGTAGTTATGAAGGTGCAGAAGTCACAGAATGTATGGGCCAAATGTAGGGTACTCTTAAATAGACCTTTGATCCACAGTTGTCTCTTGGCTGTGATAAATCTCATCATTTCACTGTAGCTCTACATGCTAAATAATTAGAAGAAATAATTTATCTACTGGTGTTTTTATACTATCATTTCAGTATTTAATGAGATTCATTGGCTCATTTGAATGCTATTTCAAGAATGCTTACCAGAACAATAGAATATATTTACAATGATATGACAAGAGCATGTAGATAGGCATATCTGTCCTACAGCTTTCAGTGTGCAGGTATGAAACTATTAGTTTAATCTTCAATGGTTTTGTTTGACAGAGGAAAAATTGATAATGTAGCTGTGGTGATTTTTTTTTTTTTTGTTTAAGAAGTGAAAGGTGTTTTGAGATGGAGGAAAATGAGATACATGTTTAATGTTGCGTGTGAAGAATGGCACATCTCAATGAACCAGTAATTCTAGATGAGTGCTACTGAGTGGTGCTTTGCTGTTGACAGCCACCAGTATCCCAGTCTAAAAAGACAGTGGCACATATAAATACAAATCCTGGCTCTCACACAAAGCCAGGTTGGTAATTCTGTAAGAGAAATAAAATGTCCCAAAGCTGCAGAAATTTCTTGATTAACTTGTCTTCCCTGAATTTCACTCCAACTTCATTCAGCAAAGTAGTTTTCAAAAGATAAAATCTTATGTCAAAGCATTCTGTTGTACAGTAGCTTTGAAAGAATATACTGTATGTAAGACAGATAGGGGCAGTATGATATGGACAGTAATAACATTTTTTTATTATGAAAGTATAGATTATTAATATTAAAGCATTAATCCTGTTTAACATACTTACGTTTATATCACAAATACACAGTAATGAACTAGAAAATACTATGAATTAGTTGCTCCCATACCATTCCATTCTCCTCCTCCAATGGTTATGACTGGATAGAAAACTAGCAGGAAGTCCTCTTTAATTTATTTTTTTTTCTCCAACAAAAGCTTCAGCAAAGGGATTTTATTACTATCAGAACAATCTGCTGAGAAAAATCTAGATTTTACATCATATTTTATTGACTACTATATAAGCAGCTTGGTTTGATATCAGTGCAGCAGAACAATATGGCATCCCAAGGAAAGCCAGGCAAGAACATCAGATTGGGATTTTTCTGCTCTGAGTTTTTTGACTGATAAAACGGTAGAGCGGGAAGTTCCTCCCTGTTTGTCTTTGGGTTTTGTATTCAGGAGAGGGATTCTCAACTCCTTTAGCTGAAGCAGCAGAATCTCTCGGGAAAGTTGGTTGTTTGTTAGGAAGAATCACTTTAGAATTGCTTCAGGCAGCAGCTGAGTTTGATGGATCTTTCTCTTCCACTGAACTGCCTCCAGACTGAAAAACAGTTGAAGAATACCATTCCCTGGTTTTAACAAGTTGTTCCTAAGTCAAATTTATAGCTGTAGGTACCTTATAATAGATATCTGATTTTTTTTTTTTTTTTTTTTTTTACCAAAGTGAAAAAAACCCCAGCTTCCCTTTCCACTCTGCAAAAATGTCATATTTTAAGATTGTGGACACTGAGCTCAGATTCTTCCAGAGATGAGGGTTCATCAAGTGTATATCAGTGCCTCTCACTCAAAAGGTTGTTGTAGTTACAGAGGGAAATGTATGCTAATGTGCTCTAGCTACAAGAAAATGTACAAAGCTACAAGGAAAAACTTGTTTATTGTTAGAAAGTGGAGCATGTACTGATATCAAACTAGAGTTGTGCAAATCAGTCCTCTTTCTAGTGAGACCAGATGGATTAGATGGGAAAAATAAAATGGCCTGAAGCCAAGCTACAAAGAGCAGAGAAGGTAAAAAAGATTGATTTTTGCCTTATTTCTGAAAGGATTAGATTTTACTTTAGTAAGTGAGAAGATTCCTTCAATTTTTAAGTATTTTTTTAAAATTTCATTCCAGAATATTTTGCATTCAATCTGTTATGGTGTTAAACTTTTATTGCTCGTAGTGGAAAGATAGTTTTGTAGACTTTGAGAACCACCATCTGAACTTGATTCCCACCTTAGCCCAGGTGACAAACCCCACACCTGTAGAAGGGTAGGAGTTGGATGGACTCCCTTTTAAGGAAACACAGTTAAGATTCTGCACTCCAGGGATGTCTTTCACTGGTCACCAGCCTTTGTTTTTTTTTCCTTTTGTCAGAATTGACTTTTGGCTTGTCATATCTCTGCACCTCATTTTAGTATCTGTAAAGTAGAGAAAACATTACAGCAGCCCAGCAGGGCTAAGATTTGAAAGAGGGCCATATCACAGGCTGGATCATACCTTTATCTACCAGTATTATCAAATTTAGATCTATTACCATCACTTCTGATAGAGGAACAATGAGAAACTGGATTTGTGTACTTGGCCCTTGCTCCCCCACTTTGGATGAGGCTCTCTAGAAAAGAAGGTTAAGGACCAGTCAAGCTCCTCATGTGTTTGAAGATGTGGTCAAGATCCTTCAAACCTCTGTCCCTGTGTTCTGTCTTCAGCTTCTTTTGGACATGTTCATCTTCAGCAGTCCTGCAAGGTTTAAACCTGGCAGTAATACAGCCCTATAACAAAGAACAGTCGTGCAGATGGATGAAGGAAATATTTCCCAGCACTTGAGTACATCTCATAGATACCTTATAGTTCGGTATCACTGAAGATCTGTTTAAAAAGGATAAGATCTGCCTTTTTTGAGACACTTTCCTTTACCTGACTATGCTGTATTTGATGAAGTGGTGTAGCCCTTGCTCTTTGTTTTCCTTTGCCAGATGGTTTTTCAGGAACTGTCGCATCACATGCGGGAGTTTTCTTTCTGATTGGCTTTCTAGTTTTGTTTCTCTGTGTGTGCAGTTTTGAACCTGATCCTTTTTAGCTAGAATATGAGAATGACTAGTGATGTCAGGTCTCTTAGTGATCCTGCTGAGATAATGCAGCCTGGTTGGAAGACTGTGGTATTAAAAACATTAAAACCAACAATAAGAAACCCCTTATGGCATTCATCTTCCCTGGTTTTTAGAAACAGCATATGCCTGGATGCATTGATCAGGACAGTATTCATTATTCTCCAAGGGATGGCAGGCTGCAGTCTCACCCTCTCAGCTGGGCACCACTCCCCATGCCTGGGCTGAGCTCTCAGCACTGCTGTCACACTGGGCTGTGCTGGCAGCCTTGCCAGGATGGGCAGCAGGAGCAGGGCAGCCTTTTTTGTGCTCCTAGAAGAGAGCAGAGCTTTTTCTTTCACTACCCAACTGTTCTGTGCCTTCGTTCCTTTTTCCAGCTTAAAATTTTACAGATACAGCTTGGGAAAAATAAATTATTAATAAATGCAAATTAAATCCCAAGTACTGTTGTTAGGGCAGAAATATATTACAGAGAGCTTGCAAGTCACTGGAGGTTTTACCTAAAGGAAGTATATTACTGGAAGTCATTATCAGATATAAATATGTAGGCCTGAAGGTTGAGTCCTTTACTATCTAGATTTAGTTTTCTGGAGTATTTACTTATTGCAGCCCACATTATGCTGACTTTATAGACTGGCAAGCAGTTGATTACTTGTTTCCCAAATGGGTTTACTGCTAACTACTTTATCTATATTTTGTTTAAAATTGTGAATTTTGCAGACATCACTACCTGATGTGTGATTGATTTAAATTGCTTCAATCTTACCAAACACACACCTTGTGTGTACATGCTTTGTCTTCTTCCATTCTGTCTGTCTGTCTGTCTCCCCCACATTATGCAATATCTGAGAAGCTCTCAGCTGTGCACAAGCAAGAAGCTTCCTGCAGTCCCAGGCATCTGTGCTGGGATTTGACTTGAAGGGGTGAGTTTTGTGAATACCCCTCACTGAAATAGGGAGGTAGAGAGCTTAATACAAGAACTGAGTATTCAACTAGGAGTGTTGTGATTTGTTATTTTTATTTTCTTTCTACAGATCTGCAATCATCAGTATAAATTTACCCTAAAAGCATTAGGGTCTTCTTAAAAGTTTCTCCAGTGATCACCTGAAAACATATTATTCTTGTCTGAGTGGGTGTGTTTGAAGGTTGCAAACAGCACAGGATGTTGCATTCAATATAAAATTTCAGAAAATAGAGAGTCACTGTGTGTCTTTAATATGTAGATTTGTTTTTTTTTCCATTGGCAGTAGTGTAATCAACAACCTTAAGAGTTAGTTTGGTGATGGACATTTCCTTGCATGCTGTAGTTTTATTATCAAAAAGCTAAAGTAATATGGTCTGTTAACTTGATGACATTTATAAATGATTCTACTGAAAAAGAATGCAAGAAAATAAAATGTGAATTCTTCAAAACCTAATGATGGCTGAAAAAAACCCAACTCATTCCCAAACATGCCTTTAGGTTTTTCCACACATCTATCTCCATGTGATGAATGCACCTGACCTGGTTTATATTCACAATGTGGAGGACATGAAGAAAATAAATTATATTCTAATGTCAATTTGTTATGTCTTGAAAAGACACCTTTTTATTATGTATTTTTTTTCTTTTTATCTCTCCAACCACTATCACTAAATTTAAATATCCAAGACATGGTACTCAGGTGGTGTCAATCAGCACAACCTCCTTGACTTCGCTTCTGCCAATTTAAACCAGCTGAGATCAGGGCTTTTACAGTGGTCTTTAAAAAGTGATGGTGAAATATTTCCTTTGTGTTACCTTGAAAGTTCTTCTGAAAGTGATTGTAATGGAGCAGGTGTCACCTAAAACGAATTATGCCACCAGTTTGGGCTTTTGAGCTGGTGCTACAGATCATACTGGGAAGAGGTTTTAGAACTGCCTATGGGAGTTAGGAACCTGATTTCCACTTCAATTCTAGACTTTTAGTTTCACCTGTCATAACATTGGCACAACCTTGTTTTAAAAGTTTGCTCTGCACTCACATAACAACTCCTACTTAAGACTTTAGCAGGAGCTTTCTGAACCCCAAATTTGAAAGTAACATCTGTGGATGTACTTTGTCCACATACATTTTACCTCTCATTATATTTTTTTCCCCCTAAAGACAGAGTGGAGAATCTGGTGGTTTATTTCTCTCCTTCTCCTGCTTTTTACAGTTTTACAGAGCCGTGTGAGCTCTGGCACTGAACCCAGACAAGAAGAGGTCATTGCTGTAGGAACAAACTGCACGTGGGACTGCATTTCTTTGAAGCAGATGGTAGCCATGTACTGCTGCAAACAGACAAAGCTGTCTTGCTGCATCCGTGTGCAAATGTGATGATAAGGGCATTCTTCTGGCATGGAGGAGAAGAAGATATAGATTCCTTCAAGCTAAGTGATTTTGTGATTCTGTGTTTCCTAGCTCCAGACCAGAAAGCTGCTATGTGGAAGATAATCACAGGCATAGCTACTGATACTATCTTCGCTTAAACAAATAAAAAAGGGGACTGATCCTTCTGCTTCTTAAACCAAACAAGCAAGCAGAGAGCAGTTTTAGGAAGAAGTATATTCTGCAGAGAGGATTTTGGAGTCAGGACCCTGAGCAATGCCTGCATGCAGCCCCAGGTGAGGCCCCTACGCTTTGGAGAGAGGATGTGTCTGTATCTGTTGTCTCATTGAAAACTTCACTTTCCCAGATCCAAACTATGGGTTTGGATTTTACTCTAGCAGGAAAAGTCCTAAAATGTGAGGTGTTGCACCACCTGATTGCAGACACACTGGTCATTCCTCATGTGTCTGACCTTTGTTATTTCCTTGAGATGAAAAAAATGCCAAAATTTTCAGTAGTTATTTATCAAACTAATAAGGCAGAGCAGCTGGGCTAAACTGCTGTGCAACAAACATAAAGGAAAAGAAAGTTTTTCCAGGTGGCTGAAATGACCTTTTGATTTAGGGCTGAGATAGCTGCCTGTGTCCTCAGACTGGTAAAAATGTCATTAGCCAATAGTCCATTCCTCAAAAGTTGAAACAGCAGGGGAGTAATTTGCATTAGACTGTCTAATAGATCATGAAAGGCCATCGTTAAAGCCTATGCCTTCTTTTTTCTTCTTAATTTTTTTTCATCTTGGAACATAAACATAAAACCTGCACATAAAATTCCCTGCCGTATTTCTGACATCCCACAGAGATTTGATTCACCAAAGTCTTATTCTATCTAATCTGACAAGAGTCCAGACTGCTTTATGCATAATAAATAAAGGTATTTGTGACATAACACAACCTGTGGTCCCATGCCCTGTGCTATTTTTCTGGGACATACGGAATGTTAAAGGTTTTTAGACTTCTGTTGTTTTGGGTTCTCTTCCTAAGATAGTTGTGCTCAGGTGGCTGAAGTGTAATTATCTGACATGACAAGCAGCAGCTCGTTTGAATCCTAAATGAAATGTCAGTCAAAATAAATGACAGCCTTATGGAGTGATAGTACCCTCACTGCGACTAAGGCTGGAACTGAATTTTCATTATGAACTATTGATGATGGATACAAGACTTTCAGGACTCAAAAGGGAACTTTTGAAATCCTAGTACTCAGATAAGCAACAAAATCCTCTTGCAAGTAGTGAGGGTGCTCCCTCAGGTGCTACAAGGCTGAAGGAGGCACAAGGGCTTAATGAAATTTTTAGGTTCTGTTGAGGTCAAAGATAACGTTTGATGTGGTGTAATTCTTATTCTTGTAATTCTCATCCTTCTGGAAGTGACATAATTCTTATCTGGCAGCCACCTAATGGGCTGTAGGTACGAGCTATGTTAGAACCTGGTTTAATGTTGGGCAGGGCTTTTTGTGTTGGCTCTTCCAAACCAGATATTTGACTTAGTGAAGATCTTGCAAGTTCTAACAGACAAAAGAAAAAAATATTGCACTATTACCCTGACCACAGCAATCTTTCAGTGTCAAATACAGCATTGTGTACCTATAAATTTTTTTTAAAATACTTTCAGTAAATATTTATTATTATCTGACTGCGCATCATTGGGTCAGTTCACATCCTTCACATGTAAAAGTGGAACAGATCTGAAACAAACATTGGGATTTCTCATGCCTTACATCCCTTCATAAAAGTGTGTGTGACTGAGCAGCAGAGAATCAGGACTGATTACATTTTCCCAGCAGGCTTGGGAACCACTTTGTGCCATGAGTGTCTCGGGGCCACACAATTATTATCTCCAAACTAGGCATGTAATAAATCTTCATGTAACTTCCATAGCTGATTATTACTGTAATCAGGAAGAAATCTTTTTCCAGCATCAGAGTCATAATGTTTTCTGTCGTAGCATTAAGTTGCTAGAATGTAAATTATATTGTCAATGTCAATAGAAAAAGGATTCCAGCTTTAGTATGCAGTAGGTTGAGGCACTAATGGTGAGCTCTCTGGTGTGGGCTGGAAAAAATTCCAGACACTGTCTTCATGATGAGAGTGTTTGTCTCTTCAGAATGTTATCTGGTAGACAACTATCACCAGGGTGGTTGTGTTTATCAATATACTTTTATCAAAGGCAGTGGAAATAAGGCCTAATAAGGTTGTTAGAGGTGTGTGGCAAAGTAAAGCACTTTAGTTCATATTTGCTTCATTAATCCAGGTCCTTATTGTTTTTTGGTAAATTGATAGATTCAGATATACCAAGATATCTAAGCATTTGTATTTAATTCAGTGGGAGTTAGTTGCTCTAAGTTATGTCATCTGTGAGAATCTGGAACTTTCCTCCCTGGGCCTTTGTTTCCCTGGAAGGAGAAGAGGAAGAGAGCCATTCCCTGCCAGTGGGAGATGGGGGAGAATCAATGTGTCAACCATCAGAAGGGGCTCAAACACTGTAGAGGTTGGGAGGTATTCAAGATAGAGTAATAAAATTAATAAGCTGATTAATGACAAATGATGTCTTGGTTCCAGCTATCCAGTGTAACTTGGAACAGGTTTTTGATTTGGACTGTGGGGTCATTCTAGTACTTTGTAGAGCTTGTGCTCTCTTGGAAACCTTCCCTACCTGTGTACTACCCTAAGAAAACTTAATGGAAAATTCAGTTTTTCAGGCTGGAGGAATCCAGTAGCCCCTTTGGAATTACTAGCTGCACGTCTTTTAGAGCCAAACATTTCAAATATTTTCTCTCTTAACTGAAACAACCTGGGATTAATTGTCATATTTGGTGGCCACAGCCATACCCTCCTTTTTTTCTTTTTTCTTTATAACCAAACCAGCACTGCTGAAAAGTGTATGCATCAGGAACGTTTCCACTTGCTTTTGATAGTGTTGTCACCATTGGTAGTGGTGATGACATTTTTTTGGAGACCTGCCCTGTGATTAGGTCCACTTGGACCCATTATCAAGGTTTAAGGGATTATGCAACCTACTTCCTTCTTGTTATATTCCCTTGTTACACATTATCCATCTGGCTTGGTAGAAGCTACCTCCTAACAGTTTTTCATAACTGTGCCAAATTTCTGTTCCCATGGAAACTGTTTTAAGAGTACTTTAAAATTTGAGACGTGTACCATTTGCTATATAGAATGGGTCCTATTTCCATTTTCTTCAGCCTTTGTATTTTCTTTTTATTACTGGTTAGTGTTGCCACTTGTTCTGAACCAAGAGGAAAGTCGTGAGTTTGGACACCAGTCTTGTATCTCAGTTTCCACTTCTTTACCTTGTGAAAAACAGCCCTTAAAGGGTTTATAGTTGCTTTATTGCACCATTTAAGAGCCAGCAAGGAAATTGCACACATTAATAGAAGGTAGAACAACAACAGTATCAAAAAGGTGTAGTTTTAAGTTCTTTAAAGGGCATTCTGGAAACCACTAATATTGCTTTCACTACCCACAATTAGATAGGATTATTAAATATGAAAGGAATTGTTGTGATGGTATCTCAAAGTATGTGCAGCATCTATACATGTACAGAGCTTTCTATGCAGGCCCTTTTCACAAAAAAGGTTTCAGAGCTATTCAGCTTTGAAAGGTGTTACCTAGCAATTCCACAGAAGAAATAAATCTTTGTTTTCCATTTACAGGAAACTGATCTGCTGCATTTGTTAAATATTTTCTAGAAAGAGATTAAATGTCACAGTGCTGAGGTCTACTCAACCATTGCACTAAATCAATGCATTACTTCATAATCCCATCCTAGATTCCACTCACATAGCCACAGACTTGTGACTAAAGAGCAGAAAAAAACCATACAAATTTCAGAGATGTCTTTCACTCGTGAAGAGAGCAAAGGTTTTGAATAGTTCTGTGCTTACACGTTGCCGTAAGATGCTATTTGTAGCATCCCATAAAAATGTCATCTGTCTTCTGCTGTCTGTTGACACATTTTCTCTGAATTATTTACATATATGCAAGTTTCAGAGAAGACTCTGTGAGGATTAGGAGGGCAGAGGTAACCTGGCATGACTGTATCTCTATTTGGACTTAATATTAAAAGATTTAATATGTGATATATTTCCTAACCAACATAAAAAAATGCTGCTCACTGCTAAAACAAAGGTTTGCTCAAGGTGCTTAGTGGGCAGAATACTAATTTCCAGACCATTGTTGTTTCCAGAACCTTAGTTCCTCCCATGAATTCTTCTTTTGGAAAAGCACTTAATGAAGGAGTTGAATTAGAGCCCGGTTAAAAGGTGCTATGGGGCTTATGAATGTTCTTGAATATTTTCATGGATAGTGATGAAATTAGGAATCAGAAGGGTTTTGCTAAATCTCCAGTTGTTGGAGCAATCCATGCTATGTGCTGCTTTTCATCAAGAAACCAACCCAGGAAATTGTGTTGGATTTGTGAAGGTTTCAAAAGCTGATTCATTCTTTGCTTTAGCCAGAAAAAGACAAAACAAACTACTTTTGCATATTTCTCTCTTTTGTCTGTAGCATCTTCTTATAAGAGCTGTTTCTTCTGAGAATCTTGGAATCCCTTCCCTTCTGTCTTGCACAGTTTCTTTTACAGTCAAATTTCTGTGCTCTTCTGTTCTCCTCTTCTGCCATAAAAAGGCAAAGAAACCTGCCTGTTGTAAACCTCACTTTATGGAGAGATTCTGAGACCAGCCTCACTGAAGTTACATTTCCCCTCCAGCCAGTTTTGATTGATTCCCTCTTCTAAAAGATCAGAATTTAAACATGCTTTACCCTGGGCTTTCTTGAGAGTGCTACCATTTAAATAGATTATAATAAAAATGGAGAGATATTCTATTGTTTAGCATGAGATACCAGTAGAAAGGCAGAAGAGGAGGTAGTGAAGATGTAAGCTCAAAATGGAGTTTGCATACTGAAACAGAGTCTCTGATCTCAAAAAATATCTTGTACTGGGATTTCTCAAGTCGTCGAATTGGTGCATCAAGCTAAAGGTCAATAACTGCTGTTTAATCTGTTGGGAAGTCGGGGTCTGGTATAAATCTGAAGGGCAAGACAATATAATTAATTATTAACCTTTAAAAAATTGTGTAAACAGAGAAAAATAATGATTCCAGCAACCCCTGAGTAAAATTAGGGATTTTCATGCCTGCCACAAAATGTTAAGAACATATAAGTCTGAGCAGAATGTAAAATCAAACATTTTTAAACACACTTGGAAACTTACGTGAATTGTTTATTAGATCACTGCTACAAATCCCTTGGAAAAAACCCACAACCTTCATGGAGCTTTAAATACGTCTAATTAACTGCATGAGACAGGAACTCTTAAATAACAGGTGCAAACAATTAAGTAATCACTCGGGCTGTTGTGAAAAATAAGATTTAAATAAGATCCAGCCTGATTTTTGCAGTTTTGTTGAGGAAAAGAAAGGGATGGATCCTTAGAAGTGCAATATATGCCCTTTTTAAATAGGACAAGTAAACATATATCAACAACACTTATCTCAGTGAAGGGGTAGAGGGTAGGAGGGGACTTGGAGTCCAAGGGGAGCATCAGATGCACAGCTTGTACTTCTGCATCTTTTCCTACCGCATCATGTGGAAATTCCAGGCATGTCTTATACAGTTGTTAAAGTTTAGGAGGAAGAGAAAGAAAATAAAGAACAATGAAGTCCCAGAATAACTAAAAAATAATTTCTCCCCAAAAATACAGGAAGAACAAGTGTAGGAAGAAAACTACAGTTTGTGAACACCAGTCAAGATTTGTTCTATAGCCTGGTGTGCATTACTGGAGGATATCAACTCTGAGCTGTTCCTGGGGGAAGTGCCCAAGAGCAGGGAGGAGCATCTATATGAAAAAGTTAATTGATGGACCTGTTATGTGGCAAAACCCAGCATTGTACAGCTGAAAGAACTGAAAGCCATTTGTTCTTAATTTAAATTGCACTTTACAGACTTTTCAGTCCCTTTCCTGTGCCACAGCAGTATCTGCTTTAACACGAATTAAAAGACGCAAAAACATAATAAAAGCAGTTCATATGAGAATAGCTGAGAAATTCTTGGTGATGTTCAAATGCACAGGAAGATCACCCAAGTGTGAAAATTATATTAAGAGTAAAAGCCGGGGGAAGAACGAATAGTTCCAGCTAAGGTTGAGCTAGAAAACATTCTTTAGAGCAGAATGGGAGAATGTGTTGTAATCACTAAGGCTTGGCTTGGTACACTGGTGGGGGAGAGAAAAAACCAAAACTGCAATGTATTTTTAGTAACAAAAATATCTTCAGGAAGCTTCCTTTCAGAACTGACTGCTGTTCTCATCAATTCGTGTCCTCACGTGCTGTTTTGATGTGGTAATCAATGCCCAGCACATGGCAGTATCCATATTGTACAGCAAAAGTCCCCTCCTGTGCATGAAGGCACATAGTCCTAGAGACATCTGTGTTCCATGAGCAAAAAGCAAAACTGAGTGTACAACAACAAAATGAATGTTGTGTTAGCATTGTGGAAAGGGTGTTGTGAGCAGCACATGTGAGAGATGCCTCTCTGTGGTGTATGAACAGCAGAGTTGCCTGACTGTGTTTCAACTTCAGTGGCAATCACTGGATTTTCAAATCAATGCAAGTCTTTGACCTGATTCAGGCTCTACTTGTAGGAATAAAAGGGTTTCCTAAGTTATCAGCTGTACAAAGTGTGGGCAGGGATGCCACTTCACTTGTGGGCAGTTTCTTATAATTTTTTAGAGGAAACACTTCTTTGAAACAGTTTAATTTCCCCTAAAGTGTTCTGTTGTTCCATCTCAGCTGTGTGCTATATTATGCAGGGGCAATTAGGATATTGGGAATGAAGCCCTCTCTCCTACCCATGGGCACTGCACTCACCAGTTCTGGTCCTCTGCAGTGGAGCAGACAGTAATGTGAGTTTGTGTGTGAACAGAACATTCTGGCTGTTCTTGAGCCCTCTCCCTTGAGTTGGAAAATGAGGGCTGATTTCCACACTCTGCCTCCTTCTTTCTATACCAGCCTTAGCAAGGCTCTGGAGCAAAGGCAGCCCACCAGTCTTGGAGCAGCAGTGCTGATTGTGGCTGTGGAGTGGAAGGCGGATTTCATAAAGGTGGAGAGCTGCTAGAACCTGGCAGGGTGCTCTGTGCCAAGAGAGTAGTAGAATAAGTCACTGAAGCCAACATTGCTGGACATGCTGGGCATTTACTATCAGGGTTCACATCCCAAACCTGAAAAGGCTTGCCAAGGTTTAACTTTGTAGACCCCTTTATCCTGCTGGTGGCACAGACTGGTCATTTAGAGACATGTAAGTTTTGAAGGATCAGAGCTCTAATTCCCAACAGATAAAACCACTGCCAAAGGAAACAACTGAGCCATGTTCAGAGATTAAGATTCAGAAGGTGGCATGCCAGTAAGAGAGGAAAAATAGAGGGATGCAGAGCTACTTAAAATGGCTTCTCTTTCCATTTGAAGCATGTTTCATCCTGTTTGTGTTTGGATGTATTTTACAAAAATGCAAATTTGGCCAAAGATCTGGATTTCAATACGTACAAGATATGAATCAGAGCTTTAGCCCATTCTCGGAGAGTGCTGTAAATATGCCAGCATATTTACCTCCCAAACTTTTTTATTTTCTATTTAGGCACATGTCATTTAATTATCATAATTGTAGCAATTAAAGAACAGCAGGTTTTCTCATTTAAAGTACTGTTCCCTTTTAGGGATAGTTGTAAGTATAACTTAGGAGCAAATGCTGGGAAATATTGTTATTCTATAGGAAAAGAATGCATTATCATACTGCAATTACATAATCATGAGTGCAAGTGAATGACAAATGGCTTGGAAAAAATTGTGGGTAGAAACTGCTTCCAAATAAGAAATAACCATTCCTAAGTAACATATCTAATTGTTTATATGCTTGACCAATCCCTATGGAATAGATGCATAGGGAAGAATTTAGTAATTGCCCCAGCTGCTCTAAATTCAGAAAATAAAAAGGAAAACTGAAAATGAGATAGAAGATAAAACCTGAAGTGCCATTAAATTACAAAAACATTTCTTCATAGTATGTTGTTTTGGTGACTTGATTGTGGCATAACTGCCCTCTCAGGGTCCTGGTGGATTTAGCTGTAGGGGACAATTCTAAGCAAGGTTGAAGCTACTTAGTAGTACCTATGTTAGGATATGAAAGTGATTTTTAAAAAATTTTAAGTTTAAAGAAATAAAAACCATCTCTCTTTATGCCAAGTAAAGACTTTAATGTAAGACTTCCATGAATAGATGCAGAAGTTTCACATATGGGTTTCAATTTATTTGTTTACAGAGACAGTGAGTGCCCTACTTGTCACTCCTGCCTTAGGTATGAGAATTAAGAAAATAGAAGAAACCTCTTCTCTTATCCCTCCATGTACCTAGTCAGAAGCTTTTTCCTTGGGCAAGGAGGTGACTCTAGAATAGGGCAAAAGGATGCTTTAAATACGGAAACATTTAGAATGAAGAGCTTAATTTCCAGGCATCAGCTTCATACAGTGCTTGAGTAGGGAGGTCTGATTGTAATGATGGGAATGGAAGAAACATCAGACTCCTGTCCGGAGCAAAATACTGATCCTAGGTGAGTACCCAACCTACTGAGTCTTCTGTGCCAGCTGGACCACGTCAGTAATGGCCATTTCCCAGAAAGGGATACAGACACATGCCAAGATTCAGCCTTTGGCTGTTTCCCTGTGGAGCCAGCCAATATTTCCACCTGTTCACCACATGGTAGTATTGGAACTGATAGGAGAAGCTAATAGTAGTCAGCTACCCGCAGATGATTGTCATCTGTGTCTTGTTAAATTCGGTTCCTAAACCCATAAACCTCCTGTAGCACTACCTAGGAACTGGGAAGTGTTTGACTGGCTTCCTTGCTTATCACTTGTCCGAGCCAAATCACAGGTAAATGTGAGCAAACAGAAGGAAAAACTATTCATTCATTCTTTCTTTTTTTTTAATAATATTCTATAAAGGAATTGTATGTACAACATTGGAACTTGTAGCTTCCTTGGGTCTATAAAAAAAATATCTGCAAAGGAGAAAGCTGTACAAAACTCTAAGGTGAGGCTGAATTTCCCTTGCCTTTGATCTCAGCACAATGAGTTTCAAGGACATTCAGTCCTGAGAAGTTTGGAGGTTGCATGAACATAAAATCATAATGCAAAACCAATTTGACTACTGAGTCTCACCTGGATTAATTTCAGAACCTTGTGAAATGGCAAATTTAACATGTCTTTACAGCTAGGGTTGTAAAATGGGCTAGATTTAATTGTAGCTGGATATTAGACTGAAATTCCTATAGGAGTGAATGGGAGGTGTCTTTATGTGGTTTCATATATTATTGTCCACATGGTGGATTTTTATTACTGATGTCAGAATACTTTAGGATGCTTCATGTTTTCAAATTAGATCAGTAGACAAAACATACTGACACAGTCTAGGAATGGAGCTTTCAAAATAAATGTCTTGATTCATGCTGTTTTAACTGAAAGATATAGTGACACTAAAGTCAGATATTGTACACTTCTCTTCTTTGGTGTTTGGAAGTCTAGAACCAGGCTGGAAGAAAATAAGTGAGTTTTTGAGCCTTGTTTTGTTGCTACTCAGTGACGTCGATTTCAGAGGTGTCGTTCAAGAGAATGTTTGTATCAACAAGTGAGAGAGGTTGTGTTTGCTGTGACATCATTGCCACTGAAAGCATGTCAGTTATACAACGCCTTTTTATAAACTCTTAAGGAAAAAAAAATCCCTGTCTGAAATTTAACTGAGAGTTTGATTTATATATAAGATAGAACAAAAAATATTAACCTTTCAATGTCTTTATTCTGCCACAAGCTGGGTTTGATTTAATTGATTGCCTCATTGCACTGTTCTGTGAGTAGTTGGCAGCCTCTTGCTCCTGTACCCAGCTGAAGTAAAGCAGAATTTAAACCTCCATTTGTCAGACAAGCCCACCAGTGCTTGTTTGAGCCTCTTGTGTACAACTCACATCAGCTAAGATAATCTCTCTAATGTGATGGAAATTACTTCACCTGACAAAATCTGCTTTTGGCAAGGTTACCAGAATGAAAAGTGACTGAGTGTGAAAGTATGAATAGGAGCTGAAACCATATGTCTAACTAGTTAAAGGAACTCATACTGTCAAAAGAATGAAAAGGATGGGCTGCATGAGGGGCCCGGAAGATGAAGCCAGGCAATTTCAGGTCAGCACTGTGCTGATTTTGGGGTAGCCTCGTACCAAAGTGCTCAGCTGGAAACAATACATGCCTGATTTCAAGCATTGTGCTTTCCTGCAGTGCTCAGGAGTCCAGAATTCAATGGAAGTGTGTGGTCCTTTGGTGCAGCATCAGCGACAGAGCTGGTGAAAACCAGTGTCACTTTGGAAAACCGTCTCTAGGTGTTGTTATAAAAACAATTTGTTAATGTTGGGTGGTCTCACAACAAAATAATAATAATAATAATAGTAATAATAATGTAAAGAACAAGAAAAAAATGGCTCTGGTGCTTCAGATTTCAATGTACAAAATTACATCTAACTGCTGTATTGAGATGCAAGTATTATAACTGGTCAAAGTGAGGCAACTTTTGCTTTTTCAAAGCACCACACAGACTAGTTTAGTCTGTACTGCTGGCTTGAGTAGTATTGAGTGTTTCAATAATAACATGAATTGTAGAGTCAAAGAATAGTTTAGATTGAAAGGGACCTTAAAAGTTCCAACTCCTTTGCAATGAGCACATTATTATAATTTGTCCTTTTTCCACTGCTGAACACCAGAAAGCCTAGGGTACAAGTTACTCCTGCTCATACTGCATTTCATGTCTACCTTTCAGCTGTCCCAGAATACACAATATTCTAAGTTCTGTGTTTCAGGAGGAAAGAGCTAGGGAATTCTTTTTTTCCTCTGGAATGGTTGGGAAAAGCTCCAAGGTTTATTTAATTCTTTTTGTTCTGCAGTTGTACTGTCCATCAGCTGCTTGATCTTACACCGTGGAGGACATTGTGATTTTTCTTTTGTCTCTGATGGAAAATGATCAAATTCCATAAGATAATTCATGTGTGCGTTTTATTTCCAGTTGCATCTGAGAAGGTAACACGTGATGATAGTTTGGTGGTTTGATGTGTGGGGAAACGTCCAGAACAATATTTGGCTCTGCAAATCCCATTTGTTTAACCACTTTGCATTGGATAAGTGACTATTTCATGATATAGCAGCTCCCAGGTAGGAGGAGAATCACGGGTTGTACACACTGTTTGGCTTCTTTACATGGCATTTTTGGAGGTAGACGTAGAAACCCTCTGAAGTGACGAGAGTTCTTGTGACTCCCCCTGATGTGGCAGCAAGCCCAGCTCGGTGCACCACCCTCCCAGCAGAGCTTGGCCTCAGTCTCAAGCCAAATGCGTACGCGGTTTCCGGCTGATCCGTGGCACAGGCAGGTTTCCATCTGTCTGCTCAGTTCTGGATGGACATGCCAACAACAGTAGCATGCAGTAAACAGACAGCAACAATTCTTGAGGTAGTTTTGCTGGAAGTGCCTGAATATTGAGATTATAGAATTCGACAAAGGGATATTTGTTCATTTGGTTCAACCGCCCCCTGCTTTGAGTGCATAGCTAAGACAAGCAGACAGGAGAATGAATTTCATCTGGTGCTGTAAATGCAAATGTGTGACTCCTAAGAAAGCTTTTACAGGAACTGCTGTATTAGTCCAGCGCTGAGGGCCATCTTGGCCATTATATTCTTTGCAGCTCCAACCAGAGACACTAAAACAGAGAATGCCATGAATATCCTGTGTGTAGAGTGATTCTTCTCTGCTTCCACTTTCTACCAATCAGTGATTTGGGGATAGGGAAAGACAGATGATGTTTTTGACACTTTTGATGAAGGAAACGTTGATGTTGGCCTACTTCTAATAAGGACATTGCATTTTCAGCTTGCTTGTAATTTCGTTGCAAAGTTCAAAGGTTAAAAGTGTAGAGACAATTGAAGGTTAGAACACTGACCTTGAATAAAGAGAAAGGAAACCTGCAACTTCACTGATTGCTAATTTAATAGTGCCATGCTTTCTGTTGACATTGTTAAAAACAAAGCAAATAAAGCCTCCCTTCCTCCAAAGTGCGGAGTACATAATTCCTGGTATTTATACTTGATATTTGAAGCCTCTAAGTTCCCTTATTAATGTGCTGAATTAAATGTATAGTAGGTATTTTATAAGACTTTATAAGACTTTGTAAGTCTTCTATAGCTACAGGTCACCTGTGTGCTTGGTGTATTGTAGAGACAATTTTTTATATAGTTCAAACAAGATCACTTGTTTTACTGTCCATTTTCTGTACTTGTTTCTGTAACACTTGCATGATTTTTCCAATAAGATGCTGAGAACTGCCTGATTATCTGAGTGTACTTGAACATAACATAAATTGGTTACTCTTATCACATATTAGGAATTGCATGGTGTTTTGTGGATCTAGGCCAGTAACTGTACTAATATTATCTATTTATCATTCTGCAGTAGCTCCAAGGTACCTCTGTAGAAGACCAGAGCTTTTTTTCCTGCTACCTACTGCAAAAGTTTAGTGAAAAATGCACTTATTTAATTTTCTTAAATCACAAACAATATTTAGCAGCTGCTTGCTTGTGGGTATGTCATGTTTTAAACTGCAAAGGAACACATTTTCAAGTATTTTAATGCTGTTTTACTATTTCCTGCTTCTATATCTCTTTCTTTAGGGCTTTTTCATGTTATTGCTTTCTGCTGTCTGATGCAATAACCACTGTTTCATTTCAAAAATGAAACTAGCAGGACTATAAGTGCCAGTGTTTTTTCTGAAGTAGTGTTACTATACGTTAATTTTACTGTTTGCTTATACAATAGGTGGAGACTTGGCATATTTTGTGCATTCAACTTCTGTTTTTACTTTAGTCCTGAGACTCACTGCTGCTCAGGAGTCCTATCTTCTTTTTCACTCTGTTTCTTGCACTGAATGGATTTTCCTGTTGTGGAACCAGAGGCATGGAAAGATGGTGTTGAACATGTGTGACTTGGAGCATCTGTCATTCTTTTCAGCTCTGCTTCTGTCCTCTTTTAGAAAGTAAAGACATGTAATGAACACACAATATCAGTGAAAAACACATATAAAAATGAATATTTTTGTTTTTATTTTCAAGTGTGAAGTACAAATGAACGTGACATTACATCATTATCTACATTTTAGTCTGGGCAACCAACAGTGTGTCAAATGTTTGCACTGGACTGAAGTATCATCTGTCCCACAAGGGCATAAAAGAATATATATATTTGTAAAGGCACTGTAAAGTAGGTGTGAATCAAAAGGACTTCATAGCATTATGTTTATATTTAATAGTGCTACAGCAGCAAACATAACAAAACCAGCAGATGAACATAACTGTCAGTATTCTGAGACTGTAACCTTGAAAAATTAAACCATCAAACAAAGAGAAATTTTTCATGAGATTTCTGTATATCTATAAACAGCTCCTAAATTAATAAAATTAATAGTTTGGGTCAGGGATTTATGCAACAGAGGTATCCAGATCAAAGTAATTCACTATAGTCTTGATGAAAGATCTAAATTATAATAGAGAGTTGTGTATGCACATATAGCACCTGTTAAGCTTGTTAAATACATCTAAATTCAGATTTTTAATGAGTGTGCTTGGACTAGTAGGAATGTGGGTTTTAGTTAGTTATCTTTACTTTAAGAAGGATCATTACAAAGCCTTTAGTGTTTCTTGAGCATGCAGAAAACACCACTATTAGACAGAAACCTTTACGACTTTGAGAGGTACACCCTGTTCACTGTAAGGGAATAAGCTCTGTGTGTGCACACAAAATTATGATGTAGCAACGTGAATGGGGGTCCTACCACTCTGGGAGGGAGGGAGCTGTGGTGCTTTGCTGAGCTTTTTCTTCCTCCCCATCTGCAGCATCCATCCCTCCCAGCAGAGGCTGCTCTCTTTTAGGTAAGGAAGGAAAGGGAACTCAGCCACCTGCCTTAGCTGAGACAATACAATTAATCCAGCGAGTGAACTGTCACAGCATGACAAACTCGGCATCTAATGGCCAGACAGATAGTTAAGACTCTTCCAGCAGGCTAATTTCTAAAAGATCCTGGGTTTTGGCATGTTCCTTGGATGTGGCAATGAGGAAGAATCTCCTGGTCAGACACTAATAATTGTCCTGCCGTAACGGGCCTGTCAGCACTTTTTTCACCCTGGTGAAAGCAACTCCCTCCTCCCAGGGACAGGTTAAACATCACAGCACCCTCGGTGCTGGGAGTGCTGTCAGCTCACAGCTGTATTTCATACAAGTGTCTGAAGGGGAGCAGCTCTTGCCGTGTGTCTCCAGCTGCCAAGGAAAGCCCAGACACGACCATGGCCGAGCAAGTCCAGGGTGATGAAGGACCTCAAGGAATGACATGGAGCCTCTTGCTGAGACTGAAGGGGGACCATGGCACATGTCTTACAATTTTCTGAGTGAAATATGATGCCCTAATGTCGTGTTAATACGTAGGAAGGCATTGTTGCTCATGTCACAGCGATCTTGCAACTGGCTGGATGAGAAGGATTTTGAGAAAAGAGTATCCCCGCTCGAGGGCAGGTAATAAAACACGTTCTTCTGGCTAAAATTTCAGTAATCAAAGTAAAAAATTTATATTAATCAAAAAATTACATCACTATATTCCATTTTATTCTTTATTTTAATCACTTGCTAAGTGATGGTTAGATTGTGATTAGCTTGGAATACAGAATTATGAATTATTTTATCTTTTCACTACACAAGAATAAAAAGTATGTTTTGCCAGAGGTTTGGGGATTTTTCCTCCTCTTTTTGGGTAGCAATTTTTAAGCAAATAGAGATAATCTAAGTGCTGAGCAATATTAATTGCATATGCTGACATTTTAAAGAAATAAAAATCAAATCTTCCTTTGAAAAAAGCATAGTGAAATCAGTGGAGATTAATTAATGAGAATTAATCTGGCCTATTGAATCCTGAGGGAATAAGTATTCAAAAAGAATATCCCAATAACCTTAATTTAAATAGGTCTTGGCATAAAATTAATTTTTAATTTCCCAATAAATTTTACAATGGTTCAGGTCCTGAATTGGAATGAACATTTAAAAAAACTTATTTTCTACCAAACAAATTTAAACTATTTGGGGGATCAATTGAAACATTTCTGCATGACGAGAACAGAATATTTAATTAATTTTGACTTTTCAGAACTTTTGTTCTAAAAAAAAAACTGTATGTTTTTGTTTAAATAATTCAAAAGGAAAAATAAAAATTTCAGTTTTCAAGTGCTTCTTTTATATTCTGGATACAATTTCAACAGGATAGCATTAAATTTTTAATTCATATTTTGTTAACATGACAACATTTTTGATCAGATTTTGTTTTAAGAGATTTAGTGCCTGGATTTTATTGAATAAAACAATCAGCCCTGAGCTCTATTTTAGGGATTTTATTTTCATTTATAAAATCTGTCAAAGAAAAAAATCAACCATAAATTCATGCTTTCTGAAACACAACAATTATTTTAAGAATGTTGACCTCTGAGATAATGGGCCAAGTTTTCAGCTGATGTCAACAGATGTCACTTCACAAAAGACAAAGCCTCTGACCCAGAGTTGATTAGGGTTTGGTATCCTGGAATTCCAAGTATATGTCAGTGGATTTTCTGATGAAGCCTCTTTATTCCTGGAGAGTTGGTTGTAATTCATATAAATATACACCCTGTCAAAAAAAAATAGAAGGAATGATTTGGCACAGAAGTGCTGTTACAGTAATAAATGTCACAGACTTCCTTCTCTGTGCAGAAGGAACTGTGCAATCAGTGTTTACCACAGAAGTTCCCAGACCATGGTCCACGGAGCCCTTGCCTGTGGTCTGGGGAGAGGCAGCTGGTCAAAGGGAGTTGACTCTCCTGGCTTTGAGCTGACAAAAGATATTAAAATATAACTAAAATAAATTACTCCCCTTTGTCTTCTAAGTAGTTGCTGCAGGGAAAGGGGAAAAATGTCCATGAGCCTGTGTGACAGCACTGCTGGCTGGAAAAACGTGAGGAATTCAGTGCTTTCAGGCCACCTTTGTTTATGCTGATGAGATTTCACTTTCTAACACTGAAATCCCAAACTGAAATTGCTGTGTGTTCCTGTTAGGTAGCTCTCAACCTTCTTAATAAACTCATTGCAGAATCAGGCTGCAAGAGGCCTCATTTATAAATGAGCAGGTTTTTTTCGCTGTGGAAGACACTGTCAGCAGATTTAAGGGTGCCTATAAACACAAAATGGATCTTTACCTAATGAGTTACCTTCTTCCTTGTCCTTTATTTTCTGCATTGGCTGTCAAGCCTATAAAGAAGTTGTTTTCACCGGTGAATGAACGTTTGTCATATTAATTGATAAGCCAACCTGAGGTTCTTTATTGCCAAAGATGACGTTACCACTTTTTTTACTTAGAGCTTTGCCGACTTTTGCTGCCCTGAGTAATCCCAGGGGTGAAGAAAAAACCCCTTTAACAGAAAACATAAGTATTCATGGGCCTCATATCACCAGCATCAGCATCTAGATGAGTTGGGTGCTCAGATGTAGACTTCTGAATTTCCAGTGAACTCTAAAGAAATATTATCATCAGTGGACCTCTGTTTCCATCTGCAGTTTCCATACCCAGATGTGTGCATAGCTAGTTGGTTCCATTATATCCATCTCTCCTGTACTGAAGAACTTGATGTTAGCTTCTGCATTTGCATCTTCCCTGCTGTTGTTAGCAAGGTTCTGTGAGCTCTGGATGCTGTGAATCATTAGCTGACCTACTTTCTATCAGCTTTTATCTGGTGCCTTCTGGCTTCTTCAGAATATGAGGTTTTCTCCATGTGTGCCTCTCTCACTCTCTCTCTTCTTGGTTTTCAAAGATGTTTTTTTCCAAAATATTAGTGGGAACCAGAGGGACAACAACATCAAAGTCAGCATATATTTCTTCTTTGTTTTTGCAGTTGTACTTGCCCTTAGGTAATGTTTTGAAATGATTAATTGATAATTAAAAGGGAAGTTATAAGGAAAATACTATAAGGTATGTTCCTTTGGAAATAGAAGTACTTTGTGGGTTTAATACTGGCTTCATGGAGAGAATTACCTGTACAGACCTGGGGCCTCAGGTTGTGTCAACTGTAGTCTTAAAGCTGATGGATACTTAGAGGCGAGTTGCTGATATCTGAAAAAGATTCTTCTCTGCAATAAATAATTCTGTCTGTATAGTCTGCTAATATTGTCAGTAAAACTCCTATGTGTGGCTGTTCAATGCATCCCATCACAAGAGCTTGCTATCAGCATTTCTTAGCTTTTTTAAACTTGTCACTCAGTATGAAAATTGCATTGTCAGGTATCTGCCCAAGGCTGTATTTTTCCTGTGTCAACCAGAATGATTCAGCTGTTTCAGGGAATGAATTTACTAGAAAATATGTTTTCTCCTCCTTTAATATATAGATTGAGACAGGCTAAGACCTATATCTTTAGGTAGGCATTAGAGACTTAGCTAAAGTGTTACTCTAATGGCAGAGAAGTGCCTTCTCTTGTCTTCATTAGAAAAAAAATTAAGTTTTGTTAATTTATGAATCTAGTAGGGAAAAGAAAATCAGTACATACTGATCTTCAACCAGACTACACAGATCTTGTTCCAGCCCAAGGCACCAGGATCAGGGGACACAGTTGCTCTGCTTTATGTAATGTGAAATGAGGTGTCAGTGGGAGAAAATACTTGGTAAAATAGAAGAGAGTAAAATTACAATCTGGTGAGAGAGAGAAGTTGTTCCTAGAAACCAGAGAAACAGACAAGTTCTAATTGGATAGAGAAACTAGAACGGAATAAGGTAGGAAGCTGAGAATAGAGAATAGGAAGTAGAAAACACAGAGTGTGAGTGTGAATTATGAGGAATTTGGTATCAAACTTCAGGATAATTCACATTGAGTTATTTTGGTGCTGGATCAAGGTTCTGGCACTCAGCTGTGTCTTTTGTCACACTTCACATCCCCAATGTAGCAACTTCCATGCTTGGTTACTCCTTGGCCACCTTTCCCTGGCAGCAGCTCCTGCCAAACGCAGTCTCTCGTGACATCCATGCTCTGGCAGGGAGCTGAGCTGTCACAGCTGAATCCCTGCCATCCTGGAAAGCCAGGCTCCCCTGGTCTCCCATGCTGCTGCCCCTCCTGTGGAGAGTGGAGAGGGCACTGGCCCTGGCAGCTGCAGCATCTTCCCATCTGTGCTTCCCGGCCTCCAGAGACACCGGCAGCCGCTGCCACATCCCAGTTCGGGGTGTTCCAGGGCAGGAGGAGGGAGAAGCCTTTTTGCCTAATTGAGCAGTGCTTGCTGCTGGGCAGCCTCATCTGCTCTGGGGAAAAGACTTGGCTGGCAGAAGCCTCCAGCAGGCTGGATTCGGTGTCCCAGACCACCCCAGACTACATCTCTTTAGACTTTATTTACTGTGCCTTGTGCAGACCTTAGAGTGAAGCCAGGATCCTTAATGTCCTCATGGGCTTTTCTCTGGCCCTCAGCACTATTGTTGCTGAATACCCAAGCAAGAGAAAGTCAAACTCTGGTTGTGCTGGCCACTTTGGGGACATCATTTCCTGATTTATGTGTGCTTGACTCTATAACCCTGATACTCTTGTAACTTAGAGGTTATCTCCATGTTCTGAGCCTAGAGCTGTAGTGGGTTCCTATTGATAAATCTCCATAAAAACGACAAACTAAGTTTATAGAAGTCCCCTTGTGGCCTGTTTTTATAGTACATATGCTATTTACGTAAGGACACTGTTGTTTGAACAAAAAGTTGCATGGTTATCTTGGGTATATAATTAATATCATTGGAAACTCACTGCAGAGTGATGAATAGTTATAGTTCCCTTAGTGCAAATATTTTAAAAATGAATTTTTGTATTTTATCCACAAGCAGGGTACTATGGTAAAAAATTCATCTAATTCTCAAACTGTGTTAATGCAAATGTGAAAGAACCAGAGATTGGTATCTCATAAGCATAATATATTTTAGTTTTTTCCTGGTGGGGTGGTTAGAACTCATAGGCATACACTTAGATTTGCTATAATAAAGTTTTGTTTTATTAGTAATTTTTATTTATTTACATTTCTGGCTAAAGATGTCTGTGTAGACCTATTGAAATGAGTGCTACTCTGGAGGCAAGCACGGTTCTAAGAAACCAATCAACTGTTTAGAAACTAGCAAGCTTCATCTCCAAACTATGTCTATCCACAAAGCAGTGATGTATCATTAATTAAAACTTGATAATGTTTCAAACACTTCTAATTGCCACAGAAACTTAATTCCTTCCCTCTAAGACTGGTTCTGTTAGAGGAGAAAAGATGAACTTGGGAGCTCCCGACAAATTCGGTAACAAGTTTTTTTCACTACTGGAAGAAACAAATAAGATGGGGTAGGGGAAGGAGCTGGCAGGTTTATAAATTAAAATAACACTGGATTCAGTTGTGAGACAGCACTAATGTAGGCCAAGAACTGCCTAGTCAGCTCACACAGGGAACGTGGCACTAGAGCATTGCTCTCACCTTCTCCTCCCTCCAGCGACGTCCATCCCTCTCTCTGTAGCACAGCCAGAGCTGCACTGCTCTCCTCCTTCTACACTGATAAGGCAGATGCAGTAGATTCCCTTTGGCTACACTCGTCATGCTGGACTTTTAAATTCCATATTCCCCTCACGGGTGCATATGCTGTGTTTTAAGAAGGCCATGCTGAATGTCACCACTATGGAAATGAAGGCCCCATCTTCATAGCTCAGCTGCTGCTAACAGAGCGTGACTGAACAGCACTGCAGAGCCAACTGATCAAAAGGAAACCCTGACAAGCCTCATTGTGTATTTAAAAAAAGAAAAAAAAGTCCTTACAGGTCTGTCTTTAGCTAGTTTAGCAATGTGTATTCCAGAGGAGAGGCAATGGAACAGGAGTCTAATGCTGTGTTTATTTACGTACTCCAAAGGTTCATAATAAACATTGATTAAATCTGCTGGAAGAATAAAAGACATAAAACCTAAAACATTCTTTGTAGAGGAATAGACTTTCATAAAACACCTTGAATTAATGCCAAGATGTAAAACAGTCTTCATATGTGCATATGCTGCAGTAAGGCTTATGGAAATGGCACAAGGAGAAGCTTTTTGTGCTGCAAAAGAGAAAAGTCCTGCATGGCCCTTTCTTGTAGTCTAAATTAGTTTATTGAAAGGTTTCTTTCAGTTTTATTATTTCTAAATTATACTTTTCATTTGTAAGATATGTCATATCATTGAATCTCAGGGCATTTTGCCTGCATTAATGAGATCTCAAGACAGCCTTAAAATTGTTGTTTTTCTCTTCCAACAGGGATCTTCTCTTGCTGTGTTTGTGCCTGAGAGAGCATAACTGAGCCCTAATTTTTGGGCACCACACCGGGCCCTACTATAGTACAAATTATTGTCAGTAACATCCATAACAGTGTTTTAAAAATCACTCTGAGATAAGTATTTGGATTACCATTTTAGAACTGAAGAAAGTGAATTACCTTTATCTCAGACATTTGTGAATCAGATGAGGAAAAATGTAAAGTTTACAGCAATGAGTAGACTTTTATCATGCAGAAATTGATGCTGACTGAGACATTAGCTAGGGGATGCATTGATGTGACAGAAATTTGGGAAACCACTTTGTTGCTTGAGGCAAAGATGTACATAAACCCAGAATGTGTGTTTTGGCTAACCAGGTAAAATTAAAAATTGTTGAAAGCTATTGAGACTTTTCCCTTAGTGTTAATTATGTGCAGTAGAATTAAGTGAATAACCTTAATATACACTTAAGGAAGATTATAAATTATGGACCCTGACACTAGATCTGTTTCTGTGTGAAAACCACAATGAGGTATTTTTTAATATTTTTAATCTTTGTGAATAAAAATTGTTATTAGTCAAATGTCAAAAAATATCAAAGTCATTAAAGCTCTATTTCTACGTTTGCTTTTCACAAAAAATCAAAAGTTGAGAAATATCAAACTGTGAGATTCTGTATTTCAGTTCATCTGTAGATACGATTTCTTATGTGATTTTTGGAGTGGATATCACAGACTGCCTAGAATAAAGAATCTCTAAGTTTGTGGTCTTTTTTTAAGATCATAAAGTGACTGGTGATGGAGAGGATCTGGCATAAAGGCTCTTCTGTGCTGCCTTGCCTTGTCTCTCCAATGATGGGAAAATTGATAAGGAAGGGTCCCATTCCCTGCCCCATATCCATGACCTTGTAAGGAAGAGGCAGTGAGGAGCTCGACAGCTTGAACGTATTAGAGATGCAAAAAAATTAACCATGTCAGAGGTAAGGGCATAATTATCTTGTGGGAGAGTCATTAGGAGAAAGAAACCTATGATTTTTGGGAAATGACAGACCAGAAGAAATGTCTTGTTCTGCAAGTGAACAGATTTATCTTGTTCCCAGTGATATATGCATCCTTTATTGATGGTGGTGCATTTTCCTAATACTGCACACTGATGTATGTCACAGCCTGTTCTCTTGTAAAGTTAGTAGACAATACGCAGGCATTAAATTAAAACTTCTTGTTCCTTACTGCACTTTTTCTTAGGAAAAAAATCAAACAATTAAATGTAGTAGTTTTGATGACTCCTTATAAGCTGCATCCAATGCAAGATATCTGTTACTAGCAGGACAAAACCTTTATTGTAAGAAAAGCTGGAGAAAAAAGAAAAATCAAATAATGTCACCTGAAATGTCTGAGTTGCTTGTAAGGCCATACAAGCTACCTGTCTCTATCATCAAACTTCTTTAAAGTCGCAGCACCATTGATATTTAGCCTTTGTACTTGAAACAAACAGTCTTTTATTGTAGAATAGCCACATTAGCAATTCTATTAAGCTACCTTGGATGACTTAGCATAACATTGAACTGTTTTACTGCATGCTTTTGTGAAATTAATATATTTTGAGCTGAGAGATGATCATGGTGAAATAGAAATAAATATTTGAATAGGTAAGGTTAAAAGGGAAATGCTGAAAAAGGAAAGTAGAAATGGAAAACTCTCATTCATGAAAGTAACAAGCTCATCTAATTTTAAACAGCTGAGATGCACACAGAAGAGTAACAATGCCTTCCAATTTTGGAAGCTAAGCTAGAAATAATATTATAATAAATGAACCTTAATATTATTGATAATCAATATGACTTTGAGCAGCATGGCTCAGAAATGATCAAACCACTTATTTTCAATTAGATGTAATATGGACAATATCATGAAAGAAGGAGGAAAACGTAATTAGCCCGAGATATTGTTCATTTGTCATACTTTTAAAACGGAATTTTTGCAGAATTAGTTATTTTTGTCTAACATCTGCTTTGAAGTCTATTATTTTGCACGAGAAAATAGTTCTCCTGGGTAGCTCACTTACAGGAGCCAAACTTTAGAGGGCTGTCTGTGCCAGTGTAAATTAGACACGAGGTATACATTGATTAGAAGCCTTTTAGGAGCTGTTCTTGCTTCAAACAGCCTGTGTGTGGCTGATGCAACGAATCCCACCTCAGCCATCCAGGTTAAACTCCAAGGAGGTGTAAGAAACACAAGGATGGTTACTCTGTGGTCGTACAGCTCGTTCTAGAAGCCCCAGAAAGGTAATCCAGTGCAGTACCATCTGCTCTACTTTTGCCTAGAGCGCTGTGCCCAGCCCTACAGGTGGCTGGTACAGGGATATATGCACACCTTGAGCTTTATTATCAGCAGGCAGACCTATTGCACATGGGGAACAGGCTTCCATGGTGCTTCCCCTAAAGCAAACACATGCCCGTTGATTAAAGGGATTCAAGTCATAAAGGCAAACATGAGGAGCACGGGGGAGCTTCGGAGGGCTGGAATCCTCCTAGGGGATCAAGCTGAGGACTGTTCTCTCCTCTGTCTTGAAAATCAGAAGAAAAATATAAATAACTTCTTTTCTTGTGATATTTGAAGTGCTGAATCTTGCATGATGGAATTACAGTGTTGTAACACTGGGAGCTGTGATGATTTGATGTTTGGGACTGCCCAAGGTTAAGAAAAATTGTAAAGTTCCAAGCAATACTCAGAGTCCTGCAGTTGTACAGAGGCAAGCCCTGAGAACAAGCAATACACTTGATTATGTTACATATTGCTGCACTTGAGAACTGACTTAATTCCACAGGTCTTGCCTCTAGAGTCTTCAGAGACAGTTGATCTTTCTTGACTTCTCATGGAGGAGAATAGCCTCTGGATTCAGTTGGATAGGTAAGCTGATGACATTTTAAAGGAACTCCATATTTCAAAACCTAGAGTCTTTTTTAAAAAAAAAAAAGAAAACAAAAAGCAAATATAATAGTAGCAACTTGTTTGCTAAAAATATGAGCTCCCAGCAAAAGAACTTTGTTCAAAGAAGAGCACTCCTTTGTGTTTTCAGAGTAGAGTTGGACTAATGAGGTGTGGATAGTAGGGGGCCATAGTTTATGAATGGATGACCCTTCCTTAAGCAATGTAAACTTTGGATATATATTGGTAGGTTCTCACAAGTCATCCAGGCAAATCTGTGACCCAGTTTTGCAGTCTCTAATTGACTGAAACCAACAGCAGTTTCTCTTTCTCAAAAGAAGACTGGAGCAGAAAACTTTCTAATAAAAAACCAAGTCTTAACTGTCTCAAAAGGGCTGGATTTCAGTATTCCAAAATGAAAAACTGAATGTCTCCAGTGGGTTGGTTGTGAAATGAAATGGTATTCAAGGAATGAAAAAGGTTGTCAGATTCTGGCTGGTGCCCAGTGGTGCATGTTTACTGAAGCCACGTGTATCTCATAGGAAACGTTGAGATATCTGTTAGTACCATTCTGCCATTAACATAAAAAAGCAATAGCTAAAAATATCTTATTGACATTTTATTTTCAAGGAAAAAATAAAGACAGACAGTGTGGGGGTGTTTGCACATGTGGGAGATGGATCACATGGATGATTTGAAATTCATATAATTTCTAAAGAAAGGTTATTCAGTCCATGGCCTGTGGCCACTGCTGGACCATAAGACAAGAGAAAGCCATTCACACAGTAATTACACTCTGCTAACTGCTGACTATCCTAGCTCATTTGCAAGTTGTAAATCCAGTAATTGTGCTGAGAACTATAAAATAGTGTTGTCTTTAATTCAGTTGTCTGAAGTACCAAGAGTATGAGCAGCCTTACCTTCATGGCTAGTAAGTGTAGCGAAAGTCAGATGAAGAGCCAGGAACAAATCTGAAGATTTTTATATCAATTTTTCCATAGAAGCTCTACCAGGCTGTGGTGGTGCATTTCCAAAGTGGAAACTTGCTTGGTTTTATTCTGGTGTGAGAGAAGTGAAACTCCCAGCAAGAGAGGTGTTTGAGCTCTGTGTTACCAGAGTTATAGAATCACAGGGGGGTTGGGGTTGGAAGGGACCTTAAAGATCACCTTCCACTAGACCAAGTCTGAATTCTGTTCTTTGTGACTGCAACATGGTTTAGCGTACAGGAACTGAAAAAATATGTCTTTTCCATATACATCCTGGGCAAATGCAGTGATATCTTTTAGAGCCAGAAATAAACCAAATTTGTAATGCGTAAAAATGTCACACTTTAACAGTTCTGCTGTTGTGTATGAGAGTTTGCTATAGTTGTCTGAGCCCTACAGACAGCACTTTTTTACCATTCAGGAAATCCTCTTCTATTAATATACTAAACAGAGAAATGAGAAATGCCTTATTTATACAATGATTTTAGAATAATTCGCAAGGAACCTTCCTAAATAAAGCTCATAAACTGTCACCACCTCTTCCAAAGCAGACTTGCTCTATATTTATATCCTCATAAATGGGACCAGACTTTGACACAGTGAATCTGTATCGTTGAAATGCTGAGAAATCAGCAGGATGTTTCTGCTGACTCAGGCCCCTTGTACAGTTGTTTGCTGTCCCTATGCGAAGCCTTGTGCATGAAATATTAGAGCTCAAGACTGTACCGTTTTCTAAACTGTCTGTCAAACTGAAAAAGCCTCTCTAAAGTTTTTTGGCTTTGTGTGTGTGGGTGTAATACATAGATCTCCAAACAGGATACTGTTCCTTTTGCTGCCCTGGGTGTGTGTGTATTTATGATACCACCCTCCAGTCCTGTATAGCATCACAACCACCACTTTCAGCTGGTTCATCCTGGCAATCAGAAGCGTCACAGCGTTACAATCTACACCTCTTTTGCAGAAATTATCTTTTTCCTGTGTTCTCATTTTTCTCCTTGTATAGATTGCTGTAGTAGCATTTCCTACCCTCGGTGGAATTTTCATGAGGCAAAGCTGAATTTTTATCTTAGCTGTGCAAGTAATTTTGCTGGGTATCCTCCTGTTTTCTATTTCTGGACCAACAGTGCTGTAAGCTACTTAGATAAATGCTAAACCAGGTCTTGTGGCAGTGTTTGGTAAGGCTGAAAGTGATGTTTCCTCTTTTGTAGTATGGTATCTAGTCTATCATTGTGCAAGTGTCAGGTGTTTTGTTATAACAAGAGTGAAAGAAAAATAAACATCGTGGCGGTGGAAAAAAGGAAATGTGAAATCAAATAACTTGTAACATGTTAATCAAAATATACCTGATTTGAACTAAGATAGCCTTATAATGATTTTACTGCAGCTGCTAAAATCATTGTGTTTAATAGAATATTATGCAGATTGAGAAAAGATACTTTTGCTTTTGGATGCATTTATTTCTGCAAAGAAAAAGTGTTTTGCTTTCCTCTACCATATACCACGATACATCCACATGTGAAAAGATAAAATCGCTTTCTTTTTTCCTGTTGTACATTTTATGCTTCTGAATTACTTAAATATGTCCTAAAATGAGATTTCTGTGCTGTGTCCTATTTGCATTCAGGAAGGTTGAAATTATTTGTGGTGTAAGGCATCTGTGCTGAGCTGTATTGAAAAGCAGCAGTGAGCGGAGGCAAAAATGTTGTGTGTGAGTAGCATCACACCTGAGTGGCAGAGGTGCCACTGGTCTGGCTGTGGTTTAAACCATCCCTTACTGGAGTGGCCTGATTTTTTTTTAATTGATTATGAACTTGGACTTTCAGGCAAGCATTGATATTGGACGTCAACACGATCTTCAGCATTTCAAACTCTTCTGGGGGAAACATATATGAGCAAGTACTTATGTATGCACAAGTATCAAATTTAATCTATGCAGGAGGGGGGCTTTGCAATGAAATGTTGCCCCTAATGAAGTCATACTGTTATTCCTTGGACGGAACCAATCCCTTCCCTTTGATGAAACTCTTTTTAGCTGCAGGGCCTGGCATGTCCTGGATCTATGTGGGGAGATGGGCAGCCAGCCAGCTCCTGCCTTTGAGAGTCCACTGAGACTCCAGCAGAGCAGAACTTCTGATGTAATGTAAACAGATAAAGTTAACAAAAATTTATGACTGATGTTTGGGGTTTAATCATTCGTGATTTAATATAATCAGATATACGCCATGTTAATTAAATCAAGATTCCAGACATATGCATCCTTAAAAGAAACATTGATAGGGCAAAGAATTTGGTATGTTTTCCAAACAATTTTTTTACATTTCATAGTGAAACCTATGTGATTTTTTGGAGAAAATCCACTTAAAGTTAGACATCAATTGTTTGGGTTTTTTATCCTAACTATATTTCTGGAGAGTTTCACTGCACAGGGAATATGATGGTTATTTTTTTTATGTTTAAGGGTAACTTATATGGATATTTAGTGACTTACATAGAGTACAGTTTTGTCTTTGTTCATCTATGATCTGCAAATTGTTGCAAATGTAACTCTTCATGAATAGGAATTTCAGATGTGTCTTATTCATCTACAAATGAAGATAGAACAAGCAACAGGTTTGGTGCAAAAGCTGGACTTTATGTACTACTTTATCATGTTCTATCACAAAGAAAAGCACTTATATCTAATGTCTTGCCATCAGTAGCTTCTTGTGATCACAGACACAGTAAAGATTGAGAATCCTGGGGTTCAGGGATGTTAATCAGTCTAAAAAACAGTCTGACTATGTCTTATCATGCATCTTTCTGAGTGCAGCTGACCTCCACCAGGAAAAATTTTTTTTCTTATTGTTTCTTGGTAAAAACTGTATTGCCACAAACAATTGGCCTGTTATTTAGAAATAAATAAGGAGGATTTGTGGGACAGTCATCTAAAATGTTAGCATGTTATTTTTTTCTGTGTTTCAAGTGAATAGAGTGGACATCCTCCCTGGCCTCCTGGAGATGCAAGTCCTCTAGGCCCTGGCATATGCAACTGCAATTGGTGTCTGAGACTTTATGGGAATAGATCTTATTAGCATTGTTTGTGCATTCAACTGCATTCAGTGGAATCATACCTATGAAATGAGGAAGTTTTGTTCTTACCTTGAAGTATATGTAAAGCAGGAACTGAAGAATATTGTCCTTAAGAACAGCAAGAGTAAAATTATGTGACTTTTTAAATGAATAGGCTTATTGCTTATGCAATTTGGTAGTAAACCAGAGCTCTCTATCCATGTCACTATAATCTGTTTTTCTCTCCACACCTCAGAAGTCTGATTTTATTTGGATTTTATTAAATGCTCTTAAAAAACCTTGCTTCCTTCCAGCTAAATCAAATACTGGTTGATTCCCAGTCCTCCACTTGATCTTAATTTAAATTTAACATGTCTTTTTGCTCCCAGTTGGGTTAAAGTTTCTATTCTATAGCTCCACCTTTGCTATTCTAGTGTGTATATATTGCAGAATCCTCCTTCTTTGCTATATAATGCTCCAGATCTAAGATTTAGCAGACTTGTCTTATAAAAATATAATTCAATACATTCACATACCAGTGATAAGTTTGCAGACAATTTCCTTCTTTTGACATCTTTGTATGAAAAGAACTATTAAAGTGGCAGCTACATTTGAGTTAGTCTCCGTATGGTGAGATTTTTGCGTTCCTCTGCATAGAATTAAAGTCATTCTGCTGTTTTACTGGAATATCTTTTGGAAAAAGGCATAGGTGACAACATTTAGCATTGACATTCTTAATATTCCTTGAGACCAAAATCTTGGCTATGATGAAGTCAAAGCTCCTGTTTGTTGGATCTGAACTTGATTTGATGAGTGAATGCAAAGGAAGCACTCATGATGGTGAGGGAAGGAATTAATTAATAGACTTAGAAGGAAAAAGATGATTTTACTTAGTTTTTGAAGAAACCATAAGAGCTTTGCTTCTAACAGTGAATAGAGTGTCCTAGAGTAGGAGCACAAGAGGAAGCTCTTAATATGAACATTTTGAGAAAATGTTGAGATTCATGTTGTTTGTGTATACTCTATAGAGGAAGGTCTGAAGAACTGAGCTATTTCCATTGGTTGGGTGTTGAGACTGAATTCTGACTTATTTCCTCTCTCCATGAATTTTAAAATAAGGATTCATATTCCCTTTAAAAATAAATTTGATTTCCAAATTATAAGTGCTTATTAGAAGACTAGAATTTCCAGTGAATTCAACGGTGTGAAGTATTATATACTTCTAACATAACATATAAGAGGACAAAAATTGGTTGGATTTTATTACCAATTGATGGTTGTCCTGATTTTACATGGAATAGAGTTAATTTTCTTCTTACTGTCTGGCACAGTGCTGTGATTTGGATTTAGTATGAGAATAAATTGATAACACACTGATGTTTAGTTGCTGCTAAGCAGTGCTGGCTCTCAGTCAAGGACTTTTGAGGTTCCCATGCTCTGGCAGGGAGCAGGTGCACCAGAAACCAGGAAGGGGCATGGGCAGGAGAGCTGACCCAGCCTGTCCAAAGGGATGTTCCATGCCATGGAACATCATGCCCAGAATATAAACTGGGGGGAGTTGGCTGAGGGGGCTCAGATCATTACTCGGATACGAACTGAGCTTTGGTCGGTGGGTGTTGAGCTGCTGTATCTTGCATCACTTCTTTCTCATGGGTTTTATTCCTCTCTCTTCCTTTTATTAGTATTATTAGTAGTGTTAGTATATTTTGGTTTGTTTCAGTTATTAAATTGATCTTATCCCAACTCACTGGTTTAGCTTTTCTTTCCCATTCCCCTCCCCACGGGGAGTGGAGGCCGAGGGAGGGAGTGCTCAGTGCGTGGTGTTCTGCTGGGGTTAAACCATGACAATGCTACACTAATTAGCTGGAAACTCACTTTATTTGCTGTAATCCAGCTATCAGATCCTCTCCCCCACAAGTACTCTCGAAATGCCAACCATTCTGCCAAGCTGTTTCTTATGCTTATTGTACTTCTGGCATCCTTTCTTCCATGTAGGAGGAAAAATATTGTCCTAATCAGTACACTTCATGGATCCTGTAAATAATATTAGAGCAAAGCTTGCATTCCAGTCAGACTTGGGTTTTTTTGTTTGTTTGTTTGGGGTTTTTTTGTTTGTTTTTTTGTTTGTTTTTTTGTTTGTTTGTTTGTTTTTGTTTATTTGTTTTTGGTTTGGGGGTTTTTTTATTGCTTTTCTTCTCTTTCTTTACTTTCAGTTTTAGGAATGGGTCAAAGGGGGTTAATTTCACACCAAAATATTAACATGCATGTTCTTGACAGAACAAGACAGTACTCTTGAGAAACACCTTTGTTAGTCAGAACTGGTCTAGTATTCTTCCTAGTCCAGTAATGTAGTGGTCTGAGTAGAATTTCATGCAGTGTGTAGAAGATCTCTTTGCACCTACAGATCCTTTTAAAAAGCAGGAAGAAGAAATAATTTTGCCTTTTCTCCATAGAAATTCTAATATTGAATTATTTACCGTGGTTTCTTTGGCTTCAGGTTTAGCAAAGAATAGGTAGTGCAAGAATTAAGAACATCTACAAATGTATTATGAGCTCATCATCTGGAAACTGGCAGGACAGAAAATCTGAAATATTTAGTGTAAACCTAGTTTATTTGGATTTAACTCAATATGCTATCAGCTCGTATTTCTAATACACAAGATGAATGAAAATCAAATAAAAAGTTGTAATAATTTATGAAAATGAAGAAAGTAGTTGTGGCTCCCAGTCTGATGACAAGTGCCGCGAACCACAGCAGAAATACACCTTCTTGAGATTAATTAAACTGTTAGGGTTATGATGGAGAAACTAAAGTAAGGACTTCTGTTCCTTAAATCATGACGCATAGGCTCTGTTTTCTGCAAGAGTAATTAAATCTAAATCATAAATTCAAAGTGGTAGTACAAGTCTATAGGTCTTTTTTTCTTGGAGTGAGCAGAAATTAGAGGCAGTATTTTACATTTTTTTCCCCTTTCTCCAAGGGAAAGATTTGTGCTATGATAAAGATGTTGAAACCTTCCAAGTGGGGTGTATGACTATATTCTTGTGACTAAAATACAATTAGTAGAGCTAAACTTAGTTCTCTTCCCTCTAGCAGAAATGTGTTTAGCTCTATCTGCAGTGGGAGAGGCAAGCAGCTGGTGTGCTCAGACCATTGCCAAAGTAGTCAGACACATGGCATTATTTTTTAATGTATGGTATCAAGAGCTTTGCTTTCCTGGCCTGAAATACAAGTGTCTTACTATTAAAACCAGTCTGATAAATGGGATAGTTTTGCAGAAAATTTCAACCTTAGCATGATAAAGTTAAAAAAAGGAAAAAAAAAGAAAGAAAACTGTCACCTGAAATCCATGAGTCTGAATTGTAACATATTGATTCAGGTGTCTCCAAGATTTGTCAGGCTGGTGCCTTCTCTGTAGTTGAAGGTGTCAGTGTGTTCAAGAAGTGCCCTGGCTTCTCTTGCTCACCTGTCTTGTGTTTTTTGCCCTGGCTGTGATCTTCAGTGAAGATGTGAAACATGGGACAGGGGAGAGGATGAAGGCATCTGAACTGCATTCCCATACAGCACATTAGAGATGCTTAAATTGCTTGTTTGGCATGAGTGGGGAATTCAAAGGGGGAAAATGGGAAAGGTCAGGAGCTTAAAACAGTCAATCTGCAGTAAAAATTACCTTTTTTCTAAAGCACACTTATGTGACAAAAAGCACTCACCAGTCATGAGAAAAAAAAAAAAAAAGAGTTGAAACTCGTATTTTCCATTAAAGCCAGTTGCAATGAAAACTTTCTCATCAAAATTTTTACTGTGTACTCTTTGATTTGGCTCAGAGTGCCACACGCAGCTTATTGACCAGACCTTTGAAATGGGTTTTGTTTGGAGCATTCATTTACTTAGCTACTGGCACACTCTTCCAAGAAAGACTTTCTGGGGATTTTGCCATTCTCGCCTAAGTAAAAGTAATAATAAATAAATAACCGCGTAAAATGAAATAACCAAACTGAAACCAAGAGATATCCAAACTGAAGGTGTTGGAACCTTGCTTTTAACAAGGCCCTTGAGGCCTGCAGATGAGAAATAGTCTCATTCTTTGCAGTTCTGATGTTGAAATCCCATTGCCAAAGCTGCTGCTTCAAGTTTGCATGGAGCAAAGGCAGCATCAAGGTTAGTTTAAACAGCAGAAAATTTGGTTACCTCTCGTTTCTGCATTACAAACACCAAGAAGAAATTTAAGAAAACAAAATACCAGTGCAAATCAATATCTATTTTTCCACTGCAGATTACACTGCCAAAAAAACCTTCACTGCTGCAGAATATTGCTACCAAAGAAAAAAAAAAAAAGCAAATACATTCCAAAAACTATTCTCATGTTAATTCAGAAGTAATGATTCATCTACTATGATGGTTGAGCCACCTTTTGAAAATTAATTAAAACTGTAAGCTCATTTAAAAAGTGAACAGGTATTAAAAGTGATTGCAAGTGTTCCTAGGCAGATAGTGATTTTGCTATCTTCTCTTTAAATATCAGTTGTATATATGATTAAGTATGTATCAGTGGAGGAAAAAAAGAAACAACTATGGTTAGAGTTCAAAATAATGTCACTTTATGAAATTTGAGCACCATTTCCTATTTTCTGAAAGTTGCAGCTGAGGTTCATGCTACCTTTGGGCTCTCAGGAAGTCAGTTAAAGAGTAGCATATGTCCTGTGTCCTTCCAAATTACAGTTAATTAATACACTGGTTCTTGAAAATCAACTCAAAAAATGAGACTACGTGATGGAGGAAATTTAACTCTATCTCTTGAAACTTTGCAATTTATTAATTTGTGCAGAAATTTTACACTTTCAGGCAATATCAATAATTTCTATTAGAAACTGGACTTTATTCTCTGTCCAAAAATGCACTGGGTAAGCAGTGCAGGTCCTTAATGGAGGACTAAGCAATACAAGGACACTGAGAAAGAATGTCTGAGACTGATAAAAAAGCCTGCAAATTTTAAATACTTAGAGAAGATCCAGGCAGTGTCCTGAGAGACCTGTATCCCACAGGTATTTGCAGTGGGAAGGTTGAGCTGTGAGATTGGGCACAGGCTCAAACACGGAGACATATGGAGGGAAAAGGATTTTTTTGGGAGAAAAGGGCATTTTTATGTCCTCAACACATTGTGAGCTCTGCATTCACAAATACTTTCTGGAAATGAGTAAATTTATAGTTTAACCTCCCAAGTGTTTTCTCATGCATCCTTCCCCATCTCCCCCCAAAATCCACAGAATGCATCAAATTTGGTACCTGATCAGTGTTTTTGTTTTCTATTTCACCCTCTACCCTTCAAATCCTGCAGCAGGCATCTCATCCAGCAGCTCTTTTAAATATATCCACAGTTCGTGTGCTAATCTCTGTGTCTCTGAGGCAATGAAGCAGAATTGCACAACAGTTAAACACATTCCTTCAATCATTCAGTCTTCAGGAGGACCAACAGTGACAACAATAAAAACCTATTTTACAGGGCTTGGAGTGGAAAATACCTTTAGATGAGCATTTCTTAATGTATATCTTCAGGGAACATTATTGCCTGCCTTAAAACATGCATCTGTTTCATTGCTGATATTTATGCACAATATCAACTTAAACGACTGCTTATTTTAATGCAGTGCATTTCTGGTTTCCTCAAGTTAGCTCTGTGATTCATTGTAGGCATAAAAAATTAATAGGCATCTAATTAAACATATAATTCATTGAGATTAATTGTGGGAATTAATCTCAGTAAAAGTGTACATCCCAAAGTAAGATCTTTTCCTCCTGAAGACACACACCATGAAAAATGGTACAATATATCTTCTTTTATCATAAAATCAGATAAAAGTAAAACATGGTAATTGTTGTTTGTTATAGCAAGACATAACAGAGAAATGAGAGAATTAAGGATAGAAAAGAACATGTATTATCTCACCAACTGTTTGAAATCATGACTGGTTAACATTAGACCTTGGGATTAAAAAAATAAATCTAATCTTTCCAGGAAAACTACTGCATTATATGAAATATTTAAACCAGGGACACTGAAGGTTTGTTGAAGGGCAAGTGAGTGCAGATGGAATGGAACAGGACTGTCCTTGGAGATGTTTTGAGCGTCCCGGCCAAATGGGCTTGTCCTTGACGACACTCATGTGGAAGCTGACAGTGGTTTGATTAGCCAACAAAAGCTGATCCATTTGCCAATGGATGTATTTATATTTCCCAGGTTTTGCTGCTTCTATTTTCACCATTACCTTTGTTCCTTTTTGATACAGGAGCTCTTTGTAGATGAAAAACGTTTTTGCGGTAACAACCCACGGTGTGACCTGAAAGGGCTTTTAAAGTATTTTATCGAGGTCCTAAAATGATATTCTAGGTTTGCCAATGTTTAGACTTGCCCTAGGTCAGGCTGTATTGGTGTTTAGAAACCACTCACAGAAGTTCACAGCAGTGGTTTTCGCTGCAAGGTGTAGAGATCATTTCAATCCACACCTCGTGCACTGTTGCTGAGGTAATTCTGCAGCAGTGTACGGTCCTGCTCCAGAAAGGGGACTGGAAATTGTAGTAACTGCTTGAAATAGCAGTGGGACATTTAAAAACTCAGAGTGCAACTGCTTGTGCTGGACTTTGAATTTTTACTGCGTGTCTAATAACCTCAGCTGCTGTAGATCTTTTGTGTTTCAGCCCAAGTACAAGAGCAACTTATCAAATGCAGCATTTCCCTGCTTTTTGTGCTGCTGGCTGTTGGAGTCTTGAGGTCAAGCATTTTCAAGTTGAATTTGGTCAACACTTTTCAAATGTCAGCATTTTGAAACTATTTTTCCTCTCTTCCTTCCCTACATAATAAGAGGAAAAATGGCTCATTTTTCAGATCTACTCACAGGGTCACATGAGAAGCTGGAACAGGGAGACCAAGGTGTATTCAGTTTTTTACCTTCTCAATGGTTCTAAAGCTTAGATATGAATTAAAAAAAAAAAAAAAACCAAAAAAAAGTCTTGACTGTCTAATCCTTATCTGGGAAAAATATCTTGAATCCTGCTTAAAGAATTTCGTTGGAAAAAATTTTTTTGGAAAATGTTGGAGAGATATTGAATCATAGAGCAATAGTATATATATATATTTTAGTGTTGTTAAAAAGATAATTCAATTCAACTTAATTTAAAAATTCTTATAGTGAGTTTAACTTTTCTATTTACCTTATAAAGGAGACATTATGTCATTGTAAAACAAAGGAATTTTGACAGGTGTAGCTGGAAAAAAGTTGTGTTTAGGGGAGGTATTCTGAGAAGGAATGTTAGAAAGTATTTTGAAACTAAATAATGTGATCTGACAAGGAGGATCAAGGTGAAAGGAAAAGAAATCAATAAATTACAAGATTTTCAATGGCTTTTTCTGATTTAAAATAATATGAGTAAGCCTGGCTTCTTGGAAAATAGAAGGCTGAATACAGTAGAGAGGAGAAGTCTGTGTACAACATCACTTGTGAACTGTATAGCAAAAGGTGAAAACAACGTGGAATGAAAATTTGTTTGGGTTGGGAAAAAAAGCATAAATTTGAGAATGAATATTAAGCAGGAAATTGAGCTTGAGATATATTAGGTTTGACTATAAGAATCAGTATTAGGTGGAGAATGGAGTCACAAAGAGGTGGGGCTGCTTTTGCAATTGCAAGTTGATTTTCTAGAAATTGCTGCTGTGTGTCCGAAGGAGCAGGTTTGTCCCGTGGTTGGCATTGCCCCTGGCCTTTCCAGTGTTAGGTACCTCGTTTTGCTGTTCCCTGGGCAGACTTTCTTCTGCCAGGAAATATGGTTGCTAAGGAATTCATGGTGCAGGTTCCCTGGTCTTCGGTATTGACATGCTCAGGATTGCAGGACAGTTACATCCTGCTTGAAACCTTAACCAAAAGAGCAGCCTTACTGGTATTTTTCTGGATCTACACATTAATTATATCCTTAATTGTCACATGTGGAATTAAAACAATGGGGCATTTCTGCAAATGAGTTATTCCTTTCCGAAAGCAGCATACAGCACTCCTCAAACAAGGTAATAAAGCTGTGTTGAGATGTTGTAATTCTCTTCTACAGGGCATTGCTTGCTCATTCTGGAATCATTAAAAATCAGCCACCAAATCAATGAGTCTCATTAGAAATCTGTCTTTTTGCTTAATGCTATTGATTTAATCTGTTTTAGAAATCCCTATTAACCATTAGTTAATTAAACACATGACAGTTATATAGATTGGGTAAATCTGACTACTGTCTCAGGGAGCTCAGAATAGATTAAATGATTATCATGTAAGATGCTTTTAATTAAAAGACACAGTTTAGATACCTTGTACCCTCTAAAGCTTATATGATAAAGTCTTCAGCCAACAGTAATTATATATTAGTAATACATGTATTGATATACAAAAAAATAAATAAACATCTGATGGGTTAAAAAGCAGTTTGTGCAGCTGACATGGTGTTTGATCTGCACAAAACTGAAAGGCAATGATTTGCTGGAGAAAGTTATTTCTGTGGGACAAATGCATAATTCCTAAGCCTTGAACTCAGGTTCCAATAGGTCAATAATGTGCAGGTACAAATGATGGAGGACCTTGTACTGTTCTGAACCTCAAAACATCTACCACATCATCTGTGCTGATCCTGGTATCCAGAGGCTTTTCTTTTGACTCAGATTTCCAGTTGTTTAAAGGCTGGGTTTATGTGTTTTTCTTTCAGAAAGGTGGGTGTGAACTGAGGAAACCTTGTTTCTTCCTCCTGTCTCTCCCTTTTTGGCACTTTGGTCAGCAGTTAATAGGGACAAACGGCTCCTTCTCTTGCAAAAAGTAGGAACAAGGACTAGGTAGTCTATAAATCCCATTCCACCACCCATTCTGAGATGAGAGAACCTTTCTAGCAAAAAATACCTGTATTTCAGTGATTTTTTCAGAATAAGAATTCAAGTAATACCAAATCTGGTAGAGAAGAGATTTTGTCTGGGACACAAGCCTGAGTTTTCTAAACAAATTACATTTTGAATATTCAGTAATGTTCCTTAAAAACTTGCCTATACCTCCCATTTTCATCTGTCTTTTTAGAAAAAGGGAGCTGAATACTTTCTTTGCATATACTCAAAGATTTAAAAAGAAGCCCTTCTTAAACCATTGTCCCATTCTTTAATCCCTATTTGCAGAGATTGCAAAAGAGAGGAAGAAAAATGTCAGTTCTTGTTTATTTGTGTTTACCACATAATTGTACAGAATTGTTGATGGTTCCTTGTGAAATCCAACTGAATGAAATGTCCTGAAATAGCAGTGTTTGCTCGAAAGAGGTTTCATTTCATGTTTCTTGTTCACTAATAATTTGAAAGAAGACACTTTACTTGTGTGGAAGGTTTCCTCAGCTCTAAGTACCCTTTCTCTCTTTTTTGAGTGCTTTTCAAATTAAACAGACTGTGTTTCCATTGCAGAACACAGTGTACTGGGAAGCACTGTTGGAAATTAATTAATTTAATAATTTCTAAATAATTTTTTTAGGCTTAAGCTGTGAAAAGATTTGGGTGCTGTAAAGCTCAGTACCAAAGCTGATATTTAAATACATTTTTAAATTCAGTCTCTAGTCAAATTAGGCTAAAAAGCACTTAGTGCTTCCCTCATGAACTGTTCTTCGTGACACTCTTTTTAAGGCTTTCTTCCTTCACATCACAATTAAGTGTAATTATACTATACTACTATCATACTGAAGTTAAAAATGCTCCTTTGTTGTTGTTCCATATGCTTTTCTGAAACATCCAATTTCTTCCACTCCAAAAAGGATGGTGTGACATATATATTTCAGTGAGAACTACAGACACAGGGGTTTATGACTTCTGTAACTTGCATTAAATGTCACCAACAGAGGGATAATTTTTACCACATACCCTCTTTCTTCCCATCTCTGCCTATATATACATGTGGGTATAACCTTCAGGGCTTTACAAATGTGGGTTTAACATATATACATGTATATAGGCATATATGTATAGGTGTATATATATATGTGTGTGTGTGCATGTGGCCTATTGCTAATTTGCAGGTTTGTGGATTCTCTGAAATGAAAAAGGCCTGTGACTCTGGAATTATTGCTGTAATTGTGCAAACTGTTCTAACTGCTGGTGTTCTTTCAGTGTATAACTACTTTTGTGCTGTAGCCAAAACTCGTACCAGCATTTCCTGGATAAAAGAGTTTGTGCTGGATTTTAGATACCCCTGTTCACGTGCCTACATCTGAGGCAGCCATCCCAGCTCCTCTCACGGAGGGTAGAGTAAAAGTGGGCACTTTCAGGGATGTTTTATCTTATCTAAAGATGGATTGCTAAAATAATTCTGCAAAAATGTGGCTTTTCTTTCCATTATCTATAAAGGGAGTCTATAATTAGATCAGACATAGATGGTTACATCACAGAAGTCTAAAGTTAGGTGATATGAATCCCACGCTAAAATTTGGTGTCTGCAGAATTTAGGTCTAATTTTAAGGAGTGCAAAACATTTTTAAAGAACACTTTGAAGGGGACTGGGCCACAGATATCTGCATTTTTTTTTCACTTTTTGCTGGAAATTACCAACAGTTTTGATTTCTCAGCCTGGATCTTACCCACACAAGAAACTTATCAGCAGCCACAAAAATATGAAAAGTAGTTTTTTTGTGCCTATTAACATAAGCAGTTAACTAGAAAACAAGATTTTATAAATAAAACAAATATATATAATGTGCATTAAGCAAAGAAATCTGAAATTTGACATAATTTCAGTGCCTGCATGGATACAAAAATCTACTTCTGATCATAATCTTACAAGGCAGTTAATGCTTTGGTGCTGTGTAAGGCATGGAGAACCTCTTCATGTTAATAAGAAAATCAAAGAAAAAAAATACCTCTGATTGGCAGGAATACCACATCATTAACATGTTTGTTACAGGATTTCAAAACTCACTCTCTTAGGTGGCTCTATTCCAAGATATCTCTTTCTTTTTTTGCCTCCCCCGCAAGTAACTAAGAGAACGTCCTGGCTCTACTGAAATCTCTGTGAGTCTCAGCCAGTTGAGGTTTCTCTCTGACTGAAGTGGTACAAAAGCTCCAAAGGCTGATGTCTTAATTTGGGCTCTGCTTAACAGGAGACTCAAGAGGAGGCCAATGTTGTGGGTGTTCCAGATCAGTCAGTGCCAGTTTGTGAGATACTTCAAGAAAACAAACACATACATGCCCCTCTCAACCAGAAACTAGGACTTGTTCTAGAAATTGGGCATTTTGAGGTACAGAAGTTATCCCAGATAGTTTAAAGTTTCTCATGATTTATTAACTGGCATCTAGGAAACGAGGAAAAAAAAAAAAAAACCAGCTGAGAGTCTTTGATCTGTCTTATTCACTACAAAATTGAAGTGCAGATTAAAGCTATATTCAATGTTTGCTCAAAGATTCTAGAGATGAACGTCCTTTTGATTCTAAAAGTAAAATTAATGCCCAAGAAAACCACACCATGACCTTTAGATGTCTCTTCCATTATTGAGCCTGTCAGGTTAGGCTTAGCAGAGAGTAAACTTGATTATGGAGAAAATTTCTTTCTTAATGTACAAACAAAAATGTGTTGGTTAAGGCATTGTTTCAGATGCGAGGGGTTGGTGTCCTCATGGCAGATCCATAATTATGGAGGTGCTGAGGAAGTTAGAGCACTGGACTTCTGCCTGACAGACTTGGGATTCAAGGACACTGTTGCTGGGGAGTTACTGGGAGGTGTTGGACACACTTCAGTCTTGGACTTCAGTGCTATAATAGCGACTCTGAGAAATTTTAGATATTAGTTAAGTAGAATGTAAGGTCACAGGTCATGTGTTTTACATTCCAAGAGTCTTTGGGTAACACATGAAACAGTGTTACCCACTTATCTTTCTTCCAGATGAGATACTAAATACCGAATGAATAAATCATATATTTCAGGAGAGGTTTAAATGTGATATTGGGAAAAATTTCTTCATTGAATGGATGGCCAAGCATTGGAAGAGGCTGCCCAGGTAGAATCACCATCCCTGGAAGTGTTCAAGAAATGTGTAGATGTGGTGTTTAGGGTCATAGTTTAGTGGTGGACTTGGTGTTGATGGTTGGGTTGTTACATCTTGTTCATACATGACTATGAAACACGGCATGGCAATTGTTCAGTTTAAAATAGTGGGTTTTATTAGAAGTAGATTATTCATAGGTGTGTCTCAACACTTCACTAGACCAAGTTACTCAGTATTCCAGTTTATTTATTCATAAAGTCTGAAGTGCTCAGCAAGAAATGAAGCAAAAATGTCGAAGTACAGCACATTCTTCATTTTGACATATCTATGGCTTATGCTTGTCAAAACATTAATCTTTTATCGATGTTTGAAATAAAAAGGCTAGTGCTCATTAACTACAAGATTTGGAGAAGTAGTTGTGGTTAATTAGGAAAATGTGACTTGTTTATGGATGCTGAAAAGCATTTGAATGTCCTACATATTAAAGATGTTGAGAAATTAATTTTTATCCTGAAATATCTTGTTATTTCTTGTGATTCGAAAGTTAAAACTTTAGTTCCAGATTCTTAAATTTATCTGGATGTGCAATTTTCACTGATCTCCGTAGGATATTGTTTCAAACTAATTAATTTCCAGGAATTTGCTTTCTCTCATCTCAGTCATCCAAAGAACTGTTTCCTGCAGAAATTACCGCTATTATCTGCCTATGTTAAACATTTATATGTCTCTTTATTTATGAAACTCAATTTATATACTGTTTTGTTTATACTGCTTAGCATTTATCACAGTAGTTCTCTGGTATAAGGAAATTTATCTCCTTTATATACCTATGGAAACTGAGTCACAGAGAACAGTACATGTTTTACATGGCCGGGACTAAAAATTAAATGCAGATAAGAGTTAGCGGCTATTCTTCTGCCCCTCAATGTATTTATTTCAGTGTTGTTAACTATTTAAGCATTCAGGTGATTTAAGATACTAAAGACAATGTCGACCTTCCTCCTGATGGGGTTGTTGCCTGGTGATAGAAGAGGAATGTCTTGTGCAAGAAAAAGAAAATAAATTAAAGGATTTACACTGGAATAATTGTCAACGATTCAGGGACCTGAACTTTCTAAACAAAAACAACCTACACAACTAATTATGACTAATAGACAGACCTTCTAATTCTACACATTTTCATTACCACTGTGTCCCCTGAGTGGTTCTGGTTTGTCTTTACAAAGAAGGGTCCAAGAACTGCAATTTGTTCCCTGGAGGCCGTACCGTGTGTTATCTGTGGTGCCACCAGTATGACGTGGGAATGCACAGCCAGTCATGCAGCATTCCAGTTTGTCTGGACCTGCATCTAAAATGGGTTACTGGCTTTAGTGGGCCTACTGAGTTTCATACAGTTGCTGACCCAAAGTTATTTGCAGGAGCACACCATGGGAAGGGAATGGATAAAAAGGAATAGGCAACTGACACTTAATTGTAGGAGGGATGGTCTCAAGAGCAAGCAGAGAAACAGGAAAGACTCTGATTAAACAAAAAAAAAAGTAAATTATCTCTCTTGAAATGCACAGATCAGAGCAGAAAATGAAGGTCATGGGCTAAGTCTACAGAGCCCTTAAAATATTACCAAGAATATTTAACAGATGCTGGATGAAAGTCATGCAAAACTGAACAAGCTCATTCAACAAAGATATGTTTACACTGTCTTAAAACTGCTACGAGGGGCTTTCTGAGCTTGCTGATGCATGGACAGCCCTCTTGCTTTTCTCTTTCAAAGATATATGCCCCTAGGAGAGAAAGAAGTAAAAAAAAAATTATTTTGTAATAAAAACGGTCTCTGCAAAGCTCATCTTAAAGGTCAGAAAATGAAGCACTCACCAGGATGCACCTTTTATTGCAGTACTTTGGGAATAGCTATTGGCACTATAGCTTAGCATGCCAGTGTTCAATCTCCAAGTGCTTATGCCCATGTTTTTACACCCTAGTTCCAGCTATTAGAAAGATGGCCTGTGTTAGATGGTGACAAATTAACCCTAAATTTCTAAGACAGCTGTATCTCTTCCTCTTACTACTAGCTCGCTATTAGCACACAAATCAATAATTGCAGGGGGGAAGAGTACCCACAGAAATTCTTATTTTTGGTGCAAACCTTTGGGGACTGATCCAAGATAATCAGCACAGTTCTGTGAGCAGGCACTGGAGGAAGCTCTGGTAGAAAGGCACCAGTGAAGTTTCAGGGGGATGTTATCAGGTAGGACCAGGTGATTACCCACCCAGAGCTTGGCCTGGCATCACGTGTCACATGCACAGAGCATCTCAAAGGGGAGTAACAAGTGGGTTCCCACTCAGGACAGCACTGTATGCCCAGATGTCCCTTTGTCAGCCCTGTTCTTTGCATCTCTTTCTGAACCAGCTGAAGCAGAACTTTGCTATAACTTTTACCTTATTTTCTCCGAATTACAAACATTTCATTTAAGGACAATTTTGGAAGCCTGCATTAAAGAGTTCTCTTTGCTAGGTTGCAATAATATTGGCTATTCTATACCTTTCTGCCTCTCCTGCTGATATTTCATCTTTCCAAAGGATTTCTATTCTGTATTGAATATTATGGATTTAACTTAAAAACAGAGCACAACTACTCAGCAGCTCTTAGGTTGCCATCAATTTTTTTCCTCATTTTTAAGGGAAATGAATGTAATTTGAAGAATTTGAAATAGTTCAGAGTTACAGTATATGACTTAAAAGTGACATGTCAAAATTTCTCATTTAACTTTGGCTTGTGAGTTCATAGTGTGGACTGTGAAATCTTGTTTCTTTGGAAAAGCCAGAGCAAATAGAACAGTAAACAAGCAGGATGTGGAGACAGGTCCTTTTATTTCCTGTGCTGCTCTAGTGCCAGTGAGGTCTATTCCCAGCCATTTGCAGTTATTGAACTCAGTGCTGCATAAACAGTTCAGAGATTTGCACTAAGTAGTTTGGAGTTGATGTTTATGGCAGCAGGCAACAGAGGAACAGAAATAAAGAGGCACTACATGGAATTTGGAACAGCTATAAAGGGGAAAGGGGTGGGAGCTGCAACTTGTGGCTGCTGGGCAGATGCCCCAAATGTGAGAGAAAGTATGTAAGTGTTAGGAATAATACAACAAAACATACCAAACAGGAAAAAAATAGAATCTCTCATCAATACGTGTTCAGTTACATAGTATCCCTTGAAATATCTGTTTTCGTTTTTCTTTTCTTTACTTGGAACACCTGTAGCACTTGAATTCTAGGACAAAACTGGTAAATTGCTTCAATTTGCAGACTGCTAGGAGTGGCTTTTTATCTGCACTCTAAATACAAACTCCACCACGTGTTCTGCATCCCCTCTTTTCCTGATGCTCTTCCAGAGCCCTATGTAGGTGCTCCTACAGATAAACTCTAGGCCTGAGTAATAGTGGGAATCATGCTCTGGAGAATGTTTTCTTCACTTGTTTTTAACATTTAGATATTTGGATTTAGGGATTATGCAAAAGATTTCAATTTAATTTGGGATGGTGTGTCGTGGCCTTGGTCTTCCTGTTCGTATTCCAAAGTCTGGACAAATGGTTCAGTAAATTTTTTAGTGGATTTTTTTGGCTTGTTTGTCTTGCTTTGTTGTTGTTGTTTTGTGGCTTTTGGTTTGTTTCTGGGTTTTTTGTTAAACATGCAAGTAAAGATTTATAGAAGTATATATCCCATACCTAACTTATTTTTGACAAATTTTGTAGGGAAAAAATTAATCAGGGCATACCTGAATTTGTGAATACTGATTTTCCTCTAGCAAACAGTTCTAGGAAGCCCTGAAATTGTGCTACTGCTTAAAAGAGGGATGATCCATGTTTGGGAGAGAATTCATCTCCAGTTAGGTTTCCTTAAAAAGCCCTATAAGACATAGGATAGATGATGCAAGAATAAGTGTGATCAGAGAGTTGTTAATGCTTGTAGGCAAAATGTATTTAATGAGTTTGTAGGTCATGTATAACTGAAGGTACTGAAAGCAAAACTCAGCCAGGGCTCCAGAGTAATTTTATCATTAAAAACTCAAATAAACAAACAAACAAAAAACCACAAAAAACCACAAAAAATCCAATCAAAAAGCACAAAGCCAAAATAAAACAAAACCCTCAGACTATTGGTACATAAATAAAGATCTTCTCCAGGCTCTAGTCCTGTGTTTGTCCTGTTTTATGGCTAGTAAGGGTAAAGAGCTCTGAAAGACTCATTATTATGAGAATTTCAAAGAGGTTTTTTAGAAACTAACTGGGACTATGTCATGTGCTGAGAACCTGAAATTCAAGAGGGGAGACAGAAAGACAAGGATGAGTACAGAAAAGAAATTAGTATAGAGTGAGCAAGCTAAAAGAATGGTATCTGGGATGCAACCAAAATGTTACAGAATGAACTTGGTGACAGACAAAATATAGCTGAGGATATCTGTAAGAAGGGCAAAAAAAGGACTGGAGTTTTCATTCAGATGGTTTGTGCTGCAGGAATTTCAGTGCCTGCATCTGTGGTTTCCAACACCTGAACTCCCTGAAGGTCCGAGCGCATTAGAATGCTGTGACAGTGGCTGACAGCCTTTCTTGAAATCTTTTCATATATATTCTTATAATTGATGCATAATCTATTATTCAGTCCCTAAAGAAGTGTCCCGAGTTCAGCTCTGCTCTGAAAGTGTTTAAAAGTTCAGCTGTATTTAGAAACATTTCTAATTGATGCATTTTAAATACTGTCTCTTCAGCTTGGAAGAAACAAACAGCCTGAAAACACAATATACTAAAGGAGTTCTATAATTATTTCATTAATAGATGTAATAGGGTTGTTTGGGTTTACGTTTTTCTTTTCTATAAATTGAATGTTCCATATTTTTCATTCAGTGTCGTGAAAGCTTCTGTTCTCCCATCTGGTTTCCTTTACAGTGAGTAGCTCCTTCAGGCCCTTGATTCAGATGGCATTTGCAACTCTGCTTTACTCATAAACGTGGTTGTTCCCACTTGGGGAGGAGACAAAAGAGGGAAAAGAGGATTATACAGTTTAGTGTTGTGTTGGATTGGGACCCCAGTGACATAGACTTCATAGACTTCTTGCCTTGGGTTTTCTGGAGTGTGTTCTGTGACTTCTAGAAAGAAGTGATTTACATTTCATCTGCAATCTCAGTGTCTTTGTACATAGCTGGTAATAGTCTTTGCTGAAGAGAAAATTTACTACCAGGGAAAACTCTTTCTGGATGGATTTGTTTTTTAGCTCTGTGTTCAGGAAAAGGGACTGCAAATATGTTGTCTGCAGCTGCAAATGTTTGTTGTGTAAAGCTCATTAACAAAAAATGAAATAAATTCCATACCCTCCTTTTTTTAAATGAAAGATCAATTTGCACTAAACCTACTTATGCAGTAAATTACAATAAGTTTACATAGGTAAAAGTATAGAGGCTAATTCAAGGGAAAGTGTATAATACTAGAGTATTTGTCCAAGGAAATACTTTATCTTCAGCACTAATTATATAGCTACCAGTCTTAATTTATTCCCCTCCTTCTGGTTGCTTTTACAATAAATGAGTTCCTGTTGAGCTTTCTTGAATTGGACATAAGAGGAGATTGAAAGGTAACTACAAATTTATTAAATATTTGTGCAAATCATGAAATAGGTTTGGGATACTTTCTTAGTGTGAGACAACTGGGGAACACCTGTTTCAAGAGTGAGTTACTTCTAGTAAATCAAAACAACTGATTTAGGAGTGAGATTACTCCAAGTTTACATCACCAAAAGAGTCACTGACATGTATCTCAAAACAGTCATGGGTAAATAATCTCTGTTGTGTGCTCAACACCATTTACTGAACATAACAAATTCACATTAACAAGTTTAATTTGTGTTGGTTCTCCTAATGTTAGTCCCCTCATATTGAGTATCCTGTTCTGTATGATAGAAAATTTAGGGCAGTGACAGGGTGATGGAATTATTGTTCAGTGAGAAAACCATCTTGATTTGCTCCCACTTGATGTTGCTTGTGGTCTCAAAGATTAGTTTTGAATTGGCTTAATGTTCAATTCAAACAGTTATTATTCTGGTAATAATAACTTTAAGGTTCTCTAAGTCTGTGGAAACACATTGCATGGAATACTCCATTATGATGGTGCCCTAAGGGGAAGCAGCTTAAACTACCTGTTATGGGTCTGTGGGGTCATAAAAAAGGATAAGAAGGAGAACACCTTATTGCTTGTCTAGGTCTGCCAGCTCACACTGCTTTCATTCTTTGACATAATTAAATCTCAGTTCCTCCCTACCTCTACAGGCATTTGCCAAAATCAGATGCTGCTGCAGATGTGCAAGAAGGCATTTTCAGCAGTTTTCCTGTTTTCATACAGAAATATCTGCCTGTTCTAGAAATGATGGTGCTCTGATTGCATTTCTTTGCACCTTCCAATGTCCACATCCAGAGACACACCAATAGTTATGTTCCCCCACACAGATGTAATTTACTCTGAACATGTTCCAGCCATTGGCATTACTAAGACAGAGGGAGAAAACACATATTTCTATGAAAAGCAGAATTACACTGCATATGTAATGAAGCTGCTGTGCAGGTAACTTTAATCTGGTGCTCTCTAGAGTCTGATAGCTTGTCTCTGCAACAGGTTAATAATATTCAGAATTGGATATAAATTTTATTCGTAAAGGACTAAAATTCACATAGCATGATTACTAGCCAAAAATATATTCTCTTTTCCAGATGGTAAAAAAAAATCCTATTAACAGGCATGGATTTTTTTTAATAGATTACTGTATACTGACACACACATAGGTTTTCGTTACCTGGCTTTTTTAAAAACAAGATTTTAAATTACTGTCTTCTAGAGTAGAAAATGAAATCAAGTTATTCAGCAATTGTACATTCTAGCCATCAGCTAGATGGCTGTAAATCACAGTGAACGGAGCTCTGCAGCTTTCCTCATTTTAATAGCTCCATGAATTGTTGTTCTGGTTTTGACACAATTTCAGCCACCACACTCCAGCTGGAATAACGTGAAAACTAGAAGAATGAAACACACAACACTGGTCAAAACCCTTCTGATCAAATCTTTTGTGCAAGCAGACAAGTTAGACTTTGCTAACTTAATGCTTGAAAAACTCACTTTGACAACAGCAACAAACCAAAAAAAATTGCAGTCGATGTTCTGGTTCAACATTTCAGAACACAGCAATTTTTCTGCTTTAATTGGAAAACCAAACCAGTTTTAATTTAGAAATATCACATTAAATATGTCCATTGAAAGGAAAATCAAGGTGCTCATTCAGATAGGGGCACTGTCTTTGGGCAAATTCTCTTTGAGACGAGCCTCTTGTGTTTCTTGCTTCCTTGCCTTGTTGCTTTGCTGTTCTAGCAGGAGCACTTCAATCTGCTTACCTGAGTGTTATGCTTGACTTCTAGTACCCTGAACTGTGGTGTGGAGCCAGGCCCAAGCTCAGCTCTGCCCAGACAGTGCAAGGTAGAGTTGACCTTTAGGGAGAACTGGTTCTGTGTCCAAAGCACCAGCACCTTTGTCCTAGTCTGGCAGCATTTCACTGGGCTGTGTCACCACTGCTCACAGCTACAGGTGTTTATGGACCTGTGTCTGTGCAGGGCTTCTTTTTTTAAAGTACAGTTTAGAGCTTTGGATCTCAATGAAAAAATGTGCAATTCATTCTTCTCTGAGATCTTGTTTTGATCCCAGAAGGTGTCAGAATAAAAAACTTTGTGGCTCAGCATCCCATCTCTGGCAAAAGCTTTGAGGAAATGCCTCGTGGAGAGTGTCAGAACAGAGCCAGCATATGTTGTCTCCTAATACTTCTCATTTCCAGCAATTTTGTTTTAACAAAATTCCTGAGCCTGATGTGGCTCAGGAGTGTTTCTGTTTACTCATCATCCATTGATGAACCACCTACAAAGAAGAGGAACAGCTGCTTTTTGTTGTGTACTTCAATATTTGCTGGCTTTGCTTCCTTTGGGGAGGGAGTGAATCATCAGTCCCACTTCCCCTTCTTCCATGCTCATTGTGGATTTGAGAGACTTCTGTCACATCCCCTCCAGTCATCTCTTTGCAGACCAAGGAGTTTGTCATTGTGTAGGTGCAGTTACCTCAGAGAGGCTGTGGTGAATATGTTTTGGATAAACACAGTGCATTTACAATCATGGAATAAAATCAAATTACATTAATTCTAAAAGAAAGGCAACGTGCATTGGGATGACAGTTGTTTGTCTTCAAGAATGAAACACATTGGGTGTTTCTAGATGTAAAATTGTTCAAATATGCATTAAAATTACAGATGTGGCAGCTTAATGATACTCAGCATTCTGCTAAATGTGGGTATTTTATCCAGATATAGTCATGTTAAGCTGTGTCAGTCAGGAAAGCAGTTAGAATTGCTTATATTCATAGGGAAAAAAGTATAAAGTAATATGTGTTTGTTTAAATTGTTTCTAGGATCTTCTTTGTGCCTTCTTTGCTACACAGTGCAGGAAAAATCGTGTCTGCTCTGTTGCTGCTATATTGAAATAACTTCCTCATCTCTTAGGTCTGTTCATCATGTTTGATGGCTTTTCTCTAAGCTCTCTCTCACGTTCTTTTTATTATGAGAGAATCTCAATTTTCATTAAAACCAAAACCATACAGCCTTCTTGATGACAGAGGGAAGCTGTAAGTGTGCACAACCTACTTCAAAAGGTTTAAAAATAAAAGACTAATGAAAAGTCCATTTAAAGCAAATATCATGATTTCATGAGTTCTGGCCTAACAAATTTCTGAGCAGCTGGCAATTTTTCAGTTAGACATCCTATATAAACTTAAGATATTACTTTGAATTCTGGCATATAAGGATCTGCAATTTCACAGCTGGAAACTTGAGTAGACTCCAAATGAAACACTTTACAATTAAATCATCCTTCAAGCATCCTTCTTCAGCTTGCAGCCTCTTAGATCATCACTGTGAAGCAAAATCCTGCATTCCTCTTGAAAGAGAAATAAAGATGAGGGAGGAGAGAAAAATTAAGATTCAGCTGTGAAAAGGAATTCAGATAAGTAAATGGGTGGCCTCTTTTTCTTTCCTAATCTTAGTACAAATACTGTTTAATAAGATACCAACAACATTCAATTAGCATTGATCTATGCAAGATGCTGCAAACACATTTGTGTGAGGTCACACTCATTTTAAATATTAGAGGTGCAATTACAGACGGGTGCAACTGGTGCAATACATTTATCTCACAAACATTTAGAAAAACATCAAGAAAATGTCCCCATCTGCTGTATGATCAGACTAATTTTGCTTTACACCAGCTTTCCTGTTAGAGCAATCACTTTAGATAAGAAAGGGAGATGTTCATATCCTCTGCTGTCTTTGATTTGCAGCACACATACTCTGCAGGATTTGAGAAGCAGTAAATGAGTTACAAGTAAACACTGCCCTGCTCTTCAGGGGATTTGCACCTGAACTATTTAGTTGTTTCATGGATTTTTAGTGAGGCTGATTGATCCAGCAGCAGAAACTGAATAGGAAAACCAGTACCCATCAGGTTTAAAATTTGTGACATTTATTGTGTAGCTGATTTGATAAGAAAACTGGATAGGAATTCCATTCTCAAGGAATAATGTCATTTTTTGAATTATAGAAATAAGTACTGGGTTCTATGAATCTTTTAATCCATTTACTCCATATTGATGTAACTGTAGTAACTTAAATGCAGTAGCATTTACATTTTATACACAAATAAAGTGAAGAACAAGTCTCGTGTATCTCATGTAGCACAAACAAAATCTATTCTTAGACTTTTCCATGAGGCCAGTTTTGGCCATAATTCAAATTCCAGAAACATTTAAAGCTTCACAGAGCTTTAGTGGAGACAAATTAAAGATGTTTTTAATTCATGTCCACATTGAATCCATAAAGGAACTTTATTCCATTTTCCATGATTAATACACTGCTGTGTAATGTCTGAGAAAAATACCTTTGAGATTGACCAATTTAACACATTACTTGCTCTGCAGTTAATCATTATGGCACGTTTTCCTCTAATTATTTAAAAAAAACAAAACTAAAAAGACATGAAGAAGTAGTAAAAATAAAGACAGCTGCTCCATGCACAGTAAACTCTTTACTGGCACAGGATGACTAGAAGGGGAGGGAGGGATTTCATTTATCATCACATTTGATTAAGGAATGAGCAGGATCAAGTCTTCTGGGTTATGATCTGGCCAGTACATGTATTTTATTTTTCCTATGGCCAGGCTGATCTCCATGTTGTCAACAGTAGCTTATTCTTGCTGTTAATGCTTTTAGAAGTCGAGGAGCCATTCACACACACAAATTCCACTGTGCAATAAATATATCTGCTTGCCACAGGATGCAGCAATTTCTGAATACAAGGACCTCCATAGTTCACAAACAAAACTCTGAAATGATAACCTGTGTTCAGATATGTCCCTATCTGTGTGCTTTATAAAAGTGTGCACTCTACTTAAATAGTGGCCTCTTCTATCTACCGCAGAAAAAACCTTCTCCCTCTTTCTCTCTGCTAAAATTCTTGTATACTACTTGGTCATCAGCTGAATCAATTATTTATAAGGAAGGAGGCTATAACCTTTTTCTTTTGGCCTCTATATCTCTAGAGTATTAGACCTACTCACAGAAAGTCACCTCACTTCCCGAGTTCCTCTTTTTGGAAATCAAAGGTCAGGAAAAACCTGCACATTCACTCCATCTTGAAGCAAGAAGTTGAATGCAAGTCTGGTTGGACCTGTATGATTTTCCTCCCTAATTTCATAGGTGGAAACACAGAAGCCTTCAGCCTCCCACTACAGAAAGCCTTATGCAAGGCTAAAGTCCCATAAGTTTCAGAAGTCAGTTATGTGTTAGTAAAATAAAATAGAAAGGAACTTGCCCAGCAGTAGTGGATTAATGAGGTGTGCTGTTCACAGAAGCCTCTGTTCTAACAGGAGGATGGAGGGATGACTATTCTTGCTGATCAGTCATTAAGACTTCATTGATCAGTAGTAACACTGAAGTGTCATCAGACAAATTAGTGTTTCCCTCTTGAAAAGTCCTGTTAGAAAGTTACAAATGATAACACCCAAAATTTCAAACCTATAAGCTTGGGGGCAATGTCTTGTATCTTGTTTGTGCTGATAGAGCAAGAAATAAAAAGAAAAATTATTATAAGCCATCTGCTCTTTTATCAACTTTGTCTACATATTCTGCACAGATATCTGTACTTGAGCATGTTTATTTCAGTCTGGTAAATCACAGAAACCCTGTTTATATTAGTTTCTGTAAATAGTAGACACAGATGTCTGAAGGAGAAATTAAAATATGAGTTTGTAATTATTTTAGGTCTCCAGTAGTCATCACTGTGAAGCTCCCTGTCCAGTAGAACAGACAGAGCAGGGAAGAAATATTCTGATTGTTCATTGTCTTGTTTTTATTCCCCTTCTTCCAGCTGTGATATTTGCTACCCAGCTGCTATGCACACAGCTTCTTCCTTTGTCAGTGATCTGCGGTTTATGTCTACAATTTCAAAGGAAAAGTGTGAAAAGATGTGTGATTGTTATTCGAAGCAGCAGAGTTTGAAATAAATATTATACTTTTCACAGCACTGAGGGAAGGTTTTGTTCACAGAGTCTCCAAATATCCATTTGTAAGTAGTCCCAATTTGATCTTTTTCTGTCTGGAGTGCAAAATGGGAGATGAGGTCAATCACCCCATTCATAAAGCTTTGCTGGGGTAGTTCAGCATCACCAATTTCAAGTGTAAATAAGCAGTACTTTAGGTACTTCAAGAACATACAGTGAAATGGAAAAAGGTAGGTTTTATTCTAATATTTTTATTAAACAGAAATGTGGTTTATTTTCAACTCTATTTAGAGCAATTCTTGACTTCAGTGGATTTTTCCTGTCAAGCACAGATGTGTTTGTAAAGAAGTACATGCAGCAAAGAGAAGTATTACAGACCTAAAAGATAATGGAGAAGAAGGAGATGGAGGAAGTGGAAACCTATGCTGGATGGGCATTTTGTGTCCATATCTACATATGGAAATTTATCTCATATTTCTTGTCAGTTATGACAAGTTCTTGAAGACACCTCCTGTTTTCTCTTTGAAGAGTGCATCCAAAACAAGAAAGGATGATTCAAGAAGGGAAGGGTGTAAGAAGGTCTACTGAATAAAAGTGGCAAAGAAGCACTGGTAAAAATAAACCATCTGGGGCTGAAAGTAATACATGAATAGCTGTTATTCTAATCTTTTGAAGGCTGTCACTGATTAGGAGTCTCTGTTATACCCTAAGATTAAATATCTTTCTATTTGACTCACCTTCCTTTGCTTAGTATCATGTTAAAGGTTTCAGTCATTGGACAGCTCGTTTTCTTTTCTTATATAAAATTAAGCTGGAAGCTATGACCTTTTCATTAAACTTCATATTTAATTTGGTGACTTATTGTGAGCTGGCAAAAAGCACAGTGATAAATTCCTAACATCTTGATCACACTTGGGGACCTCCTTTCATAGCAAAATAACTCCAAATCTCCCTGAGGCATAAAGAAGAAGACTATTTCTTCAAAACATTTAATATGGCTTTTAGATGTTTACTCTTTTGTCAGTTGAACAATATTTTCATTAGTATTCCAAAAATAACCTTCAGGGTACAAAACTGCATAGTATTCTTTAACTCAGCAATCCATCATTGTTTGTTACTTATCCGACCTGCATTATTTCACCTGCATGTTCTTCATCATGGTCAGCATGTGAGCATCTTTATCTACAGCAATTCATGATGACATTTATGTTTTCAGTCATAATGGGGGGGTAGTCATGTGGGGGCAGGTAGTGAAGGGTTTTAGTGCTCCTTCAGCTTGATCAATGAAGTAGAATGGAAAACAACCTTTTTTGAGCTGCTCAAAATCTTTTCTACGTTCTGTATCTTCAGTAGAGTTAAGTCTGGACCTTTGTTGGGGGAAGAGAGCAGATCCCAGAGGTAATATAATCATCCAGCATGTGGAGGAATCCCCATGATGCCAATGCTGGCAGAAATGCTTCCACTTCTTGTGACCTATTTTTCGCTTCAACACTGTGACTAATGTAGCTTTGGGCCTGGAAATGCTTGCATACCTTGTGGGTAGAAACATGTACAGTGATTTCACTGATTTCCTTGAAACTATTCTTAGGAGTGAAGTTATTAATGCAATTTATTGCAAGCTTACAGTTTGGGGGTCTAATTTCACACTATCATGAATAACTAACCTGATTATTTCACCTTCTTCTTCCCTAATGTTTTTTAGAGTTGTGATATTGTGTCAGGTATGAGCTGTTTATACCATGCTTGGTGTGCTAATGAAGACTTGATGTTTGCTATTTATACACAATAATTACCTTTAGCATATTTAATATATAGCAGAATATTCCTGTTAAGGTATGAAGATGTTACTGATGTGCTTCAATAGGGATTCCCACGCATCAGCAGTTTTATAGGTCACTAAAAAAAAAGGACCAAGAGAAAACTTATAGTCCATCACACCCACATTCATCCCTCTACGTGGAAATAAGTCTTTTTAAGTTGTACAGAACATTGTTGCCCACCCTGAATCTATTCTGTGATATCAAAGCCCAGAGCATCACTCTGGAAATCATTTTAGAACATTGAAACATCAGTCTGAAAAAAAGAAACTTCGAATCATTAACTACAAAAGCTTACAGAATGTAGTCAGACTACAGTATGATTTTTAGATTCAGAAAGTAAGCCAGAAAGGGCCTTTTTTAAATTTTTCCTGTTGTTGGGGTCTTCATAGATCCTGCTCTTCAAACCCCTCTCAAAATAGCCCAGGTCCTCTGCCCAAGAGTGTTTTTGGTGGAGATTTTTCAGTTTGTAGACAGAAGATTCCACACTTGGAAACACATTTTCTTCCAGTGCTTTATTTAAATGTGAAGAGGGTATGTAAGGATTTTCTGGGAAACGTAGCACTAGGGAATACAGTTGATCAAGAAATAAAATAGCTAATTATGCTTTGGAGGCATGTTAGAAATTAAGTAAAGCTTATTGTTTGCTACCTTCTTCCATTACCTTTTATTTTAAAGTCTTCTGCTCTAAAAAGTCTAGTTTAATGTGTTCTAATCATGGAAGTTTGGTTTGCTGCACTGCTTTGATCTGGGACATTTTTTGACCTGCTGAGCCTTCTGTGTTTTCCAAACTCTCGTTTGTGGAAGGTTTGATTTAAATGTATGTTCTAGGGAAGGTATCTTAACCCCAGAGCCTTTTTGTGTTTAACAAGACCCAAAGCAGGGCAAACTGACATATGTTTCTCCTTCAGAGTTCTCTGTGTGGCTGGTTGAGATTGTGGCCATCTGTCATTTAGTGCCCGCCAAGTGCCAGCTCTGACCGTGGCCCTGGCCCAGCAGCCTTCAGAGCAGTACCTGCTGTGGGCAGCTCTGCAGCCACGTCTGAGGGCAGGGCTGGGATTGTCTGTCATGGAACACCAGAGGGATGAAATACAGACTCTCTCAGAAAGCCCTTTTTTTGTCTGCAGCATCACTAGAGAGAAGCACGGAAGGCTCATGTTCTGGAGGGTCAAAATCCTCATTAAAATAGCCTGGGTTTGAACCTGTGGAACTCTGCCTTGGCCATTCATATGCGTGCTCAGACTGTCAGTGCTGGTTATAAGCTGCATATAAATTGTTTTACTCCTTTCTTAGTCTGCAGACGCAGTTCAGTTGTCATCACAAACTTTTACATTATCTAATAATAAAAAGAGATGGCTTTAACTTGCAGGATGGCTTGTAAAGAGTTTTATCACACAGTATCACAAGGTATGAAGCTCTTATGATAAGCTTTAGGTGGTTTTCTCACTCAAAACAAATGTCTGTGTATCCCAGAGAGCTCTCTCAGCTGGAGCCAATAGTAATTTTTGACAGCTATTTTTCTTTTATAAAATATCTATTTTCCCATTCCACTACTGAAATACCCTTTCCAGAATCCAGACAAATGGGAAGAGTTGAAGGTCATGACTCAACTAGAGCCTTCTAAAAGCAAATCCAGATTCCAGAACAATGTGTCAGGTGGAAAACTATATCTTAGAAAAATATGAGTCAGATTTTAGCTGAAAAATTTCAAAACCAGGTAAATTCGCTGCTAAGATTTTTGATTCATAATTAATTTTAAAGACAGCTGGTAGTTATACTCAAGCCTGGAGTGCTTGAAATCAGCTTAGTATCTGAGGGTATTGGAATAACACATTTTAAGTCCCTGATCTGATGTCAGATGCCAGGGACTCAGACACATAATTGACCTAAATGGATGCAAACTAATGTACCTGCATTATTTCATCCTGTGAGAATCTTGCCCTGTAACTTAATGAAGTGTTTAACTTCTGAGTTTTGTCAGCCCATAAACACATAAATGATCATAATCTGATCTGTAGCAAACTGCTGCCTCTGATCAGCAGAATTTAATAACAATATCTTCTTCTGGGAATAATGACCATAAAATCTAACTCCTGTGTAGCCTTTTCCAGGGCTACAACTCCTACTAATTCCTATCAGGCTTAAAGAACAATTTTCAGCTTATATACCCAGTACCATTTGATACTCCAAAGTAGGTATTTGTATCCATATCTCCATGGGCACTTTGCAAATTCACAGAAACTTGCCAAGTGCAGTAAGTTGAATTCAAATTAAAAGAAATTGCTATGGAAGTGCAGCTTTCAGGTTAGATATAAATAGTCCTGTAGCATTATTAATAGATGTTGAGTTGTCTGGTTTTCAGTTTCCCAATTTGCATTTCTCTCAAATGTTGGTAAAATGCAGGTGAAGTGCCCTTTTTGAAAGAATGAGGTCTTTGTTCTGTAAAACTGGGCATTTCTGGGGATAAGTGACTGGGGAATAATGCATACTAATCCACCTGTAAGAGTCTGATTCAAAACCTATGAAATTAAGGTCTACATAGAGATCTGTGTTCTTTTAGGAATTTGTTTGCCTATTTAACCCTTTTATCATTCTGTGAGGTGCAGAGTGGTGACAGAGGTAGAAATCAGTCTCCCCTTCCCTTTTCTTACGTCTTCTTTTCTTTCACTTACTTTTACATCTGTTAATGAGGTTCAACAAAATTTTTAATGGGGTAAAATCTTAAGGACAATGTTTTTCCACCAGTCTTGAAGAACATCATTTAGTGGTTTGAACAAAAGAAAGAGACTTCCATGGGTAGGATAAGAACTGTTGCAGACTGTTCTGCCCAAGCAGTGTGCATATGCTGGTGGACTGAGCTGCACAGAAGCTGATAGAAATAAGTAGAGGTTTTACAAGTCAAAATGTTTTCTTTTCAGTTAATGCCTCCATTTAGCCATCCATTTAGTAAGATGCTTTAGGCAGAGGTCTTTCCATTGAAGGATATGGGTTAGGACCATTTTCTAGAGAATTTTATTAAGTAGCCATTATTTTCCTGTGACTAAAGAGATTCCAGTATCTAGAAATGTTAAAATGTCAAAAGTATTTCTGAATGCTTATGAGATATAAAGGGTCAAATGCATGTTAATCTCACAGTATTGTGGATTAGTACAATGAGTTAATTAAAATCCAGCAAATCAGAACACTTGGATAGAGGAGATGGGCTGGATGATCTAATATGTCATCCTAGTTTATAAATATTATTATAAAACATACCTGCATAAACACAGCACTGAATGAAAAGGAGTTTTTAAGGATAGAGTGCAATGAAGAATGCAGCTAATGTATCACAGATTGTCTATAAACACTTTGAGTCAGCTGATTTTTCACCCTTAGTGAGTGCAACCCTCATCCCTAATAGGCTGCAATTTTTCATGAAGGGAACCTTTTTTATTTTCTCCAAGACCAGCTCCTCCACAGCTTGTGACTGCATATTTCATTCCTTCTGCCATAACAATTGTTCCCTCCATGATGACTGTAGGATCCTATCACAACATTTTATCAGCTCTTTCTTAACCAAGAAATATGATTTGCTAGTAAAGGTCTCTTGGAAACAGAGATAGAACTCACCATCATCAAACACAACAGAATCCTAAGGTATTGCTGGGAATGTTGACCTTCTTGACTCTGACTCTCCAAAATTACTTGGATAACTACCTCAAGCTTTAAAGATCCCATGTTTTCATCTTTCCAGGGACCTAGGGCAATCCTGCAGAATTTTTAGCAGCTGGAAATTCAGCAATTTTGTCTGCTCTAATCTCTGACTATAGTGTATTATGTTTTCCAGTATAGACCAAAATCTCGCTATTTGCTCTTCAATTACCTCCTTCCCCACACCACCCCCTTGAAAATAACTGTGAACAATTGTAAATACTGATGCTTTATTTACATATATAGTCTCTTTACAAATAAATAGGACAATAGCAAGATATCAGGTGGGATCATTCAAAGAGCAAAACTACTGCTGTCCACCACAAAAGAAAATGTTTTGGCATCCTTTGGGCTGGTCTGACAGCAACTCCCATGATCTGCACAAGCTGCGCTGATAGGCAGATAATCAAGTAGTGAAAACATCTGATAATCAAACCTGTCTGAAAAATGGCACAAAGACATATAGACACCATGTGACTTTCCTCAAAATCTAAAAAAAAAAAAAAAATCCCCCCCCCCCCCCAAAAAAGTTATTTCTATCTTGGCACACTTATTTTAGACAGCAAATATTTCTGTGTTTTTCGCAAAGTGTTTTTCAAAAAGTTTCCACCAGTGCTTGGAAGTAAAATCTGATATTCAAATGTTTGCTTCCTATGGGCAGATGAAGCTGGTAATTGAAAAGTAAACCTTTGGTCATGTAGGACTTTCCAGGTTTTCAGGCAAGAGGCTGTTCCATTATTCCAGGATAATAACCCTGAGGAGAAAACCACAACAGTGTGTCTGAAAATTTGCTGGTTACTTAATGCTCTAAAATGTACCTGGTACTTGAGACTGTCACTATGTTTCTCAGTGTTAATTTTTCCTAATAAAAAGAAGCCTTTGTGAATGTTAATAGAGTTTAAAACACAGTAAAGAGTGGAGGAAATGTTTAAGGTTTCAGACCTGTTGGCACTGCTACCTTTGTAACAGAATAATGGCATTCCCACATATGAAGGTTTAAGATTAAGAGAGCTGTTTATAATGTTTTTTCCTGAGTTTTGGCCACTCATTGCTTGCTGATGATTATTTCTGCAATATTTTTGGGCAGCTTGGTACCAGGCAATTGGATCCATAAAGTACTATTAAATCAAACTCCTAAACAGATGAGTTTGATGGTGCCAGGTGGCCTGAACTTATGGAGTTGGTGGAATTGCAGCATCCATGACAGCAGCATTTATTCCTGCAGTGAAGGTTCACTCTGTGTTCCCAGCTGCCAATAACTCAGTAAGTGTGGAACTAGCAGGGCATGTCATCATGACTTTGGTAGATTTATTCTTCATCTAACTTGCCTGCAACACATGTGTGGACATGCTCATCACCAGAAAAAAATCTTCTTTAGTGCAACTTTACTGATGTAATCCTGAAAAGAAAACTTTGCTGCTCTACTATTCAGCTGGAAATAATATCAACAACATTTTGGGGGAAGAGAGGTTGTGCACTCTCTCATTAGGATCTCTCAAAGATAAAATATTGGGTTTATATAATGAAGAATACTGTTTTAAAGTAATTCAGACAGATTAGATGTGTTTAATAAAGGGGCCTTTCTCCATTTTTCCCTATTACATATGTAAGAAATTGGTTTTATCATGGGTATGACTCAGAAAAGTATGTTTTCAGTGATCTCTTTATAGAACACCTGATGGTACCACATTCCTTTAATTATTTTTGACAAGTTGTGTTTTAAATAGTACTATATAATAAACATCCATGTTACATATCCTTTCTTTTATCCTAAGGTACCTTTCTTAAATCCCAAAGGATCACTGCAAAGATGATCTCCCTTACATTCTTTCCTCTTTCTTTTCCCCAGTTTCATAGAATACCTGACATTTATTCTATCCATATCCTGAGGAATTTGTCTTTCCTTACTGATTGAAAATACTGAGTATGTATCTATTTATATGCCTAATACTAATATAAAATAATTAATAAAATAAGAAAAGAATTCTAATAATAATATAAAAATTCTAATAAAAGAAGTGCCTGGGTCCTGGTCCTGTGTATGCATCTTGTACCCCCTGTGTGAAATACTGCACAGATGCTGTGCTCAGGCTGTGTAAAACAAATCATTCCATGGATAATCAAAGAAAATGGATACCAGGAAGAAAAAGGTAGTCCATCAAAAAACAGGGAGTGCAAGCATTAACAATATGAGGAAAATTCCTGGGCAGGATTTCAGTGGTGGTGGACAGGCTGCCTTTCTTCTTGGAGCAGACTGTGAATCTCATTCCATGGATGCAGCCCCCAGGGTGTAAGATACACCTGTGGGAGGGGAAAATGGGCACAAAACCCAAACTGCAGCCAGGGGATCCTGACATTTCCTGAACTTATCTTTTTAGAGCTTTTCAAAGACCGTGTCTTTTTTTGTTCAGTTTGGTTTTCCTGGTTTTTTGTGTTTTGTTTTGTTGTTTTTGTTTTTTTTTTTTAAATTAAGATTTCAGGCTAAAGAAAGACTGACGAGCTGAGATTAGGCTCCTGGCCATGTTGGCCAGGATCATCAGGCTTCTGGATACTGGCTCATGTTTCCAACTGTAGAACTGGGCTGGGAATTGTGTATGAGAAATCCTGCCAAAAATTTCCTGAATCTTTACTAGTTTTTAAAGCTGTGCACAGCAAATGAAAAGAAGCATAAGACTCATCCTCTTATAAAAAGATGCATTTTGCTGAAATTTCTCCTGGAAGAAAATAATAATAGAAAAAATTTCCTTAGTTATATTTTTAAAATATAATTTTTTGTATATTGTTTTAGATGTCTGTAAATCTTAAAATGTTTTGATCCATGTAATTCACATCCAAGTACAACCTTTCAGTGCTGTGTATAAACATAGGTGCAACTTATCCCTTTCCATTTTTGTCATGTACAGACTCTTCAGGACTCTCTTCAGTCACTGCTTTACAATATCTCTTTCAGAGGGAAACTTATTTTGAAACTAGGTAAATCATAATTAGAAATAACCCCTTGTACCATTCTATTTATAATAAAATTATTTCTAAAACCCAACCAGTTTAAAACTGCCAGCTGATTTTCCCAAAGATTGTTTCAGTTTCAAAAAGGAGTTGCCCTTACCTTACCATTTCCAGTCCACTTTTTTCCACCAATTGTTTCCTCCATATTTTCCATATACCAAACCATTTCATGGTTGAAATTCTAGTTCAATGGGGAATAACAAAAGGACATATACTGCCAATGTTAGCCCTCACATCTCTAAGCACTCAGTAATTCATATACATTGACAACATATAAGATGTTCCACAGAACAAAGAAGGAATGGAAACATCTCATGGAAGTTGGTTTAGAGACCTCAGAGTTATTGAGGGTATAAAGAAATCTGTGCAAACTGTTTTTCTCAGTTTCTCATTGTCAAATATCTTTCTTTTTCAGTACAAAAGATGGTTCTAGTGGACTGGAAGACACCAAATGAGAGGACCAAGGGAAATATTAGTTGCAGAGATCTGTAGAAAAGAGTGCAAGAGTTGGGAGCAAATGGAAAGGTAAGTCTGAGAAAGATGAAGCAATAAAATATCCTGATTTATAACCAAGTCAAGGTCAAGTGCCTTGACTTTCTGCCAAAACTTAGAAATTATTTACAGTAGTAAATAAATAAATAACAAATAAACAGATCAACAAAAATGTGGAATAAATGTTTGGGGACACTGTAGAGGATTAATTTCTTTTCCCTGGTCCCCATTATGCCTTCCAAAACAGAGCCAACATTTTTCTGTTTTCTCAAAGGTAGTCCCTGCACTTTTTAATAAGACCATTTCTCTTCCCTCTCTCTTTTCCTTCTGTCCTGTGGATGGGAGGTATGGGCCAACTGTGAGATACACAATGTTCCAAATTTGGGAAAAAAATGATACAGCAATTCACCCAGCTCTCATGAAAGGTGCATTGAAATCCTGCAATTTACTTACTACAACTTTAACAACTAATATTAACATTTAGATCCTGAATATTAGCTGTTCTAGAAGACTGAACTATAAATCTACTTTCTAGGAATGCTGTTTTCCTTCTGATAGATGGATTTCATTTCTTGGAAAGCCATCACAGTGCTCTTAAGACATGAAACCTGAGTGCAGACAATATGGGTATCGTGTACAAAGGAAAGAGCCCACCAGAGCAGGGAGTGATCTCCCCATGGGATCAGCTGGATCACAGGTCTCAGCTGCTCATAGTGACGTGGCTGTAACATAAAATTCCTGGTCTACATCCATACTGATGTGTCCTGATAGCAAACAATGCCCCAGAGCAGTTTGCAAGCACTGGAAAAGGAGCACAACGTAGGTAGGGAGAAAGGGCAAAGGAAAGCTGTTCCTGCAATCCTCTAGCAGGCAGTTTTCCAGGAAGTGCCTGTTCTCTTGGGGTTTGATACGGGGCTTCTCTGACAGCCAGACCCCCCAGCACAGGTACACAGGCACCTTTGATTCTTTCATGGCAACACAGAGGATGTTGTGGCATGTCCAGTCTTTAATTGTGGAGCCCGGAGTGAGGCACACTGGGGGGAGGCTGCAGCCCCCAGGAAGGACAGAACTTGGAGTGATGGTGCATTACAATGTAGTATTTTTAATCTGTTTAATATGTAGTCAGTATTGCTTCCTGCTGCTGCACAACTACTGATTCTGCAATGGTGCCAAACCAGTATGGTTGTCCTTTGGATATAATGACTTATCTTCAAAATACAGAAGGAAATCTCTCTCAGACGTGCAGTGCTTTAGAAAATTAAATTCTGCTGCCTGCAGTTATAGCTGAACCTTTTTTAGTTGCTGTGTCGCTTCTGCCAACCTCTTGACTTTAATAACTGCTACTTGTGCACCTCAAAGTATGAGGAGACCATGCTAACAATTAATTATTTTTTCCAATATTAAAAATTTCCCCAAGTCTGTAAGTGAACAAAAGTGTTTACAGACAGACTGTACACTGAAAAATATCATCTTTGTAAACAGCATCCAAAGAACCTTACAGCACATCATTTGCTCAGCTAGAATATTTTGGGTTTGTCCAAGAAAATGCATTGATAGGTGGAGTAAAACTACTAGTAGTAGTATGTATGTTGGATTAGGGTATACACAAGGTAAGACCAGCTCCTTTTAATTTGAATGATTCTAGACCCTGGATAAGGCTTCTTAGAGGTGATGCATCCTGTCTAAATTAAGGCAGACCTATAAATTACAGTCATCTTGATGCTGTTTCAGAGAGACTGCAATCTGAACTGGATCTAAACCCAAAGGAAACTCAGATGAAGAGGAATAAATAGTGCATCCAATAATGCACATGGCCCAAGGGAAATGCAGGTCAAGGTCCCTGTTCTAGCACACTTAATGTCAATAAATAAATCAGTTCCTTCCCCGTGTCTCTATTTCCTTATTTGTAAAGCTGGGATTTCTCCTGTGGAGTGCTTTGAGATCCAGACATGATGCAAGGTATTTATATTGAGGTAATTAATTTTTATTAGCTTTAATTATAACTGCTCTGGATTGCTTGTCCAAGGAGCAGGAACTGAGTGATATTTGGCCTGTTATTTTGTATCTCTTGAACAACTGTGATCTTTACCTACTGTTGCATGAGCAATCAAGGTTGGAACCTAGTTGTCAAATAGTGGTTGTGATAATTTTCAGTATCTGTGTCTGTCTTTTAAAATTTTGGTGAAAAATATAACAAAGTGTATTTACATGAGCTCTAATCAAAAGCTTTGCTTAGAATTTATGCTACTTTTCTGTGAGTTATATTTATTTCGGTCTTTAAATAATACTCATACCATTAGGAATTACAAAGGTAATGGACATCAGTACAGTTTAAATTGTTGTATTTTCCTCTGCCGTGTCTCAGTGGGAATGTTGAGCGCCACACAAGAGCTATAATTGAGAAATTCCTTGCTCTCTGTGACTCTGATTGCTATTATAATTGGAATAATTTGCATTTTTATGAAGATACTATTCTGTCTTCAGGCATCCATGACTGTGCTTGATGTTTTGAAGATCGTTTCAAAAGACACACAGAAATTATTTGCTTTTAGTAGAATGACTCTTTACTTGCAAGCAAAAACAAATTATTTGGGTCAAAAGAGATATAAAAGGGTCATAAGTATCTGAAGAAGGAGCTGTTGGTAAACAACATCTCCAGAAAATGATTCCTCCTCAAATGCCTGCAAAGACACTTTACTAAAATCTTTCAGACACACCAAGATTCTTGTAGTCTTACCAAGCAATAAAATTACTGGTAGGGTTAGAACCTTCCACACCAGTAGGTCACTTCATCTCTCTATTCTCCTTGTAAATGCTTATTAAAGAACTCGTGGATTTTTTTCCCTTTGGAAGCCTGAGGCTCTGACCCTGTGGCCTCTGGCTGGTTTTAATATTTTCTTAGTCTCTGGCACACAGGAAACCATGAATTAGTGTTATCACACTGTAACTGTCACTCTCTGTTGTCAAAAAACCCACCTTTTAAGAAAGCAGACTGAAACAATACAGCTGCAGCTTTGGTACCCCTTTCACCCCACTGAATTCACAGTGAGCAATAGTTTGTTGTGCACTTGAACTGTGTTGAAAAGGGAGTGATTAAACTTGAGAGAAGTTTTATCATTTTCTGTGACTAAGTGCTAAAATATGGTTCTCCATTACCCTGCAATCATAGCTACACATACAGAGGAAAATGCATGTGCAAATGGAAATTACATACCTCTGGCTAACGTTCAGCAGAGCTGAATGGCAAATGTTATTTATGGGAATTTTTCAATTTCGTAGAGGAGGGAATTTATCACCTCAGAGCCTGTGAAGTACCAGAGTCAAAACAGCCAATGTAGATCAGCTGGCACTTATCTGTTGTCTTTAAACTAACATTAGAGACCTAAAAATTCCCAGGTATTCCACATGGTAAGAGATTTTTGTGCATAACCCTCATAATTTCTGTGGCACCCCTCTCTTTTCCTACACAGAGGAAAGAAACTAAAATCTCACCCATTTATAAAGAATTCTTCTAATACCGTCTCAGGACTTTCTAACTGTGTCCCAAGCAGACATCTTAATATTGCTTTGAACAAGTTAACTTGTGAATTAAGTGTATAGATTACAGAGAATTAGTTAATTTAACTGCAGTGTCCAAATGCAGTGTCCATTCCAAGCCTTGGCTGCATCACTTACCAAAACAAGTTGCATAACTGTGAATTGACAATATTAATTTTCTGTCTTTACATCTCTCACAGAGGTGCTCCAAATCATGATCAATAGAAATTCATGTATGAATGTAAGGTACAAAGCATTTTCAGCATTGAAGGCCCAAGGCAACTAGTTTCTGAGTGAATATAACCAAGCACTTGGTTCATCTGTAGTGGAGAAGTCATCAGGCATATCATAGACTAAATGACAGGGGTTTTTTCCCCACTAATTTTATTACATTTTTCTTCATGCCCTGTATAATTAAAATTCTGTCATTATCTCCATTATGAACCTCTATTTTTGCTGGTTTATAATTTTGTCCATAATTTACTCTGAAAGGGAGGCTGTGTTATGGGATTTTGTCAAAATCAGGGGTTCTTCTTGCACTGACTAAAAATAAACACTAAGATTTTCGGAAGTGATGAATCCATTGCAGCCTTCTGGTTTAACCTGGGAGGAGTGTAATGAATTTGCAAAGTGGGCAGAAGAATCTGGGGTTTTTTTGGCAAAACAAGCCTCATTGGACACCCATTTTAAAATTGGTGCACCTGTCTAATGAACAGAGTAAATTTGTTCCTTTTTTTTGAAACAAAGGAGTCCCCAGAAATACAGTATTTGGTGCCAAATGTCACTGCAATGTTCTGATACACAGGACCCTTCTCTTTCCAAATAGAATTTACCATCATTGGCTTCTTTTCTTCTTCTGTTTAAAAGCAAGCAAAATATCTGAGAGAAAATATATAACAGGGCAGGCATAGCACACAATTTAAATATGAAATACTAGTATTTCATACTCCTTCTGCACATATAGATACACAGATTAAGGACTTCTTAAATGAATACTGACACAAACCAATAGAAATGTTATGAAGATGCAGTCTGGTTATTTTATGATTGTTTCTTGCACAACTACTGATTTTGTAATGGCATATGGTGAAGCCTTATAATGGTTTGATAGAACTGCAATTGGTCCTTCTAGGCCTGTTTTTTGCATTCTTCTTTGGCAATGAAATCTGAAGCTGTTCTGCAAAGGACACGATTGACTGTCTCTCATGATTATGACTAAGCTATAAAATGTCCATTCTTTTGTAGACCATGACGTTTTAAAATGCTTCTGGTTTTCTGTCACTGTTTATCCTCCCATATCTCAATAACACCAAATGGTGCCATGATTTCATACCAACAGCTCCAAGTCATCCCTTTTCTAATGGGAATTGAATTAGGTCCAAGATAATGGTATTCCTATTCTTCAGAGAGATTGACAGGGTGAGTTCAACTTTACACCTTTTTGCAAACCTATTCAGTTGCTTTACTATCCTTCAGCCTCAAATCAAAAGGTTTCCTAAAATCTGAGCCACAGTGGATCATGAGTTATAACTATGGCCACAGGTATTTTATGGGAGGGTAACAAAGGGGAAAACAGTGAGTACTGTGAGGAAAAGATGGAGAAATAGGAAGAAGAGGAAGGGAACCTGTCTTGTTCTCTAGTCCTGCCTGCATTGGAGTGGAGGAAATTCATGTCTTTTTGGATGTCCTCATTGCACTGCCTACTCCTGACATGGTCTGCTTTGCTGCACAGTATGAAGTGTTGCAAGAGGAATAGATATATGAGGCAGAGAAGTACCAGTTAAGGAGAGTCATATTTAGAATAGAACTTCATGCTGTTAATTCAGCTGAGCACTTGAGAATGTGTCTGGGTCACCCAGTTCCAAGAGGTAGGTACGTGTGTGCTCAACTTTTGGCACACATTTTTCTGGATATGTGGAGCATTTTTACAAGGTTTTTGAGCATTTGTGGCTTAAGAACTGCTTATATGCTTTTCTGAGTTGGCACTGAAATGAAAAAGTAGTCAGAGAGAAACTGTGAATTAAAATACCTGCCTTGTTCAGATGGAGTCCTTGAGCTCTCAGTGCCACGTTGAACTGGGGTGTGCACTGTCCATCAGGTCTGTGCTCCTGCACTCTGACAGAGAGGGCATCTAAATAAGGGGCACTTGAGAGCAGCAGGGCACAGTTCTGTGTGCCTGGCAGAAGAAGAGTGGCTGCTTGAGAGAGATGGAGCAGCACCCATAAAGGGTTTAGGGTTGGATACATTTGGTCACCTACCTGGGACTGCCAGTCCACATGGATCCTGAACAGTGCTGGTATTGATCTAAGTCTGTAGCTGTTGCAGTAGAGAAAGTCTCAGGCACATTTTTAGCAGAAACATAAAAATGCTGACATCTTTCTTTCTTTCTTGACTGCTCCATACATTATATTGCTAATAGATGCCTCTCTTGAATTTCAGACAGTAAAAATAATTACCACAATTTCTCTTTTGCCTCTCCCCCTTCCCTTCTGATGGTTTCTCAGTCTCTTTGAATGAAGGCTTGGCTGCATAACTAGACCTGCATAAATCACATCAGCCCCTGTGTCTGTGTGTGGAACAGCAGCACAGGCAGGTCTCCTACGCACAAGAGAGGATTAAGAACAGATTAAGCACATTGATTCTGTTATTCCCCCAGTGTGTGCTTCATCTAACTATTGCACTATACACTTGGCACATTTGTGATTAAAGTCTGGGGAACAGATGAACATATTGTAAGCAGATAGAAAGAAGGCAGCTATTAAAATTTGTTTGAATTACTTCTCTTGCTTGCAAAAAATAAAAGCTCCCCTCAAAACCAGATCTTTTATCATGAATTCTAGAAGCAATCAGAAGTGTTTCTAAATATCATGTCTTCCCAAATAAGGAATTTAAAGGAAAAAGTCATGTAGGAAGCTCAAAGAAGACAGAATGAGAAGGGGAAGTAATTCCATTTGGGACTGAAAACTCAATTTTGGTTGTCAAAGGTAGGTCTTCCTATGTGTTTATTCTTTACCATTTTCAGTCTGTGGGAGTTGAGGGAGCTCAGTATCTCACAGGATGTTCCAAAAAGGTTGGGATTAGCCCCCTGGGTCTTAGATGAGTGATTGCATTTCCTATTATTGAAGGAAGATGGTCTAGAACTAAAAAAATTTGAATTTTCTTTGTTGTCACACCTACACTGTGTAGACAATACAAAGATTTTTCTTGTATGTACATTACCAGCTTGAAAATTTGCTCTTGGGTAGTGAGTTGGCCTAAATTCCGGATCCTAACAACACTGTGGATAATGGTAAAATTAAATTTTCATTTTACTGCTTATCCTCCAATATTACCCTGACATTATCAGCAGTATGCCTTTCTGGCATGAAGGTTAACTGCATTCTGGCTCCATTTATAAAAATGCAGCTAGGTGGGTGAAACATGTGCTTATTCCCCTCTATTCAGCTCTTGGGAACCTTCATCTAATGCAGTACCAGGTTTGGGTCTTCCCAGCCCAAAAGATACATTGCCCAAGAGGAATGAGTCCAGTAAGAGGCACTTGGTGCCTCAGAGAATGTAGCATATAAGGGATAAAGATTGTACAAAAAGGCTGGGCTTGTTCAGTTTGAAGAAATCATCTGACTTCAGCTGCCTAAGGAATGGTTACAGAGAAGTTGGAGCCAGAGTGTTCTTAGAGATACAGAGTGAAAGGACAGGAAAGAGCAGTCACAGGCTGCAACATGGGAAATTCTTATGCAATAGGGAAATCCATCTCCTAGAGAGGCTGTGCAATCCCCAGTCCAGGAGGATTTCAAATGTTAGTGCCCTCAGCAGCCTCAATTCATCTGAACTTGCATCAAACTCCAGTTCCCTTTGCTTTGAGTGGTTAGACCAGATGACCACCAAAGATCACTTCCTACCCAAATTATTTTGTGATTTACCTGTGTACAAAGATTTTGTTCTCACTTACAGTCAGCAAACCAAATTTTTGCAATATTAAAGAGAAAAAAAAAAAAAAAAGCCTTCATAGTGTGGCATAGGTTTTTTTCCAGTTATTTTCTTCCATTTTTTCCTACCCCAGTCTTGACTTCACAGTCTCTTTACAAAGTGTCTGAAAACACAAGGACAACTAATCAACTATTAATGGCAGAATAAGCTCACTGGGCTTTTCTCAGGAAAAAAATCACAGATTGGTTTTGTATTTCTAATTGAGTTATTAGTGTGCCTATTTAAGGTCATAGGATATTGATTTGTTGGTTGAGAGGTTTTATTTGTTTGTTTAGTTTGGTTTGTTTTTTTCTGCCAAATACTTTATTCTGACATTAAAGAAAAGTACTAGGAAAATTACACTTCCCTCATTTCAGTTGTTTGATACCTCTTCAGCCTCACTGCCATTTTTTTGTTACAAGTGCCAGCTACTAAATACAATTGCAAAGAGACTATAAATTGTATTGCTGTCTGTGGAAACCTCTTTTCACACAAATATGCTATCCAGGAATTTATTGTTCAGTGCAAAGTATCAAAACCAGTAAGTTGCTTTACCATCTTGACACTCCTGTGTTTGAAGTGGTGAATACCCAGCAAGAAAATGCCACACAGATTTAAAATGGAGTTAATATGGTACAAACTAAATTCTAAATCTGACCAGATGGGATTTTTGGGAGGTAACCATTTTAAATCCCTCTATCCCTGTTGTTTTAAAAGCTTAATGGACTGGGGAAGATAGGTAAAGTAATTGACAGATGTATCACTATCAGAGAAAATATCCACATCCTCCTCTATTATGTCAATCCTACAGAATTAGCAATGGTAACTCAGCTTTTAATTATGATACCTAGAAGGCTGTTGCAAAATACTTGAGGACCATGTTTATGGAAAACAGAAGAAAATAAAATTATTAAGATTTTTATACACACAATGGACATTGTGTAAGCATTAGTCACCTTCCAAACACCAGGAAAACAGCAGTGAATTTGAACAGCTGCATTTAAATCTAGTTTTTTGGGCCTTTTTTTTAACAGATACGGAAATTCTAGGATTAGATGAAAATGAACCTTGTCTCTCCATCTGAACTGAGACTCAGAATAACAATAAAAAGCCAACATGAATTCCTTAGGAAGGAGACTGAGCAAAATTTCCTGACAAAATAGACACTCATAACCTTGCACCTTTTTAATACATTCAATGAACAGTTGAACCTAAAAGATAAGCTTAGGCTTATCCCAACATGTGTTTTTAATTGTTATCCTCTTTTCACATATCCCATACTGTGTTCTTGTTCACATAAACAGGAACTAAAAATTAAGACGCCCACCTTCTCAAGAGATAGTTGCAGTGTTCCAAACAAAGGATGGTCTTTCTTCCAGAAAAAAAAAAGCATTTATACATATATGGATTGGATTGACTCTTCTTTTTCTCCACCTTAGCTCATGAACCCTGTGTACATTTGTTTAATACGACCTTTAATGACATGACTAGAGCAGGAGAGTGCTGAGGACCATGATTAGGAGGAAATAGCAGGAAATGCAGCTATGGACTGCAGCTTTGTGTGAAGCCTCTGCAGCTTCTTTCATATTTTATTCTATTAAAAAATGCTCAATCCCTCTAATAAAATTCTTGTATGAACCACAGTCACTAAAGTGGTTGTGGTGCTTTGAAGTTTGACTTAATTAATATGACTGTAATTTGCTTCAAAGCAAATATTAGCATTCACAGCTAAAGCTTACTCAGAGAGAAAGATCTAGAAGGTGCTTTGAGATGTCTTTTTTGTTACCCTTTTAGCCCTTCTAAAAAGAAGCTTCTGGTTACCCCCAAATTACAGGCTTCAGAGAAAAAATTGCTAAATTTCTTGATGGCTAATCTCTTTCCTGGGCTTTCAAACCATAATAAGGCTTTTCTTATAAATGGCTATATCTTGTACGTAAGGTAAGAGCAGAGTAGGAGCATCACGTGCCCTCGTGGATTTTGCACAGCACACCCAATCAAGGCATCATTGTTTGCATGCTCTTTCTTATACAATCTTATCTCACAGTTCTAATTTAAACAACCAGCTCTCAAAAAAAAAAGAAAAAAAAAAACACTGAAGGAAACCTTCAAATTACGCTGATTAAACTAACGAGCTCACTTATAATACTGTTTTGACAATATTTCCTTTTATTTAAGCAGTACCGCGAGGCAGCACCTCATGGGGAGCAGGCAGGATGCTCTGGCTGAAGACAGACATGAGAGCACAGCATCACAATATGCTAATGGTGAGCTACCTCTGCAGCTGCAGAACAGAAACTGTGACTCAGCCACAGCTCCTTCCTTGCTACTCTTAGCTTGGGGGAAGAGTGTCAATTAGCTCCTCTTATTGTCCTTCCTGGAGCTGATTTTTGTCTCTTTGGATAAGCAGTTTATTGCTGCCATAAACAAGTGTTTCTCAGCTGACAAAAAAATACTCCTTCACTGAAGACAAAGTGAGCCTGTGTTTAATCTAAGTTCCCATGAAAAGTAATTTTTTAAAAGGACTCTTATTTAATTTCCCTTGGCTGTGTTACTAATAACACTATTTGATATAGCAAATAGACTCCTTCAAATTTTTCATTGAAACAGAAAAAAACCTTCCTTCCACAGCATGTATTTAATAACTGTTCTGCCCCCTTAAGATGTCATTTGGTGTCATTTACAGTCTGCTGCTCAAATCCCCTGGAAATAGTAAAGCAGGGGTTGGATATTTACTTTTCACTGGTTTTAAATAAAGCCTTGTTTAATCCCTAAGTGAAAGACTTGGCCTTCTCCTCGAGGAAAAGGAGCTGATAATAACTGTGAATGTGTAACTTCTGTGTCACTGAAAAAAGATCTTCGCTACTCGCCTTAGCACCTTTTCCATTTCTCTTGCTGTAGGTGTGTAACGGGCGTGGAAAAACATTTGCTAGTCAGCCAAACTGCTGCATGATTCGGCTGTAAGTAGTGTATACCAAAAATATTAAATTTTTTGTGGCTAACCACTCAACAGTTCGCTACCACCATAAACCAGCAGCAATTCTGGTGTGTGTTCTGAGCTGTCTTGCACCCTGGGAAGATCAGAACACAGTCGGTGGCCCAGATCGATTAAACACATTTTATTTGGAAGAGGTGTCACAGTGTCTCTCCTTTCCCAGCCTAACAGAACAGTTGGCAACCTTTCCAGTGACATAAAGAGATCTTTTGAAACCCACACGCCTACATAAGCTCCGAACATCTTTGATTTAAAGGAACCATGTTATAAAAGAGAAGAGGGTGCATGAGGTTTCATAATATTTTCCCTCTGATTCTTCTTACTCCAAAACAATTCCATCTACAAATACATTTTGATAACTTACACATTTTCATATTATCTCAAGCAGAGGGGAACTGGTATTTTTATGACCTGGGATTTGCTTGTTGGCACTTGCATTGCTGGGGAAATGCTCATTAGAACTCCAGTCAACACATTCCACTCTTTCCCAGCCTAAAGTCATCAAAGTTTAACACAGAGGCACATTTCCCAGAAACACTATTATGTCCAAAAATCTAATTTAAATTAAAAATAAAAGAGCTGGATTCAAAAATTCATGTTAAAGAAACCTCAGCATGAAATGATAGCAAATAAGAAAAGTAATTTACTAAAATTAGCTAATACCCTGTATGCATTCGTGTTCAGTGGCTGATTTTACAAGTAGAAAAGTGCTCACAGAAAGGGAATCATAAGTACAATGCAAAGTAACCATGCCCCACGGAGACTGAGTAAAAACAGAAGGATTATTTTGTGTGTGGGCCCAAAACCATCATCCAGGGACAGTTCCAGCTGACTTCAAAGTGTTTCATATTCAAGCAGTGGAAAGTATGCCTGTATCTATTATATTATGTGTGTCTTTTTGTCTGGCTGTGTCCTGGAGTGCTCTGCAGAGTGGCTGGAGAGAGTAAATTGGGGGAGTTAAAAATTAACATTAGAGGGACAAAAAGAATTAAGAACTGTGGACAAAGGAGAAGGCAAGGATATGTTTAGGAAGGGGTTAGAGAATCAATGAGGTAGAAAGAAAGAGGGAGACTACTTTCAGCCAGTATGTGTCAAGACGGAATGAACTAAGCAGTAAGAGATCTTATGAGGCAAAGCAGAAAGAATGATGCAGAAAACACAGAATTAAAAGGAGGATATAGATTAAGGCAGACCCTGAGAGAAACAGGAGAATCACCTTAGAGGATTTTGGAAACAAAATGGTAAAATTGAGTGGGGATTGGTATTTGTCCGAAGCTTTGTCTTAAAAGAACTGCTCTTAAGAAGCACCTTCTTTAAACAGACCAAGGCCACATTCTGATCTAATTTTCACTTCCTCTCATGTGTAATTTCCACTGAATCTCATGCAATTCTATGCTTACAAAATATCAAAAATGGATCTGAAGGCTGTATGAAGCCACCAGAAATATTTTGAACTTTTAAAATTGAGACTGCAATTAAATGTTTATTTGTTTCTCAAGGAAAAGGAAACAAAATGTCTAACAATTTTGTTGATATTCTAATAGAAATGAGTACAAAAGGCAGAAGTAAAGCAATCTCTCTCAGGTAAGCCTTTCATTGAACTATGTTCATTTCTGAAGCCTTCGTATTCTGTCAATTCAGATTATTTTTTTAAGCATTTCTATATAAAAATAACATTGAGTAGAAAACCCAATGCCTGCATTACCAAGCAAATGATTAAGGGCCAAGGTAAAAGCGAACTCTTCCCAAGTTTGTTTCTCAAGTACCCTTAGGTTTGCACCCTTAGGAGGCAGGATGGAGCCCAGGGTGTGGGAGAAGTCAGTTTAAGAGCAGGGTGGTAAGTTCTGTCACTCTCAGGTTCTTGTCCTCTAACTATCCTTCACTTCAGGGTTTGCAACAGCCCTCTTGCCTCATAGAAAAATATGGATCTCAATAGCACAACCAGTTCCTCCCACCAGTACAAATATGACCTTTAAACCCACATATTAACTGTGTGCCCACAAGCTTTACAGTTAAAGAGATGCAGCACTTGTTTCATCTGACACAACGCATTCAGCAAAGTACAACAGTGTAGGCACATCTGTATATTTGCATACTAGGAAAGTCTAAAAATACTTGTATAAAAGACAAAAGGTGACTTTTGAACACATGACCCAGTCCTAGCTTCAATTATATGTTTCAGCATAAAGTATTATGATTTTGGTTTTAGCTACATGTGCGTGACTACCTAATTACAAGGCAATGCTTTTAAATGAAGGGTCTTGATTCTAGCATTAACAAAGGGGTAAATGAGGACTACCACTGTTAACTAGAATGGAACTGAGCTGGTGCAAAAGTTTGTTGAAATAAGAATCTTGCTCAAAGTTTTTGTCTGTTTGTCCGTATCTGGAAGAGAAATGTGGTAAATTCCAGGTTGGCAATCTCAAACTGGCTTTTGGGATTTACACCATTAATCTAAAACTATGATGCTTGACTGCAAGGAACAAATGATGACGGTGTAGTTAGGCCTCAGTCTGTTACATGGACTCAGAACCACATGTGTTCCTTTATACCGAGTTTCTCTGAAGTTTGTTCTAAGAAGGGAACAGAAACAAATTTTGCATTGTAATGAGTGAACTGCATTTCTCGGGTGTTTGCTAAAAAGTACATCAAGTGCAGACAGGTGAATACATTTGTAACTTGCACAGTGTTCATAGAATACAGAGAAGAGCTTCTGAAGGAAGAGAAGTACCCTCACCAGTGGGAGCTAATGAAGTAGAATATACACTGAATGGACATAAAATTGTCCCTTCTTCTCTCAGCTGATGCTGTCTTTAAGTTGCACAACCAGATCTGTACAGAACTATTTGATTAAGTTCATAAGATTTGTGTGTTAAATGATTCATTAGTTTAAAACATTGAAAATAATCATATTACTCAGCTAGTGTCTAATAACTTAGACATCTGAATGTCAGTTTTTTTATCTCACAACCTCTTATCTAAGGAATATTGTATGTATTCTTCAGATGGACATCTAACTGTCTAATCCAAGAGAGGATGTCAGCATAACCATAAATGCAAAGCATCTTTTTTCCTGAGACTCTGACAAAATAAAGCATATTGCAAATATTTAAATAAACAGTTGGGTTGGGTTTTTTTTCCCATGTGTTTTATCTTTTCACTTTCATCTGTAAGGCAACCACTTTTGACTGTGGCATATCTGAAATTCCTTTATTATTTATGAACATCAGTGAGCTGAGAGTATCTCTCAGGAGGGAGGGAGAGAATCAGTAGTTTAACATTTGAAGTACATCTTTCACATTCAAGATTGCAGTGGATGACTCACAGTGGGTGAATCACGTGGTTAATGTCTGGCAGTCTGGAGCATTTTTTATTACCTGAGTTCTCATGAGAATGTGGGAGGCAGCATTATGCACCAGGGCCACCCAAAACATGCACCTAGCCTTTAGACCATGAATTTTCCTTTAAGAGAACTAAAAGCTGGGTGCTGCATGTGATCCCAGGTCTGCACTAGTTCTGCTGCAAGGGGTTTATGGCAAAAATCTGGAAACGCTCTTTAGGGACAACTGGCTCCTTTCACTTTGCCTGTGTGTCAGTTCTGAAACATCGCTGGATTTATTTTTTTGGTTGTCACTCTGAATTGGCAGCCTTAAAGATCTATTCAGACATGTTACTTGGAGATTTCAAGATAAAAAGCACGGGCCTACTGCAAAGCCTGCTAAAGTCAGCACAAAGCTTTCCATTAATGTCAGTGGACTTCAGATCAGAACTTAAAAATATTATTCTTTCTTACCTTTTCTTTTTATTAAAGAGCTTTTTCAAGCCAAACACTTTGGTTTGTGCTTAATTTTGAGTATCTATAAGTCTTTAAACTCCCACAGCTTGAACTCATTGTGCTTAGTATAGCATTCATTCATTTCTGTTCCATGATTTAGTGAACTACTAGAGTTGTATTTGAAAGGGATGGTTTGAAGTAGCTCTCTGTGTATAAGCATGCATTTGTGCATATACTAATAGACTTACAGATCAAGCACCACTTTTTGAGCTTCTTATGAATTTTCTCAGTAGCAGGATTATGGAAGTGTTGACTCCTGAGATTATTGGCAGGAAAGGGAGATTAGATAAAATTCAAAAATCATTTAAGGAGATTTAAATGTAAATGTCCATAGAGGAGTATATTGTTTGTCACTGAAAAGAAGTAAAAACAGGTTTCATTTTAAATAAGAAGTAAAGTTATAAAGCGTATTCTAAGAGCTTGTTCTTAACAACTAAAAAGTAAGAAAATTACATTTTGATGGTTTAGCTTTTTTTTCCCCTGATGATTGTGATGAATGAAGTTGCTGTTTAAACAAGATATGCTTAATAAAAGTTTTTGTCAGGATGGATTGATGTTAATGGCATCGGTGTCATCGTTTTTCTAGATGAACAAAACTTTCTGACAGAGGAAAAATGTTTACAAGGTTTCATTAGGAAGTCATGCATGGAGTTTTTCAAAGTCTAGACATATTTTGATGCTGAATATATAATGACATAAGTGTGGTGTGGTTATAGGCTGTTCTTTAATGGTAGTTCAGCTTTATAATGAACTTTTAGATTTTTGTAGTTAATCTAGTATTTTAATAGAGTGTTTATTCATGAAGACAAGTGAATACTGTGAAAGTGGTACATAGTATTACTACATTGCCAATATCTCTAATTAGAATAGAGGATAATTTAACAGTCAGAAGTATATTCTTATCTGTGCATGGTAAATGTCATGATATCCCTCCAACTGACAGGAAAACTGATGCACATATTTGTGATGTATCCAGAGTAAATCAGAGGCAGAGCTCTCAACAGCTAGCAGAAATATTTCCAGAAGCATATTTCCAGAATATATTTCTATATATTCTAACAAAAACAGAGCAATATCTTCACAGTTCATATCCATAGTTAAAACATGTAGGCAAGACGTATGAACCAATTTCCCCAAAATGACTGCCACAGTTCAGTAAAAATATTGTTTTCTGATTTAAATAGATGTGTTCATGTAATACCAGAAGGCATTCTTTACACTGACTGCCTGGGAAATTGTCAAATGTTTTGAGTAACTTCTTTGAGCATAAATCCCCTGTCAGTAATATAACTGGCTACAGTTGTACCTCAAGCTAATAGCACTCTTGCCCACAAATGGACTGAATGAAAAATATATTAGAGGCCATTATAAAGTCCAACTTTTAATTTAGTTTCTTTGGATGGCTCGTGATAATTTGAAGTCTTTAAATCAAAAGTAGATAGCATTCTAAAAGACATTATAGCTCAACAATTATGAGCACAAAGTAAGAACTCCTGGGCGATGTTCTTTGGCCTGTGGGAGGCATGAAGTTGGAGTAGATGATGGTAATTGCTCCTTTAGCTGCCACATCTATGAATCTAAAGTACCTTTTCCACAGTCCTGAGGGGAGGGAAGAATAGATGGTCATCAAGGAACAGTGGTTTCTGTTAATGCAGCCTTCCAGCTACCATTTCTGACAGCAGCTCTCTGTACAGACATCACCATTCTGCTCTTTTCCATCAAGCATGGAAGTGATTAAAAACTTTTAGAAATACTTGTATAAGGTGATATTCAAGATATTGACTTTAGCTAAATGATAGTTAGGGTAAGTTACACCTCAATATCATTCAATCTTTTCATTTTACAACTCATCCTAAAAGTCATTTTGCTAAAGGAAGCAGACCTATTACTGCTGGTGATTTATTCAAAGGAGCTCATTCTGGTTCCCTTGGGGCTGTCTCCAGGTGCTTAAGGCATATTTCCCTAACCAATTTCATACTCTGTGAAATCTTTTCTCTCTCTTTACCTCTCTTATCAGGAAAGGATCAGATTTTCTCACCTTGAAACAAGCTTGTTCTACCCTTTTGAGCAATCATGGGAGAGAGAGGCATCATTTAGATATTCTTACAGGTAATCAGGAAGGTAATTGCTAGATTAGCTGCCACTGCAGAGTTCTCTTCAAATGCAATCTTACTTCAAAAACAAGGGACTCCCTGACCTCTGCAAAATTAATAATGTCTAAAATCCACTTAGAAACTCCTCAGTCTTCATGTGGGGGTTTCTCAGATTTCAGCCTTTCTAGAAAAACAGGTAATATTCAAAATCTTTCCTCCCACTCATTCTTCAGTCTTTGGAGCTGAGTGTGAAAGCATCTTGAATTCATCCATTTCAGTCCTACCTGAATTCCTGCCTCTGGTTTCTGCACTGCAGTGCACATCTTAACCTTTACTTCTTGAATTTCTCACTTTACTGCAGATCAAATATCCCAATAAATGTGCCATTGAAGAGCATAATTAATGTAGGTGATGGAGCTGTGACTGTTGCAACCACACAAAGTTCTAGACAGCAACTCTGCTGTAGAGCTTCACTGGATGTTTTCTGTGCTGCTGCTGGGGAATTCATCTTCTATTGAACATGAATACAGTAATGAGGTCTATGCCCACATTTCTAAATCTTACTTGAGTGCAAAACTTTTTTTTTTTTGATACTTAATTTGTGATTATAGATTTATCCATTCTGGTTTATTTTTCTCCCCTTCCCCTTCTGTGTCCCTTACTCAAAAAAAAATCCCACAAGAAATTTTGTATTTATCCCAAATTTCTTTCTGCTCCATTGAAAACTCTTCCATGTGGCATCCTATAGTACGTTCTATATCCCTTTGGGCAGTAATTCCTTTTCAATTCCCTGGTGTTCTGGAGAGAGCTTCATTCCTTGGGTCACCTTGGAGGGTTTCCCAATGGGGATAACCATTGTGCTCAGGTGTCCTTCATTCCTCACTGACCATGTTACTCGGGTTTCTCCACCTGATGCCAATTCTGTGACCTGTGCAGGGTCTTTGTGTTTAATATGATTAACCTGTAGTGGGATAACCCAACATCAGCAAATTTAATTTAGTATTCTAGGCAAAGTTGGGGAGGAGGGCAGGGCCGTGGGATGTGGCATTAGCAATGATGGTGAAGGAGGAAGGGAGTAAGCAGTGGAGGAGGTTTATTGTGTAGCAGGGAAGCAGTATGGATGTTTTTTTCTCATCCTGTAGCAACAGGAACTGAGGCAACTGCCAAGAGGCACCTAATGTCCCCTTCTGGCAGCACAAGCAGAAAGACAAGAAGTTCACAGCTTGATTCCTTGCTTTTGGCAGCTCAAAAATGATAAATACAACAGGAGTGCTCTGGAAAACAGCCTGATGAAAAGGAATAATTAGACATCATTTACCCGTGGCAGACAGAGGAGGTATGTACTTATAGGCTTACAGCACTTTCCATACTGCATTGCTTTATTAACTCTTTGTTCCTACTGGAAAGTTTAAATTGGCTTTGAATATGCTTGGGTACCACCGTGAGAAAACAGTTGTTCTGTAGTTCAGTCAAGTGGGCTTGAATAACTGCTCAGTTAATAGTTTGGAAACGTGCTAGCAGGTTTTGAATTGTTTGTTGTTCTCTTTTGGTGATGCACAAATAGCTTGAGCTCTTTGAGGGAAGTATGATGAACCTATCAGCTGTGGCAGTAAAATGCTGGAGATTCAGTCCTTGCCTTGTTCCTTCAGCTGGGAAGATAAGAAAAATCTCTTTTGCCAGGAGATAAGTGAAGAGGTGCGAATGGGTGACTGCTCAGTTGACAAGTGAAATTCAGTGGAGGATCTGCTCTGTCAGTAGCTGAGGAAATGGCTGTGGCAGTTTGTCCTCTCAGTGATTTGTTGCTGCCCTCCATTGCATCCTGCACAGTAAGCAGCAGGAGCACTCCTTGCCAGAGAGTAAAGTAAGTTAAAGCTTACCTTCAGCTGCCAAGGAAAGCTGTTAAATTAGCCTTGCTGGTTCTAAACTGCAGTAGCTGAGGAGCATTATTCTGAGCCATTCTCCTGACTCAGCTGAAGGCAGCAGCGTGCTGGTGAGAAGGTTGGAGCTTTTTAGATCAGGGTGGAATGGAACCTTCATCTCACCAAATACAGGCCAGTGGAAGACAAACACTTCCTTCAGATGTGTCTCACCTGCAAATAATAGCCTCTCTGAATTTTTTTTCCTCTGGAAGACTAGTGGGATTTACACTCTGTTACGCTTTATGACTCATGGCATTTAACACGGCCTAAAGAAAATAATGTGACTTATATATTCAAATAAATATCATTTATTGATTAGCAAAATTAGAAACAAAACTACCGAAACACAGAAGGGGAAGAAAAAACAAGTAATTTAGAACTTGTTTTTTGTCTAAATATAGATTTGATAATTGCTTGTTTTCCTTAGCCACTTCTGTATCCTAGTTATCCCGGAAGAAAAAACAAATCACCGTAGCTGCATTTTTTTCCGACCTCCCTGTGGTAAAATGGCAGTCTACCAACAACTGTCAACTTGCAAATAAAGGTGAACAAGTAGTTCTTCAGCTGTCAGGCAACTGATTTCAGGATGTTAAGTAAGCCTTGGGGAGATGCTGGGATGCCTTGTTTAGAAATGGAGGAAGCACTACAGACAGCAAAAAAGTCTCTCTGGGATTTACACCTACTGTTTAGGGGGCTCTATCTCCTGCATCATTCCCTAAAGGAATCATATGAAGCAGTAAACTCATAGGGTCCATCTAAGGCAGAGAAATCAGCACCTCTCAAAGGACACTACAGCATGGAAGGCTGGTTTATATGCCTCTTTCTGCCTTTTTTTCTGGGATTTGGGTCTCAACGTCAGTTTAGCACTAACATGAATTTTCTCAATATCACTCAAGCTGTACTGCAGGTGTTGGGGTTTGGGGACCCAACAGACATAGGCAGTACATCTATGTGAATGGTATTCACATTTCTTGGTTGACATTTTGCTGGTTCTTGCTTAGCTTGACTCTGGAGTAGCCAACTCATTCTCCTGGCAAGCCAACTAAGGCATCAGAGTGCAGCTGCTTTCAATATGTGGCTGCAGGAGGTTCACCCTGTGCTGCCCAAGGAAACCACATCCACATATCAGTAACCAAAACATGCAGCTGGAGTCCATGCCCAGCCTTGGAGCTGGAGCTGATCAGTGCAAGAGCCAAATGCTGCCAAGCACACCTGGTGAATGTGTGTGCACAGGAGGATCAGTGGGCCCAGATGGACAGCCCTTTCTCACAGAATTATGCTGGAAAGCTTTTCTTCATAGTACATCAATAGTGACAAACTCGTGAACATTGCACTAAAAATCCCAGGAGCCCTTGTAAAATCTCTTCAGGGAATCAAATGCTGATTTTATTTATTTTTTTGGGTTTTTTTTTTCCTTAGGATGTGTTCTTCCTTTTCTCACTTATGCAAAAAGAATAATGTCCATAGCACTGGCACCACTTGCAGTAAATTACTATTGATTTTATCAAATCACTCAGTTGCATACCAGTGCTCAAGCAGCTATGGGGGCATTTATTGCTTCCTATCAAATACTCTGCATTGATGAGCATGGTGTGCTGGGAATGGTGCTATTTACATTGTGGAAGAAAATCACTCTGAAAATATAGCCAGTTTGTTAATTGCTAAAATGTTTTCCTTGCTGGCAATTGGTTCATTCCTCTCTCCACACCCAAATATGAGAATTTACTGACAGACTCTTTCGACAAGGAGGGAGGTAGGAAATAGTAATGAAAAGAATAGATAGGTTGTCACTATAAAAAAGAAAATTAGTCTTTCAGAATGCTATGGAAGAACTTCACACATTTATCTCTAGTTGATGTCTCTGAACCATCAATGTATTCTACTCCCTAGTTTATAGCCTCATCTAAAGATATTTTTCTGTCTTTCTCTTTGTGTATTAAAAAGAACATTGTGTGTGTAGGGGAAGCTCAATATAGTACTTGGATTGCACTTACTGCACTTAGAAGTGATTTAATTCTAATAATCTGAAATGACAAGTACTGTATGGGTTTTCTCTTGGCATTAATAGGATCAAATCAGAAGTGAGATATATACTGACAGAGAGGCAGGAATTAAGGATCATAAAAATAACATTTGAAATGGTTCTTAAATTGAAATAAAGCTCAAAAAAAAAAGTGCAAGGAAAAAAAAAAAATCTAAGCAGTGGGAACAAAGGAAATGTACTGTTCACTAAAAGAACTAAGGGTAGGAACAGGTGAAATAAAAATGGCAGAGAGAACCAGTGCCTGCTAAACATGAAAGGCCTATATGCTGCTAAAACTGTATCATGCTGTATAGTTTGGAAACTTAGATAATGCATTTTGCTCTCACAAAAAAGATCTGAATAAATCAGTGGAGACTGAATGAACTTAAACAGCAGCAGCATTATTCCTTCATCCATACAGAGACTCTACAGAGGGCTGTAGGATGAAAGAGATGTAAAAAAACATACAGATGGATGCAGATTAAATTTGGAATACAATCAGATCATCTTTTATGTTCGAACATTTTAATAATATCCCGTGTTTTAGTTCAGATATAGCATCTGACAATAGACATGATGCTAATCCCTTGTAATGAAAAGAAAATTATTCAGCTGTTTTGCTTACTGGGAACTATTGCATCCTTTTTGTTGCATCTTACCTCTTCCCAGTTCAGCAAATTCATGATAGAGCTGCTAAATATACATAATTAAAGTTCACTTAGACTCAAAAGTAGTTCTGGATCACCTTTGAAAGTGGTATTTTTTCACCTATTAGTTGTTCTAGGCCTGTTCCAACAGCAAATATGAAAGAATTCAAACAGGCATTGATTCAGGGTCGCTGCCTGAAAATTCCCTCAGTATCTACATCTCTCTCCATTACCACAGTCAGGTCAATTTTCTCTCAGTGTAGAAAGATAAATTAGTATATCAATATAGCAAATATCAGTTTAAAAACTCCCATTGCTGCATTTCAGTGCCATGTAGAATAATCAATACAGAATTGCTCCCTCTCCAGTGCCTGTATTCCTTCTGGATTTCATCTGTAAGTCAGGAGTCCTTTTTGTACTGTGATTCTGGAAAAAGATTTTCTTCAGGCTTGGGAAGAGCAAAGACATACCAGGAAGAACTTGTGTTTCTCTTCTCTAATCATGCAAAATTCTATCTCAATTACTTTTTGTTGATTTTTGGATCCTTCCTTTTTCCAGATCGTTTTTAGTAAGTCCATACAGCACTCTCTGCATTTCTGTTCACTGCCTTTTTGGAGAAATTTTAAGTTACAGTACTAAATAATATGCAGCTCAGCACTAAATAAAAAAATTATTAACGTACTGTTTCAGTCTAGATATTAAAATTAATTTTATTCTGTTTATTTATTAATTCAGACCTTCAGCAGTATGTTAGAATGGATTAATACAAAAAAGACCCAAATGAAACAAACCAAGCCAAAACCCAAACCAATCACACAACTCGAACAAACAACTAAAAACCCAAACAAAAAACTAACTAAACAAACCAAAAAAGCAAACCACCACAAAACAGGTCATAAACAGAAAAAATCATATTAACTAGCAGTGGAGTGGAACTAGTCTGAGTACTTTCCCTTTGAGATGATCTTCTGTTCAAGTAGTACAATATTTTTCTTCCTATGAAAACGTGACTATTTCAAGCACTTAAATCCTCCTGGTATTAGTCACATCACAAACCAGTTGGTCACATGTAACTCTGAAAACTGCCATAGGAGTTACACTCTTAAGTCCCCCTGTATCAGTTAATGTGATACAGAGTGTATGCAGACATCAAACAGCATGAAAGCAGCAACAGCTTTTCCCAGAGTTATTGAGGTTGATTGTTAATCTTTGCTCCTAAAAAAAAAATACAAAAAAATTAAAAAAGTATTTGCTGCAATCCAGTCAAAAAAACACTTTAAATTTGAAAAAATAGGATTTACATGGCACTGTTGGATGCAAGAACCCTAGAGAAGGCATTACAGAATTATTCAGGTCGTGTGCATTTTGATGTTCTATATTTGGGGTTTTTATCTGACATCCAGTCTGCCCAGTGCCACAAAGTTGGTGTCTGCTGTTAAATATGGGATGACAATACTCAAGAGAGGTACCTCTATCTAGACTTGTCACTTCTGAGATAAACCCCACAGTGTAGGGGATTCAGGTTTTCTGAGACTAAAATGAGAAATACACAGTAGTTATTTGGGGTTTTTTACATTTTTTCATATTTTTACATAATTTTACATGCCCATCTCAGCATCCTGATCTGTAAGTCCTCAAGCTGAAGGCCTCATTTTCATACCTTGTAACCTCAAAATTCTCATCAAATTCTGTGAAATCAGAAGGCAGGCACTTGACCTTGACAATCAGGCCTTAATTCAGACTCTCGGATACAGAAATTAAACATTAACACACAAAAATTACTAAGATTTGGAGCAAGGCATTTTTCCAGAAAGTTTATTCAAGTTCTCAGAATATTTATACACTGGAACCTATTCTTGAATGTTCTGAGGATTAGCCTGCAATTTTGGCACTTCTCCAGCTTTTTGTGTACCCTTTCTCTAGTTGCAATTAACCCTTTATTTCTTCATGTTGTCTTTCATCCCTACACCAGCAATCCTTATTTGGCTTTCTTTTGCACCTCTGTGTAATTTGTCTTCTCAGAGGAAAATGGAAAGGTGTTGAAAATTACACAGGAAATTCTATTTTCCTGACACAATTGCCTGGATGTCATCTTGAATATGTCAGTGACTGGAGGCCAGAATGTCAAAGGTGTAAATGAGAGGGTAGGCATAAATATCCCAAGAGCTTTAGAAGGCAAGTCCTGGAAATTATGCTTTTAGTAATGTTTGGTGTTTAACTCCAATGTGATATTGCAAAAGATGCTGCTTAAAGTTTAACAAAGTTGCATTGTTGGGAAAATAGGCTAATGTCAAAAGAAATATTTTGGGATATGAAGAAAATCCATACATATTTTCCACCTTGGCTAAAGCAATGTTTCTAGACTGTCAAACACTTTCCACTTCAAAAAGATACAGCCAGATAGTCCAGAATCTAGAATTAAGTTAGTTAGTTAATTTAGTTAGTTAGTTGACAATATAAACTGTTGATGAAACATTGGTTTGCTTTTATAGAGAAAAAAAACTTACAGAAGATGGGAGATTTTTCTGTAGGAGGCTACAGGAGCTGTATGAGAACACTGCTTTTCATGTCCATTACAAGAGCTCAATTTCAGCAGCAAGGGATTTTGTGTTAATAAGAAAGATTTCTGATTTCTGATTATTAGGGCTGGAATTAGAGACTGGAATCTGCACCATTGATCTGAAACAAAAAAAAAAATAAAACAACAAAACCAAAAAACCAAAGCAATCAAAACAAACAAAAAAAACCCCCCAAAACCAAAACAAACAAAAAAAAAATCAAAAAACCAACCAACCAACAACAACAACAAAAAAAACCTAAAAAAACCCAACTAACAGTTTAAACAGCATCTCCTGTCAAGGACACTCACAGCTGTCTGAGCAGAAGAGGCCTGACTTGGAGGACATTTCAAGGCCTATTTCACATTCATTTATGTAAATATCTCACCATTGCTGCCATAAACTCGTAGGCACTAATAGGCTTTTGTTTGCTTAATGGTTGCCCCAAACATTAATCTTTATATTAGCAATGTTAATTCCCTCGTGAGAAGCGTTGCTGAATAAGAAATTCAAACTTCACCACTGGCAATGATGTCACCTGATTATTCCTTGCCACAGGTTCTGAGGTGCCTGTTCTGAGCTGCTACTTTTCACAGCTCTTCAGTGGATGCTCCAGCTCTTGTTCTAAACTCATCAGTCATAGTCATTCGTGCACTGAAGTCAAAAGAGTCACCTTACTCATTGGGCAAGACAGATCCTGACACTGCAGATTTACAGCACTCACAGATTTTGTGTCTGTAGAAGGTGACTGTGCCTGTTTATTATTCACATTAGATGGGTTATGACCTTTAAGCCAGCAGGAAAAATATCTTGTGCTGCTGAGCTCTGTAAGGGGCTCCTTACTGAGTTAGGTGAGAGGAGTGACAGAACAAACCCAAAAAATCAAGATGAAAGGTTAAGTGTTCAAAGTGCCCAGGTGAACAATGGAGACCATCTGTGTGTTTAGGGAACCTAAATAAGATGCTTAGCACCCCAAAATGCTAAGGTTTCTCAAATTTTATTGGAGTGTGTGAAAATTATGGGTTCTCAGAGTTATTTTTTAAAAAAAACTTTAATTTAGTTCCCTTTATACGTGGTTATATTAGGTTCCTTTATATACGAAGTGCATAAAACTAATTTTAATCACCTGACTATGAATATTTTAATAAAAATATTATTAAAAGTCAGTCTGCTTGCACACTTTCTGTAGAAGGGCTCTATTTTTTATAGCTAGACTGTAAGAAGTTAGGAACTTTAATTTTGTGCAGTCTTCCCCTTTCAGTAGTGATCTGATAAAGAACTTTTGTCTTTATGAGGAGAATAGAATTTAATAATTTTTTAATATATCCATCATCAATATATAAATTAATTCTATTAAATTTGTGTTGTGTTGTTAGTAAAGAACAATACATCAAGACTATCTTTGATATGCTGATAATTATTTCATTAAAAGGACATTTATGTATTCAGCATCAAACTAGTATTTCTCTCCTTTTTATCTTCCATTTTATTCCATTCCATAACTTTAAAAAAAAAAAAATCCAGAAAAATAAAACCTGTGAATAGAACTGTCAAGGTGTAAATTTACTTCTGTTTAAAAGCTGTGGTATTGATTTTATTATGTGTGTGAATCCAGATGGCTTTGGTTCTTTCCCTGCACAAGAATATGTTATTGGGTTGAGCTTCTTAGGTGACTGTCTGTAGTTAAAGGAAAAAAGCTTTTTCCTGGAAAATGTCAGTGTTAGCAAAGTGCTCTGCAATGATTCTACCTAAATGGAAATGATTCATTATATCAAAATGGCACAAGACACTTTCTAAGTGATTCAATGTAAATGTCTGGTGCATTTTCTCAGCTTATGCATCGTGACGGTTGTAATTTAGGACCCCACAACTGGGGTTTCAGATAGAAAAAAAGGATTGCTTTAAACGTGTCATAAGAGATACAGTCTCACTAAAAAACCTGGCCTATAGTACACAGTGGGATGTCATGCTCCCCACCTGGAAATGGAGCAGAGTCTACAAAGGGCATTTTTTTCCACAGACACCTCCAATGTCAAATTTTCTCTAATTGCAGAGTGAAATCACCTTTTATAATGCAAGGAGTAGGGGAAAGTTCAAAACTCATCTATTAAAATAGAAAAGCTTATGAAAATGAGAGAAAACTGTCACACACCACGGGCTGGGGTACCTTTGTGAAAGTTACTTGAAAATAGGAAATATCTCTCAGCTGCCCTGTGTCTGAACTCATATTTTGCTCCTGGTGGAGATGCTGTGTGTGGTGCTGCTTTCATTAATGCTTCTGCCACTCCTCCCACCGAGGTTATTCAGAGTGGGGTACATCACTTCCTACCTACACAATATGTGGTGATAAGAGATTAATTAAATATTTTTACAAGTGTCTTTGCTAAAAAACGCACATAGGAAGAATCATATCAAAGAAATCCTAAGAGGAAAGGGAATGGAATTTGGAACTGGTTATCAATACTCCTCAATGCCTATTATTCCTGAATCCCAGAAACGTAATAAATAGTCCACAATAGCCACATGTTGTAGGAGCAGCAGATTGCTATTTTGACTGTAGGCTTCAGACGTGGAGTAAAGGGATTATTTGTTACTGTCTTGGTCATCTGTGACTTACAAATAAATGCAAATCTCTTTTCTCTACTTGCCAGTGTATGGTAGGTCTAGGTAAAATCCCATGGTGATTCCAGTATGTTTAAGAAAAGGAAGCATTTTGGATTTCCTTGATTTTCATTTTCAGGATCATAATGACTGTTGGCATTTGTCACATCACTTGGTGTTGAGTTGTACCTTTAGATATTTAACAGAATTTTGCAAATGGCTGCAAACTCCAGCACCCACTGAAAATGTAAATGTGGTGTTAAGGCCAGTCCAGAGTCCCAGGCAAGTACCTTAAGAGTGAGACCCCAGCCAGGATGGTAGATGGGGAGGAAAGTCGTTGGTCACTGACAAAAGCACTGTTCCAGCAGCTCCATGGGGCTGCTCCAGCAGTGCACAGTTGGTCTCCACTGTCTCACATTCTCCACACTGAGCATAAGCTTTTGAACACGAGCTGAGCAGCTTCAGCCCGTTCTGCCGCAGCCTGTGCCAAGTACCTGTGCACATTCCCAGCCAGCATTCCCCTCTCCACCAAACACAAACCTGCTCTTTGTCAGACAGTCCCCCTGTGGCCTATCCAACATGTGCTGCAAGGGTACTGTTTTGTAAGTGAGGAGGAGAGCAAAAAACAGAGGGAAGCAAATGTAAACCAGCAAATAGAAGTGGAAACACCTGCTTGGCAGTGAGGAACAGCTGTACATGTGCAGCTGATGCTCTCTCTCTCTCTCTCTCCACAAGCACCACGTGCTTGTTGCTTTACTTAAGGTTGACCAGGTTCTCTATTGATCTGGAGGATTTAGTTGATGCTATTTAGAAAAGGAGACTTCTTTACCCTGTGGATTTACTCAGCTTTAATAAGAACTCCTGGGGCAAATAGCAGATTTATAAAAGTTGTATCTATTTTTTAATTTTATTTCCGCTAGAGAAGAGTTTTGAATGAAAGTTTTCTTACCACTGATCCTTCAAATAAACCATGGGTGAATTTTAGAGAATGATATGAGCACTAGATTTTATTTGGGTTTCTTTTTTTTTACCTTCTGCCTCCATTTACCTTTTAACTGACCCTGCAAGCAATCTCATTCATTAAGGATCTACATGAAGTGATTGTACTTGTTGGAATCTGTATATGATCTTTGTTTTTGGAGTTTGTCTTCTTTAGTTTTTTTTTTAATTAGGAATTTTTTCTCTTAGAAAATGCGGTTCCATTGTAACCTAAATGCATTCTAAGTTATTTACATAATCACTTTTATTACGATAGTTTATTCAAAATTAATAATACATCTTTCCTGCATGCCAGAAAAGTCCCATTCCTCAATCATATGCAGGCACTTAATTCCTGCTGGAGAGCATCCAGCTCACAGTATAATTATGAGCAACAGCTAAGAACCATCAAACTCTATTGCATTGAACCATGAAGGATAGAAAGTATGAGAACACAGGTTTTGTAGAGATATGAAAGCTGGAAATAATTGGCCTGCAAGCTGAGTGTAGATGCTGAGACATGTCTTAAACTGGGCAGAGTAGCCCAATCAAAAAAAGAATTAACTGTTTTTGAACTCCAGGCCACCACTGTTAATTGTAATAACTAAAGTCAGCCTGTCTCTGCATTTCTTTTTCTTTCTTTCTTGAAGTGTAGATATGTTGCATGCCAGTAATAAGTGATTAGCTTAAAGATAAGTAACTTGTGAAAATTCGGGCAGTTGAAAATCTATAGGCATCACTTAATTTTGCCATGACATACACAAATATAATTAGAAGTTGGGAACATATGGGATAAAAACACTAGGGCATTTAGTTCATGTGAAATTCAGCATAGATCCATTCTTCTCCTGAAAAGGTAAAAAAATAAACGTGGGAGACATTTCCTCCTGTCCTGCCCTCCCCCCCCCCCAAAAAAAAAAAAAAGGTCTATCACAATGGTAAAGAACAGGGTGATCTTTTGTAAAATATATTATTGGCAGCGATTTCTTCCATTTCTCTCTGCCAAGTCTTGTGACAGTGTACATAAAACCAACTGTAAAAAAATCTTATAATTAGAGTACTCATCATCTTACGTTAAAAGTTGGTACAAAAAAATAAATCCCTTTAGTGGATAGCACTTAACTCCAGTTGACAGTAGGCTCAATCCTACATGTTTTACTCATAGCTTTAATGTTGGTGACGTCAATGACTTTTGTACAAGGCCAGCAGGGTTTGCTCTGAGGGAATAGACATAAAAAACCCCTACCTTAAAGGAAAATTATAGTATAATCCAAGTAAAATCTCTGAGCTTCCTGATAAAGAAAGGCATTGTCTTTCCTGTGAAGGAATCATGCTCAAAGGCCCTTTTATATCTGTATGCTTTAGGTATGCTGAAAAACACTGAAATGTAGCCTCCTGTGCTCATTTTACACAGCATTTGGAAAGCACTCCTGTATCAGCATTCCTCCAGCATGCACACCTCCAGTGAAATGTAGTGCTCGGCACAGCATCCTCTTCTCTGCATCATGCTGCAGTGATATGTCACGAGAAAATGGCCCTCTCTGACACCCTGCAACTCTACTAATTGGGGTCATGGTGTGCTTTCCTGATTGTGGCCACTGACAAGAAAAACCTAAACTGCCCCATGGTCCCTCCTGGGAAATAACCAGAGAAAGGGAGGAAAGGAAAAGAATCCAAATGATCTTGCTCTGTCACACTGACACAACTTTGGAGTAGCTCTATTCAGAGAATCCTTTTGCTGACCACAGTTTATCACTGGGAAAAGAAAAAAAAAAAAAAAAGGCCTACTTGTAGAAACCTATGCCTTTGCCTGAGGAATGTTAACATGTTTGAGTGGACACCTCAGGAGGGCTCCTGAAGTTCAAGATCTGCAGTTTGCTCTGCTTTACCACACACCTGCAGCTCCTTGTTCTTCCCAGTGAGTTGCTCCTTCAGGCAGCCCCTGGAATGGTTCTCAGCTGCCTTCCAGTTGCCTGTTTGCCATCCAGCCTTGTGTGGAATGCTACCTGGCTTAAAATGCTTTGCAGGTAGAATTTAAACCCTCTTTCCTTTTCTTGCCTCCCTCTAAAAGTCAACAGATGGATCTTCGAGCATCAGCATCAAACTTTGCAATATCATGTGTTTTGAGAACACCTTTTTATTCACTTGTTCTTGATTGTCTCTATTCTATCCAGGCTTACCTTAAAAACACTGTTCATTCAGTAGCATATTTTCAGTGCCATTTCTTTGCCATTTGTTTACCATTTCAGTAAAAACAGGAGAAACAACCATGGCAATTAACAGCATGTATTGTTCTCTAGGACAATCCTTGTAATTAGTATGTTAATTGCCCACAAATATGACCAAAGCTATATTAGCAATCAGTATTACCATATGCTTCTGAAAAGAAAACAATCATCAAATTGTTTAACAGTCTCCTGGGAAAGGAGAACAGAAGATCTGATTTTGGACAATATCATGTCTTGAGAAAATTACACTATGTCCCTGTCATATTTTTATCTATTATGGTGCTGTCTGCTGATGCATTTCCAATTGAAGAGTGTTATAATTTATCATGCAAGTAGAAGTTATAATTATGAATTATGGCTAGTTAAGTATCAGTAAGCAGCACATCAGAATCTGCTGGAAGTGAGGCAGAAAGCTAACCTCTAGCCAAAGGTGGAGTCAGTCCTGTCAGAGCTACTTGTATGTTACTATAAACCCTCAACACAAGTTGTGGGGGTTTTGTCTCTTTTTGGCAAGGAAATTTGGACAGTAATTATTGAATAAGATTTTTAAAAACCATCATTGCACTATATTCTCTCTCTATTTCTCTATTTTGCAATACAGCCCAAATTTGTTTGCCATATCTGCTCATTAAAAAAAAAAATCCAGGAAATATCATTGGGGTTGGCATAAACATCTTTCTGGGCTCTGTAGCCTGGATAATCTTAGATATTTTCTGCTGATTCAGGTTCTTGTGATGATTATTTCATCTTTTCTCACCCTGAAAACACACACATTTGTCATCTAAACTACAGAGTGCAAAGGCAAGCAATGCAGTTATGCCATATGCTGAGGAATCCATGTGAAAGGAGTCTGGAAAATTGTAGCTTTGTTTGAAAGGAGAAGGCCCTTTCTAGGCACTTGATCCCTTCCAAGTCCAAGTAATTCTCATCAAATGGGGCAGGATGGGAAATGTTAGCCCGTTTCATGTGTACTTGTTTTCCAGATTTTAGAAGGATTCTCTGCAGTTTTAAGTCTTTTCAGTTTCTCTGCTTTTTTTATTTAGAGCAAGTTACTCTCTCAGTGGCATTAACATTCTGGCTGAGGAAGCCTAGAGGAGCAAGTTAGGCAGAATCTAAATATACAGAATACCCTTTGGCTGTGTCAGCAACTCTTTGTTTCTTATAGGTATATAAGACTTTCTTTCAGAGACTAACCAAAGAAAAGGCTGAAAATCTACCTTGAAAGAACATAAACTTCGAGAAAAGGCTCGTAAAACCAGTCTGCAATCATGTTCTCTTTTCCTTGCGTGGCTACTCAAGCGGAATATTTTCTAGCCTTTTGTTCCTGTGAAACTGCACTATGCATGCTGAAAGCCTGGAGATTGCCTCTGGATTGGGGTGGGAGTATTCTTTCATATGATTTGATTTTTTTGTAAGAGGAATTTGAAAGGAAAAAAGAATGTACTGCAGGCCCCCAAGAGTCAAAAATCGAAAAATGCCGTATTAGAGCCGCATGAACATTTGTGTGAAAAATTTACCTCTGCTACAGTAGGATAGAAAAGGTTTATTCTGGTTTATTTTGTGGGATTGTTCACTTTGAATCTTAATTTTCCCAAAAGTTCTGCAAAATCAGGTTGGTCTATTTTCCTAATGAAGCAGTTTGACATTTCACATGAAGCCCACAGTGTTTAGTACGTTAGTGGCTTCAGTATTAATAGTAAAATGCTAAAAATCTAATGAACATAGTTGTCTCCCAAGCAATGGTTATACTTTTAAAATAATTTATCTAATCCGATCTTTTTTTTTACTGAAAATTTTATTTATTCAGCTCAGATGCACATCTTTCTAAAAATCCAAGAGTTTTGTCCAGAGACTGTAGGAAATGGATACAAAGGCAATGGTATTGGTATTATTAGCAATTTGTTTCCTGATTAATAAAGCTGGATTTGACAAAATTTTCTTGCATTAAAACAGTCCAAATATTATGGATAAACATGAATTCAACACTGATATTGATGAAGCTCTGTCATGGGCCAGAGCTATTTCTGAACAGCAACTGAAGAAGCTCAGAGTTGATTCATTTAAGAGACAAGATGAAGAGTTTTTTTTTTTTTCAATTGAGTGACACAGTACTGTGTGTAATTATGTACTTCTCTTTTTTTTTCATATTTGAGGAGATTTTGACACTTGTATTTTTAGCCTTTGACATTTCCCTGAGATCCACTTCTCTGATACCACACTGACTTCAAGTCATTATGGATCAGCTGAGGTGACAATGTGTAGTCTGTGCTGAGAGGAGTCATCCCACCAACTTTGCTAAACTGAGAAAATGGTCTATACAAACTGCTCTGGCACTGTGGATATTTTACCACCTGTGGATTTAATATTGCAAAAACAGCAGTTTGCTGCATTGTTTTAAGTAAGGCCACTGACCAGAAGGAGGAAGAGACATTTGTAGATGTTTACTAAACTGAGTTTAGTTTAGATCAAATGAACAAGCTCAAGTCCCCAGTAGTAAATCTGGATCGATAACATCAGTGTTTTCCCAGTGTATTTTAAAAAGATATTGTATACAACAGAATTTAGAGTCAGTCTGAATCCTCCTTTATAAAATGTCAGTAGTTCAAAACCTAATGTAATTCATGTTTATGTGTATTCAAACATACAACTGTGTGAAAATTCCCTTTCATTATATGCCATTTCAAGTAAATTTCTATCTCACAGAGCAGATTTATAGCATTTCTCAAACATATAACCCTAGTTAAACCATGCATTGCAAAATATAAAGGGGGTTAACTTTTAAATTCATTAGAAAACAATTAATATTAAATAAAACAATAATACATTTAAAAATTAATTTAATCCTCTTTTAGAGCAGTTGGAGAAGAAAACACTCTGAGACACAAACTAAAACAACCTAGAATCAAACTAGAGAACTCAGTATCAAAACACAGTTTGCAAAATGAAAGGGTAAGGAATACTCAGCAAATGTAATGATTTGATTAGTTTAGCATCAGTGGGTACTTCATCATGGATAATGACAGGGAATGGCCTTAGGTGTCTAATAGTTGTTCACATGCATTCATCGCATTCACCATGACATTCTGAGAGACCATAATGTGTGTATACAAATTAATGACACCATATATTTCCAAATCACATGTTCAGGGTATTGTCTTCAGAGTAAAAGAACATATTGTTAAAGTATTGCTTTTCTAACTGCACTATAGTATTGGTGCTGATTTTATTTTAATTACTGAAACGGCTACGTTTCCGTTTCCCCTCTAAAAAAAATGCTAATGTCATAAAATTTCTGTCTTTTATTCCACGATAAATGTTAAAGGAGAACTGTATTCTTTAGAACTAGACTCCACAAAGTAAGATCATGACTGTTTTAATTACAAAGATCCTATGGGATGTAATTACATTGAATTAAGGTAACAGCTGGACCATGGTTTGCTTAATTTTCCTGATTTGGTGTGATAAAATGACAATCCCTTCCTTTTTGAACTAAAGTGTGATTGTGCTGAAAATACTTTACAACATATAATTGAAGCCTAGATTCCCTCTCTGAGGATGTGGTGGATATGAACACATCAACAATACAGTCCATACTTATAACTTGACTACATAAACTGATTTTAGATATAAGCAAAATGTGTAAAACTGTTTTTCTGCATCATCCTAATCAGTTTAATTTCATTGTGGAAAATGAAGTTATGATAATATACCAGCAAACCATTATGCATTTGACCTTATTAAACTGAAGTGGAATCAAATTGTATACTATTGACCTTAACCTTGGCTCACTGTGCAGATGAATGAAAATAATTGCACTTGTAAAAATAATCAAATGGCTGCACACAGCTCTGCAGATTGAATGGACCTTGGCTCAGTGCTATTAGGAATGATACTGCCTATAGAAATAGAGTTTTGTAATTAATGAAGAACAGGGACAGGAAAAAAATAAATAGTATTCCACCAGCTGCCTTTAAGCAAGAGTGGATGGATGCAATTGTGTTAACAGGTATTTGTTGTAAAACTGAGATTGGTTTTAAAAGCTGAAATAGAAGAAATGCATGGCAGGATGGAGATGGAAATTATGACTAGAGGCCTAGAATGAAGGGGGTTTATAATCCAAATTAGACCAGTAAGTAAGGAACTATTACTCCAATTAAGAAAATGGAGCTACTGAGACTTGCAGCTTTTGTGACTTTGGTGAAAATTTGGCTCAGTAACTGTCTGAAAAAAAAAACAAACAAACTGGAAAGATGCCTTCCCTGAGGTCAATCTTCATTCTGCATATCTGCAATTGATGCTGCTGGGCAGTGGAACAGGTTTGTGGGTTTGTGTATGTGGTCACTTAGGTGGAAGGATATGCAGTCTTTCTTGTTCCAAAACTGATAAACCAGCAGCTTCAAGACCCAGAAACCCTATTGCAGGGATTGGTATTTAAGTGGCACAGTCTCCTGAGGCCAATTGAGGCTTGATTTTAAACCTATTATTTAACAAAAATAATATGTTGCATGGTTGTTGGGTTTTTTTCCTCCTCCAATTGCTGTTCTTTCTTCCAGAAGGGATAAAGAGTCAAGTTCTGCTTTGTCCTATTAATTTAATTAGTATTGGATTGATGTAATTGAGAACAGAATTTGTCCTGTGCTGTTTAAATTAAATGAGAGCTCCATCAGGCTGATTCTTTCATATTACAGTGCATCTTCATTACAGCATCGTTAAATTCCCTCTGTGATTTCAGCCCTTTATTTCTTTTCTCATGCAGAGTATCACTCTGATACCATCAGTCAGGTAGGGCATTCTACTGTTTCCTTCACAGAATTTGGCCATTTCCAAAAGCAAAAGGAAAGAAAAAAAAAAAAAAGAAGGGGGCAATCTTGATGAACTTTTCACATTTTGCTTTTAATCTTTTAATATTAATGCTGCAAGATTTCATTGACTAATACAAGCATGCTGAGAATTTTTTCTGTGGCAGGGCAGTGCAAAACAATGTTTACTGTCCAACTGTTAACATGAAAGGGGGGCACATTGGCTGTATAGCCAGTGCACAGTTGGCCTCCTTTGCTAAAGTGGTTTCATGCCAAACACATGAAGTTTTAATTATAAGCAGTTTGAAATATTTATGCTCTTTGAATTTCCTTATTCTTGCACAGAAATGAGACAGAAGTTCTTTTGAAATCCGATGATAGAAAGTATTTGACACCAACACCATGCAATTGTGCTGGCTAATTAATTAGTCTGAGTGAATAATTATGTTGTTGGGTTTTCTATGATTGTATTCTCTGCTTAGTGACACCTTAAACCAAAAAGTGTAATTCTTCAAAAAGACATGAAAGCAATAATTCTCCTCCCCTCCTTCCACACCTTTCTTCTTCAGTCTAAAATTACAGTTTGGCCCATTGTGGGAATGAAACCCCATTGCACGTGTGTGTTTTTAGGAAGGAGATCTGCAGTTCTGAGTGAGTCACTTCAGCATCCCTTTCAATGCTTATGTTTGAAGGTACATTTACCATCTAAGATCCTTTTCTGCAGTTGAACACCCACATTGGTGCTTTTGAAGGCTTAGCTAAGCTCCCAGCTCTTTCAGTATCACAGCTGGCACCACGATGCTGTGGCTACTTTTGTAAAGAGTATTTGTTGGTAGCACAGACACCCACCAAGAGATAGGACCTGGGGTTATGCCCTGTTGAGCCTTGGAGCTCTCCTGTTTTCTCCTGTTTGCCAAAACAGCTCAGACTCATTGGCCAGGATTGGTGAGAAGACATCCTAGAGCTGACTGAGATGAGACGTATTCTACACCAAAACATGTTTTGTGGTTTTATGACCTAATGACTGTGTAAAGTAAAACATAGAAACATTTTCTCCTCTTTCTGGGGAAATAACTAGTCATTTGACTGATGTGCATGTGTGTATGCATATATGTATACATATATATGTGTGTCTGTGTGTGTGTATATATATACATGTACATATAAGTTGTCTTTTCCTGGTTTGTTTTGAATGATTGCTGTGAGCCCCTTGTGAAGCTCACTCCCATAAGTGCCCATCAGGTGGGCTCTGAGTCTGCCTGCTGGGTCAAACCCTGCAGGGAAACTAAATGAAAGAATATCTTAGGTGCACAGATCGTTGTAAATTCAGCAGGACGTTTGAGAAGTGTTATTGAGGTTATGTGCTCAGGTCCTTTCATGTATTTGAACTCTCATCTTTACAATTGCTCTTATTTTCAGAACAGGTACCATGAGCTGAAAAGTAATTCTTCACTTTTTCCCTCTAGTGGTAGGTTCTTAGTGCAAGAGAAGGAATCAGTGCTCTCTGATGGGAAGCAAAATGTGATGAGCAACAGGCAATTGTTGGAAAGAACAGATTTGCTTAGAAGTAGAATTTAAAAATAGGAAATAAAATAAATAAATAAGTAAATAAACCCAGAAATATGGGTACATGTGTAAACTAACAGAGACTTGTCTAATTCTGAACTGTAACTTCTCCAAGATGGAGGATCTGCCCCTGAGCAATTAACTAAGTTCAATAACAATTCCATTTTCTGTTCTTCATTAAAGTAACATCAGAAAAAGTGTTTACGCTGCAGACTGAAGTGTACTGCAGCCATACCTGAGTTTTAAATGAGCTGTCTTGGATGCTAGGAGTCCTTGCCAAGGTCAAGATTAATTAATCTTCCTGATCTCCTCTTTGTCATGGCTGTGCAGCTCTCATCACCCAAACTAGCTCATATAGCATTAACTTGGGTATCTTCCAGCTATGTGTTTCCCACATTGCAAATATATATAAAATCAGTGTACCTTTTTCAGTCAGCCAAGAAAAATCCAATTGCTTATTGTACAGTCCAGTCAGAATGTTTCCTGTCCCTGCAAGTCCCACAGCTCCTCTTATCCACCTTTGACCCAAGCTGGATGCAGTAGTAACACTATCTGCATTTTTATCAGGTCTCCCGATAATTTACTGCCTGATAAGCTTAGTTTTGCTGTGGGTTTTTTTCTTTCATTTTTATGATCAATATTTCAGGATTACCATGTCCCTTACAGCTGAACATCATCTCCATCTACTTTGTACTCCAGGTCTTCTTCAGATTGTAGGATTTGATAATCTCCCATCTTGCCACATGGCCTTGCTCGAGCTCTGAGCCTGGATGTCCCTGAATGTCCAGTCTCATGAAGGGGATAGACAGATCGCTTGACAACCCACTTGATCAGTGTGAGATTTGAGTATTTTAATTTGAAAAGGGAAAGAAGAACAATGTTTAAAAGTTTGCTTTTGGACACTTCTCACTGACTATTCAAAAACTTAAAAATTGGAGCAGTGAACTGATAAAATAAAAACCAAACACACAGTGAGTATGACGTAATAGGATCAAGGAGAAAAAGGGAAAAATACCAGAAAAAAACCCCAGTAAATACAATTTACCATTAATATATATTTAAAAATATGTTTTTATTTCATATTGCCACAGTACCCAACCAACTGCAGTGCCTCAATCTAAAGAATCATATCTGCACTGTGGTTTTCCTTGCAATAGGGCTCTACTGCCAATATCCCTGCAACTGGGAGATCAATCCCATCTATGATCACTTGATGATTTCTTTATCTCATGAGGCCTTATCTCTTAGGCTCTTTCTTCCAACAAGGAAGGGGGTTTTTTTAGTGCTAAGTAAGTAACTTTTTCTGTTACTGACATCAAACCTCTTATTTTTTCTAGTTAAAAGGTGTCATTGAAAAGAGTTTTTACAAAGCCATCATCTTTTCTCCACCAAAGGGATCCAGAGGACCAAATGACAATACACTTCTGTCTAATAAAAATGTTGCTTTATAACCTCATAGAATACTTACCCAGTCCAGAGCTGTGAAGCCCCACTGACTGGGGAAGGGAAAGAATTAATCAGAGGACATCAATAAACATTTATAAGTGCCATAAGCAACGTCATATACATGGCATTGCATAGGGTGAGCATCTGACTGAAAAAAACCCTGAACCCCTTAGACGAATAATCAGGATGTTCTTATTTCTTAGCACAGGTTACATATCTCGATGCAACTTTCCACCTTTTTTTCAGTTGGTTGTCTTTAAAATGAGTTCCAGTTTTTTATTTGGTTCCAAAATATTGATTTAAAGCCTCACAAATCTTAAGAAGCTCAATTCTCTGTTGCTAGCAGTCCATTCTTGATGATTTTGCTTGCAAGTTATGGTCTAGAGTCAGAGCCTTGCAGGTAGGAAGCCCAATTAGAGGGTATCCTAAAGAGCTGGATGTGCTTGAGTGCCCCACAGTGTGAAAAATCTGGTAATTCCTGTGGTGCTAAATCCTTCAGGATGCTCTTTTGGGGAAGGAAGAACAACATATCAAGGAAATGATGCTGACCTTCTGCCTTGCAGGCAACCTCAGAGATGACACATTCTCAGTAGGAGGGTGGATCCTCAAGGTGAAGAAACATGTTCCTTAACAAGACTTGAGTTAAGATATTAAGTGTCCCCTTGCAGTCATTATCTATGCACATATTTTTCAGCCTCTGATTTATTTTTAATTAAAACTCCATTTGTTACACATAGCTGGTTAAGTCCTGCAGACTACAAGATTTTGTCAAACTCATGAATTTGCGACACAAAAATATGTTTCATAATGCCTTCCCTTCAGCTTTCTTATATTTCACAATGCTGGTAAAATAAGACACAATAAAACATGGTAGGTTGCTTGTTCCTGTACATTGATTTGAAAGCAGAATGCAATGAATATAAAAGGCACTTTAAGCAAGATCATTGCAGGAAAGCCTGCAGCTCTCAATTTCTTATAGTGGTTTTTCCTGTACAGATTCATAGAAGTTTGATTTTTAAAAATATCTACATATCTCAAAGACTTTTCCCCCCCACCACATTTTTCTCTTTCTCTCAAATTTGTGAGAGTTCTTCCTTTTGAACAATGCCTCATGATCTGTGCTGCTTCAGCCCTTCAGGCCATCAAAAAACCCCTGTGGGTGTAATGCCTTATACTTTTCCAGTGGGATCACTGAAAGCAATTTTTCACGTGCTTCAATCTGGGCTACTGCATTAGTATAGCAGAGATATAGTGCCAGCAAATAAAAGTTTTATAAATTAATGTCCATTAAAACATAGATTGAAATTGATTAATTATTTCACATCAAATACTTTTAGATCATAGTGCCTTTGAGTTGTGGGATGCAAAGCTGGACTTGATTTGAAATGGTCACCTTGTGATAAAAACCTCCTTATCCTACTCATTGTATTTCCACTTGCAGTGAGAATATAACCTCAGGCTGTGCAGTTTTGGGCTTATGTCATAGCTCTTCCTTTCCCATGTGCTCTTTTTCCCTTTTTTTTTTTTTGAGAACAGTGCCACAGAAAGAACCACTGTGTGTTTTGGATTCTTGTTTTCTCTTAGTGTTTCAGAGTAGTCTTGATTCTGCCATGTGGAAGAAGGAGTCTTCCATCAGAAAAGTTGTCAAAGCCCCTCTTGTGAATGCATCAACATTACTAAGTGCATTAATAAGCATTTTCTTATTTATCTCATGCTGCTCATGCCTTAACAGGGTTTGGCTCTTTTCTTCTATGAGTAGGGAAAACCACTCTTTTATGGGCAGTGTGATTTCAACGTAGGTATTTCACTGTCATCCTTCATGCTCCTTGATATATTTTGGCATTGTTTCCTGTTATTACTGTACTTACTGTTAGTATGTGTAGTGAATGCCTAATGCACAAGAAAGTCTTGTAATATTTGTTTGGTAACCTAGTTGGTGAGGGTTTTTTTGGTGGTTTGGTTTTGGTGGTTTTTTTAATGTGTGGCTGCATCAGCTACGAACTAAATGTTCATTAATGAAACTGGAAAAAATACAGCCTTGAAAAAAATTTTCAAAACATAGTTTGATCTGGAGAATACCATAAATCACAGAAAATAAAAGTATAGACATTGGGCAGCAATAGCCAGGTATGCCATATAAACAAAATCTAATATATATTCAAATCAAAATACTACTACTCTTTGAATTCTGCCTGCTCTCTTCATGTTCATGAAGATATACTTAGAGTGAGTAGTATCTTGCTCCCAAAAAAGCCATATTTATTTCAGGAGAAGAATTTGAGAGGCAAGATATTTAAAGTACAGCTTCAAAGGCTTTTTGAAAGAGGTTCCCTCATTTTGGCTTCATACAGTACTGACATCTTTCAGATGCAGTAGGGAAATCATTCTATAATAAAACACACAGATCAATCAAACTCTCAGGAGAAGCAGTGGGATGGTATAAGGTTGTATGCATTACCCAAAAGCTGGATGGAGGATATATATTTCTAGGTTCCTTGGAAGGAAATGCTTTATAACTAGGAAATCAATTGCCTTTATTTTATGAGTCTTACGGTGGCTTAGAGGTGTTTTGATTTTTTTTTTTAACTCTCTCTATAACTAGAAAAATGACACACTGATTCTCTGTGCCCATGAAGAATCAATATTCACTAGATATTGCATCCCAATTAGCATATTTTTTCAAATGCTCCATGTAAGTTGAATGTGCCAGCAGCATTGAATTAAGGTCACTTATTAACACACATACAATTTAGTTTTGCATTCATGTGTAAGAGATATCACACACAGTCTTATGTCTGATGCATCACATCAAGTGTGTTGTTTTTCTATGGCTTCTCTTCTAGTCACAAAAGAGCACAGTTGTCAAACTAACTACAATTAAATTCTCCCTGGCATTTTAATTTCTCAGCTTTGTAACCTGGCAATTAAGTGTTAACCTGCCTGGCTTAGCATTGTGTTACATCAGTCATACAAGATTGAAACAGGTTAGATTTACTCATTTCTACAACCAATTATCAGGCATCTCATTCACATACACAATCTATTCAAAGCCATTACATGGTTCATTTCATATAAGCCTGCATTTGTGTTGCTGTGTTTATACTTTATTTTGCCTGTGGATAGGGAGAAATGGTTGTTTTATCATCTTGTCTTTAGCAGATTGCACATTCCTCCTTAATTTATTTGGGTAAAAAACCCAACAAACAAACAAATGAACAAACCTGCACAAAAAAAAGGCCTCCAAAAGCTCCAAACCACAAAATAAAGTTATTAGTGCTTCTAGAATACCTTGATGAGTTGTTAGCTCCAGCAGCAGAAGCTCCAGTGTGTGCTATTAATATGCATGTGTCAAAACTAAAAGGGAAAAAAATGCAACTGTTTTCAAAGTTGTGAATTGTTTCAAGATACAGTTCTGTCCTACCACTTGGAATATAGAATTTGGATTTCTTGGGCATTAAAATTGGTAGAACTAAGAATCCTTCACCCTAACTATGTGAGATGACACTCAAGAAGACATACTGTACATTTATTATCTCAGCCTTCTGGTGGGTCCAGATTATGTAAGGGATAGGCCCAGGACACAACTGGTCCCAAATCAAAGCAGTACCAAGAACAAGGTGCACGTGTTCCAAAAGAAGTACCACAGCTGGGGCTGAGGAATGAGTCTGGAGTCTTCATTATTACAGAAATGTAAGTGGGAAGTCTTATACTTCATTTTAGAAGTAGTCATGGGTAGCTGATGAGATGCTAGGAAAATTTCTGGATGCCTAAGTGGCAAAAGGATGATTTATTGGTCATAATGCTGACATTGGACTTTTGAACACCTGAGGAGTTTTGACTAAGCTTGAAGAATGAAGCCTTAACTACTTTAGGCTCAGCACTCCAGAGTACAGTCCTGCATTCCACTGCCAAGCTTCTGCTGAGATCACTGAGTTTCTTCTGCATAAAAAAAAGGCAGGATCAAGTTCCAAAGAAATGTTTGAACAGAATCACTCTGTGTGAGACTCTGCTCCTTTTGTAAAGCCTATTGTCTTTGTTTCAACCTAATGCTCAAATTCTTTTCTTTCTTGATGGTCAATACTTATGAAAAATGAATCAGTTTTGTTTGCATTGAGCACTTCCAGGAGATTTTTATGTGCAAGAGCCATTTTGAAGAATATATGTGCTTTCATGTTCAGTGCCCACTCTGGCTTCCTGGCAGTTATGACAATTATTTACCATAGTGTTCCAGACTGTGGTTAGAAAAGAGGCAATAAAAATCCAGGTGAAATCCTGACTCCATTAAAATAGAAAGGAACTCTGTTGCTGATTTCAGCAAAGCCCGTGTCTCCCACTTTTCTTTGATTCTTGCTAGAATGAGAACTGCCTCATGTGCAGTCAGCTAATTCAAAAATCTCATTCTCTTCTGAGGTCCTTTTTATGAGATGTTCCAGTTCATTAAAAAAACACAGGTTTTAAAAGTAATGCAAAATACACCCGAAAGTCCAGAAGAAAAAAAATCTTATTTGTGTTTAACAACTTTTCAAATACTTTAAATACTGCACTTTTTAAGGCAACAAATAGGTATTCAATACTCACCCCAAAGAGAATTTGACACTTGCAGCCTTGGTAAGACTATTTGTCTGCAAATTGTTTGTGGCTAATCAGTTGTCAGTGATGGTTTTGACTTTGCTGCACATCATGTTAAGCTACATTATACCTGAAAATCACTGACATACTAACAGAGCTGTTCCCGAAGAACTGATCCAATCCCCATGGCTGCCAATCTCAACAAAGGTCACCAGCACAGCTCTGCACATGGGATTTCTATGAAGTAGCCAACAGAAAAGGGTGTTGTACATGTGCAGGGTCCTGGCCCTCCAGAGAAGTACAGTCATTAACCCAGATTACAAAATATAATAGAAATTGTGGCACTGACTGAACAGGTCCAGGATTTTTGTTTTAGTTCAATATACTTAAATATTTTAATTCAAGTTATTCCAAAAACACACCCCGCTAGTCTTGCTTTTGAATCAGTTTTTAATTCATTCAGTATTTGGAATATTTTATCATCTCATGAAAATTTAAAAAATTTCTTTTTAGGAAGTACACTTTCCACTAAATAGTTCTTATGTGAAAAATCCCCACTAAGTTTTACTGGCATCTGACTCTGTAAATTGACTGATATGATTTAATAGATCTATATGGACATGTTCATCTTCTGTTTCCTTTTAATTCAGTGCAGTCAGTCCTTTACGTGTCTGTCTGTGAGGGTTCAGAGGAAGCCTACTCTAATCAGTGAGATTTCATGTTGCTAAGTTTAAGTCATAAACATTAATTATTTTGTATTTTAATAATCTTATGCTGCCAGAGTTATATAGAAATAGTTTCAGACACCATACAGGTTGTGCATTAGATCTTCTTGTCTTTTCTCAGCGAGTTGCTGGCAGTCAATAGCTTCAGATAATTTCCATCTAATGGTTTGATATCATATAAAGAACAAAGGAAAGTTGTAATGAATCATAAAAGACATTTTCATTATCCCAGAATAAACTGGGTGCAGTTATTGTATGAGACAGTTCAGTGTTATTGTATTCTGGAAAATTTCACTGAATCATAGCTAAGAGCATCTTATGCCCAAAACTAAGTATGAGCAGGAAAGAGATTTATGAAGCAAAAGCAATAATAAAAACTCTGAACTTGCCAGACTTAAAAAATGTATTGGGATCAACACTGGATTCCACTTACTGAAATAATTGCAGCCCTAGTCCATTTGATGGCATCTTATCTCTTATACAGAGGAGAAAAAGTAGAAATAAGAATAGAATTTAACAGTGTGGTTTGCCACTGATGTCCAAATGTCTGATTTCTTTCCTGACATCAAGAGTGAATACAGAGCTGTGACACGTGGATCACATCTAATCTAAAAGCACTAACTTCTATGGCTGCAGGCATATTGTTAAAATTTGGCCTTTTATCACACCTCCCATTTCCATTTTCTCGATTCCAATCCAAGGGCTCATTGATTTTGCTTGTCTGTGCTAGGGAGACTCCAATAAACAATGAGAAAAAAAGTGCACTCTTAAAAAAATAAATAATCAGCTAGTGCAGTGCAGTGAGATGAATGCTTAAAATGTTCAGACCATCTGTTTTCCAAGGGAGCAATTCTGTAAATATTACTTGGTCGTTGAAGTCAACAGGACCACTCAAACGAGTAAAATTTTTGATTGAATCCCAGCTTTGATCTTACTATCAAACAGTATTTTCTTGCCAGCTACTCAGGAGCACTCATTACATTCATCCACGTACCCAGGTACAGGGTTTTTACAGGAGAAAAATCAGAAACCAGCAGCCTCTGCTCAGATGAGTTTATGCTTAATAAAGTGAGAGTGAAGGATCTTGGTGGGGTAAAGATACTACTTTAGGAGAAATAATAGGGAGAAATTTGGGCAATGTTTTTGCTGGGAAAGCAATGTTATGAATATTGCTGGTGGCTTTGTTTTCTTATTACACGGAAACTTTCCAAACCTGGGCCTCAAGTTCTCTAAGTATTTCACTCAACTCTGGACAAGATTTCAAAAGACAGCTTTTGACCTTATCACTGCTTTTAACCCTTGCATGGTTGCAAACAGAGGGGTTCTTCATTCCAGGCACAGGCGGTGCGAAAAACGATTTTCTTGTGGCTTTTGTCTGCTTTTCATCTTTCCTTGAGGTACCTCATACATGAGACCAAACTAGTCATGGAAAACTAGCAAGAAGATAAAGTCACATTGCTTCCTTCTATACTGGTATAAATCATCACTCTTCATTCTGTTTTAAACTTTGAATATTACTATTTAGCCTAAGATATTAAAAAAAAATACTGTTCTGGTTCTTCTTTCTCCATCTGTAAAGATGAGATGGATCTCAGATACTTAAGTGCCTTTTGAGTGTTTCTAAAAGCATAACCACAAAATCATATTTTACGTTCATAATTGTTTATCCTTGTAATATATTATTTATCTTCCTTGTTCTGGTAGGAGCACTCAGACAGTTATATCTTACCAGTTCTGGAAGCATGGACAAAAAAACTTCTTACACTGAAGCCATTGTAAAATTATCTCAGAGGCAGAATAGTGGTATCAGATGGATAACAAGTCTAACCCAGTGCAACCATTTCTATCTTTCTTTGTTGCACAAAATATCTGGAAAAAAAAAAAAAAAACCAGATCGAAAAATCCATAGAGGACATAGTCCTGTCTTTTTATTGACTCTATAAAATGCTCTTCATGCAAATGATACTAATATTAATGAAGTGGCTCACCAGGAAATGGGCATCGTAATTTTTAAACCATTCTTAAAAAATCACAGCAATACAAAAAATAGAACTATACCATTCTTTCCAGAAATAAGGGAGAAAAAAACACACGCTATACAAATAGCTCTTTAGAATTATAGGGTGTTGTTTGACATGGTAGATACTGTGCTTACTATGAAGAAAATGGCCCTTTTAATTCGTAGGCATCTAGTAGGAAGACTGAATGAAGGGTCTGAAAGAATATGATGAAAGCTTTATCTCTCTCTTTTTGAAGTCTGTATTGATTTGGATTAAATCCCGTGTATATTGCACGATAAGCAGATTTGTATTTATTCGTTCATAAACTATGCAAAGCATCAGAATTCCAAATCAGATGTGCTGGGCTTTATGGACATGGGCTCACAGTAAAGCAGCAGCTACACTAAGCCATTTACCAGAGAGAATTGTTACTAAGGAGAAGATCCATTATACTTTTATAGAGGGAAATCATAAGCCCATACTTCACACTTCTGGGAAGGCCTTAACAATAAACTAGATAGGAAATCATTCAAAATGACATGAAGGAAAATAATTTTATGATCACTAGGGAACCTTGAAGAGACTGAGAGCTACACTTGTAAAAATTATAATAAGAATACATCCTTTACAAATGTCTTGTAAAAGGAAAAATTTATTATCCTTGTTGTGTTTTGAATACCTCTTTTTTTCCTGGTGATTTTTAGCAACTCTGCTCCTAGCAAAAGTTCTTTTTTTATTGTAATTTTTTTTGATCTCAGAGGAAATGATAGTTTTCACATTTTTGACAAGGACATAGGAATGAATGGGATAACAAAAATTGGGAAATTGCTGTTTATTGGTAACATATCTCATATTTACACACCACTTTCAGCAACCAATGAAAGAGAGATACATGTTTATATACATGGCTATCATCCACTTTTTATAAAGCTCAACTGCTGTTTAATACTGTACAATTATTTCACTGTAGTCAGGGACAGGAAATAAGTATTTTGACTGAACCTGCCATGTGTCTTTAGTTAATCAAAATATGCATATCTGAGATTTAATATGGACAGGCCTGTAGCTTCTGTGTATGCTAAAAATTAAAAAAAAAATCTTCCAGATCTTCAAGAGGGTAGAAATGTGTCCCTATATCTCACTTGAGGTGACACACAGCTTACTGTTTGACCTGTCATGGCCCTTTCTTATGAATTTATGAGGCATTCACAGGAGAAAATTTAATATCTGCAGCTGAAAGGAGCAGGAGACTTCTTGAGAGAAAAGGAAAACAGTCATCTTTATACCAATTTACTTATATGAATACCCAGCAATACACCACTCCTCTGTTTGTGTGCGTGCTGTCCTTTATTGTCAAAGGGAACTCCATATGCCCTTTAGTGTCTATTGTGCTTTTCCAGTCACAAACTAGTAGGTGCATAAAAGCACTTAGCTATGGGTTTCTAAGTTCTTCTAATTTTCAATAAGTACTCAGAAAAATTGTTTATTTATATGCCTACAGGTGTCTGGTTTAGTAACTGTGGGTAAGTTTCAGAGTGGAAATTTTAACTTTGGGGTTGGGTAAGAACCTGACATCCTCTGTTTGAAAACATGCATATGGTAGCTAAATCTCATCTATAAATATCTGTAGTATCCAATTTGTAGATGAGTTAACAAAACAGTAGCATCCAGGGGTCCTGCTCTTTCTCACAAAATAATAGATTTGCCCTCACTTTAACCTCACAACATTCCAAACTAGGACTGCTGAAGTCAATAGCACTGAAGTCAATAGCTGCAATGAATTGCCCTGAGGTCAGTGGCATTATGCTGCTGGAAAATTGGCATAATCTTGAGGAGAATCTGTCCCAGGATCTTTAACTGTCAGCGGCCTCTTCTCTTCTTCTGCCTCCTTCAATTGACTACGTGAGACTCCCAGGAAAAGTCATCCAACACAGACAGGGACAAAGGAAAGCCACAAGGACAAACACTGCAGTCAGGCTTATAAATCTCTACTGAGACAGGTAAATAAGAAGATGTTCTACCAGAGAGGTGATCATGAGTGAGTAATGAAGCTTTTTTGAGGCTAAGTAGACAGTGTATAGCAGTTAACTAACATATGGTGGACTTTCCAGTTGTGGTTTTATAAATATGCAGGGCTACTTCCACTCTTCTTATACCAGGATGCCCCTTTGAGCAACTCTTCCTTTAAGTTACAGTAATTCTAGTCTGCAAAGAGAAAGAACAAAAATACAGAAAATAGGAACGCACAAATCTCAAGATAGATTCTGATACATGTCATATTCTGACAGAGCTTACAAGTAAATTGGCTTCAGAAAACAATTTTTTTAATGTTAAAATCAAAAGGAAGACAAGAAAGAATAAAAACACAACAAAGTTATATTTACTTATGTAAAAGGATAGTATATTCTGGGCAGCTTGCTTTGCAAATGTCATGTATCTACAAAATGGTTGATGAGTCTGAGCACCTCCATGTGATTTAAGGGCAACTGAAGGCTATTTATATTATAAATATGAATACATTAAGGTCATAATGTTTTCTCCTTCTCTTTCTACTCCCCCAACTCTGATATCTTTAGCACATTTCTCCAGACATTGGAGATGTGCTGGTGGTAAGTTTTTACTGGGTATACTGCAAGACTTGAAGAGACAAGTGACTATGGCCAAGTTTTTCTTATAAAGTGTTTTATGGTGACTCAGGTGACACTGTGGACGAACCTCAGTGCTGGCAGACGGATGAAGCTACATTCCCTTTAAGGGAGTCAGAGTTAAATACCTAATGGTCTGACCTTATATGTCAACAAGAGGCACATAAGGATCATAACCTCTTTGTTATTCTGGACCTTTAATAGACTTTCTTACTACTATACACTGTAAGCATTAGAAATTTTTGTTGTCTCTCATCATTTTATAAATTGCAGTTAAGCAGGATAGATTTTCACCATGAAAAGTATTAAGAGAAAAATTGCTCTAGTTTTACAATGATTTCCATGATATAAAGAGAAGTATGCATGAAACTTTCAGAAAGTCTATTCTCTGTGTGCAATTAAATTATTTATATGGTGTATAATTAATATGTTCGGTGATTTTGGTAAAGAGGCTTAGCTTTTAATCCTTCTCTAAAGATAAGAGATCACAGGAATGAAATGCAAATTTGAGGTCTTATTTTATGTTTGTATTATAATATCAAGCACTTTTCACTGTGGTTGATTATTAAGAAAAAAAACAACAAGAAGCCCAGAAATCCCCACAGGCTAATGATTACATTATCAATGCAAGCAAATTCCTCAGCACAATGCTGAAAGAATTAGGCATAACAGCAGTTCAGTGCATGGTGTAGCAGCTCAGGTGTTAAAATACCTTAGTTTCCCACAGGTAATTTGGATATCTAATAGGTGTAGCAACTAAAGGCTCCAAATCCATTTATTTAAGGAAAAAATCTTCCCAGTTTCAGAGGCCACAGAGGCCTCAAATACTGCTGAACTGACAGTTTCATTACACAAACTTGGAGAGAGTGAGAGAGACACACAGACTGCAGTCTCTCATGGCATCACACTCTGCATGTGATGAAGGAATGTCATGCCTGTGATCCATAAGTGGGTGAAGCTGATGGGCACACACTCACACAAGGGATTAAAAAGGGCCAGTGCCAGAGATCTGTGAGAGATAGGTTCTGACTGATTCATGCACTTCCACTGATACATTCACTCAAGTTGTAGAGTGCTGCACATGCATTTCCCTGTGATGTGCATGGATGTCACTCCCTGTTGTTGCAGCTCACAGTTTGCTTTGTAGAGCAAATCAGTTTGTAGAAACAGGCAAGCTTCTCAGTGAAACATCTGATTTCTTACTGATTCACTTACTGCTTTCTCTTATCATAAAAAGCAGCTCTCTTCCAAGCTCCCTATAACCACATTCTCCTCAACTATTTCCCTTGACAAGTATGTCCTCTAGACCATACATCTCTGCCCACCAGCCCTGACACAGAGAACCTGCTGATCCCGAGCCAGGCTGATGGTGAGAAGCTCCCTGCTCACTCCTGCTGCCTGGAGAGGAGAAGAGCAAGCTAAAAAAAATCACTGCTGCCTTACCCTGACTGCAGGGTCAATGTGGGCCCTTATTGTTCCTGTTTGCTGCAGATTTCTGTGTAGGAGTTTAAGCTATGAGACCTCTGCACCTCTGTCAAATCTAGATGAGGTTGGACAATGGATGTAAGAGTTGTTTGGTAGGGGCTGACAGAAAAATATGCAGATGGACATCTAGTCTGTGTAAGCCTGACTCTGTGTAAACTAAGGAGAGAGATCTTAACATGCCCTCAGGTTTTGGCTGCCTTTAAAAACAAGTCTCTAACTCTCCCCATGAAAACTGTGGTTTAGTCTTGAGCATGAAATAGGAGGAAAGTGGTGGGAAAAGTATCTGTTCCATGAAATTTCCAAAGCTGTTCTCCAGACCCAAGAAGTTTTGTTTGGATAACCCCAGGTGAACACTGGAACAAATTGGAATGTTGCCCATCTTTGAAATATTTTCTGTTATTAATTAAGGTGATAGTTAACAATCTGTATACAAACGCCCCATAAGTTTAAGTTAATAGTTCCTTTTTCCCATGATAATTCTTGTGTGAGGAAGGCTTAGCAAGACACATTGTATATATTTGGTAAATGCAGATCCGAAACAACAGTCCAAGTTTTCCCCTTAACTTCTGCATACACTGGAAGATATTATGTGGCCTATTCTGTATTACTGTGACAATGCTCAATATTATCAATTATGCTCTGTGTAAGTTTTTGGGAAAGGCAGCCAGGAGGCATATTATCATTGCAGCCAAGTTCTGAATGGCCCTGCTGAGCTTGTATCCCACATGTTAACATATCCTTCATTTGATTTGACTATTGCAACCCTCATTCCATCAGTCCTCATTCCATCAATGATTAGTCACTTGGTGGCTGTAGGTCACTAATTAAGACAATGGAATAAAGCAAGAAGCTTAATAGCTAAAGGTAGTGAAAGCAACCAAGATTCAGCCACGTGATTGAATGTTTACTCAGTTTCCATTGTTGTACATTATTAATATTTCTACTGTCTAAAATATGTAATTGCAGTGCTAAACGTATCTACATAAAGCCAAAAAAATTCAATACAACACCATAAAATTTTTGGGAAATATGAATTCATTAATTAGATGCATAAAGTTCACACTAATATTCTATTATCTGAAAATAATGAATACCAAAGAATTTTGGTTTACAACACATAGGCAAAAAGTTGCTGCACTTTGTCATTCTACAGAACACATCTCCCCAAAGAGCTTGAATGAGAAAAATTCCCAAGTAGCTGTCCATATTTTGGCAAATTGTGTGAAAAAGGTTGAAACCTTTTTCAGTTTCATTTGAAAAGATTTCACATCCCCTGTGTTTTCTTTGAGGTTGAGACTCAAAGTTCAGAATAAAAAGGTAACATAAACACTGGACTGGAAATATTTATTCATTTCAGGTCAAAACACAGTGGATTTTACTCAGTATTCTCATTCATGTTTGTTGAAATTATTCTTCAAGATCTAGCAAATGCCATAACTTTCTACAAAACAAATGTCACTCAACTGCTAGAAAGACTTGTTTAATGAGTAGCTGCATTAAATTAACTTTGGAGAATGTCCCAAGCATGTAATTTTCATTCATTCAAAAAACTCCAGCATCACACTCTGAAAAACTATCGTGAAATTAGTTTTTCCAGTAATTCTGAAAATCAGAGACACAAAGATTATAAATTCAGCCTTGTCAACACTGTTACTGTTGGAGTACAGTACATCCTGCTTTAAACACAGTGAGATATCTTGTTGCAACAAATGATATTTTATTTTGCCCATTCACACGTTGCAAATAACTCTCCATCTTTCACGAGGGTACAGTAGTAAGGAGCTGCATGTTTCTGTTGAATTCCTTCCCTGTGCAGACCAAAACCCATCAGTTTTCTGGTATCCCCTCTTTACCTCCCCATTTCAGCAAGGCTGCCAGATCCATAGTTCATTCCAAGTGGAAGAAAATAAGTATCTGCTGTTGGAGATGACAGTCACTGCTGTCTGGTCCATTATCACATCACAAAGTGTGATTTCCTCAGGACGCCAGGAAAAAGCCAATCATTGTGAGAGCTGATTTATTTCCATTGCTTTAGGCAGCTGATGTAAGAAATAAGTCCTTCTTATGTAAGAGCAGCTCTGGACAGTAAAGCAACACAGTTAAAATTAATGTAAGTGGTTCTTTATATAAAAAATTTCACTCAAATCTCAACACTAAGAACCATTTAAAAAATCGAAAGATGGCAAACTGAGTGACTTGTGCTTGATAGTAGATACTTGATACTAATGAAACAAAAGGTAGTTTTTATCACTTCTACTTCTTCCTTCCTATCCCCTACTCTGCATGTTGGTCACAGTATTAAGAAGCAAAAGATTTGTTTAACTTAATTAGTTCTTCATATATCTCAGCTGTTGTTATCACCCAGTTATCCCCCAGCTACTTTCAAATCAATTGTTAAGAAACCATCCTTCCCAGTTAGCAAAGATTTTTAATTTTATTAAGTTTCACCAGGTGTGTATATAAGAGCACATAGGGAATTTTATTGAAAATTTACACTGTGTTACATGATACAGCCTTTTGGAAAGTTATTCTCTCTTAAAATTCACATTATGCAGAGCTGCATCATTGTGCACAGAGAGCATTGATGAAATAGGAGAGTTGTTGTGGCAATTTAATGTGAGGTTTAGTTTCGTTTCTTTCTTTCTAGAACTCCTGTTAGTACACTTGCTTTTAACAAGTGTTAATATACTAGGCTTTCAGCAAAACAAAGTAGAGAGGATTTTTTTTTTTTTTATAGGACTGCTGAAGACTTTTTTTCTCATTTAAGAAGTGACATATTTTAGTCAGTCAAATTTATCACCAGTCTGTTACAAAACGGTTCTCATCTGTGATGTCAAGCCAAAGGTTGAATGAACACATGAGAATTGTATGTGAGAAGTTTCCTTCAAAGAACTATTCATCAAATTTAGCATTTTATTCCTTGGATTTATGAGGACTTTGAACCTTGCTTTCACTGGAATCTATCTGAAATTTCCATTGAGTTCCCCGGTCACAGGAGTGGGGCCTCAGTGTGTCAGGGTAGAATTGCTGAATTTCACAGACTGTTGCTTCACATGCTTGAGGACTACTGTGAGATTTAAACCTCCTTCATTTTCACGTCGGATTCCCGTGAAATCTTTTGCAATTCTAACAGGGAACATGTTCCTCCCCCAACATTTTGATCATTTGTGAGTGTTTCAGCCAAGATGTCTTCACGATGTCCGGTAGCACAATAAAGACCACAAATAATGGTCAACATTTCTTGAAACGTGTAGTATTTCTTTCCTGATGATCCCTTTTTTTTCTCCCTGACTATACATCTTAAAAAGAGCTTTTGCTTATTGCAGGGAAATAACACAGTGTTCACCAAGTTCTGTATCTCTTGTTATCTGCACACTTATTTATGTACCTCTGTTCAGGCTCAAGGACGTTTTCTCACCATGTTCAAGTGCCTTTCTGGGGGCTGATTACATTGGCATTTTCCTATTCCATTGCTGGCAGGGTTTCAGTGTTATGTTTTTGCAAGGATAAGTGAAGTGTCAATGAATTAAACGAAAAGAAACACAAGAAATTAATTGTTCAGCCTTGGCCTTGTGGTCACCCAGTTAAGCATTAAGTTGCAAATATTGTCTGGAATATTACAGAATAGCTGAATTGAAGTGATGCAAACAACTCTTGCAATTTGTCAGGTACAGCACTGAATTATTTTTATCTTCTGTTTCTAATTTTGCAGCAGTTCTACACTTCTTTTATGGTAACCTATATCATAAATACAAGACAAAAAGAAGGTATAGAAATGAGTTGGAAGAACCTGTAAAGTTAAATTCTCTTGCAAAGTTAGAATGATCTTTTAGACTAAATCCAATTACCAAGTCATAATTCTTTCCTGTGATCTTTGGTTGAGTTAAATCTGAAGTTTCACAGCCAATAGTGTGCTGTATAAGACCACAACCTAACAATTCCTCAATAATATTACCAGTTGCTGAAGTGGGACCAGCACACCTGTAGTTTCCAGTATCATGCTTTTTGCCCTTCTTGAAAATTTGGACAACATTTGTCAGCTTCCAGAAAACTTGGCCCTCTCCAGATTCCCAAGACTGTTGAAAAATCATTGAGAGAGGCCTCACAATGACATCAGCCAACATTTTGAATCTTGGATGAATTAAACCCTGATGTTCTGCAGTATTGTTCATTTCATCAGGGTTGAAAAATTAATTCATTGCAGGTTTTTTTAATTCTCTGATTACTTTTTTTTTATTTTTGGACTAATTTGAAAATTATCTGCTAACCCAAGATTTAATTGGACATGACATAGAGCAACAACTAGGAAAGATGCCCTTGTGTAGTTCTGGACCTCACAATTTAAGCAGAATGTGAAGGCCCTTGAGTGTCTCCAGAGGGCAACAAGGCTGGGTCAATGATCCAGGCCTGTCAGGGTTTAAGAGGCATTTGGACAATACCCTTAACAACATGCTTTGTTGGTCAGCCCCAGATTGGTCAGGCAGTTGAACTTGATGTTTGCTGCAGGTCCTTTCCAACCAAAATAATCTGTTCTATTCTCTTCTAATGACATTTTTAATTCACTCACGAAAATTTTGACTTTCTGTATTTTGATCAAGATGTCAGAATCTGGAAATACAGAGCAGCCTTTCTTTAGGTTTATGCTCTTGCTAAAAAATAGCTTGGTTTTGTGAGGCTTAGTATTTTTATTCTTTATAATCTCATTTTGTAATTTTGTTATTAACACTGAAGACTCCTTTCAAGGGCTCTTCTTGAGAAGAGATTCGGAGCATCCAAATGATGCATCTGATTTTAGGCAAGTAGATCATTATCCTTTTCCTTTTGAAGCATGACTGACAAAGAGTCAGCAGCCTGGATCAAGCACTAAACTCATATAATAGTCAACCCATCTATATTCAGACAAATCCTGTGGGTTTTCAAGCACTTTTGAAGGGGATATGGAAATCATTACATCAGGAAAGTGGTAGTTTTTGCTGCTACTCTCACTCTGGATGTATGCTTTAATAGCAATTCTCTGCAACTTTTTGGATTGTTTAAATCCTAGAGGAAAAGGCTGCTTACATTTCTTTCTCCAAAATGAAGATGGACAAATGATAATGTGCTTTGGTGGTTTTAGCCATAGCTACTGAAGTTTCAGGTGTGTATGGGTTGACTAAAATTACTGAACTAAAATTACATAAATAAAAGAAAATGGAAATTACTTTGCAGAGAAATTAAATCCAGAGCCAGGATATACCCAAGGCCAAGGGGATGATATAAATATGTATTGATATTTCACAATATAAATAATAACAGAAAAGTAGTAATATACTGTTCTTTTAAAGTATGTGAAAAAGCTGGTTTCCATGAAAACATTCTTTTTTTGTTTTACTTTGGGTTTGTTTTTTTGTTTTGTTTTTTTTTTATCAAGAATGTGCATAGCTAGGTGAGCTTCAATTCTTGTGAAAAAAATAGGACAATTATGGCTTGGAGAGGGTTGCCAGACAGGAAAATACAGATTATTTGCTCAGTGGTTGACAGTCTCTGGGTTTGATATTCACAGTGATTTCAGCAGCCCTCTGGTTTTGGTAATCCCAATACTGACCATAGCAATAAACAGTGACATATAAATGTGTCCAGGTAGTGATGTAAGATCTGTTCAGCTTTTTTTGTTCAGACAGTTTTGGATTTTAATACAAGGTTTTATCTGTTTGATTGTTACTGCAAGTTGGATCTACCGTCCATACTGCATTTGTGTGTACACCAAATAATGCCACAGACTGAATTTGTACTAATCTAACCATTGTATTTAAGGACTGCACCAGTACATATGGTTTTCTTTATTCCTTTCTTTCTCATCCATTCCTAATATCAACATGGGTATCTGCTGTCTCAGTGCAAAGTGAATTTTCTGCGGTGAAGCTCTTGGGTTTGATCTGTTGATAGCTGTCTGCACATACCAGCATCGCCTCTTACATAATTGCTCCAATTATTGGCATTGTCTTTGAAAAGGAATGTGTTTTTATTTTCAAATGTGAGCTATTTTATGGAGCTATTTTAGCATAAGCAAGATTTCTTGCTTAAAAAAAAAATAAAATGTTGGGAAAATATGTGAATGCTAGATAAAGAAATTAAAAGTATGGGATCATACAAGCATTTAAAATTAAGTCAAATTAACCCAGAGTGAGTCTGTATGAAAGACTGCATAAGGGAATGTCATTAATTTTCACATTTGTAAGACGTTCTCCATTATTTTCCTTTTTTTTTAAAGGATACTGTGATTTATCCAAATATGAAGAGCCCTACCTTATGGGTTTAGTTCCCTAAGAAAAGTGTTTATGCCTTTCTCAGTATAAAAATTACAACACAGTAGCAGTTCTAAAAAGCTCCAGGGATTAGCAAATATATGAATCTCTCAGCTCCAAGGCCACAACTGTCCCTGGATGCTACAAACATCACCTGAAAGCCACCCAAAAACTTCTTGTCAGAACAGCAGCATTTCCTCAGGGCCACTGAAGAGTAACAAAGTTGTTCATGCTTTTCCACATTAAACTACCTTTTTTTTTTTTTTTCTTTTCTCCTGTTGCAATCTGTGGTTGTTTTCAGTGGTTCATTTTACTGCTCACTAGGGAGATGATCTGTGAAGAACCTGAAAGAGCATAAATTCAGTGGCAAGAGGAAATAATTTGGTGGGAACTTGATGCAGCAGTAATTATAAGTATTTGCATTAAAACTGAAGCTGAGATATGATGCCTGACCCACATGCTTTTGTAGCAAGATTAATGCTGGAAAAAGCTACAAAGGTGAGATAATACAGGCACAAGATTTAAGAGAAAAAAATACCTCATGTGTCATGGGGAAAGAGGAAATTTTCATCAGGGATTTGAAAAATGCATAATGCTTGCCTAGTATCAGAAGTGGTTGTGCTGTATCCATTTATCCCTCTTCTCATTTTCTAGCAGGCCTTGCCAGCCCAAGGTATCATAAATAGTCCTAAGCTGCCCCCACAGCTCCCCCAGGTAAACACCCCTGAGTCCAGCTCTGGTGGGTGGTGCCCAGAGCCACTAGAGAAGATGAAGTTTGACTCCTTATGAAAAGCCAAGCCCCTGGGTAGTATTATAAGGAGCTCATCTAAATGTAATAAGGTCACTGTGATGGGCAAATTGCTCAGGCTACAATTTTAAGCCCACGATTTGAAGTCCGTCCTCAAGAACCTCAAAAGTGTCATTAATTTCCTTCAGCCTGTGATGTTTTCTTTCAGGATAAATGAAATGGAATATAAATACAACCTGGGGCTACTTTGGCTGCTTTGCTAACAGTTTTTAACCACAACTGATGGCAGCCTAGACCATGTTACCCCATGTAGCCTCTTTGCAAGTATAATTCTTCCCAAGGAGGGATCTGGGGTGACAATTTCAGACCACAATCATTGCTGAATCCATTCATTCCTTAAGCAAAAAACTCTTAAGTCAGGCCTTGTGAATAGTCTCAGACAGATACATGCTCAAGAAAATCGTGACAATTAGCAAGCTTCAAATGCCACACACTAAGTAAGGGCCAGTTTTAGCCTGGACATGTTTGTATCTCTCAAATGACTTCCCATTATCCCTTGTGAGTCAGTATTGCCTACAAGGTAATTTAACTTCCTGCCTTGTCTTCCCAGTTGATAAAAAAATAATCTCTTGCTCTGAGACACCTAACGGATGATCTGCTGAAACACATGCCTAAATAATTATCTGTCTAGGAGACTCTGTTACATGGTGAGTCATCATTCACTGTCACTATAAAGGGCTTGTTCTAATTTTGAGACCCTCATTAGATTTAAAATATCAAACAAAGTATATGCCTCTGACAGCTAGTCCACCAGAACTGCAGCAGGAATTCTGTAAAGCAAGGAGAAAACAAAAAGTGTTCTGAGCCCACAAATCTAGAATATACAACATTTTCAGCACAGAGGGAAGTCAGGGTTCAAGGTACAGAACATCTGAGTTCAACCCTCTTGGAGGAATTTTCTCTCACTAATTGTCTGTAAGGAGAAGAGAAAAAATGTTGAGAAAAGCAAAGATGCAAAATATTGTACTCCAGTGCAAACTTCAACGGTACCTTCAGGGAGGGAACAGAATGTAAGTTACTAGATATAAAAAGCAACAGTTTTTCTTTTTTATTATTGTTGTGGAAGAGAAGGCAGGTTTGGGATTACAAGGGCTCTTATAGGATACTTTATTGGTTCCTATGCAGACTAGCATGGAAGAAAAAATGAGGAAAATAATCTAACAAGAATGTTGAATGATTTCCAGCTTCCACAGATGGCTGAAGTCAGGTTCTCATATTCTTTCTGCTAATTTTTTGTATTTGATTTCTTTTGTAAGACACAAATGTAGAAGGCTAGAATTAAAAAAAAAATATCCCCCGCCAGAAGCTAAAACAGAGCACAGTATGACATTGGACTCCAGAAGTCAAAGTCGAAGAATGGTGGGAGGAAGCAAACTACAAAGTCTTGAGGAATTGGAATCACCATAGAAAAAAACCTGTTCTTTGTGCCTAATCTCAGTCATTAGGGAGCAATGCTTGGTTAGTAGGATTTGTTTAAACCATCAGAACAGTTCTTTGAAAGAAAATTTGACTTTTGACTCAAAAAACCATTGAACTCGGAATGGATACTGGAAAGCTTTCAGAGCACAAACCTCAGTCTGTGGATGAGAATAGTTTTATCTTAGTAGACAAGTCAGGGCTTTTCCTCAGAATATTAGGGAGCAATGCAGAGGAAGTTTCGGGTACAACTGAAGATATTAAGGATATTAAAATGTGTGGGTTACCTGCTTATACAGCAATTGTGAAAAAGGAATTGTGTCAGCATAGTTCTGAAAGTCAGTTTATACTAAATATATGTGTGAGCTGAATAACCCAGTTTATAGTTGTGCTGCTGTTCTCATTGACTGGATTAGCTCATTGCACAGAGCCTTAGGTGGGTACAGCCCTTTCAGCTGCTCTGTCAGCAGTGGAAGTGTCACAGTGTACAGGGGGTTGGTTGTTCTTCACCTCTTGGCATCTCTCCCCCATCCCAGTCCCTCTGCAAGCCCCTGTCCTGGAACTCCCATTCCAGAAACCCTCCTAGCCCCTCAACACTGCTGCAGTGATGGCTGTAAGTTTGTCTTGTGTAGCATTTGATTCAATGGGCACATGATGCCACCAGTGTCTTTGAGTCATTTTATGACATTTCCTTTGCTGGGTTCTGTAGAGACTTCTGCAATGTCTTATATTAAAAAAATAATTCCTAAAATATTTTTCTTACAGCCCAGATGAATGTGACATCCAGCTACCTCTGACTGTTATTAAACTGTGCAAGTTGCCAGCTCTGCTGAAAGTTTTATGAAATTTCAGCAACTTCTGAGTCAGCCTGTAACATTTGTGGGTTTATGTGGAAATTGTGCCCAATCAACAATGAATGTGAATGCACAGCTTTGGGCAAAATGTGGATATGTAAATGTATCTGCATCTACACTGAAGAAAAATGTCCCCTTTAGTTCCCTTATAAGGTGAGTCTTATACAGCTGAAATGTAGAGCTATGAAAACGATGAGAAATTACATTTGCTTTGCATAAATTAAGAATGAAGATAAATATTTTTCTGCATTCTACAGCTGGATTAATTTTCTCCTGTTATAGTTCATCTGCACTCAGTCCTGTCTAGCACTGCAGTGGCAAACACAGTGCCATCTCGTGGGCAAAGACCTGTACTCGTAATAAAACATGGAGTTTTCTCCACTGGCTGGAAGTAAATCTCTCACGGTGTACAAATGTGAGCCAGGACAGCAAGCTGCATGCACAGCCATTGGTGAGGTTTGACACTTCTTCCCTCCTGATACACAGCAACAACCCTACTGGGGCTGTACCAGAGGGTAAGTGGAATCAAAACAAATATTTCCCCAGAGCATATTATTTTGGATTATGCTGGTGGTAATATGTAGTAGACATTTACTTGGTTGGTTTATTAATAGAGAACAATTTCCCGTAGTGGAAAATGTACCATTTTTATCATGGTATGTTAATTATAATATTTTGCATGCCAGTAAAAATCAGTCACAACTTATATTTAGAGAGAGTCTGAACGATTAAGAACCTTCCTGTAGCTTATGTTTTAATCCAGTTTTGGAACAGAGAAAAAAATCAGTAATGCTTGCCTATTAATAGCTGATAACAAATTTAAGGAATGTTTCCGTGCAATCTGTCCATAAATTAGTTTTGTAAAAAAAAAAGAGATAAATTGCCATTCCATTACATTCAATACACTCTATCTGTAGTATTACAAACACACATATAGATTTCTCTGTGCCTTCTGAATGCTGGCCAGCTCCAGTAAATGGCTAAACCATAAACTGAAATCTCATCTTCTGCTCACATTTTGTGTGGTTGTACCATTATCAGTTCCATACTGGTTCCATGGCAGACTACAGAATCAGAGAATCATGGAACAGTTCAGGTTGGAAAGGACCTTTAAAGCTCATCCAGTCCAACCCTCCTGCAATAAGCATGGACATCTTCAAGGAGATCATGTTGCTCACAGCCCCATCTGACCTGACCTGGAATATTTCCAGGGATGAAGTATCTATCATCTCTCTGGGAAACCAATGTTTCACCACCCTCATAAAACCTTTCTTCCTTGTATCAGTCTAACTCTACACTCTTTTATTTTAAAATCATTACCCCTTGTTCTATCTCTTAAATAACAACATAGGATACAGAGCTTATACTGGCTCTGAGATTCTGGGTTCCTGCTGGCCATGGAAAGACAGGCAACACCTGATCAGGCATAAAACTAAAGTGGCAGGTGTGGTTAGTGCATGTGTTCTTAGTGCCTGCATGGTCAGCATGAGGTTTAGTCTAAGGGAAATGTCCTGAATCGACTTGAACCAGCAAGGGAAGGTAAACACTTTGCAAAGCAGGACTAGTCCTTTGCATGCCATGGCTGCAGTGTTTCTCATCTGATCCTTGAAGCTCTGAGGTTGTACCATCAGACCACAGCCAAAGGAGCATCTTCATTTGTCATTTCACACACACAGATGTTCTGGGAACTGCTTTCAGTATCACATTTTCCTGTCACTCACTTCTGTCCCTTTGGATCAGTTGTGCTGATACAACTTTTTAGCCTTGTGTGTTAAAGCAGACTGGGGGAGAGATCCAGGCTAAAATTCCTGATCACTCTGTGTGTACCTGTGTGTGTGTAAATGTGTGTACACATTTGCATGCATGTGCTCCAGCCTGGAGTAGGCAGGAATCTTCTGCTTTTGCAGTCTACTGGCCCAGCTATTGCTTCTCACTGCACTCTGAGATGCCAAACAGACCCAAGGAATTCACCTGGCCTTCCTTTGGCTTAAACTCTTGTTGGGTGAAGGACAAATAGACTGGCCTGTGAGAAATAAGGGCACTGCAGTTTAATCATTGAAATTCTTATGTTCCTAATGAAACTTTTAGCAAATTAATCTCACTACAAAACAAATTGCAGTGTAAACAAAGCAGAGTAGCCTAACTTACTAGACTGATGCAGGTGATTTGCTCCGAATTCAGAAGGATGTCAGGTGAAAACTGAAGAAGTTCTGTGCAGTTTTATGTTGTATGACTTCTCTGTGACTTTATGCTGTAAAACACTCGGCTGATTCACTGAGGACAGAAACATAGCACTCACCCAGAGCCAGACCAGCTCTTCTCTTGACTAGTGGCAGGGTAGCCCTGCCAGTCTGCTCATGGGGAGTGCCATCTTTACTCATACAGGGAAGGTGGAATGATTTTTGTGTCTCCCTATTCTACAGTAAAGCAAAGGGGCTGGATTAGAGTGAACCTACAAAAACCAAAATCTCTGCACCAGGTCTCCGAGATCTTTCAAGGGTCAATGTCTAGCTCACAACAGGCACTGAGGGGCCAAGGACTGTTTGGTTTAGGTTGGAGAACCAGCCAGTTCCTTCTTAAAAGCTGACCTCAGCAAAGCCTGCCTTCCCCTGCTGTTCATGATCAGTCCTGAGGAGCTGCTCAGTTGGTAGCTGGCTTGAGAGGTGGTCCTTCATCCTCCTCCCCAGGCCTGCTCACCTTTCAGCTCCGGAGTCCAAGCTAAGGCTCCATAGTTTCCAGCTCAATCCCTGGACTGGGCTGTTATTTATCTGCCAAAAGGTCCCTGCAATTTAAAGTCAGTTGGCTGCAGGACCATCAATCTGCAACACAAGTGTGTTGTTTTCTGTCCCAGAGCCCAATTCTTGACTGAGGACACTCTGCAAGATCTGAGCAAATTGAAGATAAGTAGGTTCTTATCAGATGGATCCACAGAAAGTTACCAAACACTGAATAATATCTAAAGGCTCTAGACTTGAAAAATAGGCTGTGGATAATTGTGTTCAGGAATGAAAAATTACAGATAAAGTAAGTTGCAAATAGTTGCTTTTCTCCCTTCTAATTAATAGGGGGAGTTTCTACTTGCATTTACATCATGTGTGCTGCATTCTTTCAGATGATCACTAAAGTGTTTTTGCTGAGAGCCAAATTTTGGTCAACAGATACTCTTAAATCAAACAAGGCCCTCTTCAAACAGGTCCATATAGCAGTACCAGATAGCACTTTAGCAGATTTCTGGTTCCTCCAGACCTGTTTACAAGTGATTCTGTATAAGGGATAATACAAATTGTTCCTTGGTGTATTTCAGAAATTGAGTATATAAAAAATGGTAGAAAAGTTTGTGGGACCTCCTAGACATATGCTGTGTCTAGTCTCACTGATGCAGTTCTGTGAAAAGCAGTGAAGCAGACAAGATCTGTCAACAATTATTCATCAAATGCTTGATTTGTTAAATATTGCATACAGATTGCCTGCTGAATAATAAGAAGCAAATTCTGGAACTTGCTTCAGCATAATTCAGAGCTCCTCCCAATCAGATATTAACATCTGGACTTTCAAGTATGTTAGACCAAGCTATTATTTTAATTTCATTGCTGTCTTCTTATAAGTTCCTATCTAATTAACAATTATGATGCTCTTTGAAGAGCTCTCAGGTTTTTTACCCCACAGAGCAGCTTAGAAGCAGTGCTAGCTGTCTTAGCAGATCAGTCATTTGTTTTGATAACTCGGGTGATTAATACACTGAAATGCAACTAGCTTATTCCAGGTTCAAAATCCTTGAAAAACAATGCATAGTAAAAGCTCTTCAGAAAACACTGATGCTTTAAGCATTCCACAGTTTGCCAGCTCTAGTAGAAGAAACAACGGAAATAGTCAAGAAATATTCTTCCATTGTGAAATTACAGAAGAAAAACCCTTTTCACCAATGAATAGATTCCCTTTCCTTGATGAAACAAAGTATAGGTTTGGTCCAGCTGCTATTCCATCAGAGAAAGGAAAAGCAGAGGCTGTAACAGTAGATGGTACATATTCCTTCCTGGGAGTTAATGCATGAGTTAAATAGACAAAAATCCAAATCATTGAAGGTGGAGCAGCTCTGAGGGCTCTTTTAAGAGTAAAAATCTTACTAAAGCATTTTGGGGCAGAGGTTGATGCCCTTAAATACTTTTCATATACCTGCACAGGCAGCTTAACCTGTTCTTAAACTCTAAACAAGGTTTTAAGATAGATCTGTGATGATCTCTGACTCCCTCAGTGTTTGAGCCCAACTGCCCGTGAGTTCTGGCATTGTTGTTCAAGGCCAGAGGAATGGTCCTGCAGGAACTGTGGAGCAGGTACTGCTGTGAAAAGGCCTGGGATCCCAAACAGGGTGGCTGCAGAAAGCAGATTTACTCATGTAACTGTGACATGAGCACGTTCACTTTCTGAGTCTAATCTGAAACTTGTGACTGGAATCTTAAATTGTGAAACAGTTTGTGTCCCAAATTCACAACTTCACTTCCAGAGATTTTCCAGACCTCCAGCTCCAGTTTCTGAACAAGGCAGGGAATAATGTACTAGGCCAATGATAGTCAAACCTGGAGCAGCTCTGAGGGCTCTTCAGGTGGAAAGGAGAGCTCTTGGCATTCACTTCAGCTGACTCCCAGCACAATTCCTCCATTTCTCAGAGGTGACAGGATAAAGTACTTGCAGATAATGCTCTTCTCTGGCCCTTGCCAGTATGGGATGTTCTGTTCCATTATCCCAGGCAACGAGAAGGTGTTTACAAATAGCCCAGCTTTGCATTAGTTGAATCTTGGTCTGCAGTAGTATTGTAGAATCTAATTTTAACCAAGAAATTCTTGTTTTTCAAACTGGTTCTTGTACATACAGGTTCTCTCTTTTCTTAAACAACCCCATAAGCAAAAAAAACAAAAGCCCCCAAACCAAAGACAAAACACCAAGAAGACTTAATAAGGATTGAAAGTGGAGCTAGAAGGGAGATGGGAAGTGGGTTGCTAATGTTAAGTCCTACTGTCAGCAGGAGTTTAAGGCAGAGTAGGACATAGTCCTGGGCCATGAATTGACTGATCTTGGGCCATGTGTTGACTGATCCTGCACACCAATGGGGAGCAAACCCAGCCCTCTGAGAAGCAGAGGCAGAGCTTTTGTTGTCTTAGATTTGAGTGCAGGTTGGGTTCTTCTGCTGTGGTGTTCAAGTGTCAGGTTAAGGGATTCAGCAGATGTAAAACTGGAGCAGCTCTGCCCGTACCAGGAGCACAATGTGCTTCCTCTCCCCATCACCTCCCACCCACCTGGATGCCTTGCACAGGGACTAAATGCCACAGAGGTGCTGGCTCTGTGCACTGGCAATGCACATCCACTTGCTCATCACCTAATTTGGGTCACAGGGCAGTCTCAGGGCCCCCCCTGTGTGGTGACATGCAGACACTCACTGTGTTCTGCAGAGAAGTGCAACACTTCTGAGAATTTTCCAGACTGTAATACTGTTTCACAGGTATAAGGGCAGGCTGATTTCTGCAGTGTGAAAAACTTAGCATTTTTAAACAGCCATTAGGCAAACAATAACTCACCCAACAAATCACTGCTTGCCCTTCCTCAAACCCTAATTTGCTACCATCCACGGCAGTGAAAATAATTATGTCAAAGGATGCATAACTAGTCCTTGTGTATATCAACATATACATAAATATTCTGCTGTGCATCCAAATAGATCTCTGGCAGCTTCACTAGGGCTCTGTAATTGCCTTTGATTAACCTAGACATAATGATAGGAAGCTGCAAGATTGTAATGGAGATGAGAATTCTACTTAAAAAATGGCCTTATCAGGTGCTAGTCTGTATATCTGCATTTGCTGGCTCACTCCTGAGAAACACAGGCTGGAGAGAACAGAGGAGAGGTGTTGAAATAAAATCATAGGACATGTGAGCTCAAAGCACTTGAGAGATGCAGTGAACCACGGTGTTCTCAAAAGCACAGGTTGTGCTCTCTCACTGCACGTGTGTTCTGATGGTTCTGATTTACAAATTGTTTGGAAAAAGAGAGGATTAAAGTTCCTGACATTTGTCATTTGAAACCTTCAAGACAGTTCACAAATAAAAGTGATGTGATTTTTCTAACCAGACAGACCAGCATAAAGGCAGATGTAGCAGGAACTGTGACTGGAACAAAGGATTGATAGTCAGGAATTTGAGAACTGGAATCCTTGATAATATCAAACCACCACATCCAGTGTTTATGTATACAAATAAGGTAATTAAGGCAAAAAACCCACATACCTAATGCTCCTTACCTGAATAAGAGTTCAATAACTAGAGACACCTGCAGATCAGAGTCTGTTCCAAAGATTAAGTGGGTCTTTACTCCTGATTATAATAGGCTCAACCTCTGTTCCTCAGCTTTTCCTTCTGACAAGTGACGGGGTGTTAAAAACTGTGATGATTCATCAGATGTGTTATAAGGAACATTATCAGCTGAGATGAATGTTACATCACGTGTAATATTTATTGTCAGAGCAAGAGGAAATGTTTTCTAAAATTTAAATTTCAGCTATGAACTTTGGCAGACTTTCAAATATTAATGATTTTTTGGGGGATTCCGTGCAGAACTGTTGATGTGTTTTCTGAATCTGGTTTGCTTGCATGTTCCAATTTATGTCTTTCCATTTGCTTTCTTAATTCCTTTCAGATGCAGAAAGTTTTTAGAATGTATAAAGCCAGCAAAAGGTTCCATTTTCCATTTATATGTGGTAGCTCTGCTGTGCCTTGGTCTGGAGAAAGGATTTGAGAACCTCCTCTTTAATGTCTTTTTCATAGAACTGCCCAGTGACACCACCACAATGTAACTGTCCCAGCATAAATATTTTGGGGTAATTTCCTTGCTCTATTCTCCTGTACTTCATATCTGACATTTCTGCCTTAGGATTATCAGCTCTGCTTAGCATTAGGTATCATTGAAAATTAGTTTTTTTTAAAAAAATAACATTTCTTTTAAATACTTATTTTAATTAAAATGTAAATCATCAGGGAAATACAACAAAATGATTAAATGTTGGGTAGGGATTTTTCATATGATAGAGATGTCACTTCTTGAAAGAAATCCAGACCTGACAGAAGCTGACAGAATAAAGGCCACAAAATTCAGCTGTTAGCCTCTATGATGCACTTGGGGAATACTGATTCTCAACTCTGACTACAATAATAATACTGGGTTTGGAAGGTTCAAGAATGTCCACATTCTAACACCTATTCAGTAAATTTCTAGAACTGAAATACTCTTCCTCTATGACTTGGAAAACAAAGACATGAACACAAACATAAATAGAAGATGTAAATGAGAGATGGACTTTGCTACTAAGCACAACAATAATGCATGTGACTAACTACTTCCCCAAACTGGGTAATAAATAGTCTCACTGAGCATTATGAGTTTGACTTCACTGGTTTACAGGCTGGCTCCTAAACTGCACTTTTTAATGTCCAACCCTGTTTGGGTACAGGTAGAGAAATTCATTAATATACTGGCAAGCATTTCCAAAAAATTAGATGCTAAGCTGAAACCTGAATGACAAACTCACTCTCACTGACCTCAGCTGAAGTTTGGACCATTGTATGCACGTATCCATAGTGGTCCACCAGCTATACATCAGATTTAAAGGGCCAAAGGGATACAGATAAAGACCTTTTTAGCTCCTATTATATTTCACTGTGCATCTGTCAAAACTGACAAGATACAACCCGAGGAGGGAAACAATACTTGAATAACATTTCATGGTGTCAGATAACTTGTTTTTGAACTTGTAGTACGAGCTAATGCTGATTTGCACACCGAAGTAAAGTTTATTTTTGAGAAACAGTCATCACATACTAAAGTAATTTACATACTAAAATAGGAAAGCATCAGACACCCTTATTTTAAACAAAGCTGACTCTGGCTTCATTGGCTTCAACAAAAGATGCATTATACCTTGACTTTGTCCAAAAATTACTTTACAATCTCAATGAAAACCACGGGGTTACTAGAAGGAATGCTGTCAGCAAAATACAGTTACCTCCACCACGATCCCAATGAAAGTTTCCTTCAATACCACAATACAGAGAATGATCTTAGAGATGGAGGAAACAGCACAAAAAGAGCATAAGAAAATGGCACAAAGTCAATACAGTGTGTTTTCAGAACAAACTGAAAGGAGGCAAAATGAGATGTCTTAGATCCCTTGGCATCTGTAAACATCAAGAAGACATCACATTTGGGCTAATCTCGAGGAAAAGCAGCCATATAAAGTAAATCTACAGGCTTTCTAAAGTAGATCTATGGGCTTTCTTGACCTTCTAAAGAATGGAAGATAATAGAAGAATAAGAAGATAAAAGGAAGTCCTCTTTCTTTTTTTGTTAGAAAAGTTGCTTTAAAGTAGGATGGACTTTTTTTTCCTCTCACTTTGTAGGATCTATTTTAAATGACCTATTTAAATGTTCTGCAATTATGGTGCTTTTGTATATTTTCCATGCAGAGTGAACAGAAAGGGAATCCCTTGAAGTCATGGTATTTTAACCAACCAAAGAATAATCTTCTTTTTCTTTCTCTCTGAATTCTTCATACAAGGTGTCTTAAAATAGATAAGACAGGTTCATTACTGTTGTCATAATTGTCAGCTTCTGTCAGTTCCATTAGTGGATAAAGGTGTCTCTGAATATTACTCAGGCACTCCTAGCCAGCCTCCCAAACTCTGTACAAGCTTCCTAAAACCATCCCCTCTGCTGCTCTTTCCAGTCACTCCAGCCTGTTGTTCAGCTGTTCAGCATGATCCCTGCTCCAGTCCCTTCCCTGAGACACAGCAGTTTTTTCTTCTTAATACTCCTTCACTGCTTCTTGCTTACTTTATTGATATGTTAACATCTGAATATCTTTACTGATATATTAATCACTTATATAATAAAATTTATTCCCCCTTATGTGTCAGAGCATGCTGGCCTCAGATTTGCCAGGCAGGCTATAACTTCATATCTTGGAGAAGACCTGAAATGTTGTATATCAAAAGAGTATTCAGGTAACAGATCTTCAGATTAAGCAGAGACATTCTTTTTGATTTCTTTCGTTATACTGAATGTGTCTACAAACATATCCTCCTCTTGGCTTAAGAGGATTCCAATAATGCTAGAATTTGCCTTTAGACTACAATGTTACCATCGTTCAGGCATCAGTTTAGACTTTTCACATTAATCTGACTTTGATTCTTTCCTTATTTAGTAAATATGCATAAATGTTTCTTCTGAAAATGAGATTTCATGGACATGTGGGAAGAAAAGATATTTTTCCTTTTTAAATGTTAGAAGGCCCAAGTGTGAGAAAATAACAGGCTTTGTTCTGGTGGAGCGAGGAAACTCTACAGAATTTTACTTTTCTTCTTTAATTTTCTAAATGAACTTTGATTAAAATTAAATTTACTTGACTGTGAAGCTGCAATAAACATGGTAAAACTTTTAATATATGCTGTTGCTCTGTGTTTAGTCCAGCTCATTCTCCTCCCATAACTTGTCCCATCTCTCCTGCACCTATGTAAGTATCTGGGTACTCACACCACTAATCAGCTTTAATACTTCTGGAGCACTTTACAAGCCAGTTCCGTTCAACAATTTGGCTGAAAACTAACCTAACCCAGAGAAGAAAAAAGTAGTTATTTCGAGGTTAGTGAGCTGGTTCAAGGAGGGTCCAATAAATGCCAGAGATCGCACGTGAGTAAGACAAGACCCTTCGGCTTGTAATTTAAAAAACTCCTCTACTTTGAATAACTATTTTACACAGCATAGAAATCTAACTTTAAATTTTTAAAGATATTTATGTGGTTTTCCCATCTTCCTTTTGATGGTTCAGCTCCTGTTCCCTGGTGCGTCCATCCAGAGGAGAATGCAGCAGAGCTGCCTCTACCTATTGCTGTGCTTACATCTTTGCTAAGGTAAGGAAGATTTCATTTACCTGCTTTTGGAGTAGTCTGGATTGGCTGATCAGGCCCTGGAGACAGTTATGTGAGGCAGCCAGATAATGAGAGGACATTCCAACCTTCACCCAGCTCTGAAATCCATAAAGAGGGTGAGACATCCATCTCAACCACTGTCTTTCCTGAGAGAGAAGCTTTGTCAGAGGAGATTTAGGTTGGATATTGGGAAAAGGCTCTTCATGCAGAGCGTGTTTGGGCACTGGAACAGGCTCCCCAGGGAAGCAGTCACAGCAGCAAGCCTGGCAGAGTTCACAAAGCATTTGAACAATCCTCTCAGGCATATGGTGGGATTGTTGGGGCTGACCTGTACAGGACCAAGAGTTGGACTTGATGATCCTTGTGGGTCCCTTCCAACACAGGATATTCTATGACTCTATGATCATTTTGATATGGTGTCAAAATGTTTGCTGCTAAAAGCAAACATCTCTTTTTTGGTTGTGGGTTCAGCATTCCTTCACTGGAGCCAGTTTATATCAGATCAGCCCGGGTGTTTCATCATTAGGTTCAAAAAATATCACAAGTCAGTTACTGAAGTAGCTGCAATTCCTTTCTTGAAAGACCATGCTTCTACATTCCTCTGCAGTAGTCTAGAGGCAATAGGAAAGTTACTATTGGTCTTCTTCTTTAAAAACAATAATAAAAAAGTCTGTAAGCTCATGAGCCTATGGAGGCTTTAATTGAAATAAATAGAAAATGCAAAAGTAGAGAAAATTAGGGCAGCTGCAAAAGAGCCCCAGAAGCAAAAGCAGATTAAAGTAGAGCAATGAGCAAACCCATGCAACAACTTAATTTTGCTTCAGATATTTCCCCCTTAGTAACTTTATTCCTTAAATCGAGCAACAAGTCTAAAGCACGTGGTTTCTTCTGTAGAGGCCTATTAATTCTACCACAGTGGTCTGTCAGCTGATGAGCACAGGAACTGCAGGACTTGGGGAGTGACTTTCATGCTGAGAGACAAGAGTAGCTGGCAAGTTCCTCTGTGCTTATCCCCTGCCCCACATTGTCACAGCTAGAAGCTCTTGGTCCAAGAGACAGCACCAGCTTAAACTTCAGCAAAAATAGAATTTTTATTTTTCATTCTACAGATTGAATGACAGTTATGTGATTCTGTTTTATAATATTTTGTAGGAAGCTTCATTCTTGAACCTTCTAAGAAATGAAGGAAAAGACTTTTCTGCTTGTAGGTAGCTTAATGAGGCAGTTATACCATCAACCCTTACACATGTGAGAAGTCCCATTTAGGTCTGTGGAATTCCAGAAGGTGACAAAAAACAGTCTGATGTGTGAGGAAAATATGGAGGAGTGAGGACTTAAATTAGAATATTCTAAATTCATATTCTGTTAATGTCAAGAGACCTCAACCCATCCAGTCCTGACTGGAAGCCTAACAGATTTGGTATTCATAGCATAAAAGATTTCCCCTGCTCCACTGTTGAAGACAAAGTTATTAGGAGCAAACAAAGACCCATGTGTTGTAACACAGTACATTTTCTCCCCTTCTTAAAGTGCCTTTTTCCTTCCTATCCTCCATCATTTCCAACTACAGTCAAAGTTCTTTAAATTTCCACTGCAGTACATGGGCATAGTTCTTTTATTCACTTAATAGGCTGTTCGCTCAGGGAGGATGAAGTGTTATTTCATGAGTTGGTGTATTCAATAATGTCAGAATTTTCTAGCACAGGATCCTTATTCTAAAGATATTTCTCTTCTCAAGAAATCAGTTAGTGAGCAGTTTCCACAAGAGACTTGAGTAGGACAACAGCAGTTGCTTCTAGGCTTAATCTTATACCATAAAACCTTATGGAAAAATACCCCAGGGAGGTTCTTCATCCATTATTTTTTCAAATTTTCTTTCTCCTGATTTCACACTTGGTTGTCTCAGGGGGCAAGAGGATAGGCCAAACTTGGCTTTAGCCTCTGACAGTGAGCTGGAGGGTGAACAACCCCTGGGTAAATGAGCAGAGAGAAGGAAAATAAGTAAAGCACGGGACATTTTGCAATTTAGTGAAATGAAATGCCTACCCACTGTGCTCTGACAGCAAAGTGCTATGGAAAGCTGGCAAGCACAGTGTTGTGGAGCTGGACATCCCCACAAGCTGACTTTACAAAGAGAACTGGTCAGAAGGCCTGCTACCAGCAGCTGCCCACTTGATCGAACATTCAAGACAACAACTCATTGCAAATGAATAGCAAAAGATGGAACTAAAAATCCCTGGCAATCCCTGCTGAAGGGATGCACACATTCCAGTGTTTTCTCAGCTTTCCTGGGGGCAGGCGATGGGTTACTTGTTGCACATTGGAGAGGGTTTCTGAATAAAATGGAGTAATTTAGGTGGAAATAGCAGAGAGACAGGTAGAGCCATGTATCTGACAGTTTCTTCCACTTTATTTAGCACAGTGCTCTTTCTCAGTGGGTCTGTCTTCAGCCTACTGCAGACTTGCACTGTTTGCTCTCACACTGTACCTTTAAAAGGATGTACATGCTGGGGATCACTCGACTACATACAGAGTTTTCAAGGATGCTCTTCCTCCCCCTCTTCTGACTGGCAGTCTGGCAAAATACACAGAAGACAGGGCCAGTGGGTGAAGTTATTGATTAGGGTTTTGGTTGTTTTTTTCTTTCCTCCTCAAAAGGCTATGTCCTTATTAGTTGAAGCTGTATTATAAGAAAGAACTGCACAGTCATTGTACTCTGCTGTGTTGGATGTTGTTTGCTGAGTATGGCAGTTGTTGCTGATCTGTCTGGGAGCAGAAACATGCTGTAGAGCTGTTAAACACAAATTGTTTATCCACAGAAACCCCAGAAACAGACAGAGCCCATAAAAACCTTTACTTTTGTATTCAAAGAATTGTTAACCAGATTTCCACATGTTTGAACAAAACAGTTTATTCTTTACCTGGGCCCTGTGATAAGTGCCAAAACATTAACTTTTGGGCTATTTTTACCATTCTTTGGGAAAAGGAAGGAGTAACATGTAGTGTTTACATAACAACTATAAAATAGAGTCTGACCCAAACGGTTTCCCATTCATTTCTGCTGACTTTTTATATAAGTTTCTACTCCTGGTAGGAACCTTTTCAAACAGAGCGACCCCAACACATATGTGTGCATGTTGCTTCTCTCCCAGGTGTGTTTTTGGCAGCTGGGTACACAAGGTTTGCTCACTGGTGGCCAGCACAGATGTTGGCATATGAGCAAGGAATGCGTGCTCCTATGCTTCTCATGCAATTGCTATTTCTTGTCTTGGTCTCCCGATTCAAAGAGCCAGGGATGTGTGGGTCATAGGTATCTTTGGTTTGGAAAAAGAGCAGAAAAGTGCAACTGGGTGCCTGTGGAAAAAGCCTTTAGCATGAGCACGTGTTCATAGGTAACATGAAGGTAGGTGGCTGGCAACTGTATGCAAGACACCTCCTCCCCACCACTCAAGTGCACACATACGGCCTGATTTCAGGTGCTGCATCTTAAATTGTACTTGTAAACGCCCAGGAAGGAGTAGGATGCTTAGCTCCTGCTTCCTGACAGTTCATTTCTCACTCAGAAAATTACTGTGGATGAAAAAAACAAAGCAACTTATTGCAGAGAACTCTCCAGCTGAAATCCTATTTGCATGTGTGTCGAACGGTGGGAGGAAAATGCTCTCCAAGGTTTCCTACTGTGAGCAGTAGACTCAGCATCTCAACTGGCCTCTGCATTTTGATGACTGTTACAGGAAGCTTTTTCTCCTGACAGACTTTGAACACACATAAAGCTCAGTCTCAAGTTCCTGCATCGGCCCAGAATTAAATTGGGAGAGGTAGGTGACCAAGAAAGTCTGTGTGTTTAAAGAAGAAGTATTATTTAGAAGCTCTCAGAAAAACATGAAAAGAAATACAATATAAATAGGCTTCTGAAACTTCTCAGCAGATTGAATGATGAGTAAAAAGTACCTTTCTCTCCCAAGAACTTCTACTTAGATATGGCAATGGCATTATCAACCAGCTAATTGTGCAATTACTGAATGCCACCCTGAGTGTGTCTGCTTGGGTGGGAAGTATTGTGTCTCACATTTCTACTTTTTCTTCAAATACTCTGCAGAAAATCCTGTTATGAATCTGTCTGCCTGTTAGCTTTTGCTCTCCTTAAGCTAAGCTGAAGAAGGAAAAATACGTGCTGCTGTGGCAAACAACAGACAGGGGAAAAAAAATCAAAGGAGATGAATGAGGTTCCATCACAGTAGGAAATTTAGGAAAAGGTTAGAGATGACAATATTGGGCATGGTGTGTAGCCTGAAGTAATCTTGTAAACTTCAGGAAACCAGACCAGATACTCCAACTTGCCCTGTCTGGCTCTGCTGTCTTCCAATTACTGTCTACCATCAGGCTACACAGAAAACTTCTACTGATAATGATAGAACCTCTAGCTGGATTTCAAAAAAGGGGTACAACCAAGTGATTCTTTAAAACACCCCTTAAAGTGTTTTATTCCTGCAGTACATCATAAGCTTGTGCTTATGTTATACTTTAAAATTATCCTGTCTGTTTTGGGTTGTTGTCCTGGCATATAAACCTAAATCTTAGCGAGTTTGACATGATGTAATGCTAGGGTAAGTAGCTTAGAGATGACTTAAATAAGATTTGGAGAAGTAGTTATTTTTTGTGACTGTAAATTAGAAATAAAAAAATACGACATACTAAAACCCTAATAATGAAATTGTGTTGCATAACTAAGTTTCCTTCTCAGATAGGTTCTACAACACCATAAATACATGCCATTGGCAATAGCCACTTATAATAGAAACAAGAATGATTTCCTTATAGTGCAATTTCAGTTCTCAAATACATATCTATTTCATGGTTTACTTGGTTAAAATACGTTATTTTATTATGCTCCCTGCTTGATGTTTGATTCAGTCTTCTTAAGTAGTTGTCTGAATGGTGGTGGGAGTAGTGACCTCTTTGGAACTGTCAGTATGCTCCTTCACCTACTAAATAAGCAAGGAATGAGTTTAACATACCACTTAAGGTAGCTGGTTAAACAAAATAGGCGTCTTGATCCTTACACCTGCATTTCTGTGCCTGTCGTTAAAACAGAGCTATAAGCCAGATATCATTCTAAATGAGTTTTATTCTAGACCTTTGCTCTCTAATTAATTGGTTTATTTAAATAGAGTTTGAAAAATTCAGCTTAAACTATATGCAAATCCTTCTAAACCGGGCCCTTTATATACACACATTCCCTTTTATGTGAACAGTACTTTGTTAATGGCTCAATAATTAAGGGAGTTTACATTTTAAAGACTTCAGTTTTTAATTGGCTGAATATTAATCACAGATCACTTTCAGTTCTGTTGTGATATGCAAATTATTGATGCCTCAGCTGCATTTGTTTTCAGGTATCAATCTAACCGTATAATGCAAAATAACATTCTGCAATTATTTCAATTAGATGCAGTCAGCCTTTGGAGCAAGCTATTTATTTCATTTCAGTAAATGAAGAAAGCAGTTGCTGTTTTCCATTCCCTGGTGTTTACTGCCCAGAACTAGGACTCACAACTGGTATGTGTACAGCACATAAACAGTTTTCTAACTGGATCACGTTAGAATTCATGGTAAAGGGCAAGCAATTGAACTCCCCTTGCAAGATTTCATTTGGCTAACTGACTCTTCTGCTTTGGAATGAGATGTCACCTTGTTTGGGGGTATTCATTACCATTTTAAAGTGTATTATGAAAGGTAGAGTCAATAAGAGTTCCTAATTAGCAGAATCTGTTTAGGATAAGTGCATAACATTAGAGGATTTTTTCCATCAGACTGCAGCTGTTACCTAGGCAGAGAGGAGGAATTCCACCTAACCACAAAGAATAAGATAGACAAATAGCTGCGCTGTTTTAAGAACGGGTCGGGTATGTCTCCTCGCAGCGATTTCGCTCCATAATTGCAATCCACATTAAATGCAGCAAATGTTACCACCCTGCCCACTCAGTTTCCACCTCTACTTTTGTTTCAAGCGGGGAGGGAGATAGAAAAGGAAGGGGGGGGAGGGAAGTCCTTTCTTTCTTTCTTTCTTTTCTTCTCTCCTTCCCCGCTCCTCTCTCCCATCCGCGGTACCCAGCGGCTCCAGGCGAGGGGCCCGCGATGCCCCGTCCCGGCCGCGCCCCGGGCTGCACTTGTAGCTGCCGCTGCCGCCCATGGCAGCCCCGCGGCCCCGCCGGCCCGGGGGGCTCCTCCCGCCCCGCCGACCCCGCCTGAGCCCCGCGGGGGCGCAGCCCGGCGCCTCCCCGGCAGCGGCACCGGCGGCGCGGCGCCTCCGGGCGTGCGGGAGAGGCTCCGGCGGCGGCGATGCGCCGGGATTGCTCCCCCGGAGCGGCGTCTCCCTGCCCGCCGAAGCAGCGCCCGGGCGCTCGGTGCGTTGCGTGTGTTGTGTGTGAGTGTGTGAGTGTGCGTGTGGCGAAGGGGAGGGGGCTCACTGCGTGCAGGGGGTGGGCGAGAGCAGTGCGATGGGAGCGGGCGCCCGTGTGCAGAGGGATCCTCTCCCCGCATGTGTGCGGGGGACCGCGGTGCCGGGGCAGGGCTCAGCCAGGCTGCTGCTGCTGCTGCTGCTGCATGCGGCGGAGCCCGCGGGGTACCGCAGCGCCGGGCATCCCCTCGCCCCGCGCGGTCGGGGGTGCTCGACCCGGCGGCCGCCCGGCTGCCCCCGCCGCCCGCTGCGGGCGCGGAGCCGCCGGAGCCGAGAGGCAGCGGGGAGAGCGGCGGAGCGCAGCCGAGCGCGGCCGCGGCGACCCCGGGCGCCGAGGTAGGGACGGTGCCGGGCTGTCCGCCGGGAGCATCGCCGGGGGCGGCGGGCGCCCCGCCGGGCGTGTGAGTGCGGGCGGGGGTGGGGGCACGGCGGGGCCGCGTGTGCGTTGGCGTTTTAATTTCTTCTAATTGTTATGAAGGCTTTGTTTTCATTGCTGTAATAATTACTGATGCTGTTTTAAAGGGGAGTGGGGGGGGGGGGGTGGGAGGGTGGCCACATGAGCAGGCGACAGTGGCTTCCTGCCGGAGCTTCTCTGCCATCGCGCTCGCCGCTCTCCGCAGCCGCCCGCCTCCCGGAGCCCTGGCCAGCGGCACCAGGAGCAGCGCTGCCCTCTCCCATCCTTCCTGGGAGAGCGGAGCGACCGGGATCGGGGCGGCCCGGAGGAGCCGGTGGAGGTGTGGGAGGGACGGGGGGGAGCAGGATCTGCGCAGCGGGGCTGGAGAAGGGGGTGTGTGGATGCGCTGCGGGCTGGACTTTGCAAAGGTATCGGGGCGGCGGGGGTGGGGGGGAGGTTGGAGCGTTTGGCGGCGGGGACCACGGTCGTGCCTTGTAGCGAAGGGAGGGTGGAAGGGATGCGGGGTTTCACCGCTCCCGGCTGGCATGTGCGCGCCTGTGTGCGCGCCCGTGTCCCTCCTGCCCTCCCCCGCCGGGAGGCAGAGGGCGACGGGGCGCCCACGACAGAGGGGACCCGGCAACAGCCGAGCCGGTTGCGGCAAAAAATTGCGGTAGTGCCGGTACTGCTGGCCGGGCTCGCCGCCCCGCCGCCAGCCCCGCGCAGCGCCCGCAGTGTGCCCGCTCCGCACCGGCCGGAGCCCCGCGGCTGAAGAAGAAGAGGGGACTCGAGCGTGGGCGAGGCAGGGATGCGGGAGGACGGCGCCTGGGAGTGGGAGAGAGATGAAGCGATGGGGCCGCGGGGCCATCGGGCTGCCCCTGGGGGCGCGCTCCCCGGGGTCGGGAGCCTGCGGGCATGAGCAGCGGTTGCTCTGCTGCCCCTTCGTCCTGTGCTCCCCTTTCCCCCCGTGCTCCTGCTCCGCGGCCTCCTTGACCCCTTCAGTCATCCCTTCCTCTTATCCCTCCTTGCCTCCTCGGAGCTTTCCTTCTCCCTCTTGTCCTTCTGTCCTGCGTTGTTTCCTCATCCCTCCTCTGCCCTCCCCTCCAGGTCCCCCGGCACATCCTCCCCTTGTGTCTCCCTCCAGTCCGGTTCTCCTCCCTCCAGCTGGCTTCTGCTTTCTCCACTTTCATCCTGGCTCCCTCCTGCCAGCGCAGTGGCTTCCCACAGCAGGAAATGCAAGGGACAAGTTGGGAAATGGGGGTAATGGGAAGATGGGGGCAGTGCAACGTATTGATTATTGACTGATTTGTTAAAAAAAAAAAAAGCTATCTTCTAACTCAGAGGAAATGCTGTGGCTCCAGTTCTGCATAAAAATGGCAGCTCAGCTGGTCTGACTATATATGAAGGGTTCTTATCAATGCAGGAATAGGAGAAAATTACATAATGATTTAGAAGAAAATAGTTCTCAGGTTTCAGTAGGGTCAGGCTGGTGAATTGTGACTTTGTTTTGCCCTGCAAGTCAGCATATTATTATTCCTGGGGATGGGGCTGTGTGCTTGTGCATGCTTCTCTGTGTCTGTGTGCTTCCATTGGTCACCCAGAGCTGATGTTCTTGTTTTGTGGATAGTTGTATTTCTGCAGTCAGTTTACCATCTATTTATTTAAACTAGGCATAAGAAGTGACAGAAACAATGTGTGTGCATGTCTATGTATCACTCGAGTGGATGTCTTTATTATCATACTGATAAATCTGTATGTGTTGATGCTGTAGATACATACAATGAGTACTGACATTGCTTTCTGTGTCTGCACCTTTATCCTTTCTGTATTGTGCTATCCCAGCCAGATGTTTGGGCATGCATAACATCAGCATTTGTGTTTAATATCCCTGAAATGCACAGCAACATATGAACAGTGCAGGATCGAGGAGAGTAAATATGCATAAAATTGGAATCTCCTTTGGTTATTTTACTTTGTTAGTTATGCATGTTTGGCGTGTAGAAGAGAGAGAAATGTATTTGACATACCTGAGAGTTATTTGTGCTTGTCTACAGAAATTTACATTCTGTGTTTGAAATCATCCTAGCTCTCGTGTATTTGTTTGGTTGTTAAAATCTTTCATGTTATTTTAAATTCAGTGCTTGTAGTTTATCTATAATCCTTGGCAGGTACAGTAGCTCAGTGGTATACAATTTTTAACCCAAATGACGTTTTGGAACAATGTCAACTGAAAAATGTTTTCTTTTTTTCTTTCCTTCTTTCTTCTTTAGATTCTTTATCTTTGTTCAGGAGCCTAAGGTTGCTTGCTGATCACAAGAAGATGTTTCTGTGGCTCTTTCTGGTTCTGTCATCTCCAGTTTCTTCTACAACTGCAGATGCTGATATATCTGTGGAAATTTGCAATGTTTGCTCCTGTGTGTCAGTTGAGAATGTACTCTATGTCAACTGTGAGAAGGTTGCAGTCTACAGACCAAATCAGCTTAAACCACCATGGTCTAATTTTTACCACCTCAACTTTCAAAACAACCTGCTAATTGTTCTATATCCAAATTCCTTTCCTAATTTTACACATGCAGTGTCCTTGCAACTGGGTAATAATAAGTTGCAGAACATTGAGGGAGGGGCCTTTATGGGTCTTAGTTCATTAAAACAGTTGCACTTAAACAACAACGAATTAAAGATTCTCCGGGCTGACACTTTCCTTGGCATAGAGAACTTGGAGTATCTCCAAGCTGACTACAATTTAATCAAGTTTATTGAACGGGGAGCCTTCAATAAGCTTCACAAGCTGAAAGTCCTGATACTTAATGACAATCTGATTTCGTTCCTTCCCGATAATATTTTTCGATTTGCTTCTCTAACCCATCTGGATATACGGGGGAATCGAATACAGAAACTTCCATACATTGGAGTTCTGGAACACATCGGGCGAATTGTTGAATTGCAGCTGGAAGACAACCCCTGGAATTGTACTTGTGATTTGTTGCCTTTGAAGGCGTGGCTGGAGAACATGCCCTATAACATCTACATTGGAGAAGCCATCTGTGAGACACCCAGTGACTTGTATGGAAGGCTGCTGAAAGAAACCAATAAGCAGGAGCTGTGCTCCATGGGGACAGGGAGTGATTTCGACGTGCGCATCCTGCCTCCCTCGCAGCTGGAGCCCGGTTACAGCACACCAAACGGCCACACCACCCAAACATCGGTGCACAGATTAGTCACAAAGCCACCAAAGACTACAAATCCTTCGAAGATCTCGGGGATAGTAGCAGGCAAAGCGTTCTCTAATCGCAATCTCAGTCAAATCGTATCCTACCAGACCAGGGTACCTCCTTTAACTCCTTGCCCGGTCCCTTGTGTTTGCAAAACTCATCCTTCAGACTTGGGATTAAGTGTAAATTGCCAAGAAAGAAATATAGAATCCATGGCTGAACTCGTACCAAAACCTTTAAATGCCAAGAAACTGCATGTGAACGGCAATTATATTAAGGATGTGGATACTACAGATTTCGCCGAGTTTGAGGGGCTGGATTTGCTACATTTAGGCAGCAATCGGATTTCAGTGATCAGAGGAGACGTTTTCCGCAACCTTACAAATTTACGGAGATTGTATCTCAACGGCAATCAGATAGAGCGTCTGAGCCCTGAAATGTTTGCTGGCCTCCACAACTTGCAGTATCTGTATTTGGAATACAATGTTATCAAAGAGATCCTAGCAGGCACCTTTGACTTAATGCCCAATTTGCAGTTGCTCTACCTGAACAACAATCTCCTCCGAAGCTTGCCAGCGTACATTTTTGCTGGTGCACCACTTGCTAGACTGAATCTGAGGAACAATCACTTCATGTATTTGCCTGTAAGTGGTGTTCTTGATCAGCTAAAATCTCTTACACAAATAGATTTGGAAGGTAATCCATGGGACTGCACTTGTGATTTAGTTGCTTTAAAACTGTGGCTTGAAAAGCTAAATGAAGGTATTGTGGTGAAGGAGTTGAAATGTGAAACACCTGTACAGTTTGCTAACATAGAACTTAAGTCTCTGAAAAATGAGATCCTCTGCCCTAAACTTTTAAACAAGCCATCTGCTCTGTTCACTAGCCCTATGCCTGCTGTTACTTTTACAACACCACCGGGACCGGTTCGGAGTCCTCCTGGTGGCCCAGTTCCATTATCCATCCTTATCTTAAGCATATTAGTTGTGCTGATTTTAACAGTGTTTGTTGCTTTTTGTCTTCTTGTTTTTGTGCTTCGGCGCAACAAAAAACCGACTGTAAAGCACGAAGGGATTGGAAATCAAGAGTGCAGTTCTATGCAGCTGCAGCTGAGAAAGCACGACCACAAGTCAAACAAAAAGGATGGACTGGGTGCAGAGGCCTTCATTCCTCAAACCATCGAGCAGATGAGCAAAAGTCATACCTGTGGCTTAAAAGAGTCTGAAACGGGCTTCACGTTTGCTGACCCGCCAGGGCAAAAAGTCATTCTGAGAAATATTAATGACAAGGAGAAAGATTTGTTGCATGTGGATACCAGGAAAAGACTTAGCACAATTGATGAACTGGATGAGTTATTCCCTGGGAGGGATTCCAATGTATTTATTCAAAATTTTCTGGAAAGTAAAAAAGAATACAACAGCATAGGGGTCAGTGGCTTTGAAATACGTTACCCAGAGAAACTACAAGACAAAAAAACCAAGAAATCGCTAATAGGTGGTAATCATAGTAAAATTGTAGTAGAACAAAGAAAAAGTGAATATTTTGAACTAAAAGCTAAACTTCAAGGTTCACCTGACTACCTACAAGTCCTTGAAGAACAAACAGCTTTGAATAAAATATAGGTCATACAATCTTATTGCCTACAGAGGACATTTATTTAATGATGAAAGTGCCTTTTGTTGACTTTTAACTTCCAAATACTATATTATATTGGTAGGCATAGAGGCAGGTGTATCCAGGGGTGTCTGATTAACTGTAGCTGCGTATGATTTGTTGAGTAGAGGAGAATTTCCTTAATAGATTTTACTACATAAAGCTCATGCCCAGTGGAATCCTGTAGGGATACTGCAAACTCTATTGCCAAAGGGATGCTTTATACACGTTACACTGAATTTAACCTCAAGAGGCATATATGTTTTGTATCTTAAATGCAAACCATCGTCTCCTTGTGATTTGTTAGAACAAACACAAGAAACCTGGTACTGATATTTGTACCTCAGCTGGGTCCTTCATCCTGCACGTGGATTTAAGTTGGTGGAACTGGAGTAATCCTTTGATTTGTGGTGTTGTAATGGCACTGTTTAAAGCTTATCTGGAAAGTAACAAGCATGCAAAGAGAGAACATTCAATAGTATGTGTAAATTGGTTACATTTATGGGCTGCATCTTGAAACCACTGGAATTATAATGTTAAATTGTGCAAATATTTGTTTAAAATATACCATGCATTACATACCTATGGAATAAATTTGACCACTTGAAGCATACATGTCTATACAGAAAATTAAAAAAAAAAAAGAAAGAAAATAGTTTAACCTGACTTCTGCAGTATTTGTGACATCTGAAGAAAATATTTGATGTTTATGCAGAATCTGTTCTAAGACTCATCTCCAATTAAAACTAGAGTTCCTTCTCAGTTATGTGAAACTCTTGCAACCCAACAGGTTGTCCAAAAATGTCAAAGTGCTTACTGTGTGAGCGTGGCAGAAATTATTTTTGTAATATAATTCATATTTATGAAATACTTTGTATACTAAATAGGAAAGAATATGTACTCCTTAATATGTATTTAATATGCCTGACTTGTTTTCCTGATCACACTGCATTAATCATTCAGTATAAATAAAACCAGAACAATATACCAAACAGCAACCGGGGATGTAATGTATAGCATTATCCAGAATTAAGTGATCAGATATAATGATAATAATAATAATAATAAAAAAAAAATTGTTCTGTACTATTCTTGTGAGATTAGCATATTATCTTATTTCAGATTTGTTACCAATGGTGCGTTTTAAAATAGATTCATTAGTTTTTTTAGTATTGTGTCTCAGGCAATTATTTGCCACCAGTTTTCTTGATTTTCAGGTCTCTACAGCTTAACTTAAATAGTGTTCACTACAAGTATTTACAGGAATTCATGCTAAGGGTAATATTTTAATTGGGTATGCAGAAGTTTTCTGTTCTTGTTATCTCTCTGGCTTCAGTTAGTCAGCAAAACCTGATCAGAACAGTGAACAATATGGCAAATCATGTCTATTTAAAACCACAGTGTAAAATGAATATAGTGGTCTCAGTTCAGAGTATTGTGTAGCTCATACCTAGAGAGTAAAAACTTGCCTTTGTGAAAGCTGAATCTGAATAGCTAGGGAAAAAAAAGGTAGGAGAATGGAAAATCCCCACTGTTATCTCACTGATAGATGGTACTTTGACATGAGAATGGAGATATATTGGTAAAGCATCCCATAAAAAAATCTATGCGAGGAGATTAACAAAAGTTCTTTGTCTTCATGAGCTTTGAATAAGACCCTCTTCCCTCCTTTGCTTCCAGAACCTTTACCCCTCCCTACCTTTTATGATCAATAAGTCAGTTAAGACAGTAGGATATAAATGTGAATGCTTTTCATGAATTTGAAACTAGCAAAAATTAGAGCAAGACCCAATAATAATACTGTGGAGAAGGCTGTGTCAGCTATTTCCAATATAAACCTCTAATTTCAGGGCTTTATTACAGTGATTTGAAATTTTTATTCTGGAATGATACTTGGCAACCAGTCTGCAGTATATTTTTAACAAAATATACCAAAAAAAAGAAAGCACTGCTTCTTTATTTTAAGAGAAAGCAAACAAAACATTTCTCTACTTTTAGCCATGTGTTTATGCTCTTAGAGAGCTCTTGTGGCTTAGAGAGAGGGTTGTTTTATTGTTTTTCTCCATACTTGAAAGTATATACGTGACTTCAGATGATAAAATTATGACAGATAAATTAATGGCTGAGTTTCTTTCAAAAAACTGTGACTATCTGTGCAGAATAATTAATGTAATTCAGAATGTCATAGGGATTTTCAGGACATGGATACTATATACATATGCATTTCTAGCATGAAAAGTTCCTGATTGACCAATGATGCAATGCATGACTAAGGCTGGAAAACGAACATGTGAGTTTGTTGTCTGTGGATTAAGGAGTGTTAATGATGCACTGACATGGTAGACTCTGGTGGCTCCATCAGCAGGCTAAGGATGAGGGGTCACTGTGCCTGCTCCACTCAGTGCTGCGTGGTTTTGAGGATGTGTCCAAGTTCACTGGGATTTGCCAAAGCAGGAGGATTCTGACACACTTCAGTGCATTGTCAGACTGTCATGTCCCTCTCCCTGCTTGAGAGAGACAGGTGTTAAAAATATTAAAAGTAGCAAATAAGCCAGTACTTTTAAGTGATGATAAAATTGACGTGCTTATGACTCATGTTGCCCTGAGTTAAAAGAACAATTATAAATGATCGTACCTTCCTCAGCTAAAAAATTGAGGGGCTTTGGTTTTGTTTTGAGGGGAGGAGTGTTGGTTTTTGTTTTTTTTTTTCTTGGTTTTGATTTTTGTTTTGGTCTTTTTGTTATGGTGTCTTCTATTTGCTGATCAAGAGAAGAAGAAGAACTGATCTGTTATGCTGTACCATTACAGTGGGTCAGAGTTTCCTGACCACTGAGGTCCCAGTCCGCTAAAAGCGTTTAAGCTCAACCTAAATCCTGTGCAGAGGTACTATTCATGAGCTAGTAATTACATACCTGCCCAAGAGTGGGGCTTAGATAGAGTTTTGTCATTGACTTCAAAACAAGCCAGCTCAGAAACATTGTATATAACACATAGAGCCCAGAGACTCTTCTGGGGTTATGCAGTTGAGTGTAGGTTCACCAGCATCACTAAAGGTTGCACAATCCGGACCTTCCTGTAGAAATCGTTCCTAAGTGTTTGACAATATATGGTGCAATATGTAGGCATAATAGTGTGAGTGAAGAATGCAAAAGCTGGCAAAACACTATATTTCTGTGAAATTGTCCCTTTGAATGGCAACCTTAACGTCAGTTTATTTTCTCCATGTTTTGAAGCGGTGTGTGTGTGTCTGCACAGCAGTTTTAGTGTAATGTCCATTCAAATCTCCGGTCAGTCTTTCTGAGAAGGTGACTCTTCGGATGTGGCTTAACAGGTCTGTCTGTTCATTATCTTGGTTTGAGTGGCCATGCTTGTAAAATGGCTGTTAAGACCCATAGACATAAACTAAACCAGTGAAGGTGTTAACATAATCTGTCGTCTCCACTGTATTATAAGGAAGTTTCCGTTTTTAAATGAAATCAATAAAGTGTAATTGTTTCCTTGGAAAAAAAAAAAAAGAAAAAAATTGTGCAATTTTCTCAAAAAGCAAATACCACGGTGCAAGAACACAAGACCAGGTGATTTATGTTTTGCATTTAGTGTTCAAGATTGATAATAATGCAGCAATCTAGTATAAAAATCTTTTTTAAATGCTTTTTTTTTTTTTTTTAAAGCCATAAATTATAAAGGCATGGCCTTGTGAATAATGTTAACAAATGTTTCAGAATCAAGAAAAAACATCCAGAACTTGATGGTGGTATAATATCTATAATATCTTTTGCATGATTTGTATGTTGATATTGTATGAAATGAGCACAGTGAGACTTTTTTTTTTTTTGGTTGCATCCAAAGAGTTAGGAAGGAAATATAACAAGAATGTATTTATAATCACTCTATTTTGAAATAAAGTACAGAAAACAAAATGTATTGGCTTTACACTGTTTTGATCATTACTCTTATAGTTTAAGATAGTTAGTTATGACATCCAGCCCAATGTAAAACACAGAAAGCTATTGTTTATTAATTTTGTTTGCCTTCATCAACATCAAAATACTAGTCAGTGTTGACTTCAAAATTTGTATGAAATATTAATAAAATTGTTTGGTACTATTGTATTTCTGAAACTAGACTTTGTTAAGTGGCTGTAATATTCTCTTTTGGATCATTTGTATATGGATGACAGAGAATCTATAAAGCAGTTAAACAGTAATGTTTTCTAATCACTTCAGCAATTTGTTATCATATTTTATGAAAGTTTTTCCCATAAAGTTGTCCAACAAAATCTTCCTTTCCTCTGTTATGCAAATAATCCCTCCAAAGTCAGTGACATTTTTTTGCAGTAATTACACAAGCAGAATTTAGTTTTAGTTGGATTCTGAGTTCTTTCAACACAGAAGTGCTTAGAGGATCACTTACGTAATGCTGGGGGTATTTGTTTTGATTCTGCTCCTTTCTTATTTATCATTTTCAATAACAGTTTCTCAGAGGAAAGAAAAGTTAGTTTGTCCTTAGCAAAAACAAAAATGTCAAGCCATCTACTATTTCATAGTATATATAGTTTTATAACTGAATGTTGAAAAGATGTCTTTAGATAGTTTAACTTCCAAATTTATATTTTGTAGTAAAAATGGTTTACAAAGCCTCATAAAAATCTCCATGGCAAGGGAGAAGAGAAGGAACAGAATTATATTATGTCTAGATCAAACATTCCCTGTTGTGTAGGATTTAACATGCATTATAATAGCAGTGAATGAGAATCAGAATGTGATATGGACTAGAAAATTGGGACTTGATATGGATTTTTTTTCGCTTCCAGCTGAAGTGTAACGTTAGGAGCAAACCCACAGCATTAGCTGAAAAAGGCCTACATATACATTCCACATAATTTCTTTCTAAAGAAAAACTTGAGAACCAAGAATTAAGTATTCATGTTTTGATAATGTGGGCACTGCTTTCCTGAATGGAGAGGAATTTGACAGTTTTCTTTTAATGCGTTTTGTCATTACTGAGTCTTTATTTCCAATTTCAGTTTACTCATCTTTATGCATTCTGATTGATGCTCTGCTGGAAAGTAAAAATAGGAATGTTAGTGCTCAGGGACAAACTCTTCTCAGAAATTTACCAGTGTAAATCCAGTCTGACTGAGCAGACTTTGGAATCAAATCAGCCTTTTCTTAGTAAACAAAAAAAAAGCAGAAAATATTAGATGACAAGCTACCTCTCCACTGAAATAAAAATAAATAATTTTTTCTTTGAAATGTAATATAATCTCTCTTTATGCTTTATTGATTTGTGTTGTGAAACTGTTACTATTTTCAAATTACTATAGGGAAAATACAGACTAAGTGGAGTCCTGGGTCAGTTTGATATGACTGGAACTCTACAATGATTCAAGAACTGTGGGCATCCTGAAGATGTACTGTGGGTACAAAACTATTTCAGTTTGCTGGTGTAATGCATTGACTTGGGATAGATCTCACATAAAATACGAATGCTTTCTTAACAATACAATTTATTTTCTTCCTATAATGGAACAAGGTTACCCTGCTCTTCTTTCTCGTTAAGTAGGGAGTTTATTGCGAATATATGTGGTTTACTGATAATTTTATTTGTGTTCACTCATAATACTTGAGATAATTCATTTGTTGTCTGAAAACAGTACACTTTGAGCAGTCTGTTGTTTTTAAAATACCAGTCACTGGTAACAGACTGATATTGCATTATATTGACTTTTCATTCCCTTGTTGGGAATTTTTGTGGCCATTTAAACACTAAATAATTCCTTAAAAGCACAAGTAAAGATTAGATAAGAAAAAAAGACCTAGTTGCTACTAAATCTGAAATTTTTTATATGTGTGTATGTGAAGGCTTAACATTCTGTAAAACAACTGTGATGGGTTACGAGTGTTACATCATTGTCTCTTTGTTTAACCAGAAAACAGAAGGTGATCTCTATATGGTAATTTTGTAAACATACAGTAGCAAAGAATATTCCTCAGTTTCCCCCATCCACCAGCATTTCATTTCTTGGTTTAATTCAATGTAATTTCCTGGAAATGTGTGCTCTGTGACCTTCCAGGGCATTCTTCCACTTCATGCTCTCACTTCACCTTCAGTGAGCCAGACCTTTCCTGCTGGATGTTTGTCTAGACTTCAGTTAGTAGCAGTTTCCAAGGAGGCAGAGGAGGAGGATTTATCAATTCCTAAAACCCAGCTAAAAAAGGCAAACTCTTAGAGACTGTCCTGGATGATTCCTGAGTCATGTCAGATGGTGTAGGATCCAAAACAGAGAAGTGTAGGAAATGGTTTAAGCTTCTGTTGTGCAGATTCGTGCTGGACTTTTGAAGCTGGACAATCATGGCTTTCCATGACTGTAAGTTGGACAGTGCACCATAAATGTGATTCAGTCCATTGAATCCTGACAGACTGTGGGCCAAATCCTGCAGACACCTGCACCCACTTAACCCAAGGTAGGTTTTGGTGTCACTACTCAAAAGTCATGGGCAAATTATTTAAGTTAAAGCACATGTGATGCCTTTTTCTTAATGTGGCTGAGATGTGGATACACTTGGGTGCATATTGGGTGCTGTTTGGCTGTGGAGGTCAGTCTGTACCTAATGTTTGCTGAGGAATTGCTTTGGTAGAGACTCTCTTCACGTGCTGCATTAGTGCTCACATCTGAATATGAAACACAGTATGGTAAGTACATCTCAATGAGCAGAGTCACAAAGGGCAGCGTGTTTTGACAGATTTTGAGCTCTTCACTGCAAGAAACTGCAGGAAATGATGTACAGTACAGCAGATTTTCTTGCTCCCTGGCAGGATTTCATAGACTCTCCGAGTCCTTCTCAGCAGGGTATTCTTCTTGTCTATACACTGCAAATAAGACTCCAGGTCACCACTCTCGTGTATGTGCAGTCTGTGTTTGCTTAAACCCAAAAATAATTTTGTGGATATGTGTAGGAAAAGGGCAGGAGAATAATTTTTTTTTTTTTCATTTATAAAGCAAAATGGGCTGAATTTGATTTTTTCCAGATTGAAAAATAAAAATACAGATAAAGAATGGTCATGTTGTTGGTTAATATCTGTATTTAGAAAGCATTTTACTAAGAGAGAGAGAAACAAAGGAGTTGGTTTTATATTTTTAGCATGCAGCTTTTCAACTTCTTCCATTCTTGGGTTAGAATATGCCCCTGGGTGCCAAAGGGCTTACATGTGCAGCTCAGGGCACAATTTAGTTGCAAAGATTCATCCTAAATATTTTGCTGCCTTTTGTGTGGTAGAAATTAAATGGAAGGTTCTGAATGTTCCTTGTCTGTTTGCTTTCATGGAAGTTAGATCAGTAGACATTCCTGAAGCTCCTGTTGAGTTGTCTGCAATTTGGTGAAGTTGGAAACAAGAGTACAAATACTGTACAAGGGATGATTTCTTTGGATGGGGTTAGCACTTTGAAATAATTGGGGTTCATAGTTTCCTTCTTAAATATCGCCATTGGTTGCCCTTTTTTATACTCATGAAGATCTTTACTTCTGGGATCAGTTCAGTAAATCAGTGGTTTTACAAATGTGATCAGGAGATTGGATCCAAAAAACTTTGCTTTTAATTGTGATGGTTTTCCAAGTTGTAAATAAAGAACAACAACATCATGAATAACCGAGATTTAAGATTTCTTTTTGTTCAGTGAAAGTGACTTTTGCCTTAACTAAGTGAAATATTCAGGAAGTACTTTGGGAGAATTGGGTTTCTGCCAGCAAACAAGGCCCATATTTTGTAATCCTTTCTCAAGAACATAAGCTATGGAAGCTGTAAGAGGTTTTATCTTTTAAGTAGCTTCCCCTATAATTTGGAGGCTCAGTTCAGCTGTTGGAGCTATGCCACAAGCAAGATCTTATGATTTTGCTGCAGTAGTCACATAGACAGTAACTAGACAAGTAATGGTCAACAAAATGAATGTGACACATTCTCTCTGTGTAGCTTTGTCAAGTAATTTATACCACTTCAGCATATGACAGCCAAGATAGTAGGGATTATAAATTGTAAAGTGTGTTGGTGAGGATTCCTTTACATTTGTAATGTGCCTTCAAAATGAAAGCAGTATGCAAACGATGTGTATTATCAGCATACAATCCATTTCAAAAGGGGAATACCATTGTACTGTACATAGTGCTCTATTGTTCAGATTGAGAAATATCACTTAAAGTGGATAAGCTGTTTTTTTCTTTCTGTAGACTCAAATAGAGCTGTTTACTCTATACAGAGTAATAGAGCTCTGAGCCATATGCAAGAAAATACTTAAGCCCAAAAATGACAAGCAAATAGAACATCCAAAAAGAACATCTGCATTATAATAATAAAAACACTCATATTTTCCAATAACATTGGCACTTCTGGCTGTTTTTGCTCTGCTGACAAGTTGTGGGACTGAGGTGTAGAACTGGAGTCAGTTCCTATTTCCTTCCTCCACACCAGAATTCCCTTTGACATTATACACGTGTGAGGTCGGTTTGCCCACTGCGTCTCAGTGGCACGTGAGGTTGAAGCAACAATGTGTGTTCATACCTACTGTACAGGCATTTGCCATGGGCATCATGAAAAAGATGTCCCCAGAGACAACAGAAGCATGGCAGTGACCTTTGCTGAAGTGTCTTCTCCTCTACCATCCATTGCTTGAGCCAAGCAACAGGGGTGTAGCAGGGCTCGAGGACATCCTTGTTTTGACATTGCAGGGAAGCAAAGTAGCAGGAGCAGAACAGCACAGTAACTGTAATCAGGAATGTAGGACTCTCCTTGACTGATACTTCAGTATATGGGCTAGTCTACTTTGCAATGTTCACTTCTGGGTCCAATCTAATATCTAAAGTTTGGGACCAGGCTGGAAGAGCTTGCTTGGCCAAATGTCGTGTCCTCCACAGTGCAACTAGACCAGGTTCTCTGCCAGATTTGTGGAGACACGTCTTTTTCCTGTCTGTAAATAATGTACAGTCAAACCAGCATTAACAAATTTTAATGGTTCTGTAATGTGCTACACATTTGATGGTTCTGCCTGTGCACATGCAAAATTATCATTTCCATGAGGTATTACTGAGTGTCTCTGGCAGTAGATGAGAACAACCATTTTTTGCCTCAAAGCCTATTTTGGTGGCCAGACTCAGATTGTTTTGCCTAATGATTATATATGGTTCTGATATAATAATTTATTTATTTTCTGAATCACAACACTCTGCTTCTTATTAACAAAGAGAGAAGGCTTTCACTTTTTTTTTTTTTACTCTTCCTTCTCTGCAGTTGAAATTATTTTAATCCATTTCCAACTCATAAAGAACAAAGAAAAATCCTCTACTGGAAAACTCCACTTTATGGAACACACTGAAGATGGCACTGTAGTAACAACTTCACACTGTGAATGATAAGATATGCTTGTGTTTGTTGCTGGGAAATTGTGATTTTTTTATTTATTTAGCTCAGCTAACAAAGCCAAAGGTCAGTTTAATGCAGTACCACCCAACACTGCTACTGTAATTAAAGATGAAGAAGGGTTTCTGTTACTTGAACTTATCACAAGGAGACTCCAACTCAACCCAAAACTATGTGGAATAGTTTATAGGTGATCTGCATAATGAGAAGGCTTTTGTTAAAAAAACAAGGAAAGCAACAAAGAAAATCTTTTCTGTAAAGGATATCAGTTCTCCATGTCTGTAACCTTTCCAGTCCATGTTAGGGCACATTAACACCACAGCAGGTCTCTAAAGACCTAATGAACCTTGGGGTAGGGCTTTACGGTATTTGTTGCACAACACAAACCTTCCAAAATTCGGTTTTTTGTAGAGCTGGAAGGCTTTTATGCATCTGAAACAGGAGCTTCGAGTTAAAAAAAAAAAAAAAAGCAACCAACCAACCACACACAAAGAATGCCACTGACAGGTAAGAGTCACATTTAGATAAATGATAATTTGTAGTAAGAATAAAGAAAAACAAATTTAAACTGACAGTTATATAGGTCTGAAATGATGCTTTTATCAGTTTCTTGACCCACACCTTTTAAGCCCTTCACTCACAGCAGCCAGAAGTTTTGGGTTGTTTTGAAGTTGTGTGAGTAATTGGGCCCCCATGCAGCAGTTACCTCTCACAGCTACTTCCATCAAGCTATTTTAAAGGGGATTAGAGATGGAAACCTTACATTCTTTTTAGGGTTTGTCTTGCTCTTGAGAAGTCAGCGGAAGAATTTGTGAGAACTGCCACCATGGGGCTTTTTTTCAGGCGTTGAGAAAAAATTGCAGGATTTAAAACCCCACTGATTTCCATGAGAGACAGCAGCTGTCCCAGATGACCTAATGCTCTTTGTCAGCAAGCTGATTTTGGGGGAGAACTGACTTTTTCAAAACGCTCAGAATATGTATTTGTATAACAGGCTGCAAGGAGAGAAGTGCTTAGGCTGTTTGAGAAGGGCTGGGCTTTTCTCTCTGTGAGGGGTGATGCAAAGCCAGCCAGGTGTTGCACTGCTTTAGCAAAAGCTGTGCAAAAAGCCCAGGTGTCACTTCCATTTAAAAGGCCTGACCCCACGGCCTCTGGGCATCCCTTTCTCTGGGCTGCTCGATCCAGCTCCTTCTCCCAGCAGGGATTTTTTCCTCAGCTCCAGGATGGTGGGTGGGAGGGAAGGAGCTCTTCCTTTGGCTTGGCACTGCTCCATTGGCCGATTAATGAGCAGTGTTAACTCCTGCAGGCTGGCTTCACTCCTGCTCCTCCTCGGAGGGGAGGGTGGCACCACAGGGGCACGGGGAGAGGTGCTACATGAGAGGCTTCAGCAGAGGCACAAACACATAGGCACAGAAATGCTTGTTTTGGAAATTGGATCTGGCTGCGTTGCACATTGGTGTTAGAGAGTGGAAACCACTGTGGCAAACATCCCTGGGCTCTGGCCAAAATCTGAGCTGCTAAACCCCAGCTGCTCTGCAGCATCACTGGAGGTGCTGGGACTCGATAGCAAATATTTTTGGGGCCTGGGTTTGGGGTCTGCCCCCCTCCCCCATCCCAGAACAGGCATTTCAGAAGTCCTTTGTGTGCAGCTTTTCAAAGGTATGGGAGTTAAATAAGTAAATATGTTTAGGGCTTTGATCTTGGAATAAATCCGGTAGGAGCTCTTTAATTACCCCAGCAGGATGGTCTGCTTTTTACACAGCACTTCCTGAACAGCTTCCTCAGCTTCCCCTCCACTGCCAGCTCAAAACTTCTTACAAAACCTCTGCAGTTCCCTCTGCAGAGGAGGATGTTGTTTTCCTCTCTTGTGAATGAAAGCAGGGGTTAATGAAAGCAGGGTTGTATCACCACAACCTCCAACTACAGTAAAACTGAATGTGGGTGGTGGAGACAGACACAGATAAGCCCAGAAGCCCATGGTAAGGTAAGGGGATATTTGAGAGATGCTGAAGAAGGAACTGAAACAACTTGGGTTTGGAGGCCTAGAGCTGGAACTTTTGCTTAGAGGTGACTTTGGGGCCGTGGGATTGCTTAGAGGCTTGTGAAGCAGTTAGCAAGCAAATTAGGTGGGAATGGGCTGAGCTGCTACAAAAATAAGCACTCTAACTTATATACTCATGTAAACATTTGGAGACATCTGTGATGCATTGGCCATTAATATTTAATTTATCACTTATTAAATATTTCATTTTGTATAGTTCTTTACTAGAAAGGTGATGGATCGTGTTTTCCACAAGGACCTCTATATAAAGATCCGGCAGATTTCTCAGTCTTTTGAAAAATAATTGTATTTATAACCAGTTTGCAGGAGGTAAAACACATTATGAAGAGATTAGTCATGTGCAAACTTGTTGTCTCATTTTAGTATAAAAAGGTAGGAGTAAACACCTGCAGGCAGTGTTTGTATTGCAAAGGGAGAGTTGTTATGAACCTGTAGAAAAACTGCTGCCTGGATCTTCATTACCCCCATCATCACACAAAAGTTGAGCTGTTTGCTTCTACCTCCCATGGCTGAGGGAACAGAGCAGTGCTTGTGTGAGGAGTTGAGATATCAGCAATGGCCCTCGTGCAAAGGAGACAGAGAAGCTGTGCAGTGTCCCTGTGCTTGTGTCCCCTGCACCGATGGGGGAATGGTCTCTGCCCCCTTGGGAATAAAGGCTTTTGCCTCTGTGCCTCCCTGAGACTTGTACCACTCTGGTATCTGGAGGGTGAAGCAGCCCAAGACACAACCCAGTAGAACTGAAACACTGTCAAAAAGCACTGTTGTGCAATCCTCCCCCTTTTTTTTTCCGTGCAAACCACACGTGAAAGCTCCATGCCACAGTCCCTCTCCTGTTTTGTGGTCACATGTGGCCACCATCTCCACTGTCCCATACCACAAAGCTTGGCAAATGTTGAAAGCAGTCTCCTCTCCATTGCCAAGCCTCTGACTGTGCAACAGACCATGAAGACCTCCTTCCTTTTCCAGTAGTTTTTGTTCTTAATCCAGTAAAGCATTTTCGTAGGTACTTAATAGAAAGCTTAAGGTTAAGCATTTATTTAAGCACTTTGCTAAACTGTGTTTTGCTGAATCCCTGCCAAATGAAAACAGATGGGCTAATTTACCCTGATGTTCTTCCCTGAGCCTTTAGGAGAGCTATAAGAGCAGCAATCCTGATGAAAGGTGTACTTCAAAGCAAGCGAGGGGCAGAATGAGGTGGTTCCAGACCACAGGATGATTCTGAGTTCCCTGGGAATCTGTAGGTTTGGAGATTGTTCTTGCTTTCCTTATCCCTTCTTGACCAGGGGAGAGTACCAACCTCTCTGCAAGCAGTGTCACCCCAGCTAGTCATCCCTAGTATCATCTCAAAAACCTACAAGGAACAGAGCCAAGGAACAGCAGTCTTCCCCCATTTGGTATAAAATGTTGACCACTGTCTGTCACTCATGAACAATGTGATAAGTTTAAGGCTCTGCAATATGTCATATGCTTTTTAAAGTGTTAAATAATGGCTTATACAACATACTAATGAAAAAAAAATGTTAGCTTAGGAACACAGATCTGTGGAGATATGATTTTTAAGTAAATGTTATTCACAAACCTGAAGATGCTGGTAATGCTGACAGTCATGTTTAAATGCTGTAGTATAAGGTCTCAGAAAGTTATATGACTTAATGTAATATGGTCCTAAGGAAAAAGGGGAAGAGAGCATGGAAGTAAAAGCTTTAACATAATTCAAGAGTATGCTGAATCAATACTGCCTTGGCAGTATTATTATTCCAGTGTTTTATTTAAGGTTTTTTTTTCTTCTGTGCGTGGTTTCTCTTCTCGGACTGATGATACTCCTGCTGCCCACGGGCAGTCTAGCTTGTTACCAAAACAGGCCTGTTTATAATAGTTTTAATGCCAAATGAAAAAGTACGAGGAAGAAAGGAAGGGTGGAATTCGGGCTTTAAAATGTCTTTCTCATGAATTATTCATGCTATTTATTCCACAAGATCAAATGCTGTTTTTAAAAAATAGTATGACAGGGAGCGCGCAAGAGATTTCGGAGGTTGAATGTGGGCAACAAATCTTTTCTAGGAGAGGAAAAACAATAAAACCGTCTCCAAACCTCAAACAGAAAGTTTGCCTGAGAAATATCAAAGATCAGTGTTGTGGGACTGTAAAATGCAGACCTGAATCTATCATTTTATTTTTACAGCAACGTGTTGTCAAGCTCTTCTCTGATCCAAGACTAAACAGCAATTTGCAAAATGCGGTGGCAGAACACAGATCACCTTCATTTTTAGAACATAGCTTGGAATGAGCCACTGCATGTGTTAACCTCTGTAAAAACAGTGAATTTCAGCTTCCTTCACAACACTTTTTTTCCTCTTTGGGTAATTAACTCTGGTATGTGAATGGTGAAGTTCCTTGGTTTAACACAGTGAGCAGCAAAGGGTATATATGGAATGATGGTCTCACCCTCCTCTCTTTGTAGCCACTTAAAGGGCAACAGTGGACATCTTTCTAAATTTCAGTGGATGTGTATTGGTGAAGGGAAGGAGTGCAACGAGGGGAAGAAAATTAAAACCCACCTTTTGTCAGTTTGCAACGTTTAGGCAATGTTGAGTTTGACTTCTCAGGAAAGCCTGGTCTGAAATGTCTGGCAGAAGGCACAGAAGGTGTCCAGGAAAGAGCTTGTTGCACAGGGTTCATCTGGATGTTTCAGTGGAAAGGAAGAAGAGCAACACCTGTATTATATTTCCGAGCCAGGTGCTGGGGGCTCTGTCCTGTCCCCATGTGCTTTACAGATGCCAGTACATTAGCACTGACCTTCAAGCAGAACCTGCCCTGTTTGCTGGAAATGATGTGAGCAAATTGCCATTCTGCAAAGGGTACAACCAAAAAGCAGGAACAGGAGACCATTTGTTTGGAGGGCACAGAGACCAAGCTTTGCCAAATAAAAGTAAGGTAAACATGCCTGCTCCTTGCTGACATCATTTGTATTTTATGGCTTTCAGGACACTGGGCAGCAGTGTCACCTCAGAGCCCACTCCCCTTGGCAAGGAGCTGAGGATGTTCCTAGCCTTGCCTTCACTGTGAGGTTGGAGAAGGTAGGCTTGGCATGGAGACCCTCTGGAGCCAGCAGAGCTCCACTGACCCGAGTAGCCCTAGGATGGCCTTTACCAACAGGTCTGGACTCTGTGGTGTCACTGGTGTTCATGGAAGGGCAATGTGGTGAAAAAACAAGTAACAGGCTTTTACAGTTGATGCCATGGAAAGATGATGTGGAGTTGGAGAATATACTTTGTAAAGCCTTCTTCTCTTCTGTTTTCTTACTTCTTCTGCAGATAAATTGAGACCAACTGGGGTTGTACCAGCTGCCTAATTTATTTAGATATCCAGATTTGTAATTTAATGACATCTCCTTGTCAACCATGGTAGGCTCTGGTTCAGACCCATGGTAGTTGCTGCTGCAGCAACTCTCAGTGGCACAGAAACTAGCAAACAAGCAGGATGTAACTCAAGAGCTCTTTACATCTGTGTAACCACGGATACCTAAGTGGTGCATAAGACCAGTGTTTACAAAGTAAAGTGCATTGTTTCCAGAAATGGAAAGCACAGATTGTGAGTTCTCCCTGGGACATATGTGCAGGAGGTAAGAAGTAAAAATAACTTCCACTTTTTTGAAATAGTGTTCTGTAGTAAGTTCTGCTTTCGGTTGTTGTGACTATAGTAGAGGTGGATGGCTGTGGGTTTGTGGCTTTGATGGCCATGGTAGACTTTGATGGCTGAATTTCATATTTAAAGTCTGGTGCAGAAAGGGCAAAAAATTGCTGACATAGAAGCTTGTTTTCATAGAGGATATTGGATCAGTTAATTGGATAAAAAAATTGTGATATTGGCACTAAATGTCCCCGGGTTCTTTATTTTCCCACAAAAATACAGTTTTTAAAGCAAAACTTAATGCACACATAGCATGCTTTTTATCTTTTATTTGTATTGTATCTCATTATTCCTGTTATATTTTAACATAATTCCCTACATAAGGCAGTTTTCTAAGGGTATCTTTCATTTAGCACTAGTTTGTTGAGAACTTTTTCTTCTCCTCAGACAAAATGAGGGGTTCTAAGACTCTCTTGGCATCTGTTTCTTTCTGTACTACTTCAGAATACACATAATCTGCCTCAGTTTCTACTTCCTAGGTTAATGTCTTAATCATTCATTCATTCATTTGTTCATTTGTTCATTTTAGCCATTCAGTTTCAAGATAGGTTTAGAAAGGATGCCCAGCTGAGACTATAAAATGTCTCTGCAATAAGTAAAGATGTAAAAATAAAACAACAACAACAACAAAAAACCAAACCAACAAACAAACAAAAAACTCCAGATCTCTCAGGAAAAAAGTCACACAAGGCAACTTCCATTTTCCTGATGCTTTTCCAAAGTGTTATCAGCATCATCATGACCCGTTGGCTTTTTTCTAGAGCTGGAAAATGATACTGTGGGGACAGGAAAGAAATAAAAAATATATTTCTCAGGAAAAAATGTTCTTCAAACTACAGTAAACATTAAAGTGTTTTGCTTTGCAATAAGCTTAAAATAATTTCTAAGTGTTTATTGCTAAACCACTGGGAAAAATCTCATTTTTCTTTAGTGAAAACCAAGTAATCTGTTTCAGGTTGATATGTATGTAAAAGCCTGTAGGGAAAGTTTTTATGAAATTGAAGATTGTCCACATTTTTCCAGAGCTGGAAGAAAAAACCAACAACAAAAAGCAGTCCTTAAAATTCTAATAGTTTAATATATTACTGACTTCAGAAAGTATAGATGACAGTTTCTTCATGTTACCTACCAAATCCCTGTGGGTAAGGTCAGCAGAGGCATAAATGGTGGATGCTCTAATATTGAGGACTTGAGGGCTGTGTTTGCTTTCATGGTGCATTCCTGATTTGCTTGTTCATGTTCACAACTTTATATCTCATGCTTTCCTCTGTATTTGGTTCCGTATGGAAACACATCTCAGCAAGCAGCCACCAAAGTCAACTGCTTCAGGACATTTGTTCAAAGCTGGAACTGCAGTAGCTGGAAGGCCAATGCTTGTGGTACCTTCAGGAGATGATCCTTGCTCCTGTTCCAATCCTGGGCATGATATTTTACAATCTGATTAATGTACACATAAGTAGACGGTGGTCTGAGAAGGAGGAAAAAGGCAAGGGGTTGTTGAACAGTTGCTCTTGGTTAAAAGCATGACATTTCCTTAAAAAAAATATTTTAAACTAAACTACCAGGAACCAGCAATTCCCCTTTTTCTCCAGAGCCCAGCCACGGACTTGTTTCAGAGGTCTCAAGGGAGCAAGAAGCTTTCCCTTACCTTTATTGACCTTTTAGAAAGTCCCCCTCTTTGGTTGAATTTAAACACCCCGTGATCAGTAGCTCTATTTGACTTGGAATTACACCGGAGTCTAAGGGAATTTGGGAGTTCCCTGCCAGCTGATAGCCTTGAGGTGAGGTGAGAAGGTGCATGTGCACACATGCCTGCAAACCCATGCACAGAGGTGAAGCCTTTCTGTACAAAATCTGCTCTCTCCCATACAAACGTGACAAGTGTAAAGATTTGTGAAGAAAGCATTTTCTTCACAGCTGGTTTCTGTTAATCTGTGCTGTGTAAACAGTGCAGCATTATGTAGTGAGTGGCTACTGCTTGCATAAGATAATAAATGAAATAAACAGAGCTATGAATGCGGTGGAAACACTGACCATGAAGAACAGCCAGCATTTGATCCTTGCTCCTGCAGCAGGCTTATTTGCTGGCAAAGCAAGTAACCAGCCTGCTGATGTACCTTTCCCACATTAGTTTTGTTTTTGCCAGCTCTGCTACTGTGGCCAGGATGTCAGATTGGCATTTTTTATATTTGTTTTTTACTGATGATTTCAGTTTTGCAGTTACACCCACCAACTTGAAACCCATGATGTAAGGCACTATTTAGGGGCTTTGTGCTGTGTGGGAAATCTGCAGTACAAGTATGTTCCTCTGCAGTGCTTACTTTTAGCAGGTAAGTGATTCAGGTTTTGATAAGGAGCATCCCTTTGACAATTCTATTTTCTTTCCTTTTTTAAACCAGTGCTACAGGAGAACTGCAATATGTCTAATTTAGAGCGGGTTACTATGAATATTAGCATAATAGTTGTTTATTTAGATCCTTTTTCTCCTGAGTCTGAGTTATTTTGTAAGCAGCTTACATTTTATTATTTAAAGCAACACCACCAATAAATACCCACCTAACTTTCAAGCCAGCCTTATTATGAGAAAGGGCTTAAGCCTCATAACCCAGAAGTCAAATTAAACCGCATGCCAAGGTATCTATTATCTGAGCCTCAAGATTTTATGTAAGTAACTCTTACTTTTTCAAACATGATTTTTGAATGCTTGAGGTTAACAAACTAGACTTGTTTGAAAATCACGTGAGCCCTGAAGCCAATGCTTGTCTGTACAACTCCTCCATTTGAGTGTGTGAGGGACATTCAGGCGCCCGAATGTAGCTGGATTCTCCCGGAAGCGTCTGTGGTGAGCGTGAAGAAGGAAACCTGTGTGGTCAGACTTCAGAGGGGGAGGGAGGGAAGGGGTGAAGATGAAGTTTGGCTCACAGCTCCTGCATGGTCCCTGTTGCTGTGGAAACGACGGCCTTTGCCGTGCCTATCGCGTCTCTATACGTTCAGAAGAGCCATCTCTCCTCTGTGTCATCAGGAGGAGTCTAAAACGATCAATTAAGGGCCTGTGCTGTGAGGGGAAAATGTAGACAATAACTTCAAGTATGTCCTGGAAAAGAGGGAATGAATCACCCTTTTATGCAGTGACATACAGTTACATCCAAATGCCATGCTGTGCTTCTCAGGGAGAAGAAAAGGAGAGAATGATAAAAATGGAACTGTGCTTTTATGTTCATTTGCTCACAACCTTTCCTGTGTCTTCCTTATCCTCATGAGAGAACCAATCAGTGTATAATATCCCCCCTCCATTCATCTGCTGCCTGTGAATAAGATCATATTATGTGATTATTTCTTAAACTAACAAGGCTCAAGCTCAGAGAAGTAGATGCTTCCACTTAGAGCACATTTCCTTCTGCTGTTTGCAGTTTGTTTGTAGGAGCAACTGTCTGATTGTTACCCAGGCAACCAATGCAGGCGTGAATTTGATTAGATATAGTTTCACAGATGTGGGCAGCGTTTCAAGCATTGTTTGGTGTTTCTGTCAAAAAAGAGAATTCAGTTTGTTAACTTCTAAGAGTTTTCATTTGAAGGACAGAGAGGAAAAAGTCAAGGATCTTATAATAATCATTTTTAGATGGGGTTATCTCAGCTTGCTAGTTGGTATTTGTGTTTGGTAAATGGTTCTTCATTCTACATAAAGAGAAACGTGGAAAAAATCCAGTATTGACAGCAGGCAGATGTGTAAGAGTACAAGAATTTTTATTGCCTCCACTGAAGCAGATTAAATTATTATCATTCCTCTAGAAGACAACATCATTAAAATGTGAAGACTATTTGGTCATATCGTAATAATAAGAGTACTGGGAACATATTTCCACACTTAGCTATGCACGGTCTGCCTTGTAAAGAGGCAGCCTGGTATTTTAACTGATGGCAACACTGTGCTCAGTGTGTTTCTCCAGTGGAACTTGCAGATGTAAACATCAGTCGAATGTGTAGCTAGAGGACAGTGGTTTGACATTCTACATGGGCTCTCTCAGTGAGCAAAACTCGCTTTCTCTTCCTGATACAAAAGCAGAAGGGGGAAGCAAACTTTGTGGATAAAATAAAAGGAAAATTACTTCCCCTAAAACTGAGAATTTCAAATTTCAGAATGCGATTAGGTCTTGCAAAGACCTAAGCCTACATGGTGATGTTCAGCTCAGCTTCCAACTACCCTTGAATTTTGTACCTGAGATCTTCTGTTCTCTTTCAAGCTAAACTCTAGAATAAACAGGATTAGCTATTTAACTGTGATCACTTGCTTGGGATTGCAATGACCTGCAGCCAGGGAGCTGGAAACAAGTCTTCCCTCACTGCAGATTCAATAACCTTGAGAGCCTTATGCACTCTACTGCAAATGTACATCAGAATTATTTCACTTGAGCAAATGAACTCTTCTTTTATGACCCCATTCTTGAAAATGAATGATCTGGCTGCCAGTGCACTTTCATACCTGGTCCATGATTTTATGAGACTGTAACCTTCTTCTTGGGAACATTTAGTCTAGCTTTTTAAGGAAACACAACTCGTGATGACATTGTCCATCTCCCTGTGAGTCACTTCCTAGCAGCTTTTGATATTTTTTTAGCAAACTCCAAACAAATTTGCAAACATCCACTAATTTGATAGCACAGAGAGATCTGGAAGATGTCAAGTTCCTACATATTGTGTTAAAACTGGTAGCTGGATACATGGGAAAGAGTCTTTAGTGAGAGAGAAACAGGGAGTACTGCTTTGCTCTCAGTTGAGTTTATAACAGCCATAAAACCAACAACCTTTCAGACAACTCCTCGCTTGCACAGCACAAGGCAGAGCCATCAGCATGGCAGGATGGCTGGTTTGATGTAGAGTATAACAGGGGAAAGGCCTGGGGACCAGAGGAAGCTGCTGTGGGAGAGGAAACCAATAGCAGGAGGACTGGGAATGTGCAGGGCAGAACTGCGGGATAGAGCTGTGGGGAAGCAGGAGTTATTGGGGGAGATGGGCTGGGGCTGGAAATAAGACAGGAATTATCTGGAAGCCAGACTTTTTAATTTCTGCTATTCATGAGTCAATTTGCTTTACCACATCATTCAGCTGTGATTTGATCCTGATAGTCTGTAGTGCAAATGAAAGAAGCTGTTACAGATCAAAACTTCATTAATGGAATGACTCCTGCTGAGTTGAATGGCTGTTGGATTGGGATCCTGTTTGGCAAAAACAAGTAATAAGGGATCAAAAAAAGAGAGTAATTGAGAGTAATTAAAAATCCATAACCAGAAGGCTAGATTTGTAATGCAGTTCAACTGTTCTAATTGTTGGTCATTTAAAACTGCAGCCAGTGAATAAAAGATTCTTGTGGATTGAGGTGAGATTTTTGGTGAAGGAGTTAGGAGATAAGATGAATAAGTTCAAAAAATGTAATGCTTCTTTTGTAGGTTGCTGAAAACAACATGGCTACTTACAACTATTTGCTCTAATAACATTACCTCCTTTTTCTGAATGGCATCATACACCTGCTTTGATTTTCTGCAGATGTATTTCTTACGGTGTGAACTGAGAAAGAATTATATCCTTCCAGCTGATTGCCAATAAGTCTAAATCCTCTGTGCTTTGTAATCAGATGGCATTGTTTCTGTAGTTAAAATGGATAAGTAGGACCATTCTTTATAAGACAATTGCCAGGAATGCACACTTCTTGGTGTGCAAAAAAACCCTTCTGCTTTTGCCATGTATAACTGGAAAATCTGCATTTTCCTATTTCCACATTTATATTTCTTTGGTTTATGTTCGCACAAAAAAGAGCCATCTTCTAGTACAAGTATTGTCAAACTCTTCTAACATGATTGTTAAGAAGGACAAATACTGAGACTTCTACTCCAGAGAGTTAACCAGCCTCAAGCTCACTCACTTTGTTCCTCTCCATTTGCCTACCAGTGGGTGCCAGTTGTGGCTGTTTGACCATTATTACCCTTTTAAAGCAGAAAGTGTTATTTGAAATGAAGAGGGAGAAGAGTAATTGATATAATTCAATACAATTTCATCAAGTAATAAGTGAAATGGGAGTGGATTTTGCTTTCTCATTTGAATTCTAACTACTCTGCTTACAAAGATTAATATGGTTTAAATAGCCATATACATTAAGAAATACAACACACACACACAGAGATCCAGAGTTGTATAAATGTAAGAACAGAAATAGATCGATATTTTTTTTATTTTTCCTCATTCTCTAGACTTCCAATGCAGCAGCATAGGGGGACTGCGTAACCAGGTGCATTTTACACATTGTGACTGTTAGGTTTGACTCCACAGAAATGGACTAAGATAAAGAATGATAAGTCATATGTTAGTGATGGTTTATGTTCTCTAAGAAAGGAACAAAGGAGCCCTGTCAGGGCTGTAGATCTAGTACGTGCTAATCGTACTGAGCAACAGATCCCACTGTTGTAAATGTAAGGACACACGAACAAAAGCTTGTCAGTCCTTATAAATTTTCCAGCCACATTCAGGGAAGTGATATTTTTCTTGTGTATTAAATTCTCCTCAGGGGACAAAACACAAGTCAAACTTTTTAACAGCAGCAATAGTGGAACTGGTTTATATAGCACCTTTTTAGTAGGAATAATGCGTGTGCTTGACATATAATCATATGCAGATGTGGAAATATTAAAAGTACTAGAGAATAAAACAGCTGGAGGTTGGAAGCTGTGCTTGAGACTGGTTCAAATGCTAAGGCTCTGATACAATTTCATGGGAATGAGGGCTCACTAGCATCTTGCATTTAAGTAGTTGCATAAATTATCCAGTATTTAGCCTTTAGCATAAACTGCTACACCCACAGCCCTTCCCAGCTCACTCCAGCAGAGGCAGTGTCACCGCTGGAGTCTGCCAGCTTTACACAGGTTCAGCAGTGCTATGAAATCTGGGGTGTTACTTGAATGGGAAACTCTTCATCAGAAAAATGCTTCAGTATAGCTCAAACATGGTTTACTGTTGTCATCAGCAAATAGGTTTTTACCTGTATAGTGTAACAGCTATGTAAGAGTGTAAAAGCTAAAGAACAGATGTAAGGGTAAGAGAATACAGATTGTAGCCAGCAAGAATTTTAATGCTTATGACACAAAAAAGAAAAAAAAAAAAAGGCAACAACCAAAATCAAACAATAAGGTGTTTTAGCTGAAGGGGACAGATTCTACAGCAAACCCCTGAAGAATTCAAGATGCTATACAAATATGTTGCTTTCTAAAAAAAAAATATTACCAGAAAACACAAAATTAACTACTGCTTTGAGTTTATGGTTGAATAGTTTCTTCACTGGTTAAAAAAACCACAAAGAATTAAACTGATACAAGTCCAGAACATATATCTGGATGTACACCCACTATTTATACTGTTGTATTCACATTCTTGCATTAAGATGAGGCTGTGTTACCTCAGAGCACAGAGAAATCATGTTGTCCCAAATTGCTCAGGCTTTCTTAAAGAACCTTCAAGAAGTCAAGAGGATGTGCTTGTACTGTGCATGTACTTTGTACTTGTTTGCCAACAGAGCTTTCTAACAGGCAAAAGTTTTTCATCTGGGATCAAATTTTTTAAAGAAATGGGTACCCAGAGAGCTCACCATCAGTTTGTCCACTTTTCGAAGGGCTCTGTGGATCTGCACCAAGACTCAAATCCTCAAAGAGCTTTAAGGACTTGCAAAAAGCAAGCACTATCTTAGAAGATAGTGGCAGCACACCTTTAAAAATAGGGCTAATTATTATGGTTAATAACAATCAGAAGACACATGGATATCAGTTTTCTCTTAAACGAGTGGTTCTGCATAAGAAGCTCTTGTAGGTGTGCAGTGCCCCTGTAATGTCACCCATTGCTGCAGGAGGTCTGTACTGGGAGCTGTGGCCACCTCTGCAATTGAGTATTTTAATAATTTAGGTTCTGAGATGCAGCAGTGGGGCCCAAGCTGTGCAAACAGCAGGAGGAATCTCCTTCTCCCTCAGTCAGTGATGAAAGCACGGACATGGGGCAGGATTGGCTCTGCTGATACCAGGGCTCTGTGCTGACCTGGGATTCCTGGGAGGCTGAATTACCTGAGTGCTGTAAGACCCTCCTGCTTTGGGATTTGCTTCTATGTGAAACACACTAATTTGTTACATTTAAAACAAACCCAAGCTTCACAGCCCCGACAGCTCCTCTACTAGATGACATGGCATTTGGGCACCGTAATATCCAGACTGATGACAATGCTCTACCAGCTAGAAGAGCAGTAGAGGCTGCCTCAGGCTGTAGAAAGGACAATTTCTGACTCACTGAAAGAAAAAAAATAAAAAGCACTTTTAAGCTGCTCTTGCTGGAGCAGAGAAAGTCTCTCAGAAAGTCACAATGTGCAGTCATTCAGCTGCATTGTGCTCGGGGCTTTTTGATAAAGGTAACACCATCTCAACCATAACAGTTTAAGGTTTGAAACCTTGTAAGGTATTTTTCATCAATTATGTGTTAAACTCAGGCCTAGCAGATTAGACTTTGGATTCTGTGATAAACTGGGAATCGTAAGCATTTCTAAAAGGAGTAAATTCTATATTGCTTCAGGATTGCTGATATCAATAGTCCATCCCACTTCTAAAATAAGATTTTTGTGTCTATCTGCTGCCTTACTGAAGCTTCAACATACTGCCTTCCCTCCAGTGCATTGTATTTCTTATTTGATTGGGAAAAAAACCCTAGAGACAAAAAGACCAGAACCAAATCAGATTTGATAGAAGTCCAGGCTGTTCATTGTAATTAAAAAAAAAAAAAAAAAAAATTACTTCTCTACAGTGCCCACAGGAAGGAATTTTTTTATAGCTTTGAATTAAGAAATGTTAAGTACTTCAATTTGGGATAGCAAAACTACTTGAGTGACTTTATTTGCTTGTACTCTAAATTCAGATCTGTGTTACACTTTCCATTTTCAATTTATTCAGAACAATGAGTATTTTGATGCATAGATTAAATTGCTCAGAGGTTTATATATGTCTAACCATTTCCTCTTATAATAAATTTGCTAGATATTCCCTTGCAGGGGTATTAATATAGTTTTTGCTGAGAGAAGAAGTAACTCTGGGAATCAACCATGACTGTGTGTCAGAAAGTGAAATATAAAGCAATAAATTCTGTGATTTAGATATAAATGTATTTGTTAGTGTGGGAGAAACAGGATTGCACTGTGTTAGTGGAAAGTCAGGATTCCTGTAGCAGTGCTGGTACTGTGAATGGCAATATATGAAAAACAAGGATATCTGCACACATTTCTTACATTTTTGGTGTCAGTGGAAGCACATTCTCTTTCAGTAGCTATGAATCTTGCCTAATTCCTGTGATTATTTTTTTCCATCTGCCACCCAGTTTTGCTCTTTCAGATGCCTGTCTTTGCCTCTTCCTTTTATTAAGCTCTTCAAAACCTAAAGAAAAAGAAGAAAATCCTAGAAGCAATAGATAAACAGCACGGAGGGAAAAGTGATAAGTTTATAAAGGACAGATGATTGAAGTTGGTTTCATTTATGGTGCAGGGAAAGAGAAGAGGCAAGAAAGGATAAAAGTTCATTTGGTCATCATTTGGTTTGTTATGGTCCATCTAATGATTGTTGGTTGCTAAATAGTTCAGCAAAGCAAGGGTCCTGTAGGAGAGGATTCTACCCAGTAGAAGTTTAAGGGAAGGCAGGCTGGTGCCCTCAGGCTGCAACTTGTCTCTATTTTAGTAGTGTTATCTCCAAATGTTGTTGCCTGTTCCTGTTTGTTGTGGTTTTGCTGCTTTTTGTTTCCCCCACAGAGGAAAGCACATTGCATATTTATTGCTTTACTCTTCCACCTCTTGAATAGAGAAATCAAGCAAGCTTTTGTTATGGCTGCAGGCTACCATTTGCAAACTTCTGGTTATCGTAACCTCAAGGTACCTAGAGAAGCTTCAATGGGATTTTGTTTTAAACCTTTAAATGTAGGTGTTGCTAAGAAACTTTTTAATGACTCTATCATAAAGGTATAGATGTAAAAACACAGGTAGGTTGTTTTTTTTTTTTTATCTAGCACTACTTAAGCTGGAACACATAAACAGCAACTGAGATTAGAGAACAATTTTTGGTTCTTTCTAAAGCTAGGGAATAAAGGTCATCTATTTCCCAAAGAGCTCACAGTCAGAACAAGGGAGTCAGTATTTGAGAAAGGGAGGGTTATTATGTGCATTTGCTGAGGCCCTGTGATCCAGGTCACAAAAAAGGCCCACTAGAAGCAAAGTTCAATATTGCTCTCAAGAATTGACAAAGAAATAGGAAAACACATTTTTTTTGGAAATACCTTTTGGTGTAGTCACACACTATCTTCCTTATACTATCTTCCTTTAGCCTGCTTTTGATGAATATTTATGTTATTTATGTTATATTTATGCTATGAATATTTATGTTATAACAGATTTGAAGTAGGAATGTAGAATATGTGGCCACAGAAAAGAAGAGATGCCGAGATCCTTTATGATGTAGTTCCTGACACAGGGTATCAGCTGACAAGGAATATGCAGAACAGAAAGGCTCCCCATCCATCAAACCTGATAATGATCTCCCCTCCCATTCATGGACCCGTTAATGGTTGTAATGAGTAGTGGATGTTGGTGTGTTGAGGAAACAAGATTGTTTTGTGTTGAGATTGATGCAAATATGTGATAGGGCCTATAAGAATGGGGCATTTTACTGGCTGCTAGAGTCCTAAAAAAGGAGGGGCTGAGGTCTGCTGGCTTTTGGTTGTCTCTTAGGAAATCTGCTTGTAAATGACAGTGGGTGTTTGACTTAAGAAGACAAGTGCACTTGGAGTGGGTTTTCATGGAAGATGCTTGTCAGGCCCTGAAAGGTGCTTTCAAGAATAGAAAGAAACACTCTCTGGAATCTCAAAAAAATTGTGATGTACAGCAGCCAACCTGGAATGAAGGATTTATGTTAAAAAAAAAAGAACAGCTGGCGAGGAGTCAAAATATAACATAATGAGATATCTATAAAAATGTTCCCATCTTCGTTCAGGGAATTCTTGCTGTTCTTCTTTAACAACCAACTTCAACTTCCACTTAATTCTTGGAGTTCAATTTATTGACTGTGAGAGCAGAATAGGACAATGATGTGCTGTTGTTTGTATGATACAAAACCTCAAGTAGGCAAAGTTTCTGGTTTCCTAACACAATTAAAGAAAGTGGGTTCCAAGAGTTTCCTCATGTCTGGTAGCCTAAAAACTACTGCACATAAATGGGGTAAATTTCTGCATGCTGGCTTTTTTCTCTTTTCCCTGCCCCCACCTAACCTTACTCTGTCAGGGGCACTCTTTGCTGGCTGATCACCATGCTGATGAAGTGTACCTACCTTGTGAGTGAGTCCTTGCTGTGTTGTCCAGGAATTCAGGTGACCCCAAGGGGCCTGTGTGTGTTAGAGCAATAGCTTAGGTCAGTAACCCCTGCTTTTGAAATTACTGAGCCCAAATTCTTTCTCTTCAGCTGCATGTAACTCATATTGCTGAAGAAATTGTAAGGCTATGTAGGAGAAAAAAGGATGTGTGTACAGTACTCACTTGCTATGACAGAACCATAGAATTATTGAGATTGAAAAATACCTCTGAGCTCATTGATGCCACCATTAAGCCAACACAGCCAGGTCTGCTTCTAAATCATGTCCCCAAGTCCCACATCTACATGTTTTTTGAACACTTCCAGGGATAGTGATTCCATCACTTCCCTAGGTAGCCTGAGCAGCAGATGACTGTCCATCTGAAGGCCTGACCATCAGCCAAGATTTCAAACAAATCTCAGACTCACACAAAATCTCAGAATGGGTTGACTTGGAAGAGACCTTAAAGATCACCTCGTTCCACACCCCCCCCCCCCCCCCCCCCCCCCCCCCCGTCACAGGCAGGGACAACTTTCACTAGACCAGGTTGCTCAGAGCCCCATCCAACCTGGCTTTGAACACTTCCAAGGGTATCCACAGCTTCTCTGGGAAACCTATTCCAGCATCTCACCACCCTCACAGTACAGAACTGCTTCCTGATGTCTGATCTAATTTAATCAAATCAAATACAGGGAAATGAATCTCTGCAGTGCTCTCGTGGAAGTCAGAATCAGATCCACTTTGATAATTACCCATTTCCCTTCCTGCCTCAGGGTAGGTGGAGATACATTTGTGCTAGATTAGATCTACCCAGCAAAGAGAATGCTTTTGCTGTGCCCAAGCTGGTCTGCTGAAAGCTCTAGTGTGGGACTTGCCTTGTCTGCTTGCTAAAAGATGAATTATTCCAAAGGCTGAGCATCCTGAAGGAGTCATCACCTTCTCTGTCACTTGTTCTGGTTTTGTTAGTAAACACTTCTCACCTGTGACAGCCGCTGATAAATCTCAGACAGGAGTTTCTGATCTATTGTAAACAGCTTTCAGTTGCTCCCCTGAGGGAGGTGTATTTTAAAATTTGGCATGTCTTATTGCTCAGATGGCAGCATTAGCAGTATGGTGCTTTACCAGCATCCTTAGCTCACTTGTCAGGAATGTTAACAACAAGAGAGTGGGATATTTTCCCTCCTTTCTTGCTCCTCTACCTGGGATCAAGAATAGTCATACTAGTGCCAGAACCTTCACACTCAGAAAGTTTCATCTGTAGTATCCACAGTAACAACATTGCAACAGGCAAACTTCCATCCTAAGAGATTACTTTAAAATACTCACTGTACTCGGGGCAATTGCATTTAGGTCCTGTCTAAAATCAATTTCTGTAGTAAGATGATTTATGCTGACCTTCAGGTGGGATGCTTAAGACAGGTGCCAACCAAAGTGCTTTCTCTGCACTTCCTAAACCTCCCACATCCCACACAGTCCCATTCTGGGCACTGCCTGGGCTCTTGCTGCCTCTCAGTGAAGTTAAAGTTTGGCCTGAGCTTCAACACCTTTTGGACTGGGATGCAAGTTTTAACAGTAACAAAACTAAATTATATTTTTATATAAACTAATGAAAAATATGCTGGGTTCCACAGTTCTCCCATCATATTTTCTCTCAAAAGACATGCAAACCCACAGCAGTGTTTACATTTAAAAAGGCTTATTGCCATTTATGGGTGTACAAATGCAATGCAGTAATTTTCTTCGTGGTTAAGACCCCAGGAAGTGGGGAAGATGAGAAGGCAATATGAGTAACTATAACTATAATCACCATGTGTATGAGGGGGTTTTTCAGCTGGAGGCAAGGTTTTAGAAATGCAAGATACACATTAATGAGTACCATGCTTGTGTAAGGTGCTGGATTAATCTTCCCTAAGAGGAGAATCTTCAATTTATGAATTGGAAAAGTGCTACATCAGCAGCAGGGTTGGTATTGCTGCGTCAGGAACACTCTGTCCTAGCTGGGTCTGGCAAAATGTGGAGTATCTGCCTGCCTTACACAAGGCTAAATCCATGGAAATCATTGGGCCTGATTCTTTTTTTAACATGTGTCTAAAGAACTTTGCTATACCCTCAGTTTGTAGAAAGATTGGTTTTGGAAAGGCCTGTCCATCCTCTGACCTTTCAGTGTTCTTCTCAATACTGTGAAAACCATGAACACAACTGCACAGTGTGGTCTGTTTCTTTTTGTGGGGTTTTGATTTCTTTTTTTTTTTGGTAATGATTAGTTAAGCGCCTCCATAAAACGCGTTTCCATTTCTATTAATAGTCATGAAAGTGAGGAATCATAAAATTACAGCTTTAAATTGAATACCAGTAAAATTAGAGATCTACAGCAGTGAAATGTAAACATTGAACAAGCTTCAGTTATACACTTGAAGTGGAAAAATACAATAGTAAATCTTTGAACATAAAGCAAAATATGGAAATGCATGAGCAAAACAGAATTCACAGCTCTGAATAAAACATGGAGGCTATTGCAGAAGTGTTTTCAAAAGTTATTTCTGATAAATAAAAGAGCAGTCTAAGCACAATTAATTGTAATTCATAGTTCCATTACATTTTTATTGTTGGGGAATTGCATATTATTCAGAGGTAGCAGAAACATTTATAAATGTTCTTGAATGATATATTTTAAGGATGACCTTTTAATAGGATGAGAAGTTTTCCTTTGAAATTAATGCATCTTTACAAAACACTGCTGAAAAATTTACCTTTTCTGTCCTGAAGCTGAAATGAAGAAATAATTTTGTACATTCAGGAGGATGGAGATGATTGTTATGCTACATCTGAGGTTTGCACCATACTAGGAAACAGTACTGGTATGGGACATGCATGAGTGGCTTGTACAGTCTGTTATTAAGTTGTGTATTTAAGTGGAAAATAGATTAGCTTGGACAAAAGTGTTAAGAGGAGAAGGAAACTGTATGCACTGCAAAAACCATTTGTATTTGGTCACTCTACATTGACAGAAGCAGTTTAAACGTGGTTGTCAGAAAGCAAGGGAAACACAACTTTTCATTCAGTTTTTAGTGCCTTGACTAGAACAGAATCCACTGAATCAAAAAAGATCAAGGATAAGATTCTCAAAATCTGCCTCTGGCAACTGTAGACAGCATTCCCATTCATTTCATAAGGAATTGTCTCTTCAGTTCAAACGGTTGTTATAGAAAAATTAAATGTGAATTCTCATTACTTACCATGTTAGAAAATGTTATCAATTGCATAATTTGAATTCAATCCATAATATATTTACAAATATATTTTTCATTTGGCTCCAGTGCTGGAGTAATTCCATAGGCATAATCCTTTGCGTGCAAATCTACCACTTTTTGATTCTGTAGCAATAATTCGCATGTGACAAAACATAATTCAAAATACTTAATTAGGAATCTTGCTAACGACGCTTAAAACATTTATTGTGCTGGCACAAAAACAGATTTATTTTTTTTTTCCCAGGGAGATAATTTGCAGTGTTTTGGCTGCAAATTATGTGACTCAACACATCACCAGGGTGCCACCTGAGAGGCTGTGACATGAGAGGTCTGCATGTGCTACCACTATGGTGACATTTTTCATGCCTTTCTGGAAGAATCTAAACCTGTTACTGCCACCATATATATCCAGAATATCCATGCTTGGAGATGTGAAGTCAACATTCAGGAGCAATTGGGTGCCATTCTTCTGGGATATAGAACCTCATAAACTCCTCACCAGTGAAAAGGGTCTGATGATGATTCACCTGACCTATGGCATTAAATGTTTACAGGGTAGGTAGAGGAAAGCTGATGACAAATTGTCCTCTGTCTTTAGTTTTAGAGCTATGACCTCTAGATTTCTAGATCTGAGAATGGAATCACAACAGCAGGTGAGAGAACCTTTATCAGCTTTAGCAGACTGTGGGGGAGGCCAGAGTATTATTGTTCAAGTGTTTGCTTACTTTTCATTTCTCGCCACATTTTCAGGTGATTAAGATGCTACATCACCAACAGCTTTAGTGGAGTAAATAGGTTTGCATCAGCTAAAAGTGTGGTTCTGAGCACAGATTGCAAAGTACTGAGCAACTAATGCTGCTAATAAATAAAACTTCAAACAAGAGAGTTGCGTAGTGTAAGTTTTGAAATTTTATCAAAACAAGTGCTGATCTCTAATTGTATTGTATATTCTACAAAAGGAAAGGTTGTTCACCTTAATTATTTATGGCTGACTGATTTATGGATTTTAGGTTGTGGTTCACTTTGGATTTTTTTAATTTTTTGCTGTTTTCCCTGATCTCAATTTAACAATCTCTTTAATATTGATCTGGATATGGTAAGCAATGCAAATTTTTAATGTTCTGCATCATGTGGCATACTTCACTTATAGGGATTTACTCTCGTGAATAATTTATAGCTGTGTTCTTTAATTTCTCATTGATTGTTGCCATCTTTTAAAAAAGAATGGAGTTTTCAGTTTTGCTGGATTGACAGCTATAGGTAGATGCGTTCTGTTCAACCACATGTACAAGACAAACAGTGGTAGTTAAGAACTAACAAAGTAAAGAAAAACTGTCTTGAACTGAGAACAAATCAGAAAAATGAGTAGTCTTTCCTTTCACACAGAAATGACAGTAATGATTCTTCCTAGTTGTGTCCTGAATTAAGGGCACTTCTGAAAAAAGTTTCCAACCATAGGAAAAAAAACCCATGTGGTAGGATGCTTAATCTTTTGCACTGTAGCAATCTGAAAACTGATTTCCTGATGATAATTATTTTTAGATGGTGTAGCTTATTAATAGGAACTTATTTCAAAATCAGGTGATAACATAGATTGCTTAGATAGAAGGATGTATGTGGTTCAAATTACTAAAGGAATTTGTAACTTGTATTTCTGACTTCTCTGCAAACGATAAAAAAAGAAATATCCAGACAAGGTCACTGCAAGCACTTTCCAGCTGTCAGTTGGGGAAAAACTGGCATCAGTATTTCTAGAGAATAAAATCTTAGTAACAATTGATACTTTCTTAGGACCTATGTCCTATCTGAACTAATTAAGAACTCTTTCAAGTAGCAGTATTTCAACCTTCATAATACATCATGCACTATAGCCATTGCCTGTTTTTATAGAGCAGTAAGCTGCAGAGCAGCAGATGGGATTTCCAAGAGTGTCTTGTATTGCCCTGTCCTCACTTCTGCTGAATGCAATGAGTTTCCACATCGATATTTACGGGTAGGAATCATGATAACGCTCACTCATTGACCTCAGCAGCAGGAGAGAGAAAATCAGTGATGATGGCCTTGGAAACAGCTTTTCCTGAGTGACTTCAGCCAACTTGGCGTGGAAAGGCATTAACAGAAACAGGCAGGTCACGTGGGTCACCTCTTGCAGCCTCCACCTTGCCTTTGTAGGGGAGTTTTAAGATACTCGTTCACCTGCTGAGAACGGAGTGTACAGTGCTTGTGAGGAGTCTGGGAATGCAACCTCTCTTTGCCTTCCTGTAGAGAAGGATAGGAGAAAGGGTGAAGGTATAAAATTTTGTATCTCGAAATAATGAATATTTGTGGAACTCCAGGTGGCTAGGAGGACATTTTCCTTGCACTGCCACCCGCAGAACAAAAATATCAAAACTTTTTAGTACATTTGGGATCACAGAATCCAAGTTAAATATTACAACTCATTATGTGGTCACAAGCCATTAGTTTCAGCTCCAAATTGGCAAGAAAGTAGCAGTTCAGGATTCATATGCGTGTGGGAAAAAAATGTACTCAGAAAAATCTAAAAATTAATCAGAAAAAATGTTTCATAGCAATTCCCTTTTTCCATTTTAACACCCTATTGCTTATGATGATGGCTCATTAGCTCCTGTCAAATATTTCATCATTTAATCCTCAGCCTTACTTGAGAATGTCTACATTACATTTCTTTCCTGGCTCTAAGGAGGTTTATATTTGTTAGTCTTGATTTCAAATTTATTTAACGCTGATCCACTTCACCAGTTCATAGTACTTCAAATACATGTTTATTCATTTGTCATTCTTCTACAATACTAAATCTGTGCTTCAGATGAAGTAGTAAATTGTGCAAAATAGTTCTTCACAGTGTTAATTATTCAAAGTCATTGCTCAAAATTACTTTCATGTTACATATGGAAATCCACAACAAGATATGGTCTGAACAATTAATGACTTCCTACACAAGTGCAGTCCATTTTCCCCCTCTGTTCCAACAGCCTGATAAAATAATTCTGTTGGCAGCTAGCAAAAATTCTGAGTGCTTATTAAAAGAAAAAGACAAATATTTTTTCCTCAGACAGTATATGATGGTAGGTGCCTGGGAATTACCAATGCCAAAGACCCCAGCGCATCTGTGTTCTACCTACCTAAGAAAGTGGGAAATATTTGTCTCGATTTGACTTTTGCTTTGTATTGAAGAAACTCAGTCAGACACTGTATAATTTTTCTGCTTTTACTACAGGCTTAAAATGACCATCTGCTCTCTTTAGGAAACAGAATCCCATGAAACACATGGAGTCACTCAATCAGGATGTGCAACTTTTCTTTGTACCAACCTGTGCTGCACAGTTTGCATACTGATAACTTTTAAAATATGACACAGTCCTGCTGAGCGTTCCCTGGGGGGGTCCTGTGTTTGGATCCTAACGGGATGAATCCCTGCTGGTATGAATAGCCTGTCAGGTCCCAAATAGTTCTCTGTGACCTTTGAGAAATGCTTATTCATATGTATGTGACAACAAGAGCTTGCACTGAACCTTTAAAATGGCACCTAACTCTGCCCCACTGGGACTCCAGGTGGGAAGAGAATCAGGCACGGACACTTTGCACAGCTCTCACCAACCTGTAATCCTAAGAGGGTGGTTTCATCTTAGACCAGATGCCCTTGAAATGGTGTGGATGATACCATTGATACCATGATACCTCTCAGCCTAAGACAGATGTCTAAAATCACTGAGAAGAATCACACTCTGGAGGTGCTAGACTGTCTGTCGACTTTAAAGTGAATCCAGATGATTGGCTGCAGCAAGATATTTAATTCTAGATGGCTAAATTAGGTGATGTATATTCTATGCAAATTACAGGCACATTCCTGTTACCAGCATGGCTTACAAGGACTAGTTAAATTGTGTGTACTTATCAGAAAGCAATGAGTGAAAGTTGCTTTGACATTGTTTCATTCAAATGCAGCAGAAAACAGTAAGAATATGCAAGCACAGGGTCCTTCTGCATAATTTGTATAATGATGATGATTATGGTACTGGCAACATTTGGGAGAAAGAGAGCAATTGACAGAGGATGGGGAGAAGCACAAGCAAATAAACTAACACAATGATCTAATCTCACCAGAAAAAAACAGAGCCAAATTTGACCCAAGGATTGTAATTGCAAATAAACGTTAATAGGATTCCTCAGTGAATGTAGCAGAACATAATTTAATCTGAAGTGCACTTGAGAAATTAGAAATGCCTCTCTTTTGTTGCTTTTTGTCATGACAGAGGTCTGGATAAGTGCTAGGTTTTACTGTAAATTAACAAGATTAGTATGTCTGCAATTTCTCTACAAATAGTCTTCGTCTGTTTAATTTCCCTCACTACTGTCACCCTCCATATTATCCTCTTGAGATGCTTCAAGGGGAAAAGAATTGTCAGGGCACAAAAATTATTTAAATATCATTTTAAAATGCCATCTTGGTTTCTTAGACTGTCTTGTAATCAGGCTAACCATCTTGAAGAGCAAATACAGAATTAATCAAGCTTGTGCTTTCATGTTCACAAAATTCCTGAAACTCATAGCATACACTGCAAAGAGGTTAAACCCATGATATTACAAAGCTGTGTTAAAATGACCTATGCCTTGGTTTCTGGAGAAAGGTTGGATAAGTGAACAGGGTACATAAGCAATCATTTTGTCAAGTACTTCTCTAAGAGCAGCTAATTAGAACCACTTCTATTCAAAGATAAAAGGAATTACATAGGAAAAGGCTTAAAATAAATGGAACTTTTTCTTCGGTTAAAGAATATTTGGATTATCTTTGGTGTAATTTTGAGAAGTTCTTTCATTGCTGTTATTCAGAAATTTAAGTGAAATCTATTCTAAACCACTCCTTCCACCCAGCTTCCCCAAACACACTTTCACTCTCAACACTTTTAGATCCATTTTGCAGCTTTGAAAAAAAAAATAAAATTAGGAAATCCAGTGAAAATTGCCAACCTTTGCAGGGCCTAATCTCAGCTTCTGCTTCCTTGGGGCTCAAATAACATCTCTTCCCCTCCATAGACAAAAATATCATATAGTGAATACAAAATGTTTTTTACCACATCATTAATTCCCAAGTGCTAATAGGAGCTCACTGTGCTTTAGATGGTGCAATTTGTGGGAATGTGTGTGCATGGACGAAGGGAGAGGAGGGGATACATAGCAGATGGTTATTACAAATGTTGCTTTACTGTATACATTTCATTTGCAGATTCTGCTCTTGCACACGAACCCTTTCAACTACCAAACTCTACAGCACAAGGGCTTACACAATATCAAGTAATTTTTGGCAGCTGCTGTTCAGTCTTACATTGCTGCCAGATCTTTGGCAGTATAAGCTAAATCTCTGTCTAGTATACAACTAGCACAAGGTCCTCATTATCCTGGAATTTAATACTTGGGGCCAGAAGGCTCCACATACAATGCAAACCCAGACTCTCTCCCTTGCCTTTTGAGTGAACAACTGTTTAATACGTGGTGCCTTACAAAGCTGCCATGATTAAAAGGATAATTATTTATACACACACTCAGATCCAATGTAAATAAATAAAAATTAAAAAATTAATGGAATAAATATCAGAAGTTGAATATGCTGGAATATATGCATTTATGCCACCAGGGAACAATGACAATTGGCACAGAAGTCTAAACAGGACAATTATGACATACTGAATATCCAAAGACTGCATGAAGTCTGCAATATATCCTTCTACTAGAAAAAGTGTGTAAACAAATACACAGTTTTGCACAGGCAACAAAGATCCTTTTCTGCTCATTCTTCAACACATTATTTAAAAAATTAACAATAGCTTAGAACCACCAGAAACATCTATGCAATTATCTTTTAAGTTTCAAAGTCCCTCCGTTCTCCAAGTGGGAAAGGAAAAGTATTTTGCTGGGGTTCTTTGTAATATGTCCTTGTGAATACAGATCATCCCAAAGACATCAGTTCAGTGCTGTGCTTACACTGCCAACATGCACACCCAAACCATTTGTTACACATAAGGCTTTGAGAAAGCACCTACCTTCTAGTTCATCCAGAGCCTTAGAAGTTTACAGCTCCCAATATCACAATGATTCTTACCATGTGATAAATGAAAGGCTGGCCATGAGCTGGCCATGTGTGCTTGCAGCCCAGGAAGCAACCACATCCTCTGCTGCATCAGCAGCACGAGCAGTGTGGGCAGCAGGCTGGGGGAGATGATTCTCTCCCTCTACTCCCCTCTGCTGAGACCCCACCTGCAGTGCTGCATCCAGCTTGGGGCCCCCCAACATGGGAAGGACATGGAGCAAGTCCAAAGGAGAGCCATGGAGATGATCAGCAGGCTGGAGCATCTCTCCTGTGAAGAGACTGAGAGAGCTGGGGCTGTTCATCCTGGAGACAAGAAGGCTTTGGGAAAACCTTAGAGCAGCCTTTCCTTACCTAAAGGGGCTACAAGAGAGCTGGAGAGGGACATTCTATGGGGGCATGTAGTGATAGGGCAAGGGGTAATAATTTTAAACTGAAAGATCATAGATTAAATTAGATTAGATATGAGGAAGAAATTCTTTACTGTGAAGGTGGCAAAACATGGGAATAAATTGTCCAGTGACATGGTGGATGCCCCATCCCTGAAAACATTCAAGGTCACATTGGATGGGGCTCTGAGCAACGTGAACTAGCTGAAGATATCCCCCATTGCCTCATTGGAGGGGGGTTGGACTAGAGAACCTCTAAAGGTCACTGCCAACCCAAACTGTTTTTAAATTAAAAAATCTAAAGTCCTTCTCCACAAAAATCAAATAAATGGAACCCTCTCCCCATGTACACTGTATTAAAAAAATATTTGTGACATTTCCCTATTGAGCTGCAATTGCTCATCTGTGTCTCTCTTTTCACATGATTCTCCCATTCCATATAGAACAATCCCCCTGACATCCTGCACGAAGGAAATGGTGCAAGTGAAAGTGATATTCTTGCAAAGAGCACTTTACACATATCAAAAGGAAGGTGTTGGACTTCCCTTGGCTGAGATACTTCCCAAGCACTTTCAGTCCTCACATCAGCCTGATACAATTTGGTTTTGATTTTTTACTTCTTTCTCGGTGTTGGGAGAGAGGAATAGAGTGTTTAGAATAGGATTTTTCAAACTCATTTTACTCATTCTCCCTGCATAGATCAAATCTATGTTTTATCCTAAATTAATAGATAATCAGAGTAGCTCTAATGGGATCAAATGACTAAGCAGGGAGGAAAGAGAATTTATTTTGAATGGCCAAGTCAACATCAACGATCAAGGCTGTAAACAGAAATATAATTTTTTTATTAATTCACCTTCAGTGTTCTTTTTCATTAAAAATTAATTGAGGTCCTGTAATTAGGAAGACAATAACTGCAGAATGTGGAGATATACTGGACTTTCAATCAGTTCCTGTCTGTTTGAGGTTACTTCATTGTGTCTTGAATTTAAAGCAATTTCACAAAATCAAGTGTTATTTGCTATCAAGCTGTTTGGCACAAGAACCGTTAAGGACCTTGAGGTTAAATAAAAACTGAGGTAGGCTGTTCATGTTTCTATTTATAGTAGAATTATTATGACACTGTCAACATTTCCATAAGATAGATTAAAGTTTTGCCACTAAAATTCCCTCTACAGGCTGATATTTATCACAACAAGGCTTCAGTATTTTAATAGCTCCTTAAAAGACTCTGATGCTGGAAAAGGCTTTACTGTTTAGATCAAGACTGGCTGAAATTCAATTTCGTTTCATGGGAATTAAGGATATTTTGAGCAAGTTTTTATTTTGGTAAGGAGATGAAAGTAGGAGTTTTTTAAATTTCCCAAGGAAGCAAAATTTTTTTTTTTAAAAAATGATAGTTTAATATTAATAAGTTTTGAGAAATGGTACAGAATTTGATCAGATCTTTCTAAAATGGAAATGAATCAATATGACGTAGGAACCAGTTTTACAGAGCTTTGAGGGGGTCAGAGGACATTGCCATGAATTAGGAGTAGTGAGTTGAGATGTGGAAGACTCAGAACCAGGTTTGCCAGAGCTTTGATGGCACATTGCTTCGTGAGGTGGAGGCTGGGTATTTTGAGTCCCCCGAGACTAAATCTGAGCATCTCCTCCCAGCTCTATGTTTATTTTGTATTCAACATGCCCTACAAAAAGAAGAAATAGTCTTCTCATTTTGAAAATGGGGACATGGAGAGACAGAAGACAATGCCAAGATGTAAGCTCATCTTTGCATAACTTAACCTTGGAAAGTCCGGCCCTGAGACCAAGCAGGAATTAAAGCCAAAGTAGTTGAGAAGAAATATGTTATAGGGACCTGTAATTTGGACTGGAGGATGATTCCAGTCAGGATTCACAGTAATGCTTTTCTTTTAGGTCAGGAAATTCACTTATTTTGTACCTTCTAATAGAAAATTCAGGAAAGTGGGCCTGACTGAGTGTGCCAGCACATCAGAGCAGGAAGTATTTTCAATGAGCTGCTCCTTACTCACTTCCAAAACTATTCCACTCTTTATACCAAAGTAATTGTTTGCTCACAGGGCCTGAGAGAGACAATGACTTTGCAGCCAACTGGGTTAGATGCACCTTTGGGAGCCTCTTGTGCCTGGAGAAATTATATTACTCCAGAGCAAGACGGTGAGTGATAAATTTGAAAGTCAATATTTTAGTTTTTGCTGCTCTAAGGTCCTTCATGAGTCCAAGACTATGTATTTATGTGTCCAAAGTCTCAAAAGGAAAGCTGTCCTCGAGCAGCTTAACTCTCTTGGAAAGAAAATTCTTGTGCCTTCAATACTGAATAGTCAGTGTTTATCATAAAAAGGCATCCTCTCCACTAATTTTCTTTGGTTTAGCACATAAAACTGCAACACACCTTTGAAAAACTCTACAATTACATAATAATTGCTATGATAATAGGAACGAATGTATAGTTGAGATCTGTAAAATTTAGAGCTGTGTTTTAGTGTGAAATACATTTTTCTAAGAAAATCGTTATGAGTTTTTGCAACGTTATATAACTCTATGAACAATTTATACTCTATTAAAGATCTACAATATGGAACACACATTGGTTTCTCTCTTTCTCTAGCAGGACCCCAAAGGAGTTATTAAAATATAGGCAGTGAACAAGCATGAAGTGTAAGTCAGAAATCTTGCTAAATCTGAATATGGCTATTGATAGGATATTAAACTCCAAATGAATCTCCTATTCCTTTGTGTTTTAATAGCACTTCAAAAATGCATATACTTTAATTTTGCCAAAACAGAGTGGAAATAAAAAGGAATGAAATTACTATACAGCATCATAAAGGTATTTAGGCAATCATGTAAATGTGAAAAACCTCTACCTTATTCTAAATCATTATGGCTATTGTTATAAGAATTTATGCTGTCTTATGTGATCACAGCTGTGATTGCCAACTTAGGAATGATCATACCTGAAATAAACTGTGATATTTTAGTGCAAGCCATGGAAGAAATTAAATTAGAACAAAGAAAAGCTGAGAGAAGAGTGAGACATAAGGTCATGGCCTGTGATTTTACACCTTTTCATGTTAAATCTACAATTTTGTCACAGTTTCCAACTGAGGCATCCTACACAACATCAGCTGTCATTTTGTGTGTGTGTGTGTGTGTGTGTGTCTGCCATCTCATAGATTTTACTGTAAGCAAGGTTTGGCACGGGACTCATTAGACAGGGAAATAGTCTATCAGTGCATGTGCCCCCAGCTTCCTGAATCTCAACTGGAAATAATTTGTGCCATTTCCTCAAAACAACAATCCATACAGGAAAATCACCAGTTAAAGTAGGTTCACGTCCAAAGTGCACTATGGAGGTGTGGATGCATGCAAATTTTTTTCCTAAATTTTAGGTGTTGGGTAGGAAACGTCTACATCCCACTCCTTGTGACCAAAAGATCTGCCAGATTCTCTGTGTGTACATTCATGAAAACTCATAATGGAGATTTACTAATGTGACAGAGTTTTCACATAAAAAATTCAGTACTGTGAACTGGGAGAGGTATCTGAATAAATTCTGAGTCTCTAAACTTTTATTCTTCACCAGACCTAAATATGAGTGTTGTTAATCCAGCAGACACTGCACAGTGTGCTTGCTTGACTCACTCCAACTAATAATTGAATGCAATAATGACATAAGAGTAGTTTGCAAGGTGAGGCAGTGCTAGATGAAAGCAGTAGAAAATGTTCAGCAGCTGAACTGCATGTCTTTTTCTTTTTCCAAATGTAGCATTCTTAGTGACAGAAAATTAAGCTGAATTTCAGAACTAGGGAAAAATCCCCAAACACATAAGTCTGAATAACAGTCTTTTGACTCAAACAGCAACAGTTTCCTTTGAGAAAACACTTTGAAAATTATGAGCTCTCTTTGAGCTAGCATATGCCAAAAGAAGGTTGAATTGCAGCTGTTTCCAGAGCTCAGCACATACTTTCAACCTGTTCTTGGTTTCCTTTTCTATTAAAAATGTAAGAGACCCTTTCCCTGTGCTAAAAAAGTTGAAAAAAATGCAGCAGCTTGTAAAAATCTTATTCTGCAAGGTTTAAAAGATCTTTTTAGTGCAACATTTGATTTTGAAAGTTAAGGCTAGGTTGCTTCCACAGGTTTTTTTGCAGCTCCCACATGGAATATAATCTTGTTTCAGGTTTTTTTAAAAAAATAAATCTCTTGACAGTGATGCTTCTGGCTTTCAGTAGGATTCTTTCATGGCTCCTGCAGGATGGCAAGTCGTGTGTGTGGCTGGCTCCTGCCGGGTGAGGATGCTCAGGAGGTGCTGGGGCTGTGCTGGGGCTCAGCAGGCAATCCCATCACCCCAGCACCCAGCTGGGGTCGGCACAGCACAGGCAGGGCTTTGCTTCACTCTTACAGTTGACATTATTTCTTTGAGATGCAAAAGGAATTGCAGTGGCAAAGTACCCTCTCCAGGCTGACAAATCCCACAGCACAACAGCATTAACATTTCACAGGCTAAGTGGAGTGAGATGGGAGAAGTGTAAGGAACAGGCACTGCTGACAGAGAGGTGGCTTTTTTTGTTTGTTTGTTTGTTTGTGATAGAAAACATTTCTTATCAAAGGAATATACATAATCACTAATAGCTATGAGATATATTAATGAAGAGGTCGTCTATGTAAATTTACAGTTGTGTTGATGAAACTTTATAACCTGAGCAAATGCCATCAGGAGATGCTCTGTGAGTTTGTTTGTTGGTTTGTTTGTTTTTTTTTTCAAGAATAAAAGTGTTAAAAATAAATGAATAAATATTAACCTGGGAGTTGCATAATGAAAAAGAGAAAAAAAAAAAGTACAACCTGCTTTCCCTTGGTGTGGGGCCTGAATAAGTGCACAGAAAAACAAGCATGGGGGAGCTGAGGATCAGCACTCTGCCATCCTTGTTTCCTCCGAGTGCTGATCTGCTGGGTCCTGATGATGGGAGTGTGAGGAGGCTGTGATTCATCTGTAGGTGGCTGCCTGTCACGGGTGGGTGAAGCTCTTCCTATATATAACTTGTGTATGGGTTCATAGCACACTTGAGGATGGCCTGGAATGAAAGGTGCTCTCAAAAAGCCCTGGGTAAATCATTATTTTATTATTACAGCAAGGTGCTAGCAGCTGACAGTTTCAGTAATTGGATCAACATTCATATTGCAAATGCCAGCAGGTTTGACTCAACTGTTAGTAGTTCTGAAGCAGACAAATTAAATTCTATTAAACTGATTTTATTCCAGGTGAGATTTTTGGGAGATGAGAGAAACAAAGGCCAGACTGTTCTTTGCAGCTCTTAAAGATCACAGTGTTTCTGGCCCAAATGATTTCTCCTCTGTCATGTTGTGAGACAGCCAGACAGGCAGTGGCAGTTCCAGTTCATGGCTGTGGCACAGACAAGAAGTTCAGCACTGCAGTGTAAATGAAATGCTAATTTCTGGTCCCTGTCCTGTTACAGACACTGTGCAGCTCATCAGTGCTGAATCCAAAAAGGTGTATGGATGCTCTCACACCTGACTCCAGCTGTCTAGGTCTTGGAGTGAAATCTAATTCTAAAGCCATTTAAAGGCAGTAGAGTGGCTTACCCAGATAACAAAGAAATTCTGCTACTCTTCTCTGATGTGAGAAATTAATCAGAGTCTGAGGAAGTTGTCACCTGCAGGGATCCACAGCTGCAATGTCCTCCTGGAAGGAAAGGCCTGGTCTTCTTTCTAAAATGCAGCACAAACCTTATGTCAGGAGGACAATCCTCTAATGAGGTAACCTTCAGTTTAGAGCACTTATCCAAAACCATGCAATGTAAGCTCAGTTTTCTTCTCTGTCTGAACATACTCAACATTCAATTTTTTGAAATCCATTAATATCAGAGCAAATTGGGTCATTAACTCCTTTTAACCCTCATATAAACTCACATATGACAAAAACTAGGTACTGAAGTAATAAAATTTTGCTTCTCCTCACTGAATTATAATTACATCAATGGCACTGTGCCTTCAAAGCAGTGTTTCCCGATGATATTTTCAATTTATGTTTTGGAAAACTGCTAAGAAGGAACACTGTGAACTTCAGAAGTAGAGTTATTAGGTCCAAACCCAGGAAACTTACCCTTGACGATCTCTTTATTTACTTTCCCCATCACTGTCTCTCTCTTTCTCTGGAATGAATAATGTATCACTTCATTTTGGGTGAGGTTGTTTCATTTTGGGGCGCTTCTTTATTTGTTCTCTTAACACCTAGAGAAAAATGGTGATGTTAAATTCCTGCAGTGGCAGCTAAGACAGGCACAATTAAGCAGTTTACTTTCTAGGGATTGCTCACTGAATTCTTCAAGAAGTTCCTGTGCAGCTGAAGCAGTTGAGGGCCACAGTATGGACCCCTGGCTGACAGCAAACAGATGGGCTGCCAGCAGAATTGTTCATGCTTTTGGTAGGGTGCATCATTAATAAAGCCAAACATGAGTTTATGTTTTCAGCTCCCTGGTATTAAAAAAGTGGTGCAGCACCACTGCAGAAGTAGTTTGTTAGATCCCATGTGTCATTCAAGGAAATCAGCAACGTATGTTAATGGTGCCCTGCATTCTTCCTGACAGGTTTTATTTTTCCACAGGTAAGTGCTAAAATACTGCTTTGCATCTCCAGCAGTAGTAGCATATCTCTGCATTTCCTGACATATGCCAATGTTAGCTTTCAAGGGATACAGAAAAAACCTGAGATGGCTAGGACTGCCACTTGTAGGATTTTTTAGCTTTGTATCTCCTTTTTTTAATTTCTGCTACATCTAGAGAAGTCTATTCATTGTGTGCTGTGTGTAAAAATTCAGATTTTAAAACACCTGGCTACAATGTCAACTATGTCACATTTCAAATGAAACAATAATAGTTAAAGAATCAATTCCCACTCACTTTGCTCTCACAAATAGTCCCATTGAGCCAGCTCTGTAAAATGTGTTTCCTAGAACTAAATTTCCCCAGGACAGTGACCTATGTGATGACACAAAAGGGTGCATTGCTTCATAGTCATTTACTGCTTCTGTTCGTGGCGAAACAATAATAAGCTACTCCAAAATCCTAAACAATGATAGATGATTTTAGAATAAAGGAATATAGATTAATAACTGCTGTGAGGCTTAATCACAAGAGGTACATCCATAAGGATGCTGACAGCACTGTGGGCAGTATTCTTAAATGCTGTGTTACTGTTCACATAGTCCGTAGTTCTTCAGATGTTTTTTCTATGAAATTTCTTCATATCCCTGTAGTCATCTTTGTCAATTTAATAATTGTTTGATAGTTTTGTTCAGCAGAACGTTAGAAGGGTTTCTTGTGTGCTGTCACCTTTGATTAGCAAAGTTCTCTAGGGGGGGAATGGGGATGTCTGAAGGCTAAAGTGGTTGCATTCAAGAGGTTTTTTTATTTGAGAAGCTGTATTTTTTAATAATGACTGTCATTTAAGAAAACTCAAAGTGTATGGAAAAGTATTGTTCCTAGGGTGTTTTATTGTATGGTGGGGGTTTTTTTATGTTCACCATTTGTTATTCTTCTATTCTTTCTCTCCCAATTACTATTGACGTTCAGGATGACTGTCAGCTGATAGCTTTTTATAAGCTGTTCTGCAAGCTGAACACAAATAACATGACAGCTTGCAGGCTACTTGTTGTCATGGTGTTCTTACTTTGCTCTGGGCAATGCCATATAAAGAATATTACATCTCGGCTCCTATTTGCATCAACCAAATATTTGAACATTAACACAATAATATCAGAATGGCAGGATGTTTATGACATTACCAGCACCAAGAAAGCAGAATAAAATTATGTTCTGTTTCCACCTACAGATTTTCACCCACTCCCAGGCTCTGTACTACTGTGGTTACAGAATTGTTGTTTTCTGTGGAGGTAAGTTGATTTCAGGTTCTAAGCCAAATTATGAAATTTAATTTAAAAGGTCTTTCTGACTGCATTTGCAGGCTTCATTAAATGAGATGTAACACAGGGAATGTCACCTTACATGCTGCTCTTTGAACTGTCTTCCACCAATTTACTCTGAGAATGTCTTAATTGTAGAAGTTCTGTGCAACATCCACAGCTGAAAGAGCTCCAAGGGGCTCACTGACCAAGCGCAGGTGAAAAATAGTTTGTGTAAGAACATTACCAAAATTATGGATCACGGAGATTTCCAGCACCAGGAAATGCCTCTCCATGTGAATAGCTTTCCTGTACTTTAGGACTGACTTTGGTTTATTTTATCTTACTAACTTTGTAAACTGTCCAGCTTATGGGAGAAAAGGTGTTTTTAAGCAAGAAGATATATTTTAAGCACTTGTGATATAATAGCTGTAGCCACAGCTCTCAGCACAGAGCTGGTTCCAAGTTTCTCACAGATCATTTTGAGTAAAACATCTCTCAGTCTGTGGTGCTGGTTGTTGGATACAGGCAGCAGCCTGTGTGGACATCTCTGATATGCTGCTGTATGACCCTCTACAGCTCTGCAAACTCATCTTACTACATGCAAATCTTTTGCCTGCAAAGCAGGGTCATCTGTGGTTTTTCTCTCTTCCTCTGTAGTATGAATGTTTGGGAACATGAAGAACAGCAAGCAGAGCCTGGCTGGAAGCCTTGAGATTGTCAGGAAATACCTACTTCAACAGAGTAGGCTTTATCCCAAAAAACGACAAAAGCAGTGCAGGAAGTGCACAAAGGCAGTGAGAAGGACCATCAGAGATGGTTTGGACACTTAGAGCAGCTGATGTGGGGGTCCCTCCAAAACAACAGTGAAAAGATTGCTTTCTCTGACTGAGATATTTCTGACATAATAACACCTCCTGACTCTTTCCTCCTTCCATCCCAACAGCAGCATTCATTGCCCATTATAACAGAGCCAAAGGAGCAGCCCAATATCTTAATGCTTGCTGCTGTTTCCCTCTGTGCTTGGGAGAAAGACCCTGCAAATATCTGCACAACTGAGGGATTGTTTTCCTTCAGAAATTCTCTCAGGCACGTGTTTGAACATCATGTGTAAATAAACCCAGCCATGGGTGTGCTGAGTGGAACTCTCTGTTGTGCTCCCAGGTGTCATGTTAACAGACATATTAGTCCAGCATGCAATTAATACTGCTACTATTATTTTCTCCCTACAGATTACATTTCTAGACAAGGCCTAAATGACCTAAAGAAAACAAAACCAGAGAGTAAACACTTCATGATCATGTCTATTTATTTATGTTAGGCTACAGCAGCCTTTTAATTTTCCAGCAGCCAGCCCTTGAGGTAAAGAAACCCACCCTTCTCCCCCAACACTGCAAAAGAAAGAGAGTGTTGTCTTTCCTGCATTGACAAATATTAAGGACAGACAGAACCACTAGATCCTTCAGTTTAACGTGAACAAGAGTATGAACATTTGGGCTTTAGAACTGAAAAAATACAAGTATTCTGATTAAAAGAATTATTGAAGTAAAGGAAAGCAAACAAAAATAAATAAGCAAAAACCACCACCCAAACACAAGTTTTATTTCATTAGGATTTTATTTCCTTTGAGTTAAAAAAAAATGAGAAGCAAAATATTGATATCATTTTCAAACTTGAAAAGTCTTTCAAAAAAGGACCTTAGAAAGGTGGAATAAGGTTGGATTGCCAGGAAGAAAAAAACTTTACAAACCTGCCAAATGTGCAAACAAAACAATAAACTAGTCAAAACCCCAAATCTCAGCTCCTGTATAAAGTTGCTGTGAGAAATATTGCTTTTGATTCTAAAGCATTGTTGAATTAGGAAACCCTGATCTGAACAGCATAAGGAGATCCAGAGCAGGCTTGGTGATGCTGAGAACCAGTGAAAAACTGGTGTAGATACCTCTCAGAAATGACTTTTGCAGATGCCAAGGACAGTTCTTTCTGACAACTTTAGCAGCTTTCTAAGAGAGCAGGACCAAGAATAAACACGAGAACATCTTCTTTCTCTCCTGTTGTATAAAGAAACCTTGGACCCTCAGATTAGTTTATGAATGGCAGCCTTCCTATAGAATTGCAGGTGTAGCTGAAGGAAGGCAGTATGTGATAGAGTCAGATAATAGTGCAATGGAAATAATTCTAATAATTAGTTATATCCACTCACATCAGTTCTCTTTATTTGAATTTCTTTATTTCAATTTTGCTAGCTTCAAGTCTCAGACATTAGTTTCCTCTATGCTTTCATCAAAGAGATTAAAGAATCATCTCTTTGTAAAAATATTAATCATTGAATAGGATAGGTTCATTATTTACTAAAAAGCTGCCTATTTCAAACCAACTCATATTTTACTTAGTTCTTTGAAGCATTTCCTCTCTTCTAAAGCCTTGCAATCTTACAGTTAAATACCTATTGATGATGACTAATCTTTTCTGCTTTACACAAAGCTCATTCTTGAGATTTCTCAATGAGTCCAAATGATCACCAGGGCCAACCTGCACTACAGTTTCAAATATTTTCTAATTGTCTTTTTCATTCCCTAAAGAACTAAACATGCCTCCAAAGGACACTTCCTTAATGTAATCTCAGAGTAGGTCCATCAGTTTTGTGCTTACATAAGTCAGTTCATTATCCATTCCTCTGCCCTTTGCCAAAAACATTTTTAAAATGCATCATTCTATTCACTTAATTAAATTTCCCCTGTATTTGTTTCCCTTATCTCTTCCGGAAATAAAAATTCATCCCATCTTCACCCTCTTCCTTAACAGTCTTACAAATTCACATGCATCATACCAGTGATAAATACTTAAGCAAATATGATCACATACATTCTTCAGTACCTCCATGCTATGGATTGGTTGCACTTCATTCAGTAATAGTTGAACAGAAATCTGTAAATGTTGTCTGAAAGAATCCTTCCATTTCCCTGTTACATTTTTTAATAAAGGAACTTGCACAGCACAGTACACAAAGGTGGGCTGGTACACTGAATTAAGCTGATAGTGATCAGCAAACGTCCATCAACATGTTTATGTTGCTAAACATCAAGATTCTCTTTCATTTATGATCCAACTGTCAAGTGAATTCAGTCTGGATGTGCCTCTGAATGCTCAAGGCACATTTAATGTCAGAATCTAAGATGAGCGCGCAGAGAAAACATGTTCACAAGAATGCAAATATAAAAATATTCTGACATTTATTCTGGGGTTTGAGAGTTTATGACAAGAAAAGCATCAACCCAGAGATTAAGGATTAGAGGGCTCAGAGCTGCCATGGCACAAACAGCAGCATTTTGCACAGTGCTGTCCTCAGCAAAGAGCGAGCACGGCGCTGACGTCAAGGGACAAAAAAGCTGACACTTTTGCTCTGACTTTTTCTGGTTTCTACATAAGCTACAGGCTCTCTGGTTTATGGATGCCTTTGCATCTTCCCAGAACTAACAGAAATCCAGTGTCCCACACTGGTCATCTCTCAGCAGTTCCCAAAGTGCAAGATTACCCCCAGCACGCTGCAGTTTCACAAAGCTGTAGTGTCAGCGTGGTCTCTTCAACCATCTGTGTCTCTAATCTATGTTTCCATATGAAATCATCAATATTCTGATCTACAGGGCCACGGTTGGGTTTTGTTTGCACTTCAAATAGAATCAGTTACACATTACTCAGGATCTAATTATGTTGGGCTGCAAATGATGTAGAACTAGGTAATTTCTTTGGAAGAAAGTAAATTTATCAAACCCTTTTTTGCCACCCAAACAGAAATTTCCCTAAGAGGATTGCTTAGTTTCCTATTGGTTTGCTTTCACATTTAATGCTGTTTCACAACAAATTGCTGATACAGCTTCAGTAGTACTCAGTACCAAACATTTGGGAGGAAATGATTAGATGACTTTTTTCAGTTTTAATAAAACTTTATGTGAAACACAACTCGTGTACAACTTTCCAGAAACATATATTTGTAATTATTTTTAGTGTCCTTCATTGATATCATCATGGTCTTGATTATTTAAAAGGATGTAAGTGTCCTAGTTTGCATGATTTCCATAAGACTATGAAATGTTTTTAGATTTTCACTATTTTGGTACAAAGATTAATAAAACAAGTGAAAAAAAAAATTGGAATATTATCTTTCCTGTTCACTTACAAGAACATTCTATAGGTGGTAAATATGAGAAATTTGAGTGGGCCAGAAAGATTCAAAACTCCCCAAAGGTATATTTTTCAATATTTAGCAAACTGAAAATTAAATTCTTTTAGGACAAAGTTCTGGTCAACATTAATAGAGAAAAGGCCCTCCTTCCCGTTATTCAGCATAAAGTGCTATGAAATTGTTTTAAACTGCATCTTGGGGAGATAATGAGCATTATTTATGAAACAAAACAACTGTTTCAGTTATCCAAGGAATCCTGTAGGGTTACATCTGTGATTGTGATTGCAGTATCAAGAAGTGAAAGAGAAAATGTGAAATAATTACTGATGTATTTTTAAAACATTGAGAAGGCATCATAATATCTCAGTAGCCCATGTAAGTAAGCAGTGGAGTGGTTAAACCACTACAGAATTGGTTCACAAATAATTCACATATTCTTCTAATATTAACAGATCTGAGAAAACCGATTGTTCGTGTTCAGTACCACCTGTTTTTTCACTCAGTATTTACCCTGCCAAACTTCCAAGGTCTGTTCCATGTTCATTGGGAATAGCAAACTTTATAATCTAGTCAATTCAGACTGCTCATTCCTCTTGTTTGCTGTGTGACACAAGACTTGTCAGGACATACCACTTCTCAGAACAATGAGGACTTCTACTCCACAAATAAATATTAAAGGTAAAAGTGGAACATATGAATTATTTCAGAAACAAATTGGATCCCATGAAGAACTAGTTCAAGTTTGCCATAAACAGAATTTTGCCATCCTAAATCCATCCTCTTCTATAGACACTAAGGTTCCTAATTGATGTTTTAGAGGACAGAACAGAAAGCACTTTTAATTTGAAGATACTAACAGTCTGAGGGGGATGACAAGCACTTTAGAGGGTAGGAATGAAATTTGAAACAATGTGGTGAAATCCATTAAATAATAAGTAATTCAGAGTGTGCCACAAAGTGACACACAGCTACAAGATAGAATAATAGAAATGGTTCTACAGAAGGTGAATTGAGAATTAATGGACCAAAAATGGAACACATGTCCACAGGGCCATAATGTACCAGAGGACATGTGTAGGTACGTGATACTTAAGATACCTGAAGTCTCTGTAATATCAGTGGGGCTCAGCTGGAGTACTACATCAGATTTGGGCACAATATTGTAGCTGAATCAACTAAAGAGAGTCCAAAAAGGAGTAGAAAACACTGAGACTTTTCCAGCAAAAGCTGTGAAGAAAGATGGAAAGTAATGCTTTTATTTAGCTGAGAGAAGACTGAGGGGAAAAATGAGTATGGACTTCAAATGGCAGCTGATGTCACCAAGAGGCTGACAAAGAGAGCAAAGCACTGATGTGCTCTCCAGGACAATAAGTAATGAATTTAAGTCACCACAAGGGAGATTTATCCTACACATTAACAACATGTTGAATGGCAAGAGAATTAAGTGCTGAAACAAAACTGTTGAGAGAAGCTAGGGAATCTGTATCACTGGGCTATTTTAAAAACAGGTTGGACAAATGGCTGTCAAATACTATTTAGGTAAAGCTGAACCTGTCTGGGATTAGTAAAGGAAACCAGTGACCTCCTGAGGTCACATCAATGCTGTTACTACAGTTCTGTGTCCATCTTCAGATCTTTTTAACAACTCTAAAACACAGACTACTCAGCATGTAATGAGCTGAACTCTGAGCTGAATTAACACAGCCTGATGGAATGGTATCACCAAACACCACTGAGTCAATAATATAGACAAATCCTTGAATATAGTGCCTGAGTCTTATTCAGAGGGGAAAAGCCTTGGTCAAGAGATGATCACCCATATTTTTTTTAAGAAATGCATGAGTTCTGTGGTGATTGTTGAAATTTGGTTCAGTAGCTTTAAATATATCAGACTTGTGGTCCTCTTTTGCCTTTCACTGCTTTTAAGAGACAGTAAAAGTCTTCTAAAAATAATGAGTTTGCCTCATAAAAGTTAGGCGTTAAAATAATAAGTTAGAGGCCATAAAAACGAATGTCCCTTAGAGATTTTATCCATCTGGACTAGATATAATATATGGCTACTGCAGTTATTTTGCAAACAATGTTAACAACATTATTCTAAAGTTTTCACATTGAATCTTAAATACCACAACACATATCTGTTCTGTCCCAAAGATTCCCAGACTTCATATTTACATCTAAAACTCACAGATGGCCTTACATTGTAATGGACCAACCCAAATCACTGACTCAGGGAAATATCCAAGCAATAATTAAATCCCTCTTTATTCTTTAAAGTTACTTTCTTTATGTAACTTCTTTAAAGTTACATTCTAAATGTAACTTTAATAATGTCCACATTTAAAACAGAATCTGTTTTGTTCCCATGGACTTTCACATACACTCAGTAATGCATTTAAATTCTTAGAATTAATATGAAAGAAACCCCTAAAAGGGAGAAACCTTTAAATATCCTCAAAATGTAGGATTACTGGGGAGCTGGGAGACAAAGCTAGGTGCAAGTGTCAAGGTCAAGCTCTGACAAGAAACACTCTGTTACCCATTAACAGCTGAAAGCAGTGGTTATGTCCATACCTAATTTGAATGGAAACAACTGCATAGTGTTTCAGGGAAAGCCTGGATGATCAATATGAAAATAACTATTTTAGATTAGTGTATCTTTTTTTTTCAGTTGCTCAGCACAAAATATTCTGTTTACTTTGAAATTACTTTGTTCCACTTTAATGAGGCTGATCTAATTCCTAAAGCCTCAGACCAAAGTGATAATTGACAGGCCTCATATATTTACAGGAGAAAATTAAAAATCTATACAGCATCCCTGAGTGATGTAGCTTTCCCAATGAATAAGAAGTGTTAGTAATGAGCAGCTATTATGGATAAAGAATAAATAAGTTAATTATGAAGAAAGAGCCATCGTTTCATGACTATCTTTTTAAACAACTCGGTACTCTGCAGTAGTCAGCAGAGATCTGGAATGACAAGCTTGTTCCCAGAGCAAGGGAGGTTGGCAGCATTATGTGCAGCACTCCCAGGGTAGCCAGGAAACATGTGAAATACCTGCAGACCTGCTGGGAGGAATGTCACTGACTCCAGCTCTATGGCCACTAATGTGTGTGCTCAGCTGGGAGCAGGGTTAAGTCATAGAGCTAAAACAGGAACACTTGTAGCAAATGATATCAAGCTCAAGTCCTAGCAATTTTTTTTTTCTTTTTATCACTAGGAAGGCAACAGACTTTCATGGATTGTTGTTGTGGGGTTTTTTTGTTTGTTTGTTTTTTTTTTCTTTTTTTTTTTTTTCCCCCACTGGCCATTATGAAGACTGTTTGGGGAGACTGTCAAAAAAAAAGAAAAGCATGATTTGGATCAGAAATAAGCAAGTTCTCAAATGCCCTACTGAATTTGGGTCTGTTGGCACAGGACCAGTGCCAAGGAACATAAATAGAAATACAAAGGTTCAAGTGATTTCTGGCTTGTAGAATAGAGACACTCATGAATTTACTAGATTTGGGTGACCATTCAGAAAATTCCTTAATGGTGGTATAAATGTCAACCCTTGATGCCAGTGATAGAGCTTTAATACAGTCTTGGCACCACATGCAGGTTAAAAGCCAACTGATTATTAATCACCTTTTCTTCATCCTTTCTAGTTAAACATCCCATCCTATTGTTCTTTGCTGTTATTCCCACCCATGCCTGTTCAGTTCACACCTCCTAACCTCACCTCCATACCTTCTTCTAGACAGCTCTCACCATGCACAAAACAAATCTTCTCCACTCACCTGTAAGATCTTCTTGCCCTTTTTAAGCCCCACAAGTCCTTCTTAAGGCCCCCCCTCTGCTCTTAAAGAAAATCACATTGACATACATAGAAATAGTTTTAACTCCCAGTTAAAAACTCGTTCTTAAGTTCAATTAGATTCACTTGTTCTTAAATTTGCTTGTTCTTAAATGCAAAACAAGGCTCTTCTTTCTTGCTGAAGGCATAACAGGTGTCACAGCAAAAAAACCACGGTATCTGTCAAATAAAGCAAACCCCTCTAGATGATAACACTAAATGTGCAATGATACAACCATCTCAGTGACATTCCCAAAGGGAGATGTTTTTGAACAATACACATACCATGGAGTGAATTTTTCTCTCCAGTCCTATTTTACAATGTAGAGAGACCAATGTGATACCAGAAATTTCCTTTATTTCATAAAAGGGTGCTGAGGAAGAGAGATGTCCAAAACAGTAATTAGTCTGAAACACAACATTCTACTTCATTTGCAAGATCTTTGGTCCTCCTACTCCTCTCTATAATCTTCTGTTTTAAATATCTCAAAAGCAGGACAGAGATGAACAATAATGGATTTAAAAAATACAGGTATATTTTATGCAAAAGAAGGATACTATGGAAAGACAGCAGTGTTTTATAAAACATGGTCTGAATTATGCCTGTAATATTAAATTGGTCTACATTATATAGTTCTGGATTGGAGAGCATGGAGTAGAAGTAGGTTGTAATATTCTGATTTTTAGAATGTTCTGGAGAATTAAGATTTGATTCACAGAGTAAGTCAGCCATCCAACTACCCTTTGGGCACCTGAAACCATCTCATTTGGACTATATATTATCCCTGTTCAGCTATTGCTTAGTGCAGTAAATCTCTTGGTACCTGTGGCTCAGTTTGTAAAACCCCATGGGGTCTACATTTCAGCATTTGAGAAAGGCTGGAATTTCTCAAGCCTTAAGGACACTGAAAAACTCTCATTCTACCTTACTGGGAAGCACCAATGGGACTCCCAAAAGAGATATTTCCTCCTCCAGTGTTCTCTGCAGGGCCAGGGACTCTGGACATGTTTCATATCTCTTAACTACAGATACAAAGAAGTAGAAGAGACATTTCTCCCATAAATCAGTTGGTCCAGTAATCTGAGCACCTCTGTGACTGCTTTGGGTGAGAACAGTGCTCCACCTTTTTCCTTCCTGGGAGCTGTCAAGCTAATACACTAAATCTTGAGCCACTAAACTTCCTGGAATGCATATTTCTCTATCTCTCATGTTGAAACTGGTCTTTCAGCATAAAATTGTATATTTTTAATGCTAGGAATTAGATTTTTTTGTTTAACAAGCCTGCAGGTCAAAGAATTGTTCTTACTCATTTTCAGTCCATGAATATTTATACATTGTATTCAAAGCAGAATAGCAACTTATACAGCAAAGGCTGAGGTAACTGAATCACTTGAATCCCATCATAATGGGATGTTCAGACATGCTCCTTAAAGCTGGGAATCCTGGACTTAAACTTTTGCACTTTGTCAACTGGAAAATATCCACCTAATCAACACCTTCCACATCTCAGATGAGTAATTCAGCCCCTAAACTCTCAGACATAAGTGGAGAAAATCAACTCCAAATGGATTTTTCTTTTGTTCTCCCAGTGACTGGAGAATTAATAGAAACAGAGTAAGAGAGTTACTTCACTCAATGTAACATTTCCAGAGCTTGCACAGCCCGGAAGGGTTCTCAGTGAACACAGCTCTGTGTGTGCCTTCCCTAGAAGAGCAGAGGATCACATCTGCCAACCTTCTCAAGGTGCTTTAAGTTGCCATTGAAATTTAATTTAAAAGAAAAACAGGATAAATCTCTCCTGGTACACAGATTGAAAGCAACCAGTGATGTCAACCCAACCTAAATGTCCTTCTACTTCAGTGGTCACTGATGAAGAAATGTAAGAGGAAGAACTTTGTAACTTACTGCAATATATGAAGGATCACATGATGGTGTGAATGGATATTTCTCCTTGGAAAGGCTAAAGCCTGTATGGTTTTTTTTAGTGGTTGTATAAAATATTTTAAGATGATGGTGTCTTAGAGTGTAAGTCTTTTGATCTGTCATTGAAGGAGGTTATAAATAGGCAGTAAGCAAGCATGTTAATGTAAAATAAAACATAATCCTGTCTTTAGCTGGCTAAGTTGTAACTGAATTTAAATTTGATTGCATTTTCATGCACCTTTTATTCTGCTGGCCCCGATAAGCGTCAGAATCAGAAATGACAAAATATCTGAGCAAAGCATAACTGAACATTTCTAAAACAAAAGGGAAGAGATGAAACTCCTATTCCTTAGCATCCTGCCTCAACATGTAGATAATAAATCTACAACTAGGTCCTGGAAATTCAGATAAATATGACTGTCTGACTTTAATGATTACTAATTTAAACCACAGAGCCTCAGACAAGTGATTAATCTGAGATTATCATACATTGTATTCTCAAGGTTTTTCAAATTATTTGCTGCTGGTTCTATTTGCTGCAAAATCTATCACCATCCTGCTCATGAATCATTCATAAACTGTTCCAAAGACCAACAAATGCGCTTCCTAGCATTTACCAGATAGTCTGGGTATATAATCTTCCTTCTCTTTCCTTTGCTTTAATCACTCACTATAGGAGTAGTAATTTTTCATGATTTCTGACATATTTGGTCGGGTAAATCACACAGAGTTATTTCTTCTCCTTGACAGTGTGACTGAGGCTTGGGGAAAAAGGAAAAAGAAATATATGAGAATTGCAAATTAGAAAAAAGCTGCCAGGATCATAGAATGTGCCATTCTGGAATAAACTATCCTGTATATAGTCCAATACTTTGCATCTGACAGGTTTCAGCACTGAGTCCTTCAAAAGAAGGCAGAAAAAATTTGTAAGAGCAAAGGAAAACTAATCAAGACAATTTACACAGTTCTTTGCCTGAACTCTGACAGGAAAAAGTTGGTTAACATCTGCAAGTAGAAGTCAAAATGCTTTCAAATGCTGTCATCATTATTAACTCTATCTATGAATATCCCTGATACTTTTATACATGTCAAATTGTTTCCATTTGATTTTTTTGTTTCAAAATAGCAAGTGACAAATATGGCTTTGATGGCACAAACACTTAATCAAACAGTCATTTACAAAACTTTCAGGACCAATACATTCAGCAATATAGAAAAGCTGTCAAAATGTGAATCTAAAAGTACTAAGAAAACATTTCATATTTCTAATCATGAAATAGAAATTTTGAACTCTGTTTTGGTTTTCTTTTCCTTTTTTTAAGGAGACACAAAATGTTTTACATTTCTTATGAGTGGGTTTAAGTTTTTAGAGTTTATATTGGATTCTTTTGGGGGGGAAGAATTACCACACAGATAAAATTTGATTAAGGTGTCACTTAACCTTCAGCATGTCATGGAAATAGTGAAGCACTCTTGGGCTGAGATTCCCATTAATCTAAATAAAAGTATTTTCACTAAGATGTACTCTGATTCTTATTCCCTGCTAATTTTAGTTAAGAAAAAAAATTAGGCATTTAGTCAAAACACAGTTATTTAGGCTACAGTTTGGGACAAGGCAGAGATGGGCTGATTTTAGAGCCCACCTGAAAACAACTGCTTAAGGCTGGGATGAGTCACTCCTGTATTAGACACTTGACTTAGACATCCTAGACACCCTAGACAATCTACTTGCATCTTTGTCTGTCCTCATGAGCCAAATTTTGTGACTTGCTCAGCACCCTCAGCTTCCTACACAGACAATAGGAGCTAAGAGCTCTCAGCTCTACCCAGGAGCAGCTCAGTTCTTCTGAGACTAAAGTTTTAAGAAAGAAAATTCTCTTTTAGTAATAATCTGGCAACAGTTTATTAAAAAGTGGAAACACTGGGAGATAGGTGTTTCTATCTTTCCATTAGTATCACTGATCAAAGATTTATAAAAGTCAGCATTAAGTTCTTTTGAAATCTCACTCCCAGGAGCATAGTTCAGAACAATTCCACTCCATCTTATTAGTAAGTTTTACAATAAGACCCTTATTAGATTGCAATTGATTCTCAGTAATCTATTCATTTTTAGTCAAATTAAAACAACCTTTATTGTAGTGCCACAGTTCATGCTGATACAATTAATGTGGTGTGTGAGCATTTCTATTATGAAAATCCTTTCTTCCCTGCCTTGATTTGGAGCTCAAGCATAAAGAACTCACATGGCCCTGAAACTTGTCATACAAAGTCTCAGCCCAGGCAAGAATGTTGCTCTTTGAAATATATAATAGTAGAAAACGAATTTCACTGCTTTCCCCTTGCAGTGATACAAGGAGGTGAGAGAACCTGGAAATGTGCCATGGAGCTACACCACTTCACCCATCAGATTAGCATTCTTTAATTGCAGATGAATAAGTAAGAAATGTGAGGAGCAGGAAAACACATAATCTGTTTTGTCTTCACTATGTTCATTGTATATGGTACAAGGATACAAACTGAAGACATGAACCCATATAGTTCCAACTCCGTCAGTTTATCCTCAATTTCGAGGAGAACAGAAATCCTTAATTTTCTGAACACAGAAAATAATCACAGGGAAATGCAGGAACTGCAGATATATCCTGATGTTGCACAGACTGTGTGCTCTCACCACACAGCCAGGAACAGTCTGCTCCAGAGGGAGCAGCAATGGATAAAGCAAGAAAAGAAGCTGTGTGTGATATAAAGTCAGGTTACCACAAATAAGCTGGGACACAGTCATGAAACTGCAGATGTCCAGATAAAGGATAGACTAAAGCATATATTTTATTCTCTGCATCTGGTATTTATCCTGGATTCATGCTTTGGGCTATATTTTCAACTCAATGTAATGGAAGAAGCACAAAACTCAGTGCTTGGCAGAAGGAATGCTCTACTATATCTTTTTTGTGGGCTTAGTGATGCATGCACTAATCTGTGTAACATTGATTTACAAATGCAAGAGATATAGTGAGACCAAATTCCAGGCTAAGGCAAACTTTTCTCCATTTGCTTCCCAGTCTTAAAGCAATCTGCCCACCTTTCCTTGAGAAGTGCATTCACAGTTCCTTGGGCACTGAAAGCTGTGGTAAGCCAGTGTTGCTGCTAAAAGCCCTTCATAAACCAACAAAACCATCCTTCACTTCAGCCAGAAGAAATGTTCATGAAGCTGCTCAGGGAACTGATCCCAGTTATAATTCACCTGGCAAAATAAATACACATCAGTTCCCAGACTTCGGGGTTTTTTTGCATTACCACATGGATGACACTTGTGTAAACAGAAGGTGGTGGCTGGAATGAGCAAGTGGGGATAGGATTTCCTTCTCTGGCAAGACTTGAAGTGTTCTTCTACATTAAAGACAGTTTCTAGAACCCGCTTCTTATGCAGCTTCAACTTACCCTTTGCCAACAGAGCACAGCAGTGCAAAATGAGACCAAGGCACTCTGGACTCCAGCAGCCACCTTTACTGGCAGCATTTTCTCCAGGTAGTGGTTGCAGCTACTCTTTGCCCTGTGGAACTGACACAAAAAAGCCTGATTTGCTTGAAAATGCTTTCAAATGGAGATTGGATACCAATGTCATAAGCAAAAAGGAAAAAAAATAAATGTAAAATTCAATGTGGTCATTTATACTGAGATCTTTTGTTTCAACACAGGCAGTTCCCCCCCCTACAACTTTAAACACCAATTCCTACCTCTGTTCCACCTCCCATTTACCTTAGGTAGAAACTCCTGATAGAATTGTGGAAAAAAATGCTTGTTTCAGGGAAATGGAAGTAATTTTATAACATGAAAGGATACTAACATCACATTAAGATGTCAGGATTGTCTCAGGAATCTCCTGGAGTTGAGAGATCCTGGTTATTCCGCTGTCCTTCATTCTTACAGCAAAATCATTTCCTGAGTACAAAAGCCAAAAGTGTCATTTAAACAGGGCAAACTAATTTAAGCATTAAACATTAGAATAGTTTGAGGAGCAAACATCAATGTCATGGAGTATGTACAAAGGAACAGCAACTGATTTAATGTGGGAATAATCTCCATGTTCAAAAGGAAAGCAGAGAACTTGGGTGTGTTCCCCAGTCAAACAGTAGCAGAAAAATAATATTGCAACAAGTTAAAATTTTCTTTTTTTCGAATTTTCTTTTTTTTTTTTTTTATTCCCGCTGGATTAATCTTTCACCCATTTTCCAAACTGTCAGACATCACCTGTGCAAGTATGATTTTTTTCTAATAGAAAGGTTCCCCATAGAACTGTAAATACTCACACTTGGAAACAGTTTAGGGTCCAATCCAGAAATAATTAATGGTGATGGAAAGCTTGCTATCCATTCTAACAGAGCTGGATTGTTCTCTTAGGATCTTACACACACCTGCATCCGGTCTGTTGACATTTGTTCAAACCTGTACCTTGATTATAAAAAAAACCCAAACAAATAAAATTGCAACCAAGTAGAGATCACAACTCTTTTCAACTTTTGGATCAGTTCCACATTTCCTGCAATTTAGCAGCTAGCAGAGTACCCAAACTTGAGCCCCAGTGAGATGCAGTGAATTAAATTATTGCAAATGTTTACATAATTTCCACGGCATCGATTTATAGAAATACACAAAACTGCACACGCTGTTCAGCCTTGAAAGGAAAAAAACAAAGCAATATGAAGAGCCATTAGTGTTGTCATTTAACCTCGAAACAATTTAACTTTATGACTATCTCATACTTGTTTTTCAGTCATAACAGCTCAGATAAAGTATGTGAAGTTGATGTTCTGGTTTTATCCATCATCTTATTTCTCATCAATTGGAAACTATTATCAGTAAAGCTTTCATCAGCTTCTATTCAGATTTAAGTAGTTACCAGAGAAAGAACATTATTCTTTTTCCATGTTTTAAAGTAAAATCTAGTGGTTTTTTCTATTACAGAGTTCATTCAATTGAGAGCTTCTAATCAGTGTTTTATGGACATAATCCTGGTTGCTCCCAGTTACCTGAACATGCCCCTTGTAGCTGCAGAACCTGAACTGTCTGTAGAAACTGAGAGTTAGAAATGTTAGATTTCCATTTACTTGCAGAAATTAGTACTAAGCATGCAATGTGGACTTTTGGGAGCATCTCATTCCAACTGATCTTTGTTTAACCTTGTATGTGAGGATTCTGAAGAAACATATGTACCCAAGGGCAGGCTTTCACTCCCCACTCTCTCCTCCTCATTAAGATTCAGATGTAAGCACGGATTAGCAGATAAATGACTGATGAGAACACATGTTGCCATATGCTGAACGAGAATAGAGTTGTCCCTCACTCCAGCACCAGTGTTACACTCTGACACCAGTGTTGTCATTCTGCTACATGGCACCAGATGTTCAGAGCCTTAGAGGTTGGCTTCCCACTGAGGGAGAAAGCAATGACATAGAAGCTGACTAAACTCTTAACTGTTAATTCCTAAATTTACACATATGTAGAGATCATAGAACACACAGGGCAAACACAGCTCCAAAAAAGCCTCTTGACACCTACACCAACACTATTTTTAGTTTTGCAGAGAGAAAATAGGCTCCTAATTCTAATTTAGAAAAGTTGTAAAACTTAAAAATAAAAACCTAACCTAAACTTATCAATAGATGCTGAGGTTTTCTATTAAAAAAAAAAAAAAGAACAAACCAAAACAAATCCCCCATATTTTAAACACATCTCCCCATGAATTCTCAGGTGCCTGGTACTAATTTATGGCAGTCCTTTGGAATAAAACCAGCCTGAAACAAATCATGCAGTTGGAGACAACTCAGAGAAAAGTTAAGAAAAAATGGGCAAAAAGTTTCCTCCTGATGTAAAAGGCAGATGTATCCTCCTACTTTATCATATTCTGGGCTCTTTTCATCATCTTACTGTCTTCATACACAATAGCTAATCTGACTGGCTTTGGTTTAAACTGCTTAAGATAATTAAGAATAAACATAATGCCTAAAGTTAAAACACAAAGAACACATCCAAGTGAGAATATCTCAGGACATGGGTAAATATTTTTCCTGTCAGTATTAAGTATATGTTTACATAAACAATTGAAGAGATATAATTTAAAGTGTAGGCTTAGATAGTTTACAGGTCTGAGCATCTAACCTGTTCTCCAGAAGAAGAATGTGGATCTTTTCCTCTGCTCAAGGAGAACAACTGCTCTTAACACCTGAAAATCAATCACAGAATATGCCAGGCTGTAGATGGATGAGTCTCAGTCTGAACAGACAGGTACACAAGTTTTGGCATTTGTGCTTAACTTCCTTCTGTTGTAAGTGATCTCTATTATTTTATTTATTTGTCATAGGAGTTCATATTGTGCAAACAAGTCAAATATGGCTATAGCAGTACCCTGGGTCTATTGAGCTGAGTCTTATTTCTCATCTCTAAACAGAAAACCTGTTCACAGGGGTGCTTTAGAATTAATTGCTAGTTGCTTGTGGCATACTCTCCCTGGATGTTGTACAAAATGCCAACATTTAATATTTCATTAGACACTGATCCTTTTGTTCACATTTGCAATGTAATGAAGACCTTGTGCAATGTATTACTTTATTCCAACCTCATCATATACACTTATAAGCTTTTATTCTTGTGCTTCCCCCTTATATGTTGTTCACTTAATATTTACTGAAAATAAAAAAGAATATGTGAACAATTTTACTATCCATGTGTCACACAATAATCATCAGTGATTTCCCAATAGTGGTCTTACAGGGCTGAAGTTCATTTGAAACAGCTGGATGGCTGCTGAAGCTCAAGCTAAAGATATCTCCAGCTTGCTGCTTAGAACATAGTGAGCAAATGAAAGCCTGCATTTTAAAGTTTTTACTCTGATAAGGGTTTGTGCAATATGATTGCAGTCAAAGCTGGATTGTGAGAATAATGCTTTAGGTAGGGTTTTTGCTCTTGAAGAGGATCTAAATCCACTGGGAGAACCTGGGACCCGGTTTCTAGGATTATGAGCAGAAAACCTTTTTCTCTTCAGCCTCTTATTTTTGTTTTTGGTAAACAAAATTTTTAAAAAGTTTATGTATCCCATGAATAGCACCAAAAGCATGAAAGCAAAATTAAACTAGGAAGTAACCTTTAATAAGCGAAAGTCTCCTGAGCTGATGATATGAGGTGAGTAGGACCTAAATCCAGGAGCAGGTGTGCGCCAGCTGTTTGTGCATTTTAATTCACTTTGAAGGCTAAAAGAAATGACAGAAGAATTCACCTCTCTTGTGCAACCTGTGTGCTCAGTATTTCATCATTTCTTCCCAGAAATTACTTTCACCTACTCAGGGAGTCCCAGTAAGGGAAGGATTAATCAGTCCAGCAATGCTGCACAGTACATGACAATGAGAAGGAATTCATACCATGGTTTATTTGGGATCCTCTGAGACATCTTTTTTAAAAACTAAGCTGGTAAAAATGGAGACACAAACACAACCATTCACACTCAATTCCTTTGCTAACATTTCTAAAAGCAATCTAAACCGTGTACACCACCCCAAAGCCAACACAGTGGGGAAAGATCCTTCTGCCAGAATCTGACTGACCCACCTGGCTTAGAAACCTCCTCACCATTCAGCTGCAAAAGGCTTCAGCAGCTTTCTTTGAAGAGATGCTTCTGTGTCTTTCCTAACTACTGTTGTTATTATTAATAATTTCTTATACAGAGAACTGGATTGTGAATATTGCACAGGACTTGTACACCAGTGCTCTGCTGTTACACATCAGTGACATTCTTCTGTCTCGTAGTCTGGTTGTTGCCTTAGTGGTTAAATATATTGTGCTTTCACAGAAGTAGAAGAACACAAACCTAAACTCATGTTGCTTTATCCACAGTAGGAATTTTACCACAGGAGCTCAGGCTATTTTGGGAATACCAGAACAAGCAAGGTCTTTAATATCCTCTTCAAAGATGACAATCTTTGTGCTACAAAGAATGAAATTTCCTCTATTAATTACACTTTTCTGCAGCTCTGCATCCTCAGATCCAGTCCTGCAGCCTCAAAGGAATTTCATTATCTCTTCAACCAAGAAAGGTTCAGTATCCATTACCCAGCTTCCCGCTGACAAAAGATCCTCCACTAATTACAAAGAGACTTTCCATGAGTAAAGGTTACTGCAAAGTTTAAGTTGTTGCCACTGATGGTCACAGTGACTCTTCATTTCTGTGTTGGTTCTCTGACCACTCCACACACCTTCCTAACACACTCCAGTGATGCTCTGCCAAAGTGCAGCTGCTGGTGGTGACACATCCAAGAGTTAAGGGTTCAGTTCCCTTCAACGTCAGTATGGTTACAGGGAGGGTAATTCTGAGTTTCAAATCTGCAGGTTCACTGTGGTTATTTCCAAACCACAAGCTTTGAGACAGTAAGTTATAGTTGCTTCACTCTAACTCACAGAAAGATGCACTCTGACACTTGATTTGCTCTCTGGAGAGAGATCTCAAGCTACAGCCAGATGGCTCTGAGGCTCCTGCTAGGGCTGAACCATGCTGGCCAATTTATAAGAATTGGAGACCATATTATTACACATTTCACAGTCTCTGGTGTTGAAATTTTATATGAAAAATGTAACTGAATCAGCTAGTGACAGCATCTTTTTATATTTTATTGCATTGTGGTTCTAATAGCATTAGAAGATATTGCACTCAATTACTCAAAAGTGAGAAGATTCCAGTATGAACACTTTCACAGACAAACAGAAAGAGTTTGAAGTAACTAAGGGGTATTAATGTGCAGGAAATCTGAGTTCAATACACTTTCTAAGCTGCTGTGGAAGAAGATTTCTTTTTTTTTTTCCCCCTACTTCTGGTGATGAACATGATTATTTTACTGAGAAACTAAGCAAAAAACTACAGTTCCAGAAATTCTGCTTCATAAATTATGCTGATAAAGAAAATGTAGCTTGGTGATTTTACAATGCTTGCATTTCAAATTGAATTGAAATAAGTAAAAGTGCTTTATGTGCATTGCAGAGCACTTTCAGGAGGCTTTTTCCTGCCTTTCATGATGCAGTTATCTTTTAATGAACTAGGTGTTTGTGTTTTTCACTAATGTGATGCATTTTATCAAAAAGATCTTACACTGCACAGGAATAGGAAATTCATAATTGAGAATCATGGTTCTTTTAGTCATTTATCCTCACAGTGAGATCTGAAAAAGAAAATTACTTTAAAAGCTTTTAGATTTTATCTTCTTTAAAATTTCCTTCTCTATAACACCTCCCAAGATGTTCAAGTTTATTATAAATCACAAATGCACACACAAAAGATTCTGCCTGAACTCAGCACGCCTTGGATCCTTTTCTCTGGAGAGCACAATGAGAAAAGCTGACCAGGAGAGATGCCATTGTGAATTCACTCCAGTCTGCATTTTCCATGTAAAGGTAGAAAATTCCTGTCTCCCTTATTTCTGAAAAATTACCATAAGCATCCTACTTCTTAATTTAAATCTAAGTTGTTTGCTACTTTCCATGAAAAAAGTTACCGCATATACTGGGAACATGTATCATGCTGTTAATGTCTTTGAGGTCATCATTTTACCTGATCAATAAAACACTGATCAGTTTTTAAGGACAGATATACATTCTTCAAAGTGGGTCTAAGAATGTGTGACTAAACCAAAGGAAAATTTTCAGAGTGTTATTTTATTAACCATTCAGATGTGAATGCTGCATCCTGGTGCTTTGACAAACCCAAGCCTATGGTTGTTATTTAACCAACAAATTACTCATTTTGGCTTTTACACACAGAATATTCTTTCTTCCTAAATGTGTGCACTTAAACTGTATTTATTTGCCTGGTTTCTCCATAGATGAGTGAGCTGCAGGACACCACTTATTTCACAAATGACATTTCACCCTTTGCTCCTGTATGAGCAGAACTTCTCTGCCTTGTGAGACACTGCCATACATGTGCCTTATATGCCAAAAATGGCCTCCTTGTCACACAGTGGCTCTTTTGCAGAAAACCACTTGAGATAATTCAGTGCTACTATACTAGTTTCAGAATTTCCTAGTGGGAACTTAGAAATAGGAAAACATCAAGAGTACTACAAAATTCCTTACAGTAATGCTCTCTGCCTCTTGAAAATTTCAAGTGTTAGTCTCTCTGTAGTTTTAAAACTTTACAGCACCGTGATTTACATCCTAGTATATTTTTAACATCAAAGGGAAAGCTCTCAAATCCAAAAAATATGAGTTGCTGATGATTACACTTAAATGAATATATTTTAAACATCAAATTATATTAATAAATTAGAAAATAAATACCTGCACATAAGCTATTCCATTGACAACCCCCAGCGTAATACTGACATGAATTTAAAAAAATAGAGATTTGACTTTCACATTTCATAATGTTTTGTTAAGATTTCAAAAAATTGTTTCTTGTCAAGGTCACAGTTTGAAATTTCTTCACTGGATCTTGAAGATTTCTAATACTTCCTTGTTCCAGAAGGAAAACTCTAATTGCAACATGAGAAGTCCAATGCTGTTTTGCTTGGTATTTTTACCAATATTGGACCTCACTAACTTTGCATATTCTGAGAGTTTCTGAGTCCTTTCTTAAAGTCTGACTCAAAGACCTCTGAAAGTCCACCTAAGAGAAGGATATTTACTGATTCAGTCAAAGGGTATTTGATGCTAAGAGATTAAACACACTTTTTGTGTACATTTCTCAAACATAATATCTTTTCGATGTCTGTAAGAGAAAATACTATTTAAATGTAAAGTTATAACAAGGAACTGAAGTTATAATAAGAAATATGAGTTAATACTGTGCTGAATAAAGACTCATGAGACACACATCTCACTTCCATTACAGTTTACCATCACTATTAATTTTATTTAAGGCTCGACTTGATGAATTCAATTCCCATTCTAATTCTGAGGGTTTTATTTTTTTTCTTACGTTAAAGAAAAATCTGCGGAATACTCTTATTCACTGTGATCCAGAAATGATGTTCCCTTCAAATATATTGAATTTTCCAGTCACTTAAAATTACAGAGCAGCTATAACAGAGATGATGGTGAAAAACAGCTGCTAAAAGCTCCTGGTGTTGTGACTGCTGCCCATACAGAGCCTTGAAGCCAAATGGATGAGGCAGCAGCACCAATGCCAAGTGTTAGGCAGAAATGGAGATTTGACTCATGGATGCATTCCTAAGGGAAGAATAAACACTAAATTGGACCTCCCAGCCCTTGCTGCTGTAGCAACACCCAGTTGGATGCCTCAGGAAACATCAGTGGGGTAGAGCATTGCCTGAGAGTCTGTGAGTGGGAAGAAGCTCAGGCTTCTTTCTTGGGACAGGAAAGAGGTGGGGAAGTATCAGCTCACAGACATGTTTTGACTTCCTTCCCAGCGTCAGAGAGGCCTTATATAGGTGTCTGCATCAGTGAATCAGAAGGCAGGGACAGCTGCTTTCACTGTAGATTTGTTATAAGTTATAATAAATATATTTATTATAAATGGACTTATAGTCAGGTTGATGAGAAATCAGCCGAGATGAGTAGGACCTCTGGCATTACTAACCTGTCATGAATTCAGAGAACTGTTTTCAACCAAGAGTGACAGAGAGATGTGCACCAAGATATGAAAGTATTTACAGTAATACAGAAGTATTTACATCAGAGACAACTCTGTGACAAATGATTATTCAGATTTACCCAAATGGACACAGATAATATCTCTGTAACATTTCTCTCCATCATACAAGGAACACTCATTTACTCATTTTAATTAAACCTGTTCTTGAAACTCATTCAGGTCTAGTCAGAGCAATGCAAGAAACAGTCATAAGAGATTTTTCTAAGGAAAGACTTTTACTCTAAGACACATCCTTAGCATGGGAAGTGGTCAAGCAGCATAAGGAAGTTGAGATACTCAACAATGGAGTAAGTCCTACCTCTAACTAGGTTGCACTAGCTTGTTCTGACTGTCTGAAGAAAGAAAGACAGAGGTTACTTTGTTTTGGAGCAGTATCTTTACTGAGTTATATTGAAACAGATGTCCATGGCTCCAGTGAGACTAATAGCAGAATATGGCTCATTTTGTTTAACCCCTTAGAAATGCACGTAAATGACTTTGACTTGATGTGGAAATAAATAAGTTGGTTTTAACGAGATCTAGATTACCAACTGCAATTTACATTGTTCTTTTTCGTAGACTGAGCACAGCAGAGTAAATTTTAATTGTGATGCTTAGGGATTTTCATTAGCAGTGAAACCCCTTGTGAGCTGAAATGAGAGTGTTCCCTAGAGAATGCAAAAGCAAGCAGAGAGAATATGTAATGAACTGAGCTCAACAAATGAAGGTCAGAGCCAACATTCATGCAGAAAAGAGGTCACCTTAGGAAGCTGCATTATTAAATATGACCTGGAATATACACACCTTGACAAGCAGCAGGAGGAAATCGCTACTTATTCCAGATATAATCAAATGATAAAATGTAGGTGAATTTGCAGTGGATTTTTAAGCCAAGATACATCTTAAGGAACAGGAATTTACTGATTTGCAAAACAGAATATGACTTTATTGGCCATATTCTTGGCTCATGTGGCTGCCAAGTACCAATTCATATTGGTTCAAACTGACACAAAGAATTTTTGAGACATACAGATATGTAAATGATTTTGTCTCACCAATCAAATGGAACTCAGCAGAGCTACTGCTATAGAATTTACAGAAGGGAGAATTTTAGCTTTATGTTGCAACAGAGAAAGAAACAGAGAGATGTAAAATTTAAGTGAAATTCTTTTTGGGGAATGAACTAAAAAAAACAGCAGGGGAGAAAAACCTCTTGAGACAAATCATCATGTGGACAAAAGCAGACAGAAACAAACTGGATGATAAAGACCACAGGAGTTACCCCTGGGAGAGACAAAATACAGTCAGCAAAGTCTGAACAGCATGGGTGCTGAGGAATGACTGACAGAGGGCTGTGTGTTCACAACCCGGCAACAGCACATCTTATACAGTTCAGCTTTCAAGTCCAGCAAGATGATAAAAGTTTGTTGATTACCTTGGCACTCATGAAGCAGCAAACAGGCCACACTGAGCTACCACAGGTATTTGATGTTTGACAGCACAGCTATTCTGCTTCTGGACGGCCAGGCCCAAAGAGTGGTGGTGAATGGAGTCACATCCAGCTGGGGCTGGTCAGAAGTACTGTGTCCTGGGCCAGTTCTGTTTAATTTCTTTATCAATGATCTGGATGAGGGGTTCAAGTGACCCCTCAGTAAGTTTGCAGTCAACACCAAGTCGATCTGCTGGAAAGCAGGAAGGCTCTGCAGAGGGATCTGGACAGGCTGGATCCATGGGCTGAGGCCAGCTGGATGAGGTTCAACCAGGACAAGTGTCAGGTCCTGCCCTTGGGTCACAACAACCCCCTGCAGCTCCAGGCTGGGGCAGAGTGGTTGGAAAGTGCCCGTGGGGAAAGGAGCTGGGGGTGCTGGTCCACAGCACCTGAACATGAGCCAGGGTGTGCCCAGGGGGGCAAGGAGGCCAAGGGCACCTGGCCTGTGCCAGCAACAGTGTGGCAGCAGGACCAGGGCAGTGACTGTCCCCTGTGCTGGGCACTGGGGAGGCCCCTCGAATCCTGGATTCAGTTTTGGACCTCTTACAACAAGAAGGACATTGAGGGGCTGGAGCAAGTCCTGAGGAGGGCACCTGAGCTGGGGAAGAGTCTGGAGCACAAGTCTGATGAGGAGCAGCTGAGGGAGCTGGAGGTGTTTAACCTGGAGAAAAGGAGGCTCTTGGGGGGACCTTCTCACACTCTACAACTCCCTGACAAGAGACTGTAATGAGTTAGGAGTCAGTGTCTTTTCCCAAGTAACAAGAAACAGGATTAGAGGAAATGGCCTCAAGTTCCACCAGAGTGGATATTTGGAAAATTTCTTCATGGACTTTTACTCTAAAACACAACCTTAGCATGGAAAGGCTGTCAAGCATTGGACAGGTTGCCCGGGGAAGTGGTTGAGTCACCATCCCTGGAGATATTTAAAAGACATGTAGATGTGGCCCTTAGGGACGTGGCTTAGTGGTGGCTTGGCAGTGTCGAGTTTTCAGTTGGACTTGACAATCTTAAAGATCTTTTCCAGCCTAAACGATTCTACGATTCAGAGATTCTAATCTCTGAACAGAAGAATATATTATAGGGTTGTCCCCTTTACCAGAGCTCATCTAAAAGAATAGTCATTGATGAGTACCTAAATTTTGCTTTTTTCAACCTGTAAATCCTCTTAAACAGCTTTGTCTTCACAGTTGCATGTCCCAGAGGGGTTTTAATTTCCAGTCTGTGGACTGAGTAACCTGATGAAAGGAACTTTCAACTGGCCTTTCAATCAGCTTTTAATAGTGTTGTCCTCACTTTTTGTTTCTCAAAGCAATTTACATAGTATAGCACTTGCACCTACTGAGCAGAGAGATTTATTACGATTGTTACTCACAGTAAAGATTACAGCACTACTTTGCAGTATTGCAAAAACCACTATGGTTAAGCTTCCAAATTTACTTCTGGTGCCACTGAGATATTTTCTGGTTTTGTTTTTTTTTTTTTTCCCCAAAGCGTATGGATACATAAAGCAGAAACAAGTGTTGAAAGTAAAGATGGGCTTTGGGAATTCAGTTACATGGAACAATGTGATTATCCTCAGCTTTTCCTGTATTCACCCACATACACATCAACTGTAACTCGACTGACACCAGACAGTTACCCTGCCTTTAGGGTGGAGAAAGCAAAGAGAACATGGTTCACTACTCACTAACAGCTGTGACTGATGGGGACATGTCACGCCTGACAATCACAGCACATGGCTTTGGACTGGCATGCAACCAAAACCATTCCCAAAGCGACAAGATTTCCAAGATGGAAAATAGTTCTTCCTCGATGACAAGCGTTATAGACTTCACTGCTACATTAATAGAGTGATGAACACGTTTTGCATATTTCAAACTATTTAGAAAACTAAAAAGTAAAGTCCTTGCTACCATGTCTACAAGTTTCCCAAAAAAAATATTGAAGTACATGATCCTTTCATATAACCCTGATCATATTCTCTGTGCACACGAAGCAGATGTTCTCTGCCCCTCCTTCCAGCTGACCACAGCAATAGGTTTGTAGCAAGACTCTGAACCTCAGTTAATCTCCTTCCTCCCAGCTGAGCTTATTATCTTGGACTGAGTACCTCATTAACCCTGACAATATGGCTTCTAGTTGGTTCAGAGGTCACACAGCATCTTAGAGCTGGCTGCAAAAGACTGGTGAAACTGCACTACATGTGCTTAAAACCAAACCAGCACAGACATTTCAACGAGAAAAATGTTTCCACTTCAGGAACTAACAGTTATTGACACTATTATTCTGATAGTGCCATACATGCTCAACGATAATTTACAGGTGCAAAAGCAGGCAGGTTTCTCAATATGCATTTATGTCTAGGCTCCGAAAAATATAGGGTTTTTTTACTAAAACAAATGTCTTCAGTCCCATATAAAATTTCAACACCTTTCCCTTTTGCATGTTAAAAAGCAAGAACTGAACCCTGTAAACAAGACTGTTCAAGTAAAGGAAGCACATAATTAGATCTTAATTTCAGAGGAAGGAACTGATAATTGTGATTACCCTTCAGCTACGGGAACATCTTACTCCAGCAAAGGTCCTACTGAATTACATAAGGCCACTTGTGGAACAAGATAATATTCTGTACAAATATTGGTTGAGAGTCTTCCACACTAAACTAAATTATTTCATCAGTCCTACAGAACATACACTTGATCTGAAGCATCAAGACCATCAGGTTTTTCTGTTAAACACTGTCAAGTCAATGCCAGGAGTACTGTCAAATTAAAACTGATACACTCTTACAGTGCAAATTCTTTTATGCATGTCTGTTTTATGTACAAAAACTTGAAGTTGCTGCTTCTTAAAAATCTAATTCTATCCTCATTTTCTAGATATTTGCCAATTCAAGTTATTTTTGCTCTCCGCTTCTCACTTGGCAATAGAAAAAACCCTCAGTGTGTAAAAAAAAAAACCCTCAACACATGTGTAACTGCCTATGTATTGGGGTCTCAGAGTGTTAGTCACCATGAAATGTTGCAATGTCCAGACTACAAAGAACAATATAGCATGTTAAATCCCAAAGCATCAACACCTTTCTTTAGAATTGTAAAAGGCCACAAAAAACAGCTGAATTAATTTTATGGTTCATTAAAACATTATTTTTACAAAAATCTGTAACTACAGACTAAACCAAAATCATTGTTTTCACCTTTAAAATTGAACAATATTTCTAGCTCCACTTGACAGATTTTAAATAATAAATCTGAAAGGGTAAATGAACAAACAAACAAACAAAACACCTAAAAGACTGAAATATGTCATGCAGCCTGGGACAAGATCAGAATGAATGTATGGAGACATCTTTACTGGTATGTCATATACACATTTTCAACATAACCAGTAGCAATTAAATATCTGGCTGTATTTCCCTTTGTTTCACCTGGTAAAGATTGTCTATTAAATGAACTGGAAGACTGAAACATTATAATCTTTTAAAGTTATTTTGAAATATATATGTATATACATAAGAGCCTGGAATTTAAACACTCAGAGCAATGAAACTGCAGAGGAAGCTGTACAGCTGTGCTGATTTTTCTTACTCAAGATATGGCCTTGAGTGATAATTTGGTGCGTGCAACTGTTCTATTTTTCATCCCTTCAAGGCAAAGTTCAACAATTAGAATTCTAACTTGAAGGCAGTTCCAGAAGAAGGACAACAAATTTGCTACCTGTAGCCCGAAAACTGCAAATTGGTTACCTTTCCTCACCTACCTGAAAAAAAAGCATCCTTCAGTCCACGCTTTTACATTGACTGAACCACCTGAAGCAGCCCACTGCTCAGATTAGACACAAGTTAATTCCTGGCTAAATTGCCTCCTGGCACATCACAAACCATCACTTGTCTCTCAGAGCGCTGCCCCCGTTATGTGCACTGACATTACTGGGCGATGTGTCATGTTCGGCAAGCGCCGTCTCCTTAATTGCCTGTCATTACAAAACGCTCCTGGTTTAAATAACAACAAAGGCCAGTAACTTTCTTCTCACGACTCAGTTTTTACGGTTCCACACTGAGTTTTAGAGAAAAGGAAGGAGAACGGGTCAGTGTCTACAAAGGAATGCTGTCAAACCACTATGCCAAGCAGAGGAGAAATGGTCGCGTCTCCCACAGCTGTCCAGCCTTCAGCTAAGTTATCATCCTTGGAATCGCCTCCAGAAGGACAGTTAAAAATATGGGCTTTTAATAAAGCTGATGTTAAGAAAGATTTGCTTATCAAAGACTTTGGTATGCTTCTGCACATCTCTGAGGTGGCTGCACCTCTGCAAATCTCAGTGAGAATGAGGTGATCTAGGCAGAGCAATGGTCTTTCAAGTTAAACTGCAAAGGGTTTTGGAGCAGGGTTAACCCTAGATGGTTTTGAGACTTCAGGGGTTCCTCAAGCAGTATCTAGAGGAAGGAACTACTGTGAGGTTGTGCCTGATTCCCACCTGTTTGAGTCAACACGTCAGTGTGTCTCTCTCTGCCTTCTGTGTTAGAGTCCACACACTCACCCTTTCTAGCTGTGGGATCTCAGTCAGACTCCTGGGAAAACTGAACAAAGTTGGGTCTGTCATACACATGGGTGTTTGGACATGGTTGGCCATGTTTTCATTTCTGGGAATAGACAAACAATTGACCTGAAGTGTGATTAGGTTAATCCTAACATGGATGGTAAAATGAAATTAAAGGTATAAATTAGATACAGAGCCTTTTTTGGCAAAATCTGCCACACCCACCAACACACCAGCCCCCTCCCCCCCCAATTAGAGACTACAGTGATTAAGGATATTTCATGGATATTTTCATTTCACTGTCTCCAAGCTACCTGTGTCACAGCTCATCTTAATTTCATTTTTTAGGTACATCACGAGAAATAAGACTGTCGTCCCTTTCTCAAACCTCAAAATTTCAAATGTCTCCTATAAAGTAAAAGAGGTGAACACAACTATCTGTGCAGAGATCAAAAGGCAGAGAAACAGCTATTTTCCTTCCTGCAGAGACGTTTTATAAGATCAAAAGGAGAAAGACACAGGGGGCAAGACACTAATATTACAACATCTTTGTCATTAGACAACTTTTGCTCTCACCACCAAATTTACAAACAGCATTAAAGTTAATCATGTCCAGTCTACAAGAAAAGCTACAACTGCAGAGTCCTCATACAGCATTTCAGCCTTGAAGACCACAGTTCAAATTTGGCACAAGTTACCCTATAAAAGAATTTCATACCGTCATCCTTCTCTGTAAGTCTGTTTATTTCCCATGTTGAAAGCACCAAACAGCTTGCTGCAATTGGCAACCATAGCTAAAAAAAAAAGAGGACAAAGCATTACATTACAGTGGCATTAAAAACGTCCAAGTACAAAATCTTCTATGAACGGGGCTGGCAGGGGAAGTGCAGGGGGTTGGCTGTTTGAAAAACAGCAGCTGTACAGCCAATATGTCTCAGTCTTGTCTGTGGCCTCTCCAAAACTTTAGCCAAAATATATTCAAAGTTAACCATGAAACAAGTGCTTCCCCTTTTTCATTTAACCTTTTTGGCCTAAATCTATTTTTCTGGTGGGTTTCAGGCCTCCTTGTTTTAGTTCATCACTAGCACACCTGCTAGGAATTTTCTGGACCAGATTTTTAAGTACATTTAAAAATCCAACCGGGCATCCCAAGAACAAATCCAAAGGCACTGACCCAATTGGAAGTTTCTGATAATCTAGAAAATTTTAACTGAAGAAAGCAGGAATTACAGGATCCTACATTGGACACGTGTCCCACAGAACTCATATAAGAAAAAAAGCAATCTCTTTCTCTCACCCTGGAGACTGAGATGAATTTTCCTAAGAGGTAAAGCCTCACTCTGTTATTCCAGTCAGTCTTTTTGACTTTGACAACATCAAGTTAAGTTAAAACAAGAGTTCTGGAAAATCCCAGCTCCCTTGTCATTTAAACAGGAAGAATCTCTTGCCCATATATAAACTGAAGTGTCTGACTGAAAACTAAACAAGCCTTTTTTTGTTGTTGTTTTGTTTCTATTTTAGACGACTTAGGATTTTTGGATGGCCATTTACGTGGAATGATATCTGTCACGAACAGACTGACTCAGTGGGGATTTAACATAAGCCAGGTTTATTTTCTACCAGTACTCAGCTTTGGTGCTTCTGATAAGCTTCCATGACAATGGAACAATTACCAGACTTGAAAATAAATAATGCTTTAGTCAACTGCACCTTACTTTAAAAAGGATTCGTGGCAATTCAATAAATGAAAGTAATTTGGCTTTTTCTCTCCTTCAGTAATTATTCTGACATATTCCTCGTAGCTGAGCCAAAACATTTCATAGGTCAAGGAGACTAGATGAGATTTCTTGGGTCAGCTACTTTCTTTTGGAGTTAATAATTTAACAAAGCCCAGATCACACATTTTTCACCATCATTCGTAGATGGAAAATGTATCTGGCTATCTGATTTCCCAATAGAGGAAGGGGAAGGTGGGAAAGAAACAACCAGTTGCCAGAAAGAATTTGGGGAGTCTATATAACCTTTTATATCATTGTACACATAAGTAACAAATAAAGGAAAGCTACAATTAGATTAGGGTAATTTTTAAATGATCCAGGCTTTGCATGAAAAGCTGTATAGTGGGACATTTTTACTGCCAATATGGCCTGACACTTTGCCCCAGCAGCTGAGGATTTACACCTCTATTTTGATTTTGTGCATTTTTCAGCAGATGCAGGCATGAATATTTAACTCTGAGGGCCTCTAATTTTATTACCTGGGAAACAATTAAATGCTGATAATATGTTAATGTCTACCAAGAGAGAGATACTCAGGAAATATCACATTTTGCTTATTCCTCAATTCCTAAATACTAAACTCCGTGCTTTCTCAACATCCAAGGAAGCCTGTTCAGTTACAGTGTTCTCTGTTTTCCATGCAATCAAAGCAGATCATGAAAGATGTTCCAGGCAGTACAGAGCTCCTATCTCTTACTAAAAATTATGCATTAAACTTTTAAAAGATACAAAGGGCTACAAAAGAAAATGGTAAATCAACATGTGAAAAACTGCACACTAGCGCTTTTTGAATTCTTTATTTTAAAAATTGTAGTTTTGAACTAAAACAGACTATAATATCATGACAGTCTTGCAATGCTTTAAGCTTAATATCTCCTCTAATGTAACCTTACAGATTATAGAATAGACAGCATAAACTACTTAGATCTGGACAACCAGAACCAGAAGTCTCAAATTCTGTTTCTGGTTTTGCTCCTGATTTGCTGTTTTAAGACAGAAAAATCACTTAAGTTTATAGATGTGCCTGAAAATATATAGATATATAAATTCAACAGCAAAAAGTTTGGGAAACTTACTTCACGTTAATCTAAACACTTGTACTAGGGAGCTATGAAATCATCCTGTGGGGGCAGGGGAAGGTTGGTAAGGGATCAATAAGGGAACATAACCCTGTTTATTGTGTAACACTGGGAAACAGATATTTCTGTTACATCCAGCAAAAAAAAGGTAAATTTTTGGTGAACACATTTCAGCCCTCCTGAGGAGTTCCAAACTGTTCTCTTTGACTGCCTGCTGGCTGTTATTCACTGGGAGCTGTGATCTAAGCCAACTGACTCCCCTTTTTTTTCTGCTGTCCAAACAGATGCCTGAAACATCCTAGACAGGAAAATTGAGAACGCTGAATAACAAATACTGAACAGCAGATGTGAGTGTTAGAGCATGACTACCTTTGTTCAAATTCAAATTCAGGTATTCATGTGGCACTCAGATGTTCTCCAAAAATAGTGCCTGGTGTGAGCATTCATGCTTGGCAAGCAAGGTACTTCAGGAAGGCTGAATGCAAGCAATTTTAGGGGATCCACACTGATGTTGTTACCTTTGTTTATTAGTATTTATCTGTCTTCAGGTGTTTGGAGAGTCTTGTAAATATACAAGACAAATATACAGCTTTAGAGAAGCTGTAAATATACACAAAGTACAACACGGTTTTTTTCTACATATCTAATTTTTTTTTTTCAGATAAAAAAGCAATCATATCTACAAAAACACTAGGGGAAGTGCTCTCTGTGTATTGGACATTTCTTTTTAATTTACACCTATCTAAAAGTACACATGCTTAATCACTGCTTGCATGATCTCTAAATCAAAGAATTACAATAACTTCCTGCTTTTGGGGCAAGAAGTAGATAAAATTTCCTAAGTACACATTGTAAAACGCATTCCCAGGATAGAGATCCATGAGAATGGGCTTCTGTATCCATTTTCTTCAGTTTTAACTGAATTTAGCCAATAACAGGGATCTTATATATAATGTGCTATAGCTCCCAACCAAAGTCAAGAAATACTGCCAGCAAAAATACTCAGATTCTGATTTTATGCTCCTCTCTCTGTCCTTCTAATGATTATGTCATGCATTTATTTTGGTGACAGACAGAAGAGAAGCTAATAATCCATTTGTATTATCAGAATTAGTTCTCCAAATTTAGGTATTTCTAGATGATGGAACACCTTGCAGACAAGTCGAGCTAATATCAAATCAGAACTTGAAGCTGGTTTTAGTTCACGACCCACCTGATGTGGCAGCATCATTTTTGGTTTGAGTCTGAGCTCATTCTAAATCTGTTTGAGCATCTTTTCCCCTGTGATGCATAAATCTAAACTCTAACAACGCATCCAAGTATTTACTAGGAATTACAGTCCCAGCCCCTGGTTAGATACCCAAGTTCCATGACCTAAAGTCACCTTCTCAGATAACTCTGTCAATCCAGCTGTACATTAGCTGCAAATGTGTATCATGCTCAACTGCATGTGATCCCAAGTCAATGGGACAGAAAATATTTTGACAGAGTAGTTTTGCATCCACATCCTCTAACCTGTCAGAAGGAGTAAATTTCTGTCGCAGCAGATCAGTAAAATCAAAATGCATCATTCATGTGCTGCTTTAACCCCCTGTAATACAGATTATACCGTACAATTTATAATAAAATATTTCTGTAACGTTTCTTTTTGTTATTTATTTACTTATGAGGTTTCTACTTTTCCATTTTAATACAAACTGGCTGAGGAAAGCCATGTCCCTCTCTACTCTCTGGTAAATAGCAGATGTTTGAGAGGCCACAAAACACAGCAGAAGTTCAGGGAACATTTCTCTGGGACATTCCCTCCACCTCCTACAAAAGATGGTTGTAGTTTCCAAACTTCAAGACCTAGAACTGCAGTAAGAGCCCTTTATACACTTCTGTTCTTTATCACTTCAATACTTTTGGAAATATCACCTGTTATGACTGAAGTTTAGAAAATATGTCAGGAATAAAACTACCATGACCTCCAGGTTTTCAGTTAACCCCCAAAAAATTTATACTTTCCCATTAAAATTTATATACTTTCTTGAACTGACACCTTTATGTAAAACTGGGGAGAGTGTTTAGTAATATTAATATTTTTTAGAAGATGCCTCATATGAAGTTGACTTTACACAGCTGCACTGCTTCACATAGATAATACAGTAGTACTGAAGCCAGGCAAATAAAGTCATTTATTTTGTTGCTATAAATTGATTGAGCAGTAGATTTTGATAAATCATCCCTTTTACTATAGCATGGAATTACTGAACACTGAGAATGTTCAAGTTACTAAATAACACACCCAAATATATCCTATATGTTACTGCTGATGTGAATTTTATACTCTTCGAGCCCAGAATAATTTTTTAAATATTTTTAAAGCTGTCTATACCAAATAATTTACTGTTAAAGCAAGCCACTTAAATGTAATTTTATGACAGTATGCATGATTTCTTTTCTCCAACTGACCAATAGTATCATTAGAATTTAAGATACTAATTTAGTATGACTAACAGTTCACAGCTAATCGAACAAAAATTAAGTAATTAATGACCATTTTAAAAGTAGAAGTATTGCTGAATATTTTTGTCACTCTATAATGGTGGTAAATATGAAATTCAGTTAAAGATACTGCATAGAGATCCCTATGATAACGAATAATTGCTTTCATGAATGCCATTATATCCATCAGAAAATTGTATTTCCAAAGAGCTCAACCACCTTAAAGTAAAAATGTTACAGCAGAAGAAAGATGGGGATATCCCAAACACTATGGGGTGGCTGGTCAATATTGCTCTCAAAAAAATCATGAAGATATGATTTTTAAGGCATCAAAGCAATTAAGAAGGAAAAAAATTAAAATGAATGAAAATTGAAAGTCATCCCACTGCTGCTGCAAATCTTATCCGTATTCTTCTGAGGGCATTACAAAGGTAAATGACATAAGGGAAAGATTTTCACAGACACAGGAGGACAAACAAGTGCTCAACTCCCATTAAAAGTTTTTGACTGTTTCAAATAAATCCACTAGAAACAAATACAGAGCATTAATTTATGGTGAAGCGGGAAACAAAATGTTTTCCTCACAGCACTATGAATTGCAACGCTAAACCAAGGAGGACAACAATTTAGATAACCCTATCACTGAGACAGCAGAAAAAAAATTCAGATTTTTGCATTGAACAAGTGAGTGATGGTAATGAGAAAGGTATTAAAATGACAGTACAGAGACATTCATTGAGATAAACCTACCCATAAGGAAGGCACCCACAACATCACGAAGATGATTTTTCAGCAAGTTCGTGACATACAAGTATTTGACATCTTTGATGAAGAAATTCCCTAGAGCAGCACTGAGCACTTTGCAGCACTGAGTACTTTGTCTTAATCCAACAAAGCACAGAAAGTACATGGAACAATGATTTTAAGAACATTCTTAAGGACGAGAAGGCACTGTTTGATTTGCTACACAGTGGACAATTGTGCCTGTGCCCTCTCAGATTCTACTAAAGGTGAACTTGGAATGTTAGAATATATATTTGATCTGAGTTTTCTGCCTCACAGCAAAGTCTCTGGAATATATAAGGGCACAACAGAAGTATCACAGTCATGTCTAAGAACGTGTCATTCAAGGTAAAAAAAAAATATTGGTTTCCTCTTGTTTATCTAAATGGCAACAAAAGGATCTAAACTAAACGACCTTAAGCTCCCTTCCCATCTCCTACCAGAAATCTTGGGAACTGCTGCATTTCCTGGAAGTGTGAAAAGTTGAATACATATTAAAAAAAACCAAACAAACACACATTAAAACCTTTTGAGCTCTCTAGAATACAGAAAATTAATTATACTGCAGTTTTCCTATGACCAAACACCTCGGTCATAGGAGTGTGCTTTTATTTGTAAATGGAAAGGCATCCACCAGTGTATCCCAGCTTAGTGATTCCATGGCAAAGCTGCATGGGAGGATGGACACAATCAGGACTTGAAGTCAGGATTCTGTACCTATGATGATCAGATTACATCTATTTATATGTATATATATATATACTTATAACTAAAACTCAAAGTCTGGGAGAGTTTACCAAGCTCTGGAATTTTTTTGGGGGGGAGTAAGAGGGCAAAGAAAAAAGGCAACAAAAATATGGACTAAAATTTGAAATGTCTTTTTATTTCACTACTTTTTTTACTTCAGAGGTGCAGTAAAACCTGTTCTCAGCTAACTGATAGTTCTAAGGTGATTTAATATCCTCAGATGAAAGTAGCCATATAAAAAGTAAGAGACAATAGATTGGTATTTGTTATTTCCTGGTATACACACTACTTGTTCTCATTTATGTGGCAACAAACCGAAGAAATCTCAGCGTGGTTTATAGGGGGGGAAGAAAGAAATCATTTCCTAAGTGCCATTTATACAGGGTAGGATGTGTTAAACTAAAAGGATTGCAGCAGTTAAGATAGGGAGAGAGTGGAAGTGTTTGAACAGCAGTTAGTAACTGCTCGCAGGAAAACACCGCATTGCTTTTTCTCTGAGTGTCAGGGCTGGCTCAGGCTCCCTCAGTTTGATAGAAAACAGCTCAGGTTAGATGCTCCAAGCATCTCGTGCCATCCAGCCACGAGAGGGGAATGGAAAGGAAAAAAGCCGGGAGGTGCAGTAGCTGGAGTGGGCTCTGGGGGTCCCAGCCTGCTGTCCCTGCCCTCTGGCTGTGAGTGCAGATGGTGGAGGGGGCAGTGCCACTGCCAGGGGGTGTAGAAGTACCATCACATGTCCCAGTCCTCTGGGAACTCAGCAACTGGCACCCACTGACAGCTTGTGTGACCCAGACACAGCTCCTGGTGCCCTGCCCTGCCCGGCACTGACCCCTTGTTGCACTGAACTTTCAACAAACTTAAACTGCCTGGCTCGCTGAGAATGTCAGCACTTCTGCTGCCTTAAGGGTGCAGGATGTTTTGGTGGAGAATAAAGGCAGCACATAGTCCCTCAGTGGCACTGAGTGGATGTTTTGTCATTCAGCTGAGGTTGGATATATCTTTTATCACCATGTCTTGAACTGAAATCGCAGGCAGTGCATCCAGCAGAGCCACAGGAGCAGCAGAAATAATGACAAGGCAGTGGGATCACTGGTGACCTGGCAGTGCTGCTGTTCTCTCTCACCAGTGAAAATCAGAGCTGAATTGGCACTATAAAACCATAGAGCAAACGAGCATACGGCTAAAATGCCGGTCAAAATGTTTACTACCCCTGTTTCTGCAATGTCATTCTAAAGAATTTCTACATAACTATGCAAGCAGATAGTATCAGGGTTTATTTTGTATGGCCATCTGCTGCTCTGAACCTTTAGCCTAGATGAGAAGACATCTCATTAATCTTAGATATTTTTTCTTCCTCAGTCTCTCAATTTTTCGTCCCTAACTCAGAAGTCTACTGGCTGATCTTAACCAAATTTGATTAAAGATAGTTATTTCAGAGGAAATAATGCAAGTTTCATGAATATCAGTGACCAGGTACAGAACAGAAGCCATAGAAGAAAAGGGTCAGAGCAGACCCTGTAGCATTAGATCCTAGAGAATCCAACCAAAAGGTGTTCATGTCAAGAAAAACATTGGATTTGAAAAGTTTCATTGCTCAAAGCACCAAATCTTCTGCAATCAATATTTTTCTTATTACTTGTACCACGAAGCAGCAATTAAACAAATAATGATTATCAGCAGCAACTTCACACTAATAATTCACAGCTGGTCAGAAGCCTTTAACTCATATCTGTATGGACTGAGGTAGGTGAACTAATTCTACAGAATAAAAATGCTCCACATCATATTCTTCATATGGATAATTAACAAGCAAGCATCTGACGGTGCTCAACACTAGTAATGAATGGTTTGGACCAATAATCTGTTATAAAACAGTTAAACAGTAAAATTGAAGAGAGTCCTGTCAGAAATTTGGAAAGCAGCTTCAGAAGACTTGTCCTATAGGCTTTAATCCTGTTACATGTATCAGTTGGAAAATATAGAACTGATTACTCTGTGCAGTGAAAAACTTAGTTTTTCACACTACTTTTCTAGTTCTCATGAGAGAAAGAAAGTTCTCCAAGAGTATGATTAATGTTTTCTAAGATTTTTTTCTGGAGAAACAGCTTTGACTCTTCTTGTGTCACAAGAGCACCAGGGAAAACCTTGACTCAGATTGTTATCACTGAACCTGTAACAAAGAAAGAAAAGAACTTCTGCCAACACATCCTCCTTTAGGTGCACTTCAGTTCACAGAAAAATCTTTTTTAACTGCTCATTCCTACTGACATGAGAAAGGTGCTTTGCTTAAAGTGATCCTTCAAGAATTCTGTGTATAGAGAGACTGGCATTAGAGTATGATCTCTTATTGCAGAAAATTGCCTAAGTAGCTGCATCAGTCTTTAACATTATAGTATGATCTCTTCAGAAAATTGCCTTAGTAGGTACATCTATCTTTAGTGCAAAGCCATGTTGCAAAGTGGTGTCATGGTTTGAGATAGCCCAAATTCCAATTCCCTAGCTCCATCCCCCCTCCCACATCTCAACCCAATGTGGGATGGGTTTTTTTCCAGACAAAACACAACCAGACTCAGAATGGGGAAAGGGAATATATTACAATGACTATACAAATAAATACTACAATACATTATACACACGACTACAACTATCTCTACCATGACATAAGTATTTACAATGGATCAGATCTCTTCTCCCCTCCAAATAAAAGTCCAGGAGGGAAAGAAGGACAGATCCCTTCCAGTCTCTCAGGGCAGCAGCTTCTTCAGAGTAGCAGTCACTAAGCAGCAGCATCTTCTAAGGCAGCAGGTTCTCTCTGTCTCTTCTGTTTCTTGTAGCAGCTGATAGCTGGATCTCTGCCAGCACACACGAGGGGGGGGTATCCCCCTCGGCCACTCGTCTCTCCAAACGAGTGGTCTTCCGTGGGCTTCGTCACCCCAGACAAGGTCGTATCACCACGTCATATCACGAAGCACAGGGGGTCTTCGTGACGGTCTGGTATCTTCAGGAGATTCAAGCTCCTTGCAGGGCCTCTGTGCCCTGTCTCAGGCTGCGAGCTTCTTTGTAGCTTGCAGCAAGGGAGGGCCCTCAAGGCCAACCTCCCACACTCTGTCCTGGCTGAGCTCTCAGGACGTCCGAGCTTCTCAGCATGTTGCACTTCAAGGCTCTTTCAAGTAAGAGCCTATCAACTTCCTCCTTCCAGGAGGTCTCAAAGGAGTTTTGGGGGGTCTGGTATCAGTTCTTACCCCCAAGAACTCTGTAGAACTCAGCTGCTGACTCTCCTTCCCTCAGGTCTCCTTCCAGGAGTCCCTTCTCTGGTGCTGCATGTCTTTGTTGCTTCTTCGGTTCAGTTCTGGCTGCTGCTTTCTCCGGCCACTGCCACGGCCACTGCCCACGATGGAGAAAACATCTCCCAGCATAACTATAGGCACCTAGCCCAGCATTATGCTGTTCCAGGTCCCCACAGGCTCCAGCTGGGGCTGGGGGGCCAAAGCCCCCCCCTGTGGGGCTCAGAGCCCCTTCCTCGTGGCTCACAACATGGCCGCCTTCTTCTAACCTCAAACTACAACTCTTCTCTTCCGGTCTGGTTGTGATATGTTTACATTTTTTGCAGGAGCGCTCATTGGACAGAAATTCAAAACTTCCAGGGGTTTCCACCCCTTGGGGTCTACCACTTTTCTTATCCTCTGGGGGAAAACAAAGTCCAAACCACTACAAGTGGTTAAAAAAAAAAAAAAAAGAAAAGATGTGTGATAAAACAATAAAACCATGCCTGGCAGACAGAGCAAAAGATCACTACTACTGACTGCCTGGGAATTGAACACTTGCTTGCATTCCATTTCCCTGCTCCCATCCTGGCCTACTTATTAATTTGGTCATCTGCTATGCCCTGACCATTTCTCTGCAAGCTCTTTGAATTGGGAAATATCATTAAGTATGTACAATATCCACTGCATGGAAATACAGTAGTGTGTAGGCTTGCAAGAATTTTCCAAAAATAAATTTTAATAATAAAACCCTAATGGAAGTCCAGATACGAGAGAAAGTACTTAGAACTGATGTAGAATCTGAAGACTTTGCAGCATTCCCTCACCCCGAATCCAGGTCAATATTCAGAAGGCTAAAAAGATCTTCTTTACTAAATAAATTGCATGCTACATAACAGGAAACCAAGTGACATTTAAGTCAGTTGGTTTATAGCCAATTTACTCTTTTGATAATGCAGATAACATAATTGTCTATTCCTTATGACTTAGAGGAATTAAAATAATGGAATTATTCATTTACATGCATAAAATAGATAGTCAATAGATTCTTCTTTTACATAATTGTTATGCTTCAGATTCACCTGCATCCCCAAAGATTATTTCTGATTTTATAGCCCCATTATAACACCAGCCTATGTTCCATCTGAAGTCAACTATAACAGGTTCAGTGCAAACAGAATTAAGAAATAAAAAAATTTAAAAACCCCAAACTATGGCATCAGTCTGTTCAGCTAAAAATATCAGATCCTGAACTGGTGAAGAGGTTTTTTTGTAGACTGGGGCCAACCTCCATGGGATGTGTGGGAATCTAGGATGTGAATACTGCTTTCTGTATTATGCTTGAACAGAAAATACTTTGAATCAAATCTCTAGGGATTATTACCCTCAAAACAAGGAAGACTTTGAGGTGCTGGAGTGAGTCCAGAGGAGGGAACAGAGCTGGGGAAGAGACTGGAGCAAAAGTCAGATGAGGAACAGCTGAGGGAGCTGGGAGTGTTTATCTTGGAGAAAAGGAAGCTCAGAAGGGACCTTATTACTCTCTACAACATCCTGAATGGAGGTTGTAGCCAGGTGAGAGTCAGCCTCTTCTCCCAAGTAACAAGTGATAGGACAAGAGGAAATGGCCTTAAATTGTGCCAGGGAAGGTTTAAATTAGATATTAAGAAAAATTCCTTCACCCGAAGGGTGATCAAGCATTGGAACACGCTGCCCAGGGAAGTAGTGGAGTCACCAACCCTGATGTAGCCTTTAGAGACATAATTCAGTGGTGAACTTGGCAGTGTTAGGTTTATGGCTGGATGTGATCTTAAAGCTCTTTTCCAACCTAAATGATCCATGATTTTACTATAATCTCCTTAAGACAATAGCAATGAACCAGAAACTAAGCATAAGCCCCGACAGTGATACATTACTTTCCATATTGTGTTGCCACAGGTCCTGAGCTATTCATTTTCCAGATATTTTTGCTAATGATGGATTGTAAAGATTTACCAGCCTTTTTTTTTTCCAGATCTTGTCCCATAATTCACCACATTAACCCTGCCACTTTGAACAAATGAAAATTCAGCATACAGCCTGTTTCATGAAATTGTAAGAATAGTAGAAGTGGGTTTCAAATCTAAGACCTATGAAGCCACGTGTGGCCATAAATACAAATTCCTAAGCAGAGTAATTTCATTCCAGCAACTGGAAAGATGGATTTATGAATGTGCCAATTAAACAAACAGATTGTTTCAAGTCAAGAAAGGCAGCTGCTATGCTCAGAGTTCCTTGGGAATCATATATATTTCATCAAAGGTTATTTTTATGTATTCAGTCTCTGAATCTGTGTTCTTCTGTCCTGTGTGAAACTCCAGGACCATGCAGAACACTAGAAAAATCTCAGGTTATTGCTAATATATTCCATATTAAAAATTAAACACACACGATATAGGACGACAACGTCAAACCTCCAGGATTTTTCCAAAAGATTTCACTTTGAGAAAGCCTGTTGAATTACAGGAGCAGAGAGAGGGAGAAAACCATCTGCATAATGAAAAAAAAAGTCTTTGTTCTATTTCTGTTGACAGGAGACTGCTTCAATACAGTGCTGATTGCTAGACAATAAAGGATAAAGAGGGTTTAGCTTTCACACAGCTTCACAAGGGTCAGCTGGATGCCTGTCCAGTCCCATTAGATTTCAATACCAATAAGGAGAAATCCACAGCACTGGAAGGGAATGAACTTCTAAACAGAGGCATTTTTTACAAATGATAATCATCCAATCTAGTGAAGCATTCAAATGTGTTTGAGAATAAGCAGGTAAATATTCTTAGTCAAATCACAAGAAATATGTACCATAGAAACCTGAAATCAATACAATTGTAATTTCAATGAGACCTAAGGTACTTCAGTTCTTTGCTCTTGTGGTTCTCTTCTAGACTACAGTTTATGTAGCCAGGTAAAATTTTCAGATTATGTGATTATTTCTTTCTATCCTGAAAAGAAACAAAAGAGCAAAAACTGTACTGAGGTGCTTCTTATAAATCTAAGGGCCAAAACACTTCTATTCTGCTGAAATGCTAGGGAAAAAAAATTACTTTTATTTATATATATTGTATACGTATGTATGTATTCTTATTGTTTCTTTATTTTCTTTTCTTTATTTTTTTTTTTTCGTTTTGTTTCTGTGCTTCTAGAGACCTTCACTGCTATTGAAGATGACAGGGAAAAACCTGATCTGTTTTATAGATATTTAAAAGTACGAAATATGATTTTTTAACTCCATGGCAAGTTTGAAATATAATAGATCAATTCATTACTTTGTAGTACTGCTTGTCCACCAATCTACATTTTTGCTTTTTCTCATAGGTTCTCTAAAAAAGGCTAAACCCCAAACTCTATAATAGTTTGGGTAAACCCCAAGCTCCACTGGCAGCTGTAAAACATGGTTGTATCCACTTGCAAATTAACAACATGGTAAAGAAAAACATTATTCCCTACTATAAAGACAGTAATTGTATTGACTCATGAAAAAAAATATGGACTATGTGCTCCTAAAACCACAGCCTAGTAGCAGACACCAGAACCTTGCATGGCAATATCCAAGGGTTCAAGACTTAATACTTCCCAAGTGATGAAACTGTGATACAAATTCACACAATATTCACTGCTTCTGTAAAACTAGAGCTTTAAGAGTTTGCCCCACTTGGGAGCCAGTTTGATATGTCTGTATTATATGGAAGAATTATGTCAGGGGGTGGAAAACTCAACTATTTCAGCATGGCATCACATGCTGGAGATTTTCAGTGGTTCCTCTCTTCTGGAGGAGACAATCCTTACTGTTTTTAAGCAGGGAGGCTGTCACATTGCCTTCCCTGGAAGGAGTACAGAACCACTGTCAAACACCAAGTATTGAACTACTGACTGCAGCGAGAACCAAGAGAGATACAGCATATTCACTAGTTCTTAACAGATTTTAATCTGAAATTAAATTAATATCCTAATTATTGTCTTCTGCAGCAGTGAATTCTTAACTGCTCTGGCTGCACTTGAGAAATTTTACGGGAAATAGATATTTCTTGTAAGATGGGATTAGGATTCACAGGCCTGAGAGCCCACATATACTGTTTTGGTTTCTATTCCCAGTCATAATTGATTTACACCCTTTCCCTTGTTTCAAACTCTGTTCCTTTCTTGGAGGGAAATATTCTCTCACAATTTTTGTTCCCCTCTGTAAGAGGAAGATTGAGCTCAAACACAGGTGGTTCATCAGCAGTCCACTAACCCCTCTCTGCTGTAAACCCTAAAATATCAAACTCCATGAATTGATTTTCTTTCATTCTCTGCTGCAAGCATAACTGTTAATGAAGTTGCCAGGTCTGCTGAGATTCTAAAGATTTATTTGTTATACTGAGCATAATGTCAAGACAGAGAGTTATTGGTTGCTTTACCCTGAAAGTTTTATTCATGAAGCAGAATACTGGAACTTACAGAAGCTTAGCTCACTAAATACATCATTCCTGAAACTTAGTTAAAAGCTTAATGCAAACTCAGTTTAAAGGAAAACAATTGCCTTTAACATGCAAATACTTTATAAATAAATTGCCTTAAAACATCTAAGTAAATTATTCTGTCATATAATCACTCTTAGGAAAGCTGTGGACTGACTCTCTTCTATTAACCCTTAATCAATCCAAAGCACAGCAGTCTGTGCTAAAAATGTCCCTTTAAATGTCCTACCCTGTTCAGTTTGTCTCCCTATCCCCTCTCTTACTCATATTTGAGTTTTGCTGCATCAAGCAAATGTGGGACTCAAATTTGAGATCTGGGTCATAAAAATCAGATTAGAGACGTTCCCCCTGACAATTAATAAACCCTCTTAATATCATTATTTGTACAATGGTAGAACTAACATTCACTTGGCAGGAGAGGAACAGCACCGTGAGAGGGTCTGGATTTAACTGGAGCTCAGTGTCAATGACTCAGACTGGTTTTCTGGTGGCTCCCTGACCCTGGTGAGCAGAATTGCACATCCCAGAAGCTGCCAGGCTTATCTGTGAGCTACCACAAGAGAGGGATTCATCATCTCAATTTTAGGGAACAAATTTAATTTGGATGCTGACTGAGAGCTGTTAGCCATCAACACACTTCTACACCTTCAACCCTGTTATCCATAGTAATTCAGTCATGTCATGGGTACTAAGAAATGGAAACTTGCAATTTATTTTGGGAAAGTTCAATAAATAATTGTTTTCAAAATTCAGCTTTAAAAAAACCACAAACAACTTGAAATTTAAACAAGAAGAAATCAGTATGACTACCTTTTAATTGTGTGACATAGGTCATAGTTCAGGAAAAAATTGGTCCACTGTGAAATGAGCAGGACAAAAAATTATTGAGGCAGATGAGAGACTTTTTGGAAATTGAAAGCTGCACAGAATGTTTCCAAATTAAAGGCAGCACAATTTAAATTTTGAGAAAATACAAATGGAAGTCCTGAAATGAATGTAAAACTGAGTTTCTGGATGGCTGTTTTTCTTTGTAAAATACTGTATAGAAATCAATTGTTCACTTCTACAGAGATTGATTTCTTTATGAAGAAATGTCAGCAATCAGACAGAGTCTAGAAAGTGAAAAAAAAAGCCTTAAAGTTTTAAATCCTACTTTGGTGGCACAGACTCCAAAACCTGAAAATAACAAATTGGTTGTGATTATTTCAATGCACAGCATCAAGTTAGGAAGTAGGTCAGGAAAAGCAAATTTTATTTCCTGGCTCTTTTATTAAAAACATATATTTCTTGAGAATCTGAAATTACCAATCAAAAAGGTAACATCCTGAACATCAGAAACATTTGAAATTTATTGGACCTGAACTCCTGGCTTGAATTGAAGCAAGGATGTTTACATATTCCAGCAAAAATAGGCTCCTCTATGGTGAGCCCATGTTGCTACAAATCCAGTCCAGATGCTACAACCACCTGCCCAGAACAGACTCTGGGTATTTGGTCTCACAGGTAACACTAGTGACACATACTAGATATCAAGCAAGCTCTGTCCTAAAATCAATTTGAGTTCTTCTTTTCCTCCTCAGCCCTCCAAGACAGTCAAATGCCCCTGTTTGAAAATATTTCCCTGAGAATCTTGAAATACAAAAATTAGAGGGGAACCTACAAAACACGTGAGTTTAGTAGCACACACCTGCCAGAATATAAAGGTATGAAAGTCAACATTTATGACCCCACAGAGGGAAGATACGTGGCGGTGCTGTGAGGCAGGAAGGCTTTTACAGGTTTGGGATTGTAGCATTACTCAGGGAAGGAGAACTAAATTCCAATAAAATCCTTTATGCCCTTCCACACTACCGTGTATTCTGTATATATTTTTTCCTGTAGAAAATAACATCTTAGAGTCATTTTAAGAGACCTACTATTTTTTACCTTTCTCTTGTAAAACAAAAAACTTTAGCTTTAAGAGTCAAACACAGAAGGAAAAAAAATATGAGGAGGAATATTTAGGACATAGAATGACAAGAGACTGAATGAAAACACTGTGCTGCTCTCTCAGTGTTTTCTGTGTAAGTGCTATTTACCCAACCATTCCTTTGCTTAAAATAGAAAAGGATTTGATCCTGCTATGACATTTTCCCTCCACACATCTAGTCCCATCTGATCTTACACTGGAATTCAGCAAGAATGTCATCCTCTTCCAGTTCCCAATAAGTGCATTTTGCTCAATGCTCCCCAATTCTTCTGTTGTAATTTTCACTGAAGCTCAGCATTATTCTCCCAATCCCAAATCATCAAATCATATTCATGCCTTCACTGTTTTATGAGCAAAGCTTAAAAACCCTATTCAAATTATTTTGCTTCGTTTACAAAATAGTTTAAAGTGTCTCAAAACAAGAAGTCATTTTAAGACCATATTCTCCCCCATTTTCCCAAGAAAACACTTCCCCAAGAAAAACAAAAGCCAACAAACAAAGAACAATTCAGCTCCAGTCAACTTGGGTGGCTTTGGCCTTCTTTTCCCTGTTCCTCTGTTCAGTTACTAAACTGAATATTGCAGCTAACCCTGGCCAGAGGCAAAGTGCAGTGCACATTTGTCACCTGATTCTAAATATTATCTCAGGGATGTCACCTACAAACATATGACACATCTTTTACTGTAAATGCTCCTCACTCAGTAGTCTCTAATGCCTGGATTTGTCACTTGACAGGAAAAGCTGAAGATATGATAAAAAATAGGGGAAAAAAAAAAGATATTCTTTTTTTCTCTTAGGTGATGGTTCAAGTTTCTGTAGGATGTTCTTCTCTCAGCCAAGCTCCATGCAGTGACAGAGTTGTTCTACATGTGCAAAACTGGCCTCCAACAATAACATTAAGAATTCATAGAACACCTCATATGTATCTCCTCTGACAGTGACTACTTTCACTAGACAATATAAGATGAACAGGAGGTCAATAAAATATAACAGATTTCCACAAACCAAGGGGAGAACAAATTTTCTTGTTCAAGGTCATGGACCCAGTGTGAGCTGCTGTGAAATTAAAGCTACCCTGTTAGGATGCTTAAATTATCTGTGCCATGTGGATTGGGACCACTGACAGCTGATGAGAAAATTACTTCTGTACCACCTCAGGGGAATTCCCACACCTATTAGACCTCGGTGGAAATGAGATAAGTTTGCTTTAAGCTCCTTCCGGGCTGGATGCCAGAGTTTGGCAGAGTGCATAAAAGAAACAGAGCTCCCAGGCCAGCAGTCACTTAGGCTTGGATTTGGTGTTTGACAAGGAATGCCTAAATGAGGCACAGGAGGGAGGAAATAAGTGCCTTGCTTTGATTACATGAAACAGAGAGTACACTGACTTTCAAAAGAGGTAATTTTAAGAGACAAACATCTCCTCATTTCCAGACAGGAAGAAGAATTGGTAAGACGATGGGATGGGGTGTGCAAGCAAAGCTGAGTCAGTAAAGAACCCAAGGTTATCAATTCAACAGCCACAGGTTATGAAATATTCTGTAAAATTATTATGGATCCTGATGTGTAATTTCTCAAATGCACATGACAGAGTCACCATAAATAACAAACCAATGCATAAATGTAGCTTATATCTTGGGGGATAATGCCACATTCTTTTCACTCATAGGTCATTAGCTGTCATTTTAATTCCTAGCATTAGGGTCTTCAAAATTCCTCAACACTGGCAGTCCACTTTTACATAAATAACGCTACACTCCTGGAGCTAACTGGGTTTTCCAGGCAATAGAGTGTAACAGAGCAGAATTGCTTTTCCTAATTTTCACACAAAAAGTAGAAAATGTGTAATTTTATTCCAACATTGTATGAGTGTGGTGATGCTTCCCCCCACCCCATCCTTGGGTCTGATCTACGATCTCAGAAGCTCCTGATAGGACTTGACTGAAGCATCCCTTGAACACACCAGTCAAGCCATGAGGCACTTCCTGATCACACCAGGAGCTAAATCTTACCACTTCTTAGGGCAAGAATCATCATCATCATCATCAATGTATGTATATGCTTGTTTTAGTATCTTTTCATCTAGGCAGAGCTAGATAGCTTCCTTCAGAGTTTTCTGTTAAGCCTGGGCTTACTAAGGCCCTACAGAAACATTTTCTTTTCAGGCAAGGGCATTAAAGGTTTATATGTGGTTTTCATGTTTGCCTTAAATTTAGCTTTTATTAAGAAGATACAAGTAGAAAGTAGTGGAAGAACCCTACAAAAATGAGGCAAGCTCTTGCCCCATGGGGTCTCAGCTATCATCTGACTGCAGATTTTAAAATGACAAACAACAACATGCAAGTGAAAATAACATGTCATTTCTCCTCTCACCTACCTCTGGGTAAGTGGGATTGCCATTAAAAAAAAAAAAATCAAGGTAATTTGTTTTCACTTGACTGCACAAACTAAAAGTACATCAACATTTCTGTCACCAGCAGTATCTTGGGTTCCCCCACAATGAGGTTCCTGCCTGACTGACACTTGCAGAGCTATAGACAGGGAAAGTCAAGCTCAGAGAGCAAACTGCCATTGCTCTCACTTCCAACAAGCATCAACAGATATCTCACATTTGATCTTAAACTTAGGAAAGGGATAAAGGGTGAGGAAATTAAAACCATTTCCAGACGTTGCAGGTGACATCCTGCTTCTGGTCACCAGGAATTCCTCCACTTTTAGAGAATCCTCAGTTGGAACTAGAAAAAGTGGAAAAATCTACTCACAAGACCTGCAAGAGTGGATGGACATAAAAAAATCTGATCTAGTGTCAGGCATTACTTTAGTTTCTTATTATATACTTGATTGATGAAACAGAAAAAATTAATCTCTGCAGAGAGCCTGCAGAACACATTTAAAAATGTTATGTGAATATCAATTTGCTTTGTTCATATTCCTTTTTGTTTGCATTTCCCAAATACTCCAGTGAAAAGCTTTCCTAGCACAAGTCTTTGCAAAGATTTAATATGGTCTGATCAAACTGAAAATGAGGAATGGTACACTCAAATATGTGGTTCACATTGCTTTCAGCTATAAGTCATTTGAAAAGAGGGTAGGAAAGTTACCACATGCATTCTTTAAATGAAAATTCATAATAGAGCATTTTTGAATGACTGATAATTACTGACTTTTAAATATAAATTGGAACATCTACAAATAATTGAGTAACGTATAAAACAGAGAACAGTGGACTGAAGAGAATTAGACAAATGAGATACTTCAAAATGAGAAGTACAACTATTTTTTTCAGTGAGATGGCTAAAACCCTGCTTCTTTTATTTTGTATTGTGTTTACCAACTACCAAACTGCTTAGGTTGGCTACCCTTAGCCACTGGAACCCTCAAAACCTTTCTTGAAAAGGGGCATATGTGTGTCCTGAAGTCTGTGGGTGTGAGAATTTCAGATTCCCTTTTCTATTTAGGATGCTAAGTAGGACAAAGGACTTATTTGTGGAAGTGGTCATTTTCTGACCCTCAGCTTGACTGCATATCAGCCAAGAGCTAGAAATAAATCACAGCCAGGCAAACTGTGCTTTAACCCTGCCCATAGTCCCAAATTAATTAACCTAAAGTGAGAGAGTCCACAGAGCCTCTTGTCAGACTAACTTGCATAAGAAATTCTTCCCTAGGCTCCAAAACTTGCAAATGAAGAAAAACACCAGTAGTATTTCATAAATACAAGTTCAAGAGTATGCTGTTTCATTACTATGAAAGATGATTCTTGTTCACCATAAGAGATTTCCCTAGAGAAGGTGTGCAGAGAGTTAGCAAGATCCATCACTCACAAAGCCTAGGCAAGCAAAAATCTGACTCCTTTAGGGTTAAATCCCATGCCCAAACACAAGAACAAAGGTGGCTGTGACTGAAAGAGTCTCCAGGTGAAAGTTACAGCAGGGAGAGAGGAAGATGATTGCTGAAGGAGTGGCTGTGTGGGACACACCGTGCTCTGCTCTTCCGTGAGCTGTCCAGCACACAGGGAAGGAGCCCAGGGAAGGGCAGAGTAGAAGGAGTCACAGAGGGCCCAACAGAGTTCTGATCTTAGACAGCCTTGAATTAAATGCCATGGTGAAAACAAACACCATTGCAAAGCCATTGCTCTGGTGAACCTGCAGGAAACTCTGTGTGTGTGCATGTGAGTGCTCATGCACATGGAAATAAAGCTTCCTGCTTGAGTCACTGCTGGTACATGCAAACTGCTTTCTTCATAGACTGCCATCCATACACAGCCTCACACAATCATGGACTGTGACTCATATCTGAGGGGGTTTTTTCCCTTGAGCACTAGCATTGCATTTTTCACATCGCTCTGTGTGCTCCTGCACCTAAAGGGACAAATTTTGAGATATTTTAAATCAGGAAACACATCTGCTATCGTCTGTTAGAGCCAAACATTAACAACTGAGAGATTGTTTTGACTCCAGAAGAGTGATTGAGAGACAGAGAAATGAATTGTGACTTTAAATTTAGCCTGAAGAAAAAAGCAAGCAGGGGAAAAGGTTTCTTTCTGGTGGAAATCTCATTTCACTAGAGACTTATGGTTTAATAGGGTCTGGAACCTTGGATTTCCCCATAGAGAGGAGTATGTCCAGTGGAGCAGAGTCGTGCTCACTGAACATAGGGCCTCTGTGAGTAAAAACTTCAGAGCCTGCATTGATTTCCTACAACAAGAGACTGTAGATTTCCCTCATATTAAAATTAATTCTCTTTTGATACTGTTTATCTGGCTGAGACATATTGACATGGAATGTTTTTCAGTGTAAGAAGGTTTAGACTCCAATTTGTGACCACGTTCAGAGAGGATTCCTGGCTGAGAAAAGGCAGGGAAAGAAGGCAGCCCTGTGAGAGTTGCCTACCATTAATAACATGGACTATTTCCAGGTGTTGTCAGGGAATGTCACTCTGCCATATTCCCTGAAGACCCCTCAGTGTCTGACTGACACAGGCACAGGTGTGATGTGTAACAATGTGCTCGGGAGCCTCACCAAGCCTTTCCTACTCATCTTCCCAGTTCTGCACCTGCTTCCACCAAGACAGGTGTTTTCACAGATCTCAGGTGTCACATAGAATGGTTTGCATCTTTCATATTTTTAACATACGTTTTTCCTTTCTTGCTGTAGTGGGCTCAACTATTCCCACCCACCGCTACTTCTATTTCAGGGAGCTGTTTTGTGACTAACTCCTCTTAAAGATTATAGAGAAATAGAGATCAGATGCTGAGAGACTTAAAGACAAGAGCCACAAGCCTTGACAAGCAGAGAGTGAAGCCCTAAATATTTCTGTGCCTAAATTCAATACAGAGTGCAGGGGTGAAAGGCAGAATGTGCTCTTTCTCCTTGCTGTCCCCAATCCACTTGTGTTTTCTTCTGTTCTATAAAATTACACTTGGTAATCTTCTGGACTGAAAAAAGAGGTCACAACTATTATTCCTGTTCCAGTCTGGCAGTAAACATATTTGAACATCCATTCACACAAACTCTACATACTTCAATATAATCATGTGCATCCTACTTTTGTTTTTGGATCTTGCTAAGTGGTATCAAGTACCCAAAATTTCTTCTATCCCACCTTTTAATGCTATTTACAAGCTCTAATCTGTCCTTTAAAAACAGAGAAAGCAATACTTTTATTACAAGCCAAAATAGCTTAAAGATAAAATAAATAGTTTGCATTCGAACATTATCTCAAAAAGAAATAATCTCTATACTTTGTATGTTATTTTAATGAGTAAAAGAAGCTTTGGCTCTTTGGTCCTTCAGAATACAGGAGATTTTTCAGGTAGCTCTCAGACAGCCCTAATTCTGTAATCAACAGGTGAAGAACCAATGGATCTGTCATTAAGCTTAATTGACTTCTTGGACTAAGACACTCATCTGTTGAGAAGTTAGAGATGAATACCTGGAGCAAGGCCTGAATTTCCTTTTTTAAATCTAAAATGAAATGTCTCCTGAGGTGACACCAGGCATCATAAACAAACCACTAACACCCCATCAGCGTACACACGCCAGACCAAACCCCAGCAGAAGTCCTAATGGAACTGAGGATACCAATCAAAAATCCCATAAATGAAGATCACTCAGAACACACTGAAATTCAGATGTTTTAATCACTGGCTGTGCTGCATTTCTCTAATTAGCAAGTGTTCATGGAATGTGCTGCTCTGCAGCAGGACACATCCTGCAGTGGCTCATCATTTGAGTGGGAAGGTAACAGATATTTAATAGCACAAATTAACTTGATGGTAATGAGGAAGTCTCTCTGTCAGCAATATCACAAATTAAATTATCTGCTGCCTCAGTAGTGATGAGGAATAATTAAGAAAGCTATACAGCTGCTTACAAATAAACCAGCACCAGATCAGCTGAAAGAAGTCTGTCTTAGAATCTCTCTGGCATGGTAACATTCACTCCCTCGACTCTGATACCGTTTGTTTGTAGGTAAACCAGATCTTCAGCATTATCTTAATTAAGCTTTTAAAATTTAATTTTCTTTTTCAAAGGAGAGTATCTTGGGCACTACACAGCGAGTTTTCATTAACAATGCAGCAGCTTCAACAGAGCACTTTCAAGAGGAACAGAAAACAACAACAAAAAGAGCTCTATCAGATGATGGCCCTGGCAGGGGAGGGAGAGAGGGGCTTGTGAACACAAGTCTCTCACCAGTCACTGTAAAACACAATAGATTTCCCAAAGGAAATCAGTCACTAAGCAATTAAGCTGCAAACTATGTTTTAAGGCCACATAGTTTATTTAAATTAACTTTTAGTTTTACGCAAGTATTAATGACTGCAAAAGTTGTTCTCAGCTTTGGTTTGAGGTTCTTTTTTTTTTTGACATTTTAAGATTTAGCTGAAATTAGACCCTGTTGGTTTTTTCTACTTTGAAAATAATTGAAGAGACAAGCAGATTATTTTCCTGTAATTAATTAAAACAGAACAGGATTATCAAGTGTTGTAGCTTACTCAAAGAGATTCTAAGACCTGTTCTTTCTTTGACCAGGACCTATCATAACAAAAGAGAGATCTCTGTCATTCACTTAAAGTAGAATCAAAAGGTACAGTAATAACATTTCCCACATAATCTGGCTGAACTTTAAGCACGTATCCTGGTCAAAGAAAGAACAGGTAACCTGTAGGACTGAGATCAAAGTCTCAGAGGTCTGGAAGTAATTTACCCAGTATTCCAGGACACTGAAGAATGAGAGGTACAACTTGGACTTTCTTGCAAACAACCACACACTGCCCATGATTAGCAGACCTAACATCTTCAATGAAGTCTGTTGTTTCTCTGTTGATTCTAATCTGAAATTCTGGTATTTATTTTCTAACATAGCACTCACTGTGTTACCCAGCCTGGTGTCACTCCTAAACTCATATGTTAAACTCACAGGTAGGAGTATCAAGATTACATCTTGCTCTGCACAAGGGTAAAAAAAAGAAAGTGTAAATCTTCAAATCCTTCCATATTCTAGTGCCGTGAGTTTAGATTACAGATACAGATTTATGATGTCCTCTTGTTCAAAGAAATTGCTTCAATTTTGCAACTTTTATCTTTAAGTGTAATTCTCATTCCACTTATATAATTTGACATAGCAAGGTAAATGCATGCTGATTATCTATCATGTACCTGTTTACCAAGGCAAAGACAAGCCACAGGATACAAATCATTCTTCCATAGCTGCCCACCTTCTCCTCCCATATCTATACACACACAATTTACAGCTATTATTGTTTATTTCCCTTTAAAATGATCTGATAAGGCAAAATATCTATGACCCTGGTGACTCACAGTAACTCAAACATAGCCTAGTAAAATGAATTTATATCAGTACTGCTTCTTTCCAAGCAGTTATAATTTGCCAGAAACTTTTAACAGCCACACGGTTAGAAGGAACATAACTTCCTTTTAACATTTCTTAGGCAAAGCAGCAAAATATAAACCCGTGCTGTTACACAGAAGTACAGTAAAGTATAGACCAAGAACAAAGCAATTGTGTTTCCAAGGCTGTGCAGGTCCCCTTGTGTGCACCTATTGCTACAGCAATCTCCTGGTGCTGTGAGAAACAGGCTGCACAGCAAAGAAAAACACACAGACCAGCCATAATACACAGGGTTTTATCTAATAGGCTGTGATGTTCTATTTCAACTAGAATAGACCCTCACAATTAGAACACGAACATCTCTTAATGCCCACACATGTTACTGGTAACTTAACCTGCATCAAAATCTCAGAAAGCTGCACAATCACAAGGGTTGGCTATCAAGTCGGATTTTATAGCTGAAGTAGTAGAGGTAAACAGCTGAATTTCGAGAGACTTCTTCATATTAAAAAAAAAAATAAAAGAAGTTTTCATTCCAAACCATTCTTCTTTTAAACACAAACTAACACTTAAAACAAATCCTTGCAATCCAACCACAAGGAAGACTTCAATATTTTACAATGTTCTAAGACTACTTGATTGCAATATACAACACTGATAGTAATTTTAGCCTTAAATCTTAAGTGGCAGCTGACTGTCTTCCCTAAAAGACTCCCTAAAACCTCATGATTTCTGTTTTTATAACTCAAATCAAGGTAAACTCAAGATTAATCCCCGATTCTTTCCCAGGTAACAAACCAGAAAGCTGTTACTCCCCTTGAGTCCGCAGTGACCTACTGAAGGATTTCTTACCAAGTCAATTAGCAATATAAATTCCACCCAGATGAATGTATTTAGGTGCATAGTGAGATCATTAACCTTATTATGCCACTCTGTCTTGTTTTCAAGCTTCCTACTAATCTGTCGCTAATAGATACAGGTGCCAGAATTATTGCTTACAAAGGCTCTTCCTTGAGATGGAAATAATTTGTGGTGCTACCATTTATTACTCATGTTTCTAAGGTGCCTCTTATGCTAACATGTGGAAGACATCACAAACATTTTGTAACTCCACAGAGAGAACTGTGAATGCTGCTGGTTGTCTGCTTGTTCCCATCTGTGGAGCTGGCTCACTTGAGAGCTTCGTTGTTTAGGTAATATCCTGTGACACAGGGGAGGATCCTGAATTTTGAGCTATGGCTCCTACGGCCTCCTCCAGAGGAAATTCTCTTTCCTCCACACTAACTTGCCAGCATTATGTTTAAACACATAACACACACCCAGAACTTACACCCAGTGTGAAAAGCCTTAGTGTGCAGCCCTGCCTGGAGGGACCTGATACCAACAATGACAAAACATTTTCAATAAGCACTGGTCTCTAGCTGAGTGAAAAGTGCTGATTTATCCATCCACATTATGCTACAGGGAGGCCGGTGAGAGTATCGACCTTGAACGACGTGGCTTCGAGTGCCAGCAGAGAGCTGCTCACCCGGAGCACCCGCTGCAGGCAGCACGAACCAGCATCAGCACTGTCCCACTATTCCAGGCTGCTGTCCTTTGTCACAAAACAAACTTTCCAGCACTCCACCCCTCTCCAAGGCGCTCTTCCAGGGCTCTCGCCGCAGCCTTCTACCACCTCTCGCCTCAAAGCACAATCCAACACCAACTGATTAAGGGTGGACACTCGTGACTCGCTATAACCCACTTTAATTAATTTGTTATTTTTTGCTTCCTTGGTGGCTTTGGTACAAGCAGACAGTATTCTCTGGATACATTCTTTTCCACAAGTTCTTGCCGCAAATGTCTGTTAGCTACTTCTTTGTATTACTAATGACTCTAAACAACACCTTGAGGCGAATCTTGATTAGCATGTTAATTAGGAAATTCCTAGCAGGGCTTTGGGTGACAGCTTACTCCCAAATACCAACAGTAAAACGTGTTCAGATGGAGACATCAGGTTGAATTATAGAGATGGACACGCTGGAAATGCTGTCAAATCAATCTCCTCTACACTCCCACTCCCTTTCCTCAGATTCCATACTACAAGTCCTTAAAAACTAAATGCTTGCACAAAACCAGTCAAGCACTGGCTTCTCAAGCAGCTTCCCGTGACTCTCTTGGACTTCCTCTTCCTTTTACTTTACAGCTGCTGAACTGGGGGCTATGGGGAGAGCAAGGCCACTGCTGGACCTCCTTGCTGAGACCTGATCCAGCTCGTGGAAGGCTATGGGAATATTTGCAGTGAGTGCTGCAGGCTTTGGGGGAGGCCCAAAAGCACAATCTGCTCTCTGGCAATTACCTCTCACAACAAATATTTCATCTCCTCTGCTTTCCCCTATTCTTCCAAACAAACATAGGGCTGAAAATTAATCCAGGGCCATACTGGCTTAAGTACTGTTAATGTAGACTTAAACAAATATATATATGTCTCTAGTATTTCTCACACTGTTGTCATTCAATACACATCACTACACAAGCAACAGTGATAAAACACAAGTTGCAATAAGAACCAGTCTCCAGCTGAGTGAAGAATGTTGATTTTTTTTTTTTTTTTTATTCTACACCAGTTAGTGAGAAAAGAAAATGCCCATCATTAGTCTCAGTTGAATTATTTTCTTTTCAATAAGATTTTTTTTATTATGAATGACTTCCCAAGGTGTCCCACTTCCTACTCACATAATTTCCTAGCTGAGCAGTGCTTTAAGCTGGTATAGTTTCAGTATTTTCAATGGGGTTACACAAGCACGAGGACTTTTGCAGGTAACTAAGCACTAAGACTGAGGTAAAATTTGAATTATACCTATCCCAGGTATCTACATTAATCGTTGAAGAAGGTTTCTACCCTGGAAACAAGCCATGTTTTGTCAATGGTGCATCATCAAATATTTAGTAACTAGGGCTGCAAGTTGTTTACACAACATAAAGAGAAACAACACCCATGTGATAGTTTTCACCCTAGCCTTCCTGGAGACCAGCTTGTAACCAGGAAGGAACTAGGGAAGTTATTGACACAAAGATTGGGGGGTAATATCCAGATCCAGGGACGTTTGTGTTCAGGCAAGTAAGGTTATTAAAAAGCAAGAAATGCTGATTTTCAGCCTGAATATTTAAGATGGGGATTGGTTCTGCACCAATTTAAGTCCCCTGGTAAGTAAAGCATTTGGTAGGAAGATACATAAAATTTAGACTCTCTTCTTTCAAACTTTTGTGATTGGCGAAGAGTGAAAGAGACATTCTAGGGACTTAAACATAAGTTGGAGACTCGATGGAAAAAATAAAAGGCATCAATAAGAGAGGCACAATAAGGAAACAAAGGTAGGGGAGAGAGAGGAAATTTAAGTATACAGATATTTCACACCAGCCAATATGGAATATTGAAAATGGGAATATGAAGCAACGAAAAAATAAGTTCCATATAGCTATTTTACCAAGAATGAGCTATATTAAGAAAGTGAGGGTGAAAAGATGGAAAAGTTGGTCGTGAAGTCACAGCAAATTCTCAGCCTCACAGAAAGGTGTTACCACAAGCCAAAAGTGGATCATCCAAATAAGTTGTTTAAGAACTTCTTGTACTGGTAATCACATGTAGGTGTGATATCCTTTACATAGATGCAATAAAGTATTTCTGGAGAGATGTAAGTTTATGGAAAGTTTGGAAGTCTAGGAAAAAAAAAGCACAAAAAAGCAACAGCTCCAATCCTATTTGATTAAGAGAAAAGAAAGTGAATTATAAATATCTCCATTAGTTATTTTTTGCTTCAAAACTGGTGTTTAATTACCTTTTCAGGAGTGAAAAATGTATTATGCATAATTTATTTATGAAACAGAAAATGTTACTGGACAGGTCTATGTAATAAATACCTGTATGTTGTTTGTATTAGATTAATGACAAATATAAGCAATATTTGAGAGAGAGTAGTTCTGCATATTAAGGTATTTACATTTGCTGTTTGCCTGTAGACACTTCTAAAGTAGAAAAAAATAAAACAGTAGAAATTCAAAATATTAATGTTATTGACTTTTTACCAGAAAGGTGTTTACATACAGATTATGAGGCCTACCCCTATAAAAACACATCACTTTAATGCAGAAGTAGAATAAGTTTTGTAGAGGTAAAAAGTGGAAACTGAATGTGACATTCCTACATATTCAATGAAACATAGCTCCAGGGGATATAGAAATACATAGAATATAGGCATTGGACCTGTATATTGATAAAAATTTAGAATAAAAATAACATAAGTTGAAATCCTAATTAATTTTAGACTGCATCTGAAAGAACAGAAGTATAGCAGTAATACAATTTTCAACATTGTGGATTCTTTCAGTACTCATTCAAAGTATTTCACAAAACATCATTTTAGTCCCTCTACAGTTCAGCAGATTTCCAGATCTTCCCTCTTTTTTCCTCAGGGGAAAGAATAAAACAAATAACAACAAAAGAGCAAACATTTCCTCCTCTACCATCAAAGCCTGAGAAACCTGCATAATAAAATGAGAAATATGGGTTTGCCCTTAAGAGTTTGTTAGTGTTTTCTTGATGTCAGATCTCTCTCTGGAATGTGGATAATGGCAGAGTGCTTTATTCAGTTTACTAATTTCCTGCCTTTGATAAGCTTGATGGGAAACTACAAGAAGAAGGCAGGTAGAATAATTCCTTTCTTGAAGGTGAGGGGAAAGAGTGGAACCTGAATTTCACCAGGCTGTTCATTCATTTATGTGTTGCAATTCTTCACAAAGTTGTTTTTTGTTGGTTTTTTTTTAAGCTGTGCTTCACATGCTCTTTGTAAGAGCAGCCTATTAGTGTCAAACTGTAATAGCATCAAATTAGGTGATGTGAGCATTCAGGCCCTCAAGGCAAGTAGTTTTGCAGTGTGGGAAAATGCACGTGTAGGATGACTCACACGGTCCCAGTGCACGTCGGTAACTGTGGCTTTATCTGGTTTGTTGTGCTGCTTCACTGAGGAGAGAAAGGCAAGATGCAAACCCCTGATATGTGTGACCCAGAAACAGGGAGCATTTAGGTGACAACATCCCTGCCAAGGAAATGTGGGCTCTTAATGTGTTTGTGAACACAAAACAGTGTAAGTGAGGAGGCTGCCTGGATATTGGTTTGATTTCCCAGAGAACACAGTGTATGGTTTCAAAAGCTACTTGGGTCTAATCCAAAACCCACTGAAAAAGGTGGAAAGCTTCCTACTGTCTTCAATAAGCTTTGGTAAAGGATAGTGTTGCCTCCAGCCTGATTTCCTGTCGAGAGTACAGTGGATTATCCAGTAGTTTAGGATTCCTGAAGATTTCATCTTGTTTCAGTATTCAGAAACGTGTGGTTGAGAACACTGTCATCATCCCCTTAGAATGGGGATTATTATTCCTTACATTTTAAGAATCCTAAAAAGAGTCTCCTTTCACCAAGAAGGTTAAAAAATACCCACGTTCTACAAATTCCTACTTAAAAGAGAAGGAATTATGGCAACACTTTACATAGACGGTAGCACAGGGCTGCAGCATGTTTAGACACAGTATCCTCATTTCCTTTTGATTACTGGAGGGAGAAGGAAAAATCTTGATTCCTTGATAAGGACAGTCGCAAGATGTATTTATCAAGTTACATTTTAATTTATAGCCAGTTCCTTGCAGTTATTTGAATACACTGTCAATTAGTTTACATTACCAAATAACTGTCAGCATGAGTGAGATTGTGTTATTGCAATATCTTACTAAAAATGTTGAAAGTGGACAAAAAATAATGCAGACTTACTTAAATTTTAGGAAGGTACTTGTTTTAACTGAGCAGTGCCCAGTGATAGCCTTGCTGAAATTCTGTAATAAAGAATATTCACTGAAGACACTAATCCTATATAATGAAATATTGGTACTGTCCTTGACTTTGCTCTGCAGAAAATTTAAGAATTATCCTTTGTGTTGGTGCAGACCAACTACAGAAGCCTACTGAAGTTCTCTTCCTTGTTGGCATATGTTCCTTGTTCTGCTTGCTATAATTACCATGCCTCTACTATACACTTGAATACACTAGAGGCTAGAATAAAAAACATAAAATATTTAATACTTAACCTTCAAGGTTAGCACACATATACCCACACAGATATGTGTAAATCCCCTACTTCTTATTAAAACCTTGTACCTACATTGTCATTTTAGACCAAACACCCTACAGAAAAACCCTTTCCTTACATTTTAGCAATGCTACAGGGAGCATGAGCCAAAAAAATCCCCAACCCACAAAACAAATACACATTAAAGTTACCTTCCAATTTCAACCTCACACAGAGTAGATGGAGCCAAAAATCATACTTCCCATGTGGGGTTCTATTGCCTGTTGATGAAAGGCAGTGCAATATTCCAGCAAGCTTCAGATGGCATTTGTCTCTCAGGTTAGTGGAAGCTACCAACGCTGATTAAGAAGCCCCCAGCTTGGGATAATCTATGCCAAGGCTGACAAAAGAGCAGCTGCCCATTCAGAGTCAGCAATGGTGGTTTTGAGGCCCTGGTGTTTGCTCTGTCCAGCAGATACTGAATGAGGAGCTATTAATTACAGCACATATTTATGCCAATGTTCTTCCCAGTTGGAATACAATTCAGTGCATTTCTCTTTGCACAGAACACCACAGGTTTTAACAGACTAGAGAGAAAGATACAGCAAGAAAATGTACTTAGAGTTCTTTTCCTTCTACCCTTCCTTTTGAAAAAACATTCTGCAGGAAAAAGCCTGTAGAGTGCATATTTTCAGCAGGGTCATGGTGGACTACTTCAGTCTTATCCAAACAAGGAAAAAAAAACTGTTCTGTTACAATATCTAAAAAATTAAAGGACCTTGAAATATTTTATATACCACTCCTCAATTTCCTTCCAGCCTGACTTTTCCCATTGAAATTTGACATCTATAGTTAAACTCAAGGCAGGGACAGGAAAAACGCAGGTCCCCGGAGGGACACAAACCACATTTGTGGACGAGTTGGATTTTTTTTGTTTGGGTTATTTAGCGCCACTAGCATTTCCCAGTGCCGAACAAGCAACCACCCACACAACTACCACAATTAGAACACTCATCGAAGTCATAGAACCCCAAACATTAAACAACCTTTCCCATGTTGCTCTGACTTTTATAGGACGCACGTTTAATCTGATTCCAAACCAGAAAACCCTGTATTTCAGTGTGTTTCAGGCTTGGCGCACTGTAACCAAGCCATGCTATGCTTGCTTTATCAGGAAAGCAGGTTCTTCCTCTCAGCCAGAGATCAAATCCACCCATCTCCAGCTGTCACTCAACGCTTGCACTCCATAACTCACAACTCCTGTCATTCCAGCAATCTGGGGGGCAGAACAGCCTCGCTGCTGCTCTCCTGACCCTTGTAAAGCAGCAGCAGTGTTTCCCAGCTCAACAGATTAACCTGCTGCTCGTGCTCCTTTCTGCCTCTGGCTGCCTCTGACTCCTCTCCACTATGAAATAAGTAGATCTGCAGTCACTGCACAATGTGTCACTCTGCTGCTGGATTCACTTCCTCCTCCCCCAGAAGCAAGGTGGTTTGGGTCTGGGTCCATTTTCACCTGAATTACTGAATCAAAGGGGACAAGCTCGGATATTCAACTTCATTCCCACTTAGGCATTCACTGCACCAAGCTCAGCTCCCAAATCACCGACCTTGGCGCTCCTGGGGAATGAACTGAAGTTGCCACAGTCCCTGTCTGTGCTGGGAGTGCAATGACAATCCTCCCACACTGGAGTGCGGGTGCATCTGGGTCGTAAATCCGGGATGCTCTTCTCCAGTTATCAGCAATATTGTAATGCAAATGCCAATAGATCTGTTTTCTAAGTTACAGCTCCCTTAAGTAACGGGGAAGCAGTGGTAGAGAAAAAGCTAATTAAGCAAGCATTGGAGGCATCTTTTACTGCCTCCTACATTAATGCTTCATTAAGGAACTGGAACTGCACTTCGACTGGAATGATAACACCATGTACATGTTCAGTAGAGCATAAATTAGAATATAAAGTGCAGGACAATACAGGTTTAAATGATAATCAGCTTTAAACATAATCTAAAATTTATACTTTGATTTCAAAATATAAATACCAAGAAATGAAAACCATATTTCCTTCATTAAAACAAACAACATGTACCCTTAAATGGAGAGGAGTTTTTTCCCTCACACCATCCAGAGGGAAGTCAAATAGAGTAAGACACGTGGAGTTTTGCTTCCTTATGATTTTCACACACAGGATCTGGCAGGATGACTATACACACACTTGACATCTTACCAATGCTTTTCATTTTCTCCTGTAACAAATCTTTGGCAAACAGCAGCCAAAGTAAGAGTGTTTTCACAAAAGATGACTTGGTTATCATGGTACCATGATAGATTTCCATAAAATGAAACCTGAGTAATGACATGGTTGGGCTGTACCAGCCCAAGAGATCTACCCCATGGAACTCTTCTCCTTCTCAGTTGTCAGCTGGAAAGTCTTGTGTGCCATTAGTTCACAATCCACTAAGAATTTATGATTTTTCATGGCAAGGTGACTGCTTTGAGTACAGAGGTTGACATTGCTGGGTAAGAGAGGACTGCACTGCTCTCTAGCAGATGGACAATTTTAACCTATCATCAAATCCTGTTCTTTCTTACACAAAGAATAATAAAAGTACTTTCAGGCCTGAACACACTTGATGTGAAGCCCCAAGCTCATTCAAATGAAAAAATGGCTTTCATGTGTTTTGTGGAGCATGAAGATCAACTGTAACCCTGCATGGAAATATTTCTTGCAAACTCTTGACCAAAATTGAGCACACAAGTTTCACTTGCATTTAAAATTCCCCATACTGTATATTTCCTTCTTCTTTCCATGTAAAAAGCTTTAATCTATCAATTATTAACTTAATATTTTTATTAGATTCTGAAAGTCAGCAAACTCTCATATAAGACATGAAAAGACCACAAAAAATTATCTACATGGTCCATAGAGAGAAGATAATGAAGGTTGTGAAAGCTAAAGCTTTGAAGTCCTGATAGAATCACATTCTATAATTCTAATATAGGCATATGCCTGCTAAATCCCACACCGAGGCAACATAACATAATCTTGTAGTTAGCAAGATTAGCAGTCAAACACAAAACTGACACAACTTGCATCTGAAATGTCTTAGAACAAAGATGAAAATCCCGATCAATGCCCTGTTGATACAGGACAGATAAATTCTAAGCTGTCCTGTCATTTTTTTCTCATGTAGTTTCCATTTTCTTCCTCACAGAAGCAAATGGTTTTCAATGCATAATCACAACAGTATACTTTTATACATTTGGTAAACATATGTGAATGTTAGGATCTCTGCAGCAAATAAGGGAGAATATTGAAATGAATGACAGGCCTCTATTCATGAACACATCCTGTGTTCAGGGATACTTATTGCAGGAAGAGGGGCTGCCAAATCCAGAACCTCTGTAATCAGTTTTTGGCACCTTCTACAGTGCAAGGATGAGCTCTATCTGCAGAGACAGCTGCCCTTCAGTCCTTCCTATGTCATCAGGACAGATTCATTTCAGACTAGAGGATGTGGCCTGGAAGCTTTTACTAAATGCAAATGTAAAGCTCAGAAGCTTGGATCATACTAGCATGGATGCCAATAAAAATACAAGGGGAAAAAAAAGGCTTTTTCTTTTCTCTTTTGATTATAAGGTACATGTTCAGCTTTCACCTGTTAACATGGTGTCTCAGCTACCTGCCAAGCTCACCACCATCATACAACATTGCACACACTGAGGAAATTTGTCAGTGTAAAGGCTCTCAGTTCCACCCAGGCAGGCTGGTTGCACATTTGACAGAAAAGCCTGAACAGATCAAGCTGTTCATGCTGTGCTGGTGATGAGGCTGCGTGCTCCTCCTCGACAAGGCAATTGGAAAGTTCACGTACAAGAATGTTCTTTCCATTATTTATTGCAGTAGGCAGTACTTCTACTGTTTTTAATCCAAATTATAATTGGGCAAAAAGAACTGTACTCACTCATGTTCCTGTGTCACTGTGCTACCCTGGGCAATGTACACATGGCAAAACTGGGCACATGTGTTCACATGTGGAGAAGTAGGATTGAAACTCCTTTCAAACCCTTAACATACAGATCATGGACATTTTTGGGTAGAAAGCCTATAATTTAGCCTTTCCTAACGATAATAAAATTGATGTCACTGAATTCATTTTATATAAAGAGAACATATACGAAAACAGCGTGTTAAGGACAGCTTTTCTATGCCTACAACATTAAAGGTGTTTCAGAACATGAATAAAAAACTATTTTCTGAATTAGTAATATCCATTCCCTCTGGCATTACAGGGCAGGGAAACAGGTTCTTAAAACTCACTGGCTGTGAATGATTCCCTTAAATCAAGGTGGAGCCAAAAGTAACAAAGAGGGAATCACTTTCCAGCTAATGTGCCACACTGACATTGCTTGAGGAACTGAAACCAGCAGGAATGCTGCAAGGAAGGGTAGCAACCTCATCTTACAGACAGGGAGATGGATAGCACTTTCCTTCTGCTCCCTGTGAAAGGGAATTAGTGTTCTCCAGAGCTGAACTTGCTAGAAAAGGGAAGGGTACTCACTAAATGACACACAGGAGCTGTATCACTTACTGATGCCAGGTTGGGTAGCAGCTGATGAAGAAAGCTCTGAATCTCTGCTCTAATATTTTATTAGAACATAAATTAAACAAACTTCAAGTATAGGAAAAGCTCTGACCTGACAGCTCAGAGAGAAAACAATAAAACTAGTCACTCTGCCCATGTCCTCATTGGGCAAACCTTCTCTGGGCCTGCTCTTAGACCAAGGAGCTTTCAGTGCCACCCCTGCAGACAACAAGTTTGTGTGATATCACAGGTTCTCTATAAAAAGTCTCTTTCCTACCCTCAGGGGCCTGGCAGGATGTCTGCTTCTGACTCTCTCAGCAGTATCCTAGCTTGCCTTTCTGCTCGGAGTCTGTGCTGAGTGAATTTGTCTCACACAAGCTACCCTAATGATGCACCAGAACCTTTCCCATGTGGAATGCATGGTTGGGGAAGACATCATCTTGAGGTACAGCCTGAACCAGAGTACTGGGGAAGCCCAGGTGGGGCACAGTGACAATCCTTCCTCTGTTCTCTTCTGCCTTAAAACCAAACCAACCAACACAAAGGACCCCCGTGCTAGAAACAAACAATGCAGGGTGTCTGCCAGAGCTGCTGATACCAATACTAGTGGCCATTGAAGACCTTCAGATTTTTGGTACTCTGTGTTCTTGTCTGGGCTCTTCTCTTGCCAGCACAGTGTGTTTAATTGGTAGATGATTACATGTCAGGGGCCATGCTGCCAATCCACAAGAATATGGCAAAAACATCAAAGTTCAGCTTTAACACCACGAGCAGCAGCTTTTACATTAGATGATCTGCAGCCAATGCTGTCTGAGTAAAGACTCCTTCCTCACAGACTTGTGGCACAGTTCTGTAGCAGATATCCTCCTGATATAGTTACTTATGTTCAGAGCAGTGCATGACTTAGTATAGACATACACAAGGAATTATATACCAGACAGATTTTTAACATAACATTACCCAGTTGTCCCTCTTATCACAATTATGAAATTCATCTGCAAAGACACAGGCCCCTGTGGTTGTGGGAGTCATGCCACACAGATGTTCCTCTATGCTGTTTCAATCCTTTTGTTGGTCTATAATGTGCCTTTGTTCCTCCACATGCTCCAGAAGAGAAGTGAACAGCTGGTAATTGTCTCCAAGTTTATATCTAACTTATATTTAAAAACTTTACAGTGCCTCCAACCTTCCCAGCAGACTGAAACACAGAATGAAAACTCTTACTTACAATACACATTCCCCCTTGGTTTCTGTACCTGGCATTCTGAGTGCAGGTTGTTGGATTCCCTCTCTCCAACTTTATTCCCCGGGGTCCCTGTTTTCTTGCTAGAAGTACTTAGAAAGCATCCAACTGGACCATTAACAGATGGTCTGCTGTGACTTCAGACACCTGTTGAGCCAGGTGTTGCCATATTGAAGCTATTACAGATAATTCAATCCATGCCATGGTGCTTTTTGAGATGCTAATGATCACTCGGATTTAAAGTACAGCAGCATGAATTTTTTAAAAGCCATATGCTATCACTGTTATATAGATAAGGCCAACTATTCAAATTGGTTGGTCTAAATAGGCATTACCTCAAAGGAAACCAATAGAATAGGATGAACCACAGTCTGCAAGAAGATCTTTTACACAGCAATTTATTCCTGATGAATTGAAAAACTATTAACCTGTGGAAGTGGCTGCTCTTATGTCCTGGGGTTTCATTTGACTATAAGAGAGAGACCCCAGCTGTCAGACAGCTCTTTATAAAATCTGCTGTGGTCAGTCTGTAACACTGGATGCATTGGAAGGCATCACAACACATTGCACAGATATCTGACAGACCACTGCCCCCTCTGAGTGACCTGGGAAGCATCAACTTTAGTCAGTGTGACTTGTATGATAATGCAAATATTCCAGCCAAGGGAAAGAAACTCTAGCTTTTTCCAATCTGTGAATTGTGATTACCCCTCACATGCAATGTCATTAGTAGCCTCTAAAAGGTGAATTCCAGCATTTAGAAGTTACCTGGGATGAAAGGGGATTAAGGAAGAGAACTTCCTGCCTTCTCCTTCAGTCCTACCCTGTCCATCTCCCTGGAAAGTTCCTAGAACTTATCACCTCCAAGATTCTGCAAGGTCACAGGGAAACAAAAGGTTCATCCATGATGAGTTTAAACCTTAGGAAGTGCAGCTGGTACTCCACAATCCAATTTGTCCAAGAAGGAAACAGGACATTTGCTGTAATTTTCTTTGCCATTCAGACAGGCCAGTTTGCTACAAACTGCAGTGTACACCACAAGGTTTGACAGTCAAGTGGGATTTACAGGAGAAGCTGTCTTAGGAACACAGTGATGTGTTGCACTGCACACTGTGTTGCATTGTTTGCTGTTCCCTGAACAAAACACCCAGTGTTTGGATTCCCAGCACCATTTGGGAAAGAATGTGAAAGCCAAAAGAGATGCCTGGGGCCAGCAGCATCTACAGCAGGTGGTTTTAGTAGCAACCAGTGCTTCTAACTATACCATATTTGCACAACAGCATTCAATGACTCTGTGTCAAATGTATCAAACTGCTTCATTGCAAGGCAATTACTGATCTAGCTGAGAAAACAAGGGGTTGCAGTTGGTACTCAGTAGCCCCTGTCCTTGATGTTACTAAATACAGAAAAATTTGACTATTGTCTCACAGCGTGGAAAGCCAGAGGTGGAAAAGAAAAACAACCTTCTAAATGTGTGATGAAAATAACATATGAAGTTATTCAAACAAAACATTCAGGTTCCAGAGGGTCAGTGGGATTCACATGTGCTTGATTTTTGCTCCTCTGTCCTGCCCCCCTTCCACATGTGCAGAATGTGATGGAGCAGCTTTTCCCAAGCAGTCCCTTCTCCCTTCAGTCTGGCAGCACCCAGTGAGTGACCAGGGAGGCCAGATTGGCACTGCTGCCAGAGCAGACTGACAGGAGCAGGACCCACACCAATTCTCTTCTACTTTGCTCTACAGAGACACAAACTGAGAACCCCTGTTCTCTCTCCCTCACCTCTGTCTCTACTTCTCACTCTGCTCCTCCTTGCTTTCAGCTGCACCTCCTCTTTAACTGCAGGTTTGGCCCTGGCACATTCTCCAACTTCCCATCCTTTGCAGGCAGAGAATACACTGAATCTACAGCATCTAACAACTTCTCCCACTCGTGTCCATCCACCCCCACTATGAGAATCCTGAGCAGCCCCATCAGGCCAGCCTTTGGCCCATTTAGCAATAGTGAAGTCACACAAAACAAGCATTGAAAACTTTGCCCTTTAAAAATAATATTCCAGTTAGAGAATTGCAATCACACAGAAAAATATTCCCAATTGTTAATTTTTGCTATAACTGTGTTATGTTAGCTCATTGAAATTTAATTGCTAAAGGGTTATAAGAGCCTAGAAACAGACCTAGCATCTGTCTTTTTTTAATGTCTCAATTATCACCACAGTAATTTAATGGCACCGTGTTAGAGAATCACCATTGACATGCTAATGAATGGCATCATGTTCGCTTATATCAGCTCTATTTTTAAGAGGTTATAGGTTGAAGATAGACATTTTATGCTTCAGATATCTAAGGCAAGCAGTATCACATTTATTTCATTTTTGCTTTTATAACTGAAATTAGGTATCTTAAAAATGTTCACTGAACAGTGAACTGTAAATGGGTTAAACTGTGGTCAATTACAATTATGTACTTGCTTCTTTAGACCAAGATAAGTAACACAAACCCTTTCAACCCATTTATTACTCAATTTGCCTGTCGACATTTACTGTTGAAATTCTCTTCTGTTTGTTTTGTAGGGTTTTTTCCACAAATATGTCCTTTACTATTAGTTTCTTAACTGAACAACCTCGCTTTATTTTGTGGTTTATACTATTCTTCTAATTTTGCTGAACCAAGTTTACCTATCAATATTTTCCTTTCATTCATTCCACAGAAACTCTGTTGCTAACTAAAGTCCCAAATCTGTGGCATCTAAATGATCACAGCAATTTCCATAATAAGAGATGCAATTATATATACTGAGCTATTTATCTGCAGACTTTTCAGCATATTGTATATGAATTTCTACAGACAAGCCATAAGGGGTTGACTTCACAAGCACAATGGAACAGCCTTCTGAGATCAGCTAAGTGCTACTTTTATCATCGGAATTGATTTTGCATGGGAAGCTGCATCCTGACAGGAATGTGAAAGGATTTCTCACTGCAGCAAATCTAGCATGAGACTGGAGAATAACCCTATGATATTTAATATTAACATATATTTAAGAACCTTTTAATATTAATTTATTCTGTCATAATGCACGTTTCCAACAGTTCCACTGCACAGCATGAGCAACCAGTGAGGCCATGCTACAAACAGTGTAGAACTGCCTGGGATGTGTCAGAAAGCCTCCCAGCTCTCCTGGCTTTTCAATCCTACTCAGGTTACAAGATATTCAGAGGAGGATGCTTCAAGCTGTATAATAAAAAATTAAGTTTTCCGAGTGTATTGTTGTCAACACGGTCATTACAAAGCGTTTCGTTACGAGGCATCTCACAGGATACGATACCTGTGCTCCTTTTAAGCTCCGTGGAGAGGGTGGAATCGCATCCCGGAGTCTCGGTGCTGCAGCCAGGGGACATTGCACCCTCTGGTGTCCGCAGCGCCCGCAGCAGCACCTGCACATCCCAAAACCTCAACGTCTCTCTCCCGGATCTCCCCGATTCTGGGGTTAAAGGAAAAAAAAAAAAATCACAAAAACCTCCAATTCCATGCATAGTTTTCAGGTTTTCTCCCTTTTGATCTTTAATTCGTTTGTACTGAGATTGTTCCCTCCACCCCTGGGGGAGAAGGAGAGAATCCAAGCCTGGGCTTTTCAGCAGTGGCAAGTCTAAGGGGTCTGGCACAGGTAGCCAAATGCTGCTCTTAATTTCTCTGCCTTCCATCATCTCTCACAGGGAAATATGACAATATGTGGGTCTATTCTTCTCCTGCCTGAAATATTTCTCTGGCCAAGTGCCAAGTGGTCCCTTTGTGGCTGAGCTCCTGCCTTTTAGGAGAGCTGCCACTAATTAGCTCTGTAATCACAGCAGAGAAGCAATGAAGGTGGAGGGAAAAAGTGGTCGTTCCACGGAAGACAGTGGTCATTCCATTAACTCTTTCTTATCTGCAGCCACAGGAGCTTATAAATTGTCTCACAGTTACAATTATCAGTTATCAAGAAGATTAAATTCCGTCAGGCAACTTGCAACATCTCTTTCAGTGGAAATTCTGTAGGTGTTTAGTTTATCTCCCCATTTGCAGAGGAGCCTGAGCTCTGTCTGCACTTTGTCATTCTGACAAACTGATCCAAGAAGGGATCACAAGGGAATTGTGGCAGACACTTCCTCTCCTCTCTCACACTGCTTTTTGTTAGTCAAAGAATATAATTTGCAGAATAAATTACAACTGAAAAATAAGGAAAAGGCTGCCTAGATCAGCTTAGGGCACAGCCTACTGAATATTTTTTTCCTTAGTACCCTGTTGATTGCTTGAACATGAGCTTGTAATGCACTCACTGCTATGACCATGGCTTAAATTTACTTGTAACTCTTTATTCCCACTGCGACTGTGAGGAGCTTGATGTCAATCATTAGAGGGATTGCATCCATCCTCCCACAATTTAGACCTGAAAGGTAATGTGTGATCCTTAAAAGAAAAACTAATTATGGCAGGAGGAGTCCTATCACTCTGTAGGCATCTGTAACTGGAGATTTTGAGAGATAGGACAGAGAATAGTAATGATTTAAACTGTGATCCATGTAATGTTCATCTAAAAGATGAGGGATAATACAGCTGACTGCAACTTCCTTAAGGGTCTTCCCACTCATGTTTTGCAGGGTTAGATTATATTGGTATTCATGAATATTCATTATATTCTCCTTCACAGTGGTCTGGTTAAAGGTCCTCATACTGATTAATTGATGTCAATGCGCCGTTCTAAATAGGAAATGAAATTTTCACCTCTAGGTGACTGATTGGGATTTTGCACAGGTCAAGAGGAATTGAAAATCAACATGAACATTTCAAATTTCAAGCAATAATCTCATGAGCTAGAAGTAGTAAATCGCTGAACAGTGTCTGGTTCAATGAAGTTCAAGGCCTCCTCTTGTTCCAGACAATGTGGTATACACATGCCTTGTTAGGATATTTTCAAACAAAATTTTGGCAAAATTCAAGCAAATTTTTTTCTAGTGATTTTTTTTTTTCCAATTTATCTATGGGTTTTCTGAAGCAGCATAACAAATGGAAGACAGAAACAGAATTATCACCAAGATTGATTCTCATTTCATAGATGGTGATAGCAGATGCCTTCCTGCAGGATCTCTATCAAGCACAGCCTACTTTAGCTAAGCACTATAACTGAGTTTTTCACTGAATCCAAGTTCACAGAAAGAAGAAGGAGGAAAGGAGGGAAGGAGGGAAGGAGAGAGGAAGGGAGGAAGGAAGGTGGGAGGGAGGGAAGGAGGGAGCTTTCATGGCATGGCCAGAGCTCATTATCATTTGCATAACCAGATCCACTGAAAAAACACTTCCACATCTCCAACTTCCCAAGTGCAGAACTCCCTGCCATTGACTCCTGGTCTGCATCTCTACCCCTCAGGGTGTTAACTGTGCACATCCCCTCGCTACAGAAGACTAATGCATGTTTACTTTTATAGCATCTCTGAGACTAATCCACTGCCAGAGGGTGAATTTTCCTCACCAAGCAAGTGTTTTAATTAAAATAAGCCATGCAGCATTCAAGCATTTACAACCAAACTAAACCCAAAGCATCAAACCAGAGCAATGGTCACCTCTGGCAGGTTGGCAGGTGCCTGCAAACCCCAGTACCTGCAGCAGGAGCTGCAGGAGCTCTGCACTGTCCCAATGCAAGGACCAGCAATTCCCTGCCTCATTGGGTTCCCACTTCAAGGGAATGCTCTGCTTGAAGCCAAACCCCGTTAGCTGGAGGTTCTGAGGTGGGTGATTGCTGGACAGCACAGGAGAGCTTTCAATGTTCACAAGTGGAAACAACAAAATTCTACTCCTTCAAATACAAAAGGCTTAAAAAAAAATAAAAATGCCAAGGGTTTGGAGCGTCTAATTTTCTGCAGGCCGAGGTCTTCTATTTATTTCACTGACAGATTTTTATAAAGTAAACCTTGTATAAGTACATATCACAAAACAAACATATTTCTTACTGCTGCTTCCCTGCCTTGCTGAAATGAATTTTGATACTTATAAGGAAATTTAGACAGTGTAAAAAGCAAAATGCAAAGAGAGGTAATGAAGAGCACTACAAAGGAGAAACAATTATGCACGATAAACACTCTCATCTTTTGAGCACAAGTCCCTGGAACTTGAAAAGATTAGATTAAATTCAGCTCATTTAGTCCAATAACTTAGGCAGAATCAAATTTAATCATAAGAATAGGTATGTAATTTTCTGCACTTGTTTTGTGTAGTGTTGAATACATTTAAAGATTAGCAGGTTGCAAGTTTAAACACTTCAATTAAAATAAATCTGGTATAACTCCAACTCAAGAAGAAGTGAGAGTAGTCTTCATAGTGTGCTTTTGGTCAAAGATTTGACTCTTATGAGGAAAGTTCTTAGACTGCCTTGAAGAAGACTATAGTCAGTCTCTACTGTTTGTCCAGGGAGCATTGTAAGAGAAAGTAAAACCTGAATGATGTCAACATTTAGGTCTGAGAAATTCAATTTTATTTGACAGTGACATTTGTCAAAGAGAAAGAACTAAACAAAACAAAAAAACCAAGCCAGAGTACTTCAGTCTAACTTTTCTTTTCCCTCTGCTGCAAGTGGTCTATTAATGAAGTTCTCACTAAGCTTTTCAAAGCGATGAGCTTTGAAAGAAGAAAACCCAGAAACAACAATATATCTGGAAGGATTTTCCTAAACAAGGAGTGGGAAATATGCAAAAAAAAATTCCAGGACAAACAAGTTCATGTCCATTTACAGTTGTGCAGAAAAGCCTATTGTTCTAATCAGATGATGTTTCTGCTGCAATCCATCTGGTGGAACACTATTTTTAGGTCCCTTGGGGTAATTCCACCACATGGTCTTTTCTGTGAAACATTTTATAAATTTTTCCTTGATGTGTTTATTCCATGAGCTGCATGGTAGCCCTTACTGGCAGATTTGTGAATGTCATCATGCAATAAAAGCCTCTCCACATTACAGCCATACCATGAATCCAAGCATTCTGCTTCACCATGGAAGTCACCAGATATTCCATGTAAGACTAAAATTATAGTCCTTTTAGTCCTATATCTGACAGTTTCACTATGCACATGAAAACTCTGTAACAGTCCAACTCCTGGTAGTGTGACCACAGTAATTCATTCTTTCTGTGAAAAGGTGAATTTACCTTGAAAAGAAATGTCCACAGTAATTTCTTACAGATAAACAAGCAGTCCTTTTTTCTATCCTTTCATTTGATGGTGATCTGCATTCATGAAGTATTTGATGCACATACATTCTCTGTTGAATAAGGACAACTTCAGAAAATCCTGCAAATTATAAAGAGATGTGGATTAAGAAAAAAAAATCTCATGACTAAAGCATTTAGTGATTCAAATCCCAAAAGCAAGCAAGTGTGGCTCAGACCTTTCACCATTCATATTTCTTGAAAATATCTGCAATTTTTATTTACAAATTTTGCAATTTGAAAATTAGAGCAAAATAACGAAAGTTTAAAATTTCTCTTGTCTTTCTGATGGACAGTTTCAGTAGAAATTAGAATACTTACAGAAGCACTTTTAAAGGGGCTGCCTGTATGTAAGCATTTAGAGGTTATTCTCATGGTCAGTTCTGATCCAGGTATGCTTTGTAAATGATAAAATATATACTATGACTTCATCTTGAACCAGCTGACATTTTCACAGAAATGCAGACAGATTTTCAGGCACACAAATTATTTCCACATCTGAAAAATAAACAGGTGCTGAAACTGGTGATGTGTTTATGTGTCAAAAGTTGCCCCACATTTTTCAACCACATTACATGCTTATTTGTACCTTTATTTTAACCCCATTCGTTCCCTTAGATCATTATAAACAACTCTCCTGTTATAATATTTCATCTCTATGTAGATATGTCATCTCAGATGTCTTATGGATAAACAGCAGACTACTTCAGGATTTCAGGTTTCCAGGATTATGCAGAACATTTTTTTTTTTTCTTTTTGGAAGGATTGTGGGGAAGATGGAGGAAATAAGCATTTCCAGTGCATCATGTTTATAAAGAGAACCTTCCAAATGTAAGCAAGCATCACTGATCCATTGCTGTCTTCCTCAGTTTGCCAAGAGTCAAGCAGTGCAGATGAATGGGTGCAGACAACCCCATGTTAGCTCTGCCAGGGCTCAATGTGGTGGATCATAACCCAGCTCCAGTCTGGAAGCTGTGCAGCCACAGCAGTGTGGCTCTCTGCCCACTGAGTTCAACATGGCTTATTAATTCAGTCATGGGACTGTACAGCTATGCACCATGGCTGGTGGGCTCCCAGACTTATGCTAACAAGCAGCAGAAATATGTGGCTGTCTATAACTACCCCTGCAGTGTCACCTGCAATGTGACACTGTCACTGAGAGCAGCAGCACAGGGGAATTTAGCTCGGCTCCCTGACTGCAACAATGGCTCTCTGAGATTGCAAAGAAAGAGGACAAAAAAGGGTTAACATATGGAATCACAAGTCATGGTTGGAAAAGACCTTCCAGATCACCAAGTCCATCCTTTGATCACTAAACCATGCCGCAAAGTGACACATCTACTCACTTTTCGAACACTTCCAGTGATGGTGACTCCACCACTTCCCTGAACAGACTGTTCCAATGCTTCACCACTCCTTCAGTTAAGAAATCTCCTTTGTAAGCTCTCACACCTACAAGGACATGAAATCTTCCTTAATGCCTACTAATCCACCCACCAGAGACGTTTCAAGTGACTGATTTATTGTTGCTCGGGTGGGTTGCAGCAGTAGGTACAAACTGGTGTCACTGAGGAACACTGGATGTTCTCAGGCAGTTATAAATGCATTAAGGTACTACATGCACTAAAGACAAGTGCCATAATTTTTTTCTGACAAAGCAATGAAGCTTGAAATAATTACACCTAAACCATAATCCTTGGCTGTATATTGGCTCAGACTTTTGCATGCAGGACTTGATCTGTGGGGGGAAAAGGTCTTCATAGTATGTTCTAGAATCCTGGTCTTTATTAAGACAATATGTACTCCTTTTAAAGGGCCAGAACACATCTGAGGAATTCAAAGCATTCAATTACTCAGCTCTGAGAAAGGCTTTCTCTCAAACTTTGTCTCTAATTACACTGGGTCATTCCACCTTACAGAGAGAAAATAAAGAATCTTAAAGATGTGACCTATACATAATGAAAACAAAATGACCATTGTTAAGTGGATACTAAGTTAAAAAAAAAACCACAACATTTTTAGAGGTTAGCCATATAGCTGACTAAAAACAAACAACAACAACAAAAAAAACCCCAAACCAAACAAAAACCAAAACCAAAACCCCAGCCAACAAACCAAAAACAAATTAAAAAAAAAAAAAACACCAAAACAAACAACCAAAAAAACCCAAACAAAAACCAAAACAAAATCAAGACCAAAAAATCAAAAACAAACAAACCCCAAAACAAAACAAAAGGACAAACCAACAACCAAACCCCAAATCCTGGAATGAGGAAAAAAGTCTGTAGCACAAATTGTATAAAGCATCATGTGTTTGCCATATACCAGTATACAACATTCCTACCTGTCATGCTTTTTTAAGTCTTCAAAAGCAAGAGCTGGCATGTGCAAACTAAGACATATGGGGGGACACGATCTCTGCCTAAGTTCACCACCTATACTGGAGGACAGGTCTTTGTACTGTATCCAAGTCTGTCCCATTATCCAATTCAGAGTTCTTTCCACAGAGTTACATTATTCACTGTCCATTACAAATATTGCATCAGTTCCTGGAAATTCATCAGTGTGCTTGTGCAGTAAAGAGCATGTTCACAAAAGCAAGGCATTGTCCACAGAGTTGCTACCTTTGACTTCAACATTACTGCAAGTGGGAGTCACTGTTTCAGCTCCACATGAACCCCTTGTAGCATTGCTTAACGGGGTAGAGATTGCTCTGTGAGCAGCAGCCACATCGCTCTCCTGTAGCTCTCTAATTAGTGTTAATTTCTGCATACTATTTGGGTGGATGCCAGTAAAGAATCAGCAAGCCTGTTCTGGTAGGGAGTCAGTAAAATACTTCAGATGAAAACTGGATCTCTGCCTTTTTAAAATCAGTTAAAATTGTTGCTAGACTTTTCATTTTACTCAGTAGCAAACAGCAAAGAAAGTAAATGGTATCTTAATTCGAATTCACAGAGGTCTTCATCCTCTGAAACACACTCAGTTCCCACTGCAGTTGAGGAGCCTTTTACAAGGTCCTGGCACTGGTGTATGGACATACAGATGTTCATCAGTCTCATCTCAGCTGCTCTCCAAGGGCAGAGTCACTGTTTAATCACTGTTGTATGGCTCGTAACAGGTAACTAGAGAAAATCACTGTATGGCTTTCAAGGAATATCCAAAATCTGAAATAAACCATGTTAATTACCAAAGGCTGGGGAAATACAACAAAGCAGTAGACTAAACTCACATTAGCTGAGTAAAAACTGGGCTGGGGGACGGACAGATGAAGGGCAGCCCTGTTGAGAAAGACTTGGGAGTGCTGGTGGATGAGAGGCTGGCCATGAGCTGGCCATGAGAGAACCCAGAGAGCCCAGAGAGCCAATCATGTCCTGGGTTGCATCAAAAGCAGCATGGGCAGCAGGTCAAGGGAGGTGATTCTGCCCCTCTACTCCTCTCTCATGAGACCCCACCTGCAGTGTTGCATCCAGCTCTGGGGTCTCCAACACAGGAAGGACATGGACCTGTTGGAGTGAGTCCAGAGGAGGGTCATGAAGGTGATCAGGGGGAACCTAATTGCAGCCTTCCAGTATCTAAAGGGAGTCTAGAAGAAAGATGGAGAGGGATTATTTAGAAGAGTGTGTAGTGAGAGGACAAGGCAGAATGATTTACAATGGTCAGAGGGCAGGTTTAGATTGGGTATTAGAAAGAAATTATTTCCTATGAGGGTGGTGAGGTCCTGGTAGAGGTTGCCCAGAGAAAACTGTGGCTGCCCCATCCCTGGCAGTGTCTGAGGGCAGGCTGGAAGGGGCTTGGAGCAACCTGGTCTAATGGAAGGTGTCCCTGCCCATGGCAGAGGGGGTGGAAATAGATGATCTTTAAGGTCCCTTCCAACACAAGCCATTCTATGATTCTATTAACTACTCATTCCATACTGGTTAGATTTCAACTTGAATCTGATTTGTGTGCACTGGAATGGAAACAAGGATCTCATACAGGTTGTACGCAGCAGCACATAACATAAGCATCTAACATTTTCAGATCTCTTTTTTCCAAAGAATAGAGCTGACACACACAAAAGGAATGCCTCTGTTTTTTCCTGTCTTCACACAAATCTACCATGTGCTCCATAGGGAAAGGGAAGAGCAGCTGAGAAAGTGGTGATTTACTCATCTGTCACTGTCAATGGCCTGGCAGTGACAGACCTGAGGTGTCTGCCCATTCATTCCCCCCATTCTTGCACTGTTCCCTCTGCCTCTGTGCCATGCTTGTGCAAGGAAGCAAATTCAGCAGAATTCCCTGTTCCATGACGTGGATACACAGTAGCAGAAGTTCTCTATGAGAGGTAACAGCTGTTTCTTCTCGCCTGCTCCACAGTAATGGCTTTCAGATGGCCCCAATAAACAATGTTCTTCCTTCTTGTTCATGCTGAAGCTCACACTGCACAAACATTAGTTGTATTGATGGGAACTGCCCTAACCATTCAAGTCAAACTACAACAGAAAATCTTTCAGTGCTTCTGGGTTCAGCAATTGGTAAGCATAAATCTAGAGCTTTTGGTGCAAATCTCTTTTAGTCAGCTGTTCTGTGAGGGTAGACTAGAATTTATGGAGACATTCAGAGTACATATTGTGAAAAGAAGGAAATTAAAGCATGACCTCACCATTTCATAAACATTCACAAATATTTCTCACAAACATTGCACTCTGTATGCTTTTTGGGTTAAGACAAAAACTGCTGACTACATGCCTGCTTCTGTTGGTGCTTTCTTGATTGGTTGTCTTTATCAAAGATCAAAACTGAAACTCAGTGTATTCATCATGCTGACATTTCATCTACATCAGAGAAAACCTTATGTGATAGCAAGCTTACCAACACTACAGCCACTGTCTATATCTATTTGCAGGCTTAACAGAAATAGTCTGGAGTAACGAAGACAACCAGCAGTCACAGTAGCACTGGACAATTACTCCACAGCAAATGGTTTGTTCAATACGTCTTTTATAGTTTGTATTTGTTCTTCTATTTCTGTCCAGGAAGAATTTTCCCTCCAAATATCTGCATTTTGTCCCTTTGTACGACCTGTGAGTATCAATTTCTGTGGCTGGCTGGCAGCATTTCTTCCAGCATGTCCTTTGTGAAGGTTTGGACCCAAGAGGGGGTCACATGCATTCCCCTTTACAAGCAACCTCTTTTGACTCAGCTACACTCGCTACGCAGTTTGTTTGAAGTAATTCTCCTTGGCTAAAGGTTTATTCCCAATTTATACACTTCTGATTCCTGTGTGTAATGCACCTTCTATGCACTCCTCTGTCTTTTCTGTTCTTGATTGTAAAACCTCAAAGTTAAAGAATAAATAGAAAGAAGAAAAGCTTTAACTCATCTTACGCAAAATCTCATGGAGAACCAAGTGGTAAATGATCCTGTTATTTGCATTAATGCTGGTGAAAAAGCCAAAGCAGGAAGCCTCTACACAAGGAATAAATAAAGGAAAGTCTTTGCACTCTTTCCTCACCTCTTTTGTACCCACTGTATATCCACGAAAGCTGTTAGAATATTCAAGTACAGTATAAACTACACTTTTGGCTGAGACTTTGCTTAAGAGAGGCCAGACTCTGAGGTTGGGTACTTGAGGTACCTTCCGTACATCAGATAGAGCAGTAGTTCCCTTCCGTTGCACCACAGGGAGTGTCCTGTCTCTGTCTTTTATTTTCATACCTTCAGAAGCCACATGTGATCTCACAGTGTCACAGTGCCACTTAAATTCTGAGATTTCAAAGCTATTTCATTTTCTAAAAGACATGAAGATACCTACTCTGCTCAGATTCTGCTCTTTGAACACAAATCTTTGAAAAAAACCCCAAACACAAAGTTCTGTGCAATTAATTAGAAAACAGAAACATAGCTTTGTCAAATAACCTATGTTTTCTTGCTTCCAGGAATCCTGTTAAATGGAATTTGTTTTATTGATGTGATTTGTGGTGATGGAACAGATTTCAGCCATGTGAAATGGCTGTCATGTGGCAAGTATAATCTCAGATCTAGAAAAGAAAGGTTCCTTATTTTCCTAAGCTATGTATTCAACACCTTTTTATGACTTAGCCTTCATTTGTAATAAGACTAGCAGCAATCTTGCCCTGTACCTAAAATAATAATTTAAAATCCCTTTATTCTTTTGTAAATGTCCTGATCTTTTCACTTTAATTTTCAAAATCATCCCAGAGCACCAAATGACAGTTACAAGTAAATTAAATCCATGCACACATCAACACAGCACATCTGCACTTTCCTTCTTTACAGGCTGAACAACCACGCTGTGTGGGTCTATCGGAGGTGGGAGAGAGAGACAGAGAGAGTGCACATGTACCTGCAACCACACACACCAAGGCAGATATACATGCACAGCACACTGAAGGCTGAAGTGATGTCTCCATTTTACTTAGAAAAGATCAATATTCTAAAAATTACTCTTTACATAGAGCAATATAACAAAAATAGAAATAACTGATTTCTACGTTGTGAACACAACTAAGTTTTGAGGTTACAGGTCTGAGGTCACATGCATCTGTTCTGCATGCAAAGAAGTTTTGTCTAAAGTGTCCTGAGATGTATCTATCTGAAAATTACCTTTTGTATTCAACCCTTCAGCACAATAGCTTAGACTTCAGCAGGAGGACAACTGGAGGACATCACAGTGGAAATTATTCTATTATGTCAGCTGCTAAAACAAATGGAAGCACTGAATTACAGTGTACAGTACCAAAAAGGAATATTTTACTAGCGTATGCTTGTCTAATAGAATTCTGTGCATGTCGACAAGGACACAGAAAACAAAGGAATCTGAAGTGTTCTCCATGCTGAGCAGTGAAACACAGCAATGCCATACTCACATTCCTAGCTGGACAAATGAAATATCTTTCCTGCGTGGTCCTTTTCTTCTGCCAGCTCCCGTTTACACACTGTCTCAAACACGTGAGTTGTACCTATATGGCTGATCACAGTTCATAGAAAAGGGTACCCCAAAGGTCCTTCTGGCAACGTGGGATCGACAGAACACAAAGGGCACTGAGCACAGCTGCCAGCGGAGTTAACGAGGGCAGTTATCTCTGTGCCTTTGAAAGTCCGGGGTAATGACTTTTCAACCTTTTCATACCTTCCTCCACAACAACGGTGACCTCATCCTGCAATGCCTCACCTGAGGAAAACCTTTCATCAGGTTTGCAGTGCTGATTACTTTGCTTTGAGGAGACAGCCTGGTTTGATTGGTTCCGGAAAAATACAATAGTAAATTTAAAAGCTACTTTCTCTCGTCTCCACCCCACATGTGGGATCACACTCTGCAGCCTGACTTAGCACTGTGTTTTTTCGGTTGTGTTGTATTTTTCTTTCACAGATTTTCAGCCGTTCTTAATTCTTTCCACTTCAGTATAAAAAGCCCAAGATATCTCTGTGTCAGAATCTTGGCATGTGCAAGAGCAAGACTTGAAGACACAGAAGAGGCAATATAGAGAATATATTTATTAACAAAATGGAAAAAAAATCCTCTTTGATTAGTTGCAAAGATAGAGTGGGTTTATTAAGCAAGATTTCAAAATTCCTATGTTTTAATGGATCTCAAATTGAGATATAACAGCCTTTTTTCAGACCTAAATTATCCCCTGAGCTCTGCAGAAGTTTGACTATTAGGACATCCTGTCCAATTAGTCAGATTAGATACTTGTAGATGGAGCCTAAAAAATTAAACCTTGATGAGGGGAAATAGATGTTGTAGAATATCTCAAATTATCAGAAAATTAGGTGATTTCAGTAGCTGACAGGCAACAGAACTTTGAGGGGGTGTGTTACAGAGTATTTTCAACAAAGTGATTAAATAGTTATAAATATAAAATACTCTATAGACATGTCAAAGTGCTTTTTATTTGGTGGAGGATGGCTAGCCACAGGAAAAATCTGTTTGGACTTCAGGCAGATAACAGCAATACTATTCACGTTTCAGAAAGGCCATAATTCCATTAACCCCACACTGAGATAGTGTGTGTTGCCACTCAGCAGGAATGGAATGGCCTGAGGTTAAGGACCTATGTGTAAAAATCCAAACATTTATCAGGGGAATTACAATTTAGGCAAAGAAACATCCGACTTCTTGTTACACATCCACTTTGCTATCAGAATCTCAAAAGTAGTTTCCTGATCTGCTTTATTTTTCATGAACGTCTAAGGCTGAATCTTTCAATCAAAGAGACTTCCATGATCTCGAAGTTCTGAGGCTCTGTCACATAGCAAAGTAATTCCTAGTGCCCTGGTTTTACTGCACATAGATTACAGCTTGTAAGAGGTTCAGGCATCTCTTCTGATGAAGTCAGCAGTGCAGTCCAGTTATAAATCTCTAGTCCTTGCTAAGCTTTTGTTGAGACAACAGTTAGTAAAGGCTCATCCTCCGAGATTAAGATTCTCTCGGTGTGCATTTAGCCTTGTCACATAAAACAAACTGTGCAGCAGAGATGGACAGCTGGATGCCTGCCACCCACGAATGGAAAAGGTCAGCTAACTCTGAGGGCTTACAGAAGGGATAGAGCCAGAGCCAGAGCAGAGCTTTGCTCTGCAATTTCCAGCACACGTGTTGTGAAATAACTGGAGGGAGCTGGGGCTGGGATCAACAGGGGTCTAGCACACACAGGCTACCTTAGCTCCTCGTGATCATTAGGATCTGCATGATGTACACAGCAATCTGACACCTTTGCTAAGAGATTTCCTCCTTCACTAATTGCTGTAACTCTACAAATTGCAGATCTAGTAATGGATCGAAGTTGCCCGAGCTAGTCATGGATCTATGTCTGTGGTAGGTGTAGGAAATCCTGTAGGAAATCACTGAGGTATCTTTTATGCAGAGAGTTAAACTCCTTGAACAACATCCAAATCCAAATTTGAAAACTGCTGGATTCTAAAAAATAAAGAAAGATTCTTGACAGAAGTGATTGCACTGAGGGTAAAAGACAGGAGAAGGAAGCTTTTACTCAGTGCTGTGTGAAATCACACCTTCTCTGTGAAAGCTCTGCCTTTCTTGCCCTATGGGCAGGAGCACACATTTTTCTTTCCAAGTATCATGCAAACTGTACTTAGTATAGCTCTATCCTGAGAAGCCATGGCTTTAAATCCTTCTGGTAGACAAGGAAAACAAATCTCCCATTTCCTACACAAATCCTCTGTCCAGTACACCAGCATACAGAAGGAGGAGAACAGATCTTCCTTAGGGTGCAAATTAAAGAATGAGCAGTTGGAGCTTATCTGTGATCCTTTACTAGATGAACCCCGAGAACTTCCACCAGGAAACCTCCATGGGGGTTAAAGCAGGGCATTGACTGAATTTGCATATAATCATCCCCAAGAAAGGTGAAATAGTTCTTCAACCTAAATGGGAAAGTGTCTGCAGAGTCAGTTATGCCACAGTGTGCAGGATCATCTCTTTGAAACTAAGTACATTGATTCTGCCATGTCCCATTGTGCATCTGGCTTGGCTTCTGAGTCCCTCTTTCTTGAAATCAGATACATATTCCCATATTTCCATCTTGGCCAGAGCACTGAAGTGGAACTTATACTTTAATGGACTAATATGTTTATTCACAAAACTGTGACTTTTGATATGATAATGCACGATAAAACTGAATTTTAAAATGTATCTAATTAATCCAATTGGGTTAAATGTAATAGTTAAAATAATTGGCATGTTATTTACCATGACTGATTATAAACTTAATTATTTTCCACAACCCACATCAGTGTTTCAGCTGCTCATAAGACACTGTCAGGTAGGCTAATCTGGCAACACCTTTGCTGATTTGTTTCAGTCATAGTAATTAACCTCTCAGCATCTGTAGCTGTTTCCTCCAGTGTGGTTAATGCACACCTAAATTGTCCAACGTGCACTATTTCCCCAAAGTGTTATATCACTTCAATTGGCCACTGGCCAACTTTTTAATATCCACCCTTACCCTTCAGCTGCCTTTTTTGATTGCTGCTGCAAGAGAGCAATGGTAATGAGCAGCTCCACCTGGGAGAACAAAAAAAGCGACACTGCACAGCCCCCTTAGCTAAAAATTGTTCAGGGAAATCTGGCCCAGCAAAACCTTTGAATACCTTGCCCTTTGATGATCTTTAGGAATCACTATTAAATTATTTCAGCTCTTACATTCTATGCTATAAAAAAAGGACAGTCTCTTCATCAGAATAATACTTTTTTTTCCTCAAAAAATGGTCTAATCCAAAGCCACATCAAGGAGAAAGGGAGCCATTTTTTAATTATTTCACTAGTCTTTGGATCAAGTTCACTTACCTTCAGGAGGGTTTTAAAACTGAAATGGATTATTCTCTTGCCCAGGGGTTAGGTTATGTGAGGATGAAGCATGGCAGGTTAACTGATTACCAGAACAGTCTAGGAGTGAAATATGAAGAGTTAGCTGGATTAGTTGATGAGTTCTTTATTGCTTCTTTTGTATGCGAAGGAAAAAAGATTCCTCTGTAAAATTATATCCAGTTAGATTTTACAAATGATAATGATGACAAAACTTTTCAGTGATCTTGGATGCCTTACCATCTCCTGATTAGTCAGGGAATATTTATGTTAAATAAAATAATCTAGCAATAAAAGAGCAGCTTCCATTCCCCTCAGACTCTCTGCTTGCTACCACTCTAGCTTTGCTTCCGTTTTCAGAGCCAAGGGAGAAAGGCAAGGTCTGCTGATCCTTCTAAAAGCTGAAGGACTTTCCTGTCCCAAAGTTTGAGAGGAGAACTTGTGGAGTTACTGCTGAAGCTACTAGATTTTAAACATCTGAACTGTGATTTAGCATTCTGCTCAGAGGTTTCACTGAACAGAATCTCTTTCATCCCCCCCCCAAATGTATCACAGCATCATATCCACTTCTCAGGGTGATGCAATTTGACAGGCACCATTATGGGACCTTTGCTAGACCAGTCTATCTTGGTGCATAGTGACATATGAGAGGCAGAAAACCACCAGAAAACAGCATCTAGATAATTCTACATTCCTGTCTAAGAATCAGTGTAGATGAGAAATGACAAGGATGCACACAATAAGAAATGAGTTTGTAAATCCAACAGTCACAAGCCCTCAAAATGATGCCTATGCTCTTCCCAAGTACAAGTAGTAACTCTGTAAAGAAACCCGTGCACAAATACAAACTCTTTAGACTTCAAACTGGTGTCAGCCCACTGGCACTGAGGGCAAAGTTTGCATAAATTTAATTAGCACAGAACCATAACGGACACGAGATCCACTACTAAACATAAGCAGGTGAACAAGTGGCAGATCCCATCAGTAAAGTCCACAGAATTTTAGTGTGAAACTTATAAACTCTTGGAAGCCACTTCAAATTACGAAATTAGCAGTCTAGAAAAAAAACAAGTGGGTTTTGACTGCAGATCTGCAAGAGCTGGAATACCATCAGTTGCACAACTTTCTCCTGATTCTGCACAAATTTGTCAGTGGATTAACTTCCAGGAGCAGGGGCACGGTAAACATCCACCAAAGATTGCACAGTGCTATAGATTTTAAGGAGCTCATAAATTCAATGCCACGGGGGACTACTATGGTCAGTATTTGACTTTTTGACTATTTAATATCCTCTAGCCACCCCTGCACTGAAGAAAGTTCTCTGCAATATGAAGTTGAAGCTGGAGACCTTAAAAACTAAAACCAAGTCTCTCATATTGAGGCTTTTATACCAAGAAATGTGAACATTCCCAATTTTTAAGCATTTGGTTTCATTTTTTATGCAAGAACAGCTTTAAATTTGTGAGGAAAATCTGCAAACCTACCCCTAGAGCAACAATTAAGAACAACCTTATGTTCTATTATATGGTAAAGGACAGAGATATCAGAATTTCATTCCACAGAAAAATACAGTGTGGGGTTGTTGCAAATAAGGATTCTCAGAATCAATTTTAGATGAATCTAGGTCTTTTAGGCTTAGGTAATGTACTTATTTTGCATTATTTGTAATTGCCATGGAAAGCTGCCCCAAGGTTACTTTCCCACCTCATTCTTGTTTCTCTTCCTCAAAGAGAATTTTAGGTGTTTTTAAGGCAAAAGTAGGAGCTCCTGCCAGATCTGTCATCCTGCTGTGCCCTCACAGGAGCACATCTATATATCCTTCAATATGTCACTAATCATAAATCTGAGTAGCTGAAGATCAGAGTGCTCTGACAGAAAGCATTGAGCAGGACATTTTTTGAGAGTGGTGGTATATATATATATATGTACACACATAAATACATATATAGGAATAAGTATAGACATATATAGAGAAGTACGGTTGAATATAGTTTCAGACACAAAATATTTATCCTCTGAGAAGGGATAAATTTGAGTATGACCTTTCATTTTCATTTGACCTTTCAAAAGACATGATTAAACTCTATCTCCTGGCACTGCAATTGATTTTCCCCGAAGGGCCATTTATCAGAGAATAAACTGGGTTTGTACCTTGAAGTGTATATTTTGTGGCTTTTACATATCAATTGGTATTTTAAAAGAAGCTCTCCATTCTGAAAGCACATCTGAGGATACAAAAAAATTAAAAATAGTTCAGGCAGAGTCTCTGACTTTTTGTCAATACATCATTCCAGTGAACCTTGTCAGCTGAAAGACTAACTTTTGAGAAAAGCTAGATTGAAATAACAAGCAGAATTAGGTATGACTAGCAAGTTGTTTCAGGAAAGAAAAACTGGTTTAAACCCATGCACAAGGACATGACAGTTCATGCAGACTTTGGACATTAATAACTGAGGTACCAAACCTCTTTCACCTCTGTCAGAGATGGTGGAACACTCCTCACAGATTCCTACCAAGCTCACAGATGCATGGAATCCTTTTCTTTTCATCCCACACACAGTACTAAACATAAAGGCATACACAGTTATATTCCAGTTAAAAGTCTCTAATACTACATGGACCAAATCTCTCATTTTAATTGATGTCTGGGGATTGCTGTGCACACCAACCTGGCCATGGAGACACTGGCACCTGTTCCAGTGTGAGTAACCTCCCAAAAAGGACTGTCATGTTCTCTCTGCCCTGCTGGGATGGGGGAAAGAATCGGAAAAGTGAGAAAACTTGGGAGCTGAGATAAAGACAGATTAAGGGGGAAAGGAAAAGCTGAACACACAGAGTAAAACAAGGGATTCATTCCCCACTTCCCACGGGCAGGCAGGGCATCATCCTGTGTAACGGTGACATGGGAAAACCAACACCATCACTACAAATGTCCCCACATCCTCCTTCTCCCCTGGTTTTATATGCTGAGCATGATGCCATATGGTTTGGGATACCCCTTGGGTCAGCTGGGCTCAGCTGTCCCAGCTGTGTCCCCTCCCAGCTCCTTGTGCACCCACAGGTGTGTGGGGTGAGGAGCAGAAAAGGCTTTGACCCTGTGCAAACACTGTTCAACAGTAACTGAAACATCTCTGTGTTATCAGCACTGTTTTCAACAGAAATCCAAAACACAGTCCCACACCAGCTACTAGAAGAAAATGAACTGGATCCCAGTCAAAATAAAGATTGAGTGTTGGATTCTAACTGATATCTGGGAATTACCACATTCAACACCCTGGTCCTGGAGACACGTACATCTGTTCTTAGCTCAGTGTGAGTAACACCTCAAAACTGCTGTGAGCTTCCTTGTGTTTAGAGCTGTAGACATTCTGCTTTGGGACAGGCAAAAAATGTTCATAGGTTCCAGTCTTGACTCAGAATTGCTTAACACTGAAATTTTAATCCATTCATTTTGACACTGTTTTTAAGCAGAGCATTTACAGTAAAGGGAATCACATCGTTTTCATAAGTGGTCCAATGGTAGAATGTACAGAATCAGACACAGGATTCACTAGTCCTACAAACAAAATTTAGTACTCCAGGTGAATTAAAAATAATTTCATTGTTGCAACTACAAAGGAATTTAAGTTAACCAGAAAGTAATTACCTGTATGGTACAGCAGAGGTAAAGTGATATCTAGATTTAACATTAATGTTAATTGAATTATACACCTGCTGTGGGAAAAAAAATAACTCCCTTTAGCTCAAATTATGTTCTCTCAAATGTGATTATACATAACACATTTGCTATTCTCAGACAATCATAAAGCAAATATTATTTCATCAGAAGGCAGAGTTACTAGGAATATTTACTATAATAAAATACAAGAACACACAGATAAACAAGAGATTCAGGAGAAAATATTCACCCTCTGTACTGACCTTTACTTGAGTCCAAGACTAACAAGAAGAGTTAGGAAGTGAGCCAACACAGCATTTGAGCACATCCTTAGCCCTGAGTGTTGTCATACAAACTGTAGAATCTCCTGGAGGTAAGTGATATGAAGGTGTCAGTTTGATAAACCATTTATAAGCTTTCAGGGTAATAATAAATACACCTTTGGTATCTGATCATCTCTTTTGGAGAGGCTTTCTTAAATCCATTGATTTATGTCATGTCAGGACTCCAATCAGCATTGATGTTTGCCTGTCAGGAGCTACTCAGAGCTTCTTGCAATGCTCTCAGATTCAGTGTCATGCACACAGAAAAACAAAATCAGAGTGTAGAAAGAAAGATGTAATACAGATGGATTTGAGGAGTTCTGTGGTATTCAACTGTTAAATAAAACTTCGGTTTTCTCCAGGAGATCTCACAGCAGTGGCAGCTTTGCTACTCTCATTAACAGAAGGAAAAGTCAAATTGCTGGAGAACAAGTGACCTGCTGAGGGTTATCCAGCAGACTTGGGGCAAAGCCTGGAGCAGGGCCTGTGAAACAGTGCAATCAACTCTCCCGAATCTCTGACAAGCACACTGGAGGGGGGAGGTTATAAACTGAAGAGAAAATCTCAGAAGACTCTACTTACAGAACAGCTTTGGTTTGAGGTAGATTAGTTTTTAAACCACAGAGCAACTGAGATGAAAACCACACTTTATAACTTGCCTTGCTTTCCAAGTGAATGATGGGTATAATTTAGTGTTCAAGGGCACAAGGGAAAGGATTACTTCAGTGGGCACACTGACCTGCCACTGTCTGCATTTCACTCCTAGGAGCCCTTAGGCACAGTTCAGAGCTGGGGACAGCCCTGATTTAGCAGTCACCTACCAGCAACAGGGACAGCTGCACCAGAACTGATTCTCAAGCACAAATGCTTGTTAAGCTAATTGAGGTTAACTTCTTCTAACTCAATATGTAAAAGTCTTGCCTGGCTTCAGCCAGGGGGTATCATGACAACAGCTCAATATACCAGGAAAGCTGACACTGAAATCAAGCAGGAGAAATGAATTGGGCGGAAGACAGGATGACAAGACAACTTGATCCCTGGAGATGTACAAATAAATTTGAAAGAATGTCAAAAAGATACTGATTTGAAGGGAATGTGTTTAAGGAGCCCCTTGTTCTAATAAATTCAAACCTCAACTCTGTTCCTCGGCCTGGTATAGTAATTTATAGGGTGACTTGAGAATCAATGTGCAGATTTTAGAGCATTTAGAAAAGTCAACATTTTGACATCAACTAACTATAGCAGAATCGAATTTCCAATATAATTTCCAATATAATTTAATGTCTCTGATCAAAGGAAAACGTAAACCACCATCTTCAAAGTCAGAATGATAAGAGGTTATCAGTAATATACTCCACACCTTTCTAGTCTGAATAAGAACAGTAGTTTTGTCTAGGTGGTCTGTGGCATAAAACAATCTGACATCAACTATTTGTCCAACCAAAGCAGCACTCTTTAAACCATCACTGTTTTCACTATGCACACCCTCCAAAACAGAATTTGAAATAATTTCCAGAAGCTGAAAAATCACCACAGAGGTATGATAAAGGCACTGGTAAGATGCAACACTGTGAAACTCTCATTTGCTGTTAAGGAACCCAGAAGAAACGGGAGATAATCAATAATTCTGTATTGATACTCATTATGAATTAATTGAGGTTGCTCATTCTAACAAGTGTGTTAAATTCAGTGAGCACTAGTGTGCAAAATTATACCACTCCTAGAGAAAGATTTAACCAAATTGCACACCTGATGGGGGAGAGCAATATCTGAAAAGAGGACCACATATTCAGCTGGTTCAAGTTAGTGGAGTCTTGACAGAGTCAGTGCAGCTGCATTCATTTATACCAGCTGAGCATCAGTCCAGCACATCATCTAAACCAGCACACTGAATCTTTGCAGAGAGCCACCAGCATTTCAAGAAGACTGATGACACCCTTTCCACACTTCAAAGCAGGGATCCTGAGAGTATAAGCACCAGATGATACCAGAGACCTTGAAAATACAAGGTACAGAATGAAACCAAAGCCCTCCAGCACCTAAATACAAATGGTCGATTATTAGAGGAGTGTAACCTTGAGAGATGGCTAGAACTGGTACTGGAGCATAACAAAGAGAAAAAAGAAGTGGTATCCAGCATATGTAAAATTATATATGTTAAAAAAACACAGAGGTGATAACAAGAAGGTAAAAATGTGAGTTACAGCCTCAATAAGAATAAAAGTATTCCAGCATCATCCCCAAGACTCTGGTGGTGAAACTGCTGCTTTTTGATTTTTCCAATCATCATATTTCCCTATTTCAGTTTTTCCTATGCAGTGTATTGTATCTACTAAGCTATTGAGTAGAGTAAATTAGAATTTTAGATAATGGCATGTAGCATGTATATAGATATACATATATACATATGTGCGTTTTTGATCCAGCCTTATCACATGACAATATGATTAATATCAGCACACCAAGTCAGAGTAAACCTTATAAATATTTAATCTTTGTCCTTATAAATTCATTAATAAATTTGCAGTGATAGGTGTAACAGTGGTGCCACGCTGCACCTCTCTGCTACTTTTATTTCAGATTTTTTTTTTTAAAATCATGCGCTGCATATGTTTCAGTTGTAAAGAAACTGAAAAATAAGACAAAATCTAGGAAGATTTAGAGCAACTAGCAGCAAACTCATCATCTGCTAGGATTCCTCTTCACTCAAGGACAGGAATCTAAACTGAGCTATCTGTGGAGTTCTGGATATGCAGACAATCTTTTATAAAGTTAGAATTTCAGTTTGAACTTCCCTTTTATAATCCTTCACAGACTTTTATTTCCACTCTTAATTAGCATGCTCCTGTTTGACTGTGAGCAAGATGTTTAACTAGTGGGCTAATGTGAGAAAAGGCTGCTACCATCTAAAGAACCCTGGACCACAGTGGGTTGTGGTCAGACAAATGGGGTTCAGTAATTTAAGTGCAAAGATGAGCAGCCAACATCTTCAGCAGCAGTTGGATTGTAATTCCTTTTAGCTGCCTTCAAAGGCAGTTGTGCTTCTAAATATCTCATCCCAAAGACAAACTGACACAAAACCCTTTTTCCACTTTGCTTCTAAGTGGTGCACTGAAGCTGTTCAGTACATGAGAAAACCTTCTATCCATTCAAACTTTTTAAAAACACACTCCATTTTGCTATCTGACTATCATTTGGCATATATCACACTTCAGTGTCATTGATTTAGTCTTATAGAGGCTAATGGGACACAGTAAGCCTATTGATTCCAATGCCAACATATCAATGACAGCAATACAGGCATGAATATCCCCAAAAATTTCTTTGATTCTTGTTCTAGACATTAAGAAGTGGTGCAAGTTAGCTGTTCACTGCAGCAATTTGGTATTTGGTTTCTTTAAAAAATATTCTTGTTCTGCATCAGACACTCTTCTCAGGAGAAACACACAGGGGAAAAACCCCTGCACACTTTGATATTGAGCAGTAGCAGGGAATGTTCAGCTGTTCATGCTGCTCACTTGGTTTCACGCTGCTGGGCTTGCTTCCCTCCAAAGAGAGAAATTCTTCTGTGCTGGAGGATTTGATTCGTGGTTCTGCACTGCTGCTCTCTGGATGGGGAGGAATGCTCTAAAACTATCGACTAATGTCCACAGGCAGCTGGGGAGCCATCCTTCCCTTTGCAGAATCTTTGCACACAGATCCCATTTGGGGAAGATGTGTGGCACAACCCTCAAGGCTGCCAGTATGCATAACCCTCCTGTGACGTATAATCAAAGCACCAGAGTCCCTCAGCAAATATTATACACTGCCTGAGCATTCCAGGCTCTGAAATTCAGCTTTAACTCTGACATCTACACTCCCCTGAGCTGGCTTGATACAGCACTTGAGTCACACAGAGGCAGACAAAATGACCTTGTGAATAAAAATCCGCTATACAAACTTTCTAGTTAGAAAACTCCACTGCCATTTGCCTTCCAACCCAAATATTGCTCCGTGATTTCCCATTGTGGCTGAACCTGCACTCAAAGTTTTTGCCCAAACGGCAGATTGATGTGCACAAAGTCAGTGGGGTAGGGAAGGGAGCTGCCTTCAGGTGCTGGAGGAATCACCAGCACCACAAAGCAGCAGATGAGGAGATTCTGCCTCTGACCTCAAGAACTTGCCTTATGCTACCTTCACTCTGCCATAAAATGACTAATCTCACCATTGTGCTGAATCAAACAATAACTGCCATAGGCACAGTGCCTGTATTGTCATTCTGCAAAATAAGAGTTAAATGTACTCCTTATGCTGTGAAAAGCAGGGAGGCAGATGATATTCAAAGCATTAGACCAATAAATAGTACATTTTTAGAGGATTAAGTCTATTCTTCAGGTATGTGTCACATGGAACTGAAGGTCAAGTACACAGAACCACCCGATCAGCGAAATAATCCTCCAGAAGTACCTTGACTGAAGAGACTTATTATTCTGAAATAGAAATTATTAAGGGGGGAGAAAAAAGGGGGAAAAAAAAAATCAAGAAGCCTAACTTTCTCAGGGATTAGTTCTATAAATACAACATCATTCAAAACCAATCAGAAACTTAAAATATTTCAGCTATTTTGAACATACTCTACTTCTGGATTTTAGATATTATTCCTATTGCTAGGGTAGCACCGTGGATTTGTTTTAGCTGATTATATTAAACCAGTATTTTTTAAAAATTCAAAAGACTGTAAAAGCCTGCATATGTCTGCTGCCTGTGTGAATAAGTTTGAGGTCATGACAGTGGAATGACTGCTCAAGTTGACAGTTCTGTCTGGAAGCTGAAGATGCTGTGCCATGGCCTGCCTTTCACATCCTTGAAGCACACTGTGCAAAGCATCCTTGAGTCAAGTTAAGGAGATGAGGGATCAGTTTGTATATGTGAATATTGTTCTTGCAAGATCCCTTCTGCATGTCCAAGTTTTCACACTGAAAAAATCTGCTTGATTGAACTCCTGTGGCACTGCAGCTGCACACATGATGGAATGGTCCTTCAGGGCAGCTCCCAGTCAGGAGTAACCCCAACTGTCCTACAACACCAAGACTTGGCAGAGCCACAATTTACCTTCTAATCACATGGCAGGCAGACTCAAATCCACTGCACAAGTGTCAGTTAAATCAAGGAGGATGCATTTCCCAATGCCCAGCACAAAAATTCCTACATAATTTTTGTCAGAATCCCACCTCTTTCTATTACATTGCTAAACCACCACCAAGATCCAAAGCACATAAAAAATTGTGAAGGATGCAACTCATCTGATAAATTTCCTAAAGTTCTTATAAGCCTTTTTTTTGTTTTCTCAGAACACAAATCAAATAAAAGGAGCACTGAAGTTAGAGATGAACATTCACTTGATTTTTCTGATTTCCCAAGAACAACAATTGACAAGCAAAGTGGTTGCATCACCCTCTCAGAACAGGGCAATGAAAGGTCTGATTCAAACTGGTTGAGTTTTCTCAGGACTTACAGATGGTCCAGAATGCAGAAGAGAAAGCAAATAGATAATCTGGGTATTTGTGCAATTTTTTTCAGCAAATCTTCTTTGCATTTTTTGAAGAAAGTCTTTCAATTACTTGGAGCACAAGCACATTAGGATAAGGCAATATCCATTTAAAATATGTTGCAAGGTGACTGAGCTTGAATGGTTTACATTAACAAACAATTGGCACCAGCTGATGATCAAGTTCAAAATCTTGACATAGTGTCAATAAAGAAATTAGATTGGGAATTAGCATCGTTTTATGAACCCTATTTAACACCTCCTCAAGTATGCCAAACAGCAATCCAATTTTCAGAAACACCATTTTTTTGGATCTTGTATTCCAGGAATACTCCACAGGCAACACCTGCCATCACATCAGGAAACCACTTCAGTGAGAGGCTCTGTAATCACTACAAACCAAACCCCTCCCAGCTCAGGCAGACACGACCTCTTCAAAGGGTACCTGTTGTCACCTCACCACTAAGCATTGTATCCAGAACCTGTCCCACCCTTCTGCAATCTAAAAATGTTGCCTGAGGCATTTGTTTCCTTTTCTAGTTCCATAATTGCAGTCCGTTCCTGCAGCAGATTCTGACATTCTCTTGTTTGCTGGCTGAACTCATTCTGTCATGAAAGGTCGGAAAGCAAATGCCTTCAGAATGTCAATAGGTGTTTAAAGTATTCCATCCCAGCCTGAATCTCTTATGTGCTAACCATCAAGTGTTGATTCAGAGGTCATTAACTTTAAGATAGGCAACTCGAGCCTATAAAGGGGAAAATTTCTCTTTACTTACCTTCTTCAATAAAAATTGGAGTCTAGGTCACATTGACCATTAACAGCTCTTCAGAGTAAGATGAACACTATTGCTCTTTTTTAATCCTCCTTAATAGTTCCATGATGTGTATTTAATGACAGTGACATTTAATATATTTACATTTCAGGAGGGTGGCTTACTTAACAAAAGAGGATGCCATGCTACAGAGCTATTTAACCTGACTTTCCCTGATTTATCACAGTCTTGCAAAGGAACTCTATCACAAGTCAAAATAAATCATATCCATTGCAATGTAACATTTTTTCCATATGTGAATTTCAAAGGCACTTTACAAATACAGTTCAGGTTCATTATTTCTAGTAAGAAAGAAGAAACTTGTTGAAACTTGTTGGCCAGTATAACCTTTAAAATTTCTAACAGAAAGCTTCTGCAAATTACTCTTTTCTTTATTTGAAATAATAAAAATTAAGAGGAAAATTACTGTTAAATTTAGACCATAACTGAAACATACTTATTAAACTCTAGTCTGTTGTCCCCAAATTGAAATTATTTTTGACCAGGACTTCTTAAGCTTTTTGTTTGCATTTTACATTAAGATTCCTTTTTTCCCTTTAAAAAGAGAAGAACAATGAGAAAGAATGTTATTTTTTGCATAGTTTTAGGCTGGTTGTAGTGTTGTCTTTAACACTTCTTTGAAGTTCAATAATCTTTAATGGAACTGAGCTTTAAGAGCTCACTTTGAATCCACTCTATTCATCAGAATAGCTGCAGAAAAAATTATACCATGTACCAGATCATCTATAAAGCCCATACATTTTAAAATTCAGATTGAAAAAAGAAACCTACCAGAAAAATCCCACTGAGAGTATCATGAGAGAGTGGGAGAACTGAACATACATTATATTTTAAAGCTTGTGAGCTTATTTTCTCTAAAAATAATGATCTCTCTATATTGTTTCTCTTCTTTTTTTTTCCAGTATGAAAGAATAACAAAAGGAAACATTTATTTTCATGCTCTTAATCACTTAGTGCATGTTTGCTTTTGAACACTACTTTAAATAGGCCGAGGAAGACCCAGTTTTGCAGAAACAAACAAGCACCAAAATGTTAAGATCAAATGCAGGACATTTCAAGTCAAGGGGACTTCTCGTTTGCCAAGTGAGGAGCAACTGAAAATGGAGTTTACAGTGAGGCTGTGTTTCAAGCACAACTTTCTGTTTGATAGAGAAATGATAGATCTCTCAATGAGCACTGCAGTAGTTTAATTGCAAACAAACAAAAAGGCTAGCTGGCCTCTGAAAAACAAATCAGAGGCTGAATAATGAAGTAATCTCTGCACACTGCTCCAGTTTGCCAGGCAGTGTCTGTTGCTTTTATCCAGTAGCAATTTGAACATTTTTCCTTATTTCTTGTTTCTTTTCTTTGCAAGCACAGATAGACAGAACTGCTAGTAGCCTTCTCCATTAATATGCCATATGCATGCTGTGCTCCAGCTGTCATGTTAAAAATACATAAGGCTAAATTAAAAACTGCTGCAAAGCCTTTTGGTGGCAATCAGATAACTCTCTATGTAAAATATGATTTAAAATGATAGTATTTTCCACACATTTCTTATCAGTAATATAGCTGAAGGATAAAAGAATATTACATTTTGATAATTATCCTTTATGGACATTCTGTGTCATACTATAAATAAACTGTGTTTCTCAATAGCATTTAAAAGTGCAAGTACTGAGTCATAGCTTCAGCTGGTACAAACAGTAGTGAATCCAGCAATTTTCACCAGCTTGAGTGTCATGATCAAATGAGAACAGCTTTTCTCTTTGGAAGGAAAATAAACCCTTGCAAAGTAGTTATCAGACTACTCAATAAATGCAGTCTGCTGAAATATGGTGTTCAGCCAAAATCACACCAAGTGGCAGCAGTGAAGTAAAACCCTTAGTAGTTTTTGAGAGATCATGGTGCCAGGATGGATTGTTGCTTTGGTCACAAGAAGGGAAAGCAGAAGGAAATGGAAGCTGGCAAATGCAAAGTGTGCATCATACTTGATACGGCCACAAACACAAGAAAGTTCTCAGTCTGAAAGTGAGTAGGGTTTTGGGAAGCTGTTTGATCTCAGAGGGAAGATGAATCTCACAGCTGAGGCTGCACAAGACCCTCCTTCATGCATTACACTTCAAGCAAATGCATTTTAGCTTAGTCACAACCGTGCCCACCCTTCTGCCCACAGCAGGGGAACAGGGGAAGAAGTTTGTCATGCTTTTTGGACTCCTTTATCCATATCTCCCCAATGTCAGGCATGGTTGCCTCACTTTCTGGATGTGGCCTTGTCTGGAACATCCCAGGGATGCTGAGAAGCAGTTTTGTGGTGTTACTGGGAGCGTCCCAGTAGCAGCGCTGGTGACACTTGGGATTATTCTTTTCAGTAACAGAGCACTAGAAATTGCCTTCTCCTTCCCCAGCCAGTAATGAAAGTTTTCCAGGTGTCACCATGTCCCACTGCTGCAAAAAGTGCAGAAGAAGAGCCCTAAGGCTCAGTCCTGTGCCAGCAGCCCCACCCTGTGCCCAGCAGTGGGTCCAGCACTCCCAGCTCTCCAGGGCTTGGCTTGCCTGGCTGTGTAAGGCTTTGTGGGCAGTAATTTGCAGACACAGAGTGCAACAAATCCAATAACACCGTTACTGGGTCCCTAAAGTCCAGTGCTGGACTTGAGACAGCAGATCTCATAAAACAGTACTCTGTGAGGGATTTGGAAAATCCTTTCTCTGCAGACAAGGAGACCACAACCTAATACATCATTTAGGTCTGGCTTTGTTCTTACACATGGGAAAGAAACCCATCAAAACTACTCTTCAGCTGTACAGATTTTGGAGTTTTTTTCAAAAAAATTATTGTTATGGACCATCTGTATATCTGCACAAACGCTAATAACTATCAAGTCAAAAAATATTGGGCACATATAGCTAATAATTTTAATTTTAAAAAATATTGTCCTACTGTATAATTAAGTCTAATGATTCTTTCCTCCAGCTACAGAAAGTAAAATTCTAGATATACGATTATTCCATTTACTATAAGAAAAGTGTGTGGATCAACCAGCTATCAGAAACGGATTAGAATAAATAAATTCCTGTACTGTACATCATGAAACATTACTATGTAATTTTTAAAAGACATATGAAATTAATTTTATATTGAATAATAGGGTCATAGGGTTTATAATTGAATAATAACTTCATTATGCATTTTATAGTAACACATAATAAAATATCTATCTTGTTCAGAAGCTGTAGTTTCAGAGTCAAGAAAATAGTCTGCATCATTCCAAGAACCATGCATACATAATAATACAAATAGAAACTAAATCACAGATGTTTTAAATATGAGAAGGCAGTAAAGTAATGTTGGAACATTAGTCTATTCTGAGATCCAAGTGCACTGATAATGCAAAACTTCTCTCAATTACTGAAGCTGTTCACACCAGAAAACTCCACTGAGGCAGGTTTCACTAATGCAAGAAAAATTGCAATTGGACTTTCCTTGATAATTAAAATATGTGGCAGTTCAACAACACAAGAGCTATTCTCTTTTGCCATGGCCTGTCTAACCTAGAGTACAGCACTGATGCAATGGACTGAACTGAACGGGGCACTGCCAAGAAAATCTACAAAATACCTCTATTGCATGTAATACCACGGGAATTAGGTCACTGCTGTCCAATGCTGCCATAAATAGGATAAACCCCAAACATATCCAGTTTAAAACAAGAGATACATTGACCCTTCTGCCTGCTCACTCTCCTCAGATAACACACAAGTTACATGAGCTTATTCAGTGTGTGCTTTTCCTTTTTGTATTGAACTCTGTAATCAAAAATGAAATGTTAAACCCTTTTACTTAAATGTATTGGTTCAATACATGGTGATAAATTCCACAGGACTCAGTGCCAATGCAGGTTGAATGTGGACTGGATGGGTGGATGGAGGGTACCTGAGGAATGTAGCTGATTTACTGTGGAATTGCCCAGCAAATGCAGATGTGGACAGCAAATACACTCAGTGGTCATTTAGCAAAACCTTCAAGACTTCTCAAAAATCACTGGCTCAGCACTGAAAGAAATAGATTACCTCTCTATTGCTAAATCATTAAACATGGTGGGTTAATCAATCTATAATGAAACAGAAGATCAGCATTTTATTTTCAGAAGAAAGCATTCAAGTTCAACTTAGAAGCAACAGAGCTTTTTTTCTGGGACAGAAAATGAGTACTTCACAGTAATTCATCTGGACAAACACAACTCCAGCATTCAAACTTGAACAATTCAAATTGGTCAGACAGTGTTTTATTTCATCTATTAGTTACACTAACCCTGCTAAGTGTTTGCAGGAAATATTATGCATCTGTTACGCAGGACAAACTTGTTTCTAAAGTATATTAAATATAAGTATGTAATTTCTTTGACAAGATCGACTTTGGCAGCTTTCTTCAGGGGAAAGACCAGTTCAGGGAAGTCTCCTGAGTGAAGGAACACAGCTGCTTTTTGCAATAGGAACTCAGGTGGAATGGGAACACGGCATCAATCTTTCAAGCAAACCTGTCCCTTTCACATCAGTGGCTGACATGCCAAATTCTAGGTCTTGAGGGAGCCTATGATTTACTTCCTTGCACTCTGGTGACTGTTTTTATTTTGGTTTGTTTTCTTTTCTGTTTGTTTTTTTGGGGTTGTTTTTTTTTATTTCAATTTAGCAGAAAATTAAATCAATCATTGTAATAATATGCTTCTTTTTCTTTTCACCTATATTTCTCCCTGCAATATGTCCTAGAATCATCTTACTATTACATTTCTAAAGGCCGTTCTGCTTTCCTAATCACCTATGTAATATAACCTGCAGCATAACATACCCATCTACCTTGTACATCTTAGAGAGTGGAGAGCTCTGAATCCAGGTCTGGTCCAGGTGAGTTTGCCCATGGGAATGAAGCTCAAACCACTTCTTTCAGATCCACCAAGCTTTCATGACTTTTTTCATTGCACAGAAGGGAAAAAATTGGAATTCTAGGAACAATGTTCCCTTTCCCTCCTCACCCAGGAATCTACATGTGGCAGGATGACAAGAAGGAGCTGGCAGCTGCTGTGTTCTTGGTGGTTAGTTAAGGCATCTACATCACCACGAAGAGGAAGGAGTTCCTAGAACCTCAAACTGCCTTTTCTTATAGAGAGTAAAGAAGAATTACCTCAAACCAAAGTATTGGTAGAAAGAAAAAACTCCAGAATGAATCAATAAAATGAACAGTAATAAATTGCTGTTACTGATTCAGCAGTTCTGTCTATTTTCTAAACTCTCCTGAATTCACTGAATATGCCACATATGGGGACTACCTTTCACTTCAGTTCCATTTTACACTCAGGAATTCTTCTTTCTAATACAAAAATCAGACCTGTTTCCTGGCACTTATCATTCTCTCTGATGCTCAGTAACTTGTTTCATGCTCTGAAACTGCTTGTCATTTCCAGCCTCCAATTAATCATATAAATAGTTGCTGCAACTATTTTATTTGTTTTGCCTGAAAAGACAAATCATGGAATATAATGATGCTGATTTATCTTTTTTAATTAAAAATAAGAAGCTTGGAAAGCAGTGCAGGATTGAAAAATGTAAGTAATTTAATTTTTCCTACTGTTTTTTCTGTTGCTGTTACAGAGGTATTCTTTCCAGCCATCAGCTCTCATATCTAAATTTTAATATCAGTGGTATAATTAGAAGTCACAGAAATGCAGCTGAAATACTTAATCTCTAGGAAAAGATAAGTAATGTGATTACATTGTATCTATGTATGATTATTAAGCAAACAGTTGTATGGTGTAAAACCAAGAACCAGAAAATTACCCAAAGTATCTCATTACACAGTATAATTTCTCCAGATGCCCAATTCAAAGTCCATAAAATGTTCATTTTCTAGGTCTTAGAATAAGTTTCGTATTCAGATTGCTATTAATTGAATAAACAAGATTAGCTGTGTTGCATCTTCAGTGTCTTTTCAATTTTATATGCAAACTTATTAATATACTCCCTTTCTCTTCCAGAACTTGTGCTTTGTCGAATGAAGCCTCACTTTGCAGATTTTCATTACTCTTGTTTCTTTGCAATATGTCAGAGGATTGCAAGTAAATCAGTAGCTCTACTTGGGCAGCATACAAAAAATATCTTTGCACTTCAATAGAACTTGAAGTAAAACTTCTGAAAGATCTTACATAGTTTTATACAAGAACTCCACAAAAAAAATTATATCTGAATAACATAAGTAATAGGAAATATAGGGAATTATTACATAGGTTGCAAACAAACAGAATATATTCTACATAGCTTACAATGGAAATAAGGACAGAGAAAGAAACATTTTCGTGTTTCACAAACCTCTCCAGTTACAGGGAGTTTTATGTTTGTTAAATCTATAAAAATAAACACATACTCTATTCAATTATTTAAGAAAAAAATTGTTTTATAGTAAGTAGAGGGTGTATGAGAAAAAAAAATTGAAAAACAAGTATTATCCAGGTAAAATATAAATGACAAATTGAAATTAAGAGTCTCCTGTGGACATCAGGTTCTTTGTATTGGGGAATGAGGAATAGCATGACAAATAACAAGCAGAAAAGTGTATTTTTAAAATTAGCATTACCAAACATCAGACATGGAACAAAATGTTTGATTTGGAGGTTCTATTTTATAGATTTTTTTCATGGTGACAAAAATATCTGACAGACTGTAAAATATTCCGAGTACTGAAGTTTCACAGTGCCAAAAAGATGTGAAAGTGAACAGTCATGCACACATCAATAATCATGATATCCACGGGATGCTGGTGAATGTATCTAATGTTCAAGGTTACGTGCTTCAAATTTGCTGGTAGTGAATTATTTGCACTTCTTGTAATTAATGTATCTTGTTGATTCATAGTTTTGGCAAAGATTTCTTTAGTAAACCTGTGGATTTGGCTGCCCTGACACGAACATAACTCAAAGAAAACACCAGAAGAAAACCAAGCAACTAGAACACATAAATAAATGCGATGGAGGAAGAATTTTCTTCAGTCCCCAGGATGCTTGAGTTACAGGTTTGGTGCTCAGCATGGGGTATTGAAATATGTGATTTAACAATTCACTGAGATAAAAGGGCAATTCAGAGTTCCTATAATTATAAAACACCCCCACTCCACTTACTCCTGAACATAATCTCTTCTTAAGGTTTGCTACCAACATGAGAGGTATTTATGCCTTCCTGTAGATAGATAATACTCAGCTGACAAAAGGGTGAAGTATTACTGAGAATCTCCTCATAAATAGCTATAATTCTGGTAAATGGATCTTATGGCGTCGTGGACAGCCCAATAATTCTAATAATTTTCTTATTACCAGTTCCTCCTTGCCTTCACACTAGTTGGATCACTAACATCCACTTTTCAGGCTCCAAAAGCGACAGAGAGAAAAAATTCTATTGACAACTCAGAGAAATGAACTCGATAACAAAGTTAAGTTAATGTATTAGGTAAAATAAGAGCACTGCTGTTATTGATATGATACGATTTGTTAGTTTAAATAATAAGACAGATACTATTCTGAGAGCGTTCTGAGCATCCAGAACATTAATAAGTACAGACAGGAAGCTACAGGATTCTGACATTTTCATTTGTAACTGTATTTCATGGGCTGACATTAGGATTTGGTCACACTCATTCAGAATCTAATTTGAAAACAGTTCTATTCCTTAGAAAGAGCAGGATAATCTACACAGCAGAAGTGGAAAATGGGAGATGTGGGATTTGAATTGATCTTGAACAAACCTTGGGATGTCAGCTATACCAATTGCCTTGATCTATTAAATGCTAAGCCTAAAGTTGATTAAAGCCAAAAAATAAAAGGGTCAGTGAGTATGCAGACAGCATTCCAACACAGAAAGAGGAAACAGGAAAAGCTTAACTTTTAACACATCCTATTGAGATGTGCTGGCAATTTTTGAGTACAGTGGTTAATAAAAAGTCAGTAGATGAGGAGTTGCTTCATACAGGCAGGAATTAAAGATGGGATATACTGGAAACACAGCTAGGAGAGAAATCATGGCCTGGGAGCCAACCTCAGCACACTCAAAGACTACACTAAAATCATCTCTCCCTATGCTGTTATAGCAGTGTGGGATCCTCTGGGATCTTTTCCTCATCCATGGTACTCTGTGTGTCTCTCTCTAATGGCTGAAAATATTCTTCTAATGAGGCCCCCAAGCAATACCAGTAGAAAATGTCCAGCCCAGAAAGGTTTTCTGTATTGAATATTCCAAAATACACCAAGACTCACTGTGATTATTCTTCATTTTTCCAAGGCTTCAGTTACCCCGTGAGGGGCTCAAGCAAGCCTTGAAGTGAACTTCAACAGGCCAAATCCCCTTTCCACTTGGAAATGAAGCATGAACAGCTACAGCTGGTTTGCACCTCACGTCCCACTGATTGCAACAATTTCAACAGCTGAGGGATCTTTTCCCTTCCTCATGTCATGCTGCCACTTAGGGCACATGCATAATGTTTTCTTTTATTTTGGTTAATGCTTATGACTAATGTATGTAACATGTGGTAGCCTGTTATAAATGCAATTAAATGTTAATGCCAACATCTGCTTGACTTCATTTGTATACTGATATATCAGGCCAAGAACTAAAATTGTTACCATCTGAGTTGCTTTTACATTATGTGCTCGTCCAAGGAGAAAGAGACAAGAGAAAGGAATCTGTTAAATTGACACTGGGCAGCTAAACTTCTCTAAATCATTGACACTGTAAAAGATATCTGTATCAAAGCAACAGAGATTAAAGGTAAACAGTTAAAACATTTCTTGCAAGGCTCAGGAGTACCAGTGTCTACTAAAGCATAAATAAAAACCTCAAAGAGAGTGCAATGGGAAATATCACAGTGTGGGGAAACAGGAGAATGAAGCCACTTGCACAGGCAGGGATAGTTACACTCACTGGACATGTTCAACTTGTCAAAAAATGTCATAATTCTCAGACACAATCACAGGTCACTCACAGAAGAACCACCCTGAGGAGCAGCATCTGAGAAAGGCAGATAAATAATAGTTTCTACTGTTACAGCTCATATAAAAAGAAATAGATATGACCAAACAAGCCACAGCAACCTTGGAACGTGAACCATTTACACAAATACATCCCTTAATTCAAGAAAAACTGGGAATCATTAGAGAAAATGTGCTCTGTTCTATCATGCAAGAAAGCAATTATCACCTTCCTCTTAATGTAATTTCAAAGCCTGATTTCAGACAAATCATCTCAAAATTAAAGAGAACTTTAGAAAGCAGAAAAATATTCACATGGACTAGTCATAGAGGGATGATAAGAATACCATTAGTCACATCAAACATGAGAGCCACCCACAAGAACCTGGTATGCTGGAGAGCAAGGAGAGTTTCCACTGTATGGTGTAGTCTGTGAAAGCAACAAGTCGAAAATTAAATTACTGACAGATGCATACACAATTTCTGACTTACACAATCAGTGTAGCTCTTCAGCTCTCATGCAGGTACCTCCCTTCTCTTAGGTGAGCAGCTGTAGGACATAGATGTGCAAGGCTCTCTTAACAGTTCTGGGCTACATGATTCAACACTGCTTCCCAGGTCCTCATGCTGGCCCAGAGGCAGCTGGATACCTACATGGCACTGCAAAGAATCACTGATTCACCCAGCAGCTTTATATCCACAACCATTGTAACACTGTGTGGGACTCTAAAGCTCCACAAGTCTTGATATCAAAAAGTTGTGTGTGTGAGGTTTGTTTCTCCCAGCCACCTGAATAAGAGACTGGAAGGTCTGGCAAGAAAAGCCAGCTCAGAGGATCAATCCTATTTTTTGCACCTCTTCCAGTACTGTGCCTCTGGTTGGTAATCTCAATCAGAAGTGGTGCCATGCAGTTCTACTAATTACTGTCCTGCCTAATCCTTGTTAAGTCTGAAGGAAGTTAGGATTGGAGAAAAGTTGGTGAATCAACAGAACCTGTGGGTTTTCATGGTATCTGCTGACCTATTGTCAAGGAGTGTGTAGAATAACAAGATAAAACAGGTCAGGATGGACAGTGAAGTAATGGTAAGGGGCAGCAAACTAAACCAGGCATTTTAGGTTTCATGAGTTATAGCATTTAGAGCACTCTTATAACTGTACTAATTGTCTCACTCTTGGGAAGCAAAAATGGAGCATCAGTGGTCTCTAATGGCAATGCTATGGAGGTTGATGAAAATGTTGGTGGAATGTCTTGAGGACTTGGAAACTAATTGGATTAGTGCTTATATAATTAATAGGATTACTCTGACTCTGCACATTAATAGGATTTCTCCTTATCAATTCCAAGCTTAAATGTTACAAAACTGCATGTCTCTGTACACCTCCCCCAAGAACTGTGTGAATCACGACAGTAGCCACTCTCACAACCATGAGAAGTTTCTCTGAAACCTCCCCCCTGAATATATTTATCTGGTGTTTGCATTGTCCTCTGAATAAAAATATACACTCAACCCCATAAATGTTTTCCAGTGTCTTCTGTACATCTTTACCCCTCCTATAAACTGAATTTTCCAAGCACACACATACTTTACTGAAACAAGGTTTTCACTGAACACATCATACCACGTCCTCTCCCAAGGCTGCATTTAAGATTATTCAATTTTTTATTTTTTTTTCCCTTCAACAAATTTCCAATCCATTAAGCTGCTCTACTTTTCTCTTTTCAGTAACTATTTAACTTGGACATTAACCTTTGTGGCCCTTTGTGGATGACCACAATCTCTTACACACTTTTCTTTGCAACATACTTCCATAGGTTGTCAGTAACATTCTTCTTAGAGAAATATGAAAGGGAAACTAATAAGCCTTAGAATGGCATCTTTGCTGCCATTTTTAGCTTTTGACCTCCCAGGAAGCTTCCATATGAAACCTCTGATATAAAAAAAAGGAAATCTTTTTGGACAAAGTACAGTATTAAATCAGTGTAAGTGAATCCATATCAGTGTATGACTGTTTATATATTTATTTTTATATGGCAACTTATAGAGACCAAACAGATCACACAGAAAGGAAAGCTGCCAAAAAAATCCTTTATTATTCCGAGGTGCTTTTCTTAACCATCTCTCACCTGATTTTGATCCTTTTCTAACATCTATCCTTGGCACAGAGTATCAGATGATAATTTGAAACTCTGCCACATTATTTGCCATAATAAAAACTTAATTATCCTATTTTAGTTTTTAATTGTCAGTTTGCCCCTCAGGCCTCCAGGATCACATGTTACTCTAAATTTCATAATAGTTATTAACACACAGACTCATATTACTTTTTTCCTTCAATTAAATTCAACAGCATTTTAATTAACTTCTCAGAATCTAACTTTTTTTTTTTTTAAAATGCTATTTACTTTCCTAGTTGGTCATTCATACTTTAATAATGAACAACTGTCAGGTATGATATATTTTTGTTAACTTCTATTATTTCAATCTTTTCTTCAATAATTAAAATGCCTTTAAAAATTACAAGTGCTGTATTTTAATTCCACTCGCAGAAGATATTGATGTAAATTATGTTTCATGCTGAAGATACTTTCTGTGACTACCTCCAGATACAAAGAGAAAGAAAGCTCTTCAAAGACAAAAATAATTGCACATAAAGATTTTGTTCTGTGTCTCTGCATTGGCTGTCTCAGCAGTTGAGTCTTTCCTCATTTCCTTGTGTCCCCTATCCTGGAAGAATATAATCATCTTACTTATACAGGAAATGAAAGTTTCTTTGATATTTATGAGTCAAGTTTCTTTCCAAAAATTGAGGGCCAGTTATTAGCTAGATCAGCTGCATTCAGCATCACATAACCAGCCTGTGATATATTTTGTTATAAAATTACATAACAGAGGATGACACTCCTGCTTGGTGACAGGTATGAGTTCTGGATCCTTGCATGGAAGTTTTTGTCTTTGCATGGGTACATTTTCCCATTGCCTGATATGCCATTCAGATTTCAGAAGAAATCACCATGCCCAAAGATGAAAAATAGCCAATGTTCCTTCTCCAGATCTCAAGACTCAATCACGAAAAAATTTTCTGTCCTGGAATCTTCAAACTTCAACCACTTGCAGTTTAGCAGACGTGGTGGAAGATGAATTTACCATAAGGTACTCGAGGCTGTGATGTATTCAGAGTGTTAAATACTTTGGAATGACCCCAGGAACGCATTAGTGGAGAATTCAAGATACACTGAGATGTAGGAGTGGTGCTGGAAGAGAAAATCGTTGCAAACTCTGAGTTTCAAGGAGCTGTAACTGCTGAGAGGCCACAATCATCCCTTCCAGCTAAACCACAGTGCAACACAACCAGCTGTAAAGAGGAGTGGGGTGGTAACTGTTGACAGGTCTCTACCTCCTTATGAATGAATTCAATATACTAGCTGAGGCTAAGAAAACCTCAGCATTCAATTTGTGTAACCTGTGAACTCAAAAATGTGATTAAATCTTTACCTTTACAGCTATTTTCTGTGACAATTGCCTTTTTCTTTTTTTTTTTTGCAATGGTTATAAGGTATTGAGCAGCACACAGGTTACTAGGAAATCCAGGTCTGTTCAAGATAAAATTGTGCAGGTTCATGAACTCCAGGACATATAAGCCTTGGGATTTTCATTTACAGAGCCAAATTTTCTTACTTTTAAATTGTTTTTTAACTTAGCATTCTTCAAACTGTATATGAACACCTGAGTTTACAAGTGCAGAACTGTAGCTTGAGGATTTGTGGTATATTTACCTCATCACAGGACAATGCTGCCAAGCGAGTCAGTAGATTCAATACAGTCTGTTCAAGGACAACAACTAGTCTAAGCAGTGTTTCACCATGTAAAAACTAGTATTCATCATTAAAATTAGCATGTGTGTTTAGCTTGGTCAAAACCATCTTCATGCACAGTTACACCAATTAAGTTCCCTTTTTTTACCACAATAATCAATATCTACTGAATGCTGTGCTCAACCAGAAAGATCTGGCTCCTTCTCATGTCTGTTGGATGTCAACTATTTTTGACAGTGTGTTGATTATGACATTCAAAGGCAAAATTATCATTTAGGTAGTCTTGATGGTGTTGGCTTTAAACCCTCTGCCTCTTCTGCAGAGGAGAGTGTTGCCATGGCAGCACCAAAGTCAATGGAGGCCACAAAACCTGCCCAAGTTCAGGGATCTGGTGTCCTCTCTGCTCTTGGTTGCCATGGCTGCACTACCAGAAGTACCAGCTAATTTAGCAGGTTATAATCTGACTCTGTGCATTTGCAATCTGTGTTTTAAATTGCTCTGTAAAACCGACTCTGAGACTGAGAGGACAAATTCTAGGAAACAGCTCTGCCTGCCATCCCCCAATCTTCCTAAAGGAGCAAACAAGAACAAGGTGATATCATCTCCCAAAAAACCAAACAAAAGTCATTCATACAGCTAACACACTTCCATGGTTAGCACAGTTCTTCAGAAATGTGCTACCTGACCATATGCAGAAGCCACTGATGTTTCCTTCCCTCCACCCACATTTCATTTGGGCTTACACATTTACCAAGATAAACAGTGCACTGTGTCTTCTGAGCAGTGCCTAACTCAGCTCATTTCAGTGAAACAACTATCAGGATTTATTGTGAAGGACAAGGGGAAAGTACTCTTTCTTTTAAATACCCAAATAACTCTACGGTGAAGTCAAGAACAAGTTATGCCACATTCCAAAGGATCTAAGAGGGAAATAATGCTAAACTCTGAAAACAATTTTTGGTTTGTTTGTGTTTAGCTAAAAAACCTCCAACTCAAGTATGTCACCTAATACATGGAATTTGTCATCAAGTTCAGTATATTACAAAAACACCAGGTTGATATAAATCAGACAAGCTTTTTAGACTGTAAGTTACAGGAAAAATGGGTGAAATTAGAGAAATGTCAATATTCTTCCCTACCAGAAGATGATGATGATATTCTCCAGATGAGATTTAGTTGTATTACAAGATATAAGAGTAGCAAATCCATTCAAAAAAAAGACCTTCCCCCAGTTTTTACTTCCCAAGTGTTCCCAGCACTGATGTCACTATTTGTAGCATTAGTCACTCCTGAGTGTGCTGAGCATCTTTGTTTTCCAGTGGGACAGGAATAGTGTTTTCTCTGATACTTTCTAGCAAAGTTTAGGATGAAACACACTGTGCTTTATCCAGTCCTGTATCTGTTTAGGGAGTTAAACAATGGCTCTGCTGCTAGAAAAATCTCCATGAATAATGGGAGTCTCAATTTTTCTGATTGATGAGATTTGAGTTTGGAATTAAATTACTTTCCTTAATTAGCCAAAATTACTCCACTAAAAATAGTTTGTAACCAAATTTTTTATCCTTCTGTCTACTTTTTTTTTTTTTTTAGGATCATCATTCAAAATCTGAGGAAAATTGTTCCTACTCTAAATGTTTACGAAATATTATTTTCTTTAAAATAATGTGCAATTTTAAAAATATTTATTTTTTATAAATATCAAGTTAACCAACTTCAAAATATATTTCTTCCTAATGTTACCTATGACACAGAGAATACAATCTCCCCATACATTTTCTCTTCTTGCTAAAGTTCAGTCAAAAATTCTGCATAACAAATCACTGCAGAACTGTCCCTTCCATTTCTAAGTCAAAATGCAGTGCAGAGGGAAAGTCAAGTAAATCCTTTTAGAAGAATGCTGCTCAGTATTTGATGTTCATGTCACAAATGTTCTTGTTTCCCTTAATTATGTTTCCTCCCTTGGTTAAGCATCATGACTATAACTCTGCAACAAGCTCACAATGTCTTTGTAGAACATCACAAAGGTCTCTTCCCCACTTGTACAGTTCACCAAGCACTTAGTTATTAATATAACTAACATAAAGCAGCTTCTAAAGTCACAGTTTTCCTTGAAAAGGAAGATGTCATATTTAATCCAGACCCCCTCTTTGCATTTGAGATAATTATACCTTTTCCAATCTGTCTTTCTGATGCCTCTCTCATTTACTGGGCCTTAGGCTGGGGCAGAAGTTCATTTGTGTTGCTCTTGTTGAACAAAAAAAAAAAAACAATCTCAGTTTCCTTTTCCTAAGACTGAATTTCAAAATCAAGAAAATGCATTCACTGCTGTCCACATTTATAACATGGATTATAACCTTGGAACACTGAAACAGAGGCAGCATCATGAAACACATCAGTTTATCCTTCCCACTAAACAGTATGAGACTTCCTTTACCAGCACTGGCAGGTCGAAAATTTACTTAGATGGAACATTCTTGGATGTATCCACAGAGGCCAAAGAAACCAGATACTTTTCATCATTATGGAAAAATAGAATAAGTGTTTAAAAAATAACAGCTATAAACAGGAGCTTCCACATAAATATGTACTGGAGTCAATATGAGAGCTACAGACCTAAGTGATGCAACACACAGACACTGAGTCCATGGATGGATCCACTTTTGAAGTAGAAAGGTTTATTTTGAGGGCAGCAAGGAAGACTAGAGAAAAGAGAAGCAGTGGAAGAGCAAATGCAAGGGTAAATTGTAACTCAGAAACAACATTTCACTCTATAAATGTAACTGCTGTTAAGAAACAGAGTTACTTAAACTATTTTCAAAGTCCATTATAGGTTTATACTACACAGGAATGCTGGATAGAATTAAATTAGCATAAGACTATACATACACAGGGGCAGAACAAAAAAGATTTTTTTTTTTTTTATTTCTGAACTGATATTGCTAAGCAAGTTACATCTGAATTTCTACCCAAAATTACTGATTTCACCTTAATTCTTCCTCTCAAGATGTACTGTTTTCTTTTTTGTGGGACCCAGAATAAAGACTACTTAAGATAAGTGGAAAGACTGCCTCCAATGTCAATAAGATGAGTAAAAGGTCATTGGCAAAGCCACCTCTCTGGGAAAATGGAAAAATAAATATATAAATATTTTCCTATATTTACACTTGTTGTAAGCACTGTGTAAATACTTGCATCAACACTGTCATGAACCTGAAGGAGCAGATAGAAGTGAGATATTATACTTTGGGAACAGTTATATCTGCTCCTATCCCAATAGTAGAGGCATCATGTAGATCACATCTAAATTTAATTGAAGAAGGAACTGCTAATGGTGATGGATGTTGGTGTTCGTTCTCATTAACTACCAGAAAGAAAGAAAGATTTAAAAAAAAAAAAAGAAAAGTTAATTTTAGTTTTCAAGGGAGGGAATCAATACAGTGAAAGAATCAGAATTACAAATCATGTTGTTCCCACTGCAACAGTGCAGAGGAGCACAAACCTGGACTGTAAATTCAGATGAGCAGGGATCAGCTCTGGGTTTAGCAAGAGCTAAGCAAAGATACCTCTCAATGTGAAGAAATTACAGACAGATAAATAAACCTCACAGGTTTGAGAATAACTGACAAAGAACATTTCCCTGTTATTCATTACTCTGGGAGGAGAAGAGTATCAAAAGATGCTTTAGCAGTGCAAACTCACCATGATCATTCTGCCTTAAGCAAAAGTCTAAAATTTGCCTTCAAAGCATGGTCAGGATGATTTCTTGACTGAAAAAAAAAGGTAGAAATTATTGTATTGTAAAGATTCTTGATGGGCTTTGATATGAAACCTCTCTCTCTTATAAGGAAACATGTCATTGTACATTTAAGCACTGATATTTGCTTTGAGACAATTGTTTTCTTTGAGAAAAGAAACAGCAAGTCACATTTGACTTCTTCATATACTTTCATCATTTCTCCTATGCTCCACCAATAAAATTTCTTGTCATGATTTAAAATAAAGAATCAGATCTCAGATGTTCACAGATTCTCAAGGTGTAATACTGAAGAATGATTAGCATGCAACTATCTTTCCAGAAATTCAAATATAGGTCATCTCCTATATGTATGTGTATATATACACACACACACTTATATATGGGCATCTGGTTACAGGTCATTTGCTTTTCAGGTATATTTCAGCAATTTTTTTTAATATATTCTACACCATTACCAAGGAATATCTCAAAATTCAGTGCCTCAGGAACACAAGAAGATGTTCTTTTTATTTATAGGTATGCAACTGTATACTTTAATTCCAGGTATGATCAATCTCCCTGTAAAGGAGCACACCATGTTTTTTTAAGATCTTCTGGAGAACATAATTCTCACAGTAAGTGAAAGTGTAAATAAATATTCTTGCAGGTGATATACAAATTATTCTAAGTGAGCAGCAGCATGTCAGTCAGGATTGATCAGATTCATTCCAACACCATTTTATGAAAAGAGAAAATGTTTGCTCTGGGTCCAAATATGGACATTTTTGTGACTGACATTTGTGGAACTTTTGGGATCAACGAACCTTCTGTCATAAACTGCAGCAAAGTTTTTACTGCAGGACAGTGAACATTTTTTTGGAAATTCAGGGTTGTGTAGGTTATAAATCTGGATTATATTAGGACCTGGAGAGCTCAACTGAAATCAGCCCTCATTGTAGCAGGTGCTATATTTATACACAGTGAGAGATGCACAACTCCATTACCCTACTATCAAAATTACCTAAGTACTAAAGAGAGAAAAGATAAATGGTAGTCAAGGTCATGTGCAATTCCAGGCTCAGATGCTGACTTGACACCTGGTTAACAATATTTCCTATACTATCCTCCACCCTCTGGCAGCTAAATCCATTTGAAGACAAATGGCATCACAAAGAAAATTTATACAAGTGTATATTCTTCCAGGAAACTTTACTCACTTCAAGGATGCAGGAAAAAAAACCCCACACATATTCCTCTAGAAGCAAGCTCAACAATATATGGTCTTCAAAGCATAAAATAGGAAAGAAACACTGTGCCTCCAATTCCCATCAGGATATATTTAAAATCATATACAGAGTATCTCTATGAAACATTCCAATGAAGAATATTTGATTACTGTAAGAAAATTACCTGACAATTCATTCTTCTTTCCTCTCAAATCCAGTAATCTCTTACAGAAATCTATTACGGTAACAATACTGCCTATTATTTCAGCAAAAGTTATGAACCTGTACACTTTCAAAAAGATTCTTGGACAAAATTTGTTTACAGCTGTAACAATTTAAATCAAGAGTTACTTAACTAGTATCTACAGAGCTGTTCAAATTTACACAGATGTCACTAAGAAGAATTTGGTTCTGTATTCCACATACACAGATTTAATATTTTTCCTCTGTAAAGTGCAGCTTAGATGGCTACAGGTATTTCAGGGACACTGGTATAATATTTTGCATGGCAATTCTTTCTAACTTGAAATAAATATGTTCTAGCATATTGCTGTAAAATCAATCACTGCTTTGTTGTGAACAGCCATGTATTTATAGACAAAGATGAGTGTCCCTACCTAGGAATGGATCATTTCCAGATTAATGGGTAAATTGCTGTTCCTTGGAAATCAGCACAACATGGTCTAGTTCTGCAACAATTGGAATAGTCACAAATGAAGCTGAAATGCTTTCATCTTTTCCAAAATATGTTGTCACAGCCATGGAAAAGCAACTTATAATACTACTATGTGGTGTTGTAAACCCCAATGTTACAACTGTGTTAATTAAACAGAGAGAGATTTTTAACAAACAATATCAAGAAGGCTACTTTTATTTCTTTGTTTTACCCCCTAAAGACTAATTCCTTCAGGTTTTTTTTCCAAGAAATATATGGCCTAGGATCTTTAAAAAAGCTGTTTGCAGGTAATCACAGAGTGGGACCGCGACAAAAACTGAGATACAGAAATAATTTTGACAGTAGCCTAAAGTGGTGTCTTGAGAGTTGAAACTGGCCTTAAGTTGGTTGTTTGCCACTTCATCAATCATGGATATTATCTTTAAATGTCTTTTTCTTCTATTGCTTATATTTGCTATGAAGTACCATGGAAACCAGGCATCAGTGTGGTATTGCAAGCATCTGTAGGTTTAACAGAAAAATTTTACAATTAAAGAGAATCTGTGAAAACTGTGTTTCTCTGATATGTCACTTTTATTAAATATTTCTTCATCACTAACCAATTAACCTGTTCTTCCTGTTATAAGTGAGAAAATGACTTATCTAGTTTTTAGAAGCAAAAAGGGAGAGGAGAGGAAGTTTATTTTTAATGGCTAAAGAAATCTGACAGCTGGAAATCAATAAGGAAATATCAAAAAGCTCAGTGGACCCTGGTGGCTGATAATAGTATGATAAACCCTCCCTGGTTTTTAAAGCCAGCTACATGCAAGTGTTGTATGTGGGTGCATGCAAAACATGCCATGTTTACCTCTGCAGTCTCAGTAGTCAATACTCACATGGGATGGAAAATAGCATAAATCTCAAGTAAAATTTAAAATAGCATTTGTGGACCCAAACAACCCTAAAGAAACTGATATTCTCTACTGAATAATAAAACACTCAATTTATCTCTGTGATTAGAGACACAGTTACAATACTCGCCCCTACTAATTTCATATATTATTCTGCAATTGCTTTGTCATCTGACCTTTCAATGTAGATAGATACTATTTAAATTAATAGAGCTAACACTAATCCTATATTTTCATTTTTCATAATATAGAGAAATTATGGAAAATACATACAAATTAAAAACTGCTACTCTTTGCTTTTATCAAAAGCCCTTTAGAGTACAATATAACTAATAAGGTATTGCTCTGAAATATCATGTAGATTACCATGTAGTAGATTGATTTTACTACAATTTCCTACTCACTGCAGAATGCCTCCTAATTAAAGCAAGCTCAGTCTTGCCCTCCAGCATCTACAGCACAGTTCTGTTCTGAGAATCAAGACAATTTGTTGTTTTTCTGTAACCAAAACGTAAGAAAAACATTTGAACAAGTCCTAATTTAATGTTGAGTAAGTGAATGAATGAAGGCTGAAATCCAGTGCCACTTGTTTTCGAGTTACAATTGTAAAATCTACGGGTTATGTAACAAATTCTGAAATTCTAGGATAGAAGAAAGGTCTGAACTTCATGGAATAAATGTATTTACTTTCATTTTTGCTTTTGGTGAGTAGCATGCTTACACTACTATAGCTTTCTTGATGTAATATTCAGTGGCTTGTTGTATCTGTAATGCACATGAATTGAAAACTGAAAAAGGAAATAGAATTCCCCTCAAGAGTTTTATTTCCTCTCAAACTAAAGGTTGATGAGTATTTTAAGTATTGTGCCGAAAAATCAACTGACATGAAGGCTTTTAGTGATCTGCCCTGCAACAAGGCTTCCCAGAAGAAAAGAAGTAATCCCTGGGAAAGGAAGGCATTACTTTTCTGAACAAAGATCTTACAATACTGCCTGAAAATATGTGCACTTCCTTTCATTTGGCAAACGCTGAATTCAGGTCACAGTAACCAATTCCTGTGAAGGCAAAGCCTTCTCTACCTGACTAGCTTGCACACTGATCTTAGGAAAATTGTATTAAAAGGAACCCAACACATTTATGGAATTCCACCACTGCCTGTTTGACGCACATTTGAAAGAAGTCCTGCTGCTTCCGAGTTTTGCCTGTAACTGGAAATCTTAGTTTTCTTTTCCTGATATCAAATCCAAACCTCCCCTGGTGCAACTTGAAGCCATTTCCTCTTGTCCTATCGCTTTTCCTTGGCAGAAGAGCCTGACCCCTGCCTGGCCACAACCTCCTCTCAGGGAGTTGTAGAGAGCAGGAAGGTCCCCCCTGAGCCTCCTTTTCTCCAGGCTGAACAATCTCAGTTTCCTCAGCCACTCCTCACAGGACTTGTTCTCCAGACCATTCTCTGGACACACTCCAGTGTGTTAATGTTTTTCTTGTACTGAGGGACCCACAAATGACCAGGCTTTTGCTTACTTGTTTGTTTGTGGTATTCAGCTTGTTTTCAGTCTCTGTTTCTAGGTGTCTTTCTGTATTTTCAAAAGGTTTGTGGAACTGATCTACAATTGTAGGAGACACAATATTTACAAAAGACAGAAAGAAAACCTTTGTGGTAAATACGCTACTAATTTAGCACAGAACTGACAAGTTTTTGTGTAGAAAACTTTATATAGAGATTTGTTTAAATAAAAGCTCTCTTCAATTGTACATTATGGTGTGGCACGGGAAATTACAGAGTAAGGAGTATTGTCCTTTACTATTCCCTCTCCCAGTATAAATTAATGTTAACATTGCAGCCTCAGCTCTTCAAAAGAGGCAGAAGTTTCCTCACCTTGCAACTTTTTCAGTGTTTCCTGATGCCTTGACCAAAAGCAAATCTAACTCTGACATCTTTACTCAAGCCATCTATCCAGCTCTGTGGAAACCTACCCTGTGCAATGAAAGATGTGCTGAACCTTTGACATTTCCACAGATATACATCAGTGCCTTCTAGATTTATGTGGACATTTCCATTCCATTAGAGTAAACACCTTGCTTTGATTGATTTTAACTTATCGAAACAAAGATTGAAAACACTAACTTTATAAAGTCTAGTTTAATGGTTTGCTAGGTGATCTTATGAACAACACCTATAGTCCCAGCAATGAATCCGATCCTCTAAAATGCATGAAAATTTCAAGAAATAAAATGAAACTTAACAGCACTTCCAACTCAAACAGACCTTGCCCCAGCAAACTTCTTGGAGTGCAGATTTCAGAAAAGGAAGAAAGACAATTCTTTTGACTAATCCTTTGAATTTTCATGCTCAAAAAAATACAAAAAAAGTAGTAAACCATAGGAATCACGAATGACTGAATGACTGAAATATCAAAACTCAGAAAGGTGAACCCAGCACATTTCACATAACAAATAGGACACATTCTTACAAACTCACAATCACTCAAGTTTCACTCTCTGGGGTTTTTTCTACTGGTTGGGGTTTTTTTTACTAGTTAGTTTTACCAGGTTGTTTTTCTTTTAAGGCATGGATTGATCTGACAGAAGGATAATCAGTACTTTGCAAAGTTCAGTACTTGAAAGAAACACTCTGTGAGAAAAAAAAAATCTAATATATTTTAAAACTTTCCCATCTAGTGCTGTTCCCAGTGGAATGCATGCAAAAGAGCAGCAACAAACAAATCATCCTAATAAACGTTGGGTGAGAAGGATGGTGGATGGTTTTTAAGTAGCTTGGACTTCAATTAAGGCTTTCAGGCAAGTCTCCTCTGCGGGTGTTCTGTGATGCCTGAGGCACAAGGTCGTGATGAGTTGCTCTACCACTTCATTCCAAAGAGCTACATCCACTTTAATTCTACTTAATTTTTGGCATCTATTAAAATGCCTAAAATAGAGCACAGTTCTCCTTCAGTCCTCATTTACTCAGGAAAGAGGAACAACCATCTATGAAAAGCAATTCTTTTTTTTTTTTTTTTTTTTTTTTTTTGTTTCTTAAGTGACATTCTTTTCTGCTTCTTCTCTTTTGCCTGACATTTATAAGCACTTTGCATGAACACACACCTTGGTCTCAGAGAGATGGAAATGAGTGAAAGGCTTTTGTAACATACTTCTTAATAAATTTTAGACGATCATTAGAAACTCTCTCCCCTCTTAAAACGCATTGTCAAAAGTGAAATTAAACATTTAGAAAGCTCAGACTTGCTGCAGATGTGCCAAAGATTTCTTTGGAAGGATATGTAAAGACCTTTTTTTCTGTTTAAGCCATACACTCCTGTTTCACTGCATTACTTATTTACTTTTAGGGGCTAAAAGACCAGACTTAAATATTGCCATGCACTCAGCTCCATAATTACCAGCCTTGGTCACATTAAGGAGAGTGATAACAGCTAAACATGTATGATTCACGAGCCAAAGTGCCAGCACTGCCTTATGGGGGTTCTTTTACAAGACAGAGTTGTCATTTGCAGTCAGAAAGGATCAGGCCTGCACATGGTGATCAGCAAGGACAGAATCCAGCTCCCACTGAAATCTCTGGGAATGTTTCCATTTGTTTTACCAACTTTTGAGACAGAATATTCTACTGGAATAAGGCTGACTCCAAAACCACTCCACTGGCAGTGACTCTTGTAAGTCAGGAGAGCCTGACAAAGACATGTCTTGATAAGGGTTGGGCAATCTTGGGAATTGTCTCAAACTGTTGCAAACTGACTCCTTATAGGGCTTCTGAGGCAAATCAGAAGAAAAGTTTAAATACTTTTTATCTCCAGCATCTTAGTCACCGATACTTCCTGTGCAAGAACAATATGTCAAATTAATGCTTTCTCTACATAGAGAATCTGACTTGGAAAGTAAGTGATGATTGGATTGCCACTGTTTTTATAGAATTTTGCTCTACAGGAGCCAAAAACCTCAGAAGGGACAAGTATGTTGCATCCAGCTTCTTTACCAGTGCAACAGATTGTTTTGGAGTGATACCTCATTGTTTTAATCTAGGTAACCCACGTGTCTTTTAATGAATGAGTTAGAGAGTGGTAATCTCTATTTGAATCCAATGACTGGATACATAACTCATTTTATCATCTGGAAAAAAAAAAAGGAAGAGAAATTTGTAGGGTTTTTTATTCTATGGTGTCAGAAACACTGCTGATAAAATACATGAAGGCAATCCCTTCACCTTAGTTTCAGAAAGAAATACATATATTACTTTATTTACTCAAAATTTGTTGTGAACATCTGTTAGCAATTAAGGACAATGTTGTAATAAAATAAACGTGATAAATTTGACAAAGAGCAACATTTTGTTTGAACAATATAAACAGGAAAACATAATTTAATCTTCTCATAATTTAGACAAGTTCAGGGCAAGTTAGAAATAATTACCCTTAAGTTACCATGATGATTTTCTAATCAAAATGTAACTAGATTATTTTCAAATTTAGAATACAGCTATCCCTAATGTGAGAGGAGAACACTGCATTATAAAAAGAAAAATGTTAAACCTGCTATACTGGACAAACCTAAGAACCTCCTCTCTCTTATTAACTGCACGTATAGAACCTGCCTTTATATTGCTTTAATTGAGTGCAAATTCACTGTCAATTTTGCATCTCTATGAAGAGTGTTTTTCTTCACTATAGGTAACCATGTTGTGGGTTTTGTTCCAGCAACCCCAAACTTCTAATTGATCTTCACCACAATTTCACAAGTTTTTTCTCCTCTGACATTCCTCTCAACCATTAGGTCCTTTATTCAATTTTATTCAAACACACACAACTTTACCTCCTTTCACATAATGCTAAAGCCATGCAAAAGAACGCTCACATAAATTTGTCAGATCGTCATAATACCTACAGATAAAACAGAGAACAGCAGCAACAAACACGTATTTACCAAGTTCAAGGTGTGCCAAGTCTTAAAAGCCAGATCAGGTGTTACACAGAGCAAACATCTCTGTTTCTCCATGCACCTAACCATTACATTTCCAGGCATTTTGTGGTTAAGCTGAAAGATCTCTTTGAAATCCTTTATAAGAACCAGAAGAACTTGTTAAACATTTTTCTTATTCCCAGTCTTCTAGAAACCTTTTCAAAGTCAGTGAATATTTGTAGCTGAAGAAATAGCTTATTTGTTGAGCACTGTTGATGATGGACACCATCACTTACACCTTTCCATTGTACTGTCTATTCTATGCAATATCAGCCTATGCCTTGCTTGTCTTAATGTCAGCAAGGGTTCAGTCTAACCCTGCATCTTCAGAGTAAGGCTCTTCCCTGTACTTGACTGCATTCATTTAATAGTCCCTCCTGGGTAAATACTTTAAAACTCTTGCCTGCTGCCAGATGCATTTGGCATGGCAAGCAGATTGCACCCTGCTGTGCTGTGTAAAACATCATATCCCAGTGGCACTTTTCAATGGAATCTCTGCAGTATGGCAACTAGCAGAGGAGCACAAGCAAAAGGAATAAAATCATTTTTGTTTCATATTTCAAAGCAGTTGGACTCTTTTTCTTTCTAGATGAGCTACTGAAAAAGTACTGTCATTCTACCACTGATTTCTTAGAAAGCCTTATGAGATATATATACAGAAACCTAATGGTCAGAACACTCAGCACAACCAGAACTCACTATACAACAACTGGCTTGGACTGCTGGACAAAACTATGTTATTAATTCTGTTGTAATTAAAACTATGCTGCTGTTTAAGTGTGCCTAAAATCTCAGCAAGACAGAGATACGACTTCCATTAACTATTAGAAGGACTCTTCCAACAAAATTTCAAGGCTCAAAAACTTCCATTAGATGTTATCTAGTTTACAATAGTAGCTAGAGATATTAATATAATTATTCCTCATCATTGCACAATATGAGAGCCACTCCCTTTAACAAAGACATTTTTAACTAGAAAAGGTAAACTACTGGGAGAGAAACAGAGAGAGAAAAAGGAGAGAATGCTTTGAGGTTACAAGGTAAACTAAAGGCAAAAATCTCAAATTTTTATTTGGGCCACGTGAACCTCTTCCCACCGCCCTATTCACTAAGCACATGTTAGTCACAATCATTACATCATAGCTTTTTTTCTTTTCTTTCTTTTCCTTTTTTTAAATAATTCAGACTTTATATGAATATAATAATTTCTTTATTGAGAGGGTGGTCAAACACTGGCAGAGGTTCCTAGAGAGGTGTTTGCTGCCCCAACACTGTCATTGTTGGAGAGGCCTTTGGATAATGCACTTAACAACATGTTTTAACTTGGTCAGCCCTGAATGGGTCAGGCAGTTGGATGAGATGATCCAAGTGAAGCAGTCCTATTCTATTCTATTCTATTCTATTCTATTCTATTCTATTCTATTCTATTCTATTCTATTCTATTCTATTCTATTCTATTCTATTCTATTCTATTCTATTCTATTCTGTCTCATAGCAGATTTTGCAAGAAAAGCGACATAACAGAAATCAAAGTCTTACCTTGATTTACATGGCATTTTCTACAATGTACAAATTCTCTACACCCACCATTTCCCCTTTGTTTCCCTGTTCAGAGTTCTTCAGTGCTTAGCAGAAAGGTCAGTACTCTTGATTGAAACTGAGTAAGTATATTCTGGAGGAGAAAAACACCCTCTGCTATAATTGTGAACCGACCAAAGCACAATTCAGCTCTCTCTTTTACAACAGTACAAAAGTCTGGTAATATGGGAGATCAACAAAGATGCTACTGAGAGCTGACAGAATGATCATCTATTTCCTCATAGCCACTGACAGATCTGACTAGTGCAATTTCTTGCAGTTCTCATCTTTATTTTAAGAACAGAGATCAGAGGAAGCACTCTCCCCCCAGCTCACCAGAGCTCCTGGACACACTCCTCCTCTTGGTGATTGCTGTGTGAAGCAATGATAGACGGGGGGAAAATCTGAAAAAAAGTTCCAAACCACAAAAGTCACCCTTCCTACAAAACTAGATCCTTACTGCTTATAACTAAATCTACTTTTTACTTCTCAGGTGATATAGTTTTGTAATACGGGCAGTGTTTACAGAATTCAAAGGATAAGGCCATTTGTAAAGAAATCATTACCAACAGGAAGCTTGCTAAGTAGGCCACTGAATGGCTTTGAAATGCCATCATTATCCACCTCAGTTTCCAACTGTGAATCTCCATCTTCCAGGCTCCTGCAGCATTAACACCCCCACCTCTAAGTCACTGATGCTAAGGCATCTTTTTTTTGGTCATTCAAAAAGCAACAGCTTTTTCTTTTTACTTGCACACACCACATGCATGCACACACAGAAGCACAATAGGTTGGTATTATGCCAACATGAAGACCTTGGACTCAGAGAGAACACTGTCTTTCTAAGTGAATTGAAACCACTGCTTATAGGGCAGAGCACAAACACATCTCCTCTGTCACTCACTGTTGTTAGAAGATGCAATTCCCTTATGCATGGGTATTTTAAGCTTGGTATTGTGCTAGTGTTGCTGGAACAGGAACCTTTTGCCCAGTAACACCTTCTGGGAACTCTCCTTCCAGCAGTTCTTGCACTTTTCTTTGGGGTCTTTCTGTTTCAGACCAGCTCTTACCACAGTCCTGCCAAAAGTTTTGAGGGTTTTTTTGACTCTGGGAAGATGATAAATACAGTTTGACACGAAGGATATGGTGCTACATGGAACTCTGATTTGTCCTCATGTGACATGAAATTAAGGTACAGTCCAAACCATTGTACAGGGCTTGTGAGTAAATAATTAATTTTTCTTACAAGATAAAATCCACAAGAACACCTCATGTCATCTGTTTAATATTTTCTCTGTGCTTGTTTTATTCTCTCTCCTATGTGATTCTAGGAAACATGTCTTGTAAGCCCTGCCTACTCCATTTTTTCCTCTCTTTGGGGAAAAAGAAGACACATACACGTATTTTTTTTTTCTCTCATCTCAGTTCCTCCAAGTAATCAACTGTCCTGAGGTTAAATGAGAGTAGGGCATGAATGCATTCTAATGGTGCAAATTATCTTGGGTCTGACATGACAAGAGCTAATCTGACAGCCTTTTATGAACTGTCACATTCAGATATACAGACAGCAATTTTCATAATACCAAAGATTATTCAAAAGCTATACAGATAAGTTATACAAATATCACAGTCAGTGATTTCCTCAGGGGAACCCTCTTCTGCTGTCCTCTCACACCTTTGCCAAAGGAAAGGCACAGCATTACTTCATGTGCAGCTTAAAACAGGATTTACCTATTAAGAGAGTTTGTTCCATTCCTGCTGATTTTACTGGAGACACAAAGCCTGCTTATATGACCACAGCATATCCACAGGCTCACCAGCCACATGTAGGATTTCCCCAGCTGCCAGACCTTCTGACTGTCACTTAAGAACAGCTACAAGCAGCCCTGGTAGATGGGAATCTCTGCAAACTGACCTGGAACTGTGCTGGCTCTTTCCTGGGAGCCTACAACTGAATTAGCTTTCCTGCAAACCTGCCCTGAGGTTCTTCTACATTGCACTTACTGCAGGTGTAATCAGAGGCTAAAAAGAGGGAAGAGAACAAAAAATAAAAGAACAATCCTTATCCCTTCATGAACATTATCTGTTCCACAGCTGTACCTCTATCTCTGTCTTTGTGAGGGGTACAGGGAGAGAGAGTTCCCAATTCATCAAGGTCATGGTTGCAGAGAAAAGAGGTCATTACCCTGATATAAGCTACCTGACTGAGTAAGAAAAAGTGGCTGTCCCAGTCAGAAAATAGCCCAGGAGCAGAATCAGAAAGAAAAACCAAATCTCTGAAAGCCAGAGCTCGATCTAGTTGAAATCTCAGTTATGTTTGGATAATATCTTCTTTTTTTTCTTTTTCTTTTTTTTTTTTTAAGTCTACCATATGAATCTAGAATCAAAGAACACTTAAGCAATTCAGGCAATTAAACATGAACCTTATTTTTAATAGTAGTCAATAGACAGGCAGATGTGATGCTCAAACATAATTTAAATGTCTGGAGTACAATAAGCGAGTCAGACTCAATCTGCCATAATAAGTAACTTTATTGCTGCCTAAAGGCTTTTGGGATCTTAATATGGAGCAGATGTTGAGGACTTCCCTGGTAATTATGGGAAGAACTAATTCTGTCCTCCCCCACAAATATGCTTTATGTGATCTCTTTTGTTGTATTTGTGGTTACTTGACCTATCTGTCCACAGTTTTCACAGATTTGCCACATTGACAACCACTTAAAATAAATGTTCTATATATCTATACTTTACATATATTGATAAACAGGATTATTTGTCTGCCTAAAGTTAAGAACCAGTGGAAGAAGGGAAGAATCATAGGTTTACTTAATCTCTTCTAATAAAATTGAAGTGCCTACAGAAACAGTAAGTTTGCTCAAACTGAACCTCCCAGCTACTCACTGCCCACCTAGGAAAGGAAAAGCAAAACTCACAACTGAGCAAAGAAGTGTGAAGATGTCTCAGATAAGAATTTAGGAGGGAAAAGAGGCAGTCTTAAAGATCCAAATTAAAACATCAAAAATTGGCAAAAGTAGCACTGTGGCAAAAGGACAGCCAGCCAACATCAGCCAAACTAACACAGAAAATTCAAAATCTGCCCAGCAAGCCCCATTTGAGAACTAACTGGTGAGCACAGTCCTCATCAAGAACAGTTTTAAGCAAAAATGAGAGTTGCTGTCACATCTCTTTAATGTAACAACAGCCCTGTGTAGACAGCCAAACTCAAACCAGCTGCACCATTAACAAGAAGAAAACAGGACTATGGACAGGATCATGGGATTACAATAGACTTGGAAAGACAACTACATTCCATCTGAACTGTTTTCTTTACTACATGCAAAGATTCATTAATTGTTGTCACTGTGAGGGATTATTTTATATAAACCAGGTAACACTTCATGCCAGTCAACTGCCCACCACCCAAGAGCACTTGCACTGTAATGCAATGAAACACTGCAACCAGCTCCCCTCTGACAGGTATCACAGCAGTACTGTAATCTATCAGCAAGATGACTTCGTATTTTTGATGCAATTCTTGAAAATAAAAAAAAAATATGGAAAGTGCTACCTCTAATTCTTTGCTATGGAACAGTGAGACACACCAGCCTATAAAATATATCCAAAGCAATCCCCACCGGTTTTGTCCTCGTTGCAAAATTTCTCTTACACAAGCACAGTTTCAGAGCTCATATGAAAAATACATCTTGTTTCTGGAAACTCCAAATTAATTATTTACTGTATTGATCAATATAAGAATTAATTTTTTTTTAAATTATTTATCAGTGACCTGGCTGAAACTCTATTCCATAGGGATCTCCTAAATGAACAAAATAAGACTACTTCAGTTATTCAATTATTTCAGTCTTTCTTGACCCTGAAAGACCTCTCCTGCTAACCCACTACTAGTATTGCAATCATGCCTTTCTGTGAAACAATCCGATATGATTTTTTGTCATTTTTCATTTTGCTGTCTCCACAAGCAAAGAAAACATGCCATTTCACCAAAAGCAGCATTATTTGGTTTTAGCTTAGCACTAACATTTGATGAAGTCTAACAGTGAGTTTGACAAGCAGGCAGACCTTAGAGCTACCTGAGATCTAAAACTAGCACTCTTTGGGCAGCAGCCTTTGCCTCCTGCTGCATGGCAAGAGTAGTGTATCCCAGCTGGAGTCCCCCAGTGACTGATGTGCAGCTCCGTGTGATCACGTTTATCACACCACTGTCAACTCCCACCTGCTCTCTGACTGCCACTGTGGAGTTATGGGGATCTGCTGTGTGTTCTCTATTAACTCTTTGATCTCTATTTCGTGGTCAAGAGCTCTCCTGAACTCTGAGGTGTACAGATATCTTCAGTGTCCTCTCAACTACTCTGCTGCTTTAACTTGCCATAAAATGACTGAACTCTGTGGACAATCCACATTTTTGTTGTCCTGTCATCGATCTGCCAAATCCATCGTGACTCTTCCAGATGCTTTTGAGCTCCACACTGGAATGCTACCAGATATGGGTAGGGTTGGGTTTTTTAAACAACCAGATGTGGCCAGAAGCATGATTCAGATGTGAAAGACTGCTCTGTATATGAATTTTATGGAGTCAAAGCATACTGGATTTATGGTGAATGCTTTAGCTTGGCAAAATCTGCAAATGATAGTAATAGCACAACATGAGTAACTCTGATCATGTCAGAAATCAAAAGCAGCCATTTAATAATTCTTTCATACTGTCATTGTAAGGGAATTGAGTTCTTACTCTATATGCTCCTTGAAGGCATAAAAAATCCAGTAAGGCAATTTTATCAGTCATGCAGGGCAGAAAATCCAAAATTGTAACACAACCTTAACACTGCTATGAAGTCAAATCATGCTAAATCACCAACATATTCATCAACCAATGGTTGATAATAAAACACAAGTAAGATAACAGTTGGGGGGGGAGGAAAATCACAAACTTCTTAATATTTTATGATAATACATTTAAATTGATTAAACCTAGTCCTTTTTTTTTTTTTAGCAGCCCCTGATATTACATATGCATAGAATATTTTAGCAAGGATTTTATTATGGAATCAGTTATTTACCTACCTGCTGTGCATGAAGTATTCATTCAGTTAAATTAATTTAAATTAATTAAACTTTTTTAAAAAAGACAACTGAAATCTACAAAGAGAAAATTAGGGGAACGTTCTTATGTTGTCCATTTTAAATAGCTGACTCTTTGATTTTTTTATCTCTTTTGACCATAACAGAAACAGTAGAAAATGTATTGCCATGTTGAATTTAAACCCTGTGAAAGGAGAGCTCAGACTCGATTTATTACACAGTGCTTTTACTTTATTGTGCAGGTGGACTCAATAAATTAAAATGCTCATTAAACTGAATGGAACTTGTGGCATCATCTAGATTCAGGCTCTCAGCCAAACCCTTTCCTTCTGTAAAAGGTCCTGTGGAGCTTTAGCTTCAAGGTGCCTGTGTGGTTCAAACTGGGCACAGATGTGCTCAACATGCTGCTGATGCTTGTTCTTTATCTCACTAATACATGGATCTGTGTGTGGTTTCGTGGAATATTTATCAGAGTAGCTCTTTTCAACCTTGTTTTTTGACCTAAGGAATTCTTTTTCTTCTGCTTATTACATTACATAAACCTTCATTGGGATTTATAAAAGAAGAATGTGGATAACTATTTCTTTATGAACAGCAGCAAATCTCACTCTGGTGGTCTATAGCTTGTTTTGAGGCTTCTCATGGATAGTCTTCATTCCATGTCCAGAAGCTGAAACAGCAGTGCACTCCCTATCCCTGTATCCATCTGGCTTAGTGCAAGAACCTGAGTTTGCAGGGGGAACTCAGTGACTTTATCACTTAATCATATGTCAACAGCATGCACACAGATCTAACAAAAAATCTTTGTGGGCCAAACAGCTTTTCTTAGTAGAGCTCTTATTAGACTGCTGAGATATCTAGAGCAGTGGCAGGAAAGGGGAGATATAAGGATGTATGAAAGAAAATAACAGGTACATGCAAGTCCAACTTTCTTGCAGCTTTCTGAATTTAAGAGATTTTGCAGATTTTGAAAGTTATAGTAGTCTCCTTTCCTGGGGCTGACCTGAACTACCTTAGGCTTAGACTGTCTGCAGGCTCAGCAGTCCACCCGAGGACAGCAAGAAATATCTTGGAGTTACTTCCTGTGCTGCTTTTTAAAAGGATAACACATAGGTGATTTTATAGTTTCAGACCACTGCCCAGAAACATCTCACTGCATATACAAAGAATTGTGAACACTGCTGTAGCTCAGTCCCAATGCTCACTAAACAGGTTGTTTAGTTAAATCAGTTAAAGAAAATACCTACAGCAGTCAACCATTTCTTTAAAAGATTCCAGATCATTACTCTCTGCTTCTACCCCCAGTTACAGCTGCTATTACCTTCTGCAATGTCATCTATATTTATTCCTTCACATCTTCCTCCACTTTCTCATCTTGTCCTTCTGGTAATTGCATGAGAGAATCTGTGGAACCAGCGATTTATCCTGTACCTTTGATATCACTTTCAAATCTCCTGTCTTGCAGCACAGAAAAATCTGACGTTTTAATGATGCAGCTACTTTAAATTGCCCGACAACTTTTCTCTGGAAGTTGTTCTGTTCTGTGCACCAGCGACTCTATGTAGGGCAAGGCATTAGAGTGCATTTTAAAACATTCATCTGTTTGGTTCTCACTAGTCCTGGTTTTCTCTAAAACCAAAAATAGAGAGACCTCTCATGCAAGTTACTGGAAGAGAAGTATATAATTTTAGGATGCCACCAATCTACCTACAGCCAAATTAAATTTATCTCCCAAAAAGGGTCTATCCCAAGTGCTTTCACTATTTAGACAGGAAAGTCAAGTTTTTTAAAAGTTTATTCATTCCTTGTATCTTTTGGCTCAATTATCTGATTACTAAATCGATTTTGTAACAGACCCAAGGTACTTCATGTTTCTTTTGTCTCTGAATATCTTTTTTTCCTCTTTGGACAGTCAATGTATGTAGGAGCATGCTGTGATCACAAATGATTTTTTTTCTTCCACTCCTACAACTATTATTGTTAATGGTTTTCAATTATTAACCTTGTGACAGTATCAGCTTCAGAAGAACTATACTGCAAAAACTTTGCTCCAAAAATCAACACATAAACCAATATGAGATCCAAGTCAAAGATTGTGATTGTGGACCTGAATGTTTATTTCACTGTCTATTTACATTAACAAAGACAAGACTTTTCAAAAAAAATAAATCCAACCCAAAAAATTAAACTGCTTCTTTACTAAAAATATTCCAGATCTCCATGTTTTCAGTTAGTGAATAACCTTTTCAAATTTCAGACTCAAATTTTCACATCGATGTAGGTCTTTCCAAAGATTTAGTTGCACTCTGAATCTGTATCCTAAACCCACATATCAAGGTGCTTACATATACACTAATATTTTATTTTCTACATGGGATAAATGATAATGTTAATAATGTACTTCTAATGTGTGCTGCCATGCACTGCATTTTGTCTCATCATTCTGAAATCAATGGCTCAATTACATGATAGGCCAGGCACTGCCTATTTTCTTTTTCTTTTTTTGGCATCCTTTATGTTTTGATATACTGGAATTTCACAAGTTCTTTAGAACAGTCTTTCATGAATGAGTGTGTGTAGCTATTACCACTATTTTGATATCAGAATGTTGGTCTTTGTAACTGCTAATACAAATATTTCAGTGTACAAAATAACATTGATTCTTAAATGTTTTGCATGTATTTTAATGTTATCAGCCAGACACAATTTTAGTTCATATTTTCCTTTCATAAAATTATTCCCACTAATGTTTTTGCATGGCATTAAATGACATTTCTATTACCATACTTTTCTGTTGATTTTGACTTCTACTGCATAAATGCATTGCAATAATAAAAGCCAGCTGTCAGTCCTTCCACGCTTTCAACTTTTTAATAAATAGCTCAATAAACATGTAAATACCTGCCATACTATTTACATTTACAGTAAACATACCAATCTTATTCAAAGTCTAGTCTTATACCCAAAATTTATTCATCTGTATAGAAGAACTCTTCACATAGGCTGGATACAGTTATGGTTGTACTCATTTACAGTACAGAAGCCCTTATATACAAAACCACTTTCACCAAAACTGAAGTGTTCCTAATGTTTTGCATTCTGCATCAATAGCTGACAGTGAACGTCAATCTTCAGCCCTCAAATTATTTTGCCACAGCTGAAAATAGTTCAGTAATAATGTCATTTATTCTCTGATCAAATATTACAGTGAGGCACTGCCTTTGGAAAAATACAGAAATGCCAGTAATACTCACATGGAAGTACATTCACAAGATCCAAATGATTATGGCAGAGGAAGATTCATGAGGATGTAAAGTATCCAGCCAGCTCCATACAAAATACACAAGTAGAATTTACAACTCCATTCTGAAATATTTTGTCTTATTGTTATCTGTATATAAAGAATATCTACCTGTGCTGGCAAAAAACAGGTAAATTTTCCCCAGCTCTGAAAAAAGCCAGTACTTGTTATCCATGAAAGGCAAGCCACCCCACTGAGAGTTTTAAAAAAAAAAAAAAAAAAAAAAAGAAAAGAAAAAGAAAAGAAAAATCATCTAAGTAGCTAAATTTTGCAGTTAGATGGACATTCACATCTCATAGATGTTGACAGGCTTTTTGCTCAAATAACATGACATACAAGATTCAGCAGTTATAGTTCTCTGAGAACACAACATTTTATTCTGAATCCCATAAACAATAGTTATCCTTTCTTAGCCGGAGCTGCTACTGAAATAATATTTCCCAAAAATATCACAATCTGGTATGTGAAGTGCAGCTGGAACCTGCAGTGTGTCATCTGAAAAGCCTGGAAAACAGAAAGTTGTTTGCCTTACTTGTGAGGATGACCAGAGCACCAAAAGAAGATTCCTGCTTGCGCATCACATGCTAATACATAAGAAATATTAACTTAATGTCACCTGCCAAATCGGCTCTAAGTTTTGGTGGGTTTGTTTGTATTTATATTTATTAACAGTTACATTTCTTTTCACTGTAAGTCACATCAGCTTATATTAAGGATTTCTGCAATGACATAGGCTGTACACTTTGTTATATTGACATTTATTGTCAGTTTTATTTGCAGTTTTATGTTTGTCATTTCAAATACTTGCTCTATTTCTGGGTTTTTTTCCAGCACAGTATGTATATGTGATGGTGCACTTGCTAAAACAATTCCTATTCTAAAAATGGGAGTTTGTTCTATTTGATTTATGCCACTCAGCTGTGACTGATGGAGGCTCTAACGACAGGCAATATTTCATATGATGTGGTGCATCTCTTACAAACACAGCACACTTTGCCTACATATTACATACTGTCAAAAGTGCCAAATAAAATTTGCTAGACTTGTCAGCAAAGAATGAAATGAAATTCTTCAGTGATGGCAGCCCAAATATTCCATTTGGGTAGTAAGCACCACTGATTTGGAAGCTATTTAGCTGCATTTGCTTGCACTATTGAGTAGAAATCAAGAAACTTTGAAGTTATTTGCTGCTTTCACAGTAACATCCACAAAGAACATACCAGAAGGCCTAATCAGCAAAGAAAGCCTTATGGGAGGTAAATTGCTCAGCCTCTTCCAGCATCCAGGCTGCAGTGCTCCCATTTTCACCAATCAGAAATTATTCTCCATGACCAGCAGCAGTTAAGAACTGGCAACAACTAGTACTGTATTTATAAATGCTTCACATTTTTTCATTATGTAGTTAATGAACTGAGAGCTGGAAGACTTGAGAATGTGAGGCTAAATACCTGATACAACACTCAGAAAGGTTGTCCAACATTATATAGCCATGATAGATATACTTGAGCAAGAGAGGGATTTGGCCCTGAGGAGACTGATTTATTTTTTTTTCAGAAACTCAGTCAGTGCTGATGTTTGTTTCTTAAGATTTAAAAATGTTTACTGTTTAAAGAAAGTTGTATTTAATATGGAGAAAGAATCAAAGTATGCAAAAAAGAGGTAAATAAAGGTGTAAAAGCATACACTGATGATACTAAAGTGTTTCAGAGTACTGAAAAAAACAGGGTTGACTGAAAAAATACTGCAAAAGGACCTCAAAGTACTGAGCAACCAGGTGACAAAAGAGCAGGCCAACCTGCACGGTGATAAATATTAAAATCAATGCACTGAAAGGCAGGAGAGTCCTAATGGCACACGGACGGTGATAAACTCATGAAAGAGGAAAATAGCTAAAACTCGAAAATTACCCAGAAGGGCTCAAAAACCCAAATGAATCCAACACTTCAGGAAAGGATCAAAAACCCAAACAAAAACCTTATGATAGTTCTGTGTGGACCTGCAGTTTGCCTGCAATCAAAGGGATAGAAAGGCAGAAGAGATCGGGACTTTCTAGCATGCAAAAGAAATTACTGCAGAGGTACATGGCAGGTGTCTTCATAAGTTACAATGGGAAATAGCTAATCTCAGATTTTTTAAAATAAAACAATGGTGGAACTTAATTACACCTACTGTAGTTAAATGCTATTATTAATTGCCTCAGGAACAGTGCAGATATCAATAGTTTACCTAAGTTAAAAAAACCCGCAGAAGAAAAGCTTCCCTTTGGGTTTACTAAACTCAAATGTGAGAGTTCTGGTTGAGAGAATTCACTTAACAGTTTCCATCAGACTCCTGTTAGTCTGAGGAAGGCCAGAGAACACAATGATACCTTGGAAAGAAAGTAAACAAAAAGTTATGCAAAATCATATAATAACTGTAATCTTAAAGGGAATACAGTCCTAAGAAATTCAAGTTAAAAAAGTTGGACATGGTAATACCAAAAGGTGTGTTGATATAACAGATGTGTAGAAAACATATGAAAATATTAAAGACATTATGACAGAGAGGCATATTCAAACTCTGCATCTCTTTTCAAGATGATCAACTCTGTCAAGGAAGTTAGGTTTTTTTCTGAAAAGAGTTTTCAGTAGTATTCAGCTAGTGAGATAAGATTCACTACCTTAATTTGCTCTGCTTTGAAAATCATAACTGCACCAACAGTGTAATGAAGCATAGATTATACTCTTTAATTTCCTAAAATGATTAAACAAGAGTAACAGCTGAATGTCAGGAATTTCAGAGAAAGCTGTTTGAAGAGCAGATTGTTTTATCAGCTCCAACTCATTTCAGCCTTTAGGATCTTTAGGAATAGCTATGAGTTGTGTTCATCAGCCCATGCAGGTTATCAGAACACTCTCAGAACACTTGGAATAGTCAACAAAAGCCAAACATCAACTTTTTTAAACCCTTATCCTATTAAAGCAATAATCACTTGTACCAGAATTTAAGACATGGAGAGCTGGTACTTAAACTACCTTGGGCTGGTATTTTCCTTTCTTTTACTTGACACCCCTTCTTTCACATCCTGTTTCAGAGACAGGACACTGAATTAGGCTGATCTTCAGTGTGATCCAGCACAGGTGCTCCCATACTGTAAGGTCAGTTTGCAGTTTAATATTACCTTCCTGCACAGTCTGTGCTGATAATTTTAGTCTTAACATTAAGAAGCAAACAAACACCATCCCTTCCCCCCACATTATTAATGAAATTACTTTGTAAGGATAATGTCTCAAACAGCACCACTCAGGAAAAAGAGACGGGGAAGGGAGGAATACAGGCTTCCTTTTCCTTAAAACCACATCATAGTTGAAATATTGCTGAATATCCTTTTAATTTCTTTTACTCTTAACATTGTTTCCTTTTTTCTTACTCCTTTGTCTTTAAATCTCCTTTAAAATCCTCCTTTGGATATTCCATTGCTCTGTGATTAGGGTTTCTGTACCTGCTATGGGCAGTGAAGCTCTACCAGGTAACCCACGCAGGGTAGTTTAATTTGGATTTCCTATTTGAGGAGATGGTCAGGCTGTTAAAATCAGTGGGTGATACTGTGTAAAATATAAAAGTAGACAAAGATTAACCAGCACCCTGTCACGAGTGTTGACAAACATTTATTAGTAAAATCAGCAAACACTTTAGAAGCACTGTGTAGTTTAAATGGAGCACAGCAGACACTCCAAAGGATACCAGGAGCCCATAGGACTGTCACTCAATTGTCCTGCATGCAGTATTTTGCACTTACTAGTAAAGAACTGCACTCCAAATCCCCAGCTCTGTATTGGAGTTCAATATTTCTGTCCTACCATTTTGTATACAGGCATGTGTGGGTACTGTAAACAGAGAATCAAAGAGAACTCTGAGATTGGTTTTTCTAATGGGTATAGGCAAGGCAGCAAAATTTTCCAGTGGTAGAGATGATATTTTAAAAAAATAATACAGTTATGTATTCTGGTATTCTGCAACAGGTCCAAATGCATACACTTATTGAAATTAAAGTAATTCATCACATTGATCTAAATGACAGGAAGGCATCAGACAAAAAGAAATCCTTGCATCTTCCTGGAAAGAGCAACAAAGCAAAACAGAAACTACTTCTAAATATAAAGCATTGATCAATATGATCGGTGGAAGACTAATCTACCTGACTGCCTACTCCAGATTTCCATTTGTATTAAAGAGGAAACTTTTCTGGCCTGCACATATACAAACTGTAATTATAGGCTACAGGCTGTCATCATACTTTTTAGAGCAAGGAATCTTAACATTCAGATACCTTTTAAAGTGAAAAAAGTGTTCGTATTTATGCTCAATTCTGTGGTTAATGACTGAGCCCCACATGTTACAACCCCTTCCATAGTTAGAGGAAGTTCAATTTAAAACATGCTCTGACAGCAGCACACTGTGACTTTAGAGCAGAAAAGCTACCACCCAGCTTCAGTGACATGAAGATCTACATACTTAATTGTTTTGTTAAACCCACTAAATACATGTTGACAACTACTTCAGGAACAATTTTAACAATATACTCTCAGGAAGGGGTGCTGCTAATCACCTCTTCAAAAAGGACAGGCAGATCACAGACCAGTCTATCCATCTGGTAACAGTCAGTAAATATTGTTTATCCTTCACATTTAAATAATATTCTTGACACTTCTGAAACCTGCCTTTGAGTAATCTCACCCTCCTTCTCAGAGAGCAGACACAGACAGTGACATGAAAAGTTTTGATCCAGGACCTACAAGTTTCATCAATGCCTCATGCATTTCTTTGTGGTGAATTTTACTTCTTTTAGTGAAAAAAACCCCACTTCTGTACGTACACACATACAAAATATGTGTATAGAGTGCCTTGTCCAGCTTGGATATCTGACCATCCATACTGCTAGTCCACAGAACAGAGAGTCAATTGATTACTGTGACAGGAATGAAGTATGTTAGTGCTGCATGGATGTGATGTAGTTATGACACAGACAGATAGACATAATCACCAGATGATGATAGATTTTCATCAAATCCTGTGGTGTAAATAATGTCCACTGAAATTCTCCCATTTTCAATTAAAAGGAAGGCAATTATTCATTACAGATTCGGGGAGGGTAATTTTATATGTAGATGGCATTTAATGAAACATTAATTTCTTCTGACTAATTGGAACAACGCTATCAACACGTAAGAAAACTGTGCTGGCTAAATCTAAGACAAAAATCTGTGCTTTACATTTAAGAAGAGTGAAGGAAGAAAGCCCATTTTTACTGTGAATCAAATCTCATTAAGGATTGTTAAGCTGTTTACATTTAGAAAATAAATAGATAATTTATACATGCAGCTCATAGTACAGTTGCATCACTGTACCAATGAGACAATAAAGGCACAAAGGTCTAAAGAATCTTTTTCACATGCATCTGTTACCCACTTGAGCATATTTAGCTGTTCACAGATGTATACAGTTGGGAACTTTTGCATCAGCACAAGTTGAATATAGATTAGCTGTGAAGCATCTGTGCTCACAAACCATAGGATCATACAATTAATCCAGTCGGAAAAGACCCTTCAGATCATCGAGTCCAACCAATAACCTCACACTGCCGGGTCCAACACTAACCCACGTCCCCAACTGCCACACCTCCAGGTCTTTAAATACCTCCAGTGACTCCACACTTCCATGGGCAACCTGTTCTTGACAACCCTTCTGGTGAAGGAATTTTTCCCAATACCCAGCCTAAACCTTCCCAGGTGCAACTTGATGCTGTTTCCTCTTGTCCTGTCACTTATTACCTGGGAGATGAGACTGGCTGTAACCACCTGGCTACAATCTCCATTCAGGTATGAAAATCTGACCTTCTCTGGAAGTCTTCTGCAAAAAATCCTCTGTGAGATGTTTACAGCGGAACACACATAAAACCTTGGCTTTTAAACATCTTCATTTTCATAAATTAAAGATTTAATGACACACCTGATTTGAACACAGGTGTATGTTAACACTGCAAGTATTCAACATCTAATCAAGGATCTGCTTCTCTCCCAGACAAAGCATCAGTACCAATTGAGCCATTTCAGTCATACCTACTTCCCATCCAAAGAACATTTCATATTTCTCAATCACCTGTTGCAATTTGGATGCAGATTACCTAGGATTTGCCAAAAAATTTGAGTATGACCTTTGTTGCTACAAACTCTACATTACTTCTGTAAGGAAACTGGAACTTGGCACCATAAATCCCAACAAGAATTTTTAGTTAATTTGCAATTTGACCAGAAAACTTGAGAGATAAAACAGTTTTATCTCCCCTCATCATTTTTTTCCTAAGTATTGAAAGTAGCAGATTAGCCAGAAGGAAAACATATGTGTGTGATTTAAGTAAACTATGCTGGCAATGCATATAATACTAAAGCTTTTGCAACATCTAGGCTCTCCTTTCAGCCCTAAATATAATGTACTGCTTTCAGAACTGCCTCTAACTTTGGTAGGTTATTTTAAAGCGAATTTTAATAGCGTTGTATGTTGCAGATGAGAAATAAACCTCAGGTTTTGTCTCTGAAAATTAGCATTTATAGTTAGTAAAGCAAGAAGGAAATGAGGTACAAACCATCTTTTACTACTCAAATCAAAAATATCTATTTGACTGTTCACTGTGTTGCAGACTAATATAAAGAAGATCAAAATTTAAATTATCTTAGAATTTGGTAGCTTTAATGTGCTTTGGGCTTTCCTGGAATCTCTTTGGGCCCTATATCTTGGCTTGTAAGGAGCTGATATTTTATTCACTGCCTCATCAGTAGTAAATATTCCAGTGCTTGCTCTTCCACTTTCAAATATTTATACATATGTTTCTTCTCACAGACTTGGAGTATTTCTATCAATGACAGCAGTGAGACTACTGACATATGGTTAGAGAACAGAGGCCTGTTTCTTTAACTCAAGGTATTAGCCAGTCAAATAGTTTTAATTATAAATGATTTACAGAGCTGTTATTAACAGCAGATTACTCTACTACATCTTCCTGAGAATATACCCTGTACAGTGACATCCACACACCCTATAAGCTCCAGAAGGGTGCTGTGCCATAACCCTTGTGCTGTGAATAATGCAGAGGATTTACTGGCTCTCTGTGAATTCCCAGATGAACAGCAGGCCAGTGACATGTGAAGAGACCATCACCTTGTGCCTTTCAGTTCCTTTAGAGCAGGAACTGTCAAAAGGAGTCTTCCTCTTACACAATCTTATGTGTGACACTGTGGAAATGCTGAGGGTACTACATTTCCCCTGCCTTGCTGATCCATTAAAACAGTATCACCTATCACAATTCTGTTTCATGCAGTGGTTTGTGGGGTTCAAAGAACCCCACAGAGAAGTTTCGTTTTTTTACGTACTCTTCAACCCCCTGCATTGTGTTTTATGGAGAACAGCAAAGGCTCTGTCCACCCTTGTATTGTGGCAAAAAAGGAAATCATCAGATCCACCTTCATAACTGTCCTTTCCAGAGATAACAGGGAAGCTATTAATAGCTACGTTTTCCAATCCATATTTCAAAAATACCCCCTCGAAAGCAAATGTTCAAGCATGACCTTTAATTTTCCCTATATCAGCAGCAAAAGACCTTTCTGGAAATATTTAGCCCAATGGCACTCATTTTGTATTTAGCCCTTGCTCATTCAAGCTTCTTGAATATGTCTGGAGGGTCCTTAAACAAGTTTTTTTGACACTATTGATGGAACCTTTCCGACAGCTCATTAGGCAAATTCATGAGCTTTTCCAAACATGCCCAGAGACTCGTGTTCATCAGAGTTCAGAGTCAGCCAACAGATTGCTGCAGCTCAAATTAAATTGGAATTCCAAGCACACAAAACTTTGGCAAACCGAACGCACCAACCGATTTTTTTAAAAAACTGTTTCAGTTGTAAGCGTAGTTTACCAAAAGAGGAATCTTTGCTCTTAAGGAAAATGAGCAACAAATTTACATCGCCGAATATCTAAAAGCTGAGTGGAAAAAAAAGACCGTTTTAAGCAAGTGACAGTATATGAAGGAGACTCCTTGTTGTGGTGAAGAGATTATTAAAATACATTTTTAACACAAACTGCCATGATCTCCAGATGGAATTTCTAATGAATTTTACCCTTCTGATAATATTATTGCTGTTAAAAGTGTTTCAAGGAAAAGCCAAAATATGGTAATAATTACAATGCTTCATTGGGAAGTGATTTCCAAACCTGAAATTGAGGTCAAAGGCCAACAACATTCTCATTAATACCAAAAATTTCTCTTCATATTGTTTCAGTATAACCTAGAGCTGTACATTTCATATCCACTAAAAGCAGAGGGAGTAATTTCACTATATATTAGCTGAGATTAGGGTACTTGTTTTGCAAATGTTTATTGCCCCAAAGAGGTTGAAAGAAACAAAGAGAATACAAAGAAAGAGTTTTCAGGAAAGGTTTATACATTGTAGAATAGGGCAGTGTAGTTGCTATTATTGAGATCAAACTCATGTTCACACCTTGAATACCAAGCTCACTTGCATTCCCCAAATCACATACTGTGAGACACTTATGGCAAAAGCAAATATATGTGTAGAATTCCACAAGGGTACATCCCTATTACAAAAATATCAAGAACATTTAAATTAAAAAGTTAACCTACATAAAATATACATAGAAATAGGCATAATGGAGAAAAAAATTACAACAAATAAACAAAAAGATTGGAAGATTCTCCTCAGGGGCTCTGTAGAAATCCATAGAAACTCACCTGTCCTATGAGGTATCTTTAAAACAGCATAAACCTTAAATCTGTCTCATGCACCAACTTAACCACTGAGGAAATACATGCACATGAGTGATTCATTCTTGTAAAGTGCAAGTCCTATTAAGAAAGAAAATACATCATTGCAAACTTCCACATTTGTTAGAAAAAGAGCAAAAAATATGCCACATACTTTACAACACCCAACATTTTATTTCTAGCATAAGAATAATTTAGAGTTTATGATCTTCCTTCACTTTTTCTCTGCTTCTTTTTGCTTCCTCCAACAACAGAGGAGCTTAATAAGATTGGTGCTGTCAGCAAGCAGCAGAATTCACTCACTTTCTGCACCACTGGCTCCCTCTCTTGAGGACTCAATGAATTAGAGCCTCATCAGCTCACAAACTGAAGGTACAGAGGGTGACCAATGATGCATCAGCCAAGGCCTGCAGCAGCATCTATTAGCAGCTGATGTGGAGAACAGTTTTGCCTTATCACAGCAGTGATGAAATCTACAGGATTAGACTTCTGTGTGTCTCTTTGCAAAGCTTCACAGCCAAACTTCTCTCTTGTATGTGCCAATGAGCACGATGTAAAGCAGGTTTTCCCTTCCAAAAGCTCGTGATAGGGCAACTTCCAGAGGAGAGCTGCTCTTACACAGCTAATGCATGGCACAAACACCAGCTGTTTAGCAGAATATGCTTCAAATAACTCATGAAATCCAGTGAACAAGCTGATAAAGAAATTATGTCTGATGTAAGGGTTTCACTCTCTCTGAATTGGTGGCTTGAAACACAGTGATCCTCAGACTTTCAAGCACATGCTTAACTTCCAATGTTGCACTGAAATACATCAACTTCGTGGGACATAACTGGGGCTGTATCCAGGAAAACTGCTTTGCTGCCCTACATCTCTGAGTGAATAGGGAGAATCAGTCCTGGAAAAATGAGCATAACATTCACCAGCATGAGCACAGCAAAACCTGCATTTCTACTGCACCCTCTAGCTGTTAACTCCCTTGTTATCTGACTTGTTAAGATAAGATGAGAGAGAAATGGCTGCTCGCAGGACAAAATTTGTAAGTCAGAATTTCTGCATAGGAAAAAACATGTTTAAGGGGCTTCATGACTGACTCTGCACCTAAATGGATGACTAGTGGCCTGCCACAACCCTGACTACTGTCAGTGCCTTTCACAGACAGATATTACACTCATCATTATACTTAAAAAGAAAAAAACAATTCCTTCTCTTAAAAATTACACCAAAAATAAAACTCTTTACATTTTCCAGTCGGTAGTGTTAACAATCTCTCCTCTCTCTGTCTTCCCTGCTTTTTAAGATCTCCCATGAAAATGCAGACCCATGTACAACTGTATATTCTGAAAATACACTCCACTGGGTGTTTAACCATCCTGCCTTTGCAGCCCTGAAACTGTGTGACACGTCAGCATATTCTTTCAGCGTATTGAACTCAGTGATGTTCCTCAGCTCAGCAAATATTTTATTTTTCACCAGAGCCAGAAAACAGGTGACCATGACAAGAAGTCGAAAAGATTTTCAGTATAAGTGGCCTTTTTTCTTCCCACCTCTTTCCTTGTATTTTTTTCCACGTGTTATATAATCAGGAGACAAAGTCTTCTACTCCTGTAACTGAACATTTCTGCACTTATTTTTCTGAAGGTACTTTACAGGGTCTCATTGCTTTTGCTGGAATTGTATTTCAATTAATCTTTGTGAACACTAGGAAAAGATGAAACTTGTTTTTGAGATGTTCTATTTCTTTTCAGCCCTGTGTTGTCCTTCACTTCTTGAGGGCTTTCATAGGTTCATAAGGAATTCCATTCAGGCAGATGCAGATGGAAGATGGCTGATGAGCTGCATGGCAATGAAATGCTGTATCCTCCCTGCACATCTCTCAAAGGCCCTTCCTTCCTTGCTCTCCTGCCTTAGGATCTCTGCTTCTGTGCCTTTATAAGCACAAAGGCCTAGTCAAGAGGAATGTTATATTTAGCAGCACAGAAATCTAAAGAAAATTATAGTTTGAAATTATATAGGCCAATTACCTAGCCTTTGTTTGTTGTTCAGCTTTTCAGCACTTTCTCACAAACTGAAATCAATTAGGGCAGGATTATATCACTCACTCATTCACACATTCCAATCTTTGTATGTTAAAAAAAAAAAAAAAAAGAAGCAGACTGAAATTTCTCTTTTAAAAATCTTGCAAAAGATCCTCTTTTTAGATTCTTGGAACTCTGCCTTTTTGTGCTTGAGTTTGTCCAGGAGCAACTTGTCTATCCCTGAAGGCCTCCTGGCATTTTTGTCTGATTTCCTCTTTGCTAGAATGCATCTCACCTGAGCTTGGAGGAGGCAATCCTTGACTATTAACCAGCTTTTTGGGCCCCTCTCTTCTCCAAGGCTTTATCCCATGATACTCTACCAAGCAGATCCCTGAAGAGGCCAAAATCTGCTCTCCTGGAGTCTAGGGTAGGGAGCTTAATGTGAGCTACTCGTTCCCCACCAGCTCTTCCTTGCTATGTGATAACAAGCACAGCACCTCTCCTTGTTGGCTTCTCTATCACTTCAAGAAGGAAGTTAGAATCATTAACACGTTCCAGGAGCCACCTGTAATGTTTATGCCCTGCTGTGTTGTCCCTCCAACAGGTGTCAGGGAGGTTGAGGTCCCCCAGGAGGACTAGTGCTTGTGAACATGAGGCTGCTCCTCTCTATTTATAGAGGGACCTGATCTGCTCAGTTTTCCTGGTTGGGCAGCCCATAGCAGATCCTTCCTGTAATGTCACCTGTCCCTACCCCTTCTTAATCTTGACCCTTAAGCTTTTGGCTGGCCCCTCATCCATCTCCAGGTAGAGCTCAAAGTGTTCCAGCTGGTCATGGACATAACCTCCCTCATCTCCCCTACCCATCCTTCCTAAAGAGTCTGTATTGTTCCATTCCAACACTCCAACCATAGGAGCCATCCCACCATGTCTCTGTGATGCCAATGAGGCCACAGCCCTGCAGGTGTGTGCATGTCTCCAGTTCCTTTTGTTTATTCCCCATGCCCTGTGCATTTGCATGGAAACATCTGGGCTGGGCCCCCAGTGAAGCTGAATTACTGGCTGGAGTGGCCAGAATTCCTTTGTGCTGCTCTTCAGGTGCTGTCCTGGTGACCTGTGAACCCTCTGGGCATCTCTTACTGGCACTGTCATCCACCTGGCAGAAGTGGGATGGAGTGAGGTTCCTCTCCCCAGGCACCCTTATTTCAAAGCCCTCTGGAGCAGCTTGGCCAGCCTGTGACTGAAGATGCTCTTCCCTTTCTCTGCCAGATGGACCCCACCAGCCCCCAGAGCACCAAGATTTACAGTCAGTCCCATGGTCGAAGTAGTTGAACCCTGTAACCATCTGTTGACTCACCAGGTTGGACTGGCCCTTTCAAACCCCTTCCCTTTGCCTGAGGGGACTGATGAAAACACCCCCTGTTCCCCAGAGTCCCTGCTCTATGGAGCAGTCCCAGGCATGTCTGACCTTAGTTTAGGGTGAGAGCTGGGGCAGGGAATCCAATAAACTACATCTAATAGAGTACCTGACCCTTAATACTGCAAATACTCTCATTCCTTTTCCTCCTTTCTTTTATTTTTAAAAAGTTCACAGGAACATTTATTCCAACCTCTGAACATAATCACTGAGTTTCATAAAGAACAAGATTCCCACAAGGCCTCATAAAAGTTATTCTCGGTGTTACAGTTCTACTTCAAAGGGAAAAAAAAGCCATTTTACAATAACCTTGCTGTCACAGAGTGCTTACAGCCAGGGTGTTCACTGGGAATAATCCATAATAAAAAGGAACCTTTTGGGAATTCCTGTCCAATTGCCATATATAAAACAAAGCAGGAAATAAAGTGTTGGATGTTTAGCTGTACATTCAGCCACCGACACCCGCAGAGTCAAAAATAAGGGGAGGAATAAAAAGATAGTCTAACTAGATAGCAATATCTGAAGTGCTGCTCTTTGTGGGGTTTATTTGCTTTACATCACATCTTTTACTTCCAATTTCTTCTCTTTTTTTTTTTTTTTTGTCTCAAGTTATCATTACTTTCAGTGCACTCTGACCAGTTTTGCAGTAATACAGGCCCTTTGAACTCCATGTGGACTGGAGTTTGACACATGCAGATGTCGGGAAGAGAGTGGGGAGTGAGGGGACTTTAAACACTGAAGTGATGGAGCCCAAAACAAACCCCACAGTTCTAACTCTCTCAAAGTTGATGGCTGTTGTACCTCTGAAGACAAATATCATGACATTTTACTTAGATTTTGTGCTTTTTTTTAAAGTGGATACGCACCTAAAGACTGGGGGGTCTAAGACATGAATCTCAAAAAGCAAAACCCATAGAGAGTATAAAGGAAAAATCCATAAAGATATATATTTTTTTTTCACATCAGCTAGCAACTTCGTCTCAGGTCCACCTCATTCTGGCATTTGTCTCAGTGGAAAATAACCATGTGAGTTGATGATCTCCAGAAATGCAGAAATTCCTCAAGCACTGTGTAACTTAATTTTCAGAATAAAAATTAACTTTATTTCCACAGTGCAAGATGATGCAGCAAAATGCATATTTCCATGTGCATTATGTCTTAAAAAGAAACTAATTACATTGATGAATATGCTCTTCATTCTTTTTAATACTCATATAATGATCACACAAGCAGCTTCAGAGTTCGAATGACGATGCAATAATTCATCCATGGCACTGTCGATGACACTTGGCTTTTGGCCTTGTGTTTAAACCACGTTAGCTATAAATTATCATTTTATAATTCATGCCTTGTTGCTAAAGAGATTATTAGAGCATAATAGATTTGTATTCAACTACTCTTTTTATTCACCCAGTTAAGTATTTTCAGCACCCTTCCAATTAATGCTTCGATCAAAAAATTAAGAAAGGGGATGATATGTAATTGAGAATTTTTGATAGGAGCTACCATTGCCTTCTTAGAGACCAGAGAACCATAGAATAGGGAGAAACAGGACGAGACAGGATTTATGGGAGCGTCACACCAAAGAAAAATCATCATTGCCTGTAATAGACATTTCTAAGCACATGAATAAACATCAGATAAAATGTGATATTTAACAGTCTGTTGCAACTATAGAAAGATTTTCCTACTGCTTGGGAAGTGAAGACTGTCAGAAAACTGTTAACTTCACAATATGCCTGACCGTATCAAGCAAGAAAACAAAAAAATCAAACTTTCTGTGAAAACATTTACATTAGAGCAGCTTTGTAAACTAACTTGAGTTGCTCAGTTTAAGTAAACTATTCCAAATCATTATCAACAGTGATTTTATACCTGTGTGACATACTGGCCTAATGGGCCATATTTGCCATTTGGAAAATTTCTACTCTAGAAGCAACGTTCCACAGACAAATGCAGAATGATAAAATATAAACCCACAGAGCTTGCAATCTGTACAGACAGACAAGGAACAAGAAATTATGCCTGTGCCCATTTTATATGGATATGATTAAGAAAGTAATGCTCTGAAGCTCCCCACCCAAAAAAAATAAAAATCAAAAATAACCCCCCATTTTGACACTGGAGAATACAAAAGGCAAAATTTCTTCTTTTAAAACAATCAGGAATTTTTTCTTGGGGAATTTGATAAAGTCTCTTTAGGTAGAAGTTTCTTTCAGGCTAGGTTAAAGGATTTAGATAGGAGATATCTATATAGAGGATATTTAGTCCTACAATTAATGCAACTAGACTCATGGTAATGTTTCATGTCTCCAGATGATGATATGCCAAAAAACACTCCTGTTAGTCCAGCATCACTTCTTATTCTTCAGAATGCTCTGGTTTCATTAATCATCCTGAAGCACAGCAATTATTTTTGAAATGTTTCCTGGGCAGTAAAATTGTTTTTTACTCTATATTGATATTTTCTTCTCTTATGCTTAAACTATTTCCTCTTTTCATACTTGGAGCTTTTGCCTTCATTTTCACAGCCTTTGCCTGCCTTTGTTCACAATGGCAAAGCAGCCTAATCATTTCCCCAGTTACAGCTCTGACGCTGAGCGATCATTCATGTCACAGCAGATTGAGTTTATTTACACATAATTGTACCATATCAAGCTTTCCATTATCCTACACCAGCAATCTCAATAGAATCACACACAGTTGATAATGATGCTATCCAGAGGGTTCCCCCCCTATTTCACAGCACAAAATTCCTTTTTGCAGCTTACTGCAACCACTCAGGGCAATGTCAAGGTTTCTGCCTCACACATAAGTAGTGTCTTGATTCCTGTTCTCATCAAAGCATGAAAGGAAAGTCTGTGTATGCAACCTATCACCATGAGGTGCTGGCAGCTGACTCATAAGAGATCATGCTGGAAATATGGTATTTTACTTTGCTTGAAAATGACAAATATCAGATGAACCCCAGGAAATTACTTGCATTATAACACAAGGATATCTAAGAGTCCTACATCTGCAGCTAGACCACTGACTTCACTAAGGGTCTCTTTTCTCCTTTTGCTCTATTCATTCAATTCACATAACACTCTGATGAGAACTGACTCACAAAACTACTTCTGGAAAATGGGAAGCCTGAATTGAACAGCACTCCCACATCAGAAAACATTAAGTGGTACTTTGGCTGTAGAAAGTCGTGGTAGTAGCATAGAAAAATACAGGCAGCAAGGATCTTGAATTTGAATAGGTAAGAGGAGAATCCAGCTCCTGAGTCTGCAGATCAAGGTCACTGGGGCACAGTACCTAGTAGGGTAATAGAACACCTGCAAAAAACTCACTTGAACTACAGATCTGCTCAGGGATGATCTCCCCCACCATAAATTCTCCCTGTGGCCTGTCTCGATTCAGGAACACGGTGCAAATTAGATAATATATTTTACCTATAAATAAACAGCTGGAGAACAGGAAGGAAAAATATAAGCTTTGTTAGGCTAAGGTGGCTGAAGTAGAAATACCTGACCCAACAGCAAGGCACAACTCTCGTCTTGATGATCAACAAAGAAGCAAGGTAAAAACTTTCAGAACTTCAGCGTTCTGGAAAGGCCAGAGATTCATCCTCAAGGTTTTGGAAATTAGAATGCACATGTGTAGATTCAAGGCAAATTAAAGAACTTGAGAGAGATCAAGAACAAATTAACTTCATGTGGCTACACACAGTTGTATCCACAGTCTTCTCCCTTCACCTTTTGGGAGGTAGACAACACAACAAAACCCATTCAAAGACAGTTGTAGTCTACCTATTAGGAAGATTGCACCAAGCATCACTTCCATCTAGGAAACAGTTCAACTGCTCTAGGACAGGAATTTCTGACTTCCTGCAGAGGGTTCCTTTGGCACAGTCACTGAACACACTTTCTGTACTTCTGTCTCTGAACACAAGAGAAAGTTACATAAAAATAGAGGCAAACACTGTGCTCATGGCTGCACACCTGTTGACACACAGGTTAAACCTGTGGGCTTTCAGCCCATAACATTTCCTGACAAAACTGAACTTCTGACAAAATAATTGGTCTCTAAAATTTTTTAATTTTAAAGGAACCTGAACGATCATTCATCACCACTAACCTCCCCACCACCAGCCTCAACAAAACAATCTGATTAAAGTAAATCCAGTGTAATTATCCATGGAAGCAAGAATCACATGACAACAGCACCAATAATATCTAAGTCTGGACGCCATTTTAAAATTACTTGGTCCTTTGAAGCCTTAAAATGCCTGTAGTGGAGTGTACAAGGCACAAACTAATTTGGAAAAAAATTTTTCTATGCCACTGTAAGCTCATTGAATCTCCATGTTCCACTTTGGACACCGAACCAGCAATTAGCTTTTTATTACTATTATTATTATCCATTTGCATATATATTTCTCATTATCATTTCTGGACTGCTACATGAATTAGCTCAGTAACATACTGTAGAATTTTTCAAACAGGAGGAACTGTCCTTCCTTTACATAAGAATAAAACACTGTCACAGTTTCTGTCTGGGAGGGGAATCTTTGGTGTATGTTTAATGTTAGAGGTGTTACAAATGAGATGATAATCAGAGCAATATCACCTCATTAAATACACCCAGAGCTATTGTTTAGTGATTTACTGCATCATTCTTCTTTTCAGTGTCTTGTGCTTTCCAAATAACACATAATTTGACAATTACAGAAATTGCATCCAAGTCTTTTTTGGCTCTCTAAAAGTTATCAGGGATAAATATTACAATTTAACAAAATCACTTAATTTTGCAGATATTAAAGTGGAAATACATTCCCTAATCTAAAAACTTGTGAAAAATACAAATGTGACAGATTAGAAGTCAATAACAAATAAAAGTAAGGACTGACCATTGGTCTAGAGGGTGTGAGGATGTTTGTTTGTTTGATGTACCTCGGGTAAAAATGCATCTGAGGAAAAGGGAATGTGAGCTGAGGGGTAAAGAAAAATCCACTGGTTTTAATAAGGCTACTAAAGTAATTGTGTTTGTATTACTGAAAAGAGGGATTGCAGTGGAGAATGCAGAGATACTTATTTAGGAAGATTAAAAGGAAGCTAAAGAAGGTACGTAAAAAGGGTATTTTGTTGTTGCTTAACATTGGTGGCAGCACAGCAGCTCTATAGCAGTAGGAACACTTTGCATCCAGCACTATATCCCTGCACATCACCTGCTTCCGAATCCTATTCTGGAGCAATAAACACCAAATTTACTCATCCCTCCATGCATGCATTTCTGTCCTTTTATAAAATACCAAACACATTAGTGAGTCTTACTTCTTAAATTTTTAACAATGGGTCAATCACCAAAAGGCCAAAAGTGACTTAAAAATATTAAACATATTTTAAAAGTATGTTGAAAACAGACATAATCCTCATTGCCTTCTATTTTTCTGCACTAAATCACAATGCCCTCCCCTCCATCCTTTCTCTGATAATTCTATTGTGGTGGTTTTTTTAATTTAAATTAATAAGTTGCCAAAGAAATCATAATTCACCATTGCAGTCTGACTGAAGTTAGAGTTACAGAGGAGTTTTTGCAGTATTGTAGTTTTGCCATTATTCCCAAGACCACTGACCCAGGAATTCTCTACTCTTTTCTTTTTTTGCTTATCTGCCTTCCAGAGTGCAGATTAAGCCAAGCTCCCCGTCTTCTGTGACCAAAGCGCAATAAAAAGCAACAACTGAATTTGAAATATTTATTAGAAGTGTAGAGAATGAGAAAAGAAAAGCAACCAAGGGAAAAGAAGCAGCAAAAGAGCATTGGACAAGGTTACTTAAACTGCCGATTAATGTTCAAAAATAACCTCAGCAATAAGCACAAACGTGACAGTCCTGACAAAGAATGAGGCTGCAGGGTTAATAAATACTTGATATCAAGTGCAGCAGCCAGAAATTGTTTTTTTCCCCGGGGATTTCCTATATGGAACAATGCATTTTCCTCACTTTCCCTGAACGGGCAAAGGTTCAAAGCTCCAAAGACCCCTCAGTTCTGAATGCCCAGCCAGGGCACTCAGAGCCAGGCGTGTGTGGAGCAGCCTGGGTCTGTCAGAGTGGGCACCAAGTGAGCAAAGCAGTGTTTGCTCCTCGCTGAGATAACTGGTGTGAGGATCTCTCTACAGCCTGAAGTTTACAACTCACTTTGCCATCGCTCTGCTGCATCCCCTGGGGCCTTTGTGCCCCTCAACACTTTGCTCAGTCAGAGTTCTCTGAGCAGGTATTTTACAAACATGCACCAATAAAAAGTACCCAGTGCAACGGGGTCTATGAGGTCTGAGGCAGAAAGTCCTAAAAAACCTACAGAAACACCAACTCTTGAGTGAGACTGTTTCTTTACCATTGCTGTGTCAAACTGTTCTGAAACAGCTCGTGCACCCCGTGGTTTTCACAAACCACACTCCTCTCCAAACAGACCAGGAAGGAGCCAGATTTTTACACAGTCAGCTTTAGACCTGAGGGTTTTTTAAATTGTCTGCTGTCTCCCATACAACCGGATTAATTACGTGCCTTTTTCCCCATCAGTACCATGTGTTTGAATGCTGGGTTGAATTGTGACTTTATCTAATGAGCCACAAATGCTGTCTTTTATAATACATCAGCTTCTGCCTTTGAGCTTCTGTTACCTAACACAAACTTGTCCTGTTATTATTTCTGTGAAGTCCTTCACAGTTTAGAGTTCAACTTAAATAGCTGACTTCCCTAACAGTCATATTCATAATTTAAATTCTATTTTTTAAAGAGTTTCAATTACTATTGTGTTGAAATGTTTACTACACAAAAAGAGAAAACACTTAATAAGCAAAATGAGCTAATTAGAAGATAGTTGTAACTAATTAGGAGACAGAAAAGTAACAAGTGATTTAGGAGCTCTGTATTAACTTTTAAAAACAGACTTATATTAGTGTTTCTGAAGTTCTTTTTCACCTAAAGCTGCAGCAAGACTTGTCTCTCTTTGAAATCAATACCGGAAAAATCTTGTCCTAGGGTTCCTAAGTCACTTTTGAAAACATGACAGTATTGAAAAGAATACAAATTGCTTATTAAAGTGCTTGAAGCTGTTAGTGGACACCGAGTTGTAATTAAAGACAAAGAGGTTAATTATATTTAACATTGATCTATGAGTTTGTTGCTTAGCACATAGATAATTTTTTGGCTAGGGGTTTTCTAAGAGCACACAAACAAATAGAGGTGATGGGAAAAACTGGAGAATATGTCTCATTTAAAATACAATCTCACGCATATGAGCCTCTCCCTTCACTCAGAAGTATATTATTGAATCACTTTGAAAATGTGAGTACTTTTATTGTGTAGTTTGGGCAATAATTCTTACCTCTTCCTCATCATATATATATAAATGTAGCATAGTCACAGTATCTACACTGGGAATTATGTTCTGTATAATAGCTGTCTTATTACACAGTGTTTTACTGTCCATTAACCCTTACAAAAAGGCACAGCAGCCCTGTCTTCTGACATCTTCTCCAATGATCCTCTGCATAATCAGTGTGGCAGAATGAGTCCAGCATTTACAGTCACTCATGCTACATATCCAAGAATGAATTTTAAATATGCTGAGAAAGGTGAACATTCCATTTGTCTTGGTGCAAAGCAAAGTTTTCATAAACTAAAGTTTATCCTTTCTCTTCAATGAGGAAAAAAAAAAAAAAAAGGGAAAGAGAGAGATCAGTTTTTTGAAAAGAGACTAAGTGGGTGACTCTGAAGGGGTCTACCTCCAGTAAGAATAAGCTCAAGCAAATAGTGACATACTGAGAGCAAAGGGCACAATTTTCAGAAGCAAATCGACCCAAAAGTGAGGTGAAAGACACCCTATATTGAGATCTACTGTGCTGGAGGTTGGACCTGCACCCCCACTGTGCAGTGAATTGATCTTTAGAGGTACACAGACATTGGAAGGAATGGCAGTTTGTTTCCATGGACAGCCTCTTTCCCATCTAGAAAAGGGAAGGAGACCACTGCATGTGACATTTAAAATGCCCTTAGTGATCTGTCGCTTAAGACAACTCCCTAACTTACAAACTTGTAAGTACTGCTTACCTTCAAAGCAGAATAGGAAATAAAAAAAAATTAAATATCAATATTTACATGAGAAATCTTTTAGCCTGCCATACTATTATTTCAACAAGAATTCAGATATTCGTATTCCCTCTCTTAGCAAAAACATCCCTAAGCATCTGGAATTCTCAATATTTTAGAGGCAGAACTGCATCACTGGTTCAGTGCTTCTGGAGCCAGGATCTCCAACAGAATGCAGGAATGCTGACAAATAAGGAGAAAATACTGATGGAGCCATTTCTACCATGGGGACATTTCACCAGAGCTACAACATTTCTGTTTCAATAGTACATATTGATTGCAGGGCAAAAATGCAAGAAAGACACCATAAAAGATAAAACATATCCTAGACTGGGTGAAAGCCAGGTTAGGGTTCCTTACTTGGAATGATTTAGAATGATGTGGATTAAATACCCTGCTGTACCTCAGCCAGAAGATCTTATTCCACATCTTTCTCAGTCAACACTTAAATCTGCATCTCTCACATCCACAGCCAGTCAAGACCCACAGCTTCCTTCAACCAGCCATTATTAGCACAATAAAACATTCTGGAGGTTTCTTTCTAACTTTAGCTAATGAAAACAAAACTGCAAAGGTCCAGAATATGATGCAAAGCAGAATAATTCAGCTGTCTCAGGAAGAGCACATCCTGACAGAATCAGCTAGAAATCTAAAAGTTGAATAGAGGCCCCAGAAGAATAGTGTTGATTCATGGCACAGAGAGTTCAGGCTGAGCAATGGCCTTTGATGGATCAGTCTACAGCACACAAAGGATATGGGGCAAGTGGTAAGATGTGTATTCACAGTCAGTGGTGTGTAGCCCAAAATAAAATACAGAACATGCATTAAAGGTACTGAAGTGTAACAGCTCATCACTTTCTTTCATCTAAATAGTTGCTAATCACAAATGAGGCCTTCAAAAGGCCTGGGAGAATTTTCCTGAAATATAACTGCTAAACCTAGCAATGTTATCATCCACAACTTAGGCAACGTTGTGCTGTTGGGTTTTCTATCACTGAAAGACACAATGCAGTGAGGGAAGAGGTGTTTGCATTGCTCTCTCTTCACATGGACCTTTCTGAGTTGCAGTAAACTGATATTTTTCAAGCAACTACACTGTACAGGTACTCCAGAGTCAATTCAGAGCAAAAACATTTCACCTATAAATACACATACAGGCATTACTTTTAAATCTGTTTCCAGAGTAATGAGGCTTCAATTCATACATGAATTTTGCATTCTAGACTACGTATCTGTCTCGACAATTTTAGATAACACCAGCAAGCCAAAGATGTTCTCCTCAAATTCTGTTGCCTTTGCAAGACATTGTGCTCAAAATAAACAGTGATTACAGGTACTTTTAAAAGATGCCTTGGACTCTGCTGAGTCAGTATTGGCTGTACACAAATTGCCCTTGAGGATTTTGATTGTTCCATAAATTATCTCTGGGACTGTTAGGAACACTGCACACTCTCTCTGCTACCATTAAATGAAATGATGCATCGCATACTGAATGTGAAATCCCGGAAAAACTGGCTAAGGTTGGAGGGGGAGAGTCTTGCACAAGTCTGGAAAATTGAGCAATTTTGAAAACCCATAGTAACAAACAGTTTGTCTAAATTGAGCAATACAGAACGCATCTGAACTGAAGACCCACACAGAGATAAAAATCCCTTCTGCATATAGAAAACAAAGAACGAAATCCCACAAAACAACACGTTACCAAGTGATTTCCGCTATTTGCTCTTCCAAAGTAAAAACCGCCACAAAATTTTAAAATCGCTGCAAATAGTGCTTGGATTTTTTTTAAAAAATGCACACAATAAAGATACAGCTAAAGCTTAAATCCAAACAGTCAACATTTTACTAAGGTTAAAGACAATCCATCCCTTTGGACATCTTCCTAACCGCAGTGGTTTGTGAAACTTTGACAAATGATTTAGGTTTTTTTTTTTAATCCATCTGGGATTCCATCCAGTTAATCTATTATGTGTAGTCTCTTGGTTTGTGAGAGTGAACATTGTATTTACTCCAGTCTATTTTTACAGCTGACTAATTCAGACATTGAAAAACAAATAATTTGGGTTTTAGTTAAAAACCTGCATGCTTAGAATTAAGCATATTTTTTAGCTACTCATGGAAAGGTTTTGGGGATGGAGGGCATATCATATCTTCACTTTTACTCCTATTTAAAATGTATTGTCAGCTGCTATTAGATCACAGACAAGTTTCAGTAACTGTACTTTCCCCAGTAATGCAATTTCCTTGTTTCTCAGTGTAACTGTAAGATTTGAAAATCATTCAAGTCCCTTGTAAAAGCTCATCTTGAGGGTTTAAATGGAATGTACATTCATATAATGCATAAAATGGGATGAACATATAAAATAGGATGTTTATTATACATGAATCTAAACCTCTAAAAGAGTGTAACAGTCATTGGTTTAAAAAATTTTGTGCATTATAGCAGAATTAGAGCAGGATAGATGATGATTAGGCCATGGTGCTGGGAAAAATAAAAAAAAAAAAAAAAGAAAGGGAAAAAAAAAGGAAGCAGTGAAAAAATATTTGGATAAATTAAATACATCCAAGTTGACAGGACCTGATTCAGTTCACCCTCGGGTACACAGGAAAACAGCCAATGAGTCATTAGAGCTTATTTTTGAGAATTTGTTGAAGATATAAAGGGAAGTTTCTAAAGGACTAGAGAAGGGCAAACTTTATGGGTCCTTCCAAAATGAGGAAAAGGGCCTGGAAAACTATAGATCAGCCAACCTAACTTCAATGTTCAGGAAGATACCAGAACAAATCACTTAAGAGTCAATTTAAAAGCACCTACAGGATAGTCAACATGATAAAAAGCAGCTAACATGGATCTGTCAAGAACAAATCCCATCAAAACAATCCAATTTCCTTTCAGGACAGGATAATGGGACTAGCAGATAAGGGGGAAGCACTAGAGACAATCTGTCTTGACTTTACTATTGCACTTGATGCTGCCCCTCGAGACACTCCTGAGGAAACCAGGAAATTTGGGGTGGATGAAGACAAAAGAAGATGGGCACAAAACTTCATGTATGGGCAGTAATCAACAGTTTGCTGCCAACCAGAAAAGCCTTTTAAGCAGAGTTCTAGATGAGTCTCTCCTGGGCCCACTTTACACGTATTTTCAATCCTTACTTCAATGGTAGGCCAGAGTAAATACTTGCAATGTTCACTCACACAAACCAGGAGACTACATATTATAGATTAACTGGATAGAATCTCAAATGGATTAAAAAATGAATCATTTGTAATAATTTCACAAACCAATATGGTTAGGAAGATGTCCAAACCATTATATTAAGGCAAAATGGCAGTGCAAAATAATGTTCCATAACCTTTGAGGAATGCTGGATTGGTCTGGGAACTATCAAGTCCTGCTTTATGCCTTTATGCAGAAGTCTGCATAAACCTTTGTACTTTTTCTTACAAGTTCATATTCAATTAACTAATTTTGTTTAATGTTTATTTAAATGTTTCTACTGTCCCGAAATAGTAGCACAGGAAATGAAGTTGGAGGACAGCTTGTTTTATTTGAAGGTCCTTCTTACTAACTTCCCTTTCCTTCATGATTTTTCTGAGCCATATTGTAGATTGAAATATAGTTTGATTTTTTTGATCTGTATTTTTTTTAAAGTGGTTGTGTCATACTGAAGGATAAGGCTTATGTTTTCTGATACAGCAAAACCAAAAAATATAATCAATCAATTTTTATGTTGTTATCTATACAATGAACCAGTACTGGCATAACCTAAACTTCCTTCATGGCAAAGGGAATCTGGTCTATCCAGTAATTTTAGGTGCTTACAGATTTGAGTCACAGAAAACATTAGTGTTTCCTATATTTTCAAGTAAAATGACACTGATATTGTAATGAGAAATACATTTATCAAGACTATCTTGATATATTATGTTACTGAAATACACTGAATCTTGAAAGGCATTGTAAGCTTCTTCCTCAAAAAAAAGCTACAAGACTTCCACCTACTTTTACACTAGCTCATTATAGAACTGAGTCACTTCAGTTTTCATTCTATTTAAAAAACAAATGATAATTTTTCCTCCATTTACCTCCCTGTGCTGAATAATTAGTTAATCTCTGTGCAATTATTTCAAACTGTATAAATATGCTCAATATTGTTATTAGCAAACCCAACCTGGGTAAGATAGAGAAAAAAATACCGTTGCTTTTTTTTTATCATATCAAATTGTTATGCTTTGCAGTAAGAAAAAAAATAAAAATAGTTGTCTTAAAGTGAGATAGAACAGGGAAAGGAGAAGCTGAATTAAGTTCTAAAAAAAGAAAACCAGAGAAGGTCTAAATAGAAATATCAACACAGAACTGACAGCTTGTCAGGGCAGAATGGGAAAGTAGGCATGACCCAGTCAGCAAGACAACCACACCTCCAAGCCAAATACAGCTCATCTGGAAACAGAGCAAAACCTTTTTCATGTGCTCAGAGTGATCTCAGTCATTCATTTAAATAGGGAATCCCTAAGTCCACAACCTTAAGCTATTTGTAGCAAGTAAGAAACTTAATAAAAACTTGGAATTTGCAGAACTGCAGAGATTCCTCCTCTACAGAAGGTACAACGAGGGCACGGAGTGTAACACATTAAGGCAAAATCCCGTGCACCACAAATTCAACATCAAATATTTCTGAAAGTGAAACGTGCTGCAGGTTTGGGTGCAACTCTAAAATCATTAAATACATTAAAATGTTTTGTCAAAATGCTTTTCCTGGAGGGTATCAGAGGGTGAACGGTGACGGGTACATTGCATGAGCAGTCCCCATGTTTGTTATCATAGGTTATTTTTTTCTGTAATGGCCCTTAAAACCTGGGTCCCCTGCATTCAGGGAGCTGGGTAACACATTTTTTGATTTACAGAGGCATGCTAATGTGTTCTGCTACAAAGTCTTACAGCCCCACATACAGCAAGGAAGTATCCTGCTGACCGAGTTAAAAAGATCAGTAATTGTTCAGCCAGGCATGGGATGAAGAATGATCAATCATCAGAGGAGGATTGGGCTTTCGAGATTACATTACACTATAGAAAATTAGTTTTTTAACCATTAGCGACAAAGGTGATTCTTTTTCATTGTGCAATCAATAAAACGTTAGCACTCGTTGTCTTTTTTACCACTGTACATAAGCTTATTGTAGAGTATTTGTTAATAATAAACAATTAGAATTTCTACAGAGGCTCTGTAGATTTTTCACTGCTTAACTCATCAATTTGACAACTTGCATGGGAGAATCAGTATTGGTGAGGTTAAAAAATCCTGTTCTCCAAGGGCATGCATGAGTGACAGTAGTAGAGATTCAGAAAAAAAATCAACTGAAAATGGCCTGTGGGTGACCCAAGAATAGATCAACCATCAGTTAGCTTATCCAGACACATGGGTACTATATTCACCCAAGGCTAGGGCTCCAAAAGACTTCAGCAGGCCAAGATGATGAGCTTTTAAACACAGATTCAGGTTTTGAACATCCATGGAAAGTCTATCGGGGCTTGTTTCTAGGGGTTCTGCATTCCTGCTTTTCCTTCCTCTGGTGACTAGCTTTGTCCTTTCCACCCATTCATCCCATTAGGAGGAATTGAGCAGAACTACAGTCTGAGCAATCATTAGCTGTTTAAACTGTTAATCTGTTGCTCATTGCACTTCAAGTAGAGGAGGAGTCTCCAGGGAGAACAAAATCTGTACACGAGAGTGTGAAGTTAGTACAGTCTACAGGTGTAAAATATATTTTCAGTCCCTCTAGCATAAGCTATTCTATCTGCAACATCCTCTAAGACAGGAAAACCAATGGTTTTTTTCTTGCTCCTGATTAGTCACTGAAAGCACTTTCACTCACTTGTGCTAGTGAAGTGTTTTGTTTAGGGTATGGTTGTCATGGCTGTGACTCTCTTCAGAGCCCATCAGTTCATTTCTGGGCTAAACAACCAGACTCGACAAAGTAAAGCCACCACAAACAAAACCCTGATCCTTTCCTACATCGAAAAACATCTCAGCTTTCATTTCCCTGGCCACTCCCAGCAGCCACGGAGTTAAAAGGATGGGTTAATGTGCTCCTACTGACCTGCAGAGTCACTGTACCAAGAAAAGGACCACTGATTCATGCCAGAGTCACTCTGCTGTGTCCAGGACACAAGACAGAAAACAGGTGAGAAAACTTTCTCTGTCACTTTGCTCAAAGATTTAAATTTAAAAATAATGAGTTAAAAGAACCGCTTTTCAGATCAAACACACAGATTTTCTTCCAGATTTTCTGACAAATTCCAGTGAACTGTTCATCTAAATAGAACAGGTTTCTATCACAAAGTGGTGCAGGGAAATTTAACAGTATAGTTTGTTTTCAAAAAAATAGCTGATGAAGTTTCACTTCAAAAGTTCCAGTAGGACTAAAACAAAATATTTTGAACATAGGACTGACCAAAACAGAGCAGCTGAAAGATTCATCTTATTTGGTTCAGTCCACTGCCTGTGACAGCACCAAAGCAGAGAGAAACAGGAGTGAAGGACTAATTTAATACAGGCACATGATGCTTTCTCCAAGTATTCTCCAAACTCTGTAGCTCAGCGACTGAGTCTGACTTAAAATTCTTTCAGTAGTTTAGTAACTATTAAGGAATTTCTCTTCTATAGCCTTCTCTGTTCTTTCAGTGAGCCTCTGAAAATTTTTCTCATCCCCAGCACTGTGCAGAAAGTAATCCCACCAAGGATTCATCATACAGTAACAAACTACAACCTTTTTCCTTGTTTAAAAACTGCCATCTCCCACTCACACTTACTGAAAGCGCAGCAATACAGACAGTGTATATAACAAATCTGGACATCCAATTATGAATAAATTTAAATTAAAAAAAATATTTTTCTGCTGAATATTTCAAAAAAAGAGAGATACATGTTATATAACTTTATTTTGAAGTCATTTATGTAGTGTAGGCTATTTCATTATTAAAAAAAAAAAAAAAAAAGAGATAAAAAATTGGGTGAGAAGCTTGATTTTACCAGCTCTGTTATGTTTCTAGTTAGGCAAATCTGTTGGATATCGTGTTCTGTCAGTGAAGTACAAAACTATAATGCAAGTAAAATAAAAAAAGCTATTTTAGCATGTGAAAAAGACAAGTTTTATGTCTTTAGATACTAGCTCCTCTGCTTACACCAACAATATATCAAGTTCCAATTATCTCTGTGTCTGCTTTCCAGGAAAATTAAACATTTGATGTCTTGTTGTTCTTATTGTTGTTCTGTAATGAATTACAGAACACATCTCAGTGTTACTTAAATATGCAGCAGAGCTCTGCTCCCCTAAAGTTAATTTTTTTTCTGTGAAAACATGCTGGTATCCAACAAAGTAACAGCTCTTAATCAACCTTTGAGTGTAATGTCTAGTTTGGGTTTGGAAAACAGAATCACTGGTAAGTTCATAAACACATCAGTGTTTCTCCAAATACATATCCTACTGCTGAAACAATACAATGTTAATCTCCATAAAGCCAAAGGTTAAATTACATATCAATAACTCTATAATTAATCATTTAGCCCTCTTTGGCATGAAGAGCAACCAAGATAAAAATTGGGAAAATCTCAGTAAACACCAAAGGAGTTGAAAGGAGAGAGTCTCCCATATTTAAGGATTGTCTTGGAAATGAATATGGAAGAATAGGGATCTGGTTAATTTTTTTCTTTTTTTTTATTATTCTGGAGAGCTGACCATCATTAATGGACCTAAAACATTATGCAAAAGTCTCTGTTGAAGGCAGAAATGGATTTGAAAAAACAACGGACAGAAAACACCTGAAGGTATTAGAGGATAATCCATAAAGCAATCTGTTTGCTTCTCAAGTAGAGCACAACATTTTATTTCCTGTTGCTGTGAACTTGGCTGAAATTTGCATTAAACTGTCCATAATGATCCTTAAAACTCCTGAGCAGAAATATTCCCGAGGAAAAAAAACATTCATCAGAAAATATCCATGTAAAGGAGGAATTCATCTCCCTCCTTTTCACCTCTTTGACCTTGCTATGGGGACGTTCTGCACTGATTTGTCCTGCTCAGCTTCTCCCAAGCTGATGGTTGCTGCCTGAGGTGGAGCTTCCAATCCACTCCCAGGCACTAAAACACCATCAGAGAATCAAAGAATTCAGACTGCAGTCTAGAAAACTTTGGAAAGACCTGTCTCTGTTCAACTGCCTTGATTCTGTTCTCTCCTTTAGCCCTGGCCTTGTCTTCTCTCTGCCTTCTGCTTCTAAGGCATCATTTTTTTTAATAAATATTTCTTCCCTCCCAGGGAGCACAAAGTTGGGTTCTCTTTCTGTTCTGTAGGAAATCAACCTTCTGTTTCTTCTCCATGACATGGGGATAGCAATAATGCAAGTGTGAAGAGGGTTTTGTGAGGGGTTTTGGAGGGATGACAATTTTTTGATTGGTTTTGTTTGGTTTGTTTGTGGTTTGTTGGGGTTTTTTTAAGATAATTGCACGTAATTGTCTCACAGCCCTCATCCACAGGAAATCTGTTTCCTCACCTGTTGAAATTCTCATCTCCTCACAATATTAACTCTAAAATCCCTCCACAGTCAAAAATGAGAGAAAACAACCAAGTCCCAGATCATATCTTCCAAGGCTTTACTCATAGGAGCTGAGAACAAAACTCAGATTATCTCACACTGGTTGAGTGTGTGATTGACATAGTTCAAGTGCCTCTTCAAGCAAAGCAAATCAAGAGACTTCTAAAATAAAAGTGGAGAAGGAAACAAAGCTCTCTACAGTCACTACTCCTTAATCTTAATTATTTTAATTAATATTTTATGGGTTTCAAATGCAAAGGGCTTTATACTTTGCCATTTTTGTGTAATCAAGTTTCTTTCACTATTAGCTGATTAATCTCTGTTTTCTCTTTTAGATGATTACATTTGTTCAAAGTCAGGGTTTAGCTCAAAATGACACATTGTAAGAATAACCTACTGCAAAGGCTAATCCTTGTTGGTAATTAGCTGTAATGACTTCCAAAGGGAAAAGAAACGCAAGTGGGGGAATAAAAAAGGTATTTGTGTCTTAAAGTTATACTGCATTAACTCCAAACAATTGTGGCTGGTTTGTTAAATCACAGGTAGTTTGTTGTCAATTTGAGACTTAAAATACTGAACATCATTATCACTTGTGATATCAAAATTCCTGAAATTAAGAAACTGCAATCTAGCTACATTTAAATTTTTTAAGCTTACTGATTGCTTCTCTGCCCACTAAATTTATTCTACAGGCCTTTCTGTGCACACAGAAGCAGATAAATATTTATATACACATGTGCTCTCAAACAGTGTTCTATCTTCTCTTGAACTAAATCCAAATACGACTGTGGAGAAGAAGAGGAAAATGAGAGGGGAAAAAAAAGGTAATTTGTTCTACTACCATTATGTCATGTCTTTTTGTTAATTTTCCAGGTATTGTGGGAGACTCTCTCCCTCAGAATGCAAGTTTCTCTGTGGAATGAAAACAGTTTCTTCAGAAAGAGAAGTATCAAACACATCATCAGGTTGGAGGGAAGAAAAACTTGGATTTCACAGTAAAAAGGGTACGTAGAGATGATTCTCATTGTTCCTTCCAGTCCTTTGGGAAGCTTTTTGTAACCAAAAGTAAAGGGCTGTCATACACCAAGTACTTGCTCTTGGTTGTTTGTAGTTTAGCCACAACACATCCTCAAAACAATAAATGAAGAACTTTTTGGAAAATGGAATAACAACAGAAAAGGGGGAAGACAGATTCTTCATCCATTTGACAGGCACACACAGAGGAAAAAAGAGGGAGGGAATGGAAGATCAGTACTATGCGAGATCAGAAGAAAACTAACTGCAAAGAATGGCAAAAGAGGCTTGTTTGAAGCTCTCAGATCTCCTATCAGTAAGTTTTTAAAACTGAAAGGAAGCCTCTCTTTATTCTCCTCCCTCCCTTCTAGATCAAAATGCAGGTCCTTTGAACAAGAAGTAAAACAGAACTCATAGACATAGAAGTGTAACAAATTGATAAAAAGGCTGGGGCCAGAATGAAAGCATGAAGGGGATCAGAGGATCAAGAAAGAGTCATTGGAAAAGTATCAGGGGAAAAATAATAAAGCAAAGATGATCAAACAAGATGGATAAAGTCTAATGTTAAAACCGGACCTTTTGTGTCTATTCCTAGAATAGTTGTTGCTTAAAATATCAAGGAACGTATTTAGTCCTGATTCGACCGTCATTAATATTCTCTGTGATAAAAACCCCTCCAGCATTCCTGCACTCAGAGAGAAAACAGTTGTTTTCAGAAGACTTTAACATGGGTTTGGTGTGTTCTGCTATTTTCATCTCAGTGTGCAACCATATGCTGCCTTTTGGTACCACGATTGTCATCTGCATAACTGGCTTATATTTAAGTGAAATACTCAACGTATTTTAATGCCAACTGTATGGGTAAACAGTTCCTGAGAGAAAGGCAATTCAAATAAATGAAACAGGTCCTATCAGGTCTTCCTTTTCTCAATATTTGCCATTGAATTATCAAGGTTAATGTTGTGAGGCAGTGTTATTGCATCTTTACAAATTATTTTGTGGTTGGTTTGGTTGGAGTTTTTGAAAATTTCAAGGCACACATATTTCCATGGTATTTCACCACAGAAGACAGTTTTGGCTAATCAAAATAAGAGATCAGAAAGGGAAGTACTCAGAATTTTTGAGAAAAGGAGAAAGAGAAAGAAAGCAAACATAGAGATACCCCAAAAACAAAGGGAGAATTTAGGAAATAGACTGATTATATATGCTGACCTCCATCATAAGTAAAGTCAGCCCATTTGATGTTCAGTTTTCACCCCTGTCATTGGAGATGGGAGAGAAGGAAGAATCAGGAATCCTTCTGTTGTTCACTTTGCTCAATGGGGAGGGAAATCTTATACCCTAATGTAGCCCCTTCCTCTCTCAAATATCTCAGTGAGGGCAGACAAGTCACCAATTTTACTCTTTTTTTTCCAAAAAGTCCATCCTGCGTTGTTAACTTCTGTTCATTCAAGTCTCTGCAAAAGATTCACATCCTTTGTGATTGTCTCCTTTCACACAGAAATCTTATTTCTCCATCAAAGAATACATTACATTCAGATACTTCTGAATTTCTGAAGGAAAAGTCCTTTTAAACATACCAGGGGGTGACCTGGCCAGCTCAGTTCTAGTGGTTTATCATGAGAAGGTAACAGTTGTTAGATAACTAACATTTGGGATCTTGTGCCAGAACAATGAGGTAATTCCTAATGTATACTGTTGTCCTGCTTTCAGCTGGGATAGAGTTAATTTTCTTCCTAATAATTCATACAGTGTGGTGTTTTAGATTTAGTATGAGAATAATGTTAATAACACACTGTTTGGTTGTTGCTAAGCAGTGCTTGCTCTAAATCAAGGACTTTTCAGTTCCCATGCTCTGGCAGGGAGCAGGTGCACAAGAAGTCAGGAGGGAGCAGGGCCAGGAGAGCTGACCCAGACTGGCCAAAAGGATATTCCACATCACAGAACATCACACTCAGTAAATAAACTGGGGGATAAACTTGGTCAGGAGGCACTGATCACTGCTTGGGGACAGACTGGGCTTTAGTCAGGGGGAGCTGAGCAATTGTATTTTACACCACTTGTCTGTTTTGGGTTTTATTTTCCTCTCTCTGTTTTTGTTGTCTCCCTTTTCATTGCAATGCATGTTATTATATTGTTTTGTTTTATTTCAAGTATTAAACTGTTCTTATCCTCATCCCAAGGACTTTACCTGTTTTCCCAGTTCTCCTCCCCATCCCACTGGGGGTGAGGCTGCATGAGTGACTGTGTGACCCTTAGTTGTCAGCTGTGTTTAAACCATGACAGTTGTTCACAGCCAAGGAACATCTAAATATACAACAGAAATGGGGGGGGGGGGGCAAAGATGATTGTATCATAAAGATCATTAATTTTACATTGCCTATATAAATAGCTTTTTCAGGATGCTTTCCTAATGAAGTCTCAACTTATACTTGAAATTTAGTTACACGTTAGGTGATTTGACAACAGGAAATGAATACATTGAACTCCTAAGACATTTGCTCTTCAAGATCACCTGCTAAAATATGGCACTATTTTTTCTTCTATCTGTAAAAGGAGTGAGTGACAGGACAGAATATAACTGCTAACTAGATTTGAGTTACACTGAGCATATTGCACAGTGAATCATGAATTATTTCACTAGCTGATAAAATTATTTCCAAATATTTAAACAACATCATGTAAGATTAGATATTAGATATATATATAAGATTAGAGAAACATTTAGAAATTTGGTTTCACTGTTTCTTGAATGACAACTTCTGTCCTGAGACATGATATGGTTAGACATCAGATATGTCCAATTTTGGTGTAATTTTTGCTCTGAATATGTATTTTTAGAGTCCACCTGAGGCTAACGGAGAAAAAGCCTTTTTTCTCTTTTAGGCTATCACATTTTTTTTTAAATGATTTTTATATTTCACAAATCTCTCACGAAAGTGAAATTGCATTGGAATGCATCAAGACTACACTGTTTCACATAATCAGCTGTGTTCAAATGGAGTAAATGAGGAGATCATGTGAAAAGGAAAAAACATTTCTTCCTTTTAACAGCCCCTGAATCTTTGGCTGTAAGATTTTTAATTCATAAATTTTACAGTATATTGCCACCTATAGGATAGCACCTAAATAGAGCTTTCAAAAATTAAGCTGTGGTTATTTTATTTATAGCACTCTCTTGCAAATTTGCATACAGTGAAAAAAATGGTGGTGTGTGGGTTCTGTGATTCTATGATTCCATGTAAATTGCTGATGGATATTTCCTCATTCCAGCACAGCCACTGCATGAACAATTGCAAAATGCTAACTAGATAATCACCAGTAGAAAAAGATAATTCCATATAATGTGACCAGAGGAGACAGCACACACACCACCACAGTCCTCAGAGGTCTCTGAAGTATTGACCATCTAGAAAATGTTATATATTCATCAAGAGTTACAGTGAGTATCTTTTGCTTGGCACTCAAATCCATCAGGTTTTATCTTCTGAGCTAGTTGCACTACATGCTACACCTGGAGGACTTGTTGGATTCAGATTATCTTGAAAATTATGACTGAAACCTATTTTCATGTGGAATTTTCTTCCCTATTGGCTTTAATCTCCACCTAGTACAATATGCATTAATAAATCATATTTGGGACTGAAGTCTCATGATGAATCATCAAAATTACATCCATACTTTTTATGTTTCCTGCCCTAAACACCTTTGTTGTTCATCTTTTATTTTTTTGCTTTGCTTTAGGGTTTCCAGCTTTTTAGTTATTCTGACTGGGTTATTCTGTGAATTACTGGACATCATTCATCTTCTTCTGCAGTCAGGTTTGCCTAGATAGGCAATTGTTCACAGTCCAAACTTGAGTGCTTGTGTCCCAATTCACTTTCTGTGCATCATGATGGAAGCATAGCACAGAAAGCAGAAATGATATACGGTTGCTTTACACTGTTATTGTAGCAACATTTGCTGAATCTCCTAAAATCTGTTGTAAATTCCAGTCTCTCAGTAGTGCTTTTTATGCCTTTCTTCCTACTTCCATTAAGAAAAAAAAAAATAAACTTGTGTTATTCAAAATCTGGTTACAAAGGAAAAAAAAAGGTATGACAACAAGCAAAAAATAACACATTGGGCCAGTTCCTTTGCAAGACTCTACTCACTCTCAATACCTTTGGTTCTGCACATTGCTTGAAAAAGAATACAAAACTGCATGTGGCATTTAACCTAGCACACATTTTTATGTCTCTATAGTAAGAATTCGGATTGCTCTGTGTTCAGATAGGGAAAACAGAAGGAAAAAAGCCCTGAGAAACCAAAGCTTATGAAAACTAGGATCTGCTGCTCCTGTTTCACTGCAGAAACAGAATAATTCACAGGGGGTATTTCTTAATTTCTATTTGTCTTTTAGGTCACTCAAGTTGGTATTTTGTGCAATCCACACTTGTTCTTATTGATCCAGCTCCACAGGTTTAAACTTCTAGAAACAAAAGCCCTAGAAGGCACTTGCAAGAACAATATCCAGGCAGTGCCCAGCCGATCTGGCACCGATAACAGCAGCAGAGAACCTGTGTTAGGAAAACAAATTTCTACCAGAACAAAACTGAAATGCAAAGAAAACCACAAAGATCTATGATTCTATATCTTGCTGAAGATACACAACGGACCCAAGATTGGTCAAACAACATTATGGAGTTATGGCTCAGCATTATTGTTTTTGTTTCTTGCCCTGTGGTCTGGCAGATGCAATTTTAGCTAATGTAGGCATTGCTAGTGCCTTGTTCTATGCACTAAGATGTATTGCCAATAATACAAAGATCCTCAGCGAGTGCCTCATCGGAACATCAAAACGTATGAGTTCACCACACCTGAGAGGTCCAGATGGCAACTTCTGAACGAAAATAAAGAGGAAAAAAAACCTCTACTTGTATAGGATAGTATTAGTAGGTATTGTCTAATAATTACTTTATAATTTAAAGATTTAGCAATGAAAATTAAAGTATCTCCCACAGTGACGGTTGGTTAATATCCAGCAAAATTTTCTAGAGTTATTCCATGACTGAATGAGACTCAGCAAAGAGGAAATATCTCCATGTCCACACTGTTAAGCCAATCTTTTGGGGTTATCCACAGTTCATATGATGGCTCAGCTGATTTTTCAAAAATTGTCAGCAAAATGAGCAAAAGGCAATTCTGGGTGATGTTATAAACTCCCTATTGACCTACTTCTTTCTTCTTTCCTAACAATATTCAGTAATGCTTACAGGGATATCTTTCACCTCTTACTGAACAAGAAAGATATTTCCCTCTTCCTTACAAGGTCTTGCTTCACTGAATTCACAGCAGTGTTCAATGAAAGAATTATTCCATGAATGCAGGTGCTTAACAGATACAGAACTTCTAACATACTTTCATAACATACTTTTTTAACTAACTCTCAGCACACCCACTTGTGAAGCCATCCCAAACTCAAGCTGAGAAATGCACTGCCTGTACTACTTCTTACATCATCACATCATTCCCTATGTCTGGAGCAGTTAAACTGAATCATTAAATATTAAATTATTAAATTTTCCATCAATGATCACATAATCATAAGCAGATAGTACGGAAAAGGAGTTATATAAGTTAATAATAATCCCCAACAGAAAAATACTTCAGTTTCTCTCCAGCACTTAAGAAAAGTTAACAGCATTTCTGTGCTTGTTTCTCTCCCTGATGCCAAGAAAATGAACATATTGCCAGGCTCCCACAAACGGGTATTGTCAGGATTGCATAGCTTTGTTATTTCAAAACCAATTGCCTCAAACAAGGCAAAGTGAAGATTACTCATACTCCCGCCTCCTGCTGAGCCTGATGCTTTAAAAGAGAGGGTTTTATGTAACACAAAAAATTGCCAGCATTTCCTGAATAGCAAAAAATACACTTTTCCTCACATTCTCACGCAGTGAGACACAGAGTTAGCTGGATGTTTGTTATGGAACTTTCCAAAACAAAAGAGAGTTAAGACCAAGCAGATGAAAGTTCAGTAAATCAACAGTAAAAATAGAGTGTTTGGAGGGAAATATCTTAGATACTAAGTGTTGATATTGCTGAAGCAGGCCCACTTGGATATTTTGATTCTGTACTGAATTACCAATTTGAATGCTTAAATTTGCACTTAGCACAGAAAAGGGAAAAGTACCTTCCCTACCCCAGAGGATTTCTACAAAATTACCTCTCACATAGAAAGTCTGTATCTGTACCTCGATTTAGTGTTCTTTTCCAGATTTTTTTAATCCCCAAGTGTGTGTAGGATTCCAATTATATTTATACTACCTACAGTTATTCAAGGACGATATAAACATATAAATATCTTTACCCTTCCTTTAGAGAATTGGAAAAAATAAATAGCAAGAATCATCCAAACCTTTTCAAACTTCTGGTTTGATAAAAACCCCAACAAACAAAAAACACTAAACCATCAAGAGACTGGGAGAAATTTATCATCATCTTGTCCTCAGTTTCTAGAGATTATTCACTTATGGGAGTCTTTCATCAAGTCTGGGTGATGAAGCTCTTCCAACATTGAAGACAAACATAGATTAGTAGAACATGGATGAAATGCTGCCCCAAACCCATATATATTATCTACACAGAGCAGTTGGTTTTACTGAGGAGAAAAAAAAAAAATCTTGAACTTATTTGAAGAAAAAATGTTATCCTGCTAAAAATTCACAAAGCCTTCTTTCCTAGCTGAAGTCATCCTTTTAGTTGGCATGCCATGATGGAAGAGTGGCATCTTCTTAATTGACTTGGCAGTACAGAACTACAGAACCCAGGACTGCTTTGTCATCTAAATCATGCTGTTTGGGCAGAGTCTCTATTGCTACTTGGAAACATCTGGCCCAATTAAAGCAGGCCAGTGGCCCAACTCATCTGAAAGGCAGAGGAAGGTTAATGTCACATGCCCCAAAGGCAAAAATCTGTTACGTGCAGTAACCAGGATGTTCCCACCTATTACAGAAATTTTGTCTGGCTGAGGGAAGTTTGTCAAGCCAGACAGGAAATCAAAAGTAGAAAAAATAAAGAGGGATTTCTAGTTCAGCAGGGATAAAACTTCTGCCAGTGCAAACAATACTTAGGACTGCAGGCACATTGTCTTGGTTATTCCTATGAAATAGAAATACATGTAAATGAAGCTTCTGCACATGCAGAATGATGTCAGGTTGAAAACAGTGAAAATTTCCAATAAGAAACACTGCATGAGAGGCTGGCTTCTTACACTCCCACAGAAAACCATTCACCCCTGTAAGGTACAATATGAATCCTTAGTTATGGGTTCAGTATAAAGTCTTAGTGAGCTCATTTAGCATGCTTTATAGAGTTCAAACCATGGCTTTCCAATAACTCACATCTCAGTCACAATGGTAACACTGTGGTGACCTGTTTAAGAGAGAGAAATTAAAACAATTTATTGTATTAATTAGAAGCTTCTCTTTTACTCTGAGATACTTGTTGCAAGTAATCTGACAATTTAATTGAGGAGATCATTGATTTTAATTAACATTTTTTCCTATGAGAAAGACTGTTACTATTGGATGGTGCTGGAAATTAACAGTGGGGGGGAAAAAAACATAAGAAAGTTATATAGACAAAGAATATTCATTTTTTCCCTCTACTGCAGAGTAGTTTTGAAATTCAGAGCATTTTCTCTAGTTTGCATGATTTTGACACATCAAAAATACAGATGGAGAAGTACTAATAAGTCATAACATCCCAGACTATTTCAATGATGGGACTTGATCATTATTCAAAAGGAGTCTACATGCATAATATCACATTAATTGGTCTGCATTCAGATCCAGAACTACTGTTTCCTTGCAGTGCTCACCGATTTACTTTTTTTCATTGACTAGTTTTTCATAGTTTTTGAAAACCTGAAACTGAGCTTGACCCTCAGGTTGGAGTAATTCCTTACTTCAACCCATCTGCTAATGTAAGCAAAAATTTGTGCCCATAACAAGACTATTTAAAATAATGTGTTTAATTTTTATTTAAAAGACCATGGATAGAAGCCATTAGCTCTGAAAAAAAATACATAAATTGAAAATAAAACTCATATTTGAAGGTACAGGAAGTCTCTTCTGGTTTCTGACTAAATCAGAGATGGCAACAGCAGGAGCAGATCCCTTTATAGACACTAAAACATTTTAAAAACACAGAGCAGGAGAATTCAATTGCTGTTTATCACGCACAAAGGGCACCAGAACTTCACAGGAGTTCATTACCAGATGAATCAGAACCAGCTCACTAAACATTTCATAGATAAACAGGTTTTTTCTCCCTATCCACTACAAAACCAGAGGAGAGAGCTGAGAAACATGCAAAGGACTCAATCTTCACACAGGCAGTTTTATTTTTGTCGGCACAAAGACACCTAAAAGCATTCAGGAATAACAACTAGGAGACCTTCCTAATTTCATTATTTCAACTGAACCACGTTCTTAATTTATCTCTCTATTCAACAACTCCATACAGTCATGGCTAATTGCCACTTTAGACTTGCATCTTGAATAATTGAAGCCGAGGAGAGATTTGTTACTAAGTTTATTCCAAGCAAAAAGTGTCCCCATCCCTGGGCAGAGACCCACAGTTCCAGTTAGATTCAGCCAGCAGATGTAAAGATTCTGTCCTTGTTTGAGTCCAGAGTTGACTGTTTCACCTTTTTAATTATTATTTGAAGTGATAATTACTGACAGCAGGCTCTCCTGTATATCACTCAAAGCAAGCTCACGGCCCTTTAGGTATTTTCATCTGTCTTTGTGAATGAGAGACATCAAGGCAGAGTTTGCTTTTAAAGGTGAGGAAAGAAAGCCTTTGGGGCATTTGAGATTTCAGGTGGCAGAAGAAGCACATTCTAAGGCATCTCGTTCCAGTCACTGTGCAGAAAAAGACAAACCAAAGCTGAATATTCCCCCTCCACCCTGTCCCCCAGCTTCTCCTTCTATCAAACACTGGAACATTCTGAAGAATTTTTCTTTCATTTCCATCCTATGCATAATAAGAGATTTTGAGTATTTGTTTCTTACTTTTAAAATGTCAGATGCAAGACACAGCAAGTCCACAACACTTCACAACAAGTACACTGCTGAATTATTGTCATAAAAACATTTATTATCTTGTGGTTAACTCAGGTTATTGTTCTTTTTAAAGGACATTTTCAAAGAACCCAACCTAGGGCTAATTTCATCTTAATTATGCACGAAATTAAGAGCATGACAAACCTCACCAAACTCCTTGATTGCTCTAAGTTATAAACCAGTTTAAGTGCTTCTCTGGACAGGTGCATACACGAAGTTATGGTAAATAATTCAGCCATTAAGAAGCTAACAAGATTTAAGGACTGTCCCAGAGCTTCTTTATTCACTAAAGTATTGTCAATCTGAACGAAAAATACAGCATGAGCCAACACTTAAATTTTCATTAAAGTCAGTGTGACCTCAACAGCATCTACAAATACTTTATCTGAATTAATAGTGTGTTGAGGGTTGAACACTTGCAAAATCTCTCATGACTGGTTCGGTCAGTTAAAGTCCTAGAGCATTTAAACTCAAGAGGCAGTGACACTTGTAGACCCTGGAAGCTTAAGTCAGATTTAAACTAGTCCAAATGAGAATATCCACTTAGAAGTCATCCCATTTACCTTCCATAAAATGCCTTCACTAAGTGCACAGTCAGAGTGTGCACACGGGCAGGGTCCCTGTCACAGCTGAGGACTCTGTGCTGTGTTGCCACGGAGGGATCCCTCCTGCAGCACCTCCAGGTGCTCACTGCTTGTCCTTCAGGCTCCCTGACCTGACACAAGTTATGTGAGGCTTTGTTTCCACACTGATCTGGGAACCATTCCAGTCTTACAACCGTACAGAATCATAGACTCATGGAATTACAGAATGGTTTGGGTTGGAAGGGACCTTCAAGCTCATTTAGTTGCAAACCCCTGCCACGGGCAGTGATGCCATTCATTAGACCAGATTGCTCAGAGTCCCATCCAAGCTGGCCTTGAACACTTCCAGGGACGGGGCATCCAAAATTAAAAGCAGAAACACAAATATTTCACTGGCAGCAACTGAAGATTATGGGACCTTTGGCATGGGACATACAGGTATTACAAACCAAAACTACCTTCCAATCAACTTTAACACTGTCTCTCAACCACAGTATTCTCTTTGTGATACTCTAGAAATTTGACTTATGTTTCAAAATAATAGTTTAAGTATAATTTGCTTTAAAAAAAAAAAAATCAGCTTTCAAATAAAACGTTTCTGTGGACAGCCAACCTCTACCTTGAGGTCAGGACAAACACAAAGTAGATTAGAATTAGATTACAACCATTAGAAATTCAGATTAGAATTTGCTGGATTAGAAGCAATTTCCAGTGATGCCAGCAGGCTTCCAATTGCACTCTGCTCATAAAATGACACGATATGCCTCAAGAGAGGTATATACTAATAAACCCATCATTAAAAATTGTAACTGCTGTGGAAATCACTCTCTCATCAGCTGACCACTTGTGATCTCTTTCTGCTATATATGAAGGGAAAGAGAGTATGTGAAACACAATGAACTGTGGGACTAATAAAGAGTGTCCGTGGAAAAATTATATGCTGCATCTCCAGAATGATTACATCTCTCCACAAAATTATTATTTGTATTAATAGTCAGAGACCAGAAACTCACCCTATGAGGTTCCATATCAAAAAATTTAAAAAATTTCGACCCATTCCACACTGTCTTCCCAGTTCTGTGCTTAATTCTGCTACTGCAAGAACCACAATGGCAAGAATCACACACAGACACTGATGGGTCAGCATCTGCATGTTACAGCAACTATCTACATCAACACTGTGAGGTTTTTAATTTTTTTTAAGTTTAAAAAAAAAAAGCCGACAGGAAAAAGTCCCATTAAAAATAAACATAAGTAATTTATGCAGGAAGAGTAAGCTCCTGTTTTCCCAAGGCAGTTAAAAGCCAGCTCCACTAAAAGGCATGAGTCAGCAGCAATCTGTGTGAGAATTCATCAGAGCCAGAAACATCCCAAACTCCAAAACTGTGCAGCAAAATTTCACGTTTCAGTTATGCCAACAGCTTATGATTCAGTCTCCTCCTCCTCCTCACTGGAATCCCCCATCCCTCAAAAGGAGGAATGTCACCAAACTACGATGGCAAACTGCCACCTACGCCTTCTCCGTTACACATTCCCGAGGCTGGGATACCCTCGGTGAGGTTTCTGTGAAGAGGCTCCAAAAAAAGCATCCACACAAAGTTTAACAGTTGGCACATTTGATTTCTTGATGCACCACAGGAATTGTTCAGCCTTTCTGACAGTAAACCTTGAGGGCAGCTCTCTGAGAGTCACTGCAAGAAAACGTGGGGTTCCAAAGCCTGCACTGCATCCCAGAGGTGACACTCCCTGGGATTTGGTAGTGAAGCAATTTAAAGTGATGATTAATTCTAATGAGCTTTAATATCACCACTGCATCAGATGGGAAACAGATTATATCCTGTGGCAAGAAGCTTTAATTTGGCTTTCTGAAGGAATCTGGAAATATATCATCACCTGGTTCCACACCATCCAGGATAAAGAAAGCTGGATTTCAAGCTTGAGTTGGTTCTCAGCAGGACCTGCACCATTCTGTGTATTTTTAAACAACCTTCATAACTTCACATGTAAAATTGAGACATCTTTATTTTCTCATCTTTTTACCTATCCTTTCTGCTCAGTTGTATCCTTTTAAGGAGTATTTTCTCTCATTCTTTGTCTACAGTAAAGTATAACTGAGAACTTGTCTGTAACACCCAGATCAGCAACAAAACCAACAAAACAAAGATGCCAAATTTGTTTTGAATCATTTACTATGATTAGAGATCTGTATTCAAATCACTCTGCATACCAATTTTCCATCTCTACCTGTTACTACAAGATATTTTCTTCAAAAAACTGTCCCTGAAACCCTGGCAGACTTGTGAAATTCTGTGAGAGCATCCAGATACACTTTTAGCAGTTTATTTTGTTTTTAAAGAGAACCCAAAATAAGCCGTTCAGAATCTTTGGAGTTCACACACAAATGGCAAAACTACCTTTCCTCCTGTCTTTCCTGCTAAAAGACTTTGTGTTTTTCCATTTGTTTACCATTAAGTACACCAACACATTTCTGTTGACTTTAGCAGCCCCCAGTAGTTCCAAAGTACTAAGTACCTCTGTGGGCAGGTACTTAATTTTTGGATTTGTGCCAAGTCAAACTGCACGAACAGAAGCTATTTGTGTGTCTACAATTAAGTCCACGTTTGAGTGCTTCACTGGATTAGGTCCAGTGCTCTCACATTTGGCACCCAGGTATTTTTAAGAACGTTTCACAGTATTACACATGTTCTGCCATTATCCTCTAAGGAGAAGTCCCGCTGTAGACTCTGTATTAAAAAAAATGCCAAAAACCTAAAACAGACTAAGGCATCCTATTTTTGTGAGTTAAGCACAGTTTGTGCTAAACTGTGCAACTGTGAGTCACTGTTTTATCTATTGCAGACTTTATTAAGTTCTTCTTGGGAGGAAAGCATTAGGCAGAAGCTGCATTTCGCCTGCAGGAGCAGAGGGTGCAGATGGCCAATGCATTACTCTCAAACAGAAATGTTAAGCACCCTTCGGGCTCCATACAAATTTCTGGAATGAGAGTACATGACCATGATGGTTTGGAGCAGAAGGATTTGACCAGAAACAAACTGCCAGCAGGGACCAAGTCTTCAGAGCTGTCTCATCCCAAACTGGAATCCTGCACAGTATTTTCTCTGTACCTGAAGTAGTTCAGTATCAGAGGATTTCAAGTGCTATACAGTTTATTTAAAGGTGAATTTTTTTTTCTCTAACTGAATCTTGAGTGAGTCATCAATCACTGAGCTATTCCATGCTGGTTTTCCTCTATGGCAAGCTAACATTAAACTTTGTCTAACCACTTATGACAGTTTTTCAAACATTTTTAAAATGCAACTCCTTTTGCCTCATCTGTCTTCCTGCCACCCTTCCATTCCCTCCTCCTCCCCAGGCATCACCACTTCCATTTCTCCTCAGTGGGGGAACACAATTGGGCTGTAATTACTGCCTGTAAGTATTTACTCACTCCCACATCTTAATGGAACCAAACTGCTGATCTTTTCACAATCCTAAAATAGGTCTCAATCCTCAGCTGAAAAAAAATATTGATTTGCTAAAACATGCAGTGTCCTAACATCCCAGTATTATCCCACACAACCTAACCTTGTGCCAACAACTTAAAGATATTTTAACACCTGCTTTTACTACCATTGCAGCTTTGATATATGCAGGACTAAAATATATGTTAATGTGACTGCTACACATAGGACATGGAGGTAGTGCAAGGAGGAAGGGCCTATCTACACCAGTAAAATACGATTAATTCCAGATACTGTTTAGAATTTCCTCCTTAGATGTCTTCAGGCAATGTTAAGTTCTGTTTTACCCCATACTTGAATACATATTTGACTATGGTCTGTGTGCATGTGAGGTGGTTGAAACATGGAGCAGAAAAGCAGGGAAAGACTCCTCTGGAGCAGCCAGAGTAAGCAAATTACTTTGTGCTGACAGAAGGACAAGCCACTGGAAAAAGTGGGCAGGCAAATACACCAAGCAGAACAGTTAGGTACAATATTTCTGAATCCATTCAGCCTCTCTGTCTTTGAGAGCCAGGAAACAGTAGGGAAGAAAATTGTTCCTCACCTTCATCAGAAAACCCAATGAGTGATCATTAAAGCATGAATGAACAAGTTGGAATGCACTTTATTGCCATTTTAAATCAATTACCCATAGAGATGCTGGGCAGTCAGCATCTAATCAAACTTTTCTCACAGTATGCCTGCTATGCACAGTGAAAAAAGAACTAAACTCAATGAAATATATTGGAAATCAACTGCTTTGATTTTAGGAATACATTCAGAAAATCAACATGAAACAATTAAGAGAGAGGAATGAGTAGTAATTAGTCACTGAATCATTGTATGATGTATAAAGTACTCTCCAATCAGACACAGCCAATTAGCAAACTATGGGGAGAGGTGAACTTGGTAGGCTTGATATCTTCTGTTGGCTTGAGAATTTTGCCTCAGAGGTAAAACAAGTGTAGAAAGTAAATTTTTTTTATTCACACTTACAAGATTCCAGCATTAACCACAGTCTTAAATAGACCTAACATGTATTTAAACCTGTCTTTCTGTGTTTCCTTAGTCGTACCACTTATACCCCATTATACAACACACATGAATTAGGCCCCTCATAGGTAACCAAGTTCAAGACAACTTGAGGAAATGCTCCTTAAGAAGACTCCCATTTTGAGGAAAGAAATAAAGATTTTATATATCTATACATAAAGCATCAAAATTACCAACACAAGTGGGAAGAAAAAAAAAAGTTTGCAGACAGATCCTCTCTCCCAGATTTAGGTAATTCAGTGGAAGAACTTGTAATACTCACCTACTTGGCAGTATTTTCCACTAGACAGGACACTTAACTAATCTTCTGGCAGATACTATTTGTGAAAGGGCTCTCAGATTCATCTAATTCAGTCAAGAAACCAATGAGCTAAACCAGCCCACCAATTTCAAGAGCTTAAACCTACACATTTAAGAAGTTTTGGAGTATTCCTGTGAGCAGTTCTTTCAGCAAGCATTACAGAAAGGTGATGACACATCATGGTAACATCTTCCCATAACAGAGAAGCACGAAAGCTCTGTCTACAACCTGATTTATCTAAGGATTAAAACATCTTAATTTGTATCTACAGTATGAATTTACTCCATTAGACCAATTTAATTAGTGCCATTTTCAACCCACATAGAAATTAATCCAGCTTTTCCATTCAAAATAGACCTGCCAGAAAGGACAGTCGTGCACAAGAACAAAGATAAAAGAACTGTTTATCATCCTGTAAATTTTCCTTAAACAAACGAAACCAAAATAACCACACCACCTTTTCGTCTGAGCAGAGCACATGACCAGAAAACCAGATAACCAGGCTGCTGAGAGCCCCTGGGAGCAGCTGCCACTGCTCCTTCCCACCACAGGCTGCAAGGCACAGCCCCCAGGTGGGCTCCAGCTCTCACAAAGGTGGGATCATCCCACCTCCATTACCACAAGGACAGAAATGTGTAGATCAAAATGCCCAGGGGATCCCACAAAGTGGACTGACACATATTCTACATAGGAAAGCAAAATAAAAGCCAACAGGTCACTACCAAACTGACTGGGGAGAAATTCTTTGCATGCACCACAGCCAGCAACTGAGTTAGCTCTGTGTAGGTAAGCTTCACCAATAAAATTTATTTGTATATACATTCATGCATAAAAATTCTCAGGAATGCTCTACAGAACAGACTTGGCAATAGAGAATGGACTTTGCCATCTCTTCCCAGGAAGATGTCATTTTGTTGAAGTTGCAGGCAGGCTTACTACAAAGACTGGAACTGAGAGCCAGACTGTTCCAAAAAGTTATTACATGCATATTAATTACATATAAGGCATGCATTTATTTTCAAGCATTTCTTTTCTTCCCCTTGCATAGAATGGATGAGCGGGGGGGGTTGGTTTGGGTTTTTTGTTTTGTTTTTTTGTTTTTTTTTTACTGCAGCATGTGGCTCTTTTAAACTCATTTTAATATTTTCATCTTCTCTGGTTCCAATTCCTACATCACTGCAAGACTGCGTCTCATCACACACATTCCAGTTTGAGTCATTAATCTTTGCTTTCCATTCCAAAGATAAACCATGTTTAATAGCTATATTATATAATCTGCATCAAGGTGCTGGAAGAACTCTTTTGCAAACTTTGGGAAAACGTTGTAGCTACACCAAATTTAATTACACCCCCAAATATCATTTTTAAAAGGCCAAAAGTTCTCTCTGTAACAGCGGGAACTAGGAATACATTATAAATAATTTCTGCTTGAGTCTTGGGAGAAATAAAAGAATACAATCAGCTCCCTCATGTCCCTCTCCCCCAGGCTAGTAAATCTTATCTTTAAACAATAAAGATAAGGATGTAGTTTTGAAAATACGTTAGTATTTATAATTATTTAGTAACCCAAAAGCAGCCTCCCTGAAGAGGCAGAACACTTACAGAAGATTAGATTGCCAAGGGAATAAATGAGCCCTAAGTTGATATTGCAAACCCTGAGACAGGATTTAACCTGTGACAAGCAACATGTCTTCAAACATATCTCCAATTATCTGCCAGCACTTGCTCACCCCATAACTGATGACAGTATAGCCTAAGCACTACCAGGAGGATATCAGACACTAAGACATAACATCCAAGAATCGTGTGACTTTCATAGATTGACACATTTGATAACTTTGTCTTAAAGTTTCATAAATATTTTCTGCTGTATTCCAACAACACTGGGTCTCTTCCACCCCATGTTTTAGCCGATCAGTGCACACAAACACTATCTCAGCATCACCCACACTACATTTCTCCAAACAGAATTCAAGCAGAGGAAGTGACATAGAAGTGACACAGAGCTTCTGCTTCTCCTCTCAACTCACAAGCCAGTTGTGATGCAAATGGTGCCTAAAATTAGGTTGTAGAGACTGAGGAAGAGACCAGCAATGAAAATTTTGCCAGAGCTACTGCAATAAGATCTTTGTTGGGTTTCATTCCTGCTTGACCCTTTTCTGTATGAGGAGGAGGTGCTGGCACACATTAGAATGATCATCCAGTCTTTCAGCAAAGATATGTCACAAATTGGAGTTAAAATATGGGTAAAAAAGAAAAGAAAGAGTAAAGGAGTGAATCAACTGGTCAAGTAGTCTTGATCTAAGGGATCTAATTATAGCCAAAAGAGTTAAGCAAACTTTGAAAGGAACTCTTCTAAATTTTAGTGGAACAAGGACTAGAAATAGACTCATTCACCAAATTTATAACAAAGCAGATTCCTTGCAAGAAGGGGATAATATGACAGCTCATCATAGCACTTAACATCATAACTAGAGTATCAGAGAAAGAGCAAATGTCAAAAATACCTCATTTCTTGAAGTAAAATGGCCTATTTTTTAGGAGAAGTGATTATTCTAGTTAACTCTGGATGATTACTATGTCCTCCTAGAGCAGTACCATTTTAAGAAAGTGTTAAACTTTCTATACGAAGAGTAGAAGCATATAATGTAATTCAAAACTAAGAAACACAGCACTTCAAAGTTCATTGGGACTCCTAGAATTATATACAAGTGATCAGCTTCAGGAAATCATTATGTTAAATTAAGACACATTCCAAACCATGCAGCTGCTTCTCTGATTCCTGAATTCATAAGCCTAAGCTTTTATTTAATGAATGTTTCTCAACATCTAGTTAGACCTACAGGCTCGAAAACTAGAAGGTAAATAAAAAGCAATAAAAATTCATTGGATTTTTCTAAAATCTCATTATGTTTTAAGACAACCTTATGAGTTAGAGAAGAGGTAAATAGTGAGTTCTGGCTGCCTGAGGTTCCTAAGAGCAAAAGAGGTTTTAGGAAAAAAGCTAGAAACACAATAATAAACAAATATACTTAGATGGTCTCCTCCTATAGTTTTTCCATTGACAGTGAATCTAATAATCATGTTTACTGTCAGCAAATGAAACACCTCAACTCAGGAAAGCCTCAACTCCACCCCTTCACTCTTTTCCTTTTCTGTATCTAATCAGACAATATATAAGCACTATTGCATTCTCCAGTGCCAGGTGTGTCCCCGTGTATGGGCTGCTTTTGATTTCTTCTTAGGACTGGATTCACAGTTCCTCTGTACACTGGTTTGCTTCCATCTCCCTAAAATCTGTATTTTCAACATATGACATAATCTGTCTTTATGATTTGACCCAGTCCATTACAGTCAGATTGAGACTCACTGATTTTAACTCCTGCACCCAAACTGCTTGAGCTCCAGACAGTGATGGTATCCCCAAAACACCAAGTCAGGTCTTGCTGCAAGAGCCTCCCTGCATTGTTTATCTTGGTGTGTGTTGGATACAGCAGAGCATTAAGACCATTCAATTCCAGCATTATCTAGCAAACCATGGATTTTACAGATACAAGCAAGTATGCCTTTAGTGCTGGGTAGAGATAAGGGAGAGTGTTGGTTTAATCATGAATATTACAAGCAGGTACAGAAATCTCTTGTTGATTTAGGGCTACTTGATTTTCCTATATCCACACTCTGCTCAATGCTTTCAATGTGTAGTGCAGTCTGTATGAACTATAACTGACAGAGCTTTAACTTCCTTGGACAACACCCTGTGTTCCCCCAACTGCCCCAAATGCTTTCTGGAACATGTTGGCTACCTAATTCAAAATGCCACTTACACAGGAGTTCTTAACTTCTAAGGAAATGTGATGAAACACATCCATATAATGAATTAGGTGATCCAAGACAGGGAAAGAAAAACAGAGTATCTCATTAATACCCAGCAGAGTAGTGCTGCATGTGTTCTACTGATATTTAATACAGTGACTAGTACTTAATGCATTATACTGAAGAACCTCAGGCCTTTGGAAGATTCATTCTGTGAAAGAAAAAAATCCTATTAAATGCCCTTGTGCTGGTGATCTCCCTATATTATAGTGATCTGGGAAGAAATCAGAATGCTGATTGTGAACAAGGCATCCAAAATGAACTATGGGACAAAACAGAGACATTGGGGCTGGAATTTTTGCATTTAAGGAGTTTTGTATCAAGGACCTCCACTTTATCGGGAGGTATCACCAAAAAAAAAAATAATTGCAAATTCATGCAGATTCCTAGGGAAAATATATGTCATCTCTTCATAAAGGAATCACATGAGAAAGGAGTTGGTTGGAAAAGGAAAAGAAGGTATACGGGATATGGTGGTTGAGAAACTTCCCAGGCTTACAACAGACCCTCAAGTTTTTAAGAAAACTCAGGGTTTTTTTCTCTAAATTAATTTATCCCAAATGATTACTGGAGTGTATTGAACCAATACAAGCAGTATTTCATTTTTTTTCTGATGCTTCCTGCCAGTAGATGACTTTCCATTTAGTAAAAACCATACTATCTACTTGGAAAAAACAGCCAGGGCTGTGATCAAACTCAAATATCTCCATCCTGGTACATCTCTGGATTCTTTTAGATTTGCATTGTGTAGCTTTCCAGCTCTTATCCACAATGAATAACTTTTCTCAGTCATTAAAAATACTTTTTCTAAGCTGTTTCAATTTGATTACTCAGCTTGGAAACACTGGAAAAGATTTTATTTTATGCTTTGGGATATAGCTTTCATTAGTAAGGGACTATAACAACAATCTTCATTAATTCCATGTTGATCTTGAAAATTTCAAGCCTATTCCCTCTGTTACTGAAGAATTGTCTGGAAGTATAGCTAATATTCACTTGATCCCAGTTATAGAGGAGCTGAATATGAGATCTAAGCACATAACTATAAAACTGCAAGAGCACACAGCTCCTTTCCCTCTCCCTTTTCTTTCCCCACGATCTCATACATAAAAATATTATCATTTGACACCAAATAAATCTTAACATTTGTGACTGGAATGCTTTAAATCTGCAGAAAATTTTGTGCTTGCAGTTAACACATCCCTAAGTTGAAAGGACATCTCAAGCTATTGAGTTTTTCTTTGTGCTGCATGTTTATCTTGCTATAACCAGTTGGCAAATGTACAGCTAAGAATAAGTGATTTATTAATGATAAAAAGTAGTTCCAATGTGGATTTAGTAAAAGTCCACACAAAGGTAAATTATAATGGATTAGAAAGACAAACAACATCTTGGGGTTCCCATCCATTTATACTAAAGCCAGTACAAGTCTGCTGGTTTCCAGTGAGATAAATCATGGTGGCCTCAATAAGAGAAGCTCCCTGTAATAATTGCCAAAACAAGCACATCACAAGGATCACAGCAGTTCTTTCTAGGACCATAAACCATAAAGCAAACAAGACAATCAACCAAAGGCCAAAGTTTGGCTGCTGAAACTTGAGTACTTCAGAGCACTTCAATCTCAAAATGCAGGTCATTTATCAAAGTCACGCTTTTTATATAGGAAAATATTAATATTGATATCCCCCAGATCTATACAACAGGTGCACTGGTGTTGAGCAGCAGAAGAATTCTGCATACACACCCAATTCCTGCTAAAATCATGGCTGTATTTTTGCACAATATACAAAATTACTATTGTATTTTAAAAGGTGATGTTCTCACAGGAGATCAAGAAAGCCAGAAGAGAGCTGCACATTTGTTGTTGCAGCTTCAAAATCCCCTCAATTTATTCCCAGAATGTACTTAATTATGTCCTGACATATTACTTTCAGCACTGCCAAGCCAAGCACAAACATTTTTTAAAAAAATTATTTCATTGCCCTGTAAAAATCATAATATTGCCTTAAAAGCTACAAAACTTCATTTGAAGAAAAGCTATAAAATTTTTTCCCTGCCTCATACTTTTCTGATGCTATTAGATGTCCTTGCTTCAGGTTTTCAAGGCTTTTGCCAAACAATGGTCAGAAACAATTTCCCTGAAAATGAAAGCTGAGATTCTCATGAACTCTGTCGACCACAGAAAACAGAGTGTGAAGAGTATCACAGAGCCATAACAAAACTTGACAGTTTTTCAGCTCTATGTTTTTCTTCTGACTTCAGATTCACTTTGTTGGTAAGCAGCAAACACTTGTTTCCTGGAAACAGCTTTTCTTTTGTGTGTGTATTCACCCGAGTCTTCCTGATGGATTTGAACATTACACTTGAGGGTAGGTTAACCTGAGATCAGGTATTCCTTTCAGTAAAACAAGGTCACCTATCAATGTGTAAGACAAGGACAGAAAAGATGCAAAGCCTTTATGATAAAACAACAGGACTTCAATACAGGACACTATTTGGTTAAGCTAAAAACATCCCTTACCTGCCCTTTCCAGCAACAGCTGTAAGCATCACTACTTTATTTTAGAAATGAGAATAAATAAAGTATTTTGATTTTAGGAAGTGGCACTGAAGTAAATACATTCATATGCAACTATAGGATGCAGGAGCAAACACATTCTGAAATCACTTATGCTTTAAAAATCAAACCACGCTGATTAAGGGCTTAACCCGGGTAACAGATGGAAGAGATTGCCAGTGATTTGACTTCAGGTGCATTTTGTCCTTTTACCATAAATCACACAAGACAGAGTCAAGCACTTACAGAATCAGCACTGACTTGTTTCCCAAACAGGTGATATCAAGAATGACCTGACAGCTGAAAAATAAGTCCCTTAATTTCAGGTTCTCTTTGCATTTCTTAAAGCAATATGACATAAAAGCCTCATCACAAGACCACAAAAAAAAAGTGTTTAGTATGGTATCAAAATGCCAGAGAAGGTATCTTTCTCTGCCTCTGTCTCCTAAAGGCAGGGTAATGTGCAAAATGGAGCTTTTAGTTGGAAGAGTATCAGCAGCCACTTATTGCATAGCCATTGCAATACTATTATGCACTTACAGAAATAAGAAAACACTTCCATTTTCATTAAATTAGTCCTAGGGAACTTGTCTACAGACATCTCAGAGAGTATGCAGGGATATGAAGATGACACCAAACATTTCTTTGGGGACTCACAAACCTGGAGTTATAACCAGCTTTGAAACCCAGCACAGCTCCCCACTCGAGCAATATTACAAGCATCAGAACTCAAGCATGCAGCTTCTTGATTTGACATTGTTTTTTCATGTTACTTTTTCTAAGCTATTTTTGCTAGCACACCATATTTGTTGGTGCACTGCCTTTCACAGCTTTTTTTCCCATTGTATTTGATGTTCTGCACTGTTGTCACACTTCCTTTCAGAAAGTCAGACTGCGTACAGAGCAGAAAAAAAAATTTATTTTATTACTGAGCCCAAAAGCCAATTATCAGAAGATAATACAGTCATGCAGTCAGGGCAGAAACATCATTTCCCTCTCTCCGTGGGACTGAATAGGTCTGAAGAATTTTACATGTCATTGATTTGTTTAACTGGAGCTTAGAAATGAATCATCAGGCACAGATCCTTCTTGCAGCAGCAAAAGCCTCACGCTGCAGTGAGTTTAGTAGGGCTGTTACAGGCCACAGCTACGATTTCTGAGAGGATTGAAAGCCCTTGACTCGGTGCAAGACCCAGTGCTTTGCCTCAGAGAATTTCTGTCATTGTGCTTGCTTGGGTCCTCATGCAGGAGGGGTTCAACCTGTGTGTGATAAGGGTTTATAAAATGTCCAGATGTGGCTTTGATGTATACTGAAAAAATGTTAGGATCTCATTATTTTTGTCTCTTAATAGAATACAGTTAAAAATTAAAATCTATATTGGGCTTAAGAGGCACTGAATCAGCCCAATTAGGATTCTCTCCCAAAAATAACTGTCCTGATATAACCAGACTATATAACCAGACTATTTAGAGAACAAGATTGTGTCCAGTTTCAGCTTGTTAAAATATTGTACACTTTACATAAACGGAAATCCATTATTTTACACAGAAAGAGCTGAAAGCTGTTGCAAAACAAGACTTCTCAACTCACAGCTTTAAAAAGTCAAATTTAAAGAAAACAAAAGACGACCCATAGCTCCTCTTTAAGGATATCTTCAAAATATACATATGCATTTTGGTTTTTTGACATTTTCATCAGCATGATAAGGTAGAAACAGTTGTCAGCTTTTCCAAATGGTTTGGAAAATAAGCATTTTCACAGAAACAGACAGATATTCTTTTACAACCCTTTCTTTTAATATCTTTTCTTCGTCTATCCAAATATATCCAAAAATATTTGTAGCATTGATGTGCCTTATGACACATGTAAATCATTTTGAAATTTGTCTATTCATGAACTGGATCCAGCAATGCTGGAAAACACAGACATGCCTTTGTTTTAAATGTGGAAACAGTATTTCACCAAGCCTGGAGAGGGAGAACTGAACAATCACTTTGGTCCTGTTTACTGCAACAATCATCTTTATTCTACACTGAACACGGGAAGAATAGGCTAGTGGCAAATTGGTTACAGTTCCACTACGTAAACTGGATTACCAGATGAGGTAGAAAAAACACCCTTTATTAAAATAAAGTTGAATTTGATTCTGTTTTCTTCAAAACTAGATTCAGAGGGACAGTCTAAGTAGAATGAACTCAGCTGTGTAAGATTGTATTCTCATTTGCACCAGTCAAAGATAACCATAGGTTAGTTGCTTTTTTTACTAGCATTAATTCAGAAATTATTTTCTAACACCACTTATAAACTTAGGGGTTTATGTATGTGTACACAGCATTTCATATATACACATGTATGTATACATATATATATGTGAAACACTGAAAGAAGAAAGGACAACCATCACCTTACCTGTCCTCTTCTCCCCTGGATTTGTGCTACAATTGCTCTTTTGATGCCCTGAAAACAAAAGAGAGGCAATAAATTCAGAAGAAGGGAAAAATCGTTATGCTCTTATCCACTACTTGATTTTCAATATAACAATCTGTTAGTGGTGTCACCTGAGACACATCGACATCAGAAGGCCTGACCTTAACCTTTTAATTCTGAGGCAATATTTCCAGAGCAATTAAATGCACATGACATCTTTAGACACACAAGTGCGTACACAAAAACTGGGATGTCTTCCCCATGGTTTGCATAAGCATGGACTTTTCCCTCTTTATGAAAACAAACGTTGTTCACAGAATCACAGAATATGTTGAGTTGGAAGGGACCCACAAGGATCATCGACTCCAGCTCCTGGCTCTGCACAGCACCATCCCCAAGAGTTACAACTTGTGCATGACAGTATCACCCAAATGCTTCTTGAACTCTGTCAGGCTTGTTGATGTTCTCTTCAACTGTATTATTTTAAGTTCAATATTATATTGTCGTATAAATAGAAATCCCATTAAACATTCATATGACATCTGACTTGAACACTTATCAAGAATTTACGTTCTTGATTAGCATTTGCAAATTATATTATGTGCACTCTTAAACATGCAGAATATAGTGTGTAAAATACAAATTAATGCTTCAGAGTACTATCAGTCAGAGATATTTCTCCTCTACAAGCACACAGAAAAAATGCACACATTTCAGCCAGAGGCATAAGTATGGTTAATTAAAAAAAAAAAAAAAAAAAAACCAAAAAAACCCAAACCAAAACAAAACAAAACAAAAGGCAGAAGAACTTGCTTTTTATTTTTCCATTTCCATCACCTGTCTGATTGTTTTTACTGACAATTATCCTTCCCATAACTTTGTGGGTACTCAGAGGAGATCATCTTACCTCCTCTCTGGTGCTGAATCATTGAATTCTGCTTCAGCAAACTGTAGCTCATTGTCTACATAGTGTCCAGTATTTTTTATCCAGCATTACACACCTTTACTTTTCTAATCACAACATTGTCTGAGTGACAACTCATCAGAAATGGGAAAATTAACATTGCAGAACATAGACTTCATCACTAAATGAGAACCAAGAGGAAAAAGATTGGACTCGGACTCAGGAAAGAATTTTATGGGATCAGGCAATCTTTTTCCACTGTCAGTCTATCATTTTAACATGACTCACATGCCCTTAGGAATCCACAGCTAGCCATAAGATATGCTCCCTGACTTGCCTTAGTCCTGCCCAGCTGTGAATCTCATTTCTCTGCATTGTTAGCTCTTAAATCTACCAACATTTTCTACTTTACACTACAGCCTATGGTGCAGCCACAGATTATTCATCTCCTGATATTGACAGGAAACACTCTGTCATTTGCTGTGGTCAGCTTTCAAATTTGAATTATTTTACTACTTGTAACAACCCATGCTGTTTATTGCAGTGATTCATTAAAACACCTCATGTAAAGACACAAATGTAGTGTAACAAGCTGATGTACCATCTTTGAGCAACCTGGTCTAGTGGAAGCTGTCCCTGCCCATTGCAGGAGGGTTGGAACTGCATGATTTTTAAGGTTCCTTCCAACCCAAACCATTCTATGATCTTCGAGTTCTGTTGTATACTCTGAAAGGCACCTGGGCCTTGGAACATGAGTAAAATCCCTGTAACATCAATAAAGGCTTCAGTTCTCAAGTATTCCTTGACTACTTTCACAAAATATGCCACTAGCAGGAAGAGAAAGCTTGGCTACAGTAGTCCTGGTTCTGTCTTGCCTGTGTGTCCTCTCATCAAATCAGAGTATCATTAGCAAGAAGAACCACCCTCCTAAGAAAACAACAGCAGATTGAAGACAAGCAAATCCAAACAACTACATTAGAGGTGTTAGCAGTTTGTTCTAAAGTCTATAAATAAAAATGCAAGGGTACATTCTACAAGGTATTGTTTTACAGCTTAGAGCAAGGGAGTCAGAAGAGACACAGAAGGTAGAATCACATTTAAAATTGAAAATGGTCTTCAGGCTGCCCTTACATCCTTAGCCAACCACAATGTAAATTCTTAGCTTTTCCCCTAGCTGAGTTCTCAGTATAAAATCAATGCTTTCCTACACAAGTGTCTCCAGAATAACAACTCCACGGGCTAAAATCCCACTCCTGTTCTTCAGTTGTCAGCTCTCCCTTTCTGTACTTACTGGCACTAAAAAAGTTAAGCAACAGACTGATTCTCAACAGGGCTTTGCTTGACAAATTGAGCACAATAATGTACATGAGCAGCTTTTTTGTTCATAGCATTCCCAGGTGAACGAGGTCAACTCTAATTACCAGCTAAAACATTTCCATAGCACAGAATTAAAGTGGTATCTGGGCAAGCCTGGTCTACTTATCCTGCAGAAATGGGCAGGAATAGCTTTGGAAAGGCAGTACTGTAGCCTGAGTCAGTCAATGTGCACCTTCAACTGAGATGACTTGTGGGGGAGGAACCTCTCCTCTGCTGGCTGTGACCTGAGTCCCCAGAGCCAGCTTTTAGTGCACATTTTAGCCATCTGCAGACTGAGCAAACCTCCTTGTTACCTTAGCACCACCAACCCTGTGCCTCTGAGTAGTAAAGGCCAATCTCAAAGCATGTATGAGTCATGCCTTTATAAAGCTACTGGGCCTGGGGCTGCTCTTAAGTGGTACTCAAAGAGAATGGGGAGACAAGTAAAAAGCCAGCAAGCTTTGGGGAAAAAGAAAAAAAAAAAAGAAGTACCAGCAAATACAGGGTATTCTTTACAAAAGCCAAATAAAAATACAAATTCTTGAAACTCCTGATACAGCACAGAGAGACAGTTAAAAAAATAAATATTTATTCTTACTTTCCCTTGACAGATTTTCTTCATACACACGAGTTTCCAAGTATCGAGGGTTGCTTTGTACCTTCTTCCTTTCCTCCTAACTAATGACTAATAGAAAGCAACCCACTCTAATCAAACTTTTATCTTCATTTTACCTTCTCAAAACAAACTGTCATTTCTTCATGAAGACAGAAGGGTGGTATAAAGAAGGACAAATAAAAAACATATATAGCAAGGGATAGAGGCATAGCAAACACATTTGCTTTGCAACAAATATTCCATGTACATCTTTGATTGTGGTTGCCATCTGCATAGAAAGGCAATCCTAACATGATATTGCACACTCCTGTACAATTTAACAAAACATGAGTGATCAAAGATGTCTTTAAAATGAAATGTATGTATTTAACAGGATGAAATAAGGGAGGATAGAAAGTAAGTCCGTTTTAAATTCCTAACATGACAGTCTGTTTTGTCATTTCTTATCAGCCTACTTTGTGCAGTGTCACAGCTGATTATATTTTTTGCATCCACAGAAGCTAAACCAAAACTGCTTTTCTTAAACTTTTAATAAGCAACTGGAAGGAGCACAATACCCACTGCAACTGCACATCCCTATAAGCTCCCATGCATCAGTACTTCCCACAAGTCTGCAGTGCTTGGAGGGGTGGTGGTGTGTTATAAAATATGTTCTGCTTCAAGTAAGAATGTTCCAAGTCATTAAATGCCAGATCTTCCATACACAAATAAAAGGCTTCTGAATTCTCCTCCTTAGGATAAAGGTATTGATATTCCTTCATGACTGTTTAGAGTAATAGATGCTTAACAGTAAAATCACTCTTAGTAATCTTGTACTTTATTCTACAGTGCCTGTGAGTGTAGAAGGGTGGGTATGGACTGAAACACTTCATTAACTCCTCTTTATTCTACAGACTTTTAGATCAGACTTGGAAGTTCCACATTCCACAAACTGATTCTAAGCATGGATCAGTGCAGGTCGGACTGGATTTCTACTCAATCGTTACATCAGCCAGGATATGAACATCAAATCAGACTGCAAGTGAGGGACTAAAACAGAGAAACTTGTAAGGGGGTTTATTATCGAGTTTCTGTATATCCCTATGATAAAGTTCCATGAGATATGCAAACTGTTAGAGCCTAACATCTGCACAGGCTCTCACTCTTCTTGTTATACAGCTGATTCACTCTCATAGTTGTCTCCTATGAAGAAGTAGCCCCCTTTTTTGAGGGGTTATCTCTTCTAACTTCATTTTCTTTTTTTTCCGCTTTCAGTTTTTTAATTCTCCAACAAAACAAGCTCTTTTCTCTTTTAACTAATTTTTTCGTTGTTCCTTAGTGTGACAAAATTATTAAAACAAACAAAAAACCCCAGTCTAATCCATTGAGTTGAAAATGCTGTCTACATAGGCACACCCTCAAGCCTCTATCTGAACTTCAGACAGAATCTCAGAAAAACTGTTCTCGTTCAGTAATTCTCATTAGATGCACTTTCACATCTAAATAACTTCATAATGTTTCCTGGGATCTGAGTTTGCTTTTTGTTGCTTCCATCAGTCTCTGCTCGTCATTACTGCTGAATCAGATAGTGTCACATTTTCAGGCCAATCAGTGTCAAAACAAATGAAAATAAATGAAAATAAAGTTGTATACATTTCCCATAAACCTCTGTTTCATTCTCCCAGCTTACTGATTCCATTTGCTGTGCCTGATCAACTTTCAAACTTTTGCCTAAGTCACTCTGTCCATTATTAAACTGAGCTTCTAATTCAATATTCCCTGGGCCTTTAATAGGATTTATTTCTCTCTTTTTTTATTTGCACATAATTTAAATTATGAGCTTGACATTTCTCTCAGAATAATCAAGATGTTCCAAAGCAGCTTCCATCCTCACCATCATTTGGTCAGCTCTAGTTACTAATTCCTGCAAAAGTATATGGGATTTTGTTGCAGTCTGAAGACCTATTGCCCAAAAGAGCCAGGAGACAAAAAAAAAGTGACACAAAAATCAATATCATCATTATGTGAGACCAATCTTTACAAACAAATAAAAATACAGATTCAGTTCAGTCAGAGCTGCCATTGACTCTCCTACTCCTGAAAAAGATTATTTTCCTTCAACTTCCTCCCAGGATTTTTCCACAACCCCTGCCTGAAGTGGAAGGTTATCTGCAGGAAAGACTTTGAAGTTCAGCTCCTCGGGCAAGAATTCTGCTGTGGGAAGGATGTCTGCTCTAACTCACATCGTCCTTCCTCCTCAGAAGTCTTCCTCTCCCCTGTATGCCTCCCACACTCGTACCATTCCTCGGTCAGAACATTTGTTTGGTCATGAGTTTCCCTTCAGACTGAGGCAGTTTTCTTGCTAAAATCTCTGAGATTTCAGAATGTCCTCATTCCACATTGGATGGAATCCAAAACCTTTGATGTTTTTTTCAGCTAATTAAAAGATAGTTATTCTAGGGCAGGCTGTCTATCTTCTGATAAAAATATAAATTGATCAAAAGAGATTTCAGTCTGGTAGAGGACTGACTATTTCACAGATAGATTTCTTAGATAAGAGACCTAAAATCATAGAAGAGAGCAGCAGTATTATCATCATTATTACAGAGAATGAAGAAAGAATGTTTATTTTGTGACTCTCTCTTCATGCCAGGATTACCAGACACCCAAGCACCACTTGGCCACCACGAGTTTTCATCCTAATTCCTCTTTGTCTTCAATTAACTGGGTTAGAGAGAGATTATAATACCTCCCAAGAGCAATAAAGAGTTGGAGAGGTCAGGACTCTTTTTAACAGAGTTGGAAAAATATCCCGGGCTTTTGTGCTGTTGGCCCAGAGGTAGAACATCAGAATCAACACATCCTCAATGGGATCCCTCCCATGAGAGCCATTCCATTGCCCCAGGGAGTCTTGGTCATCAGACAGATCATGAAACATGAAGTTAAACCCAGAGAAGCCTAAAGTGAAGCTCCAAGGTTTAATAAGAATTCAGAGGGGTGAACACAAGGCATGAAACCCAAGCTGGTTGAAGAGTTCAGCTGTCTGTAACACTCCACAGTATACAATATATGTGCTGTGGCAGATCTGAGGAAAGCAAATGAAGCTTTGCTGCTATACAGATCTGCTACCCAACTGCCAGGAAATTGTGTGAATTGTGCTTGAGAACTGCCAGATTAGTGCACTAATAAAGCAAAAGGTAACAATGTCTTATTGCACTATCAGCTGTAAAGTAGTTACAAATAAAATATTATGAACATATCTGGAACAGTTCCCAACAAAGCCAGAGGTAGATAGATCAGTGCTCCTGTGGTTCTAATAAGGGGAGGAAAACTGTTTAATTGGCTCATTAATGAACAATGCTACACTGAAAAAGTGCTTTCTATTTAGATGTCAAACTGTGCAACTTCAGAAATAACAACAGTGGGTGAGTCAAACTGATACAAAACAGGGAGAACAGTTTTGTAAAGAGCCCAGCGAGAGACAAAAGTTCAAGATGTCATTTCTCCACAAACGGTGAACACTTGCCCAAGACTGCTCAGAAACACTAAGGGAGCTGGAAAGAGAAACACCAGCATCTGACAAGGTGTCACAAAGCCTTCTGCAAAAGTACCTGGTGTAAGCTGAGTGCAGGGAAACAAGTCTCCAAATCAGGCTCACTCTTTACTTTCCTGTGTCACCAAAAGCTGGTTACGGGCTGTGACTTTTCCCCCAGTGTCTGGTAAATACTACAGTTGCAGGAAGATTGCAGTGAAGATGTGGAATCTGAGAGCCATTCTAATCCCTGCTGGGAGCAGAACTTGGGAAGGTGTCAGCTTGTTCAAATGCATGAAGGAGAAAGAAGAGAGCTAGTGAAAATATTTTAAAAGACACTTTATTTTGTCAGAGAGAGAAGGACACTGGCAGCCCATTTTCAAGTTTGCTTAAAAAAAAAAATAATAAAAAGTCTCTGTTTTATCTGAGGAGACCAAGAAAAGTATCAAAGCTAAAAACTACAATTATAGGAAATCACAAAATTTCTCTTTTCCGATTCAGGATGATACACTTTGGGGAGATTAGTTTCATCATAACTGGATCTCAAAATATTGTCTCAGTTTGGCAAGGAACAGAGCTCTCTGGCTTCCAGGGCACAGCACACATCTTGAATACAAGCCTCCCTTTAGAACATGGCATATGTCTCTGGCAAAATACCTGTCCAGGGGTCCCAGTCCAGTCCTCCTTTCCTGTACATTGTTTATACCCAGGGAGCTGCAAAAGCCAACTAGACCAAAGTACTTTACATTTTATATGGAGACAGAGAGAGGACAAGACAAGGATAAATGTGGAAAAAAAGTTTCATTTTTTGCTTTGTTTTAACATGTGTGGAGGGGAAGGCTGCACTTTTAATGAGTCCTTAAATATGATAGAGAAATAGGAAAGAACTATATTTGTCATGTCCACCTGTTCTGGTTTTGGCTGGGGTAGTGATAATTTTCTTCACAGTAGCTGGTATGGGTCTGTACTTCAGATTTGTGCTGGGAACAGTGTCGAAAACAGAGATGCTTTTGCCATCTTCCTCTAGCACACACATTTCTTTAAAACTCTTAATTTCAGGTTTTGTAGATATTTATCAGAAGCTTTGTGAGACAGGACATGTTAATTTCTCTTCCTGCTCCTGTGTTAAGGGTAAAGATATAACTATAAATACACTGAGCAGTGTTTGTACTGTGCTCTATGTTTAACTAATGCAATTATTTTCTAACACAGAATTGACAATCAGCAGGTCTGGCCGTGACTTTTGCTGTGGCCCCTATCTAAATATATCTCTGGGCTGGTTATTAAACAATTGCAGATTTGTGGGGGTCTCATTAGCCATGTAATATTTAGGTAAGGCAATATTCTTTTCAGTCTTGAAGCCAATACAACTAAGTTCACTTTAGCTCAAACAAGAAGGGTTAAAAATTCACCAAGGTTTTTGGCTTTTTTTAAAATTTATCTATTAATAAATTAACTAAACCATTTCAAAAACTCCATCTATCTAGTTCTCTGTACCCAAATCACAGGCAGGCTCTGACTTTCAATTCATTCCCAGGAGTATGTTCAGATATGACACATTATGCCTGGCATTCTTAATGTCTTTATTCCTGTACTCAAAGTCACCATGTCAGAACCTAGTAATGAGGTAAAAATATTTCTCAACCCATCCTGCTTCCAAATGTATTTAAGCTATGGAAAACCTTTCACATTAAAGACAAAATAACCTCTGTTTAAATTAGTAGCTCCAATGGCTCACAAAGGAATTCTTCCATGAATGAAAACTACTGCTGTAAGGACATGCAAGATCTGTCCCTTAAGCTTTATACAAGAACCTGCCACTGAAAGGTGGTAAAAAGAATAGTCAAACCACATTTATTTCTTCTCTTCTGATTCTGTACAAAACTTCCAGACTTTGCCAGCGAGTGATCTTTGTCTCACTTTCGAAAGTACTTTCACAAAAAGGACATACTGACAGTATTTATCTTATAACTTAGTGATCTTTTTTTATTAAAGCGTTCAACCAGGCTGCTTCACTCTGAAGAACTTCTATTAATATGTCTAAAACCTCAGGATTTTGAAAGTGAAGCTTGTGGATTACGAAAGTATTTTGGACACAGTTGGGAAATTGTATTTCTGCTCAAGCACATTAAAGTAAATTCATTATGAATTTCAAGAAGATTTACTGTTCATAAAAGGAATAATATATATTAAAATTCCGCAGAAGTTGGTGCATTATCCTGCTATTTAACAGGTATTGGCCAACAAAATAAATCCAATGATCCAATCAATGGATTGTTTCTGTGTGAAAAGAAGCATCAGCTTAAAAGCTGAATACTCAAATTCTTCTTTCCAACATATGAGCTACTTTAAAAAGGAGCAAGTGGAAAAGTTACTTCCAGCACCATGAAGGAGCATCTTGCACTTATCATTAGTTGTTTTCTCCCTGTATTCTCTACTTCTCTTTTTAAGATTGAGTCACAGTTGTCACTTTGGTATTCTTGATGAACAATCTATTAAGAATGTGTTTTCATGTGCAATATAACAAGCATCCCTTTAGTCTGACTCATGGGTTGTCAACGTCCATTTCATTTGCTCAGTTGTAAGTTCATGGTATATTCTTTCAAAAGGAAAATGGGAAGAAAAAGTAAAAATAAAATTAAATTCTAACTTTGCTTGAATGTGAGGATGAGTTTGAAACAGTAATTGTAAGATATCTTAACCATTATATTATTTTCTATTGTATTCTAGTATCTAATATATTTTAGACCTATAGAATCACTTTTTATTAGGTTAGATACAACACTGAACTCCTAATGCAGTCTTAGAAGTATAGCCATTTCAAACTGGCAAAATATGTCTGATTTGGAAAGAAATTCTGTTCCCTAAGTAAAGTAGGGGTGGAAGAGCTCCACCTAAATGGGTCGTATAAAAAATATTTCCCTTTATTAGTTTCTACAGATTGCCTCCACAGCAACTGCCTCTGAACTAATTCTAAAATTATAAATATTTATAGGATGACCGTAGGAACAAGCTACTCTTACCTCAGTATTTAACCAACTACTGCACTGTTAGTCCAGCCTTGAGGGGAAGAGTCCTGCGATTTATCTGCCTCACCTGCTTGGTCTGCTCCCCAGGATTACACAGAGCCCTTCAAGCAAAACATTGCAAAGTTCACACACACACACACACACACACACACACACAAGAACAGTTTTGTTTTATGCAAAGTCACCGAGCGAGAAACTCTCTCCTTCCATCACACTGACACTGCAGCTGCTGGACCTGGGCAACACAAATTCTTGCATTTTCACTGGCCTCGATCCATCAGTCTTCTGGTTTGCACAGCAGACTCTGTCACATTGCTCTGACTCATCACCTTATAGGATAAACATTTGTCTCTCCCCAGCCCTGCCAAAGGAAAGTGTGTTGGAAAAGGCAGAGTTTTAAGGTAATGGAAAAGCACCTGCAGAGTCAGAGGCTACATAAAGTGATGGCCGTAAATTATTAGGCCTGGGGAAGCACTAAGACACTGGAGAATCTTTGAGGTGTTATAATAGGCAACATAGACATTTATGTTACCTGGTTCTTTGGTGAGTGATGACAACTCATTTCTTAATACATTTGTATCCTCGAGACAGAACTGCCCTTGTTCAGCTCCATCTGCCACTCTGAGACTGACGTACAAAAGAAAATTTCCGATTCTGAAAACCTCAGTCACTGCAGACCTTTGTGCTTCCATAACCCTAGAAGAGTTTAGGGATTCTTTCATCCCTCCTAACTTTCAAAAAGGCTTCACTTTAACTTTTGTCTCCACCAACAGAAAAACAGGCATTCATGGGCAGGATCAAGGCACAACAGGGAACCGCTGTAACCTCACTTCAAGTCACGCTTTTGCAGCAAAGTCTTCGAAGCTTAACACTGAGAATTTTCACCCTTTTGTGAGCTTAAGTCACACCAGGAAAATTTAATGTAGCTTTTGACTGAAAAACTATGCAGGTATTCATCTTGCATACATACCATACACAGAGTCTGAACCCACACCACCAAGGCAATAGGAGCTTTGCCCGAATGAATGCAGAATCAGACCTTCATATTATTATATTTGTTGTAGTAAGAAAACTGGCTTATGTATATGAAAACTAGCTAAAAGGACATGTACTCTAGAGTCTTAATTACTAAGGCACTTAACACTTATTAAATAATAACAATATTAGTATAATCAGCATTGCTGTGCTGGAGTTAGCCTCTTACAAGAGGCAAAAACAACCTCCTTTTCCCCTTAATCATGTGGAAAGTTACCTATAAAACAGAAATCTTTCTTTTTTCCTGTGAATTTCCTCAGATGTGGAATGTTTCAGACTGTGAAGAACTGAAGTTTCAGCAACTTGACTATCAGTGATCACTAAAGAGACTGTCATGTGAACGAGTGGCCAAAATTATATCTTGCCTCCACAGAAAATGATTCCAACAATAGATTTTTACTTGATTCCAAATCACTATGAAGAGTAACATGAATAATAAATATGCTATGATTTAAGAACATAATTTCTATTCATTGTCAATTTTGTGGCTATTGTACCTGAGTGGGGATTGACACATCCTTTCAGCACTGGAATCATCCTTCCAAAGACATGATGATAACTGTAATTACAATCACAGTGGGTAAGCATAGTTAGTGCATCCCTTTTCTGCTCTAGCAACTTTTTGGGGAAGAGCCCACCAGGAAAACAGGTAATAAACTTTTGTGGGAAACTGTCAGATCTTTATCTTCTCTCTCATTTTAATTGTTACTAAGAAAGAAGGAGGAAAATTTTTTAAAAAATCAATATCAGTAGAATGTCTTCATGTCATCTAGGAATTATGAGGATAATTGGATGGGTTCCAGATATCTGAGTAATGTCATAGATATACCTGTTATTCTTTAAAATCATCTTAAGTCCCAGTGGAAACAATGTACCAAATCCCTAATGAGTAAGTTCATGAACTGGTTTTTCATTTTCTGAAAATGGAACAAAGAACTAAGAATTATTGAATCATAGAATGGTTTGGTTGGGAAGGGACCTTAAAGCTCATTTTATGCCAACCCCCTGCCATGGGCAGGGACACCTTCCACTAGACCAGGTTGCTCAGAACCCCATCCAACCTGGCCTGAAACACTTCCATGTGTTTAAGGCTTGCACAGCTTCTCTGGGTGACCTGTGCCAGGGCCTCACCACCCTCACAGGGAAGAATTTCTTTCTGACATCTGATATAAATCTCCTGTCTTTTAGTTTAAAACTGTTCCCCCTTGCCCTATCACTACCTGTCCATGTAAAAGGTAACTCTCTTTTTTATAAGCCCCCTTAAAGTGCTGGAAGGTCCTCTAAGGTCTCTCCAGAGCTGAACAATCCCAACTCTCTCAGTCTGTCTTTCCAGGAGAGGTGCTCCAGTGCTCTGAGCATCCCTGTGGTCCTCCTAGGGACCCTCTCTGACAGGTCCATGTCCTTCTTCTGCCCCAGACCCAGGTGCAGTACTCCAGGTGGGGTCTCATGAAGGCAGAGTACAGGGGTACAATCACCTTCCTCAATCTATAAAAAGACTAGACCTATAACGCATAAAACGAATATATTGCTGGTTTATTTTACTAACAGAAGTTTACGAGCCTATCATAAAAATTGATTCCTTTATTTGAAAAAAAAAAAAAAAAGCTGTTAAGGGTCATCCAGACATCTAAAAAAAAGGGATGTGTCTGCTGGTGGCAAAATCCATGAAGCTCATAGATGTTCTATTCACTAGCAGAACATGACACTGAAGGATGTAACATACTCATAATATCCAATTCTATTTCATACTTGACAGAAAAGAAGCACATCCTCAGACATTTACACCCTGCAGAGTATGTGTCTGTACCAGCATAACAAGGAAGGTTTTATTGAATGAATAAACTGAAGGGTTTATTTGATGCATTTGTTATGCTTTTAATTTATAAGAGCTTGTTCATAAAGTCTTTACTCAATTTTTGTTTCTTCCTCACACAAAAGAAAAACTGGAGCCAACATCAGAATAAAAGTGCACTGCATGTAACAGAGTAATTATTTCGGTACTATTATATCAAGATTGTTTCTTATTTTGTGTTTGATTGAATGGTGATGGAATAATAAAAATCTTCAGTAACACAAAGTAGTTTGCACTAAGTCTAAAACACAGCAGAGCTGTGATTGAAGAGTTCATGCTTTGACACATCTGCACCCGCACCAAGCATTCTATGTGGTCAAGAAATTTCCATTTTTAAATGGCTGTGGAAAGGCTATGTATGAAAATGTTCTGATTTCGTTATGGGAGTAGCATTCTCTGTTTAAAACACGACCATTCTTGCTTTGCATTCAAATACTCAAATTCTTGGTGTTCCATACAAGCAGCAGCATAGACTTCAAGGTCAGCACCTAATCAGATTTAATTGTCAACAGTCTAAAATCTATTGTAGAAAAACTAAACTAACTGAACAAACTTTAAGTGTAAGGCTACACTGTAGGTAATGGCTCTAAATGTTTGTTGGAGCTATTTTCATTTCCACATGGGAAGCAAAAAAATCAGGAGTACACTTCGTGCATGCTTTTATTTTCACACAAAGGCAAGTCTGGTATTTAAGCCAGAAGAAACTTGTGGATGATGAAACCATAAAAGCTGTGAGGTAATTTGCAGAGTTTAGGTGCTCTATAACATATTTGGGGCCTACATGCATGTGGATGGTAACTATTCAACCTGAACTCAATTAATTCAACCAAATTTATACCCACATAATAGGACTGAATAACTTCTATAGAGATGTTCTCTGACTGATGAGTGGGGAATAGATATTCATTGCCTTAAACTGTCAGGTCATCAAAAATTAGGACTCTAAAAGCTGAACAGATATCACCTAGCATATTTATACATTCTATCAAGAGAAATTTAACTTCAGTTACTTTTTTTTTTCATTTCAAATCACTTCCCACACTAACAATCAGCATTATTAGTCAGCTTTTCCTTTTACAATACAGCGATATCTATATAAAAATATTAGGGAGAACAATTTAGAACTAATATTGGGAATTAATTTTTATTCAAGCATTTTTTACAAATAAGTGGTGGGGGAATAAAGGGATTTCCTGTGCAATGAGATGATGACTTTGGTAAGATTATTGGGTAACCACAGGTCATTGTTTTGCTCAATGAAACAAATTAAGGAATAATATTAGTGCCACCAGAATGAATTAATTTCTAAATATTAAGGCTTTTCATAACCCTGACAGAACCCAGGACATGCAGGTTGCTCTGCCCGAGGGCTGGAACTATTTTGTCCTCTGTTCCCATGATGAGTGCCACGCAGAGCGTTTGATGCTCGCTGCCTGAACTCATTCTGTCAGCAGAACAGTTGATATTTCACACTGGAATTCTGACTGTACTTCAAGGACAAGTCATCTGATCAAAGGGTACCACAAATCTTCACAGTGGATGACAGCTGGGAAATGATAAAAGTGTTATTTATGTGAATGACCATTATGAATGTGAGATTCTCTTCTAAGCCATTTCATCACTACCCATTCACCTTTTAAACAACCCCTAATTCCTGGCATTGCAATTATCATTCAACTGCATAATGTTGCAGCTGAATAGCCTGTGTGACAACAGCATAAGCTACAGCATCCACACAAATACAGACACACAAACATTTGTTGGGAAGTAATATTGTTTGCTGAAGGAAGGAAAGAGAGAAATGAGATAGAACTGCCAAGGAGGAAAATAAATCCTTCACTGAGGTCTGTTCTCTGGATCCAAAGCTTGTGTCCTTGGGATAGAACATGACACTGGTCAAGAAAACTACATTTGAGATGTGTCCTCCAGCTAAACAAACATCCTGTTTCCCATCCAAACCAGCTACTGAGAACAAAATTCTGCTCTCAGTAATATTCCAGACATCCTCTGAAATTCAAAGCAGGGATCTCTTAGCCAAGAAGAAAAGCATCAGTTTTCATACATCTGAAAGTTCAAGTAAGTATTCTCAATGTAACCATATTCCTCTGAATGAAGGTGACAAAGATGCAATTCCTTTCAGCCCAGCTTCCATGTCTATAAAGGGAGAACATTCAGTAGCTGCAGAGCGAGAGGTTGTCAAGGATCCATGAATCATAATACCTTAAAGAAAAATTCTGTTACTACCTTCACACAATCTTTATAACCAGAGAGGTAGCAGAACATCTGCTGTTTGAGACACCAGCATTTTCCTGCCAGCTCTCTTCTTAATCCCTCACTCAGATTTTAGAAAAAAGTGGGGGGAAGCCCCCCTTTTTACCTTTACTCTTACACCTAGAAACATCTGGATATATTAAACATCTAGAATATACTACTCAAAAAACTAGACACTTAAATATATCAAGAAGTTAACAGGATTTACATCTGACCCTTGAAAATAAATAAAAGATGTTTACAGCCCTTTAGCAATTTGGAAATCTCAACTCCAGACTTAAAACTTTGTACACCCCAAAACCAAAAAGGCCTCTGTGAAAATCACAGGCAGGGTTTCCTGACTCCAATGCATTCAGACTCTTGAAGGATATCAACAACACTCAACCTGTATCAGTTTAATATTTTACTCTCCAAGTTCTCCATATCAAACTTTTCTCAGTGTGAATCAAAAATACTCTTTAAATTTTCAACTTTGAGCAGCAAGAGTGAAGAATATTTTCATACATCAAAATCATGGAACAAAAAGAACAAGGGGAACAGCTGAGATACTGAGACTATGGAGCAGAGTTAGTGGGAAAAGGCATCTCTGTGGAAGAGTAGCAGGTTAGTGTTGAAGTCTGGAAGGTTGTTATCACATCAGATCCCAGTGCCAGCTCAGCATAAACAACTGCTGATTAATTTCCATTTTTGAATGCATTACAAACCAGACAGGTTGAGAAGGGACCTTTCAAGTTTACCCGACAAATAAGGACCCGTGTTTTCGTACCATTCTCACATCTTCCTTTTCATCTTTGTTGTTCCTCATGTTCCTGTGGTTATTTTCATCTTTCTCTCACTATAGCTGTTTAATGTTAATGAAATAACATTTGGTCTAGCCCTAGGTACATCAATGTGCTTTCTTTTGTGTGAATATCAGACTTCTATGGTAACACATGACCCAGGTAACTATGAAGAGACACTTAATTCTTTGATTGTCAAGGTGACTTATATTTGTACTATTTGTCTCCCCAGAAAAGCACTATGAGAAAGGAGAAAGAAGGTCACAGAATCCAGGAGAAAATTCTTTTCTTCTAGCATGACCAGATTAGGAAAGGAATAAATACTGAATAAAACAGAATAACTATCAGGGTATAACAGACCAACATGTGGCTTTCTGTGTGCCTTAACTATCTTCACTTAATTCAAAGTCAGTGAAGGTCAGTGGAAAAAATCTTACTGAATTTTCTAGCATTCAGAGAAAGCTGCAAATCTGAAAGCTACCACAGTGCCACTGTGGGTACTTTTTACATGGTTCATGGAGGATGAGCACATATTATCTAGAACACCCGACAGAAGCTGACAACTCAGTGGTCATATCAACACAGGACACACCCTGAGCCAGCTCACAGAGAAACCAGCAAACACTGCTTTTGGAGCTGAGGGACTTCTAACGAGACTTTGTTTAGGCCCCTGAATTGGTCTTATAACTTATGGGGACAGGTATTCTGAGCAAGTGTGGAACACCTTGATGTGAAGATGAGCTCAAGATTTGCTTATGGTAAAAGTTCAAAGAGGATTTAAATCCATGAAATAACCTTGATTCATGGTAACAGCTCTCAAGGACTGACTTCTTAAAGTTTGGGATTTGAACTACAGGTGTATAAAATACTTATATTCAGTCTAAGCCATGCTCAAAAGTAGAATTGCTTTCAACTTGACCCAACTTCCTGAATTACTAGAGGACTCCTTGATATACTTTTAATGTCTGCAGACTATTCATTTGCACTGGAGAGGAACAGTCTGGGTCAAATGGCTTATCCTGGAATGTTCTGAACCTGCCATGCATTTAGAGTTCAAATTAAGGTGACTTGTGAAGCTCAAATGCTACTTTGGCCCTCACTTGGTTAACTCAATGTCTGGACACAGGAAACTGAGCTTAATGATCTGAGTCCCTCAATATTTCTCATCCTGGTACACCCAATGATGCCTAAAAGGATAGTGTATCATTTTTCATATATTTCTATATACCAGGTCAAAACATAAATTCAGGCCAAATGGGTCTGTGCTGCAGAGCTGGGTGCAGTGAACAGGGAGGAATGTTCTTTCAGCCTCCAGGAATGCAGAGATGTTCACAAATTGACTGAACCTATTTTCTGAATTTTTTTGATTTTTCCCCCTAGTGTGAGTCATGAAGAGGCCACTCTTTTAATAACATGCAAAGGAACAAGAAGTATTATCCACAGCAGACACAGCCAGAAACACAAACTCTCACTAAAAACTCTCCATCAGAAGTGCTTCACTTCAACAGTAGGTCATTAAGACCAAAACCCTGAGGACACAATCAGCACCAAACACTCTCTACAGTGCTCAGCTTTATTCCTCTAGCCTCAAGAATCTCACCTTTTCAACAGCTGTTTGGGGTCATCACTCTGGCTGATATCAAAGAGTACAAGTACTTCCATAAGAACACTGTCAAATTTGATTTGTGAATCAGATGGTAGTGAATTAAATACAAAAGTATCATATCAGACTAAGGTCATTAAATCATAATCAATTCAGTTTGGCTCCCCATTATTATTTGCTTAATTCTGAAATATGACATGCAGGTTGAGCACAAATGGATCCTCTGTCATCTCTGCTTTACAAAGCCAAACACAGAAAAGTCTCAGATTTCTGTCAACAGAATTTTCATGATCCAGCTTCCAAATGCTTTCTAAGTTTATAGAGTTAATTTAGTTGGAAAAAAAAAATCTACCTAGTTCACAGAACCCTATACAGTACGTACCTTTGAAAGCTTCCACTTTCGACTTATAGACCACCATGCAAATTAGAAAAATGACTAACATTTTTCTCAGATTCTTGTGAATCACTTATCTCCTTGAAATGTCATACTAAGGATGAGAAAACACAGTGAACACATTTTTCCCCCCCCATGCCTATTACAAGCATCAACTTGATCGTGACTTCTCCGAAACAGATGAAAGCTCCCTCCATAATAACGTGTTCGAGGAATCCAGCTTGTCAGAACCACAGACATTTTCCAGTGTACAAGCTGTCAGCTCCCCCAGCAAGCCAGAAGTGGATGTAAAGAAGCCAGATAAGCGGGACAAAAATCCATGAACATTTTTGTCATCACTGCTGCTCTCATCCTTCAGTTAGACCCTGCTCCGAGCTGCCTTGGGAGGGAATCTCTCCCAGTCACCCTCCCCTTTTGAGTCTATCACAACCCCAGGGAGATTCGTCTCACCACATAAGAAATTAAATTTGGCAGTTTATATTCTCATACCTCCCCCAATTTTTCACAGTTACACTGACTGCTCATTTATTAGATCATTCGACTTAGAGAGACTTTCATCGTGATTTTACTTTTTTCTCAACATTGAACAGATAAACCTGCATTTGGTGGGTAGAAGGGGAGGGAAACGAAACGGGGTTGCTTTTATTGTCTATACAAGCATTTGATTGGTACTAATCAATAAATTTAAAGTTTGCAGCACTCAGTAACACATAGTTTAACAAATGGCAAAAGAAATGCAGAGAAGTGACATTATTTCTGAAGCTGAAGGAACCACGGCATGATATTTTTTTCCTTGGACTATTTGTGCCAAGCTACTGGCATGTCTCTTACCAACGAGTGAAAGAAATACTCAAATACTCAAAACAAACATATATGTAAAGTCAAGTCAAAGGCTTTTCATGTCAACTATTTAAAGTGACCTAAAGAGGTAAAAAAAAATCTCCAATGCATGTTGATGGGATACAACTCTCAGTCCTGAAAGATATGGAGAAATGATTATAACTGAACTGCTTTGTGCTTTTAAAGTCAATTCATGCACACAGTTTGCAGTAGATAACTGATTGACTTTGCCTCAGTGTGTTACTTGCTACCCTAGATCACGAGTTTAGGAATCGTAACAGAAATAACTATCACTCCAAAACAGCTTTCCTGCAGATGAAACAAGAGGATAAAGAATGCCAAAAAAGGGGAAAACTTCTAAATAGCTGAGCTGCAGCTCTTTCACAGTTAAAGATAAAATTCTTAATTACAGAGAATGATCTAGCTGAAGTCTAGAGGGAAAAAAACCCAAAATTTGCAAAAGAGGATGTAGAGTGTAGGCGTGGCACCCATCCTATTTGTTAAGGCAATGACACAGCTTCTGTGATTTTTTTTCATCAAATATACATTTGAAAAATAGAAGCATTTTTTAAATGTTTTATGAATGGAAAAGATGGTGGTATGTTACTCTGACAGTTCAAAAGAGCTTCAAAATTGTCCTCAATACCCAAATAATTTTGCATACAAAGAAGAAAATCCCGAGAGCAGGTTCATGCATGGATGAAGGCCACTGGAGCATATAGGAAATGCAAATGTGTAGCCATTAATCATTGTAGCTAGCTCAAAATTTCCTTGGAGCCTATGAATTTCAGCTGTATCTCTGTAAAGGATAGGAAACCTTCCTTTCTCACACCATATTAAAAGTTTGTGCTGGAATGAAGCGGAAGAGAAAATGAACTATATAGATCCTTAAGTGCAATATCGGGCATAATAAACTGCGTCCAATGGAGTTTTCATTATGCTGGATAAAATAGATATTGATACCATTATTTTTCTTGCAGCATCATCAAGATGCTGCAAGAACACAGTCTAAAACACTCTTCAGACATCACAAAAAGACTCCAAAGAATTTATGCTGGGTGCACAAAATGCTAAGACAGGCAACTACTGTGGTACAAACTAAGGGAGAGATTACTGCAATTCATGAGTTCAGTTCTGAGAGTTGCCTATCACAGGCTAAAACATTTAGTACCAGCACAGTAAAGGAGCAGGGAAAGCTGGGGATACTCATTATTATGTTATCTGGAAAACTGATTACCAGAGTAAGACATTTTTCCCTATCAACTTTTTATGTTTTGACCATAAATGATGCTTTATCCACCAGATTCCTAACAGCTCTGACAGCAAAACAGGAGGATTAAATTAAATACCAAAGACAGACCAGGAAGCAGAAGAAATCTCAAAGGGAAAAATACTACTCTAACATAGTTGTTTTCTTCTCTTTTCATTAAAACAGCCATGAAAAGTATCATTGCAGTTGCAGAAAACACTTACACTGGTAAATAGGAAGAAATGGGTACCCAGTTAAATCCAGAGTTTGTAATGTGACCGTAAAGCATAACTCTCATTAGAAACTGAAAATTTTGTGCAGTCAAATTTGGGTCATGAGTCCCCCAGGAACAAGGAACAGCTCTCTAATTTGATCCCAGACTAACCTGCTGGTATACCACCATTCCTTCAGAGAGCAAAAAGGCTAATTTGTTCACTTCAGTGAAAGAGGTAGAGGAACCTAAACATGCAGTGTTTATTTGGCTGGTCAGCAAACAAAATAAAAGCCACTTTGTTTTTATGACACTAACCTCAGCTTACTACTTATGATCAAACCAAATGCTTTATTTAAAGAGGGAATTTGATGAAGGTCATTCCTCTCCAATTTCAGGCCATGTTAGTATCACTGACATAATGCAATGCTAAGAACACACTTGGTCTGCAAAATATCCCTGGTCTGGTTTTGGTAGTGTATTTGTTTGTTGGTGTGTTTTTGTGGAGGGGGTTGTGTGTATGGGTTTTTTGTTTCTATTTTGTCTTCTTTTAGCAAGGAAACCAAGTGTATAACGGATACAACCCTAAACTATGAGGACCCTGATTAACAGGTCTATTTTCAGCACACTTAGGTTTTAACATAAATAGTACTGTTTTAAACTGCAGGACAAACTATTAACAAATGAACACCTGATTATTATTTATATTTTGGGTGCTGTTCAGAAAGCATTTTTTCACTTATTTTCATGTTGTTTAGGACACGACTCCATTCCTCAGGGTCAGACTCATTTTCTAGAGTAAGCAGTTTACAATCCTTTCCCCACTGTGAGGGACTGAGAAGTATAATGGGAGACACAGTTTTGGTTTCTATTATTCATGCTTATTTGTCTTACATTAATATCCAAGATAAATATCAAGATTTAGAAAGCCACTATCCTAAGGATTACACATCAGCTGCACAGAAAGAAATCCATCCTCAAAGTGGAATTTACAGTCTAAATTAATTTGTGTCTGCTTAACCTTTGCAGTATCACTGCCATCTTGCAGGCATAAAGAACAATCAGCAAGACTCACATTAATCTGTTAAGTAGCTCTTGAAGAAATTGTCATCTTTCCTAGAACTGTCTGGGACATGGTGGGATTACAAAGAATGCACTTAAAAGCATCAGCACTTCCATATTTTAGAGTCATTTAGGCCAGGTAATCTCCTCTTTTGTTCGATGGACATCAGACCAAAGTACTTTTGTACATCATAGTAGCTTATTCTATTGAATTGCTTTCAAGATGTATTTAAATCACTAAGTATCTACTACCTAAGACTTAATCCCTCATTTAGTCTTCTGGAAAAAAAAAAAAAAAAGCTTTATTCTCAGCAAATAGATACATATATTTCACCTGCTTTTCTCTGTGAAATATAAGTCTACAATTAGTTCACATGAATAGGTACAGGTCAGAAAAGCTTTTATTTCAAGTGTGGTTTTCTTACAAGTCTTCAGAAGAAAGTTATCATTTACTGCTAGGTTTTCCTGGACAGCTCAGGTTCTCATAATACAGATCTATTCTGCCTCCAAAAAAATGATGTGAGGGTCATATCCCCTCACTGGTCACAGCCTACTTGTTTTTCCATCTCTGCTGGACTAGGGAAAATGCTGCCCAATTCAGAGCACAGTTCAGGAGATCATGTGCCAGATACTGGTGCTCCAGGAATCTCCTCCCCTACTTGGTTCCCTGCCACAGGTTCCTTTTGCTTTCAGAAATGAAAAAAAATGTTTTGGTAGATGCTTCTAGTCCAGTCTCCATGCACAGATGATGAGTATTCCTATGTGAGGCACCGTAAAGCTATGAGATGTTTAAATATTGGGATGTATTACACTGTGCTGAGAGACACAGACATTAAGATCCAAGCAAAACATTGTGATCCTGATTGGAGATCCTCTTATTAATCTGAATACACATGAAACAATTTATTAGCCACTGATTCTGTAGATAATACAACAAATTTTTCTGCTTCATAGCTCTGTTAAGTGCAGATGTCACTCAGCTGCCTTATGATGCTGATCTTGGATAAAACACTTGGGGAGGGTGGTGTGGAAATGGAAACACACTCTAGAATCTTGATAATCATGATAACACAACTTTAGTTTCTGTGTGCCTACACAGAACCCAGACACAGGAAATAAACTTAATCTCCTTTAGATCTGGACATCCAATCTTAGCCTCTCAAATCCAAAGGTTTTACTCTCTTAACTTGCATCATAGCTAAAGATCTATCAAAGATGGAGATATCCAAAATTGGACATATAATTTTCACAGATAAACCAAACAGCCCTCTACTTTTATTTCCTCTCTCAAAATAGTTAACCCATGCTTAAGGAAAGAGCATAAGAAATAACAATAAATATAAGACAATTCTTCTTCAAGTACAGCCTCCATATTGAGGAAGCAGTGCCTTAAGGTTATCATGAAGTAAGGCAGTATCCAAATTATTGTGTTTAATTATCACTCATGGACCTGGTATTCATAAATTTGTCTAATCCTTCTAACCACTTACAATTGTGGGCTCCAGCTTTATTTATACTGTGTAAAAGCTCCCTATTTCATTTGTTTTAAACCTCCTGCTAATCATTTCATTGCTAGCAAGTTGTGCAAAATTCAGTGTGTGAATTAGGCATTTATACTGCAGTGAAACTGTGTTGTCCTGCTTCTTCTATATCCATCTTCTAATCAATTCTGGCAGCTCTGAGCTCAGCTCAGTTGACCTACAAACACACTGTAGGAACCTGGGCTAATAAATGAACAAAACTTTGTTAGGATGGATACATCAGTGTCATCAGAACCAATCAAGAGGAGTCTTTACCCACCATAGAAGAATATGTAGTGACTTGTAAACCACGAATTAGATCAGAGGTTTGATTTAAAACAAAACCTCTTCATTATTCTGAATGAGTGTTTTATTTATATGGTACCCACAGTGATCTCTGAGGTTGGACAGCTGGTCTATTTGGTCTAGTCTTATATGACTGTTGTTGTGCAGCTCTTCTCATTGTATCTCATGTCCCGGGTTCAACAAAATAACTTGTATGGTCGCTTATCTAGATCATTCCATAAATGAAAAGAATAAAAATTGGCTTTCAAAAGTGTATTCTATGTCTTAATTACTGTTTGTACATACTTTAAAGCTTATTGTCCTTTCAGAAACTTTTTCCTCCTGTATTTTTTATACAGGATTTCAGAACTAGCTTGAAATGATTACACATGAACTGCCACTAAGTTCACAATATGAAAACAAAGTAATTTTTTTCTTTGATTGATGGCCACAGTGCTTTCCCAAGATGTGACTAATGCAGCTAAAGAGCAATGGGGGGAGGTCATTAAAGCTTGTATTGATTTCCTCTGAATTCTGGATAATATATCAACAATCTTTGCTACTTCCACTTGAAGTTTTTAATTTAAATAACCGGAACCCAACAGTCAATCCTTTGCTTCCCTGAGAGCCGAGGCCATTTCCTATTGATATTTCAGATAGAACAGAATCCATAAAGCTGCTTTGTGTTATTCATGCTATTAATAACATTAGGACTGTCATACTACAGTACATGTAAACCAGCAAAAGATACACTGCAGGGAGGGTTTTTGAATGGTTCTGCTGCTGCCTGACAGCTTTGGGCACCACAATATAAGAAGGATATGAAGCTATTTCAGAGCTCACCTTTGGGTGAAGAGTCTAGAGGGAAAGCTGTATGTGAATTAAAAAATTTACACAAGTTTTATGAAAGATGAATTTCTCTGTGCTGAGCACACTTTCTTTTGGAAGTTACAACTTCCACGTGAAGAAAAAAAAAATACTCAGTATTATACCCATTTATAAGTGTCTCCAGAACATAGAAGTTCTAAAATTAATCTAAGTGCTACTTCTTTCTCTATGTCGTTTTCAAAGAGGATATATCTTCATTCTCTCTCTCTGTACATCTCTTGAAATAAGAAAATTAAACAAATTTATTTGTTACTCAGACTGATTGTCCGAGGATGTGCACATGCCCTTGACCCTGATCTTGGAGTGACAGTTTGCCATTTGCAAGATCTCACATGCAATGGCACATAATGCTCATGCTTAAGGATAGGTGCTCTTATCACCCTCAAAGTACTTACAAGTTATAGCTTTTTTCTTTATTAGTTCATGCAAATCAACTTGAAAAACATCAAAACAACCAGTATCCTTTGAGGCACTGATGGTTTCTTTCTTTTAACACTCTCCTCCCATGATTTGCACTGAATGCATCCTAACAACACTCCTGACTTTCTCGTCTCCTTCCTAGTAAGTCAACTACTAATTAATCAAATACTGATTTTAATTGGAAACATTTTCTCATTAATTTGAAAGATGACTGAAAGAGATTTAACTCAAGCATCACCTTTTGTTCTTCCAAATAAAACCGTGTGGCAAAACTGCGGTTTCAAAAAAAGTGTCACAAAAAGCTCAGAGATCACGTCAAAAAAAAGAACAACCAAAAAACCAAAAGTGTTTTTGTAATACTTTACCAAATCAACAAAAATGCAATAAAACTGCAACTCCCAGAGCATTCAAAGGCAAGAATTGCTGACCAGCTTTAATTCACTGCATTGTGCTGGGTTTCTCACAGGTCTAACACAAGCATGTGATCACTCTGACAACATTTGCAAACATGCAAAGTGCAGAATAACCTCAGGGTTACTGTGCTGTGCCACAGGAGTATTTAAAATAACCTTGCACCATGAAGTGGGTTAGTCTGACACTCATGGAACGTCTAATTTTTGTTTCATTTTTAAGGAGAAGTTTAAGAAAATTTGCAGTCCAGCTCCCTGAACTCTACTCTAGGCAAGGGCTCTCACTAGCACAGACCTGGGGCTGATTGCCACTGCACCCCAAGCATCAGGAAGGTATTTAAGGACTGGTCTTAAGTGAAAAATGACAATTCCCCCCCCTCCCTGCAAAGAACAGGCATTGAAAACAATCTGCGGAGAATAAAATTTCAGGTTTCCTCGTAACAATCAAAAATCCCAGCAGCAAGTTCTTTAAACTTCTGAAAATATTGAACTAGGTCATACAGGCCGAAAGATAAGATCCCCACTTAATTATTAAAATCGTTCAAGTAATGATTAAAATCAAACCAAGTAGTTTAGGTACTAAATAGCCATCATCTCTTCCCTTTCCCTCTCCACCTGCAGTACCAGGTAAAATCCATGAGATCTCAAGCTTGCTGAACACAGTCCCCAAATTTTAAAGTGATGATTTACAAAACACCTAAAAATGTTTGGCAGAGATTCTCTCTGAGCCCTGTTGAGACTTACATCCTCTAGCTCTTAGGGCCTACATGTGTTGAACTTCCACTCCTACAATATTACCACTGTGATCTACATAAATAAAATACAAAAAAAAAAAAAAAAAAAAAATTCTAAACAGCTACCCTTAAAAAAAAATAAAAAAAATCCAGATTGAAAACCTATATAAGGGATTGTTTTAGCACAAACTTTCAATGCTCTCATGAAACTTTCTGAGTCCCTGCAAATCAACATAAGTGAAAAAGCTAATTGACATTCTGATATACGAGGATATATTTTTTGGCAGAACAGATGTTGAGTTTTACTTCATAATACGTTTACTTTACTAAATGTCACTGAGTTTGTCTTAAAATTGATTTTTCTTTTTGTGCTCCACAGTATATTCCAAGAGCAGAACCTATTTGCTGAACTTTTCCCAGCTTTAAAAACCTGTATCCTTCTGTGACTGAAAAATAAAGATATCTGGAATAATGGACATGGTTAGACTACAATAATCCAACAAGGTGGTGTTGGTTTGGGTTCGTATTTTCCTCCTTCAATGGTCATAAGTCAAAATTTGTTCCAGCCCTTAAAATACTCAGGCATGATAGAGCAATGTCAACATCATTTTGAGAGCAGACTGAACCCCACAGATTTAAATAGGAAACTACAAAAGCTTTCAATAACACAATTGCAATTTTACTTTCGAATTAGGTCTTTAGAAATACATTATTCTTCTCATTACTGGATTTCAGCTAAAGGACATTAAAAACAATAAACTTGATTATTTTCTCTTCATGGTTGGTTGTTTTCTAGTCAAGCACACTGACTGCAGCATAAAGCCACACTTCTTTATTAAAATGTCAAATGTTCTTCTTTCCTAAATTTTTCTGAACACCAAAGAAGGTTTCAGAAGAAATACCTGACCATCAATTGGATTTCCAACCATTAAGTAAGCAAATTAATTGGATGAAGCAGAGGTGAAGAGGATTATTGTACTGCATTGCAGTTTTCTTTTTCTAAAACCTTTGATTATTCAATGGTTGTAAAATAGAATCCACAGATAAAAAGGCACCAATTCCATATAATGCATATTTATTGAAACAATAAAACTATCTGAACCAAAAGCAATAGTATTATCAACATGGGACAATACACAGTTCTAATAGTTCCATAACTTTTTGTAGTACTTTGTCAAGCCTAAAGCAAAACAAACACCTATTCTACAATCTAAATGCAAGTAATGAAACAAGATGAAATTCAAAATAAAAGACAGGTGAAAACAAAAACCCAGGAAAAAAATTAAAAAATAATGAGTGAAATCACAATTTCATCAACACTCATATAAAACCCTCCCAGCACAATAAATGAGGCCAGGATATTTGCCTTCATAAACTGTAAGTAGTTCTTTTGTTGTTTGTTTGATTTTAAAATATGTTTTCCTGACCTAATAGGAGAAAGAAGACAGAAGTTAAGAAGGGTATGGAGAAAATCCTGGAGAAAGGAAAAGTCATGCAGGCTCCTTTCAACTGCCATGTGAATGCAGAGGTACAAGAAAAAGGAAATTAATGTATTTTCACCTAAACTCTGACAGTTTCCTCCATAAAATATATTTTTATTTTAGCAGGTTATGTCATTGTGTATCCCAACAGTGCTTCATAGATAAGAATGTTGCACTACAGCTGTTCAATGTGGCCTTTGCATCACCTGGAGTTATAATGGTAAAGCACCATGGGCTGTATGTTAAGAACCTGCCTCAAATTTAAGTGCAGTGGGATGGACTTTACCACTGATTTGTTTTTGCCAAAAATTTACAGATAAAGACCAATAAAATGAGTATTTGAAAAGACTCCATTTTTTTTTTAAGGAATATAGAAATGTTCTGTTGAAAGAACCCAACTCCCATCAACCAAAAGCTATGCACCAGAAAACTGCCCAACCAGCTAGAATTTAATTTTCTTTTCCTACAAATGCCAGTATGTTCAGTGCTCACTAACCAATTAAAAAAAAAAAATAAAAATGAAACTAACAACAAACCCACGGGTGCTAGAATTTTCTTTTACTTTCAGAAGTCATGATAGAACAAAATAGATTCATTAACGTTCATATTTTGCTTAACTGAAGTGATAAGGGACCATCTAGCTTGTCAATCTGGCGTGTAACATTTTTCAACTGACTACCCCAAGCTAATTTATGCTGAGAGTGGAGCTCAATGCACCTCATCATTACAGTCTGTGCCTTGCAATTCAAAGATAAATACACACATTTTTAAATCTGAGTGGGATAAACCTGGAATAAGCCTCCTGAAATTAATTGGGGTTACTGTAGTCTTACTCTGATGTCACTCAGATCTGTGCGTGGTCTAGAATAAATACAGAATATTTGCACAATGGTAAATGGATTCTACTGCAGGAAGAGACTCAGATATTTGTGAACAGCATTAAAGTTCATCACCTAAGGAAGGGATTAGGCAATGACCACCTAAGAATTGAGGACATTATTAGGCCTTGTGCATATATTCAATTGTCCCCACCGAGGGGTGACTGTCGCCTGAATGTTGGTCTCATTATCCTCCAGAACAATAAGGTTGACATTAAACCAGCATCTCAGTCCTCTGGAAAAGTCATAAAGTCATGACCTGAAGTTCTAGACCTTGAAGTCATGAAAGCAAAATACTCAGTTTTCCCAGTCTTACACATCAGCCCACAGGGGGCTGCATTCTTTACTTTTACAGCACCATCAGCAACGAAAGCTTTCAAATGCACAGAATTAAAACTATTTTGGCAAACTTTACCTATACTTCAGGCTGCATCTGAAAACACTTGAGGTATTTAATGGAAAAAAACCCCCAAACAGTAATTTAGTATGAATTAAAAGAAACCAGAACCGTTGGTTAAGAATATGGAAGCTAAGATAATTATACAGTATATATTCTCTGTAAATCTTAGAGTAACTGTTTCTCTCTTCCTGTTATATTTAGTTGACTACTATGTAAAATTCAATAAATAGCCCTGGCAGGAGGAGCCTCTCCTGATATTTCGGGAATTTCACGTGTATGACCTTAGGTAGTGTCTGCTCAGCAATATGTGTGATATATCAGAGGACATAAATAACAAGCAGCTGGGAGCAGTACAGGTTCCAATGATGCTGATGCTTCCCTTTCCTGTGGTTGACAATTTTAATAAAAAAGATTAAATCCCAAAGAGAGTTTAACTTTATCATTCAATATAACTGACACTGCAGGAGGTGCAATATGCAGTTAGAAAGAAAATTAACTGGGTTCTATATGGCATATCCATCACACAAGAGCAGTGCAACAACTCTGGATAATCAAAACGGCTTTTTTTTTCATTTAGTTAAAAATAAATATTGGAAACAGGAGGCAACCAGCCATACTGTGAACAAAATATATATTCTTTCCATCTTAAATCATACTGACATCCATTTAACTATCGAGGTGCTCACGAGCAAAGCTCCCCTCTGAGGAATGATAGATTCAACACACTACCAGGAGGAAAGAGCATGGGAAACATTTCCATCTCTAAATGTATCAATTATTGTGCCTCAGTTTCTAGTCTAAATATTATAACTTCTGGCATTCACTTTCCCCACACAGAAACAACAGGTAAATATACTTTTTCAGTCATTTAATACCAAACTAATATACTGAAATAAATTCCTTGCACGTATTGGGAAACTAACTCGAAACAACACACATTTCAAAAGTCCCAGCACACAATTACAACCCAGAGACAGCACCACTGTGTGTTGCAGAAAACTGATGGGTCATTGGACAGAAGATTCACTGATTAAATAAATGTCTGATGTATAAATGAAGAGTTCACCCCAACATCTGATAAAAAACGCATAAGACTTTCAAGTGAACTTAGAATTCCAGGTTACCCTGGTTACAGCTGCTGGGGAATTTCAAAAGCAGTTGGAATTAGCCTGAATCATTCATTGCATGCCTTAGCCAGCATATGAAAGAATAAAGCTTGACAAGGAATTATCACTTGGGAAGACAATTTTGATCTGAACTGCTGTTTCATTAAATGTAAACAATTTTTTAATTAGTTTTTTTCAATAACTTCAGGTTGTCCTATTATTGATAGCACCCCAATTGTTATTTGCAAATAAGGGAAGGCTTTGTTAAATAAGTTATAGAAGACTTTGTAATTAATTTTGGTGTGATCTACTCTTCTTGATAAATCCTCTGGGAAATTAAGTCAGCTAGATGCTACTACAATTATTTGTATTAAACTCTCTCTAATCTCTACTGATAACTTTAATAAAATATATGGACTAGGAAGATTTCACAAAGTTGGATTCCAACTAACCATTATAAAATTCAAAGAAATATTATGAAACTTGTTGAAAAAAAAAACAAACTTAATAATAATGCTTAAGCAGTTGTGAAGGAATTTAACTATTGTACAGTTATAAGAGATCAGACACGTGGGATGGTCACTTTACTAGAATATTGAGTACAAAAATGGACATGGAAGAAGGTGGAAAAAAAATCTGTGCTATTCTCTTTAGAACCCACAGTATTGTATGTAAGTCAGTCAGTAAAATGAACATTTTTGAGAAATTTTCCTAGAGTATGACAATTAATTAATTTGGGGAAAAAAAAAAAAATCAAGCATCTGCTTGCTAGAGCACAGTGGGATAAAGACCTGGATGGAAGGAGGGCCAAAGAAAGCTGGTGGATTTTCAAGGATTTCCTCCCTCCAAGCTCAGGAGCAACACATCCCAATTAAGAGAAAGCTGGGCAAAAATTCTAGGAGGCCTGTGTGGATGAACAAGGAACTCATGGACAAATTCAAAAACAAAAAGGAAGCCCAGAGAGGGTGGAAACAAGGACAGGTAGCCTGGGAGGAACAAAAAAAAAAAAAAATTATCTAAGTAGCCAAGGATCACATAAGGAAATCTAAAGCCCTGCTAGAATGAAATCTGGCTGGGAATGTCAAGGACAATATGAAAAATATCTGTAGGTGTGTCAGTGATGAAAGAAAGACTAAGGAAAACGAGGACCCTCTCCAGAAGCATATGGGAGACCTGGATATGGAGAAGGCTGAGGTATTCAATGACTTTTTGGCCTCAATCTTCACTGTCAAGTGCTTCAGCCACACTGCACGAGTCGCTGAAGGCAAAGGCAGGGACTGGGAGAATGAAGAACTGTAAGAGAAGATGAGGTTCAAGACCATCTAAGGAACCCAAAGGTGCACAGATCCATGGGACCTGATGAAATGCACCCGTGGGCCCTGAGGGAACTGGCAGAGGAAGTGGCTGAGCCACCATCCCTCATATTTGAGGAAATATATTTGTGCAAACCTCATGAAGTTCAACGAGGTCAAGTGCAAGGCCCTGCACCTGTGTCAGGCAAATCCAAAGCCCAAACACACGCTTGGAGAGCAGCCTTGAGTGAAGAGACAAGGACTTGGGGGTGTTGGTTGATGAGAAACTTAATCTGATTCAGCAATGTCAGAAAGCCAACCATGTCCTGGGCTGCATCAAAAGCAGAGGGACCTGCAGGCCAAAGGAGAGGATTCTCCCCCTCTGCTCTGCTCTCATGAGACCCCACCTGGAGGACAGGACAGGACTGCATCCACCTCTCACTTCCTACACACAGTCGTGTTTTTCAGAAAGCAATTTTTTCATTTAATACACAGTTAAGGGACTTAGAAGAGAGTTATATGTAAAATTTCCTACCAAACTCTCAGGTCATCACATACCTGTCCAAATTTTTGTCCTTAAATATCCATCCTGTTGTTTCCTTTGATGGATTGAACGCACCTGTCAAAATTATCTCCTGTCACAAGTAACATGCTATTCTGTAACTGTAGTGGAAGCATACTTTTGATGGCAGCTGTCCCCATCCTGCAACACTTATTTTTGTCTCTTGGGATTTCTAACAAAACTGTAGTATCAGGAGGTGAAAAAATATTGACAAATTGAATTTAAAACTCCAGAATACAGTACATTTTGAACATTTATAAAGGTAGCTTTATAATCATGAAAGCTATGTAATTACACCTGTCATCTTAAAAACAAGAGTAATTTTATAATCACTAAACAAAACACTATCAAACTTAGGTTCCAAGATAGTTTTCAATTACCTTTCCAGAAAATACCAAGAGCATTGTTTGGATACCTATTCCAATTACAAAGGCAGCATTTCAGGCTGTTGATAACAAACAATTCCACCTCATAAATGGAATTCAGATGAAGCTGTAAAGCTCATCTTTCAATATCACAAACACTTCCTAAAAAAGAGTATATAAATGACTCACTTCTCTAATTTATGTTAACAGTTACAGTAAATGCAAATTAAAATCATAGAATGCTTTTGACAGACCAACTCTTATTCCACATCACAGAATAGAAATAAATCAAGTCATAGCAGACTTTGAGGGGAAAAAAAAGGACTGTGAAAATACTGTTAGTAATACACACCAAGGGGACTGAACATTAATACACACTAAGGGACTGAACGTTAACAGGGATAAATGAAAAAGATCCAATTACTGCTAATACAGTAATTTCAACCATTTCAGAATCTAGCACACACAGCAAAGATTACCTCTCTTTTGAAATATGCTAAATATTTACCCAGATAATCAATGTCTTTTTTTCTAGAGCTAATTCATCTGCACTGATACACCTCCCTGTGGTATGGGAGAGGTCCTGACAGAAAGATTTAATGCTGAAGAAAAAAGATTAAGTGAGACATTTAAATAGACTAGAAGAATTGCATAAGGATTTACTTAATGTCAGACCTCAGTGTGCCCTGAGCTCAAACCACTCTGAGGATCAAGCTCTCTCAGCTTCACCAGCTATTTTGGCCATTATTCATGAGCTACCATTATAAACAACCCTCCTTGGCAAAAAGGCAAAAAATGAAAGCAAACACAGTGTTCTTTCTATGTGGGAGCCACAGAATGAAAGCAATCTGAGGATCAATCACTGACAATTCTAGCTCCTGCTAAAAGTCAGCAATTTTATGAATAGCAACATTTTCTCAGCCAAGACCTAACAAGGCAACAAACTCTTATCATGCAGTCTTGCAAACATCTGTTATCAATAATAATTTCTTCTACTGTTCTTATCATTCCTCAAGAAGAAAAGAAACAACTATGAGTTTACTTTCAATTGAGGCCAGATTTGGATACACTTGAATTTTCTTCTGGTTGTCAATAGCTCGTTAAATATAACTGCTTCACAACCAAGACATGGAAACAAAATATGTAAATTAAGTATTTTAATATTTAAGAATGTGTTAAAAGTCTTGGAGTTTTCTAAACGCCAGATTGACAACAAAGATGAATGATTATCAGTCCAGTTTTTGAAAGGGTCATGGGAGGTTTAACACCCACATGCCAGAACAATGCTGAAGTTCCTCAAGTTTCATGAGAACCCAGGACTCATAATTTACTAAGCTTTTCACTTGTGCCTACAAGTGTGTGGCTCTTTTCAAAGGCCATTTGATGATGTTTCCTCGTACTTCTTCAAGTCCATATTTCCCATTCTTCTAGATATCCTACAAAGGGCTATATTGGATGAATTTATTTGACACCTTTGCTAGTGAAGCAGAGCAAATATGAACTCAGTGTAAGGTTCTGAGCTAGTGAAACTAAGGTAAAATGACCTAAGTTTTTAAAACAGCTGCTGGAAGAGGTCTCTAAGAGGGCACCTCTTGTGTCTCTGTTTCCAACTTCAGGAATTATCATCACATATTTCAATAAACAATTGTCCAACAAATCCTTATGATAACATACAGTTGCTTCTCACACAAACACTTCCATTTCAACAATCCTTTTCTCCTGCTGCTCAGTCTTCTCTTTGTAGATATTTCTAGACCATAGTTGTATGTTTTACTCTCCATTTCTCTCCCTCATTTAGTACCTCCTTCGCCACATTTACACAAAGACTCTTCTTTTCCCCTCTATCTTGCCAATTAGTGTTTGGAAGTACCTCTTAAGAAAACTTCCCAGTTTTATGCCAAACAAACAAACAAACAAAACAGGAACAGCAGGGTCAGCAGAGCAGCCCATACTTTCTAAAGATAATCTAACTATTCAATAACCTAAAGTTTAGTAGCAAAGCATCATCTAGCAAATGCAAAACTCATTTTAAATGAGAAATCAGCAAACAGACTCAACCAGCAAACTCTTACAAGTGTGACAGACACATTCACACCTTGTGTGCACTTTGCAAAGCAGAGAAGCCCCCGCAAAGCACTTCATGCTCAGCAGGTGTTGTGAGACATTATCTTCTTCCCCTGCAAATGAAATTTGGAAATAGCTGATGGACATATCAACAAGCAGCAGAAACAGAGCTGCTCCACAAGGGTAGACAGACCAGGAGCTGAGGTTGCCCACAGTGTGGCAGGAATAGCAATCTTACCTGTCAGGGTTCGCTGCCAAAGTATCCAAGCAGGGCTAGGCTGGGGACAGTAACATGCTCTAGTGGCCATCCAGTGATCATCAGACAAGAAGAGAGAACAAACCAAGTCCAAGGTAAATTCAGAAATCCCACTTGGCAGGCTGGGACAGCAGGAGACAGGCCTGTCCGCTACACAGCTCAAGAAAGGAGTAGGAACTGCAGCCAAAGCTCCTGAAGAGGGAGAAAAGCAGAGGGTGTGTGGGTGGTGATCCCAGGTGAAGCTGCTCCAGGCAATCAAAGCTTGTTGGTGTACTCAGGGCACTGGGAAAATGCTCTCCAGCTGAGAGCAGCGTCCTGTCAGGTCCATCCTGGTAGGAACCATTAGGATGGGGAGAGGACGGTTTTTGCCTTGGAAAATATATCTGTTCCATGCACACACACCTTGGTCCCACAGCAATTCCATCAGTGGCTCCTCAGGTCTCCTGGCACCCCACAGGAATTGTGCCAGCGAGCACCAGGAGCTGCCAGCACCTTCTCAAACATGCCTGGTTTCAGGCAGGGGGCTAAAAAGTGACACTGTTGATCTTGTCTGCATATTCCCTCTGCATCTTTACACTGTTAGCAAAGCCTCCTGATTCTTTAACAGAGTAACCTTCTTTTAAACTAATGGGTTGGGATGGACGGTCTTCCTAGACAAATACCTTATACATACAAAATTATGTCTTGGCAAAAATTCATCTCTCTTTTCCTCATTCAAAGCACTCTTTGCCTGGAACCTTATTGAAATAACCTAAGCTATTACTTCTATGGAGCTAAAACAGATTTTATAGCAGCTGAAAATCTGCCTGTAGTCTGCGTTTTAGCTCCTAAAACAATTCAAATATAATGCTGTACTGGAGGTTTTTCGTCTAGAAACAGAACATCTTTAAAAGAAAATAAAAGCTGCCAAAAATAAAGATTCTAACCAATACAATCTGGCTTGATGAATGCGAGCATGGAAAGAAATTTTCTAATATTCTGCACCATATCTGAGTGAACTTGGAGATAGAAGTAAAAGATTACTTTCCACTGTAAGTTTAATCTGAATCTCGTTTTGTCCCTCAGTGAAAAAGAAAGGCCAAGAGAAAACAGCAGAAGTGGGAGACCTGAACATGTAATTTTGGTAGAAGAATATAATAATTTTCATCAGAAATATGTCTATAGTAAAGTGAAAGTTTTTAGAAGTTATTAGTTCTGCCTGTGATGCAATTTTGATACTGTATGTTTAATGCTTTCTATTTTCTGGGTAACCATGTTAAAAGTTATTAGATGAAAGGAAAAGCAAATCACACAACACTGTAAAGTATCTTTTGAATCAATTTTTTAAAGTAAACAGCATTGAAAACTGTAATTTAGTCCTGAGCCTTTATAATTTCCTAACAAAAGTATCATGAATATGATTTTTTAAAATCTATTTGCAATTACAAATACATAGTTCACTTGATTCGTGCCGGTGAATCTACAAAAAGGAAAACAATTTACGAAGATAAATTTCTCTAAATAAACTTCTCACGGCGTTAAGGCTTCAGAATTTATTGGCACAAAATTACAGACACAGACGGTTTCATGAGCAAATTCACATTCTTAAATATTTGAAGAACAAAAGAAGTACTCAGCAGGTTTCTGAGACCATTCCCTGACCTTAAAAAAATCCACAGTCAGGCTTCTGCTTTCATTTCACAGTACTTACGTACCAGAGAAGTTCAACCCTGCTTGATTCCCAGGAGAGTTTAATTGTCCCCTCTCCTTAATGTATCCCATCAGTTAACTAAGGTATATCCCTGGCAAGTGTTGGGAACACCTGTCCAAGTCACATGTTTATGTACTGTATAAAGCATGTTTTGTCAACACCTAACTGACATCCAGATCCATTTTTTTTCAGTCAAACTTACTTGTGGAATTAATTATTATTACCCTATGATTGCAACATGAAAAGTTTATGATTTAGTTTCTATATTTTAATATTTTGTCCTTATGTATTTTATTTTTTTTTTAATTCTTTCAGCTACACTTACTGCAAAAAGAATTCACCAACCTTCACCAGAACTCTGGCCTTTAAAGACAACTTGATGTGTCAACAAAGCAGCACCATTATTATTTTCTGAAAAGAGGGAAAACTGCCCTCTAATAGGAACAAAGGAAAGAAAATTATTTGAAACATTAAAATGTGTCTGCAGTGAACCATTTAAATGACAATGGCAAGAGAGAGCTTTACTGAAAGGATAATGAGAAAGTCATTTAGCAGTCGGTACAAAGAGTGTTTATGTGTGAAGACTTTCCCTCGTAGCTTTGTGGTTTCAAAAAAAAAAAAAAAAAAAAGCACCAGTTGGAGGACACAGACAAGGGAAAACAAGTTAGTAAAGGAACTTATTGCAATTCAAGGTGTTACTGGTGTAATTGGCCATGCCTCCAGACACCCTCCTGTGAAGCAAAACATGTTAACATTTGTCTTAAGAATTTTTCTTCCCATACAAGCTGAGCCAAATACAGGTATAAATACCAGTGACATGCACACACTCTATCGATAATCAGCAATTTTTTAACTGCTATGATCACCTGTTTATTTCTCCCTGCAGCCATCAGCATTACAAGTCACATTTTGACAAGATTTTCCTCACTTATTTTGCTTTCAGACCCTTGTTTCACTGAGTACCGTTCAGAGGATGCAGGATGGGATTGAGAAAGTATTTAAGGGAGCCTTACACGTAATTTTGTGTAAACTGTACTGAAAATAATAAAAGCTAATAAACAAAGCATGGTATTAAATGGAATAAATCTGGGGAAAATAGTTTCCACAATGGAAGAAATATGCTGCTCTTCAGTCTCAAATTACTCCAATGTTTCACTGGTATAGTTATTTTTTAGTCTCTGTAGAGTAAGGAAGTGCTCTTTCTTCCATTTTACAGAGGAAGAATTGAAACACTACATGGGAAAATTACTTGGAAGCATCAATATCACTCTGGAGTACTAACCTGAACCTGTGACCCCCAAGATAAAGTAAGTGATAGAAACAAAAAATCACAGCTAGTTTGCTTTCAGCTTCCTTTCTACTTGTTGAGTAATTTGAAAGATTACAGTCTCTGCCCTGCAGACAAGAGTCTCCTCTCCTCTTGGTAATATTCCTTTGTTTCTTTCTGATGACAGACAAGATGTGGCAGCTGCATTAAAAATCTACTTATAAAGTCAGTCCAGGAGACCAGAAGTAACAAAAATACTTGTTGTACAACTACAGTGAAATAACAGAGCAGGTGAGTTTATAGAGGCATCATCTGAATGCCTTCCTTTGCCATTAAATTCACTTTTCAAGTAGGAAAGACATTCAGCAGGGTAAAACACCCCCTATTGAGTATCATTACGTGGAACCACACAGCTCTGAAGAGAATGACCTGTTACTGCTGTTTTCTTATGGGTGTTTATTATCCCCAGGCATGCTGCAGTGTGACAGTGCTGCAGGTGATTAATGATTTTACCTGCTGCACAAGAGCAGTTGGAGAAATGTCCATTTCATTTCTTATTGGAGATACACTACTAAAGTGTAACTATCCAAATATTTGTGGAGGAGGAGGAAACTTTGTAATCGATAAGGAATAGACTCGGTTACCTTAAAAGCCCTGTAATCTGGAATTTAGAAGTAGCACCTTTTATTGAACTGACAGGCTTTTCCCTACTGCTGATTTGAGTTACAGAATAGCTTCATCTTTCAGATGATGTTGTTTTGGAAACATCTTGTCAAAGAAAGAGCTATTCTGTCTGTGCTGAAAATAGACCACCCAGTCTGGGATGAGGATGCCACGTGCATTACAAATCGTGTCTCTTCTAGTGCTGCAGTAACTGCAGCTTTACAATCACACTGCGTTTTGTTTTGGCTGAGATGACACAGTTCAGGTCTATGTAACTCGTTATATTTTTTTGGTGAGGCCAAACTTTTCTGCAGACCTTGGTGAGGCCTGACTGCCTTTTTCATACCTGCCAATGCTTTTGTACCTACAAAGTGACCTGCAGCTGCCCAGGAGTTTCCACGCTGTGAGCATATTCATGTATGTCAAAGAGAGAATTCTCATTTCTAATGAAGGAGAGAGAGAATAACTGCAAACCCCAGAGCTCAGACACCATGGCATTCATCTAACACATTAAAAGTACAGGTTCAGGCTATTAGTCTAGAGCAGTAATTAAAATCTCAGACTCCCACATGACAAATGCCAAGTATTTGAAGTGCCAGGTGCCAGGCTGTTCTCAGGTAGATGGGTTTCTGTCTCCTTTTCATTGCTGATAATGGCCATTTTGTGAATGTCTTTTTCTATCTCTCATTTTCACCAGATCCCCCATTCTGCATCTGTCCAAAGTCTGGGATCAGGAAAGATTCAGTTTAGGGGATTCAGCAATTTTCAAACAAAAAACCTCTAAATCTTTTACAGAACGTTCCCAGGTGATTCTAGTTGTGAACATTTATTACCCTGAAGGCTTCCACTTCAATGAATTTCAAAAGTCTTTTGCAAGCAGATGAGGTGCTGAAAACATTAAGATAAAGGTTACAAGAACCCTCTATAATAAGAAGTGGCAGGCAGCCTAAGAATAAGAACTGCTACTACTTCCTCCAACAAAAATTACCTGGGATAGCACTGTAATAATGATGGCATTAGAGAACATTAATGTCTCCAATTCCCAGATGAACTGTTGTCCTGTAACCTACAGATTTGTCTGGGATAATTCCCTCTTTTTCTGGCATTCATATCCAAGTGTCCTAGCAGCTATCCATGCGGTCCCAAGAATGTCACAGAACAGCAGCTCCAGCTCTGCACAAGTTCTTCCTGCCCCAGCTGCAGCCTTAGCACACATCATAAACTAGCATCAGTAAAACTAGAATATAATTTAAATGTTTAAATTTACTTCCAGGCTTGGAAGTAGTCAGGATATTTCTTTTCCGTCAGGAGTCAAAACACTTAAATCCTACACCGGTTTTAAGCTGGTGGAGTAGTTTCTGTCATACACTGATGTGACTGATATCAGAATTAGACAAAACGTCTTTGATCAGTCACATCAGTTTCTCTCCTGTGTCATTGCCACCAGTGCTGTCACAGTGTCTTCAGGTCTTGCTGAAGCACTGCCTGAGCTTCCCCTTACAGCAATTCAGCTACAGTAGATACTGCAAAAGCACATTCTTTTCCCCTGCTTTATCCCTCTTTAATGGAATCATTCATTTTGCCAAAATGTTTCTTTTAAAATTAAAAATCAAACATTAAAAAAAACCTGCATAATGAATCTTCCAACTCTCCCTTCTCATTTTACCAATCACAGATTTTTCAGAGCCACGTATTTCTTGAGCAGCAAGTGCTTATGTAAACCAAATCATCACTATGTTTGTATCTCTTTCCTCTCAGAAATCTCACAGTATATCCCTTGTAATACTTTCTATCTAATTTTTTTCCTCCATTTTTCTATCTTAATAAAGCAATGGATGAAACAAAATTACTGGCAAATAAAGGTAAAAATATCTTCTCAGCCTCTGATAGACTTTTCACTGTTTTCTCAAACAATGGCTCTTAAATTGCCCACTGGATCTCTCCCTCTTTTTTTAAATTTCTGGGTATGTACTCGTTCCCTCCCAGACTTGACCTTCCAGTGAATATTTGGTCTATTAAAACATGCAGGAGCAAATGGAAATTACTCTGGATTTTCATTCCTCTGAGTCCTGTGGTGTTTCAGCAAAAGCAAAAATTGCCAAACCCACAACATTCTGAGAGCACATTTCCTACAGGTTTCTAAAATACTGTAACACAATATTTTGCTTTGCATTTTTGCTTGGTAAGAGAAAATATTTGTACAGCTTTTCCTTTCATCTCAACCAAAGAAAATCATGTGTCTAGTACCTGTCATATATACATGGCCATACTGGCAGGAAACTTGCATAAAACACATTTGCTTGTTTTATCTAAATAATCCCATTACCTGCCAGCAAATAGTGCAAACAATGCAAAGCACAGAAGCAGATATCAAACTGGATTTGAGTCAGTAAGCTAGGGAGGAAAATACTATCTTCTGTCTTGCAGTGGGAAATAATCCCAGCAGATATGTTTGACTCCAACTTTGTTCCCACCAAAACCAGGTTGCAGGAGCAGCTCATTTCATTTCTCTGTGAACCAATCTAAGGTGTGGAAAAACTGAAAAACAGGTGGCTGATGACAGCTGGCAGAGACTAAATACCCAACTTGAAGGAAACTTAAGTATAATGATATGAATCTCCCAGTTTCTAACTTTGTAGCTTGCTTTTTATCAAACACTTTCAAATATGGCATTTTAAGGGAGAGACAGGTTAGAAGGGTAATGTTCCTCTAAACCAGTAATTCCTACTCAATTGATCAAATGTGTAAGGAAAGAATCCAGTAGCTTTCCAGCCTTGTCCAAATCTGTCATACATTTGACTTCTCAACCCACACCTAACTAGTTGGTGTCAAAGCCAAATGTGCTTCTCCCCCATGCCCCAGCCTTGGGAGGAAATGGTTGCTGACTTCAAAGCATAGGGAGACAAAGAGGGATTGGGAATATGTGCACAACTCAGAGTGAGAGGTGATGCCAAAGGAAGACAGTAGTGAAACAAGAGGATGAGAAAAGCATGAAGAACAAATGAAAGAGAACGTGGAAGGGAGAACAAATGGAGGTTTTCAATAACTAAATAAAAACTGGGCCATGTAGACTGGGATGAATTAATCTGATGAAAACTAACCCAGAGATCTTGTGTCACTTCCCAAACTACTTATTACTCAGTCTTTTCTTGCACAGCATGTGTGTAGAACTGTGTTTTAGTCCAGACCAGCATCTAGTGGCAAGAGACTGAAGAGGCAATCCTACACTGTTCCAGGAGACACACCACATGTACATAGGACAAATTGAAATGACAGTGCTCTATTCCTATTGAAGGATGTAATATATGGCAGTGAAAGAACCCCCCTGGCTAAACAGCTTTCACTGGAGCTCTGCTAAAAGAGCTTTGTGCTTCTAAAGAGTTCAACTTAAAAAAAAAAACAAGTGATATGTAAGCTGCAGGCAACATCCAGCATCCCATATTGGAAACCCAGGACTCAGTGAACAAAGATGGTGAGGTAGCTCACAATGTGCACCAGGCTTTTATTATATTTAAATTCTGAACGCTATTTAAAGCCAAATAACAACACAATGACTCTGTCACAGAGCAGAGATAAAAATTGCAGTCCCCAAACAACCAACAGTCTAATCATGGGGCTGAGATGGTCACAAGAGCTCCGTGTACTTAGCACAATACCCTGCTATGGGTTTCACACCTCAAACACTTTCATCTATCCCATTAGACTACCATGAATGGAAACAAACATTAAAACGTATTCACTGTCCTTCTGCGTTTTTAATTCAGTCCAAGCATGAGTTGAATATGAAAATGTGAAAATCAGTTTTCACCTTGTGCTGTGCGAGTGAACTGTCTTGCTCCCTGAAAAAGATCTCCTTGTGAAAAGCCCCATCCTCGCAGAAAAACTGTGAAATAGAGGGTGAACACATAGGTGAATGGATAACAGAAATGCTTTTGAGCCAACAAAGAATGAACAAAAGGGACTAATATCTTATTCTGTAAGTAGTGCCTTTGGGTTTTGCATAGCATTTGAAATGGAAGCAGGAAGTCTCAAAAATTTAAAACTATACTTCTGTGTAGTCCCAGCTATCATTCCCCAGGTCTTTCCTGTCTTTGAAATTACAATGTTATAGATACAACTAAATGTGCCCAGAACAGGATTGTTTTCCATGCCTTTCCCAGGAACCACACCTAAAGTCACTGCAGAGAGATGTGCACCACTGAGCACACTGGGGATGTCACTGGTAACCTTAACAAGTAGAGTGTTAAAACTTTAGTGCCTAATAAAGCAGCCCACTGACTTAATGGTGCTTCTCATTGTAAGCAGAATATATCTGTGGTCTGTGATCTGTGCATATTCCCAAGGCACTTGACACGCTGTGAGTGGTATCATCAAATGGTTTAAGACTTTCCTACCAGTGCCAGAAATGTAAAACTCCAAGAGACAACTGTAATTCCTTCTCTCCTTCAGTCTCACTGAACTGTCATGAGTTTCATTACACAGGAATGAAAAAAAAACCAAAGAGGCACTCTGCCAGCCCTTAAACAGAGGGAATGATAAGGCTCCAGGACCTGTCAGAGGTGGGAAGCAAGTCCTGTTATGGTAGGGAAGGGATGGTGGACAGCAAGGGGTGAACAGGAAGAGCTGGTTGACATTCTCTGAGGACACACCCACGATAGGGGAGAGACATCGAGGACCAAGGGAAACAGACCTTTACCTTTCCTCATATCATAGTTATCGAGCTTTTTGATCATATACCACCCAAATTACAATGTGCTGTGGCTTCACAATTTGAGAAACACTTCCCCATCAGTTCTCAAACAATGGGGAGGAGGAAGATGTTAATAGAAATAGAGATGTCAGGAAGAGATCCCTCGGCATTATGAAAAGGCTGGGACTGCCTTTCATCAGCTCATCTGGTTAATCCAATTTAGCTGGTTACTCCTGCAAAAGTAATCCCATTTATACCTACTTGTTCCTGAAAGGAAAAAAAAAAAAGAAAAAAAAAAAGAAAAATCCTTCCAATTGGTAAAAGATGTTCTATAACACTATAAGCTTCCTGAAAAGGTAGTAATTTCTTCAACTACTTTCCAGAGTGGTACCTAGTTACACAGAAACTTTTGAGATAAATTGAGATAAATTTACACTTTTTTTAATGGACCTTTAAATCATGACTTCCTGTTAAGGGGAGACAGTAAATGCTGCAGGAGATGGTAGCATCAGAATTTTTATTATGTTTCAGGAGTATATTTTCTGCTCACACGTCCATTCGACCTTGAGAGTAGATTAATTATATAGGCTTCTGACCAAAACAAATCAGTGAGTCCTTTTTTCATTTTCTTTCAAAAGATACCACAGCTTTTTTAAACAGATTTTGTAAACAAAAAAAAAAAAAAAGCCTTTTTGTCTGCTTGCTTCTTCTTCAAACTGAAAAGCCAGTTGTTTTCAAATAATTCCTGAGCTCTCAAAGAGCCATTCAGCATTTTAAAAAGCAAAATTTTTAGCACAGGTGCAGGCACAGGGGAAGTTTCACTCTTGTCTCTGCTAGTTCATTAGAAGTACATAATATCTGCTTCACTCTCTGCCTGTGCAACACAGCAGTGTTGTTACACAGCTGCTTGTATAGATGCTTATAGAGATGTCATATAGGGATGCTCAGGGTAAAGGTAAATAAGTTTGGGTGGATACTGGAGGCAATGCCTCCCTGTTAGCACAGTGCTGTGTCTCAGCTCATTAGCTCTGGTGAGAGACCTGGAAATCAGGACAGGTGGGGGATGCTAAAATGGCTCTACAGCCTCCTCGTATTCAAGCTGGTTTATCTTTTGCAGATCAAGCTTGATTATTCCCCCTGCACTGGGTTTGTTTAAACACATCTGGTTTAACTCAGAAGAAAAGCAAACACTAGTAATTGTTTCCTCCTTATTTTCTTTGCTGTGGTCATAACACTTAATTCTAAAAAGGAGAGAATAGCTTCCAGACAATTCTTCTTTCCTCCCCCCTCCTTCTCCCCCGTTGAAAATATGCTCTTAAAATATACATATATAGAAGGAGACAGCAGGAATGAAAACAGGAAAATAATATCTGGAAAACATGAACATTCTCCCTTTATATCTTTAGGGAAAAAAAGGATGGGGTGGCTCCAACCATAATCCCCTTGTATGAAATACTGCAAATATACAGCCAACAGTTTTACTAGAAATCTTCAAAACATACTGGTTTTGAATGTCTTTTGGAGGGTCATAAGGACTGTGCAAGAACTTTGACTTTCTTTTAAGAGAAAACTGTTAAATTCTTACAAGACAGTGTTTGAAAACTTAAATCCTGACTGTTCAAATACCTGCTTTCTAATGCAGTTAAGTTCACTGCATAAAATTTGAAACTATCATAATTTATGAAAGACAGCAGTTGATAGTAGAATAATAAATTCACAATGACTTTACCCTTAAGAATCTGAATTCACTTCATTGTAAAATCTAGAAAACCCAGAGGAAGGAGGCTGAGAACTTGCTCTTCTCAGAAAGAGAGAAAATTCCTGAACATTAGCAGGATGCTCTCAGTTAAGGCACAGATCTTACAGAAAGTAAACACTTGGTGAGACAAACCTCATTTCGCTTCACTTCTCATTACTGACAATTGTAACAAAAGGTATCTTCATAATACATGATAAATGAGGTTGGGCCTCACTCATTGTCAGTTTTCTGAACTGACCTTGAGTTTATTCACAAACAACTGAAATTCACCTTGTACATCTTCTCCCTTACCATTAGTTCCTCTGAAGATGCTTCCAGCAGCTTTTCAACCAAGCTCAGTGTTATCTTGCCTGAACTTCACCAGGCAATTTTGCAGTCCCTACAAACCAAATCCTCAGAAATTAATATACATAAACATGGAGCACTTTTAGCTTTTGAACTGGATCCCTCAATGTACATATTCTTTGGTGTCTCAAATCTGGTTTAGATTACGAAAATTAAACCAAAACATCTAAAATATATTCCTACATGTTTTCTTGACAGATTCATACGTTACTCAGAATCTCCTCTGCAAGGAGTAACCTTTGCCCTTCTCATCAGGGTGGAAATTACTGAATATTTCTGACAGACAACATACATGTGAGTCACGATGCTTCTCAAGCATTTGGAATAATCTAATCTTGAACAAGCAGTAAAGGCAGGCCAGCAGTGTCTGGTCCTGCTGGTTGCAACATCAACATCCAGACTGATGGGCACAGTGTTTTTATGGGAGAGAATCTGCAGCTGGTGACTGTCACGATATACTCTATTTGCTGTACCATTAAATTATATCTCCTCTCAGTCTAGGGAACAAAGAACAGCAAAACCAACCACACCACCCATGTGCAATTCACAGCAGGATACAGGCTAAGTAATATCCAGGCACCTGCAAAAGCATGTGAAAAATTTTCCTCCATACTTGTGTACCTTTATTCTTTCAGTGCTTTATTTTGAAGTTTTAGTTGGACTCCATTAAAATTCAGTGGCAGGCTACAGAGTGCTGAAGTGTGAATTTGCATGCTAATTAACAACAGAAAGTTCCACAATCAGAAATATCAAAGACATATTGGACTAATCTCTGAAGGGAAAAAGTTCAGATTCTACTTGATATTTGCTAAAAAATATGAACCATCTACCAATTATAAAGTATTCCTGACTGACAGATAAAATCAGTTTGGTTGTAAGGAATTTAAGCATACCTAAGCTCAAGTCATGTCTTCAGGAGTAACTCATATGACATAAAATTTCACTAAACTAAGAAAGACAGACTTTTAAAATTGTCCAACTTGTCCTGTGCTGAAAAGAACAGAGAAATTAAGGTAGATCTTCCATACATCTGTGTCCTCCACCAGCCAGACCATCACGTGTGGATGTATTTTGAATATGGTGAAAGTCTCCTTTCCTTTCAAGTGACAGGGTACAAGACTCTCATCCCAAGAAGCAGGTGGCCTGTCTCCTGTTTTGACAGCTCATATGGCTCATGGAGTACAGTAGTTTTTACGTGTTCTGGGGTAATCTGTATCCAGAGTAAATGTTTCCTCTCTCCTTTTATATTTTCCATTTCCACTATTTGTTAATATTAAAAATTTTAAAACACTACATTCACCACTTCAGTTAGAGAGCCTGTCTTGTGTAACATTTTGCTCCTGCAGTTTCTGTATCATTTAAACCTTTCAGATGCTTTGAATCGGGTGGCATCATCCACTGGGCAATAGTAATAGCACAAGCAGTCCCAGAAAAGCACTTGTTAGGCAGACGTTCAACAGTTCTCTTTATATTTCCATGAAAAAAATCACAGGATATGCAATGTGGAGTGACAACAGGAACTGGCTTTTGTGTTTAAATTCCCAGTTCCAGACATGTGGAGAGACACTTACAAAGCAGCCTGTGCAATGTTCTCAGTTGCAAGAGGTTCTCAGTTCGTGGTGCAGCCCCATGTTTATGCAGATCCTGCCATCCCCAGCGCTCAGCACAGAGGGCTCCACGCCAGCAACACCAGCACAGCATTTGGAAAACACTGTGGGAGGCTCACATGCACCTTCCTGTTCTCCTCCACTGTTCTGGATTGTTTGAGTCCAGTCTAAGTTCTCCCCAGAAGAACAACTCTGTGTTGCTGTCCTACCAAACGTGGCAGCTTCAAAGCCAACCACTGGAAAATGAGGAGGTGAAAACGATGGAGTATTTTATTTGAAACTGCAGACCTTGGTGGCTGGTGGCCCTTTGTGAGAGAGGAAGCCTCACAGGCTCATTCCTGTGTTAACGAAGTTTGGACAGGTATGGAAATACTGAGGGTGCAGGAATAAATGAACCCAGAAACGAACACAGTGCTTTGCAGTCAGTTAGGGCACGTTGTTCCTCACTAAGCTCTGAAGTCTGTGTCTGCCACTGCATGTATGCCTAGAATACTCTGCTAGCTCAGGGCTTAACAGACATACACTGTGACACAAAGCCACAATCAAAAATATATCAAACAAAAGAAAGCAAAAAATAAATATATGACATCACCACCTTAATCAGCAAAATTCAGCATCATTTATACATGTGGAAATATTGAATTAAATTTGTTCATGAGTTATTTTTCCCTCCTGTTCATATTAGTTCTTCATCTGGTGGTGCAAAGTCACCAGTAATCTCCCTTACATTTGGCATTTTGTTTTATTTCCTCTTGTTTGAGCATTGCACCTTCAGGTATTTCAATTATATATGAAAGATGGGTCTCTTCCTTTTGCTTCACCGTAGATGTTTTTCATTTGCCATTTGAACTGGGTAAATGAATGTTGTCAGCTTTACTTAACTTCAAAGGCTGTGCTTCTGATCTGTCTTACTAGAGCTTTTGGGTTTTAATGTATCATTTTTTAGGGTTTAGCTTTACAGTTCTTCATCGTGCACTGACAGAAGTAAAGCATACAATGAAGTACACCGTGCCAACAGCAGCTGTTACTACAGAAACCACTTTAAAACTATAAACTTGAAATATCAAGCTCACTGAATTGGACTAAAAGAGAAAAATACAGAAAAGAAAGAGAAGATACTAAGTACCTACAAATAAGATGGAATTCAAAGGAAAACAAAGCTGTCCCAAAAATGTCAGTTATCTGACCCAAGTTATTTTCAAAATTAATCCAGTACCACTGAATTTTTGAATTACATTTTTTTTTCAGATTTCCCATCAAAACCAGGAATTTAATTTTCAAAAGTTGGACAATAATATCAAACTACAGTTTAACCTTGTTTCTGGCTTCTGCTTTTTATAACTTTATAAATTTGAAGAAAAGGTTCAAACCCCATATTTTCATTAAAAAGAAAGCGAGAAAGAAATTTACTGGCCATCCCTAATCAAAAGAGTTACTCTAGACATGTAATGTTTTACCATGGCTGAGTGAAGTGATCAGGAATAACTTTCAGATGCATAGAGTCTCAACTTACAATATCTTGAGAATGTTTTGCAGCTCCAGCCTTTATTTCCTCCTGACAGGAGGTTGTAGCCAGGTGGGGGTTGGTCTCTTCTCCCAGGCAACTATCAGCAAGACAAGAGGGCATGGTCTTAAGTTGTACCAGGGGAGGTTTAGGTTGGATATTAGAAAGAATTTCTTTACAGAGAGGGTAATCAGACATTGGAATGGGCTGCCCAGGGAAGTGGTGGATTCTCCATCCCTGGAGGTTTTTAAGATGAGACTGGATGTGGCATCAGTGCCATGGTCTGGCAGCCACAGCGACAGTGAATCAAGGGTTGGACTTGATGATCTCAGAGGTCCCTTCCAACCCGGCTGATTCTATGATTCTGTGATTCAGCTCACTGGACTTAATTTCCAACCCGTTTTTTTTCAATATACTAAAAAAAAAATCTACTGCAGCAGGTGACTCTCAGGATGTACCCAATGAGAGGGGACATTGTGCCCAGGGCAGGGCAGAGGCGGAGTGTGCAGTGTAAGTGATGCCACGTGTGGTAAGTGCTGCTAAAAGAGGATGTAACCAAAGCCAAGGCAGGCACAGCACTCGGTGCCACTGTGTTCTTTCTCACCTCCAACACTCACCGTGGAAAGGCACATTACAGAACTGCCATCTCTGGGGTGTTACATGCAGAGCTCTGTGTGGTTACCACTGATGATGTCTCCGTGGTAGCTCCCGACACTGCTCAGCCCCTGAGGACAAGGACACACACACACAGATCAGCTGCCAGTCCCCAGCACTGCAGGGCATGGAGCTCTCTGGGCAGGGGACAGGTTGTATTCAGGTGTTTTCTCTGGCTACCAGTGAGAGATTTATACATGCAGCAAAGTTCACATAGCTTACAGTCTTTCAAGGCTGGGAATAAGCCAGGTAAAATGACAACCAGCCCAATCCGTATCCCCCTCCTACAAAAAAAGGAGGGTGATGCTGCTACATGAGGTGTCAAACTGAAAGGTATAACAGGCAGCAGTAACAGAATGATAACAGATTGCTGGAGTTAAATCCAGAGGGGAAAAAAAAAAAAGTAACATACTGTGAGAAAAAAACATTAATGACAGCAAATGGCATATTGTAAATGCAACCTTATATTGAATCTTACCTCCAAACAGAGATGGGGAGGTGAAGGGAACCAGGAATATCTAGTGAAAAGCAGTGGGAACCCCCCTTCTGGCATCTCTTTTAGACAATATGACACATAAAAGAATAAGCTGTTACACATATGAGAGAAATGGGAAAATAATGCTTTAAATTTTTTTTTTTTGCATTTTTTTGAGCTTTGCAGCTAAAAAAACCCCATACCATTGCTATTTTTCTATTATTTCTTCTTTTATAAATCCTGTTTGGCAAGCAAGAAGTTTACATTATGTAACTTGGCACTTCAGCTCTTTCAGAAGGTATATATAAATCAAGCAGAACTTGTTAATCTTGAATAGGATACTGTGCATGTGCTATTGCTCTTCAAGACTTTTCATACTCTGCTACTTTGGAAAAAGCCACATTTCTCACAGGCACGTGATATAATCAGAACTCTTCTTCTCTTGGGTACCTGCTATGGAATGAGCTAAGTGAAAGCTTAGCTGTGAAAAATACCTTATTCACTGTTGCTGCATTGCTGAGCCTTCAACAGGTGTGACAGTCCAACTGCCCTGTTATGTCTGGGGTTTTGGACTGACAAGGTTGTTTCTGTTGCATGGCACTGGCCATACAACAATAGCTGGCTTGTGCTTGATATTTCCTCATGGACTTCATCCTTTTCCCAGAGGAGTGTAATGCTGCCATTTGGGTAGGTTAAAATAGATTTCTAGATTTTCTGATACCACTCCATGGACCTTCACGGATCCTCCTTTCCCAGATTCCTTTGCTACATCCATCTTTCTAGACATTTTTCTTGGTGGGGTAACATCACAATGATGCAAATCTATAGCACTGAGATAATTTCAGACTCCACAGCTACTGAGGGCTCTAAGTCAGGGTAACAGGCTAATTAATGTACACCTTGAACACTTCTTTACATATTAAGATGTTGAGGGGTTTCCAGCCACCATTGGCTGCCTGCAGATTCTATATCATAGCATTCAAGTGTCTTTATGGACACAGTTGTAAAGAAATATTTTGAGGTTGAATCTCCATTCTCCACCTTCCATGTCAGAGGTCACCTAAAGAGACACCTGAGCACACATGTGACATGGACATGAAGGTTCTATTTGAAATCCCTTCAAAGGAAACTACACGTGCTCCCACCCTTGCTACAGCTCTAAGCTATTTATTAAATAAGTAGAGATAAGTTAATATTTTCTGTTGGCCACCACACTTTCCAAACTATAATAATAAAAATAGGTGATGATGAAAAGCTGCATTAAAAACAAATTCTGTTTGATATGAAAAGTGTCCCCTTGAGAGAAAATGTAATCCTGTGGTCATAAATCTGCAGCTGGAGCTGAGAGAAAATAAGCAACCTCAGATCAGGGGACTGCACAGAGGTGGAGGTGGTGTAGATCATCACACAATTTAGAGGCAATGGTTGCAAAGTGCTTAGCTCTGATGGGGAGAATTATTTACAGCAAGAGCAGAGAATAATCTAGTGATATGTGAGGCTCTGCAGTTACATAAAAGAGAGAGATTACCCTTTGATCCAAATATCTGTGCTCTCTTATAGCCCTCATTACAGATGTTGATCAACCAAACCTTCTGCATTGCTGCCACATGAAAAGAGATGAGAGTGATATTCTCTCACCTCCTCAGCAACTTATCGATGGGAATTGTGGAATTATGTGAATGATGGAGCATAGGGCTATACAAAAAATGGAGGCTGTAGAGATCATTGTTCCTTGGTGACTTCTCCTTGGAGAATGAATGCAGGGAGCTCTGCTACACAAAACCACAATCATTGTAGAGTAATTATTCATCCTGAAGTAAGTAATCTCACATTAGTACAAATATAGAGATGTACTTTTCAGTTATGGCATTATGCTTATTTTGTTCACAAATCATTACTAGCCAAATGCTTTTCTTAAATAGAACACCCTCCTACCACAACTATAACTAAAGAGTCATGTGCAGCAACCTGTGTAACAAGGTCTCCAAGAACTCAGTATTCTCACTTCCAAGAAACTTAACATTTACATAACTGAGAACCAAACATTAAGTTTGAAGAAGAAAGCATGGGAAGAAAGATAAAAAAAGGGTAAAAAAACCAAACCGCATTTAAATCTGAGCATGTGAATCTGCAGAACATATCCCATCAGAGGAGCAGGTTGTATTCACTCATCATTCTGAGTATCCTGTTGTGCTAAAAGCAGCTTTACTTGCACTGTTTAGCCAGTGCCATTCCACCATTTGGGGCTTGAATTCTCTCTTCTGTGACCTCTTGCCTCTTTTCTAAACAAACACGGAGGCAGCAAGGGAGGTGGAGTTTCCTACTGCAGTTTTCCTCCCTAGTCATCAATTTTCTCGCCAGGTCTCACTTGTTACCCTGAACAGCCCGACCTCCCCCAGCATTCTGCTTCACTGTTGGTGCTCTGAGCTTTATGTGCTTTTAGTCATAATGAGAAAGCTTTTCTGAAACTTGCTATTACTGTAGTAATGTGATTTTTATGATGGCAGGCAAACAATCCAGGATAACTAAATGGGAAATGGATGGACAGGGACAGCTTCTCTCTGGAACACTCTGGATTTTCTAATTTGTGTTGATTCAGATACGGCTCATATACAAAAAAAGAGGAACCTGCTGCATCCCCCGTATGAAGGTGGAGAGCTAATGATTTCTTTTTTAAAGGAACTGCAGCTGCAGAGAAAATTGCCATCAATAAAATGATATATGATCATTTATGCAGCAGAAATAACTAATAGAGCTGAGACTGCACAAAAGTGCAATATTCATCTTACAGAAAGCATTTTTCAACGAGATTATATGCAAATCAGGTTTTGTGCCGTTGAAGATTCTGATTAAATTTATAATTTAGGCTTTTAATTGAACTTTTTTATTGGATTTTTCACAATAATTCTGCCTCATTTATATGAATAATTAACTGCTATAAAATAAGTTGCCAAAATAAATTCATAAATTCTATGATAATTTTTTTTTTTTTTAATTCTAACAAATTTCTGCAGCACACAAACTCTGAACATCCTATACTTGGCTTCCACTGTGTTCCACACAGATGATCTTAACAAATCTGTACACCAAGACAGAATTTAACAATGTGCATCTGTAAACGGTGTGAACTAATTACATTTTTTTTTTAAAGAGATGTGCAGATACATACATAAAACAAATTACAGAACAACAGAGCCACAAAGATGACTGTTGTCCTGTAGAATAGGTAGGTATCTGTGATAGTAAAGTATATATATTATATACAAATGACTATCAGTCATCTGAGCACAACAAGGCAGTAAGTTTACAGCGTTAAACATCAGGGTGATGCACTACTTGAAACTCCAACAAAATAAAGGAAAAGAAAATAAAGCACATTGGACATGAACATTTATGAATGGAATCTAGGAGAGAATCTCAGTGATGTTACTCATCAACTAAATTAAACCACTTGATTTGAAGCACTGCAAGGTGGAACCCAAGATTGTCCAGATAGATAAAACTGAGACTAAAAGCAACCACAAAATGTCAGATTAAAAGGGGAAAAAAATTCTTCTGCTTTGATTGTACACAATAAGTTGTAATATGGTAGCATTTCATATTCAAAGAACGTGTCATGTGGAGGTTTAATAAAGGATTAATAGCTGATATTAATAGGTCATGAAATATTGGATTGCTCTGGATTTTTACCAATTATAAATACACAATCAGAGGATGCTAAAGATGGTTCATGTTTTTCAGCAACACATGAGCCCTTACAGCAATCTGTAACACTTATCAGGCATTTATTATCCACAGGGAGATGATCTTGTGGAATAGCTTGAGAGAGAGGGAATGTAAAATAGACACTTCTGGAACCACAGTGCAATGACTGCGTTACTGCCCAATCCATAGGGGTACAGAGATATCACAGGTTGGCAGGAACATCTAGGAATGATCCTCTGACATAAAGGAGATTCATTCAACAGTTCAACTGTCATCAGTAGCTACAAGGGACCTCTTAAAGCCCAGTAATGACTGAACTGAAGAGGGATCCATCTGACCACGAGTGTGCCAGGCTAATAACAAATGAGAGCATTGCTTTAGAGTCCCTTGGCTGAACTGAGATTGCAAACTTAGTGCTACTTTACACTGGGTTTTGGAAAGCAAAAAGGTAACACTGCTGTACAGAATCAAGCCTCAGACTTATTTTTTTTCATTTTAAGAAGAATATGGCTCCAAGTTAACAACTTACCTAGAAATACTGAATTCATTTACAGTAGTTTAATTCCAGAAAATCCCATTAACTTCAATGCAATCATTCTACTTTTATGCTGGCATGATTTAGGTCAAATTCTGAATCACTAACTTTTAAATTCCAACTTTAAAGAGTTTAATATTTCTTTACATCCAGCAAAATCCTGCTCTCTACTGTACACAATATTTTCACAGATCTGGGCTTTAAGAAATCTGTTATGTCCCCTGACATTCTTAATGCTGCATATCTTTTCCATAGAAAGATATCCAGCTGCTTGTTCATCACTTATTTACATGAGCAAAATTAAAATATGGTACATAAACTGCTAAATAAATGAAATTCTTAGCAAAGCTGAAACAGAAAGCACTGCGGTTCAGAACGTGAGGGACATAGCAGAATGTAGGGGAGAGTTATGGGGTTTAACGTTGTACCCCCTGTAAAATGTCTTTAATTTCCAGTGAATTCAGTGTTTTCCATGAGGAGGAATACACTGTGTGACTGAACTCTGTTGTTTACCATCTCTAAAGACAAACCCCTGTGTGGAGGCAGCCCCTCATTCCACGATGGACAGTTTGGCTGCCCCAGGACCTGGAGGCAGACTTGGAGTTAGTTGTCCAAACCAGCCACCTAAATCCAGTTTGGCCTCTATTCCCTTTACAGAGAGAAAGCTACTCCCAGTTGCTGCTGCTCTTTCTGTAACCACTTGCTACTAAGAAGGATCCTGGAAGATTTTCCAGCAAATAGACTTCCATAAACACACTCTTGAAGCTTTACCAGTGTTGCCAACCAAGGAAGGCACAGAGCAGAGTAAACTGCAGGGTTGAAAGAAGAGGGGGAAAAAAAGTATGCCAACCCAAAAGGAAGTTTTTCTTTTCCATTAACTGTTTTAAGCCTCCTGGGTGACTTTGTGGAATCACTACAGCAAGTTTTGAATGATGTATGAAATGAGAAATCCCTGCCCAGCCAGCTGAAAAAGAATTCACGGAGAGTGCTTTGCAATCGTTTATATGCTCTGCTGTTTGATGTAGTATTTAGCCAAGTTAGAACCACAAAAGCCTGGCAATCACTGGGATAGCAGCTTTTTTATAGATGGAGAAGGAGCCTTTTTCAGCACTGAAAGTGCAGAAGCAAAGTCTGCTCTGCAGTCCACGGTGGGAGTACAGCATAAAGCTGCATTTGTACAAAACAAAATTGATAAGCAAGCAAAACATGCTCAGTCTCAAACTAGAAAAAAAATATATATCCTTCAAGTAACACCACTTAGAATTTATATATGGTTCATATTTCATGTCATTTTTATAATCTGATTATGTTACATTTATTTTGTCAATGTAAACAAATGCATTCTTTCAGATATAAAAAACTGAGACAGACACAGTAATTTAGGACTATGAAAGAATTCAGTATTTACAAAGGAGAGTATGCCTTTTCCTTAATTACTTAGTCTTTTATCCATAAAAATGCTCTTCAGTAAGCACACAACTGACCTCCTTTTGACTTACAGACTTTTAAATTAAAACATATTTCAAGCCTACTTCAAGGCTTTCTCACTGAACTGTTTCAGAAGTTCCAAGGATCAGGAAGCTGTTATATAACCTTAACAATTTCAAGCAAATTTTTTTATTCTTTTATTTCTAACCACGATTCAAAAAAATAAAAACATGGGTTTTACTGAAAAACAATATAATTCAAAAAATGTTAATAAAGATATATGAAAGGGATATTATCACTATGGCATATTATTAATAATGAACCACATCACAGTTTTCTCTAGTTTTGTTTGAATTCATTCTAAGTGGAAATGGCTTGCAAGCAAACCTGCATTTTTAATTTAGAAGCCTTTTGCTCCTGAAACCAAAGACACAACCCTAAGTCCTCTCTGCAAAATATAAAGAGCAGACAGAAAGCCCCTTCTCTATTTAAATTACAGAACAGCTTGCCATTGATTCAAATATGACAAGCTTTTTAATGTAAATAACTATTCAAAGTCCTGGTCCTAAACCACTTAAGTTAACCTACTATTTACTGATGCCAGAAAGGCTCTCGTTGGCTTTGGGGTCAGGCTGATATTAAAAGGAATTTGTACATGAATGATGGCATATTTATACATGTTACAGTAAGCTCCTGTATGGTTTTTATTTGTAACAAGGGCAAATAATTAGACCCCAGCAGTTATCTTGCATCCTTTCATATGGAAGAATCAGATGTTCCATTGTTTAGGTTCTTCTCTACCTAACAGAAATTAAGAAGAAAAAATACCGAAAAAAACTTTTTTCCCATAGGATTTTATCTCTATCCATGTAGGTTCCTCTTTAAAAGAAAAAAATCTCCAATTACCACTGGAAGTTATTAAATAAACTCTAGACTATTCAGATCAGCTATGTATTGCATTTTTATTTAGCAGGTCATAACTGAGATGAACTGAAAGGGCAGCTACTGTTAAACTGGTACTTATAAAAATTTCCTAAAAAAGTCTATTATTTCAATTGATATTTCTGTTATGAAATTATTTCATCTTCTCCTCCCTTGACCTTCTGCATGCTGAAGTGCAATAGCATTTCAAATAGCTGCAGTTACATATTAAAAAGGCAGAGCTGCCCAGCATTATTGGAATTCAGTGGAGTGCATAAATACAGTTTCAGAAGCTTTTATTTCACACTCTCACAGTCATCAGAAAAGCTTAGAAATAATTTAAAAGTGTTTTACCAATGTTTTGGTTGTGTGGGACTTGGAGAAATGTAGATGCATTCAAAAGGACAGTGGATTACTGCAAGGTGAGCAAAATATTTGGGAAATGGTTCCATAGGAAATTTACTGCAGTCCATGTGGTTTAAAAATGACTGTCAGTTATTCAAAATGTCATCTGTACAACCAGAGGGCCTCAAGCTCTGCATTAGCAGCTGATTCATTCATTGTAATTTCTATAAATGCCAGAAGCCATTCATGATCTTTGTTGTCCAAATACATTTGGTCATAGCAAATCCCAGCAAATAGCTAATATTTTATTTTCTCTTTGGTGGGGCTTTACTTTCATGTTGATGTACCTGATTTTAACCTCTGTTAATTGTTTGAGCATCTTTTCTTCCATTATTTAAAGGTGCCATATTTCAGAAGTATATTTAGAAAAGTTTTTCTTTCTTTGTGCCTTTCAAACCACTTGCAAATTAAAGCCCCTTGGAGATAATTCCTCTGGACCTCTGCAAAAGACCTCTCTTGTGCAGGTCAGAGCAAAATTATGAAGGATACACGTGTCACATAATGAAACTACTATTGCCAAACTACTATGAGATGCACTGGCACTTGAATTCATTTTACATTTATGCCACATCTTTATTATGAGCTCAGAACTATTAAACAACACTTTAATGCTGCCCTGTGCTGGTAGTGTGGATATTAGACCCAGACTGGATTTGTTTTCTGCTACATGGAACATTTCCAGCCAGTCAGCAAGAGAGCATGTTCTGTGCAGCCATGAACTGATCTGGCCCAGAGCTACTGTGCTGGAGGAAAGTCAATGCATCCTGTCAGCAGGAATCAGAACTACCTTAGGATGGAAAAATAAAAGAGATCCCTCTGAAGAGACCCCAGTCAGGTGAGATGGACTGGGACAACCTCTATTCAATATTTTAAATTTCTATAATGTTTACAATTATTAAAAAAAATCAGGAACAAAAAATAGCCACCACATGTTTACCTGCCAAGTTCACTCAGAGTAAAGAATCTTAGGCTCAGGTGTGCAAAAAAGAAAGTGAATCTGATGGCACTTGTTTCTGATGCCAGAGGTCTTAAAATACAAATCAGGATTAGCACTAGGGATTCAGAACCTAAGCCTTGCTCTTGTTGCATTTATCAGTAACCTCAACACACCTTATGAGCTACTCATGATTCAAGTGAACAAAACCAAGGACAAGGATTCCAAGCTAGCATTTAGTTTTAAAACATTCAACTAATGCTCCTAACAAGGAATCAGGCCAGATGCACACAGCAGCGCACTTTGCAACCACACAACCACGATTTGGCCAGGAGGGGTACGGGTGACATCCTTCAATTTGAGCACAGTCACATGCAAATATGACTGAAGACAAAGTATTTTTGTTCCTTTCTGTAAAACTGGTCTGCTCTCCTCTGATTGGCAGCTGAAACTGGCTCTAATGCTTCCAAGAACACAAATATACGTAAATTTATTCATTCAAAAGCTATCATATCACACCCATCCTGAAAATATGAAGGACAGCTTAAATCAAAAGGGACTACTAGAACTGGAAAATATCACTCAGTCAAAAGATTTTTTCCAGCAATTTAACAGAATCTGCTGTTGTTCAGAGGGTGCAGCACCAAAACACAAATTATCTCTTCTGAAAGGAGCTGATAAAAGTCAGAGATGCTCAATTGTCTGTAACTCAAGAAATGAAAGTACAGGCATCAAAAAAAGTGAGACAAGTGTACAAAGATGTGTGGGCTCATCGGGAAAAACCAACCAATGCCTTATGCTGGATTTCTAATTCTTCAGTCCTTTCCAATAAATTGTGACCCAAATGCTCTCAATTATATTATATAAGAACAAAATATACCTCTAACTGCATGAATCATCTCAGAGAAACTTTGGGAAAGCATTCTAGTTCCTTTCAACAGTGTCACCCACCTGTACAGTCTAAGTTCTAAAGCAGAAACTTCAAATCAGTGTGCAGGGTACACTGAAGACATTCCTGAGGCAATTCTGGTGAGAATATGCACTTAATGTCTGTTCATGAAAGAGTGATTATTCTTACTGAGCTCTAGGTACAGTACATTCCTTTCCTGGAATGCATTATGAAAACAAATATAAATATTACATCAATATGTGAATCAAAATCTCTACATCTAAATAATATTAAAAAACCTACCTTATTATTCAAGGGAACACCACATGTTGCAAGTATTCTAAAAAGAAAGACAATTTAGGCTGAAATTGGCCAGAATCCAGGAGAAAGGAGTTCACTTTTAATAGCTGTTGGCTATTCTCTTGGATTTTCTAATGCAATAATTTATTTGATATTGATGACACAGGAAGAACTGATAACAATAAGATAGTGCATGTGAACATATGATTTGTATCACATAATTTGTACCTTTGATTTTTTTAACTTGGTACTCGATTTATTGTTTGGAATGACAGTAAGGACAAGGGCAGCAAGCATCAGAACCATAGGAGCAAAATGTGTGCTTAGTTTTACTAAGCCAGTAGAAAATACAAGCAAAATTCATCCTTGAGAACTATTTCACTGAGGTGCACTCTCCCTTATGCAAGGATGATATCCAGCACAACAGCAGTGTCAACCTCTTTTCAGACAGGGATAATACAACATGATGCAGTAACTCAAGGTGTCATTCTGTCCTTCCCCATGTAACCTTCAGCCCTATCTCCCAACTCCCAAGGAAATACAGAGAGAGGAACCAGCCTGACATTCATAAGGTCATATTTTGTTCTTATTGTATTGCTGCTGTAACTTCCAGGGCCTACGTGGCTCTTGCAGCTTCACAAGCAGAGAATTCTTGGTACAGTTCTGGAAGTTTTGCTTGGTATATTGTACTTTTTTAATCAGATCTACTCTTTTAGTCATTAGAAAATTAATTAAATTAAAAATGCCATGCTTCAATGTGTCATGTATCAATTTTGAAGACTTAATTATAGGAGGGAATTAAGCTTTGATTAAGCTTTCCTTCTGAGAGCAGTTGCTGTCATTCTCCTTTGTCTTAAAATAAGAGAGTCTTTTTGGCTTAGTCTATAAAAATGTCATCATATCATTTATTCCTGACAACACTATCTAGGAGTCAGCCTGGTCTGAAGACAAACACTGCAGGTACAATGGTCATTTTCTGCAGCCTCAGAGGGCCATGGGATTACACTCACACTGCAAAAACTGGGAGAAAAAAATCAGCACCAGGCAGCAATAACAAAACATTTAGAATCTCATAGTTTGGATCGTTTTGTTGAGGGAAGGTGACATTTGAAAAGGAAATCATTTGTTGTGTCAGCCAGAGTGCTGTGAATTCCTATTGTTTTGTTGAGCTCTTAGGCATGATGAGAATATGGGCATGTTGCAGAGACTCTTATACTTAAATTGATACAGAGATATCAAAGAAAATTGAGTTAACGAAGAAATAAATCAGCAAATTTCAGAATCAGAACCCTGAAAACAAAGCACTACTAAGTAACCCTAGCTAGAAGGATGGGGGGGGGTGCAGGGGGTGTGAATGTACTTATGAGCTCTACAGGTAACCTGCTTCACCTATTTGATGTATTTCCATGACAGTAAAATGTATGTAGAGTGACAGGTAATATGTTCTCAGGAACTTTTGAAAGTGCTCAACGTCCAGCACCCAGTAAAGAGAATTAATCTGCAGCAGCAACAGAGGCTTAGTTTGAATGGTGATTGAAGGCTGCTTAACAAGGAAGGAGCAAACACCCATAGAATAGGACCACTTTCATGTGATGCACATGTCAATCATTCTCTTGGACAGATTCCTATCACTCCGAGTTTTGCCAGGGGTATACATTAACTTTAATCTGGAAATAAGGTGTTACATTTAATTCCAAAATCATAATTAACAGCTGCCCCTGTGTTAATGCAAACTAGATGGCCCCATAGTTTGGCAGAGAACACGAAATCTGATTTATGCAAAGCAGAAACAGGGAGAACTTCTGTTATTATTTGTATTATTACAGCAAAGAAAGGGCCTACTACTGAATTTAAAGAATGGAAATCAAGGCTGCGTTTGAACAGACTTGTATTATTGCAGACAACACTTGCCTGAAAGAATAACTAGGATGAAAAAGGGAAGAGAAAATGCAAGTACTCTTCATTTCATAGATAATAACAAAGGCAAGAAATTCAGTGGTTTCATTCTACCTAAATACAGTCAAACTAATTGAATTACCTTAGCTGAGAATACAGAAGCTTGAAGCTTTTTGTGTGCTGTGCTGCTATGTAGAAATGCCACACGTTTGCCCATTAACTAGTCAGGAAGCCTTAGGCAACAGAGTGACTTCTTCGTGTCTTGTTAAATATCAGAACTCAGGTGGGATAAATCCAAACCAGAGAGGTTTAGAAGACTTGCCCAGGGTCAGACAGGGTGATTCAGCAAAGCAAAAAACTGAACCAAAAACTAGGGGTCCCATACCACTTCCTAAGTCCAAAGGCATTTCTAAGACCATTAGTGAAGCTGAAGGTACATAAAACCCAACTCTGAAGTACCCTGGGCTGAAGGAAGCCCCAGAGAGTTTGGTCAAACCCAGACATGCCGAGAATCCCAAACATACAGCCCCTTTCTGAAAAAACTCCCACAGGGAGCAATTGCAGTGGAACATTGCTCCTGTGGTCTAGTAGCCCCCAGGTAAATGCAGAGTGCCTCAGAGCCCAGAGTTTCCATTCATTTTTACAATGGTGTATTGTCATGTATAAACCCTTAGGGCTCAGCTCACCACAGAGAGGTGACTGCCCAGGAGGCAGGTCAAGCCCTCAGGAAGGGTGCAAATGTCCATTTGTGCTCTGGTATTTCTGCCTCGACTTTTATAACCTGAGGAAACTCCACAGAAAGTGAAGAAAATAATGAAGTACTACTACTCACCCAAAGCTGTCTCTGAGGTACTTGGAATACATGATTGATGTCTGAAAGAAGGAGCTGACATTGTCAGTCACTGATGTCTGTCTTATTCTGCATTACATTTCCTTGGAGTAAGCACAGGAAAAGTTAAGTCTGCAATGGCACAGAGATTATGGAAACATAGGAGAAGGAAGTAATACACAAAAATAAACCATTCATAAGTATCAAAAAATTATCTGTATGCAATCAATCTAAATGCTGACTTATTTACTTAAGTGTCTATCCTATTTGGATTGTTATCTTCTCCCAAACTGAATTTGTTCAGGAATTTACTGAGACATTCACTCCCTAACTGGAGCCCATAGGTCCGCTGAAATGTATATTAATAAGAACACTTCAAGTTCACACCAAACTCCTAATTCTAAAGTCCTAATTAGCAGTCACTAAAATGAGAAGATGCTTCATCTAATGCCATTAATGCAACCTATAAAACAATTTCACTCTGTAAAACAACCCTTTAGAACTTCAGAGAAAGGTGACAGACAGTTCTCATTAATCTCCACAGGTGTTTGCTTGGGGCTGAAGGAGGGAATTATCCAGATGAAGGTCAGTTCTGTAACTGTCCAGCAACTGCAAATGACCTATAAATACTTCCAGCCAAACATTTAATATTCCAGTCAAGTAGAGGATATGATTATAGCGTAGAAAGCTTATGACAAAAATGGCTTTGCAGTATTTATATTTAACAACCCCAAATAAAAAATTACATACGAAGTACAATGCTTCATTTCCCATTCTATGCACATCCTCCCCAGAGCAGCCTACAATAACACAGGAATGCAGGATGCACCGTATCAGAGCAGAAGATTGTTCTGTCAAGTCCAACATCCTGCCTGCATTTCAATGATGGGGGAAAACATGCCTTGGTGTAGTTTGTATTCTAATTTTTCAAGGTTATTGAGTACTTCTGGATCCTTCTGAATGAGAAGTGCTATGCAAACACCAATAAATAATTTTATTACATACATATGCAGTTGTAATTTAGTCCTAAAGGGAGTGTGGAGTAGTGGTAGTACTAGGCTGTGGAGTGCAGTTTAAACTCTTGGAGCTCAGAAACAAATTATTTTTAATATTTTTTTTTGAGCAAATAAACCAAGTGGGAGAGCCATGAAATCATTAAATCATTCTAAAAATTTCTTTATTTAAAAATCTATTATTCCTGAATGAAGGCTTTGAGGCAAACTGATTTGAACACAGCGAGTTATGTTGCCTTTGAAAATAAATACGTAGATAAGCAATAAATTTAAAATAACCAGTGATATCAGTGTTAACTTGATCTTCTTAGGTAATTTCCAGATTGCTTTGATTTGTCACATTTTCGAGCAACGTTTGGGTTCCTCAGCACACTGTCACATATACAGCACATGCACGGTTCAAATTCTCCACACTGAAATCAGCTCCGAGCCCAAGGGCACAGCCTACGTGGCAGAAAGAGGTATGAATACAGACCCATTTAGTCTCACTTCTGCTTTTAGCTTTATGTTTGTAAATCTATACTAAACACATTAAATGAAACACATTTCAAAATGCCAGGTGGAACAAGACAGAGCAATACCTTGGGCAGGCTTTGGAAATATTATTCAATGGAACTGTACTTAGTGGTTCACCTTCTTAATCCAATTATTCTAGTATGCTGTCAACAGAAGTCATCACTGCATGCCCCAGAAGAAAGTAAAAGAAACCTGCCTGTGTCAAAAATACAACTAGAATTTTAGGATCCCTAATAAGCAGGGATGTACACCCTCAAAGGCAGAGCCCAAGGCAAGCAGTGCTACCTGTGCTCTCTCTCTCTTGCATTTTTAAGGGCAGGTTTCTTACTTGCTCTGTGACTCTGTTTCCCCATTCATTCAAATGGGTCATGGAGAGTTTTATTTAAGTGTGTTGAAAAGACCTTTTTAATTATCCCAAAGCCAGTTTTATGCAAATATTCTAATATTCCAACAAATGTTTGCTGAATGTCATCGCTTTAATTCCAAAACCTGTTTTTCCCTGCCTGCCTTGAAAGAGATACAATAGCACCATTCACTTTTGAGAGACATTTCAGATATTTTTCTCATATCTTCGGCTTCTTCAAGGTACTACATTATTCATTTCAGTATTTATCTATTTTGCTTTCTCTTTCTTTATATTGTTCTTTCCTGACACTGTCCTTCTCTCCCTCCAGTCACACGGGACTCAAATTTACAGGTTCTCTCATACACATTTCAATCTCAACCAAACAGGCTTCACATGCATAATGCCATAAATACATCCAAATTCCTCCTACGAGCACAGTTTTATCACAAAGTTTATGTGAAACCTTATTGTAGCACTAAGGTTAATTATTTTTACCAGGAACATTTGCATTCTCCCGTTCAATTATCCTGGGGAATTATAACATCTCCTCCCATCACTACCCTCCCCTCACAGTCTACTTTGGTCAAACATCTGCCAAACTTTGTTTGAATGCAGTGAAACACCATTTTGCATGTGGGCCTTATGTATTCCACTGGCTCCAGGATTAATTTTTCTTGCTGTCAATGAGATCTCTATAAATACATTAAAGAGCTATGCAGAAACTAAGTCATAATAGCAAAGGCAGGCATGACTTTCAGATACCACAAAGAAAATAAATGAAACCATTGAGCAGTTCTGACAACTTGATAACACAACATATCTACCCTGTTCAAGGGATGGAACTTAAAATTACTTATCCAGCAGTACAACTAATTTCAGATTTTTTTCAGGCAAAGTCAAGCACATCACAAGTAGACACTCTGCAGAAGACAGTTCATTGCTAATTACAACATAACATGTTAGTAGTCCTAAGCACAATAGTAATAAGTTTGGAGTTCATTGACACTACCTGGAATCCACGACATACTTTCTAATTAAATCATCTCAGTGAGCCATCATGAATTAAAACTGTTAAGCCACGCAAACAGGAAGCACTTATTTGTGCAACAGTGTAGGGGGGGAAGCCAAATTAGCATTAAAATATTCAAACAAAAGTAAAAACACATCTTTTTCTGTAAGGAGACATTCTGAAAAGCAAGGGCTGACTAGCCTTTGTGTGAACTCCTGGTCACTGATTTAGCACTGAGACTCACTCAGAGAAGCAGAAGTGGTTTTAGAGATCTTGGCCAGTTCTGATTTTCCTCTGTGGCATCTGCAGTGCTAGTGGGATGACTTGCTTGTGTCATAGCAGGTGAGCTTTCATGGGGTTGACATGTTGTTTATTAAAAAACAGTAAAGAGGGGGAAAAAATCACCTTACTTTTTATTACAAAATGCCAGTTCGTGATAATGCTCATCTCTTGTGATTTGAACTCTGCATTTTCCGAAGCTTCAAGCATGCTCAAAGCTTTATCTAGTTTAAGAAAATATTATAGTAGACAGAAAGACTGTATGCAATGTGTTACTGACCTTTACCTTAACCTTTCTGAGCTCTGTTTTCCTCACTGTTTCTCATTCTGACTACGCTGCACTTCAACTCCCACCATCCTTGTGCTGTTCCCCTTTACCTTGTACACCTGAGTTTAAATAAAACATTGAAACATTTGAAATGAGATACAGCCACCTTACTAAGTCTTTATGTAAAACTGGTAGATTTATCACATGAAAAACAAGACACTGGATGCCAGAAAGCCTCAGGTGCATTCAGGGAACTGCAGCTTCTTGGTATTTGGCAATAGAGGAAAAGTAATGGCACTGTAACATGGAAGCTGAGCACTCAGTACAGTGAAACCACATATTAATCATCTGTTATGCAGGAGAGAGTGAGAGGTAAATTTGATTTTTCAATACCTAAGTATGGAATTACTTCTGACAAGTTCTCTTTTCAATCAAAATCAGAAAAAAAAATCCTATCTAGAGCTCAGAAATTATATTGGTCCTGAGGTAAATGCTTTTCATTTTGTAGTATCTCTAGTAAATTCCGCCGAACCAAAAGAAAGATGTTTTAAATTTTCCTACATTACAATATGTTATAATACAATACTTCCTTTATTTCAGCCTTGTTTCATGGTTCTAGAAAAGGAGATTTTTAATATTATTGGGGGAAAGAACAAACAATCTCATCCCTTACTTAAGAGGTCAAAAAATCTCTTACTTAGTATATTTATATATTTTTAACCAATGAAACAGGTAATGGTCCCTGCTGCTCCTACTGATAGGAAAGAGGGGAATGAAATTCAGATCTGTTGTCTCACAATCCAATACCTTTCCTAGAACCAGTTCCTACTGATTTAGCTTAACATGTGATGCACACTAACACTCTTCTCACATGTTCCTGTGTTTGTCTACTTTTCTTTGATCTATCCTTTTCCCATGTGAAATCTATGAAGTGACTGATGTCTTTAAACACCACGCTTCCATATGGCTGAACACAGCCTAAACATTTTGGGGGCTGTTATAAACAAAAATAATTATTTAAGTCTGACTGATTAACAGATTAAACCTCCTGTTGTACAAGGGTCTGAAGACAGATTGCATTTTTTCATGGAATAAATCTAAGTCTTTGGCCTTTAGGGACCTATTTTTTTATCAGCACCATTTAGCATTTTCTCAGCTTTTAATACTCTGTTGTTCAGCCGTGCATGACATGCTTCCAATGGTAAGTTAGCATAACAGCACATGTTTTTCCTGCTCATTTGGATTGTAAATATTTGTACTGCTTGCTATCAACAGCTTTGTGATTCTGCACCAGGCTGCATATATTTTATATTTTTTAAATTTTTTTTAAAGACATTATATATAGAACTAGATACCACATTTATAAATAAATACATTTAAATAAACATTAGGCAAACCAATCCACATATAATAAGGCACAGAGTAATTTGCAGGTATGGGCAAGCCTTGAAATTGAAAGATTTAGGATGTTTATGGCTAAGGCACCCACATTAAAACATTAACTTTCATTGACAGTGGCAGAAGCTGGCAGATGTTATTTTGCTTGTGCTAACTCAATAAACGCAGGTCAAACCCAGTTAATAAATCAGCCATCACCAAGTGTCAAGCAGTCCTGCTGCTCGGAGAGAAGACAGGTGAAGAATCAGGTTTATGTTTATCTGTCACTCAGACACTGCCATCCCCCACCTGCCACCCTCAGAATGCAGGGGAAAAACGAGGTTTCTTTCCTCTTTCGTTCTCACCCAGGAAGAGGCACTTGAGCCCTGCTGCTCACATCACATCACAGCAGGGCTGATTCAGCCCATTTTCTGCAGGACTCAGCTTGCTCAAAAAACCAGCACCACAGCAGGCTCTGACAGCAAACTCCTGGGGCAGCACGGGAGAATTGCACCCTCACAGGAGGATTTCCATCAGCAACTAAACAACTGCTGACAAGTAACAATATTATTTTAACCAAAATGGCTTCCTAAAACATGTAATTACACAAATCTTTATATTAATGACTAATACCTTTATTACCCATCTCTCTCATGCCTAGTACCCATCTCCCTGGATGGATAAGTGACAGCACTGATACAGAGACTGATTCACCTTCTCAAAGGCACAATTTCCCTACATGACTAAGGTGACTTCTGGGAATAGGGATGGGTGCAGAATTTATGATGACTTTTGCTGGCTTCTCAATTATACCTCCTCATTACTCATGTTTGGTTTTCCTTGACTGAACTGAGGTATGATGGATTTTTCCATAGTTAAAAAAGGAAACTCTATGATCTTGACCTCACATGTAAGATTCAAACCCAATCCTTCTTCTCCTGAATTACTGGGTATGGAATCAAACTGGGTAAGTGCTGATCACCACCCCACTGACAGCTAGGTCATGTTATGGTAGAAATGTATGTCAGCTTCTGTGTCTATAGAGGTCACAAGCTGTTCAGCACTGACTGTTTTTTAGTTTGTTAATGATGGGAGACTGACCAAAAATAAGTTAACAGTCCGTAAATAAATCTGCTAGGAGAAAAATACACTACAGGGCTCATATTGCATTCTTTTAAAGGTAATATTCATCATATCTGACAGCAGACTATCAGTGTATTATCTGAACACACTGGGGAAGTTAAAAGGTCACAAGTCCTGTGGCTTGAATAAGCCAAGATTTGGAAAATTTGCATTTACAGTAAGAGTCGTCTGGTAGATAAATAAATCCTAGGTGAAAAAAAGGGAAATGTGGGCATACTGAGCAATGAGGGGTAAAACACCTCATAGCAGTAAAAACTGATGGGAATTGAAAAGTAAATGCTAAAAGGGAACACTCAAAAAAGGAAAACTAAATAAAATAGGATTCAATGCCTCATACATACAAGTACAAACACCAGACACTGATACACTGGAATACTGGGTTGGAAATCCTGTAAGTTCTCCTTAAAAATGAATAAATGTTTTGGCAAGAAATCACAGGATACATGAATCAGTGACCTGCAAGAAATCACAGGATACATGGATCAGTGACCTGCATTACTTCTCTCATTATCTCTACTAACTGCAAATGGCTCTGTCATGTGCCTGGAATTCACTATCTAATAATATTTATTCTGGACAGGTTTGGGGGGCATAATCATACCTCACTGGGACTGCTGAGGCTGAGGCAAAGAAACAAAGGCATTCTCTAGGCAATAAAAGGAGGGTGGTTAAGGAGAAGGACACAAATATATTAAATCAGTGCTACTTTACTGGTTCCAAAATGGACTTCTCCACTGAGAGGAGTGGGCAGTTCACACCTCCCAAGCTACTGAGGTTTTTTTGCTAATCATGAGATGAATAAAATATCTCTTCATTAGCTATGCACTGCACTCAGGTTTCATGATTATTTTTCAATAAAAGCTACCTTTACATTGCTGTTATCTGACTGGGAATTCAAACTGTATCAAAGTTCATAGTTGGACTGGACTATATATAGCAAAATAAGTGGAAGATGTAAAAAAAAAACAACAAAACATCATGATGGGCCCTAAAGTTGTATTTAGGCTGTTAAGTAGCAAGAATGATTTTTAACAGACTGAAGTAGCTCTTAGCAGAATCACGTTTCCATTAACAACTCTTCCAGCACCAGGGATCAACACTGCTGCCTGATGGAAGTTTGCTGTGGACTGCAGCAGGTAAAGGATTAGATTCCTAATGTTTAGCTTGCTCAAGAATTGTCCTTTTTAAGCTACAAGCAATTTGTTTCTTTTGCCTGAAGTCTCATAGATGAACTATTAAACAGGTGCTGCAATATCTGCCATACTCTACAAGAACAAATCACAAAAGTCTGGGTGCCACCTATCACCACATACTTATAAGCCTCACCATTAAGTGGTGAGTACAGCAATGAGGGAATGCAGTGGGCAGGGTTTGGAATTACGCTCATGCTCAGCACAGAAAATCACCTGGATGGCCATGGATAGAGAACTCTACCACAGTGTAACAGCTTGTAGACATTCTACAGTAAATCCTATCCCTCTGCTCTCTTTCTTCTCAGGGCCAAATTTGTATTAGGGGGAGGGGTGCAAATCCATTAGAGATGCTCTGTTGGGTGGGTTCAGCAAGGAGCAGTATTGGTTTGAGATGACAGGCATTAAACAGCTTTCAGATGGTTCAAAATCCTAGTTCAGCTCTCCTCCTAAATATTCAAAAAAACAAATCCCCAAACTTATCTGACTACTCTCTGAAAGTATCTGGAGATACTTGTCCATGTGGAAAACACATTTTTGTTTATTACATAGGCTTTGGTTTACTACAGATAATACTGGTTCATCCCCACACAGACAGGTTTGCCTGGGACCAGAGAAGCACCCAGGGTGCAAGTACACTGGAATCACACTGAGACAGAGGCACCAAACAAGTTGCCACTATTTATTATAACAGAGTGCAGCCTGTGCAAGAGAACAGTCCCTTCCCAAAGGCTGAATTAGCCCAGGACTTGCCCTGTAAGGCCCTCTCTTGCCCAGCTCTCTTGGAGCCAAGCAAGGCACAACTGCACAATGCTGCACTGCCAGGACTGTGTGTGCTCCAAATGGCTTGGGAGCTGCCTGGCTGACAGACCAGCTGAGATACTGCTAAAAATAAGGAAGGTTGACATAATCAAAGACAAATATTTTCAAATACTTGCAAAGAAGATTTTTAGGCAATTTTGTTTGCTTGTTTTTCTGAAATAGATTTTTAACATGGCAGTGCTGTCCTTCACCTGTTACTTCACCCTCCTTTTCTGCACCATTCCCTGGAAACTTTACTCCCTTAAGATGGCATGGCAGGTCCTCAAATCCCACAAACATTGTTTGTGACTGCCAAATGGGACTTACTCTGTCATAGACTAGGTCTCTGAGGCTCTTTTTGACGTTTACAATGCTTTGAGTTTATTTTTAAAGGCAGCCATCCCAGAGGAAAATCTTCAAATTGCTGTCAGGATGGTGACAGTCCTTGGTGATGCTACAAAGCCCCAGACTTTGCCTTAGCAGAGATGAGATGCTTTATATGTGCACATTCTCTTTTTACCATCTCTATCTCCTGCTGCATCAATGTAGAGAGAACACACAGTTCAGAGTAAGGAAACATTTTTTCCTCTTCCTTCTTTTGTGTTTTTTTTTCAAGTAAATGTTAAGTGTAGTGCTGCTTTTCCAAGCTAAGGTGGCCTTAAAGGCTAATAACAATAAGAAACAAATTACTGAAGGAAATGGATAACGTGCCCAAAGCAAGTTGGCACTGCTACATATTCCTCACCCAGCATTAATGCAGGTTTTACAAAATGCTGTCAAGTAACAACAAAAGTCATTCACCTTTCTTAAAGCCTGGTACAATTTACTGCAGATATAATGTAGGAATATGTTAAATATAGAAAGAGAAGATATCAGCTACTGCATATGGTTGTTTTAATTAGGACCTTGAAAGCCCAAGTAGTGAACTTTTAAGACTATGTACTGACATTTTAGGCATACGCATAATGAATATTTAAACAATCCTGTGAAATACCTGCCTAGAATTAGAACTACTGCCTTTATTATGACCAGTATTAGTTCTTACTAGCATGGGTTTAGATGGTGTAGTTTTTAACAGCTTTATGCAATAAAAGACTGCTGTGTTAGGTGTGAGCCTCAATTTCACATGAAGAATTACAGATATTTAAGGAATTATTTCATTACAGTTATCACATCATGTGAGATTGCAACCACACATTTCCTCTGGGATCCTAAATACATCAGAGGCTAAATGTTTTCAAAATCACACCTTGAAGATAGACAGATAGACAGACAGATAGACAGACTCATGCAGAGAGAAAGTATACACACTGAAAGGTGATTAGTATACATATAACATTCAAATGGCACATTGACAAAACCCAGGGCAAGTAAATATCTGTAATGAATCATGCATTGCCCACATACCTTTTTTTGTTTCATTTCCATTCGTTGCCATAGCAAATGAGGTCCTGAAGTAGGAAAGTGAATAGTGTACACCATTAGTGTACCAAATACTTATTAGTATTTATATATACTAGTAATACTTATTAGCTTACTAAATACTAATTAGTGTAGTACAGCAATAACTTGAAAATATTCTGCTACCCATCTTGCACCCTGGGAAGTGCCTGTCCTTGTTTCCCAAAACATCCTGGACTATAGGGATGGATTAATATAGAGGGAAATGCTTTCTAATATTAACTGTAATATTCATTAATATTTCTATGCTCAGCCTTGACCACTGATGGTTTTTCTGCTGAGTGCAGAGAGTCAAAGTCACTGAAAAGTTAGTGGTTTATAGCCCCTAAAATCTAGTCTCTAAAGACAGATTCAGAATAAGTCCCAAGACAAGAGATTGTCTTGTCCCAAGACAAGACAAGGTTGTTGCACAGTTTTACAGCATAAGAGAAATGTTACAGCTAAGTACACCGGTTAAAAGAGCATAAATTTTATTACAATTTTTATTTCCTGCAGGAATACCACTCTCTTTTCCTTCCCGCTCTTTTAACAGATCTATTCAAGCTGACACTCACTGCTTCAGACCCAGAAAATACAAAGATACAAGGTAGAAGATTATTTATTTATTTATATGTCTTATATTCAAGCTTAATATATAGTTCTGGGTAGTGACAGTAGCTCCTGAGTATTAGCCTTAAGATTTTTGCAGTATTTTTGCTACTTCCTCTTCTGAATATAGATTTCTGCTAGTGCACTTTCTTACTAGTAAAGCAGTAAATTTTCTCTGAGTACATATTTACAAGGTTGTGGTGAAGTCTCTACAAGTATATTCATTTACACCACAGTCTCCACATCACAGTCTCTCACATCTCAGTCTTAAGGATTTTAGAAGATGTTTAATATCAGTTTTTATCATCTCATTCTCCAAGCTTAAACACAAGGGCTGAGCAAGGGCAATTCTCAGAATAAAATGAACCAGAATCATCCATTTATGAAAAGCAAAATGATGCCAGCCACACTTCATCACTGGCAATTAAGCATAATTTCTGGTGCCAGAAATAGGAGCAAAGAGACTTAAAGGCAGACAAGAGAACTGGTATCAAATCCAAGCACAGTTTGAAAAATTTGCAAGTTTAAAATTGCAAACTATTTGCCTGGATAGTTACCTGAGTCCAAAAACACAAATCCAGTCAAGCCTTCAAAGTACTGTCCTTAACCTCTCTTTTGCTTTGAAGGTTGCTGCTTCTATCTAACACACATAGTAAAAAGTAGGTATCTGGGGGGCAAAAAAGTTAATTTTTCCCAGCTCCATAATGCTCACTAACAAAATCCTTTGGCCTGTTGCCCAGGGGTCTTGCCTGTCATATATACTTGCCCATTAAGCACACACAGAAAGGCACAGCCTTCACACAGCTCATGGAGTTGCCCAAAAGCTGCAGCTCGGACTGCTCTGAAATTTGAAGGCAAATAAGAAACAAAGAAAAGGGTCACACGTACAACAACTGCCCAGTTGCAGAGGAACGTCAGACCCCAAACACCACAGTCCTACTGATTAAACTCCTTTCAGCAGCAGCAAAAAAAGAAAATAGAATAAACCAAAACCAAAATAAAATAAATGCAAGCGTAGAGCATCTCTCATCACTGGCAATCAACTGGCACGTGTAATGTTCTTACTGAAGAGCACAGAGAGTTCAAATGAAATCTTCCTTAACAGATACTCTCATACTAAATCACCATCTGAGTCGTAACAAGCGGTGCTCGCTGCGCTTTAAGTGTGCACATAGTGGGGAAACACTGGAGCATGAAATGGAAGTCAGAGGCTGTGGGCTGTCCTGCTAAGTAGTGCTTCACATGCCCACTGAAAACACATCATTTGGGAAAACGGCAGGAGTTTTGGCAACTGCTGAAGCAGAGAATCTCTAAGGTTACAACCTCTGTCCCAGCTGAAAAATCTGTTCATTCCCACTGCACTGTGATGCCAGAGTGGGAGGTGCCATGTGGAATTCATTACTTACCCTAATACTTTATCAATATTCCACTAAAATCAACACGTTTATGCTTTAAAACCTTCACTGGGCATTGATAAGCATAAAGGCAATGAAGAGAAGGCAGAAAATAGAAAGAAATAACAGGAAGAGAGGAATATTCCTATTCCTACTTCTTACCTCACACTGCTGCCAGTCACCGAGAAGAAGTTTGGAAATGGAGCCTGACAAATTCTGACATTCTTGACTGTGTTGTGCCACCAACAATAAATTTAGAAATATTAGGGAAGGTCAATTCCTAATATGCTCCAGTGGATGTAATTATATGCCAAAACTGGCGAGTTTTAACAGAAGCCTGACCTCCTTCTTACTTTTAGTTCACCCCTCTGGTAAAGCCAGAGATGGTAGAAGGCTGGGAAATACAAGTCCAGATGGACATGAGCTCTACTTGAACTCGAGAAATTATTGTAATTAGTGTACATATACACACACATACGTTAGCAAAAGCTTAAACATGTCTAACTATTTTTGAAATATAAATAGCAATACTGAAAAATTAACATACCAGTCTCAGATACCCATATTTGCCTTCTGCTTAACTGTAACAACATGGAACATAAAAATGGACAAATTTAGAGCACCATCTGCAAATATCCCATTAAAAAAATTCTTAGATCTTAAGTCCTTAGCAAGCAACGAAAGTACTAATAAAAAGTACAAAATTATTATTGTATATAAAAGAACGAAGCATATTCAGAAAGATTTGTTAAAGGACCCCGACAAGGACAGAATAATTAATTATTAATATGAGTTGCTAGTTAGTCTAAAATATCTGCTTGTGATATAATCATGGCTCTAACACACAGCATTTCTGGTTCTTTAGGCAGCAGATAACTTATGATTGGAATTGTCCCCAGTTCTTTATCTCTTACTGTTTTCCTGACAGTTTCTGGACTTTAGGTAGTTATTAATTCCCACCCCTGCCAACATACTTGTTATGTGGTGTCCTCTGTGGGTATTTACAGAAAATAAGAAAAAAATAAAGAAGTAGGGGTTACTACATAACACTGAGGGAAAGACTCATTGCTTTAAAGCATTCTGATAGAATTCTTTTATTTAATAATATTTTTACAGTTGTCCACATCCTGTTCCAAAGCCGAAATACATTTAAGCATGGATGAGAAGTCTGCAAAATAAAAGAACCCACTGCAGCTACATGGGTTTTTTTGAAATATGCAATAGAATAACATCTTTGTGCTTATTGTTTATATAAACATGCAAAAGGTAACATTTCTCCTTGAGAAATCGTTGCTAAAATCAACACAGTGGGTCAGATTAGCTCCTATAATAAATGAAGGAGGTCCATTCTGATGAGAACACATCTCACTGTTCAGGATGTCAAACTGGGACCAATTAAAACAGCATATTCAAACTTAGCCTTCCAAAGCCCTGGTAAGGCAAAACCACTAATCCTTTCTGATAATCACACCAAACCCTTAGAATATAGGGGATTTATAGATGTTGGTGTGAAAACATCTGGGTTTTATGTTTGTTTTGAAAGTGGGAAAATTACAGAACTGGAACTTTTAACGAAACACTGTTTTGAACAATATAAGAAAAAGACTATTCTTTAACCTAAAAGCATGAAGAAAAAGACATATTTTCCAAGGAGAACAAAATACTTTAAGGGGTAAAAATTAAGGTGAGGAGCATGTGGGCGGTGTTTTTACTAACAGAAGGTTTTGAGCTGTCAATTAAAAAAGGTTTTTGGTCTTATAAAAAAAGTTCTTTTTAAAACATACATTCACTAGAGATCTTTTGCACAAGCGTGTTTCTCACCCAACAAACAGGTTTGAATCACGTTTGTGCCACTATAAAAGAAGTTTCATTGAGACAGTGTTTCTATTGCTGGCCACTCATTAAAATAATTTCTCATCACAAGGATGATGAGTTCTGTGAAGGGTAAATACAACCACTTCTGAAAGAAATAAAGACTGATTTAGTCTGAAAATGGCATAGACAAGGGCATACAATGACATTTGACTGCCTGGGAAATATTAACATATTTAACACACACTGGGCTTGTTTTCAAGGAGACTTGTTTCTGGATTCCTGAGGATTTGGTTAGATTCCAAACAACTGCTTAAATCCAGCATGGTTTTTAGCTTTTTAGTTATTGTGCCCCTAACATTGAGGTGATTGAATTTTCTTTTAAGTACTTGTGTGATTGATTGGTTTCTTATTTGATTTTTTTATATGGTTGGGGTTTTTTGGGTTTATTGGAGGGAGGGTTGCTTGTTTGTTTGTTTTAGTATTTTACTGTATTATTATGTTACATTTGATGCCTAGTATTCTCCACTTGGTGAGTGACTTTAAAAAGGCTTTCTTTTGAAAACAGAGTCATCTGAGGTAAAGGATTAGTAAGGCTACCTTGTGAGATTGCTGAAGTTATCTTGTGACTTGGATGACGATCATAAAGCATTAACAGAATACATCGAAAAACAAAGTAGGTGAAATGAAAAGGTGTTTAACCAGCACAAGCAGTGGAATTTCTTCAAAATACATGGTGCAACCCTATAAAAAATGAGTACAGCACCAGAAATTAATATCAACTAAGGACAGACAAAAGGGCTACATTCATCAACTAATCCAGCCTCCAAGATTAATCTGCCTACCTCTCATCTCCTCTGACTTTAATTAAATCCCTCTGTCTAGTTTCATGAGTTGGTAAATCTTATAAAATTAATTCCACACTCCTGTTTGCAAGACTGTTTTACTTCTAACCCTGGCTAGCATGGCTGAGAGCCTGGCACATAGTATATCTCCTCATTTGCTTCCCTATTTAAACAGGCTGTTAAAATTGTTCTTCGTGGCCAAGAATTGAATTTAAATATATTTTTAAACCCAGTAATAGAGGATTACAGTCACACCAGTTACTTTGAAAAGACCATGTCCTGTAAGCTGTTTAATTATCCTATAAGAATTCAAGTGATTTAAAATGTTTCCACCCCAAAACAATCTTGTAAATCATTTTACAATGCTTTATCACATTTAAGTACTCTCCAATTTCTCTTCAAGCATGTAAACCATTTCCATCCATTATTCTTCTGCTTTATGAGACTCTGCAATTTGTTTTAAAGAAGTTGGTCGAATTTCAAATTGGAGCCAACATAAATCTATCGTGTGTTTATATTAGCAGAGAATGCACTGAAAATTCCCAATGCAGTGGTGTCCTCTGGGCATAATAGATGTCAAGTCTGCCTCACACTTTGCTTTATTCCTCCTCTCCTGTATTTCCTTTTGCACAACACAAGAGGGAAGTTCCTAAAAGCCAAGCAGCCCGTGGCACTTTCTTCCTGACACGCAGCAGAGGTGCTGACCTTGTGTCAAAATCATCAAGTTCAGGCAGGTATAGCTGGATCCCTCTCCATAGCCCTGACCATTACACCTCCATAAATAATGGAAACAACCAGCAGTTTTGAAGGCAGCAGCAGCAGCACATTGTGATGGGCTGTACTGCATCCCCGTGGCTGAACTGAGCTTGCCGTGTGAGCCTGTGGACACTCGGTAGACATTTGAAGGTGAGCAATCCACAGGACTGTAATCCACTTTCTAGCAGTTCCTTCTAAGCACTAAACAGAAGGCAGAAGCGTGTAATGTGTCCTTAAGAAATTGCCCTGCTTGCAGAACAAAATCACCTCTCGCTGTGACTGCCTTGTTCCAGCTCACCGCTATCCTCGGCTCCCCTCGCTCTGTCAGGAGGAGGTACACGCTGTGAGCTTTCCAAGTCTATTGATTCTGACATGCCTGCCATTTCCTTAGCAAAATAACTTGCCTGTTTCCTACATAGAACTCTGGCAAGGGAACGTTTACCATCTGGCTCTTAAACAAGGGTCAAGGAGCAATGCCAAGGCATATTGTTCTGCTCAAACGTGTCAGCGATCCCTTTATCTTCAGATGGGATTTGGTAAGTTGCCTTGACTAGGCAGAACAGCATCGCTGCTGTTTCACTCTCTGCCTTTGAAACAGCAAAACTGAAAGCCCTGAGTCCTATATTGCACCCTCTTAAATCAGTCAAGGTAAATAAATATCCTGGCAGCTGCACCTTCCACAGTAAAATAAAAAAAAAAAAATAAAAATAAACCAACACAGCCTGGCATATTTCCAGGCAGCTAAAACACTGATGGCCTCGGTGGAAAGGGAGGGTGTACACACTTCAGTGGGCAAGGTTGTAGGATCTGACCAGCAGCGGATGAGCAATTTTTGATTCAGTTCTGTAAGAGTCAAGAAAAAGCATCACACTGACTCTGAATAGGGTGGTGCCCTTGATGGTGCTGAAATGAATTCCTGTGTAGTTTTCTGCTGAGGAGTTAAAGGCCAAGAGCAATGTTCCCCTGAGGGCAGGGTCTGACAAGAACCAGCTGTGAGGTTTAGGAGCTGCAGGACAGCTCCACACCCTGCTCTGAGTATGCTGCCCTCTACACCAGTTTCTGTGTGGAAAAGCAGCACACTGGAGACCTTCCAAATGTTTTGTCTCACCTGTGACACCATCCCACAAAAATGTCGGATCTCCACAAACAGAGTGGTGCTTATCACAAGCACTCACCCCTTTTACAAAGCACCTGGCATAGCCATGCTGGCATGTCATTGTTCACTGGGTTAATCACTCAGAAACTGTGCCTTTTTGATGGAATTAGAAACTGTTCCACAAAAAGGAGTGGGGGGATTTTCCAAATCTCTTTACATGGAGACAAAATTCAGCCAACCACCTGACCAGACCCGCTCCATCTGCTGGCAACCACGGCTGAACTCACATCTGCACAGGCAGTTGTTTTGCTTCACTGTCAATATAATGTCAGAAAAGAACAGATTAGTGAAAGAAGAGGTCTTGGAATAATTTATAAGGGTTGACATATAACTTAACGTGGTAGCAATTAAAAGGCCAGAGAAGGTTGCACAGGTGCTTGCAAAGGTGCATGAGAATTTGTATTGTTATAATAAGTAAAACCCTTATAATTATTGAGATACAATAAATATTAGTTTATTAATTTACTTTTATGATTGATATCTCAGGCAAAGAAGACTGAATATCTTCTGAAAGCATCCCTGCTGAATAGCACTGCAGGATGTGAAGTGAGGATGTTCTCTCATATTATTTCTTCAAAATTATAGGACCTATCCCTCCACTATGAAGAACAAATTATATTAGCTGAACTAAAATCAGCTAAATCATGTTCTTACAAGTTGTAGGATAAAGAACTCCACAGGGAAAACATCTTAAACTAAAGAGACTACCAGAAATGTCACTTGCCCTCTAATATAAACAGTCTCTTGTAGAATTGTATCAATAGAAGAATAGAGTTAAAATTATTTAAGAGGTAACTTAATCTCATTTTCTAGACTTCTATCAAATTTTAAAATTCTACAGGAAGATTGGCTTTGTTTGACTATACAGTTGGCTGGAGGACAGTGGAGGTACTCAGACATCTCAGGAAACAGTACATTTACATGTGTAGCTCGTTAAAACTGAAAGCAGTGGTTCAGAAAATCTGAGTTAGAAATATCAGAGCCAGAAACACCTGAAGCTATAAAATAAGACACAAATACTCAGTTATTGCAGACTTTGGTACTATTTAGCTTTGTCAGGAAGGGTAAACATATACACACTTTTATTTCCCAAATTGTCACTGACATATCAAAGGGGGGAAGATGAAAGGCTTAGGACTCAACTGGTACCATCAAAAAGAAAAATAAACTTTAAATCGTGGCTCAGATTCAGAATGATATGCTAGTTCTGAAGCTGGAAAATGTCCTCTGGAAACTATTTGAAGGAGAGCACACTCTTGAGTCGAATTCCCTCTGTTTTGTTAAGGAGTTGAAGGAACCAAATGGAACTAGTGTGATTACATCTTCTAAACTACAAAACAGTCAGAAGAGAGAAATCAGATTATTTCAGGCAAATGTTTGTGATGTGGTGCTTTATTGGGAGCTCATTCTAAAAAAAACCAACAAAACAACAAGGTAAATTTGGAGAGAGTAGTCTTCAGTCAGAATTTGACCCCCATTTGTTTCCTACACACATCCTTTATGACCACCTGGCTACCTCATGAAATGCTGTACGCTCTTATTCCAAAAGTGAACAAACTCAGCATTGACCTGGCAACTCTGCAACACAACAGGAATTGCTAAAAGAGGAGGAAATGTTCAAACCTCACGCTGAGAATATAACAGCCACATCTATTTCCTGAGAAAAGGAACCAACCCTAATGGCAGAGAGCTTAGTTAAAGAAAGAAGGGAAAAAAAAAACCCCACAGACGTTCCATCTGGTTTTCCAGCTGCTTCTGGAGAGAAAAATATCTCCCTGTTGAAAATTACAAAATTGTTGTTGTAGTGCAGCTTTTTCAGAAAAAGGCACAAGAATTCTTGACTGACGAGCCCTTTCAACAATGGAACAAGTCAAGTTTTGTCTTGCACTTGTTACGTTATTTGCATGTGAGACACTTTAGAAACTACACACACGAGAGATTAAATAAGACTGAAGGAATTGTAGGAATATGCTGTGAGCAAAATAACAACTTTCAGTCTAAGTAAAAAGAATAAACAAGGCACAAAGGCCAAAAAGCTGTTTCTCTAAAAAAAAAAATTATTTTATTTCCTTGAATTTAAAATCTGTGAAGGAATTTTAGCTGCCCGGTAGCCTGAAGTGGGGAAAGATGAGGGAACACAACAGTTTTGACTGGCCAAAAAACGAATTTTTTGAGAAAAATTAAGAAAACATTTTTTGTTGGCACATCCTACAGAATTGTTGGTTTAACTGGCAAAATGGACATATATAGGAAAAGGCATTATTGCTGAAAGTCAAGTACTTGACTCTGCAAATGCCATTAAGCTCCTTGATCCTTCCCCTTTGTGGCCCAAGCTCCTTGGGCAGCATGTCCCAACTGGAAAACTGATCCCATTTTAGAGAACAGGGATATAAAGAATCCCAAACCCATCTCAATTGTGTTGCATTTAGGCTTAGCATTATTGTTTTTCTTAATAAAGGTATTCCATATTCTGCCTTTACTCAGCAGTCAGAGGAAAGCTGCCCCTTCCCTCCGTGCTGCTCCTCACAGGGAGAGGAGGCAAAGCCTGTGGTGCTTCCCACAAGCTGCTCCTGTGTGCCCAGCTCTGTGGCATGAGGCTCCTTCCAAATCTTCCTGGCACCACATCTGGTCCCTTTCTGTCAGCCTTTCCTCAAGGCCAAGGCCACGTTCCAACCAACCAACCAACCAACCAACCAACCTCTCCAACCCCTCCCTGCATTCCACCTTCCTGTCCCAAGCACCATTCAGGACCCAGAGGAGGATGGAGACACTCTTTTTGCTTCCTAGTGGAAGAAGGTGTGCTCATGCTGCCTCACTCTATCACAAGTTGAGTTTACCTTGTACAAGAAACTGAGCACAACCACACTTTTCCCCAGTCTGGTCAGATCTCTGTTCCCACCACATCCCTTCAGACCCCATTACTGCTAAAGTGCCTTTTGAAATGCAGCATGACAGGCTCATTCCTCCCTTTTTGAGACAAGGTTCTTTGTACTGACTGGCAAATCCTGGGATTAGCTAATCTGTAAATTCCACAATACGTTCCTTATTTCTAAAAGCTTGCTCTTATCTAAATGAAAGCTGCTTTGACTGTTTTTGTTTTTCCTTTTCTTGCATCTCAGGCCTTTGGGAAATGATTGTTGCAGCAGAGCTCTGTGGAGGTAGTGGGGGTAAAGTTCAATTATTTGAAGCTGGGCAAAATAAGTGTCAATAGACTCCCCACCACATCCATAAAACCAGACAGAGCATAAGTACTCTCCACAGAGTAGTCTGAATATTTGCCCTTCTCAAATTCTTTGCTGTGCCAGTAGTCTCAATGCTGATGACTTTTCACAAAGAACTGAAATTAATGAAGTACTGCTTAACAGTCCCTCTTAACTTCATAAGAAATATAAAATAATTCTTCCTAATTCTACTCATCCAGCTCCTTGAATTTCAAATGTAATTTGGGATTGTTTTGGTTAAAGAAGCAAAGGCTGTCAGAGCGAATCAACAATAAGTCAACTTTGCTAAAACAAACAGTGGGGTTTTTTTCCCTCCTTTCAGTAGCTTCCATATGATATTTTGCTTCCTTGAATATTTTCTCCAGATGCAATAAAATGTTTCTGTAATATTGTAGTTTGTTAATAAAATATTTTCATATGAAGAAGTAGAAGAAGTGAAGAAAAATAAGCAAGGAATTGAAAGAGACAGATACAAAAAGAAAAGACAGAGGAAAATAGAGATCGCAGCCTAAAAATAAAATGAAATTGATACATTTGCTTTTATGCTTTGTGAAAATGGGTGAGACTAATGCTGACTAGTAAAATGCCACTTAGCAACACTGGCATCAAAGGTTCTAAAAAGAATTTATGGAAACTAACACCATGTAAATGCATTTTAAACACATTGTAACAGCTCTTGATGTGCTAGAAATCACAGGTAAAACAAAATTTGTTTTTTCTCTTTAGAAATCTGATTGCAAATGCTGCTCTTTCTTCTGCGGAGTATAAGACGACTTAGGTTTTTGGATTGGCAATTTCACAAAGCACATGAAAAGCAGATTCTTGGATTAAAAACTCTCATTTTACGTACTGAAAAATAAAATAAATAAACAAAAACCACCAAAAAAATCCTAAATCCTGTAGGCTTTAATAGAAATGAAACTTTTAAGATTCCATAGGAAGTTTCATGTAAGATTCTCTAAAGGGAGAAACATGTCCTTCCTATAGGTCTTCTGAACCATTACTAGACTCCGAGAGCAGGACTAATTTTCTATTAACTTTTATGGGTTATTTAAAAAAAAAAAAAAAAGAAAAAAGAAAAACTAGGCAAAATTAATTTCTTATTAAGTTCCGTGATTATTGCTCGAAGCATATTGTGCTATTATTATAAATAATGATAATGTATCATTTGTATAGCACATTTCACCTTCAAAGAACTTTACAAACATTAGGTGACAGTTAATCTTTTCTGATTGAGTAGAAACACCAACGCTCTCCAGAGAAACAATATGAGCTCTATTATCACCTCAGAACTGCATTTAGAACAATGCCTGGCTTTTCTGGAATTTCAGCATTTCAGTCTACTGGGGCTGAAAATTTGGCAGTGAATCTAAACTTTGTCCAAAATTCAGAACTCTCAGACATGGACCATTAAAGGCATGTACACACCTAAATATAAGTTTCTGAGCAGGGAGGTTGTTTCCAGGAGATGGATGGATGCAGGGAAGTTGCATGGTTTGCTCAGAGCCACTGATATGAGTGTTGGAAGCTCAGAGTTGTTAGCATGAAGCAGTGGAAATGTGAAAAAGTGATGACTAAAATTGTCAATGTCCCATAGAGCTCTCATTTAAATCAAAGGCAAAACTGACTTTAAATGCTGGTGCAGCACACAAATAGTGTATGTAAAAATGAAGAACATTTTGCTTATAAAGACAGCTAATATTTTATAACTGTGACTGTTGTGCCTAAAGCTTATTTCTGCCTGCAGAATGTATTCCCCAATATTTATATCCATTTATACTCACAAGGATTAAGAACAGTGGAGCTGTCTCAACCAGTTAGTAAAATCTCCCATGCAAAGGCTGTAATCCTGAATATTACTGGAGTTGAATTACAGACCATGACCCTCAAAATCTGCAGACAGCAGTTCTCCCAAATGCAATTCCACACTGCCAACCTGGACTAAGCCAGCTCCAACTGGAAATCACTTCTAAGCAAACAATGCAAAATATGATGGTCCAAATCAGTGCTCAGCTTGCTGCCACCAACATCCATGCAGGTACCCCAGGGTTAAGTTGTTCCATTTTATCCAAATTAGTTTGCTCTTATGTCTTGAGGTTACATATTTTTATGTATGCTTTTATCAAACTCCACATATAACCTTCACTAATCAAAAAGAACCTTAAAAGTACAGCATGCTGAGTAAAGCCCAAGTTCAAAATTCTTTCTAGTTCTAAAAGAATCTCAAATCCTAAGCAAAGTACCTAAACAACTAGATTTAGACCATATTTTTACATTTAATTCTACATAGACCAGCGCTTGTTTTGCTGAGAGTTTATTGCTCAGTTATACTAATTCCTGAAAGATAATTGCGTGACAAATTGTCAGGCTACATAACAGACGTGATTTAAAACCAACTGTGACATGAGCACAAGGGAAATATGGTGCCATTAATCTTAATGAAATGTGATTAGAAATTATGAGATAAAAATACCAGACTCTCATTTTGAACGTTATTATATAATGTCATGGGTTTTGTATTTGTGTGCATATATTTGTATATGTATTGGTAATTCCTGTAGGCAACATATTGCCATAGCTTGGTTGGACTGAGCCTAGGGAGCAGACTTTCTTTTTGAAATCACTAACAGTTTTGTTATAGGCTTCTTTGGAAATAGATATCCTTCCTGTATTATTCATAAAAATTGACACATTAATGCCCAGAAAAAGTGAGAGGGATCTGACATGATGTGCAAGTATTACCTTGGTACTCCAGAAGGTGATACAGGGCTTTGAAAGGAAAATATATCTTTGTTGCTTCAAAACCTATTTGAAGTCTTTTTAGTGTTCAGCTATAAATCTGAGTAAAATTTCTCTCTGTCAGTTACAGAACAATTTGGCATCACTAAATCTGCTGAACTGTCATAGTGGTCAATTGGACTCATACTTTCAGCATAATGTTGTAAGGAAAGGAAATTTCTGTGATTCTGCTGTGTTCATTTGTCAGATGGGGAGTGCTTCAGAGCCCATTATTACTAAGATGTTAGAAAGTCCAAGCAAGCGCTATAACAGATCAGAAAGCAGATTCCAGTTTTCTACTGCTTTTGAAACTACCTGGTTCAGTGGGACAAGCCTTTACCACTGCTGGGTGACAGGACAGAATTGTCAGGAGCAGGACATTAGTCAGTGGTTATCTTTTAAAGCTTACAGCCTACTGATGACAGAAGAAAATTGGGTGAATCCACTATTGTTTTCAACTTGATGAATACCAGGTTCTTTCTGGTAACCACAACTCAAAGGAAAAGCAGAAGAAAATATAATTTCTGTTCCAAGATGTCTTCTAAGTGAAATTTTCTTTGATAAGCAACCTTCATCGTCAGAAATACTCTGGAGAAATGCCACGGGGGTGTCACTCAAAGACCTCTTTACCTTTCCAGGAGAGACTTGGTGAAGCAGTCCCTGCAAGGCACTAATTAAGAACATCCCTAGTTGACTGTACACTGAGGAGCAGAGCTTTTGTGAAAGCCCTCTTCACAGAAGAGGAAAGATTTCCTGGTACAGGAGAGAGAATGGCAATGTTTACCTTCCTTCCAGGGGGTAGTTCAAACACCAGAATGTCTCTGTTCTGCACTGACATCAATTAATCATGTTCTCTGTAATTACCACCATGTGCACATAATGCAGTGCAATCCTGTATTTTCAATTCCTTCCTTCCTGATTGAACTGCCCTCTGCAGGCAATGGGAGCTGTGCTTCAGTAAAGACGTCGGGATGAGCTCTCTGATTTTGCTGAGCTAAAACCGAGCCAAATCTTTGCCACCTCATCTCAATTTTAATGCTGCAAAATAAAGCACTGGAGCACACAGGACTAGCTACGAGTTGCTGCAGTAGAGCTATCACCATGGCAAAGCATGGACATGAAGAATTAGGGAATCAGAGAGCAGGAAACTCTGTGTTCTCTCCATGGCAAGTGAATTCAGCCCACGCAGAGCACTCCCAGAGACTCCAAATGTTCTGGAGCAGCGTCTGCTCACAAGAGTAAGAAAGCATTTAATTCAGAGACCCTTTTCGAGGAAGAGATAAAGGCCAAGTTAGGAGTCCATGTTCATAAAGGACATTAATATCAGAGGCCTTTATTGCATTATGGACTAATTCACACACACTATTTGAGTAAATGTAGCTTTCTATTTTCATCAACTGTTCTTTAATAAGAGTCTGAAGCAGAAAATGATGGCAAATCAATTTCTAATTTTTAATGTAACTCTAAGATTGTTCTGATAACAACAACAATAAATGCAGACTGGTATCCACAAAAAGGATAGACAGTTCTCTAACCACTGTAATTAATATTGCTAGGCTGTGTACTGTAAGGTCCCTGTGTTCTCAGAGTTGTGGTGTGCTAGCTAAAATCTGTTCAGTCAGGCTGATTTTGGCTTTCATCCACATATATTAATTTTGCCCAGAAGCATTCCAGAAACTTAATTAAGCTGGCAGGTTGCATTCTCTTACGGTCCATCTTGAACACAGTCTCATTTTTAAAACTTGAATCAGAGAACATATTCATTTGGGCTGCCTACTTAAAACTCTTACAGAAAAAAGAAAAAGAGAAAAAGAGAAAGAAACCATCCTCCCTCAAAGCTTGACTGTTTAATTTTCCATGAAACAGCTGGGTTGTTCATATTGAAGTATGTTTTTAAAGCATTCCTTTTTCTGGAAGGTGCAGGCTTTGCAGTAAATAGCTGGTCAACTCCTCACTCTGCTGCTGGTTCCCCCCCTTCAAAAGGACAGTTAATTCTCTGACATTTTGTGATATACTCAGACCTTAACTGTTTAACTACTGGCTCAGCCTTCCTACTTCTTTTAATAAAAGTCATGAAAACCTTTTTATTTACGGCTAAGCACTGTGAGAGGATGGACCTAAACCAAGACTTCAGGTTCAGATGCTTTACACACTGAAGACTCGGAGCTGAATCTTACCCCCATGCAGGAAAAGAAGGAACATTTTAAACACTGGAGCTTATTTTTAATTCCATCTCCAAAATTGTGCCTTTACTCTAATTCAGTGGCTAGGGACCTTCAAGTACGTAATTTTCTATGGTTCTGTTCTGAATTTCCTGAATGGAGTTCTCTTTTACCTTAAAAGATGGTAAATACAGAACTGGTTAATTTTTATAACCATTTAAGATGGTCACAGAACCAGTGCAGAGGTCCAGTGGTCTGTGTGACCTGCTGGCTCCTGGGCTGTGGTCTGTGGCTGAACAGGGTCCTCTAAGGATCTGCAATGAAGTTACTGCAAGAAAAAAACTGATGTCCTTGGGAGGGTCCATCAGCCAACAGAAACAAACTTGGACTTAATCCAATATAATAATAATAAATCCAAGAAATAATTTACTTCTATTCCCAGAAGAATGAACAAAAGGATTGGAAATCTTGAATTCTTGAAGTCTCAGTTTCAATTCTTCCAAAAAGAGGGCGGGGAAAAGGGACAGAAATGTCCAAAGCTACATTAATAACTGAGTGCTCACCAAGTTTCATGTCAGTTTGCCTCAGTAAGAGCTAATTGATCAGTCTCTACAAATACTTGGTTTATGTCTGAATCCTTCTAAGTGCTGTATTTTCTGTGGGAGGATTTCCATGCATTACTGTGGTAAATGAAAACTCCTGTTGAGAACCTGAGCACAAGTGTTATTTCACCTACAAGTCTGCTGTTAATCACTGTAGAATAAATCTATTGGAAAATGTTTTAAATTAGCTAATTCAGTGAGTAGTTGATAGCAATTATGTGGCTTCCCCATGCTGAACCCAAGCTGTCAAACAGAGAACAGATCAAAACAAGGAAGCTCTTTGGTTTTCTTTCCCATGAAGTCCCAAGCCACCTATGTGCAAATGACATACTCTCTATTCTGCCTACACGGGGCTTAACTGAAAAAAACTTATTCCCTACCCAAAGATCAAATTAAGTCTATTCAGGAAACAAAGTTAGAAACTGAATTTCAAATAATTTAATTACTCTATATAATTACTTTACAGAATCCGTCAAGTATTCATTAAACAATAGTAATTCCTACCTGATTCCCACCACGACACACACCACGCCTTTGAAACATAAAAGTCCTAAAATTCTTTCTTTTACTGAGCTTATGTAGAATGTTAAATTCCTCTAGCAAAGAAAATGTGCGTGAATTTTTGCAGACAACTGTTCTGCAGCAGAAGGAAGCCTCATATTGTCATTTAGTTATCACATGCACTTACAGAATTACAGCTCCTCTCGGCCATTTAAACAGCTACTGCCTAAAAACAAAACAGAAAAGAAAATAAACCTCCATCATCTTTAGCCTCTATTCTGTTGTTCTGGTTCACTGGGCACTTAATTAAGATTTGGAAACCCAGGCTGCATTCTGCTGTCCCAGTGCTTCCAGTGGAAATGCAGCTTGGACATCGACTGTCCCTTCAGTCCACTGAAGTTATCACTGGTCACAATCCCTGCACAGGGTGGGGACTGACAGCTACAGGCACATCTATGGCAGGGGGTGCTGCAGAGAGACCCCACCCAGATGGTGCAGGTGGATTCCTTCACTGAAAGGGTGCTTAAGCATTGGACTATATGGACTTCCTATAGACTGGGCCACCTCCTTCTGTGCAGGTTTACGTTTAAAATCAGGCCCTCAGGGTGGGATCCTAAAGCATTTCACATCTGAGCTGCTTTAACTACATATTCAAACCACAATGTTCCAAGTCCCACCTCCCTTGTATCCATACTGAAAACTGGGCTGACAGGCAAGAAAGATCGGCAATCTCAGATGGCTTTGAAGTTCCCTTCTCTCCTGCTGTTCATGCAAGAGAGGTTCCCTTTTTTTAGCCAGCTTAATTTAATTGTAAATGTAGCTACACCATGTCTAAGCACCGCCTGGCACAGAGTGTCCCCAGTCAGATTATGACCCTCTGGGCACTGCTGCAGCACAAATTATAAAAGCTATTATCAGTATGACAGACCGAGCTCTGCAGTAAAAAACCCTGACTGCCACAGAAGTTGCACACAATCCCAGGGAGCCTCCCAGCCAAACAGATACCATGCATGAGAGCACACCGGTGCAGCTCCTCTGGTAGCAGTGGAATGAGAGGACAGACTTAAAGCAGATGTATTTACAAGGACAAAATTTCTCATGTGACTTGAGAAACTTCAATCCAGAAGTGTTAGTACCCAGAGTGGGACCATTTCAGAGGCTCCAGAGCATTTTTCCAAGCATTTCAGGCATCCTCTCAGACAGGACACTGTGACTGGTGGAGGGTAGAGAGGAAAACACTCTTCTGAGACACAGATGAGAGATGAGACTTTTTGAGCCCAGCAGAGAGTGTTTTACTTCCCACTGACCAGAGCCTTTCCAAAGCACTTAATAGAGCTGGGGACCCTCTCAGGTCCCTTTTTGCAGGTTCAGCCTGAAGTCTCAGACAGTTTGTCCAGGATCAGGTCGCATTATTTTTCCTCATAAGCAAAGAATCCAGCATCACTTATTTGTATCACAACTTCCTCTCTCCAGAAGGCTGAGTTGCAGAATGGTGGCCAGTCCCAGAGCACTCAGGACATGCAGCAGTGGCCCCAGAATGCTGCTTCTCAAGGGCCTTCAGCACTGTCTCCTAAACTGTTATCCTCTGCACTCTGAAGATGGCAAAAACACTGCATGGAAAAAAATTGCCAAAAAAAAAAAAAAAAACAATTAGAAATAACTAAAATGTAAGAATGCTGGAATAAAAACCCACCAAAGAAGGCTGCCAAGAACACAAAGTAAGGATGCCAAAACCAATCAAGGACCATTCCTTTTTTCTTTATATTAATCTTCTCCAGGCTCACCCTGGGTCTGTTCAGCTCCGTGACTCCTCACAGGAAAACAACCTCCTTTGCCAAAGAGAATTTTCTCTAATGCAGCAAAACAACCTTTACTGCTATTTTTACATAGCCTGGGCAGCAGGAATGACTGACTCAGGGACACACGTATAAATCTGCACAGTCCAAGCCCAGAAACAAACAACAATGAAAAAATAACTGAACAAACATTCAAACTCCACCAAACTGAACATATCTCCCCATGGAGTAAACTGAGACTGCTACTGATTATCAAAGATGTTGAGCCAGCCCAAGAACAACTTTTTGGATGTAATCTGTCACAACAGGGGCTGTCTACACCTTTCTTGCAAGTTGAAAACAATATGGTTAGTTTTCCAAAGAAAGAAGGCTGGTGATAAACAAACAAACAAAAAAAAAAAGTGGTTGCAAAATCTCATTTGCCACAAAACATTTCAATTTTCATAAAATTAAGAGATTCTTTTCAGATTCTGTATTTTAGTTAAGGCCTGGACTTGAAACTTTCCCTGCATCTCTATCAGTGGGCAGGCAATAGATGTTGCTGCAATATAAATGATAAATGGTAGTAACTGGAAAGATGTCAGTGCTGCACCATATTCTTAAATATTCCTGTTTGCTGCGGGACAGGAATACACAAACATTTAGCAAATCCCTGAAGAAAAATTTCTACTACATAAGAAATCAGTATAATATGTTTATCACGTAATTTACCTCAGTAAATTACCCAAGATATGAGCAAGGATATTATTTAAATAAAGACTGTTGCTTTTCCATTTTTTGTTTCTTCACCTAATTTAATCTGGTTATTTCATATCTTTGCAAACCTCTTCCTAATTATGCAGACTCACAATTTGACTAAAATCACAAAACATAGAAAGTGTCTATTACTAATGATGTGAAAGATTGCTTTCTGTCTAAATTTGTTGTTCAATTCCCTATGCATTAGCTCTTCAGCATGTCTGCAAAGATGCATTTGTCCAAGTAGCTGTGCCATTACTTGACAGATTTGTATTGCAGCGTGAAAATGCTGCAATCTACAGACATGATCTATTCTACGCTGAAGGATCAGCTGGAAAAATGTACTTATAGTTTATGGGCTGCTTAACCCTAAGATTTTTTGAATTAAATAATTCACCAGGAATTCAATTACAAGCAGAGCACCACCTTCTCTTGACATAAAACTTTCACAATGACTCCAGGAAATGGCAAAACACAAGCATTTCCGAATAAATGAACCCAGCATTGATTTCTTGCATGTGAGACTAGTAGGTCACCAGCAACATTTTATGGGTATGAAGCTGAAATATATTTTACTTTCTGGTTTGTGTGGGCACTGACAGTGAACGTCTTACAAAGTAAGTGGGCACTTGCTGTAGATCACAGAATCAATTTACTGAGGCCAACACTGTCCATGGCCCACCTTCCCAGAGCACATGGAATGCAGGGGAAGGAGAAGGGGCTTAATTTTTATAGAGAAAGGTGAGGCTAAAGGACATTTGCTGTAATTCCTGCAGAATGGTAGCAGGTTTATGGTTAATTAAGACAGCTTATTCACTGCAGTTTTTTTGATCAGTGTAACCTGGTTGTATTTCAAAACCTAAGGAGAACTTTTAGCATGTGCTCCCCCACGTCAGCTACAGTAAAAAACTCTTATTGGAGTGTTTCAAAACTGCCAGAAGGACAAGCAAACTATCCAGAGTATGGCCCTGAAATGTAGCAGTTGTTGCGTTTTGCTACCTGTCTACCACTACAGTAATAAATGGAACAGCTTATCTGTACGAACTGCTAAAATGTGCTTTTACATGGTATATCAGAAACCTCTGATTTCCACAGCACTGGCTTGGCCAAAAATATCTGCACTTCACTGACTGCTCTCCCAAATGCCTCCTCAGCAAGTCAAGACACCAGACATGAAAGAATTCCTCCAGGTCTCCATTTCTTTTGTGAGTGAGGCAGAACTACTTTCAGCATCACTTCAAAAGTCACTACAGGTCAGCAGGCAAATGCTGACATGGCCAATACTCTACTCCCTGATTTGGAAGGAATTCAAGCAGGTCATTTGGGGGCACTGTGCTTTAGATCCCACAGAGAGAGCACATAACCATCCATCACCATCGGCTGATTCCTACAGATGTGATTCAGGTATCCAGCAGGCATGCAATCATGAGCTGATTGTGTATTCTAGGATTTATTTCAGCTGTTGTGTCTCAGAATCAAAAACCCACAGTCTGAGCAAAGAAACATTCAGCTCTTAGGCTCTGACTCCTGCCACCAACTGGGGTTGAGAAGCTTTCAGTCTCCCGGTCCCAGCCGTGTCCAGGCTGTCTGTATTTATTGAGGGTTTTTAGTTTAGAGGCTTCCTCCGTCAGCCACCAGCCAATAATCTGTCTGCCAGAGCTTTAGTCATGCTCTGCTTCCTCAGGACCGTGTTCCCAGACTGCAAGCTTCTGCTGTGACAAAAAATCCTTAATTTGAACATTGGATGACTAAGCACTAACAGCTACAAAACACTAATGAATACAGAGAAGTTTGTAACTTCAGTTTGGATAATAAACTCTTCAGGTTAGATGTTTACTTAAACTTTAGAAACCTCTTCTAGCACTGTGTTGTTTTGGGAGGAATCCACTTTCTCAGAGACTTCTTAAAAAAATACCAAGGCCATCCTCTACCCAGTTGGAGGTCTTTAAACTTTCACGTCAACTTCATGCTGCCTTCTAAATTAAAGAGAGCGAAGAAACTGAGCTATTCAAAATAATTACAGATGGTTTTGCTTGCTGTCATTCAGCAGAGAAACCTGGTCAGGGTGCCTAACTTACACGCTTGTACAAGATGTTCTGAACATTGAGTAAGATTGCTCAGTTGATCTGATAGAATCCCAAAACCTTCAAAAATGGCAAACCCATTTCTGATTACAACCAATTTCCAGAAAACAACATCAGACATATATCTGAAGGACATTTCAACAGTTTTAAACTGCCTATCTGGTCTCTTTTCTTGCAAAACTGTAACTTTGTAAAATGCATATAGTTACCAACACAGCACTCTCTTTAGGGGTTGCTACTTCAAATGTATTCTCAAAAGGAGTCTGAATTCAAACAACTTTTTTTTTTCTCTTATACATATTTAAAGCAAAGAAAAAATATCAAATTTGTCTATGAAAGGTTTGTTGTGCTTTCAGCCATTAAATACCACATCATCTAACAGCTATTTGCATGTGCACCTTCCCCAGACTGATGGATTTTCTCTGCTGATCTATCCTATTTGAACATACTTGTGGTTGCAACACCCCTCTGAGGGTAGCAGCAGATTATTTCTAGCAGAGCAGCCCCCTATTATTCTGATTTACTAAACAACAACATAAACAACCAAACAAAATAACAACTCTAGATGAACCCAAGAATCTGCATCTTGAATGCATAAACTCTGCAGTGTCAGCAGAAAAGACTCACGCACATTTAAGGGTCTGACCCAAAGTCATTTCCAAAGGAGCCCAGAGCTGACCAGCAAAACTCAGTTTTCCAAATCCCAAAGCAGTGCCCTGACTACGAGATCATATCTTTTGAATTCATCTTACATAGTCAGGGATTTGATTTTGGGACAGGAATATTTCCTAGCTGTATTTTTCCATTAATTAGCAGAAGTTTGGTTCCATCGGGTTACATCAGTAACTTTGAGGCTCAATAGAGGAAGAGAGACAATATCTCAGTGGAAACTTAAAGGAGTCTGGTGAGCTTGAGTCAGGACAATAAACCGTTTGCCCATCCTATTAAATGTTCTGAGCCTGACAAGGACACCTTGAGACAGCAATACAGGGGAATGGCAGTGAAGTCTGATTCCTCCCTAAACCCTCAGTGATTTTGTTCTGTAGGAATCGTTGATCTGGGTCCCTGAGATTAGCAAGAGGAACATTCACAGGAATGCTGCTGTCTGTGAACATCAGGGCAGATGATCCTCAACACAATTTAGAGATGAGCAGCTGTAAGACTGCATGTAGTAGAGAAACTGTATTGTCACATTTCGTTAATATTTGTTGTTTAGAAGTAGGCTTCAATCAGCCAGGTAAAATACAAATTTACAGAAGCCACGGTAGAGGCAGCACTTCTTTAAAGCATTTTAAACATCAGGATTGAGGTATGTTTGTTTATGTGGGCCTTAAAATTATGGGGTTTATATTGTCACACTGTCCTGAAACTGCACATGAAAGATCTGTACTGATCACATGGGGCAAAATTCAGAGTGATAAAGGGCTGAAGTGCTCTCCACTCAATAGTAAGGGTGTCTAAGAAGCCTAATCTTGTATGTATAAATATACATATAAATGTATTTTATAATAGAAATTAGTTTATATTTTATATAGTACATTTTATGCTCCTAAAAAGAAAATAATAATACCAAAAGAAAATGAAAAATCAAACCTAAATAAACAACAGGGAGCACTCCACATTGAGTTAGATTCTTCCAGCACCTCACCTTGAGGTAGAGTCATCACTTAACAGTGAAATCTGCAAATACAATATTTATATTTCAATATTAATTTAAAATTAATATTTTTCTTATGTTAACTATACTTTGTAGTAAATGATAGAAGGGCATTAGATTTACTTCTTGTCACCATTGTTATTTGCAGGGGATTTAGATCCAGCAGCTGTGAGGATATACTGGGTATTAGAGTGACTGCCAGCCTATATAAATTACTTCAGGAAGAGGATGGCACCTCTAATTAACAAGTGAGCTGATGAAACTATTGCCCAGACTTCAGGGAGAGAGGTGGAAAATTCTCAGGGTCTAAAATCCAGTTATTATACAACAGACAAGTCACTCCGAGTAAGAATTTTAGAAGTTGATAATTATATAATTTGAGAAATTTAATGTATACATACAATGTATGCAATGTGCATATAAATATAGAAATTAATATACAAACATATGTACTAATACATGCATATAGATGTGCCTATGTGTATATAAATATATGTATATAAAATGCAATGAACATGGATATGGAATTAGGGACACTGGTTAAAGCAAGAGTTGAGGAAAGGGCAACTCTTTGATGAACTGAAAATGGATATTCTGGAATTTCTCACCACTGTATGCCATCTATCAAATATTTGATTTCATTCACAACTAACATATGAACTTACTGAAGAAAGTGATTGATAAATTCTGCCTTGAATTACCCTACATTCCAGAAAATATTTCCCTTTACATGTTTCCTGGTACCCGGGACTATGCTTTTTCAAAAACAAGGTTCTGGGATTATTGCTTCCAAATTCAGAAGATTCAATTAGCTCATTATGCAAATTAGGAATCATCTGATAACTAAGCCTGCTGCACCTTATTATAAAATATAATCAAAACAGACATAGTGTGATATTAAATACAAATTACTGTTAGGATAATATGAATGCTAAGAAATAACTTCCACGCAAAAATAGATTTAAAGCTGTATAACACCAGAGGAGCAATTATCAAGCCTCACACAAATACTTAATTACAGATATTTTGCAGAATGTGCATTATATTATCATCACATTATAACATGGCAAATAGGGTCCAGCATTTATAGCTGTATTATAAAAGGGGGTCCTTCTACCTGGTAGTGGAAAAAATAACTGAGTAAGAACACTGTGGCAAAGTTTAATTGAAAGCTTCAATGCACCATGGCTCAATTCATTCAATTTACTGCAGATAAAATTTAAGGCATTATAAATTTTAAATTAATAAAGTAATCTTCAATCTCCACTACAAGCTGCCTCTTTATCTGTTACTTTTCACTTTATAAAGCTATAGCCTCCATGAGTATGGAGAAATTAGCAATCGGGACTCATCTCTCTCCAGAGATACTTATCTGGTCTGTCTCATGAAGTTTTTAAAAATTTTTAAACTATGAACAGATAAACTTGGCTCACAGCAAAATCACCCTAACCACAGCATCCTTTTGAAAAGTTCTCTGACTCGTTTATTGACAAGGTACTGGTGAGATCTCCTTTCTTCATTGGCTTAATTATAAATGATTATCCCCCAGGGTGGAAGGTTAGCAGCAGGCACGTGTACAAATGGCCACTCTCCTGCTGTATCCACTAACACAGAAACAGGCAGCTTGATTATCTCTGATGGCCAGTTTCCTGTAGTATTTCACATCAGGGTCATATCTGGATTAAAAAGGGTTTGCCTTTGAGAGCCATATGGGTGTTGAAAAATATGTATTATTCTTTTTAAATATATAAAGCAAGGGAGGAGACTGTGTGTAGAGATGGATTTTTACTATGGCATGTTTTCAGGTGCCAGATGAGCTCCACAGCTCTGGATCACTCCTGGTCCTTGGCCACAGTGGGTGGGAAGAGGCTCACCCACGAGCTGGGCCAGCACAAGCCCATCGAGGAGCCTTGGTACTGTCTCAGGTGCACAGAGAGACTTGATACAGATCTGGCTTCACAGGTTATGCCTGACATCAAAATTCAGAGCAGCAGAAAGAGGCCTCAGAGAGGGTTCTCTGCCCCAGCAGCTCCTTTCAGAGATCACAAGAACCAGTCAAGTGGCTTTGTGAGCTTGATCCTAATAGACAGTCCCATTGTGACAAAACCCAGAGGAAAGCGATGGACTGAAGGTGTTGTGAAGCAAACCCAAGTGAACTTCTGCTCTTCCGTATGCTGGCAGCTTTACATGTCTTTTTAATACCTGGTAAGAATCTCAGGGCAGCAGTGACTGCCTCATCCAAATTAAATTCACCATCTTTTCTAAACTACCAGTCTGTAACATGCAGTTCTGAGGCTGAAATGTGAAAATCTGGGTTTTGAAAGATTTTATGTCTTCAGGGACCTCTTGGTTTTCATATGAAATTCTTTGGATGAACTTTATATTACAGCAGATAGCATCCACCCTATCAGGAGGGTAGAAGGAACTGGAAAGCTTTCTAGTGGTAAATCTCCAAACTCTTTCAAATAGGAGTGAAGCAACAACAAAGAATAACAAAGATAGCCAGAGCTGAGGGAAATGTATATCAATAAAAGCCTTTGGCAAGACCTTCATAACTCATGATCCTGGAAAAAATTCTAAGTCAACAAGAGACCCTTAAAACATGTAACATGTAGAGCCTCTGGAGCACCTGACTTCGAAGGGGAGAAAGGAAGCAGAGATCCAACTAAAGCTCCGAACACTTGATTCAGTTAAAAGTAAGAATAAATATAAGGTTAATATTTTCAAAACTCAGCACACATTTGACTTTTTACTTTTAGGGCACATGAAGTCCTGTACAGAAGCTGAGGTCTGCCACTGCCAGGGCTCAGGCAAAAGGGTGGGACACACATGGTTCCCCAATTCTGCACAGTTCAAGGTCAGTCATTCAAGCCAGCTCACCTGGCAGTTTTAATTGAGACAACCACACACTGAAGTGTGAATAGGACCCATTCAATCCATTCTGTGCCATACACCAGCCCTGCAGAGAGACAGTAACTACTGACAGAAGGGTGGAGGATGTAAAATCTGCTCTAGCCATTGACAATGAGTAGAAATGTCATTCCCCCAAATGTCTACTGAAAATTAGATCTAGCTTGAGGAGTAACAAGAAAAAAAATCACTTTGGAAAATTTCATATAAAGCTTGGACAGCATTGAAATGACCCCTATATATAACTACTTTAACTATCAAATATACATTAAACCGAAGAACTCTGAAAAATGAGACTTCATTCAATTTTTTTGGTACTCTAAATCTGTCATGTCAGGGCTTAAAAAAGGTCTTATTAGAGTATCATTCACTTTTTAACTCATCCTGGGAGCTTCAATCCACTGAGGATCCACTAGACTGAGGTCTAGTGTGTCAATGCTTATGCAGAGAATGAATTTCACAGCCCATTGAGTCAATGGATGGAGTTGTTTCAGTCTGCTGGGTTATAATGTGGGTGCTGCTGATGCACAGGGACTGCTCTTACTGCACTAAACTGCCTTACTACATTTTGTCATGAGAAAACGCAATACTTTACACTCAGAATAATATATTTTCATATTAAGCCAATTATTAAGTTTTGTTTTTTCAGAAAAGGAAAAGCAATTCATTCATATTGTAAACTACTCACTAGATTTACCACCTAAATTAAAAGGGAAAAAATACTCTTCTTAAGTTATGATAACCCAGAGAGCATATTTTAAAGGTCAGTTTTGCATATTTCTACTCATATGAGGTATAATTATAAACACAAACAGCTCTGTTTTAATGATTGAGACTCTGTTTTAGTAAAGTTTTGCAAGGTCAAGTTTTTGCTAGTTAGGACTGAAAAGTTTTAAATTTCAAAAGAGGCAAGCAGATTCTGCAACAGGAAGGGAAGTCAGAGCCATCCTCCACTTGTCCAAAGGGACAAATTAAGAGAATTCTGTATGTACTTGTGAAAGTCTGATATTGTTATTGATATTTTAAGCATAACAAACTGGAAATATATTTAAACTTTGGCCAATGACGGAATTATTTCTTTGTGATGCTACTCAAAGCAAGACTCAATCATCTGGGAGTAAAAAAGGAAAACCTTCACTTCATGTGTCTTTAAGGTAATTTTCATACTGCTTTTCGAGCCTTCTTCCATTTAGGGAAAGATTTATAATAAAATATACCTATCTAAGAAGCACATTGGAAAGCCTGCAATATTTGTAGCTTGTTTATTAACATTTTTCATCCTAATGGTTAATTCAGAAGGAGAAAGGTATCCCTTGCTGCAGAATGAAATTTAATAATCCAAAAGAATCAAAGCTTGCTTTGCAAAAGAGCAAAAAGAAATGCAGATAAGAAAGAGGAACAAGGGTCATGAAATAAGTCCCCTTTAATTTGACAATCTCATTTAAAGTTGAAAAGGAGAGTTGACCTGTTTCCTCATGAGGCTGTTTCCCCAAGCTTCAGATATTTTTTTGGTTGTGGATTTTCTTTAATGCGCCTCTACTGTCTCCTAGTCTGAAAAATGCTTAGAAAAATAGAATGGTCATATTTTATTTTTCATTTTCAAGGTGCAACGAGGCAGATATTCTGCTGTTTACAAATCTACCCTCTGTTATGATCAGCATTACAGAAGCAGGACACAAGAACACAGAACAAAACCTTAACTGTGTCTCAAACACGGAGCTTAAGCTCTTGACCTCTGATATACAATTCTTTCCAAAATTATCAGTGCAACCAATTATTGAATCAAACATGATTTGAGAACAAATACTATTTGGGAAAGTGGTGGCTGTGGGGCCACCCATTGTGACACAGAGCAGTCATGAAGCAGCATTTGTAGAACAGAGCATTAGCAATGCATTTTGTGCTTCCAAAGTGTCCAAGGGCAATAGATAGACTGCATTTGTGTATACTAATTGACATTACTTCAGAGTTGTTTTATTTGCTCTATTCTCTTTTTCTTATTGGTGGATGAGAATAGGATCAATAATCAAGTGCAAGCACAGTATTTAAAAGCAAATCAGGATCTAAAATAAGAAAACAACTGCATAAGTCTCAGCTATCCCATTTTGAAGCATGAAAAAGTCCTAATGTGAAATTGAAAGCCAATCTTCAGGCTAAAAATATTCAGAACAAAATGTAGCCGTGTTCGAAATGTGCAAATTACTTTTTATTCACTTAAACTGGTTTAATTCTATAATAATACAGTGACTAATTGTGCCTTGAGTAGGCAGAAGTGTGGAAGTGTGCCTGACTGAAAAGATTGGAAATGGAAGTTAAATAATTAATGTAAAAATATGTTGATGACCCTAAGAAAATGTGAGATATTGGAAATTAAATAGCTGCATTAGGTAATCTACTTACTGCATAAGAGGCATTAGAAATACACATTAGCTGCATATGCCATAAATAAACAAAGCTAGGAAGGAGACCAAAAAATAATATTTTTCCACCTCTACTTAAGAGGAACACACCACAAAGCAGTTAGTTTTTCAACAATTAAATAAAGAACCCCAGTTTATATGAATCTACAAACCTCAGTTTGAGAGTGAAATTAAGGTAAATAATAACTGTATTTTTGGGGGGGGGGTGGGGGTGATGAAAGAACCACATTATACACACTAATATGATACTAAATGAAGGTTGGTGTGAATGATATATGCACATGTTAAGGTAATTTAAGAGTTACATTCAAAGAGAAAGTCAAAACAGGAAGAGCAAGTCCAATCTGGAGCTGCAGGTATCTTCTGAAGGTCTTTGAGACCAGGATAGAAAAGCACCTGCCTGATGCAGAGGCAAATGACTGCCTTGAAGCACTGGGTGGGGAAGTAATTTGAAGTCTTCTGGAGGCTTCTGATCTTTACAGGAGCCTGGGGTTGTGGTTCCTCTTTGGCAGATCAGTAGCTTTGCTCAGAATAGTAAATGGATCAGAGAAAGCCGAGGAGAGACACCTGAGCCCAACAACACAACAGGGCAACTCAATCAGAATCCGAGTTTGCATTAGCAGCCTGTGCAGCTGGGAGAGCCCTGCTCGCAGAGCTAATGAGGCATTGAAGTAAGTAACAGTTCCAGAATCACTAAAAAAAGAAATCATTCAGCTTCCTCTGCCTGCAAATTCTCCCCCCTCCATCTCTTTTTGAGCAGATAAGGTTGGACTGGGGCTTTTGCTGTTGCTGTTCCTGAGTTTTATGATCCATTCCAGCGATATATTTGTAATTTTAGATATATTTTGAAAGTCAGCCTCCTTTTGCAGTAGAATTTAAGCCTGCAAGACTTCTACCCATGTTTGGACGTGAAGTCTTGAGCTTGCAGCAGCCTGTCAGAGGAGTGAGTGCCCTAAATGATGCCATTCATCTCCTGGCCATGCATTTTGCAGGTGAAAAGAAGAATAAATGATTGTAGCCCAACGCAGTACCTGCCTAGCTAGGCCTTAACAGGACTCTTATCACCATGGTAACCCCGAAGGAGGAACACACAACTAACTTTAAGGTGTTAGGAATTTAGGAATTAGGAAAACAATTTGATTATTTTCTTTGTTTTCCTCCTTCCCTCCCCAGAAAAAAAAAAGGTAAATAATGCAAAAGATTCAATGCAAAATACTCTTAACCTACTCCCCAGACTTTGAAAGGTGAATATGTGTACTCCTCTTTTTGCTTTTGTAAATTTACATAGTGTTTAAGGAGAGAAATTCTCTTTACAAAATTGTAAATGAGGAATAACTGGAAATGTAACCTTATGTAAAACTCACATAAGCAGCTGTGAATTTGGCATTATGTTGATGAATAATAATTTTGTTTTACTTTATTGAGTTCAGCACTCAGACTAAAATCCATGCTGAGAACCCTAATTAGAAAATTATGTGTGTACAACCATGTATATAAAAAAAGGCAACCCTGACCATCCTAAAGTGAACCCTATAAGACTAAAATAAAACAATACCTGCCTTTAAAAATCTACATACAAGCATCAACTGCCTTGCCACAAAGACAGAAGCAACCATGACAAAGGAACTCTGCTTTCCACAGAACTCAGCAGAATTCCATATTCACAGTGAGACAACTGCCAGTGAATTCCCAGCACATAGTGCTGAGTGACACAGCACAGTGGGAAAGAAGCTGGAGAACCCTTGATAGGATTAAAGTCCCTTTCTGGGTCTCACGGTGGTGTCCAGGTTTGCGACGTCCTTGTGCAACTCAAACATGATCACATGTGGCACTGAGCAAGGGCTCTGAGGAGTTCCTGGGGTGATCTCCACACCAAATAACACTCTGGCCTTGCAGAACAGTGCCCTGGGCTACCTGCATGGCTGTGCAGATGTTTTCTGCCCTTTAACTGGAGCAGGCTGGAGAGTAAAAAGGACTCCCCAGCTCCTGACTGCTCCAGGCGGACCTGTCTTCCTGGTAGTCTGTCTGTTCATCCTCTGACAAAGCCTTAACCCAGGAATAATCAGCATCTTTGGAAAGTGGCTTGCAACATCATCAGAAAGTCTATAACCATATTTTTCTTCTCTGTAGCATCTAGTGTTTTTAACAGCAAATCAAACAACAGATGTATAGCATCTAGAGTCAGACAACGTGTTATGTTCCAGACAGATTTACTCTGCAAATGTTGGAAGATATTTTCAATAGCTAATGTTATAATTTCTCCATTTTTCTTATGAACAACAAGAAGATTATAATAAAAGTGACTATATATTATATAAATGTTTGTCTGTTTAGGAAAAAAAAAAAAAAATCGATATGTGCCAAAAAATCGTGCATCTGTTCTCCTGTGTTTTATATCTGAATAAGCAGCATAGCTTCTTCTCATCTACTCATAAAAGCAAGCATTTTTTTCTAACACATTCATTTAAGGAGGGGAGATTTTACTAGCGTTTTCATATAGTTAAGGGAATGGCAATACATGATGCCAGTGTCTAAAATTATTATTTTCCCTTCTAAGTTTCGTTTTATGTTAAATTTTCAGTTTTCTAATTTCAGTTTTGTCTGCTAGTCCTACAGGAATACACCTGCTGAACGTGTTAAAAGAAGTGCTAATAAAAACTACCTGTTCATCTCACCAGAATTTGAAAAGGAAAACTCTCATTTAAATGATTTGCTCTAATAATATGCAACACAAAAGAGACAGAAATTTAGAGAAAGTAAGGACTGATCTTATTAACAAAGCACCACTCTAAAACAAAGGCACTAGGTCATTTCACACTAAAGGAAGAAGATTTATGCTCGGCAAACACTTCACATTTTGAAAATCAAAACAGGTATCAGTCAAATTTTAGCCAAAACAAATTGTGGAGTGTACATGACTGTTGGTATCTGATGGATGTTTCATTAGAAGGTCTAACACAGAAGTTTCAAATGCACTTTAAAAGTTGTACTCTACTAGGTCAATGGTTTAAGAAAAGCACAAATAACCCCTCTCCTTCCAGCCTGCTGTTTGGTGGTTTCCTTAGGAAACGCAATTTACCTAATGATTCAGTTAATCTTTTTATAACCACTCACATAAATCTTGAATAAATGTTATGCAAGTTCAAACACTGATTTAAATTACTTCTATTTAGAGTCATGTCCAAATAAAAACATAAAGACTGAAGGTAATGGCAGCCTAAGAAAGGTGTATCCATATGGTACAAGGTTTGAAAACACAGAATTCCTCACATCTGTCTTCTTCCTCTGCTGCCTTTTTAAAGCTGATGCATGTCTTATTTTTCTTTTTGCCTTCTTTGTTTCCCTTTTCTTGTACAAAACTGATCTCCAAAAGACAAAAATGGCCAGCAAACCTTCAGATGTTTTATAGCTAAATTTTATCTATCTGTCTTTTATGGTGAGCAATGCAAATTTTGGCTTGTAGAAATAACCTTATTAGGTATGCAAGCATTTCTCTAGAAACACTATCATAAAAACCACAGCTAAGTCATTAATCTTTTCAAAAAGCTTGTTGAGATCCCCATAGGCATTTAAATGGATCATAACAGCCTCACATATGAAATACAGAGCTGCAGCCAAGAGCCTGACAGAAGTGCAAATTTGGACAAATAAGACCATCAAAGCTTCATCTGGAGAGATTTCTCTTCTCTCCACAGGACAAGGGGTTGATAAGACCAGTCATGGAGGATGAAACTATAAGTGAGATAAAAATGCCAAATTCATGCCAGCAACCCATGGGCTGTTAAAAGCCTACCTGCTTGAAGACATCAGCTATTAAATGATTATATCATTGCAGAGAGACTGGCACCATAGGATAAATGATGGAGCATTTGCCCAGAGGTGAATATCCCTGTTTGTCTTGGTGGATTATTATACTGCGCTCCGGGGAGTGAGCTGAACACTTGGTGCATTAAATCAATGGAATTATGATATCTTCTTGCACAAGTAGAGGAAAAGCCAAAAAAGAAGAATGTTTTCTGGGATAAATCCCACAATTTAGCAGTTATCATGTCCACGGACAATGAAAATTGGAATAAACAGCTCAGAGATAAACCAACCCTCAGAAAGAACACCCCCAGATTTCATAGTTTGCCTCTGGACTGGCTCCAAGCTACTTTCCAGGTTAGGTCTGTGTGCTCCAGGTTATTTTGGAATACCAGGATAAAATATGTCACCCAGAGATTGAGCCCCAAACCTTCTGTACTCTAAAGCTGAAGGAGTCAGACTCATTCATAAAATTCATTCAGACAGGACCGTAAGTCGAATCAGAGTTGAGATGCTGAGCCCTTCACAGAAGTTGTAGAATGATACTGAAAAAGTTTTGCCACATCCTGAGACAAACATGGTTTTGGCCAGAAATAATCACTTTGAAGTTGGGATTTTTTGTTTGTTTTTGTTTTCTAAGGGGAAGTGGGGAGTAAAAAGAATTGCTGTCCATGTGAAAGAGACAGTAGCTATGAGAAAAAATTAAAACAAAGTTTACAAAATGAACCTAATGCAAAACCAGTAACAATCTCATAATCTCCAAGAAGGAGTTGAAAAACAACCACACTACTTGCTTTCATAAACCACTCCAAATTTGTGTCTTCTTAGTATCAGCCAGGTAAATATTCAGGACTTTTAAAGTTTAGTGTTAAGTTAATGTACAGTGTTTTCCAATTCATTTCATTACAACTGAAGTCTGTTTTTCCAGCTTGCCCAGCTCTAATGGAAATGCTTAATGTCATGTTGGAAAATAAACAGCACATTATCTGGGATTTTAAAAGTTATGCAGCAATGAGACACAGAAGAATGTGAATGTGTGTTTGCATTCAGGGAGGAGAAATATGCAACCTTTGTGATAAGTTACACTTTCTTACACTGGAATCTTTTCTGAGATTGCAGAAATCTTAGTACCCAATAATCTCCTTTTTCTTTTTGAATGGGGTCTAAAACAACTTGGAATTATTGAGCCAGCCACATGGAGAATTATTTCCAGCTACAGTTAGCTTAGCATTTAAATGAAGCATCGCTCCAGCGTCATGGTATAAAAGGTCTGAGCAACTCATCTGCTTTAAGCACATCTAGTATTTTGGAGAAACACTTTATATGCATAGAAGTATAAGTAAGCTTATAAGTACACAGGATTAATAAGCAGAAAAACAGCTCTAGTCTTTCACTGGTGCTGCAGATCAGCTTAGAAATCTTAGTGACAGTTAAGTGGTCCAGGCTCTTCATTCCCACATGTTCAACTCCTGCCCTGAAGTAACATCCTTGACAGTTCTGTACCACACAGGCTTGGCTGGAAAGTGCTGCCTCCAACCCCATGTCTGGGCAGGGAGGAGGATAAGGAGAGTCTGGGCTGGCCCTATGTAACCTCCAACACTTTACCAAGGTAGCAAATCAGTGCTTAGTATCCCAAAACACTCTCTGTAAGTACTTCAAATGGACAATTCAGTTCAAAGTCACAGGAGATGAACCCTGAGCTATTCCCACTGCTGAATTCATCAGCAAATTCGGAGCTCTTAGTCTTCTGAAACAGTTTTTCAGCCTATTTGACTTAGGAGACTTTTTAAAGTTTCTCTTCCAACCCCCCCCCCCCCATCTCAGAGTAGAAAGAAAATGTAAATTGTTAAAAATATTTCATACACTGAAAATACGACAAAAGCAAACCTATGCTACCATGTCTGGATTTTTTTTCAATATTTTGGGTTTCATTTAATGATATTCCTTTTTATTTTTTAAGTAAGAGTTACCTTGGTTTTCTAAATGAAAACCTGTTTCAAATGAAACCCTAGAACTCTTCAGTTTTGAAGATGTCAAAACAAAAAAGGGTGACAGCTCTAAAACTGTTTGCAAAATGGGAAATTAATCAGTGACTTTTTCCCACGAAAATGATTAATAGATGTTTTACAAGGATTAGATAGCAGAATATCACCAATGATTCCTCTATTACTGCTCAGTCATGACGTTCTGTGAGCTCCAGGCACCTGCTCAGAGGCAAGTCAGCTCTCAGAAATGGAGCAGATTTCCTTTCCAAGACAAAACTGAAGTCAAACTGTAGAATAGCTCACATTTTTCTGGGACACAACCAGAAATTAATAAAGCAAAAATGCAAGCAAAAGATGTCAAACTAGATTAGTCTTATTAAAGAAGTCTTATTAATAAAGAAATGACAATTTCTGCTAAAGTGTCTTTTTTTCTAGAAGTCTGTTTTCTCGTTTACTCGTTCTTCAAGCTGCCCATTATCAAAAGCACTCAACACAACTTGCTTCAAGATCATTCAAGGGCAACAGAAAGATCACAAATAATTCCTCCAGTAGCTACTTTGGGACATTCCTTCTCATCTGTTTCCCTTTTCAGCAGGTTGGCATGTATTCTATTGCTTCTCAAACTGTCTTCCCTTTGATTTTGTAAATTCACATCAGGAATGCAGAATCCTGAAACCGAAGCTACAGATGCTTTACAGGTGATCAAAAATTAACTGCAAATGCTACTTTCCTCATTTGATTTGTTTGTGGTCTTTTTTAGAGATTTCACGTAGGTATTAATATATTTAGGTAATCAGACTGCTTTTTAATACAACAGAAATCTTCCTACTTAGAACACATTTTCTTAACAAGAAAATGTTGATTTATTCAAACCAAACTGTTTGGCTGTAGCTGCCTGCCTCTGCTCTAATTAATATTTAATTATTTATTCAAATTAGAGCAACTTCTAGGAGTGTGTGCCAGAACAGCCAAGGAGCTGGAGAAGAGAATCAGCATTTACAGGAGCCCAGAGTTCAAATCCTTATCCTGATATAATTTTTGGCTTTGGGAGGCAGTAACTGTTGCCCCTGTGATGAGAAGAATCACCTACAGTCTGACTTGAATTGCTGCTGAGCATCTCAGTGTCAAGATCTAAGTGGGATCTCTTGCCTTGTCTGTAAAGTGGGATCAGGACTAAACCCCTTCACAGAGAGGTGCTGAATAATTAGCAGTTGCAGAGGGTTTTGAGATTGAATATTTCTTAACTGGAAGGGGCAATGAAGGATATTTTTGTGTTCAGAACTTCATAACAACTTGTTCACGTGAGCCACTCATGGCAAATCTTAAATCAGAATTTGGACGAGGAAGAAGCAGAAGAAGCTTCCAGCTATATAAAGATATAATTAATGAAAAATAAATATCACACTTTCACATTACTGATCAGTGTGATAGGTAATTCCCAAGTCTGATTTTAACAAATGTACACAGAGCTACAGAGAAATAATCCATTTGTACCTGCCTCAAATTATTTATGTTTATATTGGTTTTGTATTCAATATTTGTTATACCTTACATGCAATTAAATCAGTAAGTTCAATAAAATTGAGATAGGAGTTATAAATACAAAATTTTAGGGTTTTTTTCCATATAAATACTTTACCTAATGTCCATTTTATAGGTACTTTATATAATTCCATAAAAGTCCACATTCATGAACTTTTAGTCTACAGACAACTCCACATTAAAACCTTCCCTGGGTACAAGTAAAAGTATCTCACCACTTACACAAATAATGTCCTAAATTACAGGATTTTTTTGTTAGCTGCCATGTGACCACTAGGGCAGGCTGAAGAACAGCACATTAAAAAGGGCTACATCTGCAAGAGAACCACGAGATGACACGGCCTTTTTTCTTTTTTTATTTTTCCCAGCAGTCATTTCCTAATCAAAGCCCAGAAGCTGTTGAGCTAATGAAAATGTCACCTGCAATTTGATGGAGATGGTTCTGATTGCCTGTGTGCCTTCGTGCACGCTGCAGTGTTTCCTCAGTTACTGCAGAATATCTGATTTTCCTCCCCTGAGCGTGGGGTCACCGACAACCAGAGGAACGGGGCAGAGGAACAAGGGCTGTGTGGCTGGTGGGGAGCAGCACCAGTCCCTGCAGAGAACAGCACATCCCTCAGAACAAATAAAAGCTGCTTAATGGCTGTTCAGTGCCAGAGGAGTTAATTGCTAATTGTGCACTGACGGTCTTGAAACCGCTGGCAGAAAGCAGCTCGATGCACACAGCGGGTTTGTGAAGGACTGATCCAAACTCTGATCCAGTGCACGAGTGCTGAGCGGGGGTTCCCTGCTTTTTGACTAAGGGAAACGCAAATTTGGCAGCACTCACATCTTCCCTGCGTTCCAGCCAAATTCACACAGCTGAGTTCAGAAATAAGAGGAGCCGCAAAAACATTTTTGAATACTTCAAAACCAAAATATTTGCTAATATGAAATGAACCATGACTTTTCTGATTTTTTTTTTTAATTGTTCTGGTAGAAGAAATAAGCTTTAAAATAATCAGAATAGCATTTTTATTTTGTTCCAAAGCGTAAAGCCAGTTTTTCCATTTGTTTTAAATACTCAGATTATTATAACTACTTTTTAAGAATACCTATTAACAAAAAATAAAAAAAAAATCTGTTGTTTGAGGAGTTCTATGTGTTACATGGACGTGGTTCACTCTCACATAGCTTTTCAGGATTTGAAGGTGCCACTTGCAGTTTGATGAGTACTCTCAAGTACATTACATAAATCCATGCTTCAATTTATTGAAGTACCAACTAGTAGTAAATACTTAGCTTGCCCATTTAATTCCAGTTCACTAGGAGCTGAGTATCTAAGTCTCTTTCATATAATTGTTTATTTATTTACTTATCTTTCCCAAACCACCACCAGGTGTGTCAACATTATAAATAAACCCCCATTCCAACAGGAGGTGGAGCTAAATGGTCTTTGAGGTCCCTTCCAACACAAACTGTTCTATGATAATTATATTATCCAGCATTTTAAGTCTCTGCCTCAAAGTGAGAGTAAGACTTGAACCTCCAGCTCCTAAATCCCAAGCTGGTGACCTAGGAATTTAAGTAAAATTATGAGCAATAACATGCTTCCAAAAATTGCTATCAAACACAAGCATTTGCAGATGAATACTGTGACAATTATCCATACAAACTGTTCAGAAGATATTCCCACAAGTAATTCCTTTTCATTTTGTCAATAATAAATAAAAAAATGGGTAAATTTTGCTCTTATGAAAGTAAAAAAAAAAAAAAGAAATCATCCAGATGGACTACAATTCTGTTGAAGATCACAAAAGGTTTAACTCAACATTAGCACTAATGAATCAGCAAGTAACCTCACAAGCCCTTCAGAAGGGCTGGATGCAAAAATAATTATTTATTACAACAGGACCTGACAAGATAGTTGTTTTGATGAATTGGCACGTATGGAACTTGCAGATGATGAATTGCACTGATGTTAATGCTATTAAAAGTTGTCTCGTATGCACATAATGTGATTTATGAATTTTTCAACATGGGAGAGCACTCTTATCTCACAGGAAGTAAAACACATTCTAAAACACAGCAATAGTACCAACACTAGATACTGAATAAAATCTTCCACTCTAGCTCTTCACATTCTCAGCAGGTTTAATTGCACAATATGACAATCAATACATGTATCTACATACTTGTGAAGTCAGAACTGACTTGTCCATCATTGCAGAGAGAATGGTGAGCACACCTGGGAGTTCTACATAGTCAGCAATATCTGGCTTAAGTTACTACCAGCTAAGAAGAAAAAAAAAAAATAAGTGTCCACGAGTTGTTTCTACCTCAATTCACTGTGATACATTCTTTTTTAGGTACTTTAGTCAAGCAGTTCTGTGATTCTCTCTTCTGTAATATTCTTAATGAAACTAAACACAATGGTATGTAATAATTCATGAAAACTAAAATGCTGCAGGTTTATACATATTTGATTTATATCCCTCTTCAGACTCTACAGCTAGCACTACAGACATACAAGCTCACATATATGTCTCTTCCTATGAATCTAACTCTAAACCTTAGCCAATGCCATTTTTACAACTGAAAAACAAGGAGGGGAAGAAAAAAAAGACACTTTTATAAAGAGAAAAAGGTGTTTCCCCCCCCCCTTCTTCAGGAAAAACCCTGGCCATGAACATGTTTCAGAACAACCTGAAAATCACCTGGGGAAATGAAGAACTTCCAGGATGTGCCAAATATGACAGATGTCAGTCTACTTGCTCTTGAGGACTCATCAGAAATTAGAACAAAACACTTTAAAATGTACACACCTAAAATACACAGGCAGAAATCGTTCTGTTCCAGCCAAATCCACTACCAAACTAAATCTCATGCAGAAAACACGTATGTATGTATGTACTCAGTAGTTCTCCGTGCCTTGTGCAGGTTCAGAAGACTGAATACTTATTTTCTGAGAAAGTTTGAGAGTCCTCTGGAAGGCACCCAAATCTGCAGACTTTGAGCAAACTTGGGGCACCTGCAAAAACTGACCTGTATATTTAGGCAACATTTTGGAACATATTCTTTCAACTCCATTAATTTCCCTTATAGCTGTAAAACAACAGCAGAGGGATTGCACTTGAGAGCTACCCCTGACCAGGGAAATTTCCAGTAAAAATCCAGCAACGAGCATCAGTGATGTCACATTGCCAGTTCTACAAAGCCACATTGCTGCAGCTCTGCTGTGACAACAACTCAGTGGTTTCCCTTGCCAGCCAGAAGTGATGGCACAGGCAGAACTTCAAACACAGCCCACTCACCCAAGGAAGGGAGAACCCCAAAGACCAGGGGTGTGCTAAAGCAAATGAACGTCTCAATCTGAAGTGCAGAGAAGGGTAACATCAAAAATTCTTAGAGGATTATTTATATTTTTTTTTTTAGTCTCCAAAGGTCAAGAAGGATTTATTCAGTGGAAAAAGTTAAGAGTTGTTTTTCTCCTGCCTGGCCTGCTTTGTCCATCTGTAGGTGTTTTAGTGTTTTTCAGTTTCTATCCAAACTCTAAAAATTATGCAGAAAATTCCCTATTCTTTGCCTCCCTAGCAATCCATCAACCTTAATTATAATTGCGCTGGAAAAACATAGCACTCTTTATAGAACCTTTTAAAGCCTGAGTTGTTCTGCTGCCATTATAAAAAAAAACAAAACCAAATCGCTGAGCAATTTAATTTAATTTCTCCAATACTGCCTCATGTTTTCTAAACAAGAACCATAGCTCTTCTAAGTTTGAAACATCTGAAATATTGATTACAGTACACTTTCTCTAGAGAGTAAAATGTATTGTACAAGTTATTTTTATCAGCCAACAAAAGCCATAATGAAGCATAGGTGACTAGAAGGTGCTGTCTATACATTTTTCTGTCCTATGAAAACAGAATTAAAATAGAATATTTTAGAATGAGTAAACATGGGGTTATAAGTTTCTGACGAAAAGAAACTTGTTTGCCCACAGAAAATCTGTGTACTCCCTTAATATTTTGACTAGTAGGAAGGGTTTGATGAAAAGAAGATGATTCTGTGTGTTGTGGTGTCCTATGGATTTCTCTGTTTCAAGGTGGGTTTTCCACATACCTGAGGATTTTTCTTTGTCTATGTCTGATCAAAGCCTTTTGCTGCAGACAGTCAACATGGTTTTTTTTATTTCCATGTAGAATAAAAGGGATTTTTCAGTCCTTTCCACACTGGAATATTCAATAATCTCTCTTTTTTTCTTTTTCTTAGCATGAGGAAATGAGAGAAAAAATAAAAAAAGAGAGAGAAGTAGCCAAACACAGGAAGTGTGGGTGAAAGTCATCGCCTTGGTTTCTTTCTCTTAGAGCAGCACATTAAGAAACAGTAAAGAAATACAGAAATTACATAATGCCCCTGTATGTTGGCAATCTGTAGCTCCAGTGCCCCTTCTGGGACCTGGGCAGGGACTATATTTCAACTCACTCAGTGTCAGAGGGATTGACCTAAAGCAGATCAGACAGGAATGAGACATCTTCAAGGCATTTTGGCACCTCTGCCCAGTACAGATTCTATCCAGTTTTGCTGATATGCCATCAAATACATCAGCCAGGTAAGAAGGAACCTTGAGCATGAAAGAGCAGTTGGTGTAGAAAATTACAGCAAAGTTGTTCAGAAGGCTGCATTCCCAGAGAACAATCAAAGGTGGGCAGCCACGAGGGTCAAGGCAGCTCAAACCAGATGAATAAAAACAGAAAAAAAAAGGGGAGATAGTGGATTAAAAGTCTTCTGAGAGTGCAGGATCAGGGAATGAAGCAGATGGCCACACACAGTTCTGAGAAAACCCTTTATCTTGTATAAATCAGTAAATGGATGAAATAAGGGAATAATTACTGCACCAGCTGAGGTTGTTTTCCTCAAAAAAAAAAAACAAAAAGAAATTTGTAAACAGATAACTTTAGCATTCATACACCAAGAAGAGAAGCTAATGTGACCTTATTCTCCCCTTATGGCTCCTGTGAGTGTCATAACAAACCTTAAGAGAAACGTGAAGTCAAAAGACATCAGTGGGTCTGATTAATTTGACCATTCATGTCATCAGTCCTGCCTGTATCGATATCTTTTCTTGGGTTTTGAGATAGATTTGCATTTGCCAACTTGAAAAATGACTGGGTTTTATTGTAAGAACTAGTTTTGCACCTTAAGAATTCTTAATTTGCCATATGAAGGACTATTTTCTCTAATAAAAGTGGCTCATTCTAATACATGGTAAAAACTGCGATGGATTTTAGCATGCAATGAAAACTTCAGGATTTTGTTAAATTTTGAAAGAACAAATGCAAATAAACAAATCCTGTGCTCTTTCAACTAACATTCTGGGGAGCCTAAATGAGTATATAACACCATTTTTTGTCATTTTGTCTTTTTTTTCACATATTAATTGTATTCCAGTGAAGAAACCTACCTAGAAGTATAGAAATCTATCATATTTACCTTCCAGAAGCACAGATAATGATGACAGAGAAAATCCTCTGCAAAGTACTAACACGTCTAAAGAATTATAGAAACAGCCACAACAAAACACAGATCAAAGAGACAGTTTCTCCTATGATTTGAACAGAAAAGAAGCAAAAAAGCAAGTTTGAAACCTCAGTGATTTAATAAACAAACTACAGCATAAGCAGAAAGAGCCCACTATTACCTTCTGTGAAACATTAATGGCAAAGGATTGTCTGGTTAGTCTTTCTGGAACTGGAACCAAATAAACCTAGAGATAGGGAGACCCTTGTTAACAGTGTCAGTCCTCATGATCTCAATTTTCTCAAGGCCTCTCTCTTTTCAGGTCTGAATTAATTCTGGACGCAGTCGGGCAGCAGATGGGATGCTACTGAAATGATCTAATATAGCCCATAATTAAATGCCTAAATTTCATCAACTATTTTAGTGTTCTTTCCCATCTCCTCCAGAGATTAGTGCATGTAGAAACTTGCATCGATACCATTTAGCCACCAAATTTTACACACAGGAAAAGTCTCACAGCTTAGAGAAGGCTGAAAAGGCACATTTTCTTCCTCTTGAAAAAACATATATATATATTTATATATGCACACAGAGAGAGACTTCTCATAATCATTGCAGCAAATTCTAAATGATGCATGAAATGAAAAATTCCTGTTGAGTGCACTGAGAAGTGTCCAGACAGTGCCACCATGGAATCAATGTTTGCCATGTCAGTCACTCACTCAGAAGTCAACAGAAACAACCTCTGCAGTTACACATTTCAACCTGCACAATATTTGTACATTTCCCATTTGTTTTCCAAACCTGTTCAAAATTATCATATTGCAGACTTTCAATCACATCAAGCCATCTTTCTGTGCTAGAAACAGGCAGAGATGGTCAGTGAATCCAGATTACCACAAAGGAATCTCAAGGATCAGTGGATTCCTAAATTGGATTTTACCTCTGCAATTAAAACAAAAAAAAAAACCCTAGATTTATTTCACTTCAAGTTATTATTTGTAACCAAATTATCTATTTTTTTCCCATCATAACCATTCTCAGCAAACCCTTGATTTTAAGGGATTTATAAATGTATAAAGCTTTAACTTTGTGACCAAAGCTATTCAGGTAGTTAAACATTTCCATTCTAGCATCCATGGAAGAGCTGTTTTTCACTTTACTGCTAACATCATAGCTTGAAAATACTCTGTGTAAGAGACTTTGGGAAGAGTCTGCATATAAAAAGATCTTTAAGATTTGGGAAGAGATAAAACAGAGACAGAAAAGCTAAAGGCCAGACCCAAGATACTAGTCAAAAAGGAGAGATTTTGGACTATAAGACCAGACAGGAGCACTGATGGTCTGATCTTCTGAAAACCATCTGGATTTTATGCTTGTGCAAGCTGAATATGTGCAAAGGGGGACATACTAACAGTTGGAGACAAGGAATTGCTACATATCCTGCTGTACACAAAAAGGTGAAAGTATTGATCAAATTATCTAAAGGACAAGTACCCATTCAGGATCTTAATCCAGTTTGAAGCACACAAAGCTCGTAAATGTAAAATATTTTGATTTGAAAGCGGGGAAAAACAATTCAAGCATCCTCCAGATATCATCACCATACATGCCCAGAGCTAAAACGCTGTAATTTCACCAGTTTGTCTGCTCTTCTGCAGGCAAACAGGTACCTGCAACTGTGATTCACACACAGGTGCAGTTCCAGATACTTGTGCTTCTAATTAAACAGGATTGAGCTGCAGGTGTAAATCAGTCAGAAGCTGAGTCACATTTTAGTTGGGCTTCATTACTGGGGGCAGTTTTAGTCTTGGTAAAATGCCAGTCTTCAATTTGATCTCTCTATGCAATACCCTGTTCCATTATATGCTGTGGCAGAATAATCCTAACTCACTAAGTATAAAAACAAGGGATAAATTACTGTTGAAAGATGTAACATACTGATGTGAAGCACAATCAAGGAACAGAAAAAATGATCATCTGACCACAATCAGCTCCTTTCAGCATTGCATTTGATTTGCTTTTAAGTGAATGCTTAGAGAACTGTGAAGCAAAATGATGTTTAAAACTTTACCTGATGGGTCAGAGAGTGAAATCTGTGTCACAGGACATTTTCAGAACACATGATAGCTCTTGCCTTCATCTCTCTAAGTACATGGGTTTTCCTCAGATATGTCTTTTTTCTATCAGAGACATCTCAAACTCCACAAGAATCAGAGCTAAGCTGAGTCTTGCACCAGTGGATTTACAATCACAACACACTATTTGCAAAACCTCCAGTGTGTATTTAATTATCCTACTCAGATGAAAAACCATTCCCAAAAGCAAAATAGCCTGGAAGCCCCATTTGAAGTTCTCCTCGAACTCTCACATGTTACTTACAGATATTTTATGTTTTGTCAGCTTCATATTATTCTTTCCTCCTGTCTCTATCTTAGACAGTCTCCATTAGCTGATATTCAATAGTAAATCCCTTCAAATTATGCAGATATGTTTTATCCACATACTTAAAGATGGTGTTTCAAACACTGCTCATGAAATCCTCTTTGTAAACTGCACAGGAGAACTTAATCCCACAGGGGAATTAGGTAAAACTTACAACTAACCAAAAACTTGAAACGTGGTATCTGTCCCAGGGCAGAGAACTCCAGTTTCTAAGTAAATAGTCACAGTAATTAAGCAGTTCTTAGCAATCATTGTACAACAGCAACAAGAATGCAGCAGGTTCAGTGTCTCAACCAAGGAACTTCACTTCCCTCCCAGTTACCCATCAGCAACTCTCTGGAAACTATGTGGATAAATGCACCCAACTGAGCAAGAGGCAACCCAGTAAGGGAAACTATTGGTCATAGCCATAAATACCAGTATATTTCAAGTTCTGTCCTCACATGTCTGGGTAATAAAAGAGTGATTTAATTTCTATGAAGTTTTCTACTTTTAGTGTCTGTTTTCTCAGAGATGGACTAATTAGTGACAGCCGATCAGTCCCTTTGCTCCAGTGGTAGAACATGTACTTTCATGCCCATAAATTCAAGACTTAAGGAACAGCTTAGCTCTGTGCAATTAAGCACATACTCAAGTGTCCTGCTAGGCTAGAGGCTATGTTCAAGGCAGGTGGTCCACAATGTCTCAAGGATTCATATGCAGGCAGAATAAACTTCCACGAACATAAAGAATTCATTTATTTTTTCCTGTGTTGCTCAGGGAAGGGACATGAAGTAACAGCTGGGAGCTAATGGTTTTCAGGGACAAACCTCTCACAGAAAAATTATCATCTACAAGCAAAATTGTGATCTAAAAAAGGAGGTACTGAAAGAAGACAAACTAGACCACACTCACTGACAATTCATTCTGCCTCTTCTCTTTCTATACTTCTTTGTCTCTACTCTACTTTTTTCTTCCCACAATGAATGCAGGAGCCATGGATCTGTGCTGTGGCTACTGCACGTAGGTTTGAGGATGAAATACTGCAGTAAGCACAGCAGCAACACATTTAGGATAGACATCCAAGACTGAATGCCATTAAGACATGTTTGGATATCAATACCCTGAGTTCCAAATGCTTGGCTTTTGAAATTAAAATTCCTATGTCTCGGCAGATGCTTATTAGTACAGTCTGGGTGAATAATGCAAAGTATGTATTTCCATGTAAGTGTTGATTCAATTAAATTTAACACCATTCCATGTTGAGTCAGAGGGTCAGGCACACAATACTTCCACTGAATTAAAAGATTCTGTCCCACTTATGACACAGCCTCCTTCAGTCTGATCCCCAACTCTTTGAAATGCATATGGCAGGCAATGCAATGATACAATAGCAAAAATTCAAGCTGCTCCTAGTCTCAGCTAAGATTAAGTCATAAACCATGGTCCACCAGCAGGCTGACTGTCAGTCATTTCCCTTTAGCAGGAAGAAGAGAATATTTGGCAGCCATTCAATTTTTCTTTGCTGCAATAAACTCATGGCAGAATTTGACACAAGTCCATATTTCTCTTTGTGTTCCTCACTTCCTTCACATTCATCTTTTTAATAATTTTGTTTCCTTTTTATTTTATACTTTACTTGAAAATACTCTCAGTCTTCTGATTTCACTATGGTGCTTTTCTATTTCTTGGCTTTTGATGACAAGAACCAACATATCTGGGGGAAAATAGCAAGCTGAACATAAAGTTGGGAAAAAACAAAACCCACCATTTTCAAGATGCCTCAAAAAGAGCGAGCAGTCTACTCTAGATTCATGGTGGAGTAACATTCCTAACTGTTGCTTTTCATATTTAAAATATTTACAGGCAGAATATAAATTCAATTTGACAATATCCCTCTTAAAAGGGAGACTTTCATTTTCTCACAGGAGAAAATTCATCTCACAGGCAGTATTTATACTACTTTGCAAATATTATTCCCAGAAAAAGAGAAGCAGAAGCCAAATCTGTTTTGTCTGATTACTTAAGAAAAAACAAAACTGGGAGTTCAGATGTTCTTAATAGCTAGAATATTCACATTGTATTAAGGACTTACTTTGAAATAAGACATGACATTTTGCCTTTATTGCTGAGTTTACATTGATTAAAGCATAGCAAAACCAGCTCAGGTAGCAACAGTGAGACCCCTGTTAGAGGCAGCATCATTACAAATCAAGCTGGTAAAGTAAACAAGTGAAATTCTATTAAATAATTCATACACACAGCTCATTGACATCAAAAGCCTTCTCTCAAACAGCACCACAGCAAAGTGTAACTGCTTGATTAATCTAGAAAAATATTAACTGTACACAAAGAACACAGTTCTAGGGAAGGGAAGGCAGCAGAGGAGTCAATGTCTAATATTCGAGGAAGTGCAGTAGAACTTCAGTTTGGTCAAATCAACTTACAGATTTGCACCAGGAGAACAGACCAGACCCCCTGTTTCTGTTTACTTAGCAGAAAAAACAAAAGGCATTTACAAAGGATAACAGACCTACAAAAAGAACGTGCAGTGGAAATAAAAGACATTCTGAGTGTGCTTGTCATCGGTCAAATACACCAACACGCAGCAAGGGTTTGCATCAATCTTTTTGGGGCAGATACTGTAGATTGAGGTTCAGGAGCTGCAGGTCTGAGCAGAACACAAGCCTTTCACTGCAAGGCTGCTCAGGATGGGTTTCTGTGTTTGTCTAGTCAGGCAGTGTCTGCAAACCTTCCACTGCACAGCAGGACTGCAACCCATATAGTTACACTTCCTCAGCTACTCAGAGCAGTAAGACCTCTGAGATTAGTGTTTCTTGCTGGATCTCTGTGAAGTTAAACTAATCTCCCCATTAAGCTTCCTTAAAAAGTTTCACAAAGGACATAATTCACTGGGCTATTAATCTTTATATGACATGTATTAACCTTTCTACAGGCTGGCAGAAGCAGGCACTGAATGCACAAAGATGTCCTAGAGCTGCTGCTGAACAGCTACTGCTGTGCAGACACATTCTCTGCTGAGCCTTGGAGGTTCTGCAGCACAGAACTTTACCCCTGGACTCTGCCAATGCATTTCCAGGTACATGTCAATGCACTCATGAGAGGGTAAGAAAACCACATCCAGCCCACGATAAATAAAATTTTATAAATGGAACAAATAGAATCATCCAGCTCTTCTAATCTGGTTTGAAAATATTGGGTCTTCAAATTTCCTCTCATTAGTTCTACTTTGAATAATACCCTAAAATACAAAAGATCACATGGTATGTGGTAAAAATAACTACTTAATTAATCCATTTTCCCCTCACAAAGTCTGAAAGATTTTCAGATATATCAATGATATAGAAGCAATAACACTGACATCTCTCTCTCTGCCATCAGGACATCAGTTCAGATCCTGATAGAGGGTCAGGACCATCTTTCCAATCATTTTTTGAAGAGTCTGTAGCAATCTAATGTAAGAAACACCTCTTTACCAAATACAAATATGTTTCACTACTGCACACTGATCATCCCATCTCACTTGAGGATCTACTGATGAAACTCAGTGGGAGCTGCAACCCATGCTATGACAGGGATGCAGGAATTCCTAAGGATTCTGGTACAGCACAGATTTCACACAAGAGACTGTTTTCTTCTTGTGTCTGATGTGCAACTTCTCAGTGAAGAACTGAAAACAGGGAAAAAATTATAAAGGGTAGAATCACGGGGTCACATATAAACCTGAGAGCAAATATACGCAAAAACTCCTCCTAGAGTCCAAGGTAAAACTCATATGAGGGTATGAGATGTAGTTTATGAAATAAAGGTGGTTTGGGGAAATTCAAGAGCAGAATGCTCTTCCAGGAAATTTGTGCCTGCATCCAACAGCCCCCTTTCTGAAGATCAAAAAATGTTCTTGAGAAAAATGTATTTATATAAATAGAATAGCTTTAGAGGTCATTTCACTACCACTGCAGATTTTGTTTGGAATATATTGGAATAACATGCTGACAGGATGGAGCCTAAAACTTAAATGCAGATGTTTAATTCAAATCCACTGCTCTCAGTAAAGGTGTTTCCAGGGATCTCAATGGGATTTAGACCAAGCCCTTTACTTAATCCTTATCTTGACATGTGGTTTTTTTCACAGCAGATAAAACTGAAAGTTCATGTGAGTTTTTACAGGCTTAGAGCACTGATGTTTATCTCTTTTTGCTGAGGGCTTCTTGTTTAAATATCATTAAGGAGAAGAAAGGAAAAAGAAATCTTGAATTGTTAATTATCTGAATATGTATTTCAGAAATTTTCACTTACAACTCTGAATGCAAAAGGATTTATTTATGAAGCAAAACAACATGCAATATGCAGTAATAGTTCATTAAAGTAAGCTTTCATTAAAGCTGAATAATTTCTTATTAAGTAGAGTCACTATATATCTAATTTTCTTGTAACTGTGGTGAATACTCAGTAAAAAAAATTGGTAGGCTTTGCAATCAGACAACTACTAAGATCAAAGTTACTCCTAGTAGCTATTATACTGTTAAATAATACTTTATTTACTGGAAATAAATAAATTACTAATAAGTTCATATTTTATTAAAAAAAGCAGAAGAGTTGTGTTTTCCAAGGCAAGCTTTGAGTTAGCTGAATTTAAGATCTGAATAATTCTAGCTGAGTTACTGGCAGTGGGCAACTGGACCTGACCTATCAACAGTGATGAGGGGCAAACAAGAAAACCTTTGCTTTTCTGAGGCCTTCCAGTGTTCTCACTACAGAAGGTTACACCATCTGGTCCCAAACAAGTGTTTGGAGGAACAGAAGACACCCAAACTGATGTACTTTGTATCTTCAGAGATACTGAAAAGAGGGGCAGAACTTTACGTGATGAAATTCATAAATATGAGAGCAAGCTCTTCCTTATAGATCACATCAAAGCCACCTAAGCCCCCTTTTTCAAATCTTTATACTTATTCCAACCCAAACACCATATTTTTTTTTGCATACTTGAATACAACTGCATGGATTTTCAAAAGACTGAATATTTCCAAATTCCACTCGGATTTCAGGGAGTTTCAAATGCTCCATGACATTGGAACTGGATTTTTAAATTTATGCTCTAATACTAATTTACTTTGCAGCTCCAGTCACACGTTTTTAACATACTGATCCAACAGGATTTGTGCCACCTCAGCAAATTGCAAAATGTAGCACTTTTGTTTATTTAGTGTGAAATATTTATGAGTTTACTTATTCCCTAGGAGAAGGAAGGACCCAGAAGGATTATATTATAATCCCTCTGGATCTGTTAAATTTATATCTGTTAGTGGCTAAATAAAAGGGAAAACTTTAAAAGTCACAGCATCAGTAAAACCAAGAAGAATCAGTTTCTTATTTACAGTACAAAATAAGCCTGTCAACATAAAGGTAAATAAATGCAATAAATAAGAAGCTAATTAAAAACAAATTAATATTATGTCCTGGCTTTTGATTAGAGACCTGCAGGGGTAGCTGTGCTGGTAACCACAGAGCAAGAGGTTGATTGTTACAACTGCTCAGCAAAAACATTTGACAAGAAAAATCAAAGAAGTTTCATCTACAAAACAAAAATTGCAGAGTTTTTGAAGTGTTTAAGCAAGAGCCTGCTCAGTTCAACATCAGGGATAATAGTGAGGAAAGAAAAATTGCACTCTTGACAGATAAGAAAAAGTGATAAGATGTGATTTTAAAAAAAAAACATAAAGAAGAGTTACCAAACTTTGTATTAATATAGAATGAACTCAATGAAGTAACAAACTCATGTTCAAGTGAACACTATGCAGCAAGTTTTTTAAAAATAAGACTTGAATCTGAAATGTCAGTGCTTTGAATGGAAAGCTATTGCTCATCTAAACCAACTTCATTACCTTTATTAGGTGTGAGCTGATGGAAAGGCACTTAGAGCATATGAATAAACACACCAAATACATTTAATATTCATTTTTCTGACTTTATGTTTACACAAGTCAAGGTGCACTTAGTGTAAGGCAAAGCAGTCTATAGAAACCAAATGGAAACAAAAGTAAGCAACTTCCATCATGGAATTAAACAACTGACAGTGTAGTCAATGTAGTAATGACACTTTCACACAGCAAATTCCTTGTAAAATTCCCTGTAAGACTGATTTAAAAGTAAATGTTGGATTAGCAATAATTGTTTATGGAAGAGCAAATCAGGCAAAGACCCATGGATCCTCAGGTCACGATTCTTGGATCCTTTGAAATTATTTCAGAGCCCCATAGATAATAGTTGTCAAAATTGCTCCTGCTGTTTTGAATATCCCAACGCATTTGTTAGCAAACAACATGGAATTAAGTTATTAAATCAGGAATGGATAAAGGTAGCTTTGGCACTTTTATACCTTGCCCACATATTAGAGGGCATTTAGAAATGCCTTTCACTAAATCTTGTCATGTGCCTATTTTCTTCAGTGTCTCATGCATTTCCTCAGAACTCCTCTCAGCTATAGCACAAAACATAATACACTGCTGAAGGAACAATGCCCAGGAATTATGGACATTACAGACAGATGTCTTTACTGCTTAATTATCATATTATAAAAAAATTTAAATCCCCCCCAAAAAAAAATCTTCAGATATGTTAGAATGCTGTGCTAGACTCATTACCTCAAAAATATCAGATGCACAGTACTGCAAGTGTCAGGAGTCTAAAGCAGTCTTTATGGACCCTTTCACCAACCACCCAGTGTTAGGAATATCAGTGATGGCTCTGAAACCATAAAGAGATGGGTTTTGTTAATGAATGCCTCTGTAGGTACAATACATATGCAAGAAAATTGCCTATTGAAGGAACTGTTCTTAGTGTCTCCTCAGTGGGCTGTTACAGCCTTTGGCTTGTTCTTACCAAATGTGGCATCTAATTTCCCAGTGTTTTGATGTGGAAGCCATAAGCAGAATTTAATGATAGAGCAGGAAAACTGCAGGAGCATCATGTTTCCTTCCAGTAATTCTGTGCAATTTTGAGAAAGCACATTTCACTCTTCCTCAGATATCCCCTCCTTTTCTTTCAGGAATCCTATAAAACAACGTTAGTTGGGCACAGTGGCAACATCTACAGTGCCCATGGCATGGCTGTGAGACCATGCTGGCTCACAAGACATCCAGGAGCAGCTCTAGCACAGCTGACACACACCACAGGAAAGTTTTGCACTTGTTCAAGTGTCACTTGTGGGCTGCCTGTGTGTTCAGGCAGCACAGAGCACTCAAAGTGGCTCAGCCACCTGCAGGGACCCCTCTTCTCTTGTTGCCATGTCATTAAGATGTCAGGCAGCCTCAGCAGCATTCAAGCAAACAGCAGGTCTCAGAAGCACTATCACCTCTGTTATGGCTTCTAAAAACAGACAAAGAGTTCAAACTCTGCATGTCAGTTGACTGAGTAGCAGGTACAGGACAGGAGGAGCAGTCAGCTACACTCACAGGCCCAGAGCTCTGTTAGTATTCATAAACACACATCCCCTTAAAGCAGAAAGAGCAGACTCCTTTAATCTTTACTTCTCTAAAGACTCTGAAGCAGAATCTCTTGAAACACATTTCTCTTGAATATTCTTTTACTGCACTTCATTTTTTATAAAACAAGTTACTGTTGGCTCACTGAACTGAATTGGAGCTTGGAGCACGATGGTTTCTTACACTAATCCAGGCTCTCCACATCCTCAGTCCTCCAGCCAAATATATGCAAATGGCTTTGAACTGCTGAATATGTCTGTGCAGCTTAAATTCTTTTGCTGAAGCAATGAAAACAAAGCAGTCATTTTTGTCTTGCCTTTAAAATATCCAAAACATCACATCTGGCACGAAGGACAAGCAGCCAGAAGCTTTTCAGTTTTGAAAATTGCTCACCATAATATCATGAACTGTATTTGAGCTAGAGGGAACACAACAAACTGTGCATTGTCAGAAACACAAATGCTACCCGAGGACAAATGTTTTCAAATAGTCATCCATTAAAAAAAAAAAAAAAGTTGATAACATCAAATCTCTAATAGAAACACTAATGGATGCAACTGTTGGGATGAAACCTATTGGGTTTTGATGGAGCTTTTAAACAAATCTTGCTCTTACATTCTCTTAGATGTAGAAGTTCTCTTTAAAAAAAAAAAAAGAAAAACCAAGAATTTCCTTTTAGAAACCATTATTCTAAGCAGTCCGTTGTAAAACAAGTAACTAAAACATTTGAACATATGCCAAGTGGGGAAAGTTATTTTTAAAGTACACTCTATATCAAAGCTGCATTCAGAGAAATACGTAGCTCACTTTTGCCATTTCAATCTCCCCAGAATGGATTCTGGGGTGTGATGCAAATAATCTGTCGAATAACTGGGAACTGTAAAATATGGTTGTAGGTACATCCACAGACACACACACACGTGCATATCACAATTATCTTTGATGGCATAACCAACATGGTTAACTTGAAATATCTATGGTAAGTAGGAGCAAAATAGAACGTGGAGAAAAACATCTGTGATAATCAAAACCAGTGAAAAGTGTCACTCTCATATTGTATAAATTATTTGCAAAGCATCCATTCCATCTCTACTTGATAGATTTTTTTCTTACTCTGTGCTGGCTTTGTACTAACACTAACTGTCTTGATAAATTATTAAGACCATTATTCAATTTCAAGTAGCCACATTTGTTTTCGCGTTTCCAGCAAAATTATGACAATAGAAATAGATTATTGTAATTGCTTCTTCAAGCAAGGACTACAGGTGGTTTGTTTTTTCCGTGACTAATAACTCCCATTTTCCTATTCATTCAGTCACTGAGATGTTCAGACTGTTGGCAGAGGAAGGAGGTGATGTGACCTTTATTGTGGCAAGAAAAACTAGAAAAATGATTGAGCTTTAAAAATATTTTATCATTGCATGTATGCACTGTGGTGATGATGATGAGAGAGAGAGAGAGATCACTAAAGCTATTGCAATTTATGTCAAGAGCATCTTTCATACATAAAAAAGTTGAATATTTGCAGGGTTGTTTTTTTTCCTTATTTTGAAACAAGCTAGAATGAAAATCTTATTGCAAAACTACACTGAAATCCTTTTACCAAATTATACAAACATTAATGTACTACAAACTGTGCTGCTATTTTACCTTCTCTTCGTTTGTATTCACAAATATCATTGTTATTCTAAACTGACCAATATTATTGTCACACATATAACCTGAAAACTAAAGAGCCAGCCTGTTTTGTTGTTCCTATTTTGCTTCATATTTGACCTAGTTTAGGTTTCTGAACTAGTTGTCCCACTCATACAACCACATCACAGCTACTGGCATAAGTGTTACAAGCTACGTCATTTCCACTAAAAGACTTGTTTTTATCATAAAACCACAATTTCAACACTTTGGGGTCATAAAACTACAAACATAAGATGGCTGCACACAAACACTTGTCTGAATTAAAGCCACTTTGTAAGTCAAAGATTGATTGCAAAGGGTGTTCTAATATTTTAACAGAGGCTGGTGAATTCTGGTAGGGTTTGGTCAAAACTGTCACAGAGGTGCCAAATGAGGAGGTAAAGAGATGATCAGAATAAACTGATAAGAGAGAAATATGATGAAACAGGATACAAGAAGATCTCTACAACTAGTTTCTAAATTATCTCCTAAAATACTGACCATTCTGCAGCTGAATCCTTCCCATAGTGAAAACAAGATGATTTTCACATGTTGCATTTCTGGTCTTTTTATTAACTACAGGTGAAACTAATTTGTGTTAAACAAAGACACCAGCCAAGGAAGGTCAGCCACCAGGACACAAAGTACCACTGCCATGTTGTTGCATTTTTCATAAAATGTCCAAATTTGATGTGATCAGAATTTTTACCAACCGCGGGAGTAGCTAATTTTAAATTATTAAAACACTTCCAAGTTTTGCAAGTGATTTAATTTGAACAAGAGCCCAGCCACACATTATACCAGAGATTTAAAACATCAGGATTATAAGAGATTTCAAATATACATCTTTAATACAATATATCATTGTATTGTACACAGAGAAAAAAAAGCTGAGGCATTTGATTGACCTCATGGTAAACCATAAGTAGATAGAAGTAAAATTATTAATCACACTCTAAAAAATCAGGCTCAGCCTACTAAGACTAGCAACATACACCATCTTATGATGAGTTATGGTTTCAGAAGCTCTTATTAAAAACAGCTAGGTTACTGCAGAAAATTAGAAAGAATGAGTAATATGTTTTCCCTTCAAGTTCTGTAGGCTTCTTTCCCCACTTAGTTCACTTTCCCCTTAAAGGAAATTTCTCTTAACTATCAGCAGAGATTCTTCTCCAGGAGAAGAAATCTTACACAGTTCTCCTACCTCTTACTGCTCCTATAATTTTGAGAAAATCTTCCATAACTAAGGTCCTGCTTTAGGTTACACCTTCTGTAGATGCTCCTGTGCTTAACTGCACTCATAAACAGCTACAGATCTGAGAGTGAGCTTGGTTCTTTATGCATGTTCCAGTGAAACTAATTTACATCTAGAACAGTCTGGGCATAATTTTCATTTCGTGAAAAATCTCTTTTTTAAATAGAAGGCAGAACTACAGGCTACACTGATTCTCTGATACATGTAATTATACCAAATATGATACTCCAGTCATGACTATTACAATGGTACACACTCTTCATTACAAAGGATTCTTTCACATTAGCAACACTGACTAGTAACCTTAAATTCACAGCTCTTTATACCTGCTAGATAAGTAACAGACACCACAAAGAACATAAACAGTACTATTTTTGACTTCAACTCCCTTGATGATTCATTGGGTGAAGTGTGCCCACATTGCAAAGTTAATGTTAAACAAATAGTGCCTTTCCACACTTCAAATTAAACCCAGAGTACAGGATACTCAGTCTAGTACTGCAGCATAGACCTGAAAACTTTAGAAATAACTGAGAGCAGAGTGCATTCTGTACATGCTGCTGGTGCTGTTAAGGAACCTTTCCTGTCTGGCCATCCAGGACCACTCCTGGAGTCACACTCACACCACCCCAGAGTGTCAATGCTGGGACAGAAACCCCTTCACAACAGCAGCTCCAGTGACCCACTGGCTCCTGCACACCCCACACTCACAGTCACACCAGGGTTCCTTACCAGCTAAACACCAGATGTCCCAGACTTCTGCATCCTTAAAATGTAGCCCAGTGACACAAAACCAGCTCAAGCTGGTGCCTCCAAGGAGTGACACTCACTCCCTGGGTTTTTATACCCTCAGTCCGTGTGCCCTGCTAGTCTGAGCTCTTCCTGATGAGCAGCAGCTCCTGCATTATCTCTGAGTGTCTCCTCACCTGGGTGGCTCCACAGGTGCCCTTTGTTATCCAAAGGGTCGGCAGTTCCCAGCCCCTTTCCTGGGGCTCTGGCCATCTCCCCCACCCAGAGCTCAACCAGCAGCTCCCCCTGCAGCTGCACCCCGAGCTCCCTGCACCAGGTGTGCTCCTCAACAGTGCTGCCCAAAGAGACATTCTCCTCTTTTTCCATTTCCACCCTGACAATCAGTTGGGTTGCCAGTCTCGAGGAACTGCAAAATGTGAAATTGTTGCTTTGATTTTGCAGTAAATCTTTTATCTGATATGTCTGTGACTGTCAGGTCAACTGCCTGTGAGATTGACTGTCAGTCCTCAGGCAGAGATAGTGATCTTCTGTAAATCTACCACGTTAATCCACAGGTATGGAGGACTTTGTCATGGCAACTCAGCCCCACAGCCACACTCTCATTCTTCCACCAGTGAAATGGGGAAGAGAATTGGAAGGGTAAAAAAGGAAGAAAACCTGTGAGTTACTTCTGCAGTAATTGAAGATCAAGGCCAGCAGCATTTATTTTCAGAGACAGGGTAAAATTTACCACATTAATTACCATGAGGCATACTTCATAAAGTGTTTAAGCAGTATTTAAGTATCCTCAGACAAAGATAGGCAATTCTGGGCCTACAGAAACACTAGTGAAGATCACAATGTGGTTTTTAGGAAATCAGAGGAAGATACTTATGTGGCCTCTTCAGGTCTTCTTGAAAATCTCAGTATCTACTTGCATCCTTTGCTTCCCAAATGCCTTTGAGAAACCAGTCTCATGCCTAAATCTCCATCCCTTTCAGCACACAGACAGTCCTTACACACAGGTGGTGAAATCATGGATTTTTGTACTCTTGTCAAGACACTGGATGAGTTATGTGCCACAGGTGAGCACAGAAGAAAGCAACACTCATTTTGTAGCTGGTCTATGCCAGGCTGATGTATGCACCTTCTGCTATTGCAACTTACCACAAGGATAACCTATTACAAATAAAAGTTAATGAAGATTATATATTCAGTCTGAGTCTGTTGTCCACACATTTTGTCTCTGGACAAAAATGACTCACAAGTGCTGCCCACTTGCTGCCATAACTCCACAGCAGCACATTCTTTTTATCATGCAGTACAGAAAACAAACACATGCACAGTAAAACTCCAGCTGGGAAGAATAATGAAGCATTTAACAAAGCAGACAAAGACCACACGGCTGCATCTCCCTCAACACAGCAGATCCTATTATTGGATAAAATAAATAATAAGCTAATGACAGACCTTTAAGCACCCAAGTTTTTCTGAAAGATACAGACTACCTTTTTTTTTTTTTCTCTTCCAGGAGTCAAGTCAGTCAAACACTTTTGGTATATGCAAATTCACTGCAACCCTCCAGCAGCAGAAGTCATACACAGCCCTAATACTACTGCTTGTACAGCTGCTTGGAGCAACAGGAGTACTTTCCTGACTTTAGACACCTCACTGATGCTGACTGAAACAAGACACTGAAGCTCCTATATATGGTTAGCAGACAGGGAGATAAGCTGACTGGGAAAAAACTTCCCAGAGTTTCATTTGTCTTATAGGAGCACACCAGTTTCTCCCACTGTGGTGCTTGAGGCGTGACAAAGATAGGAGAAAAAAGACTAAATGAACCGTGGACAGATCTTGCCAGGATGTAGTTCAGTGCTGTTCTGGATTAAATTATTACAGTTACTACTACCTTGATGTAGCAACTGCAACAGCTAGTACAGAGCTTCTCCAGGTCTGCAGAAATTGAGTCTGACATCTGATACATGAAGCATTTGATACTGCAACATCTGCCTGCATCAGCATATGATGGTTTTCAACAGAGAGCTCCCAGAAAAGAGTCTGTAAACAACATTTATAAAATACAAATGCTCTTGGTTGCAGATGCATTGAAGGAACCTTAATAGCAGTTTGGATGAGTTAAGTGGTTGTGAACTTCCACAATGATTTATCACCAGTAAAAAACAACCCATTTTGTAAAACTTATATCCCATTAAAGAAATATAAAATGAAAAGCAGAGCTGGAGAAATTGTTTTCTCTGGAGTTCCATGTGGTTTTTTTCTTTCTTTCTTTCTTTCTTTGTCATTATCAGCAAAACAAACTTGGGCAACGAAATAGCTTTTTTCTGATGATGAATTTCATGTTTATTTTGAAAAGTAGCATGGGTTGGTAAATAAATTCTTGAAAAAACCAGGATTTGAATTCACGCCTGTGCATAGTTTTTTGAAAAAAAAAAGAAGCAGAAGATTATTCTTTTAAGGCAGGATGAATGCATATATTTGTATTCCCTTCTGCACAATTGACTGAACTTCACTTTCAAAATGTCAAGGATAAATATCCTTCAAATGGTTCCATTAAAATTGTGATAACCATAGTAACAGTATGGAGTTTGCTTATATCTTTTTTTTTTTTTCCTTTTTGGTGTGTATTCTTTGCAACAATGCTGCTGCCAAGAGAGGTAAAGAAAAGCAATCCCTACCTAATTCACGTTTGAATGTGGGTGTTGATAGCCTTCATATGTTAAATTCTGAACTTAGCTTTTGGTTGGTAATTTAAGGATTCGTTTATGGATATGAAATTTGAATAGGTCATTATGAAAATATACTACCACCTGCTGCACTCATCAGAATAGAGAGGATGTTATCTACTGTTTATTACTTCATTTCCCCAAGTAATTATTTGCATCAGAAGAGGGGAGAGTCAGGTGCCTTCCAACCCTGGATATTCTGTGATTCTAAGTGAAAATTAAGTTAAAGAAAATTAAGAGGTCCAGATATACAGCTTCCAATTACTACCAATACCAGTGGATTTTATCTAGCTAAATCCCACAGATATCTGGGAAAAAAAAAAAATCTCAGTGCTTAAACTATCTAAATTAATAATAAATCCTTAATTGGGATAATCTGGTCCAAAATACCCTCTTTCACTACCTCCCTTCTCACAGGAGACAGAATGTTGTGCCCAGTGAACCAGACAGCTGCAGAATGAAGTTCTGTGGTACAGGAACTTGGTGGTTCTTACGGAAAGTTCAATAACTACTGATGAATTTCAGGTTGAGTTTTAAACTTGTCCTTCCAGACTGTTGATACTCCAACACAACATACTTCAGATTTTCCAGTTCCTTCCCTGTGTGGGTATAAAACAGTGGCATTGCCTTTTGGATTTGTCATGGTTTTCAGTTCGAGATGTCTCTGCCCTTCAATGCCTGAAGTTCTAAAAAGAGAATTAGCCATGTACAAAATCCTGAGAAAATCTTATTTGGGATTAAATACAATAAAAAATACCTTGCATAAAAAATGGGGGGGGGGGTTTAATCTATATTTGTGCCAAATTTACTCACATCCTATGTCTATGGTGAACCCATTTATTGGGAATATAAGATAGGTAATGTGGGATTTTTGGCAATATGCATTCCTGTTTCATTCACTTGCAACAAACCCATCACAAAAAAACCAAATGAATTAAAAAAAAAAACCTCAGTGAAGAAACTCAGCCTGGATCAAAATTATTTTTCCTGAGCCTGTGTCAAGATGATGAGCTGATATATTTTTCTACATATTCTGTTCTAAGGCACCATACTGGGATGTTGCAGACAGTTAGTGATTCCAGGGAAGGATTAAGAAGATGGTCAGGGAAATTCATAAGCTGCTTTGGTACTGTCAAAAGGAAAAATGGCAACATTATATGCTGAGGGGCTTTCCTGATTCATGTGACAGATTATCCTTAAAGGCTGAACAATGCTTTGCTGACTCCCTTCTTGAGTTTGCAATGTAAAATCTCCCAATTTGCAAGCTTTGGGAAACACAGTACAGTTAAATCGACTAAATGTGTTTTTTTTTTAATATACCACATAGCCAATTCCTTTCATTCTGCAAAGCACTTGCAAATGGTACAGCATCCTTCTGTTATCTAGCATTTACTACCACATTCTCCACCTTATCAGAAATAGAGACCATATGGATCTCCTTTTAAACATTAATCTGTGGACCCAACACCTCCATTTTTTAGCAAACAGGGTTCTGTGAATGGGTTTCCATTGATTTCAGAGGAGGGGCAATATTTTGCAGTAAACTCTCACAAAATCTTAACCAGTAAGAGGACAGATGTGGGTTTCTGTTATCTGTCACTAAAAAAAAAAAAAAATAAAAAAAAATATGTTAAAAGTATTTATACTATTTAGTCAGTGTTCACGTCATTTTTAATTTTTCACGAAAAGCATCATCACTGTCAAGTAGTTAAACTTTTTACACATCATCACAGTGAATGATTTATTTGACATTTTTACTAAAGCACACATTTTAATGGAATCTCTGCTCGGTCAGTAGCATATGGATTTTTTGCAATTTTAAAATTCATAATAATTTTTCAAAATATATCTGAGCATTACTTTCCTGCTGGCCACTATTACTGTTCTGTAGCTCCAGCTGATGGAAAGCAGAACTTACACACAAATATACAGACATTAGAAACTATTAAGGAAAGGCAAAAAAATCATGAATCACTTGGTGTTACAGTTGCCTGCAGCTGACAGCTCCTACCGTGCCTGCAACAGTAAAAACAAGCCATGTCTTTGTGACTGCCACTCTCGGTTCTCATCTCAGCAAAACAATGAATCCCATTGATAATTTCCCAAAGTTGCTGCCTCTCTCTTTTTTTCATACAAATGCACTTGCTTTACTTGTAGTGGCTCCCCAACATTAGTGAACAAAGGCAGATCCTGGAGTCATCCAAACGCTCTGACTCCCAGATCCAACTTTACTGTTAAACTCTGTAAAATAGAGGTTTATTCTTCTTTGTTTGTTCACTTAGTTACAAGTTTTATTTTTTTTTTACAATTTCCAACACATTTCTTTTGTCAGGGATTCCTATATTTAACTTTTAAAGATAAATTTGCCTGCCTTGTGCTCAAAACTTTCAACCTCACCCAACTTACACCTACCACATTGTTTGCTTTTTTTCATGACCACTGGATTACATGGATGGATTGTTCCTCTGGCTTGTTTGGCTAGTTTAAAGTTTATCTCATCACAGAATTATTTTGTAATTAAAAAAAATATTAGTAATATAACAATAACAGCAATAGAAATATCCAGTCACACAGTTCCATAGTTTCTTTCTCTATTCTTTATTCCCTTCCACTGTTTTGACAGGGTACATAATCTTTTTCTTCTTGTCCTTATCACCCAGCTTCCCTAGTGATAACCACTGATGGGATGTTTCACCTGTAAAGGTACAAGTTCTAAAGACAAACACTTAAGTTCCTTGTTAAGGACACTAATGATCCATATTTTCTCCAGGTCATTTTGTCCTATTATCCATGGTTCCTGTAAAGGCTTTGCCATGGGATTTCCCTCTCCTTGAATCAACATTTTAGCAGTGCTGGCTTTGGTAGTTTTGCAAATACTACAAACTATTTTTTATGTACTGCTGTTTTATTTGTAGCTCTCTTGCTCCTAAATGTGCATTAGGGGTACCCCCTGCACAGCAATTATTTAAATGGAATTATAGTGACAGTATAATATGCCACTGTAAATAGTTCTTCAAATAAATTATATAATGCAAAGGCCTCAAAGAGCAAGGATTAGGAAAGCCCTGAAAAACTTGATATAAGCTTGCTGCAAAATTTCAGTGCTCTGTAAAATATCCTGTGTGTTCAGAACAAATATTTGGTGAAAAGGCAAACTGGTAATCCCCAGGAATATGAAAGACTGATAGCAGAAAGTGTTGAATATGGTTCTGGATTCTCAGGTGAGTAAAGTAGACTATGCATTAGTGGTTAGTGCAGAGGAATGTACATCAAAGTACTTATGTGACCCTTTAATATTCTGAGAATAGACGATTCCTCTTTTTTCTTAATTTGCATTGCATTTTCAGTTGGTCCGAGTCTTGTGAAAAAGAAAAACCTATATAGCACAGGAATGACAAAACAACATAAGGAAATTTTCAACAAAACATACTTCATGGAATGAAAGGTGTCAAAAAGTTCTGCTAATGATACATGAAATATCCCCTGTTCAATACAAAATAGAGAGAATGAAGATCTAGGAAATCACAGTTCACTTATTATTAAATATAAAGCTCTGTAATCACAGCAATGTCAATTAGTGGGAAATAAGGGACAGCCTTTGCTGGAAGCATTTTAGTTCAAATGACTTCAGTATGTTCCAAAATCAGCTTTAAGAGACCTTGGGAAAATATAGAGACAGGCGGGTAAAACAAACTGTTGCTGCAATTTGGTACTTAGTATTTTGATGTATTTACACCTGGGTAGCTGTTGGCAGCCTATTTTATTTTGCAGACTTTCTGAGTCCATCTTTTTGGGAGCGGGTTCTAATGAGTCAGGCCATTAGCAACAAATCTCAGGCAGCAAGAACGAGAGACAGCAGCAGGATTTGTACTCATTGCTCAAACCCTTCTGGGTGTTCTACTGCAAAGGAGCAAAGACAGACAAGGTCAAATCTAAACATAAACCCCTTTGCAAAACGTTATTTGTACACAGTACATTCCTCATTAATCTATCTCAAATGCTACCATATCCACATATTAATGCAATGTGTGCTGTTCAGCCATTTTCCCCTTTTTGCATGCTGCAAAGCTCAAGAAGTGGCAGCAGTGAGAAAAAGGTCAGGTTCCTACATAAATTGTTAACCACCAAAGAAAATCAAAATTTTCTTTTATATACTAACAATATTCATCAATTAGTGTATCAGTAAACTTTACCAGTATTTTATTAACTATTCATTCCCCCCCATAGTGACTCATAAGAGCAGCACAAGGTCTTCCTTTCCCCTCCTGCTTTTCATTTGCTCTCACAGAGAGCATTTTTGCAGCATAAATCTCAGACTTTGGTTCAGCTTTTGTTGCCTTGCTTACAGTTTTTAAAAACCTATCTGGAATTCTCCAAAACTGTAAGAATAACTTTGAGAGAGGAATATTAATTTATTCCATTTCCACGACCTGCCACAGGAAGGGTTGAGAAGAAGATTACAGCAGCACTTTCCACATGGTTCCACCCACAGATATTCTGAAGCAAAAAGCTTTTCCCGGGTAACATGACCTGTCAAACACAAAGATATGAACTGCAACTTTTCCCCTATTACCAGAACAGTTATATTCAATTGTCAGTTTTAAATTATTCACGTTTTCACCAGCAATTCTCTACTATTCCACATCCTTTTCCATTTCTATAAATTCCCATTTATAGACCTAAATGAAAAAAAAAAAAAAAAAAAAAAAACACTACAAAAAACAACCCATCTGTCCGAATCAAGATTTTACCCTGTGTTTTCTGTTACTAATTATTGGGTTTCACCATCCAAAATGTTTCACTGTGTGTGGGTCAGAGTATTTCAGGGCCCCCATGTTTTGAAAACATTTGCTCTTTTGCTTTTTTTATTTATTATTAGGAAAAGAAAGTTATATATAGTAGTTATGTAACTTTTTATACATTAGGAATGGGAAGTTGCCAAAATTCTAATTTTTTGTGCCACACCTCTTTATCACCTGGAGGTTTCAGGACTTTTATATCACTTTTGTTTAGTGCAGGTGTTATCCATACCTACACTCTGCTTTCACCAACTCCAGCTAGCAAGTTGCAAGCATCTGCTTGAAAATTCCAAAGTTCAGTTTCAGACACTTCACCCACATGACACAATTGTGTGCTGCACAATTTAAGTTATTTTCATCTACAACAGTCCTGAGGGTTCTACTGTGGCTCCTTCTCTTCAGACATTTAGTAGAATGAACTCTATTTAGTCAAAAAGTGTATTTCAGGTTGCTTGGATTTGTGAAAATTTTGCTTCTAGTTTAAAAAGTCCAGACAATATTTCAGAATTTATCCAGTTCAACGTTTGGTACTTTTGTGTTCCCATTCCAGTGCTTGCTCTGGCACTGGCCATTTGGAAGACTCTTTTTAGCCTTTACAAGCATTTTATGGTTAACTAGTTAAATCATTGTTTAAAAGGAGTAAAGAAAATCGACATAAATCATGTCTCAATTATCTTCACCACTTGTTTTACTGCTGATTTCTCAAAGCACAGGAAGTGTCCATCCTTACTTAAGAACCATCCTCTCTTTTAAGAGATCCCATCGTAAACTTTTAGCTTACCCTGACTGCATTCACTGAGGAGATCAGCTGTTAATATCTATTAAATTTCTATTTATCCCATTAAACCTGTTTAAACCCAAACCCTTCCTTCTCTACATAAGTCTGGGAAAAACTTCAGCATCTGTCAGTCATTCCTAACAAGTACCTGGGCACATTCCTATCACTGTCTGCTCCTGTCAGCACTTTGCATTGACTGCTCAAATTCACTTTCTCTAGAGCTGATGAGAAGTCTCATGAATTATCCTTTTCTTCTGAAAATTATTAAAAAATGACGAGCATTTAGCTAGTGTCTCTTTAATCTCATTTTCATAAGCTGGTTTCCTAAGTCAAAGAAATCTATTTGGATTTTTTTTTTTACCCATTCACAGTGTTGTTTTAATTGAACTTCCACCTTGGAGTACCCAGAATCTTGAAACCATCAAGCCTCCTCCACTTCAAAATAAAATACCTATAATAAAAGAAATGTCCTCTCTGATATTCTGGAACAGGGGGCAGCCTGAGCCTGCAAGTCATTCCTCTTTTAATATTAACTCAACCTTTTCCTTGACTTTCCCAGGACTTCCTTCCTACTGGCTACACCATCTCTCTATTTTGTTGACAGATTAACACATGCTGCAAAAATCATACTCCAGCTTTTAGCAGCTTCTGCAATTAATCCTGAATGACTTCTCATGGACTTCCCTTCTTCCTCTTTGCTGGTCTCCATCACATTTGGGTTTGGTTTTTTTTTTCTTTTTTACTTTCTCACTTTTCTTTCTCTTCCTGCACCACTTTTCATCTGAGCTGCTTTTCATTGCCTTAATTTACATTTCTCAGTCTCATTCAGATCTCAAAAACTCTTCACTTCATATAGAGTTTTCACAGATGTCACTTTTGTCTAGCTGGGAAAGCAGTGAAGGCAGGTGAATTTCCATATATTCTCTGTGCAGTGAGGAATTTTGTTTTGAGGAGACACAAAATAAGCTTTTGTCATAAATCATTAAACCTATTGTGCCTTTATTGTTATAATGCAAGCCCCATACACATTAAACATTTGCCAGGGGAAAAGTTACATTGAGAGGAAATTTACTTGGCTTAGCTTTTAATCTAATTGTCCATTACGGGTAAGCAGCAGGAACAGCCAAAACTCAGAGCCTCCTCATGTATTTTGAACATATTATTGGGTTTGGAGGTGATCAGACAGTAGCAGACTACTTGTTTTAGCTACAAGAATTCACTCTTGATAATAAATAGCCACTCTCAGCCTCATAAGAGAACCTCCATGTAAAGGCAACATCTCTGTGCAAAACAGAGAAGTTAGGCTTACTTGTGCCAACTTAACTGGTAAACAAAAGTAAATTTAGCTAAGAATTAAAAGGAATATATGCACAAAGAGGTCTCAATCATTTTAATGGGGAAATGGTAAAATAGATGCATGAACAGAAGGCCTGAGACAAGAGAGGAAGAAAGGGTACAGGATATTTTATGTTTTGTTGTTATTATTTGGCACCCAAACAGGAAGATATTTCAGTCAGAATACTCAAAAATATCAAAACTTGTAACCTTGATTAATTGCGTTGAGTGAAGTTAAAAGTGAAGCTTTAGGTTGTTTCACAAACATCTGCAAAACAGTGGAAATATGAATAGAATCCTTAAAGCTGATCTTCAAATATTAGTCAATTTATCTGCCATCTGTTGGGAACTGCAACAGCCAGTTTGTTTCGTTTTCTGCAAGTCTAAAATAACTCATTGTAAAATTATGCTATTTTTCTCACTTCCTGTAAAGAAAAGGCATCCTGGCTTCTTTGAACTAAGGCATGAAATGGCTTGCAAAATATCAAAATGCATTCATAAAGATGTACTGGCTCATTCAACTGATATGCCATGAAGCTGGAGAAATTTTTAATATTCCATTAATTTCACTGCAAAAAGCGGTTCTCTGAACAGAAATAAATTCTCAGCCAATGAATGAATCTTCATGCTCATTATTTCTTTTATTGGAGCAGACAGAGGCTTGACAAAGAACCACACTAGTTTCAGTTACTAGGATAAATTCACTGGACATCCAATATAGTATCACACTAGATACAAATCTATGTAATACCTGAGCTTTCAGAGTGTTATATTACAGCAATAACTAAATGTCATGACAAATTAACATGAAAACCCAGGATATTCCTGTTGCATAGACAAAAGGGAAAGGACAGCTTAAAGAAATTACTGAGTACATTTTAAGGGAAGAAAGGGACACTGCAAAAATAAATAAAATTTCAAATTCCATGGATATGTTTTATAATGTTTTATATCTACAAAGGAGTGAAAAATCACTCTTCTGTGCCTGCTAGAGGAGATATACTTCTCATAGCAAGGCTGTGTTCACTTGCTCAAGCAATATGAGTGAAAAAGAAAAGAGAATGGTGAGGGAAGAGAAGATGGGAAACCTACTTGCATTGAATTCAATAAGAGAAGTGCTGCTCACTGCAGTCTGTCCATATTCTTGGGGGTTTTTTAATCATCTTAATGTCCCAAAGTATTGACAGTTTTCAGCTCCATTTGTTAGCAAGTTTATCTCATCAGAAAAACAGACACATCAACACGGAGTTTCCAGTTGTGTTCACGATATGTGTAATGATTATTTGAGAGAGGTCCAACCAACAGAACCACATTTACATGTTAAAGAAATAAATGACGTAAGCAAACAGCCCTGATGCAGCACAGAGGTTCACAGATGTGGCATCTTCCCTCACATGAGCTGATAACTATGCCTGTTTCTCATGTGGTGTTCACCTGAAAGCCTCAATTACTTTCAGAAAGAAGGGGACTATATTCTCATTCCACTGGGGAAGAAACTGTCCCACAGATTTGCTCAAGGTTACATAGAAGAGTGAAGACACTGTTCTATAATAAAACCTTCATTTTATCATAGAAGTGGGAATTTAAGAGGAATTACACGTATTTAAGAAAAAGTTGAACTTTGTCAAAAGGCATTGAAAAATACCTCCATAAGCAAGGTGAAGCATTAAATACATATACAGCAAATAAAACAGCTTGCCAATGAGAATATTGGCTGGAAATCACTAGGAAGCCAAAGAGAAATTCACTTGAATTAAGATAATGTCTCTGGCTGCTAACAGCAAATATTTCAGTTCTGTCTGTGTCAGCATCTAAGGCAGGTCAGACACATTGCCAGAAACATTAGTTGCCTCTAAGAAGCTGAAATACTCCAGTAGACAGAAAATTTTGCTGCCTGCATAGATCCATGCTACCTGGACAGCTACATATATAATGATGCATCCTAATTCTGCATCATCAGTGACCTGAAGCCAAACCAAAAGTTTGCAAAAGATGTCAGGTCATCCATTCTGTTACATTAGTTTTGCAGTCATAGTGGTACAAAGCCAGTGAATTCAAGTAAAAAGTCTGTGGCCCAGTAATTAGAAATATATTTAAAATAAGTTAATATTTCTGAGACATAGACTTCCTTTCCATAAAGTGATTTCAGTTTTAGAATCATAGAACTATTCTGGTTGGAAAACATCTCAGGAAAGCAAGGGGGTCAGTCTCACACTAAAAAAAGGCAACATAATTGTGGTGTGTTGACCCTGACTGGACACCCAGTACCCACTAAGGCTCTTTATCACTCCTCAGCTCGATGGGGTGAGAGAAAATATGACTAAAGGCTTGTGAGTTGGGATGAGGGCAGGGAGAGAACACTCAGCAACCACCACCGGGAGCAAAACAGGTTTCTTTTGGGGAAATCAGTTTTTTATTTATCAATTCAGAGTAGGGTAATGAGAAATAAAAGCAAATGTTAAAACACCTCCACCCCATCCTTACCTTCTTCCCAGGTTCAGTTTCACTCCTAATTTCTCTGCCTCATCCCTTCCAGCAGCTCATGAAGGCTGTGGTCAGCTCATCACACATTGTCTCCACTGCTCCTTCCTCCTCAGGGGGAGGACTCCTCACACTCCTTCCCTGCTCCAGTGTGGGGTCCTTTCCATGAGAGACATCCCTCCATGTCTGCTCCAACATGAATCATCTGGCATTGGCTCTGTCAGCCACAGGGGAAGCTTCTGGAAGCTTCTTACAGATGCCACCCCTGTAGCCCCTCCACTACCAAACCCTTGCCATGCAAACTCAATCCAGCTGTGTGCAGACCAGGCTGCTTAAGGCTTGGGGTAACCAGTTCTTGGAAATTTCCAAACCTCCCTCCCTGAATTCAAACCAGCTGTTCAAGGCAGATTTGTACCCACTTGCAGTTTCAGGAATATATTCTATTTTTAAATACATTCATTTTCATGTCTGGGTAAGAAGAGTATGTTATGAGCTAATGCCTCGTAGTAAAATAAATTTAAATCATCAGGCCATTCTCTTTTCTCCTGCTCCATTACATTTATTGTTACATTTTCTTGGTAATCTCCGATCTCCTTGCACCCAGTGTCCTTTCCTCTGGCATTTAATATCTTCCTTCCCCATGTCTTGGAAAACTTAGAAGTAACATGATTAATGGATATCCTGGATACTGCAAGCCCATTATCCACATCTGTGATTGTATGGCACTTGTGGTATCTGCAACAGTTAACACTGCTACACTCCATCTGGAGGCTCTTAACAAAGTGATCCTTACAGAAACAACCCTTTCTGCAGCCTGGTTTCTACCCCCCACTTGGGAAAGAGATATAATTTTCTTGTCACATTCAAAAGGAAGAAAGCAACTTTGAACACTGTCTCTCACTCCAGCTGCAACCTAAGGATAGAGCTCTTCCCAGCTACCAGAAACTCAAATATAAAGGCAGCAGATGTGAAGGAAAATGTAGTTCTTAAAAACAGAAACCACACTCCTAGATGAAAGAGAATTCAAGCCCCTTATTCCCCAATGATGTAAGATGTTCTCCTCTGTGTAAGAAGATTTTGGACAAAAATTCAAAAAAACTGAAAAGTACAAATATTTGCTGTTTACTTCTACATTATGGCTACAACAAAGATATAACCCCCAACAGTGCAGAATATCCAGCTTCTGCATTTATTATAGGGCCTACTTAATTTCTAGGCTGGATTATCTTCCACTGGGTTCTTTCTGTGGTGTCCTGCAGTACCACAGTTGAAATTGTCCCTGGATGAAAATTTGTAATTATTTTTATTATCTTGGACAAATTTGCTTCTTTTTAAACCTCTCTAGTCTTATCACTACCTATCTGAAGTATGTCAGTATTATTTACAAATTGATTTAAATCAAGGATTATTTTCTGGTGTCCGTAGGTTGATTTCTTCCCATCCTGACAATACTCTCTTCCCATTGAGCTGCTTTAACACTCAGAATTTGCCCTTTGCCATTATTCCCTTCCTGGTTTATTATTTTTGATTGACACATGACAGAGCTGTGCTTCTCAACTCCATTTCTCCCACCTGAGTTTTACTTTCAAGAATTTCCTTTGTTCTTGTTTTATGCGTTATGTTGAGTTACCTTTGTGTTTGTTTACAAGCACTGGCTTTGAAATGAAAAATTGTTGTGAAAATCCATGTACTAGTTCCTTTTTTTTTTAATTTTTATCTCAGCCTGGTTTATATTATTCATTTTTCCCATAGATGGGGCTTGGATTGTGTTCCAGTGACCTAGTGGAAACGTTTTTCATGGGAAGTGTCTCCCTTTGAAAATGAATCAGCATGGACAAATTCATATGTTTTTACTCCTTAGGAACAGATGTTAAGGGAATGCAAGTTAAGCTTTAGGTCCAAACTGGTCTCTGTAGGACTATAATTTGCTGAGATAAACAGAAAAATGGAAAGGCAAACCAACAGGGGCATCCCAGATTTAACATCCCTTCTGTTCTGGCTGAGATACATTTGACTGTGTCACTTGCAGATACGCTTTGCTGCCACACGAATCAAAACCAACACAGAAATCTCTCTTAATCACTAAAAGATTGTCAGTCTTGTCTAAAGCTGTAAACATGCAGTTCAACAGAGACTGAAATCTGTAAATATTCCAGAGAAATGTGCATTGTCCAATACTGTTTCTATGAAACATTTATAAGAATATTTGAGGAACTCATAAATGTCACACAAGGATAGAATCAGTAAAAAGCTTGCATAAATGTTCCATGACGACTAGCGCAATCTTTGGCTAGTTACCAAGAGAAGGCTGACAATTTTGACATTGCCCTTGAAAGTGGTCAAAAAAAAAAATGTAATGGATTTGTTCTTACCTACAGTGACTGCTCAGTTCTGCTTGGTACCTCCAGCAGACTTTTGGAACAGGTTGGATTGGGGCCATCAGCCAGCCTTGAAAAATTCTCTCATTCACTTGCATTTGCTTTTAGGCCAATAAGCTATGATTAGCTTTTCATTATCATAATTAATGTAGTATGGATTAATTAGTTGATTTAGGCACCTGAGTGGTAATTTTTTACTCGGCTGTGGCAGGATATACACAGCATATCTCACCTCCAGAGACTTTCTGTATTTAATACTCGTCTTGGTTTCTGTAAATTTTTTGACATCCCTTCCAAGCAGACAAGCCTTGAGGGAAAAAAAGTCATTTCGCTAGACAGAAGCACTAGAGAAGAAAGAGAATAAGCCTACTTGAATGCAAAAGTAACCTGAAAAGAAATATATAGAAAAAGAGGGCTTCAACCTGTGCATTCTACATAATTTTTCAGTAAAATCTGTACTGAGACTCCTCCAGGCCAAACAATCCCAGGTTTTAGCCACATTCTGAGGTGCCCTATGAGCAATACTGTTTACAATTAATAAAAGTGAAATAAAATATCAACTTAATATCAAACTTATGTTTAAATACTTAGTAAAAGGAGAAAGGACTCACTAAGTGCAAACTACTTTTGGAGAGAAGAGGGCTCCCAAAGAGTAAGCAAACAATTCTTGGCAAAAAAAAGCCACTATCCCAAAGAAAATATAAATCACAATGATAAATATCCAAATCCATTTGGAAAAATTCTGCTTCTAGGATTATTTTGTGATTGATTCCTTCAGATTTAAAAGAAATATGTTTTCCTTTGAAATATCCTCCAAAAAGGAATGAGACTGCAACGAGCTATGGGATGTGAAACAAAGCACAGTAAGTGCAGATAATCAGATTTGCTTCACAGGTACACTTTGGACCCAAACTAGGAAGTTAATGCAGATGAATCCTGTGTTTATGAGGTTTTTTTCCTAACATACAAAGTGACATGGCGTGGTACAGACCCTCTTAGCCTTTGCCTGCTGTATTACTCTTGCTCAAAAGAAGAGATATCAAAGCAAAAGAGCTTTAGTGCATGCTTTGTGTGTCTCCAGAACTAGGTGTAAAAAGGCTTTTCTGTAGTGCCCACAGAAGAGCTTTTATAAATGAAAGAACATTGTAGCTTACTTAAATAATATATCACCCATAACCAAATACAGATGTTTCCACTTACCATGACTTTTTTTCAGAAATAATACCTTTTTGAAAATATAATTGCATCTTCGTAGAAATTTGTGCAGTACCTTATTCAATCTCAGGCATATGTTACCTCGCAATTCCTTTGTAAATTTATGGCAGTTATTCCTTAGCAACTTCTTTAACATTTAGAGCTTTTCCTTGACACATGCAAAATAAATGCCATCTACTTTCTGCAAAGCATAAACAGCCATGGAATTGCTTTGCAAAAAGACTGCAATTATCATTTCATCGTGCTTAATTATATGGGTAATGTACCTCGAGCAAGTGTTACAGAAACTGAGAAACAGATACTTCGTTACAGTTACAAAAATGGTATTTAATCTAACAGAATATTGTCTGTCATGTAGTATTGCACTGCTGTCATACCCAGTGACATCTAACTGATTTTACTGTTCAGAAAGTAACTTAAGATGGAGGGAGAATTTTAGCTGCTTTACAGCCCCTACCTCCTGACAGTCTCAGCTGGGACAAGGCCTGTGGTTTACAACAAGCCCACAAGAAAATGAAAAAATGGGAGCTGTGTCACAAAAATGTAATTGGAAGTACAGTATCTTCAGGTTTAAGAGTTCCAGTGTTGCTCATCTGTGTTTAGGCTTTTTTTTTTTTCTCTTTAATTATGTCCAAAATTTAAAAAAAAATCCTCATAAAAATATTCTTATGACTCGCTGAGTCACAAGTACACGGTGTGATAGTGAGAAGGGTTGATGATGGAAGACCTGTTCCCTCCTCCAAGGGTTCTACAAACCAGAGCTTCTGTGCTGCTGGGGTTGAATGTCTTCTCCCCAGCACTGGGCTCTCCTTCCCCAGGGGAAGGGATTTGTAATCTGAGAATCAAGGCTTGTGTTTCACAGCAGTTGGGGTCTGAACAGAATTGATTTATGCCAGGCAAGTGCTGCGGGCAGGCCTGGCTGCGTTGAACAGGAGTGCAGATTCCTTTCCAGGAGCTCACTGAAAATACAGTCTGCAGTGATTTATAGGGGTCTTACCAATCATTAAATCACTTATTTGACTTTGTAAAACAAACATTGGTACAATTTTTCCTTTTGCTCACTTTTTTCTTCTCATCTATAACACCCGAGCCCTAGAGCTAAATCGTTATCGATATTTGTAAAACATTCACTTTTACATTTAATTCCTACAGTTGTTACCTAAGAAATCATCTGAATGCTTTGATAATATAAATGAAGATTAAGTAATACGTGGTTGATGTTCTTCTGTTTTAATGTTGGCAAACAACAATAATTACTTAAAGATCTTTGGCCTACTTAATACTGCCCATTACAGAGGAAATAAGCAGAAGAGCAAACGTGAAGGGAAAAAATTCCTCTAGATAGTTCTGTTTTTAAAAAACCACTACACATTGCTGAAAAGATCAAAAGCATTTAAGCTGTTGTTTTTCTAGTTGTTCACTGATATGGGCTACTTTAATTTTGTTCCTGATGAAACTCAAGGCAAAAATGACCAATGCCCAAGATGTCATCTAACTTTCTTTGCACAGCCCTCTGGAGTAGATTTTACCTGTCCAACCAAAGGCAGTCCTGCCTATCAAAGGGGTCAAGGATTCCCCCAGTAGGGCTTTATGCACAGCTCCAGTGCCTATGTTTACCAGCTACAACGCTAAGTGAGAGAGAAAGTGAGATAAAACAGCAGGTGTCGAGTAAAAATTGCTTCCCAGGTCTAAGGATAGACAAGTTGATGGTTCCACCAGAGCAAATCAAAGTTTTTTCACTAACCTCAGCACAAGTTTCATTATTTAAATCTTGCTCAGCCCAGGACACCAGCCCCTTTGGCCTCAATATCACCAAAATAAATGGCAGTGTAATGCAAAACTAATCATATGAGAAGATCAAACACACATTTTTAATTAAATGCTGTTTAGTGTCCTGCAGTTCAAGAAATAGGTTTTCCCTCTAATGATTTATTTAAATTCTGTTTGATACTGTGCTTCATCTGCTTTTGTTTGCTTTTTTTGATCTTGGGCTATTATTTACCTTACAAACACTTCATGCCTGCCTAGCATTCTCCAGAGCTGTGAATCATGCTGCTTTATCTTCCTCAGAGGCATTCAGTCCTTCTTTTTTATTGATGCTCTTCCTCCTCAGGGTCCCTGATCTTTGTCCCTTTACTGATGCCTTCTTCTCCATGGTCACACAGTTTTTTTGAAGATGGCACAACACAGAGTCAAAGCAAAACATCTGAGGAACACTGGGAAAGACACAGGGCAAAGCATTGGAGTGCAGCTAAAAGAATGTTGGCCCTGGTGGGACAGAGTGGCCTGGCAGCCACTGATTAGTGTGTCAAGGGAAAACAGAGAAAAGTGAAGAAGAAAGAAAACCTCTGGCAAAGTGAAAGCTGAAGCAGAACCAAACCTACAGAACTAATTAAAAGAGATGTGACTAAATGCTGAGCATCATATGCCAAAAAGCATTGCTGAGCATTGCAAATGGACCAAATTCTGTTCACGTGAGGCTGCTGAGTTGTTTGATTTGCAGCAACATGTTATGATCCATCTCAAGCGAGGAGATACCAGTCCTCTGGCAGGAGAAGCCCTTGGTATGGGTAGCAGTTATTGTTCCACACAGTGGGGCACCACCACACTGTTGCTTTTCTCCTGCATGATCCTCTGACTTAGTTCAGCTCTGGCCTTTAATTGCCAAGCAGTCTCTTTTGGAAGGTGGTAACCAGGCAAAGGTGAGGGCCTGGGCACAAATAAATCTGTCAGATCCCTTTTCAGGGCAAAGTCTTATGAAGCTATCAAGGACAAGATGCTTCTCTGGACTAAGAGGGTAAATTTAAGTGTAGTTTTGAAACTATCAGTTGGACAGTTAACTCCCCACAAAGTCAGATCTTAAGAAGTTTGTCAGACACGATTCAAACTCACTGAGTCAGAGGTTTTTCCATGGTCTTCAACAGGCTTTGGAAATCTACCCAAAGGATCTGCCAGTGCAGTTGTGGCAGCAGCCAGATGTGTTGAATTACTTTTCTTTCAGTATGAAAAGCTTCCTGTGCAGGAGCACATCACAAAACAAGGCTGACAGACACAGAAGAGATTTAGAGGAGCAAACAGCACCTGGAGAAGGGCCCTTCTGGAGCCCAGGGATGTGACACAGCAGGGATGTGAAAGCAGCTGGTCCATGGATGGGGCAGCACATGGTGAGTCAGAGTGGAGAAAGCCAGAACATGATGGTGCAGGTCAGACTGCACTGCAGGGAAGGTGGGAGTGAAGTTAGTAGCAAGGATATCTCCCTTGACTGCAGGAACTTGTGTGAGGTGACCTTTGAGTGAGATACCCTATGGCTAAACTGCACATTTCCCACTGCAGAGCTGGAAAGCAGGTTTTTCTACACTGTCTCTTATAAACTCTGTGTTACATATAGCAGATATATTTATGGGATCAGAATCAGACCAAATTTCTTTTTGACAACAAATGATAATTACGAGAAACTGTTTCCTCTGTGAGTAGTATTTTGGGGGGGGGGGTGTTTGGCTTTCGGTTTTGTTTTGTTTTTTGGTTGGTTGGTTTTTTTACCATTAGGTACCAAGATCCTGTATATAGTGAGATTATCATCAATATTATCAGGCTGTCAGCCTGTCCTGTGTAAATAGCTAGCAACACAGAAAAAAAAGAGTGGAAACACATTTTGTCACTTTTTTAACAAAAAGAGCATCAAAAGATTTGTCTAGATTCTCAGTTTGTTTAACTAATATTGACAATTTTCCTAAAAAATGGCTTTTTTTGTGTGTAATCTCAGGTTGTCTAGAAGCTGTAGTATGTATGATATGAAATTGTAAATGATATTTTCTTCACTTACATGCTTTAATAAATAGCATGGAGTAAATACAAATGAGTTTTCTGGACTATGGAACACTCTACATACTCAAAAACTGATAACATGTTCTGGTTATAGAAGTACAAATGTAAAGGACCTTGAAATGGCAGGTTAGCTTGTAGATCTCATTAACATCTCTGAGACTGAACTCTTGTTTCATAACCGCTGCTTCACATTGTGGCTGATGGTTCTTTTACAAAAATAGCCTTCATGGAATCATTTTTACTTAATCTAGTATAATTAGGGATCAAAATCAGACCCATCACAGTTTCCTGAGATGATCACTGATGGATCAGCTTAGCATAAATTAGTTCGGTGTCATTTTGTGTTACTCATTTTAAGGTGTAATTAGAGGCTCAAACTAGCAGATTGTTGAAAAGAGATTTTTTTTTTCCCCCTAAATCGATTTTTACTTAAAAATCTAAAAAGAAACTGATAATGTTATATGTACACAGTCCTGGAAAAAAAAAAATCATTGGAATAATAAGGATGCTTGAATGAAGTCATGGGGTATTACATTTTTCACACAGGGGATTAGAGATAGAGTAAGGATTATCAGTATTTTACTGCTACTGAGAAATAAGTAGACATAATTCATTACACTTGAATATTCACCATCTGTTTTGCTTTTCCAAAACTGACTGAAAATTAAGCAAAAAAAAACACTAAATGATTTAAAAAACGGTCTGGGTAATGCATGAATCAGTCTGATTGTCTTCATTTGAAAAGATCAATTTAAGAAGCTTCTAGAAGAAATTCTGCTGGCCTTTAACACCAATAGAATTTGCTTAATACTCACAAAAACAGATTAATAATGAGGTATGGGTTCTGCACTTCTCTGAAACAATTTACAGAGGTGGAACATCCAGATCAACTCTAGTTTCACATGCCAGGTCACTGTTTTCAGTCATAACACAGAAGAGAATCACGGACCCCAGTCAGTGAGTCAGAACTCCGAAATCATGGAGCTGTCATCTCATTAAGTCTTTTCACCCTCTTTTCCCACCCTTTCTCTGCCATGGCTTTGAAAGACACTTCTCCAGGGAAGGCACCAATAAAAAACATGATGAAATATCTCATTCAAACAGACATCTTGGATTTTCAAAGAGGCATTAAACATTCTCATAACACTAAGAGTGACAAATAACAAGCCAACAATGATGGGGGTTTTTGACCCTCGATGGGACTGAAGTCAAATAAAATTATGGCACAGTATTTATTTATTAGTCAATGAAACTGAATGGCTTTAAAAGTGGAAGCATCAATAAAACTGGGAAGAAATGTCATGGGATAAACCTTATGACAGCGCCATGGTAACACTTCTTGCTGAGTGCTGGGATTACTTTGCAAGGGAAATAACTTTCATATCCAGACCATTCAATCAAATATCAAGTTATATGGTCATTACAGGCAACTGGGGAATATAAATAATAGGCAGTGCTTATTATGCCTCTTCTGGTATCCTTAGTTATTAAACTATTGTTTCAACAGCAACAATAAGCAATATGTATATTCTGATTCTTGGCTAACTTGTTGGAAATTAGGTTTCACAGTAGTGTTTATGTATTAGTCTGATCAAATGCTGCATTATCTTCTGCGCTTCTTGGTGGTATTTATGTATTAAGCTTCTTTTTATTAAGTTTCTGGTTGAAATACGATGTATTAAGTAAAGGTTCCCCATAGTAAATTATGTCTGTTCCTTGGTAATATCACTGCATTACCCCGCTCTGAATGATCTTATGTGCCTCATTAGCATAACATGAATTACAATAGGGAGTTTAATCTCCAGTCCTATACTTCTTTATGCACATCTTTTTCTCCCCATAACTTTTCATTACCGTAGGCTGGGAGTTTAGGCTGATAACCAAAGAAGAAGGGGGAAAAAATCATGTTCCAAGATGAATGAACGTAGCAGCCCACAGGAACAGGGAACAGTGTCTGAATGTTCTCTCAATGATGAGAGCAAACAGGGGAATTAAATGAAATTTCAAGGCATACCTATATCATTTTACCCACCCTGCATACCTAAGGACAGGAGAAATGAGCCAACATTTTGCCACAGTGCCATAAAAAAAAAAAAAAAAAAAAAAAGAGTGCAAAGACCCAAATTCTTCCTGTGGGTTTTGTGCACCTCAGTACGTCACTCAAGTCAGGAATCTGGTTCTTCTGTGCCTCATGTGAGAGCAACAGGCAAGTAATCCAGATCCCATGTAGAAACCACTGCAAGAGCCTTTTCTCAGTGTGTTGCCTTCTACTACCACTGTATAAGCATAATTTTTTCCTATCCATTGCTTGATATTGTTATATGGTCACACTAATTGAGACACAGCACAACTTTTAAGAAAGACAAAATTCTTATGTTCTTTTCCTAGGGGCAGAGAAAAGTGCATTGAAAGAGATTTTGTATAAAACTATTTATGTGTCACTGCCTCAGGGGAAGTCTTTTTCTATTTGTTTTATAATAAGTTTCAAATGAATGGCTCAACTCAAGTGTGTTTGGAGCACTGAGCAGACAGGTTAAACAAATAATGATTAAATATGCAGAGCTTTTATCTCTAACCTTAACATCACATCTCATAGGTTAAACCCACATTTCAAAATGAGAGGGAAACTCATATTTTGTTTGATTGTCAAATGGTAAAGACTGATTCTTCTTGAAAAGAACCCATGTTACAGATATGCTTGGCTTCTCTGTTACTAACTTGCCTCACTGTGAAGTAGCTTGGATCAGATCAGACATGTGATATCAATTTAAAGTGCTTTAAAACAGTCTCTAAATGCACATTTATTTTGGTAGCATTTCAAGAAGCTTCCATGGTTTAGTGAGAGCTGTTATATCCTAGCAAGGATTATGTCATTTTCAATAATAGCTGTTTCAATACTTATGTACGTGAGAGACTGTTAATATGGTTTAGATATATCTTCGAGGAGTTTCAGTTTTATACTCATAAAAATCACATTCTTTTATTCTTTTTTTTTAAACCTGAAAAACAGAAAGAAAATACACACTAAAAAAAAAAAAAGGGCACAAATCCAGAAACTACTTTGAGAGGTCACACACCTACCTGGACAACAGGAGACTGGCTCCCAGGTGTAGCAAAAAAAAGCAAACCCAAAAATACTAGGCTCTTACTTACTCTAATCACTGAAACATGTTTAATATTAGTTACTTTGTATAACCACGTTTTGAAAATCAACTATACTAAATGTATATTATTTTATTAGTGACCTGAGTGGTCAGAACTTCTGAAGATTTCTCCCTGGCTGAGCCCAAAGCACAGAAGACAGGAGACCAAAGTTTAACCTTCCAGAACAACATTGTGCTTCTTAAATGCACCCTTATTTCAGAAATGTTTGGTGTTACCACACTGAACGACACGTTAAATATCAATATTTAGTTTCTGAACTTGGGAAGGGTTAACCTAAATAAATGAAGACATTCTGAGTGTTTAAGGTATAATTTCTTAGAAATTCATATCCTGATCTTTAAAACAGAATCTTCCACAGAAAGAAATCATAACCTGTGTTTTACTGGAAAAGTGGCAACTATAGGTACTTTTTTGTCATGTCATTGTGATCTCTCCAGTCACAGCATGTGACTGTGGGTCCCTTCAGGGTGATAATGTTTCTGGCCATAAATGTTTATATTTGTCTAAACACTAGCACTGGAAAGGGAGCTGAGCCAGCACAGAATCTCCTCTCACAGCCCCCGTGGGCACTCCCCTCTGCCTTCTGATTGTCAGGCAAACTCTGCGTGAGGACTCCTTGGATTCATGTATTTAAATGCTACACTTTCTGGAGCAGTGTATTCCAGAGACTTTCAGATTCAACAGAATATAATTTAAACAGGGACCTGTCCTTTCTCATCCTTTATAACAAAAACAGCCAGGTTATTATTTGAGTTATGCCACAAACCTAAAATGTGTAACCTGCTTCTGCTGCAGATTTATTCATGTTTACCCGTAGATGTTTGCAGTTACCTGTGATTACATTTCAGCAAGACCCCATATTCCACTTTGGAATTTACAATGTTTTGTCCTTTTAGAAAAGGATTTAAAACATTGCTTTTGAAATACTCTCATGTCCCAGTCAAATTGAAGTTTGCACTTCTTTGCAGTCTAGCAGAGGTTCTGTTATTGTTTTATTAATACCTAGTGTCTCATCCATCTTCCAATCACATGACAAAAAAGCAGTACTGTGGATATAGCCCTGTCACAGCCAGTGGGATCTGTACCAGACCTGTTTCTGTCTTGTATTTGCACCACTAGTCCCAGTCATTCATGTTTGGTTGGGTATCAGATCAAATTCAGTTTTTTGGCAAAAGCACATAAAACACAGCCACAATTTAAATTTACTTAACTAGAATTACAACCATTTTCAACAGAGCTGAGTTTGATCTGACACCTCAAAATCCAGAGGTTGATTCTAATTTAAATATATGTAATTAAAAACCTATTTAATTTGACAGTTAAGAGAAAATATCCATTACACATCCTGATGTTATAACACTTGGTTTTTATCTGTATGTTACAAAAAGGCAGATGGGAGAAAAATCACTGGAAAGAAGAAGACCTGGAAGTTTTCAGGGAAGTTGCAGAACCATTTATCAAGTCACTGACATGCAAACACTTGTTGGATGACTTGGCAGCAGCATTTGGGCACTGCACTAAGAAGACATTGCCTGATATTCATCCACTGTGGAGACTTGCAAAGCATGACTGAAAAAGATTACTTAGACTGTCTGAATGGATTTGGAAAAACCTGAGGAGTATATCAGTTCAGTCCAAAGCAGAAATACAAAAGCATAAACCCATGAAGATATCATAGTAGATGCAAGGGAGGAGAAGCAGAAACATGTGGGCGATTTCACTGGTTGCTTCCTCTGGAAATAAAGAAGTTCAGATAATAGAGAATAGATGAGCAAAGTCAGATAAGCTCTTTGGAAGGACAGTGGGTGGCAGTTACTGATGCAAAAAAGAGACAAAATCAAGGGTCCATTTATCATTCAGCAGCACTCAGCACCTGCAGAACCTATCTCTTCATTTCTAGATGTTAATACTTCTGTCCCTTGGCCTTAGTTCCTTGGGATTATTACTCATGACCCAAACCACCTGATATTTCATTAAAAACAAAAAAGATGGCATCTCCATATACAGGATCAGGATCCATCTTAGTTCTGAATAAAGTCTTTGATGTCTCTGCTAGATATCTTTCACTACTGTTAGCAATTAAAGTCGATAAAAACGTGTCTTTTTCACCACTTACGTTTAGTATTAGGCTGTATCATGCAAAATAAAATATGCAATAACTCACAAATATATTAAGCTGCCTTAATATTAAATAAATAAAATATAATAAAAAAAGAGTCAATCTGATTTATGTTTTTTGTGATATCAGGTCAAAAACAGACGCAAATGTTTCACTCTTATGTTTTCTGGTCTTAAAAGAGTTACTCCACTGTCTGAACAAATGCTAAATAGAATGATAAACCCACCATTAAAGGAAGAAAAGAACGTTATAGGCTAATAAATTTAATTCTTTTTCATTTAAATGGAAGAATTGGCAGATTGGAAAATGCTTCTGCCAATTCAGATCAACAGAACATTCGCTTTACAAATTATCCTTTTGATAGCAAACATAAACGATATGTGAGAGACCATAAATTGAAAAGATCAAATGTCGTTAAGCTGTGCACTCGACAGCATCAGAAAAAGCAGGATGTATATGTGTCATCATACCAACACATAAATCACTCAAATTAGGCAGTGGTGTGGTAGTAGTTTCCCCTTTTTGACACATACTCGTTGTGTGCTTGATTATCTCCAAGCATTAATTGATCTGCATGATCAGATACTTTATGTGTGTGTTGAAATTCTCCAAGTTTGGTACAATCAAAACCATTAAATAAAGAAAAAGGATCTTAAGGATCAAAACAGCATTTGAGGCAGGGATGTGCAGGACATGATAATACACTACAGGGGTGATTATCTTCAGCCTTCATTAAATGGGCTGAAGAGCCTCCAAATATTAATTGGTACATTGTGATAAAAGCTTCCATTGTTTGTTACCATAGCAATTATTTGAAATGTCAGCTCCTCCTATGCTCCTGCAAACAGGCCTAAATAATAAAGGAACTAGTCTTAAAAAACGTACATTTTCTTTAAAATTATCATGGGCAAGAGCATTTATTCATTGCCAGAATCCTTTGACTGAATTTTATTATTATTACATTTTGCTGCTATTATACCTGAAGTGCCATGTGCTACTGATGACAGTATCTGACAGGTTTATTGCTTATTTTAATTTTATTAAGATAGATATCAAGGTGCTGTATATTAAAAAATTCCTCTGTATTTATTAGCTTCTCAGTTTGGTCAAGCTCAGTCAGTACCTCATTTTTTATCTAAAACTAAAATACATTAAAAAAATTATTTTTGTCAGAGCAGTATAGTCTGCTGTTAAGACTGCAGGTCAAAAATCAGTACATTAGGCTTTTTTGGGATTTTTTTAATTCACTATACAGCCCTGAGCAAGTTGCATAATGTCTCTGTCCATCTCTACATTCATCTTGTATATGGGGCATGATAATAACTTTACAGCCAGTAATTTTCAGTACTCAGAGGGCACAGATGGAAGTCATTACTCAGTGCAAATCTTTATTGTTTTCTCATAAAACCTACAAAAAAAAAGTGTGTCATCATGATTTTAGGAATGTTCTAGAGAACTGAAATTGCCAGTCCAACCACCTCTGGCAGCTGAGTAGCTTCACCTAGTCCACAGTCCCACAACAATCCTGATCATTTCAACCCAGTGTTTGAAATAGTTCCTTCCAACAAAATGGCCAGACTGTATTTTTTTTTAATAAAAGGACACCTGTAGACTCTCAGAGCACAGATCAGACCTCCTTTGGTCTGGGCCATTGCTTTAGCAGAGGCTGATGGTTTTGGATGGACTGTGCAACGTGTGTATAATGAATACACATAATTATAGTGCACAAACTGCACAGGTAGCACAGCCCATCTAAATCCTGCCCTAATTCTGTTCCGACACAAATATTTATCAAGACATCTCAAGGGGAACTTGATGTAAAAATTGAAATGGCCTCATGTATCCTATCAAGTATGAAGTCAGTATTAACACCCATTTCTTTGATCATAGTATTATTTAAGCTTAAAACCTGTTATTTGCAGTCTTGTCTCACATGTGAAGCCCCTATAAATAAAATGAACAAAACCAAACCTGGAATTTCAATATTGTTATCCTAAACTTTATTAGCACCTTGATGCTTAGATATGGCCCACTACACAAGAATAAGAAAGCAGCTATGAACCTGTCTTTGGATTAGTAATTGAGACCAGGCTCATCTCTAACAGCAGCAGAGCCAAAAAAGACAAGGACTGGATTTTAAATATAATGGGCCCAATTTAATAACTCATTATTTTTGTCTTAAATCAGTGGAACTTATTGTAGTACCATAAATTCAAGATATTTACAGTTATCTTTTTTACATAGAAAGTATAGAAGAATTTCAAAGTACACACCTGAGGAACATGTAAAATTAACATCCTATAAAAATGCACACAACCTGTCTTGTGATGCACTACTAATGAGAAACAGGACAGAAGGCACACATCTCTCAAAGTGACATAAATACAGCAGTAACTCTAAAGAGCAGGGTAAATTTAAATCAAAGAATTCTACAAATCTTGAGTAAAATCCTCCATGTCTTTGACTTATACCATAGATTAGTATGTTCAGAGATGAGAGAGCATAATGAAGGTAAACTACAAAATCTTAATTCTCCAGTCCTTTAACAATTCCCATTAGAAATATTGCATAGGACTCAATCATAAATTAAGATCAATAATTCAGTGAAGCAGATGTTCCATTCTCCAGAGGCTGCTGCACAAATTTGATCTTGTGACGATATTTCCAGGCACCAGCTCACTTCAGAAAGTGCAATCTCCCCTCTGCCAGCTGAAACAGCAGCAAGGCCTAGAGTTTACAGTCATACAGTCTGAATGTGAATGGAACACGTGGGTTAATTCAACCCAATATAATGAGAATCATCCTTTCTGAGCATAAAAGATTTAGAAACACTGCCTTTTAAACCTCCATTTTATTAACCTTTATCAGCTGCTGTGAAACCAGCACATGATGAGATTTTTGAACTTTGCTGTCAGTAGCTAAAGGGTAATGCTTGTAGAGATTGCTGTTTTGCAAAATTATAATTCTTACATCCAAAAGGTCTCCTAATGGATTTATTCTCAAACCATTACCAAGTGGCAGTGGGAGAAAACGAGTCTGGTCCGGCGGTTGCATCACGGGGCACTGTGGAGAGACTGCTACAATTACTGACTTCCAGCCCTGCCTCCAGAAACTAAATCAGGTCAGCAAATTGCTGCAGGTGAGAGGGCTGTTTCCATTCTTAGTAATGGTCAGTGCCCCAGCAGACAGGAGTGGGACTGGCTGCTCCCAGCAGCCTGCAGCCAAGTCCCTGCTGACGTCAACGGGAGAGACGAGCAAAGAGCTGACTCGAAACAAAGCCTTTGTGAAGTGATTAAATTTGCTGTTACAGAGAGAGAGATGATCAGCACTGGGTTGAGTGAGACACGGACAGACCTGCAGCTTAACCCTTCCATGTTCTTGCAAAGCTTTGTAAAATCTATCCTTTGGGGAATAATGTACCCCAACAGTCCCAGAGGAGGGGTCCTTCATTACGGTGTCATTTCTGAGTGATGGCTTAAGAAACCTCAAATGTTTCAGCAGGTGTAGACTGCAGAGTACTAATGGGAAAAGACAAAATATCTACCACATGGAGAGAATTATTCAGGCAAAATGCACTAACCATAAATTGTAACTTTAAGGTTTATGCCCGTATTGAGGAATCCCTCTGAAGACTCGAGATAAGAGAAGCCCCGGGGAAAGCATCCAAAAAAGAAAGTTATTCCAACTAGCTCTTTCCAGGATTCCTCAAAACAGATCCAAGACTCGCTGAGGGAGCTGATATTTGGCAGATAAATAAAGACAAGAAGTGGAAAGGTCAGGTGAAGTCAGGCTCACTGGTTGTTAATAAAAGATTAAAAAGGAAGAAACTGCCTGAGCAGCTCCTTATAACTGAGACTGGGCAACTAAAAGCTATCACAGAGCAAAGAGGCCTGAGATGGAGGGTCAGAGATGCTTAAATAAACCCTGAACTTCAGCAAGAAAGAAGACCTGAGAGACAGCAGCTGAAAGAGAATTTTCACTGGCAGGGGGACTGCTGAGAATTCCCTCACGCTGTATTTGGCTGTGTAAGAGAGATGAGTGCAGCAAAACTCATCTCACACAGCAGATTGCAAGTTTTCTAGCAGGTGAAAAAGCCCAGGACATTAATATTTTATCAGATAAAATTTAACATACTCTTCTTCCTCAAAGAAATTATATATGTGGTCCTCTGATGGATGCCCAGGAAAGGTGTGCTCACCTGTCTGCATCATCTGCTGTAACTGAAAGACATTAGAATCTGTTACCACCTGGAAAACAATAACTGGTAGGAAAATATTCCAAAGCAGAAGGCAAGTAACCCACTGGGTAAGAAGTGTCAAAGCAGGAAGCAGACTGTGGCAGAGCACAGACTTCTGACAAAAGGATTAGCACAGCCATAATATGGTCCTGAACCATTCCAGTTTCCCCTCTAGTGACCCTCAGCACCACAAAGCAAGGGAGAGGTGATGCCACATCCCAGGCAAAGTAGTAACTCTAAGAAGCAATGGCAACAACAGAAAAGTACCAGCCAAGCAGGAAAACAGTGGCAACCCTTCCCATCTTCCAGCACAGCAATCCATGGATGGGTGTCACTCATTAGTACGGATTCTAGAAAAGATTTAATCCATCTCACAGCTACAGTATGAAAGGATCCTTGTTCCTAGATGTTTTGCAAAGAGGACACTGTTCCCTTGCACTGTTTATGTCAAATATGTAAAACTAGGCATTCTTTCTGAGGGTGGATGAGCTGCAACTCAGTTCATTACACCTATTTACAAATTCCAAATCTGTAGAGCCTCTCCTTCTCCCCCAACAAACCAGCTTAAAGTCAGACCTACACGTAAACACCTACTTATATTGTCTATATTGTACTTAATGGGAGAGTACTGGGATGAAATTACAACTTTATAATTGCACCTGCTGCAAAAACAAAACTAAATATGGGTCCAGCATAGGCACTGTACATTAGAACACATCCGGGGAGAAAAGTGGGATCTAAGAAACCTTGCACTTTGTTCCTTGCTTTGTCATTTAAACAAAAGTTTCAGGCCTGATCACTTTTTATTGTTGTTGTTAATGCAACTTTTACCTGCCTGCCAAAGGACAATATCAAATACCAGAATTCCTTACTCAAGGGGAAAAAAAAAAAAAAGAACAGCAACAGAAAACTTTGAGAGCAGTTTTAAACCTAATGATTTTACAGACAGAGTGTGAGAAGACTGTATTATAGTTAATATTGTAGTTAATATTATAGGGAACTGGAGCTTGCATCAATACTCTGGAGCTCAATATTATCTTTCCAGTGAGCAGAAATGGACACAGATGAATTCAGCAGAGCTATGGAAATTTATATCATCCAAGCTCTTGAACCTTAACTCTTTCAGCTCTTTGGAACAGCAGATTCCTGTTGGCTTTTAGGCCATTCCTACAGTCTCTCCAATGCCTTGTTTTCCTTATTGACAAAAGAGATGTGAGAATTTTAAAATACCATTAAGAAATGTTTTCAAATCTATGCAAATGCAAATTATCAGTATTAAAATTGTAATTCTTGTTCTCTTTAACAAGTTAAGTACCTATGTGCTTATGGTAGACATTTCTACCACGGTGCATAAAAACCAGAAATGTAACACCTATAGAAGAAAACCACCTGGATGACATTTGGGCACCTGTCTCAGAATTTTTGCAGCACACAAACTGGATTTGAAGAGGCACACAGAAGCAGCAAACTGCCATTCAGCCCACTGATCATCTCCCACTGCTGTTATTTCACATGGGCACCAGTGATAGAGCCAGGGCAGCCTGAGGTGTATCAAGAAGGATTACAGAGTCCTTGGAGCAGTGACAAGGGACTCTGGGGGGCAGGGGGTATTTTCATCAGTCCACCCAGGCTAAGAGAAGGAGTTTGAAGGGGCCAGTCCAATCTGGTGGGTCAACAAGACATGTGCCACAGCCAGGGGTTCAGCTTGTTGGATCATGGGACTCACTTTGGGAAACTTGGCCCACTGGGGGCTGGTGGGGTCCATCTGGCAGAGAAAGGGAAGAGCATCTTCAGTCACAGGCTGGCCAAGCTTCTCCAGAGGGCTTTGAACTAAAGGTGCCTGGGGAGAGGAACCTCACTCCATCCCACTTCTGCCAGGTGGATGACAGTGCCAGCAAGAGATGCCCAGAGGGTTCACAGGTCACCAGGACAGCACCTGAAGAACAGCACCAAGGAATTTTGGCCACTCCAGCCAGTAATTCAGCTTCACTGGGGGCCCAGCCCAGATGTTACCATGCAAATGCACAGGTTCAAACCACCTCAGAGTCCTGAAGGTGCCCAACTCCATGGGGCCTGATGAGATACATCCTCACGTATTCAGAGATTGTGTACTGTGCTTTTTTTCCTCTGTTGTTTCAAGGAAAGCAAGGGAAATAGCAAAGAGGTATGAAGAGCAAGGCTTTTGTTATATCCATCAAATTATGATGACAAACTACTTGCAGAGGTAGGCATTAAATTATACCTAAACAATCAATAGGTGTCTGAGACAAAAAAAAAAATGTGTAGAAACTTGACAACAGAAACTTGACAACTAGAAACTTAAATAGTTTTGCTGAAAAAAAAAGTGCATCAAGGTACTGTTGGGAAACTATTTTGGTAAGGAAGGATACTGAACAGGAGGATGACAGAGCAGAGGTTCAGTTGCAGTTGCAACCTTTCTGTATTTTCTGAAATCAGTCTGAATTTTAAAAATGGCAACAGTCATCCTTCACAGGGCTGAAGTGTTCAATGAACATTCACATGCTGAATTTGTCTTTATTTTCAAGTGACTTTTATGGAACGTTAAAGAATAACTCCAGTCCAACAATGCCCTTGAGGAAACAAGTATAGAAGCCAAGAGGATAACCTGTTTAAAGTGAAGAAAATGTCCTGTGTCATGCTGGGCTGTGTGCCAGGAGCTCACAGCACAGGGCTGAGGCAGAGGGGGGGGTCAAGAAATCTGAAAGTTACCATTTCTCCATCCCAAAGAGCAAATGCAAGGGTAAGAATATTAATTTGCAACATTTATGTCATAAAACTCTGGCTGCGCTAATTTCATATCTTCCAAGTGTACATTAATTATTTACTAATTATGTTAAACCATAATTAGTATCATTAACTGAATAGCCTTGCTCTCTGCTGTTAACCATGGGGCATATTTGGGTCAAGGGTTGGATTCATTTTGTGAGCAGAGAGTGTATTGTCCCTGCATAGAGGGACAATTTTCAACCTTTTGGAGTCTTTACATGAATTTAGGAAGAATTTACTCATTTTAGCCTGTTCCCTTTAGTACAAATATCAACCTGAAATCTTTACAAGTGCATATCGTTAATTATCAGGAGGTTTAAAAAGATTTTACAATACCTTTGATTTAGAAAAATACTGGAAACTGAAAAAAAAAAAATATAAAAAGGCAAGAGATTGATCTAGACAAACGAAACACCCAAGCTTGTTAGTATTTGAAACTTATTAGATTGAAACACAAAATGGCCTTTCAAACCTCAGTCACAACATAATCCAAGTATGCACATTGTTTTTAACCTCTTTTTGCATTTGGAGACAAGCACAACAGAGCACCAGAAACTTAAGTATTCCATTGAGCTTATCTTATACCACTCTCTGTGCTCCGGTGAAACTCTTTATGAATATGAAATGTTCACTGCTGAGACAGCATTTGTACATAATATTAAATTAACAGACAATTTATCAAGTTCAGATCAAATTTACCCCAACTAATATAGCATTTTCAGGTTTCCAAGACCATATATCAACATGTGACTGATGTGCCTAAGAGATCTGATACAAGTCAAACCAGCTTTAAACCAGTTTAAATGGCACAATAGGCTTATTTAACACCAGATTTATCCTGTGGGTATATTTTTTTTGATAGAAATAATTTTAAATTCTTAAATTAAAGGATTTCTTTATTTTGAACAAAGGTTATTTTAATGGCAGTCATTTTCTTGTTACTCTTATTATTAAAAGGGCTGAATAGCTTTTAAAGCAAGACCACCTAGATTGGCTTCTCATGCAAACCAGATTCAGATATTCCTGTTCTGACTATCATTCACACTGTGTTGAGTTTTGATTTGAAATATCCACCACTTCAAATGATAGTTTTTTAACACTCCTTGTTATCTCTAATTGGCACTATTCATTTTTCATTAAACATGCAGACCATGGATTCTAATTTAGTTTCAAGGCTTCGTTTCTTGCTATGCTTTTTTCTGCTGTTGTCCACCTAAAATTTGTATTTTCTTTTCTTCTGAGAAAACACAGATGCAAATAAATTGAGGGGTAGGGGGACAAGACATTGCGTTGATTTGAATAAATTTAACAATTGACTTCTTTGATTTTCTATCATGTGATTTTTAAGGCTCTACTCAGGGTTCTATCATCCTTTCACAAATCTACATGCAAGGAGCAAATGTAGCACTTCAAATTTAACTCAAACCTGCTGTGTACAGAAGTAATCTCCCACCCCACTGCAGTTCACAATTACTGTATAAAATAGGGCTCAACATTACTGAGGATGCCATTCACCTTCCTCTGACCTAAATCAGCACTGACAGACAGTTGAATCACCTGCCAGCTTTAATTTCCCTTCCAGTAACATCATATTTAAATGTTACATATCTTGAAGGGCTTGAGGTCTATTATGAATAGTTGCCAAACCAAGTAATTCATCTCTCAATTCCAAAAGTGTGTTTCTGTATAAAAATCACTGACATTGATCTACCTTTTGCAAGTTTAACACCTCGTCCTTTCCAGGTCTACAACAATCCCTTCTTCAGTGAGACAGTCACAGGCCCACCTAAAATCATTAGAAAGCTTAACAAGAAATAGGAGAGAGGAAAAAAGTATTTTAAAACTTTTACAAAAGCAAGTGTTCAAGTTCTTTCTTCAGTCAGAGCTTCTGAGATTTAAGAGAAGTCAAGGAAAAAGCTGAATTCATTAAAATGGACTTTGGATCTGATCCAGAGTACCTTCCTTCTTGTGCCACTTTATTATATGAGACATGGCTGGTGGGGGTTTTGGTTTTGTTGTTGGGGTTTTGTCATATAATGAAATCTTAGGAGAAATCTTTTTTAAAAAAAAAAGTATTCTTTAAACTATTGCTATCAAAGCCACCAGAAGTCAAACACAGTGTTTCCTTTATGTTTGTGAAATAACAGCTGATCTCTCTGGAGATGAAAACCAGCCACTCTGTTCAATTAACACTCACTTTGTAACCATTTTTCTTCATCTGCCAAGATCTGGCCAATATGAGATTTATTATCTGGGTTTAGCTCTGAAAAGCCACATCTCATTCTCCTCTCTGTGCTACACCACCCTGGGATTTAGCAGATCAGCAGCCTTCTATTCTGTCAGCCTGAATCTACTCCAACACCAGTTTTGCCATAATGGGACTGCATTTATTGCAGTGGAGTGACTTCTGCTTTAGACAAGCAAAGCAGAGAACAGAGTCAGGTTAAGTGATGTTCTGTCAAACTTGCTTGTATCTGACTGCAACAGCAAACTACTGAGATTTAAAAATGAAAAAGGGAAACAGTTACAGTATCTTTTTCACAGAGGAAAAGTCAAAACATCTGTACATGGTTGCAAATGACATAAATAATCTCTTAAATGCAATTTGTTATTAAAATTCCCTTACTATGCTCTCAGTTCCCAAATCTCTTCAACATTAGAGTCAAGTAACAAAAGACTGATAAAGTGCAGTACCATTTTCTAACTTGAAAATATAATGCATCCTCCTTCAAAATGCGTCATGAGAACTTGTTGATTTTTATGACAGCTTCAGTGGGAAAAGTCTACACGAAATCTTGGCTCTTGTTTCATTTTGGAAATGTCAAAATGCATTGTTTCAAAAAGGTTAAAGCAATTTTTCACTTCAGTTTTATCGGGGTGATTCATCTCATTTAGGCATTTGTACTCTGTTCTAGTACACTAGAAATATTACCTGAACACTAGGATTGTACTTAGCTATTAATTATTTGGGGTTTAAAACTATTTTACCACACTTGGATGTTTTGACAGTATGTATAATTTTTGAACATAAAGAGCATTTGACACTTGAAAAAATTTAAATTCAGATCAATTTACTGGCTAATTTCATGGAACATATGGGGAAGGAAATTTCTGAGACATTTCAGATTGAATTTTACAGTTTCCACTTCAAAACAGTGTTTTAATTGAATAACATTAAAAGAGCAAAACAACCCAAAGATGCATACTCTGCATATAGAACAAGGAGTTTCAGAGTGATCTTAAATTTATCATCTTTCTTATTTCAAGAAAAGAACAAAAAGCAGAAACAAGAACAAAATATACTTGCAGAATTTCCATCTGAATCTGTTTTTTATTTTTCACTACTTTCTTGCTCCTATCCCCCATGTCTCAGAGTTAAGCAACTTCTGGCCAGATTTTTTCACTGGATTGTTTTCATTGCTTATAGAGAGCATTGACAAGCAACATCTGAAGAATAGAACACAAAATTCACATCTCATGTTTCCTTACTTCTCCACCCATATTGCTCAGTTTTAGCCAGCTCATTACTTGAAGGCAGTGCAGAGGATCTGAATGATAAGTGGAATCCTTGCTGAAACCTTAGAGGTCAGGCTTTATGCACAGAAGGAAATGGGAATACCACTGTAAGAAAAATGAGAAATGAATAATTGTGTGTGGGAAGAGGGAACAGAAGGTATCAATCAAAGCAGAAGGAAAAGGCAGAAGAATCAATAACTGCTTCTTAACAAATCTATCCCTGTTTATACTTGGCATTTGTCACTAGTTGTGTCATACATCTGCTTTTCCCCTCAGTTTTTTGTCACTTTTTTTTGTCTGGAAGTCTCTCAGGAATGATTCTGAAGAGCTGGATTAATCATATTCCCTAGGTGTGTGTGTGTTTGTTGGGTTTGGTTTTGTGGGCATTCCCCAAAGCACTACCATCCCTACACAGTGGTTGAATACCTGCTGTGAATCAGCAGGAGCTGTGAAAGTATCTGATGTCAGCCTGGAAATCCCAGCAGGTTGCAGAGAACCCAAGCACTGGCTGCAAACATACTCATGGCAAGTACACATTGATCAGACCTTGCACAATATCCACCTTATAGCAATCCTCCATAAGCAAAGCAATCCCTGGTTTTAATCCTTCCAGACAGCCACAGCCTCCACTTTCGCTGCATCAGTCATAGAAACTTTTCCCTGTGTCATGTAGAGAGGGCAGACTAATGTAGGCATATTATGTGGCCATAATATAGTCTGCCAAAATTTCAAAGGCTCATTTCCTTGGGAACTGTGCTACAGCACTTGAGGTTGATGAGCACTCAAGCCACTGACATCACACAAACTATTCAGGTGAAGAAGGATTTATCACAGGAGAAAGGGTTTATAGGATCGAGGGTAATGCTCTGAGCTTTCCTCTCTGTTTGAACTCAAACACTTAAAGTGCAATTTGATTAAACTTCAATCCAAAACAAAGTTCTTTAAAAATGAAGGATTTATGCCATTCTATTTTTGCATGCTGTAATCAGATCCTTCTTATATGTGATTTCATTTCAATATTCTCTCAGGCAGAAAATTATGATTTTTAAGCTTTGCTTTTATTTTAAGGCATGATGAAATAGTGGCTGAAAATACCCCCCCCCAAAAAAAAAAAATAAAAATCACAGAGAGCTAAATTATTAAGTATTATATCAAAGAATGTTTCCTGAAAACTCAGCCATTGTGAGAACTTGAGTAATGGAATTAAGACAAATACAGTTAAGAAGGATTTATTTACATATCTGTAAGAGAAAAGAAATTATTCTAAGTATCACAGCACATTAATTAAACAGAAATTGAACTTCTGTCTGTTGTGAATTTAATAGCGATTACAAAACTGGCAAGTTTGCATGAAATACCTGTATCCATATTTCCAATTCCAACACTTACCAAGACAGGATAACCTCCAGCTCTAGAACATGTGCATCCTCTATGGGTGACACCTCAGGACTGACTCAGTTCAGGAAAGTCACTGAAACCAGCAGCCTTAATAAGATGTCTTAGGAAATCTAACAGCTGCAGTCACCCGTTTGGTGGGTGGCAAAAGAGCACAACCTTTAACAGAGTCTGCTACACTATCACATTAAAAATCCAGGTCCCAAATACTCACATAGCACATTCACAGACCAGACATAAATTCGGTTCCTTAATCAAATTATTCATTACCTCTTTATACCCTCTGACATCACCCATCTTTTTTATGCAGGGAATGGAAGGAAGCAGCAGAAATGCCTTTGCTTTTGCTCCCCACCACACTGCAGGATCAATATAATCTTTGAACTCCTTAACTAAGTAACAAGAGTAAGCATGCATATATGAGAAGAGGCAAAAAAATAGAATTTAGGAGGCACTGATCCAAGTCTTATTGGGCCACCATAACGTGCAAAGGAAAAAGGAGTAGGAAGGTAGTCTGAAAGTTAAATTCGGGGCAGGTCACTTTTACACTTCAACTTTTTATTTTTACCTATATTCTTAATACATGCTTGGAATCCTTATGTTCAGTCTAATAGAAAGTGCCTATTTTTTGATTATCCTGGAAAAATCTTGTTATCTTTAAAGGATAAGGGGACCTAGTACAAAAGCTTTTTTTTTTTCCCTCTTGAGAATCAAGCAAACTCTACAAAGCAACTGGGTGCAGAAATATTTTTAGCTGCTTTTATCTTATGTGCAGTGGGAACACATAAAAAGGTAAGGAAAAAACTTCAAAGTCCTTCCCTTTCCTCTGCAACTTTTACGTTTTTCTATGTAATACATTATAATGATCAACAACTCAAGAGGTAGGAAGTCAAATACACCAAAGTTGACAAAACGCAAGAATATACAAAAAGAGTAATGAGAAAAAGGTGGAGGCAGTATGAGAATACTGCCATGAAATACGGAGAATTATTTCATTCATATTTCATATACAGATATGAATTCTAATTCTTTTCTTCTATTCGTTGATGCTACCCAAGCAATGTAAGAGTATGTGGGTAACAAAAACCCAGGCTTCTAAACTTGAAACCCACTGAAGGCTGAACCCACATTAAGGCCAAAACACACAGAATGATGTCTGATAACAACACCTTGTTTTATAATAGAATTTAATGTAATACAGGAACTGTATCTTGATGTGAAATCTCGGTGGAACACCAGTGGAACATTTCTAAGCCACAGCTGGACTCCAGTGTGCAGTCAGGGCTGCACCAGTGTGCACCTGCAGGTGACTGTGGTACCAGGCTGGAAAGGGCACTGGTCTGGGTGGATTCACTGCTCTGGGTTTTGCACCTGCACACCTGTTTATTTTGGATAAGCACTGGCATCTGAACGCTCTGCAAGTTCACAAACACTTGTGCTGTTATTTACTGGCACTGCAATGTGGGAATTACACTTTTACCCTCTGTTCTGCAGATATTTGCTTTTGTAAATTGATATTTGTTTTTCTGTGAAGTGCACCAGTTAGCAGAAGATGTGTAGGCTCTGACTCTATTTTGCTAACATTACATAACGCTTAGCATAACGACAGGCTGGCTCTGAATAACAAAGTTACAAATAAACTTGTCTTTTTTGCACCTGTGTTAAAACACTGAGGTATCTGTTCAAAGCAAATTGTTTCAAAGTGGAAGATTTAGTGTGCTGTTGTTCTTATCAACATAATTACATCCCTCTCAGCGAGGTAGAAGGCTTGCAGGTTAAAAAGTCAAAATTATTAACTTCTTTTCTGAAACAGTTATAATGACTCAAGCATACATTAAGGCAGAGTATCGTATTTGGGGGTTCTGTAGAGATACGATGTCCTGAAGTCACTCCCTCCTACACACCAACTGCTCTCCCACTGTTCAGGTGCCCCGAGTAGCTCCCTCATGTTCTCTGTCATGCAGCCCAGTCTGCAAGAGAGAGAAATTGCCACTCAGAACCACAGCTACATCTTCATTCTGTGCACTGCAACATCTCCAGTGCTGGCCAGTCCTGTCTGCCTGGACTGTGTTTAGGACAACATTCAGTTCTGGAGACACTGCTCGTTGCTGTCACCACTGCATCTCATTCACTGGCTATTCAGAGACTGCAGTGCCCAAGGAGAAAGGCCACTAAACCATCCTGCAGACAGGGTAAGGTGTAATCTGAGTAACAGTTCAAAGCTTTGTCAGCTAAAATGTAGAGAGTTCAGGAAAACTATTTAGATCAACTGTATTCTTTAAAGCAGCTTCTAAAACTAGATTGCTGCAGGCTTTATTCCTCTTTCTCAGGAAAAGAAAAAAAAAAAGTCATAGCCTGAAAAATAAAAGGTCGTGTAAAAGAAAAAAAAAAAAATCAAACTGCCTTCAAAAATGTTAAACTCAGTAGCTATGGAATGATTTTGGCTAAGATCAGTAAAGTATCTTAGGTTAGCATTTCACTCTTCTATTACCCCCCAAGACAAGAGTAATCAAACTATTTGAGGTCTGCATTGAACAGCTGAAGTGATTTAGAACACGATTTGCATAAATTCACTGTTTAACTTGGTGTCCAAATTCACATTCTGTACACAAATCATGGGGGCTTCTGAGCACTCAAACTTTTTCATCCTTCTGTGGAATAACAGACTTCTGACTCCAGATTTCTGTCCATAAGCATATTGGTTCCCTTTTTTCTGCTCAAAGCTGTGCAAGGTCCCCAGAGAGCTGAGTGTGTTGGCTTCCAGACAGCTAACCTTGATGCATTTTTAGTTTTACGATGCTAAAAGTCCTTTCTTCTATTAAGCAATTCTATAGTTTCCTTCTCTTCATCTCGTATCTCCTTCCATCTCTGTCACTGTCAGCTCAAAGCAAGTATGGAGGTGACAAAGATGGAAATGCCTGACAAAGCAGTACTTTGAAACCCACGGACTGAAGTTCTGCTCTCAATGACACCACAGCTGAAATAATTGTAATCAAACTCTGAAAAAAGTTGCAGAAGACGCATAAAACTACCAGGTGACATCACATCCAAACTTGTGTTATTTATTTTTTGTTTTCCATTATTCAAAGTCATTAAGTTTTGTGAGCACAAATAATTTTCTCACTGCTGCTGACAAGGACAGATGACAATGCTAGGGGCATGATCATTTTTCTACCAGTGTGGTTAGTAGCCATATTATTCTGTCTTTTCTCATCTTTTTTAGTTACTCACCATCTCTGCTTCTCTCCCACACAGCCCTTCCTGCACATTGACAAGAGCATTCTTATATTTTAAAGAAGGCTCTTAATACTGCAATAGGAGTAAATATACATGATATATACATGATTTATTCACTTGTGATTACTCCAATCACCTGGGGATAAAATGCCCTGCAAGTAAGCTGCCATTTCAAAGGGATGCTTTGCTTTATTTGAGGTCACCCAGTAAGTGCTTACACAGGAAAAGCTCCAGTGGGAAACAGCCTCAAAGACTAAACTTTCTGTTGATTAGTGATTCACTGTGCACCAAGCCACCTGCTTCCACGAGGTCCAACTTCCAACATACAAATCCTTTCCTTTCAAATCTTGCTTTGTTTGCTCTATTTTACAGTTGCTACTCCAGGGTCCCTGTGAGTTGGAATGAATTGCAACAAGTCATTCCTATCAGTGTGTATTATCTGTTAAACCAGCATTTTAGTTCCATGTTCTCTTTCAGACCTGGACACAATTACTGCACTAAGGCAGATTCAGAAAGCACTGACAAATAAATTTATTTATAATTTGAACTATTAAAAATCATCTGAAATAAAGGTCTCATGAACACAGGTTTTCTACTATTCTGAGAGCTCAGATGCAAGTGTGAGGGACGTGCTCATACCCGTTCCCACTGACACAGAATCATCAGGACAAGAAACATTTGAGTCTACAGAGAATCAAAATTTGCAGCTCTGCTATCTGTATCAGATCCACGAGGAAGCTACAGTCCTACAGTCTCTTATTTGGACCAGTGTTTTGGAGAAAACTAACATTATCCCTGACACAGACACATTACCCACAAAAATCAAAGCCTTTATCCACACATGCTCCATTTAAAAATTCTGTTATTTCATCCTTGTGCTTAGAACTGAAAAATTGTTTACTGAATATCATTCAGCAGTCCATTTTCCTCCCCTCCTACACTACATAGTCAAATGAAACTCCTTATACAACATCATGTATACATTAACAGTTCCTCCAATGAGTCTTCTTCTATGGTATAAATACCATACATTTTTATTTAGAATGCATGCACATCAGAGAAGAGAAAAATGTAGATGGTATTCTTAAATTACTATCATTGATTTCCTCTAGTGTAGGCTATAACCTTTAATATTATTGAGGTCATATTTTAAAGAACTGACGTATGCAGAAATTTAATTTCTTTAAAATTTTAATCAAAAGCATCGGAAAATTTTGTGCAGTCAGTGTTTCTGAGTTTGAGTCTGTCCAAAAATACCCAGCTAACAAAAAAGATCCCACAGCAAAACTTTAAATTAGTAAAAAACAATCAGGCTCTTCTACAGAAATTAGAAAGTGAAGTTAAAATTGTTCTTAGATTTTGCTATGTGAGTTTTAGTCCCTAGTTCTGCAATTAGAGGCCAACTCCTTGCAGCACTGACAAGGTCAGTAGGGAATGGAACTCCTTACAAGACCTGGTTTACTTCAGATTCTGGCTAATAACAACAGGGAGGATGAAAACCTTTAGTCCTTGTGCCGTTCTGAGGCACAAACCCACCCTTGCTGGCTGGGGGAAGGTTCCCCCCTCATTGGGCAGGCTGGGGAAAAATTTTGAGTGTTGCCAATGTTACAAGGTACAACATCTGGCCCAGAACAAGGACAGTGCCAATGCTTGGCTTGTCTTCTCATTGGCTTTTCTGATAAAACCTTTTAATCAGAGGAACTTCATGAAAATTAGATAATCAGGGCACGCACAGCCCTGGCTCTCACAGGCCCAAAGGATTTCGACTCCTTCTGCCTCCTCTTTTCTTCCTTTCCACATCTGAAACTAATTATGAAATTATAGCACAGTCCAACACGAGCAGGAGGATCAGTTTGTGATCCTGTGTTTGACGCTACAAGCCTGGATGGCTTGATGATTTCGTCTCTGTACCTTTCCAAAGGGCTGGGATTCTCTGCTTTTGATATCCTTTTCTGGGGCAGTTGGTGTCTCCCCCACAGCAGCACAACACCTCTCAGGTGTACAAGTCTCCTTCACTGCCTGGTACGGAGGAAGCTTTGAAGTCCTGTGGTGTCCATGGCAATCTGGAGAACCAGAGTGTTGTGTGGCACTGCTCCTGCCCTTCTTAATCTGCAATTCTAAGGGCTCCTTAGCCCTTCTCTTCCACAGTTTGAAATGGCTTGGCAGGTTCCTCACTTAGCAGTGATTCATCAAAAGCTCTCTCAATTGCTGTGCCATATCTTCTCCTTTTCATTAGATCCCCTCAGTGAATCTTTACCCAAAATAAAAGGGTTTTCTCATTGCTTCTACTGGCCCTATTGCTATTTAGACAGCACAGACTCACTGCTGTGCAGAATATTTCACAGAAATGGGAAGGATTCCTGCCATAAGGAATGTACAGCATGTACATTCATTTATGTTGAATGTACACAAAACTTTCCAGCTTGTCTGCTGTTAGACAAGGTGAAGGAGTGGGAGGAGATTCCAGAAGTAGCATCCTCCAGCATTGCACTTCCCTTCCTTTGAGAAATCCCTATTTGTCTTCCATAACTTACCCAAACCTTGTCACCCAAACTTACTTGATTTCTCCAAGAAAAAAAAAAAAAACCAACTCAAATTAAATGTACCATGAGAAAGGTTGGATTTGTACCTGCACAGTTTAAGAGACACATTTTGGCTCAGATCTCACAAGGATTTCTTAGTCTTCCTCATGGTCTTTTGAGCATTCAGAATTCTTATTTTCAAAGTATTACTTGTAAATCAAGGTGGTACTGTTCCAGGAGCTGAGCTGTACTGAAAAACATATATCATGGAATATATGAGGTGTTTAATGCCCTTTAATTCTAAAATACATCTCCAAGCTACATAATTGCTACTAGTAATCAGGAAGAAGTACATCCCTGAAAAGTCAGTCCTAAAATCCAAGTTCAGATAGTCTTTGGGAGAGGAAAAAAAACAACTTATTCAACTAAAAAAAAAAAATCTCACAGTAAGATAGTGTTTTCAAAATGACATTTTATATATTCAAAGTCCCGTGCATAAAGATACTACTTTACTTGTCCAAAATCTATGTAAAAGATTTTTTTCTTTATTCAGAAAATATTTGGTTTCAGAAATAGACTTATATTTGAGTTATTCAGTGTAAGTGGTCATTTTATTCATAACATGTACAGTAAAAGTAAAGAAGTGCCTTATCTGTTGTCTTTAGGAGACTAATAAGAAGCAACAGGTTATGTTCTAAGAGAACTTTCGTAAACATCCATATTTGATGCTAATTTGCATCTAAACAGTTTACCTAAATGAAAGCACACTGAATTTATTCACTTTTCCAAGTAGCTGGAAACTACTTGGTGACTTTTGTCACCTCTGACAATGATTAGAACACCAAGGTGTCCACAGTAACGTTAAAATAACACAGCATTAGCAGAGCTCAGACAGCCTGATATCAAGGGAATAAATGTTATGTTGCTCAAACCAGTACAAGTCTGACCATGCCCTTTTCTCCACCTGCATCCTCCAGCCCTCCCAGCAGTGGAGAAGATGCTGCAAAATAATATATAACAATCCAAACTCTGGCAAGCATGACTTTTGGTTTGCTTAATCATCACATTAGTCTTACTCTCCTTTATGCCACGTTAATTATTTCAACACCTGTGTGCTCACTACAGCACATAGCACATGCTGGGAGAAGGTCACCTACCCAGCCCAGGGTTTTCATTTCTCTAATTCTCTTTTCTTTACCTATCACATCTTTAACTCAATTTTATTAGGGCTTCATTTCTCCACTTCCACTGTTACTTGCTTCACTAATTATCAGCTAAAGCTGTTTCTCAGAGCCCCCCCCCCAAAAAAAAAAAAAAAAAAAAAAAATCAGACAGATCCCACTATCTCCATGTACTGATCACATCTACATGGAGAAATGTACTACTTGCACCCCAAAAATTTGCAGTTTAAAGTCAGGTCAAAGCAGCAAGAAATTAGAAGCAGAAAGGAAAACATGCTTAAGGAAAAAGTATAGCAGCCATTCTGGAAAACATTAAAGTATCAACAAGCCATATATATATATATATACACACACATATATGTTATTTACTTATATAGCTTTCTTTTTTTGCATGTACTTGACAGAGGAGATTTCATCTCAGGGGCCATCATCAGGGGCCAATGTTAGTTTGAGTTTTTCTGACTGAAAACTCAAACTAACATTCAGTCTGCTTAAACATTCAGTTCATAAGCTTTGATCATGGAAATTATTTTTAAAGACATTGATATTCCTTCACTTGGTTTACTTTAGAGAGGTATCACTGAATTGAAGATAATCCAATTGTCATTAAGTCTCATGTGGGTAATAAAATAAATACTATTTATCTCCTCACTCTGCAATAGTTAGCTTTATATGAATTAGGCAATAAATATTGTAAATCAGATATAATCCACAAAAGACATTACTGTTTACAGGAAGTCTACTGTTCTGTTGTTTCTCTAAATAAGGAGAAATTAAAATACTGTGCTCTATTTTTCCATCAGTAGCATCAAACCTCTTTGAGATAGAGCCCAAAGGCTTTATCTGATGTTGCATCTAGAGGTGGGTTTGAATTCTTTTCCTAAGGTGAGCAAAGCCTTTAAAACATCCTTATTCTACCATGATATTAAAGTAAAAACATCAGCAGTGTTGGGTTTTTTTCTATTTTATGCTGTTGATTTTTTTCACAGCCTCACAAAAAATGCTGTTATGTAGAACAGGCAATAAACTTCACAGCCTTTTACTCCAACCAACACCAGTGGTCTGTGTAGGGTGAGTTTAGTTCCAGCCCCTGGCCCATAACACACTTTCTGCAGGTGAACCTGTTTCTCCTGTTTTCTAGTCTAGAATTTACACAAAATCTGCTGCCCAGTATATAAAGGTAGTGGCACTTGAATTTCTACATCTGAATCTACCACAGCTGCCCAGTCTTTGCCACAAGCTCAGAGAGAAAGAAAATCTCTTTATCTCATCACTTCCTCAATGTGCTTGCAATAGGGTCAAGAATCTGGTACTACACTGTAAATCCCTTTCTACTCTTCCTTTAGCAATGCATATCACAGCAGAGAATTAGAAAGAAAGCCCACAGAGAGTCTATAAACACATGATCTGCACTAATCTCAAACACAACTTCAGAAAGAAGCCTCCATGTGCTTTCCTGTGTCTCACCCAGAGGTAGGTCTTCCTGGGAAAACAAAACAAAATCAAAATTACAGTTCTAATAACCAGTTCAGTTGTTGATCTCAGCAGCTGTTAAACCTTAAGAGGCAGAAAAGGCTCTTTGCTAAGGAAGTAAAGAGATTGAGCCATATAAGAGCCTTGTTAATATTTTATTTGAGCCTACAGCAGAATGCTGGCTATTATCCACAGGCTCATGTGACATTTGGCAGTCATCTGTCATGCAAGCTGGAAACCAACAGTCACTTTAGATATTATTAACAACATGTATGCTTAAAATACAGTAGGGTTTCCTTGGGAAGGAAAAGAAGAACCATGTCATGCTTTTATTTTCATCACTGCACCACATCCCCAATCACTCCCTGAAGATTTGCTTTGTTGTGTGGGTTTTGCTGCTTTGAGTTGTCAAGGTCAGTTTGAATTTACAAATTCATAACACACAACAGATTTGAGATTTGTGAATTTGTAAAGAAAGAAGTTAAAAGTGGGAAGTTAACACTGACATGGAAGGATGTCTCTGGGAAGTTGGTCCTGTTGCATCTCCTGTATTGACTTATGAATCTCATTTGCATTTCACCAGGGAGGTTTCTGAGGCATTTCCTAATAAGTGCAGTGACTCTGGGCAAGTTTCTTTATGTTGTTCTCCCTGATGTAGTCCTAAAAGTAGCTGAAATCATTTCAAGTACTCCTGATTTGCATGTGTAGTCCATTTGAGAAGCTACCAGATCATATTATTACTGTAAAAAATACAGGTTTCCCTCCTCTATTCTACTAAAGCTGCTTCAAGTACAAAGAAACAAAAATAAGCAACACAAAACAGGAACTTGCTTATATGCTTCACAGGCTACCTAATGAGCACATTTAAAAAGAGAGGTAGCAAAAACTATTTCAAGGATAATTTGGGGGAGAAGTGCTTGCTTTTAGGAATTTATGGTTCAAGTATATTTGGGTGAAAAGAAGCCATTCAATAGTCATGTTTTAATGATGTTATGGTACTTTGCCTTTTTTTTTTACCCTTTAACAACACCCAAGTAATATTCAATGAATTAACATTGCACAATATTACTAAAGCAAATATGCAGCCTTTAAAAATCTCATTTTCACACTAGACACTTGATCCAAGTACTAAAAAAATTATTCCTTATGCAAATAGATAATTTCTATCTTCACATATAGTATTATGTGTTAACTATCTCTTTACTTATGCTTAGCTATGCATTTCTTACCCTACATTCTCAGGCTTTTCTTGCGTCAGATACTCTTTAAGCAGAAGAGATTTCAGCAGAGGTGCTGTAATCAGGTAATAGGAGTGTGTTAGGGAATGAGCACCTGGCACAAGAGAGCAAAGCCTTCCAAAAGGTCTATATTGCAATTAGACAACGTGATCTCCAAGGGGATTAAAAAAAAATTAAAACCACATTCTCAACTCACCTTTTTAATACATTAGGACCTGAAAATGTTTTCAGACTTTGGGTGCACTTTCACTTTCTGCACACCTCCCTCAGGGAAGAACTAGGTTACATTTGAGGTCTCACTAATAAATGAAGCCACAGTCATCCTACTCTACCACACTGCAATAAATGTTTGCCTATAATTGGTGTCCTACCAGTATAAACCCGAGTAACATGCCAGAGAATATCATCCAGAAGCTCCAAAGTGAGCTTATTTCTAAGGCAGTAGTTTGACATACTGGAGTCACAGTATTTTGATGCAGCACAGTTTTAGTCAGCAGTTTAAGTCAACCAATACCAGACATAATTATTTTATTACAATAGCCTTAGTTTGAACTACTTCTTACTTTAGTCACTTCTTATGCCTTCATAGCTCAGCCTGAGGCTTTCCTGCATATAAGGTCTCTTTAAAGAAAAGAATATATCTAAGGGTTGGGTTACAGCAGCTCCCACACTCACACTGTTTAATAGCTATGCTGAACCTGTCCAGTACAGGCAAGTGATCCATGGAAAATTACAGACAGTGCACATACACAAGAGATATCAAAGAGTACATTTAGTTGCCCAGCGTGCTTATTTAACTATGAAAACTTATTTTGCAGCAGATATTACAAAAGGTTTGCAGAGAAGAACAATCATTAGTCACTGATGAAGCATTTCCAGACCTGCTTGGTTCATATTCCATGCTCAAGGCTGGCAGACTGTGCTGAAAGTTTTCAGCTTTCTCTTTTCTTCCTTTACAGTCTCATCTCCACAGCACTTTGCCTAAGGCTCTTTGTTCTCTTTGCTGGTTCTTTGTCTTAGATCTGGGGAGCAGAGGCAGTGGGGCAAAATAAGGAAAAAGCCTCAACTTTTATGAATTTAGTTATATATTTTTACAGATTGTTCATAAGTAATTCCACAGCATGGAATAAGACAGAGTGAAGCCTGCTCAGGTTCACATCTCACTGGACCTCACAGAGGGTCTGGAGAACCTGATGCTTCCTAAGTCTTTTTTTGCAACTCCCACCCAAGCACGGTCAGAGCTCTCAGGACGATGCATTTGGCTTGCTGAGAAGAAGGAAATTCAAAGGAAAAGAGAGGGCTCTGGGATAAGAAGGCATTGGCTGGGGCAGGAGCAACAAGGGATCAGGAGGCCAAGTGCACCAGTGTGTGCTTGGACTATGATGTCTGAAGCCAGTCAAGAGCAACCCCCCTCCCCTGTTCCCAGGCAGAGCCTCTGTACCTACACAACAGACACAGGGGATGCTCAGCACAGCACAGTTCTGATTTCCCAGCACTGAACTCCTGCAGGTCTGCCAATTCCTGCAATGAACACAGCACTCCTCAATCTGGCAACTTTAAAGTGAAATCCACCTTCTTGTAGCAGAATTTTTTATATCATTTGGCCAGCTGTTTTAAAAGCAAGAGCAAGATATGAGCGTAGTTCCTCCTCTGTCTTGCCAAAGGCTCATGCAGGTAAAACTACCAGAATCCTCTGACAAGAACAGAATCTCCACTGAGAACTGAGGACAAGCTCTGCTTCCTCAAGAGGAAGACACATATAGCACAGGTCAGATCTTTGATTCCTCCTCTTTCAGCTCTAATCCCAAAGCTGGTTGTTCATTTATCTGCTCAGTGCCAGAGAAATAAGAGAATTTGTGCCTCCTGCCACTCCAAGGGGGCTGCTAAAAAAAACAAAAACCAGTCATCTCTGGGTCACCAGGCAGCCTGAGCATACCCACCACACCTGGCAGAGGAGCTGTTCTGTCACCTTTGTCACCCTGAGCATTATTTAAGCAGCAGACTGTACTCCCCAGTGGGGTTCTGCACTGAAAGCAGCCCCACAAGGGTTAGCAGGCATGCTTCTGATCTGCAGCATTCTTCACAAAGCTGGCAAAAAATTGCATTTTGATGTTGTGGAGGTTCTCTTCCTCCATAATGAGTAATCCAGGATGCCAGTCAGCCCCAGGAGTACTGTCTGTCCTACAGGCAGGAGACTGTAGCAACTCTAAAACACAGATTTCAAAGAGGCTTTTTGCAAATGTTTTGCATCTGTTTCTAAGAATACCCAAAGGCAACTCGCCAAATGTACAGCCCAATCAGAGTACACCCAAATAGTGTTGAAAAAGAAAGCACACCAGAGAAACTGCTTGTAATTTCATATTAAATTATTTAGTTACTCAGTGTTGGTCTCCTTACTGTATAGATGACTATGTCCTCCTCTTTAAGCAAGTCAGTGAGCTCTTGGAAGGAGAAAAGTTAGCAGAATAAAATATTTTAATTTATCTATAATTCAGATTTTTAATTTACAGTCAGCCTAAACTCTCCTTAATCTCTGCACCTTGTTTGTGAGAGGTGAAACAAGCCACTCAGGGAATAGTATTTCAGGAAAAGCTCATTTATTTGTTTGTTTTTTCATTCTGTCAAGTCCTGTGAATCGTAACAAAAATCCTGAATGAAACTACCATGGGGATTTAGCCAGCTCAGTTTTTGAGCTCTCTCAGACCAAAAGAAGAGTTTGATCTACAGGAAAAGCACAGAGAAGAAAGGAGGCAGGCAAACCTAGGGAAGTAAAACTTGGCTAACTGAGCTGTGCTGTGTTCAGAGCCAAGCTAATGCTGATATCAGGGTAATCCTGACATAAGAAGCCCACTGACCAAACAGAAAAGATAAACACACAGCCATGTTTTCAAAGGGTGCTCAACTCCCCAGTTGTTTCCCTCTTCCACAAGGAACTCCCAAGTGTTCAGCAGCTTTGAAGGCTGGCTCACAGCACTGCCTGTGAAGTTAGCTGAGGGGAAAACACAAGTCAAAAAATCCCCCTAAGAATGCTCCTAAAGTTAATTGGCAGAACCTATTCAAGTGGGAAAGGCCCAGGAAAAAAAAACTAAAACCTAGAACATGGGAAGAGAAAGAACATGAAGTGAAGGAGGATTGGGAGAGTGGGTCAGCAAATGTAATTCTTGCTGAATTTGTATGTTATAGAAGTATAAAACTCTCCTTCATAATAAGCATGCACCAGTCGTACATTACTTAGCCTATGGATGCAGCTGGGAGCTCAAGAGGAGTTATGTCAGAACCTCTTATCCTTTGTGTGCAGCATGTTTGTCTCTGTTCTCCTGAACCTTTTAAACTTCTCCTCCCAAGGCACACACAGGTTCAGTTTTGGGATGGCAGAAACAGACTCAAACTTGCAGAATTCAGACTGTCTGTTCTAGAACAAAATTGCAGATCTCAAAAATTCAAAATCATTTTTCAGGTATCTTGGAATGTTAAAAAAAATAAAAATCAGCAGAACTGAGTGAATAAGCCATTCATTATATAAAGGAGATAGAAGAAAAACCAAACATGCAATACAACGCGAACACGTCGACAAGAATGAAATATAAATTCCAGTCTTTTCACAACTTTAACTTCAGCGAAAAAGAACAAGATGATACATGCAAATTAAGAAGTTTCAAGAAGAAAATGAATCACCCAGTGCCTTACTGAAATGCTAATGTGTTACTCTGTCACTTAACTACCAAAAAGAAAAGCATTTGAAGGTGCCTAGGCTTAGCATACCTGAGTTATTTTTGTAAAAGCAGAACAACCAGAGCATAGAGCAATCACACTGTAGCCATAACCTTGCTGAACACTTTTGGGAGAACACATCAGCAGTGCCAGCTGCTACCTGAGGCAAGTGACAAGTCAGTAAAAAGGCTTTTGAACCTTATGGGGAAAGAAGTGAAACTCATGGACCACTACAAAACCAAAGGAGAAAAAAAAAAAAAAAAATCGACATTTACATTAAAAAAGGGGAAGGAAAGACCCCTAGAGAGAGTTGTTCTCTCCTTTGTAAAATAGGTGTAACAGCACCGAAAGACATTGGCATCATCCACACATGACTGTGACAAAACTAAACCAACCACTGCAGAGAAGGAAATGCATCAGTGGGAGATGTGTGGGTGGCCAATTTTTCAACAAAACGATCCCTGAAAAACTAAAAGTTAAAAGCCTTCTTTTAGGAAAATTAAAAACACAGTATAGGCAATTTTCTCCCCACAATCACAAGTATTCCAGTGTCTGTCCTGTCACATCTCCCATTTATGTAACTGTGAGCTGCAACACGAATTATTCTTCAATTCCACACAGTACTATCTTACTAGTAACAAACATAAATAGGTGTTTGTTCTAGGATTCAGATCACATTCAAGTGCTGTTCTGTGTATCTGATATGTACAGATAGACTTGAAACCAGAGAGTCAAAAGGGAGAAAATAAGATGAAAAAACTCTTTCAAAAAATTAAGGAAATACTAATGTATTAATTCTGTCTTGGCTTTCACAAATATGAAGCCATGACCAAAATCAGTTCATCCTTCTTTGTAGCTCTAACCTAATAAGTTATTTCTGCCTTTCTACAGATCTAGAAGTACTAAAAGTAACTGAGACTGAATATTACTATGCTGCTGACAGATTACCCACACTTAAAAGGAACTTGAAACCAAATTGTCAGTTCAAGCTGTCTGGATAGATTTTAAGGTACAATCTAAGTAGATGCACTGTCAGAAAAATTTACTTTAGATAGGATTGAAGCTAGTTTGGATTTTGCTGTTAGCTATCATCTTGCTAGGAAATCACTGAAATAAAGGCTTAAGTCTAACTTGGGGTCTACATACATACTTAGTAGGTGAATACCACATAATCCCTGTGAAGCTATTTTCTCTCCTCTTGATTCCACTGAATTACTTAAACTTCATTAACAACTTACCACTAAACCAACACGTCCAAGTGAGGAAAATCGGAAATATTTTAGCAGAGAAATAGGTTGGATATATAGCAGAGAAATCAGATTTGAAAATAGAAGGGGTTTAAAAAAAACCACAGGTATTTCTATAATTATATTTCTACCAGTATTAAAATTCAGAGAGACTAGTGAAAAAAGCACACATGGAAACAGTCAGAAGAGCTAGATTCAATCTAGCTACGAGAGAAAGGAACAGAGCACTCACCCCTAGGCGGTTTTTCTAATCTAAGTCTTTGAAAATTTATTTAAAACTGTGACTGGATACTCCCAGGAAATAGGATTCTATTGTCCTATGGATAAAGATAAGATATGGAGGTACAACTGAAACCCTGGTTTTACCATAATCCACAGATGGAAAAGCATAAGCAGGGGGGTAAAACTAGTAAGAAATACTTTAATTTCTCCTTTCAGATGAGATCATCTCATACTCTGTAGCCCAGAACCACTGAGTGGACAATCTGCAACATTTTCCACTTTCAAATAAACTAATCTAGTCCTTGAACAGCCACAGATAAACCAAATTTAATGGAATGACCAAAAAAAAACCCCTAAAATTCAGTATGTTTAAAAATCCACCTCATCATTGTCTATTACAGTACAGTAGTGGCAAGGGTGCAGCTCTTTGTGCTGGATATCATTGCCTCAGGATGCTCAGAGCAGTGGAGTATTCTACAAGATGAAAGATCTGCTTAAATGCTCCTTCTCACCAACTCCAGGGAAAGCATAACATTCCAGTGACTTCCCCTAAATGCAGGTTAGGGTGCACACTCGTCCACAATTACACAGTAATTTCTAAAATAAAGACTGTGACAATTGCATTATCTGGAATCTGTTACTATTTCGTGAAGTGTGAACTATCAAAATGCAGAATTAAGGCGTGATGTGAGTGACTCATCCCCACTCTACCTCTCTTCCCTGTGGAATAGTTATACCCCTTGAGAGTTTTCTAATTTGATATATCCCCTCTTGATGTGATAAATCATACCAGATCAAAGAAATGATGGGCATCATCTTGCTGCTGATTTAAAAAGAACCTCATTTGTGGTACCTTCCATTTGGTAATTTTTTTGGAGACAGATGAATTTAAGGAAAGAAATAACTTTAACCTATTCATTTCATGGTAGTGCTTTAATTAAGGCAATTGAACAAGAATTTGTTTTGAAAGTCTGTGATGGTATTGTAAACTCAGAATAGTGTCTGATTAAGAGGCAGACATGGCTAATCTGGTAGGCATGCATACTCAAATTTAATATACAACTCTCCTACCCTGCTTTTTGAAATGACAAAAAGGCAGGAGCTAAAAATGCACCCATCAGAATTACACATGGCATGTCATGCTTTAGGCTGTTTGAAAGAGTTTGAAGACTGAGAATGCAGACATGAAAACAGCTAGCCTTGCCACAGAAAACCCATAGAAGAAAGTATTTCCAACCCCACACAGCAAATCCTGAAGTCCTTCAGAAAATTTGGGGTTGAAGAAATCATAGAATATTGATACTAGGTATTTTCTACATCAATTAATTAGCTGCCTGAAGTAGGTTTTGAATTTTCAGAGGAGGAAGATCTACTCCAGTTTGCACTGATGGGATTGTATTCTCAGCATATACTGTAGTGGAAGAATTCCCTGTAAGAACAGTCACACTGTGGAATGTGTCCCTTCCAGCTGTGCCACCTTCCAGGGTCCCAGCACTCACAGTGAGTCCTGCAGCTTCAGGTCATCCCATTTCACAGACACCTGCTCTTCAAGGTCACCCCTGGATGAATGGAGAAGCATCTCCAGCAAGCCAGAAAACCCATTAGCACCAGCAGATACAAAAACATGAAATAAATGGTGTAGATCAGCTGGTTCCACCAAGCGCACACATGCAAACACCTCTATCATGGGAGTGGGTCACTGAAGACATTCTTTCACAACAGAGCAGATTGTATTCTTAAAAACCTTCTGCAAGTGAAGCCCCTTGAAAAATTAACCATTCCAAATTTAGAATTTGCTTAGAAGTCTGACTTAAAGGTTTTTTGAGCAAGACCAACCTTGTTGCGTATTAATTGCCGGGCTTCTCAACTTCAAAGGTATGTGCACATTTGTTATCTTCACAAATATGATCATAAAGACTCCTTTTGTTGTTGTTCTTCAAAACAGTTTTTAAACATGACTAAATACATGTCCAATGGCATTAAAATCTTCAAAATTAAAACTAATTAGGACTTTTCCCTTTCATAATCTGTGCAGAAAACACTTAGCAATAAACAAACCTGTCAGTACTGAAAGTAGAATTCCTGCGTGGATAGGTTTGGGGGATTTTTTCACCATGCTATTATTAAAAGGCAATTACCCTAAAGGCAGCAAATCCCAATACTAAAGGTATACTGTTCATTTATTTGTGCTTATTGTATTTTCCAGCACCTTAGGAACTTAATAATGATGACTTCAAACTTTATTTACATTGAAACACATCCTGTGCTTCCAAGTTCAGTGGTCCTTTTTTTAACATTCTTATAGGTCAAACTAAACCAATTTGCCAAAACTGAAATTAAGACCTGGTTTCACACAATCACTTTTATCATGGAATACAAAACCAATTTCTCCAAACACCTTTTTATGCCAAGATCTCAGGGGATTCCTTTCAGATTTTATGTATAGCCAGATTTCACATCACCTGCTAAGCCACAAAATTCAAATTATCATGTCTGAGACTAGTTAGATCTGAGCCTCTCAGTTTTAGGTGCTGCACAAAGATACCATGAAAGGTAGGCAGCACTGCTCTCATCTTCAAAACAACTTTTAATTGATTCATTTGTCCTTGCATTTCAAAAGCTGCTCTTCTAAATTCTTCTACTGTAGAACACTTCTATAGAACATATAAAAGTGAAAAGATGACAACTGCAGAACGCCTGAAAAATGAGCTCTCCCTAGGAGTTTCCTTTCAGGTTCATGAATTGCTGGGGTGGTTGAGTAGGAAAACAACCATGTAACACTGGGAATATCTCTGTCTCTGTTAAACCAGCCTGGGTAACCTCAAGTTCACTCAGACTGGAGTTTTTTTGTTCTGGTTGTACTGGATTTGGCATGTGAAGAGGCAAGGGTTTTTCAGGGAGTTGACCAGCTTCAGTACAGTGTGGTCTGCCTTGTTTTCTTCCATTTGTAATATAACATGCTTTATATTTTAAAATTTAGTAGATTGCTTCAGGGAACAAACAGTTCCTGAGCACTGGAACTAATGAAGCCTCATTTCCAACAGATCTGAGTCTCCTGATTGATTGCCTTTTTGAGCTGAATTATACCCATTTTTTCCCTGACACTTTCTATAGTATTTTCATGGAAACATATGAGCTGCCAACCTCAGCTATATAAATAAGGTGACAGCATCAAAAATTATTAGGGGAAAGACCTGAAAACATTCCTAGTGTGCCTCTCTGTCAAGTCTGTTTGATATAGATCACGGAGTCAGGCGGTCCAGAGATCTGTTTCTATTTGTGCTGCACTCCTGCATTTTTAAAACATGCCTTTCATGACAGCAGTATAAGGAATACCACATATTTTTGCCAAGATAGAGCACTCAGCTCCACAGCCAATCACCTCAGGACAGTTTTGAGTCCTTGGAGATGCTGAGAAAAACAACACACACTCTCAGGGGGCTGTTACCTTTTTTCACTTAGAAGGCTCTTCCCTCCAGGCTTGAGACCCTGGGGATGTTACCAGGCAGGCTGCAATTCCAAAGGGACTCCTGGAAGTTGTGCAGACTTCTCTGAATTTCACTGGCTGCTGTAATGAACTCTCAGCTGAGTTCCACTGCAAGCCTTGCTCAGCTGCCCCACACTGCCCCAGACTTCCCTTCAAGTCCTGACTTGAGCAGGTTTTACAAACTCTTCTGAGAGTGCTCCATCCACAGACTCAGCAGTCCACAGGCTGGTTTTGAGATTAGGTGTCCCTGAGACGTCAGCAAACTTCATCCTCAAGAACTATACCCCCTCCTGACTGCTTCTGCATTTCATAAACTTTCTGTCTACTTCTCCCCTCTCTCTCCCCTCGTACACAGCTCTATTTTTGCTGTCCTTTCTCAGATTCACTTAGTCCAATTACACAGTCTTAACACACACCTAAATCAAGTCACAGAACTAAAGCCTTTTCTTCTATCATGCTTCACCAAACATATGTAGTATATCCATATTATCAGCTTTCCACAATACCCTGTGTTGGCCACCAATCCTTTTTTTTCTGTTTCTCTTACCACTCATTTGTCAATTTTACTACATGCTCTTAATTCCTTTAAATTGCCTTAGGTTTATCTAGCCTGCTTTCCAATTTCAGTTCATCCATCCTCTCACTGCTGTTTATACTTTCCATCAACAGTTCTTTACCATTGTATTTCTACTTCAGAGCACTCACCACAAGAAATTTATCAAAATCAACTGATAAGTGTCATCTCAAAACATCTCATATAGCTATTTGCAAGAATCTAGGGGCAGAAGTACTAAAATCTTGGGAAACCATTTCCTTTTCAGATAGATTATAATATAAAGTGTCAGTGCAAAGCCTGCTGACCTCTTTTACATTTGAAAAATTCCTCAGTCCTGTAATGATTTCAAAATACTCTCAAAATTGCCACAAGTAATTCAGTGTCTGGTTCTGGTGCCTCCTGATGGCCGTGGGAATGTGTGAGATCCTTTAAGCACAGAGTCTTTTGTTTCACCTCAACTGCCCACTAACCAAATGGCATCCAACCCTACAGAAAATAACTTTGATATGCCCATGGGGGTGTTACTGTGGCTTCAATTACACGGGTTCTGCCTCAGCCTGTCCATGGGTAGCTGGTACTGTGAGGTCAATTGGTGGTACAGATTGAAAACATAATGTATTACTTTGTTTTGACATGGTTTTCTTTCAATGGAGACATTATTCTGGACTTACCCTTCAACCTGGACATTTCCAAGCTATCTTCCAGATGGTACAGAAAGTTCCACAAGCCTTTTTAAGAATTCTTAACATGCTTTATTAATATCCATTTTCAGGGACATTTTCAATGATTTTTCAGGTACTTTAATTGAAAAGGGATATGAAATTTTCTCTGTTTCTGCACTGAGAGCATTTTATGTCAGAGATTCATTTCCAGGCTGATACATGAGCAAAGGGCTGGCCTGGTCTCCCACATAAGCTTATGCACAAGGAGCCTGTTTATCTTACCCCCAGAAACTGCATAATAACCTGCCCTGTATCTTGTGCCTTCAAGACACTCAGTTCTGAAAAACAAAAACCAGATATACCTGGTTTGATATATTTTTTGACAGTCTGGTTCTTCTAGTCAACTTCCAATTTCTCTGTTCCTCCAGACCTATTTTAGCAGTGTTTTGATAAACTTTTATTTCTTCCATATTGCATCAAGCTGCTCAACTTCTTGAACAAACCCAGTAGCAGACCCAGTGTGCCAATCCCACCCCCAACACTTCTATTTCCCAGTACACAACACTCTCTCTTTTCTCTTTCTGTAGAACCTGATTTCTCTTTTTTTAAGCCAAATGCACCATCTGACACACTCATAACCCTCATTGACTTATAACAGGAGAGAGCACTGCTTCAGCTGAGCAACCTGCACTACCTCTCTGCCCTTCACTTGTATCTGATTAGTAAGATCTACCACAGTGATTGTTTGCTTCATATTTGCTGTGCAGTTAATACATCTCACAGGGCAAAGTATCATTTTATTAACTGCTGATGTCTAATTGCTTCAAATCCTTACTGATAAGTTCATTTTCTCAAACGACAAATTCCCCTTAAGAAAGGGAGTCTTCCTTTTTAAAATCAAACAATTAAAATTCAAGGCAAAAAACAATGGAGATGTATATAGAGAGATATAGAGATATAGACATATATATATAATTGGAGTCAAGCATGTCTTATTTTCTAAGCCAAACATTATCATACTTCTTCAAGGAGGACATAGGAAAGATCAACACCTGTTTTTCAGTGCTATAAGGAAATAAACTGCTAAAAGCACCTCAATACACTCAATAGTAATTGCTCATGGAGTAGATTAAATTGAGCTTCTACAGTGGCAAGAGTTGGTGTGGGAGGAAAAGAAGCTCTTCTGCAGATATTCTGACAAAAACCTCATCACAAAACAGAAAACTACCAGAGTAGGTAAGATGAAGTGTTATTTTGGAAATTATAACTAGTGTTTAGGGGACAAGTTGAGACCACAATAAATAAACTACGAGCCAGGTGGTTGGGTCCTGAGGCTAACAGAGAAAAATCTTATCTGTAATGCAGCCTATCTATTAAGTTTCCTTTAATGTTAACTTTTAATTAATCAACTTTGCTGTGCAGTTTAACAGAATGACAGCACAACCATAACCACATATTTGGTATGCATTGCAAAAGGCAAAATGTACATGTTATTTTGCTGAATGTGTGACCCGTTATCTACAGGAGGCAGATCAAAGAAAAAAACAGAATTCTCTTCCTTGGCTTTAACATAAAAGAGCTCACTAAAAAAGCATGAATATTTGCCTTGTTTTAACCATACCCACTAAAGCATCCCAGAAAGCCTGTAGAATGTAAAAAGATGCTCTGACAGGCTCTGCTGGGGCTCAGCAGAAGTAGGAGAGAAGATCCCTTTGAGCTAGTGCTCTGAACAAAACAGAAAAAGCCTGTAATCCACATTCAGAAAAGAGAAATAAAGCATTAATCTCATGCCCTAATCCCTACACTAAGGCAGACCCATGGCCCAACCATATGCAGAGAGAATATTTTAAAAAAAAAAAAGTATGGCCCTGATTCTAAAATTTATAATACAATAAAGCAACTGCAAAAGATTTGACTCACAGAACAAATGTAATTATAGTGACTTAGTTTTCCATTTCACTCACCTAGAACGAAATTTTGGAATTAAAAAATAGGATCTCCCTAAATATTTTGTATCACTTACTAAATTTTAGGCCACTGCATTCTCAGAAAGTCGTATTTCAATAAACAGAAGGCAAACGAGAAAAAAAAGCTTTAGAAACAGGGATTTTAACTCTAGCTGTGAGATGTTGGTTTAAAAAAAAAATAGGGCAGATGAAGACATGGATTTTAATCTTATCTCCCACTTTGTCATTTTTCCTGAACACATACTAGAGGTCTGGACTTTATTTCTTTCTCTACTCATCAGGAGGTCCCTCATCAAATGCTTCCAGAAATTGAAATGAATACATCAGCAGTTTTCCAATGTGTGCTTTAGTTCCCTGCAGAGACCACCACTTCACAGCTTGTGACTCTGAGACATTCAAGCTTGAATAGTACTGTTTTACTTAACATCTTAGAACAATTTCTTCAAAAATATCACACCACCTTGCAAGGAATTAAGCTTCAAATTGGTTTTTTTTATAAGAAGGTGCAGTTATCCTACTTTATGGGCAAAGTGAACCCTCGAGTTTAAGTAATTTTTTCCTCCCCCTCAAGGACTGGCAATAAAGAAAAACTAAGGTGTTCTCATTTTCAGTTCTACATCTCATCTGCTGGAAACACCCTCCTTCCCTGTGGGCTGCCCTCTGGTACTGGAGAAGTATAAAGAGAAAAAAAAAAAAAAGGCATCACTCTAACAATAGTCCAAAAACAACTTCTTGTGTCACACCCATCACACTTCAACATTAATCAGTGAAGACACTGCCCTCCCTCCTCTGAGTCAGCTCTGAACCAGTGTCCCCACCCAGGCCAAGGAATCAGTGCTCTCACTGACCTGCCACCACTCCAGTGTGACATCTGCCAGGATCCTGACTAGTGCTGGTCAATCAAGACCCCATAATATATTTTTAATTAACTCCAATGTCCCAGCCAAATCCCATTTTAGCTAATTACATTCAGTCTGCCTACCGTACCCCCTGCAGTTTCAGGCTGAATAGGTTGTTCTTCACTTTTCTGCCCAAAGATTTATGTAGCTATCTTGTGCAAAACAGTATTTAAGGTTTTTAAAAGTGGAAGTTGTTGCAGGTCAGACACAGACTTATTGCATTAGTCTCTCCTTTCTGTAGATTTAGGAATTAAGACCACGGTGACATCATTATATTTTCTGTTTGTGTCCAAAGCTTTTAACACTGTTCATCTTTCAAAAAGCCATGGTAAGTGATGCAATTTCCTGATAAAGTAATAAAGATTAAGTAACTATACAAGACCTGAAAGGGACATAATTTTCTGCTGGAGCCTTTAGCTGCAACACCTCAACAAAACCTCTGATAAGGAAGAGCAGCAAAGAAAGTTAAACTGACTGTTGTTCATACATCATCATCATCATGGCTGGGCTTCGCGAACGAAGATTTGGGAAGGCTTTATCCACATTTGTTACAGGCACGTTGGTGACTTATGAGGCCAATACGTGACAGACATATCCGGTTGCAAAAAGCACAACAGAAAGACTCCTTAGATGAAGTATTCAGCAAGACACGGTTCTTCCTGCGTTGCCTTTTCTCCTCGAGAGAGATCCTGCGTGTGTTCTCAAAGGCTTCCGCAGCGTTATATATGCTGTGTCTCCAAGCCTCCCGATTTGAGGCCAGAGTGGACCAATTATGGTGATCAATATGGCCAAGGCTGAGATGTTGTTTCAGGGAGTCCTTGTATCTTTTCATCGGGGCTCCTCTCTTGCGGCAGCCAGTGGCAAGTTCACCATAGAGCAAGATCTTAGGGAGGCGGTGGTCCTTCATCCTTGAGACGTGCCCTGCCCAACGCAGCTGGGTTCTCATCAGCATGGCCTCTACACTTGTGACTGCTGCTTGCTCAAGAACAGATGTATTGGTCACATAATCTGACCAGTGGATGTTTAAGATTGTACGGAGGCAGCGCTGATGGAAGCGTTCTAGGAGACGCAGGTGGTGGCGGTAGATGACCCATGATTCGGAACCATACAAGAGAGTAGACAGCACTATGGCTTTGTAAACACTGATCTTGGTGCTTTTCTTCAAGTGTTTATTACGCCATACTCTTTTGTGGAGTTTTCCGAAAGCACTGTATGCCTTTGCCAACCTGTTGGCGTTCTGCCCTAATTGCCCATGAGCTGGCTCGTCTCAACATCGACATAGCTGCCCTCAGTGAAGTTCGCCTTCACGAGGAAGGAAGCCTCAGAGAACATGGTGCTGGTTACACACTCTTCTGGTCAGGTAAGCCCAGAACCGAAAAACATCTCTCAGGTGTCGGCTTCATGATCAAAAACTCTATTCTTCCCAAACTCGAAAATCTGCCAACAGGTCACTCTGACCGCATTATCTCCCTACGCCTTCCACTCCACAACAACCAACACGTCGTCCTCTTTAGTATATATGCCCCAACTCTCCAAGCTGACCCTGCCGAAAAGGACAAATTTTATACTGACCTGCGCCACCTTACCCAAAAAGTGCCCGCAGATGATAAGATCATTATCCTTGGTGATTTCAACGCCAGAGTAGGTAAGAATTTTGATGCCTGGAAAGGAATATTAGGCAAACATGGTGTTGGTAACTGCAACGATAATGGTCGACTCCTGCTAGAATTCTGTGCAGAGCAACAGCTCACCATCACTAATACTATCTTTCAGCAGAAAGATAGTCTGAAGACAACCTGGATGCACCCCAGATCTAAGCATTGGCATCTCATCGATTATGTCCTGGTGCGACGGAGAGATGTTCGCGATGTCCTCCATACCCGCGTGATGCCCAGTGCAGAATGCCAGACAGACCATCGGCTTGTGCGCTGCAAACTCAGCTTCAATCTTAAATTCAAACCCAAAATGGGCAACATCACAAGGAGAAAACTCCAAGTTAACAATCTCCAATCAGCCACAGTTGTTCATACACTGCTAATAGATTAACATCGACCAAGATATGGGCCTCCACTGAAAAAAAGTATCCTGATGATGAACTGTGAGATATTTTGCTGGAGCAGGCACATGCCAGAGCTACTTCTAATTGAAACCTGAAAAATTTTACATTATTGAACCATTTTCAAGGTTTGAGTCCATTACTCTGCTGTAAAATGGCTGCATCCGCTGCTGTCATACAGGCATAAGAGGCAAGGTAAGACACACTTTGTGACCAGTTGCCTATGTGCAACTTGGTCACTCATCATCTGAGAATGAATGAGTTGTTCAGTCACAAAACCTCAGGAAGCTGCATACCTGGCTTTGCTTTCTCAACCTCAATCTCTGTTTCTGCTGATATTAAACAAAATTAATAATGAACTTTTCACATTCCAGCTCTGCACTGGAGGGGATTTTGCTGCTGCCATCTCCTTTGAGTGCTGTATGCTCCATAATGATTGACCAGCTCACTCTAGCACTGCTCTCTTCTACTGGTCTCTGCATCCTCTCCACCAATTTTGCCTTCTTTGGATTAGCAGGCTCATTACAGAGGAGGGAGATGATGTCTTTCACTAATGGCATCCTTGCTTAGTAAAGCACATGCACTCAGATTCATACTGCATCAAATTCCCACCAAAATCGTAGCTGAACACATACAAAAGTGCTTGGGTTAACACCCAAAGAAAAAAGGGATAAAAAGATCACATTACATTTGAAACTCTTTTTTAAATCAAAGAAAATTATATGGAAAAAAGGGGGCAAGTATCTTAACTGTCCACCAGGAATTCTTTACACCTTTGGGAGACTTCCATGTCTACCATCATACTGCATTCAGATCATTTATTTCTTTTCTGGTAGCCACTGTTTAACCCAGCCGTTTGTCTCTCCTGATTACCAAATGAGCCATCTCTCCTCCTGGAGGACTGTGCCTTTGTAGTGTAAATGTGCACAGTGAGATTCACTCCTACATTCTGTTTCAGAGGACTCCAGGAATTTGTGAACTGTTATGCTGACAGTGGTAAACTGCTGTATCCTACCAGGATCAATAGGTTTCACTGCTGCAAAGGTATGACACCTCAGCCTTGCCTTCACAGCAGATTTCAATTTAAGGATTCATCTGTTATTTTTCAGTCTGACTTCCTCACTGTTTACACACATTTTCCTCCACCCTCGGTACAAAGCAAGGCATAGCACAGTGTTCCTGGAATAAATTTATTACTTAACAGTAGCATAAGGTTTGCACCAATTAAATAAATTTATCTTCTGGTGGTCCTGTAATCTACTTGTGAACTACAGTGACACATGTGCTCTCACCATGACCCATAAATATCTCCATGTACCTGTTCAGCATCCTCAGCATCACATTTCTTGCAGTTTCTGCAGCTTTGCTCCTCTTCAGGTAGAATACAGACCCAGGGATCTCCTACTAAAATTCGATGCTTTACTTATAAGACTCTGTAGCTCAGCACCACAAAACCAATAGTTCTAGCCCTACACTGACCAGTGCAGAAAACAAGCCAAGAGCATCAAAGTCACATTTTGTAGCACCAAGGGAGGTGTTACCATGGATCTTAAAATCTCTGGTAGCCTGACAGTCTGGTTTTCAATGAATATTCTAAGCAGTGGTGAGAATGCAGACTCCTACACTGACACAGGATGCCACGTGGAACAGTATTCAAATCTTGGATGTCCAGGACAAGATTTATTTCCTGCTGTTATCCCCAGAGAGGGTAGAGAGGTTCTTTGGCAGATTACTGTGAGCAAAAACTGCAGGATGAAACACTAAGCTGTGAATCACGGGGATATGCTTCCAGTGAGCTGCTCAGTTACCCACAGACAGTGCTGGCATTAGACTTGACAGTAACATATTCTTAAAAACAGTGTGGATGCATTTTTTTTATTATTTTTCATTAGGCTTAACCCACCCGTGGCTATTTAACCTACAGCTTCACTGCACTGAAACCATACTTCTGTCGTATTAAGTGTTGCTTCATTTAAGAGCCAACGACTTGATTTCTGTGATAAACACAAGTCATGAGGTTACTACACCAACAAATTGCTAAAAACACTGTTTCATCTTCTTTGGCTGCTTTTAAACTCTACTGCCAGATGGTCAACAAAAACATTATTTGTTCCTTGACAATTTGTGAGGTCCTTTCAAAGCTACATTTCTCCAAAATCATTCCCAGCACAAATTGCTTTCGAGTCAATTACTCAACATTTATTGTTCTTCACGAGTATCCGAGTAAATGGATTGAGTTTGGACAAAAGATGCTGCGTGTCAAGATCAATTTTGCCTTCTACAATGCTTTTATGTCTATTCTCCCATTAATTTCTTTTAGTTCAGGCACAGAATTGCTCTTGACTGCCTTAACCAATCCCCTAGGATGCTCATTTGCACAGGGGACTGCAAAGTTTCCAGTCTTTTATTTGACACTCCTTAAACTGCTATAGAAAACAGATGCAGCCCACTTCAGTCATAAGTAATTAAAAATATTCATCTAGGCATAATGTGTCTTTTTATTTCCCTCATGAAAACATACAGTAAGTAGTTCTGCAGCTGCCCAGACATCTGTGTAGTGCCTTCACAAGCACCTTTTGCAGTCTGGCTTCTTTTCAGTGGACTGTTGCATTTGATAACAAAGGGTCACACACTGGTATCAACCAAAACACATGAACCTGACTGATCTGACCACTCTTATTGTAACCTGCTACAACATCTTATAATAAACTCATAGAAGTGACTTCTACCCATATCATCAAGCCTTTTACATCCAGTTGTGGTCCTTTCCACAAGCACAGGGCTGATTTGTCTGGTGTTATCCTGAACATCTATTCAAAAGGGTATCTCCATTCCTCACCCCACCAGACAAGCAGACTATAAATGGGTTTGCAGTCTAAGCACTTGAAGAAACAAATGGAGAGAGTTTCATCTTCTTTTAAACAGTTCCTGTAGACCTCCAATTAAGAGCCATCTTCTCTTCCCCCTTGGCAGTAATATCTAGCAACTATTCTTAGAGATGTGTTGAGTAACTAGAGAGCATTATTATAATATTTAACAGGTAATATGCTGTTATATTTTACTCAGGAATACACAGGAATTCACGTAAAAGATTACACACTTCTCCTGGATACACATTACTGGAGTATCCAGTTGCCTTTAAACTCTACATTCAGCATCATGGTTTGTGCTTCTTGAACATGTTATCCTCCCACCTATTCCTCAAAACAGAGGAACAAAGTAATGGCTCTCTCATCTTAAGGGGATTTATTTTCAAGGGTTAGACAACAAAACTTGAAATGGCTGAGTTTGTTCACTGAGATCTATAAAGTTAGGATTCAATTATTGAGTGAAATTCATTTTTCTTCAGTAAGTCCCTGCTACCTTAGCAGAGGAAAAACCCCTGGTAAGAAACAGGGGAGCATGAACTTCTCAACTGCCTCAGACCAGGGATTTCCAGGAACTGGTGGCTGGGAAAAAGGGCATATTGCAAGGGATCCAGAATAGTGGAGAAATAGGCACAACAGAAAGTCATCCTGCCAACTCTGACAAAAGTTTTTGAGAGAGCACACGTGCACTAGTACCTGCAATGCCCCTGTGAGCTGTATGAGACCTTTCCTAGAGAGAAGAAAAGAAATACAGAAATCTACTTTTCTCTCTTAATTTACACTTAAATCAGTTTTAAATAAGAAATACGATTTCATTACAAATGGGAGAGGAAAAAATAGTTTTAGAGCATTTTAAGACTTGGTTTTTGCACATGGAATATTTTGAAACAACAAAAAGGTTATACAGAGCAAATATATAAATTCTACATGTAATTACCCACCACCATAAATACTTACAGCCCTTGGAAAGTTGCAATTGCCAAGTGATGACACATCCACAGATTTTCCTAATGTAAAACACACCAATTTTTCAGAGACCCCCTTTTTCCCCATTGTGCAGAACTGATATCCTTTCACCTCAGTTCAGTCCTTAAAATATGTGAAAATGGTAGTGCTTATCTATGAATAGTGGTATAACAGTAATTACACATTTCTTCTAATTTAATAAGAAAATAAGACCACTGCTATCCTCAACATTATACAAAACTGTGCCTGAAATTATTTGCAGCCTTGTGACCAAATGTAAACTTGAGTGGCATTGTAAAGACTTTGTCTTTCATATTTGGGAGTGGTTTTTTTTTTTTTAATCACACAGTTGTAAGCAAGAAAAAAAAAAATTGCCAGCACTGTTGAGTCAGTGACTCTTCTGCAACACTACTGACATTTAACACCTCCCAGGGCAGGTCACCTATAATAAATATCAGCTGCTTAGAAAAACCAGATCCCATAAACAAGCAGGAAAATATTGTTTCAAGCACTCAAAAGACAAAAATAATCTCAAATGCCAGTTCTTTCCGAAGTGACCAGCATTGCTCAATAATAAGATAAAAAAATATCTCTTGATTATTTTTTTTTTCAGTTTCTAGAAGCAGATAATGATGTTTTCAGGGCAGTCTTCAAATGTGCAGCTTGATATAACAATACAAGCCTAAAGGATATTTTTCCCCTATGGAAGTACTACCAATGTACTAGATTTAGGAGTGACCCTGAGGGAAGCTAATAGGAATGTTGTTAGGACATAAACCCGTTATCAGTCATGGGGAATCCCTGACGACTGTGTTTTTGTCTTTATCCATAGTAGACAAATAAGAGGTATAACTGAAAATTACAATAGTCCACCTTCAAGTACAGAGGGTATCTGAGATACCTAGACCAAAAAAAAAAAAGAAAAAGACAACAGAGGATAGGCTGAAGGGGCAGCTTCTTGGGCCTATCCTAAAACATACACAGGTGAAAATATGAACATTCCAGGAATGAAAAATATGTTATTTTATGGTAACACTACTTTCCAGCCATTCCCACAAGAAAGTGTCAGGGAACAGCAAGGCCCAGCTGCTCCCTATGCTATGGGGAGCCAAGGGATGAGCCAGAGTAGAACAGGGTCTTACCTGACAGGGGCCATCCCACAGTGTCCAACCCAAGCAAGCCCAGGGTGGCAGACAGGTTCCAAACCAGGTCCAAGTCATCAGGCAGTTCACAGTGATGAGGTAGGATGGGTTCAAGCCCCACAGCCAGTCCATAGGTTAAGATGCTGCACAGCCCAGCTCGTTCCAGGCAGGTCCAGAGGAATGATACAGCTCCGAGGTCAAGCTGGAAAGTCAACCAGGCATGATTGTGACTAAATGGGCAACCACCACTTCCAAACACCACTCAGACTCAAGACTGAGCTTAAATAAGGTTTCTGGGCCAGAAGTAAGGGTGGGGTTAAGAGGGCTGGAGGGTTATCAGGCTCCAGGTGTGGCTCATTAGAGCCACAAAAGCCTGTCAGTGCCACCAGGGCTTTGAAAACCACACAAAACCTCTGCAAAGTAGTAAGGTTGGTTCATTATTGGAGGTATAAGCTTGTAAGAGACATACAGGAAATCTGCTTCACTGTTGCATGAGAAAATACTAGCCAGTTTTAAGGAGATTTTATATATAAGGCAATAATTTCATGTTGTTTTAAACCCAGCCACTCATACTTTGCTGGTATATATGATAAGAACTTCTTTCAGAGAAAACTGCACTGTTCAGTGTTTCAGTTTACTGATACAGCATTTCAATGGCACTTCAAAGCATTTACAGAACTCAAGCTGAGTTTCTTGAGATTGCCTGAGGGAACTCTCAGTGGTGCCCTTCTTTGACAGGCATCATGATACAAAGTCTTGGTTTTGTGAAGTTTTGGGTTACTCCAAGGAATCTTGAGCTCGTTACTGATATCTACTATTCGTACACTGCTTGTAAAGTCTAATGAAAAGCCATAGCTACAGAACATGCAATGGCCTCCACTAAATGTGTTTGCCAAAAAGTGCTGTTCCATTAGTCAGGCTGTTCCCTTCCACATAAAGAATCCTCAGTCTCCTTCAGTGAGTTTTCAGGTTCTTTTTGTGAGGCTTCCCTTTCTCAGCACTGAGTATTTCTAGATTAGTTTAATTTTAAGGTCCTGGAAGAAAGTGAAGTTTAATCTGTTCAAAAGCTTCACCCTTGCACTGTTCCTTAAGAAAGAAAAGGTAAATGTGTAAATTCTTTATTGTGATTACTGCTTAGAACCTTTCCTTCATTTTTAAATGTTGACATGATTCCCAAATAATGCTAGGGAAAGTTTTAATGAAAAGCTCTATTGTGGTTTATTTAAAGTTCCTACCAAAATGTTTCAAACTTCTAATTTCAGCTTTTCCTTGTATTGCAGTACTTCATCTAGAAGCAACAAAAAGTGCTGCAGAAAAGTGAACTGTGTTTTCATGTTTTGAAAGAGTTGTGGGTATTTTTCAGCTAACTCTAGAGCTGATAGCATCCACCATCAATCTGTGCTTGCTGTCTGTGTCAGAGCTTTCTGTTCTGGTTGAGCAACAAGACAGTCAAACTGGCTAAGTAAAACCTCAGGACAACCCAAGATGGCTTTGCAAAATTTAATAGGCTGCTAAAGGACTGTTATCCAATATGTTTCATACTGGAGGAAATCTGATACCCTCTATCCCTGTACATGAAAACAGCAGTACACATTACACCTCTGAGCAAAGCTTTCCAAATTTTATAATGGACATTTTTCCAGCCAGCAGTGGAGTATGCTGGGATTTGCAGTTCTTTGAGGCAGTCTCTGTACATACAAGATTTTGTTAGAGATTTCAGTGTTACAGAATTTAGTTAGATTTTTTTCATGGTCTTTTACTCTTCATACTTAATAGCGTTTTAGATGACTGCAGTATGAAATTTAATCATGTATCTATCTACCTTTGGTTTAACACACTGAGTACCTAATAAAATCATTGCCATCGAGCTCTTATCACTGATGTACTCTGGCTGTCTGAACATACAAATTTCATATATAATTACTGGGGAAAATTCAGACCTTGATGAAATTATATTCTTTGCAGTTTTAGTAACTTTAAGAGCTAAAGACAACTGGTGATACAGCTGAATGCATCATAAACCAAATAGCTCCTTTTTATAGTTAACCAAACAGCTTCTTCCTCCCCCTCCAGTAACTGAAGAACAAATTATCAATAATAGGCAGATGGCCATTAGCATAATCCATAAAGCCAGAAGACATTACAGTACTTTGTATCTATCAACACTGATTAGCAGCATAACATTTAATTAGCCCCTATGAAGAGAACAGTGAGTAACAGGGTAGGAATATGACAAAGGAAATGGTTTTAATAATATACTGGATGTTTTTCAAAGTGAAATCATTTCCAGCTCATGGGTTCTTCAGCAGAGGGTGCTTTAGCAAGGATTGGTTCCGAATGCACACACTGATCAAAACAAGGAAAATTACAAGTTTTCACAGACATAAATTTATCTAAAGTATTAGAATCTGAGCAGAAATAATCTTGTGTGAGCTGATCCGATTCTGGCTTGCTAATAAAGAAGCAAATAGATTAAGGGATAGAGGCACTTTGTGACTGCAGAAAGAAAAGGCTTCATATTAAAGCCTGGTTAGCATTGAAAAAGTTTCCTGGGATTATATCCAACAACCCTTTGACAATTCCACTTTTGCTGGCCCTCACTAAAGCAAATATATGCCTATATCTGACTATATAAAGATACAAACTGGAAGTCTAAAGACAACAAAACACAACAGCTTAAGTCTCAAATATGTATTAAGTAGTATAGAAAAAACCAATGCTTTAGCCATAGCAACTTCCTGTTTCAAGTTTTTTTCAGTGACAACAAATAACAATAAATAAATAATATAGGTAACTTGTTTTTCAGGAGGAAAACCTGAATTGAGCCAGAGCTCACAGTAACATTGACAAGTGCCTGAAAAGGAAAACCAGAGGGGTATATTACATTCTTTTGATTCAGAACACAGACGGCTCCTGCTGTTGACAGAATGTCACGGGAGAAAAAGAAACTTTCCATGTGGGAACATCCACCTCAAGAATCCACTTCCTATTAAGCCTCTGTATCTGCAGACACCTCACTGAATGGCAAAAAACCTTTACCTGCTAAAACACACCACCACCTGTTACTGGAGAAAAGAGCACGTAGGCTCAAGGTGCATCAGGCAGCACAACCTACCCAAACAAAAACATTTGGGAGGCAAACACCACTGAAGCAGTTTGAAGATCAAATAGGATTTCATATCCCTACCCCTTTTTGGCAACAAGGAGAGTCTTCAGACAACTAAATAACTCCAGTATTCCAGATTAGAAGTGCAGTAGAACTTCCTTTTCTCCCTACTTAAAAAAGAGCTTAAGAAAATTGCAAGTCATAGTGTGTTCCAGCTTCATAAAGTTCTTTCATTAACTGTGACCGTCTCAGCTGAGTCTCACCTAAGCCTAAATTAGCAGCTTCAGCAGATTGTAAAATATGCCTCTCATATGTATCTTCTACCTTTCTACCCCTGTAGACCCCAAAGTGGAAAAGGAAAGGAAATGCTGCTTAGACACTGAGAGAAGGTCTCCCTTAACTCTCAGGTTGGTTTTATTAAAATGTCCTGGTTGTAGGCAGCCTCCTGTTGCCTACTTATGCTGCACAGAAAGCTATGAATGGATGCAATTCAAATCCACTTTTTGGTGCAGAGATAATGGCCTTGACTGGGCCATCTGCATATACAGGGTTACTTCTTTCTAGGTAATTTCTTTAGTACTGGACTACTTGAATATAGAATTAGGTAAGTTTTATGGACTTATCTATATTTGGCCATGTCTTACCCTTTCTCAGTTCATCTTTTCACTTTGTATGCTGACAAATCCTGGCATCTCTTATGCCTAATTCAATAACTTTCCTCTTTTTGATAGAACAAAGCATACAGAATATTGTAGAGTTAGAGCATGCTATCGCAAACATCAATCTTTTACATTGCTTGAAAAAAACCACAGCTTGCACTTTCATTTTGCATATTAATATGCAAATATGTTTTCTAATTAGTCACAGCAAATTAACTCTCCTTGTCCTAGGCAAGGGCAGTTCCATTGGCCTCGTTGCAGCATTCCATCTTGTGAATTCTCAGCTGAGAGTTAAGGTCTTATGAAGAGGATCTCTTCTTGCACCAAAGTCCCTTTGGATGGAAAGGTGCTTGCCTACACGGTGCTTAGACATTTCTCCCTACTTCAGAAGATTTATTTGAGAGAAAACACAAGTAAATATGAGCATAAACAAATCTACAAATCAAATCCTACTTTAATCCAGATATCCCGAATGTTTTGCTGTTGCTTCACGCTGGGCATTGATTTCACAGAGCAATCAATCATGACTCCAAGATCAATAACTGCCCATTCCAAACCAAGCACTGTGTAGGTATGGCTTAAGTTTTTTTTGTTACTGATATCATCACAGGAACCCAGAAAGTTGGTGAGGCATGATTTCCCTTAACAGAAGGGATGCTCTTTCCCAGCCCACCACTTCAATACATGCTCTCAGTGACGCTGGTGTTGCACAGATTCTGCCATACAGCTGGGACAGACCTCCAACCAAATTTTCCTTTGAATCATCCCAGCTTCGCTGGTCTATAGTTTGCAAAGGCTGTGGTGCTGTGCTGGGCATAGAAACATCATAAAATTTTACTCTGATCAGGAAGACAGGTCATTTTTTGTCACTGAAAATCAGTGGACCTCTTGGGATTGGTCATAGTTACAGCTTTCAGGCCTGGCACAGCACTGTCAACTGCTTTTAGTTACCAAAGAGCCTGGAAAGGGAACAACTTTCAGCCTTTTATAAGGTCACCAAGAGCTAACAACGATCAAGAAGAGACAGGAACTGTGCTGAACTACTTGTCCTCTTAACTACCTATTCTCTGGCCTGTGGATTGATTGACTATATGATCATGTCTTAGTCAAATCAAGTACTGATACCAGGCTGTGGATGATGGGATATGAATCAAATCACATCTTTTCTTTAAATCTGAGTGAAATTAACTCAGGTATTTCTTTTTCTTTAAATGTGCAATTAGCAGAGACATTTTTCAGTTGCTGAAATGATAACTTCAATCTTAACATCTGACATGAAAGTTGACATATTTTTAGACAATAGAATTCACTGGGACCTTTTAAGTATTTTTAAGTGTGGTAATTGCAGATCTGGGGGGATGAAAAATCGAATGCAGGAGTAGCAAGTGTACCTAAACAATCTGGAGGAAACTGTCTCATGTCTTTCTGCCTCTGTCAGCCCTGAATTAGTGAGTGTCAGTAAAACACTTATTAACTCCTGTGCTTGCCTACATAGCCATGCTTAGCTTTGGGTTTTCTGTAGAAATTATGCATGTGATAATGACTGTTCCAGTGCTCCAGAATATCCTTTGCTGTTGACATCTCAAGTAGTTGTTTCTCTCAGGTGGATTACCTTAGATTTACCTCCCCAGTGCCAAAATAGATAAAATGACTCTGAGGAGTTGAAAAGCAACCTCAGAGTATTTGTATTCTCTGCGTCACACAGAGTCTGTGTGGGCTTTTAAACAACGTGTGGCTCACAGTAGATGAGTCAGCCCAAAGATGGCAAGAGTTTGTCTGAAGGCACAGCAAGAGCTGCCTGGTTTGGCCTCTTTGCTTCACCAAAATGATTTTTTGAAGTTGCAGCTGCACTTTCAGGAGAGGAGGAATGAGGTGACAGCGACCCTGATACAAATGTCAAAATCCTTCTCCCACACACTCAGAATTATTATTGGACTGCAGAGGAGACAGGGAAAGAGGAAGGTCATTTGCAAGATGCTCATCAGCTTTCTTCTCAACTTATTAATGTATTCTTAATTTACTCTTATTTGCTGCCTTTCAACCATCCCAAGAATCACAGTGCTGGAACAGGTAAAATCCCATCTTGGAGGATGTGTTGATGCCTCTGTGTTAACAATATCTAAACCAAGATACATCTTCTTTATGAGCTATTTTTAACTAATAAGGCTGCCAATATTCTTGTCCTGCAAATCCTGAAGTTATAGTTGTGTCAATTCCAAGAGCTGCTGAGAGTTCTCAGCTTTGCTGAAATCCATGAACAAATGCACTTCCAGCTCTCTTAACCCAGCTAATGAGAAAATGGAAGGAGGAAATGAACCCCTTTCCTCTGAGTAAAGATAAAAGACTTTATTGTTAACCAGAAGAGAAAGATAGAAGCTGGTTCACTCTTGATCTAGAGATACCTCAGATACTGAAACAAATAATTGGGTAAGTTAAGCTGCAAACTTGTCAAGAAACAATTTTCTAGTACACACGTTCAGGTTTTTTTAACAATCTTTTTTATTTTTTTGTATTTCAATCTTAGCTGGTCAACAACAACAAAAATACCCCAAAACCACAGAATAGGAACCTCTGGAAGAAGAAACTATAAAGATATTTACAGGAAAGTTATGCTGAACTGCAGCTAATTATATAAAAAAAAAGCCAATTAAACCCTGGAGACAATGAAATTAGGATTTTAATATAGATTAGAAACATACATTTTAAACTGAATGAAAGCAGTCAAAATGTAGTGTTGTTACAAGTTCAGTGAAGTCAGCACAGCCTACTGGTTATACTATATCTTCTACTGTGGTTGAATAAACCTTTTTTCCCTGTTTTCTTCTATGTTCTGAATTAAACATATGTTTCCACTCTGATGTACCTTATGATAGCTGGCCATAAGTGAGGATTTTGCAAAAACACAAGAAAGAAAGAACAAAAACTGAATAAAACTTAATTAGCATTTTGTCAGAGTTTAACTTAAATAAGGAGTTCCTCATATAGTTCTATTCAGCATAACGACAAGCAAAATTCACACTTTAGGGTAAACAAAGTTTATGTTTAACATACTGTTGCATTGCTCAGTAAAAAGCACACTTTCAGTCAAAAAATTTGTTCAGTAAAAGCTCGTTTTACACAACCACTGTTTAGAGGGTGTGGAGTCTCCCTCACTGGAGATATTCCAGACTGTCTGGACACACTCCTGTGCCATGTTCTCTAGGACGACCCTGCTTGAGCAGGGAGGTTGGATCTGATGACCCACTGTGGACCCTTCCAACCTGATTCATTCCGTGATTCCATGATTTCTCAGCACTTATAAATAACCTGCACAGCAGGAGATGGACATCCCAAATATATGCTCTCTGTTGCAAGAATCCAGGCAGCTGATGTCTCTCCCTTAGAGACCAGAAGATGACAAGGAAAGTTTCCAATTGCATTTGGGCAGCTTTGCTCATTGGTGACTTGAATGCTACTTTCTCTGGCCCTTATCCAAAGCTTGTTGGAGTCAGTGGGAATCTTTCCATTTGCTTCAGCAGCCTTTGGATCAGGTCCATATTAGCTTTCAGATTTGTTCATATGTTTCAGATATATCTGGCATTTATTTTCAAGGGCACAGCATGTGAACAATAGCCTGTTTGCTGACTGCAATTTCGCATAATTTACTTTACCACGATAATAAATATAAAAATCCTTCCCTTCTTGATATATTGCTTACATTTGTGCTAATAAAACAGTAGATTAATTTGTATTATCCACGTAATAAATTAGTTATCTAAGGAAGTAATAGGTAAATTCTTCATGCATTCTTTTACTGGAACATTTAAATTGGAACGCTGGTTTTTTAGACACAAAGCTGTGAGCTGAAAAAACCAGAGGTTTTATAGATCTGTAACATCAATTTACGCATTCAGAAATTATATTTAATGGCTGTAAAGGACACTTATAATATTTACCATAATTTACTGTAATACTTCAGGAATGATCTGTCTCCACAGCACAGATTGCAATCGGAATCACTTTCTAGAACTGTGTTAATGTTCTTAAAATAGGCTGTCACCACTGTATCATTTTACCCATGAAAGTCACCCATGAATTTGTTTAGTGCTATTACCGTGTGTAAACAATTCTCCAAATAACTGATTTGGTAACAACTGACAATATTGAATGGAAGGACATGAGATGACTTTGTTGTGTCATATATTCTAGTGATCAAGGAGTGATAAGTAAAACCAAAAGTCACATTTAGTGAAAAGATATGTCTGTGTAGAAGGAGATAAAGCCAAGGGGAACTAACTCTGAGCTCTCAGCTCCAAGCCCTACGTGGGCAGGGCAGTCAGGCAGCCCCGGGGTGGGTCGGCTGATCCCTGGTGCCTCACATGTGCTGTGCCAGGAATTCTGGAGTCACAGCTTCTCACCAGGGAAGGTGCAGATGGCAGATTAGCTCACTTGGACTACACCACAGCCCTCCAGCTGAGCAGGCTCATTCCGGTTCATTTGGAAAAGGAAGGGCTCCTCAAAACAAGCTGTGAGGAGCTGAAAAGCTTTAGCTGGGCAAGGGCGATAAACCACGGAGGACACAGAGGACAACTGCTGGGAATGAAAAAAAAATATAGAAAAAGAGGACCAAAAAAACAAACAAAACCCACAAACAAACAAACATACAAAAAGCAAAACCAACCAAACAAACAAAACCAAAACCAAACCAAATCCAGAACGGCCAAGCCTTTCCCACTTTAAACACTTGATCCATCCCTTACACCTCTCATGCATGTAACACCTCTCATGCATGTAAGATGGGGGTATTTTTACTCACATCAGTTCATTAACCCTTTTCCAGACAGAATATGCCCCACCTTACTAGGTATGTCAAAACACATTCCAAAATTTAAGAGCATGGTAAGATGCAGCTGTCAAGATACACAAAGGCTGGAAAAAAAATGAAGAGGTAAAATTACTTGTCCATAGTAATTTAGTGACAGGGCTGTCACAGGAAGTCCTATTTTTCTAACTCCAACTCTAGTGCCCCTTCACTAGACTGACTATCCTTCACTAGCAACACTATGATTGCAGGTAGCTCAGAATAAAATTTGGCTTAGCCAAAGCCAAGAATGATAAAAATGTATTACATTGTAAAACACAGTAGAAAGGACAGATACATTTATTTACCAGCTGTTTAATTATTTATACAAAGCATAAAAAGTGGGTCAGAAAAAGCCTGGTAGTTACCAAATTTCATCGCATTTCCCTCTTCATAAGTGGGAGCAATGCTGGCAAACTTTCACGTTAGGCAAAGCATCTCTACTTCAGAAAAAAATGTATGATAAAAAAAAATATATTCCAGAGGGTAGAACAAAGTCTACAAGACACCACTACCTCTCTCTAATTTACTTATAATCTAATTGCCACTTCTCACAATACCATTATTAAATCAAGTTAAGAAGCATTTGGAGCATGTTTTTCAAACAGTTGTATGTAGTCGGATGCAAGAAATATGTCAGGTCTACATGGTAATACACCCAACGCTTCTTAAGTCTTGGATTTCATGACTCCAACATAATTTGTTACATCTGGAAGTATTTTCCATTTTGAAAGTAAATATGATGGCACTAATTTGAATTCAAGTCTAACTCCAGTTAAAATACTGGGGAGCAGGTAGTGCAGAACAAAACAGCCACTTAGAAAACAAGTTTTGGATCCTGTCCAAATGAAAAAAAAATTACCTTTAGCACTCTGAACGTAAACTTTCTAAGCCACAACTTTGTGGTTTGGAGAAACCATTGGAGTGACCATATTAAAATGGCAATAGCACACCCAGAAGCCACTCTCCTCCTTGCTGCTCACATTTCACTGAGGACTACTGGAAAAAAGTCCTCTCTGCTTTTTTTGATAGATACACTTGGTTCTCTGTTTCCTATTGACATGATACTGCAAGCTTTTTGATGAAGTTAAACACCAGGAAAAGCAGTCAGAAACATATACAGAGAAAGAATAACCCAAGAAGTGTAGCCTGGCAATCATAAAACACCTCACAACACACCAACAGGAAGCAAAAGTCAATTTTCTTTAACTGAAAGCTCTGTGGTTCCATCTTTTACACTGATTTGTGCTGTTGCACATCTAGGGTATGAAATTGCTTTCTGCCTTTCAGAATTTAACTGTTTCTCAAAAATGAATTAATTCAGTTTGAGTGAAAGGGAAATGTTACAATAAAGTTTAAGACTTTGGGGAGAAATCACAAAATATCTAATACTGTAAATAAGAATTCTTCTTTAGATAGGCTTCATTATTCCCAGTACTTTCTGGTAAAGTTCTAACAACAGAAAATTCAAAGTTACAGACTGTTTAATCATCAGCTCTCAAGGTTCTAACGAATGTCATCCGTGATATTATTGAAATACCTCCCTGGGTATTTTTCTAAAGTTCACTCTTCTGATGATTTTACACATTATAATATCTCTATGGTAAAACAGGGACTGGCAAAAACCTACCCTTTCTTCAGTTAATAATGATTTCCAACCTTTATTTAAAATAAAAGGTCTTATCTCATAAAGCCATGTTACACACCCATCAGATTCCTGTTCCTGCTTAGCCCTGTGACATTATATAACAGCAAAGTTAAGCACTGAGACTGATCTTCATCAGGTAGTACCTGCAACTGGCAGCAGTTCAGCACTCAGACCACAGTTCAATTTACAGTTTTGGCAACAATTTCCAGGACATTCTCCAGCTTCTTGCTACTGTCTTTGAGACAAAGTGCCTCTTAGCAAAGAGTCAGTGAACCTGGACACTGGATTCTTTACTCCCTGAACAAAAACAAATCACAAACCACTTTCAGTGCACCACTAATAGTCACTGAAAAACAGCTTCTTCAAGGTAATGTTTTCACAAACTTCACTGACTGCACTAAAGGTGTCACTCCCTGGCATAATCCTTTGTGATGAACAGCACAGGGAACCATTGCTGTCAGTCAGCAGCCACTTCAATGCTCAGTGTGGAACACAGCAACCTTTTGCAAACTGGTAGCCAGCTACTCGCTGACATCTTCAGAAATGTGTGGGATGCTGTCCTTGACATTACATCATCTAAGGCTTTTTTTCTGTGGTGTACAATTTTCTTGCTGTCAGAGATATCTTCAAACAAGTTATTAAAAGTATTCAGCAATAACCTTGTTGATAAACTCACCATTCAAAACAGAGTTATTCAGTTTTATACTGCAGTGTAGAAACTGGAACTGTCTTCTGTTTCTTGGCTTCAGTCTATGGACAACTTGTAGCCCAATCAAACAGAACAAAACTTCACAAGTGATTTTAGGATGCTTCCTTTTGAGTATCAAATATAAACCAATTTAGTTTTTCAAATGGAAGAATTCAAATGGCACCAGCAATTCCTCAAATGACAAATTTATGGTCACACACTGCTCTGGAGCATAAAATTACAAGCCCAGCCCATTCTTCAGCTATAAAGGTTTCCTCCATCAGGGATTAATAATCCCCAAGTCTGTTGGCATAGCCAGGAATGATCCCTGAACATATTCTTCCAAATAGACCTAAAATGTCTAAAATAACCTGGATCATTTTCACAGAATCAGGTTCAGGTTTCAGTTAAAAACATGTTTCTGCCTTCAGAGCTGGTGATGGGAGGCACGATGACAAGTGTCCCGTTCGTCACCGTTGCTGACCGTGATATATCCAAGGCAGGATGTGGGACATCAGTCTCAAGCCACAGGGAATTAACTTTAGTTGCAAGTGCACATGTTGCTGGATTGGAGCCTCAGTTATCCACATAATAAGTAATCCTCAGAGCATAGGGCAAACATGAGAACTTTCTGTGCAGCTCAAGTCCCTCCGTGGGCAGGGCAGTCAGGCAGCGAGGTGGGTTGGCTGATCCCCAGCACCATATATATGCTGTGCCAGAAATACCACAGTCACAGCTTCTCACCAGGGAAGGTGCAGATCACAGATTAGCTCACTTGGACTACACCTCAGCAAGTGAAATTTTTGTAGGGAATATTTACAAGTAAAAGGGTTGGATGTCTTTCTCTGAAATTTAGAAGAGATGTAACAAAAAAATTGTAACGTGATAAACCCTAAGTCCTATCCTTTTGTTGAGAATATTTCCTTTAATCTATGTGTTTGTATCCTCACCAAACTCACATATTTCTCCTCCACTAAGTCAGGTGGAATCCAGTCTGTAAGACTGAAGAGGACCAAAGCATTATTGGTGCAATGATCCTACAGGATGAAGCCATACTGAACCCTGGGGACTTGCTTTTTGTCCCTTTGAGAGCCTCTGATGAGGAACAAAATGGCAAAATGCCCATTTGGAGTGTAGTGGATCTTGTGAGGTTTTCATAATTAGCTGGGGAAAAAAAAGGAATTATTAAACATCAAATGGTCCATTTATGCTTTTTTGTAAAAATCTGAACTACCTTCTTTTTAAAGGGTTGGTTTAATTTTAAATGTTTCTTGGTTTAGATATGTCTCTTGAGAAAGCAGAGGATGGACAAAAGCAAAATGAAAGCCAGAGATGCACATGGTGGGATGACAAAACCTATGAATAACTGAGTGTAAAAGTAAACCAAGGTAAAGGGCTCTTTAAAGACATGTAATTTTAGTGAATATAAGGTTCATTACAGTAAGAAGAGAAAGAAATTGTAAGTGGTAGATTTGAAATGAAAGTAAGATTAGTATAGCAAATTGAAAATGCAAATAAACCAGTAATTTCGTAACTGCAAGATCTAGAAGGATAACCTTTATAAGAGTAAGACATGGCCTTTACAATGATTTGCAGACTGTTAAAAAAGAATAGAAGTAGTTACCCATTTTTCCTCAAATAGTTGTCAGAAAAGTAAAAGTGCAAGTAGATTGACTGTCATTTTAGTGGTGATTACAGCTGGTGAGGTAGTGCTGCTCTGCATTTTCTTCATGGGTACAGGCAAGCAAATAAGAACATCTCAGCACTGCTGCAAGTCTCTTGTGTGTTCTGATGGACTTCTCACCTCCTTTGAAGTTGCTATAATTGGATACATTTGATGGTGTCCATTGGCCTTGATGCTTTTCTTGACAATTCCAGGTTTGATCTATGCCTTTTTATGTCCAACTAAATTACAAAGTGGGTTTGATGGACAAGATTGTATCACAAGGATAAAAGCTGAGCTCAAGAGTCTGCACCTACCAAAAAATGTGTCACTGAAAAAAACTAGTGATGTTTGGAATATGAATGGGGGGGGATGGTTTCAGGATTCACAATCAGCATTGAGAATCTCTTTTAAATTCTTGTTGCAGGTATTAGGAGGCATTTGCAAACTGCATGTTAGAGGGTTCAAATGCATAAATATAAACTGCTAAGAAAAAAAAAACTGAGAGGAAAAAAACATCTGACACTATTAATCACCACAGCACATGAAGTTTGGTTCAAAGTAATAAAAACCCCATGAAAAACTGAAGTCTTCTCCCTACAAGAAACAAATTCTAGCAAGTTAAATGTAATATCACAATAAAACAAAGCAAGAGTTCTGAGAAGGCATGAAAACTAAACATAAAACTAAGTTATTAGGAAACCTGCCAGGGCTGTGCAGAAGCATCTGATGATCACAATATAAGACAAATGTTCATGAAAAACACAGCCATGCTCACCATGTGGAGATCTGGGAAGGTACTCGTGCTGACAATGTTATTTCAACATAGTACACTGAAGGATTTACCTCAAATAGAAATATTAATATGGAGAGTATTCAGAACAAGTGAACAGTAACAAATTGCCACAACCAGATGGTATTTACCCAGCAATCCAAAATAACTTAACAGAAAATAAATATATTATAACTACAATATGAAATTACCACTTAAATCTGCCTCTTTACCAGAGGGATGGAGGATAGCTAAGAAAAAAAAAAAGGAGAAATAATTCTTCCAATCAAATACATTTAAGGCTTGAAACGTTCTGCTGCACAACACTGAAGAAACCAAATGTTCACTTGACTTCAAGAACCAACTGAGAAAATTCATAGAAGAAAAATCTATAGTTTCTAATCACGCTGTTTCTGGGTCAGTCAGATTTGAGGTAAACATAGAACCTGAAAAAGTAGTGTGGGAGAGCATCAATAAATGCTTATACTCGTGCTTTTGCCTGTGTATCACAGTACTGACAGTGTTCGAGCTAATCCTGGGTTATTTGAACATTCTGTATGATCTATGAAATTCATCCTTATTTATTTATATAAGGTTCTTCTATAAATAGAGTCCAATATGGCACCGAAAAATCGGTAGCAGTTAAGTTTTTTAAACAAAGCTTTTTTTTCCCCAAAATTCCCTAATGAGGCCTCTGAGGCACTTCACACAGGTACAAAAAAGATCTAGAGACATTCAGAGGGCTCTAAACTTATGTAAATTCATGGTGTGTGTCACAGCCCAAGAATGTAACACTGTGAGCCCTGTTACATAAACCACAGTGAATCGTGACAGATTAAGATTATTCTGTCTTCACCTGCCTTCCCACCCTCTTCCTGGGCCTGGAAAGAGAGGGTTGGGTGTTTGTCCATCAGACACTCCAGCCCAGTGTCTCAGCCCATGCTGTCAGCTCCTGCTGAATCACTTTTGTTCTTTAAAAAAAATGTATCAATAACGTGCATTTACATCATAGGGCATTTTTTTTTTTTTTGCAATTTCTTTTTAACAATGGGAGTTAAAAAAATATTAAAGTGCTACACAGAAACTTCCATTTTGAATTCTTTGGTAGATTTGCAACTGGCAGAGCCAATTATTGCCTTCAGCTAATCTGTTCTATTAGATTTTTCTTCTAGGGTTTTTTTCCATAATTATACACCACAGGAAAAAGACTGTGTTCTGCCCTGCTTTCCTTTCAATTAGGGGAAAGGGGATCAGACTTAAAAAAAAAAAAAAACAAAAAAAAAACTGGGCACATACTGAACCATAGTAACAGGAAAAAATAATGCTCTAGTAATGCTGATCCAAGTTGTCCTCCTTTGCCTTGTTTGGAACATGAAAAAGAAACAACAGACATGTCTGAGGCAGAAAAATTCTGGGATTTCTTCAACTTCAGATGCAGAGTTCCTGTTGATTTCACAAAACTGTGTAAACTCTCTTGGCAGCACAGCAAGTTTTGGTATCTGCAATGCTAATGGAATGGAGATGATAGGAATTGTACCATACTGCTTGTGTAATGAAAGGGTGTTGTCTCTATTTGCATACACCCATATGCTATTATTTATCATTACAGTTGGCAATTTTGCCTAACTACAAATTGCTAAAGTTTTCTATAATAAGAACAAAAATGTGGAGTCTCAAAATGAGCCAGCTTGATTCCAAATGTTGTGCAGAGCAGTCAGCAAACTCTATCTGCATTTCTCTACACGTTCTTGACTGCTGCCACAGATCCTGCATTCCCTTTTCCAGACCTTTATATAACCTGAAATATCACTTTGAGGAACAGCAAGTAACTTCTGAACAATTCCACTATCTGGTCTAACAAAAAAACTGGGTTTTTTTACTATGCCCCTGCTACTGTTGCCATAGAAGAAAGAGAGCAAGGAGAGAGAGTTTTGTATTGGTGTAACACCATCTTTATGTTTCATTGTTTTTATTAACTTGTGCCTTATTAATTTTCAGAAATACCTGGCAGAAGAAAAAAATAAAAATTTCACAGTCATACAAAGCTCCCAAGTAAATATGACACAAAGATGTCACTGTGTTGTTAAAATGACCCGTTTCAGTTTTCTTTAAATGAAATTACCTTCATATTCTTGTGACTAATCCATATATAGCCTCAGGGAAGTTCCCTATGAGGCACAGGTATAGGTGCCATTGATCTATTGTTTAAGGTAAGTTAAAGTCAAGTTAATTACAAATAGATTCTTGAGTAGTAGTTGAGTCTTTATTTTAACTCATAACCTCTGGGAAAAAACAGTCATAGCTCACAGGATGTTTAAAATTAGTAAAGTGAACAACTTAAGGAGGAAAAGACATATGTACAGCTGAAAAACTCAAGAACTCCTTCAATTAAATCAATAAATCTCCCAACAACACAGGAGAGAACAAAAGTGCTTTAGTGGTCAGGAGTTAATCTGGAAAATCTACCACCTAATGAGTGGGAAGTTGCAGACTGAGAAGCAAATGCTGTTTAAGCTGCTAAAAAAATGGTTATGTGTGCTTTGCCATTTCCCAAGCCTACAAAAAGATCATATTTTCAGGGGAAGGTGCTGGGGAATGGGCAAGAATTAGTCCTCATTTTCATACCGAAGCTTCTAGGAAATCAGGGCACCACACAGACAGAACTGATGCTGCAGAGGGAAAAATACACTCATGTTTTCGTTGGGAAAAACGCATTTTAGAATTTTGGAGAACTGTAATGATTTGATGCTATCTATAAAGAGAGGACTAGCATACAGATAAAAGAAATGCCAGCAGCAAGACTGCATGCATTTTTCGTGTACAAGTAGCAGAAGGAGTTTGCTGAAGTAGAGAGATGCAAGCAGATGCCAAACCAGGCTGGCACTGACCACTTGCATCACTGTGTTAACAGCAGCAGTTTGGACAAGGTGAGGAGCCTTCCTGGAAGCTTCAGAGGATAAGAACCGAGATAATTAATGAGTAGGGATAACTTCCAGAAAAAATAAAGAAAGGGAAACTAAAGATTTGGACATATAAAGCACTTCAACGAGGTCAGTAGTTGTTACACCTTTTCATTTTCCTAAGGCAGTCTGTGTATCTGGCTTTGCCCAGTTTTTGCTCTGCTATGTAAATGTTATAATTTATCTTCTGGATGCGATTCTGGCAAAAATGACACAATTGGTCAGGTACAGACTGAACAATACTATACTTTACAATGTTTTGTCTTCTTTCTGCTTTGACAGGAATCCTGGAGTTGGAAATATGTCCACCTGGGTTAGCAGACATATGGCATACTACAGACTATCTGTTGTTTGGATCATTTTTCTTTCTACCACCAACTTTACACTCCCACAGGTGCCTTTCTACAATAGAAATTCCCTGGCTGGTGCTCTCAGATGTAGCCAGAAATGTCAAATCAAACTCATCTCTTGTGGATTTTCACTTCCAGCTGGAGAATACACACTGATCAGAGAGTGCCACCCCTCCAAAGCCTGCAAATATACCTGTGTGGCTCAGCCCTTGTGGCAAACATGACAAGCAGGTACCACAGCCCAGGTTGGTTGTCCATTACATGTTCTTTCCAACATTCACAGGAAAATAGACCAAAAGAATAAAGCTGCACATCTCAAAGCAGATGCTTCTCAAGCTGTGGTATTCCCACATATTGCAGCTGGGGGAGAAGGAAGTGTATTCTCTCCACCACATCAAAATTAAATCAGTGATATTTCTTAAAAATGGTCTGAACTAAACAGAAAGCTGTTGCCATTGAAATCACTGACTGATTAATTGGAGCAAAGTAAAACAAGAGACTATTTTAATTTGTTTTTACCTCAGATCCATACAACAAATAAAACATCTTGTGGGAAGGGGAAAGGCAACTTGTATTTTTGCTACTAATTTGTTTTGTGTGTCTTTGTTAAAATTATAACAGTCAAAACAAGAGTCAAAAGCACTCTGTTGTTCTCTTAGACACCATGTGGCACTGTTATGGTTCTTAGAGGAGGATTCATTCATCTTAATGAAAGGATTGGATTTATCAGTTGTGGTATGAAAAACAGAGGTTATCCTTGATAAGTGGACTGTTAATTGAAAGCAATGATTTACAATCTTTACAATCTTTACAAATATCAGACATAACTTGAGAACATATAAGAAATAGGTTTTGTAACATATTTGCATTTCAAAAAGGATTATGAAATATACATTCTGTGCTATTTCATCTTTATCTGATAGGCTTTGTTCTTTTTAATTTAGAGAAACGCTGGATCAAACAAAAGTCAATTATAGCCATGCATTGTTATCAAGCAAAAACAAGTCTTAATAAGGTCTGTACCCTATTTAATCGGCATGGGACAGTAATAGAGAAACTATTTATTAATATTAAAAATGTTACCTTATTTTAATTACAAGCAGATACAGTATTACTTCTCTGAGCCAATTACACCACATAAGACTAAAAATAAATAATTCAGACAGTTTCACTTCAAAGGAAGCCATGAGGGCCTTGTTTGTGAACACTTTGATCCTCTCTGTTTTATACTTAGCAAAATTTAGCTGTGGAGCAATTTTCTCTCCTCGCTGTGATAAATATGTGTGACCAACTGCACCCCTGCCAGCCTGCCCTCAGTCTCACCCATCACTTCACTCAAGCTCTGGCAAACTTGCTATCTGGGCAACGGGCATCCTGCAGGAGGACTGGGAATGCCAGAGCCACAAACATGCCAGTGGAAAACAGAAAGCCAGGAACAGTAATAGATAACTCAAGCTTAAGTAACTTCTCTCATGGGATTAATAAGTCTAATGGGAAAAAGGTTGATCAAAAAGTTGACCAAACCAAAAGAAAGTGAAAGACATCTGCAGTGTTATTTGCCTCACACTGTGAAAGGACATGACTGGACAGTAACAATGATAATTTCTCGTGCTACATTACAGGAGAAACAAGATTGAAATTAATGCCCAAGTAAAGCATCGTTGAGTGCTCAGGATTGCCTGTTTTGTCAGAATCTCATCATGTTCTGCTGATCTTTGCATTTTAAAAAGCAGGCTACCCCAATCTGACCTTGCTAATGCTGAGTGCTGGGAAGTGTAATTAGTTCAGCTGCAGACAAGGGGAACCAGGACAGGAATCTGCCCCTTATTCACAGAGCACTGCAGTGGAAAAGACAGGAATACAGAGGGCTTCCCTATCTCCTGTTCCACGTACATGGATTACCAGACCTTTTTTGGAGTATCTCTATTCAACAGGCCATCCCAGACAGGTTTCTCCCAACCAGCAGGTAAATGGGATTATTTTCTCATGTTATTTCTCCTGCTCCCAGTTATATTTTTTTATTTCTTGATTGCACTAAGGCTTTGTTTGGGATTTCAAAGCTGTTTCTCAAGCAAATGTCTCCTTAATTCTTCCTCTCCAACTCTGTACCACACACAATAACATTCTCAGTTGGTTTTATTTTCTTTAAATCCTCATAGAAAGTTTAGAAGAAAAAACACTGAAAGTTTGGTCAACATACATCTCTACTTCAGTATAGCAAGTGAAGCCCTTCTAAAAATGCATGAAGACAATATAGTATCCTCTGAAAATAAAGAGTAAGCAAGAAAAGTCTCATCATAAAATAGCTGCTTCCAGGATTGGTTAAAGTCAGCTAAAGTCATGTTCTTTTCACAGATAATAAACAGAGTCCATGCAACTGGAGAGGCACTGTGTGGATTAATAACACCTTCTGCTACAGTAATAATGCGTCTGTATTACTCGTTTTTCAGAAGAGCAATTTTCTTCACACTAATAAATCTAACTGCAGAAATACAGCCTGTGCCACAAAAATGTATTGCAGCAGCGTAGTCTTTATCACTGAGGTGAGGAGGACCTTTTATGTTTATGAATACACTGTTTTAAAAAAATGTAAGCGGTGCCATTAGAGATATTCGGTCAAGCCAAGTGCATTATTCATGATATCTGTGATAAGCCACTTGTCCTATAATGTTTTATCCACTCTGTGACTCTTCAGTATTGACTTTGGAATGTAGAGAAGCTCAGGGGCATTAACACCTCTGGCAAAGTGTGGCTCTTGTTTCCTGCAAATGGGATGCTGAGCAGGCCTGTTGAAGCATCTGCTCTGAAAACTCCCCCCCTGTGACAGTCACTAGTCTTTCCTGTAAGGGTTAATGACACCTCTGCACATGGAAGGGGGGCTTGAGCACCAGAAAATACACCAAACTGCACAGACATCAATGCCTTCTCAAGCTCTTGAGCAGCGGGTACCAAATCTGCTGCAGTGTGGTTCATATATTTGAAAATGATGCTTTTAGTTTGTAGTATTAGGACTTGTAGGGAAGGCAAAAGAGCACGGTTTGTAGCATAAATTTGTACCTGGGAAATTCCCAACCAAGTTTCCTTCTCAGAGATTGATCCTGTTGGGTGTGATACACACTTGTTTCCAGTCCAGCAATGATCTTAAATGAAAAACCTGTAAGACTATTTGGTCTCGTAAGAATTAAACAGCTACACAGGTCCTGTGGTGTGCATCAGACACTCCACCATGGCTACTCACTTCCTTACACACTTCCTCCGTGGGCATGATTTCCAAGAGCAGTGACCCCAGCAAACAGCAGTATTAATTATTGTTCTAACAAAATTTTAATTCTTCGTAAAATGTGAATAAGTGAACTAAATAGAAAAAATTTATTCTGAAGAGAGAACTGCTTAACACAGCAGTTACACATGCTTAACACATACTCTGCATATGGATTCAAATAACAGACATATTGTAGGAACTCATAGAGCCAGTTGGGACAAACAGATCAAGTCTGGAGCTCCTTAATGATTCCTAGAAAGACAAATCTGACCACTGTGCACACGCTGACTGTGCAGCATAACAACACATAGAGTAATACAGAAGATTTTAATAATAATCTGAAATCCCTGCTGGCACTAAATTACAAAATCTAACAACTCTAAAGAGAAAAAGACAAGTACCACACAAAAGCTAATGGACAACACTGGGATAGCAAAGTTGAATTCAAAACACCTGGAAATCTCAATCTTTGAAACATCAATAATGCCAACATCAACTGACATGCTGTTAAAGCATCAGTACACAGGTATACAAATTAAGGAATTAGACATACAGAAAGAATACCTGAAAAAACTTTTGGCAAGACAGAATATTTTACTCCTCTATTAGACCATGCTGTCCAAACAAATTCTATGATCTATTTGAAATATTTCTGTAAGTTACATTTTTTCTTTTATTTTTTTTTAATTATTGTAGACTAGTGGAACAAATAGAAAATGTTTTAAAGGCCTGTGGATTTTGTTTGCCTGTTTGTTTTTGCTTGTCTGCTTTGTGATGGTTTCGTTGTTTTTGTTTGGTTGTGCTTTATTGGCTTGTTGTTGGTTTTTTTTAAACAACTTGTTCATAAAGGACTATCAGTGAGGTTTCTTTGATTTTCTCTACAACATTTTTTAAACTACGTTTTAGCAATAGAAAAGATGTTGCCAGCACATATTTTATTTTTATCATTTTTTGGATTAGATAATCTAGAGAGCACTTTGCCCTTAGTTACTTTGCCATCACACAGAATTCAGCCAAAGGGCAAACTCCACAGAAAAGTGCAGATGTTATCAGAAAAATAAAAGGAATAAGATAAAAAGGGGGAAAAAATTTAAAAGGAAATAAAAAATGCTGAAAGGTATAAAAAGGAAAGAAGAAAAAGATGCAAAACCACACTTACAACTTAGCCAAGTCATCACAGAAACAATTTACCCAGATCCTGAAGATAAAACCATATCAGCATCATCATTCCCAGATCCTTTGTTCTCCACAAGAACCTGATGTTCAAGAATCCTCCCTGACTACCAAGTACAGCAACACTTGGAAAGAGGAACTCCAGTGTAGGGGCCAGTGATAAAGAACAGGGATCCCAATGTCTTTAAGGAGATCCAAAAACCAAATAGTTTCAGCCAGAACAATCTCCATCCAGAGGTGGAGTGGTCAGAGAAGGGCTCTCAGAGGGTAACTACACAGAAACTCCTCCCTGTAACAAAACATTTTTTGCCCCTGGTTTTCTCACTAAAACCCTCGGTACCAGAATGTGTAAAAGCAAAAAACCTGCACGTTAATTTTTCTCCAGCAAGGCAGAAAATGAGCAGTGCAACTTCATCATCCAGTGATTGCATAAGGCCTGGATGGAGGAGAGTAAAGTAGAAATTCTGCTGTTTATTTTTCCATCCAGAGACCAGGAACTGTGCTGCCATCACTGAGCCATCATATCTGAAAGGATTGGTCCCCAAAGGTGCACTCTCTGGCAGAATTACAAACTACTCATCCAGAGAAAAGAATTTCTTGGTCTGGAAGTGTCATTACAGATAAACTGTTCCTAAACTCATGGGTAAGCAGGTATTCTGAGAGTAATGTGTATTTACCACCTGGCTTGTGCATGCAAGATTTGGACCATATTGGGTTTGCTTCCTCTGTTTATCATCAAATGAAAAATAATTATGTATAGGAATATTTGTCTGTGAGCATCTCCATAAATTAACAAGAAAGACTCTTGAAGTAATTGAGGTTGGAATCCATAATTGAGTTGAAAATGTTTCTACCAATCTGTGATTCTTTACAAGACAAGTGATATTATCTTTTCAACACGTTACTGGATTCAGCACTCTAGTGCCTTACTGCATTTGGAAAAGCAGCTGGTGATAAACATGCAGCACTTCTTCAGTCTAATAATAAGTGTATAGAACCTAATGATTTTGGTGAGCTTTTAAGATTTTATTACTGGCAATGTGTTTGCAATACTCATGTAACGCAGCAATAACAAAGAAAACAAAACTGTCTGTTGCTCAAAATGTTTACAGAGTGCAGATGCACAAGCTCTATTCATATCTGATAGAGATGGGGCATAAATCAACCTCTTCCACTTATATTCCACAAGGTTTATCTTAAAAGCAAGGAGCAAACTGAATATACTGTGGGAAAGATCTTTTTCACTAAAAAAAAACCCCAGAGTTTCACTCCCACAAGAGAGTGGGGTCTCTCTTCAAAGAGACCTATGAATTCTCCAACTTAATGGCATATAATGAGGAGATTCTGGAAAAGTGATGCCAACTGGCCTTCAAGATTTCACTGGTTTCTCTCAGAGACCTTTCAAGCCTCACTGCAGCTGGAAGATGGATGCTGGTCTGCAAATGCTCTGTGAGACTCAGATGCCAACACCTCCACATCCTTCAGTTCCTCTCCTTACATTCGTGGTGATTTCTGTCTCTGAGTTCAGATGCTAAAGAATGTACAAGAACAGTGGGGCCAGCTGCTCAAAATACCTGACCTGCAGTTGTTTCTGTCACTCTGCTAACACTTTGTAACTCCTCTGCTACCACCATTAAAGTGTAATAAAATTTAAAAGGAAATAAAAAATGCTAAAAGGTATAAAAATGAAAGAAGAAAAAGATGGAAAAGCCTACTCATGATTTAGCCAACCCATCACATCGTTTTGAATAGAGAACTGTTTTAACTTCAGTTCAAGCTTGCTTGTCCATCCTAATACTCCTATGGTCAAATTTTTTCCAGGACACTTCAGAGATTAAGTAAATATATAGTGAAAGCTCAGGGTTCAAAACTGTTCCCTCACTCATCTTATAAAATGTTTAATAAAATACTATTGCAGACACTGAGAACAAAATTGCAGAGGTTCATAACCATGTCTAGCCAACCCATATGTCAATAATGGACAACAATGAATTCTTCCCAGTGTTTGCCAATCAATCCCCAGGAATGTGATTCATCAGCCTTTCAAAAATAAAAGCTTTTGTTAAAGCCCTTGAAAAAGGAGCTTGCTTTGCTCCTTTTTCATCATGCCCCAAAATTACTTGGCTTTACTCATTATTTCTCTTTCAAGTACAAGGAGAAAGAGTCTGAAAAACCAAACAATGTTTGAAAGAGTAATTAGAGTGCAAACTCAACTGCAGAACCTTGCTACTTTCTTTTGGCATTACAAACAAACTCATAATAAAAAAAAAAATCTAACAGATCTTTCAGGTAAATAATTGCCCCAATACCATTGAATCTTCTCTTAATTGAAGTACCAAGGTACTCCAGCACTTTGCTGAAGGAAGATCTGAGTTACCATATGCAATGTAGATATTAAATTTCTTAAATATTAATTGTACAAAAACGCACATTTGTGAAAAGCAATTGACATTTTACACCATTAATAACTTCAAATTAATTTTTAGAAATCTTTCAAGTGCTAAATTATAGTTTATCTAATTATTGTCTTTTATTTTTTGCATAAACTAATTTTCATTTTCTTCAATACAATCACCAAGATAGTCAAGGTCAGTGATGTGGTGTGATAGAATACTAAATAATTACTGCACAGCCTGGAGTGTCCTGCTCTTCAATGAAGAGCTAATGTTCAGAAACACACCCAATTATTATTCCTATCACCCAGAAAGTTCCCTTTTTCTTTTTTGATCTTAACTATACACTGTGAAAATGGAAAAGTGTTTAGGAGTCTGACTGCACTGACTACTTGTCCCTTAAAAGAATTAAAACAATCACCTCTAATATTTAAGTGCAAGTATTGTTTCAACACATTCCTTTTAAACAAAGAGGTAGGCAGGAATTCTAGACCTGGCTGTGAAACAGGAAGACAGTAGTTCCTGGAGGAAAAAAACAAACAAAACCACACACTGGAACTCAATAGACACAGACTCTGCTCTTGCATCTTCTTTGGGTGTAGTGGGTGCTCTGGGGTTATGTTTTACCTATTTAAATCCACTGCATTTCATACTAAGTCATTATTCTATAATGCTGCTTCCTTAACAGAGATACATTTTACAGAATAATTTAAACATTAATTCATGGTCTATTCATTTAATTCACTTACAAGTTCAAATTTAGCATCCAAATATAGTCATTTTATAAAACACCTACAATTTCTCATATCAACTACTAATCTAATGTAGGAATTATCTCAAAATATGCATTTTTCCCTGTGTGATTTTCAAATTACATTAGTACATTTTTGCTACTACCTAAGAAGAAATAGAAGTACTATACATATATATTCAGAAAAGAGAAAATGTAATCTAGTGGCTGTGTTACTTCAGATTTCATCCATCAACCATTTCTGGCTTCCATCATCGAGATTATTACCTTGATATTTTTTTGGCCAAGGACAAGAGTGCTAATTCTAAGTCCTTTGACAGGAGGTGTCTGAAAAATAGGAAGAAATAATATCTCCTAGCAGATTTGCTAATAGAATATCTGACATAATTACACTCTTGACTGGGGGGAGTTAAAACATTTGGCATTCTGGGTCACGATTACAGAATTTCCCAAATAAGAGGGGAAGAAAAAGATTTCAATCTTAAATCTGCCACAGATGATTCCATTCCACATAAATCTCACATGGGCATGGAAGCTGGGAATCTCTTTGCCAAGGTGACCAGCTCTTGAGCAGGTGCATTCCACAGCTAAGGAGGGGATCACACCACACAGGGGGTTCTCCTGAGCTGGGGGAAAAACAGAGGAGCATCGGGATCCACTGAGAGCCAGAAGATCCCATGGCCAGTAGCACACACAGAAGGGGGGTGGGCCATGCTGGAAGAAGGGGTTAAAAGCAAAAGACTGTCCAGGAGGACTGTAAGTGGAGCAAGTGATCCTGCAACTCAAGATAGCTCTGGGCAGCCTGTGTGAACAGCAGGCTGGGGATTCTCAAGCCTGGACTGAGCTTAACACTCCTTTGTCTCTGCTCAGGTGTTGCTTCAGAGATCCACTGGTTAGCAAGGTAATGGAAATTAATTTATTCTTGGTGTTCTAGCTGCAAGGTGGTTATTCTGGATGCCTCCCTCTGTCGACTCACACAGGCCAGTAATGCAGAAGAATGGGAGTTTGCAAGCAGGGGAAAGAGACTTGCCCAAAACCTGAGGTGCTGTTGCAGAACTGCTTCACCCCTCTGCAAAATCAAAGGGAAGACACATCACATCAGGTTGGCCAGGAAAGTTTTGCATGCCACATCCCTGGAAGTGTTCAAGGCCAAGGTGGATGGGACTTTGAACAACCTGGTCTAGTAGAAGGTATCCCTGCCCAGGTTAAAACAAGATGGTCTTTAAGATCCCTTCAAACCAAAACCATTCTCTGATTCTACTAAGAAGTCCACAAGCATAATTCTTCTCTTGAGATGAAATTTATGAAGCTATAGCACTGTGTTCTAAAGGGCTTGTAAGCCAAAAGAAACATTTTTATCCCATAAGTCTGAATATGATGCAAGTTTAGAACACAACAGATACATATACCAGGAGAGCTCAGGGAGAAAGGAAGCAACGGAACCTTCTGAACTATTGCACAAATTACAGAAACCAAAGAAAAGGATGCTCATATTTCCTATACTCTAAATATCTTTTAAGGGGCTGAAAACAAATACAGAGGAGGAAGAAAGAAAGAAGGAGAGTTCTTTCGCTCCCTCCTTTAGGAGAAGGAGGATTTCTCTGGGCCTTTCAAGTCATTCTAGGTAACAGAAAGGAACTGTAAATACAGAAGAAGCTCCCCAGGATGCCCAACCTTTGGGTAAAGAAGATTTTTCAGGTGCCAGCTACTAAGCTGGTTAATTATTAACACACCTTTAGCTCCTGATGAAAAGCTGGTACGCCCAAAATCTTCTCTACTTTATCCACCTAAATTAATTGCTGCAGTAAAAGACACTGCCAATAAATCTTGCTTGCCCATAGGAGATTAGGCACCTTGTGAGGATTCAACTCATGCTTTGCTTTATCAAAGGCAGTTTCCTAGTGGTCACCTTAGGGAAAAGATACAGATGGATTCACCCTCAACCCAGTGTTCAGAAAAACCATTCCTGAAATTAATGGTAGAAATAAGGGACAATATTTTTTTTTGTAAATGTGTTACCAACATTCCAAGTATATGTTTTATCCCTAAACTTATAGGACAGAATAAAGTTACTATTCTACATCTATTTCTACTTGTGTTTCAGTAGACAAGAACAGCATGGTACTTTTGGTAAACAAAGGTTGGTGTGTGAAGTACTATGTGACTGCCTCCTCATTGCCTGTAGCTTCCAGCTCCTGCTGATTTTGAGTTGCAATCACTGAAGGATTGCTGTTAGCCATTCACACCAGAAGTATGCTTTTAACTCCCACTTTAGCCATCTAACCTCTGATTTCAGCAGTTTTGAGCCAGTACTTTGGACATCAATGACACTGAGAAGGCCTGAGCTTCCTCTTTTTATGTACATGTACAATAAAAGAGTCAATACTGTAAACAAACTGCTTATTAAAAGCTCAGGCACACCCATCAGGGCAAGGTCATTACTAAGCAGCAGTCAAATATATCGACCTGATATCCGAGCACTCCAATATCCCATTTATAAAGCAATGCATGAACTTGTGAAGAGAAATATTAATAGAACCACAGAATAGTTTGATTTCCATGGGTCAAAAGGAGGCTCTTAAGATTTTTGCATACTCATGAGCCTTCTCTCTTCGGGAAAGTGGAACATTTGACTTTGAGTTTGCCTACAGAGACCTGTCTGTGAGATCACAGACTAAAATATCTTCTGGCAACTGTGAGGCTTTTCCTGCACCAAGACCCACTGCTGGGGCAGAAACTCAGTAGAGGTTCTGTCTCTGGACAGAGATGCTGAACATCAGTGGTTGTGTTATGCAGAGGTGCTGCTTACACTGTATGAACACAGCTCTTCTGTAAACACAAATACCTTCCCAGCCCTGTAAGCTTTAAGATTCCACAACTCATCAGTCATAAAACTTGCTTTGGGTAGGTAATATGTGCCCTGTCAATACAGAAAGAGAATAGGACAACTTTTACAAATAAGCAGATGTTGTTCAGTTTTTATTTCTCTCCTGCCAAAAACTGATTTACTGTAAATTCCCTCCATCTGGCAGGAAGCTAATCTGAATATGAATCAATCTATTCAAAAATAACTTCAAAAATTTCAGGCATTCATAACAGGGCTTTTTCTGTACAATGCCATTTTTCAGTCATTCTACTCAGACAAGCAAGCTTTTCAAAGCAAATCAAGCTGAAATATTTTGAGAGGATTGTGCAACTTGTATTTTTCATGAATTCTATCACTATGGTATGAACTTATTTTGATTTTTCTGCTGTCCATAAACAAATATTTTCAGGGAAGTAACCCAGAATATTCCAAAATTCATGGTAGAAGTGGAGTAATAATTCTCTATATACAGTGTATATAAAATAATGTGTAATAAAACTGTCTTAAAACCACATTTTAAATATTAGTTTTTTAGTTTTGGTCCCTGGTTGTCAAGTGCTCTCTTCCATCACTGAAGGAGACAGGTAAGTACATACGTACACACACTCACGTTAGCAAGAGCAGTTCAGGAATAGAATCCAACAATAAAATAATGGTATAACTAAATAATGGTATAACTACAGAGCTGCCAGGTCTGTATAAGGAAAAGTTACACTTTTAGCTAGTCAGCAGAAAACTCTTGTCTACAGAAACTGAGAATGATGAATAGATGCCTGCCTAATGAGAAAATAGAGAAGTGAAGTAGTAAAACACCCTCTCCTAATTATCTGTAAAAGCACTATATCTTTTTCTTGTCAGTAACTGCAGGTAATTAGAAAAACAAAAATATGTTTCATGTTGGAAAAAAACTTAAAATCAGGGTAAAACACTTCTACTTAGGAAAGCACTTAAGTACATACATGTTGTAGGTATGCTCTCAACATTCACTAAAGACTTAATTACATTTATATTCATATTCAGGCTTTTAGCCTCCCATTCAGGAAAATGCTAAAGGTACCATCCTTTCTGAATTGTGAAAAGTATGTGTTTAAATTTTGATAGTTTAGCTACTTGCACTTAAATTTGAGCATCTGCTTAAGCACAATGAAGTACTAAGATTAAAACTCTCAGCAGCAAATTGTGAGCCTGGGGGGAATACTCAAGGGCAGAAAATAAACGTGTTCCTGGGCATTGAGAAGTGCATCCCATTCTAAACAGAAACAGCAATACAAATGAGAATTTAAAAGAGGATTTAGAGGCAGAAAGAGTTGCAGAAACACAGATGGGCAACAAAAATGAAACACAGATGAAACCAAGAGCGCTCCTGGATTGCTGCAGTGCTGCGTGGGAGGACTGTGCTCACAGCAGGAACAAAGAGACACATGAAGGAGAGGATTCACTGAAGGATGGAAGCACGGGAGGTGATTGCCCTTCCATTACCCTGAGCCAGTTCATATCATATGGCTGAGCAAAAAGAAGCACTGCTGCACCTTCCAATAAAATGTCAGAAGTGTTGGTGACAGAGGGACCAAGGGACAAGGTGATCACAGAACAAAAAAGCATGACAAAATGCTTCTACAGATTTAAATATTGGAAACTAAACTACTCAGAGGACCCACAAAGGACAGGGTCTAAAAGAGCAAAATATATAAAATAACCCTCTATTTTGCACAGCAGAGCTGCAGCAGTGGGGACAGGGATGTTTATGTCCCTGCTTCAGTCACCCAGACAAAGTCACACAAGCAGCTGAGAGATTCTCCAGATATTTAGGATTCTCCTATTTGAAAGGCACATGAACTGTGTCTGCTTTGAGGACAGTAGTGGAGCAAATTATTTTACTCAGCTGACTTTTGGTTCCAACTCAAAAAATCGTTTTTATATGCTTAATGCATAGAAAAAGCAAAAGAAAGAGACCAGAGTGCTCAAACACTCTTCTGTTTAGAAGATTTAAACAATCAATGTTATAAAATCCATCCCGTGCCAATCCTTCCTTGACTCTTGTTTTTCACATGCACTTTGTGATATGTCTCAAAGGCTTCTACATTCATTTCCCCCAGACCATATTCTTATTTGAGCAGACAGTTTATCATCCTCGAGCTGAAGAGAGGCATTTTCACCCCAGTGCTCCCTCTCCCTGTAAGAATCTCCTGCTATCCAAGAAGTGGAGCAGGGCAGAGAGGTGAAGACACACAGCACAACTGTCAGGGAGCTGTGAACACAACCAGCTCTGAACAGAACTTAAAGTTTCATGCTGGATTTTCCAGGCTAATGATCAGAATTAAATATAGGAATATTTGCCTGTTCTTTTTGTACCTGATCCATCTGTAGCTTTTAACCATTTTGTTAATTAAAATCTTACTAAATAAAAGCATATTTGCAGATCTAAACCAAACCTAACAGTCATAAATAGTGGTAAAATAGAAGCCCCTCTCCCATTAGTAACTGTATGCAACGAAAAGAAATACGCTACAAACTCCCTGCCGAAATATATAAAGGAAACCTTTTTATTTTATTTATTTTTATTGAATTATTTTATTGGTGTATATAGTGTTTATTATAAGTACTTTACAAATTGCTGTATTTCACCTAGAGGTTTTATGTGTGCAAAATGGGCTAATTACTTATTAGCTTGTTGTGTAATTTAAGACATTACAGAACTTTGGATGAAAATTCAGGGATAAACTAATCTAAATTGCAAACTATATAATAATTCAAAAAGCTCCTTAAAGTATAGCATGAATTCTGATTGTTGAAAGGAAAACCTAGCATAAAGTCATGACCCCAACAGCCAGATTGGGTGTTTCTTTCATTATTTCATTGGCCTTAGATGATATCCTGAAAAAATGAAAAATCTACTTGGATTGTACATGCATAGAGTAGTTTAGATTGGATAGCATGTTTCACTTAAAAGGAAAACAAAAAAATCAGGAAAACCTGAACAGAAACCAACTATTTGTCTAGTTATACTAAGTCTCCAGAAAAAAAAATAAATCATATTTTAATACATACTTTATAGAAAAAGCATAATGTTATGTTTTATGTCATATTATTTTAATAAAGTAATCACAGTACATATCCCAAACATTTGAAGCTGCAAAGCAATCTCTCTTGTAAAATAGAACTAGTACATTCAGTCTGCTTATATGCTTACCCAATTTAAAGATTGCTCTATTCAGTTAACAATAATATCAGAATTCTAAACATTTACTTGCAGCTGTGGTCACACCAAACTACAAACACCACGAGGCAGATGTGGGTTATTTATCCTGGAATGTAATTCAGCACAGAATTGCACTCACATGGTATAACTCCCATATTCACTGTGGCTTTTCCTTCACATTTCCTCTGTGTTTTGAAGCAGGCAGTTAGCTGAGTTATCCTTGCTCTTCTCTTAGTCCTTGAACACCTTCAATTTTCCCAGTTGCTCTATAAGACCTCTGAATTGCTGCCAACAATTTGTGAAACAGTGGAATGCTAAACACTTGCTGATCTTGATTAAACCCCTCACTAGCAAGAGAAGCACAAACATGGTAATCACGCTCAAATATGCCACGTTTGAAAAACACCAATCACTCCAAGGCAATACCTCTTCCCAAAACAACTGAAAGAAGAGTTTAGCTGTAATGGCCAACAATAGTGCTTGAAAAAGAAGCAGCAGCAAAATACCAGGATGCTGAGAGAAGGACCTTTGTTCATAAGCACTGTACCAGTGGCTGCTGTGTAAGCCGAGGAAGTCACCCTGTGCCAACACCCATCCTTACCTTCAGCTGGCAGAGCTGCAGACAGGAGCCCCACCTACCACACATCAGTCCTTGCCAGCTGTGCCAACACCAGCTGTGCCAGCCAACATCAGGATTCACACTGATGAGGCCAACTAAAGACATTCTACCTGCAACAGATATTCAGCATTTCCATGGCATGTCGACTTTCTACTAAGAAGAGGAACATCACACTGCATCACTTGCATTCAGAAATACCAGAATTATGTTTGGAATTTATAATCTTCTGCCTTGTGTTCCTGTTCCCTTTGCAAGACCAGACTCCCTGGTAAACTGTTCAAGTTTCTCCTCTCCTGCAGAAGACCAGCTGTAAAGCATCATGTGTTAACCATTGGGCCTACAATAAAAGGAATTATCAGAGGGACTCTCAAATTGCAACTATTCTGCAAGATGCAAACTATAATGTCAAAATAAGCATTTTTGGTTTTCAGTAGATTCACAAATATTAAAAATAAAGCTTTTGAAAAGGTTTTAAAATACGGAGTTTTAATTACTGCCTTGAAATTCTCCTCCCACAAGGCAAATTACCTCAGCTCTTGCAGCAGCTGATACATCTATTGTCCTGTTGGTTTGCTGTTCAGGAAGAGGTGCACAATTTACATCTTCAGACATGTTAAACGGTGACGCTTTGTTAAATCACTCAACATTTCTTTGGATTCTCTCTCAGATCCTTCTTTCCTATTTAATTCAAGGGTTTCCTGGTCAAATTGTGCCTCATCCTTTCACAGGGTGCACATACAGCCTCTTATGCTTTACATCTACTGAATGGTGCTGGAAACTCCAAATATAAACTCTGTCCCACCGCCATCCCTCAGGAGTTTGGAAGCTAATTAAGCTGATTTACCAGTGGGTATAGAAATGAACAAAAAGAAAGAGGCAAAGTACATCAGGATTATGGTCCAAGAAGCAGGTTGTTACACAGACCAGCTATCCACACAGTTGAATATCAGTGTTTGTAGAGACAAATTTAAACTAGTGACTTACTGAAGTAATAAAGTAAAGGTCTTCAGATTTGATTCTGTATCATGAACTGCAAAATGTTTAATCCTCTACATTATTAATGATAATTGCACAGTTCTGTGTGCTTTGGAAGAACCACTGTCATTCAGTTTGGGTCTTCAGACAATGCAATTGATTCTTCTTACCCAGGCAATCCTTTCTGTATTCCTGAAAATGCACTATGAGTGCATTTAATGCCATTTTCAGTCTCTAACTAAAAACTCTAGCTCTTCACCCAGCCCACAAAAATACAGGCAAGAAATTTGGGTCCCATCAATACCTAAATAATAGATGAAGTTGATTTTGAGTAATACTATTCTGAGTATCTCAACAATCAAGAACCTAAGTCTGAAGTCAGTTTGGACAAATGGTCAGAGGGATTTTAAAAAGTTGTTTTACCCCTTTGCAGAGCTGCCACTGAAAGGCCTAAAGGAACATTTTAACATAATTAAAGGAAAAAAAGAAGCCAAAGTGAAAACTGGATGCACATGGAAAAATAAAAGAACCAAGATAAAAAGCATTTTACAATCAAGGCAAAACAAAGTGAAGCTTTCCATTTCAGTAATCTTGGGTGTTATTTTTAATAATGTTGTGTAAACCCAAGTTTAATGTTCCTATTAACAGTATCATAAGTAACAAAATTTAGGAGGAAATGATCTTTTATAGCAGCCAGAAACTACTACAGATGCGATTAGTCTCTAGCTGTTCAGTAACTGTTGTATTTAGCATTACCGAGAAAAATTCATTGTATATATAATGACACATTTCCACCATCAGAGCACCTCACAGTTACACTTCACCATGGCTGTACTGCCAGCACTACGATTAAAAATAAGTGAAATATCTTGCAATTAGACTGTGTTTTCTCTGCAATTACACCAAACCTGCTCTGCTTTGCAATGCATTTAAATGGACTGCATTGCAGTTGCTGTTGAAAATACAAATGCTTCCAAATACAAACGATCACAAAAGATGCAAAGAAGAAAAAAGTACCATGGAATTAAAGACAAGGTTCAGAACTTTACAAAGAAAACAAGAATTTCTCTTGAAAATACTTGAAGTACAAGTATTTTGCACACAAGCAGGATAATTTTACCTCATACTGATCTTAAAATATCAGTTAAAGGTCTGTAAAAGTATAAGGGAAAAAACATATCTCCATTAGTTTTAGCCTTTATGAAGGGTGACTGAATTTAGCCAAACTCCTGAAGAGGACACCATGAGCATTCGTTATCCAAAATTATCTTTTCTTTCCTCATATGAATCCATAACATAGATTAAATCCTGATAGCATTAAAATACCCCTTGGGCCTAAAGAACCTAATGTCACTCCAAGTAATTTCCCTAACCTGGGTCAGTCTCAGAGTTTCCTCCTTGCAGAGAATTCTGGCTGTGTTTTTAAAGTGTTCCCTTTTCCTCAGAGAGGTCTGTGGAGGTTCACTGACGTTTTCAGACAATGTGAACCATTCATATTCAGAAAACTCAAACTGTAATTTCTGTGTATCTACCTGTCATTTCCTTTATGCAGTTGATTTCTGCATTTAGTCCTGTTATCATGTTAATCCACCAACATACAGTCCCCCAGTGAAATCTTGAGCAGAATTCAAACAAAAATATTAGCATTATTTCCCCAAATACTACTAAATATTACAGCTTCACAGCTCCAGGGTTGCAAGAGCACATCTGTGTCAGGGAGGGTGTGGAGGGGATGTGGAAGTCAACAGAAAGGGAATACTGAAATCTAATTATTCTTTATATGCATGGATTTAAATTGGAAATATGTTCCATCATATGAATAACAAGTGCTTTTCTTCCCTATCATGTCCAAACCTAGCATGTGAAGATGTCTCACTTATAAGATACTTAAATCTTCCAAATGAAGCAGTGTCCAAGAGCTTGTTGTCAGGATGTCTGTAGCATTGGTTAGAATAAAAAATGCACAGTTTTGAAATTGAAACAGAATATGTAATGGAGAGTTTAGAGAGAAATCACAGGCAGAACTCTCATAGGAGAAAGAAGAAAATGACTGGACTGTGGAAGAGCAAACTAACAGTAATGAGCAACTTCACATATGTCTAGAGTTACCTGAAGATTTATGTGACATTGCATGGTTGTGTTATTTCTCATGTGAGGGAGAATTATGAATGCTTTATTGTTTTGCTGCATAAACCCTCTCTGTGACTGTAATATTCGATGCTGAAATGCAGCATCAATTAAATGGTCACAGAGATAAAGACACATATATCTGCTCCTTTCCCACCAGAGAGAGGACAATCAGAACACACAGCTAAAACAGGTCAATTGAACCAGTAATAGGAACAGAGGAGGCTGTGGCTCCTTATCCAAGTAAGGCTTTTTAGGTGAAACATCAGAGCTCATGGGATGAGCCAGGAAGGACATACATCTCAACACTCTACACCAGTAGCCCTGGGACAACTGTACATGGGCATAAATTTGAACAGCCTGAGAGATGCTTTAAGTTCCTAAACCCCATGAAATTACACTTCCTAGAAGAATGGATGAGCAGCGGGCTCTCTCTTCTATCCCTGCAGATCCCAGAATTGGGGTACATGGCCCAGGTGTACTCAGACCAGCAGGTAAACCTGTTCCACACCGGGAAGGAAATCTGCACTGATCTTCCCGAGCCAGGCTCACTGGATTTACTGCCAGGCTCTGCTGGCAGGAGAGGAGCAGATGCTGCATTCTGGTAGCCTGGCAGGAACACAGAGCTCTGCCCATAGCATTGGAAATCGAGTGGCTTTGTAAGAAAGACACTGTTACACAGCAAATACCAGAAATATGTTCCATGCAGGCAGCTGGCATTGTTAATTTATACTCTTTTATGAGCTCTAGAAGAACAGGGTACCAGGATGACTTCAGCAGTGAAATGGCTGCCATCCACATAATTTTCATGCCCACATTTCCACATAACCTGCTGCGCTTTGGCCACTCATTTTTGATGTCATCTTTTCTACAGTGCCACACTCCACAGCAACTCACAGGTTTGCTCCCTTGGCTAATCAGTGTGCTCAGGATGCAGGGATGTATCTGCACAGATATCAGCCAGGACTGCACATTAGGATATTTCAACACTGTGCAAGGATGCACCACGCTGGGATAGCTCAGCCAATTCTAACAAGCTTCATTCCAGAACGGGAGGCACAACCCCATCAGGCTGGCACTGCCCTGGGGCAGCACGCTGGGTGTGCTGGATACACTCTGCTGCTTCCAGGATCAAAGCCAGTCCCTCTGCATGAAACTGGGCTTTGCTACATGGACCTGGCAGCTATCCCAGGACCAGTTTAGGAATGAATCTAAGCAGGCACCGAGCACAGACATCCCCAAGTCGATGGCTTGTCTGTCACCATCACCACGCTGTGTTAAGTTTTGGTGCTCTGTCCTACCAGCACTACCACAGGTGAGTCACTTTGCTGACACAACTCCACAAAGTCAGATAAACTCCCAGATAAAGTGGTAAATTCTATAACTGAACGTGTAACTTCATGAGCCCTGGAAGTTACATCACCTTGATTTCAGGCCTATTTTAGTGATAAAATTTCTATTTGTTGCAGCACTTCTACACATATCATAGAATGAAGAGCCAGCACGTAAAAGACATGCAGGTAAGAATCAAGATTTTTTTTTTTCATAGATCTTTGCTCACTATTTTGAGTAAAATAGAGCTTTGTTTTTTTCACAACTTCTGCAGTTGTTGAGGGGTTTTTTCCCCTCACATTCTTCACGAGGCATTTAATGATATTTCATTGTAAATTATTTTTCCACTTCTAAGAAACACACAGTTTGCTATAGCCATATCTGCCTCAAAAACAGACACACAAATCAAGAATGCCCTTTTTGGGGTTTATCACTAGCATGCATCTCTGGGGTTTTTTTTAAATGTAGGAGATAATAATCTCTGACTAGCAATATCTGGTTCAACTTTTTGAATTGAAATACCTCTTATCTATCATGCTTAGTAAGGCCTTTAATTCATTCCTTCTCAGCACCTTGATTGCATTATCGAATTTTTCCTCCAAGGTAGAACTCCTTTTAAGCACATATAAAAGTTCCTACAGACACAAAATCTGAGTCTCTCTTGCTGCAGACCATCCTTTCCTCCACTTCACCATTTGCAGGCTAAATGTGGGACTTCCCCTGGAAACCCCAAAGAAAAAGAAGTTACCAAGTGTTCTCAAGACAACGGCATTGACCACTGAACATCAGTTAACAACATTATATCACCACAAAGGGTAAAAGTAACTTATTTTCTAGAAAAATATGACCTTAGTAAAAGAAATTAAACAGTTTACAGACAACTGAAGCAAAATATGTTGCCATATATATTAATTTACTGCAAAAAGGAAAGGAACAATTCTCCACAGTACCGTGTTAATAGAATAACATAATGCACTTAAATTGAAGCAAGAAGATTTACACTGAACATTAACATAAGCTTTCCAAAGTTAGGGCTAGTAAATCACTGGACTGGAGTGGCTGGTAACTGCAGAACTTTTCCTACCAGTACTTTTAAATAAACTGCAATCAGGAGTTATTCATACGTCCACTAACTCTTGCCTGCAGATAAATGGACCAAATGGTTTTTCAAGACATATCTTAGCCTTGTCCTTTTTTTTTTAATTTTAAAAAACAAACCTGTATTGGTTTTGCATGGCAAGGTTTTGGTAGTGGGGGGAATTGGCTTCTGTGAGCAGTTGCTGCTTTACTTCACTGTGCTCATTGCACTGGGCTTGTCCCAGTTAATCCATATTCTGCTCCCTCAGGAAGGCTCCTTCATTTTCACACAGCACAGCAGCTCACAGGTGGGTGGGGAAGGTCTGTCTTCACAGCCCCAGGACAGAAGGAGGGGGCACTGTAGGATACTGTAACCACAGAACCTAGGGACAAAGAGTTGGGAAAACTCAGGGAAACAAAAAAGACTATTGCTTCCTGTCAGACACAAGACTACAGCCCATTTTAAAAGTGAATAGCTTGTACCAAAAGGTACTGAAAGAAGTAAGACTTTTTGCTTCTTCAGCATTCCACTGCAAAGTTTACAAGAAGTAGTTTGTTTGCAGCCCATCTTTTGGTGCTTTGAGCACTTGCTTTGTGACCTTGGGTTACACAGTTGTTATACAGGGATGTTACTGTAATATTCTTCTCAGCTAGTACTGTTCCTCGTATTATTGCTGTAGGCTGATTTTATGGCTGGGTTTAGGGACAAATATCATGCCAAGGGAAAGAAAATACAGTGATAGGTGATTTTCCACATTGACTTTACCGTGGAAAGGATTATCTTCAGCAATTAATTTTTTCTTCCAATAATGCATGGGTGTCCCAACGAGACCAAAAAAGTAGGTCGACTCATTATCCCAGCTGCACTGACTCAGCAGCACTCGAGCCATTTTCCTAGAACTAAACCAGGCTCTGCACAGAGAAACACATACAAATTAGGGTAGAAATATCAACATTGCATAGGTCAGCAAAACCATATGGTGTTTAGATAAAACACATGCATATTCAGAAATTACTGGGATCTTCAAGCTGCATGTGAAAACTCAGAGCACGGCTTAGCTTTGCAGTCCTTGCTTCCCTTTCCATATCCTAAACTCAGAGCTCATGAACAGTTCTGTGCTGACAGCTCTGGATAGCAAAGTGTTCCAGCTGCAGGCAGTGGCAACTAGAGCTTCATTGTGCTGTTCTGCCAGATTTGGAAATGCCACTGGTCTGGATCAGAAGGTATCCCAGTCTCCCTCATTAACCCACCAGCTCTTCAGTTGACACTGACAACAAGATACTGCAGTGGAGGCTTTTGAGACACTGCAAAATGGAATAATTCAAATTGCCTTCAGCTGGATTTCACACCAGATGTGAACAATGGCCCAAAGGAAGGGGTGTGGTGTTAAGAGGTAGCAATGTGGTTCTGGTTGGAACTCAAGGTTTTCCATGATGTGGTTGCAAAGCTCTGGCATCATGCCTGTTAGAGCACTGGAATAAATTTTGGAAAGCATGTGGCCCACTCCTCATTGTTAACTATGAGTTACCCAAGAATTATCCAAAGAAGATTAGAGAGTCATGACCTAAATCCCTTAAATTTGTCCAAAACCCACACCTGAATTCCCAAAGGAATCTAATACTATACTGTGGAGACTACCAAACTACAGAAGAGGTAGCTACTGAGATTGAGGGAAAGTATGATGTGGTGTCTGAAATGTGGAGGTGCTCCACTCTTTGCTCTGAGATTCCAGATGCAATTTCACTGTCTAAAATAAAAAAGAATTAGAAGCTGTAACTTTTCATTACTACATAACCACATCATCCCTGAGAGCTATTAAAAGAGGCATTGTGTACTTCTACCACTTTGCGTTTCCATTTGTTATTGTTTTACTTCTCCATCTCAGTATCTTGTAAGTCCAGTGACTCACACTGTTTTCAGCGTGGATGAGCACAGTACTGTAAAATTGTTTTGAAGACCAAGGAGCATTTTTTCTTGCACAATTACCATTCACCACTGAATGCAAGAGATAAGAGAACAGTTATTAAAAGAGCCAAAATTTAACAAGCTAGCCCAGTGAGGGTAGCTGTGTTGTTTCAGTCAGTGAGACCAGAACATAACATCCAGTAACCTTATTGTTCATCTGAATGGTGCATGACAATGTCTCAATCACACAGAAAAAGTTCTGATTTTCTTTATCACCTCTTTCTGAAGAGAAAATATCACAAACTCACTGATATCAGAAAATCCAGTACAGTTTATATTTCCCTCTGATGTACATTGCTTAGCACAGAGAAACTAATAATGTATAGTGACATACAGCAACGTGGAGAACATCTGCTGACCACACAGCATCATCCTGGGCATGCAAAGCAGCAGGACTCGGTTCCTCCACTCCCACCTCGTGGCTCCCAAGGCAAAACAGCAAGAACAAGGAAGCCGCTTGCAGGGTTTTCAATAGGTATTGGTTGACTTGCCTTGAGCAGAATAAAACCTCTTAATCATCCCTGCACCTTTGAATCTTCGAACTATGAGCACCTGAGAAAAAGAGAAGGGTCTAAGCAGCTGAGATCTACATCAATACACCAGACCAGGATTTTCCTGTAGGTTGAAGAAGTCTGTCAGACCCTGAGATACAGCTTATAGGAATTAACTGGGAGGAGAGTTTGATCAGCTGGTGACCTTGAGAAGCTGCAGTCACAGGCTGACAGGAATCTCATGCTGAAACAAAGACAAATGCAGTGTCCTGTGCAGGGGGTGGAAAAATCCATCAATCCAGGCTGGGGGCCAAACAGCTGTTGAGCAGTTCTGCAAAATCATAGAATTACAGAATGTCTGGGGTTGGAAGGGACCTGAAAGGTCACCTATTTCCAACCTCCCCCCACACCACAGGCAAGGACACTTTCCACTAGACCAGGTTGCTCAAAGCCCCACCCAATCTTGGACACTTCCAGGGTTGGGAAGTTCACAACCTTTCGGGGCAACCTGTTCCAGTGCCTCACCACCTTATAGTAAAAAAGCCACAAGGCTTTTGTTTAAACCTAACAGTTTTCTTTTTCCTCATATCCAAAATTTGGAATCCAACACAGCAGGAGTTTATGGCGAAAGAAATGAAGAAACTTGAATGATTTTGTGACTGACAAGAAAAATAAGGGTAAGAATAAGCAGTCAGAGCCCTTAAAGCAGTTCCTTGTCTGAGTCAGGAACACCAAATCAAACAGCAGGACCAGCTCAGGATGTGTCCCCCAGGCAGTTCCACCAGCAAAGGAAGCAAATGCACACAGCAGTTGTTGCTCCTCTTTGGCCCCACCACGCTGAGCATCCGAGTGAACAGTTAATCTGAGATGGAATGAGCTCCCAATCAAACAGACAAAAAGTCCACCTCTGGTCAGCCTGCCTCTAGTAACCCTCTTCTTTCCATCTGCTTAGGAAAGAAGTGCTCACCTCTGGGAAAGGCAAAACAAACTGCAGCTCTCTGAAGTTCAGTAGCATCATAAAATTGCAAGAAGTGTAATTCATGGCTGGTGCCCTGCATTGATGTGCCAGTCCCACAGTGCATTTGGGATCTTTTATGTATCCTATTAACCAAGTCTTAGATGTTATTTATCAGGAATATGTGAGTATGAAATATTCATATTTAACCTGAAAACATTTAAAATATGCAAATAAAGCATGCAAGCATATATTCCATTTAGAATTGCAATTTTATGCTGATTTGCATAATTCATTGAAAGAGGAAAAAAAATTAGTTTATTACAAAGCTGCACGATTAATTTCCAGCCTCAGGGTTGCTAAGGATATCCAGACCAGGTATGTGACCATTCAGAGCATGAAGTGAATGTTTAAGATTATTTCTTTTAAACTGGGGGGACTAAATGCTATCTTCTGGAATCCTTCAGCATTTAGGCATGTATTTAATTGGCATTCAAACGCACCCATGTAATTTTTTTTATATCTTTTCGTGTTTTAAAAAAGCATTGACATGAATTTCAAAAAAAAAAATTATAACTCTCAGTGCCATTTTTCACAACAAAAACTCTGCCTGCAAGGCATCTCCATAACAGGCCAAACATCAGGAATTCTGTTTGCCACAGCTCTTCCCGGGTTCCATTTGGTGGTGCTCACGTTTATGGCGAATTCCAGACACCCACAAACTGTCAGACAGCTGTAGTGCTGCCATTCCAGTGTCATCAGGAGCTTAAAAGTACATTAATGTGTAGGAACCATGACTCAAAGCACAGATGCTGACAGTGTCAAACTCCCAGTCACACATAACATTTGCCTATTTGCAGATAATATTGCCTTCTGTTGTTATAAGCATATCAGCTCAGGAACAAAGCTATATTTTGGTGCAGGCAGTAGACCACAAATACATTTGGAAAACCATTTCCAGCAGAACCAGTATGTTCTGCCACCTGCACACCTATAATGTGTTATCTAAATTTGAACTGATGCTTCAACAACTCATTTATACAAAATTATGTTGGCAAATAAATCCTCTAAGGTTGAGTATCCATGTGTCCGCTTTAGATTTCTCACATTTTAACAGATATGGTCCAGTACTGCTGGAAGAAAGACCAAAGGAAAAGATACAGTGTCTAAAATTCAAATAAATGCTTTTCCCAGGATGCATCCAGTCTTCTATCTCAATATTCAGTATCCACATGGAAAAAAAACGTTTGTGCTTTATTCTGGTGACTCAGAATAAAAGCAGGTGTGGGGGGTTAAGATTCATAAAGGTAAAACTGAGAAAAAAATGTGACCCTTTTTTCACAAAAAAAAAAAAAAAAAATCAGCCAACCTATGTAAATGCACCATTTGTTACCTGGAAGTGCATGACTTTATCTCTTTGCAAATTGAAACTATTATGCTGACAAATACAACACAGTAGGGATCAGGCACCACTTGGAGCTTAACATTTTTGTAGCCTATATCTATCATTAAAAAAATCCACGCTCCTAAATACAGTGGAACAGATGGATCCTGATCAGAGACTGGGAGAGGCTGAATGCAGAAAGTACTGAAGATTGATACCTCCTTACAAAGCAGCAATCTGGGCACAGCAAACAGCAGGTTGCTACAGACATTTGGCATATTTATTGAAGCATTAAGGGAGTTCCACAATTCCATTAACATACATACAGGACTATGTAAAAAACATAGTATATTAGGCTTCCCACACACACAGAAATCTTGAATTATAATGACTAGCCTACACATAATAAAACTGCTTAATGTGGGATAATCCATTGTCAGCATTGCTTCGACAGTGCTTCTATTTTCAAAATGCCAATGATATTTATGGCTCAAAATGCCTGGCCCAGTTTTGTTCCCAATAGCAAAATCAATTACAAGTGTCCCATAAAGTTGGAGAGAAGCAAAATCAGACACTGTTGTATCTGTTAAAGCAAAGGTACAGAACTTGGACATAAATATTTCCAGTTTAATTGCCCCTCTGCAGCACAAATAGCTGAGGGGCAAAACATCTCTGCTGCTTCTTTAGAAATTCTGTTTAGCATGAAAACACATTGTTGAAGAAAGTCTTGAGGTAAAGTTGAAAAATCAGGTAATAGTTATCAGCAGAAAACCAGAAAAACTTGTATTCATCAAGTGCATCAGAAAAGACAGATTATACCCCTTCAGCCCCTTCTTTCTAACTCCAATGGAGTTTAAAAGAATTTCTCTTACCAACTGAGAAGCTGCTTGTGTGGGGTTTTTCTTTTCCTAAGCAGATATCTTAATATCATTCTTGACTGTTTCTCTGCTATTCATGTATCATTTAACCTCATCAGCTTTCAGGTCTGAACTAATGGTTTTGGTCACAACCCAATCCTGACTTGCCCTTTCTCCTTTGTTCTGAAGATAATCTGGTGTTCTAATTTGCAAACAGAAGAGAAGTTTGCTCAAGTCTTGCTTACTTTACTGTGACTGTTTTAATCTTGTTTGCTGTTGTAAATACCTGCCATGAGTCATGTTATTCTCTTTCTTTGGGAGGAGTACATTACACACTAATCTCAAGTCTGAGAGGCAAAAAACCCAAATATTGAAATATCGATGTAAGTTTTGAGAATCATTTGGATTTAGTGACTACCTCCTGTGCTATAACACTGCAATCTTTTACTAATCATTTATATATTCAGCCAAAGTTTTAGCAGCATAAATGTGTGTCATCACCTAAGAAGCCTGCAGAATTCACAGTCAATAAACCAGCTATCTCTTGAGCAAAGTAATCTGTGTTAGAGTCCTTCTGTGGCACCTTTGAGGTTGACTTTCTTCGTAAAAATGCAGATCACATTCCCTTGAGATACTCATCTTTTCCCAAGATGCACTTGGATGACAGAACAACAAGCTCAGTGCAAAGAAATGCCACTGGGGTTGACAAGCAAATTCCATCAGTATGCAGTGTTTGCACAGTACAGTTTAGTAATAGCAGTTCACACAGTCCATTGCTCTGGAACAGAATTATAATTAAGCCCTAAATCTTCAGCATTCAGATTAATTCTTATCACAGAGGTCTTATGCATTTCTGAAAATATGCCTGTCACTAAAGAAAACAGCAAACAACAGTTAACCAGCTTGGAGGATGTTGTTGTCTGTAAGATCCCCAGGTACAATATGTCTAGGACATGAATAGCTAGTATTTTCCTCGTTAATTATAAGGTTTAAAAAATCTTATCAGAACATTAATGTTTTTCTAAAGTAACATTTCCCTGCTCTGACACATGAAAACAATACTGTTGTAAGCATGGTAAGTACCAGCTGTAAGGACTTGGGAGGTCTCAGTTCAGTTTAGCAACATCCTCTGTGTTTTATGAAAAAGTATTTTCTAACCATTTGCACGTTCACAGCAAATATAATCTAACTCCAAGAGCTGTACATACCTATGAGCTTCTGAGGAATGCCTCTGAAAAGAAAACATGGAGGCAAAATGCCAGAGAGGTCCCTTTGAGGTTGCCACGTTCAAGAAAGATTGTGCCATTCTCACACAGTCCTGAAAGACCTCTATAGGATATCATCTAGCTCAGAAAGACTCCATTATATAGATCTTTTTCCTGCTCTGTGTAGCCCAGCCAAGGGACTACCTGGAAGAATTCTTCCCAAGCAGTCACAGGCAAGGGCAGCTGTATGGGCTTAATATGGAAAAGGATACAAAACTAATTTTCTCCTCAGATTTTTTTTTTCCCCTTAGTGTGTGGGAAACAACCTTCTGTCTCTCCTTCATTTCAGTAATATAATTAACATTTTTTAAAAACTACACAGGGGGGTGGAAATCACCATATAAATCATAATCCTTGACTGGACTCATTCTTTCTCCAATCCCATTACATTAGCTCAGAAAAACAGTCCTGTGTTGCTTTACTACCCAAGATGCATCATACCAATAACTCTGACATGCAGCAATTGATTTTCATTTTTTTCAGCAACATGTGCAGATCTTCATAAATATGTGGGCACATTTTCCATAAAACATGCATTTTACATTTGTTTGCTATGCAGTAAGACCTGGTATTTGAAAGGAAAGAAATATTTTGGCAACACTCTTTCTGACCTAACACAGATTAACTCCTCATGGATGCAACCCTCAACTGTTATGTTAAGAAACAATATCATAGCATGATTTGGGTTGGAAAGGACCTTTAAAGACTGTTTAGTCCCAGCCCCTCTGCCACAGATAGGAACTTCTTTCACTAGACCAGGTTGCTCAGAGCCCCATCCAACCTGATTTGAACACTTGCAACAATGGGGCACCTGCAGCTTCTCTGAGCAACTTGTGCCTATGACTCCCCACACTCATCATAAAAAAATTTCATCCCTATATCCAAATCAATGTACCCTCTTTCACCCCATTTTCCTGTCAGGTCCTGCTAAAATACCTCTCAGTCTTTCTTATAAGCCCCTTTTATATACTAAAAGGCCACAATAAAGTCTCCCCAGAGCCTTCTCTTCTCCAGACAGAGCAGGAAAAACTGCATGGCAAAGGGGATTGTGTTTACTTTGAGGTCCAGGTTATACAGAATTATTGGTACTAGTTGAAAAATCACTAACTAGGGAACAAAATAGGAAAAGGTCACAGGTATAATCAGTGGTGAGACAGCAGATCCAACAACCAGAAAAATCTGAGCAGGGTCTTTCTGTAAGACCTGACAATAACAAGGAATTTTTAACTACAGAGGTAGCTGTTGAACAAGCAGTGCAGCAGGACACTAATCAGCAGATCCTTGAATCCCACAGGTTCCTGTTTTTCTGGTCCAGATGATGGTGAAAAGCAAAGTCCTCTTGATGTCACACAGAATGCAAGGGAAAGGCTAAGGATGTCGAAGTGAACAGGAACTTGGAGGACAGTCATGAAATAACAATAAATTACACCACTAAAAAACTGACAGAGAAAGTAATACCACAACAAAAACTATTTTCATTTCAGGAAGGCAGTTCTCAGTAAATGAGAACTGGAAGCAAGCTGTCCAGGATGCTGGCAGCTATTTAAAGAAAGATTTTTAAAGGCCAAGTACAAACAATTCCATTACAGAGTGAGAGATAGCCTTGGCTATGTGGTAAGCTCTTCTCTCTGATCCTAATACAAGGAAGCATCCTGGAGATGGAAATAAGATCAGATTACTAAAGACAAATAGAAAGCTATTTTCTGCTTCCCCATATGGACTTGTAGGGGGAAATCCAATCAATAAAAGGAAATAAAATTACAAGAAAAAGTAATCCAAACCCATTGTGCCCCATGTATCTGAAAGTGTGATGGCAACTGCTTCAGTCCTGCACTCAAAAGTGACCAAAGGGGGTACAAGACTGAAGACCCTCCCCATGAGCCTCTTAATGAAAACTGAGTCAAAATACCCTTTTTTCATTTTGTTTTGATCAACGTTTTTAGAAAAGCAGCATGAAAAAAATAATATAAGAATAGTGACTTATGAGGTTTTCTTCATAATCAGTACAAAAGGCATTACTTCAGAGCATCTACTGAGACCAAAGTCCAGATCTCCCCCTTTACAGATCCCCCACTAACCCCCCCAGTCGTGCACCCAGCTGAGGATGTGCTGAGATCTCTGGTGCTGTAGTTTCATTCAGCATGTGAGAACACACACCCCCCTCGCTCTGTTTGCCCGTGACACGAGGCAAGTATTTCCCAGGGAGGTCAAAGGGAGTCGCTCAGTTCAGGCCTCCTGCATGTGATGATTTTCAGGCTGTGGTGTCTGGAGTCAGACACTCATCACACACCAGCAGTGCCACCGTGTGGTGCAGAACTCAGCTGGCTGGCACTGCCCTGCTGTCACAACACTTCATTTCAGGACAGATTAGCAACAGGCAAAATTATGTTAAAACCGAGTGTTTTCTTTTTAAAATCAACTGAGTACACCGCCAGCATTTCAAACTTTGCATCATTGCAGAGGAGTCAAAATGAAATGACAGTGCAGTGATTCACCATCAAAGCAGTGTAAGGGTTAAAAATATTTGTTCTTTGACTGCCTGAATTCACAACACCAACCATGGCTTTTTAAATAATTTTTTTTTAGGCAGCCACTAAGGATAAAGATCTCTTGGATTTTTTTTCTTCTTTAAGCAAGTAAACAAGCAAGCAAGTCAAATCAAAACACCTTGTGACCATGACCCCAGCCCACCTCCAGGCACAAGGAAACATTTTTCTTGACTGACATTAGCTAATCTCCTCTGCTGCAACTAACCTCTGACAATTCCAGTCCCAGGTAGCCTGATGAACAAATTTTAGCTTCCCCCAGAGCCTTGCTTTCCAGGGACAGCCAGGGCTTGCTGACATTCTCTCTGCTCTTGGCTAACCTCTCTGGGCAACCCCTGTAAACTGTATTAACTCTTTCTCACAGACTGACAATGTGTGTTTGGTATGTTCTAGACATTTTTAAAACATGGGAAATCAAGCTGCTACAAGTGGATTATTTGATCAAACCAAAAGAAGTTAAATATAATATGTTTGAAATTGTCCCTCTTTACTCTCAGCTCTGAGTTTCTAGGTTTGATTTATATTTCAATGTTAACATGTATGTTAACACTGTGTCACTGTCAGTGACAGTGTTAACTTGTCAGTGACAAGTTAAACAACCTGTTTTGGCCAGGAAAACTTACATCTCTGTCCTCATTATGCAAATAATTTCACGTTTCATCTAATTGATTTGATGTCTTAGAGCAGGTGAAGGAAAATGAACAGCACTGGAAGCAACCAAGGGAAATTTTTGCAAACCATTACTTTCAGTGACTTCCTACCATTGCTCACATCCCAGCCCTGACATTCAGCCTGTCCTCCTGCTATCAGATCTCCTGAGCTGCCAGGCACCTCTTGTCATCAGCCAGCAGAAACTACACTCTGGCCTCAATAAACTGGCAGTTCTATTTGCAGCCAGATTTTAAAAAGAAGCAACTCAAAGTCCCATAATTCATGGAAACAGATGGGTTTCTCCTCCTAAATCAAGATGCACAAAACTGCTGTTCATAAAGAATGCATTAAACTCACAGCTTTTTGTTTGCCAGTGCAGGAGTGTGTATGGTAATATGTTCTATCTATGAAAGTTATAACAGAAAAATAATGATTACAATCTTTAAATAAAAGTATTTGTGCAATTCCATTTCTGTTGGTTCTTTCATTTTGAAGGATTCTCTCTTTAACCTGGTTTACTATTATCATTATTATTCAGTCAAATAATGCATGTTGCATTTGTATAGCACACAGAGGTCTTCATGAGAATATAAAGTTTTCAGCTTAAAGACCCAGCCCAGCTTTCATACGTACATTGTATCCAAAAGGAAAGTGTTTTGGTTTGGGGAGTCAGTTCATAAAAATGCTTTTAAATAATATACAACAAATTTAATAACTTCATATACAGAGCCCTGATTATTTTATTGCACAAGAAAATGTACTTAGAGAATAACTTCCACCATCCATCCTCCACCAAAACTTAGTAGGTCAATTCCCATTTAATTGTCACAAATATAAGCCAGCCATATGAATATAAGCTAGTCTCCAAAGAGTGTTATTTTTCATACAGAATATCAAAGCAATAACAACACCTCACTGCTTTATATGGACTTTCTGAAGCTGAAACACTGCTAACAGGTTTAATTTTAATATTTATTTGAGTGCTTGATGCCTAGTGCCTTGGAATACGAAATATTCCCTTTGCAGCCTCTAGTTCCAGTGCTCAGTAATCTCATCACTAGCAAAACCAGGCAACATTTCAGTGAATATCCCTGAAATAGATTTAGTTACTTTTTGTTCAACTAAGGAGTATATTTGTCAACTTCCAAAAAAAACATAGACAAAACTTTACAGTCACCATGTGGGTAAACCTGGCAATAAAAGGTTGCATTATTTTTCTCTCTATTGAATGCTAAAGAAACTTCCTCACCTGACCATCCACAAGACTCTGTCGGTCACACTCACACCACCCCAGAGTGTCACTGCTGGGGCTGAAGCCCCTTCACAGCAGCAGCTCCAGTGACCCCACAGGTCCCTTCTGGCTCCTGCACACCCCACACTCACAGTCACAGTCACACCAGGGTTCCTTACCAGCTCAACTCCAGGTGTCCCAGAGCAGCCTTAGACTTCTGGATCCTTTAGGGAATTTTGTACTGATGCAACAACACAAATGCAGGAGAACCCATGAACAAAGTAGTCCCTTGGGCTTTTATACCCTCACAGTCCGTGTGCCCTGCTAGTCTGAGCTCTTCCTGATGAGCAGCAGCTCCTGCATTATCTCTGAGTGTCTCCTCACCTGGGTGGCTCCACAGGTGCCCTTTGTTATCCAAAGGGTCGGCAGTTCCCAGCCCCTTTCCTGGGGCTCTGGCCATCTCCCCCACCCAGAGCTCAACCAGCAGCTCCCCCTGCAGCTGCACCCCGAGCTCCCTGCACCAGGTGTGCTCCTCAACAGTGCTGCCCAAAGAGACATTCTCCTCTTTTTCCATTTCCACCCTGACAATCAGTTGGGTTGCCAGTCCCGAGGAACTGCAAAATGTGAAATTGTTGCTTTGATTTTGCAGTAAATCTTTTATCTGATATGTCTGTGACTGTCAGGTCAACTGCCTGTGAGATTGACTGTCAGTCCTCAGGCAGAGATAGTGATCTTCTGTAAATCTACCATGTTAATCCACAGGTATGGAGGACTTTGTCATGGCAACTTAGCCCCACACAGCCACTCTCATTCCTCCACCAACAGGATGGGAGAGAGAATTGGAAGGTTAAAAGGAGGAAAACCTGTGGATTGAGACAAAGTTTAAAGGTAAAGCAAAAGCCATTTACACAAGCAAAGCAAAACAAGCAATTCATTCACCACTTACCATGGGCAGGAAGGTGTTCAGCCATCCCCAAAGCACCAGGGCTACATCACAGGTACCAGTGGCTTGAAAAGACAAACACCATCACTCCAAAATTAATTCTGGTCACCTACAAAAATGACTCCAGTCACCGGTGCTGCAGGTCCCCACGGCCTTCGTTGGGTGGAGGGTTGGTGCTGGTTTCCAGAGTACGTGAAATAATATTTCAACTGCTGGAGTCCAGGCAAATAAACCTCGAAATACATAAAGTATATCTAGTAGATCTAGCTATCTACCAATGTTTTGAGCCTTCTTGTTTTGTAAAGTATTTTATACGACTTAAATTTATTGCGTAAACAAGCTGTGCACAGCAATAAATTCAAAACACTTGGTATGAAGTGAAACATGTCTCAGTGCTGCAGAGCAAGATATGCAATCATTGCTGAGGAGGAAAGCACACTGATTTTTTTAGAAGTCACATCTGAAATTAGCCATAAAATAATTCCATCATACTAGAAAGCTGCTATGGGTTTGATCTGAGCACAGCTCTGGCATTTTAGTGAGGCCATAATTTCTGTAATTTACATGTGAACTTACAAGGAATACTTAGAAAAAACCTGAACTAGGACATTAAAAATACCAGAGTTCAAGCAACAGTTGCAGAGAAGGTGGTGAAGAACCTTCTAGAGAAATAAGATATTAGTCTACAAAGCACTGGGACACTCACATTAAAATTCTTCAGTGATAGCAGAGGGTATGCAGTGCTTGCAGGAGGCACCCAATTTCCAGTGGAGAATACTTAATATATAAAAAAACCCCTAAGAACAGTATATCTGCTTCTGCAACAGAAATCATTCCAGTGAAATAGTATGATTGCTAACAGCTCATTTTAAATACAGAATACAAAAGAAAAAAATAATAGGGCATATTTTATCAGGTGTCTCATCTTCCAGAAATAAGCATAAGAAGATCTGGAAAAAATGAGGGATTTAATACTATTCTAAAAAAGTACCTGGAAAGGTATACCAATAACATTTTTTCAAAGTACATAAGTTTTGTAAAACATATCTGAAAAATACTGTTTTGTTTCACAAGACATTATTCCACCTCAGCTGAAATTCTACTGTTCTAATCTTGCACCAGAACCAAACAAAAAACTATGTTGTTCTAGTATAGGTATCTGAGGATTTTGAAATAAACAAATTAAAGTTACTATGGCAAAACAAGCAGCTAAATTAGATAAACTGGTACATTTCCCTTCATAGACGTATTGCCCAAAGTATGTAAGTCCAGATAAATTTTACTTTTTATTTTTTTAGTTTACCTTTATTTCAAAAGTATGCTTTCTCATTTTCACCCCAGTTATCTTTTTTCAGTAAATCTAAGAACTCTGCTTCAAGACACATGAGTGAAACACAAAAGTTCCTGTCTTCTTGCAATTTTAACCACTACTCACACTTCCAAGAGCATGGGCACCCTAAATACAGCATTATCTTTGAGGGGGTGAGAGGAATTAAACCAAAATTTTGCTATCAGCTTATCTTTCTATGCATAAAAGCTCAGTTCCCTCAACCAAGCTCACAGAACTCCAAGATACCAGCTTTAATTTTGCTATATGTAGGCAAATCCCATAACAGGTAGGAAAAGCAGCAATATGGAATAAGACTTGAAGACAAACTCAAACACACACAACCCTATGAATATATACAACAATCTATGAAATCATAACACTGATGGTTTAATTAGAATTATATTATATAGCATTATATTATTCTGCTCCATCCCTCCAACAAAAGATGTTGTCTGATGGATTTTCAAACCATGAAAATCCCCTGAAAGATCAAGAGATCTGAAATATGGCAGCCCTGCTACGTCAATTTAGGTAACAAATAAACCCAGTTCTATTACAGGGTCATACACTGGCAATTTGTTTTCCCATTCCTAAGGGCTTTTATTCTCATTCTTCACAAAGATACACTTTTAAAGATCACTACCTTCAAAGGCATATTTGTAAATAAAAAAATATAAATTTTAAATGGAAAAACACCTGTGCCTTGCCACAGTTGAAGTGAAGATCACACTCCATGTTACCTCACTGGGGTCTAGGTACAGGACAACAAGGTTTAAGAGATGCTGTGAGTTACTAAACAGGGAGCAGGCAGAGACACTGAGTTTACTCTAAACTTAATTATATTTTCTGAAAGCAAGAAAAGTATAAAATTGCACAGCAATATGATGCATCATAAACTACACACTACCTTGGCAAAGTTCCCCACAGAATCACAAACCTCAAGTGTTTTAAAACCAGCTATGGCTGCACCAGGTAAAGCAGTCACTGGGAGGGGCATATTTGTCATCCTGACACTGGGAAGACTGTGCAGATACTTCCACAACTCTCTGTAAAATGTCTCTGCATAAAGGAGAAAACAAATGTATACAGAAAAATACTTCTAGGAAGATCCAGACTTCTTCCTGAGCATGTCATGTGTTTTTAATAAAATGCCAAGTTTAATCCTAGAGGCTGTTAATCAGAGCCTTCTTCAACGTAATTTAAATATATTTCATTTCCTAATTTAAAGTTTGGTACTACACGACTTTTTAGACTAAAAACCCCTGTTCATCTTGGTATGAAATATTCATTATGTGTTAATACTATTAACAGCAAATTTCAGGGCTTCCTTGAAATATTACTAAGCTTGGGAAATATGCAGACTCTGACAGAAAGAGGCAGGTTCCCCTTGTAGCCTGGGAAAGAACCAGGTGAGAAAGAGGCTGCACTTAATAGTCCTGGCAAAAACAGAAGTCCAGAGACAGCACAACCAAAATTCCCCAAAGTCCAGTTTAGCCTCTCATAAGCACACGTGGAACAACAAAGTGACAAGGATGCTTCAGGGAACAAGATGTGAAATCTTGTGCCTTCCAGTCAACTGAGCAAGCAACACTCACTGAAATATTTGCCTATAGATTAGCAACTTTCATTAAAACACATAAAATCCAACTGTGCTGTGACAACCCCCCCGTTTCAGAGCTCTCACAAGGACTGGAACAGGCTCCATGCACCTCACACTGCACTGAAAACAAAAGCAACAGTGCTGCTGAAAAATCAGAGGGGATTTGTTGTCGTTGTTGTTGTTGTTGATGTCGTTGTTGTTTTGGGTTTTTTCTCACAGCACCAAAGCAAGACAAGCTCCACTTATAACCTGACACAGTAGGAGTAATTGAAGAAGATTATGGGATTCCAAAGGTTATGCTGAAGTCAGGAATCAGTCAAGTCTATTTTCCTGTAGCAGTGCAAGGAGGTTACTTGAAATAACAGACACAAGGTATTATCAAAAAAAAATCCCCCAAACGCTAAAATAAGCTGAACAGTCATGGCTCAGAATGCAAAAGTCTGCCAACTATGAGGCAATCTCACTTATTTTTTGAACAGAAAATCAGTCATTTGCACACACTATTCAGAGAGGCAGGTGAGGCAGTTTAGCATAATGACAGCCAGAGGTCTGATGGTTTTGTATCCATATCTGTGTGCATCTACATTCTGTTTCTGATATAGCTGAAATTGTTAAAATGTTATACCTGCTATTCATATTAACAAAAGCTAACCTACACACAGGTAACCTAAGTCAAACTGTACTTATTTAATGAGTTGTAACATGCTTTTGTCCTAGACTAGAGAGCATGTTTTATTATGGGACATGTTGGAGTAAGGAATAGTATTATAAGGTTTGATTTTGTTCACTCAGGGGACTTCCTAAAATGCTAAATGAGATTAAGAACGCGTGGTTCAGAAACAGCTCTCTGGTAGCATTGCTTTAGCCCTGGATAACATGCTGCCTTCACTCACTTTTAACCTAGTGTGCAACCTTCAAGCAAGACCAAAATCAAATAACTAACTAATCTTTTGAAGGCTTTTGAACATTGTATTTTTGCATTTTGGAATGTGTGTCTCTAGGTTTTCTGGGATCAGCATATGCCCTTGAAACAGGTAAGTTTAATACTGCAATAATTAGTGTACTTTAGGCTATTTCTTTTGTAGTTGCTACTTGGATCTTATAAAATATTATACAAAATAATTGCATCAGTAATAAGTAGCATTTGGTTGTGCTCAATTTCTTTTTTGTTTGCATTTGGTGACTACTTGAACTATTGAGTTTTATTATATAAATGCTTTGGAACGTGATTGTTCAGCTTAGACAGGCAACAGCTTGCCAAAGCAAAGCTTAAATTTACAAATGTAAACATTATATATACAGGAAGTATTTCTGTATATATAATTGGCTTAAAAAAACAACGTACATTGTTTGACTGATAACAATGAGGCAAGAAACCTACATTTTCCAAGGTCATTGGCAACATACGGAGCTTCAAACTGATGTTTTTGTAGTAAATGCAACTATTACATACAGAAATAAACCTACCTCTGCATTTGTGAGAATAAAGACAGAAACCACATTTCAAATTTTTCCTGGCATGTGATTCACTCAAACTCCTCTGTTCACTGAGCCTTGAGGTGCTTTTGTTGTGATCCAGAGAAATTATTCCTATGCCCTCTACAAACACATCAGGGCTTGGAAATGTTGCTACTCCTGCTTCATCTCTGAACTCTTCTCTGATATTTCCATTCAAAGAGAAATTGTAGCAGATATTCAGGAGCACATTTACACTTATTTTACATGAAGCCAAAACAGCACAGTTTCCCCATTAGTATGAGAACCACAGTCTTTGTACTAGTTGTGATTTTCTCTTTTTCAAGCCAGTAAAATCTGGGATTTAGAAAGTAGCCTCTTGCACTGTGCCTTGAATACAGTTAAACCGTATTGTTCCACTGATTCATTGAAGTGTCTGTATTTTATGTTCTATTCACTTTGACCCTCCACCCACATTTTAATTCTGACACAAACATTGTATGCACTGCATAATACATCACATAGGCAAGAGGTCTTCCATTTTAAACAGCTTAATGCAGCTGTTGCTTTTATTTTACAAACCAGAGCAAACACGCAGGAAAATGCTATATTGGTCCTTTAATTTCTAGTCAGCTAATATTAACTTTAGTTAAGGGGCAGTATCCCATTGTTTAGTTTAGAGGACAGGATCCCAGTGCAGTTTCTCTCTGAACTAGAGTGGGAGTTTAATTTCAGAAGGCTGCTGGCACAGACACTGCAAATTTCTTTTTGTCAAGTAATGTTTCCAACAACAGATAATACCTCTGAAATATTTTGGCATCAGCTGAACATATTCCAATGGCCTTTCCTTTTTTTTATTATGTCTCAAGCAGCTCTAGTTCTAAATGTTTATGAAATAATCGGTTTATTTCATGGTGCAACTAATTTAACAAATTGCTTTAATTTTTTTAGTCAAAAAACTTTTTCAGCACCATGCAGCAAAAATGCAAGACAGGTTTCTCTGGACAGGTTCTGCTCTTGTCTTCTTCAGTAATTAATGCAAATGTTGCTGAGAACAAAATGTCCCCATCAGTTGGAAGTCTCATAACAGTAATGTCATTCATACATAGGAAGAATTTTGAAATGTGTCTTCCTCCCATCAAACTGAAACTGAGTGTAGTGTTCTGCTATTATGAGATTAGTAATTAACATAAAAATAAGTTACAATACAGGATGTGAGTTGTGAGCCTTAATTTATTCCTCCTCAGCCTATAGCTGGAACAAACTCTGTGAAATATCCTGTATTAATTTATTGCTACTGTTTAAGCACAAGGTGAGTTACAGCTGAACATTACCAGAAAATTACTGATCTGATCTTGGATACTGTGTAAGTTCCAATCACTCATGCTGGGTAATGATGAATAAAGGATGAAACAGGCACACAGAGTTCATGAGATTTTTCAGAAGTAAGGAGACTGTCCTGTCTTGGTTGGGTTTTTTTTTAAAGAAGAGGGTGATTTGTCTTGACAAAAGACATAGTCATTCTTTAAGGGCAGAGGAGAATGGAGGAGAATTTAGGGGAAAATGTTGGCCCAGAAGTTGATGAGTGTGAACTGGCTAGAAATTAGAAGTCTGCACATCAGAATGGTGAGAGACACTGCAGGGTAGCAGGTTTGGGAGGAAGAAACTACTTGTTTTTAAGGGAAGGCTTTCTAAAAGTGTTGTTGCCCATGACTGGCTATGATACAGCAAAATATTATTGATCTGTAATACAGCATCACCATTTGAAATCCCAGTAGTGTTTTGCAGTGAGCCTTGACACAATATTCATGGTTAGGATATTTGAAGCAGAGGTAAGTTCTGGCTGCTTTCCTCTGAACGAATTGCTGTTTCATTTTGTAGAGCTTTAACATGACTTGACCTTCTTGTACTCCTATTAATATACTGCTTGTACTTAAAGCATAGGGAAATGTTCAAAAAGCTGGCCTGCAACTGGTACAACAAAGTAATTAAAAGTAACACCAGATGAGCTGAAATCCGTCCTGTTCATTGACCATAATGTCAGAGGTTGCTCAGTGACGAGAGCAACTGCAGCAGAAATGGTGTTTTTCCTCTCCCTTGGGAAAAGGGCAGCATGAGTAGGATGAGTGTGACTGGAATGGCTCGGGGTTATGTTGTTAATTTAACTATGCTGGGTTCTTTTGCTTGTGATAAGAAGGTCCATTTATGGAAACTTTTGCCTTTGATGGTGTCAAGTTGCCCAGACTTCTAATTCAGCTCCCTTATGATGAACTTTATGCTGTTCTGAGAAGAGCAGCAGGAGTGGGCCTAAAGCTTTACTGCTTTATTTAATTGGTTATTATGAGGTCACTTATTGAAAAAACTCGAGGTATTTTTTTTTTTTCCCAAAAAAAACCCATCTATTTCAAGATAAATATTTTTCCCCACAGTTAAGTGTAGAATAGCAGCAAGGTCACTTAGAACAGCAAGCCCAGGTGGCCCTGTCTCTCTCATTGCTAAATCTTGGGTGAAATATGTGCTGTCGGCCACTGAGATTAATGGTTCTATTTGCTGTTCAGTATATTTGAGAAACTCCTATTATTAATGTAATTTGGGAAGAATTTAAAGTTCTCAAGGCCTTTTTTTCAAAGTCTTCTCTGTATGTGTGATGGTAAGGCTCTTTTTAGCATCTTATAAAAGGCAACATAATGTGGCAAATTTATCCTGGTGTAATTGTGCTCAGAACTATCTGACTGACATATTTCTCATTCAATAATTGTTCCTTATAGCTCTATTTGCTCTCACTTTACTTGCTTTAATTAAAAAAAAATTATCTGGAGATCAGAGATGCATAAAGTCTTGCTTTGGAATTTGTAATATATTCCCATTATCCTTGATGAGTCATGTATTATTTTCCTCATTAAGCAGAAACATGATTTTATGTCACTAGCAGTTTGAAAGCAGTGTTTGTCTTGCCTTTGGGTGTTCTCATAGAGATTGTACAACTGTAAGGTATCATAAAAGTTTCTCATGTCTCCTTTTAATGGGACAATGTCTATATCAGTTTATACACTTTTCACTTCCAGCAGTAATGTTCGCTGAAATTTTAACTGTTTAATCCCTTTGTTATGCTGGTGTAACAGGCAATTGCATTATACTCCAAAAACTGTACCTTAGATTACTGAACATTATAAACACAAGATAGTATTTTAGTAATTTTAGTGAATTCCTTTAAATTTGTAATAAATGCATTATTACGAAGTATGCTATAAGATTAAAATCTCATTAAGAACTAAATTTCCACATGTGCTGACATTTTTCAGTACTCTCGTGTACCAAAACAGCAGGTGACAAGGGTAATTTGGATTTATTTTTTTTTTACATATAAATTGGATATAATATATTCCTTCATTCTTAAGTTTGTGGTTTGGCAGGTTCTTTCACCAGTTCCCTCATTACTCTGGGGTGGATCCCATCAGGGCCACAGACCTGGGAGTGTCACAGCACATCCATAAATACCTCCTGGATTACAGGGGCTCCGCTCAGCTTCCCACCCCAAACCTGCAGCTCTGGGGTCTGGGTATCCTGAACACAACTGGTCTTGACATTAAACACTGAGGCAAGGAAGGCATTAAGTACCTCTTCCTGTCGAGTTGATATTAAATAAGCAATCTTTGACCCTTTACCTGTGCTTTACAGCTCAGATCATAGTCTAGAGCCACATTTCTTATTGCAGCTTGTGGACAACCTTCCAAATTTTTCCACAGTGCTGCGATATTCAAAGTAGGATTCTTTTTTTTTTTTTAATATATTACTCAGTGTAAAAAGTTATTTTTCTTCTTCCCATTGTAAGTGAGCTGCTTAAAAGTTCTTTACTGCTATGGGAGAGTTTGGGGGGAATTAGGAATGTGGCCATATCTGACTATGCCAGAAAGAGAGTTCCACCTTCTAAATGAGTAAAGTCTTGGAATCAAAAAATCAAGAACCCACATTTCCCTGCAGCAAATTTTGAGTTGGTTTTGAGTTGGTAATTGGACTAACGTTGAGATGGGACTATTCTGGCCCTCAGCATTCTTTTTTGTCTGTGTTTGCTCTGTCCTCATCTGAGGCTCTAAACATTTTTGTGTTGCTCAGTGTTTGGTATTTAGACAATAAGTCCTAATGAGGCCCTTCAAGTTCTGCTGTAAATGAAGTGTCAGAGCAACAAACACCTTTAAAAATATGTTTTGCTTCCTTCACTCTCAACAGAGTAGGAGACAAAAAGTTACCACCTGGGTTCTGATGCATTTACTGCCTTACACAAGATGGTCATTACTGTCCATCAGAGGCAGCTTTTTCTGAGTTTGTTCAATTTCTTTTTAATATGTTGTTGTTTACAAAGAGATAAGCAGTCTGTAAATGTAAATCCATGAGTTTTTTTAGAATTCTTACCTAAACAACTAAGGCTTCTCAAATCATTGAAGGTCATTAAAATTTAATGCTGTGTAAAGTTCAGTGATCAATGTATCCATTTAGTAAACATACCTTTTTGTACAAGCTTTTAGCCCTCATCTCTTGTTAGTATTCAAGTGGTAGCATTACTGAAGTATTCTAAATATATGTTTTAAATGAATCTTTTAAAAGCTTTCTCTGGCTTTTAAGTTTATACTCTTTAATAAGAGATCTTCTATTATGTGATGCCATGTTTTGCAATGTTTGTTTATATAATGCTTTTCTGTCATTGTATTCTGTACTTTTTTTCTTTTGATGCATTAAAAAAAATGAATTGTTAAAGATGTTTCTAAAATGGAAAGCTTTCTTTTGTTTGGCCACAATATGAAGAGGACACGATGAACAAGTCAGATCCTTTTATAGCTTAAGTTTTCTTAAAATTTAAGTCTGATAAAGCTAATTTTTTGCACAGCAATATTCTCATTAGTTCTATCTGTCTCTTGTTCCAGATAGACCAGTCTACCCTTATACCCCTCTGTAATACCCATGGCCTTTTTAAGTCTTGCTACGTAGACAGTCTTCAGCTTTCCTCATAAAAACATTATCAGGCTTATTCCAGCCTGATGGATAGGTAGCCTGATATAGGTAGATGTTTTCTTCACAGACAGTCTTAGCATGATATTGGAGCTGAAAATAATGTGTAACTGTCCATTTAAATCTGTCTTATCTCTTTTTTCATGAGATTCTCTGTTCTCAGGGTTCTGTCCTCGGTTAAGGCTTCTCAGCACTTGTGATTGGACTCCATGAGTCAATGTACCCTATGACACTACCATGCTCTGTGGAGAGAATGATCCAAGAGTTTGTGTGCTTTGCTGTCCACACCCTGTGCACTATGAGCTTTAGGAGTTGTTCTTCTGCCATCCTGCATCCTACAGGATCATGCACTATGCAGCACTGGGGAATGAGCACCCCCTGTGAGGGATGTGCTGGTGAGAACATTCTCTGCAGAATGGTCTATCCTGTAGGTAACACTTCCTTTAATCTGTGCCCAGGCTGCTGCAGGCACTTGTTTACTCTTTCTTCTTCTACATCTGACTTTTTGTTTAGGGTTTGCTTCTACTGAGATCTCATATTCTCTTGGTTGGGTTTTCTTTAGCAGCTCAAAATAGTGGAGGCAGCAGTGCCTGGAGCCACCTGAGAGCAAGATATCTTGTTCTAAGCTTTAGAGATAAGCAGCACCTGTATTCTATCCATTCACTTCCTTACATTGCTTTCTAGATCAAAATCTGTGCATTTGAAGGTCATGAATTACTCTATGTGTGAATGTGCAGTTGTTGCCTCTCCCTCTGCTGCTGCTGTTCTTGCTAAATAGAGCACTCCTTGCTTGCTTGAATTTGAGAAGCTGTATCAGTGTTTGCAACATGGGTAGGATTGGATTCCCTCAGAAGGAGCTTTACAGAGATATAGACCAGGCTACAATCCCTGTGTGGATATATTCTGTCAGTGAGGAATGCCTGAGGAATCTCAGTCCTCTATTTGTTTTCGTTATTATTACCTATCTCCCTGGGTCTTGCACCACAGACAAAACCTTGCACTTGCACAAGCCAAAATCTTTTTCTAGATGAACTGATGTACAGGCCCACACCTCAAAGAAACAGCTTTGTACTGAAGGCTAAGAACTTCCTTCTGAAATATTTTGTGCCTGAGGCTGCTGCGTGCTTCTAAATAACTGCCTGAAGAGCTGTTAAGCTGCACTGCTGAGGGAAACAAGGAGGAGAGGGAGACCTCAAGGGAGAAGATGTGAGATCTTGCCAAAATTTTGTTTTTACACGTCATTCTCCAGTCAGAACTCTGTTGCACCATCATACCACTGGAACCCCTGTGTTCCAGTGAAGACTCCTGTGTCTTCAGACCAGAGATAGGTATGAACAGACTGAGACATTTATGGTTAACATTTCAAGTCAGCATCAGGATAGTTTTCCAAGAAAAACAATATTTTTCATTTATTATGCAGAATAATTGCTGCAAGTAATAACTCGCATTTTTTTGTGTATGCTGTTGTTCTTGAACTGGGCAAAGAGATTCAGTGGCAGAAAGGTTTTCTCCAAGTCCTGTGTTGCTTTTAGGACCTGTATGAAGACTGCCATTCATGATCAGTATAGGAACATTTATCACCACCTCCAAATGAGTTTTGGCTGATTTTCTGGCTCATCTCTTAGGAGAGGGTTAAGGTCATCAGTGTGTGAGGGTTAATATAGTGGACGTTTTCCAAGATGGATATAAAGCTCTCAATAAAATAAAAATGCAAGCACAAATAAATAGAGGTGATCAAAAACTTGATGAATTCTACCAGTTCTGTTACCTTCAGTATCCAGCTTCATAAGAACTGTCCTGAAAATTGCAGTTACGCACTGGGCAGTGAGTTGTTTATCCCTGGGTGGTTTTCAGCATTTTCTCCTAAATTTTTAATAGTCCTTTATAGACTCAGGAACATGTTAGTGGCTAGTTTGATTTGGGCTTATCTCTGCTTTTATTGAACTAATACCCAAACAAGTGAAGTTTCTGTACACACTTCAAACAGCAATCCATAAAGGAAGAAAGATCCAAACAGTTTTATGCAGCTTACTATAACTGATAGTCCTTGGGAGAGGACTAAATAAATAATAGCAGACTGAATCACTTTGTAAACTTCATTCAAGAAACTTTAAAATGCTAAATAAATCTCGTTCTCTCTGAGTTGATGGTTTGTTTTTTCCCCTTGCCCTTGCAGAGGATGTAAGTCTTTTCTAAGTACAGCAATAGAGTTAGTCTGCAGATTACTTTACCCAAAACAAACAGCCTTTGTTCTTACCTTTTAAGTCTGCAATCTGGTAGGGTAGATGTGCATGACAGATTTTTGATAAATAAATGCATAATAAAATGTGGCTAGACTTTATTTTTCCCCAATGCATTGTAGTATCAAAAAGAGCTTGGCAGATACTTTAACTTTGCTCTGGCAGGTATGCACATAATTATTCATCATCCTTGCAAATGTAAAAGAAAAAAAGCAAAACCACAAACAAATCCACTTTGTTGCCAGTCAGGATTAAAATTGAAGCTTTCCCTGTGGTCAGGAAGAAAGGAATTACCTTTGCTGGTATGAATTTCATCACCTAGCTATTCTACACATTTCATTCACTCAAATTCTTCAACTGTTTTGAAAATGCAATGCAGGGAGGCAGAATTTTTTTGAAGCCTCCATAGCTCTCATTACTTTCTACTGACCTTTCACTCAAGGACTGTATCTCCCTCTCTTTCTTACTGCTGCTGCTGTAATGGGGACTGTCACATACTGAGAGCAGAAACATCTGCATTGCTGTTTTCTTTAGAATTCTGCATAACCAAAATTTAAAACTGTATTTCAAGGACTGAACAGATCATTAAAAACAGCAGAGAGGGAGAGAGAGAGAGATGGGAATGGCAAAGCCACGAAGGAAGCTGGAGTGGAAACTGTTGTTGTGTGAGGAAATCAAGAAGAGAAAGGCAGAAGGATGTCAGGAAGCAGCAGTGATGATCAGGGGGGTGGTCAGAGAAAATGGAGAGGAAAAATCTGATGCAACAGCTGCATGAATGGCTAAACCTACAGTGAGCAACAGCCTACAGTGACACAGGGCTGAGAATCAAGTGTAAAATAGCAGGAGAAGGAGACTGAGAGTTTTAAAGGATGACCACCAATGTCCCAAAGTAAAAGTGTTGTTATGATAAATAGAAAAAGAAGAAGTAGGAGATCAAACTAAATGAAAATAAATGGGCATTCAGCAGATTACCCAAAGAATTTGGGAACTTTGGAAAAGAAGAGAAGCTTCACTTAAGGGAAGTTGGAGATTAGTACAAGAGTTAAAAGAAGGTGGGAGAAAAAGTCGCTGTCATAAGAATCAGGCAACAAAAGAAGGGACGGGAAGAACACAAACCTGTATGCAGAGTGGGAGATGCAAACAGCCTTGGGCCACAGCTGCTCTGAGGATTCCAGAGCAAAAGGAAGTGTACAGGTCAAACTGAGGAGAGACAACTGGCAGAGACTGTCAGGATGGATATTTTGTGACTTACTGCATTATTAGTCCAATTCATGTTACTTCACTTCTCTTTGTCCTTCATTTTAATTCCCCATTTTACTCCCTGAGGCTCTTAAACCAGATGCTTTTCCTTCTCATCTTGCCTTAGCCCAACATTTTCACTGACTCAGCTAGAATCCCATTATCTGTACTGTTTTAATTTGGCTTTTTAGCTCTAAAAAAAAAGCCTGATGCTATTTTATGATTTCACTTTGTAATTTTGGGGTTTTTTCTTTCTTTCTTTCTACTACAGAAATAATTACCTTTTTCTTCCAGTAATAGTGAGACTCCTAACTTTTTATAAATCAAAGCAGGCCTGTGATACAATAGAGGAATCCAGAAAATGCTGTTGGCAAATACAAAAATCCAGAGTTTAAACAATAAGTATTTTTTTTGTTGGCAATAGTGAAACCCTTAACTTTTCATGAATGAAAGTCATCCTCTCTAATACGAGTATCCTTTTCATAAGCAAATTACTACTGATATGCAGTTAATCTATTAAATGATTTGCTTTAGCTCAGAGACTTCATCTTTTATGGCAAATTATTTTTGTAAGAGACCAAAGCTACTTCATTAGCTTTCCAAAATATGAGGCAATTATTAATTAGCTACGTCTTTTCTTCCCTTACCAATAAATAATCTAATGCACGTTTGGTTGCAGCAAAGTCTCAGCTATGCAGTGAAACCTTCTAGCTTTGATTTCAGAAATTAGTTTTCTGTGTAGAAAAGAATTCCTGGGAACTACTGAGCAATTGTGACCTCTGCTGGAAGCCTTAAAATGGATTCTGATAGATAGCAACCACTGGAAATCATCATTATTTAGACACTTTAGGCACTAATCTGCACTGTACTAGGCACTGTACAAATGGATTAAGAGATTGTACCTACTCTGAAGAGTTCACAGGATATATAAGAAAGGAACATTTCACACAAATGAAACCAAAGAGGTCATCATTGGCAATGCCTCTTAAACTGCTTGTGCTCCCTCTGAAATAGTATAAGATACTGATGAATATTCAGCATGCTTATGGACATGGTTAAAAGTATTCTGATAAGCCAAATACTCCAGATAAGAGTCTGAAACAATATTCCTTTTGGTTCTGTATTGTTATTTCTAAATACAGCAGTGAAACAGAGGAAAGCTTTTGTTCAGGAAGAAATTCAGTACTGAGTTTCTGATGGAAAAAACATGACAGTCATAAGTGTATGACAGAAAGAGGCTTTTATGGAAGTACAAGGAATTATATAATCATTGATCTGGGATTGCCTTGAGCCACCATTCCTGATTCCAGCCCAGAGCAAACCTTGAGGTGCTCACGCCTCCAGTGCTTTAAGTGATGTGAGTTCCATTACGTGCATCAGCATGAAATGTACAATAAAACCCAAATTCCATTTATATTCTTGGAAGGAGACATTTACATTTGACAATTTACAGCGAAGAACGAACTGATTGGGGAGTTTTGCAAAATGCAAATGAATTTATGGCTTTTCTTAGAGCGGAGCATTTGCCATCCTGAACATATGGTTCATTAAGGCTTCAGCAACTGTTTACTGTGGTTAAAAACAGGGTTGTGGGAATTCTAAAAAGCAGTGCTGTAAGATCAGAGCTCTTGATGTCAGAAGGCCCTGAAGCCAAGGCTGTCTTGCTCTTCCCAGTGCATCCCTGCCTTCTGTGATGATCCGTACAATACTTTGACTATTATGTTTCAAATGTCTTTATACTGTGATTGTGTCAAAATACAGGTGTACTCATAAGAACTTTTTATGTGCAAGTGTCATAGAATGAAAAATCGACCTGCATGGAACTGGTTGGGAAATAGCATTAATTTAGCACAAACAGTGGCCCACTTCTTGGATGCCCAGTCCTGATTGCCACACTTGAAGGAACCAGTTCACCATCCAAATTAAACCTTTAGGCACTCTTTGAATAAATGGGTAAACTTCTATTGCTTTTGGCCAAGTGATGAGTTTAGCCCTAGACAGCTCTTTAGCAGAAGGGGAAAAGAGGCAGGGAAGAGTTGAGACATGGGATGTCTGTCTGCAGTAGGGAAAGAGTACTATGAACCCTCTGCCTCTTCTTTATCCTTCTAGCAAAGCAACTGGGAACTGGTGGTGTCATTTCTTTAAACTCCTGGAGAGAGAAAATATTTCAGAGAACACTTAAAGATGACAGAAACAAACAGGGAATGTTTCTCTTTCCTCCAAGAGAGTAAGTCTTCGGGTAGTCCTTTTGATGAACTTAAATGAAATATAAACCAAATGCCAAAATAATCACATACTTTATTTCCTATGGATTTTAATCTCTTCTACATCCTTAGTTTTCTCAATGTGTCTGTTTAACCCTTTCGGGCTTTTGCAGGGACCTTCAAGGTGCTTTTTTTTGTCATACCCTTAGTAATCATGCTTCAACAATAGGCTCTGAATTATTCCAAATCCTTTCAGTTCAGGTGCAGAGCTAATATAAATCAGGTGATGAAACTGTGAATCATGAGGAATGTTAAATTATATTCTTGTTTGTTAATTTGCAGATCATACAATTTTATTTTATTTTTAAAAGATTCCTAAATTTTCCTGGGGGAGAAGTAATATCCTTTACATCCTCGTGGAAGAGCTGGAATAGAATTCAGTCTTGTAGGAACTCATTTCAATCTACAAAGTCTGTATATAAAGTCTTAGTGAAGACCTAAATATCCAAAGTACATTTTGAAATGGTGGGAGTGAAATATTCACAATTGAGAAAGCTTTATGACTGTCAATAACACAATTGGCATTCAATCCTAAGCAGGTGAGAATGAGGGGTGGAAGGAAGTGCATTTCCCAATTTGTGGGTGCCTTGCCTGAAGCTGAGTGCTGCAGGCAGTAAGTACAGACTCACCTAAGTAATATTTTATACATGATGCTACTGTCCCTAGTTCCAGTAGCTTTTTTATTACATTAGTATTCTGAGTCCTCTGCACTTCCTTTGTGGAGGAAGTGCTCTCTAACTTTGGCAACAGCAGTTTCCCAGCTCTAAGCCTAATAAAAAGGGAATGCGAGAGAAAAACCTTTCATCTGTTGTGTTTCTGCTGCTGGAGAGCCAGCAGAGGGAGCTTAAGCAACAAACCCTCTTCCCAGGGCTTATTAATAATACAAAGGTACATAAACAAATAAAGGAAAGTCTGCCATGATAGCCTATTCCCTGTAGGAAAAGGGAGGAAAAAGCTGTTGATTAGAAAATGGTAAAATCAGTAGGGAAAGGAAACTTTTCTAGTAGACAAGAATGCACTAAAACTAACAGCAAAAAAAAATAGTGTTTTAAAATCTATAAATCTCTGTCAAATTCACAGAGAATAAATGGTATTGCTATGTTTTTAGACTTTTCTCCATATCCAAGAAACTCAGTCTTATTTGCTTTTGCTTTTCTATGAACGCTCAGAATTTTAGAAAGTGAAGTATCAACTTACTTTACACATCATTGTCTAACAGGTGCTGGACTTTAGGAAAAATAGGTTTGAACTGCGCTTTTTAACGCAGCACAATAATGTCCAAGAAAGTCCTAAGTCCTTTTATCTCCTTACCTATCTCAGCAAGACAATCTGAAAGTAAGAGATGAAAAAACAGGGAAATAATGTCCACCTGTCTTCTTCAAGGGGCTACATGAGGCCCCTCAGTTGACTTGTCAACTAAATTGCCTTTTTCAATTAAGGCAAGGAAATACTGTGCTCCAGGGTGACTTGGCAGAGCAGTGAGAGGTGAACTCCAGCTCAGTTTGTGTGAGCTATTAGAGAGTGTCTAAAGGAGGGCAATGAGGATGGTGAAGAACCTTGAATCTGTGTGAGGAGTGGCTGAGGGCACTTGGTCTGTTCAGCTGGAGGAGACTGAGGGGAGACTTCACTGCAGTTACAGCTTCCTCATGAGGGGAATGGGAGGGGCAGGCACTGAGCTCTTCTCTGTGGTGACCAGTGCCAGGACCTGAGGGACTGGCCTGAAGTCATGTCAGGGGAGGTTTATGTTGGATATTAGAAAAAGGTTCTTTACCCAGAGGGTGATTGGGCACTGAACAGGCTCCCCAGGGAAGCGATCACAGCACCAAGGCTGCCAGAGCTCAAGAAGCATTTGAATAATACTCTCAGGCACATGGTGTGACTCCTGGGGGTGGTCCTCTGCAAGGTGAAGAGTTGGTACACAGTGATCCTGGTGGGTCCATTCCACCTCAGAATATTCTGTGACTCCATGATTCTGTTGACTGGCCCTGCCAGTCTCCTGTTCCCCTGGGGAGCCTGAGGCACTTCTTCAGAATGTCATGAGCATCTTATTTCACATGTGTACATTCTGCCTATTGCTGGCATCCTCGAGGAATCTGATTTTGGGAAAGGATTTAAGGTCTGGAAAAGACATGCAAAAAGAATCACAAGTGTGTTCCCAGGTGCATTTTTTATCCTTGTTTTGAAATCTTTGTATTTTTGTGCTCAATATTTATGGCACTATCTGTTATAGAAAGGTTGGAGTTTTAATCAAATTGCATCAAGGGTTTGCTAAGAATTGGTGTCTCTCTAGAAAGAATGGTTAGTATTGAAGCAGAATTTTCTAATAACAACTTTGCTGTTAGAACCCAGCATTGATTCTGCAGCTTGTGGCAGAGCTGTCCACTGAGCACATAGTGAAATGATGTCTTCTAACCCAGTTTCTTTCACTGGCAGCATATCAGAGAACAGTTGCTGAAACAAGTGTCAGTGATCTATGGACTTGCTGAATGTATGGTTTATTTCCAGCTACACACACATCTATCTCATGTTGCCACTTCTAAGTGCCAGGTTTGGGGGTGCTCTCCTTGAAAATGCAAACCTTTCAAGTTAGGTATGCTGTTCTGATTTGGTTTTCATCTCCATAAATAAAATTGGTTTATGGCTTTGAGAACAGGAAGGTAGACCCCTCCATAGAAATTTTCTGAGTTCCTTTCTTCTTCTTGTGGGTCAATACAGCACTTGGCTGCCTGCCTCTCAGCAGCCAGGCAATCAATCCCCTTCAGAAAAGACTTAGACCAATTTCACACTTGCTGTGTACTTAATAATTGGCCCAGTTCATTCCAGTGTCAAAATTATTTATTTTGCTGAGATGATAATTTCTTTCCAGTAGTCCTAAAGTGTCACCTTGTGGCTTATACTGGTTATGATTTTATAACTTCAAGAGAAAACACACCCAAGCATCAAATATAGAATATCTGTAAATTTCTCTCTGGGTATTGATGGGATTAATTTGTGAAGACAAGCTCATTTTATTTTAGCTGAAATTGCATCACTGGGATTTACTTTTGAAATAACTAATGATAATTAATAGCAAAAATCTACTAAGAAGTTCATAATCTCTTTGGAAGTTACTGATAGATTTTTCTATGGTTAGACATAGTCAAATGACTTCAGGATGCATGAAAAAAACAAGACATAACAAATTATTAGATCTTTAAATGCTGATGTCTGAGTAATACATCTTATTTTCACACTTTAATGAAACAAACAGAAATGTCTATTAGGAATTGAAACAGTTTTTCCATTAAACTTTTACAGTTTTTAAGTTTTGATCTAGGAAATTAAAAAATTCTGTCTTAATCTCAATTCAGAATTGTGGTAAGCTCTGGAAATCTGAAATTTTAAATCCTTTAAATAAAAACCTTCAGTTGCCTACACTTACATGTAAATCATTCATTTATAGCATATTAAATCCAGTGCAAAGGAGGCAAACCCTTGTCACTTGGGTTAAATAGCAAGTTGCCGGACTACGTGCCAATATCTGATGATCTGTCTTGCAAGAAACCACAACAAAACAACAAACTTTTCTCCCACTCTTTGATCTCTTATTTTAAACTAAACGTGGAACCTTCTAGGAGGTAGGGAATGTCAGACATAAGTATCCTCTGCAAGTTTACAGCACCAAGGATTTTGAAAAGTCATGCATGTTCTTAGGTGTGTCTGCAATAAAAATGCATTTATTTACATTGCACTGTACATTGCTATAGTTGCCAAATTATTTTGAGTGAAAAAGTATGCACTCCCTGCCCCAGAGCACATGGGAACTAAATTCATTTGCACAAAGGGCAGTGTAATTAATGCACAGACAAGATGATCTCTCAGAGATGAGAGTTGCTAACGAAAAATATTCGTGTTGTTTCAAGGAAAGTGTTGACTGTAACAAGCTCATTTGTGTGTAATATTTTGTACTGGACAACATGTCTTTAAAATAGATTTTTGAATTATGAGCTGTGAATGAGCTAGCACAGATACCCACTCTAGTGATAACTTCCAATGAATTCTGCTTCTGAAGTACTGCTAAGGTAAATTAGATATTGATTTCTGACAAAATGGAAGATTTGTCTCATTGCTGAATTTTGAATCTTACATATTAAATAAGAGGTTGATATCTGATGCTAAAACTTATTGTTCTCTGTGATATATCTGGAGTCCTAAACCGAAAGATTCCACTGCACAAAGTGAGCACAAATGCTCAACTAAAAAAAAAAGTAAAGACTCCACAAAAGCAAACAAACAAAAACCAACAACAACTAGAAAGAGAGGAGGGGAGGACACACTGAAATATAAAACTTCTGGAAGTTTTGCTCCAAAGGCTAAAACTTCCTGGGTTGAGTTTTCTTTGCCTGTTGGTGCAGGAGCAACCAAACAGAAATATGGCCTTGGTTTTCACTAGAGATAATTGTTTAAATATTTAGCCATGTCCTGCTTACGTTAAGATTTCTTTATGATTTCACCCAGGCAAGTGTGCAAAGTGTATATTTGTACCATCTTTCATGATCTGGCAGTTGAGATGCTATGAAGTCAAAGCACGATAATCACATGTTAATGGTTTTTTATATCAATTACAATTCTTCAGAGAACATTTAAGCTTTTTTTGTTTGCGTGGTTTTTTTTAATCGAGTCTGACCGAGGGGGCAAAAAGACCTGATCTCATCTCACAGGCAGGGACTTTGCAAATCCTTCAGTCAACAATTACTTACTAGAATTAATTACCACAACTGTTTCCTCATTGCCCTCCAGAACCCCGATATTTTTTTACAGTTTCCACAAATGAGACAGAATTCTGCTCCTAGAATATTTTACTCTTGTAAACAGGTTATCACTGTGGTTTACACCCACCTGGCAAATAGTTTATTAGCATTAATACCATGTTAAACGTAGTATTAATTACAAGTTCCATGTACTCTTCACAAGCTTTAGGTGTTTTTCTTTATGCTTGACTGTATTCAAATTTCTTGCACTCAATTCTGCTTTTGCTGCCATCCCTGAGTATCACTTGCATTTTTGTGGGTTAGTTGATTCAGATATTTTCATACCCTATATTACAAACATGACCAGGTGCTATCAGGCCTGGCCTAGTGCTCTCTGAAGCCAACAACTACTCTGACATTGGCTGTAGTTCTTTTCATTCTAAAAATCCAGTTATATATGTGTATCTCTTTTTTTTTCAGTTTTAAGTATTTCAGTTGATAATATAAGGTTTGGAACAGTACGGCTGGATGCAAATTGCAGCCAATTTTAGCCAAATTAAGTGTGCCTTTTTAATCTGAGAGATCTTGAAGGATTTTCAATTGTTCATTTAAGTGTCGGTAAGGGATTGAATCAAGTCAAATGCTGTGAATGTTCCTTGTGTTTAATTCTGCCACAAGTCTTGTTTCAGATATTTGTTGTGATAAAGCTAAAGGTTAACCTTTTTATCATTTTTGTGGTGAAAATATGTTTCAACATCACCGAATAGCTCTGTGGCCTCAGTAGTTAACAATGGTCCCAAATAAGTCTTGCTGCTGACCACGGAGAACCTATTTGTTCTAGGATGCTACCTCCAGGTTTTTACCTTTCTGTTGCTTACCAGACCAGAGTTCTTACTGCATTTTAGGTGTTTTCTTTCTTGTTCTGCTTTCTCTTGACAAAGGAATAATGTGTGCACCTATAAGACAAATATGACAAGATATGGAGTTAAAAACCGTTCTGCATGACATGTTTTACCTCCATCCAGCAAAGGCACTTTAAAATTATACACATTGTTTCAAAACAAAAACATTTAGGGTTTGCTTTCCAGCTGGTTCTGGGTATGGGGAATGGTTGGACATAAAGGAGAAAATGACATTGCCCATTTTCTGCTCTTTCCTGTTGAGTAAAAGACCGTGTCACTGCTTGGGTAGATGAGCCCTCCTCCGGCGCAGACTGCAGGGCTTAGGTGTAAATAGATGTTCACCCAGCCAGCTCTGCTCTTCTGGTGCCTTGAGTGACGACTCTTGAGTGTTTCTCGGCTTGAATTTCCATTTTGCCAAACCAGGTGTCAGGTTATTTCTACTGTGAGCAGCAAATTAACGCCGGTTGTGATCGCTCTGTGTTCACACACACGTGGATTCCTCACTGGCTGACATGTTGAGGTGTTTTGAAGCTGGCTCCCTGCCAAGTCTCCAAACCTCACCACAAGGTTTCTCCCTCCCCCCCAAAACCAAGGGAAAAGAAAAAAACCAAGAGAACCAAAATGAGAGGTAGCTAAAGCAATATATATAAATATATTTACACTTATATTACATTTATATACAATTGAAATATATGTACAATTTCAAAAGGAAAAGGGAAAGGGAAGGGAGAAGGGAAAAAAAATAATAATAAAAAAAATAGATATACACACGATCAGAAACTCAGGATCTAGCAAACTAAAGAATTAACAAAAGAATATCTTACTACTCTCCTTGGGACAACAGAAAATCGCGCTGGAATGACCACCGGCAACCTCCGCCGCCCCAGGTCGACAAGGCCTTACCAGGCCTCACTAGGCCTCACCAGGCCTCACCAGGCCTCACTCCCCAACACGGCAGAACCGACAACAAGGAACCCGCACCCTCAGAGCCAAGGGAAGGGGGTGAAGGCCTCTTCTCCTTTCTTCTTATACTCCTGGCTTACATAAAAATCATAGAGAATACCGAGTAATATGGGCACTTCCTTGGTTAAAAACTGGTCACTAAGGAAGGCCCAGATTAAACTACTACACATCCCACTTGCTGCGTGGCTGTGGCTGAAAGCAACACAGAATTCATTGTGACTAAAAATCTGCAAATCTCCTTTGTTGAAACAGGGTTTCTGAAAAAAACAAGAGATATTTCTGAATCAAGAGCTGAAAAAAAACCATTACTGATAGTTTAAGAGGAACGACTTAAAAATTAATGATGTAGCAAAAAATAAATCTCTTTCTTCGCTCTTTTGTATTCATCTTCTTTTTTAGCATTAATATTATAAACCCTGTGTCAGAATATGTTATAAGATTCTGCTGAAAGTCATTAGCAGTGGTATAACAATACTAAAATTATTTATGTCGAGGGACACAAAGTTAAATGAGATAGACCTTGGGTTCAAAGAGAAGATGTGGGTTTATGTAAATTAAAACAGATTTTTACTGGCCACTAATCAAGAGTTTACCTGTTTCCATTAAAACTACATTGAGTTTAATCAGTATGCTTTCTAATGCACGCATTTCTCCCTAAATAAGAAGCATATTTGTCATGAATATTTAAATTGGATTTTAAATCCATGAAAGTTTAATTTAAATAAATAGTGAGGTGGCTTTTTCAGGGTTGAAAGTTAGCATCCTCAAATCCTATCCAAAAGTTGTAAACAAATTTTCAAGTTAATGGTCTCCAGAGGCTTTTTCTTAGCATTTGGGATTAAATGTCTTTAATTACAGGAGGCTTAAATGTAACTACAGTTAATGTAATGCTATCTGTACATAAAAATTAAGTTTTTGTTTCTTGTAACTAAATAGAACTACTAATGAATAATGCAAAAATGGGAAGAGTATGGAGTATTTTAAATATAAAACATGTTTATAAGGCAATAAGTTGTCGGACATGTTTTACCTTTCTCGCTGTAATTACTGAGTAGGATATGGGAGTAATTTTCTTTATATATAAATCTGTCATGATATATTCTTGACTTTCAATGTGCATGCAATATAAACTTCAGCTTTATTTTTGTAATTCCTATTCTTATCTCACAGAGGTTTCTAGCTTGTTTGTTTTTCATAATAATAAATAATGAATTGCATTTTCGACACTGGTATGAGTATAGGTTAAGAAATCAGACTTTAATAAAATTTTTCCATTGATTTTAATTTAAGAAGAGAATAATAAGTTGTTTTAAGCCAAAAAATTATATGCTTACTTATTTGTTGAATTAATTGGAGAGTGTGAATCCTTTTTGTAAAACTGGGCATAAGTAGAGCCTCAGCCCTCATTGTAGTTCCTTATCAGTTTATTGATAAATAATCCCATTCTTGCTAGCCATCTGTTTATTGTTCAGACAGCTGTGCTCCACTTATTTTCTGACATTTTCCAGATATTAATGATTCAGACCTTTTCCTTCCTGCTGATTTTGTTTCACATGTAGACAGCTTTGACAGTAAACCGCACTTGACTTTATTTGTTTTCAAGCAAGCACAGGCAAGTGAAGCTTGAACCACATATTTGATTCAAGTATTATAAGCCAAATAGATCATTGTGGGAAATTAATCACGATTATCTTATTTTTAATATTAGTCCCTGAATAATTTTCACACATCTTAAAACAGAAGGATAATAGATGTGCACATTAAGTACATATAAACCCTCTTAGCCAACTCAAGTCCTACTTGAGCCCAGCACACATCCAGTGAGAAGTGGACCTGCTACTTTTGGCAGAGTTTATCCTTTATGGTGACAATAGAAAAGGCAGCAAATACTCCAGTCAAGGTTGTACAGGGTGAGATGGGAGTTCCTGATGTTTGACAGCAGTCATATATACACCACATATTTGAGGGAGGAATCCCCTTGCTAAGCTTTGGTGCTGGACCAGGGTTTTGGAAGAGCACAACACAGGCAGCTTTATTCCCTTTGGACTGGGTTTTCCCCGCTGTCCTGGCAGTTGTCAGGACCAAAGCTGGTTTCTAGCACACTTCAGAGCAGTGTTTGAGCAGCAAGAATTCGTTAACTGAACCCAACCTTTTTCAGATCTCTGTGGAAAAAAAGCCTTGTGTATGTTGATTTCTGTGACTGTATACATACACAAACACACAAAAGTGAAGCAGTTCATGCTGTAAAGAGAAACCAGGATACAATAGGCAAGGAACTGGAAAATAATGAACAAGTATATAATTTCATCTTTTCCAGCCGTTTAGAGCACATACTCTCCTAATTCATCCTGTTTTTTCACAGGAAACAAGACACACCCCCAACAGCTCAAATTCCTGTGAGTAGCTGATGTTTTAAGACATTTGAAGCAAAGCCCTTAATAAAATCCTGGTTCTGTTGAAGTTGATTTGACAGTTATCGTGGACTTGAATAAAGCCAGAGAGATACCCCTATTATTCCAAAAAAAGAGCTACTTTCTCTTTGACCTTCAAGGTCTGCCTAAGATAAGCCAGCAGCAATGAGGCTGTATTGAAGATGTTGTATTGCTCATGATGTTCTTTAAACAAGCACAGCAATGCACGTGGAAAAGGCTGTCAGCAGGCTGGTTATCACCACTTGTCACTGTCACAGAGGTTTTGCATTGCTGTTTAGTCACTGAGTCAGTTAACTGCTGCTGAAAGATGAAGGGTTGGATATAAATGATGTAAATGTTCATGAATAGATGCATTGTACCGTGATACTGTCTGCCACTCAAATTCACAGAGTGTAGAAAATGTTATTCCTTGCTAGAGGAGCTTGGTTCCAGCAGTTTGAGGGGATTTCTCATTGTTAAATGCTAATGAATCCTAACAGACAAGATGAAGTGCAAAGATTTTACCTGAGGAGAAAGTAGCAAACATGGGCAGGGATGAACTTTGAGAGAGGACAATCACACTACAAGCAAAGGAGATCTGGAAAGCCATAGAATTGAAGGCAGAATTCCCTTAGGCTTTAATGTAACCAGGGTTTCGCTCTTGATTCCTAACCTGGACACTGGCTCCTTCCATGTTTTCACACGTATTCTTTCCTCCCTTTCCTCACCTTTCAGCAGTGGTATTTGCACATCTTTGAAACAGAGCAGTACAGCTGCTTCCATTCCACGGCTGAAGGATTTGGCTTCTCATGAAACCACAAGCAATGCCATAAAATAGGGGGTTTGTAATGTGAAAAAGCAAATAAATTGTAAGTCAGTGATCTGAGTCAGACTATCACCTCAGCATAGACAGTAACTGCACCTGTTTTAGCATCCATATGAGAGTAAAACACTTAGTTTGGATTTATTTCATGCAGGACAATGCAGTGGTTGATTAGCATCTCTCACCACCTCTCTCCATCAGTCTTCCTGCATTTTTAACAGTATCACACAGACAAATAAAGTTTCAGGAGAAGAAACGAAAAACATTAGCTAGTGTGTTTGTTTACAACCAGAATGGCAGAAAGACTTCATCTTCCAAAAGGGATTTTCTTCATAATTCAGACATTCAAAGGGTGTCTTTAGGCTGAAAAGATATTGTTTCCTTTCTCAGACTGTTAGAAAGGTTTCTTTCCTTTAACTTTACTTTTAAACAAGAGAATTCAGGAGCATAGTTTTTAAATTATGTGTTCATACAAGAGAGGCCATTTGTTCTGTTTTATTAAAGAAGCATGTAGCACTTACCCTTTTCCACAGTATTTCTTGTGCACCGAGAGAATCCAAAGACAACTTTGGAAAGCTGGAAGTGCTTTGCAGCTGGCTCAGTGTAAACTAAGAACTTCTGATAATTCTGCCCCAAATTCCACTTGCTGAAAGATCTTTTTGTAGAAAACCTTTTAAATCAACTTTCCTTTTCTTTGTTGTCTATACACATTTCTTCTCTACCAAGCAATTTTGGCTTGATAAACTGCCTTGACATTGTTTGTTAAATTGACTTTTAACTGTTTTGATCAAGACTTGGCTTAGGTGTAGAATCTAGCCCATTTCCTGTTAAAATATCAGCCTGACAGAATTTATAAAACTTGTCTTTATTCAGTAATTATATTACATAACATTTTTATAGGGAATTTATCTTTTAAATTCTAAAGCATTTTATCTGCTGAGTCATCATTGCAGAATTGGCCAAAGCTGAACAGATTTCCTCCACTGACATGAATGATGGTATAAGAATCAGACAAGGAATGGCAATGGACAGGTGAGAATATTCTTGCATTCCTACTCTTGAATAGCATCATTAATCTCCAGCTTTTGACTCATGGGTCCTTCCCACAAAAAGAAAAAATAAACATAGGTTCATTACTTTTTACTTTAATCATTATTTCCAAACTATTTAGAATATATTTAAGAAACAGAGAAAATGCTCTCAATTCTCTTTATTTTTGTTATTTAAAACAAACAAACAAACCAGAAACTACTGAGGAAAATAGTCCTTTGTATGTCAGAAAATCCCAGCAAGTTTAAAGGCAGAGAAAAGGAACATTAGATTTCATAAATGGTTCCTGTAAACGTACCTTCCCCATCCCAGTGATTGGAATTTGATTTTTCCTGTTGACTGCCTCGTTGCTGTTGTGAGAGGAGTACAAAGTGCCTAATGCAATCATAACTTGCCATCTCGTGGCTTATTTGGGAATTACCACAGTTAAATTTCTTAAGAATCATTTAAGGATTACATTCATTCCTTTAGGAGAGGATTCCTGTTTGCCCCTTCATCACCCCTGACATGGAAAGACTGGATACCTTCAGTAAGGGTTGAGACCCTGGAGGGTCCCAAGGCTGGACCAAGCTGGAGGAGCAGGTAATGGGCTGCCCACGTGGACATGGAGAAGGAATACAAGGAGGTGTTGGAAGATCCCAGACCACAAAAACAGCCATTGGACCAAAAGGGTGTGCAGGGCACATGAGATGATCAGGTGCACGGACTATTACTCTGGAGATGGCTCTGGCTGGCCTGACATACAGCAGAAGTCACCGAGCTGCCCCCCAGCCTGCACAGAGCCATCCCAGCAGGGAGCTGGGCCAGCAGCTGGCACTGCCCAGGCAGGGAATGCTGGGACACCTGTCAGGCACAGGGTGAACACAGGCCATGTATCCCTGGAGACAGCTGAGGAGGCAGCTGAACTCTGCCACTGATCTCACTAATGCCATCCTCTCCAGGCCCCCTGCACAGCTCACCCTGTGTACAACAACATGGATAATTCTGTTGGAGACAATTATTCTGTGGGTTTAGTATTGTGGCAGAAAGGGGTGTTTTATGTCTGACACTGTGGCCTCTCCCAGTGTGTTTTTAGTGTGATCATTACACGTTTGGCTGCTTACAAATCCAGTGAAAAGCCTGTATGCAAAGTAACCCAGCCCTGCAGGGAAACCAAACTAGGAAAAAAGTATAGTTTTTATCACTTAAGCCCTCAATATTAATTTAAGGAGTGCTTAAAAAATTGTAAGGTACGGATTGTTGAAAAATATCTCTTCAGAGAATAGAATCAGGGTGTGCTCTGAACAGCTGAACACTCAGCTGTTCTTTGAGGACTGAACTGCTCCAGCCCTTTACAACCTGGTTGAACAAGTGTTCAGGTTTTCCTAACGAGTCTACCAACTTTTGGCCATATTTATAGTCAAGAGGCAACTGCAATCAGGGATACTGCCATTTGTGACCGTGTTTCTTGTCATCTTCCATGACACACAGATTGTTTGCATGCAGGGGTGAGATCTCCTCCAGAGTTCATTAACCTGGCAGTCGGGCTGCATTTGTTGTGTTTTGAGCACACCCGGAGCCAGGACAACTGTGATAATTTTGCCAATAATGTTCAAAGCAAAAGAGATCACAGTAAAGATTTTAGAAAATATGTATTGAACCTCACAGTGCTTTGGAGCCAGCTTTGCAAGCAGCAAAGTGCCTGCATGGCCAGGCCAGTGCCCCACTGGTGGCAGTGCCTGCCTGCAGTGCCTGATGGGGACCACAGCTTCCCCCAAAGCACCAACCCATGCAGCTGCACATACAGTGCCCTGCAGTGTCACTCTTGAGAGGCTGAACTTGCACCAAAAGCCTGTTGAAGGAAGGGAAATAACTGCAGGTGACATTTGACAAGTTAGTTTTTATTCAGTGCACTGGACTCGTACATCACTGCTTTGTCAACTAACAACATTTCACACATTCCTGTAAAACCAATGCCAAGTCCAGTCTCTTGTTAAAGATGCTCAGTGTAAAATGTAATGCAGTCTATCAAATATTTCCTTTCATAAGTACAGCTTAGAGCCCAGTAACAGGCTGTGTCCAGCGCTTCCAGTGCTGGGTTCCAGCAGAGGGTGAAGAATGGATCAGTTACTCAGGGTTGGTGCAGGGCTCTGTTAACAAATGTCTAAACCCAGTTCATTAACATCTCCGAGTTCATCATCAGAGTGCTGCTGCTCGTTTGATTATGCCAGTGCTTTGAGCATGGGTGGAGCTGCAACTACAAAAACCCTAATGCAGAATGACTGCAGCGCTGGAAAACCTGCTTTAGGCTGGGGCAGTCTGTCTGTGCTCCATACTGAGGACAGTCACTCCAGCAGCAGGCACGGCACACCTCACCCCGTCCCAACTGGGCCAGCAGCAGCAGTCAGAGCAGCACAGCAACCCACAGAGAAACACAAGGTGCTCAGGCCTGACTGTCAGGGCGAAGCGAGACATTTTCAGGGTGGAGGGTCTTACACTGCAAACACTGGGCAGGGATGCCTGCAGGCACAATAAATTGGGCAGTTGGGTGGATGCTGGGGATTGCAGGCAGCTGGAGCATCCCCACTGGTGCCACTGCTGGGGCACATCCCTCAGATCCACACATGCTCTGCTCCCTGTCCCCCATGTGGGCAGGCACAGCATCCTCAACCCTGTCCCACCCATGGGACAACAAAGGGAAGGCTCCATGGCTATGGCCTGGAACTGGCACCCCCTCCCACTTGCAAGAGTCACCCTGGTCAGCACAGGGTGCCCTGGCAGGAGGACAGGGATGGTGCCAGCCCTATGGCTCCCCAGCAGAGCTCTCCCAGCAAATCCATCTCCGCTCATACACCTCCACCCCACTCATGTCCCACCTGCCCTGTGCTCCGGCCCCAACTCTCAACCTGCCTTGTCCCTGCCCTCCATCGCTCATTCACTGTGGGTGTAAGGAAGGAGACGGCACATTGCCAAATCAGCTATCTCAAAGGGAATCTAGCGACTTTTATTGAGCCCCTGCCAGGGCCTGGACTGTTGGGGGCAGTCCCTGTGACGAGCACGCGGTCCTAAGGCATGGTGACTGTCCGTCCGGCGCTCCTGGCTGCTGTAAAGCGCCTCTTATTCCTCAGACCAGAGAACCTCTCATCCAGCGTCAGGCTGGTCTGCAGGGGAAAGGGAGAGCGAGTCAGTCCCACGTCTGGTGGCAAAGCACAGCCCAACTTGTAGCGGGGTATTGATTAGAGCCCATCAGTCAGGATGGTGTTTCACAGCTGGTTAGTCAATTAAACCACGCAGCACACAGAGACAAGGAGCTCGACAGACTGTGTGCGGCTGGAAAACCTCCAAGCAGCTCCCAGCCCCAAGACACCGGGCGTCCTCGGCCAGAACAGGAGCAAGCAGATGGCATTGGAGCACAAGGCATCAGGGAAAACCAAACCGTCCAGACAAGAAACGCCGGCAATGAAGAAGGTGGAGCAGGATTTCTCAGCTGCCCCAGGGCTCCTGGACCATACTTCAGTGTGAACTGGGGCACCGAGAAGGTCACCAAAGCAAAGAGCGAGCAAAGCCCAGAAGTGCCACGTGTCTCTGAGGAATGGGGAGCACTGACACTGAAACAGTCCCCCCTGGCCAGGATCACCCGCCAGCAGGATCTCCCCGCTCCGAGCAAGCACACGGACAGGCCTTGCAAGACAGGCCAACAGAATGGGAAAAATTGGGCTGAGTCTGTAGTTGCTCAACAGTCTTCTCAAGTGCCTTCAGTTTTGCCAACAACCTGGCCAACACGGCCACAGGACTCTCCTCCTGGGCCATGTTAGACCAACCCAGCTGGCAGCCCCAGAAACCTGAGCGTGGTGTTAACAGCTCAGTGGCAGGGCTGCTGCAGGGCGCCAGGTGCCGCCTGCGCCGTCGACAATCCTCTACCTGGTTGGCCATGGCACGGAAGTTGAATCTCAGCATCACCCCCTTGGGCTGGGGCTTGGTCACCCGTGCTGGGGGTCTCTGGCTTCGCAGGAACGGGCGCTTGGATCCAGGCCTGGGGAAAGCACAGATCCGCAGTCACTCAGGAAGTGAAGGCAGCTCGCTCCCTCTGCTCTACAAACCAGCACGGAGTGAAGGAGACACCTGCACACCCCATACGTGGTCCCATGGCATGTCTGACCCCTGAGAGAGTCAAAAGGCTGCCAGAAGAGCTGCTGTGCAGGCAGAGTTCCAGCACTGGGGACCGTGTCACATCCAGGCTGTCATGGGGCACTCTGTGCTCAGGACAGTGCATTCACCCGCCCTTCTCTCTGCCCCCAGTTGGGTGCTGGGTCCTGCAGCTGCACCAGCTCAGCCCTGAATCTGTTCCCTTCCACCTTCTGTGCTGCTTTTACACAGCATTTCTGTGACAACCCACAAGAGCATAGCCAGCCTGACACCTCCCATGAGCTCCAGCGCTTCCATTTCTCCTCACTCTGCATAACAAAGGAGCAGCGTGGTAATTACAGATTACCGTGTAATTACAGGTAAATACAGGAGATCTTTATCTCCTTCAGATATGCGGGGAAGGGAACCAGACATCATTTGCTAACCATTTTGGGGCTGAACCATTATACACTCGTTATAAAAGTGAAGCTGCAATAAACCTAAGGGGATTTGCAATGGCTTTTGTAGGGCTCCCACCCTAACAAATCACCTCATTTACTTACCCGCTGCTCTGGCCCGCCTGGGGATTAACCACAGAAACCGTCAGAATTGCTCCCGGGCTGGGTTTCACTTGCCACCTGCCGAGACAGGGAGATTTATCCAGCTTCAAGCGTGAAAGAGCACGTCGCGTTTGCACTGTGCCTTTGTTCACCAATTACCTTCTCATCCTTGGCGGTTTCCCTTCTCCTTGAGCATCCATCTGCTGTGAAATATATTTTTAAAAAAATTACTTAAAGAATTAGCTCTCAGAAACAATGACTTCTCTTCTAGGATTTCATTTGGTGTATCTGACGAGCTCCTTCCTTGCAAGTTGTCAAGAAACTTGCTAATTTGGGGTTTCCTGCTGTCACAGTGATCTGTGTGGGGTGGCTTTACTTTGCCCTGTTTGTGTTGCTCTATAAACCACAAGGTTTCTTTTTTATCACCCACCCAGGATTTTACTTTCCAGCTGCCAGAATATTAATCTGCGTTAAAAATCGCCTGTCCTGCAAATACTTTCCTAGCAATACATGCAATTTAAGTGATCCATCTCTCTTCACTTTTGGAAGCAAAGATACAGCTGGGCTGGTAGAACTGAAGGTTTGTCACTCCCAGCAGGCTGCAGAAGAAATGTCTGGATACTGACCCCTCTCTGGAAGCGGGCTTTGGAGAACCACTGCTGCGCCCGCTTCTGCTGGAACGCTGGTCCCCTGTTTAGCCGGAAAGGCCTGATGGTAAAGCAGAGAGAAAAGGACAGAGGTGAAGATGATGCCAGGCCTCTCCTAAAGTTTAATGCCAAAATACCTAACCCAAGCTGGTCTTAAAAAGCAGCATAAGAAGCAAACGAGGCTGTGTGTTACCCAGTTCAGCCCAACGGGCTTTTCTGCCAGCGAAGGATTTCAGAGGAAATTTGATTTTCTGCTCAAATGAGACAACAGCTTGTGTGTTCTGAACTCTGCCCATTAAAAATAAAATAAAAAAACATGGAAGAAAATAATAGAAAAAAATCAGGTGAAAAGGGGTCTCTGGATGTCCTTCAGTTTCTACTCTGCTCAGAGCAGAGAAAGACAGGATTGCAAGGAGCTTCCTTTCCAGCTCGGAGAACACAAGGTTCCTGATGAGACAGGCACCAAGGCAGTGCCTGCCTTCCTTGCAGCTCCTGGGCAGAGAGTCTGCTGCTGCAGCCCCTCCCTGGGACAGACATCCTCTCTCTGCCTATCCCTTATGACTGGAATCTGTATTTCCTGCCTTTATGAAAATAAAAGCTATTTCACCCTTCAAAAGTGTTCCCCAAAGCGACAGAGGAAAAGTTCAATAAAAACACTAAGGTCTCATTTTCCGTGCTTCCTAAAATGAAATGACAGATCTAATATCTGCATTATTAGCTATGAACTATTAACTTTTTTTCACTGTTTTCTTTCCAGGTGCTTTCCAGGGGTATTTTTCTCATGCTGTACAAGCACATGGCTGTAGCCACTCCCAGCTCACACACAGCAAGAGCAGAACCCTACGAGCTGCAGAGGGAATTGCTAAAAAGGAAACAAACCCAGTGTTACCAAAGATTTTTACCTTTTCCCTGGGGTCTGGGTGCTGGCAGCATCTGCTCTGAATCTCTTGGGGCCTGGAGATGGTTGTGCCTGGTCCTTCTGCTGCCCGCTGCTGCTTTTAGCAAAAGCACTGCTGTTCTTGTTGCCCTGAAAGATTGGTGAGAGCTCAGCAGTAGCCACCCGTGCCACAGTCTCACTACATGAACAGGGAGTGAGGGCAAGTGACAGCCCCCAACTGTCCTCTCTCCACTGACTACTGCTGCTGCCTGACTCAGCACACTCAGTCTGTGTGCCTTGTTCCTGGGCATGAAAGTCCCAGGAAGAGCGTTTTCTTCTAATGATGCAGAAATTAAAAAAGAAACACCAAAAAAATCAGTCCATGGAGAGCAAATCTCACAGAAGTTGAGCATTAGAGCCATGCTCAGGTTTCCTTTTGGTCATCACCTCTTTCTTGTTTAGGCCAAGCCCTGAAGCATGAGGCACATCAGAAGACCCCCCAGCAGTGTCTCTCCTCCTGCACTTCCAACACAAACTGCCCCAGGCTCCAGCCCATTTATTTCTCTGGAACAACCACCATCACTCTCACTGTCTGCTCAGCTGTGATTCCATATTCTTCCCTCTTGGTTTATTTCTGCAAAGTGGAAGCTACTGTAGAATTATGCCTCCTAGCAACTGCTTATTACTTTCTGTAAATACCCAGCCATGCTCAATATCTGAGTCATCCTGGTCTTTATTTTCAGGAATAACCACACTCCTGGCACATGCCTGCTTAGTTAGGGCTCTCTCATTTATACCCCTAGGACACAGCCACTAAATGTGCCATCACGTTCAGCACTTGGGTTTTTTTGAAAAGCTTACTGAGCACCCATGACCTGCTAATTGAGTGGATTTCCATCAGTGCAGAAGAAACTAATTGCCTCTCAGGAGGCCTATCTGCCACAGGAATAACTGTGTCTTGTGGGGATTGCCCACTTGCTAATGGAAAGTGTGTCTCTGAACCAAAGTCACCTGACAAGTGACCAACATTCTTTCCTTTGACTTCATGGGAGCTTGGAAAATGCTCTGGGTGGAGAAAAAATAAGGGATCTTAATACACCTTCTTTAAACAATAATAGTAAGACAAGATCCTGTGGAATTCATTTTTATGGAAATATTTTTAAATCTTTTAAGGACACTTTCAAAGAAAAACCTTTTTTTGCAAAACCCAGGGGAACTGATCAGTAAAATTATGCCAAGTCAGAAGCTTATAAAACCAACTGGAAGACTGCTATTCCATATGCATGTCTGTCTGCACTCATCTATGCATACAAATGCTGTGCAGAGGCATATAAAAGATGGTGCCTTTACCTTTTTATGTAAATTGTTGTTTGGGGTGATCCAGGTTCATAAAATCAAGCAGATTTCTACATGACATTTGGGAAAAGCTGTCCCTTCCTTATTCCCCTACCTCCTGAGCTGATGCCTGGCGATTTAAAGGGCTCACTCCATTGAAGGCAGCAGCTGCTCTTCTCTTTCGACCAGGCAAAGTATTCCTGAATTGTCTCCTATTGTATTGTTGCTGTCCAAACCCTCTTCTGAAACGGTTAGGTCCTACAAAAAAACAAACAAACAAACAAAAAAACCTCTTATTTTAGTGTCTTTCAAAATTTGAGTTATGATTACAGTTTTGCAAATGGATTACAAGGTTAACTTAATACGACACAGGGGTATCTATACAAATAGTGGTGCAAGAATCACATTAATTCATTCCAAAAAGTATTAAATAATTAATCTTTCCAATGTCTCGCTGACATTCTTAGTCTGTGTAGGACTGACATACACATTATTTGATGTGAAAGAATAGAGAAGACAAGAAAAGAGAAAAGCTTTCCACAATTTTGATTCTTCATAAAGGCAGGAACACCCACATCAGGAGACCTGTCAATCTGTTGTCAGAGCTCACTTTGCTGTGAATTAACTACGAAACAAAAAAAGCCTTTTGATACAGATACACAAGTGACTCGAGCATCCGGGAGCCAACCCCACAGCAGCCTGGAATAGCTCTGAGTGCCCACATTATAGCACCTGGTAAGTGAAGACTGAACCGTGATTTTTATGCATATATATATTTATTTTCTTTTAGCTTGACATATCCTTACTGCACCTATTGCAGAGGACACCTGCTGCTGCTGTTTTACGCAGTGGTACAATCCACACACACCCACTGTCCGTCTCCATTTAACCTTTTCCCCTAATCCTGTCGGTGATTTTGAAGTGTGCTGAAGCATTGGTGAGTGAGAGGAAAGCACTCTATCAGACCAAGGCACAGTGCTTTCAAGCCTAATCACTCCACAGGATGAATTTCTGTAGTCATAACGAAACAGAAAGTTTCTGAGTCGCTGTGTGAGCTGACGCAGGCGGGCAGCCAGAACAACCACAAAGATCGCAGCTAAAATGCAGAGAGGGAATTTATTTCCATTACCTCACTAACCAGTGGGATCAGCAGGTTCCTGAAGCAACACCTGGGCAGAGGCACGTGAGCAGAGTTAAGTTTGGCCCAATATTAGATCATGACAGGTTCACACAGTTCATCCAGGGGTTTGTACATGCAGACTTTACCACCGTGCTGCGTTTCGATCTTCTCTGTACCAAGGCAGGGAGCAAACCTTCCATTTTTAAAAGCTCTTTCCCCCCACCAGTCACTACACTGGTGAGATGTGCACATGTACTCAGGGGTGTATAAATCAGGCACAAAGCTGTGCAGGGCAGAGGGCAGTGAGAGCACACTCAAATCCTGGACCATAGAGCAGAACCTCACTGGTACAGACCACAGAGTAGTTGGCTGCATGTATTGATCTTACACCACTGATTGCTACATCACAGCAATTTATACTGACTTGGAGCAATTAGAAATGAAGTGTCCTGAGGCAGCAGTGTCACTGCTGCCAGGGGCCACCACCACAGTGAGGAATGAAGGCTCCAGCCCCAGGGTGTAACACTGGCCAGTACCAGCCTCAGCTGCTTACACTGGAACACAGGTAAAGATGACCTGAGCTGCACAGGCTCTAAAACAGAAGGGCACCAGGGCATGCCCACAGGAAGCAGCTCCCAAACAGCACGTTGGGGTGCTTTGTGCTCTATGGCTGGAGATGCTTTAAGAACACACACAAATGCAATGAGGTTCACAAGCTCTGTGGGGTCAGTAGTTATTTCCTCTGCAGAAGAAGTGCAGGTCTGTAAATGTTCCTCTCTTGACAAACATTGAATTTCGGCAAACTGTTTCTTTTCGACCAGATGTGGACTTGCTGTGTTTAACAGTCTTTTGATTTTTCCTCCTGCTTCTGTCCCCCCAGTTTGTTTTTGCCCTGTTTTGTTCTCTTCAACCACCACCCTGGGCTTGCCCCTCTCTCTTGCCTATTTGCCGGACTGCTCTCCTGCAGGCCACCAAGCCTTGCAACACAGCTCTCCTGCACCCTGCAGAGGGCATATCCTCCACAGCCAGAGACTGAGCTCAGCTGCCTTTCCTGGGTATTCCATCAGGGCAATGGAAGAGACTGCTGCAGAAGGCAGCCCTGACTAGAAAATCGTGCCCCTGTCAGTCTGTTCCTATTAGAGAGCCTCTGCTCAGCAGTGCATTCAGGCACCCCTCAGCCAACATAAATAACTCATGACAGAGCCATCAGCCTCTGAGGGGAACCCTGTGTACACCAGTTGGGGATCAAGGCCTCAGTCTGCCATGTGTGTCCTGAAGTGTGACACACGGGAGGCTCCATCTCTGCAAAAAGTCTGGTAGGTATTTAATAATGAAAGAACATTTGAATAAAACCCCACAGCATCAGCAGCTGGGGAAGAACCCCCTCCCAACCCCCATGACTGGGTGCACACTCAGAGCTTGGTGCTGAACACACCTGGGTTGGCCAAGAGGCATCTCTGCTCAGCCAGTCCAGTCTGGGGAGAAGTCCCTATGGATGGCTGACTCTTTTTCCAAAGAGATTTGAAATTCAAATTTCCTGTCATTAAAAATCATCTTTTCCCCACTGGGGAGATGGCTTAATCCATATTCCAGGAGGTATAACAGCATTTTGCTTGCTGGTTTAATCAGCATAATACTCTTCTCCCTCCTGTCATTACAGTGCTGGGCTCCTCTGATTGTCATTTTGATAATGGTTATCTCATCTCAGCCCAGGAGGGACTGCATTTCAGCAGGGACTGAAGTGAACTGAGCCCCTGAAGAATTATGGGTTGAATTCCCAGTTGTGCCAAGTTTCCCCAAATTGCTACTGAAATCAGCACCACACAGCATGGTGGGTCTCTGCTCTTGGCAGGGCTGAATTCAGACTCAGTGAAAACCCATGAAACACTAAAACTAGAAGAAATAATTCTATAAAGGAACAGAAGTTCTCCCATTTAACGAATAAGGAAAAAAAGATTTGTTTGATTTATTTGACTCTGGATGTAGGAGTCACTTGAGTAGGGAAGAATATCAAAGCCTGTGTTTTGACAGAAAAAAATCAATTTGCAAAGGGCAATTATCATCATTCTGTTTTGAACTGGAATGATCCTTGACAAGGCAATATGTGAGGGAAACCAAAAACGTGAGGGTGGGAGGAAGATCAGAGACAAGCAGTGTTGCTCCCAGAAATTCCACTGTCCTGATGTGCCACTGGCACTCCAATATAAGATTTCAAAGACATTGCTGCAAAATGTCATTAAAATCTTCAAGGAAGGGATTTAGCAGTAATTAAAAAAATTGATAAGAGATGGCATTTCATGCAGCAGATCACTCTGGGTTTGTAGGTAAAAACTAGTGGAACAAAACAAAGTGTGTGATCACTCAGTATTATAAAAAAAACTCACCATGCTTGGCAAAAGTGACAATTTAGCTCCAGTAACTGAGCTATCAAATACAGTTACTGAAGGGGTAATTTGGGTAATTTAAGTCTGCTCTGGGAAAATGAGGATTAGGAAGAGGCATAATTAAAATATGCAAAGCCAGGGGGAATAGAGAATAGATATTAAGTCACTTTAAATTAGCAATTCACGAGAGAGTGGAAGGGAGAGAAATGGATGAATTATGCTCTGAAAGGGCCCTGATATTCCATTGTTGCACAGAGAAAAGCTAATCAGAGCCCGAGCACATCTTATACGTGCACAAAAATTAGACAGAAGGATTTAAGAGCTGTATTTTGTCACAAAAGTGCGTTTTTCAGCCTGGCAGGGCTCTGCCACCTCAAGTGCCCATCTACCTTGCAAATTCCTCTGCTTCCAGGCACCGTAACGGGGCCGCCCGTACCCGAAGGCTGAACTCCTGTTCTTGACCTGCTGGCTCCTGCTGTCGCCCAACGTGCTGGAATCTGTTTGCTCTTTCCTGTGCCGCTTGATGATGTCATCTAGAACGAAATGACAGAGAATTCCATAGAACCTGCACTTTCTACAAACAGGGATTCCCTCTTTTGGTGCTTGCAATTGTCCAAGCTAAAAACGGAGCTCGCTGCTCTGTGAGCTGCACCGGCCAGACAATAAAAGATTAAGCTTAGCTTAGAAAGTATAGGATCAATTTACTCAGCCTTTGCAGGCTGGAGATTAGAGTATAGCAAATGATTTAAAAATGTGCTACCATCCAGCATGTCCCCACCACAGGCAGGACAGAGCTCTCAGTGAGCTGGTCTGAAATCAAGGGGTTCTTCTTAATTCAAGCTGTTCTGATGAAAAGGCAAGGCAAAAGTGGAACATCACCTCTTCATTAATTCCTACTTTCCAACAATTTCTTCTTTTAACCTCAAACCTTCCAGAAAATACTTAGCAAGTAATAAAGTCACATCTGTGAAGCTCCAAGCTGAATGTTTTAACAAATTAGCAAGGAATAAAATGTCCAAAAACAGGCCCAGAGAGCGGCTACTCCAGCTCCTTAAGGTATCAGTGGAGTGGAAGGACAGAAGTGCCATTAGCTTTCAATGGGTGCTTACCACGAACCATCACACCCCCAGCACTTGTCCCCTGTCATTTTCTATCAAGAAACTCCTGCATCCAAATGGATACAAAGCCCAAGGAAAAGGAATGAAAGCAGAAGTAAGAATAGACTGTGTGACTGCTTTTGTGATTTCTCTCTCAATTCTGCCAGGAAGAGAGCAGGCTGGGAGAGGCCAGGCCATGCTTTTAGGATGAATGCACTAATGTTCTCAGCTAAATGTGCCTTTAGGACACGTGTGATTTGGGGCACAGGCTGATCCGAAGCACATCAACAGCATCCTGGCACACTCTGCAGGGAGGTGACCCCAGGCACCCAAGGGTGGGCTGTCACAGCATGAGGAAGAGCTTGCTGGGAGCCAAGAGGAGCTGAAAGCTCCGGTGCCTGGTCTGTCACCTTTCAGTGTATTTTTTTTTGTTTAGGTATGAGTTGTCACCCTGCCTTTTGTGGCCATGAATATGATGGAGTTAACAGCGATGTAATGGAATACTATGAAAGGCTGGAAGGGGTCCTGAGAGGTCATTAATGGTACACCTACACCTCGAGGCAGAATTAGATCTATCAGGGCAGCTTTAGAGCAACTCCTGCAGTTTTTTGGGACTGCTAACTCCAGTAAGGCCAAATGTATCTGAAACCATGGAAAAAGCACCTGTCAGAAAAAGTTCTTCATCAGGGCTCTTGCCTTTCAATTCTCTCTTCTACCCTGAGTAAGCTGTATTCTGGATGGAATATGGATTTGGACCACAGGAGATCTGATCAAGGGAAGCACTAAGGGAGAGCAAAAGCAAAGGGACCATCACAAAATTTTTTGTTAAAAAAAAAATTATTAGCAAAGAGAAAAAGGGTGTGCAATACCATGGGAGAAAAATAAACCAAAAATGAGGGAACCACTGTTGCTATAACTCTTCACAGAACCATTAAAACACGGGTGCATCAGCCAAGGGATCAGTTTGAGTTTGCAGTGGAAAATGTTCTGCTGTTCCTGACAAATGGCTCGTTGCTGGGAAGAAATGACACAAGGTTTCAGTTAGGCAGCTGACCCAACAGCAAAAGGTGCTGGTGGACTTTCCTCCCACAGCAGAGAACGCCAACACGATAATCCACCAAGATCTCTCGTCCATGCGTCAGAATCCAGGCCTCGGGAGTTCATGACAGGGCGGTTGTTTATGCACGGTTCACATTCCCGGTGCCAAAGGAATGGCGAGCATCGGAGCGAGCAGCTATAAATAGCGGCACCGCGAGGACATGGCTCCTCTCCTCCGGCCACCGGGGGCTGCTTTGCGGGAGCCCCTCCCGGCCCGCTCCGTCCCCCGAGTTACGGGGCTGCTGCCAGCACAGCCCAGACGGGGGTTCGCGGGGATCCCGCACACGTCCTCTCCGTCCTGCCCGGGGCCATCCGGGCAGGGGGACGCGGGCAGCGAACACCGCCCCATCCCGCACAAACCCACCCGCCGCGCCCCCGCACGGAGCCCCCCCATCCCCCGAGCTCCCTCAGCCCGGCCCCCGCAGGGCCCCCCGCGCCCTCCGCACCTACCCAGGGACATGTCGATCTCCTCGGCCCCCGGCTGCGGCCCCTCCGCGGGGCCCGGCGCGGGGAGCGGCCCCGCCGCCTCCATGGGCTCGGAGCGCCTGAGCCTTCGCCCCGCGCACTGCGCCTGCCCGGAATGTGCCGCGGCCCCGCACCGGCCCCCGCCCGCCTCCCCCGGCCCCCGCCCGCCGCTCCCCGTGTCCCCCGCCCGCCGCTCCCCCGTCCCCTGCCCTCCGCCCCCCTCCAGCCCCGCGGCTCGCTGGACTCAGCCCTGCCTTGGCTCCCGGCCCTCCGCACTCTCCCCACCAACCCACGACATCTCCCCCGTCTCTCTCTAAGCACCGCTTTCCAGCCGCCGGGCTTTTCTCCTTTGCTCTTTTCCCTTTCTGCCCCCGAACCCTTCTCCTCTGGGGTGTAAGCCAGCAGCACATGTATCTTAAACGTTATTTAAGCAGTTATTTCTGAGCGATGTGAACGACGGAATGACCTCGCCTCATTCTGAAGATAAGAAAAACAAGGCGACTTTCTGCAAACAAAGATACTCTTGGCTCGTATTCGTGTGTGAAGTACGTTCTCTGTATTTGTGAGCGCCTCGAGGAGGAAGCACCCGTTCGGAATTGGTCTTTCACGAAAGTCAGATTCTTCAGGGGATCTTTCAGTCTCTGCGTCACGTTGGTTGTAGCACCAGGGCTATTCTGCAGTTTGAATACAAACTGTGAGCTAAACCATCTTCCTCTACTTTTAAAGCCAGATGAAAAAAAAAAAAAAAAGAGGTGGGGGAAACAATCCCTGCTCTTCCAAAGGGCTGCTGTCCATCAAGTGAAGAGCACGCTTTTTTCTGAAGTTTCCATGTGATAAATGCTCTGAAATAATCTCCCACACTACATACATAATAGGGGCCAAATAAATCTCGAACCAAGGCCTGATGTTTAAAGTTTTCAAGACAGTTTCTTTTTCCCAGCTTGCACTTCAAATAGGAGAGAAATTTCTACATGCAGATGAATCAGGGCAGAGAACCTCCTGGTACGTGTACAGCTCTTAGCAAGATCAAGTGCTCCTGAAAGTGTTGGTTTAGGGAAGTGTTCTTTCACGAAAGAACAGAACAGTGTTGAGAGAGCAACAAATAACCTTTGCTGCCTTTTGCAGTGACACTGCAGAATTATCATTAAAGCAGTTTAATGCGAAATGTCAGAAACCAGGGTCATGATCCTGCAATCAATTTTGCAATGTTCTGTGTATGCAAGGTGTGCTGGGGGTGGTGTACTCTCTGGGGAGCCCTGGCTCTAATCCCCCCTAGTCCGAGAGCTTTCCTCCAAAGAGCATCCTTAAAATTTCTGAGCAATTTCGCCAGAGCAGCCAGGGAAGTTGTGGCTACTGGGAAGGGGCTGGAAGTATCCATGTAAGCCCAGCATTTAGCAACAGACTGTGAGAGGAGGTTGATAGCAGTGTCGTTTTCTAGCACTTACTAAGGAGGGTGTTGGAGGAGGGCTCTGGGCAGTGTCCTGAGCTGTGAAGCAACAGCTGCCAGGAGCTACGAGGGAATGACTGCAGGAGGGGTCTGGAGTCTCCTCTGGGTACAGCCCAGCCCTGTGCTGAATGACCCAGGTTTCCTCACAGGGCAGCAGCTGAAGCTGGTCATGCTGTGGGACAGTGTCATGAAAGGTTTCGTGGCTTTCTGCAAAACCTTGCACGGCTGTATCTTCAGAAAACCTGAAAGCAACGGCTCAGAGATTTCCAACGGCATTTCTATTTGATCATGTTTAGTGAAACAAACATTTGAGATCAAAGAAGGGAAAAGGCAGAGTTTAGAAATGCCAACTTCTAAAATATTAGGTATTTTCAAAGGACATTTTTTTCATAGAACTACAATACAGCTTTTGCAACAAATTCTGCTTCACCAGGTGAGAGGTTTAATTAGCTGCTTTCCTTCAAGTGCATAGCATTGAAAGCAGTGATAAAACCTTTCCAAGCCATATTTATGCATCTGGAAAGTATGAGCTGATATGTATTCTGTTATCTCTCAACTGCCAGTCTGACTCTTAACATCTTGGCAAATGTCCCATTTGCTTAGTATGTCCACGCACTGCCATTATCTCAGTTCTGAGCAATTTCTCACATTAACAGTGTAGGTGACACATGCTGGAGTTGGTGAAAAGGCCTGAAGAGCCAGAACCTCCTCTAAAGCATAATCCCCCTGCACTGGAGAGGGCTGCAGGTGTCTGGCAGACAGACTTGACCCTACATCCTAAGAAAGGAATGTCAGGAATCTGACTTTCCCAATGGAAAGGTAGGATTAGTAAAAGAACAATGAGAAAAGTAAAGAAAATTGCACTTTCCTGTAGAACTGGTTTGTGTTGACTCACTGATACTGTGGCAACAAGCCTCAAGCTGAGCCTTCAGAGAACACTGGGGCATCTCTGCCAAAGGTGCCAGGTATTCCTTCCCCTTGTTAGGCACAGGCATAACCAAGTTGTTCACAAAGACCAAGTGTTAATTAGGGTCACTGGGCCTTTCAATTTATCAGATGCTCTTCTTGTCACATAATGAAACCCCAAGGAACCCCAGAAGGCTTTTAGCTGAAACTAAATAAAAATAGAACTCAGTGGGAGAAGGGAGCACCTGTCAGCAATCCAACACTTGTATCATCTGAAATGTTTTCTCAGCCTCTCAATAGATTTAGTTAATCTTCGACATGTTAAATAACTTGTGATGATTTGTTGTTGCAATAAATCTTACACCATGATCTAAAAATTAACCACTGGCCACTTTGTCTGTTGTTCCCAGGGGTACCTCACATCACAGTTATTTAATGCAAAATTACAAAATATATGACTATTCTCTTTCAGTGAAATGCACCCAAAACTACATGACTTGATTGCTAATAAATGCTTTTTCTTGGAAAATAAGGCTGGATGGCTGTAGGAATGTGTATCAGTGGAAGATTAGCATCTGCATGTACATATCTGTATCTGAGGGTATGGAAGCTCTCCAGCCTCTCCCAGACTTGCTCAAAGCATAAACAAGCGTTCATTTTAACGGGCCAAAACTGTGATCTCTTCTGTGACACTCTGGATTTTGCCCACAAGGGGGGTGTTTAGGCCTTTTAATTCGTGAGAACCACAGGACCATCAGCTCTTCACAAGGCACACGGGTAGCAGCACAGCTTCCACAGCTTGCTCCAAAACTGGTGAACCACCACTAAAAAGATCTTGGGTTTTATTGTTAGATGCTGAACGTGGCCTTTGAACCATATGTCACCACTTGAAAATCATCTTCTCGAGAAGATGGAAGAAAACAAAACTCTTCTTCAGGCTTTCTGAAGAAAAGTATTTCTTTATTTTACCAATTCCCAGAATGAGCTACATCGATGAATGATAATTCAGTTTTTATGCAGAAGTTCTGACTGGATGGTATAAAGTGGCTGAGGTGCACACATCCTTGAGCTCTGCTCAGGGAAAGCAACTGCTCAGCCACAGATAATGACAAATTCCATGCTTGGCTTCTTATACATTTAGCACATGCAGCCTGCCTACAGTAAAACTGCAAGGTATTTAAAGTGGTGTTGGCTTTTTCTCCCCGTCTGTCTCTCTGTATGTGAAATAAAATTGCAATCTCATGTGAAACTACTCTTATGATACCCATAAACTGTACCTCTGGACTGTGCAGAAAGTCCTCAAAGTCATTCCATAAAAAAACCATGTGCACAGGATGACAGGGAGTTGGTAGCTTCAGTGCAATCTGTAAATATAACCAGTAAATGAAGATCCACAGATACACCACATGCTGCTCGCTGTCATGGAGTAGTTCCAGTTTATGCTGCTTTTAGGGCTCTCTCAATATTAAAGTAAACTTTCATTGAAAGGGCTACATTTCTAATCCCACCAAAAAACAAGCACGGTAAGTATGGTACTGCACAGCAAACAAGTTATTCAAAATGGAATAAATGCACAAATCCTGTTTGAAATCAGACCAGAGTGATCCAGTAAAGGACAAAGGCCTCTGCAGCACCACAAGGAGGTATTTCCAGTGCATGTAGTTGGAATAGGTGGTGCTTGAAATGACATGCTTGAGGGGAGGTGCTGCCCTCCCCCCTGCCTTCAGAACTGTATTTTCTGGTGCTCAGGGAAGCATTGCTAGCTATGCAATGAATAGATGCTCCCAGGGGGAGAGGTACCAGGAATCTTCCCATTAATGGATCTCATCTCTTGTTGTGGTCTGTACAAAAAGACTGTTAAGAACAGATATTGCTCCCCAAAGCAGCTAAACAGAATTCTGTTTGCTTCTTTTCTGTTCAAGCATCAGAAGCTGGAGTATTTTGAGCTATTTCTAGCTCTTTAAAATTTCAGGTAAATGACTGCCCTTTAGCATGGACAGAGTGTCATTTGCCTTTTGACCTAATTAGGTTTATATGTATAGTTTGCTTGCTTTGCTTTCAAAGTGAGTCAAATGATGCCACTTTAGTATGAATCTTGAATCCAGGTATTTGGAGATTATTTTAACTGCCTGTGGGAAGCTGTGGACACTTGCAGGTCTTGAAGAAAAATAGCATATCCATGAGGAATAGAGCATGCACTGAAATGCAAAGTAAGTGCAAAGGAATTGAAGAGGCATCAAGGAGGTGGCACGAGGATCATGGGAGTGTTGAAGTAACAGTCACTGTATTATCTCAGTGCCTCATCCATGGGGGAGGACTGAGGCTACTCATAAAGAAGCATAGCAAGAACAGCAGGAAAGCTCTGGAGTTTAATTGCTTAAAGCAAGAAAATATCCGGAGGATGCAAAAAAAGGTCAGTGCTGACATCTCAGGAGGATTTAATTTCTCAAAGCAAATGGCAATCTAGATTGAAAAAGCCCTGCTGTGTGTTCAGCTTGAGTACTTAACTCAGGAACACCGAAAGCTTCAGGGGTCTCTGTGCTTTCGACAATCCCTGTTGCTTGGCCTCAGGTGCCCAGAGCTCGTGTTGCCTGGCAGAGGCGTGCAGGCACTGCGGGGGTGTCGAGGGAGCATCACACTGCACAACACCCTGGGCAGCACCTCAGCTGCATCACTGTGCACTCATGTCCTTCCCCCGTGCCCTGCCCTGCCCTGGGCCACAGCCTGCAGCACACACTGCAGGGTGTCGAAGGTAATGGGGAGAGATCACAGACTCCACTCTCACTTTCCCTCCTGTCACAATCAATATTACACCGACATTGCCAGTACAGATTGGCCTTGTGTGGCTCTCTCCAGAAGGCAGGGCTCTGGGGACATTTGGAGCTGTGAGCAGTGATGCTGAGCAGGGGTGACAAGAGCTGTGGGAGCAGCACAGGCAGAGCAGCAGGACGGGCACGCAGCTCTTACTCACGCTTGCTCTGAGCATGGCTTGGGTCAACTGTCCTTGCAAGACTTGTGAGCAACCACATCTTGCTCTCCATGTTGGAAGTTAGATAGATCAAAGCCTGATCTAGATCTCATTCCTCTAGGCATTAACATGAGCTGTAAAAGCCTGCTGGTGTCATATCTTTATGAGTTTTTATCTCGTCTGGAGCAGATATGGGTAACCGCAAAGACTTTCAAACTTGAAGCTCTTCATGGAAGTGTGGGATTTTCAGAAATCTTCAAACTCCTGAAACATCAGCTCTGCCTGGCATGGGACCAAGAAAATATCTTTGTTTTGTGCAGTCTCATGACAACATCTGAGCATTTCCACCTCTTCTTGTATGCACCTTAACTGCCAAAACAAATAAGAAAATGCAACCATCTCTGTTTTATAGGAGAAACTGAGGGATGACACAGCTCTGCCTTACTGCTTACTATGCCAGGAAGGTTGTTTTGGGAAGCCTTCTGCCCAAAAGACTAGTGACTCTGGTTTTACTTATGGAATTACAAAGAAGGGGGGGCATGGGGAGAAAGAACTGTTGAAAGGCTGCGAAATCCAGTATAAATAAAAGTAATTAGATTTTAGTGCTCCAGACATATGTTCTGATTCTGCAGCTATTGGAGGTGATAAATGACCCCCACAGGTAAATCTGCTCCACCACAGGAACGTCCAATCAGTTTTCAAGCTTTTGCCCCAGTGAGCAGCAATTTGCTCGAGACAGTTTGCAAACTGGGGATTTTTGGTTAGGAAAAGCCTCAGACATTGCTCCCAGCCTGTTGTAGGGGACACTCCAGTGCCTTTGAAGATGTGAGCATGTGTCTGAGCAAACTGAGTGAGCTGGGTTTGCTCCTCAGTAGGAGCCCCTGCAGGCACAGCGAGCATTTGGTTAAGGATAAAAAGGCCCCCTCATCCGTGAGAACTCCAGCGTGACAAAATGGTGTTTTGAGTCTTCTTCTGACAATTTGTCAGGCCTGTTTCATCCAGAGAGAGCTGAGCCCCTTTCTCTGTCTAACTTGGGCTCTGAACAGCAAGTGGCTGAGTGATGTGGCTGAGAGGGAGGACAGCAAATCTGCAGTTCTGAGCTGGCCCCGTGCCAAGACACCAGCTTTGGAAACTCAGAGCAACTAGTTCTAACATTTAGTAGAATTTAGATGCTGGAGCTGGCCCTGGCTGCTGCTCTGCCTCACTCCTGCCAGCTGCAGAGGCACTGTACCTCCTGCTCCACGTCTGCAGGCAAAATCATCCCACACACTTGGCCCGACACCAGTCTGGGTTTATTCACCCTCCACCCTCTCTGGCTGGAACCTCAACCGAAGGCAGCACTCAGCAGTGTTTATAGAGGTTTGTCTGATTTTCTTGCTGTGAACCCAAGGAACAATCAGCTTTTTCAGGGCGAGAGCAGGAGCTCTGGCCCAGGCAGACTGATTGGTAGATAAGTCATCTGTAGGCTTGAATCCCACAGCCCCCACAAGTAGCCAAGGTTAGAGGAAGCAGAAAGCCACAGTATTTGCAGGTGACAGTGGGAGCCCTTTCCCCACCACAAGTGCATTTTGCACACAGGCCTTGTTGTTGGAAGGGGCATCTGTTTGCTGGGACACGGTGATCCCAAAGTCCATCCAACACTGCACCGAAGGATTGAACCCTTCACTCTTTAGTACCTTCTTACTGATCCTGGCTCATTTGGTTCTGCTGAATTTCAGCCAGAGATCACCCAACATAGTATTTCAGGGCTGTTCCTCTTTCGACTGATAATTGTCTCTCAGAGACATGTTGCTGACTGAAGGGCAGTCTCTTCCATGCTGCTTATAGACAGAATTTCCCTTAGATCCCAAAATTAGGCATGATGTATGCATGCAAAAAAACAAAACCCCAAAACAATTCAAGAATTCAGGGCCTTGAGGAGGATCAAGGCACAAAGGCAGATTCTGCTTATTAAACCCACAACAATTCCATTAAGAAATGGGTCTATGAGCCTTTCTTTGGCATTTCCTAATCATGCCTCGAGAGTAATTTTTCACAGATAAGTATGTAGACCTAACACATACGGATTGCACGGTAACAAAGGCAATTATCCATCCATATGGTGTTCCAGCAGTTGTGTAGCATTTTACTCACATAACTGGGCCCCGGACATTGCAACCAGCTTCTGATTTATGCCTCACCACTTCCCTTTCACATTCTGAGTCACAAGCATTCGCGTCTCTGAGGCTTTTGCGAGTGTTCCCTAACCCATTTCAGGGTGACCCCCGCACTCCCATTCCCTTTGTTCTGCCGTGGACGACTCCTGGCTGTATTTTCCCTGCCACCAGCGGGGATCCGCAGTCCCTGGCCGGCGCTGTCCTTACGGGTTTTCAGGGCAGAAGCGATGGATGCTGTGATGCACCTGGCGCAGGTGACCTTTGGATGAGGAGCGGCCGAGGATCTGCGGTGCCGCAGACCCGACCCCAAACCTGAGCGGTGCCTCAGGGAGCGGGCACAGCCGATCCGCCACGGGCCGGGCAGGGACACGCTCCCACCGGCGCCGGGGCTGCCCAGCAAATGTTTGCCATGTTCTGTCAGCTCCGAACCGTTCTCACGGCTCCCCTCAGCCCGGGCCCGGCTGCGGGACCCCCCGTTCCCGGGATTTTCCCATTCCCGGGATCCCCCCGCTCCGCTCCCACCCCGCTCCCTCAGCGCCGGCAGCGCCCCCTCGCGGCCCTCAGGCACCGCCTCGGGAGGCCACGCCCCCTCGCCCCCGGCTCCGCCGCGGATTGGTGGGAGCGGCCGAGGGGCGCTCAGAAGCCCCGCCCTCCCCTCGCGCGGCGCCCCCTGCGGGCCCCGCGGCGCGTGCGCAGCGACGGCGGGGCGGCCCCGGCCGTTGTTGTGGAGGGGCCGGTCAAGATGGCGGCCGGGCAGGGGGGCGGTGGCGGCAACAACGGGAGCGGCGGCGGGAGCGGAGCGGCGGGGCTGGGCATCCCCGCGCACCTCACCCTCTCCTTCTCGGCCGGGCCGCACTGGGGCGCGGCCGCTCTGCCGCAGCCGCACACGGTGCGCAGCCTGGAGCGGGCCCTGGAGGAGGCGGGCAGCTCGGGCATCCTCTGCCTCAGCGGGAGGAAGCTGCGCGACTTCCCCGGCAGCGGCTGCGACCTGAGCGACACCACGCAAGCGGGTGAGGGGACTGCGGCTGTGGCGGGGACGGGGCTGCGGGGGCCGTGCGGGGCGGGTGCGGGCCCGGCCGTGCGGGCGGGGGGCGCGTCCCCGCTGTGGCGGCCGGGGACGGGCAGTGGGGGGTGCGGGCCCTGCTGCGGGGGCTGCAGCGAAGGGGTCCCTGTGGTGATAGGGCAGCGCTGCGGGAGCTGTGGGAGCAGCTGGGGGGTGACACGGCAGCGGCTGCTCTGAGTGAGGAGCCTTGGTCCCGCTGGGTGAGGGCAGGGGGGACAGTGGGGAGGCCCCACGTTTGGGGGGGCTCTCCCTGGAGGCAGCAGGACGGGGTCTGCAGGATGTGGGGGTGCAGTGGTGGGGGCTCCCCCTGCGCGCACTGGGGGCGGTTCTGCCGCGGGTGTCTCGGGGGAGCGTCCCTGCAGCTCCCTGGGAGCGGCACCCGGTGCCTCCTGAGGGCGAGCGGAGCGGGGGGTCCTGGTGGGGGCCTGGGGAGGTGGGGGGCGAGGGGCCCCAGCAGCGAGTGGCTCTGTGTGAGTGTGAACGCTCAGGGCTGTGTGTGTGCGTGTGTGACTGAAGGCACAGGGCTCTGTGTGTGTGACTGAAGGCACAGGGCTCTGTGTGTGTGACTGAAGGCACAGGGCTCTGTGTGTGTGACTGAAGGCACAGGGCTCTGTGTGTGTGTGTGTGACTGAAGGTACAGGGCTCTGTGTGTGTGTGTGTGACTGAAGGTACAGGGCTCTGTGTGTGTGTGTGTGACTGAAGGTACAGGGCTCTGTGTGTGTGTGTGTGACTGAAGGCACAGGGCTCTGTGTGTGTGTGTGACTGAAGGCACAGGGCTCTGTGTGTGTGTGTGTGACTGAAGGTACAGGGCTCTGTGTGTGTGACTGAAGGCACAGGGCTCTGTGTGTGTGACTGAAGGCACAGGGCTCTGTGTGTGTGACTGAAGGCACAGGGCTCTGTGTGTGTGTGACTGAAGGCACAGGGCTCTGTGTGTGTGTGACTGTGAAGGCACAGGGCTCTCTGTGTGTGTGTGTGACTGTGAAGGCACAGGGCTCTGTGTGTGTGTGTGACTGTGAAGGCAAAGGGCTCTGTGTGTGTGTGTGTGTGACTGTGAAGGCACAGGGCTCTGTGTGTGTGTGTGACTGGGAAGGCAAAGGGCTCTGTGTGTGTGTGTGTGTGACTGTGAAGGCACAGGGCTCTGTGTGTGTGACTGTGAAGGCACAGGGCTCTGTGTGTGTGTGTGTGTGTGACTGTGAAGGCACAGGGCTCTGTGTGTGTGTGTGTGTGTGACTGTGAAGGCACAGGGCTCTGTGTGTGTGTGTGTGACTGAAGGCACAGGGCTCTGTGTGTGTGTGTGTGACTGAAGGCACAGGGCTCTGTGTGTGTGACTGTGAAGGCACAGGGCTCTGTGTCTGTGTGTGTGACTGTGAAAGCACAGGGCTCTGTGTGTGTGTGTGTGACTGTGAAGGCACAGGGCTCTGTGTGTGTGTGTGTGTGTGTGAAGGAGGGGGGCGGCCCCAATGTCCCCTGTGTCGGTCTGTCCGTGCCATCAGGATGGGGACTTGCAGTCGGTGAGCACGGAGCGGGGTGTGCAAGGTGAACGGAGCTCTTTCTTCGCGCTCTGGGGAATCAGAGCTCCGTGCTGTGGTTGGTTTGTACCTTCAGGGCTGTGGGATCCCTGGCAGTGGAGCTGTATCACCTGGGCTACTGGGGTCGGTCCTTCTCCTCAGCTCAGCAGGAAGATGGTTCCAAGCACGGGTGCGAGGGTTGTGTGCACATCCAGCGGTGTGTGTGGAGAGCTTGGGGTATTCACCGTGTTGGTAAAGGCTTGGATATGAGTGGGCCTGCATTCACCCAGGCTTGTGGGTGAAGGAAACATGGAGGCCTTTTTCTCTACAGTTCCTAGAAAACAAAGCTACATTTTCCATGGGGGTTCTACCATACCTTGCCTGGTCTCTGATGTGCTCATGGGTTTATTTGCTGCTGGGTTACTCGTTAAAAATGGATCGTTTTGAGCAATGTGCTAGAAGAAAATATTATTGAGAGGCCAAGGATCTTTTATTCACAAATAGTAGTGGCTTTCTGAAATGTTGTTTGGGTAAATTAATGCTGTGGGGTTTTTTGTTTTGTTTTGGGGCTTTTCTTTCCCCATGGGTTATGAATCACTGGTGTATTGTTTTGAATAGGAGAGTGCCCACTGTGGTACCTTAAAATAGAAAGAGGTTCCATGAAATAATAGAAGCTGGAGTTTTCCTTGTAGTATCATAAAATGTGTTTAGTGATGTAGTTGGTCACTGCTGTGTATAAATACTCAATAACTGAAGCATTAAGGAAGAAGCATTGTAGGCATATAGGCAATCTGTTTTTAAAAAGGCTTTCTGTGTCCTGAAGTGGGTGCATCAAGGATCAGTGTTTTTTGTTTGCTTTGAATTATTACTGTTTGCATTTTGGCAGTTTTTTGGTCATTTTATTTTGAATCTCGATGTTTGAGTAAGAGCTGTCTGCAGTGATCTTGTGTTTCTGTTTTAGGATGTAGTAGAGGCCAGTCAGTGGCATCAGGATTGAATTGTTGTTGTGAACAATGGTGTGAGAATGTTTGTGGGCAGTCTCTGACAGAAATAGCTTTACTGCTTGCTGCTGTAGGATTCCCTACTGAAATAGTTGATGTGGGCCTGTGCAAGTGCCATCTCGTAACAATCCTAATGTAATGTAGGCCTGGTTTATGAGTGGATCCTGAGAAATACAAATTTTAAATGTCTTTCAAAAGGCGCTTTCAAGCAAAAGATTTGTATTCTCTATTTTAACTTGATCTGTAGAATTTTTTTGTTGGTGGGTAAATGGTGTTCTGTTGGTGAATCTTGGACATCCTTAGCAGCGTCAGTGTGGCCTGGAGCTTAGTGGGGGATCAGCAGCTGCCTCAAAGGCAAGAGTCATGTAGTTATTGGCATTTTTGTAGCAGTTATCCCTGTTACACATGGAAATATTCCCAGGGACAAGGTTCTAGGTTGAGGCTGAGCCTGGGATATGGGGGGTTGGGTCAAAACTGTTTGCAGTGTTTCACTTTCTGTTCCAAGTCAGTGACTGAATTTCAGTTCTGTGGTACTTGAAACAAAAGTTTAAAAAATCAGCCTCTAACCAATCTGGATGTAAACAATTTTTTTTCCATATTGCCAACCCTTATGCAGTAGGATCTGCAGTGTTACTGTAAACCCAGAATATTCTGCCTTTATATCAGTAAAGTCAGCAACAGCAATGCTGAAGCACAACTGCTGTTGATTTATCAAAAATAACTTGGGATTTTATTTTGCATCTAACTTACATAATGGTTTGCCAATACTTAATTTGCAAATACAGTGACATATTTTTTTCATCTTAAATTATAAGTAAAAATTATTGCTGAGCTGAAAGCATAGTGACCATATCTGACTGTTTAGGTCTTTTTTTTTTTTTTTTTTTACCTGTGAATTGTCCTTGCAGCACTTTGTGCAAGAAATCCTTATTTTATTATTTACCTGAATTTGTCTTCTGGCTGTTCAAACAGATCTTGTGCTGCTGTTAATGAACTTCTGGAAAAAAATAAAATCATAGGCCTTGAGATATCAAGAGGTATCTTGAATATTCTAGTCATTTTATGAACATGTAGTTTTGCTTCTCTCTGTGTGAGCAACATTAGGCCCCCTGGCAGTTAAGTAATTGAGTCTATCACATCAGTGTAATCATGGTCTGCTTAGCTGGAGAGTTGTGTGTTTGCTGGTTTGTTTTTTTAAAGATGGGTTCCTGTGCTGTGTTGCCATGCTGAACTAAGCCAAGCTGTGCCTTTAGTGATTTGCCCTCTTTTAGTGAGCACTTTTTACAACACGAATTTAGCAAATATGAAAGGTGCTTGACTGACAGCTCAAGGTACGATTTGTGTGCTCTGGTTAATGCAGTGGAGCCATCAGGCTTCCTTGGTCATGGCTTTGTCACAGCGGATCTGATTCCCACTTTTTAATTCTGAGGGAACTTCCAAGCAATTATAAGTAAGTGAGTGATTGCCTATAAAGAGATTAACGATTAACTTTGAAATTTCTCCTTTCTCACCACCTGCTTCCTCTTCATATCTGAGGAGTAACACCAGAGTTCAGAGTGAGCCCTCCTGTCATGGTCAGTAACAGCCTTGGCAGGGCAGGAGGAGTTCCCACCTCGAGATCCCTGTGTGTGTCTGCTGAGGGATGGGAGGAGACAGCCTGTCACAGAGACCATTATCAGCATTACTTGCATGGCTCTGATTTTTTTTTATTTTTTTTTTTTTAATCTTATTTCTGGCTCTTCTAAGGTATATAGTCATTCATGTGATTACAGATTAAACCTAACAAGCCTACAGCTTAACACTAAGTGGGAAATGCACAGGAATGTTAATTTATAATGTTGTTCTGCCTTTACAGTATACACTTCTGAACCAGGTATGTTTTCCTTTCTGAATAAAGTTATTGTTGTTTGTGGTGCCAGTGTTGACTGAATGAATGATGGCAGGTAACTGAAGAGCAACAGCAAACTCCAATATTCAGCTAAAGAAAATAATATTCATCTATGATGTATATCTTAAACCTAGATTACATTCTAGAAATCAAGCATATTGCAAAACATGGTTCTTCAGTAGGGACTCCTTCAGATTTGAATGAAAAGAGAAACTCTGGTTTGATGGTTTCTTGAGAGGAAGGGGTTAGTGTTTATGTTTGGAAATGCATCTGATGCAAAACCTGGAAGTGACAGAGTTTATAAACAAGTAATTGTGGAAATTCCCCACAATGTTTTCAGAACCTGCCCAGTGTTTGGGCTGAGAGGAAATGAGTTGTGTGTGCTTGAGGCTTTGTTGCTGAAGGCCAGTGATAAGGATCATTGTTAAGGATACTTGGTGTGATGGGCAAGTGGGGAGAAGTCTAAGTTTGGTGAGTTGAAGTTAAAACAGCTAATTATTAGTTTGCCTAGAAGGATTGCATTATGAAGAATATCACTTATATCTTAATATTAAAAACCCCAGATTCCATGTCATAGCCTTATCTGAAATACCTACAAGAAACATGTGATGTGCAATTTTTTGACTTTTTGTGTTCTCCATCCATCAGAATTACATCTGCCATTGCACTGACTATTTTTGTGCCTTGGAATATCCAGCATTTAGTGCCGTAATATTTCTGCCTTTGGTCAACTAAGGAACTTTTGTTACTACGTACTCCTACTTTGTTACTGATTGTTTGCAGAGGGTGCAAATGTATTTAAATCACAGAATGTATCGCAAAACCTCCTGTGATAAAGTGGAGTAGCCTTTACTTTTTGAGGTATTCTTTTTGGTGAAATGTGTCTTTGTGTCTTCCCATGCGTTGTGCAGCTTGTTAGAGCAGATACAAAAGTACATATTCATTTTCCCAGCATGGCTGAAATCTGTCCTTAGCAAAAAGGGAACAAAATCAGGGCTGAAGGCTGGAATTCCCCGGAAAATGTTAAGATACTTGGTACTTTTGTGTGTGTGTTAAAATTTGTACATGACAGTGTGAAGAGACTTCTGAGTTCACTACTTTTCTCTGGCTGTCCAACAGTCTAATGTTCATCATTCTTCCATCTAATCTGGGATTGTTTGCCACTTGCTGGGGAAATGTGCTACCCGGTCTGTCAGATCTAGAGAAGGCTGAGCACTTGAGGTGAAAGAAAAGAGCTCAAGTCTTATTCTCTGGTACAGACGTAAAATAGTTTTATGCTCGGCAGACGTGATCATCACACACATGTTCCCATGTGTCAGTGTATGATTTCTGAAAAAATGGTTTTGTAGTTACAAGGCTGGAAGGAACCCTGCAACCCTGGCTCTATCAGCTGCTGAGCAGCAGGTGTAGCTGCACAAGGAGGAAATCCCTGACCATCTGGGTGTTACACCAAACACTCCTTGAGTTTGTCACTTCACCTCTGTTTCAATACGTGGAAGCAGGATGTGAGGGATGAGAACTTGTGTTGAAGACTGACCTAGAACTATAAAAGGTTTATGGAAGGGTTTGCTTCAGCTTATCACATGCAGTAATGAGAGATATTATACAATTATTTTGAAGCTGATAGAAGTGGCTACAGCCATTCTTAAATGCTGCCAGGAGGTCTGGCATGAGTAGGACAGAGTCAGCAGGAGGCACCAGCAAATAAGAACAGATGCTGAAGTTGCTGTAGGGGGAGGCCTCTGTGTCTTGGGAGAACGTGCTGCAGTTGTTGCTCGACCCTGTTCACTCAGTGCTCACGAACTGTTGGTCTGCCCAGTTTCTTCAGGGTTATTTTTGCCTCACTCTTAGTGCATTTGCCTTGTTTTCCAGTGTCCTTTATCTTCCAGTGGTCTAACTTACTTGAAAAATGTTTCTGCTCAGTTTATCCAGTGACAAACCATTTTACCTGCACATAAGCAGTAAACACTGGTCCCAGTAGGTCAGTTGTAGCTTTCTGTCTCTGCCTCATGTCTGTTTAGACTGTAAACTCCTCAGGACAAAAGCCTTGGATGTATATTACTAAGCATACAGAGACTGGGGTAAGAATCTTTCCTTGGGAATTTTCTGTACACTTTAGATATTCCTTAACAAATCCAGACGTTGCTTCATTGCTGAATGGTGATTATGATGATTACCTTCCCTCGTATTACTTTTCTGTGAAACCGAAACTTGGAATTTAAAAATTTGAAAGTCAAAAAAGAAATTGTCAGAATCAAACCAATAAGTAATGGCCAATTTAAGTGGGAGGAAGATGCCCTGTGCTCTAATACACCAGCTTAATAAGTCTTGCTGACTCATCGGGAAAATACATTTCGCTCTTTCTGGTAGTGAGGCATTTTAATGATTATAGTCTAGACTAAATACTACAGTGCCAAAACAAAAAAACTTCCTGTGGGATTTTCTGCTTACCACTTCAAACTCCAAGAGATTTGTGGAGACAGGGCACCTTCAGCAGTGGAGAGGAAGATAATCCTTGACATGATGTAATACCCTTTTGACAGGATATGTGATTTTACACCTTCATATGCCAGTCTGAGGAGCGATCCTGGTGTTGTGTTCTTTATTTTCCATTTTAATCATGCTGTGCTAAAACAAGTGGACTCAGTGCAGAGTTGTAGCAAAGTGCTATCTTGTGTTGGAAATGCCTGGATCTTCCTGATGTTGCAACGTGGTGAAGAATTCCCTGAATCCATCCATCGGTTTCATCCTGGTGTTACAAAATGTGGAATATGTGACATTTACTTAAGAAAGGATGTTCTTTGATCTTTGTGTACTTTCAAGCCTAATCAATAAGAAGGAGGTGGCAGCTAACAGGCAAGCTCTAACTGATGTCCAGGTCTTAGAAAAATAAATTACTTTTTGGTAGAATTGCCTTGTTAAGATTTAGGGCTTGAGTCGCTTCAGTGATCTCAGACCTAGGGCGAGGTTAACAAAGCTTGGGAAGAAGAATCTCCACTGATAATGGACACAAAGAATGCAGAATTTATGAGCCACGAGGACATGTGGCAGAACTCCCAAGATAAGGAAGAAACTAATAAAGCCAACTCAGCAACTGGGCTGGATCAGCTCCGATGGGTAACAGGGAATTCCGGCAGGGGGAAGTTGCAGCCACTGACCCCCTGTCCATTGTAGCCTGGGAGACTGGGTCCAGTGAGGGTGGGCTGAACAGTGGGTTCCTCAAAGATACCTCGATTTCAGAGCCAGTGTGTTGGATCTGAATCATTTTTCCTCTGTAGAGTCAAGTATAGGTCTGTTCCACTTCATGAGAAAGAACTGTGGTTCAATCTGACAGGATCCTTTTTTTTGGTGGTGGTGTTGTTTAGGTCTACAGTAATAGAAGTGTGATTTTAAAAAGGATTTCTTTTCTTCAGAAGTTCTGTTTAGCTTGAAAATCCAAGAACTCAGAATCTGTCAAGTAGAGTTTCTGGTTGCCTGTACAACCCTCCCTCTGTGCTTGATGAGAAGCTTTAATTACACAGTTGTACACAGTTTCTTCATTTGTCATTTTAACCACTCAGACCGAGTCTGTAACTGAACTTATGGACATGGATAACCATAAAGCAGGTATTTCTAAGCTCTTCAGTTGTTGGATTTAAAACCCAAATGCCACTTTGATATTTCTTTGTAATACCTCTGCACAAAACCTGAAGCTATTCCCTGCTGTCAGACACCCAGTTGAAAAAAAGTAAAAGCTGCTCTTAGCCACCTCTGGTCTTGGGAGTGTTTTTCTTTCTTTCAAACAGAAGACAGCCTATGTTTCTATTTGATTTAAGAGCACAACAGATAAAAATCAAGTTAAATATTGCTACATAAGATTTTAAGAATAGACATTAACTGTAGCTTTCCTTGTGACAATTTGTGGTCAGCTTAGTTTCCTGAGAGGTTTTTGGCAGGTATATCAGATTCTTTGTTGTGCAGAAGAGCTGGTGGGTGCTCAGTTTGTTCTGTGTAATCCTTCACCACAGCTTTTAATGTTGGAGAGCAAACATTGATTTGTATGTGAAATACATAGTTACAGGCAAAAATTATGTTGCTGTAATTCTTGAATGTTCTTTGGCAGTAAGTTTGAAATTTTTTGGTCTGTTTTGCAGCTGAAATGGTTTTTGGTTTTGTCAGTATGCACAATCACTCTACATCTGGATGTGTTTTAATTGTTCATTTTGAAACATAAGTAAATAAAAAGAATTCTGTTATTTATTATTTCATTAACCAGGTTCATTTTTCCTTTGAAGGGAAAATGTTAAAACATTTCTGTGTTTAGCAACACTAGTCATGCATTAGGATTTGATCTGTGAACCTGCAAGTAGATGTGTAGAGTCTGAGGGAAATGCTGGAGATCCTAGACAGGCATCCCATTTGAGCTGAGCTCAGGAAGAGTGAGCTCAGGAAAGGAACTTAAGAGTTCCTTTCTACTGAGGTTCCAGAGAATCTGGAAAGTGTAATAAAATCAATAAGATTGGAAAAGACCTCTAAGGTCATCAAGTCCAACTGTTCACCTGACACCACCGTGTTCAGCACTAACCCATATCCCCAGGGATGAATTGGTAGTTTCAGAAGCCTGGTTCTGTTTCAGTTGTAATGGAAAGTGGTAGGAAGCTTGTGCAAAGGACTTGCTTGTGGTCAGAGAGGGGGAAAAAAATCTCTTGAATAATCTCACTTCTTCCCACCAAATCCAGTTCCCAGTTTCTGGCTTAGTGCTGGGGTTTTTTGTCTTCCCCTGCACCAGTTAACAGTGTAGGAGCAAGGAGTTTAAAACATCACTTTCTTTGGTAAACTGGATGCAGGATCCACATTGTGGTTTTATTTAGGTGAATGCAATTTGTTTTGTAGGGATTTTTGTGGGTTGGTGGTTTGTTTTTTCCTTTTTTTTTTTTTTTTCCCTCTTCTTCTATAATTTTGTATCTGAAAGCTCCAACTGAAGTTTTGGTTCATTAATGCCACCATCAAAATTCATGGCTGGCAGAATTAAGACCCTTTTAGGAAGTGGATAGACTCACACTTGGCTCTTTTAATGCATCTTTAGTTTTTCTCTTTACCCTCGTCAGGAACTGATAATTGAATTACCCAAACAGTGATAAGGTAATTACATTCCTGTAATGCAAACAAACTACAGTTTTATATCCTGTAATTACACAGGTTGAAAGAGACCTTCAAAGATCATCTGGGGCAATCTCCTGATGGGAACAAGTCCAGGTAAAGCAGGTTGCTTGGGGCCTTGTGCAGTTGATTTTTGAGAATTTCCAGTGATATTTCAGTCTTTCTGAAATGGGTTTTCTGGATTGTCCTAAAAACCTCAGTTATGTCATCCTCTGACTGAAGAAAGCTTTGTTACATAAACAATGAAATTGGTTTCTTCATGCTAAGTGCCATTTCTGTGCTTAGTAATGGAAGGCAGATCTCTTCCTGCCTTTCTTAGTTTCTCAACAAACTGGAGAAGAGCCTCAAGCATTAGCAGAGGTTGAAAAGGACAATTTTCTTAAATTTTCTTTTTTTTTTTTGTACTTGTACAGTATTTCCATGAATTTTTTGAAGATTAAAAGATAGAAACAAATATTAGTGATTACACCAAAGACTAATTCTTAGACTGTGTAGGTATTCTGTGCTGAAATACCACATCAGAAACTGGAATTAAACATGCAGGTGTTTCTGTAGTATCTCTGGTTGAGACTAGTTTTTTCTTCTCCAGAATTATCATCCATGAAAGACTTAATAAGTTTTATCCATGTTCTCTGTGGTGATCTCAGATTTATGTTTAGATTGGCTGAAAGTGTATCTTTGGGCTGAGGTCTGAATGTTTGTTTTTATGCATCTGTTGACTTCTGTAGGACTAATTATATAGTTACAGTTGTGCTTAGATGTTTTTGGCTTAGACTTTGGTTGGCTTAGGCTAAAGCATTGCTAGAAAAGCTGGCTAGGAAAATGTGTATGTGTGACAAGTTAGGAGAGCAGTTCTGGATTTTGCAGGGTGGGGGATGTGGTTTTATTTAATCCAGTTTCTAAATAAGGTTTTGAAGCACTTTGAGCAAACAAAGCCTAACACCAATATCCTGGATCAACAGCATATTTTTATGAAAAATATTACAATATCAAGAGGAGGTTCAAGTGTAAATTTCTCAGCTAAGCCTTGTTTTCAAATTCAACATGCAGTGTGTGTAAAGTGTGAATATAAAACGACTGTACCAGTTTAAATAAAAGGCCAGTCTGTTCTATCAGCATGTTTCTGGTGGTAAGCAGTAATGCATGCTTAGGGAAAAGTGCAAAACCAAGGCAAATGGGATGTTAATACTATTTAACTACCTTGCTGCACACTGCTGTAACCTGACAGCTTGAGCTTTTTGTTTTTCCTTTTGATCATGGCTTAAATTTATACAAGATAGCTTCTTATTTCTAATAGCTTCCCTTCCAGGCTGACTGATTTCCTAAAATTCTTTCCTTTTGATCTTCCAGTATATTTTCTTTTAGTCACTGTCTTACAGTCAGTAAAGACATTACCTTTTTCTGTCAAAAAAACCAGCTGCAACCAACTTCTTCATATTTTTCTAGTTCCCTTTTTAAATTTAACCTTAGTAATGGTGTAGTTCTCACATTTATTGTTCCTGCAGAGATAGTGGATTGAAATACCCTGTGATCCATGAGCAGGCATGGAGAGTGTCTTCTATTTAGTTGTCACATAACGCTCCCACTGAGAGTTTTCCAGCCTAAACTGGTTAAGCAAAGGATTCCTACAATCTCAATTCTAGAGGAGTTGTCATCTTAAATCATCTGTGGTTCTGCATTTAGCAGCTTTCCTTGCTCCTCCAGTCTATTAACCCTTACAAAACCATTCTCAAGTGCCAGCAGCTTGCTTATATTTCAGTTGAGATGATTTCTCATTTTCTCATTTCACTGGAAGCCTGTCTTGTTTATAGAGGAACACTCTACTCCAGAAGTTTCTTACCGTATTTTCTTGGCCATCCATTGTGTTTTTAGTCTTCAAAAAATACCTAAATTGCATAAGCTTCACATTTACATTTTATTTAGCATAATAGACAATATAATCTCAAACTTTTTGCTTGTGAAAATATTTTTGGAGTAGAAACAATTTTTTAGTTTGGATAAAAATAGCATTACTTGTTTTTAAAAAGCTGTAAGTACATTCAATATAAGAATGTTGTGGAAAGCCATAGACACTTGAATCTTTCTCCTTAGAAAAATCTGAACCCCTGGGGCTATTTTAATACTGCTTTGGAATGAAAAATTGCTTGGCAGAGAAGTCAGGCAATCTCCCATCACTTTATTTACCTTTTTATTTTATTATTGGCAGATAGTGCATGCCATTTCCTATTTTAATAGGACTTCTGGGTTTCATAACAAAAGTGTAATCCCTGCCCCACAGCAGGGCAACAGAAAGCATTGTTTTCAGCAAAGTGGTTTCTGCAGCAATACACAAATATTGTCAGCTTGGTATGTGTTTGCTCCTACTGTGAAGTTGTGGTTTTGTAGGAGGGTGCACTGAGGGGCTTCAACCAGACTGTGCCAATGGGATTTTTGTCAGGCCAAGCTGGAAACCACAGCTGGTTTTATATTGCCTGGTGAGTACTGCACCCCTGGGCCACTCACTGCCCAGAGCAATCAGTTGATGCATCCTGTAGTTGTTGTCTGTCCTGCCTCTGGGTTTTGTTTCTGCAGAAGAAACAGCAAAGCTGGTTTTTAACCTGTCTCTTACCCAGACGTGTGGTTGAGATGTGGCTGGATGCAAATACAGCAGCAAAGTTTTCGTGGTGCCCAGGAGTCTTTCAGTTCAAATAAAACCTCCAGTGCTGCTCTTGGGGTTGGTGGAAGTAGAGTGGGTTCTGTCATCTGTGTTTTGTGCTAGACTTCAGTTCCCTTTGCAGCTGCTGCTAAAACCAAATCAGGAAGAGGCTTAGAGCTGTTTTTTTCAGAATGGGGTTGTATCAAAGGCTGTTCATCCTGTGGTGGAGGTTGTAGAACCCTGCCAGCAGTAAAGCTGTACATCTTCTCTGCATGCAGTTGTCTCGATCTGCTGAATATTAGAACAAGAGAGCATTTGTTTAAACTAAAAGAGGTTTTGCAGAAAACTTTCATGTGAAAGTTGTCATTTTTCTGTAACATTTTGAAAATTGATGTGATGGGAAACAGAAAACAAACCTCACCGATTGTGAAAACTTTCTCAAGCTGCGCTAATTTTTTTAATTAGTGTGTTTTAGTTGGGCTGTTCAGTTTTAGTTAACTTTATTTTCACACAGTTCATTAAGAATGTCACTCCTGCAACGTAGCTCTGTCTCTTTGTGCCTCTTGCTGCTAGAGTTTGCAGAGTTCAGCATCAGCAGAGCATGCCCTGATCTACAGGAAGACTTGGTGATACTTCAGCTTGAGAATGTTTCTTAGAAATGATGGAGTGGCAACCAGTTAGGTCACAAAATGTCACATATTCTAGACTTCAAGAGGTAAAGTTGAGGCTACTGCCACTGGAAGGCGATCTTGGAGTCATAGAATCATCTCAGTTGGAAAAGACCTCTGAGATGGTCAAGTCCAGCCCGTGATCCAACCCCACCCTGGTTCCCAGCCCATGGCACTGATGCCGCATCCACACTCTCGCCTCAAACACCTCCAGGGGTGGTGACTCCACCAGCTCCCTGGGCAGCCCATTCCAATGGCTGATCACTCTCTCTGTAAAAAATTTCTTCCTAATATCCAACCTAAACCTCCTCTGGCACAGCTTAAGACTGTGCCCTCTTGTCCTGCTGCTGGTTCCTGGGAGAAGAGCCCAACCAACACCTGGCTCCAACCTCCTGTCGGGTACTTTTAGAGAGTGATGCTGCTCATGGCTGGTTTGTCAGGCTGTTCAACTCTGTTTGAGCCTGACAGTGTCTTTGAGCCACTTTTCCAACTGCTTTCTAGACTTTTTGCAGAACTACATGTTTGTTCAAATGATAATGTGATGGGAACTGAACAGACACACAGTTATTCCATGTGAGTGTTAAAAACTGAGAACTAAAGCCTGAAATAGCAAGGGATCTGTATTGCTTCTCTGTTAAAAGAGTTTGTTCAGCATTTCTGAGAAACCACATCCTTTTGAAATATCTTGGGTTGGGAACCAGAGTTACTTTCAGAAGAGCAGGCAGTTGTTCTCCAGTAAATATCTCCAGTAAAGGTCTTCCCAGGTAGTTTGGGGGACTTCTGATGATACAGGTTTTGGTAGTTAACTGATAATTTCCAGGATTCTTAGGTCACATCTCATTTATATTTTCTGGACCTTTTCAAGGCCAACCAGAGGTGCTGTGTATATTGGTAATGTGCTGTTTTGTCCTAACTTCTGCATGCAGATTTGCATAATGCAGTCATGCATTGTCAGAATAACTCTAGCTCAAGTATTATGTTTCTGTTGTCAGAGATATCTCCTCTTGCTGCTTTTAGGGAAGGCTAAATTGCATCCTGATTTTTATAGGTAATTGGTTTTTGCAACTTTATCCTCTCTTTAGCTAAATCCTAAATATGTAGCTGGAGAAAGTCCCAGTTATTGTGCTTGCAATAAAGACTATTTTTTAGATGAGAATTGTAGTTCTTAAAATAAATGTTAAGGCTTTCTGGGGAACTTGGCTTTAGCATTGCAGATATATTGTACAATGACATTAGATTCTGATGTAGCTGTCAAACAGGAAAAATAACGTGGGCTGGGTTTGTACCTTGACTTACTGTTGTTCCTGGAGTTGGAGGGGAAGAAATCCCAGAACTGCACAGAACAAAGACTTGATAGAGGAGGGACAATCCTAGTTGATATTCAGTGTCATTGTAAATGTAACTGTGTAGTGGGAAATGTATTTTTGAATTCCTGTCATTCTTCTATTTTCTGTTGTAATTGCATATTAAGCAATAATCTTTTAGTATCTTAAGTCTCTTTTGTGTATTAATTATATGCAGCAGCATCTGCTAAAACTGAATTATTTTACACTTCTTGCAACACCTTAATTTTTAGGAGTATGACAAGAATATCAGTGAGAACTTTTATCTCCTCTTACTGCAGGGAAAATTTTGACTAAAAAAGGATTTTTTCTTTTTTCTTTGCTTGTAGATCTTTCAAAGAACAGATTTACTGAAATTCCTCCTGATGTCTGGCTGTTTGCACCACTGGAAACTTTAAATTTGTATCACAACTGCATCAAATCCATTCCAGAATCTATTAAAAACCTGCAAATGCTCACCTACCTTAACATTAGGTGAGTAATGGTGGTTATTTTTGATCCTGTATAACTTATCTCATTGGGGAGTTGGCCTTTTACTTCACCAGGTCATTGGGTTTGCTTTGATGTTTGCATTGAGTTTCTTTTTGATGTTATGCAGACAGACAGTGTTCAGAAACTACAGGTGTAAAAACTTGGTGCTCTCAAGAGCATTCTTTACATCCACTGCTGTATTGCTCTTTTTAAACTTGGGAAACATATGGTTGGATCTTCTCACAAGAACAGAAGAGGGATATGAGCTCTGGAAGGAGAGGGAATCTAAAAGAACCCACCTGACCTTGTTTTCCACAATATTCCTTGTTTCTGGTATTGACTACATAAGTCCAAAACAGATTTCTCAGTTAAGAGCTATTTAAATCCCTGAAACCTGCTGTGTCTCAAAATGTGCAAATATCAGTCCTCAGAGTGATAATTCAAGCGTGATGTGCTCTGTGGCAACTCCAAAGAGGCTTAATGTGATCTAAAACTGCAGCATTTTCTGAAGGAAATTTGGCCCAACTTCCTTCAGCAACAACCCGTTTCTCTTCTGATGGTGTCTGAGGTGCTGAATTCACTTCTTTGCACAGAGAAGGTTTGTAGTTCTGACTGAGCTTTGCATGTTCTTTCAAGAATTGACTCTCCTGACCATCCTTTTCCCAGCTGTGCTTTGTCAGTCTCTCTGCTCATGTCCAGGGCCTGTTTTCCCAGTGCAGGAACACGTGGGCTGTGGGATTGGGGAACAGGCTCAAATCCTGCCCTGCTGCTTCAGGTGCTTTGTTACAGAAGAAAACCACATGATCCTAAATTCTAATTTTGGAATCAGATGGTGGAAAAAAATGTATTGTGCAATTCATAGTAAAGCAGGCAGCTCCTAAAAAAAACCCAAACCAAAAAAAAGGAGGAAATCTGTTGAAGTGGCACAGGGAACGACTTTCATTGCCACGTTTTTATAATCCATTCAAAAAAATGCACTTGCACATTATATTTTTTATTCTTATGTTCTCCAACTAAAAAAACCTGGCATATCTGCCTGAAATACAACATAAAAAGAGACTTAATGCATACCTATATCAAAAACTTATTTGTGTTCACTTAGAATTAACAGAATAATACATTGCTTTCGTAGAGATACTGTTGGAAGTTTCATTTTATGGTATAAAAACTGCAGTCTGTCTTTGATGCTGAAATGTGGCAAGGACATAAATTTATTTTTGTTGGTTTTGCAGCCCTATGAACTGCAGTCATGGAGAACATCATCTAAAAAGGTTGGGGTTTTTTAATAGGAAAACAGTGCCTTGGGTTTTTTTTTAATAGGAAAACAGTTCCCTGAATGTCAATTAAGCACTAAAACTTCCAGTTTTTTCGTAATGTTGTGTGAACACAAATATCACCACTTAAATTATTTTTTGTCAAAAATAGAATTAGTTCTACTTAAATCAACAACAAGTACTGATTTTTTTTTTTTTTTTTTTTTTTTACTTTTCTGTGTGAAAGGAATTGCTTTCATACCACACTTGAACAAGCTTATTTTCCAGTGACTTCTTTTAAATTTACAAGTACCTTATTAGAAAAACTTGGTGTATTTCTGACAGTGGAAGTCCAAGAATGTTGGTAGTTTTTTCGATAAGGATTTAAATCAAATAGTGGGTAACAGTGTATTTCTTGTGTACAGAGCAGATACATGTGATGTCAAACATCATTTTTTTTAATGGATTTCTCTGCACATTTCAGCATTAGATTCTCTCCTAGCACATACTCATTTCATCAAGCAAAATTGGGACCTAAAATTCACATACCTGAGAGAGGCTGTATCTGGTGAGGAATTCTTGGTGGAGATTGTAGCTGAAATGTAGATGAAATCATAATAGGTGGAGAATGTCTTCTGTCATAGGAGAAAAGTTGTGCAATGTGCATCTCAGACTCCCTTTAAGGCTTAAAAAAAAGGATTATAATCCAACCTTGCTTGTCCCTTTGTCTTTCTCTCAAGTCGAAATCTTTTGTCGACGTTGCCAAAATATCTGTTTGATCTTCCACTGAAAGTTCTGGTTGTCAGTAATAACAAGCTGGTCTCCATTCCAGAGGAAATTGGGAAGTTGAGAGATCTGATGGAGCTGGTAAGTACAACTGCGAATCTTTATACTTAAAGTAAACTTATAAGCAGTGTATTTTTCAGTATAATTATAGATTAATATTTTTAAAATACAGAACTACAAAATTTAAATTCAGCTACTGTGTTTTATTGGGTTTTGAGATGAAATTAAAGGTAAAATATATTGTATTTGAAAAATAAGGTTAAACAGAAATCAATATGTTGGGTCAACTAAAGCTTAAGGGAGGGGCTCATAAATAAAATTGCTTTTGAGATGATTTCATTTGAGTCCCTTGTATGTTGTTAAAAATGATGAATTTTCTGTTTACCTTCTTTACAGTAGTCATAATTCTATTTATTTGCTTTGTATGTTATGAGGAATATTATTTCCAGCTACAGAGTTCATCTCTATGTATTCTGATACAAGTTCTGTCCTTCAGTCATTGTTGTGTTGTTCTGTGGGTTGGTTTTTTCCCCCCCCTCACATTTCTGCTCTTTCTTTATTTTGTTTGGGGTGAATGGAATGATAAGCAATATTCACAATCTGTGCAACACGTGGCATACTAAGATTTTGTGCTTTGTCATCCATTACTTTTTCGATATTTTGGGCTTTTCTGATCATTGCTCCCTGTTAAGCTCCTATGTTTTGGAGAACTGTGCAGAGTCATTCACTGACCTGGCACTTGCACTGGGTCTGATTTTTTTTTTAATTTTTTTTTTTTTTTTTAATATGTATGGTTTCTGTGGTTATTGCAAGGCATCCTTGTCCTTATCCTGTTTCCACAGTAGCTGTGTATTCCCTGGAGAGTCTTTTAATATGATCTTATTTCTAAGCTATAAATCAACATTCTTTTTTAACTTAAAAATACTCTGAGACTTTCAGAATATTTGTGAGGCTTTTCTTGTGTCCTTTACTCTTTGGTGAAACATTCCCTGATCTCCCTTCAATGTCAGAGGATTTCAAAGGTTTAGAAAGATTCCTTAGCAATGTGATTGTTTAATCCCTCTGGTCTACATAAATTAATGTTAAATTACTGTCAGAAATAGCTGTAGTCTGTGTACGCTTGGTGCAGCTTTGTCACCCCTCTAGTGCTTTTATCGAAAAAGTTGGTGAGCCCCTGTTGTTGCTCTCTGTAAATCTTTAGTTGTTTGGGTTGACTGAAGGTTTTCTAAGGAAAAAGAGTTGTTAGAACAGGAGCAGAATGACAGTCCCTTGCCAGCAGTAGCACAAGAAGATTTTTTAGCTGATACAGGAACTACACCAGGAACTTGTGATTCATAGTCTGCAGTTTTAATCTTAAAACCAGTATTTCATCATTCATTGATGTGACTTCTTGAATTTCTGAAACCTGAATCATTAATAGTGAAGAAACAGTGAGATCTGTTATGGTACCTCTTCTCTGTGGAAAAACCAAGGAGTTGGGATTTTTCTTTTACCATAGTTTTGATAGCAGAATTCCTTTGTGTAATTTCATTTAAGATGTTCACTTGATGTGTTAATCATGTCTTTCTTAGGATATTAGCTGTAATGAACTTCAGGTCCTTCCCCAGCAAATAGGAAAATTGCAGTCACTTAGAGAATTGAACATAAGAAGAAACAATCTCCATATGCTGCCAGATGGTAAGCTACTCATCTTCTTTCCATTGATGTAGGTAAATTAGGTGAAGTGTTAAGAAGATAACTGATTCTTTTTTGTTTGTTTGTTTGTTTTCCTGAGTGCAGAACTAGGGGACCTTCCCTTGGTAAAGCTGGATTTTTCGTGTAATAAAATTACAGAAATTCCAATTTGTTACAGAAAGTTACGTCACTTACAAGTTATACTTTTGGATAACAATCCAATGCAGATACCACCAGCACAGGTTAGTATTGAAGTATTCTAGTACAGAAATTTGCTTTATCATCTTAGGGGAAGCTGTTCTAAGTTATACCAATCGAGTTTTCCTGTTTTTCAGCTCCTACTGGGAAGTTGTGGGTACAAATGCAGTGTACAAAGTGTTTCTTGGGGTGTATTTTCCGAAGACATGCAGTGTAATTAAGATTTTTATTTGTTCATTTGTTTCCCAACAGATATGTTTAAAGGGTAAAGTACACATATTTAAATTCCTCAGCATCCAGGCGTGCCTCAGAATAGACAAAAAACCAGATTCTTTGGATCTTCCATCATTAGGTAAACGAGTCCCCTCCCAGCCACTCACAGACAGGTGAGTAGTGGGGGTTTTGTTTTATTTTACTTTGGCATTTGTTATTAAATTATCTGTTTATTACAGATAATACCTATCATTTCAGTACTTTAATTGTTCTTTATTTAGGTGCCATAGTATTTATTTTCTGTAACTGGAAACTTAATTGGCTCATCTGAATTGCTATGAAAAGTTTTCATTGTAATTGCTAAAGATGTAGAAATCAGAACAAAGGTGTTTAGCAGACCAAAGTTTTTAAATTTATTTTTTGGAAATCTCAGCTATTTTATTCAGAACAGAAGAGGAGAATTGCCCATAAATGTCCTGAATATAATTAGTCTGTTGGATGGAAAGTCTGCCTCCCATATATATATTAAGGGAAACTAACTAATACCCACAGTATTTCACAAATATTTTTTATTAAATTTAGTTGAGGTCAGAAAGTGAGGGATGTTTTGTTGGATTTTTGTACTGACTACCCCTTGTGCAAAAATTCTGTATCAACAACTGTAGCTGAGTATAGAGAGCATATTTTGAAAAGGACGTTTGTTTTCTTTTAGGAAAGGGACACTACTGTTTCTTTCATTCTTGTGTGGGTTTTTTGTGTGTTATTTTTCTTACTGTAGCATGGAGGACTTTTATCCCAATAAAAATCATGGACCAGACTCTGGCATTGGAAGTGATAATGGGGATAAAAGGTTGTCCACCACAGAAGTGAGTATTGTTCAGTTGGGTTTGTAATTTCTGGTTTTTAGACCTTTCCTTTGTATTTTGTATCAGTTGAGAAATTCCTGAGTTGCATTTAATATTCTTTGCGTGTCTGTACAGTTGAGTTTAAACCATATAATAATATAATTTACATGTCAGTTCTGTACTAAAAGTGAGTGTCTTTGCAGCCATCTGATGATGATACAATCAGCCTTCACTCCCAGGTATCAGAATCAACAAGGGAACAGACATTAAGGAATGACAATCATGTCATGGGAAGCAAACTCGATCCACAGAAAGGTAATACCTGTTGTGCATCTGTCATTTTAGGTAACAGAAATACTTTGCTTGGGTAATATAATGTAGGAAAACGGCACAAAATTATATGATCATGGGTTGGCATTGTATTTTCATCATTTCAGAAAACAATGTAATAATCACAAATAGACAAGGCTAGAGAGAAAGGAAAGATTATTTCTAGCTTAAGGAGACACAATTTCTATGTTTTATCTGTATCTGACATTTTTCATAAGTGCTTAACTCTCTTAGGAGTAACATTTGGTCGAGAGAACTGTTTAATATCTTTTCTGTTCTTCACAAATCCTCACTAGACCAGGAGGCCTATGACTACATTGATCCAAATGCAGAAGAGGGAGCTCTTCCTGAGCAGGGAGATGCACAGATTGGCACATTGCTCTCCTATGTCAAGGTACCATAGATTGACAAAAGAAAAACTGTTCAGCAAGCTTAGTTTTATTTTTTCTTAATTCTAAGGATTTTTTTTTTTTTCATTCTGTGTAAGGAACGGGGAAAACATCCTGAGAAATCTCAGAAAATAGAACAGAATGAGGACTGGGGAGATGAAAAAAGGTAAATCTTGATCTTTTTGGGTAGGTTTTGCTGGTGGTGACAGGGGTGAGAGTGGTTTTCTTTGTTTCTTCCTATGGAAGAAAGAAAACTTATATTGAACACCAAGTACTTGGACAGAAAATAAGCTTAAAGGCAGTGCTGCTTACTTGTCCAACAACGAGCCATTTCTGTGTCTTGATTCACTGAAGTCAGGTCACTAATGTTTAATTTTTCAGGCTTCAGAAAGAACAGCTGCTGGCTGAAGATGATGATGAACTCAAAGAAGTGACTGACCTGAGAAAAATAGCAGCCCAGTTACTCCAGCAAGAACAAAAACACAGGTATTACAATATTAGTTGGAATAACTTGTGTTAATTTATTCTGTAACCTCTCTTTACCCAATAGCTCCTGACACCTTATCTTGAGAACAGTTTTTTCCAGCTGTTAAAACAGTTAAAGTTTATCTGACTCTGTCAGATGGCTGTCCTGTGTTTCTTTTCATAAAATCACTGTCTAAAGAAGCAACAATAAACCTCCTATGGAGAGGAAGAGATGAATGTGAAAGTGTCTTGATTTCCTGATTTGATGTATGTTAACTTCTTTTATACTTTTTTTCTTCAAAGCAGTAGACTTAAGTGGGCTGGTTGATGCTCATGTAACATGATCATTGGTAACATGTTAAAATTACTTTCTGAGTTTGTATGAATTACAGAACCTGCATACAGTTTGCTTGTGACTGGTTCTTTTTATTCAAATACGAGCTGATTTAGGTGTTACTTCCTCCATTCGGTCTGATGTGAGTTATAAATATCCTGTGAACTGAAGGGGAAACTTGTTTGAACATTGTTCTGCCAAATGACAGTATGTCTGTGTTATAAATACATGTAAAAATAAATCATTTCAACTGCCTGCCTTTCTCTGCTTCATGTTGGGCATCTCAACAGAATGATGCTTGAAAAAGAGCTGTAGAACAAGCAGCAGATTAAAGGAATGTAGTAGAACAAGTTAACAACTGTGTAAAATGTAGAACAGGAAGGAATACCTGGAGCTACATAAGATGTGGACAGGTGAGGGTAGGAGCAATGTTCTGTATGGTTCCTTTACCAAGCAGGCAGATACTGTGAGGCACTTTGAGATTAAGCTCTTTTAAGGGGGCTAAAAGTTGTACCCCACAGTAATGGATATAACTTCACACCAGCTTAAATACTATTTTTGTTTCTTTGGGATTTCTGTGTAATTATGAGACTCTGCACTGCCATTTTTCTTTGAAGAGAGTTGAAATACATGTGGAGCCCTCAGGGAAAATGAGGTCCTGATACTATGAATTGCAGGGCTTAAAAAATTCACCAGCATTTTGTATTAGGTAAATATAGTAACAGTAGTGTGTGTGTGAAATATATAATAGGCTTTACTTAAAACTCCATGCTCTGCATTCAAGATTTGGTTGTTCACATAAAGAAGGGTAAAACAGGAATGAAATGTTAATGCTAATATATTCTTATTACCAAAAGTATGCAAGTAAGACCAAGAATGCTAAATTTTCTCATATTAATTTATTACTAAAGAGAGAATGAGCGTGTTTTTCTTATCTTAGGTTTTTATGTGATGGTTATTTTATGTTGCATGTGGGTCTTGTTTGATTAAGTATTTCCTGGTTAACTAATCATTTGAAATTCCAAGCCACTCCTCTTCTGAAGCACTGCAACTTAAATTTTACTCCTCATATGTTGTTGTGTCTTAATGCAATGATGTTGCTGATGGTTCTTTGTCTTGAATCATGCAGATGTATGCAGTCTTATTTGTTCTTGTTTTACTTCTTAATTTAGCATTTATATTTTAAAATTTGCTTAATTGTCGTTAGGTACACGGGGACAGAATCACCCCTATATAAAATTTAGCCCTGGTTTTGAATCCATGTTTTTTAAACAGCAAGAAGAATAATATTTAGTATTTAGTGAAGATCCTGTGTTTATTTGTGGAAAATGTTCAATCACTAAACAGAATCCTCAGAAAAGTTAAACATCACAAAATAATTCCTTACTAACCGTGTTTCTGTTCGTTCAGTGCGTGCTTTTGCAATATTATGCAGTCTCTTTTCTTTTTGCTTGCTATGCTAATGACTTCCCTGTCCTCTCCCATCAACCTATCCTGCTTCCTCCTTCCGTCTTTGGCTTTGGTGTCCATGAAATGTGAACACAGACGAAGGCCCTTAAGCTATAGAACTTCATTCAGTGAGAAACTCTTCCAGAGGACAAGGGCGGCAGGACGTGCATCCAGGTATAAAGGGTTTGTAGAGCCTCAGGTTGCCAGGGTTCAAATGACAAAGGGAACAGTTTGGGCCATTTCTAAAAGAAAAACAGAGCGAAAGGATTGGTTGAGTTAGCCTAAGGGTTTGTTAGCAAAAATAGTTTGCAATACGTTTTTTGTTCTTTAGGATAAAATACCGTTAAAGGGAAATACTTTAGAAGTCACCTTGCCCCTCATCAGGCAACAGTTGTGGAATGTCAGGAGTGAGAGACCAACAACTGTAATGCTTTATACAGACAACAAGTGTTCAAAGTCAGCTTTTGCTAAGCATTGCAAAGCAGTTCTCCCATTACTAAGGCTGTATCTTAAAAATGGTAATCACCACCTGGCATATTCCATCAACACGTTCACAATAAGCTTAGTTCATAATAAGCTCAGTCATTAATTATATACATGCTCCATAGAAACAGTGTGTTTATATCTAAGTATAAATGAAAAGTCTGTTTATACATATATATATGTTTGAATTTGCTAGAATAGTTTTTCCTTACATTTCATGTAATGAGTTTAAAAAAGGAGTGGCCTGTGTTACATACAGTCATTGCATTTACACTGTCGTGTCAGTTTTGGTGCAAGTTTTGCATCAGAGTCAATTTTTTTTCTCTTTTAATTTTAGTGGTCTCTTGCTACAATGTCTCTGAGAACATAAAGCTAGTTTAAATAGGGATTCTCTCTAAAAAATAATGACTTTAAAGTAGCATGTTTATATGCTGGTTTGATAACCAATGCTTTGAATATTTTTTTTTGTAACAGTTTTCTCAGGCTCCAGTATAATTTAATTCTGGAATGCACCCTCAAAACTAAGTTTCTGAAGACCAAGTATATGGAGCAGATGCTGCAGACTGAATACAGCAGACTTGGTTTACAGGCTTAACTTCTCATAATCCCATTACATTGAGGGTCACACAGTGAGAGACTTAAACTGCAAATGAGATTGCTGAGCTCAAAGTTATCAAATAATCAGAGAAGTTTGATTGAAAAATCATCAGTCATTTACAGTTAATGACTGTACTGCCCTATGTAATGGTAGTGAAATATAAAAAGGTGCTTACTGTTTTACTTTGTTCTGTTGCATAATTGGTTGTGTTCTGATTGTTTCTGATTCTTATTCCATTGTAGTTCTCTCTATAATTTGGCCTAAATATACTTTGATCACAGTTCTGCACATGAAGTCAGTGTTGAAGTGTCCTATCACTACCTTCAAGAACTCAGAAGTTTTCATTCAAGTTACTTTTCAATGTTTAGTTTTAAGTGTTACTGATGGTTTTGTTATTTTTAACACTTAAAACATCCACAATAGCTCATATCATCTTCCTGTGCACACAGACCTGTGGTATGTATTTGTTTCAGATGAAAAAACATTTCTGAATCTAAATTTAGGCTTTTTTTACTCATTACCATTTAGAAAAATGAAATCTCCATTGGTTCACTTCTGTGTTAGACTTTTCTTTTGTTTTTAGTCAGTGTTTCTGCATTTTCCAGCTCTCCTTTTTCCCTGCATTTCCTTTGCACTTGCAGTGTTTCTTACTAAGATACCTTCTGACCTCCTCCTACTGACTGACTTTTTTTATGCTCAATCTGTGTATCCTTTCTGGTCTGCTTTAGACTGATTCTCTTTTGTCTTTTAATTTTAGTGAGCAATGGGGCTTTCTGTGTTGAGGGTAGCATATCTTTACACAGGTGTGAGATCTGTTGAAATAGTCTGTACTTATGGAGACAAATAAGAGGGAACTTCATTTTGGTTTGAATTATCAAGTTTTGCTTCCTTAAAATATGGAACTTGAAATAGTTCAAGAGCTAGAAAGAATATTGTTGATTCAAATAGAAGCAAGAATGGGCATGAATTTCATATGTGTAAACATATCTTAGTTTTATGGAAGATATTAATGCTGAAAACTTTTCATTTACAGGAAATGTTATGCAGTGAAAGTAACATATTCTAAGAAAAAGGTTTTAAATATGTATATTTTTTCTTTCTAGGCTTCTTAATCACTCAGTTTCAGTAAACACAAGGAACAGGCCAAAGCAGCCAATGGAATCTGAAAAATGGTATTGATATTCTTAAGTGTATCATAACTTTCAATATTTTATTAATTACATTTTTGTTAATTGTGTTGCTGCTACCATCTTCTGTCATAATGTTTTTAGCTCACGGTGAGATTGAAGGTACAAGAATAATCTATTCTTGAGCTTCTTTCTCTTAGACAACAAAAAACCCAAACCTGTTCTTTTGAGCCTTTAGGAAAGTTGGTGTCATCCTGAAACTAATCTGTAGCTCTGATGCTGCTGCTGATTATGGCAGCAATTCAGGTGCCTAAGGATAGACATTCATTTCCAGTTTAGACATCCAGTCCCCGTCCAGAAGGTTGTATCTCCTCCTGTAGGTGACAGTGCTGTGCAGATGTGTCAGATCCTGTGTTACACAGGGTTGCACTGGAGCTGTGCTCAGGCATCTAAATTTTCCTCCTTGGCAGTTCTTTTGGGCTTTTAAGAGCAGTTGGAGAAGTGTTATTGGGAGTGCAGCCTAAAAACCTTTATTGTTTGTGCAGCATGTGTCAGTGAGGAATCCATTGTCTGCAGGAGCTGTGCTTTTATGCTTTTCCTTTGAAATAAAAAAAACCCCAAACACAAAAAAGCCTCCACAGAAAACAAAAAAACCCCACAAGCCATCAACAACCAAAAATACCCAAAGCCTTGTCTTTAGGAAACTGGGAAATTACAACTTCCCATTTCCCTCCCTACGGAATCCTAGATGAGTTTTTTAAACAGTTTGGTCAAGAAATAATCAATTTTCATACTAAAGAGGGAGAGCTTACTGGCATCCTCCTAATGAGAACCCCATTCAAAATGCCTTTCCATACACTGACCAGCTTTTCTAAGCCAGCAGTTGGAGAGGGAATGAAATGGTTGTTTGTTAAAATGATAGAAGTGAATTTCACAGAAAGATTTAGAAGAGAACTTGAAATGGCTTTAAATGTGAGCATTTTTATTTTCCTGAGAACAAGGAAGTGTGTGTTTCAGACTGTATTTTTTTGACATTTTGCAGTTTCACTGTCCCATTTTGAAATGTTTTTCCCTGCTTCAATAGTATAAGCTGCTTCTTTATTGTGTAGAACTAACAGTGAAATGAAATATGTGAGTCTTCCACACATTTAAGAACAGATCTTTTGTCAGCTTTGCAGAAAGTTTGTCACTGGTTGCTTTAAGAAACAAAACAATGAAGGTGCATTAGTAAATCTCTAAAAGATAACATCCTTAAGAAGCAGCTTCATGTGAATTAAAGTGCTGTAATGTGTAAGGCCTATTGTCAACTCATGGTAAAGGAGAGTGAGATGATTTGAGATTCTAAGCCACATTTTAAAGCTACTTTTTAAGTGTTCACTTTTTCTTTTATATTTTAAAGTAATGTGGTTTTAAAAAGTAGTACATTTCATAATGCTTCCCATCTTACTTTTTAGTGTCTCAGCAAATGAAGTGAATTCCCCAGTGTCCCCATACAGCTGGCAGGTAAATACTCAAATGGAAATGTGCTGGCTTTATATTTGAGTGCTTTTTTGGTTTTGTTGTTGTTATTTGCTTGGTTTGTCTTTATGACAGAAAATGTACATGCATTTGTATGGTTGCTTATGCATATAGTTATTGAAGGTGTCTAATTATGGTGGAAAATATAAAACCTTTGAAGAGCTTATGCCTCGAGATAATTTGAGTTGGATGTAAGGGAGACCTTTTGTTTTAATAGCATATGGTACCAGCTTTAAGATCTTGAAACTAATGAGACATAAGTTTTACTTGGTTTTAGTATTTCTTTCCATATGCATGTATTGCCTCACCATAATGTTCAGTTTGGTTTATAATGTAAATTCTAAATGGATTGAATTATGTAGGCCTTTTATTCTCCATACCTCAGTGAGAAGCTTGCATGATATGATAAAATTCCAGTTAAGCTGTAGAGAGTACTTTTTTATTATTTTAGGTTTTAATCTATCAGTTATTTACAATGGCTTTAAATGCCTTCATATTCCAATAAGAAGCAGTTGAAAATGTTTTAGCCTTATGAAACTGTCTGATCAGATTGTCTGCTTTCAGTTTTCATAAAGTAGACAGTCATATTTATTCATTATTATTTTAATAATCCATCTACTTTAGCTGTCTCCTCAGTATATTTGCATAACACAGTACTTTGAGAGATTTTTTTACAGCTTGTTGAGGTGTATAACCTACCTGCAAAAATGAGTCTCAGTGCAGAAAAAAGTGTCATTTTCTGAGGAATTATTTCATAGAGTCTTTTTCTTCCATGAAGTATATTTTGGAATTTGAAAGGAAATAAGTCATTTCTACCAGAGTCACCATGAAGACTGGGCACATGTTCAGGTCACAAAGTTGGATTGAGAGAGGCAAACAATTAATAGTTGTAGTTCATAATCATTTGTGCTAATGCCAAGAGATATATTTACCTTTTACATAAAAATATTTCTGACCTTTATAGCCACTGGAAAACCAGAAGGATTCAGTGAATGAGCAGCATTGGCCAGAAACACAGCCAGTGATCTGGCAGAATGAAGAAAGAAGGAGAAGTAAACAAATTAGAAAAGAATATTTCAAGGTAATGGGGGGAGTGAGGGCGGGTACCACATTTTTTTATAAGAGTAGAAGAAACTAGTAAAGATATCTAAGTAAAGATAAATCCTCCAAGGTTATGATGCTTTTAAATTTGCCTGTAACATGAATTTTTTTTATTTTATTCTTTTGATTTAATGTGTATATGTATGTATTGAGAGTGCAGGAAAATCAAGAGGGAGAACAAATTGACCAAAGAATTTATTTATCCTTTAAATAAAAGGAACTAATTCACAGTTGTCTTCTGATAAAACCAGAAACTAATCTAATCTTGTCATTGATCCTTCACTGCCTATTTGGAGGAATTTCTATTTATCTATCTATTTATTTATTTATCCATTTATCTATTTTTAGTGAAAGGAAAATACATATTACCTTTTTTTTTTTTTTTTTTCGTGGCATGGTTGTAAGAATGATTTATGTCTTCTGGTTCTCACGGTATTAGTTTGAATTTCAGAAGGGGAATATTCTCTGTACTCCTTTGCTGCTGTAGTTCCCACCCTCGGTCACCAGGTGCCAGTGTCTGCTCACTGCAGCACAGAGGGGAAGTTGGAGCAGGGCTGGGTAACATTTATTTTGGGGTATGTAGAGAAATAGGAGATTTCTGAGCAGTGCTAGGTTGAGTTAAAATTAAATTTGCCACTTATGAAATTAGTTTCTTGGGTCTTTGCCATCAAATATCTTTGTGAAATGCCAGGGAACTTCAAAGAAATTAAATTCTTGTGAGAACAGAGCGAGCCATACAGCTTAGATACATTGTTGTGATTACAGAAGCTTTTTCTTTTTTTTTTTTTTCTATAGAGTTTATGGAGCTGTATTCTCTTTCCAGGGTTTTCATCCTGAAATTAATTTTGCACTACAGCCTTCAAGGAGAGGCAGAGAAATTTCTAAGTAAAACAGAATTCAACCATTTGACTTGTTCAGCAGCTGTGCTACAATACAGAAGTGCTTCCTCTTAACTTACAAAGATGTCTTTAAATGCCAGTCAGTTTTGAGCTCTGTGAAGGAAGCAGAAGCCTGAAATCAAATTACATACAGTTATAGACATGTCTCAAAAGTGAATTAAACAGGCTATACCAGTAACAAAATATACTGTATCACTCATAGTTTCATTTGCAGAAACAAGGCAATAAGCAAGTGAAACAGAGTCTGTCTGCCATGGCAAACTGGGAAAAAATAAGAACCACTGCTGTTCTGAGAAACCAGTGACAAAACAGTTCATATTCTGTCCATGTTTTCATGGCAGAAAAGTTGATTGAATAATCATATCTGTAGTGCCAAACACTAATATCTTAAGAATACATGCCAAATTACTGCAGTGGGTGTCACTAGAGCAAGGAAAACTGAGTTGGATCAGCATCTAGATGTATTTATAGAGCATCTTTATTATGCATATTCTGTATTTTTACTGTGCAGCAGAAGGGTATGAAAAATGCCCATGAGAATCAGAAATCCTTTTTTTGTGGCATTGCACTGAAGTAACCTGAAATCTTTGTTTTATTAAATATGTAAAAAAAAATCCTACAATTGAAGACAAACTTTATTAACCAAAATGCCTTTTTTTAATGGAATAGTTTGTAGTTGTTTTGGATCCTTGCTACATGTTAAACCATGAAGAGGGGTAGGCTGACCATATACTCTCAACACAGATCTTTTTTCTGATGATGTTTTTAATTCTGTCTGCATGAGTTCTTCCCTCTTTTTTTGTACTTTTGCTCTGCAGACAATGAAATACACTTATTTTCTTAAATTCTGCTTTTGTAAATGTCTTCCTTCAATCCCTCCTTCATTTCCTACATTTTTAGCATAAAGTAGGGAAGTGGGACAGTGATGAAGGCTGTGCACAACAAATCAGACAGACCTGTGGGAAAGGTATTGTCTTGAATAGATAAAAGGATGTGATCAGTTTTGAAGTTGTAAAGATAATTTTTTTTAATTTAATTTTTTGCCGTATCAACTCAACCTCAAAGTGTAAGCAGTTTTGAAGCCTCTTTTAACAAAACTTATTATGAAAGTAAGTTTCATAGGTTGCATAATTTTTTCTAAGAATTAATGCTTCTTAACAACATTAGCAGTTGTTAAGACCTTTTCACTTGGATCAACTGTCATATGCAGAGTTCACACTATGAAAGTATTTACTTTTCAAATGCTCTTGTCTCTTCAACAGAATGAAGATCTTGTCTAACCTAGGAACTTCATGTTCCTGTTCTGGTTGTTTCTTTGTTGCTCCTCTGATTCTGTAACATGGCTTTTTTTTCTCAGCAGCTTCATGAGTAATAAGTAACATCTGAGCAATACCAATTTAGTTCAAATGAAAGCCATACTTCCATTTTGAAGTAATAAATTGTGTGTGTTTTGCAGTATAAGTCTTCCAGAAAGAGTTCAAGTGGAAATGAAAATGATGAGGTGAGATGTAGTAATTGTGTGAAATATTAAGAAAAGATTTCTTCATTTGTCTTTTTTGAACAAATTAACTTTGCATTCCAAAGCCATAGCAAAAATAAGTATTATACTCCTTTATTTGAAAAAAACCCTCGAGGTTGTCTACTGGGAAACAGTAGGACATTAGCCTGCTTTGGTAATGGCAAAGTTAGTTCTCCTATCAAGCAGAGGTAATGTAAAATATTTGATGTAAACAGTGTTTCCTTGGCTTACATGTTTTAAAATTTAGTTGCTGCCAGTTTGTAGCATACTTGGCAAATGTTACATGTCTCATGTATTTCATAATTTCATGTTTCTTGTTAAATCATCATTTTCATTTTTATAATTTCATCTCTTTGATTTCTTTTTAGCAAGACAGTGATAATACTAATGTGTCCCCACAGTCTCCTGTGTCGTCTGAGGTACAACTTTGTGGTTTTGTTTCTCATTCAACAAACATTTCTTTGTGTGCATTGATGTCACCAGGTTTTTCATGCAGATATAAAGCTGTTCCCTTTGAAACTACAATTAGAAGTATTTCATCATAATAAAGATTCAAAAACAGCTAAACTAAAGACAGATATTGCAACTTGTTTTATCTTTGCAACTCTCTGATCTCTCCTAGGGCTCTTCTTTTTGTTGTGAGGAAAGATGCTTTGCTTTGTGTCCCATATCTTTCCTAATGAAAATAGCTAATGAAACAAAAATCAAGTTTGCCATGTTTTTTAGGTGTTCCCTATGCACTAGTCATTGAGAGGATTTAAAGTAAAACTTGTGGTTTAATACTTTATGTATCACTGGGAACCCAAAGGCACTGACACCTCTCAAGGAGTCTCATCCTTTACAGTTGTGAGTTGCTGTCCAAGGAGTCTCACTGGGACAGCACTGCAGTGCTGAGCTCAAAATAAATATTGTTAACATTTCCACCTTATGTCCATAAGGAACCTGAGGGAGCAGAATTAGAACATCTCCAAATACAGTGAAATGAGTTGAAATAAGTATATCTCATGTACATACCAAAATGTTGAGTGGATCTCTCTCTTTAGATGGTGAAATGAGAAAAACCTGATCTTCATAGTTGGAAGTAGATATTTCTTGAGAAATGTTTTGGTGCTAAGCATTGGGGGAATATTTGCATCTGCTTACAGCTGGCTTAGAACTCTGTTCACAGAATGGTTTGCTGTAATTTGAAATATTTTGCAGTAGTTTTAGGTAGTTGGTGCTGCTTTTCCTCCTCATAATGAGAATTTTATCTGCATGTAGGGTGGTTACTTTCATTCTGTTTATTTTATGCTGTCCCTTCCAAAAGACTGTACTACAGTTAAGCAGAAGGACTCTCCTTAGGCAAGAATAATTTAAACAGTATCTTCATGGGAACAAAAGTTAATTCTTTTAATGATTGAATGAAAATTGACTTTATCTCTTTTAACAGGATTATGAAAGGACAGATAGTAACACTCATGGTCCATTTGGTCTCAAACCAAGGTCAGGTAAGCTGTTGTTCTCCAACATAGTGTGGTAGAACAGAAGTTTATGTCCCAGGCTGCAGTGGACAGTAAGGATGGGAGATGTCACAGTACAGGAATTCCCTCAGTGTGCTCATCACTGCATAGTACTGGGAAAAGCATAGACAGCTGCTTTGGCAGATAAATAATTGGAAGATCCTCAAGTTGCACAGTGATTTTTTAATTCTCTTTTTTATTTTTTTTTTCTCCCACTGCTTTATTTCCTGCATATTTACTCCTGTTAAAGAACAGGGAAACGGCATACAATTGTTCTTGAGATCTGGTGGCTGAAGCAGGTTTTAAAAGTAGAGTATTTTTATAATTTCTCCTGTGAAAGGATGCCTTGAGCAGAGCTCTGGCAGTAGTTTTATGTGCTTTGTTGTACCCTGACTCTTCCAAGTCTCAACCATACCCTCATAAGCAAGTTCTATTGTCTAAAGCAGGCTTTCAGTCCTCTGAAATCTAGGTAGAAATACTACAATTTCTCCCATCCCCCAGTTACAGTTGTACAGTTTGTATTTTTGATTCTTAGATCTCTTGCTAAAATCCAGACTATTAAAACCAACATAGAAAGTTCTCAAGGTGTAAGTTTTGAATTTTTTTTTTCTCAAAAGCTTGGCATAAACTAGTTAAGGATACGGAAGTATTGCAACAGAAGAGTTTGCATTTGTCAGTAGCCTATAAATTAATAGTCATTTGAAGGCTTTCTGACCACAAAGAGTAGTAAAGTGAATGTCATTATTTAACAGACCTCCTTTTTAAAGAAAACACTCTGAACTTTTAGATGAGACATTTCATATTTTTCAATTAGTTCTTTAACAAGCTATCCCTGTGTCTCTGCATATGCACACCTAACACATGCACATATGTGTGTGTGTATATATTTTAAGTCTTTGATTTTAAATTATATCAGGGAGTTCTGTTTTTAGACTCATTAATGACTTTATACATCATTAAAAGTAAAACACAGTGAAAGTACTTTCAAAGCTAGATTGAAGAAATTCAAATGGATTTGTGTATCTCAAACTCATACTTCAATATTTAAATTAATTCTGTCTCCATATTTTCTAATTATCCATTTACACATAAGATGATCTCTGCATTTTATTAGACGTTTCATATTATCTTTCCTATCAGGATGCTTAAAAATATTCTTAGAAGTTCTGCAGTTTTTATCCTCGGTTATAGATTTTTAATAATTGAGTGTTTTGAACCTGTATTCTGGTAACTAATTTCCCTAATAATGTTCCTCAGCTTTCAGCCGTGCCTCACGCCAGGACTATGGTGCCGTGGATCCTGGATTTACAATGAGGAGGAAAATGGAACATTTGAGGGAAGAAAGGGAACAAATCAGACAGCTTCGCAATGTATGTACCAGGTTTTACTGTGCAGTGCAGTGCCTTTAGTTTGCTCTGTACCACAGTGGTGTTTCTTTCTGAGTTTCATGTAACAGGCTGCACGGGTTCTAATTTGGGTCCAACCAAAATGCCAGCCAGGAACTAAATTTATTTGTTTATTTGTTTATTTATTTTTTAGCTAAGAAACAAAGCAAAACGAAAAATGATTTATTTTCTTGGCTCTCTGAGGTTTTAGCTTTTTTTTAGGGAGACAGTAAGTCTGCTTGTGTTTGCTGCTGTTTGACCTGAGACTTGAAGAAAAATGATGATGGTTTTCTGAATAGCCAAATGCTTTTTGAGTGTAGAAAGCCGCTACAAGTTACACAACACTGAATGGGATCTACATCTCAGATTTCCAATAGGTAGTTTTCCGTGTAGTTCTTTTCTCAAGATATTTAACAGTTATAGTCAACTGAATCATAGCAGTTCAGCACTTATTTGCAGTGTGACTCCTGTGAAGGATGTTTCTGTTTGTCTGGTTAACTTCCTGAGAAGTGAAATCTTGCTGGGGTGGAGAAGGTCGTTGTTTACCTTCTCCATTTTGCAACACAAGAGTGGAAACTTCTTGGCCACCTGCACTATTTAACTGTCATCTGTACAAGGGAAATAGCCATTGCCAAAGTTGTGTTCCCCTCCTTTTTTTTCCTCCTAATAAAATCCTGTATGATTTCAATGCACAGATTCTGCACACTGATGACATATTCAGCATAACATTTCTGTCCTTCAAGTTCTGTGCTTTCCTGTTACAAATAGTGAGCTCATTTTATGGGTTTGAGAGCTGTGTATCCTGGTCGTTGTTGATAGAATGTCTTTCTCAATATATGTTGTTGTGTCATTTAAAAAAAAAGCAAAATGAGAAAAACTCAGCAAAACAAAAGGTAATAAGGAGAAAAGTATATTTATACTCAGTAAAGTGTAAATCGACTCCATTTACTTTCATATTAAAACGTTCCTTTTAAACTTCTAAACGCTTTAAAATACCCTGGAGTTCAAATTAAAAATTAGCTAATGCTGAAAGTAACTTCCTTATGGCCTTTTTTTATAGAACCTTGAGTCCAGGTTGAAGGTGATTTTGCCAGATGACATTGGAGCAGCGTTGATGGATGGGGTGGTTCTTTGCCATTTAGCCAATCACATAAGGCCACGATCTGTTGCCAGCATTCACGTCCCATCGCCAGCAGTGGTAGGTCATTTGTCTCACTTCTCTTACCTCTTGCATGAAAACAAGCCTTTTGTATTTCAACACTAAAACATCATGAATCATGATTACCATATTAATTTGCTAAACTCCCCTCTTCAGTTTTTCTGGAATGAGCGTTAAACAAGGCTCAGATGTTTAGTTTTGGAGCTATTTTTACATCCTGAGTCTTCACAGAATGTGTTTTAGCAACTGCAAGTGAATTTACATCAGAAATATACAGTCCTTCACAAGTGTCTGATGAATATCTAACATCCTGTCTTTACAGCCTAAGCTCAGTATGGCAAAGTGCCGAAGAAATGTTGAAAACTTTCTCGATGCTTGTAAAAAACTGGGCGTTCCACAGGTACACTGATTGCTTTATTGGCTTATTAATTACCACAGGAAATGTCAGCAAATGCTCAAGTTGGGAGCTTTGGGGGGCTTTATTCAGGGAGCAGTAGTGGTTATAGCACTGACCAGGGAACTTGAAGCTATGAACAGAAATTCCACTTCCGGCCCATGGCATGAGCTTGAGGAAGCTACTTCCTGGGTTTCTGTCAGTTCCTCACAGTAAAAATAATACTGATCTCCTTGTGAAATAAATTGTTACCTAAACTAAAGAACTGGTGTGAGAGGGTGATGTTTTAATATTTGAAAGTCTTGAGTTTAGCAACTCACTTTGCATGAACTTCAGGAAATATCCTGCACTTACAGAAGTCTGTAGCCTATCTGACTAGCTGTCTTTTTTTAGCACAGCCATAGTTACAGTCCATTACTTGTGCTTATATTGCCCAAGTTTATCCTTTTACCTCCTTGTATGAAGGGAAAAAATTAAAGATTCAACCATTTCCTGCGTATCATGAGACAAAAAACTCCCTTGATTCCTTCTTAGTGCAACAAGAAAATTATTTCATGGATTTAGAAGCCTGGGCTACTGCTCTGCCACAGCTTGTGTCTAGTATGGAGTCATGGGCCATTAGAGTTAGAAATGGAGATTTACCTCCTAAATTACTTGTAACACCAGCTGGCAGTTGGGAAAATTATCCAGCTTATGCTGAATTTTGAAACTGAAAGATGACTTCCTTGGAGAACGGATCATTATTGACTCTATCAGCACTTCCAGCTTTTCCCAAGGGAAAAAATTGTATTAAGTCTACAAAACAAGGGAAGGGAGAAGAAGGCCACTGAGCCAACAGCACCCATCAGCTTGTTTTTATTGAGCTGCCTATGAAAAGAAACAGTCTTTTACTTTTTGAATCTAACAGTCTTTTCTGTATCTTCTGAGGTTTTCATAGTTCAACACTTTACCCAGATCTTAACTGTAACAAGTTTCTGCCCATTCTGTTACTGTAGAGAGCCACACACGGAATTTAAGGGCAAAGATGTTTCCTCTTAGCAATGTGTGACTTCAGAGAGAATGTGTTTGTTACAGCCTTGGGCAAAAATGGATGTGACTTGTTAAATGTACTGTGTTATTTTGCAGGAGAGACTTTGCCTGCCTCATCACATTCTGGAGGAAAGGGGTCTGGTGAAGGTTGGCCTCACAGTTCAAGCTCTGCTTGAATTGCCAGCGTTGAAAGTATCTCAGCTCTCCTCTGTGTGACGTGACTTCTTGGAAGCTCGACAACTTCCCATTTGCTCTGTTGCTATGGATTGCTCTGAGGCAGTTCAGCCTCCTATGTGGGAACACCCAAGCCATCAAAAACTAATATCTGTCCAGATGCTGTAGAGAGCCTTACTCTGGAGCTGTATGTGAAAACCTTGGAGTCAGTTCACAGTTGAAAGACCATAATTAATCTTTTTTTTTCTTTCATAATTGGATGTACAAAGAGGTTGTGGTAGCATCAGGTTCTCTTTCTGGTTAAGTTAAAAGCTGCCATTTTAACATCTCAGTGTTACAGTTAAATGCTGGATTTCTTTTTTTACATCGCAAATGTTTGAATTATTTGAGAAGTACAAAGCACACCCCCTGTCACTTTAATCTCTCGAGTCAATCATTTGATTTAAAGGTAAGACAAAAAATGTAGCGATGGTGTGATGGTAAAAATGAGCAACTGATCACTTGTAATCCCCTTTCACTCTCTGAAAGCTTAATATTTGCGTTCTTTATTTTTTGCACTCCTGATTGTAACTTACGCACTTCTAACATTGCCAGTATTGAGTCTGAGTGTCTGGTGATTACACAAAGCAGTAGACAATGGGAAAAGGACACGTTTTATTGAGTTTTTCCAGTCTTCTAGGTTGGTGCCAAATATTTTTTTTTTTTCAGTTGTACTGTAGATTGTTTACATGTGAAGTGCCTGTGTAATTGATAATTCTTAATAGTCTTAAACATTTTTGAAATTTCCTTGTTTAAAATAGATGAAATGGAAATTTTTTAATATTTTAATAGTTTTTTTGTAAAATCAGTATGTGAAGATTTAAGTAATACTTCACATTTTTGATGTTGGGTGTTTTAAGTTTGTTGCACAATTTACTTGGTTATTTGTTGTCTAATAATTAGAAAATACTGTAAATACTTTTTATTTATGATATTTAATTTGATAATACCTAATTACTTTTGGTTTAATGTATTGTTGGACAAAAAAAAAAAAAGCTGTCTACTTTTCTTTGTTTGGGACAAACAAATACAATGAATAAGACATGAGGACTAGTGATTCATACAGAGTAATTTAGGACATTTTGATAAAACTGCCAAAATCTCAGGTTTACGCTGTGATGTTCAGGATTTTGTGTAATATTGCTCCTGATCTCACATTACATTTTTACAACAGCTATATCCATAATTTAGTTGGGAAGTATCAGTGTTTCTCTTTAGTGTTTACTGGGTTTCTTGTGTACTTTTACACGAGTGTGGCACAGCACTCTGGTCAGTTTGTAGAAATGTCACTGTGCTGAGACATGAGATTTTTCTGCATAAATGTGAAAAAGAACAATTTCCACTGTGGTGGTTTTTCAAAACTTCTGAGTTTATGTGTTTGTTTGCTTCTGCACAAATTCTTGGTGTTTTGAGAACATTCTGAAACCATACACAGTTGAGTTCTTCTCTAACCAAATTGCAAATAATTCCATAAATTTAATAGGAAATCTGTTTGTGTTAGTTTGTTCTTCATTGATAGATAGCTCAATTAAAAAAAATGTTTTGACTGTCACAGATTTTCTATTCTCGATTATTATATTCTATTTCAATTATTATTTTCTATCTTCAGTTATATATTTGATTATTTTCGATTGAGGGACGTGTTTGCCAAGCACTTAACAAGATTTGATTCTGTTCTTTCCAATTGATCAAGACCCTGTGTAATACAATTCATAAAAGAATGATGGAGGAGTATTGTGTAGTCCTTCTACTGTAGTCCCTAAAGTCAATAGCTGACAGGAAAAAGAACCTTTTTCTGATGACAAGTTTAAAAAAAAAACCTCAACCTATTTTTAAATTCTTTAAAACAAACTGGTGTATGTATGATAGTTAAAAACCACTATTGTTTATATAGGGTTTTCTTAAAATACAGCTCATGGAGAGGCTGGTGTATAACTCAATTTGCAAAGTCCTAGGTGTAAATCTTAGATAAATATGTGCTTAAGGAAACTGGATTGCTTTGACCTTTGAAGTATGGTATTTCAAATCTCTCTTAACTGGTTTTTGAATCATTCCTTAATACTCATTTTAACAGCTTCAATCTCTGATTTCATTAAAGGCAGTATCTAAAAAGTCATGCAAAAAATAAAACTAAAAAGTAATATAATTCACTAAGCAAAATGCTTGCCTGCTCCATTTGAAGAACCCAGCCATTCAAAAAGAGTAAGTTCCTGTCTTTTGTTTCATTGCTGTTGCTGATACCAGAGCAAAGTTCTAGTTCAGTGTGAGCCATAGAATTGAGAACTATAAATTGTCACTGTCAGTTATCCGTCTTTAACTGATCTCCACTATTTCATTGTCACATTTAAATAAGTTTTCTGATCTTAAAGTAGCTTTTTTCTTTCCTGAACTAATTTTATAAAGTTACACCACAGTGTAAACGTTAAGAATTCTCTCGATGTAGCATGCCAGCCACTTTCCTCCTTCCTACTTATGTTTTTTAAGAAATTGCTCCAGTGGCACTGACGAACTAGTGTAGTTGCAGAATCCCTGCTCCAAACATTTACAATGTTTGAGGTGTTTTGTTTAGGATGTGATGCCATTACTAATACCTGCTACAGCTGATAGGATTCTTAAAACCAGAGGCCTCCTCAGTTCCTGTTGCAGTTGCTCAGTTTTTACTTAGGACATGAAAAAGAATCAACATTAAAAGCTCCAGGAAGCTGCCTTAAGTTTTCCTGATAAATTTAAGAGTTAACCAGGGTGCTTTTGTTATTGTGAATGCTCTTCAAAGCTACTGCAATACTGGTGTATGAACTGTAAATTAGGGAGTGAATCAACACAGTGACAGGGCTTCTGGCCTGGTGTATTTTTTCTGTGTTTTATGTCATTGGATGCAGTATGTCACATATGAATGATCTTTCATTTAAGCAATAATGTCCTGGATATGGTGAGATCTTAAAGCAGTGACATTTGTTGTTGTGAAGTGGGTGACTTCCCACACAGTATGTCAGAGATGTTTCCCATCTATTCTCTGGCACTGCTGCTCCAGTGTCTCAGCTGGGGCACTGCTGGGGATGCAGGAAACCATCTATACCTACCTATCTGGAGGCCTTCCAAAATCTGACCAAGAACTATGATCATAAATATAGAGGAATTCATTTGAAACAATAAATAACTATGACATGAGTCATAAGAATTTTTTTAAAAAATTTTTTTTTTTTTTAAATCCTAGCCTTACTGATCTCAAGGCAACTTTTAGCCTTGACCTCAGTAAAGATTTTCACCTTTTTCATTTATGGAACACCTAGCTGGAATCCATAGCAAACATGGCTTGAACTTGTTTGACATGAGCAAACTTCAGTGTCAAATTCTTAACTAAAAATAGTGATGTCTGGTATGTCAAAGGAATCTCTAAAATGTTACACTGATTCATTTTCTTTAATACAAATTTTCTGATATGCCAAATACAGTATTTGGATGATAGGAAAAATTGCATTGAAGCAGAGCTTTCATACAATGGGAAACTGTGTTACCTTGGTAAAATTGTAGGTGAGGACAACCATCAGTTATTTACTGCACTAAAAACTTTACTTCAAATATCATTTAGTGGCAGTTTCCTCAGATTTTTGACATAAATGTGTGACCAAATTCAAACCAAACTGGACATATCTGTTTTCACTAGAACAGAACTTCCATCTGTCTTGGTATTGAAGAGAAGGAAGAAGATCTGGCATTTCTTCCTTCTGCTGGTTCCTTAAATGCTTGTTTGAAAGGGAGCTGATCTGACTGATTTCAACAGAAAGCAACCTGAGGGTGTTTGTAGCACTTCCTGCAGACAGGAGATGTGGTTTTGTATTGGCAAATGAAATCTCTCTGCTTCCTCAATAAATCAGGCTAGTGTCTGTGTTTCTTTGATGAGGATCTCTTACTTGAAAAGCAAAAGCAAACAAAACACCACCCCAACACACATAAAACTGGGCTTAAAACAAAAAGAGTTTGTTCAGACCAGGAATGGGAAAGGCAAAGTGTGGTTGGCCAAGGACATAACTCACGTTGTGCTCTCATGTGAGGGAATGAAAACAGTGTCACTGGGTTTGTTCTGTACTCAGCACACCGGGATATGTGTAATTCATTTACAGAGGGAAAGGTGAAGTGTGTGTTTTTAATGGGGAATTTTATGGTACAGATTCGTTTTGTAAAATAAATGTGAAGATAAATTATTCCCTTCCTGTGAAGAAAGCTTCTGCTGATCTTCACTGTTAAAATAGAGAATATATGTGATTAACTGAATTTTAGTTTAAAACTGCACAGGAGCAGTTCTGGCTCTTGTGTTTCTTACATAACAAATTACCACTTGCTTTATTTGTCTTTTAAATATTTCACGTAGTACAATTTGACAGCATCTTAAAATTGTGGTTATATGAAGTATTTGTTTCCTCACTGGTTTTGATTATTATTTTTTTTAACATGAGAGGCAAAGGGAGGCAGAATTGCTGTAAGGTGCATGGAAGGAATACAAGTTATCATAAAATCCTACAATCAGGCATTTTTAGTTCAAATGTTTTATAGCTGACTACATTTTCAAAGAAGAATTTTCAGTGTGTTTTTTACATACACATTTGAGAATCCTGCCCTTCAAATAAGCAAAAACCAAAAAGTTTTCCCATGATTACTGTAGTATCTTAGCAGATTCTGAAGGAGAAGGATAGCTCAGACTGACAGCAAATTTAGTTGTTTTGGGTAACTTTTCATTTTGGCAGTGTTAAGTTTGCAGTTGAACTTGATTGGTTCAAAGGTCTTTTCCAACCTAAACAAGTCTGTGATTGTAAGACTTCAATGAGACCAGAACTTCCCTCAAAAAATAGTTTTATAACTCAGCTACAACATTAGGTGAATTCTTGGCACTGATGAGGATTTCCTCACTTCTTCCAAAATTGTATGAAATAAGGCAAACCAAACTTTTTTCCCCCTGATAATTTTATGGAGGCAGATTGTAAAATACTGAGAAATGCCACAAGGATACTTTTTTGCTTTGTTCCATTTTTAAAACAAATGAACCAGTGAAGTATTTCCAAAATGACTGTATTTGTGTAGGGTCTGGTTGTGCCATACCCACCGTGGGAACTCCCAGTACCTGTTCAGTACTGATGTGCATCCTGGAGCATGTGCAAGACTGTGCTCTTCACATGCAGATGTTGATCCAGTTGTGTTTCCTGAAGGGATGTGTTACATGAAGCATTGCTGCAGCCATGGGAATTCCTGGCTGTGGCACCAGCAGTAATGCCAGGCTGGGATTCCCAGGAAGGGCATACAGAGTTGTATTGCAAAAGGGTGGTTTGGTGGAATACATTGGGAATAATGTGAATACTTTTGACTATTATATAATGTCTAGAACAAGGAAAATGTGATCGATTTACAGTTACCATTCAGTTGGTATTCAGTTATTTTACTTTGTAACTCATGGTTATAAAACTCGGAAAATGCAGTGTAACCAAATGGTCAATATGTAAATGTGTGCAGGACGTAGCAGAAGAAGTTCTGAGGCACAGCTGGAGAGTGATCATTTAAAAATACATGCTCAAATTGTGTATATACTTGGAAAATTTTTGATAGTGCATTTCAGTTTGGTTTGCATTTCATGTTCTTGTAAAGTGCATCTTCCACACTTCTGAAGATTGTCTACTTGTACTATACTGTATTAAGCCTTTTTTTTAGGATTTCCATTATTGCTGGAGCTTCCAACATACATGTTTCTTTTGAAAAAATGTTCTTACTCTTACTTTTTTGTAAATAGTGTTTTGTATTAAATTTGCATGGATAAAACCCACATTTCCAAAACCAGTGTACATACGCTGTGTATAAAGTACGAACTGTTTCATAACTTCCATGTAGTCAAGTTATTCAATTTGATTTCACTTCAGGTTTTATATATTTGTAGTAAATAATGAGAATCTGTTGTATGTTCTCTCAAATGTCTGCGTTGTCATTTCGATAGATAAGTGACCTGCTTGGTTACATACAAGGAAATATGTTCCTTGACAAACTAAAGAAATACTGACTCCTGTGCCAGGGATGTGGGACACATCCACACATGGAGTATGTTGGGCTTTGACCAGCAGGGAAAGCAGTGGTGAGAATATGTGAAGATCAAGATGCCTTCACTTGTAGCCCTGTCTCTATACACTTGCACACTTTCCTGTCTTACACAACATGAAAACCACCCGATGTCTTCTGCCCTGTCTGCTTGGAAAAACAAGAGTTTTTTGAGTCTTGGTAATGATAAGCTTAATCTAGTATGGAAACTCCTCCTGACAGAGGTGATCTACTTCCCTTCTGTTCCCTGGCAATAGCACAGATAATTTTCTGTGTGGTTTGCAGTCATTAATTAGCAGATCCAGATTAGGGAAACAGAACTGCCAGGGTTTGGAGCTGTAGTTAAGTTGGGTTATTCAAATGGGGGTTAAAAGAGAATTTTATATGATGAAATTCATCTTACCTTAATTTCTTTTTGATTATTTAAAAATGTGGACAATTTTATTTTTAGACTTGAAAGTGCTCTTTTTTAAGAGGTGTTTTCCCCTGTGAGACCCTGTTCTTCACCTGCACGCACCCAGCTGCTCTTTGTTTTCTGGTGAAGCACATTTTGGCACTATAAAGTGGAAATTGGGGAACAGCATTACAAAGAGAGTGAACACCATTCCTTGACAAGGGCATCTCAACAGCTGGAACTTTTTTTGCTGTTAGCAGTAAGGGGTTTGTAGTTGAAATGTTCTGAGCCTGTTGTTCAGTTTTCAGCTCTAAAAAAAACTTTGCTCTTATGAAAAGGCTTTTTGAGTGTTAAAGGGGAATGATACCGTGTTCAGAACCCTCTGTTCTGCACTGAACTCCGTGAACCACGAGATTCCTGTCTGTCCTTGGCAATCTTCATGGGGAAGGTCACTCTTGAATAATCAAAGTAAGGAAATAACCCTCTTTGCTTCCCACGGTAGAGAAATGTGAAAGTCACAAAGCTTTGCAATGTAATTTTAGTGTTAATTTGAGCTTGGTACGTTTGATCAGTGTGCCACAAACTCATATGTTCTTTTATCTTTTGATTATCAGTTGTGGATAATATGTCTCAGACATGTCATGAGGTGTTAAAAGTTTGGTAAATAGCAGGCTCCATCTATAAACACAGTGTAGACGGTTCACAGCACCTGCTCTGGTGAAGGTGCTTCTGGCTGGCAGGCTGCAGTGGTTCCAGCAGTGTGTGAGGACTAAAGGCACCCAATACACTTGATGATCTTCACTGCAGTGCTCCCACCACCAGTGATTCCTCAGGAGCAGTTCTTAGGTTCTGTGTAGGTCTTGCTGACTGCAGCAACTTGTGCAAGTCCCACCAAGCTTCTGTTTCCTAAATCAGAGATGGTGAACTGCTGCTGATGGAACTTTTCTGTTCAGACTCGGATCTCCCCCCGCAGTCTCAGGTACCTGCAGTGTCTGTTCTCGTGCTGTGTCTGCCCTTACAGCTTCCCTTCAGGTCCTGATTGCAGAGCACTTGGACACGTCGCTCTCAGCAGCTGCAGGTTTGCATTGGCTACAAACCATTGTAGCCTTTTAACTTTCTCATTAAGATTGTCCACGCCAGTGGTGGATGTAACTACGGTGCCCCAGGCAAGTGTTGCTGTTCTGATACTCTGACTTTGTGGAGACTGTGAGATTTGGGGGAAAAAAAATCAACAACTGCTTTGTTTTTTCACAGGGTTCTGTTTCTGATTCTGTGTTCAAACACATCAGTCAGGTGGCTACAAATATCACTCAAAGGACTGTTAGAACCTTTCCAAGAATATTTTTTAAAAAGGGTGAAAGTTTAATGTGGGAATGACTTTAGCGGATTAATTCTGTTGGAAAATGTGTATGTAGTTATTAGAGGTTTTAATTAGTTAGGCCTCATTAATAATGAAAATCTCATGCTAATAATATTCTGATTATATAGCCAAAGAGTAAATTATGCTAAAAATACAAATACCTAGTTTTCACAGCTTATAACACATTGCCTTCAGAGCTGAGCAGTGCATAACTTCAGCACAATAGCTCATAGTTACTCTCATATAAGAGAAATGAGAACTTGTTAACTTTTCTGAAATTCACAGGTGATTGTTAAAGGTTTGATTTTTTTTATCATCTTACCATAATTTTCAATGTAGTGGGGAAGCAGAACAACTAGACTGTATCTGGAACTTCTTTAGGGTTTTTTTAGCTAACATTTAAATGTGACAGACTTACTGGAATACTTGTATTTTTCAGCAATTCAATAAACATCTATCTTTGGAGTATTATAATTGTGGCTTTATTATAATTATTTCATTACCAGAATCTTGACAACTTTATGAAAGGCAGATCCTGCTTGACTAACCTGATGTCCTTTTACGACCAGGGATGAGGGAAAGGCTGTGGATGTGTCTGCCTGGACTATAGTGAAGCAAAGGCTTTCTATGGTTTCTACAGATGCTGTTTCCCATTCTCCTGGAGAAACTGGTGGGCATGGCATCCTGGCATGTGGCAGCAGGACCAGGGCAGTGATTGTCCCTCTGTGCTGGGCACTGGTGAGGCCACATCTCAAATCCTGTGTCCAGGTCTGGGCCCCTCAGTTCATGAAGGACATTGAGGGGCCGGAGCAAGTCCAGAGAAGGGCAACAGAACTGGGGGACAAGTCTGATGAGGAGCAGCTGGGGGGCTCAGCCTGGAGAAAAGGAGACTCAGGGAGGACCTTCTCACTCTCTACAGTTCCCTGACAGGAGGTTGTAGCCAGGTGGGTGTCAGTCCTTTCTTCCAGGTAACAAGTAACAGGATGAGATTAAATGGCCTCAAGTTGTGCCAGGGGAGGTTTAGACTGGATGTCAGTGAAAGTTACTTCACTGAAGGGCTGGTCAAGCACTGGAAGAGGCTGCCCAGAGCAGTGGTGGATTCACCATCCCTGGTGTCCAAAAGCCATGTGGATGCGGCACCTGGATATGGTTTAATGGTGCACACAGTGGTGCTGGTTGAACTGGATGACCTCAGGCATCTTTTCCAACCTTAATGATTCTGTGATTCTAAGATGAAAATTAACTCTGTCCCAGGCAGTGGCATACTGCCAGTTTTATCTTCCATGAAACTGTTGGAGCTACGTTTCCTGCTCTTCAGCAGTTCAACAAAGTTTGTTATTTTTCTCCTCATGCATTTACAGATATTTTTCTGCTACAAAGTTAGTGGTTTTTTTGAAATCTTTTTGCTGCTTGAATGAAAAATACTTAATATCTTAAGAGTAGACATTAGTTTCTGTTAATAAGTATTATGACGTTTCAGATAGGTATGAATTCGTGAGCTGATGCCACATTGTTCATTTCATCCACTTGCTTTTGATCTCCAGAATGCCATATTCTCCTATCAGGAGAAGAAAAAAGCAAAGTGATAATAAAAACTCTGTTTCCTAACAGAAGCCTCTAAGTGCATGAACTTCTTAAGAATATTTGATAAGACAAACCATCCCACACTAGGTATTCTTCAGCCCCTGAGAAACAAAAGTGAAAGAAAGCAGGATTATCTCTGAAAACTTTCAGTGGTTTAATTTAGAAAAGGATAAGTAGTATTGAATTCACTCAGAAATAGTGTTTATGTTAAAGCTATTCTCGTCCACTAATCATTGGATGATGTGTCTAGTTTGCACATTGCACTGTGTGCTGAAATAGTGAGTTCATTCTGTTCTTTCTCTACTAGACATTTATACAGTGATGAAATTGAGATGCTTCTGCCAACAGTGATAAATTGGTAATTTTTGGCTCAAGCAACATAAACTTCTTTTTCCCAGGAATATCAGTTCAAATGATGTTTATATTGTTTCTGATGAAATGGCAGGGGAATTCTCTGTTTCTTTCCTCCTGTATATGCAAACTAAGGGTTGCAAAAGAAGAGAGGCTCGATTCACTGGTGTGGTCAAGAATTATCAAGAGATAATTCTGTCTGCCACCTAATCTGTTACTGTGTTATTGCCCTTCTGTCAGCTGTCCCAGCTGTCAGCTGGGCTGTTTATCCAGTTTTGTAGTACTGCCTGTATATGGCATCATCGAGACTTATTTGTGTATTTGGGAGCTTCAAAATTCCCTTTGCCAATTTTTCACTCTTGCTGGTGGCTTAGAAAGAGCCTTATCACACAGGCTGGGTCTGACTGTGCTCTTTTCGATAACTTACATTAACATTTTATTCCAAGTTCTTTCACTGCAAGTTTAAGAGTTTTGTTTGATGCATAAATTGAAATGACGAACTTTGTATTTAGGAAAAATACTTGATTCTTTTAGGATTTATGTGCCCCCAAACTGCAATTTCATTTCTTTTGGTCAGATCTTCTGGCCTTTCAGATATCAACAAACTGCAAGGAGTTCTGTTTTTATTGAAAGCAAATTCAGAGTTGCTATAATGTACTTAGAAGAAATGTATAAAACAGAGCAGATCTTATCACTTCTGTTCTTCTGTTCCCTCAGGTATAGATGGGGAAAGAAACCTTAGCACCATCTGGGTTTTTTCACTTGGACTTCAACATAAACCAAGAAAGCCTTATGCACAGAAGGGTAAATTTAGGTTCTCTAAATAGGAAATTTTTTAAAGCTAAATTTATTGTTGTCTTTTAAAAAGCCACAACAATTATGTGTCTAAATTGACAGTTTACTCAACAATGGTAAAAAATGTAGGTATTTTTCGCTTTCTGACAGGCTGCAGCTGCCTGTCAACATTGCAACTTGACTTATCCTGTGTTCACTGCTGAGTGCAGGTTGTGCTGTGCCCACAGACATTGAACCCCCTTTATTTTGGTCATAGAGAACTGCTCCTGCACTCTGATCTCCAGGACTACAGAGCATTCTGCTCTTTGCCACTGTTGCAGCTTGTTTATACAAAACACCTTTACTTGATGAAAGTAACCACTGAAGCTGTTACCCTTTCGAGCTTATAAACATGAAAAAAAAAAAAAAACAAGCAAAGGATGTGGCAGTGACACACTGTGAAAAAATACACACCTGGGTGGTGTTCAGGGCCACCTAAAGGGGGTTCAGTTCTCCATCAGCTTCCAGCAGTGCCACTGAGTGTGGACAGTCTTGGGATCCCTTCAGCAAACCAGATGAGCTCCAAACCTGCCTCCCCTACAGCCCTTCCTCAAGAGTGGATGACAGCCTGGGGCTAAAACCTGTCTTGCTTAGATTTTAACCCAGTTGCCTGGCTGTCAGTGTGTTTGGCCCATCTCTGCCCAGGAGGATGGACCAGACGATCTCCTGCTGTCCCTTCAGCCTTGGCTCTGCCCTGCAGTGCCCTCTGCCCTGCCCTGCCCTGCCCTGCCCTGCCTGCTGGCTCTGGGCTCCCCAGGGAGGGGCCTCAGGAAGCCCTGGTTGGCCAACAGCCTTTAGACAGCTGTGGATGGTGGGTTGTGCCAAATCCCATGATTTTTTTTAGGAAAACAGCTGGGGAGCACACAGGTGCTTCTGTCAGCTGGCAGAACAGAAGGTGGGATGTCTCTTCACAAGTGAGTATGCTCTGATATTTCCAAAATGAACAGCTGGATTGATATGAAAATGTATCTCTGTTGCTGGTTGATTTGTCAGGCCTGCTGTGATTTCGATGGACCAAGGGATTCCAAAGGGATTTTTACCCTGCCCCACGCTGTTTAGTCAGGCTCACAGTTTTGAGTGGTCATGAAAAGTGCTGCTGCAGGCCAGAAATGTTTTAAACAGTGTGGGAGACAAATTTCTAATCAAAATGAGGCATTTGAAATTGGGCTGTCAAAAGTGATTAAGGCTGGGGAGTTGGTTTACTTGCCTCCCCCCCAGCAGGAAGAAGACACTGGTTAACTTGTATTCTGCTGACCAGAAATTCCTGACCTCTGAAGAATGTTTTCTGTGTCAAACATTCACACACATAAAACCTAAAACTATGGAAAAATTTTTTTAGTGCTTGATATTCTCAGACTATGAAACAGGGAGCGAATGAGGGACAGATGCTGTGGGTTGGAAGATAAGCCAAGGCTGTGGCTTGTCTGCTTCTTCTCAAGCTCTATCCCTTTTGTTCTGGGCAACCCCCTCTCTTTTCCCTCCAACCCCTTCTCTCCTCTCTTCAGCACACACACAGCCAGCACAGGATCCCCAGTGCTCACCCCTCTGCCCCAGGCAGGGCAGGGTGGGCACCAGGCTGAACTGGCAGCTCTTGACCCAGCAGAGACAGGAGGTGCTGCTGTACATCCCTACCTGCAATCCCAGCCTCTGGAATTAAAGGCTGGGAGCAGCAAAGATACCCATTTCAGAGGCTGAATGTCTGTGAAGACCTTTCCTGCTTATCCTGTTCCTAACAATACATGGGTTTTCTTCGAACCCTGTTAGTTAAATATAATTTGGTGTATAATGAGCCGTATCAGACAGTTTGGGCTGAGCCAATGCATGGGTCAAGGGACTTCATGCCTTGAGGGACTTAGTGAGCAGTAGGATTTCACTAAGGAAGTATCACAGGATGCCTCTGTTCCTGCAGCAGTTCCCAGGGGCCTTCTGCAGAGATAGGTGCTGTAGGACTGGGAGAAGAAGGCAACACTTTAATATTCAAGGCTGTAGTTGGACTGAAAATTTACTGAGTAAAGTCACTGCTAAGCCAACTTCTGAGGAATTTATGAGAGCACAACTCAGTTTCAGAAGAGTGCAGATTGCTGCACCCACAGGATTAAGGAATGTCTTTCACAAAAGCAGGCAAACTGCTGAAATCCTTTAATTAAAATAAATATTTTTCTTTTCCCTATTAAGACAAATCTTCCTCCACCAGGTAAAATCTATCTTGTAAGTGACAACTGATTAATGTATCGGTGAAGGATTTATTAGTATATTTCTTGAAGCTTGTTGAAATATTTCTTTTTCCTGTCGTACATCTTCATAGTATTACTCAAATCTGCAAAGGCAACTCTTAAAAACACAGGGCAAGCCCCAACAACAGAACGTAGCACTCGTGAAAGTCGGAGAAGGGAACTAGTAGGAAATAATATTATGATCTTTGGGCTTAATCCTGCACACCCAGAAGAGCCTGTGCCCGCAAGAATTCTGTATTTCTCAATCATTAGACTTCAGATGTTGGGTGTTACCCAATATTTTTGTTTGTAAAAGCAGTCTTTAAACGGTTTGAACCCTGCCTTCAAGGTGAAACTGGAGAAAATGCAGGTTTTCTCCTATCACTAACTGATCTGCATTTAAACTATCCCAGCCTGGCTTTGTTTTGGAGGTGGTAGTGCCTTTAATGGTGCCCAAACATGAGAAATGCAGTATGAGAACTGCATTGTTTTGACTAGGAGCTACAGTTTTTTGCATTTTCCCCCACTTTGTGTGTGAACATAATCTTTGTCACGGCAAATGTGATAATCTACCTCACTGAGAGTAAACTGTGAATTGTTGCACAGCCTGGCAGGGTGAGAACAACTTGTGACAGTGAGGTGCCATGCTCTAGTCTCCTGCTTAGAGCTAGAAGCAGCAGGATTTCCAAAGCCCTGGCTTGCAGCATCCCTGTAACCTGAAATTACCCTCCAGGGAGCTCAGACACTGAGCACAGAATCATGGAATCACAGAACAGTTTGTGTTGGAAGGGACCTTAAAGACCACCTAGTTCCACCCCCCCCCTTGCTGTGGGCAGGGGCACCTTCTACTAGACCATGTTGTTCAGAGCCCCATTCAACTTCCAGGAATGGGGTTCCACAACTTCTCTGGGCAACCTGTGCCAGGGCCTCAGCACCCTCACAGGAAAGCTTTTCTTTTTAATACCTGATCTAAACCTACTCTCTTTCAGTTTGAAGCCATTCCCCCATGTCCTGTCACTACATGCTGCTTGACAACTGTGTGTTTGAGGACTCAAATCTACCTCCAGCCATCAGAGGGTAGGGCCTTTATTCAGACAAAATATGGATTTTGGGATATGCTTGACTTCCAGGTGCAGGAGTCCTTTGAAGAGCTGGCTTGTCGAGTGTTACAAGCTCTGCCTGCTCAGCAGTTGTTGTCTGGGAATTCAGGCATTTGTTTGCTTTGTGGGTTTTGCAGTAATGTCTCTGCAGGGACTGAACCAGTAAGTCATTGTTTTATAGCTCTTCGGTAGTGCCTTGATTCATCTTTTCACTGGACTGGGAACTGCACATTTTCCATGAGGTCAGATTTTTGGCTCTGGCAAATTAGCACTCCTTTATCCATGGGGAATCAAACATTGTTGATTTACATCAAAGATGTAATTCCTTACATTTTTGGTTGCTGCAAATGCTGCTCTGTGAACTTCTCCAGAAGACAAACCCAACACAGCCCCTATTAAAAAGGAACTTTGGGAGACTCGTGTGGGAACAGCCCACCCAGGGCTCTGGCTTTGCTAATCTGCTGTGCTTTTGTAGAGCTTTGAGCAGTGTTACCTTCAGGTCTGGTCACGTTGACCTAATCCTTCATCAGTGCTATAAATTGCTGATAAATTTTCTGGCAAAACCTTCTGGCTCCAACATCCCAGGGAAACCTCTGACTGGAATTGGGCTCTCCCACTACCAGCATGGCAGGGGACAGCTTGCCTTTCCAGGCACAGCTGAGCAGGATTAGCCAGACCACCCTGGCAAGAGGCTCTGTTATCCCATCCTCACCTTCCCTGGCAGACCACAGTCCTGCAGCAGCTGCTGGGGAGAGGCACCTTGCCAGGAATGCCTTGCAGAGAGCAGAGCTGCAAAGCAGCTCATCCATCTCCCCTGGATTACTGTTCCTCTGCTCTCCTTTTCACTGCTCCCTAATGGAGCCGTGTCCTGGACCATACAGGGATTTCAGTGCTAACACAAGAGTCTGCTCTGCTCTTTTCCCCTAATCATATTTCCTGTTGCAGAACAAACCTGTGTAAAAACATCCACAAGAAAAATTATTCCTGTGAAATCTAACCTCTTCCTGATTTCACTGGCCAGCTGGTGCTGGGGAGGACCAACCAGCTGCATCTGCAGCTCCCTGGAGAGCAGTCCTGCCAGCAGGTCCTTCTTCAGCATGATAACAGTTTATAGCTGGAGAGCCAGCATCTTCCTCAGGACGTGAGGTCTGAGCTCTCAGTGAATCAGCTCCATCCCACCAGTGTCACGTCTGCCTGTAGCTGCTTGAGGCAGATTTTTCCAGCTGCTCTCTGTTGCTTGTCTGAAAGCAACAGTCATCTGGTCAGGACCTTGGTCAAAACATATTTCTCAGGAGAATAACAATGGAGCGAGGTTTTTCTTTGGTCAAGGAGCCCCATGCAAACAACAAAATTTCCCACTGGACAAAAAGTGTTTTATTTTACAACACTTTTGTTTGTTGGGGTTTTTTTTCCCCCACAAATAAGGAGGTCCAGCTGTCATCTGGCTGTGGAGACCTGTCTGTGCATAGCTGAGGTGCTGATGTTGGTCCAGGATGTGCAGACCTGCAGCAGTCACCACGTTGCAGGTGATGGGAGCTGGGAGGACCTGCAACCTCCCAGACCAGCCAGGATTGTCAAGGTTTTCCCATCTGCTCACCCAGAGCCCCTGCCCAGCTCTCAGACCCCAGAGCCCCCAGCAAGCCCCTTGCTGCCCGGGTTTGCCTGTGGCACTGTCCCTGAGCTGGGGTGCCCAGCACCTCTGGGAGCTCCCCACAGCCAGGCAGGAGTCTGCTGGAAATTCGGTGGAACCACGAAACTCTTCAGTTCCCGCTAATCAAGGTTTTCCTGATCAAATTGCACCCTGTGGCAGGAAAATCCCTCACACATCGTTGTGGAGCTGTTTACTACAACCCATGAGTGTATTGTGCTTACTCTGCTCCCTGGGAGGGGATGTTGAGCCAGATGCCTGTGAGCACTGGTGGTTTTCCCTATTTCTTCATGTGCATTCTGCACATAAAACACTTTCAGGCTGACTGTTCACATGCAGCTGCTTGAATCTTACTCTCTAGAAACAGGAACATATGCAGGACTTTTTCTTCTGTTTTACTGTTCCAGTTTTTGCTTTTTAAGAGCTAATAAATATTTTGTGTTGTGTGATACCTGGCTCAAAGGAAAATCCTGATGCCTTATGGTAAGCCATAACTACTTTATATTTTAATTTTATTTTTTGTGATTGTGTGTTTGAAACTCAGTGTAGCTGTTCAAGTGTAGTGCCGAATATGGATTGACACGTACCATAATTTCTATATAAATTTGAAAGAGTTTTCCAGCACTTCTTTATTTTTAAGTGGCACTGGTATTTGTGTTCTTGAAATAACTTTTGTTGTATCTGCACAGAGTTCATGGGGATGCTTAAACTATGTATTTTCAAACAAGCATGTGTGTATTTGTGTGTATGTTTACACCATTGTTGGACCAATGTGTCTCATCCCTTTCCAGCCACATTCTGGATGTTCTGAAATCCTTCCTGTGTCATTCCTAACTTAAGTGTCTTATATTTTTTTCTTTCATGGGAAGATTTAAACACCTTTTCATATAATTAACACTACTTAGGCTTGTCCTAATTCAGCACTGGCTTGCTGAAAAGAGCTGTCAGCAGATATCATGGAGGGGCTGTCTGTCCTCCCCAGGCAGTTATTTTGGGTTGAATGTCAAAGATCTGCACGCGTAAGGGAAACCAATAAGATATTTATGTGAGCCATAAAGGGCTGCTGTTTGCATTGGTGATTCCTGGTCACCATATGGGATGGGGAAGGCACAGGAGAGGAGGCCAGCACTGCTGTCCCCTCACACTCCAGGAAAAAAACACCTGACCCCTGGGAAGATGCTATTTTAAATGCTCTGAGTTGCAGCTCAGGGTTCAAGGATGATTCTCTGATGGTTATTTGGACCTTGCCCTTTCCCCTGCCTGTGCCAGCTGCCCTGCTCATGCCCTGACCCTGCACTCAACCCTCTGGAACTGGCTCCAGATCCTGCTCATGGCAGCAAAGGCAGGATTAGACTCTGGCTGTGAGGTGCCTCCAGGACTCACCAGCTGAACTGTGCAGGAAAGAGCACTTCTCCCAGCCAGGAGCACTTCTCCCAGGGGTACTTGGCTGTCCTGGTCTCCCTGTGGGATGTGCCTGCCCTGCATGTGCTGGAGCCCAGTAGGGACTGTGGGGTGATGGATGCTCAGCCCCCGGCAGATCCTGCCCTGCCCACGGCAGTGGCAGTGCTGCATCCCCACTGGAGACAGAGGCAGGAGGTAAAAATTAGGAGAGTGGGAATTGCCAGGTCCCCTGGCACCCCAGGTCAGGGCATTCAATGTACAGAATATCTGTCTTTTCTCTTGTTAGTCCCACTGCATGGTGATTGCACCAGAAGACCTCTGCCAACATCTCTGTTAACTCTCCAGTACAAGACATTGGATGCAGTTTAAAAGGAGAAGGGAAGGGAAATTTATTTTGCTTATCCCAAGGGCTTGGAGGCTTGAGGAGGAAAAATCACTTTCAAAAGATGAAACAGGAGAAAGCCAGGAGTCTGTCCTTACTTTGAGAATGTGAAGGAAGGCCTGAATGGTGACATGGAGCATTGGCTCCTTTTGCTGCCTGTGCTGGTGCCATCAGAGGCAGCTGCTCTCTGCACACTGGGGATGCTGCTTTGCCCATCATGTTGCTTTCCCCATGCACAGCCTCAGGGCCAATCTGCAGTGTCTTGCTCTGCTGCCAGACTTGTTTTCATAGTTACTGTGAAAGCCCTTCATGCAAAATGTTTCTGTTTAAATAACAACTTCAACCTCTTTTTTTTTTTTAATATGTCTATTTAATTCTGGAACAACCTGAAAACAAGATTGGAAGTAATTACCACAGGGCCAGGACTTGGACTCGATGATGCTGATGGGTCCCTTCCAACTCAGTATATTCTATGATTCTATGGTTCTACTTTTACCACAAAAGTAATTACTTGGGGGGCAAATGCTGCTGGGAAAAAAAAATGGTACAAGGCAGGTCAGGTGGCCAGTGGAGATATTGGTGCAATGCCTGCCAGCAGCACATGCTGGAGGGACACTGGGATGAGACCTGGGCATTCGTTGCAGGCAAAAGGCTGAGTGTGGCCCTGGCAAGAGAGTCCCAGTGATGTGTCAGCCCCCCTCCAGTGTTCAGCACTGCAGCAGCTGTTGGATTCCTGGTGCCGTCACTCTGGTGACACAACTGCTCTCATGGAACGGCACCAGGCTCTGGGCATGGTCCTGCACTCAGGTTTGCAACAGCACCATGGCAGCCAGCCTGGGAGCTTGCTCTGCACAGTCCAGGAACTGCAGCTGGGTTCAGAATTGCACAGAGATTTAAGAGCTGTGCCTTTCCAGGTAAACTCATTTTTGAAGCCGGGCTCAAAGCCATGTGGTGGGAAGATTTAGGACTTCCCTAAGGCAGCCTCTGGGCCAGGTGGGGGACCAGCTGTATCCATCTTCCCCACAGCAGGATTTGGTGAGAGGAAGCAAGTGGAGGTTGTTTTCTAACTGTTAATGAGCACCTACATGGTCAGAGCCCAGGAGGCTGTGGTTGGCTCCTGCCCGACCTGTGGGGCAGGCAGGGGGAGACAGTGTGGATGAGAACAATTTATCTTTGGATGTTTTCATGTTCTCTGCTCCAGATGGACTCAGAGCTCAGTCTCCTGGGTTAGAGGTGTTATTTCTGTCTGCTCTTGCCTGAAGAGCAGGAAGTGGTCCTGGAGCAGCCCTGGGCTTTGCTGCACAGGGCCAGCAGCTCCCACTAACTCTGGGCAGCACAGATCTGAGTCTGCAGAGAGGGAGGAACAGGAGCAATAGGGGAAATGGCACCTTTCTGGGAACAGGGATGCACAGATTTTCCCTGTAAACCCTGTATCCCGTGGCAGAGCCTGCCATAGCCACAGGACCCAGTTGCAAGCAGTGCTCGTGGTGCTGGGACCAGCCAGGTCTGCCAAGAGCAGTTGTGTAGCAGAGCTCTGCACACAGACAGTGGGTCTTTGCCTGTCCCAGCTCCTGCTGGGAGCTGTGGCAGGGCCTTTCTATTCTGGAGATAACTTTTAGCTTCTTTTACATCTCTCTCTGGATGTATTTGTGGCATGTTCATCAGAAGTTTTTGCTCTGCCAGCTTTATAACTTCATTTCAGTTATTTCTGTAATGCCCTGGTGCATTTAGCAGCAGAATTTGGGCTCTGGCATGCCAGGCTGTGCTTCTGTCCCCTTCCAGCTTGCTGGTCCCCAGCATTTCCCCAGCCTACCCTGCACACCCCCGGCCCCTGGAGCCTATTTTTGACATAGGCTGGTTCCCAAGTGCAGCTACACGTGTTGGTTGCTGCAGTTTAATTCCTCAACACACCTTGTAAATCTTTTCCACAAAAGTTTTACGTGCTCTGGTGTGCCAGAGCAGAATCCAGTCACTGAGTCCTGTATTAGAACTGACACTGTGCCACAATAAGAACAAAATTATTCTCCCAGGCTCTGCTAAACCCCCAGCCCAAGCCCAGCTGCAGGAGAGGGAGAGTCAGAGCAAGTCCCTGTGTGGGCAAAGGGCATGTACAGGTTGTGGAAGAAACTGCTCAAGGAGCAGAAGATGACTCAGTGTGAAGACAGGATCCAGCAGGATGTGGACACTTTGGTCAGGGTGTGTTCCCAAGGTAGGAGACATGTTCCACACAGAAACCATTTCACTGGGAATTGCAGGGAGCTGGTGATGGATGTGTGTAAGGGGTACCTCATACACAGCCGGGAACCTGCCATGGAGTCATCTGAGAGGGAGAGGGAGTGCGTGTTGTTTAGCTTTCAGCTGGATGGGTCTTTCTGGGAACAACACTGATTACAGAAAGCAAAGATTCCAGCAGAGCCAGCTCTGTGGTAGCTGCCTTGTTAGCCTACATGATACAGGCACATTCAAACAGCTGCTGTCCCCTTCTAAGATGCCATCAAAGCCAGGATAGTAGCCATCAGCAAAGAAATATGGAAAACTGAGGTCTCCACTCACCAAAAATGTAAATATTGACACTGTGCATTGCTAGAGAGTCTGGATTCTGTCCACCATTTCCTGAAAACCCATGATAGCTGTAAGTGTTTAATTCATTAGTGCAAAGAAGGGGTTTCTTTTCTTGCAACACTCAGTCTGTCTCCACTGCCTCCTGCTGCTCTTCCTAGCACATCTCCTCACGGTGACATCCCCTTTCCAGTGCAATCCATAACACTATGCTGGAGGCCACAGGTCTGTTCAGAATTACCTAGTCCTTTATTCCGGTGCCTTGGAAAGAGCTTGTTTAATGCAAGTTCTGTAAAAGAGACTGGCTTCCCTGAAACATGAGGCAGTTAAGAGGCTTTTACAAGCCATCGATTTTCCATGCCACTGGCAATTTCAAAACCATCCCTTTGGATCAAATGACTCATGCTATTCGATACCAAATGGTCTGTTCATAGCTGGAGCCTTTTAGTTTTTATTTTGCTCAAATAGAAAGCTGCTTCTAAACATAGACCTGCATTGCAAAGTTGAAAGCTTTTATTCTGAACTATCACATCCCCGTATTTTAATCTAGGATGACAATGGATTGCTTGACAGAACCAATGTAGCACAAATGGGATGAATATATCAAACATATTTTAACCAAAAGAGATTTGGCCCATTTTTTGCATTTCGCTCCATTAATGATCTTTGCCAACCACTTTGCCATTTGCAATGAAATGTTTCAGCAATGATGCTGCTGTTCCTTTATTTCGTCAAACAGAAGCAGATTTTTGCAGAAGCACTTTTTAATTTCTGCATGCAGCTGCATATCTGTCAGAGTCCAAGAACCCAGCTCAGGGGCCTCTCTGCTCTTTGGAATTTCTTATTCAGCCTGGAGGCACTTTTACAAGTCTGCTTTCCCTGGGCTTTAGTGCAGAGCAGCTGTGAGGCTCTGGGACCTGACCAGGCTCCTGGAGGAGGAGGAAGCTTCTGTGAGATGTTCCTGAGCACATAATGACTCCAGGAGTCAGTCACCCAGCTGACAAATCCCAAAAAATCTAATTCATGAGCAAACCAGAGGAGTCAACTTCCAAATACAGTTGCAACAGGGAAGGCAGACAAACAGGAAACAATCCCTGTGGTTTTTTCCCATTGCTGGGCACAGAAGTGTCTTGCTGCTGATGCCGTGGGGCTCCAAGGAAAGGTGGGCACAGGAGGGCAGAGTAGTGAGGGGCTGAGCCCAGCCAGCAGTGATGCCACCAGCCACAGCACTTGGGGACAGCTCAGAGCTTTGCCAGGGCACCCTCCCAGGGCTTGCTGGTGAGCCAGGGCTGGTCTGGTTTCAGTTACATCTTCTTCCATGAGCCTGTCATCACTTCATGACGGAGTCTTTTGCAACAGAACCCCATTTACAGAATTGTCAGTAGGTTGCAAATTGCCTGCCTGTCCCTGCCCTGACCTCCAGGCCATAAGGCTCTGGTCCAGCATGTGCAGGGATTTGCCCTCGCCTGTCCCACAGCTTGCTGGGGCGTTGCTGACAGCTACAGTCGGTAAGGTTGGTACAAGCCAAGGTCTGAGTATGTGGCCTTTATGCAGAGGTGTGCCCTGAGCCACTGATGTCTCTCCTACACATGGGCTTTGCTGGAATGGGGCATGGATCCTCTCCAGTGTGCCCTCAGCTGAGCTCCTCCAGGACCAGCTTGGGGTTTGCACTGACTCTGGCAGGGGCAGAAACACAAGCATCAGGTACCAGAACAAAGAGAGGAAGAGAGAAGCACCCGTAGTTTGCAAAGGGAATTGTTTTGGACAGGAGAGTGGCCAGAGGAGGCTGGACCAGCAGGCACTGTTCAGCACCAACCTGCACTCACTGGTCCCTCACAGTGCTCCAGCACCAATGGCTGTATTGTGGAGCCCTATTGTTGCAAATCCCAACTACATATTTTTTCCAACCCAATTTTCTCAGGAATTGACCCAATTCTTGCACTCAGGAACTGGCATTCACCCTGCTGGCAAATGGTTCCCATTTGTTTCAAATGATCTGCCCAGGATGACCTTTTCTGCTTAAATAGCTTACACAACAAGAATACATGAATGTTAAATTCTAATCTTACAAAACTCTGAAAGCAGGGCCATTTACCAGCAGCAAGGGACTTTTTCCCCCCATCCTTTTCAGAAAGCAAAAAGGAAAAAAACAACCAGCACTGTGCAATTTCAGTGAAGGGAGAATTCACTCACAACCCCCTTATCCTCCAAGTTCACAGGGCTCAGGGTTAGCATGACTCATTTCTGCTACTTTTTGCTGTGGAAAGATGAGAAGGAAGATCACCAATGACAGGTAAACCCCCCATGGCCTTCTGGGGTTGTTTCCCAACCAAATGCCACTGCAGATCAGGACAGTAGTGGGTCATGAGCTTGCTGGTTCCACACCTCAGAGCTCCCTTTGGCACCCATCAGGACTAACTGGTCCTCACAGTTCGAGTGCTCTTCCTCACACTCCTCTCTGTTTTCAAAGCCATGGTGTCACCCAGCACACAGCCCCTGGTGTCTGTTCCTGGAGGCAGTTTTTACAGCCAGACATAGGGGATCACTTTTTACCTTTGGCACAGTAAGAGGTTGAAAGGTTCTGAAATTTTCCTTGCAACTGCCTTGGAAGTCCCAAAAGTTCAAAAGTTCTCTTTTGAACGGTCGTGCTCTCCCCATTGTCACCTACTGCCACAGCATCTTGTTGGAGCCAGAGCCAAATGACTGTGAGGTGATGGGAACAGCTCCACACCCGAAAGGTGACTGTGCCCCCTGAGGTCTGCACAGCCAGGGCAGCAGGCTGGCAATGGAGAGGATTCCTGACAGGTGGAAAGGGCTCTGATCCTGCCTTTGCTGCTCCAAAACATTCCCATTGACTACAACTGGGGAGTGATAAGTCATTCATTCGGGCCTCAAATCGAACAGCGACACCGTAAGTCTTGGTGCTTGGAGGAGAGTTTTCTTCCTGACAAGAAGCACTCCTTCAGTTCCTGACACTACTTCTCACATTCTTTGCATGTCTGAACTGTTTCTCAATAAGCCTAAATTTGCCCATGGGAAGATGCAGCCTGAGCCACAGCCCATTGCTTGTCAGGGCATGGGCGCCACAGCTCCGCTCTTTCTGCAACGTCCTTCTTTGCCCCTCCTGGATGGGAGCTGCTGCAGCCAAATTCCTTCAGCTCACACAAGGCAACATGGAGATGGCTGGCCCATGCATTGCTGGCCATCATCCTTAGTACAGCAACAGGAATCATCAGGTTGTTTTTCAGCAAGACGTGTTCGGTGAGAAAATCCTCCCCTGGGGCAAACCAGGTGTGGTTGAAGCCGCTGCTCCTTGCACAGAGTTCTCCAGGCTGGAGCCAAGGCTGTTCTTAACCTCTGTCTGTCAGAAAACGTCTTGTGCTTTCGCTTGTGCTGCCATACCTCTCTGAGCTGCTTGTTCCAAATCCTAGCCATAGGTTGCTCCCCGTCTTTATCTTGTATAAAGTTTGGCCCTTTCACTTTCAGCTGTGCCTACAGAGCATTGGTGGTGATCTGTGTAGCAGCAATTAGCTTAAGAAAAAAATTACATGTAAAAAAGGTCATGTTTCCTGCAGGGCGATGCAGGAAGGGAGGGATGAAGTAGATGGTGACAGGTATGGCCATACAAGGCTCGTGTGATATGCCCAGCCCACAGGAGAGGGGTGAGGGGATGGAGAACTCTCTATATTTTCTGCAGAGCCCTGAGAGCAAGAGAGGCTGGACTTGCTCCAGAGCCATCAAGCTCATGGGAAGGTACCATGGTGGGTCACACCAGGGCTGGCCCTGGGGACCCCCAGCTGGAGCCCCGTGGGCTGAGGCGACATGTGGGGCTGAGGGGGGATGCGGGGCCGTGGCTCCACTGCCGGGCCCGCCGTGTGTCACCAGGGCACAGAGCCCACCCTCCTCCTGCCATTTGGTTCTCATCTCAGTGAATCATTTCAATATTTCAAGCACATCTTTGACCCACAGCAGCACAGTAACAGCAACAGCTGGCACCAGCACTTCATAAAGCCCAGCAGTGACCCCTCAGGTGCCGGCTTAGTAAAGCCTCTGATCGTGTGGCAAGGGCAGTAACATTGCAGTGAGGCACCTGATCCCCGAGGAGAATAGAGGAGTCCCCTTTAAAAACCCCAAAATTTCTATGAATTACAAAGTTTTGAGCAGAGCATCCATGAGGCAGCTCAGCATTCCAGAGGCAGATGGGCTCCCATGCACTTGGAGGCCCAGGTAAGAGCTCTGATGATTTTAAATCTTGCAGTGAAAGCCTTTGTTTATTTTGGCTTGCCTTGTGAAACCGTATGAATACATTCAAAGTGACTGTATTGGAAATTAAAAAAAGCTTCCTCCACCAACATTCACACGCAGCCCTTGGATGCTGCTGCTCACCAGCTCTGGATTACAGCTGCTCCTTTCCCCAGCTCTGTCAGCCAGCTCTCCACATCACCGAGTCCTTGGACTGAATTTGGAGACCCTTCTGAGACAGAGACTTATCCAAACAGCCAGGTTTGTACTGACACAAGTTTTATGTTGTGTTTGATATGTTAGGATGTAATTTTGGTCATTTCTTCTGACTGAAAATTCTCCATACATTCTCATTTCACACTGAAACAGAAAAATTGCTGTAGTAATAATTGCTGTAACTTATGTAACTTATGTGATAAAACATTTATACATATGTGATTGACTTATGTGATGTAACAATTACAATTATGTGCTGGATTTGGGGGATTTGACATTAATTTAAATTGAAATTAGCTGTTAAAATTGTTGTGTATTTTTAGTTGCTGCCATGTGTTGCCAGCTAGAATTTCTGGTTAATTTAAAACACACACACACCCCTGCCAGCACAACCTGTCTCCTCTGGCTCCTCTGATTCACTTTTCTCAATGTTGGCCCCAGTCCTCAGATTTCTAAAGTTCCCTCTGACTGGAAGTTCTGTCATTCAGCAGAGCCCCGTTTCCACATTGACACCCTGTGGCTGCAGGTGCTGACTAAGCAGCTGTGCCAGAGTATGACCTGGGAGTCCACTTATCTTAGCCAAGGTTGTGGAGTCATTGTAAAGTGAGTTTGTAACCTGAATAGATCTCAGAGATGCGGTGTCTGCTCACACAGATGCCAAGTTCTTACACAAGAGGAGCTCAAGCAGTGGCCTCAAGCTTTCAGAAAGATTAATATCTATGTCTATAGATATTTATATACCTATATCTGTATCTATATCTATATATTTCTCTCTCTCCGTCCCCATCTATCTATACCTGTACCTGTATCTATATGCAAAAAAATTAAAGCCCACGTGCCTAAAAACCTGTAATCCAATACTTTCTGGCATAGGGAAGCATGCTGAGCTGGCAGTATCCACAGGCAGTAATTCCTAACCACCTTCAGCCTGAAATCTGAGGGAAGGAGTAGTCCCTTTCCTGGAAACTCTGCTCCTCTCCCCCTCAGTCCCCATCTCCCCTTCAAAAATTATTATGGTAACTAAGAATTCTCACAAGCATTCCTATCATTCCTACCAATTCCTGAAAGAGGAAAGACAAAGGCTGGTGATAGTTGCATAAGATATGTCCGTTTATTGGATAAGGGCAGGCTCAGTCATTCTGGTTTTGATCTTTTTTTATGAACATGTCATTGGTCCAAGGCACATCCTGTTGTAGGGGGTCAGTCTCTCAGTTGAATCACTCTTTCTGCAGAAGACACTCAGCAGGCAGCTCGGTGACTGAAGAGGCTGTGCTTAGCTAGCCAGAAACTATGTCAGATGAAGCCAAAGCCATCCCTGTGTTGTCATCAGCAAAAGTTGCAAATAAGAGTCCCCTGGGAAATGATTAATCCGACCTGGTAAACGAGTGAAAAGGCGCTTGTTGTCAGTGCTCAGCCTGCAGAGGGAACACCCGGGCTCCGCGGATGTGCTGAAGCCTTTGAACTCCGCTTTGTTTCTCCAGCCCCCTCGCACACGTGCTGCAGGACCAGTCCTCCGGCTCCGGAGGAACCCCGGACCTCCTACCTCCAGATGGCTCCCCAGAGGCTCTACACTCTCTCCGTGATGCTGCTGTGGGGCTGTGTGGTGACCTCCTCCTCCTCCCACACCCCAGGTAAAACCCAGCGTGCTCTTTGTGCCCCTGCCTAACCCTGCTTCATGTTCACTTGGGCTCTTTATGAAGTTAATCCTTCAGCCAAAGCTTCTCGTGCGTGTATGTGTGTGTGTGTGTATGTGTGTGTTTTGCAGTGAATGGCTGATTTATGCACCTGTAATCCATTGTCTAAACATATTTTATGTGTTTAGTGGATATTTTTCTGAGTGAATTTGAAAGGAACAGAAACTGCCTTTGGTACACAGTGAATATATTGTTTGATACAGAGATATCAAATATAAATACTGCTCGGATACATCAATGCTCCTGAGTGTGGTCCCAGCTGGACAGACTGTGCTAGGTGTAAGAAACACAAGGCTTAATCATAGTTGGAGAATAATACTTTCTTCTAAAAAGTGTTTCTATGCAAGCTGTCATCCATGGCAATGGCTCTTCAAGCACTCTTTGCTTCAAGCCCTCCAGCACCTCTTTGCTGCACTGCACCTGCCAGCCCCAAGTCTTTTGGCCTCTGTTAGCTGGGGCTTTGCACCCAAAAACTTTCCTTCTCCAGAGGGATGGTGAGCAGGTCTGGCCCTCCCTGCCACACACAGTGCAAGATGCAGAGGTAAAAAACTTGTCCAGGAGGCCACTGAGAGGCTCCCTGTCCTACCAGGCAGCATGGACAGAAATCTGCCAGCAAACATGCCACTGCCACGCTGAGCAAAGCACACTGGCCTTAAAATGGGTTTCTGAAAACATGAGACTCACCTGCAGCCTCTGTGAGCAGCACAGAGAAGTGCAGACATACAGCAGGGACGTATGGGGGGCACCTGACAGGCTGCAATTTTCCCACTGGCAAAACAGGCGGAAAATTGCAAACCCTCCTGCTGCTTGCACCACCTCAGACAATGGCACGGCGTGGAGCAAAGTGGTGGGAGGCAGCTGGGGATCAGCAGGGGTGTGTCACCAAGGCAGTGATGTTGGCAGGAGCGTGCCCAGCAGCCAAGGAGGGGTGGCCATGGGGGCTGTGACTGTCTTGCCAGCACATCCCTACCTGAGTCACCACCAGAAGCCTCAGGGAGACAAGTTGTTAATTAGTTTTTTTCAAGAAACATTCAGGAGCAGCTTTCCTTCAAGGCTGGATAATGAAATAGAGTGTTTCTAGTCCTCTGTCCTGTCTGAATGATGTGAGTGAGACTGGTAATGTAATGTATTATTGTGAGAATGAGAAACTGCAAGAGGCAGTGCTGACATTTAAAAAACAATCAGATTCCAGAATGCAAGTCACATTCCAAAAAGAAGCTTTTCTGTTCCCTCTGAAATCCAATCAAAATTTATTTTGCAAGAGTTGCTGTTTACAATAGCAATTGTTTAGGGAAAATATGGCTGTTTTGCTCAAGATCAGGATGTAAATAAATTTCAGAGCATTATCATTTCCAGTCAGAAATTCCAGTTTTGACCAATCTAATCCCCTCTTGACAGCTCATCACCAGACTCATGAGAAAGGCTTCTAGCTTTTTGCTTCCTTGTTTGCATTGCTGCAATTTATCCACTCAGGAGGAGCTTCCCAAGCATGGGAGAGCTCAGCTCCCAGCCCTGCCAGCAGGTGTGGAAGTTCTCCCTCCTGCTGGCCCCCATGGCTCTCAGCCTGGTTTGGCTGCTGGGAGGAACATCTCTGTGCCTTTGTCCCCCTCCCTCCTCAGTCTGGCTGTAAATGGCCATTCTGGATGAGCCACTTGTTCATTTTTAGCAGCTGCAGCTCTTGGAGCACTGTTCCTGCAGACTTGCTGTCCCCAGTCTGCTTCTGGTGCTTTTGCATGTCTGCTAAGCCCTGGGAGGTGTGTGAGATGCCCTCACCTTGCCCCCACTCCCATGCTCATCAAGAGCCCAGTTTGAGCACCCTTTGCATAGGCAGAGCTGCCCGTGCCTCTGTTTCCTCTCCTCTGCCCACACTGGGAAGTCTGTGCCTGTCTCAGTGTAGCCATATCAGATCCTCTCCTCTGCAGGAAAATGAATACAAGATGCTGCATGTGCAGGGCTGTGCCCCACTGGAGCTGGAGCAAGCCCACTACTCACCTTGGAACACAGGGCTCACAGTTGTGGGAGGGAGAGTCCTTGTTACACAGAAAAATACATAAAATCTAATTTTTCTCTGAATCATTATAGTCTATTGTTCCCGGCTCCAGCATCGTCCTAAATACATTGCCATGATCTCCTACTTTGACATCTCCTGTAATAACAAATCTCCCATGGAGCTTTACATGCTGGGAAAAGTGGGATCTTAAAACTGCTGCCTGGAGTGTGTTTCATTTTGGAGAATTCCCACAGAAGAAACAAAGCCTCCAGCGATGTACCCTGCAAACTTTCCAAGGAGCACGTTAAAGTTTGATTTATGTCACCATCTTCCACTGAAAAATATTCTCAGCGTCTGCTTTCACACTGGATTTATAGAAAAAAAATAAAAGGAAAAGTGGTGTAAATCCTGATGAAGACGTGAAAAAGGTGTCAGAGGAGCCAGTGACCTGGAGGCCAGATTCAAACAGAGAAGTGGTGGCAATGCTGGACTGACACTACCAGGAGATGGGCTCCAAATCACTGTGAAATAAAGTGTATCATGCAGCAGATAGGTAGAAACCAGATGGATAATCTCACCTTTAGACAGCGGAGAAAAATGACCTTAGATGTTACAAAATTTGGCTTTGTTTGAGCTAATAAAACTGAGTAGCCAAACAGCTTTTTTTGTATGAATGATGGCTCCACACAGAGCTGGATCTGCCCTAGTATGGAATTAATCTATAATACAGATTTATTAGCATATAGCAGCACCTTACAATACCTTGGTAAAAGCCAGGCTGACTGTAAAGGTACATTTTTGCATAGCTGATACATGTCCAAAATAAGAATGATTTTAACTTTCTGCTTTTTTACCTTTTTTTTTTCATTAATCTTTAATATACTTGAAAGTAATATTTAAAGCAATACGGATGATTTGTGTCTGTTACAGTTAAGGAATATAAATCCCTCTGACAGCATGCTATGATCTGTCATCCTGTGTTGATGCATGTGCTGAACACAATGTTTGCAGATACTTGTCCTGAAAGTTGGTAAATATAATGAGTTAAAGGTATGCAAATACAGGACATGAAAGGTCATCCAAGGACAGTTGCTTTGCTTAAAGCATCTTGGAAAAGAATGTCAAAGAAGTGGCATTCTCTGGGCCTTTCCAATGGTCCTTGAGTATTTTCTTGGAGCATCAGCAAAAACTGGTTTTTGGGGGCAGAGCTTGTGCAGGTTTGTGGAGAACAGGCTATTAAATAGCCAGGGCTGGACCTGAACCAGCAGCACTTCACATCCAGCAGCTGATTTTGTCATATCATCAAACTCCACAACTGTTTTTTTGTTTGTTTTCTTTACTCTGACATTCTGTTTTACTCTCTGCTTTTTTTTTTTAACGTAGTTGCTCCCCCACGAGACCTTGAGATCACCGACCCCGGACTTTTAGGTCCTCTCGATATAGAGTGGAAACCTCCACCCGATGTACAAACCTCCAGTGAATGCACAGTAGAATACAAGTTTGAATATCGCAACACTGGTGATACAGACTGGAAGGTAAGAGTTAATCCTCCTAAATCCACCCTGTTGTTCTGCCTTCAGTTCCTGCACAGGTTTATGTTTGCCTTTCAAGGAGGCGTGGTACCAAAGCAGTTCCAGCTTTCCATGAAAAAGCCAGGCTGTTCCAGTGGTTTGAACCTTTTGCCAAACAGGAATGTGTTTTGAAATGTAACAGCAGCAGCATCCAGAGAAGGGGCTATTTCTGTCAGAGGGCGGGGTGTTTGCTGCCTAAAATAATCCAATAACATTTAATATCATTCTTCATTGTAAAAGACATTACACTTTCTAAAACATCCTTACAGGGCTGGAACCAAAACTCAGTGTCAACAGATCCTTAGGGATGCAAAGTGGTGAATAAATAGAAGTTAAGTTTCATTAATTATCCTAATGTTCTAACATTCCCTTTACCCAAAAGGGACTTTCCAATTACCATTTACTTTTGTCTTTCAGATATGGTTGACTCTAACTGAGCTCTGTGATAAAATTGTCAGTCTTCTCACGTTGATGTGTAGTAGGGCAGTGGCAGACAGGCATAGCAGAGGAAGGGTTGTAGGAATATATTTTGGGAGTGCTTAGAAGATGAAAGCTGCTGCAGGGTTAGGAAGGTAAATGGAGTGGGGAAAGGAGAAACCCAGCAGGAGGCTGTTTGGTTGGCACAGGGTACTGAGGAACACATGAAAAATGTGGATGTGCCTCAAGAACCCAAAACCCAGTTGGTATCCTGAAAGGAAGAAGGGTTTTTTTGCACAATCCTAAAGCAGGAGTGCTACAGGTCTTGCCAGCTCAAGACACCAGGCAGAGAGGGGAGCAGTCAGTGGGCTCAGCAGAGCTGTGGAGCACAGCTTCTTGCTGGAATGGTTTCTGCATATCCTGCATGAACATCTGCTTCATCTACCCAAGGCAGGAAAGCCAAGGCTGCCAGGCTGTGTTTGGCTGCCACAGAAAAGGGTTTTGGCCCAGACATCCCATGGGAGCCTGCAGAGGTGGAAAATCCTGTGTCAGTTATGGATTGCAGTTGTGAATGGTGCTCTTCAACCTTATGTTGGTCATGATGCACCTCACACTCCCAGATGTGCAGCACTGTGAGTCTCTTCAGATTCTTCTGGGATGATTGGAACTGGGATGTAAAAGAAAAACAATTGCAGTTTCAAAAAGCTCATCAGAATTCCCAAAATCACAAGTTATGAAAGTGTCTTATACAAGGCAGATCTACAGACCAGGAAAAAAAAAATCGCCTCTGGTACCTTGCCAAAACCTTGACCCCAGATGAGGTCATGAAGAAGAGTTAGCCTGAAAAAAATTCATTGGACATCAGCAGAAGCAGATGTCATCAATGTCTGCTAGAAACCTGGTTCAACAGGTTCTTACCCTTGGGGACTGCTGGGCTGTGCCACCACAGTTCCTGCTGCAGCACACGGATGCATTTGATCCCATGTTACTTTGTCCTACTTGGGCTAATGTGACACTTCCATCATTTGTAGCCCTTGTCAACTTAGTTTCCCTTGCATAAAGTAAAGGGGAGTAAGCTGAGGAAAAAAAAAATAGAATAACCTTCAAAAGAGGTGCTCAAAAATCCCCCAAAAGACAAAGCCCCGTGGTACTCGGTGGTGAGCCCGTGCTGCAGTGCCTGGCTGCTGGTCCATCTTTGCAGGGTGTGTTTGTGCTTTCCACAGGAACCAGCCACTACAAGACACATTGTTCCTTCTGTTTCTAATTATCTCAAGTCATGAACAAATGCTTTTTATCTGGATTAGTAGTGATGTCACCATCAGATCGTCCCCAGTCCTCCTTGCTGCTGGGGATCCCTTTAAGCAATCTGCTCCCTCTTGTCATTGCTGGTGTCCTGCGGGTGGAGGGACTGAAAGCCAGCAAGGCTGGGCACAGCAGGTGGTACAATAGAGCTGGAGAAGCCCCGGGCGAGTGAAGCAACTCAGAAATGTAAAGAGACATTGGAGCACACAAAGGAGCCTATTTGCGGCTACAGTGAGAGCAAAGGTAGCTAATTCTGCAGCCCACTTAGCAACAGAAGAGGTGCTTAAAAAGTCTGTCTTTCAACCAGGTTATTTTTACTAGGAGGCTAAAATTCAGAGTTGGATTTGACCTCAGCAGGACTGCTGAAGTGAAGGTGCAGACTCTGCTCCAAGGACAGTGTACCAGTGGTGTGGAGGTGCAAAGTGACTGGATTTATGCTACCTTTCAAGTCCCACTGCAAGGTTAGGAGCAGCCTGTGATACCTGGTGCAGTTTTGTGCTTTGCATGAGCCTGTTGCATGAACCAATGCTGGCCTGAGGGTTGCTGGATGGGAAAGACATTGCAGGGCTTATTGAGGAATAAGGCACCAGAGCATCTCTGCTTCCAATGGCTGTGGTTGTGGTTACTGAGTACCTGGGGATCATTTCCTTCTGTCTGCACCCCAGTTCTGCTCAGTTGCCCTGCAAGAGCTCCACTGCTGAATAACAAGATCAGTTGAGCATCTTCCTGCTCTAAGATGAACTGGCCTTTATAAGAGACAGAGCACTTGGCAGTAAAATTATCTAATAACGTTGACTGGCCTTTTTTTTGCTTTCTTTTCCTTTCTTTTGCTTTCATTTGCTTTCTTTTCCTATCTTTTCCTTTCTTTTACTTTTCTGTCTTTCAACTGTAGCACACAATTGTTCAAAGGCATAAAATGGTACTTCTGCTTGGCCTGACCAGTACGTTGCTGAATAACTGGTACGTTATTTCCTTCTCATTCAACAGGAAAACTGGAATCACAGGTCCAGAATTTCCACTGCATCTATCATGACTGGGAATACCTCAAGTGCACTTGGCAGCCAGGTCTCCTCGCTCCTCATGGAGCACATTATGGGTTATACTATTGGTATGTATCAGCAAACTAGAAAAATACCCAGGCAGCAATCCAGTGAAGCTCTCAGGGTACTAAAATGCCACAATAAATATGCTTTTATGGCTGGCAATACTATTGCCCAATCCCCCTAGGATGAGCTGAAACAATGTCCCAAGCAGCACGTGCCTTCTGGCAAGGGAATATACTAAATCCCTGCTTACTTTCTTAAAATCAGGCTCATGCTGACCTTTGCCAGGTCACTTCCTCCTTTCCTTTTACTCACCCCCATGGAGTGTTTTCTGCATGTTGTCCACCACAGAGACTTGTGCTTTCCCTTTGCTGAACACACCTGGATTGTTCTGGCTGCACATTTCCCATGGTCACAGTGCATGTATAGGATAGGATTCAGCATGAGCTTACTGAGCTTCAGTGAACCCTAGAAAAAGAGTGGGGCTTCTTGGCCACTAAGAGTTCTGGTCTTCAAATATATTGTCATAGCACATCTCATACAGGCAAACATGCTGCTGAAAGGTAATAAAAATGCATGTTTCTCAGCTGTTTCTATTAAACTGCTGCCTAAATTCTGTCCTGCAGGAGGAACATAGCTAGAATTAGTGGTTTGGGACAAAGTGAATGCTGTATTTGGTCTTCATTTGCTATGATACTATGGGAAGGATGGCTAGTTAGCCTGGGTTTCGTGTCATTGGGCTATGTGTAGAAAGGCATAGCTGCATTTTAAAAAGAGATTCCATGTAGATGTTGGAAATAGTCTTCAAAGCAGAAGCACTGACTCAAAAACATTTTGCTAACTGCAAAAATCTGCTTGAGGAGAACCATGATTCATGCCTAAAAGGAAAACAAACACAAAAACTCTCAACCTTTATTTAATTGCTGTAACAAAACCAGACATTTGGATCTGGGACCCATCGTATAACAAGATCGGGTGGGAACAATGGCATCCTTTGATCCCTGTGAGCTAATTTTTATATTACTAGTATATTTTGACTTGGCAGGGGACCCTTCTGACCAGAGTCAGTGGCTAATGGTGCAGAAAGGGTCCTACAGGAGGATGGCTGTCTCCATGAGCAGGGGCCAAATCCTTCCCTGGCTCCAGTCACAGTGTGGCACCTCGTAAAGCCTCCTGTGCTCCAGCAGTGGGCTTGGGGAGAGATTGACACACCCTACAAACCGACCTGGGAAGCCATCTGTGCATGTTAATTTGGTTTTTTCTCCTCCCCATACTTTTCCCGTAGTAGGAGTCCAGGTGACTGATGCATGACACTGTGCTTTAGATAGGCTGCAAACAGCAGTGCTTGAGGCTTAGGTAAAGAAGGCCCTTGTTTTGGTTACTTTCTGTTTTCTTACACACCGTTAGGTACGAGGGGCTGGACCAGGCAGCACAGTGTGATCACTACATCCAGGACCATGGTATGAACGTGGGCTGCACTCTGCGAAACCTGAGCCAGGCAGAATACCAGGATCTCAACATTTGTGTCAATGGTTCAGCAGCAGCCACCCCTCTACGGCCACTGTACAGCACCCTGCGCCTCCACAACCTGGGTAATGAAAGCAGCAGGGCTCTGGGGACCCCACATGGCCACCACACACCCCAGGCTCACACCTTGTGTGAGGGGGCTCCAATAGATGTGGGTGGGTGGCTGTAATGTGTCTGGGTGGATTTCCCCCCGGAGAAGGGGCTCTGCGGGACTTCAGTGTCCAAGAGTGTTTGCAGGTGAGCAACACCACTCATTGCACACCTCGGAGGGTCAGAGGGTCCCTTCAAGTGCTGGGTTCAGCAGCTGGACAGCTTGGGACATAAATGGCAGATGGCAGAGCAGCTATGGGTTTTTTGGCTCTAGCAGCACCATCACAGAAATATCTTCATTTACTCCTGATGGAATTGAAACCACTGCTCTGCTCTTTGCAAGCACAGGAGAGCTCTTTAGGTGTTGCTGTTCAAACCAAGCTAGGACTGGGAGGAACTGAGTGCAAGGTGTGATGGGGTCTGTCAGAACAAAGGTGGATTTCAAACCCGTCAGAGACAGGGAAAGGAAGCAAAGCACAACATGATGTGCAAACCTTACATGTGCTTGGTCTTTATTATGGGCTGATGCATTCACCCACATGCCAGAGAAATAAAGGGCTAGTCCTCCAGCTAAGCCATGGGCTAATGAGCAGGATTTTTGAAATCAATTAGTGCTGCCGTATACTTCATATGTGGCTTTGGGCATCTGACATAAACCAGTCTTTCCTGGGATTCAGAGAGTGTCAGGCCAACACTGCTGTGGTGTGTAAGTGCAGGGGCCAAGGCCAAGGGAGGGCTGACTGGCTGCAATGTGAGGGGAGCATGCCAAGCACAGGGCTCACACCCCAGTGTTTCAAAACCCCTGCACTGCATCCCAGAACAAGGACCTTGTCCAGCCTGTGTGCCGAGTTAAAATAAGTAACACACCCTCCAGCCTCTGTGACATCCTGCTCCTCCAGCATTGTGGCTGAGAGCAAAGGGAGCTCAGAAATCCCATCCACGGGGAAAAAGGGACGGAGGGCGGTGGTGATTAACTGAAGCCTTTCCACCAGGAGCTGTCTGAGTGCACCTCTTGACCTTCTCTCTTTTTGTCCCCCCTTCCAGCCAAGCCCTCCCCCCCGAGGCAGCTGGTGGTGTCCGTGTCTGCAGCCGAGGAGCTGCGTGTGGTGTGGAGCCCCCCGGGCGGCCAAACACCGCCCCAGTGCCTGGAGTACGAGGTGGAGGTGGCAGAAGATCTGGGGGAGGCCAAGGCTGCCTGGGCGGTAGGGACAACACACGCTGTGCCACGGGGAGGGGCAGGGGTGGGGGAGCCCTGCTGATGGCAGCGGGGAGGCACCAGGCTGCAGGCAGCGTGTTGTCAGCTCCTCACTGCCCGGCTGGTGCTGCCGGAGGAACGCGCTGACCGGCTGCTCCGCTGCACATGTTCCCACTTAACCCCCTGACCTCCAGCTGCAGCGTTTGCTTTAGCAGGAAGAGATCCCAGCAGGAGTCTCCCAGAGAGCACTTTCTCAGATCTCCTGCCTGTTATCTCAGAAAGCTGTTGTCAAGGAAATTTAAAGGCTGTTGTGGTTTGTTCCCTTGATTATGATGGCACAGCTTGGTCCAATAAAACTAGAATTTGAATTTCTCAGAAGAAGTGGCCTGGGACAGAACACACCTTTTATGCATGGTGGTTTTTTTCCTTGTGCATTATCCAGGTGCAGTCTGGAGAGCAAAAAGTAAAAGGACTAATTAATCATAGGGGACAACTGAGGGACATTTTTTCTTTAATTGCCATATTCTACATATGAGTTTTCTTAGGTAATTGAAAGAAAGATTCCCTAAATTAACAGGCATAAATGGCAACATACATGATGGCATCCCCAGAAAGAGTTCGCAACATATTTGTCTTCACTGTCATCTTGTTGGCATCAGCCAGTCCAAAACTGTTATGAAATTATTTAAAATTGCCAGAACATGATCAAAGAGTTTGCAGAGCCTGGACAGTATGTTCAGGAACATCAAGTCATGACAGAGAGCTACTGGTGGTGGCACATAATTCCTTGACTTTTATTCTCTGTGCTTTGTTTCTCAGCCTGTGTTGACCCAAATGGAGACTGCTTGCACAATCCCCAGAGCAAATCAAAGCCACGTTTCATGTGTTCGTGTCAGGGGCAGAACAAATATTTTTTGTGCCGACCAGGGCTTTTGGAGTGAATGGACACAGGAGTGTTTCTCTGGTATGGAACCCAAAGTAAAGTGTTTCTTTTACATCCTTTATAAAACCTGTTTGGGACCAAGTGCTGATGACTGCCCTGGGTATCTGCTGGTGTCCAGCACTGGAGGTGGGATGCTGGCTTAGTTACACCCTCGACCTACTCCAGCACAGCCATTCCTACAGCTTTGCCTCTCCAGGGCACTGGGCAGGCAAACCTCAAAATATCAATGCTTCTGCACCAGCAGCTTTCCCCAGGGGAGAGGCACATAGTGGTAACTACATATATACACAGGAAATAATTACCCTAAAGGAGTATGTTACCCTATACAGTACTATATACCTGGTATATATCTGTAATCATTCAATCAATAAATAAATAACAACATTGATGGTAACAAATGTGGACACAGTGAGTTTGCATCTGAGCCCACGCTTTGTAAGAGGTAATATAATCCATTCTAGCATTTCTTTATTTGCTGTCATTTATCTTTGCAGTGTCCAGAAAAGAGGGCAAGCAGCTATTTATCCTCATTCCAGTCATTCTGAGTTTGTCAAGTAGCCTCATAATATTTATGTTGATTGGCCAGTGCAAGAAAAGGTAAGCACCAAGGCAGCCTCTCCAAGCAATGTGCTTTTTTGTGGGTGTCTAGAACTATTTATAACTACAGTTATAAATGAAACAACATATTAAATGTCTAAGGGACAAACATTAATAGATGCTGTAAGACTGGACACCAAATAATAGTTTATTTTCAGTAAACAACCTTCCTAAGTGTGTCTGTTTCTGATATGAAATGCCTCTACAGCAACCCATAAACTCACAGCAGAGACTCAAACACTGCTCATAGGAGCCCCGACTGCTTCTGTTAAATGCAGCAGTTACTTGCGTGCACAGCAGCATAAATAAAGCCATTATCATGTCCCAAACCACTCAAGAGCAGAGATTTGTACTGGCTGTGTTAGAGAAGTGCCATTTTAATGGCTAAAGCCTCATTCTCTATGCACTCCCATCCCAGTTTGCATTCACATCAATGATGGTGCACGGGGAAAGCAGATGCAGTGGATGAATTTGCCTGTATCCAAAGTATTGGTACTGGATACTTTCTTCAGGTCTGAGGGGTCATTTAGAGAGAACTGATCCCTCGGGACTGATGATTATTATCTTTTCCTCGTGGCCATATAATGTAAGCAAGTGGGTAGCTTTTCTAACATACCTTTTTAAGGCATCACTCATGAGGGAGAACTGGCTAGAAATACTTCTGTGTGGTCATCAGAGATCAACTAACACCTGTTTGGCAGTCAAATGCATTGAGTCTGACACACTCTCCTTCATCTTTGTTTCGCACCCACCTTTCAAATGTTTTGGTGTGTGAAATTTGAAAAAAGTGTAGATGCTACTAAGAAATCCGTGGAAAGCAAATGCTTCCTGCATTGCCACTGGGATGGGACAATGTCTGACAGGGATGCTGTAGCATGTCCTCAGCTCTCTTGGTACTGGGAATAACAGTCTGTGTCCATTTCAGATCCGCAGAAGGAAAACCATCAGAGGCGTCTGTGGGATGTTAACTCTGCTTGGGACTGCTGTACCACTTGTGTTGGATGGGTTGCTCCTGGCACATCATCCCAAGGGCAGCTGAGAAGCCCTGAGCTTTCCACAGCCCTCAGGGGTCTTCCCCACCTGCTGCCATTTGTGAAGCCGGTTGTTGCAATTCAAGTCCTTAATGGACCCAGAGAAATTGGAGGAGTTTTAAACTGACCCTGCAGGAAAACTGGAAGAGTTTTAAGCTGACTCTGAAGCAAGCTGTTTCTAATAACCTGGCAAAGGGGAGAAAGGAGGCAGTGGAAATTGCCATGAATAAAGATAACACGTTGTTCTGTGGGTTTGTTTGGGTTTTTTCTTCTGTAAGGATTTTAGAAATCTGTCACCAGGACACACATACTGAAGGGCAGCACCTCACACACAATGCTATATGCATGCAAAACCTGCAGCTAGCCACTGCACCCCGCCTTGCTCTCACCACATCTTCCTAGTCCCAAATAGGGTGAGCCCTGCTGAGAGCATCTAAATTCTGAATGTGAGCTACTTGAGCTATTTATTTCATTAGCTGATATGCCTTATCTGCTGAAAAGCTGAAGTGGGGAGGCCTTGAGAGGAACTTCTGCTATAAAAAGGCATGATCACAGCTACTGCAAAGGGCAGATGCTTCAGAATAGTGAGGGTTAGTCCAGCAAACGAAATGTGGAAACTTCTCTGGGGAGTGGACATTTACCAGAATTCAATGAAGCAATCAAGGTGTTTCTCAACACCATGTATTCAGCTGATGAAATTGCTGACTGATTTTTAAGGAAACATTCCCTATGATGATGATAGAAAAGAAAATCATCACTAGGTAAGATACTCTTTTCCAAGCCCATTCCAGGATTTTTGGTTGAAGAACTTACCAAGACAAACACAGAGGTTTTGTGTGCTCTCATTTCATCTGAAAAACCCAGAAAACGTATTTTCTTGCAGAAGCATTTATTCAAAATGGGAATTTCTAATGAGCAGTGGAAGCTCAGAGAGAAAATCAAGTTTGCGTCAATCAGCTACGTAAAGAGCCACACTAATCCAATCAGGCACAAAACATCACAGCAAGTGCTGCCTTACACATCCAACTGCAAAATTATTCAATCCCTATCAGCTGCTGCCACTGCTAAGTGGGCAACAGCCCAATGTCATTTGGGGAGCAACCAAAGAAGGAAAGAACCAACAAAAAAAAAATTCTGTGCATAGACTGGAGAAAAAATGAAGTTTCATGGTTGTTGCAATTTCACTGAGACATGACCTCTGGCTCTCCTGTCTCCTGGGGCTCCTGGCCAGCCAGCATAGGATAGTTTTACTTTTAAAAACACCTGTGAGCATGCACTGGGCATTGAAATACTGTGTTTTACCTTGATGAATGCAGCCCATTAGAACTGGAGAAGGGAACTGGACTTGCAAAGCATTTACTGATTTAACAGAGAAGGTGAAAGGAACCATAAGAGAGGGGAAAAAAGCAAGAATAAAGCTGGCTTGGCCCAGAAGCAGCTCCCAGCCCCAGTTCAGGGAGGCCTGTCCTGCAGACATCTCCAAAACAGGCTCATCAGAGCAATTCAGGGGTGGTTCATGCAACAGTCCAGACGCAGAAGGCTCAGCACAGCATCTCTTCCTCTGCGCCACAGGAGAAAACAGCTCTTTGCTTGGTGCCCTCCTGCCAACTGCTGGGTCCTCTTCCTTCCCTCTCTGGTCCCCAGCAGGTGTTTTGCACATCCCTACACCACGGCTGCCCCTGGCCAGCTCAGGGCAAATATTTGGCTTTGACTCACTCTGGAGGACGGGCTGGGTGAGCCTCCCTGCAGAGGGATGGGCCATCAGGCAGGACAGTCTCAGCAGGACCAAGCCTGGATCTCTGCAAGACCAGAGTTGCAAACAGAGTTGCTCAGCCAAGCCCGTTCTAGGGGCCTGGGTACTTTCAGGAGGAATTTGGCATATCCAGAATTGGGTAGCATTTGGGTTATGGGTTTTCAGAACCTCTGATGTTCTGCCAGCTTCTTAATGGTTGAAATGTCTACTAAAACCACATGAGTGCACTGTGAATGTCCTCAAGAGGAAAAGTAGGGCAGGCAGCTCCACACAGTTGTCCTGGGCACATCTGGTGTGATCTCACCTACTTCACCAGGTGGCAAGGCTGGGCACAGGCATTTAGAGTTGGACAAATGCTGCAGCAGCCCCGACCTGCTGGATGGGTTTAAGCTAGGTTACAGTTTCTAGTCCAATTTTGCCCAAAAAATAGGTAAGAAGGGAAGAATTAAAGCTCACAGGTGCAAGCAAGAGATGGCAAAGGAATGGATGTTGTCCATCCACAGCTAGAACTCACCTCAAAGAAGATCAGAGCTATTTCAGTAACCACAAAATATAAAAGTTAGGCTGAAGGCTGCCTAGAAACCTGCCTAGTAACAGAGTGATAAATCAAGTACATCTGCTTATGGTATCTGCACACAGCAGCTTTACTGAAGTGTTTAGGGAAGGAAAGCTGGGCTTGGCCCTGGTGCAGGGCTCCCTGCTCCCCAAACTCATCCCTTCAGAGGGTCCTCACTGCAGCAGCAGTAAAACACCCCCCACCCACTTTCTTACAGAGTCATGTTCGCAGCATCTGCAAAATTTAGTCCTAATAGGTGTCCAACAGTCTTCCTGACATCCTGAACCTCACTAGAATTTCAGTAGGACGGGTTTTTCCTCCCTGTGTTTGTAGCATTAACACTGATTATGTATTTATTTCACACAGCAGTCTCATTACAGTGTTTTAGTTCATTTGCTTTAGTCCATAATTAATATTTTTTGTAAAGCACTTTTAAAATCCCTCCTTTGACATGCTCTGCTCTTATTGTTCCCAGCTCATGTCTGGATTCCACATTTTGTCACTGTCAGAGCTCCACATGTCTGGTGGGGCATGTCTTTGTCTTTGCATACCCTTGAGTTTAGGGCCTGTCTTTGACTGATAAAGTCTTAAAGCCATTTGCTGAAGAATAAAAACAACTTTTCCTATGGAGCTTTTTTGTCCCTAGAGAATGTCAATACTTGTCAAACATATGAAAGCACAATCCTGTGCATGCTGGAGGGAAATGCAAAATCAATTTAGTCTGTCATAGTCTAACTGCTTTTGGGAAGTAGAAAAATGGGGAAGATGAATGCCAAGGTCTCTGAACTCAAAAATCACCCTCCTTCTCTCACTGAGGTATATTTTCAAGATGCCAGCAAGAGAATAATTTGAAAACTAGTTTATCATCTGTTTCCTCATATCCATCCTCATACTTTTTGTCCTTTTTCTGAGTGGCCTCTGAATACAAGTGTTTCAACCACTAGAACCTGCCAATAGCTGAAAGACATAAAGCAAGGCTGGCATCTTGCTTTACAAGAGCACAGGAACACAGGAAGTTCCACTTGAACATGAGGAGGAACTTCTTCACTCTGAGGGTGGCAGAGCTCTGAACAGGCTGCTCAGAGAGGCTGTGGAGTCTCCTCCTGAGATATGCAAATCCACCTGGCACAATCCTGGGTAAAGTGTACTTGGGGACCCTGCTTGAGCAGGGAGGTTGGACTAGATGAGCTCCAGCGTTCCCTTCCAGCCTTACCCATTCTGTGATTCCTCAGGAACTCTTTACTCCTCTGGCGCTCGAGGAAATCAAAAGGTGGAAGTTGTGTCTCACCGGCTGAGGCATCCCTGCTCCCTGCTGAAATTTCCCGTCTCGTACAGGCGCCTGGAACTCCATGGCCACTGGGTGTCAGCATCTGTGCTTGGACGCAGAGGAGGAGGAGGAAAGCAGGTGCAGCATCGGTGCCGCCAGAACTTAGCGCTTAGTGCACGAAAGTAAAACAGAGGGGATAATGGCTCTGTCACCGTCAGAAAGAGGAGTCTTGTGCCTTTTGTGTTGCTGAGTGAAGAAGTGTCACACTTTTGTTCCATCATCCAGCTCTGGGCTGATTGCCAGGTAACATCACCTTGTGCCTCGTGGCATCATGACCACGGCCCAGCACTGCTGCTCTGGCCAGAGCTGTGTCAACCAGGGCATGTGCCAGCCAAAAACAGCCCCTGCCTCTGCCCCCACACTCATGCCACTGAGCACCCCCAGAAATATCACACCAGCTCGAACTGGAGGCCCTGCTGGGTGTCCCTGCCTCGCTCTGGCACCAGCTCCTGCACCCTCACCGTGTCTCACTGCAGAGCCAGGACTGCCCAGGGAGCCTGGGAGAGGGGCTGTGCCACCAAGAGGTCCCCACCTGATACATGAAGCCCACAAGAGAATAGTCCTTGCCTTTTAAATGATGATGTTCCAGCTCTTAACTGTCGAACTGAAAATACGTCCCAGCCTTTGGGACTCTCAAATTGACCGTGGCTGCCCAGAAGTTTGTGCCCCTCATGCCAATTTATTTAGAAACGCTCATGCTAAGAAAACAATAACTCTGTTGCCTGCCAGGTTCAGTAGAGTCCACTTTTAACAACAGAGAGCTTAAAAGGCCAACAGCACAATTTATTTTACTGAAGCAGGAGCATGAAGTTCCCAGCTACAGCAACAAAGAAAAGCATTAAAAACATAAGACAGTGCAAGCACAAAGCAGGCTCAGTCCTGAAAGCTGCTCACCAGTGTTTTCTCAACAACATCAGATAATGGCAGCCCCAGCAAGGGCATTACCTCAACACTGTGGTTCTCCAGAGCACACAAAAATGCTGTTGCAGGTAAACAAAACATACTTACAGGACTGCATGCAGTCAGGCTTGGGCTGGCCAAGCTGTTTGATGTTGATTCTGGATGCTTCCAAGAATGCAAGTGAAATATTGCTTCATACAACTGGGGGCTGGGAACACACAGCCTTCACGATCCCTCGGCTTCACGTTGTCCTGTTTGTGGGAGATGCACTGCCTTGACACGGCCTCGCCTGCCTTCCTCCAAAATTGTGTTGTTATTTTTCATGGCTTTGCCAGGACTTATGGAAGGACCATAATCTAAAAATAGTGTTCTTGCTTCCAGATGTTTTTTCCTCCCACACTGGGATGTGTCACTGGGCAGGTCCTGCTGAGCAGATGCCTGGCTTGGTGCCTGAGCTCTGCCAAACGGGAGGCTGAGGACAAAAAAGGTCTGAGCTGGGCCCTCCTGCTGTACCTCTAGAGCATAAATTCCTGTGTGAATGCAACACCTGAGCCCTCAAAAAGCTTTTCAGTTGCTGTTACTGCTGCCTCAGCAGGAAATGCAGTCCCAAACCTGGAATACCCCACTTGTTAGAAACCTGCTTTTAATTCCTACCTTATTTCTACCCTTTCTGTATACCAGTGTTTTCCTCTGGCCTAAATAACTTGTCCCTCCTTATCCAGAACAAGCACTCCCTGATATCCTGATGCAGAGCTTGCTTTGCCCCTCTTTAGCTGCTGGGAGGAACAAGCCAAGCTTTCTGCTCCTCATTAACAGGGCTCTCTCTGCCCCTGCCTTGACTTGTGTCCCCACACTGTGCCTGTCACCAGGGCTACTGCTCAGGCCCAGCACACACTCCCACCTATTTTTTTAAAGCAGAAATGCCAACTAAGTACAGAGCAACAGGTACCCTCCAGGAGTAAAGTTTTGGGTAAGAAAAACCAGCATTTGCCAAGCACGGTGTGCTGCGTCACCCGCGGTGTGGCACAGGGGGAGTAACTCATCCCAGCACTTTGCTGACTGCCACCACGGGACACACTGGGGGAGGGTGCAGGCAGTTTTCTCTTCAGCCACACCTAGAGAAGGTGCAAGAGAAAAAATGGTCATTGGGGGTCAGCCCACCCGTGTGCCAGCCATGTGGCTGAGCTGCAAAAAGAAGGGGGAGGAGTACTTAGGTGAGGGGACCAAACCTTGCCATGGCTTCGTGGGTGAGACACTGCAATCCATGGATCCTCTCTGAAGACATTTTGGGACATGTGCCTGTAGAGAAGGAACCTCCAGCACAGCTGAGATCTCTGCTGGGCATTTGCACTTACCTGTTGCTTTCAGCAGCGTCATGATCTTCGGGAAATGCAGGCCCAAAAGGAGGGGCACTGAAGTCTTCCTCTCCAAAATGTCACAGAAGAGCTGTTCTAGCTGCCAGTCAGGGAAAAGGACCCTGATTAAAAGCTTCAGTGTCTTTGATGAGCATCTGTCAGTGGCATCCACTGGTCCTTCTGCAGGAGAGACACAGACATCAGCAGCACACACAGACATAAAGTTGCTCTAAGTTTTAGCAAGTGCAACCATGCAGTGGTCTAAGAGGCACTAGTTTACACTAGTATACGTTGGATAATTTGGCTGCATTTTAATTAAAAATTAATTTCTCCAATTTATACAATTCAAGCACAGGAAAGTTCAGAGCAGTAGATTTAACATGCCTCTGTGTGGTGCTACCTGATTCATTTTTCAAGTCACCTAGCCCCTAAGTGTTGGTACCCACTCAAGTCACAAAGCAGCAGCTGTCATCCCAGGACACTTCTGGGGAAATTGCATTTATCTGCTAAGAGATCTTTTGGCTTTTTGGGAAGCAGAACATAAGACGACATTCATGAGGGATGTAATTGCTCCACAGTCTCAATTTTCCACAATAATTTATCATCCATTGGCTGCATAATTCTCTTGCTGTCATCACCCCAGAGCAACCAGAGTTACTGGACCTGTGTCACCACTACATGCTTACTCACTTGCCAAGTCCCCTACAGATCCTTGAAGCTGTGGCCCAGGAGGACAGGCTCTTACAACCTTTTCTGTGGTTGTAGTGCTCAGCAAAGGGTGAATCCCACTGGGCACCGTGCCGGGACAGGCTGTGCCAGGTCCTAAAACAAGCACTTTCTTGGAGGGAGCACGTAGGAGGGCTGCCCAGAGTGGAAACCCTGCTGCTGCCAGACTCTCTCCCCATGACACACCCTCCTGCTGTCAGCAGAACCTATGATTTAGGACAGTTTTAAGGAAAATATTTCTGTGTGTAGCTCACGCACTTGACTGTTTGTTAAAGATGTTGTGGTTTGGTTCTTCAGTCAGTGAGTTTGCCTCACTGCATCGATTGTCTGTCTCATACAGATCTAAAATCTAAAATCCCTCACCTGAAGACGCTCCATCTCCACGTTGTTTTGGGATTGCAGCCTCCCTACACAGCCGAGAGGGAATGACACATCACCTAGATATTTTGCTGACTTCTGACAGCCTCAGAGCATGGGATTCAGTTGTGGGTAAAAGAAAACATGCAGAAGACCTGAGACTTAAAGAAAAAATGATGGAGAGACAGAAGAGTCAATAAGAACTTCATGGTTAAAAATGAAAAAACAAAACCATTTTTTGATACCTACACTCACCCACACTAGAACAGCCCACATTTCACAGTGACACTTACAGGTACATTTGATCTCCCCATCATAGGTTTTCTCCCCAGCTCTTCAGCCACTCCCATCTTTTCAAGGATGACTAGAGCGTGATGATACCTCCTGTGGCTCTCTGGGGTTTCTGGGGTGTGTGTTCATGCGCACAGATGTGTACATACATCTCATCTGCCCATCTCTGTCCTTCTGCTGCACCTGCCCAAGGCTTGGCAGTCTTTGCCTGATTTTTCCCAGGAAAAAGCTTCTGATGCCTTTTCCACCCCAGTTTGAAATGGAGACAAAGCCAAGTGCAGTTCTTGGCATGCAGCTATCCTAATGATACTGTGACACAGGGAGGAAACCCATCCAAGAGACATCTGCTCATTTATCACATGACGGGTGCTGCTTTTGGAACACCAGATTAGCATAATTTGTCTGCCACGGTATCAGACACTCTTCAGCAGCTCAAAGTTAACCAACATTTCTGCAGAGCTCCTTGGGTTTGCTATTTTTTCTTTAAAATATGTTTCTCCTTTGGAATTTGGGTTTCCATATCCAGGACCCTCATGACTCCAGCACATTAGATGCTGACTGGGAAGGGAAGAGCATTGGACACAGTTCACACCAGCGAGGAAACTCTCTGCAGGGCTCTCCAGAAGAAAGGCACTAATGATTAACATGAATGTCTCTGTGGAGAAAACAGCATGAACCACACAGTTCACACTGACTACTCACACATCACCTAAAATTTACCTCTTCAAATTATCACTCAGATAAAAACTACTGCAGACTCATAGTCATTATGACAATAGAGAGCCATGCTGAGGTGGGATGCCTCGAGGCTCCTCAGCATTGGCTCTGAATCACATTCCCTCCCAGATGCTACAGCCTCTGGGTAGCTGCTCTTATCTTCAGCAAGCACAGGACTGAAGGAGAGGCTGCCTTCTCAAAGCACAGTCTCTGAGGCGTGCAGAGCTCCCCAAAGCCACCACAGCTGACCCCATGGGTGCTACACCCCACATTGACTGTGTGGGGCAACAGGTCAGAGATATGGATGAGCCAGCTCAAGCCTAGAAACCAGGTTGCCCAGCCACAAGGCTTTGTGCCTGAACAACACGGCCAGCCTTGGTTCTGACCTCTAGTGGGGAAGCCCCTACAGCCCAGGAAGCTGCTGGTTCTGTCCTGGGCTGCCCCCAAGAGCAGACTGCCCGATGCCAGTGAAACAAGGGGGTGTGTTTGCTGGGTGGGAGCCTCTGCGTGTGTGCTGTCCCACGGGCAGCCTGCCTGCACAGCTCCATCTGGTTTGGGAAACAAAGCAAACAACACAGCCCACGGCGCCATTTCCAAGGAATTGTTGTCACTTGCTCAGTCCAAACGCAAAACAAAACATCACCACCCACACTGTTTGTAAGACAGAACCATACCTGAGCTCAGATTTGAGGACACACAAAACTTCCAGCAGGTACTCACGTCAGACAGCCCCAGGCAGGGTTTCTGGAGGCACCCCAAGGTTAATGGCTACATCTCAGGAGAAGCAAAGCTGCTGTGGGGACAACCTGACTTTGGTTAAGTTTCAGAGAACTAAATCAATTCTTCAAATTGACATAATTTAAAAAATGTAATTTTCAACGGTTATTCCTGGAGGGAGCAATTTGAAGAGGGGGAATAGTCTATCACCACTTTTGTATTTATCAAGTTTTGGGGTTGAAAATGTTGGGATATTTGCTGACAGTGATTTCTGAGATTCATCAACTGTGGGCCATACTTCAGGTATACATCCTTATCCTTGTTTTTTGTTGCTTGTTTGTTTTTTTGGTGAGGACATATTTTGACTGGGGACAGATGAAAGAAAGAGAGGGCACATTCGTTTATTTATTTTCTGATAGACCATGGAGAAAAAAAAAATTAAGAATGATTAAACCAACAAACTTTCTTTAATAAATTAATAGCAGCATCACAAAACCCTGATGTGAATGACCCAAAGAAAGTTGGGTACGTGACAGTATATAAACATTCACAAAAATGTTGTCACCCACTGGCTGGGAGAGAACATGAGGTGCTGTCAGGCAGCACCCTTGGCTGTTCATCCAAACAAGGGCTGTACATCAGAATGGGTCCAGCTGTGTAGACATATTTACAGTTCTGGTGCTGAATTTTTTAAAAACATTTATAAAAATTCTGAAAATTCTCTGTTCAGTTCCCATTTTTTGCATCCAAATATAGCAGGTTCCCTTTTTTGCCCGTACAACAGAACCGACAAGGGTAAGACATGAAGGCTCCTATGCAAAGACAAGGCCTGTGTGTAGACTTATACTGAGCTCAGGGATGCTGTGAAAATGAGTTATTCACTCATTACTTACACATGCTAGAAGCTACTGTAATTCAACTTATTGCTAAATGCTTTCAAAGTCTGTGGTTCACTCTTAAATATGTATATATGTGTATATATCTAAGTACAAACTCACACAGATATATACATACACACATATACATGGTTTGGAAAAGGTGTGCTATAAATTCACCAAAGGGAAAAAAAAAACCAACAACTTAAAAAGCAATGTGATGGTTCTGATTTTTCTGTACTGTTTGAGATAATAAAATCTGACTCAGGGTAAAGAGAAGTCAGGGAAGGACCAAGTTTGTGCCTCTGGCCAGTCCTTTTCCTACTGATTACCTGACATTTTTGGAGAGGCAAGCAGACTCCAGAGCATTCAACCCATGGTGGTATCTGCAGGCTGGCACATGGAGCATCTCTGCTGCCTTCTTCAGGCAGCAGAGGCTTAGGATACCTCTGCACTGGGATACCTTGTCTGCCTGCATGGAAGTACTACGGATTATTCCCAGGAGGGGATGAGGGAGACAAGAGGACCATCTTCAACACATCAGTCTGGGGTCAAGCCAGCAGCAGAGACAACCCCTGTGTTATGTTTTAGTAGTGGCCTCAGCAAGGTTGTTGCTGCACACAGCAATGCAACAGCAGTTACCTAAAGCATTAGCAGAATTTTCTGTTTCTTCTAGAAGGTAATTTTAATGGAATGAACACAGCAAGCTTAGAGTACAAGCAATTCATGTTAATAAAATGCGATTTAACCATGCCCAGTGTAATGTTCTCTGTTCTGATGATTATCATAGCCAGAGGCTGTCAGTGATGCTAAATGCATCCATGTTAGATGGGCACTGCAGCATCTGTGTAGTAGTTAATGAAGATATAAAAACCTTATGGGTGATATCTGGCATTAGACAATACTCCACACAAGGAAATTTGCATGAGAGGCAGCACCCCAGAGACACAGTGCCAGAAAGACACGGTGCCTTGGGGAGTTTGTGTACTCAAGAACGCAGAGGAAAATTAATTCAAATTGTACCTGGTGTGTATTAAAAGCAGATTACTTAAACTGCATTCCATCCCAATGTGGATGCTTTCATTAAAGATCTAAGTGGTGTTAATATGATACACCATAATTTACTTTGGGAGTAAAATGGAATATGTCAAATTTAAAAATTAATCCAGATTAATATTCCTTGTAGACTAGCTCCAGGTCTTCTTCCTTCCTGTCTCTGGTCATCATTTGCTTTTGAACCCTGCCACCAGCAAATGATTCCAATCACATGCTCTGCTCAGCTCTGCCCACCCCGTCCTGAGGCAGGAGCAGGGCCCTTCACTTGTGCCTCTCCCCCAGCATCCCCAGGCAGGTCCATCCTGCTCCTCACAGCTTGACCCTGGCCAGCACCACACACAGAGCAGCCTCTGCTCTACACCCAAAGCAGTGTTCTACCACCAGCACTGCGAGTCCCAGGATGCTGAAAAATAAAAGTCAATGCTAGCAAGCTAAAGAATAGCTAGATGTGAGGACCCAGAGGGCCAAAGATCTGGCCCTTCCAAGCCAGAGTGCTCTTCTGCAGGTCAGCCAAAGCCCCTGATCCTCCAGCAGCGTGTGAAGGCAGTGCACTGAGCACAGCCTGCTCCATCCCAGACCTCATGGGTTTCTGAAAGACCAAAGGAGGGCTTTTTATGAGTCTGAGGCCTTCCATTTATAGAACAGTGGAAACAGAACTTTGTCTCTCATGCTTCTTCTCCAAGTCTGCAAGTGATCCCAGCCAGGACTGCAAAAACACACCAGAACTGCATTCCCTACCTTCCCTAGGGGAGCCAGAGCCTCCCGTGCAATGGAAAAAAAACAGCAGGGTTGGAGAGGGAGCCAAAATTTAGCAGAGGACCCCTGAAGTGCAAGATAGACCCAGTATGGGAGCAAGACACAGGACATGTCTGGCCAGGTGCCTGTACGGCCACTACGCTCTTGTGATGTCTTTCTGCCAGGTTTCTGTAAAGTCTTTACACGGCACAAATAGGGGTGAGGATTTAAAGTATATATTTACTGTCAACTTGAAAAAGAAAGTTATACTGACCAAGTCTAATAGCATGTATTTGATATATAACTATTAACGTGCCATTCTGGACTCCAGCAAATTCCACCTGAGATAAATATTCAGCATTTTTGTTCATGCACTGGAAGAAGAATTCAAACATTTTGTCCATGACATATGCAGAGTAACTAATAGTTCTGATCTATTAGTAACAGTAAATATAGAACCTTAAACTTCACTGCAGTATATTAATATATATGATTTTCAGTACTGGACTGGAAAGACAACTCTTTTTTTTCTTTAAAAAAAAAAAGCTTTGTTCAGAATGCAATATTTACATTGTCCTTTGAGCGACACTTACATTTTTACACAAGGTATTTTGGCTACAGATACACCGTAGCAAAAGGCTGTGTAAGTCACCCTTACACACAGCTCACTCTTTCGCTTACAACATTACAGCTGTTTATGGAGAGCTCCGAAGTCCCTGGTTGCAGTTCCAGGCCCTCCTCAGCTTCTAGTTCCATGCTGTTGAATTCATTGCCGTTTCGGTAACTAGTTAAAGTCAGATCTTTCCCGTACAAAGCTGTCGAAGCAACATTCAGACACTGATTCTGCCGCAGTGCTGATTTTTTGCCGGGCTTGTATTGGCAGCGGATGTAATTGGAAAAAGCCCTGCGGTAGGTTTTGTTGAAGAGTGTGTACACCAGGGGATTAACCCCCGAGCAAACGTACCCCACCCAAACAAACACATCAAGCAGTTCACTCAAGAGGTCTTTGTCGCAGGCTTCCTTGCAAAGGACAGACATGACATTAGTGATGAAAAACGGGCACCACATGATGAGGAACAAAAAGAAGACGATGCCCAGGACCTTGGAGGCTCTTCGCTCGTTGTTGATGGACTGCATAGTTCCTTTCCTGAAAAGCACTCCCTCCTTATTTACAGGGGAGTTCAAGTGAGATGCCCCCTCGTGATTGTGAAGCATTGAAATGTTCTCTGTGTTGTTTTCCTTCTTGAGGCAGTTCACGCTGCTCCTCCTCTGCTTGGGCACCTCTCCACACATGAACACCGTCGCCTGTCTCTGCAGCACCTGGACAGTCAGGCAATATGTGATCACCATGATGATGAGAGGGATGAAGAAAGCCATGAAGGATCCAATGAGGACAAAGTTCTCATCGTTGAGGACGCAGGTCCCGTTTACAAACACTCTGGAGTCATCCTGCAAACCAATGACTGGAATAGGCATAGATATCCCTAGAAAAACGAAACCAAAAAAGAGACTGTTACCTGGATGGATGGACGGGGCTCCAAAGAGGCAGCAGAGATGATGCAGGCCCTGCATGCATTCAGATCACACTGCCTAAAGCTTTTTGAAAGGGAAGTTACTGCTTTCAAGTGAAAGGGAAAACCTCATTAAACAACACTCCTGGGAGCACAGCTCAAAGGGAATGACACCCTCCTCTGGGAACAGCAACAGTTTTGCTGTGCTCCACAGCTGACTCAGTGAATGCAGCCCAACTCCTATATGGAGTTATTTTTCTAGCATTAATTGCAATTTCTAGGTGGAGAAAAGGCCATCACTACCCTGCTCTGTCCCAGCTGGCCACTCCATGCCAGTCGGGGGGGGTTTGAAATCACTGACACAGGGTAGAGTGGAGCAAATTTTACAGAGAAAAAAATTTTCAAAATCCAAAAGAATTACAGCTATGAAGATTTAAAAGCAAGTTTCTTTAAGAAATTAAAATAATACTGATTAAAAAATTGCCACTTTTGCCATGTCCTCATGGGCACATGGAAGCAAAACTCCTGCCTTTCTGGGTCCTTATGGACTCCCTCAGCGCAAGCAGACAATGGTCTCTGCAAGATCAAAATCCAATATTTTTCATGTGTTCTGAGATCCAAACTTTGTCCCTTGATCTGTGAAGCTCAGTCAAACACCAGGACAGACAAAAAATATTTCCAAAATTAACAACATATGCTGGAATACCGCATCCTGTGTGTACAGGAGAACCTGGAAAAGATGTGGTGGGCCTGTTCTAGTTAGACCATCATGGGTTCATCTACTCTTGTCTCATGTCTTTGACAGGTGACAGAAGTTTAGGGCTATGATACAAAAGGGGACAGCTCTAAACATTATAGCTTAAAAAATTCCAAGCCAAGAATTTGCATCCAAATCTTGTTTTTAAAACGGCTTTTCAGAGATTTATCTTCCATGAATCCTTGATCTCGTTTCTAACTGCACAATTCTCAGTGGCCTTCAGTTCCCCAACCCACCTGTTTGTCATGTGAACAAAGTAATTCTTGCTCATTTTATATTTGCTACCTGACAATTTCCTTTGACTCCCATAAGTTCCTCTACTGTGAGAAACAGCAAATAATCACTTTCTGGTCACCTTTCCCACCTTCTCAGTGATTTTATAGACCTGTTATCATCTCTCTTGTCTGACATCTCTTTTGGAACTGAAGAGTACAGTTCTGTTCACTCTCTGTCCTCATGCCAAACTTGTTCTATGTCTTTGATTATCTTTCTCCATTTCTTTTTAAGTTCTTTTCCATCCTTTTAAAGAAAGGAAAAAACCTGCATATCCAAGCAGTTAGAGAGCAGTAGAGTGTCTTCTGTTCTCCCCTCTGGCCACCTGGCTGCCATGGAGCACCCACTCCTCAGACACATCTGTGGGGCTGGCCATGCCCTTCCTTAGCTCCTTCACCCAAGAAATAATCCACACTGAAGTCACTGGTGAGCCCAGATTAGGTTTTTTTTGGAGTTACTGTGAATAGCACAGGTCACAGAACTAATCCTGTGGAACTCTGAATTTCTAAATGGGAAAAGTAACATGCTAAAGAGATTAACCAGGGCATTTTTCCCACTCCAGCTAAGTGTTTTCCAGGATTCTGAAGAATTCATCTGCAGTTTGTCATTACCATAAAATTACCATGTGCCAGTAAGCTAGTGAAAGAATTTCTTCTGAAAAGTAACGATTATAAATGCCTTCTGTGATTCTACCATGTGTCTCCTTAGCTCAGACATTAGTTCTAAGATTTGCTCTTCTCTCCCTCTACATGCCAGTGGTTATCAGTTTACCCTTGGCAAGGCAGTTGTCTCCTTTTCAGTATGTTAACCCCTGTTACCTCTCCTGTGCCAAATCCCTGTGACCGCAAAACCCTTCATCCCATCAAACCATTAAATCATGGGATTTAATCATTAAACCATCATTAAAGACATCATTCTAATGCCTTGGCTCCATCAAACCACAGACATCTGGGAAATGGTGGAAGCTGGATACTGGTAAAGCAGTCTCTACACAGAGATGAAATCTGAATTAAATCAATGGCATTACACTGGGATTACATTTGCATGAATAATTTTGTGCTTTAGTGACCTCTTTAACACCCACCCTTTGAAATACTCCAAAATGAATACAAGTTCATTCATGAAGTAGTCATCATTTAGTTTACTGTTATTGCTTTAGCCAAGGGAAATGAGATGAGGCTTTGGGATATCTTTACATATAAAGTGGCATTTATGTGACACCCATAAAGTACATTTGGGAAGAATAACCTGGTTCTGGGGTATGATGAATATACAAATCAAGAGCACTGATGGCAGCCTAAAACTCTGCATGAGCATGAGATACCTCAGCATTGATGACAGACAGTAGGAAGAAAGCAGCAGCAGGAAGAAAGATGCCCTCAGATAAGCTGCCAACACACTTCAATTCAGCTGTCAGCCAGCATCCAGCACTGCTGAATGGGCAGCACTGCCCTCATCTCCAATGCTTTCTTTCACCTCACACTTTTCCTTTGTAACTCATTCTCTAATACATGATTTATCACTGATCCACTGCACAATTGAGCTTGAAAGGGAACTAAGACTGGGCACACCCTGGGCAACAAGAACTAACTTGACACCCCCCCAGTAAGTGAGAAGTGACTGTGGAAAGTCTGAGACACCTCAGAAGGGCTTCCTTCATGGGGGATTACTGCAAAAATGCTGCTGCCACAATCCCAAATGCAACAATACCTGCTTGCAGACACAGCTCACACCTTGGCCCTGGTTTCAGTAGGGGCACATTGGTCAGCCCATGCTCTGCTTACCACCAAGCATTCCATGGTGCCTGGGCATGAATGCCTGCCTGATTTGAGCTCAGCTGTTAGAACAGGATGGAGAAGGCATCCAGCTTCGCTTGACTCAAGCAACCCACAGTACTAACAAAGCAGTTTTAGATGTTCATAACTTAAGAACTAAGGTCAGTTGGTCAGAGAATGCCAAACTCGCTACACCAGTGAGGGTGAGTGTCTAATCAGGCAAGAGGCTCTGAAGCCAACTGCTGCCCACAGCCTTTCTCCTGCACAGCTCTCTGAGCCCCAGCGCAGAGCATTTCATGAGCTTCAGGCTGATTCAGTGAGCTGAGTTCTCCAGCCTCAGATGCATTTTCCAGTTGTGTCAAATAACTTTCTAACTAAGCTGGCAGCGAATTCCCCAAGATAGGCAGGGCTGATCCAAAAACTTGCATTGTGAAAGTTTTGCAAGCCTATTGTATATCATACTTTGCTCTTCAGAGCAAACTTGGTCCTCTTGTTTGATATTTGAGCAGTGCCCAGGGCAACTGGTTTTTCCCCAGCTAGAAAAGACAACAGCCACCACCAGCCAGTGAGCCAAGAACCAGGTCCCTGTTAGACTCAATACTGGGAGCTCTGTGCACCTTCTGTCAGGCAGCAGCTTGAGCAGGATATCCCTTTTCACCACACCACAGAAAATGGATGTGATCTTTTCCATCCTCTCCCCTCTTTTAGCTTCTGTCTGACAGAGCAGCAGGAAGCAAGACAGAGAGAGATCCCCTGGATTACAAATCCAATTACAACTGTTGTCCTAACTGCTTCTTGTCAGCTTTAAAGATGTCCTCAAGCCAGCAGAACGATTCACCAAATGGGGCTGAGATGATGCTGTGGACACAGAGCAACAGATGCTCTTTACAGATTCTCCATTAATAAAACAAAACCCAAATGACTAGAAATACGTGTTTGTAAAACCTGTACTCGCTGCAGAGAAAAAGCTGGCTAAAAAGTCCAAATTGACATTCCCAGGATTTAGACTTAAATGAAAAACAATACAGGTTTTGTGTTTAATACCTTGTTTTCTGCAATGAAAGCCCATGAGATTGATAGAGATTACTGAAGAGATGTGGTCTTTGATGGTTATTTCCACTAAGAAAGGGAGTAAGTTCCATTCTCCTACAAGAATATATTTCCTCCAGGGACAACCACCTCACTAAAGAAAACAGGGATCTCATGATGCAAGTGGACTTTGGACTTCAGTGTCATCCTCCTGGTGCTTACAGACAATTTAAAAGAAAAAGCAGAGAGAAATCTGTGTGCCAAACAAGTCTATGGCTGCCATAGATACAGTCTACACTGCAAACCCAAGAACACTGGGAAACACTGCATGTTCAAATACATATCTTTAACCTCATATTTAAACAAATATAAACCAAAAATAAACTTCATATTTAAACTAAAACAAATCTGTTTGGTTTCTTAACAGAAGTGTCTCACAAAGTGCCTGATTCAGACAGTGAGTAGTAAACCCCAACAGCCTCCTGACTTGCACTGTGTAAAAAAAGGCACTGGGGTCAGGAAGAAAAGCTCTTCAGATGAAAATCAAAGAATGTGCTGAAGTGTTTAAACCATTAATGTCTTTCATTACTAATATTGCAACAAGGCGCCTTCAGGGCTGGATTAAGTCTAGTTTTTTGTAACCATTCTAATAAAGCAACAGTGCCTGCCTTGTATTGGTTTAAAGTCAAATATAAAGGGGCTAAACGTTGAAGGATCTCCCTACCCACAGCAAGCACAACTGCAAACAGATGAATGTCATTACTGACTGTGCCTGAACAAGCTGTTGACCTTTTCTTAAGCCTTGGGAGAGAACTGAACAACCCCGATGGAAAACCAGCAAAAAACCACTGTAGGACAGAAGAAATAAATTATTTTCCCACCTGCCCTTCCACTTTGCTAAATTACTTCTCCTAGTTTGCTCAGCCACATCTTTCCAATGGTACATTTGAACACAGGCAGAGCCCGTCTGCATGGTGGGAAAGGTTTGAGCGAAGCCTCGGGAACACATTTTGACCTTCCATTTGTTGCCTTCTTCATTAGCACTGTTTTTGCCTTTCTTTTTGCCATGGCACACGTCCAAATGTTTGTATGCTAAGCAAGGCCTGAAGCCTGGAAAGAAATTTCTCTGTGTGTGTGTTCCTGTCCCAAAATGCAAACTCTCAGCTACCACCCAGCAGGGAACTGAGGGTGCTCAGGAGCAAACACTTCTCATCAGCACATGTGCCATGGAAATGCCTGGCTGAGAAAGTCACTGATCTGAGAGACACAATGATGGGCAGAAATGCAAATCACACCCCTAAACATGCTCTGAAACCATGACCCAAGGGAGGCTACATGCGGTACTCCAGTCACCATTTACCTCCACACACAACCTGCTCCTAGTCTGTAAGGAGACTACAACTCCTTTTGTATCAGTGGTGCCACTCCAAGAATATTCCTCAAACTGAGGATTATCTCCAGTGAGGCAGGGGAAGGCTTAATTTGTACCTGGAGGCTCTTTAAGGACATCATTAGGACAGCTTTCATGCATGAGGCTGCTCAGCTGTGTGAGAGAACACCCAGGGCAGAAACAAAACACTGTTAGACATAAGATCACTTAATCTGAGATGAGCATTTACTGATCCTTGCAGCACATGTCTTTCATACTTTTATAAATAGATCATCTCAATAAAACAATGTAGTAGTATGAAAGTTAAATGGGGATGTGAATTTCTTTTTAAACATGAATAGTTTATTTTATACACAAAACCCTCAGTACCTACCTGAAATCAGAATTACAATATCGTTAGTGAGTCAGAGAAAGAATGAAAATGTTTTCAAACACACAGAAAAAGACATGTGGGGTCTGCTTATGGCACTGATACAATGAGCAGAATTTAAAGGATGGCCTTATCTCAGCCACTTATCAAGTAAATTGAATTTACCTTGTTACTAAGGATGTAAAACTGTGAGCTGGAAAATTGGTAGCATGTGTAATTTCGGCGCTCTCTAGTAAATGACCAAACCTTGAACTTCCTGGGAAGCAGAGGAAAAACTCTTCTGTGCTAGCAGGCATACAGCTGGACCACAAGAAACCTCAGAATTAAAACAGTTTATTTATTTTCATATCAGAGGTAATGTGTGTGCATCTCCACATATTTTGTTTCATTTAATATTACCCAGTTAACACTCTCTCCTGTATGACATGGTGTGCACTTAGGGCTTGAGTAGTTCCTCATCACTCCTCCTGAGCACTGCAGGGGTGTCTCCACTCACTGCCAGAGTGGCCCAAAGCCACCCCCCTCAGAGCAGGACAGAGGGAATCCTGTGGGATGGTCAAGTCCATGTGTTAGTTGTGAAAACTTTGAAACTCTGCAAAGTCTGAAATCTTGAAACAATGCCAAGATTCTGCCAGCAGGCTCACGACTAAAATTGATTTTCAATATTTCTGTTGCCTACATTTCTATTTCCAGCCTCAGTACAGTGCTATCTATCACAAAACTCATTTTTACAAACCCAGCCCTCCACAGCACCCACTTTTTCTCTGAGCACAAAACTCTTGCTCAAGTTACACTTGCTAAAGCACAGGACAACTGGTTGTGATGTACTTAAATCTGGAACAAAGAGGACTTGGAAAAGACCCATTCATAAAGAAATTGTCAACAGACCAGAGGACTCTGTGATGTTCCCCTACTTAAAAACCTAATCATAGGTTTAGGATTGTGCAACTTGCCAAATTTGTTGCTCAATGAGCAAAGAACCTCTTTTATATTTTGCTGCCAGCATTAACATTTCAGAAAAATGGAATGCAAAAGCTACCAAATTAAGATAAATTACATGCTTTTCCCTTCTTATTCTGAATTCTGATTCAGAAACTGAATTCAGGATTCTTTACATGGAATGCATTACCAAGTCTCTTCAGCTGAAGCAGTGTTTATGCAAACTGACCATCCTGCACTTAAGTGCTGCTTTGAATTTGCTCCTTAGTCACACAGAGAAATGCACAAATTCTTTTGTGATACGTAATACTGAAGTGAGGATTTACTTAACCTATTTCATCCTCTTGAAAATAGCACGGGATTTCATCAGGCCTTTCCTAGTGAGGAGCCAGAAAACAGCAACAATACACTTTGGGTAAGTTCTCTTTCATTCCAAGCTCAGTTTATTCCTGTGTCTGTCACATTTCTAAATTCATTTATGGCATAAATATTGTTATGCTAAAATAAGACAGATACATACCAAGAGTACTTTTCTTTCTCCATTGAATGCAACCTCCTGGAGAAAGCCTGAGTAAATGAGTGAACCCTATCATATGCACTGGGGAGGGTGGAAATCCAACCACATTTCAGTGCCCTGAACAGTCTCTCAGGGGAGTATTGATTCTGCCTGTATCTTCAGAAAAATGGATGCAGCCAAAGACTCTCCTGGGCCAGCTTGTCTGCATCAAAGAGAACCAACAAAACCTAAACAAGGCCTAGACATGCTTTACACCCTCCCAGGTGTGATCCCAACACAGGAGGGCACACAGGTACAGCTGCAATGTGTCTCCCTAGCCTGGTGAGAGAAGTGCTAAAAGCTTTGTGCACTGCAGACACCTCACTGAGCAACTGCTCACAGCTTCTTCCTCACGATTTTTGGATGCTGGGGAATAACTGCAACATCCATTGCCTTATGGAGGGCTGACAAACTATGTGGCCACAAAAGAAAAGTGCCATTCAATCTTCTTTCCAAGCTACGTCTTTTAGTCTTCATTATTTCACCGATTTCACAACCTATCATAAATGCATTTTTGTTAAACATCTCCTGAGAAAGCTGGGCAGGGGTGAGGTGTTGGGACTCCACAGCAACACAAAGTCACCTTACCTAGTCTGGCTTAAGTACTTTTTTCTCCAGGGTACAGTAGAGTCCCTAATGTGCCTATTTTCCATCATCATGAACCCAATCCCCACCAAATAACTCTAGAAACAGATGGGTCTATGGCAGTCTTTACATCTGTTTGGTCAGGTACCAGATTCTCTTACAAGTCTGCTTACTCAGTAAACCATGCATGAAGTACTTCATCCCTTACACCCATTGTCCAAACCACAGCTTGGTTCTCAAGGCACTGATGCAGGCAGCCACCTCCAGCACTAGCCAGAGTTTCTAAGAGAGCACAGGCAGAAATCTGCAAGTTAGCTCCAAAAATTGAAAGAGAAGCCTTATTGTCCAGGTTTTGCAATGTACTACTTAATGCTGCTGATGGATGTATACATCTCTGCTGGGGGGGATGTCTATCAGCTGCTCCCTCTACCTTACAGTGGAACATGGAATTCTGTTCTGATCCTGGACGGTCCGTGCAAATCAAGCCCAAGCATCCCACACATGAATTTGTTCACAGCTCATGTGCTGAATTCAGCAGCTCTCTTTCCCATGCCAGATAGACAGCACAGAGAGCTTAAAAAAATAATAATTTTTTAAAAAAATCTTAAATGAATTGATTAAACCCAATCCAATTTCACTGTGGATTGTATTACCTAGAGGAAATGAAGCAGGCTTGTGACACATGAAAATTTGTTTTTAATAGATGTTATACACGTGAGGAGAGAACGTATATTTCCCCTAATATTTTTTTGCTTTTTTGCATATCCTTTTTCCAAGGCAAGCTTCCCCAAAAAATGGTCCCTGCAGCACCCACACAACCAGTATCATATTCCACTTCTAAAGCAGGCTAAAACTCAAGAGAAATTCAAGCACCCAAAACATGCTTTTCCTTGCAGTACCAGCACTGAAAGCGAGGAGCGCTTTATAAAATAAAAATTAAATGTGAAATCTTCGTAAGACTGCATTTTACTCAAGCACAGAAGGCAATACAACAGATGGAAATGGTCATGCAATTCTGACCCTGCCTCAAATGTCTCTTTCCTAAAGCACATTGAAAGAGTTACGAAAAAACTGTTTTTCTTCACATAATTCCTGATATTACAAAGCCATCTCGGTATCATTTTGCCTTTTCTTCCTATTTTACTGCTGCTTTATTTATTGCTTTTTATCAAAGTGATACAAACGTGTCTTCTTTTATGCCTGCTCCTCATTTACTATGATTTCAAACTTGCTAGCTCAGTACCAGCAGCAACCCAGCTGTGGCAGAGCACAATACAGGCTATAAAGGCTGTGCAAGAGCAGTAAATACCTTGCTGATAGCCTGCCTTCAATTCCGTGCTGCTTCACTTAAACCATTACCAAAACTTGAGAGGGTTTAACTGCGGCGACTGCAGCGCAGTTTGTGCTGGCTGGGTTTTCCTCCCAGAGCCTTTGCTAACGCTGTTTTCTGCTTTGTTTACACAGCAGTTTTACAAGCACTGTTTGTCTGTGTTACTGTTGTTATCGGCACATTGATACATGCAGAGCAGCGAATGGAAAGTGGTCGTCGTGGTGGTGGTGCTCTGAAAAATGACAGCTTGCTTTGGTCACTGACCAGCTGCAAGGAAAGGCTTCTATTTTCCGGGTAATCGGTTATTGTATTCAGGCATGCAGGGCAGGTAAATTAATCTGAGCATCCTCTTAGAAAAAAAAAAAAAAACAAAAAATAAAAAAAAAAAAAAAAGAAAAAAAAGAAAAAACAACCCTACACAAAAATTGGAGTAACACTATCATTCATTCAGACACAGTTTAAGATCGTGAGCCGCATTGCTTACCTATGGATATGGTCCAAACTGCAGCAATTTTCATAATGGCCTTGGTGCGGGAATTGAAGCGGCTGTGCTCAATGGGATTGCGTATTGCTACGTACCGATCAAGAGAGATGGCACAGAGATGCATAATAGATGCAGTTGAAAAGAGCACATCTAGGGAAATCCATATAGGGCACAACTGTTTAGGCAAAGGCCAAGCATAATCTGAAACATAGAGAGAAAAGAAATGAAAGGAAAAAAGGAAAAGGAAACGATTTGGGGAGCTAGGCCGTCATTTCTGAGAAACCGTCGGGGTGTTTTAACTCTGCGACACCGGTAAGGGGCACGTGCATGAGGAGGGGACAAGAAACCTCTCAGGGGACCTCTCCACAGGCAGTCCCTGGCTCTGGACACTCCATAAACCCGCGGCCAGTTCCCACACATCTGATTTCTGTGACCAGCAGCTAAAGGGCAATGCCCTCAAGTGACCACGTTAGCTCTGTTTTCCTCTCTCTTAACCTTTCCACCGTATCTTTAGAAAATCAAATATTACATTCCTCTGTTACTGCCTCACCACGTTCTTTTCATGGGTCGCAAAGCACTTTGGGGCATTAACTTCACTCAGATCCTTTCTGAGGCTCCCTTGATCTGTAAGTCTCAGTTCCTGTCCGCTGAGGAGAAAGGCAGCAGGCAGTTCTTCTGCACAGCCTAACACAGCTACACGACACTACTCCACCTTTTCTCCCCAGGCAGCGTGCCTTAACAGAGGAACACTCCTTACAGAGCAGCTGGGGCTGAGTGGCTGAAATTTGAAAGCTGTTTTGAAGGTAGACAGGGTGGAGCGTTATTCTTTACAGAAACAAGTGTGCCAGCAGACAGAACAGACCAGATAGCTACGTCTGACAGCAGCTGGCACGCAGCTCATTTGGGTGCCTGCACTTATTAAACTGTTCATTCAGTGCTGAAGTACAGCTTGAGAGCAAAAGTGACCCAGAAAGGTCCTCAAGGGGCAGTTGTATTTAAATTAAAACTCAGAAAAAAATTGATTTGTGAATGATACCCCCATGTCAATGCCCAGAACGGATTGTGTGAGATCAATAACAGAGCCCTGCCAAGCTCTGGGCTTCGTAGGAAAACAAATCAAGAGTATCTATAGCAGCTGAAAACACGAGAGACTTCATAATTGTTGAATAATGAGATATTCTTGTGTCTTCATTCAGAACGTGGATATCTAAAGCAATCTTGAAGTTTACCCCAAGGATCAGAATCACCACTCTGAAGAATCAATGTTATATTAAGAATGGTGCTGCTCCATCCCACTGATCTTGAATGGAAAAGATGAAACATTAGTCTCAGAAATCATATTTTGAAACAAATTACCCAGCCAAGAGAGACCCAGGATACCTTTATGCAGAAGCCTGAGATGAACTGAACCAGAGTAAATTATTATGAAATGTCCCAGAGAAGCCCAGGAACCTTTCACAAAGAGCACAGCCGAAGGAGATGGACACATTAGTTCATTTTACCAGGAAACCCACAGATGAAGTGCTAAGTACTCACCAAACCCACACAAGACCCCAGCTCTGGGGAGATAAGCCATTCATTTCAGCAAGTTTGCACCACTTCTACTAAAAGGACTGTAAGTGGACTGAACTCCACAGCAACAAGCATTTAAGAGGTCCCTAGTGAAGGGAAATAAGTAAAGCACCACTTTGTGGCTGGAGCATCTTTATTTAAAAAGACAGCTCTGCTGTACAAATGAATTGAGCTTGGTTAAATTATGACTCAGCCTCTTTATGACACTACGATCAAACTTCACCTCCTGCTCATGTTCACACTTTGCAATTGCTTAGGACATCATTGCCATCAGCCTGCAACTGAGCTCAGAGCTCCAGCTAAGCACACCTCAGATTTGCTGGGTCTTTAATGATGCCTCAGTGAATGCCCCAGGGAAGAACAAGTCTGAAATCCTACAAGTGGCAGCCGTACTCCCTGCACAGCCCCAGGCTCTTGCTGCCAGCCCATGCTAAAGTACATTCAGCACATTTTATACCTCACTACTTCTCCTCTGCGTTGCCAGAGCCAGCTTTCTGCTACAGGCTGAAATGAGCCACGAGCACAAAGCCCCTGAGTGTGTCCTGATGGAGGAAGAGATCCTCCGGAGCGATCATGACTGTGCAGCAGCCTCTGCACTGGGGAACAGTGACATGGATGGCTACTCCCTGCATCACACGGACAGTCAGGAAATCTCCAGTGTCTCCAGAAAGAGATGCCAGGCCTCCAGGCTTCCTGTGCGTGGGAGCATCTCCAATCTGATCCATGGCACTGCAGTGGGTACAATCTTATTCCTGACATTTGCTAGACCTGGGAGAGGTTTCTACAGCAACCACCTTTTCAGCATTATTGAATGATGAATAGCCTCTCTTACTTCTTCTTTTGAGCTACCCAAATGCTTCCTGTGTCCCCCTGGAACGACTTCTGCTATTGATGTGAACCAGGCACAGCACTGCAACCAAAAAAAACCAGGAGAAGCAAAAGCAACAGTAAATATTCACGCCCACGGTGTGAGGCGAGGAGGTGTCACCTGCTGTCAGCCCTGGCACTGCAGGAACCAGCAGATCCAGGTAACACTGCCCAGAGTTCCTGCCCAGGCAACCCGTCAGGATGTTTTTGAAGATAAAGGTGAGACAAGAGCTCTCCTAATGCCTAATCCTTTTAGTTTTTACTGTCCCAGGGCGCTCTGTTACGCTTCTAGCTGGAAAGCCAGTTATAGGAGGAGACATTTTACTTTCTCAGGAAGTTTCCTGAAATGATCTGCAATAATAAAACGTCACTCCGGAAATTTGTAGAATGGCAGCTTGTAACACATCACTATACCTTGATAGGAAGGGCATAATATATACTCTATCTCAAAATGTAATTATTTTTAAGTAAGAGTGGTGCGTGCGCTTGAAAAACACCTACGCAGCCTACGAAGCCAGGAATTCGTAAAAAATGAAAAACAGATTTATTCTAATTCTGTTTTGAATAAATGTACAACACATAGGAAATGTGCCCTGTGACTGTGCCAAGATGCAAACAAGGATTAAAAAAATGTTCTGTTAACGATGTTATACCTTCAAAGCAACCTTATCCTTAGAAACACTCTATCTGCAGAACGTAACAGTTCTCTAATTTGTTCTATTTTCTCTCATTTCACAGACAAAGAATAGCAATTACCATATATTTAGAAGAGCAGATGACTGAGTGAAGTGAATTCTTGGACCCCAGCACTTCTAAGATGTAGCAATTGCATTTCCAATAGAAATCACGCATTTCAGTGCAAATTTGGCTCCAGAAAGAACGAAACAGTGCTAAACACCTGGGTAAGCAAAACCCAAATTCTTTGTAAGAAACTCTGATTTCTACCTTGAAATAATCTGTGCCCTTAAAATCATATATTTAATGCACTGGCTGGTAGGCCAGATAGGAGAGTGCTGAGGGGAATTAGATGAATCCAGCAGATCAGAACAAAAGTTTGTATTTCTTTACCCAGCGTGTAATCATACTGCAGGGCTTTTTGGCTCCAGATATTTTGTGAATGCCAGAAGTTTACACTGGACAAATTCACAGAGAAAAGCACAGAGCAATGATATTACTTTTAGATCAGTGTTGGCTTCTGGCTCTGGTCAGAATAAAACACAGTGTATAAAATCCAGGCAGGAAACTTCTGCAGAATATTACTTCAGCCTCCAATGCTGAGCAGCATCTCATGGAATCAGAGTTCTTCCCAGGACACATGGAACAAACACTTATATTTAACCAGGAGTCATGGTCCCTAGGTGGGATTTCATCTCCTGCTCTGGGATGAAAAAGCAAACCACAGTTCCTGTGTGTCACTGAACAGCTGAGATGAACACAAAGTGTTGGCAACAAAATACAGAAAGTCAGAGGCGTTTTGGCAAAGTCACAGAGCATCTTTGTGTGTAGATAATTTCCTGTCGGATAAGAGATTCCTTACATGTTTTGTGCTTTCCATCAGGAAAGATGGCAGCTATGAAATTGGATTGCTTTTGTTAGAGGTTTAATGCATGTGGGTTAAAAGTGTTGCTTAACACTGTTATTATGGTGTTGTACTCTTCACTGCATGAGAGTCAAAATTACCAGACACTGTAGCAGGAGATGACTGAATAATCCAAAACACATCAAATGGAATCAAAATTAATTATGTCAAATGGTAAAACAGAATTGCTCCAGATTGTAGGAGAATGACTGAACTGGAAAAAAATAATAATTAAAAAATGTCTGTTGCTTGTACAAATTAAGTACTATAATGCAATCTGCTCCAGTGTATCTCCTGGGAACATGTAGTTTAACACCTAGGACAAATCTGGAATAATAGCAACAAAATACCTGCTTACACCACAATAAAGCAAAGAATTATGTAAAATTTATCCCTGTAGCTTCAGGAGTTATTAATGGGAAACTCACAGTAAGCTGCATCAATCGCCTCTTTTCTAACCACGAGCATGAATTTGGAAAAGGTTTCAAAACACTGTTGTGTGCTGTGGAATAAAGCCTACCCGTGCCCACTGCTAAAAGTCTTTTTACCACCACTCCACCACTGATTCAGCTGAAGCATTTTATACCAACCAGAATTTCCAGTGTTCACTTTAAAGTTTCATGGTTGCCACAGCCTTTACAAAAATAGAAAGCAATTACACACAGTTTTAACATTACTGCATTGCATTATTCCCAAGGGAACGAAAGAATTTAAATTATTCTCTTCTCTCTCTCTCTTATCTAGGAAGTAAAGAATTTCTTAGCTTTACTCTTACTGATGTGGTGTTTCAGGCTATGTTATCTCTTTTCTGCTAGTTTATTTTCTTCAGATTTACATAGACAAATGACTCTGTATCAGCCTGAGAGTCACACAACCGAAGGTGCTGAAAAACTCCATCATGCCCAAGAAGCACAGGATGTCTTGCTTGACCCCCTGCAGTCCTCAGTGGTTGTCAGCACATCCACAGAAGGGCCCAAGCACGTGCAGCCAAGCCTCCTGGCCAGAGGAACAGCTGGTCTCAAGGGCAGCACTGCCAATGCTGTTTGATTTTATCATCAATATAGTAGAATTTAATGTTTTTTCCAACATACTGAACTCCTGGGCACTGGGTTACATGAGAAATTGAGTTTAAGTTTCTAGTCTGCATTTTCTAGACGAAAAAAAGGCTATCCTAATGCTCTCTGAATCCCTTAAATAGAACATATTCTAACACAGCCAAGCACAGAGACATAATCTACACACAAAGAATGATGACGACTTTTAGAGCAGGACTCTATTCTTGGATGCTGCCCGTTCAAAAAGGCTTGAGAGTCCCAGGAGGTGCTCAGCAGAGGATGGGCTCTCAGGTTATGGGATGGCTGAGAGGATGGAAGAGACCACCAAGTAAGAAAAGGAGGTGACCCTGTGTGCAGACACAGTGTTGGAGGGACCCCTGCTGGTATCCTACGTTTGACTCCAACCTCTGTGAGGAGAAGATGCTGCTTTGCCTCGGTGCAACACCTCACACAGGAGTTACTCGAGTCTGTGCCACTGATCACACCCAGCTGGGCCACGACACCATTCCTGAGCCTTGGATTTCCTTGGAGCTGGTAGTTTTTCCCCTCTGGGAGCTGTCAGCATGGCACAGGTGGGGCAGGGAGCAGCAGGCAGTGGGCATGGAACAGCGTGGTCTCCTTCGGAAACCCCTCACCACTGAGGGAAACCCCAGACAAGCTGGATGGGCCTCCAAAGGTCCTTTGCATCTTTTCTCACAAGTTACAGTGATTAATCGATGTGACTGCCCTTTCTTTCAAATTAAACAATTGCACTCACTATGCTGTTATGAGATTTTCCCTTCTATCCAGTACTGAACTGAGGCCTTGACAGGAAGTATAAGAAAAAAGAAAATGTAGAGCTAGGACAGATATAATTATCTGATCTGGGGAAAGGTTGCTTGAATATCATTTAAGTAATATTTTAAATGCAAGGAGCCAGCTTTTTACATAATATACTTAAAAGACCCTGCTAATAAAATGGGACATTTGCTAAGAGGAAAACACAGAATGCCCTGTTGGCATCCCAAAGGCAGCATCTCTTCTGTTAGAGAACTAAAAAATTATTCTGGTGCGATCTGTCATTCCAGGAATCCATATGTTACATTCATCTTTTCATTTATTGGTGGAGACTAAAATTATGTTTGGAGCCAGAGGAAAATTTTCTAGGCTCAATAATGTTCTCTGCTCACAGCTTAAGCATCTTTAGCAGCATCTGGAATTTTTATGTTGAGTGATATGGACAGTTAAGGGAGCAATGGTACAATTAATTGAATTGTATCACTAAGTTCTTATAAAGGGCTCCTTTCAGCATTTTGATTCCAACAGAGATACGATCTCTTCACACAACTCCTAGATACAAGTTCTTCATAATACTTTATCTAAATGAAACCACAGTCTAATAAAATATTCACAGCAGTAAACATTCTCTTTTTAGTGATGTCCTGTCTGTCACCACAGCATCAGGACAGTGGCCTCTCCTTTAATTTCCTTCATGCCCGTTATGGATCAGCTTCCACCAGTTATTTAAACAGCTGATGAAACAACAGTTGAAAGAACACCCCACTGGAAAGTAAGTCCACGAGCAAACACAGACCTCACACTAATACCTTCTAAATGTAAACATATAAATATTTTCCAAAAAACTGTTTCATAACAAAGTGCACAGGCATGTAACAATAACAGGTGGTTTTGCCTAGTTCTGATGAAATTGAAAAAGATCCATTATCACAAGAAATTGCTGCCAAAACATACAGATCATTTGAGGAAACTATAATTCAGAACCAAAAGTGATGTGGCATTATTCAATTACAGCTGGCTACTGAGCTGAAAGTCATCTGCTTGAACCCAGAGCTTGTAAATGTAGATTATGTCTTGATACTAGGATTGGCTTTGGGCTAGTGAGAGGACAAAAAACCATACAGAAGGCATTTTTTTAGGTATTTGGTTTTATTTCAGCATAACTCAGTGGCAATTCAGATGCCTGTGCTATCCTGACAGCTGTCTGGGAGCCTACCTGGGATTAATCCTCTTCCTCAGTTCAGGTTCCCCCTGGCAATGCAGCTGAACAAACTGGCCTCTGAATTCTGATAAAATGTCTGATTTCAGAAAGAGATATGATAAGGATTTCTTTCATTTGATATAAAGGGTTTCATATTCAGAGAACACAGGTCTGTCATCTTTAACCAGCCAACGGTTGTACTCAATATTCCAGGAAAAGGCCCAATTTAATAAGAACTCACTTATTTACTCTAAACCAACTTCTGCCAAGTGTTAGCTTTGAGCAGACTGATGCAGATGTTTTCAGGAGTCTGGTTAGTCTGCTATACCTGGCATGTCCTGTCAGTATTTTTTCTCCATTTTTTCATTGTTTTGTGCCTCATTCAGCACATTTCTACACCTGCACCAGTCCTGTGCCAAAGCAAAGTGCAACTCACGCTCAAGTGCTTTGGTGAATTTAGGGGTATCAAAGTAGTTCAGTGAATCAGCTCCACTGATTTATTAGGGATAGTGGGTTAATGGTCTGGCTGCACTTCATGCCCCTGTGAGTCACAGTTTGCTTGTCTGAAGAGGTCAAAAGCCAGTACAAGCAGTTGGTGAAACTGGTAAGGGCAAGAAACCACTTCAGCTAAGGGAAATGAGCTATATTTTGGTCATGCCTACAGATGTTTATTTCCATTTCTCATATTTCTCAGAGCACAGGACTTGTAAAACACATTCCCTATTTAGCTTCCTCCAAACCAACGTGCATCTCTGATTCTTCATGGCTATACAGGTAGAAATGCCAGTGTGAGGGTGCTCCACAGGAGCCACTGAGAAAAGCAATTATTTGGGGGTTGCTAAGAAGCCTAGAAATTCTGGTCCTCATCCTTGAGGGCCATCTACTGTCCTCCTGTCACTGCATACCTTAGATGCACACCTCTCACTCGTGAGGCATTGCTGCCACCCTGCCCAAACCACTCCTGACCAAGAAGAGACACACTTTTCATTGCAGCAGAAATGTCAGACTGGGGTTCATAACACTGGAAATTTTCACTGTGGGAGTCTGAAAGATGATGGAACAGCACCTTCAGTGCCTTTCTCAAGGGAATACTTTGCCAATGAACACTGTTACATAAGCAGTAATCCCAAGGAAATCTCTGAACGTGTGAGCAAGTACCACTTCTTTAGGAGTTTGATGGCCACCATGTACCAACTCAGCACAGTAATTTGTGCACGTGCAACCTGCCCCAATTAAAAGGCAGCACCGTGAAGAATCACTGACATCCCCTGAAAAAGGAGTGGAGGAGAATTCATCCAGTATGTAAACAAGATACAGATGTTTAATTAAATAACTCTAATAGCAATCTAGAGAATGCATATATTGCTAATTAGTTCCATACTCTTTAAGAACAACGTGCTGAACCATGCAAGTATGCAAATCACACCCAATTTGTACCCAGAAATGTACAATTATCCACTTGGATTCTTGTGGTGTGACCCACACAAACACTTCAGAGAATTTTTGCTGTTAACTGTCTTTTAACTGAGGAATAGGGTGTAGAAACGAGAGAAAGCAAACAAGTGCAGCAAAACTAGACCACATTACTTAACTAGTTGAGCTTTTCTCAAATTTTGCACAATACTTGAAAAATAATATTTCAGTAGCCTCTGTCTTCCAGCACAATGTTTCAAAGTCTGAAGTCAACCTTAATTACCCAGCTGCCCTTCCCCACTTCTTCTCCCTGTTACCCTATAACACTTGGATGTTTCCTCATTTTGGCATACCATGGGAACCCGGGAGGCTCCTTTCAAGGGCCTGAAAAATAATTTTCCACAGCAGGACTAGGTCTGGAAGCTTTATTGGCTGATAAACTGGATAGCCTGGTGCCTACCAGGAAGATCATTTCTCTCAGCAGCACAGGAGGCTTTCCCGGACAGCCCAGACACCCACAGGACATGGGTGCGTGAGCAGAGAGCCCCTGCTGGGATCTGTTCCACTTCCACCATGGCAAGAAAGTACAAATGTTAGAGGCTCATGTTTCATGGAAAGTCTCTGCAGGGAGTATGCACAGAATCACGGCCTGGAGATGTCTCTGCATTAAGCCTTGGAGGGACAAAGGCTTGCAGCCTTCACCTTGGCATTGTTGAAATGCTTCTCCCTTTTCCCACCTGCTGAGGCCTGCGGGATAACTCTGCCTGCAGCCCAGGAGGAGCCAGTGCTACAGCTCAGACTCAATTCCTGGCCCTCCTGTAGGATTTTTCATTCAGACTGCCTGGGAACCAACCTCCCATCAGGGTGTGATACTCAAAGAAGACTGGCTTGTCCCCAGCCCCCTTGCCATGAACACCCTGTCACAAGAACCCAAAGGAACCCTGGGACAGCAGGGGTTTGGGAAGGCTGTCTGTGGCTGGAGCTGCACTGTCTGTCTGGAGAAGCACAGGAGCTCCTTTGACCCCATTCACCCCATGCCTGCAGGCAGAGCTGAGACCCCCCCACCAACCTGTGCAAAATCACCCCTTTACCCCAGGGCAACCAACTTGTTACTGTGTGACAGCCCCACTCGTAAAACCACACGATAAAATCTCAAGGATCTGCATTATTGTAAGCATTCTGTGCACAAGTTGTTATGAGTGAAAACTTCTCACTACTAACAGAGTCTACTGTAACAGACCTAAAGTTGGAATATGATTTAACCTGAGATTATGGTGCTTTCCTGCTGTAACACTTACAGCCTATAAAATACCCACTTGTTGTCAAACTGTTGCATGAGAACACGTAAGAGTCAACTCAGCACAGCTTTCTTTACAGATCCAAAGATTTAGAAACACCTCAGGCTCTGCTAACACGAGTACCTTCACCCTCCCATCCTGGAATCCAGGGCGACATCCCTCAGCCAAAAAGAAAACAAACAGGCAGCAACACCAGCCCTGCCTGACCTCCTGTCCCTCTCTGACAAACCATACAGATACACAGTTTTGAATACTGAGAAGGTCTGTGTTGAAAACAGCAGCATAGGACAAGGTGATCCCATTCCCCATAACAATTTTGTGGCAAGTGGACCATATTCCTGGTGGGTAACATCAGAGAAAAGTGAAACTTAACCCCACCACCAGTTGTACTCCTTTGAGTTCTGCAGAAATTGTAGGCCTATTGTGAGTTCCATTAACATGAAGTAGAAGTTTAATTTAACATGGATAAATGAAGCGTGGGCGTACAGATATATTAGAAAGAATACTATTACCCAGAAAATTATAGTGGTCTCATGAGGTGGTAAAGGAAACTAAAGAAATTATATTTAGTCAAGTTATGCCATTGGTTTTTTTGATAGACTTGCTTTTGCCTTGTAATCAAGTGCAGCATTATTTTATTATTGTGGTTATACTATTATTACAGTGTAATCTTGCTCTTGATTACAAATCATAACCGGTGATAACTACAATAATAAAATAATCTGTTAACATAATAATCTAGCAAAACATAATAAAATAAGAGTTGTGCATCAGGCACAGCATCACCAGCTGGAGGAGGGAGGGGATTGTCCTGCTCTGCTCTGTGCTGGTGTGGCCTCACCTCGAGTGCTGGGGGCAGTTTTGGTGCCACAAGAAGAGGAGACTGAGGAGAGACCTCATTGGGGTCTGCAGCTTCCTCACGAGGGGAAGAAGAGGGGCAGGCACTGATCTCTCTGGTGACCAGTGACAGGACCCAAGGGAAGGGCCTGAAGTTGTCAGAGGAAGTTTGGGTTGGATATTGGGAAAAGGTTCTTCATCTAGAGGGTGGTTGGGCACTGGAACAGGCTCCCCAGGGGAGTGGTCACAGCACCAAGCCTGACAGAGTTCAAGAAGTCTTTGGATAACACTCTCAGGAACATGGTGGAATTCTTGGGGCTGTCCTGTGCAGGGACAAGAGTTGACTTCACTGATCCCTTTCATCTCAGGGTATTCTACGATTCTACAATTCTAAGTGTTGTCATAAATTTAACAAGTACAAATAAGTATTATGAGTGCTGCAGTAGAACTAGCTACTCCCAAGATACAAGGGGTACCTATCCCAGTATGGACTAGAAAAAGCTTGAAAAAGTCATTACACAAAGTAGATAAAGTAAGACATAAAAGGTGTATTTGAAGGACTTCATCTCGGAAGTTGTTTTTCAGAACATTCAGAACTAAAGCATAAACATAAGGGCAGAGCTCTGCTGCCTCCTAAAACCAGCCATCAATATTCATGGGTGTCAGACACGCATTTACAGCCTTCTGCATCCCAGTGGGTGCCAAATAGGTAGGTAAAAGCCTGTCACACAATTTCCATATCTCAACAACACCAAGACCTTTCTATACAGCTGCTGCCTCTGATTGGGGATGAAAATAGACATTTATAAAGACAAGCAAAACACCCCAAACATACCAAAAATAAACACATTGAAAAACAAATTATACATCAGAAGATGGAAATGTATTGGTCAGAATAACAACTGGTCTGTCCCGATAACTCCAGCACAGCTGGAGGAGTGAGCCTCCTGCCAACCTGTCAACAGGAATAGAAATCAACCACCCAAAAAATAGCCAAGATTCAACAGAACCTTATCAACCATCCTGCCTTGCCCATAAAATCTCATACCTAAGAGCTGATAGAGGAACCAGGCATTTCATGTTTGTACATTACCCATTGAACTTTCTAGTCCTGAACCCTTTTCATCTAGGAAGCAAGACAGCATCTTTGAGGAGAGATTCACTCACTTAACCCACTGCTGTCACTGTGCTCATCAGATTTCCTGAAGGAATGGTAAAATTTTCCAACAATAAAACTTCCTACAAGCAGAAAACTAGGATGCTGGAAAAATGGAATTTATATCTGAAACTAATGCATGAAACCAAAATGTTGATATAGCACATGTTGGTAATCACAGCCTAGGCTCCATGACAGGCTCGTGCACAAATTCCCCTCATCTCATTAGCATCTTTAGTGATAATTTTGGCAGAACAGCCAGTTGTCCATTCAGGAAATGGTTGTATTCCATCAAGGAGGCAGCATGGAAATAAGTGCAAGGCAGAGGCCCCTCTTCCATCAATGTAATTTCCATTTAATTTCCATGCAAGCAGATGAATCACATCAGAGCCTCTTTCCCAGCATGTGTTGATGAAACATAAAGTAGGAACTTAATGCTATTCTTACTGTTAGGTCTCAGGGAAGTGAACTAACCTACGAGGGTATTTGTGCATAATTTAAAGAATATTAGACAACTCTAGAACGAGAATTACAAGGGATGTATCATGTGAATTGGAGAGAGACATTAAAATTATAATTTGCTGAGTAGAATTTAATGATATCAATTCAACAGATGGATGGGAAAGGAAGTAGAAGAAAAAGTTGAGTTAATCCTGAGTTAATTGACCCAATCCTGGAAATATTCATAATTCAAAATAATGTACTACATTAATGTATTTGTCTTACAGTATATCCAAATGCTTTTCAGAGATTTCACCTTGCTTCTCTCTATTTCTTTCCATCTGGTGTAAAGCAGCTGTCTATATATGTATTGGCCTGCATAATGGCAGTGATTTTTTCTATGCTTTTGAACTCAAAGGATGAGTTGCTCCATTACTTGTATCTGTTCTAAAAATGCAGCAGCCTGTTCGTGAGGTCTTGGTACGTGGCCATCACTCAGGTTAAGCCCTTAAGGCAAGAAATTACTATATTATTATATTAATCACATAAGGAGTATGAACATTACCACACACTAGAAATAATACTTATTTTCACAAAATGCTTCCCATAACACAGTGCAGTAAAAGCCCTAAATATGATAGAGTGTACACAAATACACCAAACAGCAAAATTCTGACATGAGACATCCATCTGCATCCAACAACAAACTTCCTGAGGGACAGGAGGAAATGGCCTTAAGTTGCACCAGGGGTGGTTTAGATTGGATATCGGGAAACATTTCTTCACTGAAAGGGTGGTCAAGCATTGGAACAGACTGCCCAGGGAAGTGATGGAGTCACTGTCCCTGGGAGTGTCCAAAAGACACGTAGATGTGGTGTTTAGGGACATGGTTTAGTGGTGGACCTGGCAGCATTAAGTTAGTGGTTTGACTCGATGGTCTTAGAAGTCTTTCCCAATCTTAAAGGTTCTATGAACACAAGATATAGTTTCCAAACAAAGCAGGGCTGAAAGAGTTTTTCAATTGCATGTTAAGTCAAGACAGAGCACAGAAATACAGGTGACCATCCTTGGAGTCCCTCTGTGTTCCCCTTACATTCTCCATCACCTGCAGCTGCAGCCAGCACAGGAAAATGAGCCATGTGTTAATGCTTACAACAGATTGCAGGCAGGACCATTCCTGGAAATTGTAACTGCTCCCTGACAGGTGCTGAGGAACACATGCTACTATCTGGTTCCTCAGCCCAGTTTCAATCTGCTGAGGTCAGCAAGAAGGGATAGCAAATGCTCAGCATGAGACAATAGGTCCTAGATATTCGGTGGAAGTGTTGTTAGATTTAGCTGCAGGCACCTTCTAGGAAGGGAAAGAGGGTGTTTGTGGGTGAGAGAAAACAGAAGTAAAAGTAATAACTGGTATGGGGTGTTCAGGATGGGCAGAGTGGGAGAAGCCATTGAGATGCACTCCCTCTGTCACATCTCAGGCCAGGCTGCTGTGCTCACATCTGTGTTTTAAACTGTAGGTCACAAATACGATGCTTCTAAATGGAGAATATTTTGTTTCCCACTTCCCTAAGTTAATTTTTGGGTAAAGATTAGGAGGAGATGTTATATCCTTTCTGCTCTGCTATTCTGTGGAATTTACTCTTCCTCTCTCTTTTTTCCCATTTTTTTTCCTTTCCATTTTCTTCCTCTCTCTTTTTTCGTGTTTGTTTTTTTGTTTGTTTGTTTGTTTTTGTTTTTGGGGTTTTTTGTTTGTTTTTGAAATCACGATGTTTACAAAAATCAACAGAAGCAAATGGCAGATCACAGGCATCTCCCTTGCTCACTGAGCAGATGCTGCTGCTGGAGCACCAGGTGTGGCTGGGGAGGTGGTGCACATTTTAACTGCATCTTTCTCCAGATGGGCAACAGACTGTGAGAGAGAGGGAGACCTGAGCCAGCTGATCCCAGGTGAGTTTGGCAAAGGGGCATCCAGGCTGGGGCTAGCACTCCTATCTAAGACAAAGTCCCTGTAAAAAGCTATCACAGGTAAAGCTGTACGTACAATGACATGGACTAAAATTAACATATTTTTTGATAAAATGACTGCAATTCTGGTTAAATCCTTTCTCACGATTTTAAAATTATAAGAATAGGGGAGTAAACATACCTAAAGAAGACTCTGGGTGGCTGTGTCTCACATGGATCCAGTGTCTGGATCTGGTGCTGTTATTCCTTTCAGATGAGGCTAAATCTGTCTGTGGAAAACACATTACCTATCTTCATTTTACTTCTTATCTCCATGATCCGCCTGGCACATTTATAAAGCACCAAATTTATCTCTGGAACAGTTTATCATCATAGGGTCTTTCTTTTTATGTATAACAATTCCGCTTTTCTCATTATCTTGTATCAATTTCTGGATTGCCACAAAGCATGTAAGTTTATATTTCTTTTCAACTAAACTCATAAAAGTTAATTACAATGAGGCAATGCACTTACAAAGCTACTACTGGATCTAACAGGCTATTGTCATAGAAAGTAAATAAAGATTCATGCATTTTAAAGCACATTTAGCTTCACTGATCTGGAAGCAAATTGGGCATGAGAAGATTGCACTGACAGCATTAAAACTGCTGCTGTATTTAAATTGAAATCAGTAAAACAGACATCTATGAAACAGAAATGTAACTCTATACACTCCAGGTTTTTGGGGACTTTATGCTCCTGTGAGTTTTAAAACCTGTTGCAAAAATTTTTAGCAAGAGGATGAAATAAGAACTATAATTGGATCTAAATCTTCACTTGTGCTAAATAACAACATTTTAATGTGTGCCATTCAAAGTTATTCTAATGAGTCATTCTTGAAAATAAAAGATTTATTTTGGATGGGCAATTCTCAGTTTCACTGGGCAGGCAAGACACGCTCATCGAATTTAATGCCTAAAATATGAAAAACAGCTCCCTGATTGGGTGCAGAACACAAGCTGTGGGTAAACTAGAAAAATATTAGGCCATATGTTCAACTAGTGTAAATAGGATTTACTCCATCCTCTAGAGTATTTTAACATTTCCCTTCACCTCTCAGGAGCAGGCAGGGCAAAGGTGGACTCTGCTGGGCTCTCCTGCCACATTTGTAGAGGCTGATCCAAGGAAACATCCTCACTGAGATACCAGGGGGGTAGTTTACATGGCTTGTGCTTACCTAGAACTGCTTCCATGGTAGTTTGGGGTGACACCATCTCTCCAGCTGAGTTGTGGAGCTGCTAATGGTGCAAAAAACTTGCCTCCACTTACCAAGAGCACACCCAGGCTTTGTTACAGAAACCTGCTCTGCAGTCTGCTCTCACTGCCAATGAGCTTCTGGCTTTGTTTCAGACCACAGCCTTAAATAGTAGAGAGATGATGGGCCTGACCCAGTGATGGCTTCCTGAGTCGTGGTAGAACTGTAAGAGCAGAAATTCTGATAACTGAACAAATCTGCAAAGGGTAAGCAGCCCAGTTTATCAGCTTTTGAAGGAAAGTTTCAAAGCACAGTGGCTTCTTACAAAGTATGAAGCTGCATGGAGGCCTTGTTTTTTTTTGCACTGCAGTGTTAGGATTTTCTATTTAAAAACTGCTTATTTCAAGAAAGTTCAGGCTTTTGATTTTGTAATAAGTTGCTCAGAGTTTTGTCCTGGCTTTCTGTTGCTTCCCACTGAAACACAGAAATCCTGGGCTCAGCATCCCAGCAGAAGGCAGAGCTAAAAGGAAACAGGCTCTGGAAGATGTAAGATATGACTGCAGCAGCTCAGTGTCTTACTAATACTTGGTGGCAAACAACAGGACACAGCAAATCTGAAAGTTCTTTTCACTCCTGCATTTCTGTGGGATCAGGAATCTCCTCTTGTGATCTTTGTGATTTCATTTTCCTATTTGAATTGTGTTGCCCAGCACAGTATTTTTCTAAGGTGAGTTTGCTTCCTGTGTCTTAATATTTTTTTTTAACCAAAACCAATGAAATGAACAAAAAAACCCCTCAACAGTATCAACCAACCCAGAAGAGAGACATTCACTCCTTTTCCAGCACGAGAAGCAAAAGCACCTCAGAGAGAACCAGTCTTACCAAGCCAGTGCAAAGGCAAACACAAGAAGCTTTTCATCCCAAACTGCATAAAGCAAATGAGTTCCCACTGAAACACACTTTAGGATCAGACCCTGCCCAGGCCAGGAGCACATTTCAGCACTGAGCTGAATGTTTCACACAGCACAACATTGGGTCACCTTCCCTGGACAAATGCCAGCTCATTTCTCTTACCTACATGTTCCATAAAGCTCTAACAGGAGACTGACTCATGCTTTGTGTGATGGTGCTGAAACCTGATGAACAGCAGTGGCATGAAAGGAGCTGCATTGCAGTGGCAGAGCTTTCCTCAGGCTCAGGGGAGAGCAGCAAAACATCTCGGACCCTTCTGGATAATAAAGGATGTGCCACAGTCACGCCAAGAGCTACAGTCATGACCAGGCAGGAGGAGAGAAAAGAGGCTGGAGGAGGCAGAGAATTATTTGGCAAAAGCCCTAACCTCTCTGAACTTACTACCAATGCTCCCACTGATTTTAGCATAGTCGGGATCTCTCCCTGTGCATTTTGTAGGAAGCCATTCCCCAGGTCTCCCTGTGCTCAGACTGTTACCCACCTGCAGCCTGCTGACACTGAGCAAAACAAAGGAGGCAGGAACACATCAAGAAAATAAAACCTAAGGTGTTCTGTAGCATTCCTGTTCTTAATTTTTCTACATTTAGGGGGAAAAAAAGGAAGTACTTCTCTTTTCTACTTAATGGGTCACCTTTAATCTCAGAAATATGGCCTCACGCTTCCATGCAGCATTTTCCAGGTTAGCACAACTGGTCTTGTTGAGGCCTTTCTGCTTTTTCTGTCTGTGAAAAAGCCTGTCAAACCCCCAGGGCAAACAATGAGTCTCTGCACTCCCCCCTGGCAAGCTGTGAAAATCGGGACTATGGGCACATTGTCCTTAAAAAGGCCAGGATGAGCTCTCAGCTTGGCAGTGCTGCAATGTCCAAGGCTGCTGGATGGAGCACGTGTGGCTCACACACAGCTCACCCCCCTAGTGCCAGGCTGGGGTGCTGGCACAGACCCCAGGGGCTTTGGGATCCCCTCGACCTCTCTGGAGGGGTGTTGTTTGATAAAACCTGACACAAACTGATTCAAAGGGTGTGCAACCAATAAATGCTTCGACAGCCATGCAACCTTCTCCATGAGCAGCCCTCGTGATGGAAGCTCCCAGAAACAGAAGCTGTTGGAAGTGTTTTGAGCCGTGTTCATCTGTGCTGGACTGAGCAGCCCGAGCTCCATGGGCAGCAGCATCATCCCTGGCAGATCACAGGCTAAAAGCTCCATTAACCCACAGTAGGCAAAGGAGCTGGTTGTCTAACTGCAAGGGGTTTAGAGGAGAAAAAAAAAAAAAGCATGTTTACAAATGTGAAATGTTTATTGTTCTCTCGTGTTTTCTCCTAACGTTGGCAGATTGACAAGATCCTCTTGTCAATGGCAACAAACACAGTGAGGGCAATAAAGAATACCTCTGCCTACACCAAGAAGGCAGCCACAGGCAGAGCTGGATGATATATAGGTGGCACAGAGCAAAGAAATTACAAGAGGCAGGTGGTAAAAAATTAAATAGTAACAGTTCTGCCTCTGTATCTGACAGCAAAAATTGCCCTTCAGAGTCCCATAAACTAATGCTCCACAGTGTGGATTATAGCTGAGCTCAAATGAGTCACAAGGACCTGGCACAAAACTGCCAGGCCTTACCCACAGCGGGTCAGCAAGGTGCCATTCAGACTCTCTCTGAAGGCTGGCCTTGATTTACTCTGCTGAAAACTATCTGTGCACAACAAACCCTTTGCTACGTCACCCGGAGCTCAGCAGTGCAGGAAGCAAGATGAGAGATCTAAGGCAAGGGGTCCTCTGCTTTCCTCCTGGAAATAAGGAATGATTTGCTACGTGTGAATGAATCTAAGCAATGCTGAAGTAATGGGCAAGAAGTTATGGGGAGCAGCTGATATGGGAGCTGGTGGATCCTGGGAGCTGTCAGATGGACACACTGAGCCTCTTCTCTGGAGGAAGGTGCCACAGAAACCCACTCCTGTTCCCCACAGGCTCCAGAGCTGCTCAGTTCATGGCACATTCCAGCAAACCACAGAGTGGATCTCACTGCTTCATGGCCCTGGAGTGGATTTTGCTGTTTGAATGTGCTGAACAGAATTTGAGCATCTCAGTAGTGTTAAAGGGTTGGAAACTCACTGTCATTCAGCTTTAGAATAAGCATGAGAATTTTCTGATTTTTGCAAGAATAGACTTATATTAAAAAAAAATTTTCAAGACAGAAGTCCTAGCTTATGGCTTAAAATATAGTCTGATATGCCCCAGAGATTACTATTTTACTGGCTTAATTTTTAATTTTTGTGCAACAGACCATCATAAAGCTGGCAGAACGGGGACTTGGAATCCCACATGCTGCAAAAATACTTCACCAGCAATGAAAATAATCCCATTTCTCTTGACCAGAAAACATCAGTTTTCCACCAATGCAAGCCAAAGCTGTGTAGGATTCTAATGCTATTTCCAAATGTGATCAAACAGAGCATCATCACAAGGTGCAATATTTTCAGGGGCTCTAGAAAATCCTACAAGTTAACATTTAGCTGCATCAGGGTTCTGTATTCAACGAGATACAGAGAGTATCCAAGAAGATATTTAGTATTCCCCTCCTCCTCTCTAAGCACAATTTAAACCTTGGGTAGTAGAAGAGAAGCTGTTGCATGGATTCAGGCCACACCATACAGAGCTTTCTTTCCCAACAGCAACACAGATACACCACAACTTAATCCCATTTGTCACATTAGGTAAACAGGCAGTTGTTCACGTGGAGAAAATTCAGTAGCAGGACCCTCAGTATCTGAACTAAAGTCTTCTATGTATTTAATAACCTGGGAAGAGGGTGAATAATGATGTAGCAGGTTTTTAGATTTCACAGGTTAGCTGAGGTTACAAGAAAGATGTGGGGACTTCAAAAGAGAATAAATGTTGCTGGATGAGCACATAACATAGCAGCCTATGGTTTTTTCTGATGGAAAAAGATAAAAAACTAATACATCCTGTTGGATATAAATTTCACTGCACACATCCCAGGTACAAGGTGTCGCTGGAGAGAAAAAAAAAATCCCATCTCTGAGTTTATGATGTAGATAGTACAAGCAGGGTGAGAGTTTCCATTCAGTTATACCCTAGCAGAAGAATAAAATGTAGTGGTTACTTAGTACAAACAGACACATCATGCATTTAAAACTAACATGCGTAAACAAAAATTTCTGAAGGTAATGCAACCACCACCTGGAATTTGGTGCAGTCAAGATGCATCCAAGCCCACTCCTTGAGATGAGCTTTAAAATTCCTGACCATTTCTAGATACCTGAATGTCATATCAAAGGCTAAACTGCCCTGCTTCCCCCCCTCTGCAGAGAAATCAACATCCAAGTCTGCCCAAGTGCTCAGCACATCTCTGTCACCACATGATAATGAAGGTAATTATCAATAATAACAATAATGTGGATGTAAAGCTTCTCTGGCAGCTGGGGCTGCATCCAACACCAGCCTCCCTGGAAGCTGCATCAGCCCCCAGCGTTACAGCACTACCTGGAACCCAAGGGAAGGGAGAAGCCTCCACTTGGAGTCACAGATGGGTCTATTGGTCACTTGTTGGCTACACTCTGGCAACTTGTTGGCAGCTGTGAACCTTTTGCATTACAACCAAGAAGGTTTAATATCTTCTGTAATGTCCACTCAGAGCAGCTGACAACATTCTCTTGTGTTCCTTCACTAGTCCTGGCAGATAAAGAGCAGCCCTCTCTTTCTTGCCCATAAACACCAGACATGATGTAAACCCACCACTGCTTGTCCCCAAAGTGCTCAGGGTTGAGCAGACAAACTCCATCTGTTGTCAGAAGCTCCATTATGTGTAAGATACCTGATGCCCTATCACACCAGTATTTTTAATTAATCAGATGTTTCTCCACTGAGATTAAACTCTATGTACATTCCTCATTTACTCTATCCAGTACATGCTTATTAATTAGCATACTAATTTGCCTAGTTATTTAGGAACTATGTGCCAGGAAAAATGCTGTTCTGAGTTGTCAAATGCAACTCATCGATTAGTGTAAGACACTTAAGAAAGACTAATTGATAAATATATCAGAGCCCTGACTAATTGGTGAAAAATCCAGCATGCTGCATTCTGCCATCCCTTTATAATAAGATTCTTGAACTAACTTACAACTTGATTTTTCCTTTTTTTAATTAAGAAAACCACAAGTAGTTGTGGAGGGTGTCGGTTCAATTTTCTCGTTATGCTTGAAGTGAAATCTACTTCATTTACCTTATTAGCTGAAAAGTAAGAAAATGAGCCTACTCTGCAAACTAGAATTTATCATTGGGGCTGAGAGACCTGATGTGGAACCTTAAAAGTAACTTCATTAGTCTTCTTTTCATTATGTGTATTTTTAAGGTTCCTTTCTGATTACATAAATTAGAAGTGACTTCTACAAATCCAGAAGAGATGTGCTGCATACTTTTCTCAGTACAGCACATGGCAGCTTTTGAAACAGCCCAGTGCCAAATTATGTAGAATGCACAGGGTAAAATATACAGAGTAAAAATGACGGAACATTCACAATTATATTTCCAAGAAGTAATACTCTCCCTTCTCAGTTCATGGCCACGAACCCCAGGTACTCTCAAAAGACTTCTGCTGATGTGTGAATATTTTCCCCCTTAATCACTGACAGTGGTTTGTCTACTACCAAGCAAAACAGAACATAAAACCTACAAATGTATATGTGTGAATTTCCTGATCTCCAGCCCTTAGAAAACAAGATAAAGTCCACAGTCCTCCTGGCTACTGTGGCCTCCAGAGTGTTTGCAGGCTGCTCTGAGGAGAACCACTTTTTAAAAAAAACTATGGCTCTAAGGAAACCAAGCCAAGGAATCCCACATTATACAAGAGGTCAGATATTGTCCTCAAAACCAGTGTGTGCAGCAGTGCAGAGATGCTACTTGGTGCCACCAGATCAAACAGACTAAGGAATAAGTGATGGCTCTCCAAAGGCTGTCAGTTTTAATAACAGCATCTTGTGACTCTGCCAAAAGCCTTTCCAGCTGCTGGCTCATGTTGCCAAAAGAACTGGTCCACCAAGCTGAGTATGATATATAAGATACCTGCCTCCCACCCCTGCCAAAGCTAAAAACAGCCATAGGACTCTGAAAAGCTGGATATCTCCATGTGAAGCTGAGAAAGACATGGCTGTGTTTGATCCAAACCATATGTAGTGATGAGCAACAGGTTTAACCTGCTTTTCTTTTGTGCTCTTGCTCACATGTTTTGTTTACATGAACCATCACGTGCTGAGGTTGTTGGTGTGGCCTGTTAGTTTTGTATCCTTAATGATTTTTCTGGATGCTCAGAAAAGGGCATCCACATGTAATGGTGGATTTCAAGAGGAGCAATACCCTTGACACAACCTCAGTCTTTTTCCTTTGGTCCCTTCTCAGACATATCCAGTCAGGACATAAACTTGTGGGTATCAAACCAAGTGGGGTTTTTTCAGGATGAATAAGGAAATAATCACTTGGGAGAGGGTACAGACTTTGTCTACTCCTTCTGGCAGCCTTCTTCCCTTGCTGCTGGAGTGGTACAGCCCTGGTTGCTCACATCCACAATTTGTAGCTTAAATAATATATAAAAGTGATTGCACAGGGGTCCTACTCAAATCAAACCATGAGCTCCTCAGAGGCTCAGTTTTCCCCTAATGGAGCTTCTCCTCCTCCCCTGACAAAGCCTGAAGCAACATTCCTGCTTTGGTCCAGCCCGAGGGAGCAGTGCCAGCACCCAGCACTGCTCCAGCAGCCTCCTCAATTCTCAAAGTATTTCCACAAATTTTCCATGTCTGTTCTGAAATTACAACTTTTGCCAAAAAATCTATTTATTATTGTTTGTCTGTGGAGAAGTGTTTGGGCTATCAACAGCTAATACTGGTGCTCTGGCAGAAAAGAGGGATAATTACAATTCCTCTTCAAATAAATGATATTTCCTTCCTGCTAAAGATGCAGGATGCTTTACACCTTTAAACGACCTCAAGTAATCATTTTCTAGGGCAGAACAGAAAATCCATTTCTATTAGTTTCCAAAGACCTTGAAAGTATGTATGTAAGAAGACCACTTCCATAAATTCACCTTTTTAGAGTCACTGGGTAACACAGAATTTATGCAAGTGCAGGTCAGTCACATAATTCAGTATTTATATGCTGCCTTTCAAGCTCCAGGGAACTGGAGTAAAATGCTAAAAATAAAATACACATGTTGTAATACACACAAGATTTAGAGATGGAACTATTCTGACAGTTCAAAATAAAAGGCTTTGTGGATAAGATCTCTATGGCTAGATCTGCACCTAAATCATGTATTGATTTAACTCACTGTAGACAAGTTATATAAGTTTTGAAATGATATATGCTTGATCAATGTGTTTTAGAAATTAATCTCTGTCAGACTTCATCATTTAGGCAAGTAAAGAAGTCAGATAAATATCACTACATTTTACTTTATAGGACAGTAAGCCAATTTCTAATCAAATTTGTAAGTAAACAGCATTATTTGTTTCCAAGAAATATCAATATTAAAATACTTTTCAAAGAAAACTTGAAAACAGACTTTAAAAAATGAATAATTGTTATCTATTAAACACACACAGATTATATCAATATGTGAGTATACAAACATGATGATCAGAGATACAGAGGAGAACGAAATACCCCTTTGTAACATCCAGGGAAGGAGAGCCCCAGCACCACACACAGAAAAAAAAAAAAAAAAAATGGATTTGGAGTCTCAGCCAGATGAAAGTTTCATGTGTTTGATATTTTAATTCCTCACTGGAGTGCAGGAGCAATGCCCCACTTGCTGCAGACGCACCAACCCTAATAAGGTAGGGGAGAAATAAATGCTTAGACCTAGACAAGCAGGCCTCTCAGGGTTTTAAAACAGAGAACATATTCTCAGGGTAGAGATAGGAAACCAGAACCTTAGAAAGGCAAAATAACCCCCTGGAAGGCACAAGGCAAGCTGAGGTACAAAGGCCAAGAGTAAAGGCTTTTATTTGAATGCCAAATCTGCTAGTGCAAACCTCCTTTCTTAACCACATTATTCCTCAAATCCCACTGATCATAGTGGGAGCTCAAGGACTGTTTCTGACCTGGCTTAGTGATGGGTCAGTTATGAACAAGATCCTCAGCTTTTCTTGTGTCCCAGTATGATTTTGGGGCAGTCCAACCAAAAGGTAAAAAGCTGACTCGCTGTCACAGATTCTCTAGGTGGCCTCAGCAATAAAAACCCCCACAGTGTAACACTAATTCATGGGTCACTCCTGGCAGCATGAAAACAAGCTCTGCTCCCAGCAGGGAATGAACCTCAGCACAGACCCATGACCAAGTACACACTGATACACCCCAAGCCACAAGCACAGGAAAAAAAATCACAACAGGCAAAACACAAAAGGGCACAACAGGTTGCTGCAGCCTCGGGGGACTCCCTGCAAATCCAAACAGTCAAACAAGGAGGGAAGGCACTTACCATACAGGACTGCAATGAGCGACACGGGCATGACCAGGATACCCACCAGCATGTCTGCCACTGCCAAGGACATCAGGAAGAAGTTTGTGGCATTCTGCAACTTCTTCTCCAAGGACACAGCCATAATTACCAATATGTTCCCCCCAATGGTCAGCAGGATGACAACCAAGATCAGGAGGGCTGGCCAATTCTTCTCCCTCACGGACATCCGAGAGACTTCGCCCTTCTCGGAGGCGTTGAGAGGATCAGATGTGGGCAAACTCTGATTCAGAGTCAAATTGCTGCTTAAGGACCAAGCCATCAGACCACCATGCAAACTAAAATCCAGTGTGACAGACACTGTTGTTAAGCTGAGCAATATTCCAGTGCTACTTAGAGTGCTCATTGTCTGGGACTGGTTTTTATGTCTCTTAACCGTGCTTCAGAGACCAGCCCTTTTCCAAATTGCAGGTCCAAGGCAGATGCCGAACATCACAAAACCTGAGCCAGAAAATCATTTGATCTCCCATAGTGAAATAAAGCTTACACAAGTTAGCATGGAGCTCTTCTAGTTTCCTTGGATGTGGCAGATGACAACCATTGAGCAGCAACTTCGAGGGAAAGCAGACTTTGCAATCTCCAGCTTGTCTCCAAGTTCACCATTCTGCAAAGTCAATAAAAAGGACATTCTTCACTGAAATCACAGCATACACAACACCTTCTTTATCCCCCATGCAACTGACATTCTTATTTTTCCCCTTCCTAGTGACTAGGATGTTCTCCAGACTGCAAGTAATTTATCTGAAGGGTACAGACTACGTCTACAATTGGGGGGGGCAGAGAGGGAGAGAATCACATCAGTGTGCTCTGGCTGGTTAAAAGCTGATTATCACTAATTAAATGTTTTGTGAAACCTGCAAAAGCGAGTCTGAAGAGCAAAATATGTTTCAATTGATAGCCACTTCACAGATACTCTGCTGCTGTGTAAAATAGTGATTGCGTGAAATTCCAGCCAATCCAGATAGCGTGGCCAAGCAGAGTATTCCATTACCTAAAATGGGAGGGTTTGTATATATTTTGCATATTCTGAGGTAAAATGAAGGTGTTGTAAAAACCCTCAGATGCTAATGATTAACTCTCCTATAATAATAAATAACTACAGTTTGGTTTCTATCGGGGTGTGAATGGTGGACAGGAAGCAACATGTATTAGGTAACATTATATGGTGCTTTGCTGTGAATCTCCTGAAACAAACAGACAACAAAGAGTTAAGAGAAAAGAAAGGACAGACTTTCATAAAAGCTGAGCAGTAACTTCTGTAAACCTAGTCCCACCAGCCTGCTGCCCAAGACTGCTGCCCAGCACGGGCAACACCCCCAGCACACACAGCCTGGAGGACAGACTTCCTCAGGGGATCTCACATGATTTGTGCTTCTTCACAAAGTAGGTGACAGTGAGGGCAACTCTGATTACAACCCCTGACTGCCCACAGAACACAGGCCAGAGAACATCCTGCCTCTGAAGCCCCTTAGCCTCCTGCACAGAGCTAATTGGGCAAGTTAAAGGTACCCTTGGCTTCACCCACTGAAGCTAAGGGCATGTTTTCCTAATCCTGGCTAAATCACATCCTCAGAAACTCAATCTTTTTGACTGCCAATTCTGTACAACTGATGAAAAACAGCAGCTTTGCATTTCCACTGCATTGGAGTCAAGACCCTAAAAACCATGTGCAGCACAGGGCTAAAATCACAGAAGGAAAGCACAGTGTAGTAGAACAGTGTATGGAAGCCAACTAGTAAGTAGAATAAAACCAATAGCACGCAACTCACTTTGAGCATATCCTCAACTTTATGTTTAATCCACAGGAAAAGACTTTCTATCATTGTTAAATAAATTACTAAATAAAAGCCCAATTTTAGCTGTTGAAGGCAATGTGGCACACATGTGACACAGCAATTTGCTATCCAGGATCAAAAGCTGAAAGTAATTCATGGGATTACATTATGTTTTATGTAATGTAAGAAGTGCTCAGAGTCCTATAATAAAATGTTTAACATTCATGAAGGTTTTGGAAACTTGCTAATGGGCTTTGTGCACAAAAACATTTCTTAAATGAGCAGTGCATACAATGAACCCAGATTTGCTTCTGCATTATGGTTAATTAGTCCCAGAGGGTCTCTAAACCTCATATTTAGGAAGAAGTTTTGCACTATGGGCACAAAAAGTAATTTTGCAGTGCACATTGCAGATGAATTAGCAAGTGGTCAGTGGACCATTTATTTTTTTCCAACTTAGCTGGTCTCAGTGAAAAAAAAGAAATGTCTCTAGAAAGTTTCTAAATACTTCAGAGTATTTTTCCCAGAAGACAGCTTTTACTTTAAAGCTGTAATGACAATTTTTCCAAATCACCTTTCCACAGGGAAGAAGACAGGCAGCTTTCTGGCACTTGAGCTTTGCTGTGCAGGACACTTCCATTAGAGCCAGAGGGAATTTCTGGATCTCCAGAAACTCTCTTTGGCCCCGTGACACTCGAGCACTCTTTGTCAGGACAAGCAGAAATTTCATGCCCAAACATGAGGACACAGTCAGACAGCAGGATGCCCCAGTCTTGCTTCTTCCCAGGTCTGAGCTCCTGGAGGTTTTAGAGAAGGTGATGCTACCTCAGCTCTTACTAGAGATGTGGATGAGCTTGATGCTCCTGGCACAGGCCAACTGGGGCTGCCAAAGGCACAAAGGCAGGGCATGCCTTAACTCTAAATCATAAAAACAAACAAATAAACAACCCCCACACAAAATCACACCACAAAAAAACCCCAAACCAAACCAAACAAAAAAAGATAAGGTTTCTGAATTAAAAGTGCCTATTTTTAAAAGTGTCTATTTTTACAACTGCTGAGGACTGAATTCTGAAATGGTCATTCTCTCTTGCATTTTGCATATTTATTTTGAAAAATCATATGTGGGAATTTGACTACAGCAATGCTCAAGACTGGGCTCCACCCTCAGAATTAACTGTCCTACTGCTTTGCTAATACTTTTGTTATTATTTTACACAGATCCTGGCTTGAAGTCATCAGTTTTCTTTTTCACTGCATCTCCCAGTCTCCACAAGGGAAAACTTTATGACTTATTCCTTCAGCTACAGTCTTCTAAGCACATCACCGTACCAGAAAAATAATTCACATTTTATTCATGAATTCTGCATTTATTTGAGAACTATCTCCATAATTTTAAATTAAAACATGTGCCCATCACAGATTTTTTTCCAATAGCTAACTTCAAAGCACACATACTGAATTTTGTGGTCAGTCATCAATTCCAGTTCAATCTACTACTGACAGTCCTTAAAATTATAATTTAAACATTCAGCAAAACCAAGTTCTTTTCTATGCCACTCTTGCTTTTTGATTGAGCAGCATAATGAATTCTTTCAGCACATTCTCCTCCTTCAGTCTTTAAGTCCAGTTTAAAATAAACTGAAGGTAGAAAAACATTTTTGTTTATCAATAAACACATGAATTATTTAAAGCAGAGTTTGGTATGCTGAAGTTTTCAGGTATTCCAGGGGGTTAAGGCAAAGGGAAACAAAAGCTACAATGGTTCATCAGTCTGTACTGGTGGGACCCCGAGGGAAGGGGTCACATGCCTTTGTGAGTGTTTACCACCATTATACTTTGCTAAACAGAAAAAAACCAAACCTTTCTTGGAATAAACACAATTATTTTTTTCCTCTGAATTAAATGCATTCATCTTTAGTTGTTTTACCCTTCAAAGCTCAGGACATTTTTTTCCTGGAGAAAATCAGCTGCCTGCTGAGAACTCAAGAGGTTCCCCAGCCCCCAGCCAGGATCCTGCCTCTCCTGGACAGGCTGCAGAGCTCCTGGAAATCATTTAATAAATCTCTGGGACTCACAGCCTGCATGTTAACAATGTGCATTTGAAACTGGGTAAGAAATCAAGGATTTTCAGTTTAGATCAAAAAAAAAGATCCTGAGTCTCAGGCAGACTGAGAATGATACATTAATTCATGGTAAGTCTTGCTGTAAAAAAAAAAAAAAAAAAAAAAAACAACTCCCAAAGTACTTAATGATCAAAAGCAATGACTTTCAGCAATTCCTCCCCCACAAGAAAAACAAGTAACATCCAGTGGCATCAAAGGTACAAAGGCCATATGCAAGAGCTATTTTTTTCCCTCCCAAACTATTGGCAATATCCAGTTCTCCAAGTTGTATTCACACCTCATCAATAAGCAGACGAAAGCCAACAAGTTGCTAGAGATCAAACAGTTTTAAAGGAAAAGTTTTTCCTTCAGCCTTGGCTTTGATGATAGACCTCCATCAGGGAAAAGATAAATCTGAAGTTGACTAAACTGAACTGCAAGTACTGCAATTTTTGTCAGGAAAACAGTTGCAGATAGTTCGCAACTATCCGAGCCAGACAGTCAGCTGACATAAATTTTTATAGCTCCATGAAGGCCTTTTCAAAATGGCAAATAATTTTAAATTATATAATAGGATACAGGGTTTAGGCTCAAGAAGGCAGATTTAAGGCTTCATTCTTCACTCAAAACTCTACTTTTCTTGCTATTTGCATCTTTACTAATTTATTTGTGGAATCCATTGCCAAATTCATTTCCATTTTTCTTTGGAACAGAAGGTTGCTTTAAAATACATCTTTTCATGGCAAACTTGCAAGGAGCCTTTTCATTTTAGTGGTTGAATAAAATCATATTTTTCTATTTACAGAATTCTGTATTTTAGGCAGGGTTTTTTTAGCAGTACTAAGAAACATCCCTATTTCTGTGCAGTTCTATTTTTAAACAGTGTGTGAGAATGGAGCAAGTCCAACGGAGATGACCAAGGTGATTTGGACTGAAACACATTAAATACTGGGTTTGATTCAGCCCAGAGAAAAACAGTTGAACAGGGATGTGTTTGCTGCCTACAGCTCCCTGCCAGTGCTTGCAGAGGAGACAGGGAGACTCTTCCAGAAGCTGCACAGCAAAACAAGAAGCAATTGTCACAGTGATAGATCTAAGGAAATCATGTATAAAACAGGAAGAAAACAGATAAAAGGAGTTACAGTGGGAAGGGTCAGACAAGGGAAGTGGGTCACGGAGATACTGCAGGATCTCCATCCTTGGAGATGCTCAAAACACAGCTGGGCATTGCTCCCAAATACCCCATCTAACTTTGAAGTTAGTTCTGCCTCGAGCACAGGGTTGGACTAGAGACCTTCAAGAGGTCCCTTCCAGCTGAAATCATTCTATAACTGGATCAGAAATGTGCTAATGAGCAAAGCTGTCCGGCCTGGGGGTGCTTTCGAGCTCCTATCCCTGGATACACCCCCTGTGTTTGTCCCTGTTGCTCAAGCTCAGGGTAAGACCAGCACATCCTCTCCCCTTTGGTTTCTCCAAGGTCAGAAATAAAATCTGCATGCCCAGATGGGAAAACACACCTGTGAGAACCCCAACCTGCCTGATGTGGGAGCAGGGCCTTAGAGCTGCACCAACACACACTCCTGTCACACCAGAGAGATGCACACACTGGTGACAAGTCCTCACCTTTGACCACCTCCTGAGGCCACCTACAGTTCAAGAATATTCTGAGAAGTGGCAATTTTGGAAAGCCCCAATTCATTTTAGTCCCTTGGTAGCATCAGGAAATCTTCCTGTCTTTCAAAAGCAGTGTTTACACTGTCAACATAGAGGCACACCTTCCCAGTCACTGCAGTGGGAAAAAATGGTTATTCTGCAGATACCAACTTCTAAGTTTACTGCAGTCCAAGAGAAGTGGTTATGCCCAACCTAAATATTTTCCTGAGCTACCCTTGAACCTGGGAACATGTATTAGCACTTTGTTTAGGGACTTTCCTTCCAAGGAAGAATTTGATACTTGCTTTTCAGTTTTGCAAGAACTTCTGGAAGTTTGCCCAACAGGTATTGGGGATAAATCAGCATAAGAAACACTTAATAAAACCTTAGGGAAACCTCCCCAAATGCAGTTTTCCACCTATTTTTTATTTCCTACACGGAAAATAACTATTTAATTACTTGCAAACCAAAAAAGAATATTTCAATTTTTTTCACAGCAAGAAGAAAATGGATTTTTGCAGACACAAGCTCAAGTATTGATATTTTGTAGGGTCATAATCATGAATCACTACCATTCTGTCCAAAAACCAAATAGCATCAATTTCCCTCTCTGTATCTTCCCTCATCCTGAGTCAGAAAGGCACTAATTTCTTTTCCAGACATTTCAAGGCAATACAAGCATGCAGAGAGATCTTAATCTACCTTCTGGCAGTAAGACTAGCATCCTTTTTATTTTCCCTTTGTGGAAGAGCACCTGAGAACCTCACAAGAAGATGTAGATACTCTGCCACTCCCTCCAATGATAAACTTGCTCTCTTGACTCAGACACGCAGAAATCCACAATAGAATAAATCTGAATCTCATCACATACTGTCCTAACTTCTGGGAATGATTACACCCTAGGTGTTCATATCTTTTATGGGCAGACATAATTTCAAACTGCCTCTCCAATTTTTTTGTTTAGTTGGGGTTTTTTTTTGTTTGTTTGTTTGTTTTAATTAATACACATGTACTCAGTGGCTGAAATTCACCTGCTCAGAAAGACCAGCTGAGCATCCTTCGGTCTCCTTGGCAGATGTATTTTTGTATTATTATTTGTATTATTGTTATTGTGTTTGCAATATTTACCTGTCACTGCACGCAGAGTTAATAGTGAATTAAAATTTGGATTTTGCTTCATCCTTATTAATAAATAACCAAAAGCATTCAATAACAACATTAAAAAGACACCTTACTATGGGCATTGGCTAAGGATGGAATGGTGCCTGGGGTGAAGCAGCACCTCATTTCTATACCAGTGATTGTCCTCACTCCCCCTTCACAGTGCATAACAAGCCTTCTTATAAATCTGGTTTGTTAAGGAGATAAGGATGCACCCAAAGACCCCCGATGAAGGTCAGACAGCCTTCACTGCCACTTCAGCAGATGGAAGAAGACCAAAGTGTTTATTCTGCCTCTTGTGTCAACTATAAATTCTGACTGAAAGTAACCACGACCCTCATTAAGCCCTATTTGCATATTCACTTTCACACCCCTAGGAATGCAAATGATGAGAAGAGAGGACGTGCACTACAAGTATGATCAGTCACCAAAATCCACCTATCACATGTGATAGTTCCACCCTTTTGGGAAGGGACAAAAATTATTGCATAAAAGAAGGGGAGTTTTGAGACAAATGGAGAAGGAGAATAAAACACCTCTGCTTGCTCAGGATCAGTCGACTGACTGTGTCTCCTCCTCTCCTGAAGGGACACCTTCATATGAGCTTTGCATCTCCAACTGCATTGGAGCAGGCCTGGGAATGTTCATTTATTTATATAATAAATGTGTTACTATACCTTCTGTCACAACACATATTAACTGTCTGTAGTTAGTGCATTTCTCACAGCAATCCTGATGCTGCTTTCCTGCTGCTTCAGTAAACCACACTATCCATGACTCTGGATGGTGGAAAGTCCTCACTGAATGTGATCATTCCCACCATCCTGGATTGGTAACTGCACTATTTGTGCAGCTGTGCCATGAAAGTTTTTACTGAGTTTGAACAGACTTACAGCCTGAATTTGCTACCACCAGTAATTAGGCCTTGCCTCTAATTTCTGAGGACCAATTGGAACACCAGGGGAATTTACCTCCTGCCAAACTTCTATACCCTTAATGCAACAGTTTTCACTGTGTATTTACTCCCTGTGTATTTACCCCGTGGTACTTGGAGGTTTGAAAGCCTGTACAATCTCCCAAGGTAGGTTTTGTGGCTGTAAGGACCTGCCTTCTGCCACCACTGCAGTTACATTCCCTCAGTCCCTTTTTAATTCAGCTGGAAAATGTGGTAAACATCAAATGTAGCATCAGAGCAAAAATCTTGCATGGTGCCTTCAGCTTTTGAGGGTTGCTGTAGTAAACTATTATTAAACTTACTCATTAGAAACCCAATTTTTCTCTTCTCTCAAATGTTTTGCATGACAGCTCTTTGTTTACATCATTAAGGTCTGGAAGTGAGCACTTGCAATGTTTGCATACAAAATAAAACATAATAAAACAAAACAACAAAAACACTAGCCTGGCTTTCTGCAGCTAACTTTTTCGCAAGTTTTAAAGCTAGGCCTGTTTAAAAACCAGAAGATTTTCAGCAGGTTTTGCACCACAGTGGTCTGTCCCAGGTGTGGTTGAATTTCTTCATAATTTTAATTTACCATATATATGGCATTTGTTACCAGTACGTGTGCAACCACAGGAAAACACACCTAAATACACACATACATCTAAATAAAAAGTAATCATGAAGTGATTTATTTTCAATTTATGTTTTAGGGGCAATCTCACATGCAGGAATAATGAGTTTGATTTACAATAGTAACATAGAGCAGCAGTCAGTCTGGAAAGGAAGAACATGGGTATTCACCAGCCTGGATCATGAGTCACAGCATAATGTACACACGCCATTACACAAAACACATGTGCTCATGTTTTGGGGGAATAGTGGTGACTCATCTATTACTAAATAAGTCAAATTCCTTAATCAAGCAAGAAATCATGTGATGTTTAGCATTTTGCTCATTCCAGCTCTGCTTGTCGTCTGAAGTCACGCCACGGGATCACTCATTTTCTAACAAACTGAGATTTATTATGCAGTAACATGGAACACACCCTGCACCACATGCCATACATGATCCAGGGAGATCATCCCCCTTTGCTTTGCGTGTGGACCCTGAGCTCAGGCAGTTTTTCACCCATTGTGGTCCATCACCAGGACGTGGCTGCTCACCAAGGACCTCACACGGCTGAAATAGCTTCTCCCTTAAATCAGTTTTTCCAGTAAGCACCTCAACCTTCAGAACTCTCTAATTCAAAGCTCAAAGAATTTAACAGAGGCCTCCTCCCTACTGTGGTGGTGAGCTATTAATATTCCTAAGTGCCCCTCCTGTTGTCATTGATGACTGTCTTAAAAAAAAAAAAAAAAGTAAATCACAGAATCAGATAAGCCAGGGAAAAGCAAAATTAAGGTCAAAGCATAATAAAAAGTGTCCCTAATGAATTGACAAACAGCTCACGGGTTTTACTGTAATAGTTTAATTAAGTATGTGTTGTCACATACTTCTACAGTGTCAGAGAAGGGATTATTGAAACATTAATGTGTTAATTAACTTATATCTCTCACACATAGTAACAGTTGATATAATAATTACACAGAAAATACAGTTATTCATGGGAAGGGGGTGTTTTAACTTTTTTCTTCATCTTTTTTTTTCCCTTGGAAGACCGATCCATATGGACCTGAAAGGGGGTGACTGACAGTATAAATTCAAAAAGCCAACACTTTTCTGATCTAAATAAATCACAATTGGATATTTTGGTAAATCTGCACTAATGGAAACCATAATGACAAAAGTAGATAGAAAAGAAAACCCTTAACAACAGGTATTTAAAAAAAAAAGAGAGAGAAAAAGGACAAAGAACATCAAATCAAAACAGTTAAAACAACTGTTCTGTGTGATGCCTGCATTTAAAGGTAAAAAATGATCCACACAATTATAAACCTTTTAGTTTGACCTCAACCAGGCAAAATTTCAGAACAGATTTAAAAGGAAAATTTAAAACACAAAAATGCACGGAAGGTACCATAAAAGGCAATATGAGCTTCCCACATGGACACTAACTTGGTGCCACAGGATTTTGTTCGTTTGTTCTGTAACACCCCATTCTTTAGAGGGGGGGGAAGAAGCAATGTTTCTGACTTACTCACACTCCATTAAACCATTTGATATGGTGTCACCAGGGAAGTTATTAGGTAAACTCCAGAGAACAAGATGAACAGAGCAATTGTGAGACTGCCCTGGTATTGGCTGCAAAGGAGATGAAAATGGATTAGGCTGAAAAAACAAACCCTGGGCTGGAATCAAGGTGTTTGTTGAGGTTGGAAAGATTTGATCTTTATAGTAATTTCACTGATTTTTTTTTTTTTTTTTTTTTTTTTTTTTATGTTGCCTAATCCAAACATTTACTTTGGGAATTAAATGTATTAATGATTCAAGACCAGGATGCAACACCCACACCAGGAAAGGCTGGAACATAACACAGGAAAATCCGAATGATTGAGGAATGAACTAATCAAATAACAATGAAATATGATAATACAAACCGCAAATAGCTAAAAAGAATTTGGCTGTAAAATATGAGTTTATCAGTTGGAAACAAAGATAATTACTTCAGCATATGAGCCATACATAAGGACAAGTGGGACATGAAAAGGACAAATACAATCTAAGCTATATATATATATATACACATATATGTATACATATATGTACATATATGTACATATATATATACATATATGTACATATATATATACCAAACAAGAGATTCCTTTGTGCTTCATTGCTTTAAAAGCAAACAAATACACCCCCCCAACCCATGTTGACTGCTTCATGCCATAAGAGGTCACTTTAACCTGGATGCCTTCATCCTGATAAATTCTGCATTGGTGATGCTGTTCCCAGACTAAGCCAGGGACATATTCTAAGCTCTTACACTATAGTAAATCACAAGTATTTTCAATTAAATAAGAAAGCCCAATTGCCTGGGGGTCAGACAGAGCTCAGCATAGTCACTGTTGATTTGTACCAGAAAGCAGGCCAATTGTGTTGAAACATCTTCAGCGAGATTAGAAGCAGGCTCTTTATTTAGAGAGATAATTTAATTTTCAAAGCATTTGACAATTTTAATAGACATCATCTACGAATAAATCAGGGTGCGTAATATGCCCGAGGCAAGAAGAAAAAAGGCTCATTAACTTTGAGAGAATAGACAGATGGGCAATGTTGGGGTAGAGCTCTGACAGCTCCCAAATTATGTAAGCAGCGGAGTGAGGAGTCGGATGCCACGCGCGCGCTGCGCGGGAGTCATTTCCATGGGAGCAAATTGCATTGACACAAACTGTCATCTATGACATCAATATGTGAGTCAGGAAAAATGAAAGGAAGGAGACAAAACATAATGGAAAATACTTCGCTTTGCAGCATGATATGAAAGGCAAAGGAGGTCTCTCAAAGCTGACGTGATTCGGATTAACCTGTTTCTCTTTACGGGCGTACACACGAAATAAGGATTTCTGTGCCATTCGGATTCTGTCACAACTGAGGCACGCTGGACCTGCAGCCAGGGAGGCAGTCCCAAGGTGCTGCAAAGAGCAGGCAGATGCTTGGCTGCATTTAACAAAAGGATTAGGACCACAGCAAGTAAAATGAAAACAGGTGAGAAGCTGTAGACACAACCAGAAACATCACAATGGAGAAGATACGAAGGCTAAAGACTAACAGAGAGATGTAAGGACAACCTCTGGTCTCAGTGACAGTATATGAAGGAAAACTTGTATTTAGAAGTGACATCACTCAAACCTGATCCAAAGCAGCCATTTCCTTTTTTAAAGGACTGTTATTCCTACATTTACCTAAAATTTTGGGTGAAATTCCTCAGGTGCATCAGCAGTGTTTCCCAGACAGGCTGTGGATCACTGCTGTGTTGTGTGGTCAGAGACCAAAGAGAGCTGTCCCCATGCAAGCAATGGGTGACAGGAGAGCAGGCTCTGCTTCCACAGGTCACAACAGCACAAGTGTATCAAAGGGAGATCATCAAATACACTTTTATTCAACTAGACTGAGGAAAAATAACAAAGCTATCAAAGCAATTCATATATGAATCAGGCAATGTCTGCATTTTAATGGCTGAAACAAAGACAGCTGAACTCTAATGGAGTCGATTTTCTCTCGCAAGCGATTACTAAATTGCTTTCACTTTGTCAGCAAGGTAATATCTCTGCAAACAGCTCAGAGTTAAGGAAGTAACAAACAGCCAATTGTCAAGTGCAGAAAAACAACACACACAAAAACACACACACACAGGTAAAGTATGTTTGAAAGAGAAACACTTCTATTCCTCTGGTAACAACAGGCCCTTCACAGGAGGGAAACACTCCATCAGAAATGAAAGGTCTTCTGATTTCTAACAACTTCAGTATCACCACAAACTGAAATAATTTGGATGCTGGCACCAATGATTAAAAGGGAATGAGAGCTTTACCACTGAGTGCAGTGTTCAGTGAGTCCAGCAAAAGTACATTTGGAAGCAACATCTGAAGTCTTTGAGCAAGGAGTGTGTCTCCCTCTTGCCAGAGAAAAAGTTCAAACACTCCAACAGTTTGAGGCAGAAATTGCTTTAGCTCACAAGTACAAGCACAGCACACAGCAAGCTGCACTGAGAGACATCAAATGAGGTTGGGGAGTCAGGGAGTCAGTGTCAGAGACATCTCTTTGGACACAAGGTCCATTAATTACCTTGCTGGACAATGTGGGGATGAGGATGACACAATCACAGCCAGGCTGTGTCAGCTGGGAATCAGCTCTGTCAGTGCTAGACCAGCCTGGCACTCCTGCTCCATTAATGGGAGTTTGGGATTCCCAATGCACACGTGCGTTGTGACAAGTAGATACAACTTCTCTGCAGGCTGGATCAATTAATTATGCTGGCATGTTGACCTATTAGCAACAGGAAAGCCAAGAAGCAAGAACCCAATGTCCTGATTCCTGTATCATTCCCATTTGGTTTGGCCATATATCCTGAACATCCCAGCTGAAGGGAGATCTTATCCCCTGTGTCATCAGACTTACACTTGGAACAGTTGCAGAAATGGGGCTTGGATCTATTTGTGCGATAACACAAACACCTCTAAACCCATCTCCAACACAAAGAAGTGATCACAGGAATATTTAAAGACAAGCAGTATCAGGCCAGGTAACAATATTTTAAGCAATTTTTCACCAGGCAGCATAACTACTGCAAACACATTTTGCTAAATAGCAGCACTCTAAAAATGAAACTATTATGTTACTTCCATTAATTAACAGGCAGTAATAGACTTCCATGTGCAGGTGAGTTAACAAATATCACTATGTAATTCCAAAATTACACTGGCATTGTTTTCCTCTCACACACATCTGACCCTCGAGGAAGATTTGCATACAGAGGGCAAACACATTTTCCAGTTCCCAGTTTTATTAAGCTAAAGCAGTCCAAAGAGCAATTAGAAACACTGAGTACTCAGTGAGGCCGAAATCACCTTCATCCACATGGGTCAACAGGAGCACAATGAGTCACAGCACCTTGCTGGTGGGATCAGCCTGAGGGGCTGAAATTGTGCCCTTCAGTCAAGGGCACAGCTCCCTGCTGCCACCACTGCTTGCTGTCTCCTTAATAATTTGGGGAAAGAGCCACTGGACCAGTCGTTTGGCTGATCTGTGACCTGTATGGGTTTGAACTTCTGACTGCAGCTTACAGGCCCTTTAGTGAACTGTCTCAGGAACTCCCAAAAGTGAGAACAAATTCACACTTGTGGCCCTTACATAAGGCTGAAGAAAGCAGGATGCAGAAGCCCATAACACAGGGCTAAGAGAACTTCTGAACCCTACTGAGGGAAAATTCCTGTGTGCAGCACAACTCAAGCCAGGTTTCAAGTGTTAGATTTTCCATGGGATTGCCCTAGGCAGAATTAGGTTTTATGTTCTGCTCCAAAGTATAACAGACCTCTCAGTGTCATTAAAAAAAAATACCTTACTCAAGCACTTTGTTCTGCAAATCTAAACTGTCAGAAAAAAACAAGGAGTTCAGTACAGGTGCTGACACAGAACAGGATGATGTTCTGTGATGGAAAACCCCTTTGGGCAAGAGCATCATCAGTAAGTGGTGGATAGCAGAACCTGTGCTAGTGGTGATGTGCTACTGCAGAACACTTCACAAGAGGTTCAAAGAAAGCAAGATCTGGCAAAACAGACACCTGAGCACTATTCCAGCCCAAGGCCACCAAAACACACACCTGGGAATGCCCATCAGCAATAAGACATCAAAAAGGAGGACTGAATGAAGGCACGTTAACCAAATTGGGGAGCACCTTATAAGTAGTTAGGAACCTCAGGGATGGATCAGACAACCAGCAGCCAGCTGTCAATAAACATAATGTGTTGAAATATCAGTTTACAGCTCCTGAGCAAACCAGAGGATTTTGAACCCAGCTGCAGTCTCAGTGCTTTATGTGCAGCTGTGAGAGCTGTTGAGATGGAAAATGTTAGAAACCAAACATCTCTGGAACACCTACGATGGAGAAAGTCACCTACACACAGCAGAAGCAACCCAAGAAATCCTCTTGCAGTAGTTTGTCTCTGTATCAATCAAAAATAAACATGGAACACAAAGAGGACCCTCTTTGAGCCAAATGCAAGCCCAAAGCAAGGCACAATATCGTAAAGCTCTTTCATTACCACCAAGTTGTGAGACCTCACATTTGCTGAGGATGAAGAGATGGTGCAAGTATTATTACTATTGCATACACTGACCCAAGGCACAGTAATTTCACCAAATGCAGGGACCTGAGCCCCACAAAACCAGCAGGCAACTCTGCCCTGGCCAGAGAAGAGCCCTGAAAGTAAACATGAGCTTACTCCTGCTTCTACTTCACCACCAAAGCTGAGTGGAAGGGCAGGCACTGTTCAAGCACAGAATCAAGGAGGAAAGCAGAAAAAACCAACCACCAAAACTAAGAGATTATAACTTCATTGAGGATTCATAATACATAACAATACCAAACAAAAGTTTTTCTATTTGATGCTTCTACACCATTAAATTCATTCAGAAGACCGAAGTACATAATAGTTTGTGCTTTCCAGATAGAAGCACTATTGTAGTCATTTGGACGTTGAAGGGCTTTATTCTGCCAAAGATATGAGCCTTGTGGTGCAGCACAGAGAAACAAGAGACCCAGCTTTGCATCAGACCACCCATTCAGAAATGAGGGTGCTGCACTTCTTTCTCAGAGCCTACTCAGCAGAGCCAGTTCTGCTGCTGCCATGGCCTTGCTGGACAGCTCACAGAGAGGGTCACTTCTCACCCAGCTCCAGGAGCTGAGAGGCTTCAGCAACAACAGCCAGGAGTGTGATGGGGAGGGCAGAAGAACAGGCCTTACTTCTCGAGAACTAGAGCTATTTTGCTCGTTAAAACAATACACATATTTAAAAACACGTGAAAAAAGACAGAGGAAAAACAAGAGTTTACATCAAAGCCCAATGCTCTGTGCTCCTTGCTCCCAGGACAGAAACAGAGAGAGCCTCTCACAGATCTGAATCTCAACACTCAACAGGAAAAAGCAGAATAAGCTTTTTTTACATGAATGGCTAAAATACAGGGCAAGGCTGAATTTCAATCATAAATTTATTTTTTAAACATTATAAAGAATTCTGATAAACATGTTAAAATGCATCGTGTTCCCACTTGCTACTATTTAATATCGAATTCTTTTTACTTCCTCTCTTTTAAGCTGCCAAAGCCCAGACTAGTTATGAGAGCTAACAGCAGTGTGAGTTACTCCAATCCCTGCTTTCATATTACTTTGGGAAAAATGAAAGTAGCCTAGTATTGCAAACTGCCACAGGTTTTCCTCACAAGTCCTTTAGTGTCTTGTGTCTCAGGTTTTCAATTCCCAGCCCTTTGAGACAGAAGGTCTCAGGGCTGCAGACAAAACATGAAAAACACATCTCCTAAAGGCTTCAGAAACAAAAAGCAAAGCATATATATAAAAGCAGAGTGTATTATCTTCCAAATTTTCTGATCTTGGGCACTTGACTGACGGTTCTAAAAGTTTCTCAAGGCCAGTGACTTTGCACTCAACAACTTCAGTGAGAGATTCTTCAGAAGAAAGGTTAAAATTTAAGGACAGGGTCCAAGCTTTATTCTTGACCCCGTCCTTCCACTACAACGTTGTTTGAAGGTGTCTCCACAATAACACACTGTCATTCCCCAAAGCTAGCATTTCAATTTGCAGGGTTCCACAACACTGCTCTTGCCCAAACCAAACCCACACTCCAACTCCCACATCTCAGATGTGACAAACCTTAGGAGAGGCCACAGGGAACAAGGCCCTGATGCTCCTGTACATTGCACTAAGAGCAAGCTGTGGTATTTTACCCCATTCCAGCACGATTAAAGTGGGACTTACAGTCTGCTTAAGCCACAGCTGTGGCAAGTCAGCCTCTGGGATGAACCAGATCAGTGCAAATATCTCCTATAACAAGCAAGTTTTTGATATGATGGTGACCAATAAGTCTTGGGCAGAGAGGAGCATTCCCAGCCAGCTGGGAGGGAGCCTCCAAGCAGGGCACCCCACAGGGGCATGTTCTGGTCTGAGAGAGCTGCTAGTCCCAAGAAACCTCCTTTGCACTGGAATGGCTTTTCTTTTTTTAATATCTACAGAGCATCACAGAAACTTTATATGAGCCAAAGTCTCTACAACCTGAGTACAAGAACAGTCTGTACCTCATAAATTAGGAATGTGTTTGACTTTCACAAGCCTTTTGCCTACAGATGTTGTGTCAGCAGCCAGCTGAACACATTTCCTTACTAGTGAGAAGACCTCAGATTAGAACAATTTTGGAAAGGAAATTAATCTCTTCTGCCAGGATAATAACAGAAATTTAAGAGAAGGGCTAAAGAAAACCATATAGGCTCACAGAAAAAAGGCAACTCCTAGATCCTAACCTTCTGTCCTCTAGGCCCACCAAGACTGCCCTGACAAATGACAGCACTGCACTCTTTTATCCCAACAGGCAATGCTGTCTGATCGCATTTTACCCAGAGGTGAACAACTGCTTGCACGAATTCTTTCCTACATTTTTGTGAAGACAGAAAATAGAGGCTCTCAGTGATACAAAATGTGCACAAATAATGCAGGAGCAAAGCTATAATCCTAAATAATTCTTCTGGACAAGACAAGGATATGAAAGAATTTTATAAACATTTTCTTACCTCTTTTCTTGCTTAGATAAATGTTATTTAGAAGATCTCTTTATCAATAGAGGTAACATAAAGCACATTTGCTCTGCTGCACTTCACACAGGGCCATCAGAAGCAAAGCCATCCATACTCAGGTGTGCCTGGTGTGCTGATTTTTATGAGCTTTAGCCTGATTTTTGAGTAACAACAGCTGTGCACTTAACAATCTTCCTCTCTTCCCCTATGCTTCAACATGCCTCACTCACAGAGCTGATACAGTGATAACAACAAACCACCAGGGAATTCCTGAATTCCTCCATTGCTCCTGCCAGGATATCCATTATTAAATGAGATTTGTGTGTGTGTGTGTGTGTGCTTTTGAGATTTTCCACAGCTCACCAAACTCTGCATTGTTTTGTGTGATTTAAGAACAGACCCTGCCTGTCCTACCACAATTCCTTGCCATGTAAAACCAAGATTTTTTTCCCAATTTACCACCATCCAGCTCATGCTGGAAGGTAATAAGTTTTTCTGTATGTATATAAATATATATGCAAATATATATAGATAATCATTGCATGATCTCAATCTAGATCCATTTGTCAGTAATAAATAACTCAATAATAATTTCTTTTTATAAAAAAAAAAATAATCCAAGAGCCAAAAAAAAAAAAAAAAAAAAGAAAAAAGGAAAGCAAATAACAATAGACTTCTGGGTTTTGGTCATTTTCCTTATCACAATCTCTGCCACAAATTCCTGTTGTCTGTGTAAGGATCCTCCTACCAGGTAAAGGGTTTGGAAAGAATTCAGAGCTGACACCATCTTCCTGTGTGACTGAAAATAGTACCTTCCACCATTCCTTTTCCCAGTGACAGCTGTATCCTGGGGTAACACAAGATTCTTTCCAAAACAAATGTGACACAGCTGCTATGATTTATCTTCACAGTTCATAGCTTAGAGTTACAGACAGAAAATACATTTAACAAGGGGACATCTCCACTGTGTTTTCCTGAATGCTGGAAGAGTTTCCTCAGTTGCAAGGAGGATGCTGCAAATTGCCTGAAAAGGCTGAAGCAGCGCAGCCAACCAGATAGACCCACATTATGTTTCTCTACAAAATCTGAGGGATTATATTTATTTTCAGTGAGTTCTTCAGCTTCTGCAGCAGGAAAAGTTTCCTTTTGCCCTAGGGCAGAGGAAAAAGCTCCTCCAAGTGCGAATAAACCAACAGAGAATTGCAGGAAGGGTTGTTTTTCTTTTTTTTCGAAATTACCTCATAAAATCCCTGCAGTGTATGCCACAGGTTCAGAAGGTTTCATAAAACAGGAGTCAGTAAGGGAGCAGCTCTTGCACATAACTCCTCTGGGCCCTGGCACGGGCTGTGTTGTGCTGGGTGCCAGCACCACTCTGGTATCTTCTCCTGTAGGGCAGCACCACAGATCCCCACTCCTGCCCATCCCAATCCTCCCACCACCACAGAGGAGACACCTACATTTGAAAAGACTTCAGGCCCAACATGCTCAACCTGGAACAATTTCATTATAGGGAAACAGGGTAGAAATTTGAAAATAAAAGGCACCTCTATAAGGGTGTGTTTATAACTAATTTTATTAGTAGTTACTTAGTAGTCATTATGTTTCACTTCAGCTTTTTGCATTGTTATCACCTGCAGAATTTGGAGTTCTTCAAAATGCAGAAACTAAGGCTAATGAGTGCACAAGCCATTGCTGGAGACCCTGACTCCTTCTGACATTACAAATACCCTGCTTGCCACCTGAGGAGATCAGGCATCACTGCTCAATAGCCTCCACACCAAGGCTTGGATGTCCTCGGGTATGGAACTAATTTCCCACCGTATCAGGGCAGTTCAAGGTGTCACTAAACAGAAACAGGAGTTAAGTCACTCAGAACCAGTTCCATGGGCTCTGTTGGTATCTGGCAGGTTATACAGTTATTGGCACATATTTATTGGGTTTTCTCAAACAAAGGGACTAAACCAGAGGTTTAGTAAATGCTAACTTCTGGAAATATGAAATAGTTCTGCTCTGCTATGTCTGTTTAATGACTAGCAAAGGTTTTTTGTTCTCTCATGTGCTCTCGTGCCACAAGGACTGCCTTACATATGCTCAAAGAAACTGAATCTGCTTTATCTTGACACATCTGATGAATTCTGGCTCTGTGGCAATCCTGTTTACTTGTTTTGCATGCAAATGGGACGATGGAATGAAGATAATAATTATTACAAGATTTGGTTTGGAATAGTTCCACAAAACTTTTTTTTTCTTGCCAAAAAAATGTGTTAAGTCAACATGGAAACTTTTTTACCCGGGAATGGTTTTCACGCATTTCTCGACAGAAAGTACCCAGGAAAAATAGTGGGAAAATTTCATTCTTATAGTTTGAAAACAAAAATAATCCTGAAGTTCAGAATTACTTTTTCATTCTTATATTAGACAAAGTAGCAGAAAAAAAAATTCTACATAAATTGAAGATTTCAAGGTGACGAAATCACCCAAGTTGACACAAATCCATTACTTGTTGAGATTTTCAGTTTACAGAAGTCTTTTGACATTTTTACACATTCTGAGATTTCTCATAGGAAAAAAAAGACTCTTGAATAACAGATGTGGGAATAACAGAACTTAGTGCTAGTTCTGGGCTAGCAGTGAAAGAGAGAGAGAGAGATCATGTTACTCTCTGGATCCAACAACTTCTATCATGCTAAGATAAAAACGTGTGAACATCGACCACATGGAATACAAGTTCTTTGTTTTTCTTTTCCTAATGAACTGTGCAAAGAATGCAACATAATTATGCCTTCGAAAGAAACTACTATGCTATCAGAGATACTAAAAAAGCTCTGTTCTTTGGCTGGCACCCATCGCTGCAAATGCTGTCACAACAGTCTCCAAACTGTCACTTCAGCAACTGCCCCTCGCGGGAAAAACATATTTCTTCTAATTAGACAAAATTCTAACTCCACATCTGAAGAGTATAATTTGATCTTTTCTCTAGAAACTCATTAACCACTTGAGTTTAATTATTAACATTTGCATTAATAATTCACTGAATTAACTACCCATTGTGTGAGTGCAGCTACTGCTTTGGCAAGAAGATGCTCGTTGCCGCGGTCCATGGGCACGTCACCAGGGAGGTGGTGTGAGCCATGTCCACCTAAGAAACTCCTCTGAATGCCACAGAGATGTAGTTTTTACCTCTGGGTCTGCCATCAGCTCACTGGATGGCTTTGGGCAGGTTATGCCCTTTTCCTTTCCTTTCTACATCTATTTAGGGCAGCCAAGCCACGAGCAGTGACTTCTCTTCCCCTTTTCCTCCTTCAGTGCCACAGTGCTTAATGAAGTGCCCAATAAAATAGGCCACCACTGCAATAATAACTGCTGGCAAGGGTGGAAGGTATCAGTACTCGGGGAACATGCTCCTGATGCTGTGTCTGGTAAAGTGAAGCTCCCAATATGAGAAAAAACAATGAAAAAAAATCATGTCTGGGTAGGGCTTAATGCCACGGTTATTCATGCTGGGGCTCCCGCAGGGCCCAGAGCAGCAAGAAATCTGCTGAAAGCACTAGGTGTTCTGAGATAAAACCAAACTATACTGGTTCCTTGATGGAAACCTTTCAAAGTAGTAGGAACCCATGATTTATTCAGTAAGAAGCAGGTTTTCAAGCAGTGTTATGAACACTGAACACGCAGGCTCACACTTCCAGCTGGCCTCAGTTGTGAAATGTGATGACTTACAGATCCAGGACACAGTGGGGTGATACACAGTATAGTTTTTCACATGTAGAAATATATAATCAGAAAGCTATCTTCTCACAGAAGCTCTACAATTTGAATTAAAACAAAAAAAAAAAAAGGAAAAAGAAAAATAAGGGAAGGGAAATGGAGGAAGGGAAAAGGGAAAAGGAAAGGGAAAAGGAAAAGGGAAAAGGGAAAGGAAAGGGAAAGGGAAAGGGAAAGGGAAAGGGAAAGGGAAAGGGAAAGGGAAAGGGAAAGGGAAAGGGAAAGGGAAAGGGAAAGGGAAAGGGAAAGGGAAAGGGAAAGGGAAAGGGAAAGGGAAAGAAACCCAAAGACAACAAACAACATCCCTGAACAACTAACTACTACTTTTGGTTTAGATCAGGTGAATATGTGGGTTCAACCCTTTTCTGGAAAATGAAGACAGAAGGTTCCATGGGGTTTTTTTCAATCTCACGGGGACCATTTCCCGTAGCATTTATGGGTGAATACCTCCATGTTAAGGATTTCCTGAATCCTTTTAAATTCTCCAGCTGGTATTTGCTGCAGTGTTTTAGGTATGCAGTAATGTGTGAAGCTCCTCAGAAAACTGAAGGGCTCCAGCACCAGCTCTCTGCTGTTTGGATACTAACTCGAACATTTTTGCTTCACAGCAAAGGAATATAACAAAAGTTACTTTTTGTTACCAGATTGGACACACTTAAGCAGCCCTAAAAAAAAATAATAATCAGTGCTATAAAGGAGCTAGCTGAAAAATAAACCTTTCCAAGCTCCCAGTGTCATATTTTCAGATGAATAAAGGCACAAATTTACGCAAGAGCTTCTACATAAACTGTAATATCAGTCTGCGTGAAACTCTGGTGCTTTTGTTATTTCTGCATTTGGTAAATTCAGGCATAACAATTCTTGAAGTCCTTCGGCTTTTACAAACAGGTGTGACTGACAGCCTCTAAATGCTCTGCTTTTCATAACAACTGTGATTGACAGCCCCTTAGTGCACAGCCCAATCAGCCTAACAATGTTATTGTTCTCTAATAATTACCTGATAATTTTTTTTTCAACGTGTTGTTATTAGTTATGGTTCAACTAAGAGTCCTCAGAACTTCCCAAAAGTTTATTTAACTTGCACTGATTTGGGGCTGCCTTTCTGTGAGTCTGATTCTGTGGCAGCACCGGGATTACACAGCCCGGTGCTCAAGGTGCACTGGCTGTCGATCTAACTGAAACAGATGCTTTCCCTGGCAAACAGAACATTTTGAAGCCCAAATATGTGACAATCCGCGTGTCACTTTGGCACCCGTCACTCACAAAGTTTTTGCACAAAGAGAAATGTTTCTTAATAGTCCCTGGAGCATAAAGAATATAGCTCATAATTTGTGTGCATCCAGGGCCAGAGCCCTGCGTAGGATGTGTGCCTGTAGCTGGGCTCAGTTCAGCACAGTTTATTACCTCCAAGCTGCTCAAGATGGCAGCTTGTTTTAACCTCTGCTGGAAGCAATAATTGAGATTTTTCTGCGTTATAGAAAGATCATCCTCAAGAACACTCAGCCAAGGGACCGACTTGTGTGAATCACTAGCAGAAAATCATGACCTGGTAGGGTCCCTTTTCTGTACCTACAAAATAAAATTAATTACATTCCTTTTCTGTGAAGCGAGTCAACTGCAGCACTGTATACTAGAAAATGACAATCCTAGTTAGAAAATGTGCAACCCTTTTACCCTTGTACTAGGCATAAATCCAAGCTGTATTTCTTCTGAATTTTGAAAGCGTGGTTTCTTTTTCATCTCTCTCTCAGTTTTCAGAGAGGATGGAAGCAGGTAGGAAGCAGCAAAATGAAAACCCACATTGCTTCAGATTTCTGAAACTTTTTGAATATTTTTTCTTGAGTATGGTGAAAAACATGATAAAGGCCACCCACCTTGCAAGAAAGGCAAAAAAAAAAGATTTCAGTCAGAGGGCTATTAAAAGAATATTATGGTGTTATATTTAGTTACTCTGAAAAGGACCAATAAAAGAAATAAAACTCTTAAAAAACAAATTATGCTCAGCCTGGGTTTTTCCAAACATGCACTGTGGTGCTAACACAGTCAGTAGGTACCTGAAGGAGAAAGCTGAGTGTCCTTCTGGGACTTTGCTTTTCAAAACCAGAAGTGTGGAGCTTGAGCACAGCTTTGTAGTTCACTTGTTGGGTTGCCTTTCCAAGAACTAGTCTAAAGTTTGGCCTTTGCACCAAGTTACACTGTGCATCACCACTCTATAGAGCCAAGGCTTGCATTTGTATACATAATGCTGTAATATTGAGGGTTTGTGCATATTTACTGCAAATGAAAGCAAGTACACAATGCACAGATTGTATAGCCAAATGGGCTCAGAAACATTTGTTCACACAGATTAAGGGGCTTTGTTGGAGCCAATTGAACACTTGGGCACCTATTATTTGTTAATTTTCTTTCCAGTACTTCTGAATTTTACCCATATATTTATAGAACTGACCATTTCCATATGTACTACCTATGGCCCTGAAAACAACCTCTAATTATCCACAGGGATCATTGTGTTATTATTTTTCCCATACTGTAAAACATATGGGCATTTTCTAAAAGTTGGGTTTGGGTTGACAAATTGTGTAGAGAACAATAGTGAGGTAATGAATCACTGCAATGACAGCTCACTGTCTCACTACAGACTGAGGAAACTACTCATCCTGTACTGATACAAAGCAGAGGACAAAAAATTCAACCATCTGTAACTTATGCAAACACCATGAGCAAGAGCTAAAAACGGCTTCTCACAGATCTTAAGCCAATGGTATCTCTGACACCATTCCTCAAGGACTTTCAGGATGCCTTTCTGAGAACTCAGCTCATCATCCTGCAATCCCTCACCTCCAGCTTGGGCTCAGAGATTCCTGTAATCCAGTGCAATCATCTCAGCTTGTCCAAAGTCTGGTTTGACACCTAAAGCTCAGTTCTTCCACATGCACAAAAACTCTGCTTGCTCACCAAAACACTTGTCAGAGAACAGGATAACCACTGTGCAGGTAAAACCTTTCAGGGGTACAGAGAGGGTAGGCAGGACCCACATGAAATACCTGGGGACCTTCCCCACCACCAGGAATGAGAAAGGAGTTTCCAAACAGATGAGAGCAACATGCTGCTCTGCTGTCTGAGGCACAGTGATGTGTGGGAAACAAGCACTGTAAGAACAGCAGAGATGATGGTTTGCAGAGAGTAACAGTCTCTTGCAGATCCAAAACTTTCTTAAAATCATTGAAGCAACAGGTCTTCCTCTGGTGCTTCATGTAAGATTCCCAGATATTTCCACAGCACAAACTGACCCCTACTGGGCACAGTGTCTCATGAATCCTGTCATTCCTACGCTTCACAGATGCAAGCTTAGTCTTAAGGTAATTCTGCTCCTTGGAAGAGTGAGATGAAGAAAGTATTTCATATATTTTCGAGATTAGAAATGAGAATCAGAAGCCATGTCGACGAGCCAATTCTTCACAGTCAACCAGTTGTCCACAAACAAGCCACAGAAAATCCTGCATATGGAAGAAGTGCAGCACCATCTAACAACAGCTCATGTCAAACAGCTACAGCCACAGTGTGTGTTGTACTAGAGGTACCAAAACAAGAGAAATTAATGCTCAGTTTTGAGGTTTCCTCTCTGCAGTGGGTGGGACAAGCTTTTCCTTCAGTTTTTGCCATGTTTCAGTTAATTTGCCTCATCTTGCTCCTGCCAGTTCTACACTGCAATCCCTAAAACCCCAGATGAAAATCCAGAGAATAACCCATTAGATAGATTTATTATTTCTAAATTTATTCAATATGTTCATGATCCTTATAGGAGTTTTGATGACCCTCACTTTCATTTTATAACAGCAGAAATCTTTAGCGCTGTTTTGCTGTGGGAAAAAATTGAATATTGCCAGCTAAGGCCATCTTAAATCTTGAATAAATTACTTTCATCCTCTCTAAATATAACTTTACCAACAGATAAACTTCCAACATTCTCTTTCCATTCATATTTCCTTACAATCACATTCTAAAACCAGATGCTAATGAATCAGCATTTATCTAATTTCCAATTTCACTAATTATTTATCAGATCAGCTAAATGAGTTTCATTTAGAATTATAGACTTAGTTACATAAGGCGGATTTTTCTCTCTGTTAAAAATGTTAAGCTGCCTAAAAGTAACTAATATAGTAAATTTCCATCTCTGTTCATGGTCCAAATATACTATTAATAAGTGATATTAAACTGGCAAGAACATGCTTAATTCTAGACATATCCTTTTAATCCAAAATTAGTTAAACAAGAACGGAAAGAGTGAATTCTGTTATTGAGTATATAAGACCCCGCAAAATCCCACAAACGCATTTAAACATTCTGGAGATAATACTGAAATCAGCATGGTTTTATATCTTCAAAAATGCTATAAAATATGAACATACTGATTCTTGTCAACAAGAATAAATTTAAGGTGCTGAAAGATGCACACACCTTCAACTGCCAGAGGTTTGCTCTAGAGGTGGGAATGTCATAGCCCTGGTGTTGGAGCCCAGCAGGTGGGACACTGCACCACATGTCACACCAGCTCCAGGAAGGGGCCTGCTGATTGCACACACTTCCTTAATTAGACCCTGAGAACTTTAAAACATTGGGGGTTTTTAAAGTGTTTTTGTATTATTGAAAGTAAATTATCTTCCTCTGTGAACAAATAATAACATCCCCTCTCCACAGGTGCTCTCCCAGGCTTGAAACCATAACAGAGCGTTTTCCCAAACGACTCCTGATGGATTCATCATCTGCCCTTATGTTTTCCTATCTTCCACACATGGAAAGGTAAAATAAATAACCTTCTACCATGTCTTTGAAGCAGCATCTTCCCACTCATTCAGGTTTCCTAACTGAGGCAGCTCTGCAAAGAGTCAGTGGGTCCAGTGTGTGATGGGAGTGAAGCTCCTTGGCTTAAGAAGGAGCAGCTTGTGCCATCAGTTCAGGAGTCTCCAGCCTTGCTCCTCTGCTGTGCATCACTCACACCCGAGCATCATTTCTTCCTGAGGCAAAAATCACACCACTTGCTCTTTGCAGATTAGCACTTGTCCGTTCAATCCATATTTCTCCACTTCAGTTCATCGTGCAAAGCCGAGTACTTTGGGTTTTTCAGTCACCCTAAATCCCATCACTGTTGACAACAAAAACACACCGCTGTTTCTTTTTCTTAGTTTTGTGGACTGCTTTTCCAGCCTGAGGATTTTTGGCTACAAAAAAATTTTCAGCAAAGTGAAAGAGAATGAAGCAATGACATTACTTTTGTCCCATTTCCAGGCAGAGTGGCAGAGAGCCAGTTCTCAGAATTTTTCTGAGAAGCCAATTGATTCATGCTTGTGTCAAGTCCCAGCATCCTTGTGAGCTGTCAGAGGGCAGCCAAAACTGCTTCACCTACAAGTAAAAGGCCACTCTGTTTCAATCATAAGCAAAACCAGGGAAGTGTCACAGAGCAAACCTCCTTCCCAAAAATTCAAATTTTACCCAGAAGTTCACCAATCATTTAGTCATTGCTGTAAATCATTGTGGCTAATCAGCTCAGCTCCACATCTTAATGAAGCTGATGGTTTTTTCCCCAGCCTCAGGACCTGTGCAACAGGACCAAGGCAACCCTGGTGAACTGCACAGTAGGTGCAGAGTCATGGGAAAGAAGCCTCCCCACAAGATCCTCAGCAAACCTGGCTTTAAGTCAGGTTTGAAGGCGGCCTGTGACTAGTACTGCCAACTTTCTACTTATGTACCTGGCCAGTGGCAGGAGCCATGCAAGCTGTCAAAACAGGTGGGGAAGAAAGAGCAAAATGGAGAACGCCACAGCTTGGGTTTCCTTCCGTTTTGCATCTTAGAAATCAGCTTGTGTTAGATACTGAGAGAAACAGGACTACAATTTAGACATGTTCTTTCTTTAGGTGAACTAGTTCACCTGACTATATTTCAAAGTACCCTTATGACATCAATATATTGGTATATCTTCACAGGAAAAATTGTACAGGAAGCCTGACAGCTAATTTATCAGGACTCCTTCATTACAAGTGCTTACACAGCATCTCTATTATCTCAGACTCTCAGACAGCCTTTCAGTCCCACAGTGTCTGTACAACACGTAAACACACTTATGCTCAATTTACAAGTACATAAATCAAGACCTACTATCTTGGAAACAAAATCTGAGAGAAGCAGTAGAGTAAACAATGTACCCCAGCTGGGTTCATCCTTGGATTCTCACTCCAGAAAGCCTGGACTGTGCACACTCAAAGTTTTCATGCTTTTAGCTCAGCCCTGAGAGCAAAGCACATCCTTCTACCAAACTGGAACTCTTTGATAACCACTCTGCTTGTCAGGCTAGAAGCAGTAACAGAAAGACAGAAAATAGAGGAAGATGATAAAATTAAGATAGCTGGAACTTTATTTCACAGAACTTTCATGCTTCACTGCAGTTCCATCAGATACATGAGGGAAAACATGGCTGTGGGCATGTTTTGGACTGGCTATTCATCATGCCTGAAATTCAGCACTTGGAGAGGAGTTTTATCAGCTCACCAGCCCAGCTTTTTTCCTTTTTTGTCTTTTTTTTTTTTTTCCTAGCTGGCAAATATCCCAGCTAATTAATGAGTTGGAATAGTTCACTAATGGGTCTACTGAAGGCGAGAACTAATGCAAGAGAAGTGCTGGGAACATACAGACACGAGTGAAGGCAGGAAACATGAGCAGGACCCTTCCTTTTAAAAGCAGCTAGATACTCATCAGTTAAATGAGCAGAGGGGCTCAACCTATCTTATGCAACTCCTATGTAACTTGAATATAATTGCTGTCCAATGCAGCAGATGTGGAAAGATATTCTCTACAGCTGCCTGGCACAGTCTAAGCTATAGGCCTGAATTTCAGCCATGTGAATGTCTGAAAAAAAATCTAATAGCTCATGGACCATTTCTGTAGTGAATTTAAAACAATTGTAATGTCTGAGACAGTTTCTTCAATGCTCATAACTGAATTCAAATTAAAAGCAACAACCAAGAGACATGAGCCTAAGTATCTCTGCCTGAGGCAGAAGAATCAATATATTAACTAAAGGATAAGGTGGAACACATCGTACCTCAGGAAATGCATTTGCTCCAAAACACATTAAAGACTGTCAACAATTTGGCTCAGATGTTCACAGCACAGTACACACACACAAAAAAAGTCATTACCATGCCACAGTATGCATTAGAACTGGGTTTTAACACAGTAATGCTATAAAGAGAAAAGATACATGACCAGCACTTCAAAGAAAAAAAGTTCCCAGGTTGGAATCATGAGGGATTAAATTTTACAGTTTATGTGACGTGACAAGTTCTGATCAGATCCCAAGGTTTCTTTTGGTGTGAGAAAGCACCGTTTAATTCTGCTGTCCACAACCTCTTACCACTGCTCTTCATTTCTTCATCTATGCACATAAACAACATGTGTGGTACAGTGCTGTCCTCCTACACACCCTGTCCACCACAGGGAGTCCTCCACCAACAGAGACAGAACCGCCTGCAGAGCTCCACATGAACAGGGTAAGGAACAGACTTTGGGTACAGACAAGAGTTCTGCTGTAAAGGCAGTCCTGGGCTTTGGCAATCAAAGCAAATATTGTATAACAAACTGGGGCTTTGCTACATTCTTTATTAACTAAAACATTTATAGTAAATAAATATTTAGTATACCAGGAGAAAACTTGCTGATTCTACTAATAGCAACATTAAAGAAAGAACAAATCAAGACCTAAAGAAAAAAGCAGTGTGTTTTTCATGCAGGAGAATAGAATTTGCTGCTTAGTCAGAGAATCACAGAATGGTTGGGTTTGGAAGGGACCTCTGGAGGTCATCTAGTCTAACCCACTCTGTTCAAGCAGGTTCACATAGAGCAGGTTGCACAGGATTGCATCCAGGCAGGTTTTGAGTCTCTCCAGAGGAAACTCCACATTTCTGGGCATCCTGTTCCAGTGCTCTGTCACTCTCACAGTATAGAGCTTTTCCTTTGAATTCAGATGGAACTTCCTGTGTTTCAGTTTGTGTCCACTGCCCCTCGTCCCATCACTGGGCACCACTGAAATGGGTCTGGTCCCATCCTCTTGACAGCAGCCCTTAAGATATTTGTGTGCATTGATAATGTCTCCTCTCATTGTCCCAGGCCCAGCTTTCTCAGCCTTTCTTCACAGAAGTCCCCTAATCACCTGCTGCCCTCCTCTGTACTCTCATCATTTTAGATGAATTCAAAAAGCAATTAAACAAAATAATGGGGGGGAGGAGGGAGAGAAGGAAGCCATTTGGGACTATTTAAACAGGATAATCTCGGATCTGGCTTAAGAAGCCACTTAGCAGAAATTACTGGAGCCCAGGAGACTACAGGGGCAAGGGCTGTGTGCTTGCCCTTGGCTCACCAATCCTCCCTGGGCAGATTTTACTGCTCTCTGTTGGAAACAGCAGACTTGGCTGGATGGACCCATGGACTGACCCAGTAGAGACACACAAGAGCTCACAAGAGATGCACAGCTCAATATGATGCTGTTTAATATGCGAACAGTCAGGTTTTTGTTCTTGTATACAGAGTCTAATGAAGTCAGGGGGAAATGGATATCTGGTACTGAGGGGTAGGGTTCACCACAGCTGAGAACAGAAGCAACTTTGGGCATTTAAATGGCATATTTTGCTACTACATCCATCCTATAATGTTAAAAATTTCACCAACAGCAGGTTTTTTTCACATGCAGCAGACAGTAGTTTTTGAGGGTGATAGTTTTTGGGGGGTAGGTGGGGTGTTTTCTGTTGTGGTTTTAAAGATACTAAACAAACCCATTGAACCCATCCACATCAGACCTGTCAACTCTAAAAATAAATTTCCCTCCCTCAGGCCAAATAGTTTGGTCTCCTGATAAAAGAAAAAGTCCAAATTCTCAGTCTCAATGTATGAAAAGATGCTTGGGACCACAAGATGAAGCTCATGCTACACTGGAAATCTGTTGTGACCAGTGCCCTGCGAAACCACTCCGTCTGTTCTCAACGTGGTTTGACTCCCTCACCATGAGTTGGAAGCAGAACAATCTGGTGGGTGTGATGTTTTTCACTTCTCTACTGTTCAGCTCCTTGGAAGCTTATCTTCCTTTATCTTCCCTTCCGCTTAGTGACCTTGGAAAATATAGATAGAGATCATAGAAGCAGAATCCTAAAAGGATTATTGCTTTTATTATCTTACTATTGGGAAGCTGATTAAGAGCATATATCCTTTCACAGGCTACCCTGTGCATTAGCACTCTCAGCTCTCTTAAAAAGGTCACTGGGCAGGATTTTAAACATAGCCTTAAGTATTGAACACTCTTTACTTCCAGTACAGGTGTCCTTCTCACGACAAATGTCATAGGAAGTTGTCTGTCCCTAGTCCAGGAGTCCTATTTAACTTCCTACTAAAATACAACAATGGCTGCACAGATTTTCATACAAAAGCATCACTGTGCTGCCAGCGAGCCAAAGAATGGTGGTGGGTGATGGATAGTTACGTAAGTAGCTGCAATTTCACCAGCATGTTTTCATCCAAATCTCTGGTCTGTGATGGTCCCTACGAGCCACTGACCAGGCCACAGCAATAATATGCTTGAGCTGGCTCGGACCCCTTAGCACTTTTCTGCCAAAAAGCCAAAACAACTGTGTGCAAACCACTGCAGATATCACCTCCTATTTTCACAATGCCAAGCTGAGGACATTTTACAAGGTCTGAAGACAGGGCCTTTACTACTTTCCCATTGTAATAGCAAGCTGCTTTCTCATGTCATGTCTTTTGTAGCTACCAGCTGCTTTGGCACGAAGCAGGATCTCCTGATGTCTCCTCCTACCACGTGGAAATGGCAGGGCATGAACACTGAAGACACTCAGTCAAGGAGTCTCTCCCAAACCCAGAAAGAGGTCAGACAGGCAGAACACGCTCCCATCCTCTTTAAGCTGTACAAAGCACCAGTTATAAAATCTGTGTGCTTAAGAATAGCTTGCAGTGGTCATCTCCATAAGCACCTAAGTATTACTGTGTGGTCACACATGCCCTTTAATGCAGTAGTATTTATTTCATACCTGTTTTGAGCAGCAATGAATCTGCTGGAGCACCAGGGCGATACGGTGTTTAATTGAGGATGAGAGCAGATTGCCAAATGGACAGAAATAACTCACAGAAGCTGAAGCTCCTTTTCTCTGATGACATCTACTCTTAATACATTGCTGCTTTTATGGAAGAATCCCCCACAACTGTACAGAGCACCATGAGTCAGCGTCATCACTCGGAGCAGAACCAGGTGAGGGTCAGCCTTTCTGCTGCTGTTTTTGGCCCAAAGAAGTGAAGGAGTCCTGTTTGCTGACAGTTATTATGCAATGCAGATAACCCATCTTTCTGCAGTCATTTGTGGGTGTCAGAAGAAGCTAAGAATAAACCAGGAAAAGCCTCTGGAAAGGTCTGCTAAGCAGTGAGCTGAAAGAAACCTCTCTCAAGATACAGCGTGCATACCCTTGCTTAGCTTAGAACACAACCTTTGGCGACCTCTACTACATGATCACAGGTGATAATCACATATTGCAGTTACAATTACTGATTTACCTATCCATGAAGTGTTAAAACAAGCACAGAAAAGTAGATGTTAGGAACAATTGTTGCATCCCTGCTCATATAGGATATGCTAGAATTGCTAAGCCTAAGAAAATAGGTAGATGCCCCCTCCTGCTCATTACAGGGAGTTGTGAAGAAAATTGCAGCATTTAAAATCCTGTTTATCCACCAGCTAGATAAACTAGAATTTCTTTCTTTTTTTTTTTAACAGCTTGTCTCAAAAGAGCTACAGTAATATGCATCTCCAGCAGAGAAAGCAGGTCAGCATTGGCTGCCATTGAGAAGGAGAGATGGTCAATTAAAAGAAAGAAGCCAATTAGGATGTAATTGGGGACTCTTAGTCAGGAAGATACTAGGGAGAAAAGAAAGGAGAGAAGAAATGTGACTGTCTAAGTCTTCCCAGAAGAGGCTGGGGCAAATCTGCTGTTGTGAACGAGGTGCATTTTGTGTCCCTGCTTGCAAAGAGAGGCAGCAGGCTATGAGCAGAGCCCAGAACCAAACAAGCCAACAACACTGCTTCTGGGTCAGCTTTAAGCTTCTTGTTTTCCCTGTTAATAAGATCAAGAAATTTCCTTGCAAGAGAAAGCTCTGTAATTCTGTAAACTTACAAAAGTTTCTGAAAGCCAGGATTACTGCTTATCTCCTGATTAATGCTGAAGCTTTAGAGCAGTCTAGCAGCTAAATTAGTACTTAAATTGTACACACAGGTCAGGATTCAAAACTAAGTGTTAACTTGTTTGAGACATGAAAAGCAAGGTTGCTCTCAAGGTCTTCAGGACAAGCACAACAGTCCTGGGTTTGGTCCCATGTCCTCTAAGTGCAATGGAATTACAGCAATATAAAATCACAGAGAACAAGGTTAGAAGGAAGCCCAGGTAATAAAGGGTCATATAAAATGAAAAGCTGACTTTCACTTTGTTGCAACTGAAATTTCGGAAAAAAAAAATTGCAATCCCTTTCAAAACAAAATGTAACATGTAATCTAACCCACATGCTCTCCCAAATCAAAGATCTATGATATTAAATCTACATTTTTATATTACCCAAAAAGCCTGAATATACTGGATCTATTGAAGTGTTTAATACCAGCTAGAATCAAGAACAGCAAAAGCTAAATTTGAATGAAAAATCTCTTCTGGAAGTCACCAGATAATTAATGGCTTCCTGTAATATTACAAAAATATAGGGAGAAGAAGCTTTTAATTCAATGCAACAGTAAAAAGTTTCAATGAAATTTAATTCCGGAGGGGAAAAAGTAAACAAGCACATCTCTGCTTATCATAAAAAGCAACGGTCTTTGTAATGAAGCAGAAGGACTCACAATTTTCCCTCTTTTTAAGAAATAAAGCTCTGTCAATACTGGGCACATCAGCAGTTTGAACCCTCTTGATGCTCTGACTGACTTGGTCTCACTATCAGAAGGGAGCTGGAACACAGGAAGGGCACAAAATTAACCTGAAACTGAGTAGCCCACTTCCAGGCACTGCTGTTGGTGCCAAAAAAAATCACTGCTAAGTATTTAGCTCATCTGCTTTCACTGGCCATGAAAGAGCTATTCTGTAATCCATAAACTTTCCAAAAGACAAGAGAGAAGATACCCATCTGCACTGCTGAGCACAGACACCAGTCAAGGGAGAGTAATGGGCTCTGACTGTGTTTCAGGCAGCATTTATTGAGCCAGGTACACATCAGAAGGATGTGATTTCTCTGGTAATGGGCTTATCATACTTTGGATCTGCTCTTTGTCAAAGTAGAGCACTGCCCAGACTCCCTGAAGACTTAAAATCAGCAATTTCGTAGTTTTTCCTTGCACTAATCCTTTCTATTGCACAAAAAAATACCCCTAAAGCCTCCAAGTGTCCATTGTTTCCCTTTGGGTTTAATGAGCGACTCTCAGTGTCAGCTAAAAGTTTTCAGCATCACTTCACTGAAGCATAAAGACTGGACCTATTCTTTGCAGATTATTGTCCTGCTCCTTATATTTCCAAAACTGTGAGGCTGCAAGAAGTTTCCCCAACCACTTTCCATATAGGTATTCCTTCAGCTGCATTTCCTTTAGAAAAGTCCAATATTATATATTTTTTTTTCATTTTATTTTTCTTTTTTAGGATAGAAATAAGGAGCCCTAACTAGAAATGATCAGAAGACACTATAGTTTGTCTGTATTACCCAGGTCTATCTAAGGTTTTGACACTTAATTTTAACCCTCAGATATTTGGAAGGTGAACCTCGAACTTCTACTGCATGGTTCAGTCTCCACAGAAAGCAATCACATAATGAAGAATAAACTACAAAGAAATAAGGATACAGTTTTAACATTTACAAAAAAAAAAAAAAAGCTGTCCTGATTTTTTTTTTTTTAGCCATCAGATTCTAAGAAAATTTGCTGCAAATGATAAGATCAAAGTCACTTCCCTGCATAGTTCAGACTAGGTGCACCACCTGCTTAGTCTTGGCTTCAGAGCAAATCAGGAACAGGACACGGGGTGTTTTGTGATGGGCATGTTTTGAATTTGAGAAAATTAACTCTTTTTTTTTTTTTTCATTACAAAAATTATCATCCTACATCTGATTTGAATCCACAAATGGTTCCTGATAGAATAACACGTTGATTAAGTCATCAAACTCTCTGGCTCTGGCACTGGTAGCAGCAAGGCAGCAGCTGTGTCTGAGAGCAACTTTATGTCAAGTGAAAAAGCTGTCGAGTTTTGAGTCAACACTGAGCTACCTGACCAGGTTATCTTCTTCAGCAGCAAGAAATGTGGAGTCAGCAGGAATTTTCCTACGCAAAGCACACAGAAGGAAAGGAACCTCTGCCTTTCAATTAATTATTTAAATTACTCGATGCAACCCTTATGTTCACAATCTGTAGCTACGCTGAGAAACATAAGTGATCCACAACCTCCAAGGACCTTAATCATTACAGAATATGCAGAGGGAACTTGTTGACAACAGCAGTAGTAATTTAAATCTGCTGGCACTTTTTGTAAACAAATAGCTATTTTATGAAATCCAACTGGAGGTGGTTTCCCCTCCTCTTGGTCTCTGATTGCTGGCAGCGGGACATCCTCACCTCCCACCTGCCGGGGGACGAGCAGGGCAGATGGTAAATCCTGCAGGTGACCATACAGAGCACACTGGTGGGTATGGGGGGCTTTTTCCACTCCTAAGAAAAGCACAAAGCAATTCTACTGCAGCTGTCAGAGAGAGAAATGCTTCCCCCAGAAACAACCTGTGTGGTTCTTCGCAGCATTTTTACTGCTAGACAGCAACCAGGGATTTTTTTTTTATGGAAATAGTTACACTCTCCAAAAGTACAATTCTTCACTAATGGGTTGGTGATGTTAAAGCTTTTTTGTTTCTCCACCAGAAAGTTATTTTCTCATGAATTCTTAGTCAAATTCTAACAAATCATTCTCACCTATCAGAGCAGGATGTGCTGCTGGGACTTCACAACTCTCCAGTCTCCAGTGAGACCCTCCTGGGGCCTTAACCTTGTGTGCAGACTCTGTCTTTCTGCTACAGTGCTGCTCAAAACATCCTTCAAGATTGGTACCTATGGGTTTTATAGTATGTAAACTTCAAAACTCTTCCCTGAATTTTAAGGGACAAGGGTAGTACACTAAAAAGCAAGAGGCTAAAAGACAAGGCTATGAAAAGGAGATAAACCATTTTGCCATAATTTTTACATTAAGTGTGTAGGAGCTTTTATGATGCTAGTGAAAGTCTTCTGGATGAGCCCTTAGGGCACATCAATTTGGAATGATTTTCTTTCTGCTCCCTCCTCACTAACATTGCTCAAAAACAATGCTGAAAATAGTTGCCAGAAATGTAATCGAGCCAGTGAAAGGCACCATAAAGGCTTCTGTGCCTCCAGTACCTCCAGGCACATCACTTCTGCTCCTTCTTGTATTTTTCTATGTATTTAATTTAACTAGGCAGTAACCTTTACCACATGAAACCAAGCTGGCAAAACAGTAGATTTGATCCGTGTGCTGAGCCTGGAATGCTTTGCTGTGAACTACAGGGAAAAGTGGTGCCTGGAGATTCCCTGAGCTTGAAATGGTAGAGCCCATGTTACTTGTCCCCCTGCTCCCACTTTGTGGGAAGCTTTTGCCCCACATCTTTTCCACATAGCCCAAAGTAAAAAAGCCAGGAGAGCAAACCCCTGCAAAAGTTTGCCCTAAATAACTTGTAACTGTTGCTGGAGAGCAATGAGTATCTTACTAATGTAGGTACAGGAACTTTGTTCTTACCCTAACATTTATACTTTCAAAATATTATAAACCACAGATAAATCAAAACAAAAGCAAAGCTAAAAATCACGCAGCCAAAACCTTGCATCAACATTATAACTACACACCAGTCTATCCTTCACTTTGTTTCATGCAGTATTTCACTTCAAATTTTATGTTTACCAGAGAAATTTTCAAAAAGGAAAGGTATCATTTGCATCTGGGTGATATCCAGCACTATGGGATGGGACCTTGCTTGTTGGAAGGTACAGAAATTGCACTGTTAAATGTGTTCATGAACACAAAGAAGTGTTTTCTCATTTGAAAAAAAAAAATGAGGATAAACTGTGAGATAAGAGCCTGAACTCTGAGATTAGATAAAAGTTTTAAGAGTCACTATACATATCCAATTAGCAGAATGCCCAGGAACATTGGCCTACTGATATTGTACAAGAAATTGAGAAACCTCTGTGTTTGGGTGAGAATGCACTGAATTGGCACATCTGCCAGCAGCGTGGCAGCAACGGCTTCCTTGCTTCCCAAGGATTTCATCTGCATTGGTCAGCAGGGAAATGCTCAGGAAAATGTCTCTGCTCAATGTCCAGCTCTGCAGCATCAATCTCAAACTACAAAACATTTCTAATGCAGGATTATGGAAGATGATGCAAAGCCAGTTCAGTCCTGTAGTTGCAGGGAAGAAGAAATTCTAGCAATAATGGAAAGACATCATCAGTATTATTGTCATAAAATGTTTGTAGTTACTACACTGGCAAATTTTCCAAATGGGTTGGCTTAGAGACAGGTCTCTTACACTGATTACTAAATTATTTTCTTTACAAAAGCCTAAGTGGCTCTGTTTTCCAGATGAATTGCCTGAAGCCACTTGTTTCAGAGCTTTAGTCCCCTGAGATTCATCTTGGACAGTAAAGAAATGAGACAGATGAACACTAAACTACTCTGTGTAGTGGCTTGGCTGATGAGAACACTTTGGGTAAAGTACCTTTGAATTTAAAATAAAGACAGGTGAACTGAGGCTAGTTAAAAGTTAGAAGAAGTCGGAAGCAGTATTTGCTAACAAAGCGTTTTAAGCCAAATAAACCTTCCTAAAGGGAATCTTGGGTTCACCACACCTCACCTCACCGGGGAGAGTTGCCTTGCCAGGCAAATTAAGCTCAGTGGGCTGGCACTGGCACTTTCCCAACCCAGGCACTGCCAGATTTCTTGACTGCCCTGCCTGTGCCCACCCCCAAGGAACAGCATTTTCTTTATCTGAACACACAGTCACACATTTGCCCAGCATTTACTGATCAACACTTACTTTTTCCGTGACAGAGAGCGCCTGTGCTCAGGGAGGGGAGCTCTTTGCAGCCGCCTGCACATCTGGTGCGCGGTGATGCGGTGCCGTGGGCAGGGACTGGCACAGGGAGAGGCCACAGGGGAGCAGGGAGAGAATCTCACATAGAACCCCCTAGATACAGGTTTCCATCAGCCTTTGTTAACGTGGAAAAGGTTCCAGGCAGCACAGCAGGAAACAGCGAAGTTCAGCCCCTCTTGTAGCTGCTCCAAGGGAGATTCAAGACCAGTGTATGGTGAGGAGCTGGTCAGGTTTGCTGGGTCTGTGACTCAGGGCCTTCTTATCAGGCCTTCAATGGGCTCTTCTCAAAGCACTCCACACTTGTGGATGGCAGCAAACTGAACTGCTCAGTGGGGACGAGACTCACACATGAAGAGACCTTTGGGGAGGAGAAAGAAATGGAGAGAGAGATATGAGTGAAGAACAACATTTATCCTTCAAATTTAAACATCTGTGGCTTTTACACAGTATGTTTGAAACACCTTCATTAGAATAGTCCATTAGATAAGATCCTATTAGTCAGAAGGCTTGGTCAGCTGTGGCTTACTCAGAACTTGTTCTGCTGTTAGTATTTTATCATTAAACCTCATTCTGAGTAATTCAAACCTCACAACACCAAGGAAAAATTGCCCATAATTGACATCTTCAGATGCAAGCAGCTTTTATCACAAAAGCATCAGCAAGAACTCACACCACTCTCCTCCACTCTACTTCTTTATTTAATCTGCTTTATAGCTGAATTTCTTTTCTGGGTTCCACTGATGCAAACTTGCACTGGTTTGAATGGTTCTTCTGCAAACACAACAAAGCAGCTCCAGCCAGGAAGCTTTAATATGTCACCAAAGCTTTTCAGCAATCAGATCCTTAAGCATTAAGTTTGTTAATTAAAGTAGCGTATCTGACAAATTAGCAGAAGGGAGGGGCATATTTCTGTGCAACAGGGAGAATTTATACCCTCTGCCATCACCAGTGGACTATCAAAGCTAATATAGCATGACACATGCAGCACCCCTGGGCTAGAAAAGCAAGTAATAACCCACAAACAGAAACAAATTCAAAAGGTCATTAAAAACCTGCTAAACCTCACAAAATTAAATTAAATTGATTAATTAAAACCACTATGAAACAGTGTCATAGAATTTTGATGTAGTAGTGTCACATGGCTGTGGAAACTGCCCTTCAGTAGTCCAACCAACACTTGGTATGTTTCCATTCCCATTCACTCTCCTGATTATGCTAAATATCAGAAAGAGGTAAAAAAGGATGGAGGGATTCAGGAAAGCATGTAACTTTAATCTTGTTCTTTTCATTCTGTTCTTTTCATTCACGAATCTTAAACTCACTTATCCAAGACAGTGGACAATATTCTTTTGCAAGAGTGAGCTAATACCCATATCATGGACCACAGCATGACTGGCAAGGGGAGCTGGTCCAGCATAGAAGCCCAGGCCAGGGAAAAACGTGGTAGTTTGAGGAACTGAACAGCTCTTGCTCCAAAACCTCTCTGCTGCACAGCCTAAGAAAATTAGAATGACAAAACTCCACAGTGCACCCCACACACCCACAGAGACCCAGAGCAGCACCAGGCAAGCCTCAGTGCTGGGGCTGTACAGGCATCCAGGGAAGATGGAAATCTCTGCCCAACAGTTTCCTGTGGATATCTAACACAGTGCAGAAGTGCTAAGTGAGTGGGGGAAGCAGCAGAAAAAGCAGCAGCAGCACAAGGAAGGCCATGAGCAGATGCTTGTTGGCTGCAGCACAATGTCTGCACCACCAAACCAGCCCCAAGGCACAATCAGCACAGAAACAAGAGCATAGTGAAGGCACTGACACCTCTGAGCATGAAAAATGGAGGAAAATTACTGACTGTAACTGATCTCAGCTAACCCATAGACCGACTGTCACATCAACATGCCAATTATCAGCCCATCAGTGCTCTTGGAAGAGGAGAGAAAGCCAAGCAGGAGGCACAGGTGACTTGCACAGTGTGTTTTTGTATAAGAGGATCCTGTGATGGAACACCCATTGCATGTTCTTGGCTCTGCATCACTGCCTGTTTCTATGTACCACAAAACCTCTATCTTTAAGAAGTCTTTTTTCCAGCAAAAGCTACAGTGAACGGGTAACTTGTCCTTTACCAGGCCAACCCACCATATTTATACTGCACACAGATCACAAGCCCAAATGAAGACTTCCCCATGCCAGTTGTTTGAGCCCCAAGGCAGTCCCCTTGGTGACCATCTCAGCATGTGACAGAGGAGTTCACAGGCACGTTCACTGACATTCCTGCAGCAGCAGCTCTGAGCCTGAGATGAGTGACAACCCCCCAGCCTTGTGCACCAGCACTGCACAATGCCTCCTCCTCTATCCTTTGTAAAATGACCTTTCAGGAAAGCAATTTCCAAAGTGACTAGTGTTGCTGGTGACACACAGCTAGGGGAAACAGAGAATTTACAGTGATTAGAATAGATCAGATTTATGGACTAACGAGACAGATGATGCACTGAAGCAGGGAATGAAATGTAATGAGGCCAAGGAAAAATTAAACACATGCTATATTCCAGCCTAAACAGCAGTGTACAAATAGACAGGAAACACAATCTAAAACAATTCACATAATGTTTAGTAGCATTATAAAGGAAAATCAGAAAAGATCTTGCAGCTCTTACAGACTTCATAATACAGAGTAAAAACCAAGACTGTAAGGCAAGTTAAGAAGTACTTCTGTAACATCTCTATGAAAGACACAAAAAGCCTTTTAATCTCAGGAGCACTTGTTGCCACACTGAAAAATGTGAGACTGCCAGACAGATTTCTAGAAGGTTCAAACTCAGTCCTGAAAGATTTCACAGATATCAGGTAATTTGGGCAACATGAACATTTTTGCAAAGTTAAGCCTACAAGTTACATTAAATCATCCTAAAGCTTGTAGGATATGATCACTTTTAGGCATGTGACAGATAAATGAAATAGGGAAGGTGTTTCTGAAAATGAAAAAAATAAAATAAATAAAACTGGAAGAAAACAGGAAGAAAACTGGCTCAGGGGAGAACAGGAATGAGAACCCAAGAGTTTGAACTGGTCCCTGAAAAAGCCTTGGCAGTCTGGGACTGTGGCTGAGCCATATTTGAGAAAATACTGTGCCAAAGGATATACTGGGTTACCAAAGCAATACTGATGGGGGGAATATTTTAATGCAAATAACTTTTTTACTGAGAGAAATATTCTTAAAATAGTAAAAATCTTCTTTATACAATGTTTGTACTTCTACTCTGAAAACATTGACCTACATGCTTAATTTTATATGTGTTGACTAATTAAAATCAACTGGAATAATCAATTTAACATGTTTAGCATTACAAAAATCAAGTGGATTGGCACATTGGTGTGTTTTGATCTGTCTTTGGTTCACTGCATACTTTATGCAGTTGTACTTAGGGTAACAGGAAGAACTGCAACTCCCAGAAAGCAAAGAGACAATGCAAGATCTTAAAATACTATCAGATGCAGCAAAATTTTTCTAAACATCCCTTTTGCTTTAGAGGACTGATTTTTAAAGGCCCTCTGTACACACAACATTGTTAAAGTATTTCCTCGAACGCGGCGATTTATTAGCTGTGCTCCTGACTAGTTTCTTAATTGGGCTCAGAAGTAAAATTATCATTCAGATGTTAGCAGTTTTGCTGTCTGACGTCTAATCTATTTTGAAAGCTTAAACAAATTCTATAAATATTTAAATTAAATATAATCTGCATTTGCTCAGTGATTTTAATTAAGAATTAAGTTGCTGTTCCTCTGAAAAGTGTAAATGTTTAAAGCTGGTGTGGTAGCAGGATAATGTTAGGGCATTTAACACTCTGTGCCATTATTCATATATTTTTCAGTGTATTATGGTCTGAGTTTAGCACTGTAGTTGATGCTGCTACACAACTACTCATAATTATCTTTCAAAAAACAAAAAAAAACTACAAAAATTTTGATAACTTAATTCTGAACTACTGTGACTGACACACAGAAGAGTGTTTTACTCTTTTTTTCTAGTTTATTTTTCTTTTTTTTAATATCTATTTTAATTCCAGTTTCTCCAGGACTCCCTTCCACAGACAAAACTCTGAGCCCACTGGATTTCTTCTGGGTGTGATGAAGAAGCCTCACAGAGACTTCTGCGGAAGAAAAGCCACCTATGCTGATTTCACACTATTCTTTTAAAACAAGCAAGTTACAATCCTATTTAAGACAAATATTTATACCTTGCATGAGGGTTACAATATCTGAATCATACCCATGGGCTTCCCTGGTACTAAATAAATGCAAGAAGACCAAAGGGTATCCCATCCACCTCAGAGCATGTTCCCAGCACAGGGAACCCGTGCCAAGGACGACCATTTCAGAGCACCCTCCCCAAACCATGTGTGAGTGCAGGAGGAAGGAACATTCATGGATACTGAACTGGGCTTCTCCCAAGGGCACTGAGAGCTGGAGATGGCAAAATCATGTGCCTACCTCCTCTGCAGGAAGGAAGAGCCTTCCCAGCACTCCCAACCCTACAGCAACACAGCCAGAGAAAAAGTCCACCATCACAACACGGCTGAGAAGGAAAAAATACCTAAAAGGTGCAAGATGCTGGATAGCAACAAATTAGATGTCTGAAGTCCAGCACCGAGAACAAAATCATTACAGGTATTTCAGAAAACCAGCAATTAAAATAGATTGTGGTTGCTTAATAATAGTCAGTGAACCAATGTAACTGAGTGTTGGACAGAAATGGGGACAATGCAGTGGTTACAGAAGAAACCAGAGAAGAATGAACTGCAAAGATTATAAATCTAACAGTCAACTGTAAGTCTTTTTCTCTCATAGTTCACAAACAACTAAAAGTGTTTCTTCTAACCTTTGAAAGTATGCCTGCATAGACTAATTGCATTTTGACCACCACACAGACACTGTATCAAGTACCTTTTTCTCTGCACATTGGTTTAAGAGAAAGAGTCAGAGGTGGGGGGGACAGGCTATGTCTGTCCCTCACCCCAGAACTAGGATGGAACTGGGAAGCAGCCAATAGAACTCCCAAAATACAGAAGGAAAGAATATTTAAACCCAGTTCTGGTAATACTGAATGTTACCAACTAAAGCAAAGAAAAATCAGTATTTTGCAGAAAACAGCTGTCAGTTTTCCTTTGAATGGCTTCATAGCATGTAAGAAGACAGTAAGAAGACAGCTGTGTATCTCTGGAGGCCTGATTTAAAACCCCTAGTTCATAACCAACAGGCACTAGAAATAAACCCACCACAAAACCCCAACCCAACATCCCACAAAAGAGCAATTCACACCCACACAATCACAAGAGGGCAGGAGATTAACTCTCATTTTGATCTTTTGATGAGAAAGAGCACAATTTTGACACAAAACTGCATTTTCTCCAGTGGACACTAAGCAAGTCAGAGTAGCACAGACCAATTTTCAAGCTGCCATCCATCTAACTTCAATCTTTTCTACCAATTCAGCTGGTGACATCCAGGATCCCCAGGGTATGAGCACATTGCTGTTTCCCCACTAAAGAGTCAGCATAGGCAATTTTGGATAGATAGGTATTTTAGAACACTTTTAGGAAAGAAAATAGAACAGAGCAAAGCAAAGACTGCACAATTAAGCTCTTTTTCTTCAGACAGAAAAATCTGACTATAATGTTTGCAACCACACTGGAAATTTCATCCCGTGGAAGTTTGGCACTGGGTGCAAAGTGGGAAGTTCTCTGCCACCAAGGTAGGGTACAGCAAACACATTAAACCCACAGCAGTTCTGCATGGCTTCAGCTTTGCCCTCTGTCATTCTCCTTTTTCCTGAAGTCCTTTGCACAGAGAATGAGACATATGCCAACATCACCTTTCCCTCTGTCCCTCAGACACCTCTCCTCTGACATCATCTCCAATTAGTGTTCCTGCTTTATATCCAATATATCACTTATCATAATTTTAGTGCAGTCGAGCAGTTCCACCCCAAATGAGAGGAAGGTTGCTGATGCTTTCTGTTACTGTTGCCATATGCTTTGCATAAGAAAGGGAGTGGATTTCTTAAGCAACAGGACTTTCCTGTACTGTCTCAGAGCAGAAGACATTCCTTCTCCAGCTCTGAGGCTCAGCTGGACTGCCCATGTTTTACAAGGTCAGGAGATGTCTTCTGCCCCGCCTTGAGGCCAACAGAGAAGTGGCCCAAGTGTCCTTAGCCTAGATCCTTTTCTGTAATACACCAAAAACTTGTCTCTTAAAAAGATGGAGCCAAATCCACTGGTGACAAAGCTATTTGCATTGGTGCACTGCTGGGGTTCTCTTCTCCCTTCTCCTAGACCAGATACTCGAACCACACACCACCCCCAGCCCTGGGACTGGGGTGGGAAGAGGGAAGGGGACCTGCAGCTCTGGAGCCAGGGTAGGTGACAGCAATGTCAGGTCCCCACTTCACCTCCAAAACAATGCATCTGAAACCCAGCTTGGGCATTGAAAGAGCAGAAAACATCAGAAGGAACACTATGCAAACTAGATCTAAATAGGAGTTTGACCTAGGAGCCACTAACTGCAGCCAAAACATTTCCATTTAAGGTGTGTTGTTAACCCTGTTGTATAATCCTAGTTACCTGTTAATCTTTCCCCAAATAAAAAGACTGATTCTGATTGCCTGGTAACAGTTAGCACCAGTTGTAGCATTCAGTAACTTCAAATGTCTGTATGCTAATGCAACACCATGTTAGCAACCACACTCTTTCCTATTTTTTTGCATTTCTTATTGTTTAGATGATTAATTTTACCTCCCATTTGTGTCAAACTGCTTTTGAATCAGAACTGGAATTCGATTTACAATGCAGAAAAAAGTATTTTAATAGGTGCACTGGCTACAAAAGAAACCTTCAAGCATGATTTGCATTTAAACAAGAGTCATCACACAAAGAAAATTATCTCCATAATTAGTGATTTGAGCCAATTGTGACTAATCATAATATGATCAAAAGACTTAAAAGAGACCTCACCTCAGCTACACCTTTGCCTAAGAAAGGATTGATGATAGCTGTTGCTCTTCTGAACTAAAATTGTTTGCAATTAAGCGTAATTCATGTGTTTAGCCAGAGAATTTCCAGAGTTGTAGCTTTCTCTGCATGTTAATAGGAAACATCTTATGTTTAAATATTAGGTTTATGTAAATTTAAGATATTATGATGGGTTTAAATCTTAATATAGAAATTACGCAAGGTCATTTTAATTCTGAAGGGGTATATTTCAAATGTTTTGATTTGAAATAGACATACCAGGTTTAAGTTAAAAAGACAAAAATCCCCAAACAAACACACAAAACCACCAACAAGGCCCTCACACCCAGGACTTCCCATCCCCTGGAGATGAAGGTTGCCATCAACGAGAACGAGCATAGGTCAGCTTCAAAAACTTGATGCTCAACAGCACCAAAGCAGATGGGGCAGGAAATATATTCCAGCACCCCCACACAACCAGTTCACAGGAGCAAAGGGGTCTTATCCAAAATAGGAGAGAGCACCCAGACTGAGCAGGATGTCAGGTACGTCATCTCAGCTCATCACAAGGCTCAAACTCCCACTCCTTCAGTCTCTGCTTTTCACTGGATACCACTGACCCGCTTGCCAAAGTGGGAAGACTCTCTGCGTGCTGTTTGTGCTGGAGATTTTGACATGCCAGCTTCACTCAGCATCACCAATGTAACCCCTGCTGGTCCCAGGAGGGTCCAGATGCTCAGCAAGTTTCATCCCCACACCAGATGTCACCCCACCCAGCAGAGCACTGCCCCTGCTCAGGGCTGAGCAGGCTGAACACCCCGCACATCCACTGGCAGGCTCGCCCACATGCCCAGCTGAACCCATACCCTGTGACAGAGATGGTCTGAGAGCTCAGCTCCCTGGTGCCATGGCCATGGGGCAGGCACCTGCAGTCCTGCAAGGACTGGCTTAAGCTTTGACTTTAGTTTGAACAGGAATTAATTCAGGGAAGCCCTGAAAGATCCCTCTTGTCTTCAGGAACACTTAGAGAAAGCACAAATCACCGGCGTTTTGTCTCGGCACCAGGCTTTGTACTTACTTTGTGCTACCATGAATGACTGCCAAAGGGGAAGGGAGAGGAACTGGGCTCCACCAGCCAGACTTTAGTTTTTCATGATCTTCCCAGAAGTCATTGCCCACGCTGTTCTGATGCATCTGTGCAGTCCTTCTTCAAGTCACTGAAAGCTCACACTTCGGCCCAGGGGTATATACAGCTTTTAATCCTGGGTGACAGCAGCACAGGCAGCAGAAAGAGAGCTGGTCCTCCAAAAAGTATCACTGGGAGGAATGAATTCCATGTTAGGTTGCTGTCTTCACAGAATGACACGCACTGGCCAAGCTGTAGACATCATATAAGGTACTGATTCTGAATATATGCCACATGAAGGAAGTGGCATTTCTATCAGCAGGAAACATTTGGGTTAAAGTTAAGACAACTGTTTAGGAATGGTCAAGTGTGCTTAACCCAGAGTTAAGAGTCACAAGTATAATTTCATCACCATCTAAAAGTTTTTCAGCCATCCCTACTACAGGGGGTGTGCTTATTTCTGCCCCTTCGGGTGGGACTCACTAAAATAATTGGCTGAGTGCTCACAGTGAGGGGAAGAAACACACACCAGGGCCTCTGTTATAGCCACTGACTTCACAAAAAGCCTATTTAATATTTCACAACAGTGAGGCTACACTTTGCACTGTCACCTTTAAGACCTAGCCTACCTAGGATGGGAAAAGTGCAGCTTATTTAGATTAGCTATTAGTCTTTCAAGAAAGACTCAGGGAAGGTTCTTTAAGAACACTAAGCAATAACAATTAATAACACCTGAGTCACTGGGCTGGCTTGGTTTTAGATGTTAAGGGGCTCTCTGTGGATTTTCCTATTTATTAGTATTTTAATTTTTTTTAAGATTAGAACATTATTTTTCTAGTATAGTTGGGAAATAAATATCTTAAGAGAGTTTCCCTCTTTAATGCAGCGTTCCAAAGTGATTTACAGTGAAAATTAGGAAGACTTAAATATTAAGTTTCTTCTGGAAAATTCTGTGCCCGCAAGGTCAGTACCAGCAAATAATACTTAAAACTCATGGAAATACATGTCTTGTGGGGTAGCCAAAATGCTGTAGTCTCTAATGACCCGTGCTACAGGACTAAGAACTGGGCAGCTGCAACTGCCAGCGAAGTTTTGAACACCACCAATTTGGGAGTTAAAACTCTCCTAAAGTGATCATGGCCAAGACTTGCAGAGACAGCACGAAGGGCATCTCTTTCCCTGACATGTGCATTACCGTTAATATGATTGGCTTTCTATGTTTTAAGATTCCCAAAATCCTTTTACGTCAATTGCGTGTAAATGTGATAAATGCAATAAAAGAAGCATCGCAGAATTCATTTACTTTTCCCAATCATTTTGTGATGAATAGTTTTACAGGCATGCACTGTCCACTGTGCAGAACGGGCCCCTCAAAGGCAGGGGTTGAACAGCCACAACCCAGCACTTTAGAAAGCGGTCACGCCGGTCCCCGTGCCTGCATTGAGCCAAAAATACCGGGTTTATTTAAAGGTTTTGCACCACTTCAGAAGGCTGCACCATGTCTCACAGATAAGCAGCACTGCAGAGGAAACAGAGGAAGGGAAAGGGCAGGCACTGGGGACAAGGACTGGCTCCACAAGACATCCATCACGGCATAACAAGCGCCGCATGCTTGGCAGGTTCATTGCTGCACAAAAGGAATTAAGAGCAGCCTTAAGAGCCCCAGCACATGGGAGCTGCCTAATGCTTGAATTTTACCTCTGGATTTACTGATGTTTTAAATGTCCACATCATGAGTCTCGCAACACTCATATTCTGCAATCAAACAGCCAAGTGAAAATTTAAATTTTTTTTAATACTGAGGGCAGAGGAGAGGAGGTTATTCCCCATGGCTGAGAATCAACAACTGATTACAGTATTGCTGTTAAATGAATAAATAGTATGATGTTAAATGAATAAAACTTACAAAAGTACCTAAAAGAACCATAAAATCCCTAAATGTAGAGGTTCTGAGTCAAGTTTTTTCGAGTGTGTGCCAAGACTGCACTGCTCAGAAAACAGAATAACTCTTCAGAAAAAAAAAAATCTTTGATAACTCTTCTGAAAATTATTTTTATTTCAATTCACTTGGTAAAATTCCCAGTATGGACAGCTGGGGAACACATATCTGATGCCCCACTGTGTAGCTGTCCTACCTAATGCCTGATCAGAGTCCCTAATGGACATCAGTTATTATATAAGATGAATTAAATATGAAGATTATCTATTTCCATAGTACATTTTAAGTATGTACTTGTATATGATGAAAATTTTATTGCTTGTACTTGGGAAATAAAAGGGACAGGATGCCTAGTGTTAAAACGAATTTACTAATTGAACTTTAATGAGCCTTGTCAAATCCCTTGATGCAGCTTTCTCACGTTTAAGGATCACTCAGTCCTCATCTAAGGAATGAGCCTGCATTAGGATTTAAAGGCAGCAGGGCTGTGTATGCTGGGTCTGAGGTAAAATATTTTTCTTTTGAAAATTAGCCAAATGGAATTAGCTATTGGAATTACATTATTTTAGATAATGTATATATTTCATTTACATTATTTAATTTATGAAGGAAAGCTCTAGGGGAAAGGAAGAAACTAAAAAAAAACCCAACCAGCCAAAACTCCCCTAGTCATTGGCAGATTAAAAGCAATAGGAAATTCTAGATTTCAGAAGTATTTTTTCCCTAAAGTTTCCCCATGAAAAAAAAAGATTGTTTTGCCTTTTCAAAAAGAGATCACACTTTGACTAGTCTGCTGTGACCAAGGTTGCAACAGATGCCTTAGAACTGGCAGTGCATTTATGCCATTCACACCGCCAGGAAAATGTTACCTGATTTTCTAATTTTTTTTTCTTTTTTATCACAAACATTACTGTAGCAAAGAGACATTCTGTGTGATTCAAGCAGCAAAGAGTTTCAGACTGCACAGAAGGTTTGTATGTGCAGGTGTGAAGGCCCAGAGGACAGTGTGGATGTGCTCCACTCCCATCAGTCTCTCCTCCAGGCTGCAGCAGGTCCCTCAGCACTGCAGCAGAGCTCCCATAATAGCCCCAAATATTTTTAACAATAAGCCAGAGGTACCTTCCTAGTTTCACAGGCCTCTTTGAAACATTTTTTCCTCTTAATGTCAACGTTTTGCTCTTACACACATCTCTTCCTTTTGCCTCAAGGAGGCTTTTATAGCCACTGTGTCTATAATCTGAAATGCCAAATCTGGCTACAACATTGCAATGAATTATTCCCATCAGTCCATATTACAGACCTAGGAATTCATACTGTCACCATCATCAGTAGTGCCAAAATTAATGAATGTAGTTTATACAATTATACAGTTAAGTTTAATTACCTTACAGCAAACCTGAACTAGGGAAAACCAAAGCTTCAACCCAGAAAATAGCATATTATCCATCAATGTACAGGAGCACTCCTAGTCTGAGGTTGGGCAGCCACTTACTCTCATGCCTCTGTGGTATCAAAAGACCTTTTCAATTATGATGTATTGCTGTTCTTTTAACAAAAGGCACCCCAAAGTAATATAAAATCCTCATTTAATTACATCCCTAGCCCTACAAGCCCATTGCTGCTCTGTAAGACTAAAAATTTACTGGATGTTAAATAGGAATATAATTCCAAGGGAAAAATAATGGCAAGGATAAAAGTTTATTCTTGAAGAAAACTAGAACTTTACTTAGACTTCATTAACGAAACCCTCTGTGGGTATCTGCAAATGTAAAATTAAGATCAAGACCTTAAACAGTTTGTCAGACAGATGAGCACATCAAAGCATTTCAAAAAGGAAGAACCCAAGACTTGAAAAGCTGTCAAGAGAGCAGAAGTGAGCAGAAATAAAGGCTAATGAAGTAACTGCAATGCCTGAAGAAATGTCTGGAATAGGTTTTCCTTTACATTATCATCCTCTGAGTGTAAGAGGACTCACAATGAGGCTGAATTCCCTTCATCACATTCAATATTTTATTACATAGAGGTGCAGATATCTATAAAAAAACCATTCCTCCTTTTTTAATCTCCTCTTCCCTCTATAACTGAAAGATCTCTTTGCTGCTATTTCGAAGTTATTTGTCACAATGGGAAATACAGGAGAAAATACTGCATCCACTCCTGTAAAGCTGAGGAAAGGTGCTGTAGTCCTGGCACAATCCCTGGGCCAGCTCCAACTGCAGCCCCTGCACCTCCACATTTGTGGATGTACCCACACAGGGAGGTATATCCACCCCCAGGAATTGCCCTCTCCAAAGAAACCAGCAGCCTGCAAGCTGTACAAGAACATCCTGATGGCCACAGCCAGGCTTGGGGAGCAGTCAGAAAGCTCTTCAGAGATGCTGCTGGTGGTGGAGCACCTCAGGCATCAGATCCTGCTCCTCTGGTGACTCACTCCTGTCCTCACTACCCAAACAGACCCCTCACATTGTAAGACGAGGAGAAAACAGCCCGTTTACTGCGAGTAATTCAACACAATCTCATGTAAATAAATCTCTACAAATATCCAGAACAAATAAATCAAACTTTTCTTCATCTGTAACTTAAGGCTCAACGAAACCCACAACACCCTCATATGGCAACATCTTTAGGCTTCAGACATTAGCTGTGGCAAACAAGTACCTGCTCTGTCATATAGCATGATACAGTTCTGTATGTGCACCTGTCATCACCAACAAAGGCAGGGGTGTGAAGGAGTCCAACAGAAACAGTAAAGAACTTTTTGGTAGAAGGAAGCCCAGTTAACAACTGACTCCAACTCTCAAACTGCAGAGCTGGATAGTCATCTTTGTATCTCCTCTGTGAGCTCGTAAACAAAGGGATATAAGCTGTTATACTAGTTCTCTTAAGTTTTCAAAATAATATGGTTTTTAACCTATCATGGTTTTTAAAGAAAATCCATTTTTATCTTGTGCAACACGTGCTAAGTCTGTGGTCTGTGAATTCTTTCAGAGCCACAAGGTTTGCACCCTACATGGAAAGAACTAAACCTTCTGTGAGCATTGGGATTAATCCTGCTGACTTAGAAAAATCCAATCTCAGTCCTGTCTCCGGGTATTCATTGCTGTGCTATGCCCCAGCACAACCTGAATTTTAAATGTACTTGCTGTGAGAATACTGGGAAATGATGGTTTAGTTGCCAGTTTTATTGAATATTATACTCTCCAAAATAGGACATTTTTTGACGCATGATTATTTGAAAACTCTACTTGTAAGATAAAAGCTAAGTCAACAAAATAATGCATTTCATTTAGCACAAAGCATTTGGGAACACTACTGGAGATGCAAATAAAAGCGTTCATTTGTAAGACACATGTTGTGTCCATGCCTGACTGCAACAGGGAGCTCATTGCACTCAGAATGGCCACAGTTAGACCAGAAGCTCCTTCCACCAAAGTGGGCTGCAAACCCTCAAAGCCAGGGAGGAAACCTCCTAGAGCTGAGCAAGCCTTGGCCACATCTCCTGGTCAGGCTCAGAGTCAACATCACAATATCCTTGCTGGGCTGGATTTGTCAGCCTGTGGCCTCGGGAAGGAAAGTCTCTGTGCCCCAGGACACAAACTTTCATGGTCCAAATCCAGCTCTTCAGACCCTGATGGCTCAGCACAGAGGAGCAGAGAAGGTGGTGTTCACTCTCTAAGTTCATTTGATATGGGATATGGTGCAGAATGAAGACCATTCCTTTGCCACTGATGGGAGTTCATCATCATGCAATCTCACACAGCAGCTGCACAGTCACTTCCCCACTGCCATCTCCCACTGCAAGGGTTTCATAATGACACTCACACCTGTTTTGAGGGGCATATTGATAGATAAGATATCCCTAAAATCATCTTCCCTCCACTGGAGCACAGGCAGGACTCACAATTACCATGAAGTGTATTTTTTATCTTAATGCTTAGCAAAGCATAAGGCAAACACACCCTATCAGAAGCAAAAATACAACCACAGACCAGTATATTTGCCACTTGGAAATTATGTGATAAGCTGCCTACAAGCTCATTACCACCCAGCTTCCAAAATAAATTAGAAATTTTGAAAGCCAGAAAGATGAATAATCAAGGAAATTCTAAAATGTCATTTACAGAGGAAATAGAATTATAAAACAATCTTTGCTGCTGCAGATTGATTTGAGCCACTGAATTTATTAACCACTGATAAACATCAATCATATTTCCCCACCCCCCAAGCAAAGCAAATCTCTTTGTGCTCACCCCATGCCCCTTATCTGGCTTACTAATGTTGTGCTTAATGCTAACGATGAAAAGAATAATGGGATTCAAAATACAGTATTGTTTCTAAACCTTAATAAAAGGAAAGTCAGCAAGTGCAAACCTGAGTAATTACTTCTACTCAGAAGCAAATTACTCAGGCAGTTCCCCAGGATGCTAGGACTTGTTTTTATAATTGGGCTGGTTTTGAGCATGTGATAAATAAATAACTGCTGCAAACAAGAAAACAGGATCCATGCTGCATGCATGCAATTATCACTCATCCTTTTCAACTGCATTTCACTGTATTTCTGTCAATGTCTCACTCTGTAATTAAAAAAATCATATCTTTCACTGATAGAACCAGAAAGCTTTTCAGTTATACCAGAGTTACTGGTTTGCAGAGTGTCATTGAGGTCAACAATACCCAAGAAATATCTATCAAAGAACCCTGAGGCAAAAAAAATTCCTAGTAAGAAATACTAGATAGCAGTAAGTAAATTATTTGCTTACAAATTATGAAATATTGCTTTGGAAGAGAAGTAATAGGTGAGTAAAACTTCCTGAGAAAAGACACAGGAATGTCCCCTTGTCTATTTATTGAAGTTGGAATGATATCAATAGATATATTGAATATATTGAAAATCTCCATGACTGGGTAATAGCTGTGATTGCTTTCCAAAGGATCTTGGCCTGATCACACCCACCTCAGGAAAGGAAGACCCCAAAGCAGAATTGATTTGAGAGTGATCAAGGTATCCTGGCTGCAGGACACCGGCACAAAACCCGACAGTGTGCAGAGGAGGTGAGGCACGGAAAAGATCCCAATCTCAACTTTCCACACCTCAGAGCAAGGAGTTACTGGGGCAAAGCTAATCATAAAGCACATGGCAGGGCTGATCCTGTTGTTCTATGCTTATAGAGCTTTTATCAGTAACTGCTGGACATGGTTGCAAAAGCTGCCTTTCTGATTGTAAGATGTGTGGTGGAAGATTCCTGTTTTAAATGCTGTCTGTGACATTTAACCAGTTTCCAGGTATTGCTCCATGTCTGACTGTTACCTAGAGGATCAGTGGGTTTATTAGCTAAAAATGCTGCATGTGGGGACATTCTGAAGCCAGCACGGTCGGCAGGGGCTCAGCATTTCTTTGCAGACACAATTTGTAATAATGACACGTATCCCTGCTGCCAGGCACTGCCAGAGCCACGGCTGGGAGGTATTTGGTGTTATTTCACTAACAATGGCCATCTTCAGGTGCATAGTTCTGGTACATGGTCTCTTTGGGAGAAAGTTCTCTCATTCTTCCCTTTCAGCCTTTCTGCTTTTCTCCTTTGGTCCTTTTTCTCTTTTCCCAGCCTCCACCCAGCAAGATTAGTCAGGCACCGTACCAGGTACATTTTACAATGTCACAAAGGCACCCCAAAATCATTGAGCTCATTATTTGCCTATCTCAGGAAATCCTAAACTACCCCAGAGCTCCTAAAACAGCTTTGACCTCCAGCATGCTACTACAGGCCTCGTGCTTAAGACTCTCTGACCTCTGAGGGAATCCCATTTGGCGTCCTTGGTTTGGTTTGTTGGTTCAAACTACAACCGCCATCAAACGTGCAAGAATAGCCAAATGCTTTAGGATCAAAGAGGCCTAAAAGACTGTTTATAGCATTAGTAGCTACTGCTGAGAAGCTGAGTGATAGTGCCCACATATTTATAGTTTAATGAAGGAACAGATCTTCTCGGGAACCGGAGCTGGCAGGAACTTTGCGGAACACGTGAAGTTCCACTGCTGGAGACAGGTCGCATATCGATGAAGTAAGTGACAAAGCAAATAAGCTGCAAAACGTGTGTGAGGGCCCCGTACACCCACATCTGAAATATCACCCTGCATGTGAAGTAGTTGATAATCTCCCGTAATGCTCAAGGAAGTCAAAACGCATGGAAACGTGGTTTATTTTAAACCACAACAACCAAAGGAGCTCTCACAGAAGGGAAAATGTTCATGGTTTCAAGCGAATCTGCTCCAGGATTTGGGCTATTTGCAGGACCCCGTGTGTGCACAGTGAAAAATTAAATGATTTCCAAAGTCACTTTGCCTGGCGCCACGTGTAAGCCAGGGCAGTTCAGATGCCTTAACACAATTTGCTCTATAGTGCTGTGCATTACCTTTTGTCTTTGTTACTATTTTGACAGGCTGGTACATGAATGTCACCCTTGATCTCAGAATCCATTCCATTCCTACCTCCTTAGTTCTATCTGTTCTACCACTCAGTTTCTCTCACCAGCACATTGACAATTACTTTCAACAGCTCCCAAGACAAAGAACTTTTGAGTTACAGGTGGGGAGGGTATTGCAAAAGAGATTATAAAGTGAGTTCTGCAATACTTCCATACAGTAAAAAGGTCACAGAAATGTTCTGAATACTTGCCAGGATACGCAGCTACAGAAAGTTATAACTGTTCAGACAAAATGCAGCACAAGTTACAAAGGGAACATTCTCCAAGTCCCTCAAAATCCTTGCATACTACATAATAATGCATCTTGTAAGGGTAATAATTAAGATGCTTTTCTGCTAGGCAAAAGTCCCAAGTTCTTGTCAAATACATGTATGTTTAGAAAAACACATGAGGCTCCTCTAGGGAAAATATAAAAAAAATAATTTGTTCTGATGATTAGAAAAAGAGGACAAAAGAAGTCTCACTCTTACTCTAGAGCTTGTGCATGACATTTCTGGTGCCCAAGTGTTTTGTTTAACACCCAATTTTCTTTCACATGAACCCAGTTCTTGGATGCCAACCTCACGACTCAAGGTGAAAAATCTTGATTGAAGGAAAAAAACCCCAAATAAAGGAAAAAAAAAAGCTGACACCAGAGCTAGAAAGGGGGAAATACAAGTCTTTCTCTCTGGGTATAACCTTACCAATCTCAGTTTTGTCCCCACAGCAGTGGGAGCCCTCGGTACAGCTTCTTCCAGTCATGCCCAGACATGATAATTCAGCAGTTTGTGCCCTACCTGAGCCTAGATCAGGTCAGCAGTTCAGCTCACCAGGTGTACAATCCTCAAGCAGTGAAATGACACTTCCTTAGGCAGCTTCCCAGTAAAGGTGCTATTTATTAATCAAATCCTGTCTATGTTACTTCGGTATTCGGGTAAAATTGCATTCTGTGACTTCCACAATTGGAGAAGGGAAGATTCTTTCATTATACAAAAACAGGAAGGATGAAATTCTATAGCCTTGGCCATTAACCAAAATTCAACTGGATTAGGCCTTGAGACAGCTCAACTAATCACACCCTGCTTGCAGGGAGGGGATGTACCAGAGACTCCCAGAGGTCCTGCCTAATGTAAACTACTTCGTGAGTGTTGAAGATTCTGAGAGCTTGGACTCTATTGATTCTGAGTTTAAATCCAAATGTGCCATAAACTCTCATGGGATAGTTTCCCACTCCACATAGCAAAGCAGAGCTTTCCATCACCAGCATTCAGTGCCTTCCTCTTCTCAATGCAAAGCCAGCTCCTGTGCCAGCCCATATACTCTGACTGCACTACCTGCTTCCTAGCCTAGAGCTCAGGAGCTTGAAAGTCAAGGTGACCAAGTATCCCAAGTTTATGAATCATCAGAGCCTTGAGTGAGAAGTGCCTGGCAGCTACAATTTCCCACCAACTTCATCCAAAAAAAAAGTATTACATCACTTCAAATTTTTCTCCAAAGTTGTAAAGAGAGAAAATGAGAAAACATTATTGACAAAGAACAACAACAAACAAAATCATCCTCCAGTGCTAAAGCAACTAGCTCACAGCCCTTGCTCTCTGTGGTTAAGTGAGAACTACTGCAATTGAGGTAAAACATGATTTTTTTGTGAAGGTGCCAATGCTTTCAGCTTGAGCATGGAACATCTCTTGCTGGCTTAGCAGGGCTTCCTCCTCCCCCGTGGCTGCACCTGCCCTGGTCCAGCACACAACATGCCTGCTTGCCTTTCTGCACCTCTATTTACATATTGTTGGCTGATTACCACAGTTTCTCCTTCTGTTTCTGCTGTGGCCTTCCAAAGATGACAGATAAAATTAATGCATCATATACTAAATATTAAATGTACAATCACCTCATTAGATTCTTCAATAATATTTTTTCCCTAAGCGTGGTGTAAAACCAGATGATGATCTGGCAAAGCTGACAAGTGGAGACCTTCTGGGACAGCACCTCCCTTTGCTAGTCTTGGCTGTACAAACTCCTCCTTGGAACCCTTCCCACGTGCACTGAAGCCACAGCAGCCCAACACCCTCAGCCCGTTGGAACTGAGCATTGACAGCTGGGTGAACGTGTGAGTTTGGCCTGCAGTAAAATGAAAAGAGAGTTAAAGTTGCATTTAAAAACCAGCAACATTTACCAGAGGCTAAGGGCTCATAAACCTTTACCACAGCTCAGGTGATCTGTAAAACTAATCACGAACCTGAAACTTCATCTATTTACATTGCAGTGATGATGCTCATCTGTCCAAAATCCCCTGGAATCAATGCAAACTCTCTCTGCATTCAGTGCCTTGTGTTTCCTGCTACAGCCACATTATTTACTTTGATTGATGATCACTTTGTGTACTATTAGCTGAGCAAGCAAAGAGTGATGCTGAGAATCTGAAATAAGACCAGGGAGATATTAAAGCCTATAGCACAATCAAATGGCCTTGCAGCTCCCTGCCCTCTCCTTTCCAGCTCCTTTTAACCAGCTATGAACTACAGGATATATTATCTAAGAACTGTCCAAGAGATCCCATCTTACTATTGAAATAATAATATTTAGAGCTCTACTGAGTTGCTATGAATAGCCTTCCCTAGCTTTTGAATTTTCCTCTCAAGGCTACAAAGCTTGCAGCACTGGAGAAGTTAGCCAAAATGAACATTTAGTTTACTGAACAGCACACCACAGATAAATCGTCATCTATTGCTCGGAAGGTCTCAAATGAAAATGAAGGGCTAAATGTTCCCACAGTACCAAGAGGAAATGGCCTAAAAATGAAAAAAAAAAAATTAAAAGGAGAAAAAAGTAGGAAATTCTAGCACTACCTACATATGTCTAGTTTAAGTCACAGATATAAGGGTTTGGTGTGATAATTCATGAAAGCTTGAGGGTCAGGCCCGATAATCCTTCAGTCCTTGTGGCTGAGAGTCTTAAAAAGCTGAAGTAAAGTGAAGACTAAGTGAGCTTGTCTTTCCCTTAGTTTATTTCAGTGTAATATGCAATGATTATTCCCTTCCTCTGCCCAAATATAAAAACTATCAGAAAATGTCTTCCTGTGGAAGAGTTTTCATCAGAAAGTCTGTCAGCAAAAAATTAAGAATATTTCTCCCCCAAGTCAGCAGATCACATAAATGCAATGGATATTCAAGAAACATGCCAGATTGATCAGCAATTGAGGTTTTTTCCACGGAGAAAAAAATAACCCTGTAATGAAAGCTTCGTCTTTAGTCAGAACCAGGATTGGACCTGCAGCTGTCCTTGGCCACAGTCTGAGCTGTTTCCTACCCCACACACATTAGATGACTTTGCCTAATGAAGCTTTCTCATGGCTTGGAGTTTTAGACAAGTCCCCCAACTATTTCTCACTAAAACATTTACACATATAAGAGGTTAACTGTTTTTTTGCTACCAAGGGAAAGAGAGGCATAGTAGAGTTCAAGTTTTTTCAACCTCTATCAAGGAAATCTGCCAAAACCTTGCTGCAGATATTACCTTGCTGGCTCCTGGTATTACCAGCATATGAAGCACTGAGAAAAACTAAAACCAACAAACAAACCCCAAAATTAAACAAACAACAACATAGAGACAAGATGCTCACAACCCTTTTCCACTCTCAATAATTTGCTGCAGTTTCAGGAGCCCAAAAGGTCAGGGTAACAAGCAGGTGCTTTCCAAAGCCACCTTTGAGAGGGGAAAACAGGCTGCAGCTTTGATTAATGGCTACTTTGAATCAGTTTTAAAAGTCTCTCTACAAAAAAACCCAACAATTTGGTATTTCAGAGATGGATCTCAGCTTTTAAGATACCAGAATGATTTGTGAAGGACTACCACAACGCAGGGCCTACAGAAATGTACTTTGTTCAGAACTGCTAAACTTGGCTCACAGTTTGGGCAAAAATAACCCTATTTAAAAAACTGTCAGAATATATGGATCAGAAATCTTTCAGTTTTTAGAAACCTAGCATTTTGTTAAGGTGAAGAACTCTCAATGTTCTATTTTAAGCTTCTAGAAAAGCAAGCTCTGGAATTCTTAATAAATATCATCCTTTGATTCACAAGGAAAGTATTCTCCTTTTATCCCCCTGTAATTCACAAAGAGGGAGGCATTTAGAATATTTTCTTCCAAAATAGCATTCCCTTGGTTATCTAGATCAGAGGTCTGCCTACAGAAGTGATAATGAAACTGCAGAACTATTTCAGTACAAGCTCGGCTCCAATAAATTACATGGCTACTTTAAATAGACATTATGCACCAAACTAAAGTTCTCAATCACATTTTAGAATAACACCATATTCCTAGAATATTTTATCTGCTAGTTATATGTTAAACTTACAGTTTAAATCAATATATGAAAAAAAACCCCATTGCAAGACTCCATTATTCTTGTACAAAGCAAAGTGCAGAAGATGAAGTTCCTAGAAAGCAATATGCTGATAATAAAGATAAGAACAGGGGACATTTTGCTCATTTATTTTGAGTTTGGGTTTCATCTTTTTGGCTTGAACATATCTTGAGTGCCCTTACATGTAGATTGTTCCAGGAGCTGTTCCCATTCTGGGGCAAAACTCTGGCCCTTGGGAAGGGGATGGGGGCTGGTGCCTCCCGTTCTTCACTTTGCAAACAGGAGCAGTTCTAAAGAGGAGATATTGCTGGTGCTCCTTCTTTTCCAAGAACATACTACATGAAATTCTAGAGACAAGAAGCAAATCTCATGCAAATTTTAACAATTGCCTTTAAACCACATTTGAAACCCAACTGTCTTAGGGTGGTAGAGCAGTTCAGGCTCTGGCAGTCTGTGAGCAGATCAGGAGTCAGGTGTGAACAGGGCAGAGCTAAACACCAACAACTTCCAAATGCAGAAATAGAAAATACAAAGCCAAAAGGCATTCATTGAAACGAAAAGAGGGTGTTCTCAGCGAGCTTCACAAGTTCATCATTCATCAGGGAGGTGATATTCAGATCTAGAGCATATGGGGGTGGGGTGGGATTGCTTTGTTTTGAGGATTGTCATACTTCTTTTGGCAGCGGTCACACCACACAGGGCTTGAAGCTTTTGATGCTTCTCTTTGGCATAAAGGCTTCAGTACTGCCTACTGCCTTTCTTCCTCACCAAAAATGTTATGAAATCTGCTGTCACCTTTTCTCCACCTCTTTTACACCACATACATTCATGGTCTGTATATGGCCTTCCAAAGTTCGTGCAAACGTGCTAAAAACAGTAACTTAAGACACATGGATGGCTTTTAAAAACAATTTATTCAAAGCTAAACACCAGAGAAAACCTAAGGTCATTCAGGTTTAAGTCATAATTAGCAATGGATATTTTGTTACTGAATTTAGCTTTTTTTCTGCTTGCAAAAAATATGTAGGAGTAAAAAGGTGCCAAATTCAGCATTATTTATTAATTTCTTTGTGAAATATTTGATAGGATGGTATTTTTGAACCTTAGGTGAAAACACCCAGCATACAAACTTTTAGGCATGCATTCCTGTAATGATTTTGTTACCAACAAAATGCAATACCAACCAGCAAAATAAAGCACCCCTTCCTAACAATAATTAAATATACATGCTGAATTCCCATTCACAAAATACTGGAAAGTAAGTTGGCTTTACATAAATGTTGCTGCTACGAAAATACATATCCCCAGGCAGCAAATTATTTTAAAATAGGTTTTCATTTAATATTCCAAACCAAATGGCAGCACTTTAGACATGTATTGTCAATATACATATCAAAAGCCTGTGCTTGCCGAGCGCTTGAGAGCAATAAAGAGTTTTCAAAACAGACAGATTATAATTACCAGGCTGCTGATTTGCTTCATCTAGTAAAAGTCAGTGGGAAAAGACTGTTCTGCTTCCAGGGGTTCCCCCTGGAGAACACGGACAGTTCAGTTTTGTTCAGTTTTTGGAGGCTCGTGCTGACAGCTCTGGCAGGGCTCCCCCGCTGCCTCCAGATGGGGAAACACAGGCATCCCTTTCCCACGGCTCCTGGACAGCCAGCAGCCAAGGAATTCCTGCTCCAGCTGTGCGTGAACTAGAAAGCCCAGAACTTAACCAGGCCATGTCTGTGGGTGGGATTCATCCAACCAGCTGCAGAGGCCTTTAAAATACATCAAGGAAGAGACAGGTGGGCAAGAGACACCCCTGTGGCATCAGACAACTTGTACTCAACACATCCCCTCTTCCCTCTGCTGACATCCTCTAAACCATCAGCCACAAAGCCACTGGATCCAAATTATTGAAGGAGCTCTGCGGACTGGGGTTTCTTAAACAAGCTTTTCTAAGCAATTCCAAATCATGGAAGTTCTTAAAAAATATGGTTCAATCTGATTCAAGCCAAAACCCAAGTGAAAGAAAGAAATCCGCTAGGGGAACAAAAGAACCACCCCCCACCCCCCCCCCCAAACCCAAAACCCAAACCAAAAAACCACAACCCTCAATCCTGCTATTTGGCCTACTTTTTGCTTATGCTTAAATTTAGCATCTAAGAAATTCATACTTGACGCACATTTAAATGATGCCAGTAATTTTAAAGAGATTTTTTTTTTTTTGCATAAGCAGTAACGTTCAGTTGTTTGAAAGGCACTTGGAGCTCTTTTACTGGATTCTGTTCACACCGTGTTTATTTAGCTTTGTCCACAGCACTGGACCTCTCCCCAAAGGTCAGAGCACATGAACAGATAGAAACACCATTCCTGTTCTCTGTCACCACACCATGAGCTACCTCAGCAGGACCACACATTCACTTGATGTCAGTTGTCACTTCTGAGCTGACGGGGAAATGACCCTCATGATGATTTATGGCTACATGAAAACAAACATTTTGAGCACATAAAACCACAATTGTCTTTCTCTCCAAGTGAGCACTCAAAGCAAATGAATTGCATGGATTCTGGCTCAGAGCTCTGCTCCACGATGCTGATCTTCACTCACATGGGCAAAACTAAAACCATGACATCATCACGTACTTAGTGTACTTCTGAAAACTTATTTTCAGGCTTGTAAATAGCCCTATAATTACAATAATTTTGACCAGGTTCCAGAAAAAGTCATCAGTGCATTTTTGCCCTCTGACACAACAGAATGCAATTTCTTCTCCCAAAACATCAATTTGCTTTTGCTATGTCCCTTTTCACAGGGCTGGTGCAGAAGCCCCTGAACACCAGCTCAGAGAAATTCTCTAGAATATATTTATTTTGTCTCCAAGGGGAGGAGGGAGAGGGAACTAGAAAAAAAAAATACTACAAAATAAACCTCCCACCCTTTTGCCAAGCAGTAGCTGAATCAGAACTACAGGCCTTCATCATTTTCTGTTGTGCTCCAAAGTATTCCAGCTTGCCCAGGGCATTTCTGACTCCCTGTGCCACATGGAGTGACGTGGATGTGACATGGACAGCAAGTCTGGACCTAAGCACAGAAGGCTTCCTGCTGCAGACTCCCCACCCTGTAGAATAAAACACTTCTGCTTCCTAAATCCAGACATCTGTTTTTTAATGTGCTGCACATCGAAGAACTAGAAAATTCTTTACTGGTGCTTCACGATCACACCTCGACTATTATAAATGTTCTTATTTAATGTGATCTGACATTACTTTGTACTTTGTTCTGCTCTGACTTGCTATGATGGATTTAGAAGGGTATCTGCTAAAGCATTAATACATTTATCTTATTTTATGCAAACAAAAACAGCAAACTTGCTTTTTGATGCACTGGAATTAAATTCAACGTGATCATAAGAATATGTTAACATAGTAAAATCTCTGATGAATAATTCAGGTTCTAAGGAGTGAAACACTAAAGGAGACATTTTCAGATGACTGTGTTGACAGGCTCTGATGTCCAATATGTTCAATGCAATAGAGAATGAGTTGGAAAGCCCATGAATGTAATTTTTCTAGTTCATTTACTTCTCAATAATAATAAAGGGCATCATGTATTCATTTTCAATTCCATGCTGGAGAGACTGGAACACTTATACTAGAAATGAAAAGTGCATCACAATGACGTCAATACCCAGATGTAGGAATGAGTCAGTCGTGTGCTTCTAACTGAGACACAGTTGAGAGGAGCTAAGGAAAAATATCCCAATATGACCACAACATCTACAATGAAAAGTCATATGTGAGTTAATGCCACAAGTGACTTTTCTCCTCTACTGGCAAGTTCAGGTTGTTATGAGATATGCTTTCTCCAATGTCTTCATCTACGTGCTGGACACTGGCCAGGCTGTCGATCCAACTGGTGCAAACACCAGTTGTCTGACTCCTGTGTTTGTTTATACTCAGCCTTTTATCCCTCCCAGGCTAATACTTCTTAAAGTCAAAACCAACTTGCCAGGGTCTCAAAGATTTTAAGTGTTGGCCCATGGACTCTGATTTTGCAAACAGAGACCAAGGCGAATGCATCACAAACATGAACAGCAAAGCATTCGAGTTGAGCTTCTTCGTGCCAAACAAACCATCTTGTCTCCCCCAAGATGCTCAATAATCAAGCTCAAGAAATCACAGTCACCATTTTAAATCATTTATAATTTGTGTAATCACATACAGCTCTATTGAGCACAATTAACCTCAACTGGTATATGTCTCAGAGGAAAAAAAAATCCTTTCACTATTGTGTTTCCAATTAGTAAACAGCAGATTTCTCTGATTGCTGGAGAAACAAAGCTCACCTGACACATTAACAGCCCTCCAGGTCTGCAGCACAAGGGAAAACAGGCAGCACAGCACAGACCTGAAACAGCATCACCTTTTCACTAAGTGGACACATCACACATCCCTTTATCACCTGCATCAAAGTGCTTCCTTGAGTGGGGACATCTCACAAGCTGTTGAAAGCTCAGACTTGTCAACACCCTTGTCTTGTCCAAGCTTGCTGGCCTTTCTGTGGCAGTAGCAAGCAAAGGAGAGCAGAGCTATAAATCGAAGTGTGCATTGCCCAACTGCCCCAAGCACCCATGGGCAGCTGCTCAGGCAATGTAAACCTGTCCTCTGGGCCACCCAGGACTCGAGGACCATCAGGTACATTAATGGGATGGTGTCACCCATCCTAGCAAATAACCCTTTTTAAGGAGAAAACCAAGCTCCTTGCCCCTTCTCAGCACTGTGAACTTCTCCCGGTCAACCCACACTCGTTCTGGTAATTTCTGACACACATGAGCTTCTTTCTATTTACAAGCTCTAAGGCCGAGCCAAAGCTGGCTGGTAATGTGGCAGCTGGTTTGCAAAGTTTCAGCTCTCCTTTGGCTCAAAGTCAAATGTATACAGAAAGTAAGTCACAAATCCCAAAGCTGAAGCACAGATCGATGGTTTCTAGATTCGTGCAAGATGAAAGTCCCTAGAGACTGGATTTTCAAAGGCATTTTGCCAACCAGTGCAATATTAGAAGGTTAGCTATTGGCACCTAAAAGCGCTGGAAGAATGTGAAGGGCTGGCTTGGCCACTGTCCACTTCAGTGTCCCATGAGAAACATTTCCAGACTGAGCTTCTCACACACAGAGCTGTCCTTTCCAACACTGCAAAATTAAACTGCATCATGGCTGTAGTATAACACTGACTAATTTAATGTTTTGACCATAAAACCATAACTCTGACAAAGATACAAGATTTAAAATTACCTTTTGTATGATTTCAACAGGAGCTTATTATCCATACGTCAGATGCAATCGATAACATTACCTTTTGGTATATCCCAGTGTACATGATTTATTTTCATTAGTGTTCCATAATTACAGCTAATATAAAATGAATAATCAAATTCACATTTTGGCACTAGTTCATCACAGGTAACCCATCTATTCACAACTTCCACTCTGTTTGCTCTTTAACACATTTTTAAAAGTAGTTCGATGATCCTTAAATAAGCCAGTGAAGCATAGTCCTTCATGAAGATTTTTATTTGTGTGTGTGTATATATATATATACACACACATACACACCCCTGTACACTCACACAGAGAACTGACCTGTGCTTTCTGCCTGTCCATTAAAGCATTTTACAGACTCGAAAAACTCATGTCAGGCGAAATGACCGAATATTTGACAAGTGACAGAAAATAAGCCAGTTTCTACTTCCTTTCAGCTCGTGTCATTTATTTTATTGGATTACAGTTATTAGAGGCTGGGGGAGGAAAGTGGGCAGGAGAAGGGGGATTAGGTTTGGTTGCTCAGCCGACGATATAACTTACTCACTTTGGCACGTACTGCAGTGCCTATTTTTACACAGCCCATCGCTCCACTCTCCCCGAGATGTGCCTTCACCCACACACCACTTGTGCACTGTACAAGTCACACTCCTTATGTAATGGCAGCATTTTGGATCAGACACATAGGCTTGTGCCAGAGCATGTGAAAGGGGGAGCAGGCTGGCAGAAAGGAACCAGTTGGAGGCTGGAACACAGGGCAAGAGGAAGGGGCTGTGTGTGGCTCCCAGCTGAGGGGCTGCTGGTGGTTTTGAAGGTCCCCAACAAAAGCAAAAAGGAAGAGTGTGGCTGATACAGCCCTGAGAGCACAAATCAAAACCAGACATTATGGTATGCAAGGATTTATGGCATGAAAATCTCTTTCACATCATTCAAAAATGGCCAGTGGAGTTTTTCAATCTTATTTTTTTTTTTTCTTTTAAGGCCCTCTGTGGCAATACCACATCGTGCTATTAGTAATATACTGCTATAATTCTGTGCTTTGGAACCGCTAATTTTTGCTCCCTACACATAAAGTTTAAAATTAAAGGGAATCTCTCCTTTTTCCTACAATTTCATAGCTATAATTGTAAAGCATATATTTCAAACTTCAGTCAGTCACATGTCTTTCTCCCTCATATTATTTAAAAAGGATTGATTTAGAAGAGAAATGAAAACTGCTTTTTAGTCAGTTTTTTTGCAAAACTATATGCTGTTATTGCTCATGTAAAAATTCTGTTATGAAGTCAAACCAACTTTATAAATCACTTTACATGGTAAAACTATATTCTTGAGTATGTGTATATATTTCATATAACCACTTAAAATTTACTTTTTTCTTTCTTGTGCATTGGTTAACAAACACAACTACATCTCTATTTCAAAACTTTCATCAATTGCATTCTAGAGACCTTGAACAGTTCATACTCAAAATACAAACTTAAAATTATCTCTACTTGCCTTTATGCATTATTGTTTTAAGAAACAGAAGGAAAAAAAACCTCTGCATGTCAGTGTAGAAAAATGCAGAAATATATTAACCGCAGATCTTATAAAAGAACAAAGAGAGTGGTGGAAATTAAAAAACTCAGGCCCCCTAAGGCTGTAGGATGACTGTTGTCCCATTCCTCCAGGACACACACTGTGACCTGTTACCTTGCTCTGCTGACTGCTCAGCAGCTCCACTCCAGCTCACTGACTCCTCTGCACAAGTCCATGGCACCACTTCTAAAGGATTTATGTTGAGCAGATGAGGTGCATGATCATGTTGTCCACAATTCCTTTGCAAATTACTGCCAACTAGATTCAGCACTGAATCCGTTGCAGAGAAAGGTCAGTTAAACATGCTAAAATATCATTATTAAACGATATAATAATTTAGATGACAAGCACAACAGACAGCTTTCAAGATTCCCCGCAAGGAAACCAGCAGGCTTTGCTGTGCTATCTAGGGAAACAAATACATACAAATCACTAATAATAGTAAAGCAGAGTCATTGACTAATTCAAAAGATATAGTGGCTTTCCTTCCTACAGAGATTAAAATTATACAACAAAAATAAGATAGTAACAGGCTAATTCCATCATCATCATTATTAGCCCGTAGTTTATGTAAATGTTAGCAAGGGTTGTCAAGGCAGTTCGATTATAAAGCATATGCAGCAGACAGATTGGTTCAGTTTAGCATCTGAATTTACATTTTAGCTAAAGAGAACAGTTTAAATATGAATTTCATTTGAATTAAAATATACAAAAGGATTTTCATAAAACGACCTTGTTCCCTACAGATCTATATGATTGCTTTAGCAGATTTCTTTCTAAAAAGACACGAGATGGATGATATGAGAGCAAATGAGCCTGGCAGAGTAAAGCTCTGATACTTTCACTTAATGCCTGCTTTGCCCAGGACCCCGGACAGACTCTGCCACATCTTGCTGTGGTGAGTCCCTGCGTGTGAAGGTCCCAGTGCTCCCAGCATTGTCCCTCCACAGGGCAAAGCTGCACCAGAGGCAGGGGCTGCCTGGTCCTCCAAACCCTGAGCTGAAGGGACTCACCATGGGATGGCACCAATGGACAAACCAGCCTCGTGCAAGAGACCACCAGCCCTGACTGAAAACAACTCCAGGTGGACACCGGCACAACCAAAGAGGGGTTTCAGTGCTCTGGATGGTGCCAGCACTGGCACAGGGCTTCTCTTAGGGCAGGTCCATGGTCAGACCAGCTGGGATTGGGCTCTGCTCTTTTTTTGCCACGTGGAGAGCCTGTTCTTTGCAAAGACTGGAGGGGCACAATGACAGGGAAGAGATGGCCAGTGGCACAGGGCCCAGGCCATTGGAGAGAGCACCATCAAGTGCCTCTGGGAGGGTTGGCATGGCATGGCAGGACCCTTTAGAAACAACCCATAGCCCACTGGGGGCCTGTAGACTACTATATGATTTTTGAAAATTTTGACTTAATAACTCTAAAACTTGAAATATTGTCTGCTTTTTTCAGGCCCTGTGAAGCAGTGCCAATATCCTCTAGGTCTTTTTTTTCTTTTTTCCATTTCTGTAGAAATCACAACATCTTCTATAAAGTCTAGAAACAATTTTCACAATATAAGCTCTAATTAGACACCAATATTGTTGTTTCCAGAATAGACATCTGTTGTCAACAAAGCAACACTGTGCATCTGGAACAATTTAATATATTATTTGAATAGGATTTCAGTTTTAGATAAATACAAACTTAAGTTCAATCATACAGATATAGAAAATATGTCTGCTTCAGGCAAATAGGAATTCTGAAATGTTTTGTCATTTCACTTGAACACCCTCAGAACAGTATTGGCATTGCTTCCATACACAAAGCACAGAGTAGAATGCAATGGAAAGGTAACCTGTGCAAATAGACAAAAGATTACCTCAAAATAAAACCAATTACCTCAGCACTGCTGATTGTGATGTCATGGAAAAACATAATTCAGCCAGCCAGCAGAAGAGATCGATTGGAAAGGAAATAATCAATTAAACTGTGGCAACAATCAAAATGGAAACATCTAAAAAACTGCAAAGGATTTTCATGATACCTTAGGAAACCAACAGACTGTTCAAGCTGTGCTTCAGGACACCCCACATCCATGGGCACACCATGTTCCCAACCAAGCCCTACAGCCTCGTGTCAGTCCTTAGGCAGCAAAGGTCTCAAACATCTTTATTTCTGCTCCTACTCTGCATCTGTGCCGCTCTCCTTGGTGACCAGGGGTGTAGACAGGATTACTGACTGAAGTTCATCCAGTGCACGTGAATGGATGCGAAAACACCCAACCAGAAATTCTGAAGAGGAAAAAAAGGAAGCCAACTCCTCTGCAGCAGCACAACCCCGCACTCACGTGCTGTTGCTGTTGCTTTGAAGTTTCTTATTTCCATAAGGTGGCTACAGCTTTTTTCCTACCATTCACTGCAAGCCTTCATAGCGTGGATGACATCACAGCATTAAATCTCTTTTCTTACTCTAACCGCATAAAGGAATAAAATTGAGATTATGTATGCTGGCACACACGCACTGTGCATCCACGGGTCATAAAAGCAACAAATCCAGCAAATTGCAGTCACCATTTTGCCAAGCAAAAATGAAACACATCATCACTTCCATAAAAAACAAATCCACTAACTCTTGAAAGTCAGTGTTGTATTTCTATAAAAAGCGATCTAAATATTAATCTTCGCAGACAGCATCAATTTGAGAAAAAGCAGAAGAATTTTAAATCCTATGCTACTGATAGACACTTAGGGGTAGTTTAAAATTATTCCACGTGTTTGTTGAAGGTTTTTACACAACTGCAAAAGAAGTGTTGCAGTACAATTCATTACTGCCTTCTGAACTAAAATTGTACCTTTTGCAGAGTTGCCCCACTCCAATTATTTCCTTGTTTGACTGAATAAGGCAAAAAAATCCAAATAAACACTGTGTGTTTCAGAGATAAGAAGGGGAAAGTGATCTTAAACAAGAACTGTGACCTATTGCAGAGCAAGGATCACTCACACATGAAAGTCCAGGGGAGAGCTGTGGGTGTATCATGGGCATGGAGACCCAGACAAGTGAGAACTAAATTCAACTGAAAACAGCAGCACAGAGAAATCAAGATCAACAGGTAGATGGGGGAATAAGGGAAAAAAAAAAAAAAACCAGGAAGGGGAAACCAAATGACCAACCAACAAAAAAAAAAAAATCCACGGAGAGCACACAGGATAATAGGAAAGACTGGGAAAATGTGATTTAGAAGGGCACCAGAAGCATGGAGAAACCCTTCTTAGGGTAAGGAGAGCTGTCTGCCATGTGTGAGGCTCCCCTGTCACTGAAGTCTGGCTATGGTTTCACGGAGACACCTACAGTGATTTTATAGCATATAATTCAGATGAGAAAGAAGAACACAGCTGACAAGCACCAAGTCACAAAACTCAAGGTGTTTATCTGGAAGAGCATAACCTAAACACATCACTCTCCACTCAGCCAGGACAGTTCAGTGGTGAGCACTCAAGGAACTATCCAGACTACAAATGCACAGACACTGTAAGACCAGAAAAGAGACACTGAATTCAAGCTTTGCTTTCCTCCACAGTGCAAAGTTTTCCTATGCCAACAGATGCTTGCTAAGATTATTGTTTATTTAGTTGCAATAATCTTCTCCCTGAAATTTGCATCTACATTTTTGTTTGTGGAATGAGGCTGAAGAACAACATCTTTAAGAATAGAAAAAAAAAATAAATTCAGGGAGTTTACTATCATGGTCTATTGAAAGAGGCACAGCTATCTCAATAGCAAAGCAAGAAGAAGGCCTAAGGGAGGCACTTCACCATTTGAATTTTCAGGCTCAGTCTCCATTTGCAGGAGCTTGTTTGGAAAAGCTTTTGGAAAAAAAAAAAATTAAAAAGACGCAGAAAGGAAGGTTTGCTCATTAGCAATTCCAGCTGAGGCTGTATAAACCATAGATTTATAATGGCAATATTTTCTGCTTTCATAGATATGACAAATATATAGCTTGTAATTACAAAAATGAGATATAACTAATGACACAGTTGAGTTTTAGATAATGAGATAGTGTCTTGGAAAGTGTAATTAGAGGATCAAGGGTGAATTTAAGGCCATTTCAGTGCCACTGCTTTTCTAATGGCTCCCAGATTTCCATTTGTTAGTATAATAAAAGCATTCAAGTTAAGACCCAGTAAAAATTCAAGTAACTGTTAAGGTTGCTTCATGTCTCTGAAATTCCCACTCTGCTGCACTGAATAAAGAAGGATGGTGCAGTGCCAGTAAAAGGAGCGGAGTGTAGTAGAAAGCACAGCACCTGCCAAGGTGGAGAAATAACAGGGTAAACCCAAGGGAAAACAGGGAGATAGGACCTACAACAGAGCACTACCAAAATCTACTTCATTTTCCAGCCCCACTGAGGTGTTACTGGCACAGGAGCCCAAAGATGTTCAGCTGAGGACAGCTGAACCATATTCAACCGTTAAAATAACCTTTGTGGTGCAAGCCCAAAATGCCCATTAATCAGTTGTACAAAAACAAGGGCAATGAAGAGCAACTCTTTAAAAACTTATGGCAAGTCTGAGTTATGGTTGCTTTGTACAATAAAGAGAAACAACTGCAAAACAGAAACTGAGACTACAAAACATCTTTCTGGATGCCTCTATAAACTCCAAACTCACAGTGATGTTCTGATTTCGGGGAAATCCATCAGGACCTCTTTAACTCTGCATTGCACCATTCCTACAAAGGCAGCTCTATTATTTCTCATAAGTAGAATTTATTTTTCCTCTTGGCTGATGGGTGGGACGACTGCACATGGCAATTTATCTTTGTCTGTAGAAACACTTCCTTACGCTGCTTCATGATGTGTCCTTTAAATGATGGTGCTTTCCACTCTTCCATTATCTCTTTCGGCTGCACATCAGTGCTGCTCCATGGGGCTCTCATCCTGCTGTTCTTACTCAGGCAAGACTCCAGCAATGCCTCTAACATTCCCATGTGAGCATGCTCACTGCACACAGGAGGCATTTTATTCCTTTATTATTGAAAAACTAAGAGGGAAATGGTTTTCACTTTCCCACTTCACAGCATTGCATTCAAAAACCAGGAATATAATTGTCTGCTTCTAAGTCCTCCCTCTTAGTTCTAGTCTTCCTCTCACAGTTCCTCTGGTGTGGTGAAAGATTATTTTATTGATTCTCCATATCAATGACATTTTTTTTACTACAAGGAACTGGGCTAAATCATCACCTAAGTGACCCAGAGAGCCTGTTTACAAACCTCGAGCTCTCCAGGGCAAGGGCTCTCTCCATTCCTGATGGCAAAATACTGAGCAAGGGTAACCTGCTGGGTGGGAAACAGCTCTGAAACCAAACCTGTGTTTCAGACTGAAGGAACCAACCCACCCCAACACAAGGCAGAACCAGCCAGGACTGCTGTAACAGCAGCCAGTGCTCTTCAGGTGCGTGGGTACCAGTGTCTGAACGTTACTAATGATATGCAATTAGCTATTCCCTCTTGGAGCATCCAGCCTGGTTCACTGCCAGTTTATTCCTCTTTGTCATCTTGCATTCTGCTTTCTCTCTCTCCATCTTACTCTGACCCACTCAAACACGTAGGCTGGCTGAAATCAGCTGGGACAAGTTTCAGGGACTGCAGCTTTGCTGCTTGTGCCAAGCTCCCCCTCCCCGAGTTCCTCTTTATAGTTTGGGCAAATAGTTTCCGAAGAGTCAAATGGTTTTGTTTTTATAAACATTTAATAAAAGTTTAATTAACTGAGAAAAGGGACAGGAGTGGGAGAATTATGAAAATGGAAACAGTTTCTGTGAAGCACACTTAGGTCTGAAGAGCCTTATAAAAACGGTCACTTCTTAGGAACAAGTTTTTTGCAGAACAGCTCCTTTGTGACCCATTGAGAAAGCACAGACCTAGCAAATACATTATAGTCATTTTGCATGTGGTTAATTTTCCTGAATTTTCAAGCATAAATGAATCCATAAGGGGCAGAAAGTAACCTCACCAAAATACCTAGATGGACTTTGGACAGATTATTTGCTATATTACTGACATTTGCATAAATTTGCTGAACAGCACGGAATATACACTGGGGGGAAACAAGGGAATAAGCTGGCTGCATTTTCCCTGCAGTTTGTCAATTTTATCACTTTGACCCCAACATAATCTAAACCAGCATCAGCATCATCAGCAACTTTCGCAGTGTATCTCATTTTTTGCAGGAAGTCTTTTAAACCCATGGAGAAGTATCCAACAGTAACTGTAGAGTCCCAACTATGACTCATTACCACTTCTTAAGATATATTTTTTTACATCAACAACAGTGATATTGAGCCTATAAAATAGATTAATGGCTGGATGTGTTGATTAGCATCCCAGTGTGAGTCCTTACACAGAAATAAGCAGTCCAGAGGAGCTGAAATATTTACAAAACTGGAGTAAACACTGTTTTGCTTATTCATATTTAACACATTCAACCCATTCTAGGTGTCCCATTACACCATGTATCCATTTATTAGTCTAACAATCCATGTTTTACTGCTGTACAATATTCTTTGCCCACGATTGGCTAATTGTGCTGTCACTTCGGACTTGAAAGGATAATTTCTGAAGGACTGAACTAAATACTTCAGCTAAAATTCACATTCATCCACCTGCCACTTTTGCCATCCCTGATGCAAAACATACCCTTTAACTTTTGCTTTTCCATGTGTCTGTTGAGAGATCCTTCCCACAGAGCACATACACTCACTTCTAGTGCATAGGCTTTTCTCTGGCATCACTGTCCACTCAGTTGCTTCGTGATTTAATTTCCTGTCCCACTCGGTCCATCCTACCGGCTTAATTTCCCAAGAATCTCAAGCTCCTTACAAACAGCTTCCTATTCTCTAAAGAGAATAAGAGACTTTTTTGACTCTTCTGGGAGCACATCCCACCACAGACTACCTATGCTGACTTTAAGCATTCGTGATATATATATGTATATAATACATATATTTATATATAAAATATATTTTATAAACATCTATTAATGCATACATACAGCACATAAATGCCTACTTCCACAAAGGTGTCTAGTCTCCCACAATTACTTCCAAAAATTCTGAGGCACCAAAGCTCAGAGACATCAGTCTTAGAAATGTAACAGCACATTAATTGGTGATCACTTGGGGAACAAATGATTCATTTTGCCTGAAATTATGGACTTTGCCTCTTCACCAAGAAAAAAAAGCCACTGCTTGAACACAACAGTGAGCAGTCATATCAATCAGGAAAGCCAGTTTACTGGCAAAGACCTTCATGTTTAAATAACAGAAAGTTTTCAGCATCAGACATGGGCAAACAGAATTTTAAAGAATACTGAAAGTCGTTGAAGAATTCTCAAGAGTGGAATGACACAAGCCACAACTGTTACAGGAAAGAGAGAGAAAGAAGAGGCACTTTTGTATTTTAGAGTAAAATGAGCTGGGACACAGCACACCACAAGATCAGTATGTTTGGAAATGTGAAAGGCCACCAGGGAAGTCACAAAGAGCATTGCAGAACAGACATGCCTGTGAGCCAGGGGAAAGGTAAACAGCTGCCTGTCTGCATATGGGGATCTCCATAGTGAGGAACAGCTGTTTTAGGGAGCCAGGAAAATACGTGTGTCCCTGAGATAAGGTGTCACAACACAGTCAGAGCACAAGGGACAGGCAGTTACAACAGCACAAGGAATGCTCCAAGGCTTGTAGCCTACAGCAACTTAGCTCCCAAAGTCCTTTCCTGAAAGGATTACAAAAGGTCTGCACCAAGTCTCACCTTCACTGGAATTTAAGGAAAAGGAGTTCCCATGTTCAGGAAGTGCACACTATGGGAGCACAGATTTAGCTGTTTGCTATATCCACAGAGGGAAGGGACACAACTGGGCTACAGCATCTTCTGCCATGAGTAATCCCCCAATTCCTCCACAAAGGGAAAGGAAGATGAAATTTCTTAAGACTTTTGCAGGTTAGAGACGTGGAGCACATGTCACACAGTCTGGTAGTAGCTCTGGTCCATACCCTGATAACCAGCTCTTGCCCTGAGGTGCAAGGATGAAACCCTCAGCAAGAAGGAAAGACATCTTTAAAAACAGGAGTGGGTGCCTACAGCACGACAAACAGGGAATCATTTCTTTAACTGCACTGCATTTGTTACAGCCTAAACTTGCCAGAGGCACAACAAACTTCTCCACAGCTGGAGACTTATGAGCCCCAGGGATGTCTCTGCTAGGAGCAGTAATTTAGCAGTACAGAGGTGTTGGGCAAATTCCAACAGTGTGCAGTTACCAGAATGGCAGAGGCCAGAGAAAATGCAAGAGTTGGTAAGTAAATGAAGCACATAGCTTAGATCCAAGAATCAAGCCCAGATTTCCTCCAGTTTGATGAAAGGTTATTAACAAAGGACTCCTGCATTTCCCTCCCAGCCAATACACTTTATTAATAACAGTATTCTGAGAGCCACCTTTAACAACAGCAGAGAGAACTGAGCTGTGGTGGGCTCTGGGGAATGCAGAGCTGGAGAAGGCTTCATTCCTTATGATTCCCTGCTCCTAGGGTTTGGTTTTCTAGTCAGTAAACACTAGAACTAGGACAAAACTCAATTCAGTTACTGTCAATAGGAATTAAGGACAGCTGAAAAACAGGAAGGAAAGGAAAAGGAAAAAAAAGAATTACACTGTAAGAAAAATTTAATCCTGACATCTAATACAAAAAACTGAGCAAAAGTATGCAGATCAATAGTGAACATACTGCTCCCTATCTCTATAACTTTCTTCATGCACTCACAGTGTAAATTTTGCTTCCCTGGTAGTATATGACAATTTGAAAGACAACTCAGCCAACAGTGACCAAGCCCCTTCGTAAACACTCAGATCAACAGCTAGAACCCCAGTGCATGGCTTATGTGGAATAATAAGGACCATTAATGGGAATAAAGACAGAGGCAAAACTAGCCTTTTCAGTCTCATTTTGTCAGCCACTGAACTGTCCCATCATAGGCACCAGCTACAGCAGGTGGTTGCCATCACTTCAATTTGATTTGAGAACTAATAACCTGCCAGAAACCCTCCACAGAGTTGACTTTGATGATTTGAATTGAAACAAAAAAATAGCCCAACCACCTACAAAACCAAAACAGCTGTGACCAATCCTGATGGTCACAGTGGACTCCTCATCAGCTTTTCTAGTCTCCCACAGTTTATCCCTGACCAGAAAACTGAGAATAAACACATATGCATACAGCTATGCAGGAAAGAGGGGAATTGAGGAAACATCTGTATGCTTCAGAGCCCCCCAAACCACACCCACTGCAGACGACCCACTGGCTGTCACGGAAACAGATGTTAAATCCTTTCCCATCCTTCTCTCATGCACTGACCTCCTGTTCCAGCCCTCAGCTCAACCCAGCTGTGCCAACACAGCTCACCAGAGCCACACCACAAATCAGGTATGATCCACCCTGCAAATAACCACTGCTTTCCTCAACCCAGCAAAACCTGACTTTTAACCCCTCAGCAGCACCAACAGGACAGTCACACAAATGCACCCCTTATTTGAGGAATCAACACACTGTGGCACCTGGGAGAGCTCCTGCAAGGATTTATGTGAGCTCTGAACTGGCTGGAAGATCATTGGTTATATTAAATTTAAGTACCTTTTAAAAAATTTTTTTCAATTTTTTCACAATTGGTTTTTTTTCAAATGTTGGGATATTAAAAACAAAATATAGACCATCAGCTTTGGAAACCCAATGAGCTCATGCTACAAAATCCATTTTCAGCTGTGCTGCATTGCTGGAATTGCCAAGGTTCCCTCTTCTGCCTTCCTCTGTCGCACACTGAGACTATTCATTCCCAACACAATCACTCAATTTCCACTTTTATTTTATTATACTCAGATGTGATGCAACCGGTATTTAACAATGCATTACTATTTTCAAGGGCAAATATTTTTCTGTAATCCCAACTATGTCATTATTCTCTTTCTATTACACATACTTTAAATGTCAAAATCCATCTTCTAGAACTAATCAAATATGAAACAAACCTAGCAGGAGAAAGCGAGCTTGGAAGGGGTATTCCAGATGAAATAAAACCTTACATGTCCTTTCTTTAAAAAGGACCTTGCCTGTTATTGAATTTGTTTTTCAGGTTTTGAAAAGATGTCCCAGGGACAACATATGGAAGATGAGGTTCATGCCTGTCACAGCTCTGTTGAAATTATCCTCAGTCTGAGGCAGCACATATGACTGAATGCTGAAGAAGAATTAACCTGCACATTATAAAAGACACAGGGAAGAAACACATCATCACCATCTCTGATTTCAGCCTCTCTTTCACTCCCAGCAGGCCATCAGGAAAAGTAAAAGCACAAAAAATAAAGAATTTAATACAATGAATGGCTATTTTATGAAAATGGAAGTGTCAATATCAGATGTTTAAGTGATTGAGATTAAGCTTGAGAGTTACATTTCCATAAATCCCTTTCTTTATGCAGTTTTCCAGAGCTACTTTACTCTTCCAGTAGTGGTTTACTGGTGGTAGAGTTGGAGGCCTGTCACTAGGGGTGTCCCCAAGGTTCAATACTGGGCTCAGTACTGCTCAGTTTATTCATCAATGACTTTGATGAAGGGGCAGATGCCACCTCAGTGAGTTCAAATCAGCTCAGGGAGGTGATCCTGCCCTTCCACTCAGCCCTGGTGAGGAACATCTGGAGTGCTGAGTCCAGTTCTGGGCTCCAGAGTACTAGAGATATACAGAGCTCCTGGAGCAGGACCAGAGGGGGACAGAGATGATGAAGGGACTGGAGAATCTTTCTTATGGGGAAAGGCTGAGGGAGCTGGGCCTGTTCAGCCTCAAGAAGAGACAACTGAGAGGAAACCTCATCCTTGTCTGTCAGTGCCTGCAGGGAGGGGTCAAAGGATGGACCAGGCTCTGCTTGGGGGTGCCCAGCAATAGGACAAGAGGCAACAGGCACGAAATGATGCCCAGAAAATTCCACCTGAACATGAGGAAGAACTTTTTCCTGTGCAGAGACCCAGCATTGGAACAGATTGCCCAGAGGGGGTGTGCAGTCTCCTTCACTGGAGATATTCCAGACTGTCTGGATGCACTCCTGTGCCATGTGCTCAGGGATAACCCTGCTTGAGCAGAGGGGTTGGACCAGTGACCCACTGTGGTCCCTTCCAAGCTCACCCACTCTGTGATTCTGTATTAATCTTATGTAATGCATAAATAATTGGTTATCTTTAAATGCAGCTGTTAGATTTTATCTGGTACTGCAACACACATCTAATTTTACATTTGTAGAACAAAAGTCTTGTTTGGAGCTGGGTTTGATTTTCCAACAAGAAGTCTCAAAGTAAAGCCCATCTCCATGTTGATATAATTATCTTTAAAATGTTGAGTGATTTAAATTGCTTCTTATGTTTGAAGATTTTAAAACAGTAAACAAGATCAACACATAGCTTTTCTTTTTTCCGGACTCTTAATAAGTTCAGAAAGCATTTCTTCATTAGGGCACAGCTCAATTTCTGGCAAAGGTGGATCCACACCACAGTTCCTTTCCTGGTTTAGCAAGGATAATGTCTGGGCTGGGTGAAATGAGCAATCTCTTTTGGGATTCTTAAATTTCCATGCAATTCAGCACAGTAAAATGTTCAACACTTTTTAGGAACTAGCTCCTTCAGTGAGTATGGAAACACACCAAGTCTTAAGACATCTGGAATCTACTTCTAGGCTGCAGATGGTATCTTGCTTCCACTCCCAGCCTGATCAGCCCATTTACATTACCAACAAGACCCTGTGCATCAGTCCCCAGGCACTGGATAACACCAGCCAGTATGTTTCTGTCCCATCTACCTCTTGATTCAGGTAAGAAGTTGGATATGTAATTGCCAGGGTCTTCATACTTGAAATCCTCTGATTTTCTCCTATTTTGAACACTCATTGATAAAAAAATACATTTATTTTTGTAGGATATCACTGATAAGACTACAACTGTCTTGTCTGCAGAATGGTATTTTGTCCTGTATTCACTACTAGGTTTAACACTGACTTGCTTTTCTGGACCAGCACTGGGGTCATCTTTGGGTGCCCTCACACAGATGGGCAAAAAAATTATAACCTGTGTAGCATTATTTAAACCTACAGCAACTCTAAATATCCATTCCTCATTTTAACATACCAATGGAAACAAGTCAAAAGAGCTGGCAGTGACTTCAAGTGGCTGTTTCCTTTTCCTCTGTTCTGAGGCAGGAAAAAGAGCACATATTACCTGCCTTTACTAGAAATCATCTAACTGGGCTTTAACCTGTAGTGAATCAATCAGTGAAGCAGACTGCATGACTTCCACAAGCATCCAGCTGTAATGCTTCACAATCTCTGCAACTTGAGAGTATTTCCTAAGTCAAAATGCGTTATTTACATCTCTTATTTTCTGCAACAGCCAGATAATAATAACCCATGAAAATTCTCTTCACAACAGACTTTTATATACTGCAAAGTCACAGAGCCCTCTTTAGTCTGAAGAGAGCCAGTTCCCCCAGCCTGCCCTCACCAGTCACATACTCTGTGTCTCTCATCCTTCCACCCTTTGAACACTTGCATTTGTCTGCAGATTTCCAGAAGATGAAGCGTGTAATGTACCACACGGGGCAGTTTATTTACATCTGCACACGCCGTTCATGATGTCAAGAAACCTAAAAACAAAAGGTTTTTCACTCTAGTCGGTAAAGGCCCTGCTTAGGGGAGCCCCATGCTGGGCAGTCCATACAATTGCCACTGGCAGAGTCCCCGCTGTGTGGGCCTGCTGCGTTGACATCCTATTTTAATGCACACAAACTTTTCATGGCACTTTAAGCCTTGTGTACTGCACTAGAGATCTTTATAGACGTTCCCCTCAGGTGCAGTAAATCCTATTACATCACTGCACCTTCCTCCTCAATAAATTTTAAGATCCTGGTTTGGAAGACCATCTACAGTACCACAAAAAAAAAAATTTATATCTATATTACAGAGCTCTGTTTATTAAAAGTTCTCCTCCTCTTCAACCTGCAAACAGTAGTCTCAAATGCCCATTTGCCACAGCTGTTCCCAAAGATAGATATATATTCCTCAGCTGAATGAAGTCAAGTAATTTTAAGCAAAAATGAAAAGGTGCTCCAAACTCTGAATTTCTTAAACACAACTTCAGTAGATGAGGAAGACAAGCAGCTTTATTTGCTTCCCAGGAGAAGGTGTTTTAATGGTATGAAATCCTAGCACCAAATACACAGAGATCCAGGAGAAACAACTGTTCCCTGGTCACATTCCCTTGACAATATGAAGCATCAGTTGGTGGTTTACACACAAAATTTACACACAGAGCTATCCACAGTATCCAAAGGAACTGGAAGCACTAGTGAAAAGCAGGCATTCCTAGGATGGAGAAAGATGATCCTGTGTCACTTAAAAACCAATTGAAGGTACTATTCAGCTAGAAAACCAGGCAACTTCAGCACAAAAAAGATTTGAAATAAAAAAAAAATTGACACGCTAAACAAATTGTCACCAGCACACTTGGGAAGATCCCTTTTTACCTGAGATTTCAACAAGTGAGTTTTGTGATTTTTTTTTTTTTTTTTTTTTTTTTGGTGTGTGTGTGAAATATGTATGGAAAGATAATATTTTTTAAACAAGAAAATTAGGCATCGTCACCTGGCTTTCACACCAGAAATTCCACATTCTGGAATTGTGTAATGCACTTGAGCATTTCTAAGATTATATTTGGCACTTAAAAATTATGCACAGATCCCAACACCCATACATGTACTGCAAAATCACAGCTGCAAACATGCCAGGGACAAAGCAGAAGCAACGGACAAGGTAAAGGAAGAAAAGAGCCAGCAAGGACTAGAAAAATAAGCAAGCTGAACATACTGTTGTTCAGGGCTACCTGTTCTCAGTCAGCACTAACTTAACTTCTCTTTCTAATCATCTTCTCCCTCTTAGACCTGTACTTAAAATATGGTGCATGTTTTGCCACCTTCAGAAAAAACACTGAAATTTCAGTGGAAATGGGACTGTCCTCCCAGGTCAACTCAGTTTTTAAGCCATCTCCTCTCTGAGCACACAGGCTGGGTTTGGAAGAGGCCAGATTTCTGCCGTGCAGTTTTGGAGCTTCTCGGTGACCCAGCCCTGCTCGTGTTGCAGGGATTTTGGCTCCCTCATTGCTCACCAAAGGGTGCAATGCATGCTCAGTTCCCAGTGCAAGAGAGGAAATGATAGAGAAACTGATGAGAGACTTGTTGATGAACATAAATTACAGAAAAGGTCCTTAATCTGCCAACTGTGTCTCTTAGAACAAGGCAAAGTAAAAGGTGGCATGTCGAGAAATATAATTACTTGCCTTCCAGCTGAAATAAATTATAAGCTCTTAGGCTTAGCTGACAGTTCTAAGGCTGGTGGAGCAGCAAGTAAATGAAAGGTAGTTGCTCTGCAGGCTACATAGTCCCTAAATCTCATCTCATTTTTTTTCTACACTTCTCTAAGTTACAAAAGGGACTAGAGGTTCTTCCTGAAAACAATGACCACATAAAGTGTAGGAAGCCCAGCAAGAAGAGTGTTCTGACACCAGTCCTGCATCTCCTTGGACGTATTTTTCCTTCAGCTGAAGCATGTGATCTATAATTTTGGAAGCTGAGTGAATGGAAATGCTCTTCCTTCACTGCACCATTGAGTCATCACCCAGACACCACAGTCAGCTCATGCACTGAACAGGGGCGGCTCATCACCCTCAGCCTCATCCATAGGCAATGGGGAGGGATCTCTAAATCAAGGCTGATTCAGAGCTGGGAAGAAAATCGTCTCAGGGAGCCTAAAAGGAGCTTTACCTTCCAAACTGAGCAAATAAGCAAAGGATAATTGTTACACCTGGGCCTCAGCAGCCTGCAAGGAGAAACTGCTGCTCAGTGGGGCTCATGGGTTTGTGGTGGCTGAGGAACTGTAGTCCTTGTCCATCTGCTGGCAATGAAGATGACAGTTGTTGTTTCACTGGTTCATATTTCCATTTACCTTTTTCACCTTAATTTCAGCAAACTCCTTGATGTGTCAGCTGCTTCCCAATGGGATCGAGAAGCAGAAAAGAGGAAAGTAAATGGTGTTGAGATGCAAAAATGAAATGTTTGAAGAACTGACATAAACCTGGGGAAATTAATTACAAAAGTGTCATCAAAAATGTCATGGAGAATAGAGTCACACACGTCCCTTTGGTAAAGAAGGGCTAATACCAAATCAGGAGAAGGAGAAGAAAGCAACTTTCAACATTTCACACTACTTGGAAGTTAATCAAAATACAAGCAGGAAGATGGCATTTCCTTTAAATGAGTTTCCCTTCAGCTTGTCAAAATTTTAAGTAGGTTGAACTTTGCAGTTCAATTATTAATGGGGTTTGTTTGGGGTTTTTTGGTGGTCTTTACTGCATGTATTAAAGTAACAAAATAAACAATCGTTCTTCCCCCAAGACTTACTTTTACAAGACATTAGAAATATTAACAAAAACTTTTGAAAAGTCTACAATTACTGTGTGTAGCAAAACTTCTAAATAAACAGTATGAGTGAAAATTTCAACATTTATTATATACAAACATAAAATATATTTATTATTCCAAAACATTCCTGAGCTTGGAACCACAAGGCCACAGATTCCTTTCTCCTCCACCTGCTCTGAGCTAGAGACACCAATATTCATTAACTGCTGAGCAAAACTTCAAGGAGCTGTTTAGAAGAAAAATATCCAGGCTTGCCCTTCCAAAGGGAAAAGTGAGGGTCTGAGCTCCATCTGACACCAGGAAATCACCAAAGACAGAAGCCCAGCACGTGTCTGAACTTCTGAAGGGGGAGCCCCAGGTAAGGAACCCGGGACCTGAGAAGTAAACAGAAAATTATGGAAAAGTCAGGGAATATGCAGTGCTTCTAACCTGTGAAGAGTAGGAATATAGAAGTCATGCTCTGAGAAGCAAAGCCCTGCCCCGTAACGAATTCAATATTTTAAAAACAGATCCCTTCATTGGAAGAGAGTTAATTTACTGTATCAAATTAAAACTTCTCTGGGAATCAGGTGAGTGAAACAAAGGGCAGGAGAAATTTGGTACCTGCCCTGAGCTCAGCCAGTTCAGACTGAAGCTCCAGGTGTGCTCATAAGCACCCACGTCCTGCTGCCAAAAGAGGACCCAAGGGAATGGCCTGGAGCTGTGTCAGGGGAGGTTTAAGGTTGGATCTCAGGAAAAGGTTGGATCTCAGGAAAAGGTTCTTCCCCCAGAGGGTGGTTGAGCACTGGAACAGCTCCCCAGGGCAGTGGGCACAGCACCAAGGCTGCCAGAGCTCAAAAAGTGTTTGGACAACAACCTCAGGCACATGGTGGGATTCTTGAGGCTGTCCTGTGCAGGGCCAGGAGTTAGATTTTGATGATTCTTGTAGGTCCCTTCCAACTCAGTTTATTCTATTCTAAAATTACAGGGGTTTTTCCAAGTATGTGCCTTTAAAAGAATAATAATAATAATCATCATCATACACGGTTACCATTTATTAGCAGCCATTTCCGAGGACATAAAAGAAATAAAAAGCAGTGACCTAAGGAGAGCAGAGAGGTGTATTATTAGAGGTGCCACCAAATGGTCTGATTGACAGGCAGGTGATTTCCAGTGCAAGTTCAGGTCCCTCTTCTGGACCAAAACAGATTACAGCCGAGTCTGAAAACCCGTAGCGGTGACTCGTTGCTATGGCTATGAAAAGGAGAGAGCCAGCTTTCCTCAAAAGCACACTCAAACTAGAGGACAAGCTCCCACAATTACAAGAAATACAGAAATGTGCAGGTTTAGGTTTTAAAACCGGGTTTTGGTGTCTAAATCAGACACCTTTCCCCTGCTCACTGTGTTCCAGTAAAACTAACGCCTCCAGGTTGCCCTGAAGAGAAGTAACAAGAAAGCAAAAACACACATTTCCTGACAGAACTCATCATCTCTTGTCTACCATTCTTCATTAGCTAATTTCAAAGCAATTTACAAAAAAAGGCCCTTATCAACAAGATAATGATGGCTCAGAGAAAGAAGGGACTTGTCTGTCACAAGGAGGTAAAATACGGGTAATTTCAAGAATACAGGGCTGCCCACTTTAGTCATATTTTGATTGCACGTGCCTGGCAAATCTGATTTTTAGTTTTATTGCACAAACGTCCTCCGTCTCTTCTGGGATTCTACCTTCAACTGCAATCCCTAATTTCATGAGATGGTTGTAGAGGTACACATGGATAAGAAATCATCATAAAAATTCCCAAATATTCCAAGCTGTTTGCATGAAGAGGAAATCAAGCCACAGCAGCTTTTCATAGGGAGCTAAGCCATACCAGTTTAATGCTTATGTACAGTCACAAGTATCTATGGTAACAGCAAATTCTATCACATTGCCACAGTACCCACACTTTTTCCTTCCTTGCCTTTTGTTTGATACACTGGCTGGGACTGAAGAGACCCATGAGAACACCCAGTCAATACCTCTCCAAAATTACAATTAAAATGGGGTATCCTACCATGCAACATGCTTTCCAGAGCTGAATACTCAGGCAGGGAACAGAAGTCCTGCCCTTACACCTTCTGAAAGGACTTCCAAAAGTTAGAATGGCTTCTGGTCAGCAAATTCATTTGTGCTGGCTTTTTTTTGCCACATAATTTTTACTTCCTCTACCCTGGCTTTTCCTCTCTGTTTAAGGCACTTCCCCTGACTCTGCCATTATCTGTCCATACACTCACACCTACCAATGCCAGAAATGCCTCTGTCCCAGAGTAATCACAACTCCTCCCAACTCTCATATCTCCCCTAATGCTTTTCTAACGTTGCTCCCCAAAATGAAACTGCTATTCCAGATCCACTCTTGCTATCACAGACAGCAGTGGTTTTCTGCTTCTTTCTTCCAGGACTCAGCACTACACATTATTATAGTTGTCATTTCTGCTGCTTCATCATGTCACACAGTCATGCCTATTTGTCAGTCCTTTATTACCCCTACATCTCCCAGAGCTTCACAAGCCTTCCCCCTCTCAGTTCTGATTTATTTATCTTGGATTAGAAGCCCTAAATTCATTAGCTTGTCCTTTCACAGATTGAATCTCAAAGTAGTTTTTTGGCTGCGTTTGGAATTTCTCTAGATACCTTTGAATTTTTTTTCATCTTGGCATTTAGAGACTCATCTAATTTACTGTAATCTGTCACTTTGATACAGCACTGTTTGTTCACTCTTTTAGATCATCAAAGGACATATCAGCATTAAAAAAAAAAAAAAAAAAAGAGATGGTGTTATTGGAACTCCCTTTAAACCACCCTACCAGTGAACAGGACATCCTCTTTTCCATGGGGCTGAAGTTGCTGAAGCATTTTATTGGTATTAAGCCAGAGGTGACCACAGCTAGCATTAGCCACAGGGAGGCTCACAGGCTCCTTAGCAGTTGGTTCAGACATTCTCCCAGGGAATTCAGACACGTAATTTTGCATTTAATTGCCTTTATCCAGACAAAGAATAACAGAAAAACAGAATGAAAGTGTAAGATCAGGATTGAAAACAATGATTCTATGTTGAATATATTTCAATTTCAGTTACCAAAGTGAGGTCCTGTAGGTCACAAGAGGGTAGTTCCTTAAATATTCAGGAGCAGAAATAAGTCATTAATTCCATTAGTTCTAAACTGATGTTTAGAACTCCTTAGAAAGAATTGAGAAATTCTCCAGGGCTTGACATGTAATCAGTTATGAGATCCTGCAGTGGGAAACACACCCTACATAAGTGTTCAATGTGCAGTAGTTACTACCTGCTGTGCTTTTTGAAATGACACTCCAGAAACTGGGAGAAACCAAGTATTTTCAGAGATATCTGGAAAATTTCCAAGATGCAAAATATCTTTCAACTATAAACAATATATAAATTAAAACCAAAGCCAAGAAACCTTCCAAGATAATTGACAGAACAGAACATGTCTTTTTGAATATTAGAATGACAAGATGATAAATTATTTTCAGTGATAAACCCAGGCAGAAGCAAACACACACAAAAAAAATCCTAAAGTAATCTAGAATAATTCACAATCACTCAAAAATACTTTTAAAAAGATGTTCATTGTTCATCTGGTCAGAATGGTGATTAACAGATTATGAAACTGCATCCAAATATTACCAACCTGCAAGTTCAGATCCCCCAGACTACTACAGACACCACTAGATTTGTGCAAACTAAATGGAAAAGAATTTTTGTGTTCTCCCCTCAAAACTGGAGGAGAGACTAAAAAAAAAAATCCCACAGCAGTATTGATGACAAGCCACATGATTCAGAAAATACAGCAAGGCAATAGCTGGACACCTCTGTCAGCAGATGAGCTATCAGGAATACCAAAGTGCAGGGTTCACCTTTCATCTTTTACAAGAACAACCACCAAAAAGTCACTTTCCCAGATTTTCTGCGCAACATTTTGGATTTCAGTTCTATTAAGGGATTCTTTTGCTCACATAGTCTCAAACGATACCCACTACATAGCGCTGATGTTTACTTTATTTCCCCTTATCACAGGCCGTCTTAAAATCATTACCCTTTCCTCAGCATTAGTTCTGCAACCCATTATTTTCCCACCAATCAGAGGAGAGTCACAATTCCTCAAAAGCTCATAGATGAAAATGTTATTTACTGACTCGTTGCACCAAGCCTGGCAGGATGCAAAACAGAGAAGGTACAGTTCTCAGCCCCTTTGCCTGAGCACACGTGACACCGACACGAAGTTACAGGAGCAAAATAGCATTTCAGTAAAAATAGATACGAAAACACAACTGCCATGGTTTCCATGAGTTTGGAGAGTCCAAGCTGTCAAGTGCCAGTAGGGTGCAAGGCGATAACTGTTCAGAAAAATGGAGCTTCTGCCTACCCAGTTCATTTGCTGCTCGAGCACTTACCCTGCAGCACACGGCGTAAGTGGGACATTAAAGGGGGGGGAAGAAAAGAAGGGGCATGACAAAGAGCAGACAGAAGAACAGCAAAGAGAACAAGCTGTTATTTCACTACAGATTTTTTTTTTATACAGCTTTTCTTCTGAGGAAGTCTAAAAGCAACATTTCTCTCTGCAAAGTCATACTGCCATTCCAGGAAGATATTCCTAAAATCCAGCAGTGTCCCAGAATCTGGCAAAAAGAATGTAAAAAAAAAAAAAAAATTCCCCACCAACAGTTTGGAAATATAGCTCTGCTCCCATTGTGTGTTCAACAACGTTCTCTTACATACACACTCAACCTGATCCATTTGATCCCTGTCTTCAAAAACTTCATAAAATTCAGAATTGGATGATGCTGCAATAAACTATGGATGCCAGCCATTTCCAGAGATCACACCCTGATCCAGCTTTTCTGGAATGACACATACCACCTCATGGCACAGCCCTTTCATATTATATATGTATATATACATACATATGCATCCATCTGTCCATCCATATATATATATATATATATATATATACAGTACCTGCCCAGTGCCGGTGCATTGGTGGAAGCAGCTTAGAGAGCTGCAAGGATTCCAGTCCTGGGCTTCAAAACCAAAGTGGATGTAAAAGCCATATGACTGGATATTCTGTATTTCAGGGTCAGCCAGCAAAGCATATGGAATACATTTTCCTGAAGCTTCTTACAAGCTTTCAATGCCTCATTTACTCAATATCATGAACTCTGCTCTTAAACATTGTATACAGTCAGTGCACAGGCATTAAACAGAACACATAGCACATTCTGGAAAATCTGTGGTCTTCAAAATTAACATATGGCATGGAAATGCCATTTACTGAGTGGTTTGAAAACTTGGGTCAAAGCAAAGTGACGTGGCAGGAAATTCCTACACAGCTTTCCACCCAAAAGCAGACTCCCTTCTATGATTTCTAATAACATAACAAGCCTGGAGACAGATCATTCCCAGCCAGACCACTGACATACCATATTTATTGTGCCCAGAAACTAATCATTCAACAATGAGCATCTAATTCCATTTTGCTGAAGTGTCCCTTTGCATGACACTCTTCCCAGACCATGGGAAAAGTGTCTGCAATTATTCTCCACTGATCAGCTTTTGCTTCAATTCCTGTGGACCAACAGTCAGCACGATCTTAAAACTTTCTTCTCTGTTATTAAGTTTTTTCATATTCATTATATTTCATAGTGATGGGCAGGACAGTCATTCAAGAACTAAATTCAAAATACAAGAGAGAATCCTTGTCTGGATTTTCCCTGGTATTTCCCACTTTCTCAGCTTATTTTCTCCCGGTCTCTCATTCAGACATACCCAGAGCTTCAGAAAGCCAGAGCAGAAAAAAGTCCTCCTTCCTTGCATCTGCTTTTTTAACACAAATCTCTGTATGAAGGTTGCTCTTTGCTCAAACAAGGTTCTCATAAAGATGTTTAATGGCTTCTTACAGGTACCTTTTACCAACCTTTTTCTCTAGACCTGCAAAACCAGGTGACTCTCCCCATCCAGCTGCTAATGGTCAGCCCATGGAGCTTTCCATGCCCTTTGGCCAAAGAGGCAGGGCTGAAAAAGAACATTATTTCCCCTCTCTCTAAGGAAAATACAAATGAGAGCAGAGAAGTCTCAGTGTTGAAAGATGAGCTAGTTTTCAGAGGTCAAAATCAATTAGGCAAATTAAAAGTCTTCGAGCTTTGCTAAGGGCTAACCTGTGATTGTGAGTGTCTGGCTGAAGTAAGAGTTCCTCACATAAAATGAAGGGAATCCTGTATATCCAGGAGATCATGTCTGCCCTTCAGGAATAATCATGTGAAAGAAACACTGCATACATACCTGCATACACATTATACATACTTACATATGGGTGGTAACATATATCTCACATTCTTATATACATATATATATACTGATGTATGCATATAAAAAAAATCCATATAAGTTGCTGCTTGGATATTTCAGTTCAATATCAATTTTAATGTCATCCTTTATCTGTAGTGGAGCCAAAACACAGAGCATTTAAACCAAGTTGTGTTTAACCATTCAGCTCTTACATTCCCCCAGTGGCAGCAGTATATAACAGATTTTTGCGATTACAGATTTAATAAATCATATTTTATATCAGTGCTACATTGCAAGCCCCCACTGGATTTATTGATTTGTTCTTTTTTCCTTTAGGTCAAGTTAAAACTTTCTTGTGCAGATAAATATAGATTCGGAGCTAAAAAATGACCCGAAGCACATTCAATTTGAGGTCTCTTTCTGCATACTGTGTTGTAGGTTATGCTACCTCATGGCCAAAATTGAGAAGCTAAAATCCATCTTTTAGAGATAATTAAAAAAATTCAACTGTGAAATGAAACTATCAGCATGCCACCTTTTAACTAACAAGATTAGAGTTACAAAAGCTGTGAGCTTATACATGTCTCACCAGTGTAAGTCCCCGTGGAACTGAAAGCTTTAGAAAGGATTTCAATCCAACCCACATAATCTGAGGCTGCCTGAAATGCACAGAAGCAAGTTATATTCTTTTATTTAGGCATCATATCAGGAGACAGCACCAGGTGATCCAATGTGACAAAAGCCAAAGACTTGTGGGACCAAGGACTTAAAAAGCTATGACTACATGTTCAGCACACTCCTGTAACCTTATTTTGGGTACTTCCTCATACTCTTAGTGGGTTCAGTGATACAGTGAAATCAAATGCACAAAACAGAGTTTTTCCATATCCCACCTGGGCATAACACAGCCTACTCAGCTCTTATACACAAAAAGCCTTATGAAAATAAATGCTAAGTCAGTGCTGAATCACTGGTTCCCTAGCAAGGCTTATCTTCTTACTCATGAGAATCCAAATAATTTACTTGTGCACAAGGATTCACTGGGTCCATCTCACAACTTTGAAAATTTAATTTTCTTCTTTGATTTAAGGAAGTAAAATCTAATGCCTCAACCCCGTATACATTTTAGAAGGAAGATATTTCTATTTCTAATAATTCTAAAACAATACCTTTTCAGTGATACACAGGTTCTGGAGCTCCTGTAGAGTCTGAACCAACTAAGGGTGTTACTGTAACACGACACTGTGGGCCTTTGGTTTGTTTGGTACAGAAGAAAGAATAAATACTGGTGGGATGTGAACTCACTGTGCTGCACTTGCAATGCTGCCAGCTAGAGGGAATCCATGGCCAAAAAGTTGTAATTTGGGACTATTCCAACACATACAGCCCCAGCATTTACTCCTGCGGTGGACTGGGATGAACAGCCCCAGCGTAATCCTGAGGGGCCAACATTTCCTCTCTGGGATTCCAGCTACACTGCTGCAGTCCTGGAAATTGCCTCTGGTACTCTGATGTTTACTGCACAGATGTGAGAAACCCACTAACGCAAACCCTTGAGGCAGAGAGCAGTGGAGCTAAACAACAAAGATCAGCAGCTAGGAATTATTACTGAAGGAAAAACAAAAGCAGGATCACACAGAAAATGCTTATCATCTCGTGGAAAATCCCTCCTATAAAGGGCCTGTAGCTCCCCAGATCCTCCTCCTGGTTCTTCCTGTAGATGGGCATCACAGCTGCTAACTTCCAGTCAAGGGGACCTCCCCAGTTAGCCAGCACTGCTGGTAAGTGATGGACAGTGGCTCAGTGAACTCTTCCATCACCTCCCTCAGTGCCCTTGGGTGGATCCCATCCTGCCCCAGAGACTTTCCTGTTGGATTATGGGGGCTTCATTCTGCTCCCCATTTCTGCCTTCCCACTCAGGGGCCTGGGCACCTGGAGAACAACTGGGTTTAGTATTAAAGACTAAGGCAAAGAAGGCAATTAAATACCTCAGCCTTTTCCTCATCCTTTGTCACTGTTTCCCTCTGCATCCAGTAAAGGATGGAGATTCTCCTTAGCCTGCCTTTTGCTCCTAATCTAATTACAGAAACATTTTTTATTGTTTTTTATAGCAGTAGCTAGATTAGGTTCTAGTTGGGCTTTGGCCCTTCTAATCTTCTCCCGGTATGAACTCATGACATCCTCGGAGTCTCCTGAGTTGCCTGCCTCTTCCTCCAGAAGTCATAAACTCTCTTTTTTTTTCCCCAAGTTCCACAGTTTTCCTGCTGCACAGTGGCTTTCACACCCTCCTGTTTGTTGCCATGCTGTGTGCACTGGTGCAGATGCACTTCAGTTGGGCTGTTGAGCCTGGCACCTTTGTGAGGGGAGAAGAACTAATTCCTATTCTCAGGTGGATCTGTGGTTTCTAACACATCAATAACCCTTGGACTTTTGCTGCCACATAGATCTCCGTCCCCTACCTCCACTGAGACAACCTTGGAAGCACACTGTCCCTCAACATTGCTGTACACACCCTCTGGCAAACCTGGAACGCTATGGCAGGATGGAAAAAAACCCCTACTAAATCAAGAGAAACGATGGGCCTCCCCTGTGCACTGACTCTCATTATAAATCCCCATATATATATGATTCTCCAAGCAAGCAACACCTCTTCTCCAAAAGAATTTGAAACATAATGTCTCTTATAACTCAGGAAAACAATTACCATGGTTAATTAAACAACTGATGGTAAAAAAAATGGCATGTTCTGACACGTACCAGCTGAAAAGGAAAAAGTAGTTTACTCATTCTGTAACATTAATCTTGGAATTCAGAGCAGTTGATGAACACACTTTGGAGCAAAGTGCATGGTAGCTGGTTACCTTCACAGGAAAAGCAGGAAACCAAGCTCCCTGAAAGCTCTGCAGCCAGCAACAATAACACATGCACAAGTGAGGACAACAGGCTGCCCTGAAAATTAGAAGTTTAGTTTTGCTGAAGGAGAAAAAAAAAAAAATAAAAGAAGTATACACGATAATTTAGATGCCATCTGACACGCATGAACTTTAATTCTAGGTTGCTAAGTTAGAGCTATTAAAAAACAGGGTTTCTTGTAGCAATTTAGTGACTTACACCGTTCTAATTTCAGCCCAAGTTGGCAAGGAGAACTAGGGAAAAAGCGAAAAGAAAATATCTATGCATCCATGTGATCTTATTTTTTTCTAAATAAAAATTAGTTCCCACACATCAAGTCAGATTCTGAAGTGCCACACTCATTTTTGGCTCCTAGCAACTGTTACATAGATCTGGTCCAGACACAGAGCAGTATTTTTGTAGGCATTTCTACAAAAATACTCTTTTGTCTGTTGCAGTTCACAATTGTATCAATATGAAGAAAAATAAGATTTCTCAAAAACATGCACCTATTAAAATGTGAAATTTCATTGAAAACATCCCTGTGATGGCCAATTTTCTACAGCTTTGATCAGCTCCAATCATTGGGTATTAAAAAGATTACTCACTTTGCTTCCTTGAAGTACCAAGAAGAATTTATCTTTCCAAAAGTGATTGAAGACCCAAAGTCTGGAGCTCTACCCTTTAGAGGCTCTCTCCTACACAAGCAGCTCAGTAGAACCCACTTTTGTACCCTTTACATTTGTATCCTCCAGCTTTTACTTTTATCTCTGAAATCATACCTATAATCAGACATCCAATTCCCTTCCCACCCCAGCCCACACCCTCGAACAATCAAAAATAGAAGGACTGGGAGAGAAAGAAATTAAGCCAAAAGCAAACCTTCTCAGGCACCAATTTTGGCTCTAGTTCTTTCCACCCTCTAAGGCCACAGCCAGCCGAGGGTGACATGACAGCCTCTCCTCTGTTCACATCCATCATCACTCAGCAGCATCAGGAATCTTTGGTGAGCAGGTCAAAGAAGGGGCCAGAAAGGAAGTAAATCCCGGCTCTAAAGGAGAAGCATAAGCTCATTCTCAGACATGAGATGACGATATGAAGTGCCAAACTTCACCCTAATGGTATGAATCACGCATTTGGCCCTCAGACAAACTTCTTGTCTTTCTTTCCTGTTCAATGTGAAAGCGTTTTCACTGAGAAATCCTGCTGCACAGCAAGGTCATACTTCTCTGAAGTCTTTCACACCTTCCAAATAAACACTCTGTCTACTCACCTAAAACACACAACCTCTGCGAGGGGAATAATGCAGCACAGCTAAGATATTTTTAAATAACTGATACCCTGAATACATGAGCATGGATAAGAAGGCCAATGGAATCTTGCTTGTATCAGCTACAGTGTGGCAGCAGGACGAGAACAGTGACTGTCCTGTGCTGGGCACTGGTGAGGCCACGCCTTGGGTCCTCCCTTCAGTTCTGGGCTCCTCACAGCAAGAAGGACATTGAGGGGCTGGAGTGTGTCCAGAGAAGGGCACCAGAGCTGGGGAAGGGTCTGGAGCACAAGTCTGATGAGGAGCAGCTGAGGGAGCTGGGGGTGTTTAGCCTGGAGAAAAGGAGGCTCAGAGGGGACCTTCTTACTCTCTATAACTTCCTGAAAGGAAGCTGTAAGCAGGTGAAGGTTGGTGTCTTTTCCCAAGTAACAAAAGAAAAAGGGGAACAGATCCAAGTTGCACCAGAGAAGGTTTAGACGAGATATTAAGGAAAATTTCTTCACTGAAAGGGTGGGTCAGGCACTGAAAACAGGCTGCCCAGGGCAGTGGTGTAGTCACGGTCTTGGAAGAGTTCAAAAAACATGTGGATGTGGTACTTGGGCACATGGTTCAGCCATGAACACAGAAATGCTAGGTTTATGGTTGGACTCAATCCTCTTAGAGGTCTTTTCCAACCTTAACCATGCTCTGATTCTACAATTCTATGATTCTATTTTTCATCTGTGGGTGAGAGCTCATTACGAAGTCAGACTAACTCTGCAGCAATTCATGCTGGAGCAGAGACCTCTCCATACAGGCTTCAGGAAGTTCATGCAAGCAGGACCAGTCTGCCACCAAACTTTCCTGTCTTTGAGCAAGTCACATTTGCCACCAGTTTCTCCCCAGATGAAACAATAAGAGCAGCATTTCGTGGACTAACTGACAATATCACAACAAAACCACATAAACCAGGGTAATACCAACACAGGAGCTTTACTAAATTTTCCTAAAAGAAGAGCGTGTTCAGCAGAAGCTAGAAATATCATGATCTGTGAACTTAACAAATGAGTGAGTTAAAAGAACACATGGCCAAGCCTTTCCACAGTCAGTGATGGAGAGGGAGTAGATTAGCAATGACATTTCAGAGGTTACGCCTTAACGACTTGAAAGCCTTCACTTCATTTACAAAAATGACAATTAGCAAAGAGACGCAGGAATCAGAACCACCTGCAGTAGGAGAAGCATGAGCAGGGCACATTTTGGCAGCCCCACATGAGCTTTAACAGGGTGTCAGGTACCAGCAGCATCACAGTGACAGAGTGCAATGGGAGCTGCTCAGTCTCCTGGTTTGTGTTACTGCATGAGCAGAGTGGTTTGGTTATCTATCCTCACATGGTGAAATGTGACTGCTACCCTGTTCAAGACACGAGCAAGTCTAATGTAGGTTTTTATTTGCCATAGACATACCTCCTACCTCTATCCTGTGAAAATGTTCTCTCATGCTGTCAGTGCTAGGACCTGGCAACACAATTTCTTCCTCTAAGCAAGTCAGGCTGTGATGAGCTAAATAAATTCAAACCAAAAAGCAGGACACATGACTCTGTGAAAGCCTTACCTCAAAGTTTCCTGAGAATGGGTATCTAGAATGGAAAGCAGGACAGGAACACAGGAAAGGAGAGGAGAGAGAGAGAAAGAATGAAAAAGAAAAGAGGGAATGATATCATTTCACTGTAGGAAATGCAAAAGAGATGGGACTGAATGAAACTACGCCACATGCTGAACGTGCTACAGCACTACAGTAAATGCCAAAGTATGAGACGTACAAAGAATACAGAAATACAGCACGTTCCCCTCAATTGCATGCCATTTTGGTGGCAAACAAAACAGAATAAAAATGAAAAAATTACTTCTTCCATAAACCAGACTTGCAATAAAAGCCAGGGCCTTATGTTTGTCAGAGTTAAACGTGCCAGCACTCCTGAGCCACAGCAGCACACTCCAGAGAAATAGGGAGCACATCACCAGCCTGCCATTGTCACACTGGTTCTTCCATGGCTGCCTTTTCCCAACAGTACTGGGGAGAGGCACACACTGAACTTGCAGCTACATGTCGTGAATGGTGAGGAGGGATAACGTGGTCAGGACCTGCTTGCAGGTTCACAGCTGAACAAACTGCACAGCCAACAAACCAGCCCTGCAACAGAGCCCCCAAGGGCAGCAACAGCCCCTGAGAAGACGCTCATATTCCCGGAAACACAGCTCTTCCCTCTAAAATATGTTGACAAACCCACCACCTCTCCAAGGGCTGACATTCCCTTAGATTCCTGGGTTTATTGGTGGCTTTTACTTCCATGCCCCCCTGAAGGTCTCATTGGAGAACCAGGTTGATCTCCAGATTAGCAGAAGGAGACAGAAGGGAGGGCTGGTGCTTCTGGCATTCCCTGTCCCCAAGGAAGTCTCAAGGGGCTTTGCAGCCACATGGACAGGGCTGCTGGATGGGTTGGCCTCACCCTGAACTGCTATTACTTTGTTCCTCTCTCCCAAAAGATCTGCTGGAGCCTGAACACACTTCTCCTCTTGGTTCTTTGTAATCCTAACTTGCATCTAGGGATGTCAATATATTCCCTCCTACCCTCTCCACAGAATGATACATATGCACAAGCCCTTACTTTTTTTCCCTCCCCTTAAATTTCCACCTCTTTCCTTCTATCAAAGTACTTCTGGTCCTCTCACCACCTCCAGCACAGAACAGAATTACATTTTTAGCAGGCAGTTTTTAACCTCACTATTTATGCTTTTCTTTTTGTTTGGTCTATTACATCTAGGGAGAAAACATTTCCATTAATGGACATGGTGTCAATTCAGAGTCAGAAAATGTTAGATTTTGCAGCTGCCTCAGTTGGAGCCTTCTGACCACAATCCCACTGCCACTTCATTTAAGGTTAGTCTAAGCACTGCTCAGGCCAGACCTGGCTACAGGGCAGCTACTGCAGAAACCCCAGGCACACCCAGAGCTCTGCCATGGGTGGAACAAGCACTAAATGTGCTTTGAAAGAGGCAAAACCAACACTTGCTGCCAGGATTCCAGTCACACTGAGCTGCAGCACAGACAGACATTGCTCCCACAGGAAGACTAATCCTTCTCCTTTAACACCTCCTCACTCACAACTCCAAAGCTTTATGATGGGCACAGGGTACTACCTCTGATCTTGAACAACCCTGCTAAGACAGTACTCCTACAGCATATATCCCATGAGCATCCTTCCCTTCCAGGGGCTGGCAGTTCCTGTCAGAATCAGACAGTAGAGCATCCTGTACTGTGGGGAGTGCTAAGTTAGATCTGTGCCCTCCTCACTTTGCCCATGCACACACCCACGACAGGTAGAGGGGGCAAACAGAGAGGTGGCCTGTGAGGGATAACAGCAGAGCACATCCATGTTAGGATGCTCAGCAGAAATGGAAAACAAGTTTAATCTCCTATGCTCAAGGCATGTGTTGCTTCAGATCTATAAATTCCATAGCAATACTGACACAGAAGAACAGAACCAAACCAATTGAGCAGTTACACAAACTCTGTGCAGATGTCTCAAAAAAACACCAACAACTTCTGCTACAGTAAAAACTACATTACTATTGTGTTTTCTGCACAATTTTTCACATAGACATTGAGCACTGCATTTCCAGCAATACACATGGATTTTAGTATCTTCTCCATATGGAAGTGCCAAGATAATGGGCACTTTTGAAATATGTCAAAGGAATGAGACAAGATGCTGACTGGTTAATGTAATCCTTGAAATATCAAGTAGTCCTTTAAAGCCTAGAACTTTACTAGATTTATAGTATAGATTACTAGCTAATTATAATTATTCCATTAAGATAAAAACATTGAAGATTTTATTTATTTAGGGCAGAAGCTTCAAGAACAGTGGAGTTGTTGGACAAAGCAACAATTACAAGAGGTTACAGCCCTTGCAGGACAAGATGCAACCTCTCATCCCTATTTGCTTTTTTCTGCTGTGACCTATAAACTGCTACAGGTTGTCATCAGAGCATATTTGCTGACCATTCCCACACACAGCAGCAATGTGGCTGGCAGTGTCCCACACCCTGGCAGTGTCTAGAGAAAGAGGTGACTGCTGGGGGATTCACAGGCAGGCCAGGGCAGGTGCCTGCTCTTGCTGTTCATTCCTTGTATTAACAGCAATGTTCTCACTCTTCCTAACAAACACAGCACCGCAAATCACTGTGTCAACTTTAAAATTTGAAGGGTACCTGACCCAAATTCAATTATGATAAACTCTGTTCTAATCCTCTTGAGTTTTGATATGATCTTTAGAGTAGAAGTTAAATTCTTACTCACTGCACCACTGAGTATATAGGTTAATTACAGGAAGCTCCTCTTTCAGTTATTTTCGGTTTTATTTTGCATATAAAAATCAATTCTCCATACATATTCGAAGCACATTACCTCTGAATTTCCAAGACAGGGTGAGGACAACAGCAGCAAGGGAAATTTAAACAAGAAAATAATTTGCAAAAGGGCTGCGAGAAGTCGGAATAGTGAAAACGTGTTGGAATGAATTCATTGCCATCTGTCTTTATTTTGCTCACCAGCTCAATCAGACACCACAAATATACTCAAACATGAGAAAAATATTTAAATTATTTGTGTTACGTCCTTTTTCAACATGAAACTCTCAGTGTCACTGTTTTTGTCAGTTTGAATGCTCATCAGTAGCAGTGAATTCATTTGTGCACAGCCTTTGGGGATATACCTATGCAACTCCAAATCCACATTATCAGCATAATACAAAAAAGCCCACAGTAAAAGTTACAATATTAATTACAATTTTAAAGTTGTTCAAGGAAGCATGACCAAAAAAATACCAAAAGGAACTTTGTTCTTCATTGTCAGAGTAATTAAAAAGCCCTACAGCTTTTCTAATTGTTGGATATGAAAAAGCTCAAAACAAAAATATCATGTAGTTCTACCAGAGTTCTGTTCTACCAACACTTCTCATGGAAAACATAATCCTTTACAGTAAGAAGGAAATTATGGGAAAGAGGCAAACAGAGGAAAGAAAATGGCCTGTAAGAGAAAAAAAGGCAGAAAATAACAAGGGGAAACTACCTGAAAACAATTAATGGAAGAGAAGGGATAAAAAGCAGAGTTCTGCCCTCGGCAGAGATGTGGGAATGTGTCCTGGAAGCCAGGATCTCTCTGGACCCTGTCCCTCACCCACGTGCCTTCACGAGCAGCCCCAGCCATTCCTGATCCACAAGGGCAGGAAAGGGGCCAGCAAGGATTGCCTTGAGGGGAGACCAGTCCTGGAGAGATGAGGATTACTGGACAAGGTCAGCCTCAGCAGCCACCCAGAGGCAGCTCACTTCTTTCCATCCCTCATACTCAAAGGCAGCTTCAAAATTCCAGCCTCCAAAACAAGGAGGCAGAACTAGAGCCAGTGCCATTCCCCTGGGCTGATCCTGTGCCACGTCCATCACACTGCCATGTACCTCAACCTGTACCTGCAGATGTCTCATTTACTGCAAACAGGACTCAGCAGCAGAGCATGGCTCTGCAGTACCCAAGGCAGGACTTACTGCCCAGGAACAGGTACAGAATGAAGGTTCACAGCACACAGTTGGACTTCAAGATCTTAAGGGTCTTTTCTAACCTAAATGCTTCTATGATTCTGTACTCCAGAGCCTGGTTTTGTCAAAAAAAAAGAATAGCACTGGTAAGGTGAAATGCATCCCCTCCTCCCAGCACACCACCACACCACTCCACAGTTGTTTTCTCCAACACCAATAGGGCAGTAACCAGCACCAAACAAGCACCAAACTCTTCTCACACAGACCCACCTTCTTCTGCTCAGAGCTCCTGATGCAGTTGATCTTCAGCAAGAGAAAATGTAAGGATGCAGAATGATGGACCCCATAACAGCAGGCACACATACACAGGCGCACTCACAAACCACTGGGCACTGCCCATCAGGACAGGTTTAAAGAATTCTCTCTCTGCTGGCAGCAACACAGCAGCCAGAGCACGGGCAGAGAGCAGGACCCTGCTGCAGCAGCTGAACTCTGCCTGCCCCAGCAGCTGCCTGAGAGCCAGGGCACAGGCACCTCTCACTCCCTGGCACAAGTGATTTACAAGGGAGGCAGATAATGGGAACCCAAGGTGCTTGGTCGTTCAGATGCCTACTCCACACCCCATTTAAGGGAAGAGGGCCAGAGTCCCTAAGGAACATCTGAAAGGTAGAGATTTGCAGTCCTGTTCTTTAGTGGTTATTTAGGGCAACAGGCAAAGTCTCAAGTTCTCCCCATGTAACAGACTTCCATCTCCAGCACTCATTCTCCTCCACCAGCCTTGCAGACATGAAATGCTGCTGCTCCCACAAACAAGAGCTGAGCAAGACTGTTGACAGCGAGAGGTAAATTTCATGCTGTACACAGTAGAGCTGCAAGTGTGTTAGCAGAGGAAAAATCAGCACTTCACTGAGGTTCAAGACTTTTACAGTGGAAATAAATGAAAGAACAGTCTGCTGACTCTTTGCATTTATCTTTTTTTAGTCTTTTTTCCCAAGTTTGTATTTTTCCACCACATGCAGACCATACTAAATTTGGAATTCTTCAGCTGTACACAGCAGTAAAAACATGTAGTCCTTTAATGCTGCCTCTTATGAAATCACTTTTTCTGGCACAGCATCTTTCTTGCTAGAACAGACCAGAGATACAGAGAATTCCTCAGTGCAATCTACAGTCTAAATTTATTTTACGTAAATAAACATTTCAAAATAACTTGGGCTAGCAGCTGGAGCTATGCCATCAGGCACCCCAGAACCAGCACTGCCAGGCTCAACAGGAGCAGCTGAACCCCAGCACAGAGCAAGAGAAAGAAGAGCCAAGTGAAATAGGAGTCAGTAGTACCTCATCACCTGCCCGGGACACCAACAACACTGGAGAGATAACAGAAAACTTCCCCAAATCAGACAGACAAGAAAGTCAACATTGCTTCTGACACCCAAAAAAATGAAGCACAAGCCATACAGGGCCACTTGGAGGAGAACAAAGATCACATATACATCATAACTGAAAGGAAAGATCAAAGTATCTTCATGGCAATAAACTGGGAAAGCAAATCACGAAAAGAAAAAGGAAACCTAAAACATCAAAAAACATACCGAAACCAAAAAGAAACATCAGAGAGAGATTACTTCATTGAAAACTCTCTGTAGCTCACAGGCTGATAAACGGACATTTTGGAGGTTGTTTGTTTCTATCCCTTTAGCAGCTTGGCACTGATGCTCCAGACAACCCCATTCACTGCTTCAGCTGCAAACCTCATTTGCCATCAGAGGACAAAACAACACATACTGCCAGGTGAAGCATGTTTGAACCTGGGAAGATGAGCACAATCTAGGTGGAGGAGATTCTGAACAATGCAGTTTGAAAGCCACTCGGGTCCATCATTTTTCATCTAAGCCTTTCATCAAGGAATAAGCCTTTCAGCACCCTTTCCTTTACAGAAAACTCATTTGATTCAAAATAGCAGAAACAAAATTAAACGCCTCTCAATTGAAGGAAGCAAAGGTCAAAGAAATTTTCAAGCTTTGGATTAAATATAGTAATATGTGACTCTAGCCCCTACATTGATGTAATTCTAAAAAGGTAATTAAAAAGTGCTCTACTCAGAAAGACTGACAAAGTGGGCTTGCAAACTGTATAACCAGACAATTGCATGCCTGAAAGCTGGGCACATGGCATGAATAATGGGATGGCTGAGCACTGTTCCAGTTTGCCATTTTTCTTTATCCAGATAGGGGGGTTGAGGGAAACTATAAATGTAGAGAAGATATTTGATCAGGGAGTACTCATTATGAAAAGATGGCTTAAGATGCAGATGCTGAAGACTGGAATATGCCTCAATCCTCTTATAGAGGTGATTCCCACAGCCCTCATGCCCTCAACAGCCCATCACAAACTCTTCTTGGTTTTGCTATATAGCTAGATTAGCTTCTAAAAAACCCTGTTGTCCAGAAATATGAAAAAAAAACAGGATACCCATAAAGCCTGTGAGAGGCAAACTGGTATGAGTACCTTATGATGCACATAGATGCAAGGCAAACACAATCAGAAGTTATCTACAATAAAATATTCAGTAACCAGGCCATTATCAGGCTTTCTCATCATGATAACAGCCTCCCAGCTGAGATTGAGGCACTAGTATTGGTAGGTTGATACCTTCCTCTAATAACTTTGGCCTAAAAACATAAGCCGCTTTTACATTTTTAATTACGACTGGATTTTATTCTGGGAGTATAATCCTTTTCCAGCAATTGGATTAATGCAAACAGTGATTTATAGGAAGGAATAAAAAATAATCCAGCAAAAGCAAAATTCCCATGGCAGAGGAGAACCCCAGCCTTCAGGGTGTCCTTCACTACAGTGGAACTTATGGAGAGAGGTCAGAGAGGAGCTCCATCACCTTCCATCAGCCACTACCAACACCTGCAGGACTGAGATTTGAGAAGTTATATTCTGAGTCCTCTTGGAAAAATACCTGTAAGTGAAGCACTGCCTTCATGGTACTCTCTGCACTGGGTACACTTTGCTTTCAAACTAATTTTCATCATCTCATGCCAGGTCTCTCTTTATATTCCGTAGACTCAGGACAGTCGGTGACACGAGGATCCTGTGCTGAACTCCCCACAGTGCAGTTCCTCTGAGGCAGCTGTTTTTTGGCACGTCCTCACTGCCCCTGAAAATGTGTCCCATGCCACCACACAGCCCTTCCCTTTTAAATTTCATATCAGCACAGTGGAAGGAGCACAGCTTTCTAAGGCAGTTCTTGTCCTTGGATGGGGCTGCAGGTCCTGAGAGCAGATTTTGGCCCATTACAGGTTCAGGCTATGCCCAGCTGAGAATAGACTTTCATTTTTGCAGCCTCCACAAGCTACTTTAGGTGCAATATTTTGCCCCAACATTTTTTGCTTTCAAACACCTGATTCCTTGTATTTTAGCACTTATGAGGGTACCTACTATCCACAGCATTTGTCAGAATCACCTCATCATTTAAAAGTGCTAATTCATGGTAGAGAAAACATGGAATGTGACTCTGTGTTTGCTAATGCAGATGAGTGACTAGAACTGCCCAAACCAAAACCAAACAATTAAAGCACTTTTCATGAAATAACATTTTTTTAAAAAAACTAGAATAAAAATGATAAGGGTTTTTTATTAAAAGCAAGACTAGAAGACTCAGTTTTGCTTTGCTCTTTTGGTTTAAAAGAAACCCAAACCAACAAAAACCCAATAACAAATAAAAAACCCCAAACACAAATGTTGATGCAATGTTTACACAACGTTTTCCTATTATACGAAGAAGGCTTTTTTTCCCCAAAAAAAACTCTCAGTGATAGAACAAAGCAGAGAATGTGAAAAAAAAAAATAAACACAACAAGATAGCAATAATAGAATAAAACCCAAAACATAACCCAGCCCACCACGACATTTCTTGCAGGTATTTTATCTATTTTCAGGCGGCCATTGAGCTCCATTATGTCCACATTGCATGCGCTGTGTATGTGACAAATACACACAGCATGTACAATGAGGACACGATAAAGCCAGAGTGGAGAGGTCACAGCAAGTTGCTTCATAAAGGAAAAAAAAAAAAATCAGCATCTGGTAGCCCAAGCCCTGTGGCAGTGCTGGGAACTGGTCTCTTACTGGAAAAAAGAGTTGAAGTGCAGGCAACTGGAATCCCCAAGATGCAGTTGTAGGAAAAAAAGGTAACTATTTCAAATCTACCAAGTCGAAGGAAAGGGAGTACGTCAAAAGGCGTCGTAAAAAGGAAGTGTACGGGAAATAATGTAAGTTTAATTGCAATTATCAATATTTCAGCCAAATGCTATTGCAGTGTTACTGGAAGCCAACAGATTTATCAAGTCTTTAAGCAGAACTTTTAAAAATGGCGCAGTTGCACTTTTTTTTTTTTTAAACATATATACTATTATATGAAACTTTAAAAACACATTATTGACAACTGCTAGGAGCACTGCAAAATATTTTGAAACTTTTTGTAAAGCAGTGCTAAAAGTATACTTTCAGAACTTTGTGCTTCAGGCAAAAAAAGTTCATAACAAATAAAACTTTATTAAAGTTTTATTTTAAAATTTTTTATGGATATTGCAACTAGGTAGTTATAAAATCACAGACAAAAAGATGGGCTGGAGACATATTAGCAATCTCTGAGATTAAGCTACAATAGATACATTAAGAAAGTTTAAAATAAAAAAGACGAGCAAAAAATAAGATCAAAAATTAGGCAATACCACAACACATTTCCTCTTTCTATCTCTCACTTTGTCACTGACAACACAAGAAAAATGAGGGTTTTCACTTGCCCTGAGAGCTCAAGGAATGGTATTTTCTGACATTAGAGCACTAGAAGGGTGTTTTCCAAAAGAAATTATGATCCTAATAAAAGAAATATTTTACAGAAATTTCTTCCCATTACAATCCCTAGGAAGTGTCCTCCTTTTTTGTCCTAATGGAAAAGTATGTCATACAGAAAGCAATACAGTATTCTTGGCCTCACATTATTTTTAAAACCATAGAATCATAGAACAGTTTAGGTTGGAAGGGACCTTAAAAATCAACTAGTCCAACCCCCTGCCTTGGGCAGGGACACCTTCCACTAGACCAGGTTGCTCAGAGCTCCATCCAAGTTGGCCTTGAACAGGGATGGGGCATCCACAGCTTCTCTGGGCAACATGTTCCAGTGCAGCCCCAGTCCTCTCTCAAATATTAGGTCAGAAATGAAAAACAAAACATCAGACTCTACACGGTTAATATTAGATTCTCGCTACTTCTTCACCTTTCAGAAATCTCATTTTTCACAGAATTTTTTGTTACACTTGTCATTATGTAGAAAAAAAACAAATATAAGCATCTTTATCTCACAAAAGAGGAACATAAGCTAGAGAACTTAACTTTTCTTACCATTCATAGCTACCTTCTAAAACACTCTTCAAGACACTTTCAAGCACACTCAGCAGCCTGAATATATGTTCACAAATTTGAGTTGCCATAGAGCACCACAGCTATTCTCATACTCTTCATCATAGTATGAACTGTTTGTATCAGTCCAGCCTGTTTCTCAAGAATCAAAGATGCCCATTTACCTGAAACAAGGTCAAAACATCATGAGAGAAGGCAGAACCCGGGTTGTTATGCACACACAGTTTGTTCAATATTTGGTTTAATTAGTTTTTTCTAATAATTGGAAGATTTCTAAGTCATGCACTCCTATGTTGCTATGGCAGCCTAAGATACATTACAGTGGATCCTATGAATGCAATCAGATTCCAAAATGCAATTCTTCTTTTCAGGCATTAATTCATAGAATGACAAACAAAGTCAGATTAAAATTCTTTCATTCACATGAAACACATTTCCCAGTATTGACCTAAAGGAACTGCTTGGCCTTCGTAAAAGTAACATTCACTAGAGTTTCAACCAATCTCAAATGTCCTGTGTGTTCAGCAAAACCGTTCCCTTCGTTGGTATCCTTCACCAGGTCAGTGAACTGTGCCTGTTCCTGGATCAAAGGCTGGGGCTGCAGGAACAGAAAATCCAAAACAGAGCCTCCTTTCAGCAGCTACTGACCCTTAGGATTGGCAGCCTGGTCAGTACAGTGAGAGAACCAACTCACTGCAGAGACAAGCACAGCAGAGCACAGCACTTACACCAGAGAGAACCTGTCCTTTGTCATGCCCAAGCACCACACTATACCAAGTACAGACATGTCACACCATCAGACAGGGCAGCCAGCTTTTCATATTAGATCAGTTAAGCAGATTAAATACATACTCTCAAAATTAAAAAAAAAAAAAAAGAACATATTATTCTCTACATCATCCATTTCTGTATCTACTTCAGAAAAAGACTCACATGCCTATAATGAGCAGAGGCTGAAATCTCTGCAAGTCAGTAAAATACAGAAGATGATTGCAAGAGCACAGAAAGGTTTGCTAAAAGTACAGAACTGACACTTTGTTTTGTGCACCAGCACCAGGGAAGTGTCTCCTTCTTTCCCCCACAAACCTCTCCCTCGTGAATTCAAAAATTCTGAACTGAATCTTCATAAAATGCAAAAAAATTTTGTTCTCTTTTACCAGACCTCTTGGCAGAAAATAAATTTATATCAAGTGTAGGCACATGTAATTACCCAAATATATTTTCTGTATCAAGCTGATAATAGGTACTATTCAATATCCATTACATTTGAATGAACAAATACAACCACTGAATGCCAGAAATACATTCAGAATATTTAAAGTTTCATATAGTGAAGCCACTGACAATTTTTGAAATACTGAATTATGAATCCTTTAGCACTGCAGGCTCAGGAACAGAAAATGGCTATAAACTATATAGGTTACAAGCTAATTTTAAAGGTCATTTGAAAACTTTTCATAAGTTTCCATAAACCACCAGAAGGACAGAAATGAGAACAAATCAAGACCTTTCAATATATATTAATCTGTCGTGTTGCCATATACAGTATTCACTTCTCAGTTATATAATGCCTATGCACATTCATGTTCTAATTTTATAAAGGAGGCAGGTCTTATTTTATCTAAAAAGAATATCCATCCACAGGGCAGATTAACCATTCAGCTATTCTCAAACCTGTTCGTCAATCACACGTGATCAGACTGACAGCAGCATTTGGCACTGACACAATGTCTGTCTCTGAACAGCTGTAGCAATGTTACAGGGCCACTGACCATTGTTTTCAATGGAATAAGGAAAAACCTGAAAGGCTCTCAGCCCACTGCCTATCAGCCTGTTTCTCAAGAATCAAAATGCCCATTTACCTGAAACAAGGTCAAAACCCCATGAGAGAAGGCAGAACCCGGGTTGTTATGCAAACACAGTTTGTTCAATATTTGGTTTAATTAGTTTTTCTAATAATTGGAAGATTTCTAAGTCATGCACTATGTATGTGTCCATACATACCTGATATGTGTCCAGTGACTGGCCTCTGGAAAAGAGACTTACCAGCCCAAAACTGGAGATGTGGCACATTGTTAGGTTTCTGTGTTCCAGCTCCAAATGGCAGGGAGTGATTGCACCCCTGGGAACTGCACCCAGAGAACTGGAGAGAGGTCCCTGGGTTACAGACAGGTCCAAAGTGCTGTCTCAGACCCACACCACAACCCTGAGCTGAAAGTCAAAGCTCCAGCACCCCTAAAAAAAATTGTAGTGTGAGGACACGTGTAAAAGGGTCCAGAAAGCCAGAGAATGGCAGAGCGCTCTCCCCCATGGTGAAAGAGGAGAGAGAGAGAAAAAATACAATCTAGCAAGGGAAAGGTGATAAAGGGTGCTGCCAGCAAAAGCTTCACAGCTGGTGACGACCACTGTGAGGTGGATGTTGGAGTACAGTATTTAGAAATTTTTGATCTTCTAAATTTTGATCTAATTTTTGATCTTCTGCCCAGTGCAGCAATGACAGTGACATGGGCTCCCAAGGGTTTTCCAAACTCTCCCTTACTTTGTTAGACCCAGCACTTCCACTGCACTGTTCGTGTGTCCCTAAAAGACTCCTGGTTTATAGTGCTGGCCTTCAGAGTGGTCCATCTGCCCAAAGCTGCTCATACTTCCCAAACTGAAGGATTATTTTAAGAGATGGAGAATTATTAGGGAAAACTGGGAAACCAACATAAAAGTCACTTTTCTTCAAGGGCACAAATCCAAAGTCTAATAGTTAATGTTTCCAAGCACCACTTGAGCCAGCTCCAATTTTACTAATTAATGAGCAGCAACGCTCCTTACCCTTTAAAGCATTCTGGCAACAGGAGTCCTCAAATCCAGCTTTGATGAGATCATGCCCAGCCTGTCACTCACTCCAACAGACACGTTTAGTCTCCAAAGCTTAGGGGAGCGTTTTTTTCCTCTTTGAACCAGTGCAAGGCTTAATTGGAGGGCTGGGCCACAGCATCTGCTCTGGAACAGAGTGCAAGCCAGCTGCCCTCCTAAAAAAGGGGGTTTAGCACGTCCTGAGGCTGCACTGTGGCCTTTCACCCCACAATTATCCATCCTCAAGTGGGAGTGGTGATGGGGAAACACCTGCACTCCCTTTCCACCTTCTGCAGCTCTCCTACTTGCCCATACACCTGTCAGGCTGCCCTGTCCTCCAGGAAGTAGGATGGTTCAGGGTAGTCCAATGTTTCCTTTTATGAAAACATGTCATTTCATATAGAAAATATTGTCATATTAAAAAGAAATAAAACTGGTTATTCTGAGATCAATCTAATTTTCTTTCTGCAAACAAACATTAAAACACAAAGGATTGGGAATGCTAAAACAATTCTCATTCCTGCAATGGAATTTGAACAGACTACTACGAGTAAACAGGATTTCAGATAACTTTTTTTCCCCTAAAATCCTGTGCTATCAAGCCCTGTTAGAAATTCCACAGAACCCAAGTCCTTTGTAGTTTTTGTCTTCTTTCTGGGATGTCATTATACCAAAAATGAAGCAACTTTTGCATAAATAATTTCATCATACTACAAAGCATCAGAGTCCACGTCTAAAAATAAAGAAGCATTTAAAATACTTTACTGAGATACCAACCTTCCTATTACTGTTATAAAACCTCTCAAAATCACCAGGCAAATACAAGCAGCCACTCTTTCCAATCACTGCATGTTCTTCACACCGTGATTTCATTTTCTTCAACCACATTCCTTATTCTAAAATAAAAGCAAGAACTTTTTTGCAGAGAGTGACTACAAAAGAGGGAGCGAACAGGCCCACAATAAAAAATTTCTCCCAGCTTCACAACCACACACACAGACAGAACCAGAGCACGTTCAGCCCCTCTCTGAATTCAGGTTGTGACTCTATCAGAAGTTACTGCTCTCAAAAAAAATATCTGACAGATTGAGCACAGCTCATGGACCACAAGTGTTCATGAGGCAAAAGAAAAAGGACTCAGAATTGACAGTAGTCCCCATTTTCAGTACAGGGGACAAGGCTTAAACAGACCACAAGCAGGAAAAAGCCAAGCCTCCACTCTTCAGGCAGAGCACCTATGTGCCATCATGTGGAGAGCAAAGCAAAACAGCAGAAAACCTAAAATTAATCTTCGTATACACAGTGACCATTCTTTCAGAAAATACTCTACAAAGCATGACTGTTATGACAACCAGTGACTAACAAGGTGTGCTATATTAAAAAAGTTAGTATCTGAGCATCTAGTGGCAGGATATCTGCTGTCTGAGAGACCATGGCTGTGAAATTTAGCTGAAGAGAATACTGAAAGCAGTGGAGAAGTGCACAATCTTTAAAAGAATTTATTCCTGCACAGCAGGAGAGCTCAAGCATGTGCTTTCACTGAACAACACAAAATGACAGTAAGCAATGCCCAGAGAAGTCCATCAAAAATTAATTCCTTCAGAACACAAAGCACCACACGGAGATGAAGGCTCAAATACTCAGCACCTTTCCCCAGACATCACAAGGGCTTGGGCAAGAGTCACCAAACTCCCTGCAACGCTGCCCAAGTTTGGTCTTTTCATTTGCCTTCCCATTGCCAGTGTGCCCCTGCCCCCACACTACGGCCAGAGAACGTGGGGCTGGGACGCGTCCGCTGGAGGAGCTGGATGACACTTGTGGAGGAAGAACTGATGGGCAGGGGGCTGGCAGGGCCTTTGGCTGTAGTGGAAGGAGCTCCCTGCATACCCTGCAGTCACACCTTCACAGCATTGCATCTGACAGGCATCAACTCTAACCCGACACGGCAAGCTTTTATTTCCCTGAAACACAGCTCAGCATCTCACATTTGTGCTAGCAAAGGAGCAAAGCTCCAAAAGGAAGGTTGTCATTTTGATGGCTAGGGTAGATATTGATTAAACACTGAAACCATCTTAGAGATGGTCATAAATACACCAGCTACTTCACAAATACACCTTTGGCAAAATGTTAGCCAGGCTCAGACCAAGCAGTTCAGTATTTATAGGCATCCCGTGCTATATACTCTCCAGCAACAATAAAGTACCTGAATGCTCAGTGCTGAACTAAAATGCTTCCTGAGGAAGAAAAACTGCTTTGCATAAGCTTCTGTAAACTACATTTTATGAAATCTCCTTATAAGCCTACATTTTCTCAGATAACACCATGTTTGGTAAGGCACATCTTTCAGTGCTTTTTATTTCCATTAAATTACAAAAAACAGTGAGATAATGGGAAAGCCAAGGAAATTCAGTGGTGATGTACTACTACAATTAGTTAGAAATATCTCCAAGTCATCATTGTGGAATAAACCATTTTAAATATGCAAGGTTTGCAAGTTTCAGCCATTTGTGTAAAACTATCAAAGACTTTCTTGCTATAAAGCTTTAATTCCCATCTCAGAAAACTTGGAAGCTAACCTACTTTTTCCATTACTAGGTCAGGAAACACACCATACAAATTATTCTGGATGAATGTGCCAGTATTTCCATGTTAATAGGTTGCATCCACACTGTATAACATCATCTGTTAGATAATAAGAACCTTTGTTATTATTTTTCAATGCACTGGATGAGTACATAAACCTAGTAGGCCTATTGAAATGGTAATTAATTATACTTTAATAGAACAAGCTGAGATGTTGTCTCTGAACTACAATACACATTTGAGTTGAGTTGCATGTTGTTACGGTGCTTGGAAAAGTTCCTTTTCTCGTGATTTGACTACTCACAAAACCATCTGGACATTGCACGGTGCTCCTGGAAGTCAAGGTGAAGATGGGGGAGCAGGGAGGAAAAGGCTGAGCACATTGTATTTTGAACATTTTTATTTTGAGTCTGATTCAGTCTCCTCACATCAGCAGGTTAACCCAGCCTCGAGTAGTGGCAGCATCCAGGAGGGATTTCACGCAGAGTGGCACTGACACTGTGCCAGCAGCAGCATCCAGGAACTCTTGGTGACTACATGCAAAAGGGAAGATGTGGTCGCTGAGGCTAGAAATGAAGAGGAACATGGGATTACAGGGCTAGGCTCATCAGCACCTCTGCCCCGAGAGCAGACCCCCCTCGAGGACCCAGCAGATCCTGGCTGAACACAGGGAGCCTCCATATGCCACCAGGAGAGATCGTGTGCTGGTGGATTGCAGGGTCTCCCTGCTCCTGCTGAGCTCTCCATGTGGAGGAAGGCTCGAGCCCAAAAGCACTGTCTCCTGCAGAGCCAGAAGCTTCAGCAACCTTTTCTCATACTTGAAGGGACTCACCAGGATCAGTCCATTCCCAGTGCAGGCTCTCCCCACTCTGAAGTGGCAGCACAGCACGCTGCACAACTGCCCCACGTCATCATTCACAGCTGGCACCTCTGTGGGTCCACTGGGAGGCAGCTACCACCATTAATGTCACCAGAACCCTTCCACATCACAGCACACAACCCACTGCACCCCACCAGGAGCCACGGGGGCATCATCCACCTTAGGAAGCAATGACTTCACCACAGTGGCTTGTACAGCCACAGGAAAAAGAAACACAGGGCCATCCACAAAAACAGGCTTTGGCTCAGCCAGGAAATGAGTGCTAAATGGTGAGTTCATCAAGCAGCTCATCCATTATCACCCAGAATCATTGCCTGGGAAAAGGAGGTTTGCAGGCTCAGCAGCCTCCCTTCAGAGCAAGGTTAGGGCTGGACCTGGTTTGTAAGTCACAGCTTCCAATTCAAACATTCTCTGAATTTATTTTACAATATAAGTTAACTGAAAAAAAGCACATTTAGCAATAACTTCATTTCTTTATACTTCTGTGGTTTCCTCAGTGGTTGAAAACACATGTTTTAGAATAAAACAAAACCCACTGAAGCAGAGTAAGCCTAAAAGAGCCACCAAGAGCAATTATATCATATACAGCACCCAGTGAATTCAAAGCACTTTGCAGATGGGATATCCCTCTTAAACAGACATGAAAACCAAATCTGACTGCTCAAGAGCAAGCTAGGCATAGCCCAGGAGGACCAGAATGGTCATTCCATCCAAAGACACTGAGTACATCATCTCATAAATGCTCTTTTTGGAAATACAAGCATATACTCAGTGGATCAGGAAGCACAGAAAGGAAAGGGACATTTCCAGGATTACCAAGGAATTGCTCCTGGCCTTGTTATGTACCAGAACTCTCAATGCAGGTTTCAAATGAAAGAGGCTATCTGAGGCACAAGAGGCTTTCAGATATTCACCAGAGAACAATTCCTCCCAACATCTTTGCAGTAAATCACTATTCAGTTTGGAAAATTAGAAGTACATCAACACGATACGAGAGCTGCAAGAGGCAGATGACCTCATAATAGGTTAATAGAGAAGGAATGTAAATCAATAATTTAGAGTCACACTGGAAATGGTTAGCTGGGAATAGGGGCCCTTCCAGCTATGGCAATGTCCCTTTTGAATATAAGTAGTGTCAACTGTTACCCAGATGGCTCCACACTGGGTGCGTTTTCACACAGCAAATTACGCAGTTTGTACATGGCTGTTTGGAATGTTAACTAACAAGGTAGAACAAAGGGCTATAATTTCAGTGATCTTTTAATTTTCCAAATTATTTTTTTCTTTCTAATTTTACCCACCAGGGAATTATCAAGCAATCTGCGGCCTCTTACATGTCTACACCACTGGAAACATGAAACAGTTTCGGTCAACCTGATCTGTGGGAAAATACACTCTCATCACAACCAAAAGAGACTTGTCAAAGATGCAGTTTAGTGACCACAAATAAAAACCAGAACTACATAGAGATGAATTTGAAAGTCACCACACTAAAAAGCTGTACAAAATAAAAGGTCTTTTTGAAACTGCAGTGCAAAACACTTTTTACAGACAAAGGAATATGTCAGGTGAAAGCACCAGGGGCTAGTAATGCATCCTTGATATCAGAGCACGCTTTCTTTACCTTACAAAGTACCCTGAATATGAGCATAATGCTCAAAATACCACACAAAAGTTAATCCTGTGCTTTTACAGGAGGACGGCTGATAAATCAGATTAGCAAACTAAACACAGACCAGGATATGGATGCACAGAGTGAGACAGAGCAGAAGCTGGGTAAACAGTATTTCTGAATCTGTTCCCAGTGTTCATCTGCCGGAAGGTGCAGGGAAAGCAGCGGTCCAGAGAAGCAGCAGCCTCTCCAGCACATACCTCACACACAGGCAGGTTTTTATATTATCTCAAGTTCATACCTCCTCTGGAGCCTACCTACCTTCACTGCTGCCAGTCCCAGGGGAGAGGGAGGCAGGGACAGTGTGGAAGTGTCACCTGCCACCATCCACCGCTTCCTGCAGTCCCAGAGAGCTGCACTGCTCCGAAATGTCAAGGTGAGGATCAATCATTTGGAAATCAGCAGCACGTGATTATGTTAAACTGCAGCCCTGTATATACCTGCAGTACCAAAAATACAATCCTTTGCCATGCCAATCAAAGCAGTATTTATAGTGGCTGCAAGGAAGCAGCACATCTAATATGGATCAAGGTGGTAACCCACCTCCCCCTTCCCCAGAAATTAGATCTTTTAGTACAGGGCCTGATGCTGTGAACACACTCCTGATAGACTGCCCTTTCCACTCAGAAAACAGGCCAGAAGAATTAAAAATAGACAAATATCACCATCCCCCAACAATCCTAGTATTAAAATCCTATAGGGCAAAAATGTAAGATAAATCAATGCACACCTACTGCTCATGGTTGCTCTGATGACAAGTGGACAGCTCTGTCCCAAGAAAAAAAAAATAATAAATAACAAGTCTTATTATTATTCCCAGACTGCCAAAGGAAAGCATGATATGTCATAATCTGAAAGCTGGATGACTCTTACAGCCTTTCTGGTCCATCTAATGAGGGTATATGGGATGGCGACACCAGCTTTATAGTCATAGAGGGAGCAGTTTGGATCTGCTAAAAGCATGAACCTCAACTTCATTTATATTTATTGTTTCCTAGTAGTAGACCAAAAATGGATGCCTGAAAATACCTGGTGTGTTTTAGAACTGCAGAAATACCCCACCTAAGTTTTAAAGAGATCTTTCTATAACACAGAACGCTGCGCAAGGAGCTGAACTCCCATCTCTTTAATTCTTCCGAGTTCACACTCCATGTCATGGGGTACAAAAGCTCTGACCAGCTGTACTGAATTATTGTACTACACTATTGCACAGAAAAGATGTGAAAGCCAACATATGGCTCTTATTTACTACTATTAAGAAAACTCAATTAACAAAACATGATAAATAACAGGAAATATTCAGATTGCAAGTGCAGGCAGACAACGTTATATCATTCATTTACTACATGTCACCAAAAGGGATTATTCACACCCCACTGAAGTACCTGGGAAAGCTTCCCACAGCAGTCTTCCCCTACCACTTAGGGAGGTTTCTGTACCATCTCTGCAAAGGCTTGCATGCAAGATTCAGTGGCAGATCATTATGTGCTGTTTTGAAGATATTCAACAGTGTATATATAATATACAGCAGTGTATTCGTCTCTTGCCATTTGTTTTTAAACATTTCTCAGTGTTATCCAAACAAATGCTAGAGGTTGCCACTCAAGAATTCCCGGGATCACTGCAGTCTCAGAACACCAGCAGAGTTTGTAGCTCCATTTGTAGAACCAAATGCTATTGCAACAAGATGAATGGGAAAGGATGAGGAATAACATGACATCAGAAAACTGTGCCTTGCAGCAAGTGCCTCTGATCACACAAAGCCCAGCTCCCTTACAGGTGCTTTTGTGAGAGCAGATATGCTTAAAAATAGAGGGATGTGGCTCTCCACTGGTCACCACCCATCACTGGATATGTCCAGGAGAGCCCATGCAGTCTGACACGCAGCAATCAACTGTTAATTGTATAAAAATATTTGTTGAGCAAGAGGTGCATTTATTCCTTTTCATTCTAGGTACAGAAAGGAAAACTGTGAAGGAAAGTGATGTGGAGAGGCTTCATTATAACCTGTATATAAAATTGCTACTGCGTACTGATAATCACATCCTTCAGGTCTGAAGTCTTATTTCTTTCGCAGTGGAACTTAAAAGGTGATGAATAATAAAGAAAGTAATAATTAAAAAAATGAAGTTTAAATCTGTGAAGATTCTTTTAAACATTTATGAAACAAGGGGGTTTAAATCTACCTATTCAGGCCCATTGCTCTATTATAAAATATTGCCAACAGTGTTTTAGTTCTCCTTCCCTTTTAAATAGAGAAAAGACTGATATCCTTAAAGAGAAGTGCAATGTACTGCTTTAACACCATCCTCTAATGTAGTTTTTTTCTGCTACCTGTAGAAAAAAGAGTGATCCCAAGGCAGCTCTTTGGTATTCCCAGTTACTTAAAGTAGTTGCACTTGATTTTTGTAAAAAAGAAAAAAAAATTATATATATTTATATATGTATATACACACACACGCATATATAAGAAAATTGTAGGTTCTCCCCAAATTACAGACCATCCAGGGTGGAATTTGCCTGGCATTTTACATTGGCTAAAGCAATTTTTTGCAGTCAAAAAGTAATGTTTTGAACATTTTAAATCTGGAGTTGAATATATTACTGCTTTGAGAAATTTCACTTAATCCCCTCATTACTTAAGAATAATGCTTCATATTCACTCTCTGGAGAAGTTTGGCTGTCAAAAAGAATGATGATTTCCAGTCTTTTCACTAGAAAAGACCAATATTGCTCCAAAATCTGCCTGTATGGATTTTGAGTGGTTACACTTGTCCCACATTACAGCTACAGAGTAGAGGGTAAAAAGTACAACAGAAGTCAAGGGAAAACCAAAATAGGCTCAGGAAGTGCAGCAAGAGCCCAGTTGTCCCTGATACAGCACAGACAAGAGCACTTTGGACACAGCCCTGACCTGCCCATGAGTTTGCAGACCCAACAGTGCATCACCTGGATTTGGGATCAGCAGAGCTTTGGGAAGGAAGCCAAGGTACCTCCTGCTGCTCCTTCAGCTGAACCACCCAGGCACACCAAGCCCTGTGTCACCCACACACCCCCCTCCTGCCTTGCTGTTCTCTGCCATTCTGTTTGTTTCTCCCCAAACAACAGTTGTGTTCGGTTGGTTTTTAAACCAATGTTTAGGAACAGAAGGGTCTGAACTGAAAGACACAGACTGGTGGAACATGCTGATCTCCTGCCTTCTGCAACAGTTTCCAGCCTTCTGCAATTTGTCCCGCCTTAGTGGCCACAGCTTTTATCATCCACATTTTCCAGATGGGGAACGAGCTAGCAGCTGACTCAGCTACTTGTTCAAGGTCAGGCACATAGGTTTTCACAAAAAAAGAAGGTTGACATCCAAACCTCAATGCACCTGGTCCCTTTAAGGGAAGGACTAATGCCTTGGACGTCCTCTGACACACTGGGACTGAAGGCTTTGCAGATGCATCCCATGCTTTTTGGGAGCTCAGCAAGTGGGACCAAATATGGAAAACCCAGTGTTAAAAACTCTGCAATTTTGTGGCTTTATTTTTTTTAATGTCTAAACTTTTAAAACATCTGAATTTTATTGAAACTTGAGTGATCAAGTTTTCTTTCTGTCAAAGCTTCATTGGGATTTCATTCCACATTCAAAGATTTTAAGTTACTCTAGAATTATTTGCAAACTGTACGAAGTATAGAAGCAATTGTATTGAAGGTAAAAGCAGGAGACCAGTTCTGACTTAACCTGTACATCAGCGTATTTAAAAATAAATCATAACTGTGATTCACACTCAAGAAGCATTTTGTAGGGCAGTGAACACTCCCTTTCTGTCCCCAGGCACTCAAAAAAAGACAAGAAGAAAATGGTGTAACCGGAAAATCCCAGCTGTTTACTTTCATGTCCTGGAAATTTAACCCGAAAAATTAAGATTTGATGGTTATCTATTTCCAGTGCTTTCCCAGATATACTTGGTTAGATTAAAGCCCAGGGCAAGAAGTGAAAAGATAAACATCATCATGTATCATTATAATATCTGCAGTCTGTGCATCATTTCAGCATCTACAGCAGTATCTGCAGTGGCAGGACAATTTCTGAGATCAGCAAAACACACTGTGGCAGCGTACAAAGCTGCCATGTCCTGCTGCAAGAATATGAGATTCAAAGGAATGGAGTTTCTCCCTGAAAAAGTTACTTACATTTACCAACAGTTAGTTTAGCATCATCGTTTTCCCCTTGCTAAACATAAATAAATAATGACCCAGCAAGCAAATCAAAAAAATAAAATCCATCAACCCAAAAGCAACCAAGAAACATTTAAGAGGTTGCATTCATCTTGCCAGCTGGCAATGAAGACAAGCATTTCTGATAGTCACCTTTTAAAACCCATGGAGTGGATAATGGCAACACTCAGCTCACCACAACTACTGTGTTTTAACATTTCCTGGAGCGTTTGTGTTGCTTCAGGGTTCAGTAAAAGGAGCTGCAACACATCCCAGACATTCAAAACTTGCAAGGGAAAGTAAATGCATCACTTCACACTTCTCAGAAAAGCTTTGTCAACTGTTTATTTACGTGGCTCAAATCTTGAAAAAAAAAATTAATTAGTTTTTGTTAATCTCTTTTGCTCTGAGAGATTGTGGTCAACCAAAAGTGCTCCTTGTAATAGCCAGGACAGTACTTGGCATGGCACATCCTAACTTCTTCCAGAAGGCATCTTTCCTCGTACTGAATCGCAGCTCAATTGGAAAATAAAATATTTAAGCAGCAGATAAAACCACTACCAGCAAGACCCATGGAAACAGGCGGGGCAGGCAGTCAGCTGGAAATCCCACTGGTCTGTGCTGTCTCCTCAGGTCAGCTCCTTGCAGTGAGCTCAGAGCAGCATCCAGGCTCACAGCTCTGCCAGGTTTGCCTGGGCCTCTGCCATCCCCGGCAGCAGAGGGAGACGGGTGGTGATGACAGCGAGGGCAAGGCAGCAGTGCCACTGCTCAGGGAGGTGAAGAAAGGGGTGGCAGCAGCTCAGCTCAACCCAGAAATGCCTCTGCTCTAACGGAGCTGGGGAGGGAGGGCAGCAACACCCAGGAAGCAAAAACGGAAGGGCAAGGCTTTCAAGTGTACTTTAAAAATTAAATAAAGGAAAAATAATAAAAATTTTAACAACGTAAAGGGGGGGGGGGGGAACCTCCACAACAAAAAAATAGCCCCGTAGCAATTCAAAGTTCTTTGTCATTAAATAAAATAAAAATTGTTTGGTTTTAACATTTATCCAGCCTATATAAGCTCATGAGCGGTATTTGATTTTCTTTTTACATCTACTGATTTCAAGAGCTAGACATCAGGTCTCTGAAAATTCACCTGGCCAACAGCAAGCCCTTGAAACTTTTCAGCTGGCACATTGTTACAGCAACACACCCCTGGTAGATGGATTTGAGAAGTTCTCACAGCACACTGACCCTCTGCTCCCTTTGAACAATCACACCCAGTGTCAGGCATGTCCATCCCTGTGGCTACACAGGAATGGGAAGTTACACCTTCATCTTCTGTAACCAGAGTGAGAAGCACCTGAAGATGCTTCTCTGAGGATGAGCAGGGGGTCTGCACTTTGTTCCAGGTCTAACTCAACTCTGCCACATAGGAAAAAGCAAGGGTGAAGGAGAAATGCAGCCACAGCTTGGGAAAAATTAGAGGGTTTACAAAGAAAAATGGTTCACAATGCTCTTGTTTTCCTTTAACAGAGCAGTCCATTTTATATATAAAACCTCCAAACACATTTCATTTGAACACTGTACAATAACTCAACAAAATGCTAAAGTACCACAGAGAAGGGCAAATTTATACAAGCATCTAAATCACCAGGACTTCCCCAGGCATTCATATTAATGTTAAACACAACTAAAAAAGAGAAAAAAAAATAAAACACAAAAAGCCCAACCAGAAATCTGGTAAGCGGGTGAGGGGATAATTCATAAAGACAACTACTAATTTTTCCTATGATTCACTCAGTGAGTAACCCCCACAGCTGCTGTTCTCCAAGCAGCAAGGAGAAGTTGATTAGGGTACAAAATAGCTGTTTGATTGAAGTTTCTTGCTGAGGGATCTGCAAGCACAGAAGTCCGGGCTGAGGAAGGTCCATCACTAAATCCATCTATCTGGTTATCCCCATGTCAGGTCAGGGGAGATGGCCCATTTCTGCAGGCACATTTTGGTGGAGCTGCTGCCTTTGGTTCTCCAGGACCAGCACCTCACACCACCAAAACTTCCTGACTAGGGCTGGCTACAAAGATGCCAATTTACTTTTGGGGTTTGCTGCTCCCCTGCTGTGGTGTCCCATCAGTATTTGTGCAAATCCCTCACCTGAGAAGGGACTGAAACTTTGAACTACTGTTCCTGTCGAGCCTCTAATCTTTGCACTATTCCAACTCAATAAGCACTAAACTTTCTGAATTCCCATTGCTACACAGATTTAGCTTGTTTAGGGTGTATGGTCTCAAAAAGTAATGGTCACACACACAAAAAAAGAAATGGTTTTGCAGAAAACCATTTACACAGCGCCAAGTGCAGACCCAGACTCACACCCCATAGAGCTATTCCAGAACTGTTCATAGGATGTCTGACCACTGCTGGAGCAGCAACAGAAATTTCAGTTATCATTACTTACCCACGTTAGACACCCAAAATTTCTCCCTCCCCCAGCCCTAATCATTAAATTCTTAGAGATATCAAAGGATACACACACAAGAAAACGAAATGCACAACTGAAAATACCTGCTTAGTGAGCCATTGTCTTGGATTCTGGGTATGTTACTGCAAGTCTCTTCTTCCTAAATTATCTGCTGTTAAAAATTCCTTTTGCCCAAAACATCCTGAATGCAGAAGATGTTCTTGTGAGTTTTTCAGTGTAGCCTCTATCCCTCTCTCACACACTGGTGGCTTTTTCAGCTGGTTTGAGTGAACTAAAACTCGCAGCCAATACAAGTTACCTGCCCAAGCACCTGCCAAAGCATTTACACCTGAACACCCTTTGTAACAAGCTGCAAATTGACCTTCTGCAGACCAGGCTGCTGTTGGTATGGCAGAAAATCCAGACCCAAGCTGCATTTGCAATTCTAGTTCAAGCATCCCACAGAAAATGCAGTCTGATGAAAGTAGGAAGGGAAAGTTTGTTGGTTTATTTGTTGGGGTTTTTTTAACTGAAACAATAATCTTCTAGCATTCTTCCTGCAGAGAGTCTCCTATGTGCCTGCATGACCCACTTGAGAGGCAGAAAGCTCTTCAGACAAATACACACAGCAAAGCCTGCAGAAGCCAGCACTCATCATGATTTGAAATCAGGGCATGGAAGAAGGGAGAGAGATCCTGCTCTGCCTTGGCCTGCAGGTGAGCAGATGGTGAAAAGCTGAGCCTAAGAGGCAGCACAGATCGAAAATTGGTGCCTGAGATTGTATTAAATATATATATAAGCACAGCCTGTCTCACAGCTATGGCCCCTGCACCACTTTGAGCAGAACACAGAGGGAGAGCCAATCCTGGGAGAAAACAGCAGCATCCTTCCCCCATGGCAGAGAACACAGTGTCACAGTGTTCATGTCACAGCAACACTTCATCCCATCCCTTCTCCCTGGAGTGCTACGACTGTCACATCCAGGCTCAGCGAGGACGGCTTTGTGGAAAGCTTTTAGAATCTAAAAATGTTTTAGAACCTAAAAAGTTTTCTTATGTCCTTTAAAGGATGTGGTAGTGCCACTACATCTTTGAAGCTGCAGTTCAAAGTGGATGGAAGGACTCCATTCCAGCCTAGTGGGCTGCTGGGGAGGTGTCTGCAATGGCTGGGCAGGGATGGGAGAGAAAGGGAGCCAGTTACCAAAACTCAGAGGGAGAAACAGCTACCTGGGTGAGAAGGGAGCTTCAGAAGAGGCTGATTGCTGGGAGAGCCATGTGAGAGGTGACTGTGAGTCATCCTGAGCCAGAAGAGGAGAAAACAAACTACCAGGACACCCTGCTCACAGCTGTGTGTCACCCACCCTATGCTCAGCAGGCACAGTGGGAATGCCGGGTGGTGGTTCCCCTTCTTGCTTCTCCTCAGCTCCCTGCATGCCTGCAAGGAAATAACTATTTAGCTTACCACCTCAGAAATAAGCAGGGAGAGGTAGAAACATGCTTTCTCTCATCATCTGTCTGTGCTATAACAGAACATTAGTGCTTTTACTGAACAATTTACCAGTATAAGAATTGAAAGTGAAGAAGCAAGTCTGAGTGGAAGGAAGAACTGAAAATAGACCCAGCTGGAAAAAAGATTTCCACAAAGCTTGTTTTTAGCCAAAGCCCTCTTTTCCTGCTCCATGTACATCTCTGTAGGAGATTTCAAATACTAATTACTCTAATGAATTACTTCATGGGAGAAAAGGCAAACATACACTTCAATACTTGGCCAGTTCTAGCTGATATACTCTCCAGAAGAACAATATTAGTATTTTACACTTATGGCTTGCATCCAGTGACTAATTAATGCTCTTAACATAGAGGTATGTGGGTTTTTTTTCTTAACGTTAAAAAAAGAAGAAAAATACAGCATCTCATGCTGATCTGCAATTACAAAATATTCACTTCTTTACCAGAGAAAAGGAATGTTACCTTAGAGCCTAATGCTGCAGGTCTGCTCCAGCTCCACACTGCCTATGAAGACAATATTCACTGAAAACCTGTGCTAACCCCTGCCAATCACCCAAAGGGACAGATGTTCAACAAGAAATTAGCTCCTTTAAAACCATTCAGGGAAACTGGTTTCCTAGTCTAGTGTCTCTTTAGGGATGATGATGTTTATTTCCCCAGCAAGGTCTAGATTAAATTTGAGCACATTTGAATATACAGCAGCATCTATCATGGTGACTTTGCAGTCACTCATTGATATAGTTTATAGTCACACTGTCAGGAAATATTGCTGCATGCCAATCAGGAGGAGACTTCATCCCTGAGGCAGAATATTTTCCAAGAGCTAATGTAGCTGTGTCTCCAAAAAGCTCTGCATGCAGCCTAATCAAAACAACCAGAAGAGGCTCGAGAGTCTCTTGCCCATGGCATGGACTTGTTAAAATTGATCTTTGCCTGGCAGTACAGCAGGACTGCATGGAGCAAGCAGAAGGAATAGACTTCAATGGTGGTTTCAGGGCAATAACTCCAGTATCACAGAGTGGGTCATCCCAAGAAGTGGCCCATCATTACACATCACACAACACCCCCTTTTGGCTCTCCACAAAAATTAAGCTGGCACACTCTGCTCCTTACACCCAGACCATTGTTCAAGGAGCATCATCAGAGATGGGTTAAAACCCCCCAAAAAAGACAGCAGCTCAGGGCCACATGTTGATGTGCTCCTGAAGAGAGACTTGAAGAAGCCTGCAGGGGATCACACACAGCTCTTACGTGGCCACCATGGCAGTTAAATGATTATTTCTTCCAATGGTTTGAGAGCAGGTTTTGGGACTTTATAATTCTCATGCAGTAATTGTTCAAATATAAAAGCACAGGCCATATGGCACTTCCTAGAACACAATTCACTTTCAGCACAAAGCTGCAATGAATTTAGGTAAATTTTCATGAATATGTAAAAGGGTAATTTTCAAAGATTCACAGGCTCAGATCATAGAAAATATCTTTCTTAACCAGACCAGGCAATGACCATCAGGCAGTGACTCACATCCTGCACACTCAGGTTGGCATGAATTGTTTTCAGCTCTCCCATATGCAAAGTGAATCAGCATAAAACTTGTCAAATTGCACCAAAATCTAATGCAAGTCACACTCAGAGTTACAACCCCAGACAGCAGATATTAGACCTGTTCCCTCCTTGGTAAGATATTGTTATCATCATAACTTTATTATGCAAGCAGCCTTCATCTTCAGAAAATTTCCCTAAGGTCGAAAACTAAATAGGTACAACACATTTCACATGTTAACCTGTTTAATACCCTCAAAATCTTCTTTATGAAACCTGCACTGTAAACCATCATCCAACAGAGAGAGAGAGACAGCATCTCTCCATACAGGATGTGAGTGCAAAGGCCCAATGCAATATAACACAGCACAACACCTCAGCTCTCTGAGCAACCCCAGCTTTGAGGGCAGAGAAGTTTAACAGGCACACTGGAATTCAGGCAAGGAGGCTGAGATAGGACTGGAATACCTCTGGCACATTCTCTATCTGGGCCTGGTGTGGACAGATGAGCAGGAATGCAGAAGGTGGAAGTAAAAGAGAAGGAGGAGGGAACATTTGGCCAAAGATAAATAAAAGTGAAGGCACTCATATTTGAGGAGCCTAACACACTTGAGCCTTTCCTGAGGAGTCATGAGAGGTGAAGGAACTCAGCCTGAGAGGGGAAGGCAGAGGCAGAAAGGACATCAAGGAGGAATGACAGAGACAGAAGAGATGAGGAGCAGGGCAATAACTAGTAAGTCAAGTTGGAGGGAGCACAAATCGTGCCAGAAGACAGACAGAAGTCCTGGCTTCTCTGAAGAAGCAGGAGGATTCAAGGACTGCCTCTCTTCTGAGAGCTGGTTGAGGACAGAAAGGACCTGCTGGAGGCAGCAGCCAGGCAGATCTGTGGGCAGAAAGCAGAAGCTTGGCTGCATGGATGGGGTTCAGATGGCACTTGGAAACAGCTGGAGAAGCTGCAGATGTAAATAAAGCTCTCTAGGAATAAAAGTGGAAGATGACCCAGCAAAATTGACAGCCCCTCAAAAAAAACAAACAATCAAAAGCAAACAAACAAAACAAAACAAATAAACAAAAAAAAGAAAATAACAAAATGAAACAACAAAAAACAAACAAACCCAACCAAACATAAAGAAAAGTGGCTCTATAAAACTATAGAGCCACTGCCCAAGCTCACTCAGGATCACTGTGTACAAAAGCCTGAGACTGTTGAAGCTACATTATTTAAAGTTGCTTTGCAAATATATTACAAAAAGCATACACGCAGTTACTGACCAAGGATGACTTATGTTTTCAAATGATTGTTCAAGCACACAATCACTTCAGTGATTTCACTGCAAACCTTTTCCAAAACTACAAACCTTTTAGTCTCAAACAGGGAAATTAAGACAATGAGGAACTGATACCCTCAGAAATAAGGCCCTGTGTACACAGGGAGTGACAAGTTAAGAAGTACAGTTGAAAAGTATCTGAAATTATGTTGATGATTCTTCTGGGACCTCCTGAAAGTGAGAAAGATTAGAACCATGGCTTCAGACAGAGGAGGAAGGTACAGCTGCAATATTAGAGGGATGAAAGGACACCATACCCCAATCTGTACCACTGAGAGAGTCAATGTTAGCTGGAGTGATCCAGCAGTCTGACCAAGAGATTCATCCTTCCTTTGTTAATGAACTGGAAAGATTTTCTCTTGCACACACAAGAGTTTCTCCTTTTTGAGGAGAAGTAGAGACCTCTGTGCCAATTGATCTATCTTGCTGCCTGTTCCAGTAAAAAATTCAACATCTTTTGCCAGCAGCTAAAGAGGTCACCATCTGAAGTCAACCTGCATCCTTGGACTTCTTTAATTCAAACAAGACTACTGTATTTTATATTTGTTGAGCACCTTACTGAAGGCGATATCAAAGAGGAAACTAGAAGGGGGCACATATTTGGCTTTGCTCACAACTTTCCATAAGTAGATTTCAGTGCTGATAAAGATGATTTCATTCAAGACAGTCCCTCAGTAAACTGCCCCCATGTACTGGATTCCTAAATCACAGGAACACTTGACAAAGCTTCAAAGTCACTTCTTATGCTGTTCTAGAAACTCTGAATTAATTTTTCCCTCCACTGCATAAGGAGAAGTACTAATTCCTCTTGCAGATCCAAAGTACAGGATGAATCACCTAATGAATTACTCAAGTATGTGATTCTCTCACTTCCTACCACAGCTCCCTACAAGCTGCTCTATTTCTTTCTGCTTGTGGCTTACACAGTACTATGAGCCAAAGCATGAGTCCTGCCATTCCAAAACAACACAACAGAAACATTAGACAAACATCCCATTTTGGCCTGGAGATGGTTTCCACAGCAAGCTGCGCCCTATCCCAAGCTCTAGGACATTTCCAACGTAAAGTTAAGCCAATCCTAACTACGTAAAGTTCAGCCAACCATACAGAGCAGCATTCTGAAGTTCTGTGGTCATAGACCATCCACCTCAAACATGACACACTTGCAGACAGCCATGCAAACCCAGCTGAAATCCAAGAAGGAAACTTGCCATTTCAGTGGCAGCTCTGAAAGCAGTGGCCATACACGTTTCCTGCCCCAGGTTTATACCAGCAGGTTTAACTAAAATTGTTCTGCTCTATCAGCTGTGCACATTCAGCAACTTCTCATTCAACACAGAAATAAAAGCAGGTTCCCCTGCACAGAAGGAATAACCAGCAAATAGCAGCACGAGCAGACTCTCACCTCCTTCCACAAGCCAGCACGAGAGAGGCCTTTCATCTCTGGTATGCTGGCTCATTTCTACTGCTAGAATTAATTAATAATGCCAACAGAGACCTAATAAAAAGTTTCTTCCACTACTGCCTTCAGGACAACCCCCAAAGGCAGCAGAAATGAGAAATTTTAATTCCAGCATTACATATTTCAGTGGAAAGAACAGACAGAGAGCAGCAGGAAAAGTCACCCAGAATTCACTATCTAAAGAGTATTTTAGGTAGTAAATTCAGACAAACAAAAAACAGGTCATTGGAGAAAATAAAAGCTAAGATTCCACCTACCAAATATTCCAACACCATGTAGAAAGGATCCCACATCAGCGCTGAATTTGCCATAAGAACACAGCTATATTATATATCTATATAGCTATATATACTAATATATATATTAGTATATACATATTAATATATAAAAATATATATAGCTATATATATATATAAATATATATATATATAGCTATATGTACTAATGCTTAGCAGCTTCTTTCTTCTTATCCAACAGACCAGAGACACACCAACCATGGTGATTTTTTATTTTTTTGCAGAACTATTGAAACTCATGAGAAGAAAATCTTAGATTAGAGCAGTGAAATAACTTCAATGGACTTCAAGAAATATTTACTCTGAGTCTCTATGGAGTTGTATTTCTCCAGAGGTACTACAGCTCAATTTTTCCTGCAACCACATTGATATAGATATTTATGCTCCAACGACAACATATGTAAAATTAAAGTGACTGCTCTTGAGGAGCATTAAAAAAAGCAATGAAATTAATGTCATGAGGGTATATGGCTTATAAGGAGCTTCTGCTTAAACGTGCAATACAACAAAAAGACTCCAACCCCTGTTGTAACAAGCTGCAGAATTGCATCCAAGACCCACTAACATCATTGTGACAAACACTAATCTTAACAGCACAGGAACACTACTAACAGGATCGCTATTAGCAGGGTGGACACAGAAAAGGCAACTGATAATCCAGTTTCTCTGACAGGACAGGGGTGTCCTCTCCCACCTGAACTGTGCCCCAGCACTGCCCCAACAGCTTGCCACCAAGAGATTATATTGCTCTCCATCCATTTGAGCTGTTTGTATGAATAGGCCTTAAACTGTTCCAGCAAAAACGAGCCTGCTCAGCTTTGAGCATTTACTTTTTAATTAACTGAGCTCACTTGGTGCTTCTTTACCCATTTCAACACAAACTGTTCGCACAGAAGATTGGTGTAGGCAGCCCCTGTCACCTGTCAGAGCTGTCAGTGCAGAGGTTGCATTCCTGATGTAGCACTGGCATGTCTCATAACATGTATCTTTACCATTAACAAAATTTCAGACATTTTTTAATAGAGCAAAACTTATTACAATGAAAATTAATTAATCTACTTTTATATCTCCACTGTGCCAAGCCTATTAGATATCTCCAGACCTCTGTAAAAACATTTGGAGGCTTCAATTGTCCTCTGCAAAGCATGGGAAGCAGCATTGTCAGGTCTGTTCTGTGGTCTTTGTCCACATGTTCTGTTGTTAATCAACCCTCCCTGCCCGTCACAAAAGTGCTTGTTAACAACAGTGCACACTGGGCTGCATGCAGACAGGTTAGACAGTTTTCCAGTTTTGCTTCAGCTTTTCTTCTGACAGATACTTTACCTCAAAACTGACAGCCTTTCCCCAAGGTGCAGCACACACAGCCATGCCTCTACCCTTCTGAGTGGATTTCTCTCCACCCCGAGTTTTAGAGATGCAGCCCCACAGCTCTTTCCTACAGCACATCCTTTCTTAAGCCCACACCTCAGAGAGACACCAAAGGGAGAGACAGGATATGTGCAGGTGCCACCCTCACAAGTGACTGATCAGAGAGAAACTTTTTATGCATCCTTCCACTCTTACCCACCCTTCCCACCTCCACGTTTGTTCCCCTTGATACATCCATCCCCAGGAGACTTTTCACCCCGCGTGACTTAATCCTGTTTGGGCTTTGCCCTGCAGCCAAGTAACCCACTGCCTCCAGAACTGTGTTGTACAAACAGGTAATTAATCTCTCCCTATCACATAAAAAACAGCCAAAACTGCTATAGCTATCAATTATAAGAAGGCAAAGTGCTAATATGTTTGCCTGTAAGTGTATTTTACGTTCAGAAACATAAAACAGGCATTATTATTTCAAAGAACTGTAATTATTTTCTCCTGTTTCACCAGGCATCAGTACCAGTGTCTGGCAAAAGGCTGCTGGCATACATATTGTAAAAGGCAGAAAGAATAACATTCCAGAGGCAGCAAGGAGAGGACAGGACAGGCTTTGTGAAGTTATCAGCACTTCAAAGGGTGAAATGTTGAAAGATACAGAGCCAAATTACTAACTTCAAGGGCGTCAGCTGGGTACAACAACCATTAGAAATGCACCTGAATAAAATGATACAACACAAGTGATAGAAGATGATTAAGAGACACTTCAGTAAACAACGACTGACCTTAAAGAGACAGAAGAGACTAAAGAGACAGAAAAGCTCAACCAGTGGTAAAGAAATAAATCTCTTGGGGGAGAGGTGTTAGCCCTCAAACAGTTATATTGAGAGCATAGGTCGTTCATAGAGAATTTCTGTTTCACAGGCTTATTCTAATTAAGATGGAAGCACAACCAATGCTGCTGCTCCACACCCTGGATGCAACAGCCCTCCCCAGGAGCCTGGTGAGGATCAGGGCTCTCACACTGCTACAACAGGCTGTAAGTCCACAGCCTGCGGGAAGCAGAGGGTGAAGAAGGAAAAACTGAGTTTCTGGACAGAGCAAAATTCAGGATGGTGCAATTCCTACACATATCTCTTCACCCCAGGTAATCCTCGTCCTAGGTTAGACATCAGAACGGAAGATCTCAAGCACCAGAGCGATAGACATGCAGAGAAGAAATTACTAACAGAAAGGTGTCAGTTTAGTCTTCTTTTCTACATTCCTAATCCAAAATGAGTAGCCCAAACAGCAGTTATTCCACATGTTAAAACTACACAGGCACAGGCAGAGGAGTAAACACCATGAACAATTTAGATCCTGAGAAGATGATTGCTACACTCTGCGTTACACTAACCTGTGCTTTGCCTCCTCTTTCAGTCAACTCACATCTCAAAACATCTTGACAACCACCTTGGACGGAGGGAAAACCTTATCCCTTACCTGGTGCCGTGCTGCAAGCGGGAGCAGGGACAGCGGAGCTCTCTGAGCACATCAACCAGCCCACTCATTCTCTTGTGCTCACAAATTCTCTTCTTATCTGGCCTCACTTGCAGATAAAACTAAGCCTCTACATACAGACAAATCCTAAATATTGACAGCTTGTAAAAGGTTTAGTACTGAGGATTGCTATGAAGTATTATTTCACGGCATAATTTGCTTTTCAGAGCAACCCACATTTCACTAACAGGAGAAGCTATCGGATACTCAGAGAAAGCTTCCAAATCACAGCTGGGGAGGGAAGCACAGCAGAGGGCACTGGGAACAAGCACTGCTGGCAAGTGCCAGGCGTCTGCCAAACACCCAAGAAAAATTCTGTACCCCTGTATATGAAAGTATAAAGCCACCAGCATTCCCAAAACACACAGCGTTATGCACCATGTGTGGGGGGTTCGTTCTGAGTTTTAGGAGTAAACGAAAACTAAAAAAGCCTCCCATGGAATAAAAGCTACTTTTGACTTTGATCAACCTCTGAATTCAGTTTGCTGCTTGTGTGAGCACACAGGATGGAGTAGAGCATGGACACAAGTGAAAACCCGAGAATATTGAGACTGTTTATTTCAGCATCAGTGTTGACCTAGAGCCTGCAGCTGACTTTACAGACACTGCTTGATTTTCTTTCATAATTATAACAGCAATGTTTCATGATTTTCCCATACTCAGCCTTTTATTAGCAAATGTTAACACCTACCTTCCAGAAACAGACCCTTCATAAAATGGATTTTCCTAAGCTGATTATTTAATATGTCAACTTTGTTGTTTTAATGATACTAAATATTTTTTTCCTTCACATTTCTTGGAAAACCCAGACCATTCATGTCTGCCTTACCAACATTCCCAATCCTGGCAGCTCATCACATCCTCAGGTGCTTCTGAATAACCTTCTCTGTCCAGAGGGAGTGGATATTTAGCAGCAACAGATCTTATACTTTTGGAACCATGTGCTTCAGAAATTTGCCACCAATTTGACAAATAAATTATAAAGTACCTCACTAGTTTCAGCAAAGTACTTCTGATTTGCATTTCTGTAGATAAAAATAGGATTCAGGGGAAAAGTCCAAGACAGGCCCAGCTTGATTCAGTTCTCTGTTTATTCCCAGTGCTAAGTGAGTCACTAATGAAAAGCTGATGGGGCAGTCAGCATCACTGGCCTTTTCTTGAAAGTCCTCTTGGAAACAAAGGCAGTACTGCGAGCATTTGAATCCTGATCTTCCCTGCTCACGTCAATTCTAGACAGAAAATATTCCAGACACCAGAGCCTGGATCAGGCTCACACCAATGCAGTGGCCTGGGAAGGTTTCCTTGGGTAGCTGTGGTGCCAAGTTTCCATCCTGCTGCCCAGCCCAATTTCGTTCTCAGCTTCTTCCCATCTGCACAGGCTGTGCATCTCATTTTAGACAGTTCTATGTCAGAAATTACATCCTTCCCTGCAGCAAGCTTCTTGTGCTCCCCCTGAAGGAAAGGTCTCCGAGATCAAGCAGGGCCAGGTCGAGGCAGAGCAGAGGTCTGATCCAGCTCAGCAGCTCCCATGCTCCAAAAACTGGAATTACACAAAATCCTCTGACTCAGAAAACCCCTTTACTACTGGTATTACTGGATGCTGCAAGTGCATCATGCTGAGTACTTGCAGGCTTCCCTTGGCTTCCCCTCAGGAGCCTGTGGGGTGTTCCTGGGCTACATGGGCTGCGGGTGTCCCCAGGGTACCTGCAGTGCCCCTGTTCATGGATCCACTGCCCTGCATGCACCCATCATCCTCTGCACACTCAAACTGGAAACAGGAGTGAAACAAAGGCAGCAAGTACAGAAAAAAGCATCTGAAACAATCACTGCTGACAAGAGCCCCTTCATTTCTCTGATTCCCACCTGTAAGAAGTAACTGTGCATGCCCTGGCAAGACCTGGCTTCCCAAACCAAATCAAACCATAGCAGCAGCAGCAAAAGCTGCACATGTTCAAGAACTTTTTTAGTTGGTCATTTTCTCCAGTGGGACCCCGGGGAATTTTGGCTTCTCCCAGTTCCTGGAGAAGCTATCCTCCTCCTCATCTCCCCATCTACATCCAGTCTGCCTGCCAGCCCCTTGGCCTGAGACTGAGGTCCAGTTCCTCCTTCTCCCATAGCTCATCCTTTTCCTGGGCTGTTCTTCTGCTCACAGAGGACTCCCAGCTGACATTTCTTGGCCCACTGTAGTGTCACAACCCCACTCCTATCCCTCATGTAACATCAGTCACAGCTGCCCATCGTGGCCATACAAAGGCACAAACCACTATTTAAAAAGCAACTGGTCCATTCAAGCCACTGCTTTGCCACATGCAGCTCCCTTCCTGGGAGCAGAGCATTAAAGTGTCTGCAGCTCAGATGTACCACCACCCTTCCTCCTGATGCACTGCACAGTCTTGCTGCAGCTATTCTTTCACTGTGTTTTAAAACTGAAACCGGTAAAATTAATTTCATTAGATTTGCAAAGTATGTAAGGGATACTATATTTTCTTTTATTATCTTAATATGCAATTTTCTGATTGTTAACTCATCAAAAGAACCTAGTTACAACAGTGCATGTTAATTTAGAACACATTTTTCTTTATTAAAAGAAAAAAAGAAAGCTTAAAATAAGCTGAGGCTGCAACAAAAAAAAAAAAAGTGGATTCTGGCTCACCTTTTGAAAGTACTGAAACATCTTTGTCAGCTGCCTGAGTTCATGCAAAAAGCCCAGTGGTGGCTGCAGGTGATTATGAATGAGAAGCTCTTCCTCTCCCAGGGGCTCACCGAATACTTTGAATACTCAGCTTAAAACAGTAGTGGGATGCTTGCGTATACCTTAAAAAATACAGCTCTGAAGTGCTATCTGTTCTGCAACTAGATACATCTGATGTGCCTGCTCATTGCAGGGGGGTTGGACTAGATGATCTTTGAGGTCCCTTCCAGTCAAAATTATTCCAGGATTCCATGTTCTGTTTCTGTTAAAGCATGAAGGTGCCCCTCCTTCTGGAGATAAAAATGCACTTCAGAAAACGAATGCAGAGTATTTGAAATCAAGTCACCTGTATTTTTGGCTTCACTGCCCAAAACCAAACTGCCCCACTTACATCCAAATCAGACAAGAGAGAAAAATGTAAAACCAGTCCAGAATTAGGTCCTTGGCAGCAAAACTGTGAATAGAGGGAGAGTTGGATTGCTTGTAAAGAAAAAAACTTGGGGATAACAACACCAGCAAGATGTCACAATCCCACTGGGATACACAGTGCAGATCAGGGCAGCCTGTTTGATCATGCAAACATTCCTGAATTTTGGGGAACTAAATCTCACTAAAACTGTAACACAAGGTCACACATTTAACCCTAAGGAAAGTAAGATGGATTTCAACCCTTAAGTGTCATTTTGTTTTGTGGCTCATAGCTCACCAGGGACTTACCAAGCAACAGCAAACACTTGCACAGCATACCATATTCCTGAGGAGTTGATTTAGTAAGGTAAGACTTTAGAAAACTGACATAAGCATTACCAAGGTCTAAAGGGAATGAGAGTTACAAACCTTTCACAGGTTTTACATTTTGGGTCTTCTGCACATAAGGAACCCAACAGGAGTGCAGCCATGACCTCTTCCTATAGACTGAGCCAGACCTCAAGACGGTCCTTCCATAAAAGGAAACGTAATAACAATTAACTCTCAGGTTTTCATCAGGCATCTCTGGCTTTTAACAGCTCTGTTTCTGGAGGATTCCCACTGGCACTCTGCAGGTGGCCTCTAGATAACCATGATTTCCTGGAGCTGCAGGAGGCAATCTTCTGTGCAGCAGATTCTTCTGTGCCAAACCTCAGCAGCATGAAGAACACTGACCTTTCGCTCTGCTGTGGATTTAGAGCATCCCAGCAAGCAATCTCTGAGTAGTGAGCCCTGTCTGCTCACGTCTTGGAAGAGATGACATTGGAAATCCAGCCAAAAAAAGCTGATTTTCCCTGAGAGGGAAGGAGAGTACCCAGTCTTGAGTTAACCACCAAATCCTTCAGGCACTTCAGTTGTTTAGCATTTTTCTCATTCTTCTTGTAAAAATACTGCTCTCAAAATATTTGGCATGGCTGGAAGCTAGGAGCACAATTTTAATCCTTCTCTCCCTCATTAATTCATACAATTATGTCTTGTCTGGGTTCTCAATCAACATTTTGCCCTAGTACTCAATGTCAATCATGCTATTAGTACAGCAGCTGAGAACCAGGGCCCCTCTGCAGCATTAACTCCATGCCTGAGTGAAGAAAGAGGAAAAAAGGCAGGCCCTGCTGCAACAGAGACCAGAGCCAACAGCAGGTGGGAAGACAGAGGAAGGAGATAATAAAAATAAAGACATGCATAATTCTTCTCCAATCAGAAACAGCAATCACAGCTCACCACCTGCTCTTAATGCTCTTTTTCAGTAGACCAAGTCATCAGAGCAGTTTGCAGATAAACACAATTAGTTGTTTAGTTTAGGCATCCACAGAGATTACAAGGCTGTAGAGAATACTATGCAAAGAGAGCAGAACACATAAGTGTGGACAGAGCAATCAGGCAGTGGATGCTAAATGCTTTGAGGGGATTGCAGAAAGGAATTAGAATACATAAGAGATGAAAAAAATGGAGAAAATTAATCAAAGAAGAATAGAAGGATGAATGTCAGGCAAGCTACAGGGGTTTATCTCTTCCCATCCCTGAAAAAGCCATTCAATGGAAATGATTAAATCATCTCCCTAATCAGAACAGGAAAAAAACCACTAACATACAGATATGCCTTTTATGCAGCAGGAGGAAGACCAAAAGTTTTTTTCTCATTGCCAGTTTTGATGCTATACAAATTATTTATCACCTGAACATTTGTGCCATAAGAAACACGAGCACAATACCAACAGATGAGATGAAATTCTGTGAGGGAATCAATTGAAACTTGCCAGGTGTCCCTACACACAAAGCTGTGACCCTCCCTCGTGTATCCTCTGCTAGAGCAAACCTGCATTCTCCTTTCAAGCCACTGAGGTTTTATTTTCATTTTTTCCGGTTTAACAAGAAGGAACCATGTTGCTAAGCTAGCCTTCTTCAGAAGTTACAACATAAAAAGATGCCTCTTTGAATTTAATAGGTTTTCCAGAAATATTACTTTTACTTTCACAGGAAAACTACCACCACATCCACCTTGATTTGTTCATTCACAAGTGTATTGCTAAGCTATTATTCATATGCTGGGAAATATTTTGCTAGATGGCAAGTCTGTCAAACAACAATAATATTTCTTATTTGCAACAGTGAGGACACATGAAGCATAATCCCAAATAAAAACTGTTTATAGGGTTTTCTGTCCTGCTCTTGTCAATCACTACATACCAGACTGGTTAGCACTGTTGACTCGTTCCTGTTTTCCTTCAAATGTTCTCACTCTTTTAAGCCTGTTTTCATAGACATAGTTGACGTTGATCTGAGTTCACCTCTTTATATTTTCCTTATGGTTTTGCAGAGAATTCTCAAATGTAACTGCAGGTTGCTTCTGGCATTCAAACCCCTCCTCCTACCTCTCTCCTCTAGTTTACACCAGGTTTCAGAGTATAATTTTAAATTTGTCTTAGCCATAATCTAACTTCTTAATTGCATTTAGCTGTGGATGCCTTTATCTACTCCTTCTTCAAAGCTATGATTCAGGTTCAAACCTATCTTACCTTATATTTGCTACAAGATGACCTGAAGGTTTCATACCAAACTCAAGTTGTCTTTTCCCCTCCTTTTCAAAACCTGGCACTAATGAAGAGCCAGAAGTCTTTTAGAGTTTTAGTTACAGGCACAAACACAGCTTAAAAGGAGTTGCTCCAATGCCCTCACACCAGGAAGGGGGACATTTCATCCCCTTCCTTTGCTGCATACAGGTCTGGCACACACATTGTCCCCAAGCCACGCATGTGCTGCTGAGCTTAGAGACGTGGCATTATTAAAGGGTAAGCAGCTTTTGTTTGAGCTTGTCTAGAATTAATCAAGATGTAGGCATTACTTGTATACAAACCCCCTTTCCCTGAAGCCATCTGCACACTGACATTAAGAATGGCAAATGAGGTACTGATAAACCATCTCATTTGCATCCGTGGTTACTGCAGACAAGGAACTGTTGGGTTACAGGTAAGATCCAGCACTGCTTTTCCTTTCTAGTGTCAGCTCAAGAGAAAACACATCAGCAAAATCCAGTGAGGAAGTACTGGAGATCTATGTGGGATAAAAGAAACCAGACCTGAATGCTTCAGTAATTCATACACAAACACTTCACAGAGCACAATCCAATCATCAGTAAGTGCTTAAATTAAGTATGTGTTAGGTCAGGCCTTAAAACTAGAGGGAAAAGAGCAAATATTAATTGGTTGATTGTGATGACATATACCAACAAAAATGGGGGGGTTCCTCAGTACAGTCCTGACTCCTGACAGCCAGCATTCCCAGGATGTTCTGCCCCAGCAAACTGCTGCCATTTCTCTCTCCCACCCAGGTCTCTGGAAAGGTGATGTGCAGCAGAGTGCAATGCCTTCACATGATGGGAAACAAACTGGCTGCTGATATTTCATTTTAGCTGGCTCCTCTAAATTCTATAAAATCCTGATTCCAGAATCACAGCTGCCTTCATTGCAGATTTCAGCTTTCCCTGTTAGGACAGTACCAAACTGGGCTGCCACTCATCAGAAGGCAGAACCACTGTGATTGTTACCCAAAGAAGCCTTTGTCTCCTTCATAAGCATTTAAATGTGCTCTTTATACATGATACCATACACTGCTTTTCATGATTTCTTCTATCAGGTATCCATCGTGCACTTATTTGAATGAGTGTTTAATCCATATGGAACTATGCACAAAGATTCAAATTGTAAGTAGTGCTATGCATTTGGTTCATGCTATCTTTTAACATTATATTTAGTCATCTCCCTGTCTGCACACCCTCCCCCATATAATATCACTAGTGCCTTGTGGAGACTGTTAATCCGTTCATAGAGCTACAGATATTTCACTCATAATATCTAATATTTTAACTTATCTGCTACGCCCTGTAACCATACAGGTACAAATCTGGATTTATGTTTTTTCACACCTTTGCAGTTGTGCATTATCCCACATTACAGAGGTGAGGCAGTGGTAGGTGACGCTACCTACAAGAAACAGCCACTCAATTAGTTAAAGATAGTTCTGTGCCACTTCAGGCACACACAACTTGTCTGTTATTGTGCAATCTCTTGAGTACCTAAAGCCCAGCCCGGGTCTCATCATGTTTGAAGTTACAGGAACAGTAACTCCATACCTGTCAATGGTATCACACCATCACGTGAGGAGAGTCTGTCTTTGACCACACACAGAGGAACACAACTGTGATAATTTTCTTTTAAACACATATAATAGAGATGGTTTATACTTTAAAGCTAGCTACAGCTGTCACCATGCCAGATTTGAGCTTCATTTTAACGCTGCAGCACCCATATTTGGCACAGAAAGGAATTTCAAATTTAAAAAACAACAACATAACGATCTCATACATGTTCAGGGTCACATTTCCAGGGCATTGCAGAGTTTTGCTGCTTTACGGTCACAATAACTTGAGTTGGTCCAACCTCAGGAAAAATGTAAACATTGGATGAATTAGCCCCTTAGGAATTTATATCTGTTTACCCAAAATAAGCTGCAGGTCGTGTGAGCCTGTATGGTTCCTTTTTCCTCAATCAGGGAATACTCCTTGAAGTTTCTCAGAAGGAGAACTGACAGCTGCTGTTACAGAGACAGGTCATGAAGTGCTGGCAACGGGAAGCACTGGCCTAGGTTAATACCTATCATTGCCAACCTCACTCTGCAGCCTAACAGCTTTGGTGGGGATTTCCCACAAAAGTGGCCAGACTCTTAAAATGTAATTATGGACTCTGGAGATGCTGAGAGTCTGCACTGTCCCTCTAATGAACAGCCCATCACTGTCTCAGCAGCTTGGAGAACAGCTGCAGAAACAGGGGCTACCCAGGTAGAGATGATTCTATGACACTTTCAGAAATAACACTTGATGATGCCTGGGGTGCTCCCTGTGGATGCCCTGATCCACACAGCACCATCCAAAACGCTCCCAACTTCAGCAGCCCAGTGACTGAGGAGTCATGTCAAAACCTCTGCAGCTGCATATGGAAGGGGCCTTTGGAGAGCATAGTGGAGAGGCAGAGGAGCATATAGATGCTCAGCACTGGCCATAAGATGAGCTGGAGCAGGCACACGGGCAAATCCAGGAGACTTGTTCCTCAGCAGCATCAGATTCACAGCTCCCATCCCTCTGATGCACAGCACAAACCTCTCCTGTTCAATAAAACAAAGTAAGCAGTGTAGGATGGGATAAACTAGCTGTTCAGATAATTACAGTGGCATGAGAGAACATAAACAGCAAAAGCAATGGGTCAGAGGGTCTGATTCAGGGTCTGAGAAGAGTTATGATTTCCTCTGTCCTGATTAAAAAAACACATAGTTACACTTGTGTTTTCTTTGGTTGGTTGGTGGCATTTTTAAGATACCTTTTAAGCTGAGGAATTTGCAATTCTGATGCTTCCTGTGGGCACTGAAAAAACTCCACAACATGGTGAAACAATGAGGCTCCCAGCACAAGGGAGAACATACAGATCTCAGGGCCAGGGAGATGAAGTCCCTCGGTATCCTTATAAGCACAGGGTCATCCCAATGTCATTGATTAGTCAGATGCATTTTTGACATTTCAGACACTAAGGGAGATCAAACTCAGATACAAGTCACCCAGCTTCAGAAAACTGCCAAAAAAAAAAAGCCTTGGCAAATGCCAAACTCTCTGTGCTATGTGCAAACTGGCAGACACTCCAGGTTCCTGCCAACTCTTATAATTACTTTTTTTTAAAAGAAAAGAAAGGTCTTGGCCTATTTTTTTCATTTTTTTAGACAAGAAATCTGCCAGATGCCATCCTTCTCCCAGAGAGCCTGGTGACACAGATGTGACACAAATAACCTGAACTAGATGCTTTTTTTTTGTTGTATTCCTCCCTCAAGAACCTTCTCCTCGTTCACATTCCAAAGGTACAGGCTGCTCCAGAGCTTGGAGATTTGGGGCATAAGATCAGCCATGAGCTGAGATGTGCATCTCCTCCAGCAGCTGAAGGTCTCAGCGATGAATGATTCACAGCTGTCCTCACCATCGCCTACTCTCTGTTTTCAGAGAAATGAAATCTTGCCTTGGCAAAAAAAGAAAAGCAACTGCATTTCTACCACCTCTTTCAATATTTTTAAATTTTTCTTTCATTCCTGTTAGAAATCAGATGTTTTAAGAATAGGCTTAAAAACAAGGTTAAAAAAAAGAGCATGCAAATACATTTGCACATCATGAGCAACTGCTGAAGTATTCTCGTGGCTTCTTTTTTTTGTTTATTCCCACATAGGAAACATACTAAAAAAAGGTTTTTTATGTTAAAAACAGTGAAGTCTTGCAGAGGTACTTCATATTTTCCCATTAGGGGATAAAAACACAAATGAAAGTAAGAATTTTGTCAGTATTCAGAAAAATGCTGTATCTCCTTGTAAACTTTGGACGCAGTAAACTGGACTTACTGAGCAGCAGGATCGAAACACAGAACACAGAACCAAGGGTGGTTAAAGCAAATCGAACAAAACCACCCAACCCAACCTATTTTAGGTTTGAACACACTGATGCCATCACTTGCTTCTGGAGCAACAGGAAGAGCAAAGGAGAAACACTTGCATCCGAATGTAGGTTTGTGCTCCAGCCTCCCTGCACCACCAGCAGAGGGAAATGCAATCTATCCTTTACCAAGGTGTCGGTGTCCAAGACAAATACAACAAGCTGTGGTGTCCAGTGTTGCCCTTACAGGTGGGCTCTGGGAGGGCAATGCTGAGCTGTGCCCTGGCAGGGACCTTCCCACTGCTCCAGCGGGACAGGCAGAGGAACCCACTGTGGAGCAGTTCCAAGGGAGGTTTGAGGGGAGCTCAGCAGGGCCTGAGTCACTCAGAGCAAACTGCTGCAGCCTGTGTGTCAGCCTGTTTAAACACAAACAGACAAGCAGGAAGGAAAGGCTCAGAAAAGGAAAAAGAACAAAGGAAAAAAAGCCTCAGCATACTCCACCATTTTCTAGGCTAGCAAGGAACAGTTTTCCAACAGTCCTGGCTGACATTCAGGCAGAAATAGGCTTCTTATTGAAAGTAATTCTCCCACTCCCCAAAAGACAAAACTCCCCTGTATTATGTTAGCCTGAACAACAGAACTACCAAGGATTGCTTTATGAACCAACAATATCTTCACTCAGAAGAGGCAAAGTTACTCTTACACATCAATGGGATTGTGTATGCTTCAGTTGCTCTGCAGGTGACAGATCAGAGCTCTGCATATTGTGACTCCACATTGGCAAAGCTTCCTGACACATTTCAGCATCTTTAAGTTGAGAGCACTTATTTAGCTGCACAATTAAATCAGTAAATGGGCAGATATTCCCTAGAGTGATGGTGGGTTTTTTCGTTTTTCTAAATTGTGCTCTAAATATTGCTACTTATACAAGGACTCCCTTTAACAAAGCAGACTCTAAAACACATAACCAAATGCTCATCTAAGAACATTTAAAGTGTCATAGGAAATGCTGTTATATTGCCATAATTAGTCATAATCATGAACTCCCACATTCATCATCTTTCTCGGTAAGTATCTACACTACCACACCTCAGAGTCACTAACATGTACTAGGGCTCCAGTTCTAAGCACTTTACGAACACAAGACACAAAGACTGTCTTTGTTCTCGGTTTACAGTTCACTCATCACAACCTTCTTCTCTTGCAAGCTTTATCCCCCTGGTACAGCTCCTCAACCCAGGCACTTCTGACTCTTTGACCCCAGCGTGTGGTGCCATCAGTTACTCAGTCTGATACTCACTGTCCATGTCACCCTGGGGTAAGAGGTGATTCTGCAACCTGGTGCAGGAGGTTACTTTCAAGTTCACTGGGCAAGTAGCTCTCCATTTATCACTGCAAAAGGATGCAGTTGTAACTGTGTCTGCAAGAAATACAACCACAGCTGGTATAGCCTTCCTTCACAGAACTAGTTGTAGTAATTTCTGCATTTATTTCTATGGGAGATGCCTTTCAATAAGTTGCCTTTTGTTAATACAAGTGTTTAAACAAACAAAAAATTTTCTGGAGGCAAATTTTAAATGCAGGAAAATAAATATTTAAACAGCACTGAAAGCAGCCTTCAAATCCAAACGTTCTGCAATTTGTATTCTTTTCCTGTTACTGGAACTAGTAAAGCCTCAGAACCTCAAGTGAAACACACCTTTAAATGACTGGCCTCTTCTTAGGGTTTTCTGTCCACAGAAATCAGGGTTATTTTACAGAAGATGCTAAATTACTCAAGCCCTAAAAAGTAATTCTGTAAAGCCATCCATGGCTGAACACTCCCTAAATAATTTCTGAAGTGCCTCATTTTTTCTTATTTAGAATGTGTATGGTGCACATTTAAGCATTTGGCTGCATTATACAGATGAGAAGTAAAAGCAAATGTGTTGGTAGACAGAACATATCAAGCCCAGCTGAATTTGGTGATTTGATCTGCCATTCATTTAAAGCAAAAGTAGCTCCCTCTGTTGCTTGCTGTATCAGCTTCACACTACAAAGTATTTACACTTCTTTTCTTAGCTTACACTATTTAATTACAATTATGAAAAAAAAAAAGGGGCTCCATACGGCAAATGACTTCAATAAATGCCTGAGATACTGCAGCATAGTGTGGTGTGGCAAGATTTCCAGTGCTGTGTATGTAATAGCCTGGGACATAACTTCTCCTTTGAAAAAATTCTCCACTGAGAATTCTCTCCTGAGAACAGGAGCCAGTGAATCCGTGACACAGCTCAGTTCTACTGAGATGTATTTCCTGTACCACCTTCTTGTCATGAGCATTTCTGCAGATCCAGACCAATGAGTGATACCAGGGAAGCCACGGTGCAATTTGGGCACAGGAACTTTCTCATAACGAGCATTCACATCATTTCCACAGTCTGATTAACTGAACAGTGTGGCAGAAGCTCTGTGCTGCAAAGTCAGTTTAAGTTCAGAGCTGCCCTGCACACAGGAGAGACCTCACCCCACACACCTTCCCACCACAGCAAGGCTACAGGGCATCAGAGAGCTTCACTCTCCAGTCTCCTCAACTGCCCTGCACCTCTGGAAACCAGCCATCCAACTTTTCCTCTTGGCTACCTATTCACAAACAGCAGGGACACTTAATACTTCAGTGTTATTACTGTAGGTGTTTGTTCAGTATTTCTGGTGACAAGATTTATAGACATGCACACATACAACAGTCCCTTCAGATGGCTAATTTTTTTTGGTGGAGCACTCCCACAGAGCAGGGAGCTCTTCAGATCTCACCCGCAGGCAGTGAGTAGCTTTCCCCTCACAAAGCTATCCTACTGCTAGTGCAGGTAGTTGTTGGCAGTCCAGCTGGTTCATTTTTCCTTCAGGCACAGTTGTATTGATATTAACCGAAAGCAAGGAAAAACAACAAAAAGACAAAAAAACCCCTGCCAAAATACAAAACATCCACAAATATAATATGCTGATCACTTTTTTTTTTTTAATTAGATTTTTTTTCTTTCATTTGTGCTAGTATTTGGAGTGACCACTTCTATTCAAATGAAACACAAATAACAACCACCTGCTACATTCACTTGTCAGCATATCTGTATAGAGACAGGAGCATTAACTCTGTTTTCCATGGCATCCTGACGATCCAATCACCAGAAACAAGACAAGAGCCTATGAGAGATGTAGCTGGAATATAAAGACAATGCAGAGGTAAATTCCAACTGACCACCTTACTCACTTTGCCAGTCACTCAGACAAACAGGAACATTTTTAGAACATCCCCCAGAAAACAGCAGAGTCACAACAGTCACCCAAACCCATACAGATGTTTTAGGGAGAGGTATGAGAGATGCAGAGCATGCTGTCCCTTCAAATGAGCTCTCCTTCACATCCCCAGCCCTTCACACTGCCAAACACAGTTTTTGTGCAGTGCACTGTTCAGTAGTGTGGAGCATCAAGACAAATCTCTTGCTAATGTATAGGTTTGACATTTTCAGATTTATTCAAACATATTACCCATAAAATGGCTCTAACACAATAAAGGACATAATCAGACTTGTCTGTTCCCAGGATGTTTGGCACTTCATAACTCAGATGCATTTAACTCCTCAATAACTCTTGTACATTTGGGTAATTTGCTGCGGTAATGTATAATCTTGCCTAGAGGATTCATACCTTCAGAAATTTAATAAATTCAATAGAAACCTGCATAGCCCACATTCACTAGTCATCATCTCGATTAAAAGGCCATCCCAGATTGTCAGCAGTGCATGATCTCATCATCCTTCTGCGAGGCAGTGATGATCAGCCAGTTCTTTACACTGGGTTTCACCCTACCAGAGGTGGATCAGTTGGACTCAATGATCTTAGAGGTCTTTTCCAGCCTTAACGACCCTGGGATTCTATGAATTCTTGAGCCAGCAGCAGGGCATCAGTCTGGTCTCTGTCTGTGCAGACAGAATTCACTTCCAAATGAGCCTCACCTTCTGATCTCTGGCACGGGGCACTACAGGGTGGGGCACCTCATCTTTCTTAACAGTGCTTCATACCCACTCCTTTAAACAAAAAACTGCACTCTGCCGAGACATCATGGACTGTATGAGCTGAGGGATGTGCCATATGAAAAATCAGTGGTACTGGTACCAACAAAGGCCCAAAGTGCACCAAAGTCCCCGTCAGAGTGCATCAGCCACCAAAAGTCTTCCCATGCCTATCAAAATCCAGCTTGCTCTTTCTTAATTCAAGTTCCTGCCTGCTGTTAAAACAAATAAATACATAAAAAGAGGAAACCCTCAGAGCCATTGAATCACAGAATGGTTTGGGTTGGAAGGGCCCTTAAAGACCATCTAGTACCAACTGCCCTACTGTTGGGAAGGGACACCTTCCACTACACCAGTTTGTTAAGGGCCCCATCCAACCTGGCCTTGAATACAAGGGATGGGGCATTTACAACTTCTCTGGGCAACCTGTTCCAGGGCCTCACCACCCTCACAGGAAAGATTATTTTTCCTACAATCTAATCTAAGCCTGCCCTTTTTCAGTTTAAGCCATTCCCTCTTGTCCTGTCACACATGACCTGGTCAAAAGTGCCTCTCCAGGTGCCTTGGAGCCCTTTTAGGCACTGGAAGGGGCTTTCAGGTCTCCTTCTCTGGGTTGAACAGCCCCAGCTCTCAGCCTGTCTTCACAGGAGAGTGGCTTCAGCCCTTGGAACATCTTGGAGGCCTCCTCTGGACTCACTCCAACAGAACATCTGCTCACGGGTGTCAGGGCTGCTCTAAGCCAGGCTGCAGCTGCCCATCTCTCGTGAATCTCCTTGGCAGATTTTGACCTTAGAAGGATCACTGTGTCCCTGACAATGCTAAGCTCCTTCTGAATTTCAGACAAATCAACCTAAAAGTTTTAGTCTAAAAAGAATGCGATCCTGTTAAAGAGAGCCCCAAATTCAGGTCTCATCAGTCCTTTAATTACACTGGGCTGACTTGTTTGTAGCTCTACCAGTAATTACACCAAGGGGAAAGCAACACTTACGTTGGTGGAAACACCAAAAGGAATCTGCTGTGATCTCCAAATCCACCCAGAGAATGCTATTTTATTTCATTTCTCCTCTGTTACATACTTCTGCGAGAAAACTCTAAAGCAGACAGCATGGGACCTGCCTCTCTGAGACTTTCCCAGCAAAGTGCTGCCCCAGGCTGTTCCCATCATCCCTGGGGACAGGATTCCTCCCATCAGTGCCAGACTGGGCGTTGAGCTAAGTGGGACCACCAGTGGCTGGCCAAGGTGCCACGCAGAGCCCTTGCATGGCACATGCTCTTGCAGGAAGACAACAACTGCAGCAGGGGCTCGCTGCTGTGAGGAGCTGAGTACTGCGGTGGAGAACTCACCAAAAAAATAGTATTACCCTTGCAGAACCACACAAAAATTATAAACACTACCCTCTCATAGCAAAGCCAGTGGGAAGAGCACCTGCAAATCCAAAGACAGGGCTAAATGGATGCTGTTCCACACATCTAACCCCTACATCAGGCAACTCACACCTTTTCAAAAAATACTGGGCTAGACAAATTAGTCTATTGTAGACAGACTTGTTTCATGAACCATTTGCTGATTTACTATGAAGTAGATATAAAGGATTCTTATAAAAGAATTTTCTTTAGGATGCTTTTGATAAACTTCTGAAGAGCTCTGGTAGCATTCATTGATCACTAAGACAGCTCCTTTCTTAGTATTTCCTTAAGTATTCATTTATTTTCTTACTGTGATTTCTATTTTCAAGATGTAAGCAATGATGCTTTTCAGGTCATCAGGCACACCAGTAACTCATTTACCAGTATGCTTCACTCATTCTTCTGCATCTTATGTCAGAACAGAAAGACCTGGATTTTTGTTTCCTTTAGGTATTAAAGATTATATAAGTAAACAGCATCAAGGTTAACAGTAGAAATCACTGAGCATGGGGCCATCTGCTGCAATGAATTTTCAGAGTATCAGAGGAGGTAAAATGTTGCTTTGTCGTAAATTTCCAGGACTTTTCATAAAGCAAAACCTTATGTTTCTGTCCAGCAGCTCCTTACAGGAGAAGAATCCCGATCTGTCTCACCTGCCAGCCAGATGATATTTCTCAAGACAAGTTGAATACTCAGTGTCTGCTATAAGATCTTATGCAATACAACAAAATAGGGTAAGAAATGCAGAATAAAATGGTATCAATGGGAAGGTAGCTAAGCAGAATATAATTAAGCAGACTAGAATTTAGCAAGAGTACTCATATTAGCATATTACTATCAGGGTTTAAATAATAGCTTGGTTAATACCAGCAGAGAATATTACAAAAGCTGTAATAACTACCCAGTGCCAGGGTCTCAGGTTTTGATGTCTTCCAGAAGGAACAGCTCTACCTGCAGCGTGTGCTACCTCAGTGCCAGGGCCTTTGCTGCTTCCCCTGAACCAGCAGTTCAGGTGAGTCCACAGCCAGAGCCAGCTTGGCACCAACTCCTGGAGGTTCCATCACCCTCCAAACGAGCCTTTCTCAAAGCCTCATTTTTCACTCCAGGCCTGCAGCCAGGATGTACCAGGTCTAGCTCATTTTCCTGCTGGGTGTCACACAGTACAGTGGAACGACCGTGTCATTCAGGGAGAGGCAAAGTGCATCTGTCCCTACGACAGACAGCGAAAGATTGACCTGATATGTGCTTTAGGAAGAAATCTTTTACAGAGAGAGTGATCAGACACTGGAATGGGCTGCCCAGGGAGAGGGTGGATTCACTTTCCCTGGAGGTTTTTAAGATGAGACTGGATGGGGCATCAGTGCCATGGTCTGGTAACCACAGTGGGGTTGGATCAAGGGTTGGACTTGACGATCTCGAAGGTCTTTTCCAACCCAGTTGATTCTATGATTAATACACTACCTATTAATTTCTAAAAGTGGTAGTTTAGATTCATTGCTCCTGCAGCATATTCCAATCTCAAATATAATTCATTCCACAGTTTTAAGTGCAACAGCTAAAGACATTCAAAAATGAAATCTGAAAAACTTATTTTTGATTCTATAGCAACAAGCTGTTTTCTTCATAGTAAACATCTCACAAGAAAATTACCTTCTTTTTTTCTTGAGACTTCACTGCAGAGAATTGCTTTCTGACTTGAATTTTGCATGACAAGTTTCAGACATATTTGAATTTATAAGGCCAAACAAACAACTCCTGAAAACAGTGATTTAAAGTTTAAACACCAGCTTTATGAAATAGATGATGTGGTTAAATTACTTCTCCAGAAGTTTGTGAGACATAATACATTCAGTTTAAAATATCTTAGGGTCTGGCATGTGAACAAATATCTGCATTTCTGGAAGGTGATACAGTTTGCTTGTCCTCACTGTCTCAAGCATGCTAAGAATTTAGTTCCTTATTACGTGAGAGTGTAATTTTTAATTTGCAGCAAATTGCAACAACTAATTAATAACAATGAATGTCTCAGCAGGTGCTTATTCAGTATCTGCCTCCAGCTTCCCATCACATCCTCCTCCCTACACACCAGTCCCCAGAAGGGAGGTCCCCATGGTGCTCATGAGTAACAGAGCTCTGGGCCCAGTCACTGGGTGGCAACAGCACCTGCTTAACACATAAAAATTACAATCCAGGTAACTCTCTGTTAGGAAAAATATCCAATATTCAATAACACAGTTGTGCTTGATACTCTCCAGGTTTGCTGTGCAAGCTCTGGAGACACGACCTGCAATCCTGTGAGATGCCCCACAATGTTGGATGCTGTGGGACAGCACTCAGGTTTGTTCCCCTCAGAATTACTCTGTGTTTGCTACTTCAAGAGGCTTTTCTCCTTACCACTTACAGTAAAATACATACCACATGCAAAATGCTGTGAGTTTATTTACTACTAACAGGTTGCTGTATGAAGTATGAGATTGAAACACCTTGTCTTCTACAGGAAGCACAAAGAGCAAAGCAATGCTTGATTGGTAAAAGAGAATTTCCTGGGAAGCAGGAATTTCCCTTGAGCTTTCAGTGCTGTACCCTTTCAGGAGGAGGAAACATGAGCAAGCCCCTGAGCCAGGGAGGATACCAAAATGACAACCAATTGGACCTGCAGTGCCACAGAGCACAGCTCCCTTTAAGGTAGGCTGCATATCAGTCACTTCTTCTCCCTCTCAAGTGAAGTGTCCTTTGTATAAAAAATGTGGGGACTGTATGATTTAGGGAACACAAGTTTGATTCTGGCATTTGCTTATTAGAGGCAACTAATTAAAAAAGAAAAAAGGGATGCTACAGAACTCGGAGAAGATATCCAAAAGACCAATTTACAAGTCCCTGAGCCTTGAGAGATCAAGGAGTTATCAGAGATAATGTTCACCACTGCACATCCACATCCTGCATTACCTGCATTTCCTCGGCAGAGCCCAGCACAGTGTCTGCAGCAATCACAGTGAGAGGATGTACACTTTGGGTTTCCACAGACTGCATTCATAAATCATGTTCTTGGCAAACCAAGTGAGTTTGAGAATCAATGTAAAAATCTCAGCTGAGCTTAATAATCAATAAAGTGTAAATCTCAGCCTTTTGCTCGTGGAATGAGACTTGATTTTTAAAAATATTCTTGTGGGTTTAGTTATACAAGCGTTGCAGCTATTGTACTTTAGAAGGTTTATCCACCGGTTTTGTGGACTTACATTCATGTTTATTTGGGTAAATAAAGCTGAAATTCAGTCAAGATCACAGGACAGGTTCAGATGAACAATCATTGTTCCTATCAAATGTAAATTGCAATGAGAGCACTTGACACAAGAAACTCATTGCAATTAATTACTACGATCATTGTTATTTTAAAATTAATTTTGACAAGATCCATTATTGGTAAGCACTATTAATTTGTTCTGTTCTCCTGATTGTTTTTATGGAACACTGACATTACATATGTCATAAAAAAAAAAATGTTCATTTTAAAGTATTATTAAAACTTAATACAATGGCAGCAAAATTATTCATACTATACAATGTGTTCATTGTTATGAAAAACTGGTAAATTGCTAAATACGTAACAGGCTCAGTGAGAAGGAAAGAAAATTTGTATTGCATAGGAATTGATCTACCTTACATATAACTTCCCCTAGAAAACAGAAGTTAGGGTTACAATAAATTAAAATTACTTATTTTTGCAGGTACATAGAAGCCAATATCATATTGGAAATTTCTATTTTGCGGTAATATTTTCTCTAGAAGTTCCATAAACAGACAATAATCTTATGATGAGGCAGTAACGATGTATCTGGGGGGATATCTGGACTATTTTCATGTATCTTCCTTAGAATAAACCAAACTGGGAATTCTCCTATTTGCAGACGATGAATCAGGGCTGGATTATTTGCCTGCCCCTGGGAATGCTGGCTGTGCATTCTCATTTGTACATGCACAGAGTGCAAATGAACACATTTGCACCACTCCAGCAGCAGCCCCTTTGTTCTAACGGAAACCTCAGGATCAGGCACAGCTCAATCACCTCCCTAAATTAAGGAAAGGCAATTGCCTGCTGACAAAGCATTCAGAGGTGAACAATTCTACTAAATACAAGCAACACCAGGGGAATCCTCTTCCCATCATTCCAGGCATGAGTATATTCAAGAACTGCCGTAGAACTTACTCCAGATATCTTTAGGAGAAGATGTTTAAGGAATAAGCATGGGTCCTGTATCAGAAAATAAACTAGCATCAAACTTAGTAGGGGTGGAATGTATTGGTTTTGTGTGGTCAGGTTGGGGGGGCAGGGGAAGGGACCATAAATGCAGCTTCTCTGAGAAGCTGCCAGAAGCTTCCCCCATGTCCAACAAAGTCAATGCCAACAGACCAAGGCCAAGCCCATCAGCAACACTGGAAGCACATCTGGGATAATGTATCTAAGAAATGGGGAAGAAATTACTTCTCAGGAGCAAGTGGAATGAAAAGAGAGGAGTGAGTGCAGCCCATGGAAGTCCACAGTGGAGCAGAGATCCATCTGCAGCCCATGGAGGATTCCACACCAGAGCAGGTGGATGCCCAAAGGAGGTTGTGACCCTGTGGGAAGCCCACACTGTAGCAGGTTCCTGGCAGGACCTGTGAGCCCGTGGAGGGAGGAGCCCACGCTGGAGCAGGTTTGCTGGCAGGACTTGTGACCCCACAGGGAACCCACACTGGAGCAGCCTGTTCCAAAAGGACTGCAGCCTGTGGGAAGGACTCACGTCAGAAGTTCATGGAGGGCTGTCTCCTGTGGGAGAAACCCCATGCAGGAGCAGGGGAAGAGTGTGAGGAGTCCTCCCCCTGAGGATGAAGGAGCAACAGAAGCAAGATGTGACTGACAGACCACAGCCCCCATTCCCTGTCACCGTGTGCTGCTGGAGGAGAGGAGGGAGAGAAAAACAGAGTGAAGCAGAGACCATGAAGAAGGGAGGGATGGGGGGGAAGGTGTTTTAACATTTGCTTTTATTTCTCATTACCCTCGTGTGATTTGACTGGTAATAAATCAAACTAATTTCCCCAAGATGAGTGTTTTGCCCTTGACAGTAATTGCTGAGTGATTTCCCTGTCCTTATCTTGACCCACGAGGAGCCTTTTGTTACATTTTCTCTCCCCTGGGCATCTGAGGAGGGGAGTGACAAAGCAGCTTTGGTGGACACCTGGCCCCAGCCAGGGTCAACCCTCCAGTCCCAATACTGAAAACATACTGTTATTGGATTTTTGCTGGTAAGAGGGGAGGAAACACTGAAGTTTTATGGGAGTATATCAACTGCCACACAAAAAACTACATGCCCATAACATCAGTTTCTCAGTATTTAAGTCTCTTGTAAATTACTCCTTTTATATTCATTTAACCAGGTCTTCTGCAAGGCTGCCACATCAACACAGGATCAATCCAAAAGGTCCCTCTAAAGATTTCGTTGCCTTCACAAAAACAAGATGCTGCATTAATAGATTTTGCCACCTTTCATTTTATTTTTAATAACCTGTGGAGAGGAGCCTAGGGTATTCTCCATGAAGCACTGAAGGTATTTATTCTACCAGATAAATTGATTCTTAGTGATCCAGCTCCAAGTGTACCACAGGAACACTCACACTACTCCAGACATGGACAGATTATCTTCCCTCTTTCTCAAAAGAGCTGCAGGGCTGCTACAGAGCTGTTATGACTGCAATGACGAGCAAGCTGATTTTAAATGTGGATGCCACAGGCATATTTGGTTGCTACAACCTGTTCAGATGAAGCTACTGATACTATTACATCTATGCATAACTCCTATTTCAGTAAATAATCTCAAGATGCAGTGAGGAAATCCTCGTATGCAGAATCACTGCATCCCACATTGCCCCTGGTGAAGTGGAGATCCCACATTCACTGGCAGCACCTGACAGGTTGCTCTTACCCAGGGTCTGAAGCTTGATTGGGCACAGTCACCATCTATCTATCTATATATATATATATATATGAGAAACATCAAAAGAAAACTTACCAGCAAGTAAGGAAGAATAATAACCTCAGAATTTTAAAGTCTGTATGGAAGTAGACAGGTCAGAAGCTTTAGGGGAAAAAATAAACTGCTCTTCCAAAAAAAAAAAAATCCAAAGCATTTTCTTACAAAGAAAATAAATCAATATACAAACTCTTTCTGTGCTGACATTATCCCTCACAAACAGGTGACGGAGAAAAGAGGACAAATTGAAAGCAAACGCTTATTATGTTTCCCTGAAGAAGTCCTAAGTGATTTTATAAAACTTGTGTTCAGACAAAGTAAAGATGTTTTCAGCTCTGAAAGAATATCTGACCAGTATATTTCAGCTGTTCTGTTTTTCAGTTGAACACAAAAAGCAGAGACAAGGACAAAATCAGTTTAATTAAATATAAGACAGTTCTCGCTTCAGAGCAATCTGAAGCAAAAATAATTTGTCTAGTAAACAAGATGCACAACAACAGAACAAAATGCTAATAAGTTATAGGTCATGTCAATATATCCCTCATTAGCAATCAAAAAGAAAAAGCTTAATAGTTATTTCACCACTTCAAAGATCTCATCAGCTCCTCAGCAAACATCATTTGGCATGCACAGTCATAGACCTCACCATCACTTTAACTTGACAGAATTTCCCCAGAATGTACTGTGGATCTCTTGTAAGCAAAACGAGGTGCTTTTGTAGCAGTCCAGAAAAAAAAGGCATAAGCAACTAAAAATCAGTATTTGATAAACTGCTAACTTTATTCCCCAAGTTCTTTTTGCAGAACGAGGTGGCAAGAGATTCCTCAGCGCGCCACAGAAGGTGACGTATTTTAGACAGAGAAAAGATAAATTGTTCTAAGAATTTAATACCTCACAGAAGCATGTGGCTTACTGTTCTGTTTTCTGCCTAAAAAAAAAAAAAAATGGTATTTCTACGACCAGTGCAGTGCTGGATGCAGTGTTTATGTTCATTGGATTCCTCGATGTATTACAGTGATGGAAGAGAAAGAAAGCCCTTAGGAAAGAAAGGAGGAATAAAATACAATTTTAAAACAGATAGTAGATGTTCCAAGCTGGGTTTTTTTCCTTTTATTATTCTACTAGTTTATGTTAATATCAAGAAGAGGACACTTGTCACCAAGGAATTTAATAAGGTAATGATCTGAAAAATAATAAAGCAAAATGCATACAGATTGTTACTGTTCTTTCTGGCTGGTTGGGATGCTGCCATTCAAGGAGCAGAAACCATTCAAAACACTGCAACCCCAGATTGTTTGGTATTTTCAGAAAAAGTACAAGGACTAACTGAACAAAATAAATCATGGTAGAAGAGTACACGAAGAATGGCACACAGCTATTTGCCCAGTTACTCCACAGACATTTAAAAAGGCAAAACATTCAACGTGATATGCTGAGCATGAAGCCTTTGAGTTACATAAGTTAACTGGAATCAGCAGTCCCTCATTCCTCAGTCTTGGGTTTACCATGTTTGGAGTCTGTTGCTCCCAGTTGCTCAGTCCCAAATCTGCTGGCTGTGGGACAATGCCAGCTGTTGGAGCCATCCTGGGACAAAGCCCGAGGCAGGGCTGCACTCCATTCCCTGACTCCTCAGTGCTCCTGGGCTCATCTTTCTCATGCCCAGCTTGTTCTGAAGCTATGCAGACTCACTGGCTACCCAAAACTGGAAATGTAGATTTTATAGTTTTGCACATATGCTGTAGCTCTCCCTGCCCTGTCCTTCCACGTGCCCATGTTCATTTCCTCATTCCCATTTTTTGTCCAAAATCCATTTGATTGCTCAAGCACTGACAAGGACACAGATTTAAACATGCACCTCCAGCCTGATGGAATCCCCTCCCACACAAATCTGATAACCAGTCGCTGAAATCAACTCCCAAATGAGCACCAAATTCTCTCAATGCTGACATTTTCAAATACAGGGATTCCTGCCTCAAAGAGAGAACGTTATAGCCCTCAATACTTCAAGAAATTGTTCAAAAAGAGAGAGAGGACCCTTTTTAGCCTCATAAGTTGATTGTTACATGTTCATTTTACCCTGGTAGTATTAAGCCAATGGGTCTACGAGCTTTTGTAATGCTGCTGCTCCAACTGAGAGTAAAATTTATGGGAAATGAACATATTTTGCACAATAGCTTGAACAAATTTGAGCAAGCACTTAAAGTGGATATTATGAATGCATCAGTTGTACTCTGATTCAAGGTTTATATCCTTTTCTAGCTTAACCTCAGGTAAGAGAATTAACTTCATACACAAATATACCAGTATTTATTACACACTAATTTTTAAAAGGCTTAAATAATTTATCAAAGCTTCCTCCCTAAAGAGATGTGTAACTTCATTTTTAAACTGGTCATCACAAAGAACTCCAAACACAAATTTTCACACAGACATTATCATAGCACTCATCTTGCAGGAGGATCTATAAATGTTTTTCTTCTGTAAATATGAGAAAATAAAGGGAGGATTTTGGTGCCAGAGAAATGGAAATGTTCTTAGACATCTAAACATTTTTGTAGTGAAAAGGTTAGGGTTTAAATGGAAACAGCAACAGATAAACTGCACTGATATATAGTGGACGTAATTACTCCCCTCCTTAAAAACATCACTCCAGCCAAAAATCAGTTCGAATGTAGACTAGTTAAAATTTGATTTTTAACAAATAACCAGATACCACAGTGGATGGAACTTCACAGAATTTAGAGCTCAACTCTTCAGTACACACAGCCAGCCAGCACTTCCGTGCCCAGCACTGGCACACCCAGATAAATATAGTCATCAGTGGGAGAAGTCCTAGCAAGTTTTACCACTCTGTCATGAAGATGACTTCAATTAGGGGTGTTTAGCTGTGGTTTTTATTGCTCTAGCAGTCATAAAAGATTAGTTTCTGTAGGCTCAAGTCCACAGCATTCCAAGAAGATATTTTGGAGCCTTGCTTGTACCAAATTAGTTTTGGGACTGAGGGATGAAGCATATTTCAAAAATCAGCATCCCTTCTGTGAGGCAACTGAGTTACCATGCTATCCCCTAATTAGAGGACAGCTTTACACTATAAAGTTATCAAAAGTGATAGCACCAAAATAAAAGAACAATTATCCCTTAAAATAGTTATGGAAATAATATATTCCATTTGTAACAAATACAAAAAAACTCCCTCTTTTTAATAATCACAGAAAAGTTCCATATGAGCTATAACCAGCACCAGACCTACCACCTGGGATAAATAAACTGAGGCAAAACAGTAAAAAATGATGCACACAAATGGAATATCCGCTGTACAGAAGGGACAAGAAGTAATTTCCCTGTCTTTTAAAAGCATCTGACACACAATCCATCCAGATAGGTACAGTTCTCCTAGTTTGGAGTGCCACGTGAGAGGGTGAGTATGAAAGCACTGTGATACAGTAGATACACGCAAAAGGCACTCACAGGGTCACCTGTCTTCTCATACCTGTCTTTTATATGGTAATTCCACCTTCCAGTCAAGCCATTCTCTTTGCTGAGAAAAAGATGACAGGGTCTCCATTTGCAGCCTGCAAAGGAAGGCAAGGACCACAACTGGGAAGGAAGACATATAAAGCAGCTGGATCAGTAAAAAAAGGTAATATGGATCTCAAAAATGGGAGATTAGCTTATATTGTTCTCAGGGAATTTCTGAGCCAGGCAGATGGGATCCACACAGCCCAAAAAGTCTCAAAACAAGCAGGGAAGGCCCCAGCATCAAATGTTTGCACACCAACAGGATTCCACTGACAGCTACAAATATTTACTCTGAGCTTCCTCCTCTGAAGCACACGAAGCTCTAGTGCATTGTGGAGCAGCTGTCTCTCTCTCTCACACAGAGAGCATGGAAGAATTTCACTTCAAATCAAACGAAGGATTACAGGATTTTCCTCTTTTTTAAAGTTGCTTTTATTGCAGCATAAAAAAAAATATCTTATAAGTTGCTCTGTGAGTGATGATAGATGTACATATGTGTACCAGACTTATTACTACTGGGATTCAGTGTTCTGTGGCAGATTGGATTTCCTCATATAAAAGAAATTAATCAAAATGGAATGGATAATATACAGGAAGAAGGATTGTATCTTAATTCCCGTACTAAGATACCTCATGATTTTTATGCTACTTACAACAAACCTTGGAGATGTAAAACCTGTGTGCAGTCTTTTGTGTTGAAAATGCCCCGGTTTCCACATGTAATCAAGCAGATTGAAGAACTGATTGCTTTGAAACCAGCAAGTCATGATTTTATCAAAAATATTTAAGGAGGACTTCAAATATATCTCTACAGACATTTCATCCACCTCCGCCATGAATGAAAAATATGATTATGCATTCCTGCCTGTATAATTCAGCATCATCTGCTCGCTTTGCTTCTTCCCACTGACAGCCACAAAACACAGATACCCGAGTAACAGCGTGGCTCTGTAAGGGACAAACCTTCATTTGAACCTCTCAGTCGTACACTTAAATATCACCAGCTCCCAGTCAAGCCCAGCAGGATTCAAGACGCTTTTCAAACCTACTCTCCAGGAATTAATTTCCATGTACCTCCTTCTCTAATGCCATGCTAGCAGCAGCCTTTTCAATGATCCTCCACCACCTTCCCACTCCATCCTACTCTGCTCACACACTGAAGGGCAAGACAAGCCATCTTGGCAACACTGTCACCAAAACTTAACTTCACTGGCTTTCACAGTGCTCTGTCAAAATGTTCAGGGTCATAGCTTTTAAAATTATAATTCCTACACTGAGAGTGTGATCCTTGGCGGGTTTTGGTGGTCCAAGGCCATACCTACGTTCCCAGTCAGAGCCATACATCAGCCCACAGCACTGAGTCTGCAGAGCCTACACCAGCACATTTACTGGGGAGAAGGGGGTATGTTCAGCCACCTTTCTCACCTCCCAGCCTGCTCAATCCACATGACAAATATTAATGAAGCACTTATTTCTCCAAAAGGAGGGGCTTGCTGCCAAGAAAGTGAGAATATAAAACAGAAACACAGAATACCACTAATACAGAAAACAATGACCGTATTGAAAAAAACCCAAATGCAAATAAATTTATTTATGCAAATAAATCTGGCTTCTGAATAGGACCTGAGAGACAAGCAAGCAGGACAGGCATCTGCAAAAGAAGGATAAAAGTCAGCCTCAGGACGAGCATGGGAGAGCCTCCAAACAGCTCACTGGCAGGTCCTGCCTCTCCTGGGAGGAACATTATCCAGAAGCAGCTGAATTCAGTGAGCGTGGGAGGGAAGTGAAGCAGAAAATTGTGCAGGTCCTGAGATACTTTTTTCAACAAGAAATTGGGCCTGGACCCCTCAATTTAGTGACTTCTGCAACAGAAGCTGAAGATGTTGCATCCTAAATGAGTGGCTTTTGGCACAGGGTTAAAAAGGAAATGATCTTTCAGATGAAGGACCATTAACTCCTAAACATTTTTGATCTGCTGTAGAGATGTATCCTAAGGATATGAAAACAACGCAAAAGCAGTTGGACTCAGAAACCTATACCTGCCTGTAATTTACTGTGTGTCAGGACTATCAGCTGCATTTTTTATGTTAATGTCAATGCAGAGTGGGATCACATCCACAGAACTTTCATACACACTTAGTTACCACTGTCCTTCACACTTATTCTCACCTACCCTTGAGCAAGACAAATGAAAATTTTCATGAGACTTGAAAAAAGTCTATAAGTACAGGCATATCATGTGTTGGCCAACAATATCATAACACACTGACAGCCTTTCTCCTCACAAAGAGCATATGGAAACAGCTCCACAATTCTGCTGCATTGATGGGGCAAAAACATCTTCAAGGGCTCCAGCTCAGAGTCATGGATTAGGCCATAAATGTACTGCTTTGATACCTGGCTGTACAATTTGCTGTGCACAATTCTCCCGGCTCCAGTGATATGTATTTCATAAAGAGTAGACTACAGTTTTAATAAAAACTCAACATCAAGATTACCTTGAGCAGAAGAGTCACCCATTTTTAGAGTTCCTAGCTTAAAATTAACACCTTCCCAGAGAAATAAGCTGATTCCAAGGCAAGCAGCGAACACAAAGTCAGCAACGAATTCAAAACCCAGTTTTGTCACATTTTCCATGCAGAAATAGCTATTTTGTCAATGTCATGAGAATCTGACATTGATGAGTGAGATTTTGACAGGAGACATTTCGTGCAATTTTTGCCTTTAAAAAGTACTTTTTTTCCCCTAGTTATAAATAGACTGAAAACCTCAGAAATTATTTCTGTTATCCTGCGTCCTTGCCAAGTTTTTGCAAATGCCTCAGCCCTGCTGAGTGCAGCAGAGTCAGGGAGCCACTGCCCAGCTCTTGGGGTGGCCACTGCACCCCCTTTGCCCCAGCCCTGTTGGTAGGGAACAGCCAGAAACTCAGCTGCTCACAAGGAGTTGGGGTTTATGTTATTAAAGGAAGAAACAAAAAACCAAGCAGCAGTATTACACATCAATTGTACAGCAATTAAGTTCCACAACAGCAGTGATTTGTTCAAATCAATATAAGGAATCATTTGAGAGATTATCAGTTAAAGAACATATCAATGAGAATAAAAACAGAATACCAGCAAAACAGTAGCAATTTGGGAAATCACATTTTTCTTTGCTTTGCAAGGACTCCAGATCAAGGCCCAGAATGTACTATCTAGGACAGCCCTCTTCAGATGTATTTTATTTCTAGTTATAGGAAGTGGCCATTTGAACATTGGCTCTCATGTTGTTCCAAAAAATTAGAAACCCACAAGCCAAAAGTATCACACACAGTATGATGATAATAATGCCATGCACACCCTATTAGTCACTTGAAAAACTTTTCTTTCTAAGAAAAAGGCTTTCAATACAGTGGTATCTTTAATTATTAACATTCATAATCAAGAAGCTTTTTCTTCCTCAGTTGCAAAATACACTGCCTGAAGTCAGAGTACACTCAGCACAGCAAATGTGAGCCTGAAGTGATGACTCCAACTGCTGCATTATGTACTTCCAGGAACAAGGCAAACTGTATTAGTGACTTACGGTAGGAAGATGTTCTCATTTTTTGGCAGTAGAAATACACTTGTTGTTACAGTTCCTTGGACAAAACAGCAGCTGCACAAAGTTTTCAGGTTAAGAAATGCCTCATACTTTGGTAAAAACAGAGCATGAAGGACAAATGAAAGCTGTGGATTCTAAGAACAGAGCATACAATGGAAGAATGTTGCACAAACAATTACACTGCTCTCTCCTGCAGCAAAGACTTCAGACAGATGCTTTGGGTATAAAATGTGAACAAAAACTTCAGCAAAATGAAAATATACATGTGTTAGCACTAAACTAAATAAATGTTTGCATGGTGTCTGCAATACAGATAACCCTAGGGATGAAGCACCATACAGCCCTACAGAGGCACCTCAAATCAAAGGGATTTCTGTTTGAAGTGGAGCTGAAATTTGCTAGGAATCACATATTACCAATTCCAGGCACACAAACCTTACCTTCCCAGAAGGCTGTGACAGCTTTGTAAAGTAGAAAAAAGTACAATTTTGTGAAGAAAAAAAGCCTCCAAAAATATGTATTTTAGATGCTTCAAATCTTAAGTTATAATAATCTTGGAAAAGTCAGATTTTAAACACAGTTGGATAAATGGCTGCTGATTTTTGCAAAAGATTCACTACTGAAATCAGAGGAGAAAAACAGCTCCCAAGATTTTAGCACATTAAGTGCAGGGAAAGATTAGAAAGAGGTCTTCAACCTCAAAAGAATTCCCAAACACACAATCCCTGAAGTGAACCTGCAACAAAAACTTGAGAAAGAGCAGCAGGAGTGATAACCACCACGAAACAAGTCAAGGCAAACCAAGGAACAAACATTTGCCAAGGGAAGAACAGGTTTTATCCAAACGCAGCAGAAGGTTTAAAGATGGAAACTGAGGGAAAATAACTCAAGGGAGACAACTAAACACCCCTAATGAAAGTGCAACAGGCTCTGTTCACTGGTTCCTTCCCTCAGGCAGCACATCCTCATCAGGGTACCTTGGAGGCTCTCAGGGGCTCTGCTGTTCAGGCTGCAGGGACACTCCAGATAACCCCATGGCTGTATTTCAGCTCAACATCACACAGTGCACAACTTCATCATCACCTCTTCACATTTAACTCTGCTTGTCATATTCTTTTAAATGCACAGGGTGCCCTATTCCCACTTACCTTTTTGTCTTCATTCTCTGAAAGCATCACTGGGGCAGTTTCTCTATAAAGATTGGTGTGGCTGATTGCACACTGTGTTTTTGTTACTAAGGAGCTTCTTTGCTTCTCCATTCCTTCTCATTCTTGGCTTGGGATTTTTCTTCTCTCCCAGCAGGAGTGGGTACATTAAGCCAGTTCAGTTAAATTTATATTATTCTTACTCCTATATTACCCATATGCTCTACTTTGACAGACATGTTACTATCATTAAAAGCACTGGTCTGAAATACTAAAAGCATCAGCCATACAAGGGCATCCCTAAGGTGAAACATTTTGAAGCAGACTGAGCAGGGTAAAATACCACTGTTAATATTATTTTCTAGAAGTACAATTCCGTTTGGCACTAAAACATCACCCATTTGGATTTTGTGATGCCACTGAACTGCCCCACATCCTTTGCTTCTACTGAAGCTTAAGTTTTTTAGTGAATTTAAAAATCTTCAAAGCAAGAATTCAGCTTACAGCTTCCCAAGGCAAGTCTGCCTTGTAAACATTTTTATTTCAAAATCAAAATCACTTTCTGCTTTCCAAAGCATATAATTTACAAGCAGTTAAGAAAGATGGAGGACACAAACTGATGCCACATGGTCATGGGTGGCAACCTTTCTGTGAGGAGCTGGGATGAGACCCTCACATGGATGATGTTTTCAGCTGAGCAAGGTATTGACAGAACTCAGAAATGGAGAGTGCTTCTCAAAGGGCATTGACGCCTAGGACATTTATTCAGTCTTACCATAATAAATGCTCTATTAAAGAAAAAAAAAGTAGCTGTAATATCAGAACTGTGGTCTTAGTATAAAATCCTATTTGCAACATACACAGTGACCTGTAAATCTGATGACAGTTGTTTAAAGGAAAGTAAATTCTGGGAAAAAGAAACTCTTTCTGATAATTTTCTACCTATTGTAGAATGTGAGCAACATTTAAGACCCCTACAGCCTAAAGCTGGGAAAGAAAAAAAATTCTTCATTGATTCTTCCTTTCTTCACTTACTTAATATGTACATTTCAAAGGGGTTTTTTTAAAGACAGTTTTATTACTTCCCCAGAATATTTAGCTAAAGATTTTGCTCTTGGGAGAAAACATTCATAAGCATCAGCAAGATAATTTTATATATAGTTAAAAACATTACATCTAAAAGCTGCTCCAGCAAAAATATACGCTAAGAAATATCAATTTTAAAGTAATAGACATTAACAAAAATAATAAACCAGCAAAGAAAATTAAACTTCTTTTAAAATCATTGGATTGTTGGATCCTGGAGCAACCTGGCCATGTAAATTAGCACCTAACAGTGTGATGAGCCCTCTACGATCATTGAGCCCAACTGTAAATCTAACACTGTCAAGCCCACCACTAAACCATGTCTCCAGGTGCCCTATTTAAGCACCTCCAGAGATGGTGACTCCACCACTTCCCTGGACAGCCTGTTCGAGTGCTTGGCAATCCTTTCCGGGAAGAGATTTTTGCTAATATTCAATCTAAACTTTGAATTTTCTCCAAAGCTCCTTCACACCAGTGGCTGCCAAGTGCTTAGGCTTTAAGCACTAAGGCCAAGAGCAGGGAGTCTAAATATTTAATGTGGTCTTACACATAATATAACCCAGAAATATTTAATGAGAGTCTCCTGCAGCTACCCTGGAAGTCAGTAATGTGCTGCCCTTCAAAATGGATATATTCCTAAGGACTTCTAGTGATAAAGACCCACTCTGTTCTTAGGTAAGATTTTTTAGTGTTATGCCACTTCCAACATGTATTAGCTTAATTTTAGCTTCCATCCACTGATTTATACAGTTCCACTTTTGCCTATTAGTTTAAAAAGCCTCCTGCAACCATAAATCTCCTGCCGCAGTATTTATACAGTTCCGATAAGTATCCTCTTAACCTTATTTTAACTAGACTGAGACTCTCATTAAAAATGAATGCTTTACAGACACCCAGCCATTTTTGCAGAACTTTCCTGAACCTTTACAAATTCCTATAATCCTGTTTTAAAACGTGCTAACATCAGAGAGGGGCTGAATGTCTGAGCAGTCGTGTCATCAGCAGGGTGTGCGGGAACAACAATCCTCCCCCCCACAGGTACAGCCAAGGGCCACGTTCAGTCACACAAAGCTGAAGCTCACATGTGGCTGGCTTTCAGCCTGACATCCAAGTCCCTTCAACATCATGGAACTCTAAGATTGAATCCTCCCACCCTGCACATGCAAGCAATTTTCTTTGTTCCTAAATGCATGACCATTGATTTGGCTGCATTAGAATGCATAGGAGACTACACCAATTACAATGGGCTTTGAATCAGACTTCAAAAGAAAATATGCTGTGAAAAATGGGGCTTTTCAAGGACCAGAAGACAAGCATGTTAGAGGAGCTTGTTCCAACAGCATTCTGCAGCAGGAAATACTTCTGGATGTCAAAATGACAGCCAAATGGTAGTCTGCACCAAGACTGAACCCATGAAAGAAGCATGGAACAGTGAGCTGACACCTACGTGTTGACAAGGAGTATCTGCACCTGTTAGTACAGGCCCTATGGAGGGCTTTCAGTTCTGGCAGTGTTCATGCAAAAAGTATATCTTATGTATTTTAATCAACAAAATAAGCTAATGAAAAACAAAAAGCCAATACAAAAACCTGCTCTACGGAGAAGGTGCAGAAGAACACAGCTGATCTATGCTGCTGAATGGAAAGATTCCACCCCATTACAAAGCAGCAACACACAGACAGAGTTTTACAGAATTAAAATGGAAAATAATATTCTTTGGTACATGAAACCAGTCCTAAGATGCAGAATTGTGGGCATTTTGCAATAGTTCCAGAGAAGGTTACTATTCCCATCTCATATAAGCAAACAAGCAGAAAATCCACGGCCTGACCACCCCACTCCACACTGCAAAAACTCCTGCTGTTCCTACCTTCTAGGCTGCTCTCCCTCTTCACCTCCTGGTTTTCAATAGCTGAAGAAATTCTCTCGCCTCTCCCGAGATGAGGCTCCTCCCTTTCTCTGAACGTCTTTGCATCTGTTAGAGCAGAGGCACCAAACAAGATGAACCTGAAGCCTTCTCTGCCTTGGTAATTCTTGAATTCCTACACTGTTTGCCAGCAAGCAAGTAAACTTCAGCTTTTTAAATAGCAATAAATTCTTCACTTCTCCATGTCCTCTAAAATACCATGTACATTCACATCTCTCTCAAAGCAGTAATTGTGCAAGCTGGTAATTCTTAATAATTACAATGAAGATGCCTAGACTATTCCTAGCTACCAAAATTGAAGTCCTTATAGAGATGCAAATATATTATTTTTAGAGATGCAGAGCCACATTTTATCTCACAGTTTAATGGTTCTTCCTTGAAGGGTTGCAAATTCTCTTGCTCACTGTGGTTTTGTCCTGCTAATGTGGCACTTACAGAATGTGGTTACCAACATAAGAGTATCTGAAAAGCTTCATGAAGAGAGGAAAGGGGAAACTATTCTTTCAGGTACAGTACTTTTTTCTCCACTAAAGTAAGCTTTTTTTCTCTTACTGATGTTCTTCAATGAAAACAGTAGGGATGGGGCTGAAGGGAGGACGATATTGCCATGAGCAGATTCCAGGGTGCAAGCAGGATGGGAAATATTGATGCTAATCAACCACTCATCATAGCACGTAAAAATTGCCTCATATATTTCCATGCTCAGTGATAGAAGTTAACACTTCACTCCAGGGTACATTTTGTGGTTAATCCATTTTTCCTGGAAACAACATATTTTCTGTTCAACCTCTTTTACTACTGTTACAAATCTGTTCTTTTCAATGCAAACTTTGCAGACAGGCTTTTACACATAACCCAAGCTCATTCTTTTAAAAATGGCAAAATATTCCTCCTTTCCTATGAATGTAATTGCTATGGGCACAACGTCTTTGGGGAACACCAGCCAAAGGAAACTCCTCTCCAGAGGAGCTGTCTTCACCAGCTCTTCCAAAGCCTTCAGACTCACATCAAGTTTTGGTGGTCTCCTGACACCACACTCCCTGCCTGGTAGGACACATGAGGAGCAAACATCCAGACCTGAGGATGTTCTTTAATGACAGCATTGTTCATGCACCTGACAGTCTTATCATTCCAGTTAGGTTGGGGAGTTTCCATGGAAACAAAACATGACACTAAGAAATAAAGCAGAAAACAGATTTGGAAAGAGGGTCCCATGCTGTAGCCCACTGACAGTCTGGAGGGACTCCAGCACTTGTCACAGCAATGAGGGAGGAAAATAGGGATAAAATAATTCCCTATGAAACGGTATCATCCTGTCACGTTTCAGAGCTACTTCATTGGTGATGAGTAGTTTGGGCAAAAGCAGCACAACCTGTACCACTGCATAAGCAGCAGCTCCAGACATGCGATAGGCAACGGAGCAGCACTGCTCAAAGCTCAGCCACGGTCAGTGGGGACTCACAGCCCTTCTGTGCCACAGTCAAACACCTCGGAAACAGATTCAGATGCTGGTAGTTCCAACTTCCCCTGCCCAGTGCAGTGCATGAGCCATGATCTCCCATGCCCTGCTGACAGCCTAATGACAAAACTGGGCTTGCACGTCCCAGGTGAGCGAGCACTGTAACCCTTGGTATGGAACAATCGGCCTTTTCTCACTGGCCACCACTCCAAGGCATAAGTGCAAGAAAACTGGTAATCACCATCAGCCACTGCCATCATCTGCTCTTTCGCCACAGAGCCAGAATTTTCATTTGACCCAAATACTCCACCCAGACAGAGTAAAAGGTTCACTGAAATGCAGCAGTTAAGGACAAAATGTTGAAATCTTAATGTCATCATTACAGCCAAAAGCAAGTGAAGAACCATCATCTTTCTTTTCAAATACACCCACCACCTAAAAACTATTTCCAGAAGGAGCCGCACATCGTTAGGACTAACCTCATTGCAGTCTGGATAGAAAAATGGAAGCTCCAGCCCATTTTTGCTAGAAACTCTCTGTGTGAGGCATAAGGAATGCTGAGCCAGTGCCAGTGAAACTGCATCTCCCCAAACTTTAAGCAATGTCAGGCTGGGACAGAGCTGTACAGCCTCCTCCTGCTCCCCAGCTCACTTAACACAGATATCACACTGGCAGGGTGCAACACTGTGCTGCATTACCAGTCCTAAGCTAGCTGCAAAAAAGCTGTTTTCAAACCAACACAGCCCACGGTTGCCTGGGAATTGTACCTTGACTCCTGAAAGCTGCATAGCCAGGGAGTTCTTCAGCCTCCTGCATCCTGAATAAACACGGGGCACAATCTGACCCTTATCCAGATACCAATACAGAACACAAGAAGTCAGCATGAGACTTTTCTTAGAAGCCTGATAAAGAACAGTAAGTTTATATAGGGAGGGAGAAAAAGGTCTTGAGTTTGGACTCATTCCACCTACAATAAAACTCTCACTTGAATCGTTGTAGGTACTGGTTTTTTGCATTTATCTGACAAGTTACTCTTCTTTGCCCAACAAGTTCTTATTCAAAAATAATATTGTTAAGAGTTTTTTCTCTAATACCTGTGCAAGACACTACATCCTTATTTTTTGAACTCTTTGTAACTTCTTACTCTGTTTGTACAGACACATGAGCATGGCTCAAATGTGACAAATCTAAAGGAGGAAGGTTCTTGCAGAAAAAGACTGGATTGCAATCCAGGAAACTCACAGTCATTTCTCAGCTCTGGTGAGATGCTCATCCTGGATATATCATGCCTCAACGCTTTGCATGCCTCAGCTCTCCAATGGCAAAAGGAGATCAAAGACAGCCAATGTTGCCAGCAAACTTCCACAAAGCATGTCAAGAGTACAGGCCCCCAGGAACAGCCCTCATTGTACTCACCCTCAGCCTTTCTCATCCTCTTTGATTCTGAAACCCTCTCTGGATATGGTATGTAGAACAACAAGGGATGTCACGGGGTGTGTGACACATAAAAAAATAAAAACAATAAGGCAAAGACGTACTTCAAAAGAAAAAAAAATCACATCCCATTAGGTTTATTCATAACTATTAGTTAACATATCCTATAATAACCACTGGATTTTCAGTTCCAGTTTAACACTCACTGCCACTTTTGCTAATGCTCTGTGAACCCTCACATACCCCAGACTAGGCTTCCTCCACACCTCTCCACCTGGACCATCAGTCTCCCATCTTTGGTCCAGCCAGCAGTGACAGTCACATGCTGGGGATGATTTACACTGTTTACATCAGGCAAATCATCCTGAAGGGAGTTCTCTACATCCTCATCTCCCTTTCAGGGAAAGCAACAGTTGTGATGAGGGCAAAGAGGACCATCCCCTGTTTGGGAGCACCACACACAGGGTGCTCCAATCCAAGAACCTGGCATTTCTGTGACGTCAAGAGCCAGCACTGAGCATGTCCCTGAGCATCCTATAGTAGCTCACAACATTGTACACTCAGATTATAGTTGAACAACAAGTACCACATCCCTGTTTAAGAGATGCATGAATTATTGATGATGTTCAGGAGCCCTATTAAACTGTCTAGTGGGCCAGCAAGAACATTCAGTAGTTCAAATGCATCAAAATGAATAATAAAGCTTTCTATTTTGAAGTTTGGCCGTTAGAGAAAAGAACCCTGGCAAATATATAATTTTGTGTAATTTCACTTGGATGCTCACTGTAATAGCCACAGTATTTATGACACCATGAGTCATACCCATACACTCCTCAGATAGCAAAGACACCATTATCCAAACTATTTAAAATCAGAGTCCTTATGCAGGAAAACATTCTACTAAAGGCAAGGCCTGCTTATTTGCCTTAAACTATAGGCTTAGTCTATAAATATGTACTATTTCTGGACGTACATCTGTGTCAGCCATGAAATGCATGCAAAGAAGTGTTAAAAAAGGAGTTGTAAACATTATGGGAAACACCTTCTAGTAATTCTTTAGATCCTGGCTATAAAGTTGAGAATCCAATTAAATTGCCTTCTTATTCTTCAAACCAACCCTTGTCATGCAATAATTAAACCATAAAATAAAGCCTCTCAGAAAAAAATAGACCACTGCACATCCAGAACATGATACCCAGTCTCATTCTGGCAGCACTTGCGTGTTTCACTGAGTGCAATTAGAAGACAGAAAACAAAGTTATCATCTCTATTTTGAAAGAAGACCAGTGTGGGATAAAGCTGTTTTGAGGGACATTTTCAGTAAATTTGGACAAAAGAGATAGTTCTCCAGTCAGTTCTGGCAGACATTCAACTTGAGAAGTTCCTTCACTGAGGGTCAGCACCTTTCTTTCCTTCCTCCTCTTCACATAAGGCGTAGGTGACTGTGGCTCCTGAGGATGTAACCCCTTGCTGATTGCCAACACAGTTTTCACAGCTTCCAGGGACCTTTCTGGGTAAGATACTGCACACAGCTTCTAGGATTTCACACATTTATTCAGTGCTGTTAATAATCACTCGGTGTGAACCTGAGCAGTAAAATATTTATTCTGAAAGACTCAATGTCTTGTTTCAAGGAACCCTTCAACAGTCTGTGACTCAAAGTCCACCTCGACCACTGCAATTACAGTATTCAGAGAGATTTTGTCGCATGATATTCTAAGACATTTAACAGGATGTGGCTGCTACGTAAATGTTATGTAGCTTTTATTTGCTAAATCCACATAAAACTTCTCTTTTTAATATCCTTCCCTACTTGCTTGCAAACACCATCCACATAAAAGTCACTAACTTGAGAAAATGTTTAATCTGGAGCTGTTATATCCAATGTCAAGCCTCAGAGACTCCACGGAAATGAACCATATCACCCAAAAAGCCAACCTTTTGTGTTTGCAGAGCTCTGCCATGACCAGTTACTGCCTCAAACTCCAAGAAACAGATTACTGGATCTGGAAACACTGAGTACTCTCAAAAGCTTTTCTCACAGTCAAAGAATTGTTAATAAACAGGTAATTAAGCGTTGGAAGACACTAAAAGCCTAATGCATTTCCACAATTACATGTGCCCCAACACTGTCATTGCAGTGGATTCTCATATAGCAGTACAGCAACAGTTATTAAAAAAGATGGGAGCAACCCCTCCAGGCAGTACTTTTTCCTTGGATCTTCATCTTTTCCAGAGTCAGCATCTCTATTTGTTGAAAAAAAATAAGAGGAAAACAGAGTCTTTTGTCCAAAAAGAGCTACCTCTTCCTACCACCTCTACAATAAAAATAATAAAAGAAAAAAACCTCATTCATTTCTATCATCTCCTTTCCAATCAAAAATCTCTCGTCCTGACAAAACTGAATGATCTTCAAAGATTATATTAAGATTTTCAGGCTTCACCTCTCAGCTACCTATCTTCAAAGAAATCACTGCCATTACAACACACATCCAAGCCCCTTAGGATGCTTTTCATACTATTAGGAAGTCTAGTGTTCAATTTAAGCGTTTTCTCATTTTTCCTCAATCAGCCAGAAGCAAAAAAGAAGTCCCTGAGCAACATAGAGCAGAAGGGAAAATTCTATCCATCTCAGCATGCAGTTTTCTCACAGAAATCTTGAAACAAAAATCAGAGGTGAATATAGCTCTATAATTATAATTCACAAAGTGTTTCCAGTGAGCTTTTTACTCATCTCTGGGAGATGCAGTTTTCTGCATCAATATAAGATGACATTGTAAACCCACTTGCAAATTCTTTAAGAAGGTTCTGAATTCATCATTGCTTGGGGTCATGATGTGGCTGGTAGTCATCTCCTGGTCGAAATTACCTTCTGCAATCCATGGCCCAGGACACAGCCTACACAGAAAAATGTTGATGCAGCTGTACAGCAACACTATTTAGAGACTAAGCAGACTGGGGCTTGTTGCTTTGCTTGTTTATTACAGATACACTGAGTCTTTCATTTAGATTCTGGAGTTAGTTCTTCCTTCAGCCATAGCTAATAGCCAGATGACAAACAGAGCATTAAAGCTACATGACTACCCAAGCTTGTAAAGTCTTATTAAGAGATCCTTTGGAAAGCACAGCAGAGGTGTGCTGGAAAGCATTACACAAAAATTTAAGTGTTTGTTTGTCTTACAGGCAGGACACTTCACTTCTCCTACCTCAATGCTGTCGGGGGGGGGCGCTCAGGAAAGGGAAATCCAGGAACATGAAACAATTTGGGTGGGAATGTTGATCTACTGGAAGGTAGGGAGGCTCTGCAGAGGCATTTGGACAGGATGGATGCTGGGGGTGTTTAGTCTCGAAAAAAGGAGGCTTGGGGGAGATCTTACCACTCTCTACAATTCCCTGAAAGGAAGTTGCAGCAACATGGGGGTCAGCCTCTTCTCCCAGACAACTCGCAACAGGACAAGAGGAAATGGTCTCAAGCAATGCCAGGGGAGGTTCAGGTTGGACATCAGGAAGAATTTCTCCAGAGAAAGTGTATTAAACATTGGAAGGCACTGCCCAGGGAGGTGGTGGTGTCACCATCCGTAGAGGTGTTCAAGAAACGACTGGATGTGGCACTTAGTGCTATAGTCTAGCTGGCAAGGGGCTGATCAGTCAAAGGTTGGACTCAGTGATCTTGGAGGTCTTTTCCAACCTAAATGACTCTGTGATTCTGTGATCATATGCATTTACTGAAGAGTTTACGTGGCAGGACAATAAAACAATCACTGTAAGTCATCCTCTCCTATTAAGATATGCATTTAAAAACACTGTGGCCTGTGAAACCATGTTTTCTAAGAGGTGAGAATATACAGAAGAGGAATCACATGAGCCCAAGTGCCCTAAAGATCAACAGAACAAACCCCTGTAAGCACATGGTGCTCACTGCTTCATCAGGGAGGGAGACAACTTGCCCTCCTGGTATCTCTTCTCCAAAATTAGCATCATTAGCACGGTATTCACACTTTCGCTTTCTCAGTCCACAGGAGGTTTCACTGAAGTGCTGCAGGCACAATATTTGCCCTGCCACAGCTGAAAGAGCCAGGGGCAAACACACTTTATCCATTCCAAGCAGGGGCTCAGGCCATTTCCCCCACCCAGGGCACAACCTGCAGCTGCACATGGAGCTGCCTGCACGGGGTATGTTCCTCAACAGACAATATAACAACCTGTTACCATAACTGTGCTACAATAAAAAATGCACACCTTTTTTTTAATATGTGTAAAGGTATGCTTAAAGTTTTTAAGACTTGTTTGTTCTAATATCTGCACCGTAACTAGAAAGCATCTGCACTGTGAGATAGCAGCAATTACTCCAATCTAACCTCACTTTGCTTGCACACAGCACAAGGTTATCACTTCAGCAAAGGATTTTACAGCATAATACCCACATAGTGAATAACCTTCAGAGAAATAGAGCGGGGGGAGGCAATAAACACCCCCCAGGGAGAATGGCTATTACCCTTAATGCATTCATAATTTGGTTTAATATAAAATCCAGATATTTCTTTTTGCAAAATTTATTTTTATTCCGCTTTTACAGAGAGCTACATTCTTTTTCTGTGCCCCACATCTGCATCAGCAATCATTAAAGTACTATCTGCTTAACATGCCCTTGCTCATCAGCCTAACTTGAAACATGGTCTGACTTGGCAGCATGATGAGGAGCTCGTCCCTGTGCTTTCCATCATGTTTAGGGGTATTTGCTGTTGGACTGCATTTGCATACATTAGATAATCACAGGTGTCCCTACCGCTAAGATACCCATAAAACATTCCTTTAAGAACAGGATGAATCAACTCAACCTAAAAAGGAGTCTCAGCATTCTTAAATAATCATGGCATCTTCATTTTGAAAAAAACCAACTTTTAAGTATCCACGTCTTGAATATTATAAAGACTTCTAGGAGGAATATTCTATAGCCCCAACAGAGCACATGTTTTATTTAAATTAGCATTATACCTAAGAGCTTTAGCACATATTTTCTTCTCAGGCAGTCCTTATTACTTTGTGACTGTTTCATATCACCCCTAAATAACATTGTCACCAGCTAAATGAATAGAGTGTGCTATACTTACAGATGATTTATACAGAACTAAAACATGTATCAGGAGGCATATTTCTACCCTGAGTCTCTAGACACAGTTCCCTTTGGCATCAAAGGAACTATGTGCCTTTCTGCCCTGAATTTCTAACAAGATAATTTACATATGCACACATTCCTGAGCTCTGGTATGCACAACTTTGCACAAAGGTGGAAACCTCCATCTGGGAAATGCACAGTGTGCCTCACCCCGTTCTGAACATCCTCTAAAGCCACTGCTGGGATCACTTGGCACAGCTCATGATGGGAACTCCTCTGCTTCTGGGAGGAGAGGGGAAAAGCAGACAGCAAGAATAATGTCCAGGCTTATTCAACAATCACATGGCATGTATTGGAGCAGTTAGACTTATGGACCCACCTCTATGAACAGAAGAACCCTTTCCCTTACTGATGAGGTCAAGCAGTGAAGAGCTGGGTACTGAATATCTATCATGTCTATAAAGTGCTTCTATCTTCCCACTGGTCCTTTATATGTTACCCTAAGGAAGTTCCAAGGACTTCTCCAAAAATCTTGCAGATAGTAATGTACAAAGCAACAACCACAGAAGAAAATGCACCATGTGAAGAAAACGGGACCCTGAAATAAAATAATTCTATCAGTAAAGCTGACAATCAGGTGAGGATAAATCAAACTGTGGTGTGTTGGATACTAGGGCAGTGATGGTAGCAGAGGAAGTGTCAGTTGAAGAACTAGTAACTAGAGGTCTAACACCTGCAACATCACTCCTCTGATTTAGCTGCTTAGTGCCCTGGATAATATATTCTACTTGATAACAGAGGTATTTTTAAAATGCAATTTCAAATCTACCAATAAAAAAATTGAAATATATTTTTCTACCTGCTTCACATAGTTCAGATCTTGTCTCAGATTTGAAGGAATCATGGAGAAAACACATAACCTGTAAACAGTGAATGAACCCCAAAGTAACAACAAAGGTGCAGAGAGAAAAGGCCCTCAAACCCTCCACATGCCTCCTCCAACAAACTTGGCTGCCGTGATACATCTCAATCTCGCACTGTAGCAAAGTGCACATCCTGGTAACTCCCACAGCCTCCCACATTCTGTGTGTCAAGCCCTGATTCATCAAACCACTGATGGAGAAGAGCAGCTGTGCAGCTTGGGGCCAGTCTGTGGGGCCAGCCCGTGTTGCTGGTCACCTGGCTACCACGTGCATGCTCCAGGGATGCTCTGCCATGGGACAAGCAGGACAGACACCTGTAACCCCTCAGGAGATGAGAGATACTGGTTTGGGTCTCTCCCTCTTCTATGTGGCCAAGGTTTTCATACATTTTCAACATCTCACTTGTCAGATTGTGTTGCAACTAGTCAGAGCTTGAATGCCAGAGGAATCTGTCAAGCAGCATGATCATTTAAGGGCTCATAAGCAAACACAAGGATTTCTCCTTTCATCTTGCCACATTGCAACCACCTCAAGGAGACTCAAGGGAGACAAACAGAAGCTTCTACTCAATCAGGTGTGAGGAGTCCTGTGGATAAACCTCAGGACTGGTTCAGAAACAAGCATGTGGCTGCTTGTGCTAAGCAAAGCAAGGAAAAGGCAGTGCTTCTGGAAAGAAGCGGTTACACAAGAAAATTTGCTATCTTGTAAAATTATCCTGTCCTCACCCACAAGGTTTTAGGCATTATATCCCCCACTGGGCAGTGCTAAAACACATTCACAACAGTCAGGCGTACGTGACACTGATCACTGCTGCCAGTATATTAAGGGTATATTAAGATTATTATATTCTCACCCTGCTTTTTATATTATTCCCTAAGCATCTGCTATTTGCCACTGCTGGAGACAGGATACCAGGCTGTCAGTAATTGTTAATGTCAAGGAAACAAATGGACTGTTCAAGACAAAACTGTGAAAAAGCAAAGGTGGCAAAAAGAGACAGAGAAAGAAGTAATCAAGGTGGAATCATAGAATCCCAGAGATAAGGACAAGGGGTGCTAAATGAATAAGAAATACCAGGGTGAGCACTGAGGGGATGGGAAATAGAAAGCAACACCCCAGTGATCAGAAGATGAAAGGTTTTACTCCATATTCCTGCTGGAAAGAAAGTACCTCAAGGGTAGAACAATGGAAAAACATGATCAGGCTAAGGAAAAGACACAGATGAGGCGAGGAGACAGGAGGGTTTTGGATGGACTGAAAATAGTAGTCCAGTTGTAAGCAGTCAAGATGGACATGAGACCCAAAGCAACATCACAGAGCAATTGCTGGAGGACTGAACTCCTAAAGAATGAAAAGAAAGTCATTAAATTAGACACCAGCAGAAACCCCAGAGCTGACAAAAAGTGTGGGTAAACAAGAGTGCTCAAAAACCAAATTTGTAATTTGCTTTATCTGCGTCATGGTTGATTTTATGAATACCTCAATAGCAACATAAGCCTGTCCACAAAGTCTCTCCTGAAAAACCAATGGTCACCTGGAAGCTGAAAGCAATAGAAATCATTGTGACTGCAGGGAAGCCTGTATCTGCATGTGATGGGATCCTCAATCAGCCTTTTGAACAATCCTGAAATTATTTTTTCATATATTTAATAAAGTGTGGGGGTGAAGGGAGGCAGCAGCTGTGCCAGCACTGCAGGCTTGTTTTTTGCAAACAGCTCAGTGACACACCACACACTGACTGTAAGAATATCATGACATGGAATTACTACAGAACACTTAAAAAGTCAATGATAATTGACAAGATGTAATTTTAATGAGGAACCATCAGTGAATGGAAGTGCTTTTAACTGGGCCTACAGAGACAAGTTTCACAGCCCAATGCAACTCAGAACTGGCTTAAGTGGTAAGTATTACCAAACTAAGATGAGCAGAGTCAAATAACTCCATCTCCTTCATATGCTCAGCCTTATCAAAGATCAGACACTAACATGGAAAAACAAGTCTACTTGTTTAGCTTCAAAGAATGCAATGGCAAATGATCTACTCCACTTACAGAAGGGAGAAGCGTATGTTGAAAGTTGGAGAATTAAAAATATATATGGGAGCCAGGGAGATAAATGGAACACAAAGTCTCAGGGCCATGATCTGATGAAAAGCCTAGATGATGGAAGAGAGATAAGGTTAGAAAGATGGTTTTTCTATGTATGGTGTTAATGAAAAGATGAGTAAAATGTGGAATTCTGCTGTCTCTGAAAAGCCACCTCTAATGTCCAGCTTAAAAAGATGCTGAAAAACAGAGAGAAATGCATAGGATTTAAGGGCCTGAAAACAGATTGCATGAAAGAGTTTAAATTATATGATCACTTTAGGAAAAAGAAGGCTAATCAATGATTTGTCCACATCATGGGAAATGATTTCCATTACTAGCAGGTTCCTTAATTAAGCAGACAAAGGATGAAGATGTTTCAACATATGGAACAAAGAAATAAACTCAGATTGGATTTATTATTTTATAAATCACCAGAAATAATTACTCACCAAAACAACTACCCTCAGGACACCTCTGAGTTCCAGTTATCTGCACTCTTTAAATAAGTCTGAACATTCTTCTGAAAGGAAAGGAGAAGTTGCTGGGTGAAATTTTCTACAGCCTGTGTCATCAGGAGGTCAAACAACATGATCCCAAGAGTCATTCATTCCTTATGAACCAAAGACTACTAGACAATATTTGCCATATTGACACTACAACACTCAGACTTACTTGCTTACACGAGGTTTTGTATTTGCCCATAGTTGTCGAAAACAGAGGATACGATGATTAACATTTAAAAATAGGCAAGTTATCAAGACAAGATCTCTTAGGTACAGATAAATTCACATTTATTCCAACATTCAGCTATGATTTTATCGTCATAAACCAAGCACATGGTACTGGGTACCATAAAATCTAAAACTACAGGCATTTTCAAAGTGAGTGTATATAAAATTTAAGCCATAACTGTAAGAGTTTCAGTAAATCTGCAATAGTCCCCATTAGAAACATTAAGATTACAGTCTTTCAGATAACAGTGTCCACAATAACTGTTTGCAAAACACTATATACATTAAAAAGTGGATAATTAATATGCTTCTGCACTTTATTATTTTTTCTTTTACAGGCAGTGGCTGTTATAAAATCATACATGTCTGCCCAGAGCTTCCTCAATGTCGCATAGGCTGAAAGAACAGAGCTAGACATTCGTGGTCAAATGCTGCAGCTCCTGGCATGAAAACACACTCCTGAATTTCACATTTTGTCTGAAACAAGCCTGCTGGGTAAATCCCAAATATAAATTTTTTTATGGGACAAATCTCACCACTAATTGCCTTCTCTCTGCAGCAGCAACTGCCTGAATACAGTCAAGGTGTTGGCAAGAGGAGCAGGAGATCCACAGAACCCACTGGCACAAACACGTAACATTCACATCAGTTTCTAAACTGACACAGATTTTCCCACTTTGGCTTCACCATGAAGCCTGGAACTTACAAGTCTGCAGGATACTGTTGCTCTTTAATGGGGCAGGGGAGGAAAGCCTGACTTGTAGTACCAGTCAAAGAGATTGAATATAGAAGTAGCAATATCAGGTCCCAGTGAGAAGAAGCAGAAGGATATCTGCTACTGGGATGCTCAGTGCCAAACAGCAGCACAGGCATCACAGCCCCACTCCAAAACATGGATTGACAAAGCAATTCAAGTTCAGTAAGGTAGAGTCCAAACCTGGCAGAGTCAGATCCTCCACCAAAGCCCTCAGAGGATCCTGGAGCAGCCCAGGTGGAGCTGGCAGTTGGCTGAATGTGGACTGAAACCAGCCTGTGGTGGGGTCCAGCTCATCTAGCACTGCTGCCACCACCCCCACACCTGATCCCAAGCCAGGTACACAGGATCCATCTGTGGGACTGGAGAAGGCTGGGTATCTCTAGTCTGCATTTCATCTCATCTTGCTGCAGACTCCTAAAATAAGTAGGAGTAATGGTTCTCTCAAAGTGCCTTTTTGTCTGCTGTGAAGAAAACCTAAACATGAAGCTCCAACCTAAATGCTTGCAGTGTCAGATTAACACCTCTCTGTCTGTCAGTGCCAGGTAATTACATCTGTAATGACCAGTGAGATCTTCCATAATGTCACCACCTAAGGAATAAAGCTGAGACAGAGCACAGAGACCAACTTTGCCACCACTTGAGTTGGAATCAAAATTCACTACTTGCTACCCAATATCTGAGGGGAAAAAAAATAAAAAATCAAAATACAGAAATTGTTCTAAAAGGAAGCAGGTTACTGGAACCTGTCTTGCTGCTCAGGACACTGAACTGATGATCAATATGTGTCCTGGTTGGAGATAAAACCAGCTGAAGTAGCTGCTGTGCAACCCAAATTCATGGACTGTGGGCCAAGGGCAGAAAAATCTTGAGTGAGAGTGTGGCAAACTCTATCAAGTCCACTGCTACCCAGCTCACCAGTGATGTGCAGTTTTGGTGTGCAACAACCTCCCACCTCTATCTGTCCTTTTATCTATTGTGCAGAAACCATAGAATTCATACAATATTTATAGCATGGAAGGAGTGTTTCAGTGATGGCAGAAGTGATGTCTTTTCTCTAATGTTTGTTGACTTATGGTTAGAATGTGCAATTCAACAGCTGAGGAACGTATCATTTCTATTCATGCTGCACTGCTCAGAAGAGCACACATTACAGCCCATGTCAGCTAAACAAAGGTAGCCAGATCCTTGGACTCATGCCACTGCAGCTATGTAGTAAAATTACGGTGCCTTGAACATTTTATGGTCTCCGATGATAACAGTGTTTGCACTGCGCTGATGGTTCAAATTAATCTGATTCTCAAAAGTTACAGCGTTTAATTAGGATTGGTAATAAAAATTATAGCATTGAAAAAGTATTATGACAGCATCGGTCCTGAAACAGGGGTGGGGGAGTCAGTCAGGGTTTAAAAAAACCCAATAAATTAAGAGTGACTAACAACATAAGAAAATAACCTTCTGGAACAATAAACAATAGATAGCAGCTGCCTCTTATCTTTTGGGGTGGAAAGTCATTTGATATTTTCGTACCTCAAAACATTTCTTTGATGTGGGCTAAAACCATCTCTACAATACAGTCCCTTTCTGCGAATTTTCTAAGCAACTAAATCCTAGCACCATTTTTACTTTTATTGCCTTTCAGACTGGCAAGAGTAATATAATGATTCATCATTAAAGTACTCTTTAAGCAGCTTTGTTCCTATTTGTTGCTATATATATTAAATAGAAATCGGTCTTTGAATTCACCTCTAAAGTCAGACTCAATTTTTTATCTAACAAGAGTGGTATCTCCAGTCATCATCTGAATGCAGCAAAGAGAGAAAACCTTTTGCATAATATAAATATCTGCATTCACTAAGAGGAGGCTGATGCCACCACCTACTGTGAATGCATTTTACAAGTGGTACAAAGCCAGAGAGATTTCAAATGCAGTAGCACAGTCTCTTGTAGATACTCCAGGCACTGTCAGAAAGGCACAGTTTCATCTCCCATTCACCAGTTTCCGGACCAGAGGCTTGGATCACCTGTAGCTGGTTTACAAGCAGTATCCAAACCATAAAAATGCGATGGCTGCTGAAAGAGTGCAGGCACCTAAGGACTGGCCTACATTTACCTCCCCACAGAAACCAGGGAAATCACTCCCTAGCAAATAGTTCTTGAAGATCCAATCTACTTCCTTTGCCTGTTGTCTGTTATCCATTCCCTGCTCCATCTGAGCAGCACATGACTGGTCAGCCATTCCAGCATGGTTTGCCAGGCATTTGTCTCCAAAAAGGCAAAGCCCCACAGAGATCCCATCCCCACTGCTACCACTGCACCCATAAGAACACAGAGCTCAGCCCCATGTTTTGCAGCAGGGCACACCAGGAGTCCCTGCCCTCACTCTACAGGGTGGACAGGATGGGACTGTCAGGCAGAGGAAGGTTATCAGTACAGTGTGTGTGACATGGAATGCTGACCAGTTATTATTGTAACAAATTACAGTTTTTTAAATGACCATTATTAACTCTAGCAAATAGCTCTCAACTTCCACATAATTCGAGTTTAATGCAAAACTTTATTACTGACCAGAGAAGCTGCTCAGAAATAATCAGTAGTATGTACTGGTTTGATTTCCTGAGTGGATACAAGTATGGCTGTCAGGAACGTATTCCCATCCACTCCTTCAGAACACATCACATGGGAATACGCCCCAACATTTTGCTGTTTTAGTAAAAGGACCTTTTAAAAAAATACGCTTGCTGGAATAGAGGTACAAAGACCACCAAAATAGTTGCCACCCAGCAATCATCAAATTAATTCTGAATTTTGAAACCTTGTTCATGAGAAACATTTCACTTTAATCAACCAGTTCTAATCACCATTCTGCCTTTGTGCAAATAGCACTAAATGGGACGACTAATATATATTTTTTCTAGTGTTTCCTGCACAGACAATGGTATTACTTAGTGCTCACCAGCTTTTATAAATGCTCTTCTAGAAAAAAGTCATGCAGATCACCTTACACCAATACTACACTGAGATGCCACTGAATGTCCATACATTTGTGTTTTCACCTCTCTGAGTGAAGCCAGGAGATTTTTCTCCTCTTTGTGGCAGAAATTAGTGTTGCTATGGAGCATTGCTGCCCAAATCTACCTAGTATGCCAGTAAAAAGGGATCCTCTTCCTCAGGACAGAGAGGAGCAGCTACTTCCCAGGTGTCATCACAGCCTCCATCCCCAGCAGGGCTTTTAGCTTCTTTATTCATACACAGCAGTGAATCAACCAGACCCACTCTTGCTCTTCCAGCTCCTACACAGAGATCTTGCAGAGCAGAAGAGGTCTTCTCTACAGGATCCCAGAGGAGGCTGCACAAGTGCCCTGTTCTTGCAAAGAAGGAAGCATGCTCTTGTTTGTAATTTGGGCCCAAAATAGAGAGAAAAAAGGGGATTTTACTCTACCTTTCCCTATGAGATATGTCAGTGCTGAGTCAAACATAGCACAGCAGCCCTGGGGAAGCTGAAGAAGCAATTGCAAATGCTCTGACCAAACTGCTCAGGTAGCAACACATTCCAGTTGTTACCTGAGCAAAGAAAACAAAAGTGACTAAAAAGATTTGCAGGGCCGATGACAGTACTGCTCTTTTTCCTCAAGAGTGCAGTTATGAAAGACACATTTGTTCTGCCAGGATGCCACAGAAACACTTCTGAAACTGTTACACAGCAATGGCACTGTTGGCTGTGCTGTTTTAATAGATCTGCAATGCCAGAAACACACACAAACCTCTCTCCATGTGATGCAGGTACATAATCCAGGCAGCACCTGCCTATTCTGAGCAGCAAGATTTCCTTGGCACAGTCTGCACTCAGGAGAACACACAAACATACATATGTGGGTCAATCAGGACAACAAAATCAAATAGGTAGTCAATGTCCAACACCTGCTTTTCCAGGGAAACCGAAAACTTTCCTTTCAGCTTAATCTTTACAGAATAAAGCTCCCACCAGAGGTCTCAAGACAAACCAAAAAAAGCATGCCCTGACAGTGAGAATGAAACAGTATTAGCTGCTGCCGATTTTATTAGGGATTTCTCAAGAAGGCAACTTCCTAAACAAGCCAAAGGAAATTTGATGGCATTGATAGTTTTTCTCTCCCAGGTATTGCTGTAAAAAAATCCTCAAGCAAAGATTCCAGGTGGCAAAGTACTTAGCAGAGTACTAAACTCCTCTCCAAAAAGGTGGAACAGCAAAACACAAAAACCAGACACAGGTTGCTTTTAAAACAATTTTCCTCCTCTACTTCCAAACACCAAGATCAACCTTTAGGACCTCAACATTCCCTCTTTCTCAGAGAAGAGCACCTTTTTTCTTCCTCTTAGTGTAATTTCACTCCTCAAAAAAGCCACCTCCCTGTCAGCAACATTTTCTGTGTAGGTGCCCTTTGTCCTCCCCACGTCCACAGGAGCAGAATGAAAGGACCTGTAGAGTGCAGTGTGTCCCAGTTTCTGAACCAAAGCATAACCCACCACACTGCAGCCAACCCCTTCGAAAGGTCATATGCCAGGAAGAAGTAAAAGCTCCCAGGTGCATTACAGAGAGACCAAGTCAAGTTTGTTTTCCAATTAAGTGCAACAACTTTATTGCCAGTCATGAAAGGTATCACTCAGGTACCTTTTCCTTTCTCCTCCCTGCTGCACATGCAGAAACCACACACACATTTTTCTGCCTGGCGTTATAGACTTCGAATTAAACCCTGTTTTAATTTTTTAAAATTTGATAGCCCAGAATGAGGAGAGGACTATATCCCCCCAGCAAAGATCACGGCACGTTGCACAGGCAGCAGCACCTACCTCCGTGAGCCGACAGAGCCAGCAAGTCCACATAATTCCTCTTGGATGGAGACATTTACCCCAGCTCAGACAGCCGGGGCTCTCCTGCCATGCCTGGAGCTTCGGACACACCAAGAAAGCATCTTCTGCGAGCAGCGCGGCTCCTCTCACACCCCGAACTGCAGCAGCGGCAGCCTGAGAGAGCAGTAGCAGTTGAATTGCTGCACATGTATCTCTGCAGATTATTTCCTGCTCGAACACTTGGCGTAAAGGCAGATGCTCTTAACCCTCTGGAGGCCTATGCCTTTGTCCCCCCTCGGCAGGAGGAAGCTAGCAACTCCAAATATTCTGCGGTGAGGGCAGAGAGGAACGACTGGAGACACACAGGGCATCTTCCGAGAAGTAGTCCCAACCTCGTGTGAGTTGCAGTCACTTCGCGCTCAGGGAGCCAGGCATTCCCACGGCAGCCCACAGCATCCACGGCCAGGCAGCGCACGGTTCCCGCTGCATCACCCGCTGCAGATCCCCGGGCTCCGGCAGAGCACTGCCCTCGGCTCACACGGGAGCCCCTGCGAGGGCCCGCAGGACGGGGTGTCCAGCGTGCTGAACCTGCGGCTGGAGGCCAGGGCCACGCAGGTGAGGGACACGAGAGGGGCACAAGTGACGTGGCAAGCCCAGCGGTGCCACCGAAACTCAGGCAGACAGAGCTCCTGCTCCTGGCACAAAGCTCTCCGGTCCCAGGCGCTGCCCCATCACCTGCAGACACCCACACGGCGGGCGGGCAGGCGCTGTCCGGATGGCACTCAGCTGGCGAGCGTCAGCACTGCTCCCTCTCACAGCCTGCGAATGTGACTGGAAAGCATGGCTGAAAACATGCTACAATTAACAGGAGGGAGGGAGATACTATTGCTCTCCTGCTAGTCTTAAAGGCACATTGCTCACATGTACCTGTTGGGGATGCAGACACCCATAGCTTCAGTCCCAGCATCTCACCCATCTGCAGGCAGCCCAGAAGCCCAGGCGGGAGCCCTGTCCGGGTCCAGGGGAGGAGAGCACCCCAGGAGTCAGGAAGAGAAGGGGCAGGTAGTGGAGGAATCCCTACATCAGGGGCTGGGGGCGAGGCCTGCCACACCTTCACCACTGTCCCAGGAGCCAAATCAAGTCCCTGTCACTCAGCCTGAACGCTAACCCCCATCACTGGCCCCTCCACTGGCATCCCAACCAGACAGGGGACAGACTGCCCACTGCTGCCCGTATCCCAAAGGGTACCAACCTTGTTTTCCAGTAGGCAAAGAGGGCCTTGTACACCCTGGGGCCATGGTGCCCCTCTTCTGGTCTTGGCATGAGGGTCAGGTTAGTGGCACTGCTCCCACTCAGTCTCAGCCAGGAGCTGAGACACTGAAATCCAACGTGCCACCCAGGCTAAAGCTGTGATGAGTTCAGCAGGTCTTAGACTGGGTGTAATATCTGGCACCACAGCCACTCTCCTCCTGCCACAGGGCTGGGGCCAGCAGGCTGTGCACCAGCTCATTGCCACATGTTCTCTCTTTACTTCTCCTGATACCCTCTTCTGAGTGCCTTGCAATACTCTGGCTTGTCCTTCAGCATGTCACATCATGGCATCAAAATGCTCACATCAAGCTTTTCCCTCCCTTGCCCCCCTAAGAACTGGTGTGTGAAGTACTCTCTAGAAGTCTGCAAAACAGGTCATTTACCCTATTAAAAATATTTACTTTTTTCTCTGTAGTGGTTGTTGCCATAGATAACAGGCTTTTCTGGGGAGGAAAAACTGCTGTGAAGCCCTGAATCTTGTTAAACTGCTTTACATCACAGCACCCCGTTAACACCTTTGATTCCCCAAGCCCGCTGGAGGCACCAAAATTAACCTGATCAATACCTGCCTCCGTCACCGTGAGAGAAGCTATTAGCAGTGAGGATATTCTAGCCCTGAGCACACAATGCCAAAACAAATTACTACGGTGAAAAGTAAGTTAACCATAGTGTAACATCAGGCTTTCCTGAAAAAATAGACTGAAAGGAAAGGTACAGACTGCATACCATAAACACAAAACCAGCAAAGAGTTACCACTGATGTAAACATGTAAATGCCTCTTTTCCTGTAATGCTAACACAGAGAACTATTAAAACATGATCCCCTGGTCAAACCAGTGCAATGTGTGTTTCACTGCTTCCAGGTCATGCAGTTTTGTGCAAAAATACCACAGTGAATTAGTTCAAAATGGTCTTTATTAAGCATTGCATGTCTTAAAGAAAGTCCTTTTAACACCAGACCTACAAAACATGCATAAGTAGTAATCAGAATGCTAGGCAGAGACACTTAAGGCTTTATACTCCTGAAGTTTTTCCCCTGAGTATCAAAGATCAAATTTGTTCTACAGAAGATAGCTGAGGATTTCTCAAGTATAATGCTTCCTGAACTCATTGATTAGTATGCAAACACAGCATAGTGACTAGCAGCACATCTCTACAAGCATCTGTCCTGAAACATAGCAGTACCCTGCAACACACTGAATAGAAATATTCTCTGTACACGCTCTTTTTTTTAACTGCAAGATCTGATAGATCAATCAACTTTAAATTCAATGGAAATGACTGCCTATTAAATTCATAAGATCAAATGCTGATTTGAATTATTCCATCATGTACAACAGTATGAAAACCAGGCCAGCAGGGTCATATCTTACTGTCAGCAACCAGGCCTGTCACTGAGAATAATGTACATGTGTGTAAGGATAGAATATTTTTTATTTATGTCAATAAGTCTTGGTTCTAAAAAAGATTGGAGTGTAATGATTCCAGCTTTCTATAGTATGACACTTCATGACATGTCCCTCCTGAGCCTTGTGTCCACTTTTGTAACATGCAGGAAGAGCCACACTCAATTCAGTGAACAGCTTCTGTACAGACCATGAACTGAAAATTTTGTCCAAGATTTGCCAAATAGTGAGAGCTTCTCCTTGAAGGAGATTTCATACATATGCCCAAAATCCGCAAAGAGTCATGCCCAATTATGTACTTTCTACAAGCTCCTGGCTACAAATAAACGAAGGAGTCTCTGGGATATGACCAAGCCTTCCACACCAGGGTTCCCTGCACTTACTCTTCTCCAAGCTGCCTAAACAGAGCAGCTCCTAACATTTTATAACACCAATCACTCCAGCTTTTCTCGTCACCCCCTGTGAGTAACCAGCTCCTGAGCACTCACCATAATTCCATGGATGTCTGCAGTTCAGAACCACTGTGTTGACAGGGAGGGAGTTCCAGCCAGAAGAGAGGGGTAAAGGTGCACCAGTGGAGGTTGGGAAGGAACAGCACTGAGCTTTAACATCCCTCTTTCTCAGAAGCCACCTCCCAGCAAAACCAGCCAAAGGAGCAACTAAAGCATACACAGTTTTGAACCCTTGCACACAAATTAGCCTGGTGAGCTGACATTCCCAAGGTTTATTTGCATTGGGGAAACTTCAGAACTTCAAAAAAAGGCATTAGCATCCAAGCAAGCCACACTGCCAGGCTACAGCACCTCAGTGGGAAACATCACAGGACCAGTCTGCAGCGTTTACCCCAAGGAGATGCAAGGGGATTAAAATAGGAGTTTACTGTAGGGAAAAGCTAGGGACATCAGAGACCTAAATACCCTTTCAAACACCCTATTTGCCTTTTTGACTTGGCCTGTTTAGAAGCCAGAGATAGTCAGACATACCTGACTATGAATCTTTAAAATGTCAGCATTGCATTGTGGGCTTTTGTGGGTTTTTTTGTTTTCGTTTGGTTTTTTTAAAATCAATATTTATGTTGTGTTTGAAAATATTCCATTGTATTTAGGCCTAGAATCCTACAGCCCTCCTTGTATCTGTGGCTTAGAAATGGAAGAATTTGCACTTCCAGAAGGGCTTGTAGAATTCAATGAATAAGTTGGCACAGAGTCAAAAGAGCATGTTTGGACAGCCTGGGGATTATAAGGTCCCCCAAGCTGCCTTTAACAAGCTGGTTTTACCTTTATCCAGGCTTTCTTCTTTGAGCTATTTTTGAGAAGTCAGCCTTGATTTCTCTGAAATTTTCAAATGTATTTGAGAAATTTAACATTAAAATAAGACCACAGGAATAATTCATCAGACAATAATTTTATATATACTGAATGCCCTTTGCAGTCAGAGACTTCTGGGCCAAACCCTAGAGACACCATCAACTGGGCCAAACCCTAGAGACGCCATCAACTATGGTGTCTAAAAGTACAAATAAATCTATTCAGAATGGAGCTCTCAAAGAAGAAAAGTCATCATTCAGTAAAGGGGAGTCAAGCTCTGACTGGTGGTGCTTCTTTCTGATTCAGTGACAAAAGAAAGGTAACAACTATGAATAAAAAAAGCCCCAAAGGTACCAAATGGAAAACAGGCTGTAGCAGAATGACCACCTGAGAACTGAAAGACAAACTATCCTAAGACTCAGATGCAGCAAGAAGGATTAAACATCAATACAAAGTTCAAACTACAAGAAGTAGCTCCTCTATTTCTTGGTGCAGGCAAACTGAAGCCAGAAGTATTTTAGGAAGGCAAGCACAGGTAACAGTTTTACTGCAGGGACAACTAGGTTAAATTGAGCTGCGATATAAAGGAGTGAGACTGAATTATTTAAGCTTCCTTTCTGGCCATATGTGCTGTGAACAGCTGATAAGTCGTAGGAAGAACATGCTACTTTTAGATCTCTTGACTTTCCTGCTCCAGGGCCCTTGTCTCTCTGCTGAGCAAACAGGGAATAAATGCTTATTGCGACTGGGAAGGTGGGAAACATGGGTTCTACCTCTGGTGCTGGCATGATGAATTACTTTGGGCTAACCACTTAAGTTCATAAACCATTCTTTAAAACAACTCTAATGATTCCACATGCATTTGGGAGGTGCTTTCAGAAATGGCAATGCAACATAGTCCCCATTGGCATTTGCCTGCAACAGCAAAGACTCCAAAACCAGAGAGGTCTGTCCAAGCAACGATGATGACCAAGCTCTGTATTCACCTGGGATACACAAATACTGTATTGTGAGCAGAGCTGTCAAAGAACACTGCAGTTAATGGCAAATGAGGAGCTCATGTGCCATCAGCAGTGATGAAAACTGCACAGGTTCAGGACCCAGAAAGCACCTGGTGGTACCAAAGTCATTGGAGGCCTTCTGGTACCCTCCCCATCTCATGTTCCTTCAGGGATTTTAATAATGAAGTTATTCCTTTCATCAATAATTTCATGAAACTTTATAGCCAAGTTCAATTTTCTATTTATACCAGTTTTATGTTCTCATGACCAGTGACAGGACCCAAGGAAATGGCATCAAGCTGAGTCAAGAGAGGTTTAGGCTGAATATAAGGAAAAGGTTTTTCACCCAAAGGGTGGTTGAACACTGGAACAGGTTCCCCAGGGAAATGGTCACAGCACCAAGCCTGTCAGAGTTCAAGAAGCATTTGACAACACTCTCAGGCACATGGTGAGATTCTTGGGGTGCTCTGAGCAGGGTCAGAAGTTGGACTGAATGATCCTTGTGGGTCCCTTCCAACTCATATTCTACGATTCTACTTCTATAAGATTTTGCAAGAATTCTAAAAGAATTTACCCATCCACTTGCCAGAATTTGAATAATATAGTTTCTGCTCAAAGGTCCACTCTGAGCAACATGGAACAAACCTGTCAAGCTTTACACCTCCACCTTCCTCTTCCACTTCTGGAGACGATCTCTCTGATATGCCCCCACAGGAGAATCCCCACCTTTCCTTTGCCTTGCTGTTCCCTGCCCTGGTGCTTCAAGATGCAGCAACTCTTCCCTGGGAATCCACTGTCCTAAATACTAGTTACAAGACCTTTCCATATACATAGTTTCACATATTGGCATTGAGGACTTTGAGAAATGATGCAATATTAGCACCAGAAAGCTGTTAAGTGACCATAGAAGCAGTGGGCCTTTTCTTCACACAAAACTACATTGGGAACCTGCATTCAGGAGGTGTCCCTCTGCTTCTCAGTTGCAGCATGAGTTTATCCATGCTTTGGGTAGCACTCATTAGAGTCAGAGGACAAAAGAGTCAGTTATTTAAACCTGGATTCATCAGCAAGGTCCAAAAACAACAGTGGAGAAAGTGAGAGAGGAGTGAGATATCACAACTGACAAACCAGAGCAGAGAAGGGGAACCTGCCCCTCTTGGGGCTGAGGAGACAGTTTCTCATAGAGCAGCTGTCAAAACCTTGCTCTGAAATGGCTCAGCAAGCTCTGCCTCAGCCTTGTCCTAGCTCAGACAGCTGGGGACAGCTCTGTGCACTCTCCACTTTCCCCAACTCATGTGCCCCCAAGGGCCCTCCTGGAGCACAGGGAGAAGACACCATCCCCTTCTGCACCATGATACATTGGGAGTCCCTCTGTCCTCCCCTCCTGTCCCCTTTCACACTCCCTTAGCCAGTGGCTTAACAGAGTAAGGTGGGGAAACACTGCAGAGGAGCCCAGGGGTCAGGGTGCTGATACAGCACGTGCTGTCCCGACCTCTGCTGTTCCAGCACACACACACTGCACAGAGCTGCTGGGATGCCACAGTTGCTGTTCCAGCCATTGGCTGAGGTGTCAGTCCAGCATTTTCCATCTGGCCAGAGCAGCAGACTCTGTCTCCCTGTCCCTTTGCAGGACACTCACTGGTGAGTTGTGATTGTTCAGCCCGAGCACGTTAACCCAAGAGCTCTGGAAAGGTTTATCTCAACTGGGGCTAGGAAGAAAATTACAAAGAAGCTTTGGCAGAAGGGTGAAAGCTATCATTAATTTTAGTAGTGAATGATCTGAAATACATATATACACACTGTCCTTTTATAGAGGGGCTGGTTTTCTCTATTGCTGCTTTAAAAATGTCATACTAGCTCCACCTAGCACATGGAATGGTTGTACTAGCACTGAGGAATCATTCAGAATTAAGTATGGCCACTTTTGTTCAGTTTGATCAACTGGTTATTTTTTTGCAATTCAGACTAATGCTTCCATTTAATTCCTTCACCATCTCCCACAGGAAAAATATGGCCTTCAGCTAATCTCTCAAGGGTACATTTACTAAGCGTGCAAAAGATTTTACAAATAACCGAGGGGGAAGGCAACACTTTGTTATGCATCATACATATTTTAAAAGTCCATTAGAGTCCTCCAGAATTATCATGCTACCAGAACCCAGATGGATGTTTAATACAAGTACAATTTTAAAGGTCGATGCAGAAATCTGATTTTTTTTTTTTAATTGCCTGGATAATAAAAGTGCTCAGGCCAGCCCTTGCAAACACTGCCCAACAACTCATACCTTGCAAGCTCTGTTGATCTCAGCTGGATCAGTATTATCACACTGAAAGTTTCTGCTCAGTAGCTAAGCAATACAACCACCAGAACGGGATTCCTGGAATATTAATTCCAAAGGAATGTCAATCAGACATAACACTACTAGCACTGCCTGCCTAATTTTTTTGTGATTGGCTCTACACTAAATTTAACAAAAGAAATTGGCAAACAACAAACAATATTTTTGACACCAGACAAAAAGTTTTTGGAGAAGGGACAAGCATTGAGGTAACCTATGCACTTACCTACAGAAATCCAGGAGGGATTACTGTGGCATCTATTGGGACAACTTCCCTCCTAGCAGAGCTAATGAGGGGTAGCAGTGCTGGTAATTGCCTTTAAAGGAAGGAATCCCTGTGCCATGGATTTTCTGTGCACTCTCCTTAACTGTTCAGATGGAACGGATTCTTGCTGAACATCCAAATGTGAGTAAGAAGAAGATAAATCATTCAGGGGATGTTTTCCAATGTCTGTATCATAAGTTTCAGAGAAAACTTCACTGCCATTCAAACATTGGTCCTACAGGCCAGACCATGATGTCTGGGGCATATTCACTTTAGGCTTCTCTCCAAGTAAGTCAGAAATGGCTGGGGAGATTTAACTCACACTGCAACCCTGGCCAGTTTTAAGTTCAAGCGCTTCTGCTTAGTGCCACAATTTTTTGAGAAACCAGCAGACAAGGGGAGAATGATAGGCAAAAGTTACTTGGATTTGTGGAAAAGGGGACCTAAAGCAGGTCACTCTGTAGCCTTTTGCAATTACAACAATAGGAAGGCACAGCGCAGCAACACAGAAGCACAGAATCAACCAAGTGTGAAAAGACCTCTGAGATCATCGAGTCTAACCTATGACCCAACATTACCTTGTCAACCAGACCAAGTGCCACATCCAGTCTCTTCTTAAATACCTCCAGGGACAGTGAATCCACCACCTGCCTGGGCAGCCCATTCCAGTGTCTGATTGCTCTCCTTAAAAGAATTTCTTCCTAGGAAAGACTTTGCAGAAATGTAACAAAAACCATCACGCATCCTCAGTATAGTCTATTACCCACAGGAAGCAGGTTCCTCTGTATATACATTAGCAATCAGATTTTTAATGCTTTCATTTAAAAACAAACAAACAAACAAACAAACCAAATAGGAAAACCATTTTGAAGATTAGGTCCTTTGCAGAGATAGGACAAAGAGCTGATATAGACCTTTATCACAGCACTGAATAATAGAAAAAAGAGAAACACAGATGAGAGCATACTCAACCCACAGGGATTCAAAAGGGCGAGTCCCAGGCCTGAACACTGCACTACCTTTCCTACATGGGAATCCTGCTCCTGTTTTACAAATGCACCATCTCTGCTGCACACATTTGGAGCAAACCGAGCCCATATGCTTGGGTGGCTTTGGGCCCACACCAAGACACGTGCCAGTTCCACTAGGGCAAGAGCTGGTAAGTGAATCTGCATGCAGATGGGGAGTATGCATAATGAAATGAGTGCCAGCTCTTTGGCAGCGTGCTGCTCGGCTGAGAGGGTGATGCCATGTTGATAGCAGATGCTGCTAACACCTGTTGATGGGTACAGCACTCTCTTTTTAAAAGCAGTCAACCGTGGGAGGCAGGAAAGCATGGGGTCTGTAGGCACTCGGGGGACAGAAACAGATAATTGCTTTCCAGGTGCCAGTAGGCAATAAACAAAGGAAAACGTGTGCTGCAAGGTTATAGAGTCAGGCAGGACATGAAGGAATTTGCATCAAACCACAGCACCAGTCCTCAAGGAAAAGAAACACCAGTCTGAAGCTGTAGGACCCGGAGCAATGGACTTCATTGTTTCATGTACAACAGCAGCAAAGCAGAAAAGATAAACCCCATTAAGTTTTAAAGGGAGGCAGGTTTAGCACAGAGACCAGACTGGTACGATTCATTCAAAGAGTTTTAGTGCTTCCTTTTCCACATCACATTCTTAAATATACCCTCCATTCACTCTGCCTTAGAAACTCATTCTTTACTGCATTACATTAAAAGACTGTTATCTCAGGCTGGTTCAGTCAAGGGAAATTCTGGATAAAGTATTAAGGTAGGAAGGGAACTGTGGCTTCCAGAGAATAAAGCTTTCCTCTCCAGAAGCAGTACCAAAAAGAAGCTACAGACCTGGACTGTAGCAACAAAGAATTCCTGCACCAAGCAAGAGATTTAGCTGCTCAGTCAAACTGGTATGTTAGGGCAGTCAAGACTCAGTTTGCATTGGGTAAAATAAAGTTTGAAACTAATTTGTGTTAGGCTACCCTCATAATGTACCCCATTTCCTTTCTTCTTGCTACATTCATGTTAATATACTTTTCCTCCGCTGCCAATTTCTTATTAAATAATCAACTCAGAGCTGCTGTGATGAAAGCTCATTACAGATTCTCAATTATTACTAAAATGCCCAGATTTCAGATAAGCACCTTTTCTTTTCCTCCAAGATTCAAACAATGCCTCAGCTAATTATTGTCTTCTGACTGAGTTTCAAAACTCAGCTTGTTTGATGCCACAGAAGCATAAATCTCAAGGAAAAAAATTTTCTGGAAATGCTGTCATCTGTTTCTGTTCAAGAAGCTTTTGGACAATACTCTCAGGTGCAGGGTGTGACTCTTGAGGATGGTCCTGTGTAGGGCTAAGGGTTGGACTCGATGATCCTTGTGGGTCCCTTCCAACTCAGCATATTCTGTCATTCCATGATTTTATTTTAAATTGGTTTTGTGCTTTCAGTGAAATCATCCTGTGGAAAGAAAAAAAACCAAAAATTAAATTCCAGCCTTTGGGGAGAGACCAAACAGAAAAACTTTTAATATGCAAAGTTCAAAAAGCAACAATAGAAAAGAGGGTTTTGGAAGGAGCACCTCTGGCTGGCCTTAACAATAGCTTTTGTCAGTCCCCCCGGGCTCCAGCAGCACCATCGGCCAGCTGGCTGCATAATTTAACATCTTATATCTTATGCATCTTGATTGTATCAGAACACTTTATAGAGGCTAATGGAAACTGTAGAATAGACTTTTGAGAGCTTATCTAGTGCTTTCTTCGAGCTGCTGAGGTTTACACTGCATCCAGCCAGTTACCTAATCCAATCTACTGACATCTACTGTCAAATGAAGCACAAAGTAAAAGGCATTTAATAAAAGCATGGATGGAACGGAAATCAGCTGGCCATGAACAGCACATGACTGTTCAGTCATTCACACAGTGATGTACTTAACACCCTCTGACTTCATATTTTAGAACTCTTTTTTTCCTACGCTTGCTCCTTCTTCTAAAAGCTTGCTACCGTAAAGAAGACACACATTTTAATTGCAAATAATAATGCCTGCAAATAACTGTGCAATACGTCTTGTTGCACAAGTTTACTACAGAAAAAGTTCTTGTATTTTGCCATAACTAACAAAGAACAGAAAAGTGCCCTTTGCTTGCCTTTGATCAATTAAAGCCATGCAGAAGTGAAGACACTGAAAGTAAAGCCATACAAGCACACATACTGCATATAAGCAGTGTTGGAATTACCTATTTCCATGGCTGCTTTTTTGAAACAAGCACCAGTCTGTCAAGGCAGAGATCATTCCCAGAAAGTTGTTTTTCCCAGGGTGAGAACACACCCTCACACTCTAGCTGTTCTGACCTTGCAGCTTTCCCACACGCAGGGAAGTTGACTGCATGATGTGTGGAACATCTCAAGTCAGAGATTTTTTTCTTCCACCCAGAATTAATCCCTGCAAGAAAAATAGATCAACGTGAATCAGCCAAATCTAGAAAAAACAAAGAAAACAGGTCTGTTGCTAAGCATAATAACCTCAAGAAAATTGCACTCATTGTAATAGCACAATTATCACCACAACTGTGCAGAAGATAATTATTTCCGCTAAGATGTGGCAACCTTTTGCAAAGATCAGACAGACACTTCCACTTGCAATCACCTACTGTAGTATCCGAATTTTTATCAAGATATTAGACAGGTAAAAATAACATGATTTAACTTCTTGCTTTCTTTCTATATGACTTATGTCCTTTACTGAATTTTGGCCTCCATATAAGTCATAAATCAATGAAAGGAGAGAGTAATAAAAAGAGAGGAACACAGAGAACATGAAGAACTAATATTCAAGTCCTCCCACAGAAGGCAGACAAACCTCTAAGGAAATGTGGGCAAGATTTGTGTTAAGAGGAGGAGAGTGGGAACACGAAAAATATCAGCCAACCAAAATAATGAAAAACCCCAAAAACATATGTACATGTGGATGGCCCTGGGAAACCAGCAGGGACCTCTCTGCAGGAGTATTGTCTGGGGAACAAGATGTCTCGGGGCTTTTAAGTCAGACAATCCAGCCACGAGTTACCAAAGCCTGTCAACATCCACAGCTAGCACAATGGTTATAAAGGGAAACAGGAACTAGGACACACTGATAAAAGCAGTAAAATCGCCTTGAAAACACAAGAGCTAAGAGATTAGCAAGCTAAACAATACTTTTTCCTCCACACTGTCATGGTTGATTGTTTAAAGCCTGTCAAAAGCTCCTCTGGGAAACCCTTCATAGATATACTGAGAGTAGTGGGAGAGTAGGGAATCAGTCACTATTTAATAACTCTATTACTCAGACAGTACCATGTGAATTTAATTGAAAATTACAATGACATTCGTGGAAAAAAGTGCTTTTCTTTTGCAATAACAATCAAGTAGTTTGAAGTATTTTGAAAAGGTTTTATCTCTTTAATATTTAAGAGAGGCACACACTTGTGCCAAGGCTGCAGCAGAATCTTGAGGACACCTCAGCTTCCAGAGGGTTTCAGAAATACTTGTGCCACCAATGCTGAAAGTTTTCTTTTTCCCATCTCCCTTTCTTTCCAAATCATGAGCAAACATGAGACTGCACTGAAATCATTAGCACCGCCCACCGGGCAGATCTACTTGTCACCACACATTCCCTCTCTCCAAGACAGACAGCTGGAGGCTGGATCTGGACTCCAGGGAAGAGGCTGGCAGAGCACTAACAGCCTCAACTGCACAGGCTGCCTGAACTTTCTTTCTCAAGGAAGAAAGAGGATTTCTGAAGGAAGCCCATGAGCACATTCAGTAATAGCCCCTACATCACAGTACTTGAAACTTCTTTTGGAAGGCTGCACAAATATCAGAAGCTCATAATTTTAAAAGAAAGATGGGCGGAAAAAAAAACCCACATGGAAATAGTAGAAAGGATTTGAGAGGTAGAGGCTGCTTCACAGCAAGAGACCCAAAGAAAAACTTGCAGAAAAACAAATACCAAGCAGTGACTTGTAGAAGTGCATGTAAAACTGTCTTAGAAAATATGCATGTGTCTAACTACCAACATAGTCAGCTTCCTTAACTCAGTAGAGAAAGAAAAGGGAAAAAAAAATAGTAAAAATTAGTGAGCCTGGTATTAAAATCTACCAATCAATATACTCACAGTATTCTCAAATACTATGTTTTCTTAAAGAATGGGAGCACATCTTTCATTGCTCTTCTGTATCTGTCTTCCTCCAGCCAAAACCCTGAAGAAAATAATTTCATACCTTCTCTTCTCAAGCACTAAGCTCTGAATTACAATATAAATTCAGGTCTCTGAAGGAGCTGGTAATTCACCTGCCTTTGCTTGTGCCCATCACTCTCTAAGGAGAAAAGCAGAGCAGTAGCACTCTCTCAACTTCATTTGATTGGCAAATGCCTCAGGTTTTCTACTGATCTTTAAATGCACTATGAATCTAATAAAACCTTCAACACCAGTACTGGAATATTTCATACACTGCAGTTTTATTTAATTTTTTGTTTATCTGACTACTGTCAAACTAGAAGATACTCCATGAAAGCTAATACAGCCCTAAATAAGGTGTGAACTCTTCTCAAAGTATTCTGTGTGTATATTTGCATGCACACATGTGAATCCATAAATCCTACTGTTTAGTTCTCAATGAAGATGTTTGGTTTGTTTTAAATATTCTGACTGGAGACATTCTGCTTCAGAAATATCTCTATAAATATACCCAGGAGGAAATTTGACATATACAGTATAATTACTTTGCTATCTAGACATAATCCTGCATAGAAACCATCTGTTACATTAAAAAAAAAAAAAAAAAAACCTACTCACAACCACATGCACATAAAAACCAAATAGGATTCTTGCACACTGCTTACTATTTTTGAAATTCGTATTTTATACCGTGCACATATAGACCACAAAATCATCACAAAGTGGTGATACACTACTGCTTAAAAAACTCAGTCATGCCAAGATGTACAGAGAAAGCAGGTGTAGAAAGTAATCCTTTCATTCTGCTCTGCTCAGGAAAGAACCAGAACCAATGGAAAAGAGTTCAGAGGCAACAGTCAGAAAAATAAAAAAAAAAATAACTTGTAAGGAAGACTGAAAATCATGGGCTGTTGCCTTGGGGGAAAAGACAGCTGGGAAGAAGAGGTGCTAAAAGGGCCTTGTTTGATACACAGAGTTCACAGTTCTGTCTGGAAGGCACTGCTTAGAGGACCAAGGACTGCTCCCTTCCCCAGTAATCCTCTGTCTTTCCCGAGGTGTTTGTTTAACTTGACCTTCACCAGTAAAGGCTATAAATTTCCCTGAGCAATAAATTCTGATGCTTTACTACTGCTCCCTTAGCTCTGTCCAGCATCCAAACTCTATCTGCCTTGTCACAGGTGAAGACCTCTCTATAAGCAACACAGAGGCAAGTATTACCCTCTGCAGAGCAGCAGGACCACTGCACCCCTCAGTTCCAGTTCTTGATGCTGAACAAGTCCAGTATGTTCTTCTGTCCCCAATGGTCATAATTCCCAGTGAGTTCATGCTACTTCCAGACCCTTTTCAGTTTGCTCCCAACTCTCCTGAAGCACAGCACACACAGTTGGAGTGTATCTGTTATCCCCTAGGCTACTTTTCCATTTATCCACCCAGCACAGTGCCTGCCTTTTCCAGAGCTGTCAGGCACCCGGGCTCCCATGCAGCTGCCACTCACTCTGCTCATCCCACCTCACTTCTGTCACTGCTGCTCACCAGCTGACACTGGCACAGCCGAGGGTTGCTGCCGGGTGCAGTGTGTGGCATCCTGCTAAACTGCATCCCCTGGTCTCAGACCAGGTTTGCAACTTGTCACAATGAGTTTGGTTTCTGGTTCTGTTCTCCAGCACACATACAAGCCCTTCCAAATGGCTAATTTCTATATTTGCAAGAACACAAGATCAGGTCAGCAATTAAGCTCTCTCAGATTAATTGTAGCAAAGCCCCATTAGGGACCCTGTGGAAACTCCCCTCCAGAGGTCCTTAGAAAAAGGCTGGTAAGATTTCTGCTTGAAAGAATGTAGTTACATGTGACCCTGCTCAGTGCTGATTTGCTGAGAGCCTTTGGGACACACTTCATGGGGACACAGAAGCAAGGACTCCTGCTCTGTTCACACATTCATCTGTTGCTGTGTGTCAGAGTGACAACGTGTTGCATCCAGCTGTGACAGCTGGCTCAGCAGCAAACACTCCAAGCACCAACAGAGCTTAAGAGAGCTTGTGGATTGGAGTAGGAGTCCTTTTCACATCCTAAAGGACTCCCCACTTTCTTCCCTGTTCCCAAGGGAGTGGGAGAGTGAGCAGGTTGGATGCTGCTCACAGGGAGCACTCGACCATCTCTGCAGATGCAGAGCCCTTGTGTTTCCACATCATTCGAGCACTTGCTTTCTACACCTGTTCCTATTCCTTCAGAACTCAAACAGAATTTAGCTTCTTTTCTGAGAAACCCCTCATTCCTACAGATTGATGGGTTTTGCTTGATCCTTAATCTCTCCAGACTTATACCGTGTCTTCCAAAGGAAGGCTCACACTTCACACTTAATGCAAGGCTCCACATATTAATAACTTACAAAAGCCATACAAAAACCTTTGACCTGCTGGAAGCAATAACCTATTGATTTAACATTTCGTTCACTACTACCAACTAATAAAAGGATAAAACCAAGGCACTATATCACAAACTGTCACCAGCAGCTCAGAACAAATTGGATCCTTTTTGGATCAACAGAAGCATGAAGGCTCACACAGACTCCCATTTCATGCCTGCACTGAACCTCAAATCACCTCCCTTTATCAGCTTTCAGCCCCATCCCACTCCCCTCACCTGCACTCAGAACAAGACAAATGACAGATGGGATAATTAAAAGGCTTTGAGTCATACATCATTAAGTGTCTGAGTATTAGGGTTTGTCAACTAGTACACTTACAAACAGAAGGGCTGAAAGACAATCTAAATAACAGCACATGATCTCCAAAATCAGCTCTGAAGTTTCAAAATAGCCTTCTTGTCATCCCCAAACACCAAACAATCATGCCTGAAGCTGGATATATGTTCCCCTTTTGATCAACATATCCCTGCTCCTGCCCTGCCCTAATTGATGTATTACCTTGAGTTGTCACATCTAATTATACATGATGCAACATAGGATGACATGAATAATGTACCCCACTTTGATGTGAACAAATTCATCTGTTTAGATGGAGAACAGGAAAGCAAAAATGTACTGAGCAGCAGTTTACTTGAATCATTGCATCATTGTTATTATTGCTGTTCTTATTATTATGTATAATAATAACATGTTTATGTTTACTTCCCCTCTCACTGAAGTGTAACAAAAAAGCCAAAGTTAAAGAGAGATTTATTTCCCCACAAAAAGCATTTAGGAAGGCTTCTATAGACCTTATTTCCAAATTCTACAAAAATTAAATGGGTCACTTCAGCATTGCTTGGCATTGAACTATCAGTTACCAGATGCTCTTCATATTTCTTTTGAGAAATGAAGGCCATGGGGAAGAAGGGACCTTCTTTGTTGGCTTGGCTGTTGACTAAACAGACTTCTCCCCCCCGCCATCGTTCTACAAACTGAATGTACACAGATACCGGAATATAGGCATTAAATCAAAGAGCCAAAAAAGTTAATTAAATCTCTCATTAATTGAAATCTGAGCTAGGCAGCTTCCTGCTTACTCATGGGGAGGAGTAAGAATAGGACTTAGAGAATCACAGCTTCCCAAAGATCATTCCCCGTGGCCAGAGCCAGGAGAAGATGGTAAGAGCAGGGTACATTCATCTTTCTTTTCGAGCACATTCCCTCACTCTAAGAGTAAATGCTAGACAAATTCTCTTGTAGGTCTCTGGGTTGTGCTTCACACTTATTTCCATTTTCTGCATTCCCACCAGGGTTCGTGGGACCACATGCAGATCAACTAAGGAAGGAATCCAGCCCTCTGCTTGTATTTTTACCCGTTGTGCTTTCACCATAGCTGGGTGAGTGAGAAACCATCTGCTTCCTTGGGATGAAAAGGCAGGAGAGGGAGCTACAGTTTCCAGAGGAATATATCTTTCAAGATACAGCATCTGTCCTTTCTGTTCCTTCTGATTTATAGGAATTTCAGTTTGGTCCAAATTCACAGTTACATTAGGAGTAAGAGCAGTCTAATGCGGTGCTGCACCCAGAATGAATCTGGCTCAGTGACTTCAGCTCAGTCATTCTCAGGGGTGATATTTCAGAGCACTCGAGCCATGATGCATAGTAGGTGAATTTACACTGATGCAGTAGGTGACTTTCTAATTCCATTTCTGCTCAGACCATCCTGTTGCCTGGTATTAAAGAACAGGTTTTAGCTGAAGCTATTTAGTTTGAAGGATTAGATAACAAGGATACATAACTTTCCCAATCAGAAATACTTTGTGCTGGAATTTTGCATAGGAACATTTTTAGTGCAGCACAGAATCTTTGGACATCCAATCTGATGTCCACAACTGGATCTGTCCACATCCAATCTGATGTCCTTCACAACTGAAGGCAACATTCTTTCTCTTGACCGAGGAAGAATGATGTGAGGAAGCAGTCAGAACTAAAAACCTAATCTTTCTGATACACATGAATTTCAAGAATTTTTCAGCTTGAAAATTGTTATTACTGTTACAGACAGGATTCCAGACACATGTATAAGACTGATAGATTTTCAATATCACAAATGTAGTCACTGCAAAGGCAGTTCAAATAACAACCTTGATCTCCTCGCTTTCTAGATGGTTGCTATAATTTGAAATCATCTTTTTAAAGCTTCTTGGACATCTTCAACTTCCTTACTGAAAATGATCTGACAAAGTTTAACAAACAAACTAACCAGCTCACTCTATTTTCCCTTCAGTACTTTACATGGTAGTCAACGTCCAGATTTGTTCATAATTTTGAACAAATGTGTTCACATAAATTTTGGCCTTTGCAGAGGAATGTGTATTATCCTCAACGCTGATCTGCCCAAATTTTTAAATCATGCATTCTTGCTGAGATGAAGCCAGGAATGGTGGGAACAGTGAAGCTGTCCAGGGACCACAGAGCTGGGATGATGGAGGTGACTGTCAAGGTTGTTCACTTGGTACTGGGCAGGCAGCACTGACACCTCCCTGACCCTGCTTCTCTTGCAGCCAGGTGGTCTGCAAGATTCTTGGACAGGAAAATGTTAGTTCTGCCCTAGCTAATACAAAAAAGTGTTTCTACTTAATGACTGCTTATTCTGTTCCAAGATACACACACTTAGAGGAGTTTGGCACTTGGCACCTTGATTTATTGTTCTAAGATAGTTTCCTGCCCAGCTTTTCTAAAAATTGATGGCTTCTACCAACACTTTATGTAGTAATCTAAGGATAAAACTGTATCTGTAGTAAAGCTGCAGAAGAGCTCAGTCATGCAGCATGGCTGGTGGCTTCACAGCAATTCTTGCCTTTTCAGGGAAGCAAAACTGAAAGCAGTTTTGTGGTGACTTAAGCTCAGCCAGCAACTAAGTACCACAAAGCTACTCACTCACTCCCCACCTTAGTGGGATGGGAAGGAGAATAAGGTAAAAAAAAAAAATCTCAGTCTTGTGGGTTGAGTTAAGAAGAGTTTAACAATTGGAAGAATGTAAAATAATACAATATTGGAACTAATGATGATGATAAAAATAATAATAATTGTAATAAAATGGAGATAAAGAAATAAAACCCAAGAACAAAACCAAGTAATGCACAACACAGTTGCTCAGCACCCACTGATTGGTGCCCAGCCTGTCCTCCAGCAACATCCCCTTGGCCAGCTTGGGTCAGTCTTGGCCATGCTCCCCCCCCAGTTTTTTGGCATTTTTCTGCACCTGTTTGCTGCCAGAGCATAAGACACTGAAAAGTCCTTGACTTCGGGTAAGGACCACTTAGCAACAATGAAAACATCAGTGTGTTATCAGCATTATTCTCATATTGAATCAAAAACACAGCACTGTCCCAGCTAGTAAGAAGAACTCTATCCCAGCTGAAACCAGGACAGTGGTATACAAAGAGTTTGGCCTCCTAGGTTGGGTCTTACAGGAAGACTCAAGTTTTGCTACAAAACCCTAATTCTGTCTTGATCTGGGTTACACTCAGTGCAAAGCTGCCAACACAGAAACTGTGACCAATGTAATTCTGCACAACAAACTCCCCCATCAAAGCCGGGGATTCTACAATAGGTCAGCAACAGGTTTATAACAAATGGCATGATAACCCCTCTACCATGCTGCACAGAGGGTTTTGGTGCTGAACATGGCTTTGGATCCCTGCAGAGACAGCAGTAACCTGGCCTGGTGATGCTGCAGCACCATGGTAAGTGTCAGGAATACACCTGACATCGGTGGTAGAGCACATGGCAGAGACTTATGCAGTGCAGGATTTCCTTCCCAGAGGAAAGGCATGGCTAAGGACCATTAAGCAATGCCCCCAAGTGCCCTTTCAGGAAATCAAAGGTACAAAACTGCACAGAGCTTCCAAAATACAAGAAAATGGGTAGAGGCTTAACAGCTAAAAGTCTGCCAGAGGCATCCAAAATGAACAACATGTCACCAATAAAGGCACCAAAAATAAACCTCAAGAGACACAGTGCAGTGAAACAAGAACTGGAGATGAACAGAAGGGAGTTCTGTTGTGATAGAGGCAGAATGTTGCAGCTTGGGAGCAGATTTCAGACCCTGGCAGTATCATCTAGACCCAGGATTTAACCCTAGCGTATTAGCAAGTAATAACCTTAATCCAAGTCCTTTTAGCAAGTAATAATGTTGATACCAGCTAATCTGTGCCACTAACAGCTTCCAAAGCTAAGGTAGAAAGCCCACCAGTTCCAGCAACTCTTTCCACATGCTGGGATCAAACTGTGGGCAAAATTCAAGTGTAGACACTTGTCCAGTGTTGGAGGAGACTTCTTATGGCATTCAAGACATCTGCAGGGGGTGTGCAGGAAACAAGACTTCTAGAAGATCTGCAGCCTTTTCAAGTAGCAGCTGGAAGCCAGGACACCTGCCAGGAATGAAAGCACCAGGAGTTCTGTGCTGAACATCTGGGTTATCTTCATCCACAGCTACTATTACTTCTAGAAAAATATTTTTCAAAAAAAATTTGCTATACATACTTTAAAAATTGCTTAACAAGTGTTTTATGCAAATCTGCTTTGAAGCAGTGGGGTCCACAATTAGCCCTCTTGGCTCAGATGTGCAACCAGATCAATGTCCTTGCCACATTTTCTATCATCTCATTACTTAAGTCCCTTTATTGCCAAGGGGATAAGTACTGACTTTGCCTTTGTGAGGAGTGATGAAGGAAATACAGATCTACACCTGCCAAGAGTTTGCTGGGGTACTTTTACTGGCAAGGGATCCAGGCATAAGTCTTACGTGAGTACTGCAGGGAGGCCAGTATATAGCACTCCTTGTAATTGTAGGACACAGCAACCTGGAAACTACAAATCAATGTAAAACTGGGCTCCAACACAATCATATTTGTGATGCAGTGGCAGTTAGACTTTGTAGAATTATTTCATTTAAAAAATCTAGAAGAATCTTCAATAAGCATGCTTGTTCCTGTCATTCATTAATATACCTGCTAGCTAAAAAGGACAAGGGACTTCCAGCATGGCTAATATGTTCTCAGTTATGGAAGAGTCAAGAATTACTATATTCACTTTTGAAATGCATTTTCTATCATGGTTGGTGCACAGCTGTCTGTGTTCCTAACTGTGTAGTAATTAATGTCACTGAAAAGTAACATTAATCCCACATAGTGACAGAAAGCAGGAAACAAGTCTGGAATTTATGCCCTTCTCCCCTTAACAGGAGGAAGCTTTGACTTTGAATTGATTCAAGGGGCCTGAGAGTCCAACAGGACTTGAGAAGGTGATTCTCTCATGCCTGAATTAAAAAATGAGAAACAAAATCCCAAAGTAGACCTCCATCAAAGGCATTAAATTTGTCCATTGTCAGTGGAGATAAGGATGGCAGTCTGGCACCTAAATATACCTGTGCACTGCTTATTGGTTCTGAGATATGTTCCTCCTGAATAGGTTTGTCTGGAATAAAGAGTAGGGTTTTATCAGGATTGGTTTTTCCCCTCCTAACTGCACCCTTTTCCCTAGAGAGGGGCAGCATGGCCACCCTCCATGGTGAGGGCAATGAACACCAGAAGCCTCCAGCTTAAAGCACAGGATGGAAAGTGTTGCTGAAAAGAGTCCACCCAATGAGAGGTGGCAGTGGAAGAGCTGAGGGTGATGCTTCGAGGAGAGGCAGTGAGAAGGTCAAAGCAGCAAAGAGTTAGGGAACTACACACTCTCAACAAAACACAGCCACCCTGCCCCAGAACCACTGAATCCTCCCACACCTACAGGTGTACAAACGGAATGAAGGCTTTACACCTTTCTGTAAGCCAGAAGGTTTTCAGTGCATTTGAAAACACTGCTTACTAGTGATTAATAATTAGTTAGTTTTGGAAACACTAAGCAATTAGAGCAATTTTGCACAAAAGATATTCCAAATCTCATAATCTCCCAAAGACCCTCAGGTGGCTTGGATTCCCACAAAGCATATTGTTCCTATGGAGCAATGCTGTTTGTCATGCACAGTAAGTCACATCACATTTTCAACCCTCCCTGAAAGCATCAGTTTGAAAATAACTACAGGAGAACCCTCTGCAATTCTGATTTTGGAAGTTTTAACTCCACAGGAGCAAGCATCCCCCCATTCAGGTGTGGACCCACTTGGCAAGTGTGAGCTCAGCAGGTGCCAGACCCACTATCCTTCTCTGGGGCTGATCAACACACCAAGTAGCTACTGTGTGATCCCATTCCATATTTGCCTGCAATAAAGGCAGTCGCCCTGTTCCTGCCAGTAACATTTACTCAGTAGGTCAGCATTAAGGGAAGTCATGAGATGAATTTCCCAATCTAAACATAGAGCTGCTTCCTGAGACCTTCCAGCATTAGACTTGCACAAATAAAGGGTCGAGCTTAGCCCAAAGGCAACGGGGTGTGTGTTCTGTACTCCCTCTGGGTCACTGAGGGGTTTCTCACAGAGCAGTCAGTCCCACACAGACACACCAAAGGGATCCCTCTGCATTGTTCAAAGTGGACACACGGTGAGTTGACTCTCTCTGTGCTTGGAAATAAGCTCTGAGGAAGACACAGTGTAACTTTCTGTCTCTGCTTCTTAGTGCCTTACATCACATTGTTCCCAAATTCTTACCTCTTTGGACAACAGCTAAGAAATGAGCTTTTCCACTCTATTGATCTCTAAATTGTGTTAAAAAGAATACATTTGAAAACCTTCCATGTCCAATAGCGGTTCCAAAGGAAGATGTACGTTGCCCTACAGTTGTCCTTCAATTCTGAATTGGCCCTCCAGAGATGCACCTGTGTGGTTTTGCATTTACAGTCAGGCACCAATAATATACCCAGCTAAAAGATAAAGCTAAAAAAGAAAAGATTTGACCTCACTACTTATAGGCAGTCAGAATGCAAATCACCATGGAAATCTAGGCAGCTCATTATGAAGGATGCTAGCTGAGGGGATGCTGAACAGCCAAGAGGGATAAACAGATTCTATTGAGGCTCATGTGATTTGTACATTACGAGTTTTAGTTGATACAGCTGTAGATGATACTGTAAGAAGTTCTTTAAAATCCCATTCCCCACATCTATCTCTCCTTTTCATTACAAAAGGGAGTAAGAAATTCTGGAGGATCTCATTTTCAGAAATTAGCCAGGTCTCAGGAAAGTAGACTGGTGTTCAAGACAAACGTCCAGCTGCATTTAAAGCAGATATGTCACTGGCCAGAGCATTTGCCATATAATTACTTTGGATGCAATAAGCAGAAGAGCAATTTATGGTAACCTTTTAATCCCATCCAAGTTAAGCACACTGAGGCTCCTCTCCAAGACAGCACAATCAACAGCAGCATCACATCCACTTGAATGTATTTGCTGTGTGAACACAGCACTACCTATGGTGGATAAAACCAGGGTTTCCCTAGCTCTAGAAATGGAAACCTAAATATGAATGACCAAGACTGGAAATTCAGAGGAATTCTTGAGCTGTTCCCACCATAAAAGGAACTGAAGCTGCAGAAAAAGGACTGCCTATCTCCACCAGTTGGTATTTTTAATTCTAGCCTTCAGGAATGATAGCAAACACCTCACTGAAAAGGCAACAAAGAGAAATTGCTATTTGATACAAGGAACTGCTGCCATGCTTAAAAAAATCCTCACTTGATTAGCAAAGGCACAAGCTTATGTAAGTTAAGTTCAGCTCCTAATGATTTTTTGCATTATGTACAGAGAACTCTTTGCAGAGAAATAAAATATTTTTAAAGGATTCTCCTCTCTCTCCCTTTAAGATTGGTAAATAGGGAAAGGACACCGGAGGACAGATTGTCAGAGCACATTTTCCAAGGTTCTGTTCAAATTGTAAGCCATTCCTACCTCCCAACACAGGTACATCACATTGAATCATGTTTTTTCATAAAAGGCACATGTAATTCGAAAAAATATGAGAAACTTTCATTCTATACCCGTGACACTCTGGTGTGAACAGGTATATTTTAATATGTATCAAATGGATTTAAGTGTTCTTAGATCTCTTTCAAAAAAAGAGCTCTGACAAATTTTCTTTTTGCCAACTCTTGATACTAAAAAATAGAGAATTCTCTTAAGACTGTGCTTAAAAAAAACCCTTGACCTTTCCTATATTTATTTATGTGTTAAATTATTAATATTTGAAAGGCTTATTCATTGTCTACCATTTGACAGCAACAGAGTCAAAATTTTTTTCTTTTTTAGACTTGAAATGTGGGTCAAATCCAACCATGGGATTACTGTCAAATGAACAGAACTATTTGAAAGATGTATATCAAAATGCTTGTATCCCAGCTTTGTCTGCAACTGGGAAGGCAGCTGAAAAAAGTGTGGATGTAATTCACAACTGGAGCAAAACAACATCGCGTCTCCCGGACTCCTTCCAAAGTTACTCTAATCAAAATCACACCTTTTTCAGAGAGGTAACAAATGCTGAGAAAAACACCCCTGATAATTACAATTCACTGACTCTTTCCCGGATATCTCACTATGTGGAAGACTGAACTGTGAGCAAATATTTCCTTTTCTTCCTTCCTCAAGGGGCAATGGTTCCAAGGTAACTCACCGTATCTCGTACAAAGATATTACAGGTCCTCCTTTTTTCAGAGACTCCTCAAAGCTAGATTAAATCAAAATGCAGGGTTTTTTTAAGGATGCAACACAGTTTAAGGAACACTTCTTCTATGAATTCCAGAATAAGGATGAAACTGGTTCAACAATAAAAAAAAAAAAAATTTCTCCGTCTTTTGGACATACTTAGGGGGAAAAAACCAAACCAAACAAACAAAAAAAAACCAAACAAAAACAAAGAAACAAACAAAAAAAACCCACACACAAGGAAACCCCCTCAAAAAAACCAAACAAACAACAACCAAAAAACCAAACAAAAAAAAGGAAAATGCAAGACTTTCAGGTAGACAAATTACCACCTGGTATGTGAACAGAGCTCAGAGTGCAGAACATCAGCAGAGCCACGTATGACACCAAACACAGGTCCCCTTGTTGCCCAGGGCACATGACATGATGTTACACCAAGCCATGATGGGGCAACACAGCCACAGCTACACCAACCCCCAGGAGGTTTTCAGCTCCCCAAGGCATCTTCCCACCTGAGCATCAGCTTTTTCTTGCACAAATTCAGGGCCGGTCAATGTGTCACCATGATCACAGCTCACGTGCCTGCAGCTTTGGCAGGCTGGACAATAATAAACATTGACAGCTTTGTTTCAGTTTTACAGACAACTAAAGTTGCTGACCCTCTGTGGTGTTTTTTACATAACATAAAAGACTTATTTCAGTATAAAATGGCATTTCTATCAGAAGTTACTTCCACTACCAGGAACCTTTGGCAACAAAACCTGTTCTTTTAGAATATCTCATTTTAGACAGTCTTTTAACAGCATTATAAATAGACTCACCACTCACAGCAACCAAATGAGAAACAATTCAGGGAAGGGAAAATATCCTACTGTTAGCTAATCTACATCAATTTTATGCCAATACCTGGACACTTATTAGCAACTGGTCAGCATACACTGCCACACATCCTAATTGCAACTTTCCAAGGTATGTTTTCCTTCACAAGTATATCATTGCACATACTGAAGCTCACAATTTGCAAGCTTTAATATCTCATTAATTAGGTAATAGAAAGCACATATGACTATACAGAAATTTACACCCTTCTATTTTGTGCTGTATTTCCTTTTCCCTTGCAGGTGAAGAGTCTGACATCGGTTGTTTTGCCCAGTTAATAAAGTTTGTTTCCACCCTGAAATTTGGTAGCCCTAGTCTAACATTCACCTTATTAAGAGAAAAAGGGGTTTATTGATTACACACATGGGATTCACCCAGGAATTGCTGAGACCCTGCAGCATGACTTGTGGAAAGGAACCCTTCCTATCACAAAGCTAAAAGGCAGCAGCTTCCCATCTGTGTGCTCTGTTCTCCACTCAGTACATGCACTTATCTAACAAGTGCTGCTTGGAGGAGCCTGTCCTCCTTTTACCCTTTGAAAAGAACTCTCCCATTAATCTATTTTTACTGATCATCATGAAAAGTGAATAATTTTTTCTGAAACATTTATCCTGGTAGCAGCACCAGCCCAAGTGAACAGGATATGGACATTCATACAAAATACTCCTGTAATTATTGTCCCTGATAGTCAGTAGTGAATACAAGAGCTATTCTCATTTTAAACTAATTAACCATGAAAAGATGTCAGACTCTTATTATCAATCTCAATCACTCAGCAGTAGCAATACTTACCGATAAGGTCAGAATTTGCTTCCATTGTGAAAAGACAATGTCAAAGACAAAATCATGCTATGCCATGGACCAGAAGAGACATCTCTGCAAAACTGATTCCAAAATTCAGCTTTCCTGGATGCCCTTGCTGGCAGAACAAAGCACTGGCAGCAGCAGCAGCCACCCTGATTTTATGAAGTTTCATGTGCTGGCAAAGAACTGCAGCCTTCTGGGATATTTATGTAGATTTTCAAATAACCTACAGCTCCTGACAAGTTTGGAAATTACCTGTCTGGAGGAAAACTAGGATGTTCTTCTCTTGAGACCACCACGTGGTAAAATCACATCCTTTCACTTCTGGCACAGACAGTCAAGTTCTGACTATTCTGCTGCACTCAAAAATATCTGGATATGCCTTAGTGAAAGACCAAGCAAAGCCATGGATTATCTTTTAAGCACAGGCATGAGATGCCTGAGCATATTTCTGCACTGTGGCCGATCTGAATTCAGAGTATCCCAGAGCCATAGATGTCTTAGGACCCCATACATCCAAAATCCAAGGTGTGGAAGTCCAGGAAAATATAAAACTACAGCTCATAGGACACCAGCACCAAAGAAAACAGTCACCAGGCCAAGAGGTTTTTATGACACTTTATAAAGGGAAGCCAGCATAGCAGTAGGTTGAAAAATTTAGAGTTTGGTTTCCCATGCAGTGGTTTAACTTTGAGCACTGACAGGTCCCCTTAGGCAGTTCCTGCCTCTGTTTTCCCTGGATGTGGACCTTTGCTGCCTACAAACTTTTCACAAGGTAGAACAGGGTTATTCGTACACAGAACAGGAAGCTTCCATGCTGCTCAAAACAATTTTCACTGCTGTCCCCAAGCACCTGTTGGTTTCAACAGAAGTGTAAGAATATTAATCCAGCTGTAATATTTAGTCTGGTTTATAAGTTAAACAAAGTATCATACCCAGTAGGTATGCATATAAAACCCAAAAGAGTCTCCTAACAAATTTGTAAGTTCAGTCTCAACTGGATTTTTTTTAAAACTTCTCCAAGACATATTAAATATCTGTCTTTCCATAGCCAAAAATAAATAAGCAGTGAACACTTATTTTGTCCATGATGAAATACCAGAGAAAGCAGATGAGGTTTACTTACTCATCATTGTGACTTAGATTGTTATTAAAACAAAATGCTCTGTTGAAGAACTTTTATGGAAAAGGTCAAGTAGATTGAACTCAAGTTTTGTTAGGTGTACTACATATCACATGCATTTTGTACCTTGAATCCCTTGGAACAAACAGTTTAAAAGGACTAACCTTTTTTATTACAACTTCCTGGCAGTAAAGTGACCTCCAAATCACTGCATTTCAGGGGCTAATTTGCCATGCAATCCCCTCCCTTCCTTGCAATCTTGTTCTCAGGGTAGAACAGGAACTGGAACCCACCCAAAGCAAACACCATAGATCTTGTTTGGCACTTTTTATAGCACAAGTTTTATATGGAGACTAGATGCTGATGCAGGCATTCTGCTGTACATACAGTCCCCAAGACCTTCAGATCTTGCAGACACTTATGCACATACATAAACGAAAGTAATTTCATTAAAAGCGGACGTACTGTTCTGATGAAAAATACTCTGTGTGTCCCTAAACACTTGCAAGATTTGCAAGCCATAAGGCCTCTCAAAGGAAATGGTCTCAATTCTGCCTCAGACTTATCAGTCTTTTTTTTTTTTTGTTCATTTGTTAGTTGACCACGATCACCCCAGATACCCTCAAACAAAGATTGTGGTGCTCAAAGACTTCTGAAGGAATTATCATCCTTTAGACCTGACAGGGTTACAGGCATATAAACACCCTCCCAGAATGATTAGGGTGCAGCACACAGAATTCATGAACTGTCCCTTTGGTTGGGAACCATGCTGGAATAGTGCATTGCTGTTCACTCCATGTGTTTGTTTTAGCTTTTTTGGTAGGACAGCAGCAAATGCTTTCTAAAATCTGACATGCTGGTTATGAGCCTCCAAGACCTTGTGAACCTCTGCTCACAAGTTTCTTTTATACCAGTTCTCCAGGTGTGCTTCTCATATGTGTCTTAAAGGCCTGTAGTGGCAGGTGTGCAAAGGGAAAAAATCCATGTGCAGTACTGTCAGAAATTTTATGTTACAGCTGGCAAAATAACTAACATCAACAGAAGTAAAGGAGTTACAGGGTGGGTGGGGGGAAAAGCACCAGAACCATCTCAGCTTCCTCCTTCTAATTCTTCGCTGACAGTCAGCAGAGAGAGAAGAGTACAATGAGCCTCAGTTACATGGAAATCAGCACTTCTGATCTAAAGTAACACAGTACAGAAAAAGGTACACAGTACAGTAAAGACATTTAAATTCACAAAAAGAGTTGGACTGAATATTATTCTACAAAAGTTTCACAAATTAGTTGAATTTAGGTTGTGAGATTCTGTTTTGCAGTTCCTTAGAACACTTTTTTTTTTTGGATGAGTTATAGAGGCCACACTCTAAGTTCAGGAACACAGGAACTGAAGAGACCCCTGGAATCAATGCCTATCATTCTGTAAAACTCTGGATCAGACCTCAGAAGCCTGAGGACTTTCATGTACTTCAGGAAAAGCAACTGTGTTCTCTAGGGGAGCCCCTTAAGTTCCAACTTCCACTATTAATCGGGGAGAAATTTTAATGACTCCTAGAAAACCTCAGAGCTGTTTAATGAACATGCTGGCTAGACCTGCCTGGGCTAACAGTACCACTAATGTGCATTATTGATAACTAGTTCTCCTCAGCTGCTGAAGATGCTGGAGCATCCTACAAGGCCAAGCTCAGCAGCATGGTCTCATTACCAGGAAAGCTGCAGCAGACCCTGCACTGACACAGGGCTGCAGGGTTGTACACTCCCACACTCAGTGGAAGTCAGTTCTCAGAGAACAACCTCAACACACCCTGTGACAGGCCCTGGGGATGGTCAGGGAGTCCAAGAGCTGCAGTATCTGTCAGCAAAAACAGACAAGGAGAGAGAGAAAATTCCCATCAGGTGCCCTTGTTTGAAGTGTCCCTTGTATCTGCCAACCCAGATTGCTGTTCAGTGAGACAATTGTCCGTGTTAGCAAAGAGTTTCTGCCAAGGGTTAGGCTTTGGGGAGTGGTGTGGCAGTATCCTCCTGCAGTCTGGCCCATTTAGTCACCCAGTACTGGAATATTTCTCAGGAAATGAAATCTCTGCACATAAGGAAGCTAAATATTAATGTTTATAATGTCTGGGCAGAAGGCAGGTATTACCACGTTATCACCCACACCTTGATAGTGAAGATGCAGGTGGTTGCCTCTGAATCCCCCAAAACATATGTTACATCTGAAATGGTGAATCTCTGCTAGCACTTACCTAGTGAATGCAAAGCAGGTTATCCCTGCTGCCAGCAATGCCAGACTAGGCCAGAAGGCAGAGGACAGTCTGCTAAAGCACAGCAGAAAGCTTTGATGCCTCAGGCAGGGAAAGGGTTTCTTTCGTAATCTTCAGGGCATCAGGGCACTGGAAGTGGCAAAACGAGTGATGGGAGATACAGCATGTTACAAACCACAGAAAACAATGGGTTTCTAAATAAAGCAAGATACAGATAGCATCTAAAATTTAGGATACCAGTTTAAGAAAGTCATTGAACAAGATGCAGAAAGATACATTTTGCAGCATCTAAGCTAAATGTGCTAGCAGACGATGATTAAAAAGAAATTGTAAAGTCTGGTCTTCTAGCTGTGAGTTCTGGAAGGGTAATTCCCAGGAAGAGTGACATTCACTCATTTCTGTTATTTTGATACCAAATTACATCATGAACTATTGAGATAATATTTTATATATTTGAAAGATTTCATCCAAAGGGAACAGTAATCCAATTTTGTAAGGCATAGAAGAAGAATTTTCTGGTAAATTCGCATCATTTTTACAGACCTTCTAACAACTGTGGAGTTTCTTGTTCTCAGTTAAGGTGAGTTAAGAAATCTCAGTGCTGATGGTTATTATTAATGAGCTGTCAGCCTAGGGGACAAAGAAAAAAAAAAAGACAATTCCATTTATTTGAAAAATAAAGTAGAGCCCTTTTAATATTTTAGTTCTATTGAAATAGGAAATATATGTTAAGCAGCCAAAAGCCTATATGGGCATCCTTTTATTTTACTAGAAATATATACACATTTGAGACTCCCAAGGGTCAGAACAAAGTCATCAGGCTTCTTACTGCAACTGGACTGAATTCCATCTGGAATGATTTATGTGGCATTTATGTTTTTTTCCCGAGGATATCAATAATCCAATACTAAAGACAGGAGAATAGCTGCTGGTGACTCTCACCTGCCCTCCCCAAGGAACTGAGCATCAAAAGAAGTCCACTTTTGAATAAATGGGAACACAGACACCAGCTCCACTCACTGCAGCAGAAGCTTAATTCCTGCATAAATACTTAGCACAGAGGTCAAGGGATACAAAGATTAGGTTTTGTGCTGATGTTCCTACTTCCCAATGACAAGATCTGACAGCAGCATCTTGTCTGACACATGGCTCAGAGATGCAGTTTCTCATAAAGGTTCCTTTTTTTCCTAAATTATGCACTTCTTTAGCTCTGAACAGATTAAATGCCCCACAGAAGAAAAAGAAATGGAGTGGAGGGGATGGGATAGGAATAGACAAATCTGTTGCAAAGTACCCCTGATCGGTTTGCCATGCAAATTCCACAGTGTCACCATGAATTAGAGGAGTTAATAGCTACATGAAATGCTCCTTTGCCCCCTAATGGGCTAGATATAAAGCTAAAATCCATGTTTAAGTTACGAGATACATCACCAGAAATGACAGCAAAGCACACGTGTACTGCTACAGGGTCAGTAATGTGTTTTTCTGGATTTATACACTGCAGGAAAGAAGGGCTTTGGTACACACAAGGGATAGGGACAGCTCAAGGAGATGGATTTCAGTGTGTCCTGTATTTTTGAAAATCTCAGTTTAACTCTTGCCCTTCCCAAATGATCTTTGTGAAAATACCAGAGCAAGAAAACAAATCAGCTTTTACAAAGCAGCTAAGAAACTACATCCTCTCTTAATGTCACATTGGAAACAAAGTCATTAAAAAAGACTCTCTGTGAGTGCAAAAAAAAGATAGATTTCTTCTGCAAAGTTTTAATGTAGTGAATGCAATCCTCAGAAAAATGGAATCAATATAAACACAATCATGTTTGGAAGTCTCTATTTATGTAATGACATTAAGTACTCTGGAATGTAAATTGCATTCATTTTGACTATGGTGACACTTTCAGATTCAGATACAAGCAAAAGGTTTCAGAGGTATATGAAATATGTCTTTAAAATGAAGTATCTGTAACACTTGAATGCATACTCTCTAACAAAGCCTTGCTGCAAAAACACATCTATATCTCAGAACACATTTTTCTATCAATATGTCTAAGTTTCAGATTTGTGTAATGTGTAGAAATTTCAGCCCTGAGAACCAAAGATCTCCAACTGTCCTTTAAGCATTTGGGAGTGCAAACATTTCACATAATAGAAATTATAATCAAATAATGGAAATGTGTTTTTCCTTTGAAACAGTTGTGACAGGAAATATTTTTCTCTAGTTACACAACACCAACAAAAAGAAAATAATACTCTCAATCCCTGCACAAACACAACATGCTGAGGTTTTTTCCTGTCACACAAGATATACTAGTAGAAACAGTGAACAAAGGGCAGAGCCATGATTTCAACAATTCTATCGGGCAAAGGAGAAAGGAGGTGACTATATAAAATAACAGCTGTGTCATTTCAGCATCCTGATCCAAGCAGAGGGATTTTCCTCTGAACAATGGGGTTGCATTAAAGTTTCATAAGCTCATTTTACCACAGTCAGAGTGACAATGCACATTTCCACATGGTAGCATATCTTCTGGACATGAATGCAGCCAGTTTATCATTGCCAATGGGATTTCTGAATTGATGCTGAGAATTCAGCTTTCAAGTTGAGTCACTGAATCAGTGATGGTGGTGAGCCAAGTAAGGGAAAGGGATAAAAATCTGTGTACAGACCAAACCAGACCATGAGAAGCAGTTTTTATGATGAGTGTAGAAGAAACATCAGAAAGTATTTTTCCAGTTTATTTAGGACACTTCACTGTATTATGACACATGTATGAACACTAAAAGTGTATTTAAGTTAAATACCATGAGCACTCTGGATTAGGTGGATCCAGAAATACAAGCCTCCAACACTGTTTGTGCCACAGTATGTCAGTCATGTTTCTCAGTACTTGTGTTACCAGGAATCCACATCACCAGGAGAGCAAGAGTGAGCTGAAGACATCCAGGGACTGTTTTAAAATATTTCTAAGGTCTTGGAAGCTCCCCCAAATGTAAACCCACGTGATTACTGCTACAGTTACAGTCCCACACAGCAGGACAGAAAAGTTTAATCTCTCTCCTCTGCAAGTGAAAAGCAGTTCAGAGTTTTCATTTAACCATAAGAATAAAAACTTAAAAAGGAGAATGGGCCAGAACAGGGGGTTTGAGAGAGGGTCATCACAGAGACCACAGCTAAGAGCAGCCAGCGAGGAGCAAGTGGGTTTTCAAGGCAACCTCTTTTACACCCAAAGTGGTTTTGAGAAACTGTCAAGCCCTCTCAGCTCTTACTAAAAGTTACTGCATTTTAAAGGACTGGCACAAGAGTTATCAAACATGCTTTTGGCAGAAAAGCATGGATTTTCTTAAATACCAAAAGTGTTTGAGTATATTGAGCTGTCCCTGAAAATACAGGTATAACCACTGCTGATCCAGGAGGGTTCTGGTGAGCTTGACAGCCTCAGATCTGTCTTGTTATCACACTTGCCTTTGAATATCCACAGCTATTAAAGAGATTTGTAGGATTCTAGAAATATGCCTGTTCTGTCACAAATACTATGGTCTGCTTTCAAGGAGCTTCTGCAGATATTTGTAGCATTCTTCTGATAAAGACTATTCCAGATAAACAGTAGAATTATTCTACCCAGACACTGCAAAGTAACATATTTTACCAGGAAAAAGAAAAATAGAAGGAAAAGGGAGCTGAGTTCTTCATCTTTTCTTTATCTCTGTATTTTTAAAACTTTCCAACCATCACTTGATTCAGCTCCCCAAAATATCAAACTCTCCATGAACTCTCAGGGCAACCACAAAATTGCAACTCAGATTAAAAGATGTTCAATATCCTCCCTTTTCCTCCTGTAACTGTGCAGACATCGATGTCTTTAGAGTACTCCAACAACAGAAAGTCAAGATCAGCAACCACAGACTCCTGCAAAGCCCCAGTTCAGCCCCAGATGAAGATACTCATTCCTGAGCAAGGAGTGAGGCACTGCCACAGCAGGACACCACACAGTACAAGCTGTATCCTAATGCACATGCACAAGGGGGAGGCATTGACCAAATTTTACATGCTTGAATTAGGAACCTAAATACCAGCCCTTTAACACAGTGCTTTGGGTGCCACATAGCGGGTGTTTCACACGCCTCAGGAACTGTGCTGAGTCACCCCTTGTTCTCACTGACCCCCAAAGCCCTGATTCTTGGGATAGCCATGTGGATTAGCACAGAGGAATTTGCTGTGGCATTGAACTGAGCCCATAATTATGGCAGCACACACGAGCAACCACTGCTGACTAACCCTGCCCATCCAGCCTTGAGTGCTGCCATGCACATCATCTCACAGGGCACAGATCCCAAAGGCACCACCATCAGCACTTGGTCTCTGCTTCTGCAACAAATGAAGAGCATAACATTTCCCTCAAGAATCAGAACATTGCAGAAAAATGCTTCTAAAAAAGACATACTAAAAGAAATCCCATCATAGACCTCAATATTTAATAGTTACTAAGCCATTGACACTTTCCTGATTTCCTTTGATACATTTTGGAAAATGTTATGGGGAAAAAAAAAATAAAGAAAAGCACCTGAAATAGAGACTGCACTTTTTTATCACTTAATAATGGCAGCTAAGGTCATAGGGAGACCAAAACCTTGCTTTGATATTCATGCAAAGCAAGAAGCCTTTACCTTCCCATGGAGCTTGCAAACTAAGGGAATGAGAAACAAGTAGAACAGAAGAAACACAAAGGAACAGAGGAAATAATGTGTCCAAGGTCACGTCAGAGCTGGAAAAGCATAGTACATTGCCTGAACAGCATAGAAAACATATATTGTGCACCTTTTCTGTGTAGCACCACACAACCCAAACAGCATCATCTCTTTGTCACTGCACAGAGTCCCTGAAGGGCCACGGGCACAGGGCAAAGACACCTCCAGTCACACTCCAGAGCCATCAATGCTTTCAGTCTGAAGGTTCCTCACTCACAGCAGTTCCACAATTATTCCACATTATTCCAAGTCTCTGAAAACCATTTCTAACGTTGGTCTCACTTTAAGATCAAGACTCAGTGTTCCCTGTTCACCTGAGGCTGAACTACCTAAGTGAAAAGCCAACAGACCAAGACTACTACTACATCAGAATGTTGACAGAACAGACATGGATTCTACAACGGTAGAAAGAAACTGTGTTAAGTGATAAAGAACTTGATTTTTGGTTTAATATGTAAGGAACAAGTTTCAGATGGTGACTTCACTTTGCCAAGTTTATATTGTTTGCTGTATCACCACAATGATGATACAAGACTGGGCACTGATGGCACCAGTCCCTAAAAATAACTTTTATGTAATTTATATTCTATTTTTGAGCTTCAGGTGAGTGAAATTACATAGAAGTTGCTACTGTAGGAATGCTGTAGGTCAGGTGATGCAAGACTAACAGGTACTTACTTCTATCAGGGAAGGTGGAGTATTATCCCAAATGCACTTCACAGCAGTAGTAAGATAACTGGCCATAACACTTGAGCCAAAAATGTTGGCAGTCAGCCCCTGGCCCATCACCAAAGGGACATGCAACAAAGGAAGGAAACAGAAAATCACATTAATCTATGAACATCTGAGCAATAACTTCCTCCAAGTGCTGCTCCAAGTCAATGACAATAAACTCAGGCAGCATAAAGAATGTAGGCACTGTTTTTTCAGTATGAAAAATCTTACAAGTGGTTGTAAAAGATGCAGTGGAGAGCAATACAGAAAAACTAAAGACACAAGGAGTCTAAGAGACGGGCACAGAAGCACGACAGAGAGCACCAGAGAGTACAGTCAGTGGAGTCAAACACCACCATTGTCCAGCTGAGAGAGTTCTCCATTCAAAAATTGCTCTCTTGCTCTGATTGTGCAAGCGAAATTCTGTGGAAGAAAAATCTGCTGATACTATGTTTTAAACATTTTTCTGAGAAGCCACACGCAATACTTTTAAAACTGAATTTTGATTGAAATCATGTTAAAGATATTGAATGAGGGGGAGCTATTGGTTTTCCGTGGTAAAATTATTTTTTAAGTTATTTTAATAAGAAGTTCCATGGGGTAAAAAGCCAGCTAAACAACACTACTGGCTGCTTATCTCCTTTTCCTATTGAAAATCTGTACACCTCATCTCTAGTTCTGGGTATTAATATTTATTTATTTATTATTTGTGTTTTAAGATAACCCCCCTGACAGGAGGAGTCTCAGCATCATAATCTTGCAGTTAACTCCATGCATGTGTGTTCACTTCAAACTACAAAAATAACCAGGATTAAGTTTAACCCCTACTTCTGTGCTACCACATGTCAGAAGAGAAGAGGGAGGAAGAAAACCTCACAGGTAATAAGAAATCTAAAAAAAGCATCTAAGTCAAGGGTGCTAAAAGCTATTTGACATGAAAAAACAAAACAAAAATCACCATACAAAAAAATTATAATTAATTGTCATAAAATCTCTATGTTTGTTGCAGGTTAAAGAGATCAAAAGAGTAATAAATTTATCTTTATGTTTATTTCTTGTTTCTTCACTATTGTTACCTATGTGCAAAAGGGAGAGAATCAGAATCAGAAAGTTCAGGAGACCTGTGACTAACATAATTATTTAATAAAAACCCAAAAAAAGGGAGCATCCTAGGACAAGATACTTTCATGCACTAAAGCCTTTTCTCTTCAAAACTGTGTGAAGAGTCTAAATTAAGAGATTATAAATTGAAAGAGAACAGCTTCCACTTTCACACCCCTTTTTTTGTTGTTTTTGCCTTTGGCACAGGGACATGAAAACAGCAGAGAACTGGCTCTGGCTTATTCAGGAATCAGGCTGGTAAAAGAAAATTTAAAAAAAAAAAAAAAAAACCAAAGCAGAAACAAAGCATTTCAACTCTCCACACTCTGATTTTACACAGGAACTGCAATTGCACTGATGCCAAAAGAGTCAAGATCAATTGATGCTATTGAAGCAGAGGACAGGTACCGGGTGCTGGAAGATGCTTTCATATTCTACCCTACAGGCACCAGTGTACTGTCATTAGTCAAAGTAATTAGAAGAAATCTGATGCTGGCTAAAGCATTATCTGCATAAATTCAAATAAAGTAAATTTTCCCAAATAGCACTTCAGAAGGTGACTAATGCATGCACCGGTGGAGATTTGCCCTCCTGACTTCTCAATCACCTTAACCAATTTAAAGAATTTTTGGATGACTGTTTTCTGTTCCTCAGGTCTCAGGACTCGAGAGAAATGTGACATTCACTCAAAGTGAATTATTAACCTGATAAAAAAAATCCTGCTTTACACAGTGAAATTAAACTGTGAAACTCATTATCACAAGATATTACTGAGATAAGAAGCTTACAAAGAACTAGAGAGACAGGGCACTGCAAGGATCACCAGAACAGCAAGATTTTCAACAGTAAATGTTGACAGACTGGGGAAAATACCATCTCCCAGTTTGTTTGTCAACGTCTGCTGATGGCAATGACCAGCTTGGCTGGGACTTTGGGGTGCACACACAACAAACAGAGCTGAAAGCATCAGCCTAGAGGAGCAGGGACTGGAAGTTAGAGTGGAGACCTCTGGAGACAATTTTCTCCAGATGCCTAAAAAAATCTTGCACATTCCACAGTCTCTCTTAACCTTGGATGCACTCTTTGCATACTCACATCATAAACATTGAAGTGTGGCAAGCAGAAGACACACCGACACCTTCTGAGGATACCAAGAAAGAGCATCATCTTGGTCTTATCACCATCATATATTCCAAAACTGAAGTAAACTTCGGCTTCTGATGTAATTTTATACCTATTGTCAGAGAAACATAAATCAGATCAGCAAAACTGTGATCCCAGCTCCACAGAGCATCTTCAAAGCTCACCCTTTTCTGAGTGGTTCATTTGTCAAAACAGCACAGCAGTGAGCTGTGCAGTACACTGTCCCCAGAAATGCACCTTAATATCCTCTCTGAGCTCTGCTCCACTCCCTGTCAAGTGAACTATTTGCAGTTGTATCAAGAAACTTGTTTCTTAGACTGGTACAGGTTCTTACAACCCTCATGCACTAGCTGCTGTTCTGCCAGCGAGGTCAGGCATCCTAATTACAGCAACTAATTTATCTTTGACATCTCCTGATGTGGGACCCAGATGAAAGCGGCTCCACTGGTATGAGACAGTCACAGAGATATAATGAGAATTGGTTCAAACACCAGTACATGCTACAAAACAATGTAAAAAGTGTTCTTCCCTTTTCTGATACCTAGTAGTTGCCAGATATAATGTATCCTTGCTTCAGTATCACAAATTATATCTTGTAATTTTACAGAGGCTTCAAAGGCCTTTAAATTGCCCTGGTCTGGCCGAAAAAAATTCATAGAAGCATCCTGGGAATGTACAAGTGCTGGATGATACTGGTTTGGGACAAGGTGGAATAAAAACACAGGTTGATTTATCTCATTAGGAGGGAGGAAAAAATCAAAAGAGCAAGATGTGACAGAAGGACAGGAATTATAGTTACTGATTATGATTTTTTAAAAAAATAACGGGTTGTAATCCATAGCACAAACAGGTTTGGAAGGGAGCTTATCTGGTTCAAGCTCTTGTTTAAAGCTGAATTCACCCCCAGACCACTTCTATGCCCAAGAACACAGCTCTCTGTCCCCTTTGCACACACACTTGCACTAGGGAAACACATCCCAATCTGAACAAGACTGTTCACAGCATTAGAATCACAGAATCTTATTTTTACTACAATAACACAAAAATAATGGTGTAAAAGAAACAGCTGGTCCGGAAATACAAACCTTGGATCAACTTCCTAACTGGCTTTGTGTATTTTCCTTAAAATAGTTAATGGAAAGAAAAAAGCATGAGACGCAGGACTAACAGTACCAGTAGATTTGTGCCTCGTGGTTGGAGTCCATAATGTGTAACACATTGCTGGCACTAATGAAAGCTTTGTTATATTTGAGATATTTGTATTTCATGTAAATTCCACGAAGAACTCAAGTACTAAGCACATGATGAAACATTTCCCTTCCGGACACTAATTGGGTTGCTTTCCTCTAGTTAGCCATCTGTTTTCATGGAGTTCCTCCATATTTTGCAAGTCAAATATCTATCTCTCTGACAGGTTTTACAAAAATCTGACAACAGGTTAAAAGGTTATAGGGTTAACACAGAGGGACAGACTGACAATGCCTCTGAACAAGATTTAATTGCCTCGAGAATCAAGGCTAAAATGGTTGCACGATTTATAGTCACTTCTGAAGACGCACCCACTGTCAGGTTGTAATGCACAATTCAGGAGTTAATTTGATTGTAAAATAAATCAAGGGGAACAGAAACCTCTCAAAGCATCAAAAGTTTGTGGATTTTTGGGGTGGAAGTGGAGCAAATCCACTCTCACAGATGAGAAGAGCTACTGCTGGATGGACAGATGGGGTGTGGCCTGGAACAGTTAGGGGGTGATAGGTCAGGTTTTTTAATCTTTAAAAAGGTTTAACAGAAGTTTGGTGAAATGTTCAAGTAAAACACATCCTAAGCTCATCTCTACCTCACTTAGCCTGCAAGGAGTTTTTCTTTGCTAACCCCTGATAAGCACTAGACATCCATTGGAATTTGGCAGCAATCTTGCACAGCACAGAGAAAAAAATTGTAAGATACTCTTATTACCTATGGCAACCCACACTGATTAAGAAATACTCAAAAAAAAAAGCTACAGTTCATTATCATTTAGATTATGGCACCATTGATGCAGATTTTTCTTTTTTTTTTTCCACAGCAAAATTAGAACCATGATAGGCAACAAGAGACCTCTTGCAGTTGGATGGAGATGCTGGGGGAGAAACACAGCACTTCTACCAGCTGGCAGGTCAAGCAAGTGTTCTGTAACCACATGACTTTATCTTTCTGCAAAAATGTATATTAATTGAAACATTTCCATGTAGCTGCACTGAAGATGCTTAGCTTCATGACTTTTGCCTGGTTTATAGCAGACTGCAGTCTTCTGGGCTCTGTGTGTCCTGAGAAGTATCACACCAAGGACACCTCAGTAAGTCTGAATGAGAGTCCATCTCTTGGGCATTGCTCCTTCTCTCCAAGGCTGGGCACCAGAAAGCTCATCCAGAAAGAGATTCTAAATCAACCTGCAAGGAAACACATCATGAACATGTGAAAGAAATCCTGATTAAAAACCGAAACACTTGATTTCAGCAAGACACCCAGAAGCATCCCATTTTCTATTGTGTTTCTTTTTTATTTAAACAAAGAAATATTTCAGGGGCGCTTTGTTTCTTCCTTCTATAAAAGACTGAATATATAATAAATATTCCAGAAGAAATTTACAGCAGAGAAAGGATTTCCTTCCCATTCTCTCTGGTGCCCTAAACAATAACCACACAAGTCCATCAACAGGTCCTGCTCACACCCCTTTTCAGGATGCCCCTACAAAGCTGTGCTTTGTTCTCTGCCTCTGCCCCAGTCACACCTGTGCCTCACACCAGAGTTATTTACCCATCCAGCCCTCACAAGCCTAAATCATCACAGGATCACAAGTTTTCCCAGCACTCAATAAGGTAACACAGCAGTTTATGTCCCAGACCAGCATGTCATACTTAGTCCAGGTCTTTCAACTTGAATGCTGTTGCACACCTGGCTTGACACAGTTCTGTCCTGCAGGAAAAAGAAGAGAAACCTCAAACTAACAAAATAGCATCATTTCAGAGATCTTTAAGTACTTCTGTGTGCATTGGTCTCCCTCAAGAAACACACATGCTGGACTGTGGGCAACAGCAGTGATAGAGCCTACACCATCTTTTGCTTGAAAACACGCCATGTACTTGACTTTCATAAATCCAAGCCAATCCATAGGATCATTGCAACTTTGTCCGTTGGTGAAAGGGGAAAAAAATATAAAACAAATACCAGCTGACAGAAGCAACACACTTGTACGCATGGATGGACTCAGAGAACATCACCACACTCCTCCCTCAGAAAAGTTAATTCTGTCCAGCAAAGGAAGAGAAAACCCAGTTTCTCTGCAAGTTCTGATTGCTCAGCAGCTTGATGTCTGTAACTGCCTGACAACACTTGCAGCACAAAGCAGCAGTCCCCTTTCAGCCAACAAACCCCTTTTAGACCCAGGAAAGGGACCAAATCACAGAGCTCTCCATCACTCCAGGACTCCTCTGCTTCACACCTCGGTTTCTGCTGACTCCATGCAGCAGCACAGCACTTCCTGCTGAGACAGTTCCATTGTCAAAAAGTCCCCATCACACCTGATTAGCCAGCAGTGACAGATTCTCTGTCCTGTACTAACCAAGTGCAGGTGATGACTAAATCCTCCTTTGTAAGGCAGAACACATCTCTTCCACAGAGATCACTGCTAGACAGCTATACCACATACCCAGTTAATTATGACTTTTATAGTTTGGGCTCCTAATGGTTTCTTAGTCAGAAAGCAGTTATGAAAAAGCTTTGGAACATAAATACAGCATAAATTTTCATAACTTAAGACAAAAAGTTGGTCTAGGCTCTAAAGCTGACAAACTGCACTGCTACAGTAGTTAGGAAGAGTACAGAGTTTATGCACAACCCTCATGTAAGCTTGTATTGCTCCTATCCACTTCTTACAAACTGGCAATCACAGATGGTCGCATAACAGACTTGGAACAGAAAATAGATCTTTGCGTTTGGAATGTGCAAGTTACACATCTACATTAACAGATTTGTAATTCACAGCATGACATTCAATGAAAGAAGACATGATAAGGGTGTTGTACATTTTAACATACTTACATAATGAGAAATTAGGCTGAATATATTCAAAAATAGAACTTTTGTAGGCTGGGAAAAGTCCACAATTAGTAGTAGTTTTCCTTTCTAGAAATTCTGATACCTTGGATGGCTTACATTAATTTTTTGGTGCATTGATGCTAAATATTTTTCACATAACAAACAGTGAACCCAACCTGAAAAAGCAACAGTTTTATTTTGGAAACAAAATGATGAAATATGGTGATTCTACAACACTGTGGTAGGGAGATGAGATGGTCTGAAGAAAAGAGGAGCTACTCAGATAGGTGTGTGAAGGAACTGACAACCTGGTGCACCTGGTTGCTCCCTGACCCTTCTTATTTCCTGTTAGGTGCTGCAAAACCACTGTCACATGCCCAACACCCACAGTGACACACAGCAACAACACCCTGGTTTAGAATAACTATTTGAGATGCTCATCAACTCCAAAATTGTTTTGCCAAACTCCAGGCCACCTGCAGGCAGCAGCCAAGCAGAAGAACAAGGAAAGGGTGTGATTTTGTTGATGGAAGCGAAAAAGCTGCCATTAACTTTGCTATTCTTTGGTGTCAATCACTCCACCTCCAAAAGTCTTACCACGTTGCATCTCAAGGATGGAAGACTGCATGGAAAATTTGTAATTAATCCAAAACAATGTCACCTGGAGACAAAGTGACCTTACTCCAATCAGCGAGAAAGGCAATATAAAATCACCTGCATCTGCAGTCACTTGCACAAGCTACTTGCACTATAAATCATTTAGTCAATAATGATTCATAACAAACAGAGCTTGTTTTAGTTTTGTTACTTACAGCTTGAGCTTGTCAATTCAGACACGTGTAGACAACTTACTCCAGGCAGCTTTCAATACTGGGCCTGCTGCTGCATCCTCCTGTCAGCATTGTGCTCCTTAGCTTTGGATACACCTGCAGTGCCCTGCAGCCTGCTTTATTTTTGGTCTTCCTGCTCAGTCCACCATTGTAGTTACCAGCATGTTGGTTTTGCTTTTACTTTCAACATATTAAAGCAGGTGTGTTGCTTCTGTTTCTATGAACCAGTGATTTTTTATGAGCAATCATTTTAAATATTTTGAGAGAATTTTTTTGTTTTGATTTTGTTCTTTACTGCACAAGTGATTGGCAAGGTCCTTACAGGACCTATGACCTGCACTAAACCCTGCAGTGATGCCAGGCCAGCTGGATTCCATGCCATGGTAGCTGTCAATCATCTCAAGAAGAAAGCTGCTTAGCCAAGCCTGGGCCCTCTTTGTTTTACGAGTAGAAGCACTGTGAACCATCCTGGACTGGTAGCAATGCTACTTCTCTGTGCTGAGGAGCTGCTAAGTCACCCAGCCACCAGTCATTTGTCATTCTCTCAGGTCAGAAGACTGCTTTGCAAACAGGATTTAGCCCATGAGTCACTATTTGGCCTTCTGTGCCCTAGAAAAATCAATTATCAACTCAGGCTGCCTTTCCTCTGTGACTCCAAAGCCAGAAGGAAAGCACCTCGGATGCCCTTTCCTCCAGAGCAGGAAAGAGAGAAAACTACAGCAGCATTATTGCCCTCTTTGATCCTTTCCTCTTTATCAAGTTCTTCAGTTCCAAAGTGCAAAGATCAAGAAAACCTTGGCCTTCTGCAGCAATGGTCAGCATACTCCATGCATTTATTGGCAGGGCCTCTTTAACACTGAGCATTAGCTCAGAAGGGATAAAACTATATATAAACAGTAATGTCTGACTTCTGGGCAAGTGGCTGCTTTTGCCTGGGAAGCAAGAATGAGGTACCTCTAAATAATCCCAATGAGTAACACTTCGGAAGACTACTGGAAGCACATTATCGGCAGAGCTGGGAAATTTTTCATTCCAAGTTGAACACATTCCTCAGTCCATGCAAAAATCTGCCAAAACAATGAAGGTCTTGCCCAATGAGGCTTTCATTTCCCCTCCCCAACAGAGATGCATATGGCATTCACATGTAGAAATATTTTCCAAATTAGCCACCAGTAACGTCATAGAGGCTTCTTTCGCCACTGTTCATAGGTGTAGTTACATTAGCAAACATAAAATGCATTTTCCCAAGTTAAACCAACTAATTTAGCACAGACAAATTGAATGACTCATTTCACAAGTATTTCACATTCATTTCCCAGCAAAATCAATCCTCAGGATGGAAAGCTGCTTCTATAGTAGGTATTAATATATTTAGGATCATACTTGTTTCACCCTGCTTTGCCTCCTCAGTTTTATAATTTTTCCACACCAAGGAAAACAAATTACATACCACAACAAAATGCTGGTGTCAGTTTAAGCCTCAGTTTGGAGCACTGGGGAGTTTTCAGCAGAACTGAGTCTCTTTAAAGATTTCCCCCACGTTCCTGTGTCCTGAAGTCACCGCCGGTGTCCCAGAATACTTTGTTTGCTACAACTTCAAAGACCTGTGGATTTTCACAGATTGAAAGCAGACATCACATACACTCTTACCATAGAAAACAATTGTGAAGGGATTCAGAAAGCCCATCACCCATCCCTGCTGCCCAAAGGCAGCAGATGAAGTGTCCCCAGTGGGATGGAAGACTGTCCATTAACCCTCACAACTTTCCAGAAGAGAAATACAATTAGAGGCAAATGCTCAAACCTGATTTCTCTGCTGAGTGTTTCAGCTCAGGGAAGCTGGACAGTCAGGAAACACAGAATTCCACATGTTTGATTTGATCAGGGATAGTAGAACATCCCACCAAACAACCCACTCCCCAGCATCAGTCTGACAACGTGACATTTGGGCTGCAGAGTGGGTACCAGACAGGCTGAAGGTTTTTATTTGCATTTTGAATTTCAGGTGTCTGGAAGCCACATTCAAGGGTAGCAACAGGTAGTTTCTGTGGAGCAGAGTCAGACCTTCCTGGCATTGCTTGTCTAAGCCCTGCTTCCACATCCCTTGAAAACTGAGGCCATGGCACAGCTCAAACATCAGCAGCTTCCCCTCCTCCGGCAATAAAATTCACATAACCTAGCTCTCAGGAGACCCTGGGAACACAGGGACTGAGGCTTGTTTGCCTCACTTTTAATCAGATTCTGTTGTTTGAGTTTTTATTTACCGATTTACAACTCTTTAAAACTTAATTTCTCCTAAAAAATATATTTTTATGGGAGACTTTCCAAGGTGAGAGACTTAGGGTCACTCTATCCATCAGAAATAGTCAGAAGTTCAAACTGGCCAGAATTGGTCAGAAGTTAAAATTGCAGTCATCTTTGAAGCATCTTCTGCTCTGCCATGGTACTGTCAGAGATTTCTGCTACTGCATAACTCTGGCATTTAATATCTGTGCCATTACACAACAGTAAGTCCTAGTTTTACCTGAATTTGGACATGCTCCCGCTTCCCTTTTGAAAAGGTCTGCAGTCTGTTTTATGAGTGTCTATTTTGGGAATAATTCTGAGTCGACTGCAAACATGGATCACTAGACTTAGAAGATGGTAAAGGTTCTTTTTGAAATCTAGACAGCTTTTAGAAAAGAGAAAATTCTTTTAATAACAGAGGCATGCAATAACTTTGAGACGAATTCACTTATCCGTAGTCAAACACAGTTTTCCTTTGTTTAACATGCTCTCATGTTACCTGCCAGAATATAAAAAAAAAAAAAAACACCTTACTTTCAGGTGCACATCTGCATGTTAGCAAAAAAATACATTTTTGCACTAAATCCAAAATGCTTCCCACGTACTTGGGAAATAAGAAAAATAAACTGTGTTCTTAAATGCAAAAATCACCAGAATCAAAGACAATTTTTTTGAGTGACCTCTTCAATTAAACCAAAGCAGAAGCATTGCTGGCCATCAATATTTCTCCTTCTGAACTCAGTACCACAAGATTAAGAAAACAAGTGATTTCAGAGAGATGGGATCAAATCTCCCTCCAAAGCATGCTTTTCCCTGGCTGGTGTTTGACCGCATGCCTCCAAGGAGTTGTCAGCAAAATTCCATACAGCTGCAGATTTCCAGTAGGAAATACAGGTGGAGCTGAAGCAGGCAGGGCAAAAAAAAAGCCCCCAAAAACTCACTGCACACCTGCCATTGGATTGCTGGGGAATTTGGGTAACCACCTCCTCTGGTGCTGCTGCACACGAGCTACTGGCACAGGGGAGCAGCAAGACTCAAACGCTGCAGTTAATGGGCACAGCCTGCTGTTCCTTGGAGTCTGGTCTCTGGGGGAGGTTTATCCCTGCTCAAGAAGTCCCTGCACGTTCAGGTCACCAGCTCCAGCAGGAGACCCCTTGCCACTGGAGTTACTACACAAAAAGCATTATCAGACTGATTCAATCCACCTCTGTGGGCTTTAAAACAAGAAAGGGAAAACTGTCAAGTGATTTCAAAGGATGGGGAGAGTTTTTATTTGGTTTTCATCATTACCAATACAGCTTGGAAACACCAAGGAATGGAACATGCATGAATAGAAGGAAATGCAATTTTGCATTTAGAGATTTTCTTTTTAAAGAACAAATAAGAGAAAATTTTCAGGAGAGAGCCACTCTTGTTCTTCCCCCACCCCTTGTAATCTTTCTCAAGAATTGTACATCAGTTTGAACTATTCCTTTACACCACTGATTCTCCCACAAACTACACCCTAAACAGATACCTCTGCAAAGCCAAGAGAGTATGAAGATATTTTTTATGTCAACATATGTTTCTGCAAAATTGATGTCCTATGACAAGCACAAAGCCAGCCTAAGCAAAGTATTGACTAGAAAGAAGTACTGGAAAGTTATCATTTTTAAAGGCAATATTTTATATAATAGTAAGATTAAAAATCAAGTAATATATCCAGCTCAAAGCTATTCCAAATGCAGAGAGATAAAGCACACAAATATCACTGACAAATATTACTGGTAACTTTTTTCCTGAGAACAATTCTGATATTTCAAAAGATTTCTGAATCAGAATAAAGCCTTAAAGATGCCTCATTTCTTTCAGGAGCAAGATTGTGAATAATAATCATCTGGAAAATTTAGGTGCTTTTCCAAGTAAATAGACCACTTTGCCCTCCCAGGAACAAGTGCATCCTTCATCTCCCAGTTCTGCTGTGCCAAGAGATCTTACTATATTTATCTGGATCAGGATCTGGACCACAGTGGTGTCAACAGTGACCCAGAGCCCCTCTAGACAAGCTGAAGTAAGTCTGGCAGGGTTTCATGGGAAGCTTGTATAAGCACAAGAACTTTTCTGCAGAAGACCTTTAGAGATGGGCAAAGCTCAAATAAAAAAAAAAATTTAGAAAATTTTTAAAGCATTTTCTTGAGAAACTCTTAAAAAAAAAAAATCAGATTTGAAACTTGCTCCTCTGGATTTTCTAAAATGCTGCAGAATTGGAACTGCCCTGAAGGAAGCCACCAATCAAGCACATATCCCAGCTCTATCAAGTCCAATTGCCAGGGTCCTGTCAAGGAATGACAGAGTTGCCTTTTTGCTCAAAAACATTTAAAGTTTGTCCAGAGATGCTTTCATCTATCAGTGTCCATTTGGGAAGATTAGTCAATCAATCCTTTTTCTAATAGAATCTAACATTAAATGCTTTTTAATACTAATGTTTCTTTTTCAGTTCTGGAGAAGTGAATCAAGAAAATGTCCTGGTTTTCATACTTTTTTTTTTTTCAGCCTGCATTAATGGGTAAAAAACACCACTTTGGAAATGGAAATACTTTCAGATCTCTGCCCAACCAGCAATCAAAAAGTGGAAACCAGTGGTGGAAACCCCAGACACATGCTTCTTTCTACCTCTAGGGCCCAGATGCAATTTAATATCCATGTAAATTAAAGTCAGTTATCACATTAAGTACAACCTTGTCAATGCAAATTGGGGTTTCTAAAAGAAAAAAAAAATATTTTGATTTAATAATCAAGACTTCTTGTGGAACCACATTCTTTGTGTAATATGCTGAAATAGGGGTTGCCAACTCCAGTGGCAAAGAAACTGCCTGAACTTTGACATTCATAACGAGGTGGCATAGTCCAGGAACTTCCTCAAGCTTTTTTGGAAATAGAGAATAGATTTTTCTCTCGTGAAAACCAGAAAATAGAACAGCCCTTCAGTTTCAAACTAAAAAGCATCTGGGAAACAGCTTTTAGCCGAATTAGGCTTAGAATGTGGAATTTAATTAAACTAATCTGAAAGCTGAGGGCTATTATTTAATAAGGAAAGGTTTCACCTTCTGAAGAAATCACTCCTACGCCTTTTGGCTGGCGGCAATTTTGAGTAATGATCACTCTAAGGGCTGAGGATTTATAGGTCCTAAAGAGGAGGCAAGTAAGAGGCCATGGGGGATGAGGTGGCACCTAGACAGAAAGTACATCTTGGCTACAGCTTTGGCATGATAATTTTTTAGCAACTTTCATAATCCAGGTGCAGAAAAATTGTTCCCAGAAAGGTTCCCAGGCAACATAGCTGCTGGCAAAGAGCACCTGAGCCACAGCACAGCTGACCACGTTCCCCCTTTGTAGTTCTTGGTCTCACTGGAGCCACACTTTGGAGGGCAGCTGCCCCCTGTCCCCCCTGGGCTGGCACTGCTAACACAGCCTTACACTGCAGGGCATCCTCCAGCCCAAGCTACAGGGCAAGACAACCCAGCAAAGGGTTCACAGGAGCACCTCCAGCACTGCACGGATGTGAGCCATCGTGGAGCTCAGCAGGACTCAGAGGCTTCTCCCCCCCTTTGTTCACAGAGTGGAGCAGGGTCTGCTCCAGTTCACCCAGCAGCTGTAACAGAACCACCACATGTGGGTCACAGGACCCCCCCACAGGGGGCATGACCACCTGCATGGGGCAGGTGCTGCATCTGCACCAAAAAATTTCATTTTGCCCCAAATTAAAAAGAGCAAGAGCAGCAGCAAGCCCAGAAGAGAAGCACAACCAGGTATTTCTTGTTACTGCTAATATGCCTATTTATACAACCCTGTTGTTTTCTTTTCCTCGTTCACTTTTCCACTTTGTCCCAACACTTGAATACCTCTGTGTTTATCCTGCATGTTCACAGTGTTCCTCAACGGGATTGCATCTCTGTTCTTTACCTTGTTCTTGCAAGAGTGACACTTCTTGCTGGCACTCACTACAACGAAACTGCACTTTAATCAATAAGGTTGTTCCTCTTGCAGCCCTGGCACATTATCAGGATGTGCCCTTATGAACAGCAGAAAATACTCCTTATTTGTCCTTGAGATGAGGTGCTGTCAGGCACAACTGCCTTATATTTAAAAGCTCTTGTCTCACATCTCAGCTTTCCATCTCTGTTAACTGAAGAAACTAACAGATAATCTTTCTCAGGCAAGAGATATTTGTCTGGATTTGTGAAGATGTAAATATTTGCATATGACAGGCCCATCCCCAGTACAAACATCTTGTACTGATTTTTGTAGCTCGTTTCCACAGTCCTTTCTCCTCTTCCTCTGTAAGTCTGATTTAATTCAAGGGTCATCTTTAGGTTCCTCTCACTAGAAGAGTAACTGTCCTTTCCAGATCGAAAAAAAATAAAAGGAAACATTTGAATAAGTCAAGAAACCATTTTGGCCATGATCTTTTCCACAGAGGTAGGGCCATCACCTGTACCAAAAAGGGGTTCCAACCAACAGACACTGCAGTTCCTGACCCACAGGGGTGACAATTTGTGGAAGCAACAGGATTTTCTTCTTATTATTCTTGCTGCAAGAATTTACGGACAATGAGATCCTGGGAGTGTCATGTGCCTCTAACAGACGAAATTGTCTGCAGGAATACTTCATGATAAGGAACAGAGAGTTCAGAACCCAATCTGCAACTCCATTTTGAATTTTGCAAAAGGTTCTCCAAGTTTTTTTCGGGCACAAAGAGCAGAAGGACAGCAAAGCTCCAAATGTTTCATAGCACTTTTATAGGCAAAACTGGTTCTGCTTGTCCTTCATGTAGCCCATCAGGAAGGTTATCAAATTTTGGAAAAAAAGGCTTTAATGTCCATGTAATAGCTCAAGACATCACATAAATCTAGTAAGTCTGACTGCAGAAGGAGGAACAGGGAGTGCTATCACGTTCTGCAGTCAGGTCACACCAGTGTTCCAGATAATCACACTTCTTTCAGGTCCGGGTTTCTTGTAACTGATATACTCTAAGAGGTGTGATTATGAGTGGTGACAATTAACTGCCAGACGCAAAAACATCAAGAATGGAGTGTAAAAAAAAAAAAAATAGATTCTTTCTCATTTTGGAGGCAGCCAGGATTATTACTGCTTCATCAATTTATTGCTGCTTCTTCCTTTCTTATCACTGCTGCCAACGAATCACAAATCGCAGCTTGCAGCATCACAGTGTTTCCTGTAAGATACATATTCACCAAAAGGGTTGTCAAGCACTGGAATAGGCTGCCTAAGGAAGTCATGGAGTCACTATCCCTGGAAGGATTTAAAGGACATGTAGATGTGGGCACTTGGGCACATGGTTTAGTGGTGGGCTCAGCAGCGCTGGGTTAACAGTTGGACAGAATGATGTTGGAGGTCTTTTCCAACCTAAATGATTCTATGATTCTATATCTACAACTTTGGAAACGGGCTTTCCTCTACACCAGGTTACCAGGAGGGCCTTGTGCCTGGATCTACACTGAAATATGAGACAATGCAGGCACAAAAGGACTGCAAAGGCAAAAATAAAGGGGGAGACACTCCTAGGCAGAGACAAAAACAGTTCCTAGAGAAGTGGGATGCAAGCATCCCTCAAGCAGCATGACAGCAGAGAGCTCTGCACACTTTGCAGAGGTAGGAAGCTGCATTCTGCAGTGGCTGGTGACAAGTTTCCCACTGCACTCATATCATGGCTTCATTTTTATAGAAGCAACAACAACCTCTACTGCTGCATATGTGAAGCAGAACATGGCTTATTATAGCTTTGCAAACTCCAGACTTTTAAGGTTCACAACTCTCTCACCTGATTTCGTTGTGCTGGCTAATTCTTTGAAGTCTAGTCTGCAGCTCAGAAATCAGCTGCCCAAAAGAGTTCCCAGATTTTTTCCTCAGAACTCTTACAGACAGAACGTCTTTCAAATAGGTTCAGGTTATTGCAAGGTACCAACATCTCAGACCATAAGGCAGCTGCCAACAAGATCTCAGGAAGGAAGATGGGCTCTCTGGCAGTGACAGCTCTAGGATATGCTGTAGCCTACCACAGAGCTATCACAGCTCTTCCAACGTTCTTCACTTCCTCTGGATTTGCATATCTTGCATATATTTGCATACCCTTATTTCCCTTTTTTATAATAGCAGAAGCCCTGAAACCCGCATTTGGTTTATATAGATCATACACCACACATTGATCTAACAATAAAACAGGCAATAAAGCTCTTAATAGGTGTTTGGTAGTAAAAAGATACACAAATCCTTTTCACATGGACAACAGCAATCTAAAAAGAGGAATTCATGAAACAAAAGGACTTGTCTCAACATTAGTCCCATATCACATTAAATTCAAAATTTGATATGGTAGACTAAAGAGTTAGAAATAAAGTTAACTTCTAAAATTTATTAAAAGAACCACAGCTAGTGCTATTTTCCAAGTAGTACTATGCAATTACACTGCTTTGGACTTAAAGTGAGAGAATGGTCCCATAAAGCACCCTACAGACAGATATACACTGAGCTTGTAGTTAGCAGTGGCTAATGGCTAAGGCATTAAGTTTTCCACCTTTAGATGAAAGGCAGAAGCATATTTTCAAAATGTTTCTATTCTTAATGTTTTCATTCAGAATTTTAAAGAGGCAAGCAGTTAGCTAAGTGGACAGGTGCATACCACAAGACAAAGTACAGGAGGTACTAAAAAAAAGCAATGAACAATTTAAAATATATTTCATTACTCTAAAACAAAGTGAGGCAAATACCTAGTTTCACAAATTCAAATTGCTTGGAAATGAACACCTATTGGATAAGAGCAATGCTTAGCTTTCAAAAGTGCCACAGCCCAGTTCTGGCAATGAACTGATACACCTGCAAACCAGTCTATGCTTTTGCTGACCATAAAGCTGCCATTTACAGAAACATTTCACTCCAAAATGTTAATGCAGATATAAATGCCTGAAGCTACAAGCAAACAGGCAAAGGCTGGGTTACAGCAGCAGCACAGTCCAGAGCTGGCTGCTACAATTGCAGCAAGGCACAGGAGGCATCCATGATTTCTCAGAGGAAAACTGCAGTCTTTAACACAGCATTCAGCACAAGAAAAATGCAAATTGCTTAAAGACTCCTGTATTGCATCTTCGCTAGCTGACAAAGCCAGCCTACAGAATAAGATGGGGTTTCTGTTGTTCCACATCTCACTGGTATAGAAACAGTTTGTTTTTTAAATAGTATCTGAGGTGAAGTCTAAAAACATATCCCTTCCCCCAAATGGAGTTCATGCTATACCCCTTGGCTTACATTTCTCTTCCACTTCAACTCTTAGAGAGAAATCCTGCTGATTCTCTTTTCCACTTCTCCCAGCCCCAGCAGGTTTCAGCCATCGCTTCAAATACCTGGACTATGATCCATAACTGCAGCAGGTCCCACAGACCTCAGCCAAGGACCATCTGTGGGATATGCTCCTCCAAAAAATGGAGTTACTCCATGCTAAATGTCTGCTCGTGCTCAGGGCATTGAAATCACAGTTGCAGTGCACCTGGAGCAAGAGGACAAGGCACCTGATGCATTAAGGCTCAGTAAAGAGGTCTTCCACACTTCATTTTCAACTTTCCTTTAAGGCACAAGTAATAGCAGCTGTTAGAGGTATCAAATCTGGAGTCCACCATAAAAATCACATTTCTTACTAGAACTGCAGAGTACAACTTCTTCTGCTCTAATTAACACACACAGTGTGACAGCCTCCCCTAGAATGCAGCCTTCCAGCAAAGCAGAATTAGCAACTTCAAGGTAATTACCATCATTCATTTAGCAGAAGGTAGCACCAAAAATATAGGTCTGAGATCTCCCCTGCTTTCTGAGTCTTTGAAACAATTTGGGTAACTTACTGGAATCAGCTAAATGAGCAATAGGGCAGCTCACTGTAGTGCATAACATATATACTTATATTAATTAAAAAGCAGTTTGCATTCACTATCAGGTGTTTATAATACTTTTCTGGACTATACAAGAGGATATGGAGCATGCAAGTTCTCTACTAGTGCCTAATTCTGCCCATAAACAATCCAGTAACTAACAGCACAAAACACTAAGAAGGACTGTTAAACACATTGGGGGGGGGGGGGGTTAAAAAGAAGAAAACCCTCAAAATATTTGGACAAGTAATGCAAGCATGCATCAAAGACAGATATTAAACTTTGCTTTCCAAGAGCAAATCCACTGGTATTAGTAAGCTGCCAGTGATCTGCACTGGGCAGTGTTAGAAATTCTTCCACTATTCCAAGTTCCTAGAGGAGAAGCTGGGGTGTAGCAGGCCTATAATCAGGAGAGCAAAACCAGAAAAGTTGGCAATGCCAGGTGCTTCTCAGGGAGTTTAGGATACACAGGATTCCCAGGGCAATGGTATTTCAAGATATATTGCAGATGGAGCCACTCTGCCAGCCATGCTCCAGAAAGTCTTACCCAGTTTACTAAAACTGAGAGACCGCAAGAACAAACAAAAAACCTCCAGGCACATTGTAGCAACTGGCACAGCATTTTCAAACACTTCATCAACTCTAGTCCTGAACTCCATACGCAGAAGTCAAAATAAAGTTCCCAGATTTTTCTGGAGTAAAATATCCAGAGTTACTACAACAAAAATTAAAAGATTAAACCATGTAAATATTATGAAGTTAACATCTTCCTCTGATGAAAAGAGGAAGAAACATCTTCAGGCAAGGGTTATAAATGTAACATTGACCCAGCGATGGTCTATTAAATTAGAAAAATACTGCAATTGATTGAGAACACTTGGACTGCACTTACCCAGAAATTTCTGATAGGATAAAATATCTTCTCATCAGAAAGGTCAGGCTTTTGAAAAGATGATGTATTCTAAACAGAAACTTAGTGAATTTTCAGGCTTTTGAGAAGATGATTTATTCCACACAGAAACTTGGTGAATTTGTCCACTTCATCGATCAACTGTATTAGAACAAAAATCCAATTATTATTGATTTATTGGCAGGTCTTGGAGAACAGTAAAAATATAATTTTTGTATCTTCCAGTCCAGGAGGATCCACAGCTTGCAACAGCAACTTTCTGTCACAGAGCAAGTATTAGATTAAATATGAGAAGAGCAATATGTTTTTGTCAGCAGAACTTGCTGCAACGCTATATGCAGGCATCTGAAGCATTTTTCAGCACTGCAGAGCATATTAAGAGATGAACTCGTGTCACTACTCACTCTATTAAATTTGAGGGTAAGTAATCTGCAGCAGGTATCACATTTCCTACTTGTTTTGCACAAAGTTAGCAAACTGAGCCTGTAGCAGGGACTACAATGAGTCAGCAACACTCTAGTTTCTATAAGAAAATGTCAATCCAATGAAACACAAATGTTTAAAAGGCCATATGTTCTGGAGTGTTAGAGGTCATGGCTAGAATGAGGGGTGAGATACCCTTTACAAAGTTGAAGTCATGCCCCAGCCCTCACGGTGCTTTAGGGCAAAGAAAGACTCACAGGAGGCAGCTCCCCGTGTACCCTCAGCCCCCTCACCGGGGAATGGGATGAGGAGCAGAAAAACCCTTGACCCTGTGCAAGTGCTGCTCATCAGTAACTAAAACATCTCTGTATTACCAACACTGTTTTCAGCACAAATCCAAAACACAACCCCATTTCAGCTATTATGAAGAAAATTAACTCTATCCCAGGCAAAACCAGCACAGCAGGGTGAGTGGCAGGGTTTCCAAGCACACAAGATGGTGCCACATGTGGCAAAGTCCCACCATGCTGCAGCACTCCTTCCCTCATTTCCAGACTTGCTTGGAAGTGACCAGAAGACTCATATTTTTTCAGACTTTGTCCAAACCCACACTTCAGAAATTTGACTAGTCACACAGTGGATATCAGATCATTTCTCTGCTTCCACAGCAGAGGCAACGGTGGAAGGGAGTTGGTCTTCTAGCTGTGAGCTGTGCAAACCTACTCCCATTCACCCCTTGAATGGGAAATTTATAAAACCTCCTTTAAAAGGAAGCTGGTGCATGGAAACAATCTTTTATTCCCAACCATGCTTCCCCAGGCAGCATCCATTCTCTTCCTGCTTCCCCTTCCCAAAGGATGGGTGCATCCATCACAGTGCCTGCTCCGTGCAGCCAACAGTATTTCCGAGCTCCCAGCCACTGCCAGCTCAGTTCTCCCAGTGGGGGAGAAGCCAATTAAACCCAGGATTCATGGGGCTGTCACAGAAACAAAACCAGCACCTTTTTCCAGGCTGCAGCACTTGCAAGGTGTTCACTGGAGATTAGATGCTGGCACTGAGTCATCCTGCAGACCACAGGCAGAACTGGCAGGGGGGGCACAGGAAGGGATTTTCAGTGATCAGCCCCTCAGGACATGCAGGGTCAGTGTCTCTGGCTGAATCCTCAGATCTCTCCTACCTTGCTCCTTTCTCAGACACTTTTGGTATCTCATAGTTTTCAGTTACCTGTCAAATGACACAAAATAAGAAAAGAGAAGAGAGTGAATCTACTCCTATTTTACAATATTTTTTACTGAAGGAGAGGCCAGTTTCAGACCAGGTCTGTGCTATGTGTTGTGCATTGCCCTGGAAGAATAATGGACAAGAAACAACTATCTGGGAGTTACAATTTAGTGCACAAACCAATTTACTGGCCTCTCTCAGCAGATTAATGCTGGCTCACCTTAGCAAAGTAGGAGACCGTAGTTTTTAACAATTCTGTTTCTTCACTGGAAAACTTCATTCTTTTGCAGTAAATCTTGGAGAGAATAACTGCTTTTTTTTCAGCAATTTAAAGGGGGGGGAAATCAAACATTTTAATCACAGCATCTAAGAAAGCTACTGAAACTCTTCTTGATAATTTTGTCACATGCAATGTTAAACTGAAGTACATTCAGCGTCACCTTTGCAGTGCATACATGAAATTCACAGCCTCAAAACACTGTATCTCTACATAATACTTTTTTTCCCCTATAAATAAATAAACATTCCACTTTAAACACTGAATATCTCTCCATATCTATTTAAGAAAGAAGTAAGAAACATTTGGAAAAATAAAAACTAAGTTATTTGTCCATGTTTCTTCTTAATGACTTTGACTTTACAACACTTTACCTATTGACAACACTTTTAATAATGTGTAAGTTTATTTCTTTGAATTTTCTTGACTGAAATAAGTAGGGATAACAAATTTGATGATAATACACTAATATTTAGTAATAGTTTCAATTGCTTTTTATTCTTCTTGCAAACTCTTTCTGTCAATATGATATACAGTCCACAGAATGGCTGCAGACCCAGATGTACAGCTTTGAGTTTCCTGCATAACAGACCACAAAATTAAAGTAAATCTGCTACCCTACAGTGGTCCATAATTTCACACCTGTAAGTTTACCAGGAACTGCATTAAAGCTCTGGGGCAAATAAAGTGCATTAACAACTCAGACTTCAGAGGATTTTATTTCATGCCAGATACAGTGTACATTTATTTACTTGGAAGGAGATATATTTCTTGTTGATTTACCCATGTCAGTTAAATGTCATCGATATCTTCAGCTGCCAGAAATGGTAAATAAATATGATAAACACGTGCAGCCTAGTCCAAATGTATTGCAATGAAACAAGGAAAATATTATGAAATATGTTCGTGATCAAGCAAAGAATATCAACCAGTTGCTGTTTTGCTACATTGTAGTAAATATTATTATTTCACATAGTGACACAATTTCATCCACAACATATCGTTTTACTGACAATTTTTGTCACAACAGGTTTTCCTTCTTGTAGAATTACATTTTTCCTCCTTGGATTTGATCTCTGACATATTATTTTGCATTTGAAAATTTGCTCTGGATTAGAGAAGCAGGAGCAAATGAACCTCAGCAAAAACACGGCAAAAAAGCAGAAACCATTATTGTCAAGCCCGGGTAATCCACATCTGAAAGCTGATAATCAAAACAGCACAAGCACTGCAAAGATATTGACTGCTCTTCCTATCACCTTGCAGAAATAAACAGATTCATAGCTTTGCTGAGGCATTTGCTCATTAATTCCCTGGGAGGGTTAAACTTGATAACTGAATGTATTAGTCACACATTATTTTGCCATCTTATAAAATTCTAAAGTTAATTAAACTAATAATCAAAACAGTCCTGACTAATAGAGTTCAAAAATGAAAGTTATGTTTCCTGTAGAAAACCTAATAATTTTTTTTTTTAAATCTGTTTATGACAAGGCAACAGGCCCAATATTTGACCCTTGTTCACCCACTTCAGCCTAAGAGCTTCCATGGATCTACATTAGCCATCATAATTTTGACATATTCAAAGCAAATAAAGGGTAAGTATTTCCTAAAAAGGTCTTTCTCATATCTAGGACTGAATGGGGCTGAGCTCTACATTAAAATACCACAGACAGCTGGTTAAAGAACAGCTCCAACCAAAAAAAAAAAAAAAAACCCACACCACAAGAAGAACCCCTTTCACTTTCAGTCAAATGGTGCTTCTGTAAAAGAAGTTGCTAGAAACAAGGAGAGGTGGGCAGGGAGGAGAAAAACAAAAGCTTAACACTTTAACTATTCAAGCCAAAAGCTTAACAGTTTAAGCATTCAAGCATTACCAGGTAAGCTCATTATGAGCCAGGTTGTCCCCTGGAGAGGTGCTGTGGGTTATTTGGCAGCTCTGGCACAGGGTAATAAACAGCAGCCAGCAGAGATTCAGCAGCTGGGAGGCTGGGGCTGCTCTCCAGCACTGTACTCCTGCCAGACCTCTGTGTGATGCTCTATGGGACACAAGTTGTCAGTGATGTGAGGCTGGAAAAAAATGTTTTCTTTCCTGTCTTAAAAGAAAAAAGCCCTTCCACAGAACTAACGAATGGAGAATCAGCTGAGGGTTGCTCTGCATAAGGCCCTACAACATGACCTTTCTGAAGCCATGCAGCTCCAAGACATGATTTTAATTGAACAAAAACAAAAAAAAAAATCTTTAGTTCAGGTTAAGAAGAAGAAGTCAAAAAGCTGGTAAATTCAATGTCCAAATGCAGTAAAAAAAACAAAAGACACGATTTGAGCATCATTCTTTGTCCTGTAACAGTACTCTCAGGCTCTTCTGATCTACTTTTCCTCCTTTAGAAAAGCCCACCCTTTTTTAATTGCATGGCATATAACAAGATTAAAGAGGATAACTGTGTATGTGTTCTGAACAAGCTGAAAAAAGATGAGTCAAAGTTTCTTTGAGGCAGAAATCAATTTTCTGTAAAACAAGCAATCACACCTCGTTTTATCAGACAGAGCCTTCCTTCAATAGTAAGAAATACCACTGCTAATATATTGATGTATATGTGGGTGGCACAGCACCACATTCCTCATCAACAGAACAGAAATAAGAGGCTACCCATTAATTAGCAGTCCCAGTTGCCACAAATCTCTAGGGACAGGGAAGGTATCCTTGAGGGAGTCTCACCCAAGCATCTTTTTTTCAATGCCATCCAACAACCCCACAGGATATTGGGCTAGATCAACCTTCAGTTCCATTATGTGTGATCAATTCTTACATGATTAAAAAAACGCTTATTTTTTAAGTCTTAATCTGTACACTTTATTTAATTTATGTGAAACCATAAAGATGTCTTTTTGGTGTGCACCAGATGACCTTTAATAGATCTTTTCCAACACAAACTATTCTGTCACGTTGCAGACCCAGAGTGGATATTCCCAGAATGTAGAACTGCCTGCAGTAATGCAAAAACTGGCTCATCTCTAGGCTGCTGCTTGTTAGATGGCAGCACAGGAGGGGTCTACAAACAGCAACAGGAAGGAAAAGAGATGATCATCACATTCCCATTGCTAGAGCATCTGACAGATGATGTTCTATGCAAAGAGTAGCAGCACCCTGGCAGACAAAGCAGGGAGACTCCTGTTGAAACACACCACAGTGGCCAGAACAGTGACTTGTGTATTGTTTACCTCTTCTCTGTTCCACCACTGGGTTCCCATCAGCATCCTCCACTGCAGAAAAATGATAATTGTGAATCATACCTCAGTCAGCTTTCACTTTATCAGTGAGCTGAGCCATCGAGCACACAGGGGATTCAAATCACTCTCAAGGATCAGTTACTGGAAATACAAAGCAGCATATAATTAAATTTCTTCTTTTCCTTGCAGAACACTCATTCATCAATTGATGTTCATCAGCAGGAGCCGTTGCACTGGCACACAGACTTTGAGCTGCAAGTTTTCTCCTGCAGCTGTTTGTGAGAATGCACAACGTTGTCTTCTCAAGCACAAGCCATCTGTAAAACAGGGCATTTTTGTTCTGATGTTCTAGATTAAACCCCACGAGATACAGGAAGACCAGAAGTCCTTCAACTTCCACATATCCAGAGCTACTGCTAAACCAACAGGATAGTGCAAGTATCTTGGAAACTGGACAAACCTCTTAAAAGTATATAAAACCCCACTTATATATAAATTTAAGAGCCTGACTTTATCACCTATCTTAAAAGTGCTGGCTTCTTATCAAACCAGTAACAGTTCTTCAGCAGAAACAGAGACAGATTGCATGAAACATGTTGTGATTTGCAAAGCTCTGTAAATACAAGCCAAAAAGGTATTAAAAAAAAAAAATGTACTTACGAAAAAATATGTGGCCCAAAAAAAAAGGAAGCAAAGTATGCATTAAAAAAACCAAGTTAGATATAAATGTAAACGATGCTGTACAACTCAGGACATTGTATTAAATAAACAGATTTAACCATTTATGTAGGATACTAAGAAAAATACACATTCTGTTATTAACAGATGAAGAGCATTTAATTAACAACTGGGGAAGAGTGGAGAGAAAACTATACGAGTTAGATGACAAAAAATTATTTTTAGCAATAAAAATATTTAAAACTTAGAGGAGTGTAAATTCTTCTGCTTCAAGTCCTTATTCAGCTTCTCACAGATGTAAGGAAGAAGCAAAATCCTCTGGGGCAAGCTGTTCTTATATTGCTCCATCAACAATTCTCACATTCTTTCTTCAAAAATCTGGTCCTGACTGCCACTAGAGACAGAGTACAGAGGGAGACCTTGTTTTTATCTCATGTGACAACTCTTATAAAATCCTGAAAACAAGCAATCACAAGGCCTAAAAATCTGTGTACACACAAGTGTAGAGATCCAAATGCAACAGGAAGCATTAACAAAAGTCTGTTTTTATTGATTTCCGTGGACATTACATGGGACCCAAGAGATCTCAGCACAAATGAGAACTGTAAAATAGATTCACACTCCTGTCAAAACCTGAAGAATAGCCTAATGTGAAATTGCTAAATGGAAGATCCAAAGATATCCATCAAAATTTTATTGAGGCATGAACATTTCAAGTGATATCAGGGTAATAGGAGCTTGTAATGCAGCATAAGGATATGTTTCCTTTTGCTTTTCATGTCCAGTTAAATATTGTCACCCTCTACAAAAAAGTTACACTGATCTACCAAAAGTTTACAGCGATAATAAATTTCCCTTTATTATGTTGCTTTAACAAAAGAAGTGAACGCTATCCTTGTTTTTATAGCATGGTTCATTAGCACTCATGAAATCCCTGGAGGAAATCTATTTTCCATCTTTGAATTTTCCAAAACTGATTGAAAAAAAACCTTCGATTTGCCATCCCAGAAACAAAACCAGAATGATTACACTAAAATATACATAGAAATCTTCCCAGACACACAGATGTCTCTGCACCTGCTGCACTGCCAGTGTAGACATACAGGTCTGAATTTTACACGCTGTTTTCTTTTGTTCTAGACATAATTTTTAATTCATGTTGCATTATGTAGATCACATCATGTTATGCTGACACATGACATGAAATTACACTAGAGAAACACTCTCAAACTCAGGTGCACTTAAGGAGAAATAGCAAGTCATTAATTTTAAGGTTCTAGACAAAGTTTTGTTCTACCAAAAAACCTGCACTATAACATGACTAAGATGACTGACAGGTTTGGGTATATTCTGTCATGATTCCTGTATTTGCTGTATTATCCTCCACAATGGAATGTTATAAGAAGAGTTTCCCTTAGGAGAGGTCGATGTAAAGAAAACAGGGAGGAAAAATATCAGATTCAAGGTAAACCACATCTTAACAATTGATTTTTAAAGACTAATGCCAGGGTCACGATATATTAAAAAAAAAAAAAAAAGCTTACCTTTCTGAGTTTGATTAAAGCTCAGAAACAGGAACACAGAAGATTTGTTGCCAGGTTTTAAAAGACTTTTTATCATCAAGAAAAAGTTGGGAGTAATGTGAGGGAAGATGAAACTGGTACAGAAATGTAGTGTGAGTATCTAAGAACCTGAGTTCACAAGTGATCATCAGGTAAGGTTTCAGATACAAAAACATCATATGTTGCTCATAACTCTTAAAGTAATGAAAAAAATCCACAATAGCTTGCATTTATGGCTTCTGAGAGGATCAGTTATTCTCTACCAGTCAAAATCTTCGACACTTATAAGCAGAGGAGGTGAGATTTGGCTGAATTCCTGGCTGCAATACAGGTTTATCAGGGTCCTTGGCTCACACTAAGAGTATGCCAATTGTTAAATTTTATCCATAGAGAAAGAGGCACAAGGACTGAACTTGGGGATTAAACACTGGGACAGAGGAAAAAGGGAAGGGAAACAGTCTTGTCTGCATCACTGGGACTCAAACAGCAGATCAAGAGTCTGAAGGCAACTCACAAAGATTTTGAGAACTGATTTTAACTCACATCAGGGGTAGAGTCAGTAGCAATGAATCCTTCTCTCTCTAAACAGGGAAGAGAGGCAGGTTTTCAGAAACTGTTTTGGGCTCTTATGGAGACTAATAGAATATTTTCTTTTCAACCAAACTGCACAAAGTGGGGACAGGAGGCAGTGCTCCCTTTCATGAAACTGGATAAAGGCAGGTTTCACAGACACTGTTGTAGTTCTTCAACATTTAAACTACTTCACATATAAGACATAGCAGCAACTCTTGCTTTCCTGTGAAATATTGCACCAGAGAACATGACTGCATGTGTCAGTAGTTTCCTTCTGTTTTCAGGACTGAATAAACTATTAAAGTTTCAGTGCTGGTATAAAAGTTCTCTGAATATATTTTTACCATACACATGTAGAACATCAGTTTCCCCCAAGAAGCCTGATCACAACTCAATTTAATGTGTAAATTAAGCCAAATTCCCAGCAACAAGACGTTCACTTAAAACGCCAAAAATAAGTTTTGATCAGGGAACAAACTGCAGTTGTGGACTGGTTACACTTCTGCTTTATTTCCAACTTAGAGACACTGGTTCAGCAGCAGCACTTCTATCACACAGTATGTCACAGTACTGAAGCAGAAAGGCTTCTGATTTTGATACAATTCAAACAAGTTCAGTGACAAGTGAAGCCTCTGACAAGGTTTCTCTCAGATCAGGGTGAATGAACTTTGCAGCTGCTTTAGAGGCTGGTTCTGCACTCAGATTTTTCAATAGGCTCTATCACTGATCCCAACACACACATTCTTACCCAAAGAAACAATGAGTTTCTATCTCAGCTATAAACTGAGACTAGATCTACTCAATACTGCGTAAAACCAGATTAAGCAAGGTCAGAATGAAACCGTTAACATCTGCAAAATACAGACAAAAAGAAAAACCAAAATAAATATTGTCTGTAAAAAAAAAAAGAAAAAGTTGATAATGAAAAAGGGAAATAATTCTTTCCTTAAAAAAAAAATCACAGCAGGGGATCTAAGTGCATCATCTAGACAGCTGTACCATTCTATAAAACAGATTCTCATTATGATCACAAAAGCCTGACAATAATTCTCTATTTTAGACAGGAATAACAATTCTTTTGTTCCAGCTGCTCTTCAGTTGATGCCTTTCAAGTAGGGAACAATCATTTCAGTTTTCAGGGGAAGCCAGAAGAAATTACCTGTATTTCATCTCATAATCAAAGCTGTCCTGTTTGTAGTACAATCTGTATTTGAATCTCATTTGCCTATGTGAAGATACTTCATATGCATTTAGCTTTAGACATTGTGTATTACTAAAACCAACAAAGCAGAACCATATTCTGTTTCCTTGAAAGTAAATGCAATTCTTTGCTTTGATTTCAGAGATAACAGCATTGGGTCCTGAATGCAGACAGGAGGTATTAGGAACAAACAACACATTGTGGTCCACTAAGGTGCAGGGAGATAGCACATAGACTTCTAAAGCCACTTAACAGCTCTGCCAAACATACAGAAAAGCTCTAGGAAGAGTTTCAGAAGTGAACAAAAAAACCAGCCCACCAAACACCAGTGCAGCCCCTGAGCAGACTCCCATTAGAGAAGGAATGAACAAACACTTCTATCCTGCACTTTGCTCAATAGATGTGGGATGTGATGCAATCAAGTGTGATGTTCCTTGCAACCATTACAGGCTGCCAGTTCTAGCAAATCTTCATCTCATTTGCATTCCCTGATATAAATGTGTGAGTGGTATCACTCACTGATCTGCTTCTCAAGCCATCACATTTTTTAAAATGACATCAATTGCTACACTGACTACCATAACCAAGTATTTTACTTAATCTTCTGGCACATAATAAAAGATAATCTCTTTCTGTTTCTTTACTGACTGTAGACACAACAATTTTATGGTTTTTTCTAAGTATGCTGTGTACAAACATTTTTGGATGATTATGCTCAAGGATTTTCTTGAGATAAACTAGAAGAAAATGTGGCTGGAGCATTGCTTCCTGTAACAGTGTGTTTGACCACAGATGTTTTCTCCTTCATAAATACATAAATTCTTGCCAACCAAGAAGGATTACTCACTCAAACCCAAAGGCCCCCTACACTGGCTTTAAAACTGGGGCCAAATTCAAGTATTTCTTTCTCTTTAAATTTTGCTGAATTTTTCAGCTGAAGATAAACAAGTAGTAAACATCATGTGGCAAAACCCATATATATGCTCTTCACCAAGCAAATATTTTTAGTTCAGTGCTGTTATCCACAGCTCAGCACATCAAATCTAAGCAGTTCTGGCAGTGATCATCACTATTCCACTGGAGTTTTTATACTACCACCAACACCATAGTAATTTCAATTGTGAAGAAAGCCATGTGGTTAAAAAGCAGGTGGTTAATCAGCAAATTCTTTGAAATTATTTGGCAATTTCTATCCAGTCCTTGGTGGATAATCATGCTTGTCACAAAAGCTGCCAGTGTGGCTGAGCATCCAGTTGGCAGGCTAGACCAATTAAGGAATAAGTAGACGAAGACACAAGAGATATCTTAGATTAAACTCTGATTGCCTGGCACATTCTATAGGAGATAACGAGGTAAAAGAACCCAGTCTTCAGAGGATTTCACTCACATGGTAACTGTGTGCTCACTTTGCTGCAGCAGCTTAAAATATGGGGAAGGAAAAGGGTGATCATAACTCCCTCTTGCCAGAGCAGAAGTGGAGCCAGAAGCACCTCTGCAGACTTTACTCACTGATTAAATGTTAATCCCAGCTGTTGTCACTAACACTGACCATGCCTTCCTCTTAACTAAGAAAACACACAGGAAGAAAGAGGTGGTGAAAATGCACCCAGATTTCAGTTTTTATCATCTCTGTTGGGCACTTGGAAAAATCACCTCATAAGTAATGAAGTCAAATGTACTGCTGGCTGCTCTCAGCAAGAAGGGAAAGAATCATTTTGATGTGATCACATAAATATTCAACCAGCAAATAGTTTTTTTTACTTTCTGCAGAGCACTCACTACACAAACCAACTTTTAGTCTGATTACTTCAACCACTGTACTTTTCCTCTTAGCATAATTTATATCACAACATAAGCATTTTAGCACATAAATTAAGCTACCTCCAAAGAGACAGCGATTAAATATGCTAAAAAGCTTTTAGCAGGTATAGGTTGACTGAGTCATTCATTGCATTTACAGCATTGTGCTACAAAGCAAGCTTAAAATGAAAAATACAGTGTGTCAAATAAAAGTAAACAATCTCTCATTTTAGATATACTTATGCAGGAGCTGAAATGCTTGATCAAAATAAACTGACATCAAAAGTTCATAGCTTTCCAGTGAGTATTTCATGCTTTATGTTATGCTCAAAGGATATTTCGAGAGGTATCTGGTGGAGGGATGAGTCGTTTTTTGAATAACAGCTCCACCTTGTTTCAAGCAATTCCTGTGGTTTACACCAACGTGGTGGAAGTGACTGGATGCAAGAGGAACAGGGAGCTGCCTCTGTGCTGCTTTCAGGGACTGCTTTGCCAGCTCAGTCAATCTGTATCAGTTTACAGATGATGTCTTAACATTTTAAGAAGGACTTTGTTCGCAGAAACAATTTTTTAGAAGGAACACTTGAAGTTTAAGCATGTAACAATGTAACACTCCTTGTGAGTCACCACCTCAGAAACTTCCACACTTCTGAAGGAAGATGTGTCACAGTGTGACCAAGACAATCTTTCTGTGATGGTATTTTGCATGACAGCATCACCTATATGAAGGAGCAGAGCAGATGTTTTCCTGTTTGTCTCTTGCCACACACAGGGCTTTCAACTCCTTTCCAAAGACTTGGGAAGGCAGGAGTTACTCACAAGAAAGACTCAATAACCCACCAGCAGGTTATTCCTCCAGTTACCATGAATTAATACACAGAGCAGAGTATGGAAAAAATAGGAGAATGGGACACAGGGGAAATTTCTGGCAGCTTCTCACAGAAGCCACCCCTGTTGCCCCCCACTACCTTGCCACAAAAATATATAAGCAACTCAGGACAAGGAATAGAGCTTTCAGATTGGCTCTTTAAGTGCCATCAGATAAACTGCAGCATTTTTCCCTTCCCATTTCCAAGTGGAGGCTTTAGTTAACAGCTTCTCTGAATCCTGTTTTCCCACCATAAGACACTGCCCTGCTACTTAGGTTTCTGCCCAGCAGCTGCATCTGCTCAGAATGTCAGGTTTGCTACTGAAACTAAGAGCTGCCAGAGGGAAGACCTTGGCACCAGAGTTCTGCTCTCTGACCTTGGCCAGCAATGTGACAACAGGGTCACAGTGCAGAGTGAGAACACTTTTCACTGAGACAGACAAGGAAATATATATGCTATTTCACTCGAAAGGTATATGTGTTTTGAAAAATTGAAGTCTTTCACTTTTGCTAGATAAAAGTTGAATATAACCTAAGACAGGCCAAGGGGCACCAGGGCACCAAAACATCTGCTTGTGAAAGGTAGATGCTGTTCACTGAAGTCACAGCTTGTCAAAAAAACCCTCATAAATAACTTTTCCATACATTTTTCTAAGGCTTACAGGCAGGTACATGTTTGGATTTAAGTGTGTTAGGCAGGTTTTTACTAATCCCAGAACACTCAACTTGATCACTGGCATCAGCTGTTGTGACCAAACTTACCTTACTGGATTAATCTGTCCAACAGTCACAAAATTGCTTTCCTAAAGAAATGAGAACAAACTAAATCCAAATGTAACAGCTTTCTGTCCTAACTCCAAAATTGGCCAAAATAATTCGTCAAGTTCATAATTCTCATTGCCTTGAGTTGCAGTCAGTGAGGTCTGGCACAGATCCATTCCCCAGAAAATGTCCATGTCTCAGATGTAGCTAAGCCCTAAATTCTTAAAAGATGCAGCATATTCCTCAGAACACACAGTGAGTGACATCATTTTGTGTGCCTTGTCACAAAACCCCAGAGACACGAGGAGACTCAGCCTCTGCTTTACGTCCCTGGATCAGCATTTTTCTCCCTATACAAGCATGAAACCCTGCCTGGGACCAGCAAGGGCACAGAACAGCAGGACTGAAGGGCAGCAGAGAGGAATGTCTGGGGAAATCACACATGTCCTGAAGCATAATCTGTAGCAGGTCACCTCCATAAAGCACGCAAAGCTTGGATCCCAATTTCTCACACAGAATGCAGAGTTCATTTGGGGACAGCACATTAACTTAAGAGATAGCTTAAAAGGTACACTGAATGCATGACTGAAAGCAGTATGCATTTAAAGTCTGTGATACTATTATTTTAGAGCAAATCCTCTCCCAGGGATGACTTCAAAAGACTCAATTGAAAAATATCACAGGAAGTGATTAATATGCTAATAGTCATTCAAAATGCAACACGATTCTTTCCACACCAGGGAATTGGTTTGATTTCCCTTTCTAGAGACAGAAGTAATATATTGTTTTAAACATAGATAAGTCTAATTTTAGAACATATGGACTCTGCCATGTGGTTGTTTACTTAGATGGGGTTCTTTAATTTGCTTGGCACTTCCTAGTGTTTAGGGTGTCTTTCAGAATAAGGAAGAGATGTATGGACACATTGTGGGCTAAAACAGAATATAATTAGAAGGCAAAAGCTTTACAAGATCCTTATTCATTATACCCACAACACTGAACACATTATCCAGCTCTGCACTCTATAATAGAACACTCAACAGATACTAAAAGACAAACCAAGAGTAAAAATAGCATCATGAAAAGCCCTCCATATGTGTTTTCAGTGAGAGGCACCATGCAAAGGCAAGTCAGCTGCAGAGAAACCAAGTGAGTGCGTATTTTTCATATATAAATTCTGTCTTATCTGTTTAGGAAAAAAAACCAGTAAGCAGATCCCTTAGGAGCTCCCAAGAGTTCATGAAAAAACAAACAAATATATGCTGAATATAGCAATTATAAAACTTTATTCACTAAATATAGGTATATAGACTATTTTACTCAAAGATTCCCCTAAAAATGAGTTAAGACTTAGGCATAATTGAGTCAAACCAGCCACAATCAAGGCTTGCAGGATGCAGATCATCTCTGCATATCCTGGCACCATGATAACTGTGGAAGAGGAAAAGAAGGGCAAGTACCAGAAAGAAAATACTGACAGTACTGGCAGACAAAGTTTGACATCAGTAGATGCTCTGCAGATAATTAAAAAAAGGTTTTCTAAACAAACCTACCTGTTACTGTCTCACTATGCCAAGGCATGTACTTGATTTTTTTTTACACAATTAGGCAGCTGAGAAAAAGCACCAACACTCAAACCATCCCTGCAATTTGTGTAGCAACAGAAGGAACTGCTCACAGCTCCCATTCACAGATCTGGCCCGAGGGGCCATTTGAGAAGCAGCCTTCTGTGATGGCCTTTTCACATTCTATGAGACGTTTTCACCTCTTCAGGCTTCCACAAAATTAAACCACTGTGGCTGCCAGGTACTTTTCTGCTGCACCACTGCTGGCCTCGGCCAAAAGTTCCTGTTTCCAGTAAAAAAAACATGGAAGTTTACCTTAAGTTGGCTTTGCCTTAAATGAGTGCAGGATAGGAAACCCATATACTGGCAAAGATTACCCCAAGGGCAGTGAGAAAACCTGTGTCCCTATTGGCTGTGTGTCACCAGATCAGTGCACCAGAGCACAGCTCAAGGTACAAGAAGAAATGCAAAAGGCTTTTTTTTTTGAAGGAAATATAATTGTGTAACCCAGAAAGATGGATGTTGAGCCAAAAATGGCACAGTAGTGTTTTAATGAATGAAAAGATAGCTGCCATTTGGAAGAAACTCTGCACATTGATTCAGCAGAACTGCAGTAAAAAACAGTGTACCTGAAACCTGCACATGACATCTTCAAGCGCTGTTTCCTGCAATCCTAATAAAAATTCAGATCAGAATTCCAGTACTTCTGTAAATAAAAGCATGAGCTAAACATAACCATGAGAACTTAAGAAATAAAAATACTCTGAACTTAATGCCATGGGTTAAGGTATGGTCCCTTGAAGGTGCATAAAAAAAAAAATAACTGTCCAAAGAGCAAAGCACAGACCTCTGTCTCAGGACAGATGTCCCTCAGATGTATAAACCTGAATTTAGCTCTTGCATACTGAATTCTTCCCCACATTTCTCCTTTGTTAATTTAATACTTCATTATTCTTTCAAAACATTTTAGCACATGGCAGAACATAGTTACCTTAGTCTCAAATATGTCCAAAAATTAATGTTAGTAGAAGACTATCAGTATGATTCATGAGTTAACTTCTCAGTTACATAGATATATCCTCTGTTTAAGAAGAATCCAGAACCGTTTGGTCATCTGTTTTATTAATATAGATCACAGACTTATAGAAAATATGATAAACTCCTGATATTGCTAGACTAACAAGAACTTTGTTCAGATAACTTCTACAATATGGAATTTACATACAATTATAAAACACGAGCAATGGAAGTCACAATTTCTGTGCAGAGAGGAGTCGATGGAATTGTAATTCAAAGTCCTTCCCAAAGAGGAAGGTAACAATGTTAATAAGAATCAGCATATCAAAGTGTGTTTGCATATCAAAAGATAACTCAGCCCCAGATAAACAGTGTTCATTTGCATTCTTACAAATTCCCAGAATTAATCAAGCCACAACATAAAACTTCCCTAACTTAATTAGCATGAACAAAAGGGAAGTGGAAGTCCCTACATACTGCTCTGAAGACTCATTAGTGCTCAACAGCATCCTGATAACGTTCAAGTGCAATCAGAAAGGGGTACCAGAGCAGAATACATTTTAAGAGACAGAGCCCCAAAAGCAGAGGGCTGAAATGCTGCCAAAAGACACTGCAGAGAAACACAATGTGAGGTAACAGCTTAATGCTTGGCATATTCTCTGCAGAACAGCTGCTTTTGTTTGATGCTTTTGCTTTTCCCCTTGTAAATTTATTCCAGTTTTGTAACCACTTCACTAGAATAAAATTTACTGCTCTGAATTTTTTAAATTGTCAGCAAGAGAAATTCCAGCTTACTTTTACTACTTTGAAAATTAATCCAAATCATACGGAGACACAAAAATATCCCGTAGCAGGCTGAAACTTGCATCAAGTCTGAGAAGCTGCTGAGTCAAAGTGCATCTCCCATTAAACCAACACAGTCCCAGGCTGGAGCAGGGGAATGCATGAGGAGGAAGAAGCAGAGGAGATGAAGCCTTAAGAACTGACTGTGACCCCCTTTCCCATCCCACTGGCCACTCAGGTTGGGAGGAGGCAGAAGAGCCAGGAATGAAGGAATAAAAGTTGAACTTAGGAGGATGTGGGGAATGGGGGAAGGGTGTTTTTAGTTTTATATTTGTTTCTCACTATCCTAGTCTATTTTTAATTGGCAACTCAAGTCAAGCCTGTTTTGCCTGTGACAGTAATTGGTGAGTGACCTCCCTGTCTCTCCCTTGACCCTTGAGCTGCTTCACCTTATTCCTCCCCTGCCTTGTTGAGGAGGGTGAGTGAGAGGGGCTGGGTGAGTGTCTGGCAGCCAGTCAAGGCTAATCCACCACACAATCAGAACCCAGCTCTCATGGTATGTTTACAGAAGGATGGCAGTTCTGATGAAGGATAAGCCTAAGCCAGTCTTGAATTGAGGCCTCTATGGCCAATTTATTGCAGCATTACCACTCTCTGCATCTTGCAGTTCTCACAGGTTCCTGAAGGCAAGGACTCATTTACCATGGAAAAGGAAACAAGAAACAACATTCGTGTAGAGGATGAATCACATCCTAAGTTATAAGCTCATACAATTACTCTACCTGTGAATGATGCCTTACTCAGTGTGCATGGCTGGGAGCTAAGGTGTACTATAAAAGGAGAATGTTGAATATGATCCTCTACAAGAGTAGGACTGAAAATAACATATATACTAGATACCTATGAAGCAAATATGGTTTTAAGCAGATTAATTGCCATGGGGTTAGAATATTATTATAAATCAGAGGAACTTTCATCCAACAAGCAAATATTTCTGTTCCTGCCTTTTGGTTTCATGAACTGCTTTTGGTTTTCAAACAAAAACAACTCCAATTTAATTTGGCCCTGAAAGAAAAAGTTTCAGAGCAGTCTCAGTACTTCACTGTAATTGTCACACAGGGGTACTAGAGGCATCTCTTGTAGCCTGAGAAATTAGTCCTGGTAATCATGCTGCTGCAGAGCGCCAAGGAACTTTAGTGGGAATACCTTTGTGCTTCATTTGGCACAGGAACAGAGTTATGAACAGAGCCTCACAAACATCCCCACTAGAGTGCTCTGTTGCACCCTATAACATCTCCAACCATGTGAACTGGCTGCCTTTCAGCTGAACACAGCCTAGGAATCCACTCCAGCTGCAACACAAACCCAGGCTAGAGCTAATCTGAAGTTAAAAACAAAACAAACAAACAAACAAAAAACCCTAAAACCAACCAACCAAAAAAAAAAAAAACCACACACACACACACAATCTGAAATGTCAGAAATGTGTTTAGCATGGCAACCAAGCTCTGAGCAGCAGTTGTTTTATACTGTATCTGTTTCAGCCCCTCTGCCCAGTGCTCCCACAGGACTCTCTTGCCCATTCCATACCACATCAGCCAGCCACAGAGTCCACAGGGGCCACTGTCACAGCTCACAAAGCCCTTTTCTAGTCTGTGCCAGGCATTTTCCTGATGGCCTGAGAAGCTGCTCCATAACACCACACAGCCCACCCAGGAAACCCACACTGCTGTGCTGGAGCCCCACCACGCTGATGGGAAGAGTTAAATGAGTTATCCATTTCACTGTTCTGTGGTGGGATGACTGGCAAGCAGCTGGAGCAGAGGGCATTCCTGAGCAGAGAGCCTGACAGGGGAAAAAAAATGCCAAGACAGAAAGAATCATCCTCACAGCATGGGAACAGAGCAAAAGGTTCCCTCTAAGACATTTAATTCAACAGTTATTCAAAGTATCCTGTATTGAGCCACAAGCCATGGGATGACCAATGTATGACAGAGAAGACAGTGTTCTATAGCATATTAAATATTGTACAAACAGTGTCAGTATTCAGCAGTAACCTGAAGCCACCTACCGGCTTTTCAGAAATAATGGCTTTGAGCTATTTATCTAGATTTGCTAACAAAAACAGTCAAGACAAACCTCTGTGAGATAATTTAGTCTCTTTCTTTATCAAGTTTATCCATGCTGATTACAACAAATCCTAATTACTTCAGCTAAGCCATTTTAATTGAAAGCACAATCCTAGCCTGCTGAGTTAATAAAAGAAAAAAATAAATCATATGTCTGTGTGTAAGAGAAATATTTTTTTCGGACAACTGAGCAGTGTTGTTGTGGATATTCAGTATTTTTCTGCAGGGCATTAACAGTCATTTATTTGCCATTAAAAAGACACAACAAAAATAGAAAATGGGTTAGAAAGCCATGAACACATCAATGTAAAGAGAGAAACTGGCAACTCAATCTTTCTGTTGCCCAAGGATGTTAAAATGGCAAAGAAAACATAAAAACCCATTAACTATGGTGGAAGGGGGAAGCTAACAGTGTCAAATAAGAGTTATGAGTTCAAGCACTTGTGACCAATACAGGAAATAAAAGCAAATACAATAAGATATCAATAGCCAATATGGTCAGAGAAAATAAAACTGGTGCAGTTAAGGGAAATAAAGCATTCTAAAATACAGTGAAACAAAAGGAACCTCAAGTCAGAAACAGGTTATTGCTAAATGCAGTTGATAAATCCTAAACAAGGAGACAAAGGAAAAGTACAGTAGATACTTTCTATCCTCAGCAGATGCCTGTGGACCTTTTTTAAAAAGATGTGTATCCTGCCTATCACACGTGCAATACAAAGATTACTGTCTGTGACAGAAGGAAGAACCCATTTAGACCCTTCCTTTTCCAACTGGTGCATCTCACAGATTTGCATCTATGCCTTTAGATAAACAGAGAAACCTTCTAAACTCCAATGCTTAATAAATTCAACAAACTGTGGAATTTCACAAGTCTTGGAGGACTCCCTGGGTAGTTTCAAGATGTAAAAATGGCAAGATGGACACCCATGGAGTTACAGTCTGGATAACACGATATCTACTCCCACAGAACAGTTACTGTGAATCTCATAAAAAAAAAGAATTTGAAGCTAAAATGTAATTAATGACAGTCAATATGGTTTCATAGTCTTTCTATGCCTAAATCTTCTCAAACAAACCTGTAAAGCTGACAAGATAGCTTGATCTACCAGATGAGTAATCTTGACATATTATATTTGAATTTGTTTGAGTTGTTAGATTTAATTCCATATGATGTTGGCACCAGGTACAGCCTGAGGGGTACTAAGAAGGATTACAGGGTTCTGGAAGTGGCAGTAAGTGAGTCTGGAGTGCAGGCAGCTTTTTCATCAATCCCCACAGTCAAAGTGAAGGGTTTTGAAACGGCCACTCCAACCTGATGAGTCAACAAATGGTTACAGGATATGTGCCACAGCCAGAGGTTCAGCTACTTCTTCACCCAGAGGGTGGGTGGGCACTGGAACAGCCTTGATCAAGTGCTGTTCAATATTGTTATGAGCAATATAAAATCTTTGCTGATAAAGTTTGCAGTTAACACAAAGTTCAGCAGCATAAAAATGAAGACAGGTAATAAACAAAGAACAGGACCATCTGAATTGCCTACAGAAAAAAGTCACAACCCAGCTAAACCTGTTTTAAACACAGCCAAGCACCAGGTAGTGGTGGCAGGATTACAGCACAGACACAGTCACTGGTTCAGCCTGACCTCAGGGTATGTCTGGAACGCCCTTCATAAAGTGGAAAATAACCATTAAAATAACCATTAAAAACTGGGTAATGACAGTGATTATGCACATAGCACTAGTAAAATGTTAGAAAACCACATCCATTCAGAAAATGAGTTACACAAAGGACAAAATAAGACAGGAATGAATTCAAAGGACAGATACAAAAATAACCTGGAAAAGCAAACTTCATGACGAGGGGCAAAAAAAAAATCTTAAGAGATACTAAAAAAAAAAGTTATTGCCCTATGATAATTTCACAATTAAGTAAATGAAGTAAATCTAATTGTGAGCAATTCTTCCTTCTGATGCAAAGAACAAAATCCAATGGCTAAAGGTTAAGGCTTGCAAAATTCAGCCTTAACTGTAAGATTTAATTTTCTAATGTAGAAGGTGAGCAGTGGCATACATAAATGGAAAATGCAGTGGGGGAAACTATATCAGTTCAGATTGCTGAGGCAGTCAGTTCATTGGAATTCATCTTCACAGATGTGGGCAAATGAAGCAAACTGGTGTTTGAGTTGGAATCCTGAATACAGACTGTGAATGCAAGGGAGGACACCAAACAGCAGGAGACAGAATGGTCAGTAGACAAGTCTCTGCATCACACTTTTATAGAAAGTCCTGCTCATTTTGTAAAATCTTGCACCTACTGATATTTGCAGCAGCATCATGAGGATTTGCTGTCACAGACACATAATGAACATTTGGTGAGTTTTATGTTGCTCTAAAAAGGATAATCACAGCTGAGAGAAACAACCACATAACATCTGATCCCTCAAAAAAAAAAAATCTTTGAGCAGTTAACTTGGACACAAATGAATTGCTGCAGAAATGCTGCCACCCAGCTGTAAAAAAGCACAGTTAGAGCCTCAGCTCCTACTACAACTCAGCTAAGTGGAAAGTTGCTAAAGTTCACTGACTTTCCAGATATTTGAGCCTTTGCTAAGCATAGCAGTAAAAATCCAGTAAAAATCAATTCTGCTAAAAAAAGGTGAGCATATGTATTTACTTACAATACACAAACTATGTAACCCTACAGACTCTGTGAAAAATTCTGAACATGCTTAGAATGTGTACCTGATGTATTTTACTTTATGCAACAAAATGTCCCTTTCATCCAGGCACTATATTAAAAAATAATCTTTAAAAGCTGATGTAATTTGGATAGTGGCAAAATACCTCATTTTAGAGAGAGAAAGGGTCCTTTTTGATGCAGAGAAAAACAAAAAGAAAGTTCAGATGCAAGTTTCAAATATGTAATAATATTTAGCACATGGCAAAACCAATTTCATTAGCAATATTTAGAAACTTCTACTGAGAAACCGATTTCCAGATTAAATTAATAACTCACAGATGACTATGAATGCCTGAGAAGTGACTGGAGAGTCAAATGTTTTACTTCCATCTAATTCCTAGGTAATTTAGAGAACAAACAACTAAGCCTCTAACACATTTAAATACTAAATCTGAATTACCATATCCAAACCTGGCATTTAAGACCAGGAAGGTTTGGAGGTTTTTTTTGTGCTCTTGACTCATTTTAAATAAAGATTAAAAGTCAACAAATGAACAGTGAACCCAGAATTTTAAGTTACTTCACACTGCTAAGTAAATCTTAGAATGCTCTGGGTTGGAAGAGACCCTAGAAAGATCACCTCATTCCAACCCCCCCCACTAAGGGCAGGGACACCTTCCACTAGACCAGAAGTTTTGCAGAACAGATGTGAACTACAGCAGAAGGTTTACCTAAGTAATGCAAGAGAGATCTCATCTAGTCTAGTGCTCCTGCAACACTTGAGCCTAATTTAATAAGAAATAACCTAGTGCTTGCCTAAGTGCTTGCTCCTCTTCAGGCTCTTCAACAGACTGCAGGCACCAAGTGGGAAGCACTGTAGACCCATCACATCCAGCCTGCTCTGAGAGGCTGCACTCCCACATCAGCAATTACAGTTCCAACCAGAGAAGCAGGAACATGTTGTAGTTCCTTCCTCACCATCCACAAACCCCTTGAAAAATTCTTCACAAGCACAGGAAGACACGTGACTACTCATAAAGAAAGTAGAGGGGGATGTATAAGCCAGCAGTTTAATATCTCGTTTCTTTATTCTAAATGAAAGCACAAAGAATAAATGCAATTCCGGGAGTCATTCACACAACAACTCAAAGGGATCAGGTTTCAGCCACAGTTCCTTCATGAAATTCTTATTTCACATGGTCACTGCAATTTTATCTTGTACACAGTGAAGTTATGCTCCTTCTGCTAGAAGTATTCTAGTGGCAATGCTTATTAAGTGGTAAGTGATAAAGTTTCATTGCTTCCTAACAAGTGGAAATAATTAGCAATAGGATAATAGGCTAATGTCGCTCAGGAACATAAAGGGCTGTTTGTAAAACTAAGTAGAGATGATTACTCACAGTAACAGAGGATTATTCAAGCTGTTAGTGCACCTACTCAATTGCTACCTTTCACAGGAGAGTTTAGGCACATGGCTGTATCCAGGCAGCATCACAGAATGGCTGAGGTGCCTCTGGATCCTCTGCACAGAGCAGGGTCAGCCAGAGCAGGTGGGTCATGACTTTCTCCAGGTGAGTTCTGAATAGCTCCAAGGATGGAGACTCCACAGCCTCTTTGGGCAACCAGCTTCAGTGTTCAATTACCCTCACAGAAAAAAAAAAACAAAAACAAAACAAAAAAAAACAAACAAACAAAACAAAACAAAACAAACTTATATTTCCTGTGTTTCAGTTTGTGCTTATTGCCTCCTGTTTCATTGTTCACTGCCTCACTGAGCACAAATGAGAAGAGTCTGCCTCTGTCACTTTACTTTTCCCACCATCAGGCATTTTCATTATGCACATGGATAAGATCCCTCCAAGCCTCCACTCTTCCAGGCTGAATAGTCCCAGCTTTCTCAGGCTCTCCTTACACGCAAGATGCTTCAATCCCTTCATCTCCATGGCCCTTCCCTAGACTCACACCCTCACTCCTCTCAACTTTCTATCCCTTGCAAATGTGCTGAAGGGGCATTGTCATATTATCCATGCCAGGAATGAAGAGCTCTACTGACTCCATCACTGACCCCTGGGTACACACCAGTAACTGGCCTCCAGCTGGACTTTCTGCTGCTCATCACAACTCTTTCAGAGCAGCAGTTCAGCCTGTGCTGTGAAACACTTTGCTTTTTGAAAGGCACTAAATGTTCAGCAAGGCAGATGACGAGTTTCACCTTTTTGTACGGTAGCCTCACAACTGCTGAGTCAGGGCAGCACCACTAATTACAGTTCTGTTGACATTTCAGTTCCTTCCCATGAGATAAGAAGCAAGCCATAAGCATCAGACACAGCTTTAAGCTGTTCTTGCATAAGAACCTGCATTATCTGCTTCACCAAAGCAGCAGGTATTCATGATCAGTGACAGCTGCTCTCCCGTGAACATAATTATCCACAATGCAACAATTCCGTGCAGGATCAGTGGGATATTAGAGACTGATAACACTCACACACAGCATTTAAAAGATGGATTCTGCCCCCCAGAATCTGTGTGATTCCTTTGATCTCAACAGCACCCCAAGGTACAGTGAGAAATCACACAGCAGCTTCCTATGGACAGGAAGAAGCACATCCAGAGGCAATGCAGCCTCTGTAGATGTGTCTGTGGGTTTACATCCTTTTGTCTTACAGTACTTTCCCTGACTGAAAACCACAAGATTGCTCTTTTCGAGAAAAATCTTCTACTAAACAAAATTAGGACCTATCCAGCTATTTAGGAGTTCAGAGTTTTGCAATCTCTTTTGAGACTTAAATCATTAATACAGCATCAGGTTTTCTTATGACAAGGATTGCTTTGGTAGTGGGTAGGCTAAAAAAAAAAAAAAAAAAAAAGACAGAAAGCAAGCACTTTAGTATAAAAAAAACCCATGCAACTGCAAAACCTAGGAAAAGTTTGCCTATTTGTCTTCTATTCTTACAACTCAGGAGATAAGTCATAACTCCATCACATCCCACACTTGCAGCTTTGGGCAGTCAGCAACTCAGGCACTCGAAGAACTGTTGGGAGCACAAATGCATGATGCCCACACAGAAGCATTAAGAACAGAACATGCATCAGGGCACACCCCAGCCAGGATGTCACACAGTTCATCATCCACAGGCAAAATCATCAGGGGCACATTATGAATTTCACATGATTTTCAGTGAGCACGTCACAGACCACACGTTTTAAGCAACATTTCAGTAAACGACGAGCTTTTCCCCCAGTCCCAGAATGCATGTTTGAACCACAAAATCCCACAATACAAATGTCTTTAATAATCTAAATACATGGATTCTAACCACAGGGTGCTGCTCAACTGCTTTGCCCACACAAAATTCAAGTGACTTAACAGAGCACTCCTATTGCACCTACAACCTCAAATTTTCATGTATACGAAGCAGAAAAATGTAGCCATAGATAACAAGGCATTACAAAATGCACAGATGCAGATACAAGAATGTTTCAGAGAATAACCAAGAAGTTTGTTGATACTTTTTTAAACCAAAGCTGTGTTGCAATTTGATCCATTTTCTGAGCTTGTTTCCATTATAGCTTATCCTCTTTAGCCAAAGGAAATAAAGGTCAAGTGACATATGGTCCTACATGGCACAATCCAGATAGCTAAAAGGCAAGTTCTTTTTCCACAATTCTGTTTACAAATGACATGTATTTCACTTCATTTGTTGTTCCTATTTCCTTTGACACATGCAATGGCTTTAACTACTACCAGCTGTGTCAGAACAGAGTTTCAGCTGTTCCCATGAAGCCAAAGGACTAGAGATCTGCAATACATGCAAGCTTAGAGTTAAGGCAGAACTGCAGGTTTTAGTAGCTCTGTAATACAGTATCCTAATCTATTTAAGCACTACAAACCCTCCAGTACACTGATCAAAAAGCACCACATTATGCTACTACTGAAGCTGTTTTATTAAATCAAAAGATATCCAATAATAGTTGGAAAAAGAACGATCCACTGCCCATGGGGTATATCACTACTGGGAGCTATGACAGAGCACCATGTCACAGCAGGATCTTCTACAGCACACACCTGGCAGCTCAAAGCATTACAATTTATTTAATCAAAGGAATCCAGCCCTTTGTGCAACAGCTTAAAGCTTCTAAAACAGCCTCACTCAAAGAAATTCCATGGAAATATTCTTTCCACTTACATTTAAGCAGCTAGCTCCCCTAGTATACTTTGTCACAATTTTCCAGCTAACCATCACAAATCTTTCACTGACAGGTTTTTCAAATTTTCATTTACATGAGTGGCAACAAAATAAAAGAATCCATCCGTTTCTACCTACTGTTCTGTTCACAAACTCTGCAATTGTGGTGCATCATTTTTATTCCTTGTTATCCCACTAACAGTTTCAACCAGATACGCACAAAGTTATTTTGCACAACAGCTAGATAATTACCCTGTTAGACTCCCACTGCTGCTTATTAATTATTTTCTGCTGTTCTCATTGAGAAAGCTGGAGTTGTTGGAATGTACCAAAATATACTGTAGATTTCAAACTGTGATTTTTTTCTTCAGCACAAAATTTGGTACAAACGCGCTTCTATTAGAAAAATGTTAGCCACCTTTGAAAACAAAAATTAGATTAAAAAAATGAAAGTTCAAATCCTTGGCAGTGTATAGAAATCCTGGCAAAACATTTTTAAGTGTTCTTAGCACAGGTTGTGTACCTGCCAAGAGAGGAGTGGGTAAGCCCAAATACCTTCAGGAGTGAAACAACATTCCTTTAACATGAACCATCTTTGCTGACACTGCCACAGCAAGAGAAGCAAAAGCCACAAACAGCAAATATGTACATTTTTATCCAGTGAAATAGTAAATACCTCATTCCTGTGCAGCTGGCCAGACCCTGGGAGCCTGGGGCCCTTTGGAAGTATCTGAAAACAAACAAACAAAAAATCTATTGTGAGGAAAGCAAAACACCTTCAGGTAGAACCAGCATGTTGTTATATAAGATGTCTGACCCTCCAGATGCCACTCCTGGGGTCACATTTCTACCACCCCAGACTGTCACCGATTTCATTTATCAGTGTTATCCCTATTCCCTCTGTTTGACTGAATAGGTTTCATGATGGTGGTCTGGCTGTGAAAGGGATGAGGCGCAAGAATATACATATGTCGATTATTTTTTTTTTTTTAAACAGTAGCAGCTTCTAGTCTTGAAGACAGATCATTGCAATCAGAGAACCTGCATGTTTGCAGACAGCAAAACCAGCTCACTAATAAAGTAGTATCTGCAGCTCTTAAATATTTTAAAAGCAGTTTTAAGAGCAATTAAAAGCCGAGATGCAATTGAGACATAAAACCCAGGTACTTCACGGCACACATGCCCTTGAAGGACAGGTACAACTTCATGTCATTACTAATTATGTGGAATTAAGTCACTGAATCAAAAATAAGGATATAAGTAGATTAAAGACATGACGAAGTTTGTCAATAACAAATAAATAATTCATATCCTAAAATCAGCATGGCCAAAAGCAGCTGGAAGATGTTCTCTAAGACCATGCAGCACATTCAGCGTAGCCACATTCTTGGTATCCACTCTGTGCAGAAGTCACTGCTTGGACCATAGGAATGCTTTTTAGCTTTTTTAATCAATTATATTTCTTCCCACCATAAAACCCCCACTTTTTAATTAGGCACCTAACCTAGCCAAAGTCTTTGTATTTGTTTTTTTGTCACAGAGCAAGGAAGAAGTGCATTAAGCACCAACACCTCCTAGATATCCTCTGCTGAATAATCATAGTCCTGTGCTGCACACCACAGCAACCTTCCAGTACTGCTGCCTTCCTGCCAGCACACCTACAGACTAAACTGAACTCAAGCACAGCAAGTCGCTTCAGGAGGAAGCTGCAGCAAACACACTTGGCCAATTCCCCACATTCCCCTTCATCCACGCAGCCCCCGCGGTGCCGCTGTCAGACGCTCAGAGAGCACGTGTGAGCCTGGGGAGCATCTCACAACCCATTTGCCTTCTGCCAAAACTTTGCAAAGGGACATCACACAACAAGACTTACTGTTTCCAAAGCAACTCTTCAGCTGGTTTCAGCTGTGCTTAAAGGGAGAGGAATTATGCAGTCTCAAGCTGTATTATTCTGCACTGGTATTTCAAGAAATTGCTGGGAATGGGACAGATATCAGCATCTCCCACAGTTGCTGTTGCCAGATGTGGCTGACAATCTTTTACTGCCTATATTAATAGTAACCAAATCATTTGCAAGACACTTAAATTTTGACATTTTTCTCCCAGGTCCCACTGAAGAGTTTAGTTCAGTTCTGATTCCAAGATCAAGAGGGAGCATTTTAGCTCTCAGATCTCCAACAGATACTGGCTGTCACAGTAAAGAGCTGCAGAATTTCCCAGACCCTGAGAATCAGCCCCCACTAGTTCAGGCATCATATCATACCCTCCTTTTCATGAACTATTCAAATACCATCTCAAAGGCAGTTAACATTTTTGTCCCCACTGCTTTTAGTAGAAGTCTTCTTGGGATAATCTATTTTTAGGCTGATTATTAACAGGTCTAATTACACGCTATTTACTTGTACCCACCTGTGCTTATGGAAATACTGTCTTCCAATGAACTGGGTTTTTTTTTTTTCCTCTCTGGAACTTAACTCCAAGGAAAGCAATTATACTACTCTTTTTTTTGGCAAGTTTTACAGGCCAAGCTTTTCCAGTTATTTATGAAATAGGCAATCCATTCCCTTGATCATCTTTCTCTGTACCTGTTAGAGCTCATTACCCTTGTGTACAGCACAGAGGAAATACCTCACTTGAAGGACTGCAGCTGCTTCCTCACACAGCCACTTAGCATGAAGTAAAGAAACCTTGTTCTTGATAAATTCACCCAGACCTCACTATCCTGCTCAGGACATCACTTGGAGAATTCCCACAGGTGTAAGGAGCAGTTAAGCAGCCTGTGCTCTCTGCTTTTGAAATGTCTCCATCATATGGAGCATATCATCATTTAGCACGCATCATGCTAAATAAAAATGGAGTTATGCACATGTTCAAATGCTTTGAGGAATAATCAATTCCCCTAATTTTACAACAGGTTTCAAGGAAGCAAAAGATCTGCCCATGAGCATCTCACTGAGAGGTCCCAGCCAATATGGTTGCTACTATTAACTTAAACACCAAGTAAGTATGTTTTAATTAAAAATGGACACCAGCTCTGCCCTTGACTGCAACCTGATATGTTTGATGAATGTTTAACCAGCAAGTTTTCCAGCTGCAATGTTGCTCTGCTGTATTTGCTGTTGCAGTGAGTCTCAGGGGTTTTACCAATTTTACAAGTATCCAGGTAGAATGCAGGGTTTGTTCACTGTGCTGGGCAGGGGGGCATGCTTTAAATAGGAAAGGTATAAAAGAAGATCAAAGGGACACTAACTGAGTACTAAAGTGCTACAATGAAGAAGGAACTGCAAGGTAACACTGAGAAACTTCCTGCCTATGCAGAGCCAGCCCCCTCCTACCATTCTCACAAATACAGATGGATGTTGATTACTGGCACCTTAACATCCTTCAAGTTGCATTCAACCTCAGAGCACACAAACTCAGCTGAGACACTCATTAGCAGCTGGCCCACTGGATCATTTTCCCTAGAGATTGATGTTGGTCATTTGTACTTTTCATTTCTTGATAGAGCTCTGCATTGTTTTTCTCTTGCTTGTATGATTTACAAGCTTCGCACGAAAAACTGTAAAATAATTCATTTTTCAGGTGATATGCAGTACAAAAATTTTCAGAGAGAACTTGGTCCCCAAAGAAAAGTGTGTTCCAAGCTGGAAAAACTGCTTATTGTACAAGATAGATATAGTACTTTTTGTGAGAGATGTCTCGTGCTGAAACACACATTAGCCTTATCCACAGAAAGAGATCATTTTTCTCCACTGAAACTACCTGGAATGATACCCAAATCATAAGTTGTCCCTTAACCTCCCACTGGCACCACAGATTAGCTCACTGCTTTCCTTCCTGGCCTTAGCCTTTTTTTCAGACCCCTGTTAGTGTGGGCTAGAAATAACTTGTGAACAGATTAATCAACAAAAAGCTGTCATCACCATGTAGACAAAAGACTCAACTTTTCTCACTTTTCCCCCAGGTGTTACATAACAGGGCACCTAAACAGGCTCATGGACATGGCACTGCTTCTTTCACTCCAGCAACATAAATGCCTCCCAGGATAACCCATTACAGCCATTACAAGGACCACACTCCAGCCTGATTAATATGATGTTCCTCAGCTCCTCACTCCACTCAGGGTTCCCAGGTGTGGAGAGAGGCTCAGGGACACACAGAGGTGCTGGTAGAGAACCTGCCCTTCTCTGTAAGGCAGCAATGCAGAGGTGCAAGGCACCAGCCAGGTCCCACCCTACTCCAGCAGCCAAGAGGATAAAACAGAACAGTAAAGAAATGTCACAAGGGCTGGCTACAGACCAATTTCTGTTGAGCAATGACAACTGCTCCACTGTGACATGAGGGCACTTACCCCTCAAAGGACAGAGGATTTTTGTTGCTCATTGGTGTTTAGTTATTTTTTCCCCCTTTTGTTTTTGGAAGGAGAATTTCTATAGCCTGGGTACAGAACTTGCTGCCTTAGGTTAGGAGGGGAGAAAGATACTGTGCACCAAATAAAGCAACTGAAAGAGGATCTCAGTCTCAAAAAGTTTTCAGGACTAAGGCTTTGCTCAAAGCTTGAAAGTCACCTTTTTCAACGCTCTGAAGACTCTGAAAATTATTTGTTTACAGACACTTCTTAGAGAAATAGGTGTCTGCTTCGTTTCTCTGGGTAGGGATACAGCAAGAAGCCACTACTTCTCACAAGACAAGATCCTCCAAGACACAAAATTTCTGATGAGTTCACATCCAGATGGAGCTGTAAGCCAGAGGCAGGATATTGCCTAACAGTTAATTGCTGGTATTATACCTTGTAAGAAGCAGAGCTTGTTCAGAAGTGCCTCCAAGGTTTTCAGGAGGAGCAACTCTAGCCTATAGTATGAATATCTACACAGTATGACTACCCAACATAACATGGCACACAGATCTCAGGTGTCCTGGTGCAGCCCAGGAATCTGAAGTTCTGCTCACAGGTTAGAGCAAAGCAGCTGAAAGCAGCAGAGCAGAGGCTGATTGCTTACAGAAGTTGCTATACAGGCCACAACTGTCCTTGCTTTGACCTCCTTCTACAGCTACTCTTCTCTCCAGTTTTGTCATTAAGTATAATTTATACAATTTAAAAAGCCAGAATAAACAAGGGTAAGAACGTCCATCTCCCCTGCATTCTCCAGGAAGTGTCATGTGAGCAGCTACTCACTCAGCCATTCCCTCCAGAATCCATGTGCCTGTGGCACAAGAACATGCTATATCATACTCCACTGTCACCATTCTAGACACTCACTGAAGAACCTCCATCTTTTTCATGTGACAGTGAGCTTGGAAAAAGTTTTCATTAACAAGAATTTACTTAGAGGGGAAAAAAAAAAAAAAAGGAAAATATTAATATGACAAAATTTGTTTATCCTGAGGAGTATCCTGAACTTCCAGAAGATGCCTCCTGGTAACAAACTCTGAAAAGCAACACTTCAAATACAAATGAGTCACACTTGAAATCCCTCCTTATCCAGTGTAATGACATATAATAGTATCTCTTTCAGGGTATGTACATCCTCTATCATCTGCTCTCAGGGTAGCTACTCCAAGTTATATATTTCCCTGGGACTAAAACAAAAACCTACACAACTTTCCAAGGTTACTTGGCAAGAAACTGTTAATTTTACATGCTATTCACTTTTGGAAGAGTTTGAAATAAAAACAACAGCTGGCCTGATACTCAAAACTGTCATACAGCTCAATACCATGGGGGACCACCCAGTCAGCGATAAAATGTTTTATTATATCAGCTAGAGCTGAGAAATGTAAAAGCCATTCTGTAAATTTAATCACTGGTTGCTGGAAGAGCTGAAGAAAACGTCTCCATTTGTTTTCAAGAGGAAAAAAGAAGTCTGGCTTATAAATGACAGGTTACAAACACTGTGCAACTAGTTCAGTAAATTCAGCATCTTTCATCAAATTTGCATTTTAATTTCATGACTCAGAGCCACTCACCATCTCAGGTGGGATTAGTTCAGTACCTAATGCAATGACTCTTCTAGCAAAAAATAGTACATTATTTTTTACTTACTTTGGGACTTTGAATTAGCGCAGCACGGTGCAGTACAAACATACAATAAAGTACAAACAAGTAAATGCTCCCAAATCTCTTGCTAAGGCTAATAAAAATATCAAAGTAGCACACAGTTGTATTGTTTTATTCAGTAGTCCAGCAGCACAGTGTAAGAACGCAATTTATTGAACAACTTACTCAAGGGACTCCTGTAAAAACAATATATTCAGAAACTCCCAAGACAGTCTCACCACTGGTGTTTGAAGATTGTCTATGTACGATATTTTACAATGTCTTCATAGAACAAAGGTTAAAATGCCTGGGTGTATCTTCCCTGCCTTGCAAAGAGGGAAAAACATACCAATACTGCCCCGAATCTGGTTCCCCACTGCAAGCCAGAGAGCAACCTGCTGTGCTGAAAAGCAAAGAAACAACACAGGGGTTTAAATGAAAGATTTCAACATAACAAAACGTCTTGCATTAGGGGTAAATTGAACAGCAGCTTAGCAACTGTGCATAATAGCAGGTGTAATGTGCAAGGTTAGGAGGTCAATCAACTAAAAGACAACAGAATGGGAAAAAAAAAAACAAAACAGTGGGGGATCTCAGATGAGCCTGATGTTTTCTGGCAAAACAGTAAGTTCCAGCTCTGGTGCTTCATCACAAACCTGACAGCAAATTCAAGGAGAGGAACAAGTAGGGCCTGCTCCTCTTACTGTTTACTACCTTTCCTCTGCTGCCTCTTTATGTGCTCTGGTACATTGCAGATACTTTCAGTACTATCATCACATTAATAGTGTATTTCACCACTATGTCCTGACCCTGGTGTAACACAGTACCTGTTGCCCTGGCATCATGGCTCAGCTAGTTTCAAAGTAACTTATATCTTTAATAATTTGCTTATGCCATTCTATGAACAACAGGGAGACCACTTGCTCCAGGAATGGGGGCTTGTGTGCAGGAAAACATGTATAGGTAGTGTGTCTAATAGGTACACTGAAGGAGTAGGGATATACAGAGAACTTAAAGAGATGAGAGGTGTTCTTACCCTCAACACTGCCATACTTATACAGAAAACAATGCTAGTTGGTGTATAATATATACATGTATAAGAAAGGTGTACTTTTAGTATGAAAGCCACTACATAGTGCTGGCAGTTATTTCTACTCCAGTGGAAGATAATCCTTATCTTAAGGATCTTTACTTATCCAGAGGGAAAAAACACAGGTACAGAGGCTGTTCCAAGGGATGTGCTTCTAGGACTATGCTACCTACAGGAACCAGGAAAATGGAGTAGACAGCTAAGGAGAAAAACAGGGCAAAACAGGAAAAAAACAAACAAACTAACTAACTACTGCTGCAATGCTGGTTAGACCGGCACTAGTGCAACATTCAGCTGACACCTCATTCTGGATTTCCATGCTCGTGGTGGGGGAAAAAAAAAAAAGAATGACAGCCCCTGACAAGGAGAACAGTATCAAGAAGCACCACTTTGTCTCAAAGTGTGATCATAGGAAATGAATGCAGTACTGTGTGACAAGCACAGCCCCCTGGCTAGACAGAGACACCAAAAGGTACTGGTCTCATTGGTTTCAGTGACTAAGAAATTCATACTGTTCTTAAGCACATTTTCTCTGATCTTTAGGCATTTAAACAGATTTAAAGATCAGATGCTTGGTCATTTGCTGGCTCATAAATCCCAGATAATGCCTGCATCCCCAATGGTTACCATGAGTGTTGAAGTGAATCACCACCATCTGCCCACAGCAGCAGGACACTTGGCTGCACCTGCTAGTAGCATTCTTCCCAAAAAGCCACCCTCTGACACTGCAGTTCCCATATGGACATACTACCAGCAGTAGCTTGTACTCCCAGGCAGGTCTCTACAGTCCCTTGAGATTGCCTGCACACTTGTTTGATTAAATGTGCCTGAGGTTTAGCTCACTTGAAGTCTTTATCATAGAACGGCTTGGGTTGGAAGAGACCTTGATTATCTTGCTCCAACTGTAACAACCACACACTGAATTGGTGTTAAGACATCAGACTCCAGAACAGACAAATTGCCCAGTAAAGGTCTTCAACACAGTAGCTTCCCACCATGAAATATATTACCAGTTCAGGAATCCTTCCATTAAAATTATTCAGAGTCGTGAGGTGCCGTGACTATTTTCATAAATTATGAGAGTTAGGTCCCCAATGTGATGATGTTCCACAAATCAGAGATTTTATCCCACAAAGTTGCTAACAGGTGCTCAGACTACACAGGAGTACATGATCAGCTAGAGGTGGACTGCACAAGAATCCATCTGAGCCTGCAGCAAGTGCTCTCCTGTGTTCTGAGTTTGGCTCAGAGATCCTGCCTCTCCAGCCCCGGGGTGTCAGCCAAACTCTCTCATTCTCACACTTTTCCCCAGGAGCCCACTCTCTCTTGCATGGAGGCCACTCCAGTGTTTTGGAGAACAGTGTCAATCTTGCTCAGCTTTCCAGCAGCATCAGCTGGGATACACATGTAACTCTGTACAGCACTGCTTTCCACCAGGCCCAGCCCGCTAATTCCAATGGCACAACACATCCATGCACGGGGATGGGGCAGGAAGGTGAGGAAAGATTTTAACTTGCATGAGAAAACTACCAAATACCTCTGCAATTACTCATACATATTCCTTTCCAAAAAAGCTACACCAGCCTATCACATACTGGGTGGGGGAAAAAAAATTAACTTTACCTAGGATTATTTTTAATATAAAATACTTTATTCCTTAACAGATTAATAACTGATCTGAGCAAGTATCCTCCATAATATATATAATTTTAAGTGGTTTCAAGCTGGTTATTTCCAGGCAAGTGCAATCAAGTGATAATGCAAGAATAATGCACGCTGCTCTTTGAAGTACAGAACCTTTGGATAACAAAAAAATTTCATTTCATCATTAAAAGCAAATGCTTTCTCAAAGTCAGAAGAACCAATATAATCTGCCTTTTGATGTAGACATCTAGGGAATAAGTATCTCAGTCTGTTAGATCTTTAATTTAAGAACTTGGAAGCTCTCCAAGATTACTTATACTTCTTTCTAGTTATGTATGTCCAAAATTTTCTATCCATGCTTGTTTAGAGGGCTTCTATTCAGGTAGAGTGGACTAAGGTTACAACTTCTGTCAAATGAGGGCTTGAGTTATTGATTTTATCATCTAATGATGAATTGAAAAATTAAATAACCAAGAACAGAAGTTTTTTCAGTACTTGAGATGTTGGCACCTCCCTCTGGTAGTGATAGATTAGCCTGGAATCCATTATTTGTTTATGAATATTCTATTACTGTAAAGGAATGCATTGTAAGTATTTCTGCTTGTTGTTGACTTCAACTGCAAAAAGTGTTATTTATTTTGCTAGAATCTATGAGAGTTTGTCTTGTGCCATCTGGCAACCTCATTTGCATGTATCAGATTGTATACAGAAGCACCATTAACTATCTAAGTTTCCTCAACACAGCACTTTATTTTTAATATCAGAAACTGTTTTCATTCTGATCACTGGCCATAAATCCGTTTATTTCCCAGCTAAACATTATTTCATGTTCCATTTAATCTCAGGTGAGTTTCTTCCTATAATACGATCAAACAGAATACAACTGATTTTTAGGGCCCTGGCCTTTAAGCACACACACAGCTTCAGAGGTGAAAAACTATCTAAGATATTTGAGGTGCCTGGTGAACAAGCAGGATCTATACTTCAAGAGGTAGCAGGGGAATTTTAATGCATTCATTGCCAACAGGTTGCCAAAACACACCCCTTGACTTGAAACACCAGGAATGGCCTGTGTTCTTGTACAAAAAAAACCCACCTCTTTTCTCAACAATCCCATTTGCACTCCTCACAGGATTCCCAATGGTCTGTAAAAGGGATAAGCAGGCACTTAACTAAAGGGAACAGGAAAGGAGAACTCTGGTACTTCATTAACACAAGACACTGGGGTAGGAAATGAACCAAGAGCCAGAAACAACCATCTGGGTTTCCAGTCCCCTGCCATTTAGGAGGCTACTCCAAATGCTTCATCCCTCTGTGACTGAATGCAACCATGTTCTTGAAATGACAAAAATCACCTGAAGCAGCATTTGCAGTCAGGCTGTTACCTGCCACCTCTGCATATGTCACAACAGACTCTGAGCAAGTTTTGGTTTTCTGTGTGTGTGTTTTGGCATTTGGTGGGGGTGTTTGTTTGATCGTGTTTACATATGTTTCATAGAAAAACACAACACTTATCTAGGCTTCACACAAAGGAAAACACCTTCAAAAAAAGGTAATTTGAATATTTCACAGAATTAAAGGTCACTTTAACTCGCTCTGTTAACCAAGTGACTAACACCCAGGAAGGCTCATTCAGAATTTAACACAATATAAAGCACATACTACCTAATGCACACAAAGTAGCTAAACATACACTATTACTTAAGTAACTCCCTCCAAACTGCTAGATACATGTTAATTAGCCAAGAGCCTTGACCTGAGAAGGTAAAGCATTCTTGGCAAACACCCTCAAAATGCCAGTGTCACACCCAACTCCACCTGGACACAAGGCCCCAGCAACATCCATCTACATTTTGCAGTTTTATTCCTAACATCTGATCACACAACTAGGACTCTCAGCTAACCTCCAGTCACTGCTGCATCCCTATTTTAGGCTTGTTCCATTCACATTTATCCTGAATACATTCTCCTGTATTCTCACCACTTTTGTTTTGCCAACAAGCATGTTTTATTTTCTCCCATGCCAGACTTCACATGTGGGGACTGTCTCAAATCCGTGCAGTACTTGTTCTGCTTCTGTACAATTCTGCAGAACCCAGAAATAAAGACTGACAGTGACAAAACAGCCCAAGTGCCAAGACAAGTGCCCTTCATGCTGAGCTAGGCATATTTTCAGCTCCTCATAGCCATCTGTCAGTAACTGTATCTGACAAGGCAAGCAAGTGCAAGTACCTGAGGCAACAATCACCTTCCTCCTATAGCTGTATGTATCCTATAGCTCTAATGAAGTCAGGGACAAGTTGTGATGGCAGCTACAACGACAGCTGCAAACTTATGAGTGCCATTTTTCATCTCAATATCCATTTCAACCATTGAAGGTCCTCTCAGGATTTGCTCTTTGAAACTTTTTTCCAGGTGTGCTTCTTTCTCTCCCAGCTCTGGAACTAAGGACTTCATGCAACAAACCCTCCCCTACCAGCATCACCCTGCAGTGATCAAGAAGGCAGATTACCCTCTTCATCAACATCAGAAATTCTAAACTCACCATGCACTTGTAAGTCACGGACCAGCCCAGTTCTGCCAAACAAGAACAGAACCTCTGCTGAGCACTCAAGCACCTTCTTCAGATAAAGGTAAGTTCTAGAAATAGACATTAAGTCTCTGTGTAATTGTCTTATCTAGTAAACACTCCACAGAGATGCCTACAAATTCTTAGTGAGTGTTAGTGCATGTCTGCTGCAACACAGGAGACTAGAACCACAAATCTGTTTTTATTTCCAGATACAAAATATGTTCTGTTCTAGACACAGGATCAAATATTTAATTTATCAGCAAAACCCAAGACTAACTTAGAAAAAGGCATAAAAGGGAATTTTATCATAAGCTACATTGTGAGGGGGAAGCAATTGGCACATCCTTTAAGTGGACAAGCTGTAACTGCACGAGCTTTGCATTTGAGCAAAATATAAGCAAGCTGGGGGGGAAAAGGACCAAAGTAACAACTGTCATTCAGGAGGTACAAGTGCAGAACAATGAGAACAATGACTTTGGACAGCACCCAGTTCTTCAAATCCATGCCTAGATGCAAACTGATCCATGATAAGCCATCAATTAGCACTAACAAAAGAAAGCAAACCCAAATAGGCAAATGACCACCTAATAAGCAGACAGCTAGCCAATGCACAACTCAAAGCTGGTAACACTTCAGAAAGCTCAAAGAGCACCTTGAAGAGACATTCAAATAGTACATTCATTGCTTATAATACTCCAATCTGTTGAAATAGATAAGCAAAAAAATTAAGCATAAAGTTCATTACAAGTAGGCATTAGTGTCATATTCCTGCCTGTATGTCCCACCCACCTGAATCCACTGAGCCACAAAGATATACACCTGGTTTAAGTGTCACTACCTCTAAAGTTACTATTTATCTAGTCTTGGTAACACCTGAATCTGTAGAGCTTTTGCTGGCTCAAAAGCAGAACCACCTAGAAGTAGGATTTGTTTGTTCTCCCATTATTTCCAATCATCAATTAAGACTTAGTAGGAACAAGCTAGTGGGCTTCAAGATAAGCTAATAAACTTAAAAGAAAAAGTATCACATACATGTTTACTTCAAAATCATTTCCCAAGCAGACAAGAATGCACCTCCAACAGAAACAGGACACACACAGATTCAAGACACCACAGTACAAGTTATTTAAGCTGCTAATACACTCCCACAGCAGAGTCACTTTGCTCATTGGAAGGGGTATTTAGTTATTCTAAAGGTTCAAGCAGGTGTAGCCACTTCAAGCTGACAGCAGAGAAACACCAAGTCTGAGTAATACTTACTTGCACAAGCTCCATGATCAACCCCTACTTTTCCAGAACCAGTCCTTTGCAGCCAGTCCTCAGGTGGGAAGGGGCTTTAGGAGCCCAAGGGTTTTACATTGTGAAGTTCTGCCTTACAGCTGAGCCTCTCCACCACCACAGGACACTCAGTCTTCCATCACTGGAAAATTTAAAAAAAAACCCACAATTTTCTACTGTGCTTTCTAGAGGTAACTCTTCATCACAGCAGCTCAGGTACAACATCAAGCCATGCTCTCAACCACTCTACCTGAAAAAGTAGTGAGTGTCTCTTACAGGCCAGGTTCCAGAGAAGCTCTCACAGGATACAAGCCAAAAGAGAGACAACTTGCACTTTCCCCAGTTCAATGCAAGAAAAAAAAAGTACCCTTCCCCCCCCCCCAGCCAACATGTGATATCAAGAAAATGTTATTCTCACAACTGCATGAACACCTCTGAGTGTCTGAGGCAGGCACCTTTGCCCTCAAACATAAGTATTTTGTCCATAAATACTGAATATTGGAAACCACAAGCAGCTAGAAACTAAAGCCCCGGAGATACTGATTACACAGTAGCTCTGAGAAAATACAGAAGAAAGTAATGAGTGCAGACCACTAGCTAGAACTCCCACACAGCCATTTGTACTAGTTAAAGGGTCAGAAGCAAACTCCCATAGTAGTAACTAAAACAGAGCCCTTATAAATACTCACAGTTAGCTATCTGTAGCAGTTAAGTAAGAAAATAGATGCTAGACACTACTAAAGCCTTTTTTCTTTAACCTCTGTAATATTTTTCCTATATTAAATAATTCAGAAGAGCCTGCAGCCAAAGATATTTACAGCTAAAAAAGGCCATAAGTAGGTACAAGAAAATAAGTCATAAATGAAAAGAGCTAGGAAATTACACTTCCACTGGACAAATAAAGTTAAACTAACTATTCTAGACCCAAAGCATTATCTTTATAAATAAAAGCTACTTAACAACACTACATACTGGCTTCATTGTAATGCAGCTACACCACCAGCCACTGAAGGGCATACCAACATCACAACCCCACCACATTACTGAGCACTCCCTAGCAAGGGCCCTTTATATAAACCCACCCTTAGCACAGCCCTGGAGGCTGGTCCTATAAATTTGGCAATGGCAAACAGCTGCTGCTTATATAAACTAGGGTGTTTGAAACAAGAAGTTGTTTGTGCCTGGTAAGAGTGCTAATTTGGGGCTTTTTCTTGGTTTGGGGGTGCATGGTTTTTTTGGTGGTTGTTGGTTGGTTTGCTTTTGGTTTTGTAGGGGTTTTTTCAGGTTTAATGTTCAATCTACTAGTTAATAATAACTATAAAATGTGGAATGTAGCTACACATGCGGGAAAGTTGCTTTCGTAGGAGTATCTAATGTAATTATCTCTCTTAAGGCTGTAGGATAGGCCATAATAGTTTTGTAAAGCTGTCTTATAACTAATTTTAGGTATTAAGAGGCAAAATATAGCAGAACTACAAGTACAGTAGGAATACTATTGGCTGCAGCACATTGCGACACAGAACTGTAACTTGTCCTCCAATAAGCTCTCGGGGAATAAGAAAGTGATAGTAAAAGAGGCATGCAAGAGGACTGTGTTCTCTCTGCCTAGGTTTAGAGAGAGGATAGAATCCTATGAATGGTGAGACATGTAGGGGACCAGAAGGGGCACTCCTTGAGCAAGGACTGACCTGCACCACTGGCTGTGTCCATACCTGAATACAAAGCAGGCACTTACAGGTAAGGTGCTTTGGAGCTTGGGCTGTGTCCTAATGGGTCCTTGTTACAGTTTGAGAGTTGAGCTTCTCTTTGTCAAGTGCTTAAGCTCATTTTTGACATGAATGCTGATGCAGGGTTTTATCCTATCCAGGCAGCTGTTAGCTCCTCAGTAATGCTGTAACAGAGTGTGGGGCTTAACAGTAATATCAGTGAGTGGTAATGACTTCGTGGGAGGCTTCTCAAACAATGAGGAAAATTCAGCTTAAGCAACAAATAAATCTCGTGTTCCACAGCACACCTTAACACAGCGATCTTGCACCTGCTTTTATATCCTGAAAGGGGAGGGGGGGAATGCTGTTTTACAGTAACTACCTCTGAATAGAAGTTAGAGATGTGGCAGGAGCAAACACTCCACAGTAAAGGCTTATCCCAGTGCAAAAATAATTGTCTGTCTTAAAGGTTAGTAAATTACAATAAAAAAGGCTAAATACAAAAGTTTCTGTAGTAGAACAATGGAAGTAAGTAGCAGGTAAGATGTTTTATTGCCAAGGCAAATGTTATATTTTTTTTCTGGGGAAAAAAAAAATATTGGTCTGAAAATAGCACAGACCACTGGTCAAGAGCTTTTCAATGCAGAGCAAGTGGAACCAGATCTACACAACATCAGTGTTGCCAGATTCAGTAAGTTATGCCTACAACTTAACTTCCAGTAAAGTTAACTATCCCTATAAAAGAAATGAACTAATTAGAAAAACAGTTGTGCCATAATTAAATTAGTTGACTTCCTTTGTACAGATGACACAAAACACAAAAATATGTAGTTTAAGATGCAAAATTGCCTGTGAGTATACTCTGTGAGTATCCCTTTTGCTGCTTCTTAAATGTAATACTTAAGATTTGCCTTCAGTTTGTTATTGTGTGATTTCAGAAGATTTGTCTTCAGTTTGTTATTGTGTGACTTCAGTTAAGTATGCAACAAGGCTATTAGGAAATGACAAATGATAAACATTTTCAAATTCTAAACTAGTTCAAGTTCCAAACAGAAAAGAGCTACATCTGAACAAACCCAAATATTTCAGTCCTTGAAAACATGAATGAAGTATAGCATGGTAAGTCTTACAGGCCAGGTCTCAGACATAAATATCAGAATCTGATTTACTAATTTATTTAATTTTTTTTTAATGAAAGGAAGACTTGCCTGCTTGAATTTTTTTTTTCTCAACTTTGGATATGACATGACACTGTGCCTAAAAAATAATTTCCTAACTGAATGTATGTAGTATAAAACCTACTGAACATATTATTTTTTGCTTATCCTGCCATGAAGGACATGAGGTTGCTGGTGGATGAGAGGCTGGACATGAGCTGGTAATGTGCAGTCACAGCCCAGAGAGCCAACTGTACCCTGAGCTGTATCACAAGCAGTGTGGGTAGCAGGTGAGGGAGGGGATTCTACCCCTCTGCTCAGCTCTGGTGAGGCCCCACCTGCAGAGCTGCCTCCAGCTCTGGGGTCCCCAGCACAGGGAGGACGTGAATCTGTTGGAGTGAGTCCAGAGGAGGGCCATGAAGATGATCAGAGGATGGAGCACCTCTGCTATGAGGAAAGGCTGAGACAGTTGGGATTGATCAGCCTGGAGAAGAGAAGGCTTTGGGGTGATTTTACTGTGATCTTTCAGTACCTAAAAGAAAGGATGTGTCCTACAAGAGAGTTGGAGAGAGACTTTTTACAAGAGCATGGAGTGACAGGACAAGGGGGAATGGCTTCAGACTGAGAGTAGGTTTAGATTAGAAGTTAAGGTGAAATCCTTAACTTCTAATGGGGTGGTGAGGCCCTGGCACAGGTTGCCCAGAAAAGCTGTGGTTGCCCCATCCCTGGAAGTGTCCAAAGCCAGGTTGGACAGGGCTTGGAGCAACCTGGTCTAGTGGAAGGTGTCTCTGCCCATGGGAGGGGATTGGAATAAGGTTTAAGGTCCCTTCCAACCCAGGCCATCCTATGATCTGCCATGCTCTTGTAAAAGTCTGTGTTCTCTGCACCTTAATAAATGTATCTCCATAAACCCTTGAGGGGTGTTGAATTCCTATGAAAACAGTGGGGCTAAACACTGCACTGCTAAGGTGCCCAACCTGAGATCTGTTGTTACTGTGCAGCTTGAACTCAACATTCTTTAGCATTTGATCCTCAGGGCTCCTATCACTGATCTCAATTACAACAGTTAATGATTAGCACTTCTGAAAATCCACCCCATGCTGTTTTCAAGTGCTCAGGAAATGAAAACTATAAGGACCACCCATGAAAAGTTTAGGTCAAGTGATTTGCCTTGTATCATACAAACTCAGTGATGAGAGCTGAAATAAATAGTCATCCACAGAGGTTTCTCTCATTATGAATAAAACTCTCACAATCTTCATTCATGATCTCCTTAACTAGTCCACTTCTGGAAGAGGAAGAATCTGATTCAAAGCTTGTTCTCACACACTTTAATTCCCTATATGCTTTTGGCCTTTAGGAAAAACTAAACCTAATTATTGAGTGCCATGGCTGTACACCCTCCCTTAAGTAAGCAGTTTACCTTCTGATTAGTTCTTTCAGACAACTTAATTTGTTAATATGCCTATGCAAGACAGCTTCAAAATGCAGCAAATTCTATATTACTGTAGATTAACAGCAAGTAGGGATTTTTAGATTCATGATGGAGAGAGCTTTGCCTTGGTCTATCAGTTTATGCAGGTCAGCTGTTAGTTGGGGTGGAAGGACAGTCTGTGCCACTGGCTTTTAAAGTGTTGACAGCAGAGAAATGGTGAGATTCTGAATTTTTGCTGTCTATTACAAACTGAAAGAGTGTGAAATAATGTTTACAGAAACCTGTATTGCCTTCTTTTTTTCCTGGTCTTGAGTCCTATGGGAGAGGATATGAAGGGAAAACATTCCCTAAAACAGCCAAACTTAAAAGCAGTATTTCTTGTAGATTACATGCAGTATAGTGAAAAACAGAAGTAACTGAAACAGTGGCTTACATTTTTTTTCTGAAGAGACTAGTTTGTGATGTCAGTTCAGCTGACCAACAAAAACCTAACACAAAGCCATTAAGTCACTTCCACGTGTTCAAAATACCTCCTCGATTCCCCAGGTTACAAGTCTAGGGAGGTAACTTCAGCTGAACTGTAATACACCAACATAACACTGCCTGCTCACTCAGACCATTCCTCTCCGTGTTTGTTTTTATAGCTCTACTATAATTTAAAAGAACACTCACAGATGAGACTTCACAAGTGAAGGCAGGGCACAAACCACACTTAGAGCAACGCAACACTTGATGATGGGCATGAGCTCATTCAACTGCATGAGCTCACTCAACTGTGCCGACAGGAACTCTATTTTGTCTTCTTCCCCACTAACTCTGGCACTCCTGACTCTGTGGTAGAGCCAAGCCAGCTTGATGATGTGCTCTGGTTGCCAGCTTTAACTGCTCACCTGTGACTTGGCTCCCGGAGATCAGACAAGCGTCTGAGTGGGCAGGGCAGTGCATGCCTGGGATGTCCCTGTTTATGGCAGGATGAGGGGCTGGGTGTCACCTCCCTAAGCTCGACTCCATCCTTCAGTCTCACCCCTAAACTCCACTCCATCCTTCAGTCTCACCCCTAAGCTCGACTCCATCCTTCAGTCTCACCCCTAAGCTCGACTCCATCCTTCAGTCTCTCCCCTAAACTCGACTCCATCCTTCAGTCTCACCCCTAAACTCGACTCCATCCTTCAGTCTCTCCCCTAAGCTCGGTTCTGACCGAGGAGCGCGGGCCGAGGGCGCCCCCTGGCGGCCCCACCCCGGCACTGCCGCGCCCTCTCCCGCCGTGCCCGTTCCCGTTCCCAGACAGCGCTGCCTCCTGCCCTCACGGGCCGGGGGTAAAACACGGAATAGCGGCCCTGCCGCCGCTCCCCTTCTCTGTTCAACCCCTGCCGGACCGCACCGCCCGGCCCTGAGCCCGCAGCCGCAGCGCTGTCCCACCCTGGTGGGCAGAGGTGGGCGCTGCAGCCCCCGGCGATGGGGCTCCCCCCGCAGCGCCCGGCTGGAACAGAGAGGGAAGGGGGCTCCTGCCCGGCTCGGTCAGACGGTGACCAGTACCCGGGGAGATCCCCGCCAGTCCCGCTGCTCCATGCGTGACTGAGCGGTGCCTCCCCCGTCAGCTTTGCCTCGCACCCCTAAAATCCACAGCTTTTTGGAGCTCTGTTGCAACCTCCCCTTCTCCGGTATCCCCGTGGTCTCTTTATTCATGCCTGGGTTTCCCTTCTCCACCGCCTAAGCTGTTTCTTGGCTTAAGGGGTCCTTCATCCCCCCTCAGTGCTCACTTCTTCATCTCCTTTTTAACCTGCAACCCAATCCCTGACAGTGGATCTTCAATCCCATGAAATGGCCTCTCTGCATCCCGGAGCACAGGTCCACTGGGAACATTCATGCCCACAGGTTTGCTCTGCTGTGTAGCTGGTCCTCGTCAGAGCTGGCACAGCACGTGGATGCAGGACGTGAACCTCAGTGCTACCTGCTCACAGCTCACAAACTCTGGGGTCAGGGCTGCTTGCTTGTCTGAGGGGTGTTCCTGGCAATTGCAATGCTTTCAGCTTACTCCTTTGGGTGCAGAGCAATGGGTGTTACAGCACAACTCCTCCTGCAGTTCTCCAGACCTCCACTGGTAAGACCTTAATCAGCACATTTCCTAGAGCTGTTCAATCAGCTGTGCCAAAGCTGTTAATAGTAGTGTGGAACAGGATCAGCTGGGGGCTGAGCACTGAGGGTTCTGCCCAAATTGGCAGTTTCTATGTCACTGCAGGATGCCATCACCTCCCTGTAAATCAGCTTTCTCAGCTCCTTTGCAAGTGGCAAATCATAGGGGTCCCCTGAGATCCCAGGCAAGGATAGATCAAGTCACTGATACAGAAAGGTCTGAGTGCCTGTCGTCGACTCTGGCTCACCAGGGGCTCTGCTTCTGCCGCGACCTGGAGAGGAGGGCGAGGGGCACACAGCTGTGCTGTGCCACAGGGAGGGAGTGGGGAGATGGAAGGCATCAGCCCATCCGTCTGCAGGTGGCATCAGGTTCGATTTGGAGCCTCCTGTCAGTCCGCCGCTTTAGCAAAGTTTGGATGCGTTGGTTCTGAAGCGTTTCTCTTGGCTTAAGGCAAGAAACCACTTTTACTTCTGTCTTCAAAGCATGCCCTGTTGAATGTCAACTGTGGTGGCCCGGGATGCGTCTGTCCCCGGCTTCCTCTGCAAGGAAGGGAAAAGCCCCCCTTTGACAGAGGAGCTCCCACAGCCCCTCGCTCGAAAGCGCGGCGATGCACGAAGCTCTGCCTCCATCTGCATCTCCCGGGAGCTCTCCCCGGAGCCTCCGTCTGCCTGGACGTGGGCTGCCTGCAAACTCCTCTGCGCCGCGACGCGTGACGCCCCCCGGGCCCCTTCCCCCTCTCTCCTCTGGGCCGGCGGGGCCCGCCCTGACCCCAGCCCGGCCCCCCGCTCGGCTCCGCTCGCAGTCTGCCCGCCTCTGCCGGCCTGTGCGGACCTGCCGCGGCCGCCCCGCCGGGCCACGGGCACACCCAGGAGGGTGTGAGCTCAGCGGGAGCGGGGCGCTGCCACGCATGGGCCCCGGTAGAGCCCGGCCCCGGCAGAGCCCAGCCCCGCGCTCACCTGGCCCGCCGGAGGCCCAGCGGTGGGAGCCCGACGTCGGCGGGGAGCAGGTATTTCGCCCCGGGGTGGCAGCCCCGGCCGTGGGGATGATGCTGTCCCGCACTGCTGCGGGAGAGCTGGCAGAGCGCCACGTGGGGTGATCGTCCTGCCCCTGCGTGAATCTGAGCGGGGGAAGGAAAGGGGCTGCCCGTGCTGTTCCCACACCGGAGAGCAGGAACGGGGAGCCCAGGGCTGACTGCCCGGGCATGAGTGGGGAGTGGGGTCTCTGGGCCAGGCTGTGCTGCTCTTGCTGTTTTGGGGTCATCCTGTTCCTCATGCTGAGCCCATGCTCTGCCTTCCCTCCTGTGAGGAAAGGGAGCAGCGAGGCTAGGCATCAGCTCCTGCTGACTTGCCTGGTGGCACACAGCCTGGGCTGGCTCGGCTGCACCAGGGCAAGGGGATCTTGCCCTGCACATGGCCAGCTGGTTGTCGTGTGTCAGCATCCCTGGGGCACTGAGGTCCTTGCAGGGCTGCAGGCACATGCTGCCGTGTCGATGACTGTAGCAATGAGTTTGTCACCCCTTCAAATCCCCTGTGCTTCTCACAGGCTGTGGGTGTGCTGTGGGTGTTGTTTGGTGGGAGCTAAAGGAGGGGTCCTTCCAGCACTGGACCCTAGCTCCCAATCTGCTGTTCTCCCATAGGAGCTGGAGCAGAAGCTGAACAGGGTCTGCTGAGTGCCTAGCCCAGCTCTGTCTGGGACCTGTGCTCTGTACGGAGGTATCACACCATAACTACTGATGCCACTGCTGCAATCCCACTTTGAGCTGTGGAACAGGGTGGCATTTTCCCTCCAAACAGCACCGCTGGGGTGGATTTGTGGCCAGTCCTGTGCCACTGCTCTGCCAGGCTCCAGTCCTGGCAGTGACAGTCCCTTGGAGCAGCTGAGCACTGAAATACAGCTGGTGCTCACAACCACTCCTACTGTACTTTGTACCCTGCGTGGGAGCCAGGCAGCAGCTGCTGGCACTGGTACTTTGCCTGTGTGACCCGTGACAGGGGACAGGGTGAGTCCCAGCAGAGGCTGGCTGAGCCCACTGCTCCCTGATGGAAGTGGGGGCTCTGCTTCTGGTGACAGCAGGGGTACGAGCCTTCAGCCAGAGCCCCTGGGTATCAAGAAGGGAAATATCTGGTCTCAAGGCTTCCTGCAGTTGTGTTAAGGTTGGCTCCTTCAGTGCCATCACTGAGCAGGTCACAGCTGCTGATCTGGTCCTTAGAAGGTAGAGGGGCAGCAGATGTGGGGCACTGCTGTGCTGCTGTGCATCCTCTGTGCTTTGGCTGGCTGGACCTGCTAATGGCAGCCCCCCGACCTCCCCCTGCCTGCAGAAGCTGACTGGGCAGGTTGGGGATCCTGCTCTCGGGTTGGTACCTGCCTGTGTGTGCCCCAGCAGCCACTGGTCTGGGTGGTCCTGAGGAAGACTCTGCACCCCAGCCCTGGAGATGCACGTAGTGGTGGTATTTGGGAGCAATGTGACAGCCTGGGGTGCTGCCCTGTTAGAGGGAGAGACCAGGGCATGGCAGAGCCACTCTGGTCTGGCTGGCTGGGCCTGGGAGGACCTGGGCTAGCTATGCTCTCTCTCTCCACAGTCCAGACTGGAATGGGACATGGCTGTACTAGGCACACCATTGCCCCCACCGTTGGAGAGGATGTGGCTTGGGAGGATGTGGTCAGCTGGCTGTCATGCCTGGCTCAGTAGTCACAGTGAAATGAGAGTCTGGTTTAATCCACAGGGTGATAGTGTTGTGTAGGGTGCCTGGCCTGCTGGGGAGGTTGAGATGAGGAGGAGGAGCAGCTCCACAGCAGGGCAAGCAATAGTAGACATGGGGTTTCTCAGAGTGGATACAGGGAGACCTCGTTTGGGGCTAGGCACCAGGAATCTGGGGATCACAGCAAAGCATCCTGGCCCTCTCCCCTTCCCAGTGCTTTGAGGACTCAGTAGTGGCGCCACACTCATTCTGGGTCTCTGTGACTGTAGAAATGGGTTCCCCCCATAACTGATGCTCACCCACATCATCCCCCATAGTGCTTGGACCAACAACCAACTGGTGCCTGCTCAGCTGCAGCTCCTCCAGCCCCACTGGGGTCTTCTTGCTGTGCAAGCTGAGCTAGAGGGCTGCCAGGATGGTGCTGCATCAGCAAGGACCTGGGCTTAAGGAGCAGAACAGGAACTTCCAGGCTGTTGCACGTCCCCCCAGCTGCACGGCAGAAGCCCCAGGCTGTGTGGGGTCCAGCCTTGCAGTCCTTGCAGCTGGGGGGCCTGGGTGCAAAGTTCTGTCCAGCTGGCAAGGCTGCCTGCCCCTGGAGCCTGCACAGTGATCCTGGCTCCCAGGAGGAGTTCTGAACCCTGGGCTAGGGAGCAGGCTCTGCTCCCTGCCAGCTCCATGCTTGCTTCAACTTGTTGAGTGAAGGGTCCCAGAGCAGCCTGCTGAACTGGTTGGGCTGCACCCTGTGCTTCTTCTTTCCGTGGCACCATGCCTTGCTGGGAACACAGCCAGCAGCCCCACTATGTCCCAGGACTCTGGACCACTTGCCAGGGTACCTGGACCCAGAATGCTTCAGTGCCCCATCCCCATGGGGGTGTGTGTTTGGAGGTCAGCACCAACACCCTGTGTGTATCCCCCCACAGGACACCTGACCTCTGCTGTGGGACAGTCTGATGCTATGGCAGACCCCCCTGCCTGCTGTGCTGCCTGTGCCACCTGCCTGCTCTGCCCCTACAGCTGCCAGTGCATCACTGCCAAGAAGGAGAAGAGGAAGGGCCTGAGAACCACCAAGGTGATGCTGAGCTGGGATTAGTCAGCCCATGTGTGGGAGGCTCAGAGCAGTGGCTGGGGTGTGGAAGTGCTCTGGCTGGGATGCTCAGCCCAGACACTGACCTGCTGACCTCTTGCCACTGTTCCTGCTTCCCAGGGCTGAGCCTGAGAGAGCTGGGGTGCTGACTAGCACCCTCTCTGTCCAGGGACTGCCCTAGCCTGGAGCAGTGAGAAGGCAAGAGGGTGAGCTGTCTGTTCCCACTGGGTGACAAGAAGGGCGGAGCAGCACAGGTGTGCACCTGTGGCAGGGCTCACACATGCCTGGAGCAGAGCAGAGCCCTAGGGCTGAGCATGGCAGCAGGTCCTGGGGCACCTGGCCAGGCACGTGGGAGACACAGTTCCTGGGCTAGGTGTGGCCCTCACCAGGAGGGTGTCCTCACCAATTTGTAACCTGGGAGTGGTGAGGCCCTGGGATTCTCTGAGGTCTCCGACTCCCATGGGAGTGGCTGTGCTGCTGCTTGTCCTGTCTTGCCTGGAATGTACAAACAAGTCTGGGCTGTTAGGTGTCCCTCTCAGCACCTGTGGCTCCCCTCACTTCCCTGCACACGTGGGGCTAGGGGCTGGGCACCACGTAGCTGGATCTGGCTTCAGCTGGGCTGGCAGGAGCAGTCTGCAAGTTCCCCACTGCAACGGCAGCTCTAAGGCACTGCACCCCTCCCTGCCCAGCCCACAGATCACCCAGCTAGAAGGGAATCCCTGTCCCTTCCCATATCCAGAGTCCCAGCCTGCTCTCAGGGAATGCTGCATGGGAAAGGAGGCAGTCTTGCTGCAGGAGCCATCCTCCTCAGCATGGCATAGGCAGCTTTTTAGCTTGTTGTAGGAGATGCTGGTCCATATTCCTTTAGCATGGGTCCAGCCAAAAGAGCTCTCCTGGGTAACTGTGGTCCCTGTCCATGAGGCAGCTCAGTGCCTGGCTCCCTGGGCCAGTACCTGCTGTGACCCCCTGTGCTCCCTGCTGCTGGCTGGGTGCTCCCCAGGGGTCTCAGCAGCCTGACCAGGGCCAGGTGCCCTGCAGGTGTGTGTATAGCTGTCATCTCCGGCTTTCAGTGCGACTGCAGCTGGTTCCTTTTCCTCTTCTGCGTCTTCCTCTTCACACTGGTGTGGCTCTACTTCGCTATCATCATCCTCAATGATTTCCACAACTTCAACGAGTGAGTAGGACCCCACATCCAGCCTTGTTCCCCGTGTCACCCCTGCCGCTCTGATTGTCCCCTTTCCTGGCAGGTTCATCTTCAAGCAGAGGAAGTTGTGGCTCGACTGGTCCCTGGTCCTACTCATAGCTACGGCTGTGCTGATCACCTACTCGTCTGTGCTGCTGGTGAGCCCTGCTGGTCTCACCTGCACTGGTGGGGGTGTGGATGTGTGCTGAGCACAGGCTGGATGCCGTGCCCTGTGTGGGGCCAGGAGGAGCCCACAGCATCTGGAGCTGGGTCAGCCTGAGCACAGCCAGGCTGAGTCCTGTGCCCTTAGAGGGCTGAGGTGTGGGGTACAGCCCAGCTCTGACAGCTCTTGTTCTCGCAGGTCCTTGCTTTGTGCTTGCAGCTCTGTGGCCAGCCCTTGAAGCTACACTGGCTGCACAAGGTGAGAGACTGGAGGAGCAGGGAGATGTGCCTACCCTGACTGCCCTTGCACCTTCAGAAGCTGTGACGAGCCTGCTGAGGCTGTGGTATGGCTGCTGTGACCCCACTGAGTGGCTGTATGTCCCCACTGAGCTGGGCTGCAGCTGTTAGTTCCTCAGCCACGTCTCTGGGATGGGAATATTCCCACTGCTCAAAGCATGGAGTACAGAGCTCAGTTGCAAACCCAGATGGGGGAAGTGGGGTCTCAGGACTTGGGGCTCATGAAGAAGGGATGAGGAGGGCTCTGCCTGCCCTGCAGGATGCTTGTGCTCTCCTAACTGCCCTGTGCACTGCCCCACAGATCCTGCTGATCCTAACTGCCCTGGTGGTGGCCGCAGCCTTCACAGGGCTGGGAATAAAGTGGGCAGAGGAGTGGAGAAGTGCACGTATCTCCCTGCAGGTGAGTCACCTCGATACCAGAGACTCCCCCACTGTACCAAGTGCGTGGCCTTAGGGGACGAGCTGAAGGGTGGCTACTGAACACCCCAGCGTGGCTCTGTGCCATGGGGGTTAACTTTCTGCCCTTGAGTTCTACTGCCTGGCCAGGCAAGGTGCTCCTCCTGCTCTTGCAGTCCTGTCTGGAGCAGCTGCCACCAGGATGATGAATGGTGGCTGGACCAGAGCAGGGAGTCTATGCAGTCCATCCAGGAGCCTGTCCTTCCATCCCTGGCACTTCCAGCAGTATTGGCCACAGTGGCAGATCCCTGGCCTTGGAGCATGTGTATTTTGGGGACAGGGGCTGGTCTGGTCCTGGCTGACGCTCTGCCTTTGTCTCCCCAGGCAACAGGTCCCTTCCTGCACATTGGAGTCGTAGGGGGAATGACGCTCCTTGCCTGGCCCCTGGCCAGCTTTGTGTACCGCACCCGCAACACAGGTAACCCCTTCCAGGTTCTGCACATTCCCCCTCCGCTGGTGCCCTGCTTCCTAACACCCAACTGAGCAGCACTGTTGGCAGAGTGATGCTCACAGAGCTTCGGTGCAGTGGGATCAGGCCTCCAGTTCTCAGTCTGGTAGTAATAGCTGCTGTTGGTTGCTTCTTCTCATGCCCAGCCCTTGGTGCAGCTTCAGCCCTCACTGCTTGACAGCTGGAGGAGGGCTGCGGGTGGCAGACCCAGAAGTGCTGGGCTGGGATACAAGGACATGTAGTGGGCCAAGAATAAACCTACAGTGGTCCTGAGGCTGGGGATACGGTGCTGGACCTAGGGCAACCACAGGTTAATGCCAGGTGAAGCAGCCTTGGATTATTCCTAACGGCCTGCAAAAGACTTCCTCTGTACCTCACCCCTCTCTCTATCTTCTGCCTCTGCCTGCAGGTCTCAAGGTGTTTCTGCTGCTTGTGTACTGCGCAGTGATGATTGCACTGTATCTGGCTCCTCTGGGAATTACTTCCCCTTGCCTCATGGAAGAGAACCAGCTGCCCCCCAAGCCAGCCCTGGTTGGCCATCGAGGAGCACCCATGGTGAGTGACCAGCACCACCAGCACCCTGGCAGTGGTCAGGGTGGATGGGACAGGATGGATGGGACAGTGAAAGCCTGGCCGTGGGGCACCAGATCCTTGCTGTCACAGGCCTGGATGAGCTCAGCCCAGCAGAGCAGGGTCCCCACAGCAGCCAGGGCAGCTCAGGCTTGGAGGATGGGTGAGCTCAGGGTGAGGGGGGGGGTTTTGCTTCCTGAGCACTACTGGACCAGGAGATACAACTCTCAGCAGAAAGCCTGACTGCGTAGTGTGGGCTGGGAAGCAGAGACAAGGCAGGCTCTGGCTGTCTGTCCCCACTCCTTTTACATCCCCCATTGTGCCAGGATCACCCCAGTCTCATTGTGGTTGCCCTAGAGCCCAGCCAAGTTGCTGGATGCAGCCAGGCAGGGTGAGTGCCTGCCTTCTGCCCCGTCCTGCCCATGCCCTCTGCATTAACACTGTTCCTTTTTCCAGCTGGCCCCTGAAAACACCCTCATGTCACTGCACAAGGCAGTGGACTGTGATGTGCAAGTCTTTGAGACAGACGTCATGGTGAGGTAAAGGGGCTCAGAGGGAGGAAGGGATCTGTGTATCCTGGGATGGATATGCCCACATGGGCATTCTGGAACACACCTGGAGGACTGATACAGCCTGCATTTGGAGGGAGTCCTGTTCAAAGGGTTCTGCCACTCCCACTCCCCCAGTATGGGACTGGCTCCAACTTGGTGTCCCAATGATCTGGGAGAGGTACTGGGTTTCTGTCCTGATGCAGACAGATTGCCTTCCAGGGAGGGAGGCTCCATCACAGGAGGGGTACTGCTTGGAAAACAGAGCCTGGTTCTAGTTCATCTCATGTAATCCTGCTGTCATGGAGACAGCTGTTGCAGAGAGCAGGGAACTACTTGGTTCCTGGCTTGGTCTCTAGGTGCACTGTACCTTCTGGACACTCACATTTTTGTGTAAAGGACAAGAAGAATAATGCTGGGGGCTACCCTAGCAGGTGGCTGGGAGGGGGCAGAAATGCCAGGGCAGGGATAGGAGACAAACAGCTTACAACAAAAAAACAGCTTCCCTCTCTGCTCCTTTGCCAGTGCTGATGGGGTCCCATTCCTCATGCATGACGAGGAACTCACCAGGACCACCAATGTGCAGGTTGTGTTCCCTGAGAGGGCTGCCCTGAACAGCACTGCCTTCAACTGGACGGACCTCCAGCAGTTGGATGCTGGCAGCTGGTTTCTGGAGGTCAGGATGCCCTAAGGGTGGCTGGTCAGGGATGGGTGCATTTGTGGGCAAAGCATTAGCCCTGCCCTGGGGCTCCAGAACCTTCCTTCTGGAGCGCTGGTCCTGGCAGACACCTGGACAGGGTGCAGAAGCCTGCACAAATCCCTTGGGTGCGGTTATGCCCCAAGCTGGGGTTTGTTCTGGCTCCTCAGCTGAGTCACAGAGGAGGCTGGTTTGAGGGGAGATGTCTTGTGTTTGCTCTGAGCTGCACAGCCTGCCTGGGCTTGAAGGTAGCTGTGGCAAGGCTCTTCCCAAAAGGTGACTAACTTAACTGCTGCTGAGCTGCTTTGAATGCCCACAGGTGCTGGGGCTGCTTGAACTGTGCTATTAGAGGGGAGAAGGGTAGAGGTACCACATGGGTGTGTATAGGAAGGATCCCTGTGCCTGTCTGCACTGTGGAGAGGCCATTGTAGGAGACTGAGCGCCATAGATGGGCACCAGTCTGGGAGGTGGAAGCTTACAGAGACCCTGCCTATGCTGACTAACCCTCTCTCACCCTTGCAGCGGAGGCCGTTTCCCACCGTGCAGAGTCTTTCTGCTGGTGATCGCCACGAGGCAACTCAGCAGAGGATCCCCTCCCTGGGACAGGCCCTCGAGGCAGCCAAGCAGAGCAATATCTCCATCATGTTCGACCTCCGGCCTGAGAACCACAGTGACTACCAGAGCTTTGTCAATGCCACCCTGGCAGCGATCTTACAGTCGGGCATCCCGCTACAGCAGGTGAGCTGGTCACCGCCCCACCACTGCCAGGCCCTGCTGTCACACCCCTGCCGTGGTGGGAGGTGCCCTGCCAGCCTCGCTGAGCATCCCTGACACCCCATACACCACATCCCCATAGGTGATCCCTGCTGGGCAACCCTGTCCAGGTGTGGGGTTCTCTAGCTGGGAGAAGTTGCCAGTAATTAGGGTTTAATGCCTACAGCTTCAGACCCCTCCAAATACTTTTGTTTCTCAGCACTGGCCACCTTGGTGTGTAAACAATGACTCAGTCTAGGGAGGGGACCAACACTGCCAGCATGAGCAGGAGTACAATGCTGAGGCTTCCACCTCCCCCCAGTGCACCACACCTCTCCCTGCAGCTCTTGGACTTCTGCTGCAACCTTCTGTGTTCCCTTTATGTTTCGTCCAACCTCTGCAGCACAGAATATATGCTGCCCTTAGGGGATGAATTAGCACTCAAATTGCCTCCCTTCCTTGGCTTTTTGGGTATGTAGGGCAGGAGGGGACATAGCAAAGACTTCTGCTATAGTGCTGATTCAAGGTGCATTCTTGATGCAGTGTTGGGGCTAAAAGGGATGCACTGTTTGATCCATTCAGGGACCCAGAAAGGACATAACTGCTGCAGCTTTCTTAGGCTGGAACTGCTTTCTCACCTCAGTGGGGTCTGTTGTGCTTACTTCTTGGCTGGGGCAAGCTCATAGGAGGCTGTCCTGGCTGAGATCCTCAGGGAGGAGCTGAGCATGGAGTTGGGGTCAGGGAGCAGCTGTCTAAGCAGGCCATGTGTGCCTGACGCTGGAAGGAAATACTGGAAGAGAGCAAACTCCTTGGAGCACCTCTCCTCTGCATGTGCCCTCTGGCTCTTGCCTAGGTCCTCTGGCTTCCAGATGGGTTCAGGGAACAGGTCAAACAGCAAGCCCCGGGTGTTCAGCAAGTCTATGGCCGGAAGAGACTCCAAAATGAGAAGGAGCCACTACTGCATGTCAACCTGCCCTACCAGGACATGAGCTCTGAGGAGATCAGGTGAGACCCCTTTGCCCAAGTGCCTGGGAGCTGTGGGGGTCTGGGCACTGTCCCAGCTCTGTCACAGCAGAGGTGAGGGCCAGCTGAGGCTGAGTGCTGGTGTGCTGCTGGGAAGGGCTGGGTGAGTGCTTTGTGGACAAGCGTGCCTTGTCAAGGCTGGGCTGGTGCAGGGGATGGAGCTGGCTGCAGTCCTCTGCCTTGCCAGCAAATCTGCACTGGGTCTGGATCTCCAGACAGTCACTCCACATGGCTGAAAATGCTGGATCATATCCCAGATGTGCACTCCTCTCTGGCTGTACATGGAGTGTGATGGCACCCTGCTGTCTGCTCCTCTGACCACGGCTGTCCCCATGCAGGCAGTACCGCCAGGACAACATCTCTGTCAACTTGTATGTGGTGAACCAGCCCTGGCTCTTCTCAGTGCTCTGGTGCTCTGGGGTGAGCTCTGTCACCACCAATGCCTGCCAGGTGCTGAAGGAAATGAAACACCCCATCTGGCTGCTTGTAAGTAACCCCCCCATCCTTCACTCTGCCCCACAGCCTTGTGTCCTGGGCACTTGTGGGTCCCTTTCTGCAGCAGCCCTGTGCAGCCAGCTTCCTGGAGGGTGTCTTCTGCTCAGTGCTGTACTGGCATGGGAGCAGGTGACACTGTAGAAGGGACTGGTGGCACAGCAGGCTGGCTGTGCCACCAGTACACCGCCTCTAGCTGGTGGTCAGTGGGTTGTCTCATTGCCTTGCAGCCCAGCAGCACCTATCTCATGATCTGGATCGTTGTAGACTGCGTTTCCTTCCTTACCATCCTCTGGGCCTTCCTCTTGCTGAAGTAGGTTTGATCTCTTTCCCCCTCCCAAGGCAGGTGTGTTGGGGGACGTCACAGTGTGCCCTGGGTGGTTGGTACATATCCAAACCTGGTCGTATCTGCTGCCACCCCTCTCTGGACTCAGATTCTGGGGTGGTCCCCTCCAGTCTGGCTAAAACAGCACAGTGTGTGGAGGCAGCTTTTATCCCCAGGCTGCAGCTAAAAATCTGCCCTGACCCTGCGTCAAGCTGCTGAATGCCTTAGTTCACACTTCCTAACTCACTCTGTACCCCAGGGTTTGGTGGGCTGGGGCTGGGGGACTCTGGTCCTTTTTACCAGTGCTGCATACACTGAGAGCAGATCCCTTGAGGAACTGTGGGGCCCCACAGCCTTCAGCTGGCAGCTTAGGGGAGGGAAGCGGGAGGCCAGACTTGCATGCTAACATCAGTCCTATTCCATCTCCTAGGAAATGCTCCCACAGAAGGCGGCCAGCGGGTGAGTGCGCACGGGATGAGAGCTCCCCTCCCTCGGAGCCAGGCTGCTTTCTCCAGCCAAACGTGACAGAGCGGTTTGGGATGGCTGGGGGAGGGAAGGGAATCCCAGCCCAGGGAGTTCCTGCCTTGCCCTTAACAAACAGCCCTGTGGGACAACACCGGGGAATCCCACATTCCCCAAGTCTCCTCAAACCTGCTTTTCAGGCCACTCCGCCTGTTGCTAGGGGATGCTGGCTGCCCACGATGACTATTTTTTCTCTCTCTCCTCAGAGTCTGAGACGGATGTGCTGCTCACAAAGATCAACAGCTTGATGCAAGAGTGACCCCTCTTGCCTGCGTCAGCCGTGGGGAGGGGCAGCCACAGCCCTGCACAGCTCAAGCGGGGAGTGCTCCTCAGGCCAGCTTCAAGGCTCCTTTCCTTCGCAGGCTCCTTCCTGAGCCTTCCTTCTCCCGTAGCCTTCCTGGCTCTTTTCATGGTGCACAGCTGCCCTCAGCTGAAAAGACTTGGAACTGGGTTCCCATTTCCCACTGGCAGCGAGGAACTAAAGCTTTGCAGGGATTGCCTAGGGTGGAATACTTATCTAGCAGAGTTGGAGCTGAGACCTCTGCCTTGCGGTTTGGACACTAGTGGGTTTTGGGTCACTGTTTGGTGCAGGGGAAGGGCAGTCTCTACCTGTCGTCACTGCAGTGGCTCTGCAGCCACTGAAGGACACCTGGTTTATGTGTTGTTCGTCTGGCTTGAGGAGCAGAAAGTGGGGTATGGGGTGGCTTTTCACAAGATGAAGGGGGAGCTGAGCTCTTCGCACCCCCGTGCTGGACACAAATCCTGCCCCTGCTGCTGCTGGCTTCATGCTTCAGGGACAGGGTCCTGGCACTCCATGCAGCAGTTAATGCCTGTTGTTCTAGGGGGAAAAGGAGCAGGGCTAGGGGTGGGGGGTGTCTGGGGCTGGCGGGATTACAGTCACTCTGCTGCTGCCGCTCCAAGGCTGCGGAGGGAGCGATGGGACTCGGCATCAGACACGTTGCAGCAGGGCCTTGAACATGGAAAGGGGACGGAGGGGGGGATGGGGTATCATGTCAATTTTTCATGTCAGTTTTACTTGTTGCTACCTATTTATGTCAATAAAGCAGAGGAGCGGCAGACAGACCCCGCAGGGCTGCGGTGGGCACGGCTGCATCCTCCCTTTCCCCGCGGGTCGCGGCTGCGGGAGGCGCTGCCGGCGCGGGGCAGGGGCAGGCGCAGCCCGGACGGTGCCGGCCCGGGGCGGGCGCGTTCCGCGGCGCCTCCGTGCCACCTAGTGACCGCACCGGGAACCGGGGCCGGCGGGCCGGGCCCTCCGCAGCGGGCAGGGACGGGAGGCCGAGCCGGGCGGGGCTCCGGCCGAGCCGCCCCGCAGCCCGGCGGGCTCCGAGGCGGGGCAGAGCGGCGGGCGCGGGGCGCTCCCGCAGCGGGGGCGCTCCCGGAGGCGGTGCCGGCGGGCGGGGGGCGGCTCCCGGCCGGTCCCTGCGGGGCGGGGCGGGGCGGGCGGCGGCTCGGCCGCTCTCGGGCTGGCACCGAGCGGAGCGGCTGTCGGCCACGGCGGAGCGATGATCCGCCGGGAAGGTAAGGAGGGCACTGACCGGCCCTGCCCTGCCCTGCCCTGCCCTGCCCGCCGCGCCGGGCACCGCGCCCCCCGCGCTCAACAAGTGTCCGCCCCGCCGGTGCCGGCGCTGGGACCGCGCCCGGTGCTCCGCGCCCCTGCCGGGCACCTCCCGCCCTCGCTCCCCGCTGCGGGCGGCCGTGCAAGCCAGGGGTTAAGAGCCGAGGACGGGGCGCCCTCGCTTCACGCCCTCCTCGGGCTGTGGACGTGTCCTCGTGGCTCGGAGCGGGTGGCCGTGGGATGCTGTGCTCGCACAGCCCTTGGGTGCTGTGGGGAGGAGGGCGGGCGTGGGGGTGTGGGTCCTGCGAGGAGGGATCTTCTGTAAGTTGGATGCACCTTGAGGCATGGTGAGATGGGCCCTGGACAACACGTGCTCTTTCTTGGGTGCTGTAAGAAGGGTCCTTCGGTCTCACCCCATGCCAGGTGCACAAGCACTTCCCCAGATCCAGTGCTCCCCTGCTCCAGCCGGCTGTCACCCAGTGCTGGTGGCCAGCAGCACAGAAGTCAGCGCAGGGTGCATGCTGCTCCTTCTGCACAGCCTGGACTGGGGTGGGAAGTTCACACCAGGTTCGCAGTCTTTGTGTCCTGGTGTGGTGGCCCCAGTTCTTCATCTGTTTCTTTAGCTTTTGCAAATAAGGTCAGGAATGACCAGGCAAAGATGTCTCAATCCTGCTCATGGGATGCTGGGCAGTGTCTGAAGCCACTGTCTTGCAGAAAAGGAAGCTCTTAGTGATAGCACAGGGCTAGGGTCCCCATAAAGCTTAGGGAAGTCCCTGCTTTTCATAGAGCCCAGCTCTGAGTCGGAGCTATTCACACTTCCCCAGACTCCTTTCCTTGTTCTGCTCCCACGATGAGTCACTGTGGGCTGGGGACACAGGCAGGAGGACCCCCTTTCCCTTTCAGCCGAGGAGGAGCTGGGAGTCTGGGCGAGCTGGGATACCAGGTGGCACACACCCTAGCAGACACAGGCCCCCTTGTCTGATGACCTGAATTCTCTGCCAAGAGCCCTGTGATGAGCAGGGTCATCCTTTCTGCATGAGTTCCTGGCTTAAAAGATGAGTCTCCAGCAGTGGCGGGACAGCTTCTCTGCCTCCTCACACAGACGCTCTTTGTCTGCAGGCTGCCTGGGTGACAAAGGGAAATATCCACTGATAGGGCTGGGACGGTCTCAAGGTCCACAGGAGCTCCCCACCTGCCTGAGATGTGGGTCACATCTGACGTTTGGGCTGCACTGGCAGCTCTGGCTGTCTGCCCAGAGAAGCATGGAGGTGTCCAGGCACAGAGATCACAGCTCCACTATTTCAGGTCCAGGGTTTTCACGTAGCTATGTGAGCCCAGTCTTTAACCAAAGCGTTGCTTCATGGCAGCCTCCAACTCCCCTCCTGGCCAGCATCTCCTTTGACCCCAAGGCATCGTGTTCCTTTCCCACTTGTCTCCTGCTGACCCACAGCTGCTTGCCTCATTGAGGAATTCTTACACTTCACCCTGTAAAAACCCAAGTTTCGTCACTCATGGAGCTGAGCTGTTTGCCCTGTGGGAATGGGCCTACACTCAGTGTTGCTGCAGCCATCTGGCCCCATGTGGGAGACTGCAGGTCCTGCAGTAGTATTCACATTCACCTGTGCAACCGGGATGTGTCCAGCTCCTGAATGGCTTCTCTGCCTGGGAGGTGGCAGAGGTGTTCAGGCTGCCCAGTGCCACAGGGTTCAGAGGTGAACTGACCTGATTTTAGCCCCTGATTTTCAGGGTTTTTGGCAGAACCACCTCCCCTCCAGCCCCTGCCCAGTTCTCCACTATGGGCCCTCTGCACTTCTCAGCAGGGTTAGCTCATCCAGGTGTGAGTGAGGAGACTGCTTTTGTGGCTGTCTGATTCTTAAAAATCCAAGCTGGAAGGCATCTGGAGGCATTATTCAAGCCTGCACTTGAGCCTTCCCTTAACATTCTTCAGTGTTAATGCCTTGTTATTCCTGTGTCATCTCTGCAGACACTGAACGGGCAGTGGAAATTCTGACCAGATACCAAAGCACCCTGCGGTCCCCGGAGGAGCAGGAGCTAAAAGCCTCCATTGGAAAAGTCTCTCACATCTTCCAAAGTGAACTCTTCCAGGCTCTGCTGGGTAAGCTCCTGCCTCGCAGTCCCTGTGGCTTTGTGGTTAGTGGGGCCTCCCAGGGGCCTGATCCTGCACAGGTGCCTCGCACTGACCAGACAGGGCACATCCTGTGCAAACACATGGCACGTAATTCCAGGGAGCTGGGCTGTCTTTTCCCTCCAGGACTTGGGCAGGAGATACCAGGGGTCAGGGCTGCGATCGCTGGGTGTTTGTGATGAGATTCCTCAGTCGGGTGATTAAAGACAAAGGGTAAAGCCTTCTTCATCTGGTCATGCCAGATCTATCCAACACCTGCTAAAGGATCCTGCCATGCTGTGAGCACCCTCTGTGCAGTGCAGCCACCGCTGGATTTACAGTTCTGCTGCCACACAAGGACACCCCACCCCAGCCTCATCACAACCTGCTGCTTTCCACTCCTGCTGCCAAATTGAAGGGAAATTAAATTTTTCTATCTTTAAGAGAGAATCCACATGTATCCAAGCTCCTTTGGGGTATTCTGGCCTTTTTTGCACTTAGACCTACGAGCACTTGTGAGTAACACACTGTTCCAGCAGCTCCATTTCACACAAGAAATAGATTTAACAGCAAGGCTCATCTTGGGGCTGGACACCAGAAAATGTCATTTTTAGCACTGTATAAAGTTGTCCATGTGGATTTAGACAAATACAGCTAGAGTCTTGCTGGACTTTGCAGCTTCTCTGTGCAAGACACAGGGCTATCTTGCTGATAAGGGCATTTGAAAATGTCCTTTCTTTGCAAAGTGTTTTTTTAGGAAAAACAAAATTCAATGGGTTTGGACTCTGAAGCTGCTTGACTCCATTCCACGCTAAATCAGACCAAATCCTGGCTGTGACGGTTGACTTAGAGCACTAATTTCAGAGTTAATCCCAGAGAACCATTTGCAGAAGCTGCAGTGTGTGGAGAGGGACAGGAACTCCCACTCAGATCCTCTCCTTAAGTTCTATTCGCTGTGGGCCTTGGGAAACACATGCAGCCCTGGTGGTTTCCTTTCCTGGGTCTACTGGAAGAGAAGCTTGGTTTTCCTGGTGGGAAGGAAGGGAAAGCACCCCAAAGGCTCTGCACTCTTAGAGGGAGTCCCGGGCCCCAGGGTGCAGAGGTGCACATGTGGTGTGTGGCTCATTCTCAGTGCATTTTGACCCAAGGCTGTCACAACCCTGGTGCTCCCCCTCACCGCCTGTCTTGTCTCTTGGCAGCTCTCACCTTTTCTTCACACCTCTGCAGCCAGAGACCCACTTCTGTGCCTGCAGAGATGTGAGTTGCCAGCAGCTCCTCTGTGCTTCAGGTTTTCCATTGAAGATGAAATTGAGTGGTGTGTCTTGAGCTATTTTATTCTCTCCTTTCTTCTTTCTTGCTGTTGGAGCATCACCTCGAGGCTTTCAGTCCCAGCGTGTCCTTTTGAAGGTCTTGTGCTGGAATGTCTGTGCCAGCAAGGACACGTGGCTAGGGAGGCCTTCCCGGGGCAGGTGGGCCCCCACGCTGAAGGGACCCGTGTGCATCTCCTTTCTTGTCTCTTAATCTATACAACCTGTTCTCTAAATGGTCCCCAGCCCACGGTTTGCCCCACCCTGGAGGCTGTGATCGCCTCGGCAAACCTGACACGAACCCAACACCCCTGGCTGCTTTTGTGCGCTCTGCCAGTCCTCCCTGGGGCTGTGTGAAGGCACTGAAGCAGCTTTCCCAAGGCCCAGGGCTGTTGATATTAGTGCAGAAGTGTTGTGGAGAGAGTGTAGCTGCAGAGAACACGTCTGCACACGCGCCGAGCCGGCTGCAGCTGCACGCTGGCAGGCGGATGCTGCACAGAGCTCCCAGCTCCCTGCTCTCAGCCCTCTGTCTTGGTGCCCTGTCAGCGCTGGCACGGGGGAGTGTCGGGAGTGTCGCTTGATTGCTGGTGACCTTTTCAACTGGTTTAACAGGATATTAATTCCCCCGTGCCAGAGCGAGCTTTCTCTGGATGTGTTTACCTAAACTAGGAATTTGCATTAATTACTTCCGCCCCCTCCCCCCTGCTTCCCTTGGAGTAGGTTTGTGAATTCCTCTGTCCCAGCATGGACATTGTGTCTGGCTGCCTGCTTGCTGTGACCACACACAGCTGGCACGCACTGGGTTGCCTCGTGTCCACGGTCCAGACCCACTGGAGCACAGTGACAGCTCTGGAAGGGTGATGGGACATTTCTATTTTATTTGCTTTTCACCCCTCCTTTTCTCAGTGGGCTGCTGTGTCTCTGACTGAAGTTTCTCCGAGTCACAGCGCTGGTTCAGTGTTTATCTGAGGGAGGAGGATTTGCAGAAGAGCCACAGATACACCTCTCAGTGCAGAGGCTCTCATCTCACTGCCCCACACCATGCCAGATGCTTCTGGCTCTGGAGAGGCCTTAGCCTCCTCTTGCAGCCTTTCAGCAACAAGGCCCTGCTTTTTTTCAACCCCAGGGGATGATGAATATGTGAGCATGGTCTGTCCCTGTCCTCAGGTCATCTGCTCCTGCAGGTAATGCTTTCCTAAGGCATGCATTGGCTGGCTGGAGTTTGAGCATCAAAATGCATTAGAGCTACCAGAAGTGAAAAATATCACGGAGTTTGCCAAGTTGGTCCATAGGAAAAATGCCAGGGATATGACTTTCCATATAATTTTTTTTCAAGAATAATCTGTTCTGGGGACTCCAGAAATCCCAGTTTGTCCATCTCCAGGGGAGGATCTGCTGGGATGTTCAGATAAAGTCTGTGTTGTGTCCAGGATGCATCTGTGTAGTGCTGGATGTGTCTGTTACTGTGATCGTGCCCAGTGTTGCTCTGCACATGCACCGTGTTCTGCCAGAGCACAGGACAGCCCCTTAAATCCTTGTGACCACCTCCCTGTCCCTGGAGCTGCCCATGCCTGGGGCACGCTGACTCTGCCAGGACTGCTCCTGTCCCGGCGGGTGCCGCGGCTGGCTCGGCACGGCACAGCGATGCGGGAGCTGCTCTGCGCTGGAATGTGCCAAACCCTGCTCCGCACAAAAGAAATTCCTTGGCTGCTCGGAGGGAAAACAGGCTGTGCTGGCTCCCTTCTCCTGGCCCCTCTCTCCCCGTGTCTGAGGCTGTGGAGCCAAGTGCGTGACTTGCAGGGAAACAGCCCAGCAAAAGGGCGATCGAGGAGCCTGGACTGGGGTGACGGTGGCCCTGCTTTCCCTTTGCTACTGGGAGCCCCTCAGGGACATGCTCGGTCTTCCCTCCTGGAGAGGAGGATGGGTCTCGCACACAAGAGCAGCTCCCTGACCTTTCCTTCCCAGAGCCGGGGCTGAAAGGGGCCGTTGTGCCCTTTGCAGCGGGAGAAGCTGGTGGACAGGCAGGGTTTGTCTACATCTGGCCACCCCAGCTGCCAGCAGCCCAAGGGGCCGTGCTCCTCCCAAAAGCCCTCTGGGATTCAGCTCGTCTCCTGTGCCTGAGCAGTGGCTGGTGCAGACCTCAGTGTGGCTCTGTGGGCTGCTTGGACCCCCAGTCCTCCCCTGCAGCTCCTTTTACCCCAGAAAAGGTTCATCTCAGAGCTGTGGTGAAGGCAGGAGGGGCAGTGCTTCCCTGGGTGCAAAACTCCAGCTGGGAGTTCAGCTTGCCAGCAGTGCTCCTGGGGATGGTGGTTGTGGCTTCCCTGGGTGGCTGCAGGAGCCAGGGTGGAAAACTGGAGGAATCTGGAGGATTCCCATCGCTGAGGACTCCTCATCTTTTAAGTTTGCCCATAGCAAGAATAGAAACTTGTAGCTTTCTTGAAAGATCTGCTGTGGCAGCCATGCGTGTGAATCCTCCCTGTGGCAGTGGGGACATGGCTGAGGGTCTGGTGTGAGGCTGAGGTTTCAAGTCTGTGGTGATGCAGCTGGTGCCAGAGCACATACTGGGGAAGAAATGTCATTTTTTGGAAGTGCATGTGCTGGCACAAGGACATTGCATTAGCCCTCAGATGCTGGTGCTATAGAAATATTTAATGACATTTATTTGACGAGCTAACCCCAGGAGGAAATTGTTGGAAAAATTCTAATGTCTGTAAATCTTGAGTTACTTCTCCTTGTTAGATCCAGAACGGATTTACACTGTCATCACACAGAAACTGGGCTGTAAGGCAGAACATGCAGCACCATCTTTTGCTTATGGAGCATCCTCTTATGGAGGCTTTTCAGGTAGTGCTGCTCTTAAAGAGCACAGGTGAGGCAGATTTGTGTGCAACTTGTGGTGCTCATAAGAAATGAGGGAAACTGGCATATATTTAAATTATCTTTAATGCCACATGCATGTCTTCTAAAATGCACTTCTGTCATGGCCACGTCCTTTGCTGCCTGAACCCTGCCCACCAATCCTGAAACTCCTCTAAAACCTGGTGCCAGCAGCAATTCCCTCTTCTGGCAAGCACCTAAACTGGGCTGAGGGGTTTGGAGGTGGAGAGTGGCTGCTTCAGGGGACAAGTTTTCTGCTCTGCAGGCACCTTGCCAGCTCGGCTGCCCCAGGCTGTGTTCCTGCAGCAGATGGGTGACAAACAGGGATGCCAGCAGCACTGCACCCCCACAGTGGGGCTGTTCAAATCCTGTTTTCATTCTTGCAGGGGTTTGTGTGTTCCAAATGCAATCCATGCAGCCAGGAGCCGCTGCTATCCTGTTATGCAATTATTATTTTTATAACCAGAGGGAAAGATGTTTTAGCACAAAAACAAAGTCCAGTTTGTCTGGCTGTGCAGTGACCGCTTGCTGTGACCTCATGTCTGATTTGGGAAGGCTTCAGGGGCTGCCAGCAGCGTGTTCTGCAGCTGGGGGGTTGTGGAGGGGTACCCCAGGTGCAGTGGGTAGATCTGGGGACTCCCACTGCTCCCATCATTGCCAGCTGCCCCATGTCTCCCAGGGCACAGGACAGCAGAGCCTGGCTGGGCTCCCCGTGGGCACCCAGCTGGTCTGCCAGCAGCCGAGATTTATAGCTGCTTCTTCCCTGCAGCTGGGAGGTCACCAGACCAGGCAGCCCCAGGGAGCTGGAAGATGGGGGTTGATGCTGCTCTCATCCCATCTGCAACATGGATGTGCTGCTGTGGTGATTGGGCATGTGGTTAAGCACAGGGAGAGAGGATGGGCACTTGGGTCTGGGAGTACAGTCCTGCTTTGTGAAAGCATCCCTGGTGTTGTGGGCAGAGTGGGAGCTTCAGACAAAGTTTACTGGAGAAGCCCTACTTTTGAGTCATGAGGAGCTGAAAGGACCCCCTTGCTTTCTAAACTTCTCAGAGAGGAGCCTGGGTGCAGCTGGATCCAGTCTTAGCCCCAGACTTTGTCACTGATTTATGTCTAAAAGATTATACAGGTGTAATTGAACCTTTATACAACTTTGTCCCACAGGATTAAGGATGGCCTAATACATTTATATAAATATATTAAATTATTTATTTATGTTGATTAGTGATGATTAGAAAAAGAAGGGCTTAATCAGAATTTATTTACTACACAGTATGAATAGCTATAACTACTGGTGTAGTGCACTGCTTTTGAAGCAATATTAGAGCAATTCTATTAAAGCTAGGTAAACATTATTAAGTAGAGATTGATGTTACTCACCCATACCAATGACTGTGGGTAAATCTCTTTCACTCGGCCGTGAGGAATAACCTTGAGGGATGTCCCCACTCAAGGGAAGGATCTTCACAGACTTAGGTATGATAGAAGTCCTCACTGTGCAAAAGTAGGACTGGCCTTTTATAGTATAAAGTGATTGACTGTCAGTCATTTGCATTTTTCAGATTATGTGTTATGAGGTTTAATCAGCAAAACATGCTTTGTGCTGGAAAAGGTGTGAGCAGCTCTTTTAGTTTCTTCTTCTCACCACTCCTGACTCTCACTTCCATATCAGAGCTTGCACATTTTTGCTGCTCCCAGATTCAGTCAGGGAGCACTTGTCTTGCATATCCTTCTCATGGGGTTTGAGAGTTTGACCAAGCTGGTCTCAGCATTCCTCAGCACTCAGAACAGCAGACCCTCCTCACTTGATCTTATCATTGGTCAGCAGACCCTCCTTGCTTAGGCCTTCACTGATAAATTGTAAGACAAATTTTGAGCTGCCATATCCACGCTTAGGCAGAGCATCCTGCTACACCTGGGAAAGAGCCTCAGGCAGTGGTCAGCATGTCCCTGCTCACGCTGCCAAATGCTCACCAGACTTCCTTTGGAAATCTGTATAACATGGGCATTTAAAAACCCGTGGTGCCTTGGTGTGGCACAGCTGCAGGTGAGAAATCACAGACTGAAGGGCTGGTGCAGCCCCTTCACCCATGGGCTCCCAGGGAGTGCCATGGGAATGGCCACGTCCCCCTCAAGCTGGGCCCCACTGCTTGCCCTTCGGGTCACTCGCAGGAGAGGAGCTCTCCAGCTTCCTCCACAGCAGACGCAGGTACAGAAAATGAACTCAGGTTCCTGCTGTGGCTTTTCCTGCTCCGAGTGCTTATTTATGCTGCCGTGACTTTTTGGCCCTGCTGACTCTGCCAGGCTTCCTGTTTCCCAGGTGCTTGAAGGGATTTATTACTTTTTTATGGCTTTTGCAAGGTGTTTACCAAACTCTTTTGGCCGACCTTTTGGAGCTTTACCTCTAACCTGGCAGCATTTACCATCCTTTCTGGTTTTCTCATTTAAATGCAGCTTCAACCGTTTAGATGAATGTCTTCTCACTTTCAATAGCATCCCTTCCCCTGAGGTCAAGCCTTGCTTTCCTTCCTTTTGCCTTTACAGTATCCTTCAGCCAGGCACTGCACGTCTGCTCTGATGTCCCAGTGAGTCTCTCTGAATAGGCTCAGAGCCTCCCACAAATTTTTGTTACCCCTTTCAGTTTCTTCATATAAAAGTTTCTCACTTTTGATATAGTTCCCCTTCTGAAATTAAACACTTCTGCAATGGACATATTGATTTTTGTTGCTCCCATGGAGGTGCTGGCCCTGGAGATGAACTGGGGGCTGCCTGAGTGTGCAGCAGTGGGGGCTTCCTTAGGGAGGAGCAAAGCCCACTGCATCCCTGCTGCTCCCTGGAATCCTCTGTGTGTGACCAGGAGAGGGTAAAATCCTCCTGGAGGGGGTCTGGGCTCCCACAGCCCCTCTGGAGCCACTATGGTTTACAGCAGCAGACTCAGGTCCTTGGAGCCCAGAATGAGGATACCTGACATCTGCTTGTGGCAGTGCACAGGTAAATCATGCCAAGAGGGAAGACAGAATTTATCAGGAAAGGAGCTGGAGATAACACAGCTGTAGTCATCAGCTCTTTAGAGCTGGTACACTGTGAGCCTGCCCTCCTGGTGCCCTGTGCCCTCTGCCTGTACTCCTGGGAGAGGAGCCCTTCCAAAAGCCAGGGCTGCTGGGGAGCAGTGATGGGGAGGGAAATGCCCATCCATGTCAGGGCAGAGAGGCAGGCAGAGGCTGCCTGGTGCAGGAGGGTTTTTGGAGCAAAAAGGTCCTGGCACCACACCTGAGGCTGGCACAGCCTGGCGAGCAGGATGGGGTGAGTTTCAGATTGATGTTGCTGAGCATGGTTTGCTCTTAGACCCTGTGGACTGCACAGTCATTGCTCCTTGGATATGCCTGTGCCTTCCAGAGCCATGGGGCACTGCCCACTGAGCCAGGCACCCCTCTACACCTTCTGCCTTCAGAAGGGGTGTAGTGGGCAATGCAGCAAGTGTGGGGAGCCAGCAGAGCCCTCTTCCAGGGTGCCAGCCTCTCACAGAGGGCTCAGACCTATGATGTTCTGGAGGCAGAGTGGGAGGGCACGGTTGCTGCACCACACACAGGAGCTGGCCTCAGCCTGCCTCCCAGGTCCTGTGGATGTTTCTCGTGCTGTTTTGCAGATATCCACGAATTCTATGATTTCACACTGCGCTCTGCACCCCTGCAGTCTCCGAGCCTGGATGCACATCATGGCACAGCCAGGCAGCAGCATGGGGCCAGCGAGCCCAGCTCTGCAGTGACCCCCAGAGAGCCCCAAAACCTGCCTGAGGTAAGAGCCAAACTCATAATGTTGCAGGGTCAGACTCTGCACACTCCTGCACTGAGAGGAGGCAAGGAGCACAGGAGGCTGCTGGCCACCACAGCCTGCCCAGCTCTCATCCAGACTGTTTCCACACCTTTTCTGTCATAGCTTGTCTCATTAATGAGGCAACTTCTCTGGTTCACAAGTGTTAATTGAATTACTCCTAATGTGAACAGCTGCAGTTCCAGCTCTGGTTCCTGCTCTGCTGTTGCAGCTGGATTAGTTGCTCCTGTCTGACACTGTCTCCTATGGAGGCATTTCAGCTCTCTGATCCAGCCACCTCGCAGGCTGCTTTTGATAAGTGAAGTAGGTTGAGTCCTTTAAGATTCCCTTTTCAGGATTTTTTCCCAGCTCTCAGATAACTTCTGTCTCTCTTATTTGCATTCTCTTTAATTTTCAACAGCCTTTTAAAGGCTGTTCTGGTTAGAGGCTTTTGAAAGATAGAGCACCAGGTGGGGAGGCAGGAATTGAGCAGTAGGGTCTCACTTATCTCAGACACCAAGGTAAATAAAATTGCCTCATGCCTTTGCAGGCCATCTTCCCATCCCCCTCTCACTGCCTCATGCCCTGCCAAGGGATGCTGTGGGATCCCCCTGATCTGGGGATACAGGAACATTTCTGCAGAAATGCAAAAATTCAGGGAAATAATCCTATCAGATAAACACCATTTTCTGCCTCACAGACTGAACTGTGACTTTCCATCATATATCTGGGGGGACACCAAATTTGAGCGTCACACAAGGAAGATGGAACTGAATGATATTATCTAAGAAATAATGCTTTAAAGGAGTTTGGGGATCAAGAATAAGGGCAACAAAAGTGCCCACAATCAGTGCAAGAGATATGTCTCTCTGACTCAGGAACCATTTTAGTCCCATTTTTTCTTGACCCCCCTAACACTGCCAGTCCCTCTAGTTAAAGGCAAACCTGCAAATCTAGTATGTGTTTATGGATGAATTTTTAGTGATATTATACCATAGGCAGTGGGATCCTGCTTTGGTTTTTCGGGTGTCCTGTAGCCTAGATCCATCCACCTGTGGTGGCAACAGCCACCAGTGCCTGCAGCCAGGCCAGTCTATGAGTCCCCAAGGAAATGTGACAATAAAGAATTTTGAAAATCCATAAAGAATTTTAAAAATCAATGATGTGGAAACAAGCAGGGAAGCAGCCATGGGCCCGGTACAGCTGGTGTGAAGGGTGTCCCTGCTCCCCTCACCATGCCCTGTCTGCAGTGGGGAGGAGCAAAGCAGCCAGTCTTGGGGCTTCCTTGCACTGAACACAGCCCAAGCCATTGACACCATCAAATCCCTCCTCCTTTCTCCAAAAAATGTGTTTGAGGCATCTTGTGTTGCTGAAACGTGAAGTGGGACAGCCAGAAAGAAAGCCTGCAGTGACCTCGCTGCCCCTGGGGCCAGGGCCAGGCAGGCTGACACCAGCAGTGGGATACTCACTGTGAGCCCCTCGCATGGGGGAAAGCTCCTTTTGGCCCTTCCAGAAGCAGTGGGGGTCTTAAGGCAGCTGGCCTGCCCTACCCGCACGTACCCCCTGTCTCGTTTCAGGATTCCTCCTGGGACCGTGAGCGGAGGCTTCCCACGGGGACCGGGGACAGCGCGCCGGGGACGCCGCCACGGCTGGTGAGGGTGACAGCACGGAGGACAGAGGCACCAGCCAGTGTCTGCAGCCTGGTGCTCAGCTCTCACAGCACCCTGCCCCAGGTGAGCCTCCGTGGGCCCCACGCCACATCCCACCCTGCCAGCGGCTGGCACTGAGGGACAGCCCAGGGGCCACGTGCTGGGAGCGCTGCAGGGATGGTGCTGTGGAGGCACTTCCCTCCCCTGGGGCTGGCAGTGTTTCCTCACGGCCGTTCTGGTGATGCTCACACTAAAAAAAAATCGAGCAGTCACCTGTGCCAGGGGCTGGACGACCCCGACATCATCCCCTTGCCTTGTTGTTTACCACGGCCCAGTGTCAGCCCTCAGGGCTCGGAGGGCAGGTGGGTATGGCGCAGGAATAAAGAGGCTGCGTGGAGCTGGAAATCCTCCCAGCCCTGTCCCTCTCCCCCCCTGGCGCTGGCACGCTCCCACGTTGCAGATTTCCGTATTTTTTTTTTTTCTCTGAGCTCTTAAATGGCAGGTCCGTTCCTCAGCTTACCGGGAGCTTTTCTCTGCTGTCTTGTTTACTTGGAAACACCATTTATTTGGATGTGCATCGTAAATCTCAGCTCCCTCCTGGTGCGAGTGCATCGTTTGGGCTACGCATTTGAGGGGAGTTTTAGGGATGAGTAAAGGGCAAAATGCGCTTCTGGGAGGGATGAAGTGGCCAGGATGAATGGAGCTCACCACAGATTTAAAATTATATGAAAATGTTGTTTCCCTTGGCATAGTCTGAAATAATGTTTGTTTGCTAAGTCTAAGTCTTCTTCCAAAGTATTTTAAATACAAAAATTGCACTGCCTCTTTTCTGTCCTTTTTTTAAATGTTTTCCTTCTTATTCTGGACTGCAATAAAATGGGTAACACCCCATTTTTTTTCCCTTACTGTTTAATTTCTCCTTTTCCTCTTGCTTCTCTCTACATTTTCCAACATTCACCACATCTTTACCAGTTTTGGAAGGGTGGGACAGTGGTTTTCTGAACATGACAGGCGGATGAGCTTGGCTGCTTGTTTCCATTCGCCAGTGGGTGGGAACCACCACCACAGGGGAGTCACAGGGCAAAACCCATGAGGAGTGAGAGCCTAAGCAGTTGAAAACAGTCAGATTTTAAGGGATTTTCTTCCTTATTGTCCCAGGCCGTGGAGTGCTCTTGCATCTAGCCCCAAATGTTTGGCTGAGTTGCAATGTCTCCTTTAGCAGCAGACACCTCTAGGTTTAATTTTAAGGCTTTGTGCAATGGGGAATCTGCTCTGTCCCTGGCCTGGCTGGCCTGATGGTTATTTATCCTTCACATTAAAAATCTGTGCTTTACTGTTAGCCTGGATTTCTCTTGCCTTAGCTCCCAGCATCAGGAAATTTTGCTGCCTTTGTTTGCTAGGATAAAGGACCTTGGCAATCAGAAATGTTCCCAACATGTAGGTATTTATAGATGCGTCTAAGTTCCCTCTTAACTTTCCCTTAGATAAACTAAACAGATTGGCTTCTTCACTCGCTCACTGTGAGGCAGGTTGTTCCAGACCTGAAATAATTCCTGTCATTCTTTTCTGGAGGTTTTTTTTATTTTCGGCCTCCTTCTTTCCCAGCCTGTGTTGATACGGGGCCGGTCCTCGGTGCCAGGCGCTGGCACTTTTGGGGTCACCCATTTGCAGAACTGCAGCTGCCAGCCCCGAGCAGGGGGTTACTGCCCTGAGAGGGAGGAAGCAGAGGGGACCTGGGTGGGCTCCATGGGGCTCTGGGAGGACTGTGCTCTGGCAGGGCTCTCATCTGCAGCCTTTTTCATCCCAGAGGATGGTCACTTCACAGGGTGGCTGCAGGCAGAGTAGGGCCCTGGAGGTGAAAAGCTGTCAGGATGGTAGTGTTCAGTGCCAGGCTTAGCCATGCCTGTAGTCCTACCTGAAACTCAGCTTTCTGTGAAGACTCAGAAGCTTTCCTGAAAACTGGAACTAAGCAGTGCTGGAGAGCTGCTGGTGCGAGCATTGCTCCTCTGCAGCAACCCCTGGGCTGGAATATGGGGTCCTTTAACATCCTGGTGAGTCTTTCCTCAAGATGTCATCTTCATTGCTGAATCAGGCCTTGCCCTGGTTGAAGGGCATTTCCAGCAGTGCCAGCAGGTTGGACCATGCCACAGGAGTGGCCATGCCTGGAGTCAGGCTGTGCTGATCCACTGCAGCACAGGCCCTGTTTCTCACCCCTCACTCCTACACGAAGGCACTGAGGACACCTCAGCCCCTGCCAGCATCACCTCCCATGTCGGTTCTCAACAGCCCCAGCATGCAGGACAGCGTCAGGGCTGGATAACACCTACACACCTAGTGTCTGTCAAGCTCCATGGGGACTTGTTGCTTTCCAGCCTTCGATGCTTGCTTTTTGCCACTGGCATTTCCAAAGTGGGTTTCAGAGAAACACCTGAGATAAGGCAAATGGCACTTGGAAGAACCAGAGAAGCTTTGATAATAGGCAATATTTAATGCTAGAGCAGGGGAGCACCAGCTGCAGGGCAGAGCAGCTGCCTCCCTGGTGCTATCAGCCCAGGAACAAGAGCTCCAGTGGACACCCTGCCACTGATAAAAGGCAAGATGATGAACTGGCTTGTCCTGCCTGAAGTAAGTGCAATGCTCTTATTGCATCCGTTGATGTAAATAAGTTTTATGCTGTCCTGGCTTTTTCCTCTCCCCTGCCCTCAGGTCTCCCCTGCAGTGTTAGCAGAGTAAAAGCCACCTTAACGTGCTTTAGCCAGGAAGATGCACGACAAATAAATTGCCTCTCTGCACAAATGCTTCCAGGAACAGGAAATTTCTGCCTGCTGGCGAGGATATGGGTGTGCTCTGAGTAGCCCTGCAGTGTGCAAATGGCTGCTACAGAGGAAGTGGTGCCGGTAAATACAGCAACAACATGTGCTTCCTGTCGAGGCTTAGTGGGCTGAAACCATCCCTCCAAGGGCAAGTGGATGTTCAGCCCTCAACAGGGCAGGAGCAAAGGGACTTTGCCAGCTAAAATGCCCTGTTAAGGCACACACAGGCACAATCCTACCTGAGCTCTGGGGCTTGTGGGGTTTTATTTGCTGAATCCTTCATTTCAACCTTTCCCCGAGCCCTGTGGTTGCCTTAGCAGGGCTGCTCGAGGCTTATGTGTGTCTGCAGCGGGAAGACTCAGGAGGATGCTCCTGGGGCCGATGCCACTCGCCTGTGCTCGCAGGCTGGCAAGGCTGCAGCTCTCCGAGAGAGCAGAGCAGCCAGCAGAGAGCAGCCAGCTCTCTGTGCAGAGAGCAGCCAGCTGGAAAGATAAATGAAAAGGGAACAATGCCGCTGATGAGTAGAGCTGTGCGCCTGCGAGGAAGCGCCGCTCTTCTTCCCTGCCACCCTCTCCTGCTTCCCAGCACGGCTCTGCAGCCACTCTGACTTCATCCCTGTCATCGCGCCAGAGCGGTGCCGCCCCTCCCGCCTTCTCCTGCCCGTGCATCCCCTCCCACCTGCCGAAGGATTTGTCGCTTTGCTGGCCGACACCAACGCCAGAGCTCTGTCCTTGCTCAGCCCTGCAGCTGACACTGAGCAACAGCAGGTCAACGTGATGGAGAGTACGAGCGAGACTCCTTCAGAGGACAGACACTGCGTGTGTGCTCTGAGATCACTGGTGAACAGGAAACCTTGCTGGCAGGGGCCACTGCTGCTCCCACAGGCTGTGGGTGTGTGGGGATGCTGTGAGCATGAGAGGTGCACTCTGTGCTTTAGCCCTGCTGGGCCGAGGCCAAAAATGTCCCTGTGTCCCAAGGAGGACACAGCCCTGGAAGAAATGCCCTGGGCAGTGTGTTAGGAGCCCTCCCTGCTGCACGTGCTGCTGAAGAAGAGGCATCAGTCTACCCTATAACCCACAGTTCAAGAGCCGAACAGGTCCGTGGAGCTCCCTGGGGAATGTGCAGAGAAAGGCAAGCTGTGCCGCCGGCGTGGCGACCGGCTGTCTGCTTCCGCCGTCCTTCTCTCGAGTGCTTTTTCCTCTTTCCCGGTATGCCTTTGGCCGAAGAGAAGGGCGTTCCCATGCTCTGCACCTTTGCCTGGCAGGAGCAGCGGGTCAGGATGAGCCCAGCGTGCGGCAGATGCTGCAGCTGCAGAGATGCCTGAGCTCTGAGCTCCCCGCTCCCCTGCCCCGGCTGCAACCCCACCACTCTCCGTTTTCTCTGCGAGGTGTGTGAGAGGGGGAGCACCAAGGAGCTGTTTGTTATTGCATGGAGCATCAGGGAAATTAAGCAGATCCCTGTTGTGGTGAATGTCTGACACTGAATGCAGCCCCACTAAGAAGCCCCCCATTAGGTTGCTTGGTTGCACGTGCCCTGCTGTCCTCACCACCCCGTGTCCTCTCTGTGGGCTGACTGGGCAGGCAGCTGAAGCCATTGCTGCAGGCCAGACTGACCACTGCTTTGTCTCAGTCTGAACCCAGCAGCATCAGCCCTCCAGCCCCACAGTCTTGGGAAGTGGCTAATGCTCAAGCAATGGGAACACAGAAGTAACCAGCTCCCAGGGAAACTCCCCCCTCCCCGTTGCATCCCCATGCAAGTCTGAGAGCATGTTTATTTTAGGAGAAGCAGAGAAGAAAAGCAGCAACCCACAGCCCAGAGGCCCCGGCTGCTGTCCCAGAGTCACTTGAGCCACTTTGTGCCTGGAGGTCGCCCCAGGGCATTCAGATGCTCTCCAGCAATTTTGTGTTTTGACATTGTAGACATAGGCTCCAAAGTGCTGAACCCAAGAGGGTGTCTGTCTGCAGTAACACACACAGATTGAACACACATCAGCCCTGCACAGCACGGGCACCCAGCTGGGCAGCTGGCTGCCTGTGTCCCACTGATGCTGCTGCTCAAAGGGGGGGTCAGCAAGGGCTGTGTCAGTAAGAGCTGTCACTTTGGTGGACATTTTGGGGTTGAACGGCCTCAGCTTTACTAGAGGCTCTTGCTATTCCTGCTGCAGAGATGAACATGCTTAGACTTCAGTTCTCCCACTTCAGTATACAGCTTCAGCAAAGTATGAAGAAGTCAGTAGAGCCACCAGGCTGTCAAACCAAAATCTCATGCATGGCCACCTATTGCTACTCTACTTGAGTGCTTTTTGTCTAAAACCAGCAGCAAAAGGAAGATCCTTGGCAGACACAAAGGTGTTTCTGGCTGCATAGGAAAGCCTTGCTGGACATGGGACTGTTGGTCTCTCCGTTCATCAAAGTCATTGTCCCTGTTTTGAAGTTATTTTGATGGCGTGAGTGAATGCAGCACTCCCCATGCAGTGGCAGAAAGGGAACAGTGAGGAAGAGGCTCTGGGAAGCCACAGACAGCCATGCTCCAGAGAAAATGGAGTCCATTCATCCTCTCTCCAGATTAATGCTTCAGCTCTGTTTGCCTTCATCTCCTACCTGTGCCTGCCTATCTGCACGGGAGCACAGCTGCAGGAGCAACTTCCATGCCGAGATTCACACTGATGGGTTTCATGCATAACTCTAAAAACAAGAACCAAGACCATTCACAGGCATCTCCAGCAAGATGGGCTCTGACCAGGGCCCAGCTCCATCAGTGCCTTGGCCAGGAGCTCCATGAGCCACTGCACTGTCCCTGCTGGCTCTCTGTCTGCTTTGTTTACCGAGTTTCCAAGATGAGCCGGTGCAGGGTCTGCACAGCACCTCCCATGTTCCTCCTTTCCTGCTTTGCCTTGTCAGGTGACTGACCATATTCCTGCAGCAACCGAAGTGAAGCCCTGGAGACCGTCTCCCGTAGCACAAACCCACCAAGGGCTCCCAGGTGCAGAACCTCCACACACCCACAGCCTGGGATGTGCCACCCTGTCCTCTACCCATCCACACTCCACTCCCCCTCTTAACCACCCCAGCACTTCAGAAGGGTGGGGACAATTCGCTCAGGGTGCATTTCTGCAAAGCAAACAGGCTCTCCTCGCCATTTTTTAAAGAAACAAACCAAGCTTGAAGGCAGAGCCTGGCAGGCCAGCTGCTTTCTATCTGGAGTGCTGGAGCTGGGGGAATGTCACTGCATCTTAATGGCATGAGGCTGGACAGAGATCAGGATTCTGGTGGCAGAGGCAGTGCTAGCACTGTTATAAATAGAGCAGCCATGATAACTGCTCATGAAGGTTTATAGTCTTTAGGATTTGGAGGATCAGTATCAAGCTACGCTGAGAGATGCATTATCCTCGGCATTGGTAGGAGCTGGGGGAGGACAGTAACTGAGTGTGGGTTTGGAAATCATCCCTCTTGTGAATCCAAGGGTGAGTCCTTGGGAAGGTGCTCTCTGCTGTGTGCTGGCTCCTCTGGCTTTGCCCTGCCTGCTCTGGGGCTTCAGGCTGTGCATGGCTGCATCAGTGCCAGCATTTGGAGCCAATCTCATGCCCTGTTGCAGGAAGAGAGGGTTTGCCCCAGGGCAGCACCTGCCTGAGCCCTGCAGCCTGCAGGTACAAAGCACCTTGCAGGAGTCTCGCTGGCATTGTACCTAAAAATTATTCCAAGTGTTCAGCCTCAGGCAAAGGCCTCCTGCAGTCTGTGGCCTGGATAGCTCTTGGGGCTGGCACTGCTCAGGTACACCAGGGCCTGTGCCCAAAGCCCTGGCACAGAGACCATCCTGCCTGGCTGACATTACTTGCCCAGCCTCACAACCAGCTTCCCACCTGCACGTGTCCAGGAAACATGGCAATGTCCTGCCAGGCTCTTCCCCCCCTTTCAAAGGGTATTTTTAGATCCGATCATTTCACAGCCTGGGCTACAGCAGACTGCAGGAGGAGCTGAGGCAGAGCAAGGAGGGGGGACTGCACTGCAGTGCAAGGGGAGACCAGGCTGGACCTGGAGCTGGGTTTATTGCTGAAGCCAGGGGCAAGCTCTGCACGCAGCTTCACGTGTGTATTGCAGTCCCGTTGCTGCGCTGTTCGTCCCCTCTCCCTTGGCAGGTACCACATAGCTATTCCCCTCTATGCAGGGGTAGATTTTGCACAGCTGAATCTCACAGGGTGTTTTTGCAGGGAGGTTTCGTAAGCTTTGGGGTTCTGGGGCTGTGGGAGCTCTCCCACATTCTTCATCTGTTCCAAAACAAGAGCAGGGTGATGAAACCACTCTCCCAGCTGCCTGCTCTCCCTGCACCATGGCTTGGCAGCTCTTGGCCTTTGGGGAAAACTCAGCCCAGCTGTGTGCTTTGGCCAGCGTGGATGTCCAGTCCCTGGGACCTGACCATCCCATGTCCAAGCCAAGCCCTGAAGCCAGGGTGAGGGAAACGGCACCTCATCCGTCATCATCCATCCGCCGGGGCTTGTGTTGCTAGTGTGTCACTCTTAAGGAACGGATGGGTGTGGCTGTGCCTCAGGAACTCCTCACCCGGCGGCTGGGAGCCGCTTTGAAGGTCACCTCGGGGCTTCCGAAGCGGTGCTGTCTCGTGTCGTGGCGGGGGCGGGCGGGTGGGGACGGTGCGCCTTTAAGAGAGACCCGTGCTCCGGCTGCGGCCCCGCGGCGCGCGCGCTGATTGGTCGAGCGGGGCGGGGGCGGGGCCACCCATTCACAAATTTCCGAGCAGCGCTTTCTCCCTTAAAGGGGCTGGGCCGCGCCGGCCAGACCCACCTCCCCTTCACCGCGGGTGCCCCAAAGACACCAGCGTTCGTTGTGCTCCCCGCGACTGGGGGCTTTCCGTGCCAGAAAGCGTGTTCTGGGGCAGCACTGCGCGGATGAGGCACCGGTATCCCCACGGCTGCGGGTGGTGGGAGCTGCTGAATGGGCTTTGCTCTGTCAGGAAGGGGCAGATTGGAGCAGGGCTGGCCAGGCAAGAGCTGCCCTTCTCGTCCCCCATGCAGGTGGGAATAATTGAGGAAAGCTAACCCTTCCTGAGCCCTGGATGTGGGGAAAGGTCCCTCTGGGCAGGTCTGTGTTGCCCAGGGCATCCCCAGTTCTGGGCAGGGTGGTGCTGACCCCTTGCCTTTCAGAGCCACATGTTGACCCACTCTGAGGATGGTACTGGTTCCTTCGGGGATGGCTCCTGATGAAGAGCCCCAAAGAGTCAACTTGTGGGACTTTGTGGCCCCAAGGTCACATTGGCTTATGCAGAGCCAGCCAGGAGATCTGTGACAGCCTTGTAGAGCCCAAGTGGGGTGTGTTTGGCTCCCACTAGGTGTAAGCGTGTGTAAGCACACCCAGGGACAGCTTGGGACTAGTGAAAGATGCAGGGGAAAAGGATGTCTGGTGGGGTCACACTGGGCACAACCAGCTGGAGATCAAGGTACAGGACAGAAAAAACAGCAACTGATTCTCTTAAAGACATGAGATGCAAATGCTCTGACTCTGGCTTGGAGTGGTGAAATTGTGCCATGGTCACATTGTCAAACCTTTCCTGTGCTCCATCAGGCTGGAGATGTGCTTCAGTCTAAAGGAAGTGAGGCACACACAAGGAGTGGGCACCCACAGACCACAAGACACGTCAGTGCTGTAATTGCTGTGCCCAAGCAGCAGCAAGGCTCTCCCCTTGCACAGAGAGAGGGGCACAAAGGCAGCCCACAGACAGCCCTTGCTTCCAGAACAAGGCAGGAGCATCTCTGCCAGGTGATGGGGAGAGCAACTGTGGGCATTGTGAGGTTGTCAGGAATTCTGCTGCAGTTGATTGCTATTAAATAGAGCCTCCAGGCTCTCCTTTGCAGGGAGGGAGCCTGGGCTCTGCTGAAGGGACCTGCTTCAGGTCTCCCTCACCCCTCTACCCCACCAGCACAGCCATGGAAGACATTTAGTTGGCCATGATATCCGTTGCAGAAACTGGCCGATGGTGTTTATTGAAGATCCTTGTACCATCCTGCTACAAGTGAGGATACAGGAACTGGGCAATGTATCAGGGATCATTAATAGAATGAAAATAGGTTTGCCCTGGAGGAGAATAATTTGTTGGGCATGTGCCCTGAAAGTGCTGAGAGCTATTGGTCCCTTGGTATGCCTGGTTATTATTATCCCAGCTGCGCATTTCTCAGCGTGAATCGCTGCTGGTGGCAGGAAGGAACAGCCACAGAGTGAGATGTTTGTTAACCTGCCCCTTCCCAGTCACCTGTGACTGTGCAAAGCCTCCAATGCTCACTGGATCCTCCAGCCCTGTTTGCTCAGGAGCTGTGCAGCCTCTACAGAGCGACTCTTCCAAGTTCTGTTTGACAAGCCCCAGACACAGCAAATTGCAAATCCCTGCAGGATGAGGTCTGTGGTAGTGCTGAGGAACTGACTGACAGACTGAGCCAAGTTCAGCTGGTTCCTCTCTTTGCTGCTCACCTCCCCACTGCCTGCCCTCCCAGATACATTTCCCTGCCGCTGCTCCCTGCTCCCTGTTCTCAGCTGGGTGGCTGCAGATCCTGGTGCCTCCCTGTGCTGTATGTCTTGGGCAGCTTTTTGCAGGTGCTTATGGTTGGAAAACATACCTTCCCCATGCAAAACTGTCCTACACTTCCTTCCTCCAGCATTATAAAGATTCCCTATCTGCACCCAGGCTCAGAGCTAACGCATGGCTTTGGTTCCCCTGGCAGGACCCAACCTCTCTTGGGCGAAAGTCAGGGAGCAGAGTGACAGCGCTCGCGTGACTGTTGTTTCTGCAAGGAGCTGGCTGCCTTCAGCCTGCCCTATCTTCTGCTCCTAGAGAGGCTGTGGGTGCAACAAACCCCCAGCTCCTGGTCCCTCACACTTGCCTTCCTCTTCCCGCAGGACTTCATGCGAGAGGAAGGAAGCGACAACAGGGGCTGAAATGCCGGCGACACCGGATAAAACCTAGCTCTGTGCCGCCCTCGTGCCTTGTAAATAGCATCATCTCCGGGGATTTCTTGACACTTTGCCGAAATTAGCTCCTGTAAAAAGAGCATCTGCCAAAGCTGAATTTAAATAAGACGGGGAGAGTTCTGGTAGGAAGAGGGTAGAGGATGGGAGAGCTCTTGGTTTCTTCAAATGACTTCCCTCCGTGAAGGCACCTGCCTGGAAATAAGCTCCCAGCTCCTTTAGCTCTACTCAGTGCCCATATCACTGCAGTGAGATGCCTACAGATACTTGACCGTGCTGGGCAATGTGCTTGCCCAGCCAGACCCAGGTCTGGGCACCCCAGTGTAGGTGCCCACACCTCTTGGTCTCTGGAAGAACCACTCCCTGTAGCCAAAATGCCACTACTCGCTAAATCAAGCTGGAGAAGTACAGGATACAGATGCCCCTGCCCAGCCAGCCCTGGCCTCCTCTTGAGTTTGATAAGGTGTTCCCAACCCTGTGCAGCATTAGGGAATGTTGCAAGCAGGTGGCAGCAACCAGGAATTGTTTTTTTCCTTTAAACTGAGGCTAGCAGTCAGCACATGCAGTTCATTACAAAGGAATAGGAATTAATTCCTGTGGCAGCTAAAATGGGACATGTGGGGTTTTGGGAGGGGACATGCAAGAGGTAGGGAAGGGCTCTGTCAGAGCTGCAGCAGCTGGGGCTCAAGGCCCCTCTGTTTGCAGGTAGAGATGAGGCACTAAAAGATAGGAGAGCAGGGGAAAGCAGCAGAATGTTTTAGATCATGGAGCTGTCCCTGAGTTTCCAAGCTGGCAAGTGGAGTGGGGTGGAGGCAGTGATACTGGCAACCCAGGGCTGGTAGGGAGGGTGTTTCCCATGTGGGGCTGCCCATGGCAGTCCCTCAGAGGGGCTGCTGGAGACCGAGCATGGAGGAGACCAGATATTTTCCTTTTGGAGGATGCACACAAAAAAAATTGAGAGGGAAAAAAATCAAATGCTTCTCTTTATTGTTCACTCGGCTCCTTATTAAAGCATTTTTCCCTAACTGCTCTTGTCCTTTGCTTTTGCACTTCCCCCTGAGTGAATGGCCATGTCCTTGCCTGCCTCCACCACAGGACAGAGTGAAAAGAGATGTATCTGGAGCAGGGCAGGTGAGAGCAGTTGGGGTTACACACTCTGCATGTGCCCTTCCCTGGTGCTTTCCTCCCACCCAAGTCAGCCTCATCCAGATATGGGTCTCCTGACTGGCCTTGGCCCAAAGATGGCTTTGGAGAAGGCTCATGGTAGTGGAGGGGGCCTCACTGGGTGGCCACTGCATGATTCCTGCAAGCTAGCCATACCATCCCAGGATGGGAACCATGAAGGGAAGGAGGTTTGCAGCTGGGATGGAGCAGTAATTAATTATGGCTATACTACTGGTACCTCTTATTGATGAAGTGACTCAGATCTCAGAGTGGGAGATGGTGGGTAGCCAAGATGGAATTCCTGTCCTTTTGCTCTCATGCAGGAGACAGTGACCACCTACCTATTTCTAAAAGGCTTTTTGCTCTGCTTTGGTGCAGCAAACCCCTATCTCAGCCCCAGTCCCTCCTATCATTCCCACCTCTGCCCTCCCTGCTGCAGGATGCCCTCTCCACATGGGTAACATGCCCTACCCCCCTGGTCCACACGGGCTGTCAAGGAAGTGCAGCATCTCCCAGAGCACAGGGCTTGCCAGCCCAGCATCCTCCTGCAAGGCCAGCACCATGTGCTCTGGGAGATGGCACAAGTAGAAGATGTGGAGATGACTCTAATTCCTTAAAACCTGAAGCGTAAAGCTCTCTGATAGTTCCAACACTGTGTGTTTTCCTGCCGTGCACACACGGACAGGTTTTCATGGATTTACCTCTGAACAAGCTTGCAGGCATCCCATCCTTCCTCGCCCTAGTGAGCTCCTGGGGTCTGCAGTGTCCTGTAGCACTGAGCTCTGCCAGGTAGAAACACTTTCTTGCATGCTTGGGAGCAAACACTGCAGGAGCACCTCTGTCTGCAGAGGTGAAGTGCAGAAGTAATTTTGTATTGCAGTTTAAGGAGCTAAAGAAATAAGGAGTGGGCAGGGGCATTTGTCTGGCCATCCATCGTGTGCTTCCTCCTCCCGCAGCCCTGCTCGTGCCCAGGACCATATTGCACCAGCTGCAGGAGGCCAGTAGGAGCCTTGCAGACCTTGCAACCTGAACTGGGGTGTTGCACTACCATGTCTTGTGGCTGAATTTGTGGCTCCCTCCTGCTTCTGTCTTTTACCCATACCCTGCAGGAGCCCTCTTGTGCACATTTCGTTGCTCTTCTACGTATTTATGTACCTTGCTTTGAATAGTTTTTCACCCACCTCGTGTTTATTACAACTGTTAAGCATTAGGAAGCTGGGTTCAGGTGGTCAGGTGTTGCTTTTTGTAGTGGATTTTTTTCCTCCCCTTCAATTTTTCTGTGTGACTCTCTTCTGAACTTCTTCCAGTCCTGCACTTCTGTGTAAGAGGTGAAGGACTGCCTGAGCTGCACTGGGAGCAGCATCCTTGCCCTGCTGCACCAGCAGGCATTTCTGCTCTGCTTTTACCATCCCCTGATGACAGTATGTGGAAGGTCCAGCAAAGGCCCTCAGTGTTTCTACATCCCCAATACACCTGTGGCTCCAGGGGCAATACCAGCATCCCCAGGGTGCTGGTAACATTCCCAGCAAAGCAGGGTGAGAACTCACATGGAGACACAACGAGAGATGCTGCTACCAGCCTAGCGACCAGTTCAGGACTGGAAAAATGATTTCATACTCCAGTGCAGACCACATCTGAGGCGAACTGAACCCCTTTTGGGTGTCAACCACCAAGCTGGCAGGGCTGCCAGGCTGCAGGAAGAACGGCGAGGGCTGCCCGGTGCGGCGGGGACGGGCTGCGGGGCAGGCGCAAGGTGATGCCCGAGGCAGCGCAGCGGAGCATCTCTGTCCGTCCTGGATGGCGCGGGGGCGGCGCGGGGACTGCCCGGTGCGCGGGGCGAGCGCGGGGAGCGGCTCCCCCGCCGGGGCGGGGCGCGGAGGTTCCGCCCGCGCGGATTGGCCGTTGCGGGGGCGGGGGGGCGAGGGATGCTCCGCGCCGCCGCAGGTGCCGCGCTCCCGCACCGAGCCGAGCCGGGCCGGGCCGGGCCGAGCCGGACCGCGCTGAGCCGCCCGATGCAGCGCAGCGGGTCGGAGCTGCTGCCCCGCGGCTGAGCGGCGTTGCGGACGATGCCGCGGCGCGACCCCGCGGAGATCGCCGCGCTGTAACACCATCCCCCTCCCTTCCTCCTCCTCCTCCTCCTCCTCCTCCTCCTCCTCCTCCTTCTCCTCCCGCGGGGCCGGGGGCGCCGAGCGGGCGAAGAGGCGGCAGGCGCGCCTTGCGCGGGGCGGGGGCCGCTGCCGCCCCCTGAGCATCCCTCCCTCCCTCCCTACCTCCCTCCGCCCCTCCGCGCCGCCTCCCTCCCTCCCTCCCTCCCAGCCGGCTCTATGGTGTGAGGGCAGCGATGCACAAGCACCACCACTGCTGCAAGTGCCCCGAGTGCTACGAGGTAACGCGGATGGCGGCCCTGCGGCGCATGGAGCCCCCCTCGTACGGCGAGTGGCAGCACGAGCAATACGGCTACGGCGGGTACGGCTCGCAGACCCTGCCCGCGCCCGGGGGGGCCGCGCCCGCCGCCCGCGGCAAGGCCAAGCTGGGGCCCCCCGCCCGCGACCCCTCCGCGCTGAAGCCGCCGCCGCCGCCGCCGGGGAAGAGCGCGACCAAGGTGAACGGGAGCGGCCCGGGCTGGTGGCCCGAGTGCACGTGTTCGAGCCGCGACTGGTACGAGCAGGTACGGGCCAGCCCCGGGCAGCGGCTCCCCGGTGAGGGACGGGACGGGGCGAGCGGCTGTCGGGGTAACCCGGGGTCCGTGGCGGGTTCGCGGCAGGGCGCAGCATCATCGCCGGGGCGTCGCGGGCGGATGCTGGCACTGCCGGGGCTGGATGCTGGCACTGCCGGGGCTGGATGCTGGCACTGCCGAGGCTGGGTGCCGGCGTTGTTGCGGTTGACCGTCGTTTCTCGGGCTGGCGTCGGAGTCGGTTGGGTTGGTGTTGCCGCTGCTCGGGCTGGCTGCCGCGGTCCTGCCCGGCATAGGAGCTCAGCGCTGGAGCAGCCTCCCCAGGGTCGAGCTGGGCCAGATGGATCTTGCTTGGCGAAAGGTGGGCGTCGGGCATGATGTATTTTGGACGCCCCACCTGAGGTCCGTGCTGCTTGCGGTGCCGTTGCCTGAAGCCCTGGCAGCATGAAGGGCATCCCGTCATACTGTGTTTAGCAGGCATGGTGCGTGCTGCCCGCTGGGCAGCCTCGTGGGTTCGCAGCGTTGCTTGCCAGCGCTCCCAAACTGTCACCCACTCTCCACTGAGTTGTGGTTTCCTCACTCTGCTGCTACGTCCCTGCTCCCCGAGATTATTACGTAACCCTGCTCTGGTCGCTGGCGTGCTGTGTGCATTCTACCCCATTTCACTGCCTCCATTTCTTCCCACACACATTCGTTTTATTAGTGTTCTCCAGGACCCATTCTCAGGCTATGTCTCTCTTTCTCCCCTAAATGGAGAGACCAGTCTTGTTCTGAACCCACAAGCCAGCTTAGAAAATGGTTGGATCTGTTTGATAAGCATTAAAATGGAGGCTAGACCCTGCCTGAAAAACAATTTACCCTGCTTGAGAGAAAGGCATTTCAGTTTGCTTCTTCTGCCTCTTTCATTCATTATCTTCAAACCTCACATGATTTCTTATTGATCCTTCTAATTATTATTTCAAGATGCTGTAGCAGGCAGACACACGGGAATCAATGGGAATTCTCTCCTCCTCTCTCCTCGGCAAACACAACCCTCTTCTTCCCTTCCTCTGCTTTTTCTTCATTACTGTCTCAGTCTGTAGCTCTGGTTGAAATAATTAGATTAAAAGCTGATAGCTCAGATGATATTTACAGAAGGCACCCAAAAACCCAGCCACCTTCCTATCAGCCTGGTCCTACTTTCTGTCCCTTTCTCTGCCACTCTTTGCATCAAAATCAGCCTCAGCTCTCTCTCGCCTGCTGATTCCTGGCAAGCATTCTTCCATCTTTCCTTCGCTGTCTCTTTCCTTCCCTCCATCCAGAGCAGCAAGCTCGGGGAGCTGGGTAGGAGGAGAGAATTGAAGCAGGTTTGCTCTCTCCTTTCTACTCCTGCTTGCATGAAAGGTCCGGCCCAGGATTCCTGGTAAGGTGATTGCAAGCAGTGTGAGAAGGAAGTGATGCCAGCTGCATTGCTGCCGTGGCAGCCTGGGCAGGGGAGCCTTTCATGTTTTAGCAATGGTGGAAGAGAAATCATTGTCTCTTTGTGGTGCTGCCGTGGAGCTTGGGCTGCTCGGGAAGTCCGCGTTGGGATTCTCTGCTCTGCCTTAGCCTTTCTGAACACGAAAAAAAAAAAAATTAAAAAAAAATCAAAAGCTCCTCACAGTATCACAAGCAACAGAGGATGCCAGTGTTTGAGGCTATGTGAGCATAGCAGGGTCTGCATGTAGAATATGACGTGTGAGGTATGTGCAGTGCCTGTATCAGAGCAGGCAGCGTTGCTCCCTGGTGTGGAGCAAATGTATGCAGTGAGTAAAGCTTTGCAGCAAATACCTCAGCAACACTGTGCTTCTGATCCAAGGGTGCAAAGTGCCTGAGCCATGAGGAATCCATGTTCTTCCCAGTCCAGTGGTGGGCAGAGGGACAAAAGGTGGTGACACAGAAACATCTAGGCATGTCTTGTGCCCAGGCAAGTGGGTTTGTCTCTGGGAGGCCGGGAGATGTTGATCTCTGGGTTGATTTGGCTGGATGTTGCGGATGCAAAGCGATCTCTCCACAGGCAGCCTCTGTGTCCAGGAGAACCTCAGCTAGAGGCAGGGCTGCCATTTTTCAGGGCTGCCCCTTTAAATGAGCTCCCTGTCCCTGGAAGCACTTCCAGCAGCCAAGGTGGGAAGGGGTGCACGGGCCAGGAGGCTTTCCCGGGAAAGAGGGATCTGTTCACCTCCTGAGGAGCTTCCCCACCAGTCATTTAAGCCTTTTTTTCTCCCCTTTCTTCACACGATCAGAGGAGAGGCGCATGCTGGTGCTCCAACATAGAAGCGTGCTCTCAGTTGCATATGGTGGTGTATGTTCTCTGGCATCATGGCACACTCACAAACCCTCTGTCAGCTCCACGGCACATAAGATGAGCCCACACGTGCTGCCCAACACACGGCGTGGTCACAACGTCAACCTGCACCTCCTCCCACTTCCAGTGCCCCTTCTGTTCTCTCCTCCTGCCTCTCCCCTTCTCTAGGACACAAATTAGCTTGCTTAGGCAATGCCAGTAACTGAGAACACCTAATCCCCACCAGAGGGAGGGGGCAAATCTCTGAGCTCTATGTTTCTCATTTTTTTTGCTTTGCTTTTCTTCTCCCCTCTGAGATCTCTTCCATTTCTTCTCCCTTATCTATCCATGTTCCTTGTTCATTAGTTCCCAGTCCCTGCACTTGATGTCATTGCTGTCCTCCATTGCTTCCATCACCATCCCTCTCGTTGGCCCTGTGCCCTCCTTGTCCCCCCTTGCTTGCTGGTGGGGGACTCAATTCCTCCCCTGCCAGACTAGGGTGACAGGAGGACTCCTGGCTTTGGGGGAGGAATGGCAGCATGATCCAGGGAAGCATCCCTGATGCACAGCACTAGAGGAGCAGACTGCTCAAACCACTCCTCTCACACAGCAAACACCCACAGCCTCTCAGGAGAGGGGTGCTCAGCTGCCTGGCCATGCCCAAGCCCCTTCTCTGGCACTGCTCTGTCTGCTGAGGGCCTGGAAGTGACCAATGCTTTTCCCTTCCTCGGGGAATGTCCAGCTCTATGTCTTAGTTCACTCCAAGGTCCCTGGTGCCGGACATAGTGACCAGAATGAGGCCCCCCATGAGAATCCCAAGGGTCTCACCAATGTATTCACATGCATTTGGGGTGTCTGGGGAAGGGGCCAAGGGCAGTGCAGTTCCCTGGCATGTGGCTGGGAAGTGCCCTCTGCCCCCAGGGCTGCCCCAGGTTTGCTGGCTCTTCTTGGTCAGAAATGTAAAGTCCTGCTGCCCCCTCTCTCTGTGGTTCCTTTCTCTCTCTTGGGGGGTCAGGAGGATGCAGAGGGGAGTTAGAGCAGCATTACAATAACTCCCTTACCACCTCCAAGTGCCCAGAGCATGCCAGGCTTGTGTGGCCCACACCCCTGGCAGAGGCACTCCAGGGCCAGGCAGGTGGAGGAGTGGGACAGGTCTTCCCTGTCTGTCTTTGGCAGCGAGTATTTCACTGATGTTCACTGGTGGGTTTCGATGCACAAATATTGCTTGTTACGTTCCTCCCATGCCCTGGGAGATTACCTGCACTAGGTGGGCACAGGGCAGCACATCTTGGCAGGAGTGCCAGCCCTCCCTGAGCCCTTGGGTGCTGTTGGATTTGGGTGCCGTCTCTTGGGACCTGGGTGGCAGAGGGGAAAGAGCCTTGGAGAAGCCATGGGGGTTCAGACTGGGATTCTGAGTGACGAACAGGTATGGCTGGAAGGAAGGAGGGAGAGCACCAAGAGGGCAGGTGGGAAGCCAAATGCAGGTTGTTTTGTGGGAAATGGCTGAAGCCCCAGATGTTCCCTGGGGAGGTGCGAGGGAGGGTGAGAGGAACAGGGTGCTGGGGACACGGAGGCAGTGGAGGTGGTGAGGTTGGCAGGGTGATGTTGCTATGGCTACTCCCGTGCTATTCATAGAAGAAATTAGCTAAATCTTTGCACTGAAACGTGGAGGAGGAGAGAGGAGGAAGGCGTTCTCCGTGTTTGGAGGGAAGGAGAGAAGCCAAAACAGGAAGGGGGTGAAGTTTTCCTTCTTTGCTCTGTGCCTGCACCGTGGAGGGGCATTTCAGGGGAGCACCGCTGCCTGAGCTGCCCTGCACTGGCAGGACACGGGAGGATGCAGGAGAAGAAGAGCTGTCCCACGGGAAAGCCACCCCGCAGAGCTTCCACACAGAGCCCCGCATGGCAGGAGGAGTTCTGTATCGTGCCAGGAGCACAGGAGACATCCTTTTAATTAAAGACAGCCAATCTGTGAAAGGTATTTTTGGCAACCTAAATGTAGATGCAACTGTAGTGAAACTTGCCCTTCGTCTGGCTCCGTTGCTGAACACAGTGCTCGTCTGATCCCAACCCCATCCACCTCCTCAGCCTCTGCTCTGTGGTCACTGGTGGTCCCCCTGTCCTCCTTCCACCTCCAGAATCTCTTCTAGCACATCCTCCCGCCAGCCGGAGTCCCAGAGAGTCTTCCCTCTCCGACACTCCTCATCACACTCCACTCCCTCGTGACAGTTTGATTCCCCTTCTGAAGACCTGTTTGTCACCTCCTCACTGACGATGTGTAAATCTGCGTGTCTGTTCCTAATATATCCCCCTCCATCTGATTTCACCTCTCAGCTTGTTTCTTGGGCATCTCCATCTGGTGATCCTGCCGTCATCACCCAGTTGAGTTGCTATAACCAGGTACTGAGCTGCTCTCCTTCCCCCAAACCCAGCCTTGCGCCCACCCTCGGCCCCTTGCCCCACGGACCTGGGAAGCAGCTGATGTTTGTGATGGACTCGATGTTTCTGTCCTGCCCCTCAGCTGGAATCAAGGCCTGGATAATTCTTTATAAGGTCATTCCCCCTTCCCTGTGCCTTTCCTGGGGAAACTTATGCTTTAACACACAGATGATGAGTGAGCCAGTTCCCCTCACCCATCCTGGAGCATCCCATGTCCTGCTGCCGCCCTGGACTGAGCTGAGGAAGGTCAGATGTTCTCAGTGCTCCTTCACAAAACATATCGAGTTCATTTAGGAGTGGACAGCTGAGGACATTTGTCTCCTTAGTTTATTTATTCACCTGTAAGATTTTTCCACCTTTCTTTGAGCATGTGAATCCCTTGGACAGGGGCTGTGCACTTGTTCTTGTTGACTATCCCGTTAATACAGCGAGGGATAACACTGGAATTAGAGAAGTGAGTTGAAGGACTGCGCTTTGCTCCTCTCCAGCTGGGTTACCAACTGCTGCCCGCCAGCCAGCCCAGATGCACAGACCACAGCCCTAGGGCTGCACCCTGCTGCTGGTTTTGGGGTGTTGAGCTGCTGGAGGGACCCCCAGAACATCAAAGGGAGAGGTGTTGGGGCTGGTGTTTGAACTGGCTGTAGTAGAGATGTAGCTGCTGCTGCTGCAAAGGCAGCATCTGAAGTCACATAGGTGGGAGATACCCCATCAATGCAACATGTGGAAGAAGAGGAAGGTACTTGCCAAAAATGGGAGGATGTGGCCCTGCCACACTGCTGGAGAAGGAGGAGGAGGAAAAGGTGGGGAGTAGATTGGTGAGGCATCCAGGGCCGAGCACGGGCGGGTTTCAGCAGGGATGTGTGCGACGTGGAGGAAGTTCTCCTCATGAAGAACCTGGGGGTGTCTGGAAGGCCTTCAGCTTCCACCATAGTAGCATCTGCTGTCATCGCTGCTGGAGGGATGTCCTGTGCCCCCATGGCTACACTTTCTACCTGGCTCTTCCACTATGATTTTGGGCATTACACGACTGGGACCTGCCTGAGTCCAGTCCTGGCCAGTGGCAGGGATTGAACTGGGATCTGCTGGCCATCCTCAGGGTGTACTCCAGGGTGGAGGGTCCTATGGGGGGCTGTATGAGAGGGAAACCCAGGAGATGGCCATAACAGAGGTCCAGTCCGAGTACCCTGGGTATGGAGGAGGGTGAGAGGTGGAAGTGAAGCAAAAGCTGCCACTGTCCCTGGAGGGTTGCCGTTTTCGGGTAAGCCCCTCAGCACATCGTGTGCTATTATGGGAGGAGAGAAGCTTCCGCTCCTTCCATAGCTGTGAATGCTCATTTAGAGGGAGGAAGTCATTAAGACTAATCAGGCCGTAATCAGGGCTGTGGCTGTGTGCCGGGCACCCGCTGCGCACAGCTCCGTGCAGGATGCTCTCCAAGGGGACCCTGGTCTCTGGATCCCAGGGGACAACAGGTCCTGCACTGGTCTGTGCTGGGGCACGAGGAACCTCCATGTGGTTGGGGTGTGGGGGGCTCTGCCTGCCGCCCCAAACCCCGGGTGATGGCAGGAGGGACAGCACGCCTGTGGCCCAGCACTGCAGTTGTGATTCAGGAATGGGTGTAGCCCTTGCTGTGAGGTTGTGCCAGCGCTGTGGGTGCAGTGGGCTGTGTTAATGCTCACAGCTGGTTTTAGCACATGCAAAGATGGGATGATGTAGGGAGCCCTCAAGGGCCCTCGTTGCAAATCCAGCAATATGCTATGAGCGTGTATCAGGGACTTGGAGATGAAAACTTTTAATACAGCGTTTAACAAGTTTAGAATACCTGAATCTGAAATGAACTTCACAGTTTAGTCTGCAGAGCTCACTTGGATGGGGCTTGCTGAAGAACTGCTCAGAGGGTGTAATTATTTTTGGGAATATGTGGTGCTTCAGAGCACACCAGACCAGGCCCTAGATACCTTCTTGTCACCTTTGTATTAACTGGAATTTAGATTGAAGCTCTGCTAGTGGATCTTGGTTTGTTTTTTCCCACAGAAGCATGTTTCTTAATACTTGTTAACTAGGTGTGTGCTGGAACTTACTGAAGAGAACAGGATATTTGAATTCCAGGAACCAAAGAAATCTTTATATAATCACTGTCCCTTATTCACTCTTTTTTCCCCCTATACATATATATTTTGCTGAGAGGAAGATAAAAGCATTTGGCTCTTTCAGAGAATAACAACTCTTCCTGTGAAAAAAGGAATCAAGTCAATTTTACTTGGTACCGCCAGGTCAGAGGGAAGCTACTGAAGCCCAGCACCTCTGCAAATTGGGTCACTTATTTTAGAGGGCTGAGCCTGGAACAGGATGTCTAACTTTCAAGTATGAACACACTGGCCTTAATGGTTTCTAAATGGAAACTGAGACTCCACAGAGCTTCTGTTTGGGAAGCTTTCTTCCTTCCCTGCTGAGTGAAGGCTTTTTCCAGTCCCTATTTAAGCTTACTCTTTTTTTTAAAAAAAAAAAAAAAGGCACTAAAACAAAGATTAAACCCTCAGTAGCTGCTTGTGTTCACATTACACTTTGGGCATTTCAGTGGCTTTGCCAAAGATCCTTGTGACCAGGGACCTTTCAAGTCCCCCATTCCCGGTTTCCGGATGGCTGGGATGCTTTGAGCCCATGCCAAGGTGCAGCCATGGGGCAGGGGTTCTGCTGCCACAGCCCCAGAGCTTGCTCGTGCCACCAAAAATGTCCCAGCTCAGATGTCTCCCAGAGGCAGCCTGGAGAGGAGGGCTGATCTTGCTTGCAGGCCCATGCTGGCTGGGAGCCGAGCACAGGGGCATGGGCAGCAGCCGGTGCCTCGGTAGACGGGAGTGACACAGAGGGTTCTGGGCACCCACAAGCTCCACAGTCAGCCCCATCATCATTTCTTACATGGCTGATGCCACATTTTGAGCTGTGCAGAAGGAGGGCAGGGCCAGGCTCAGCTTGTTGCTCCCCTTTGTGCAGGCACACTGTCAGGTCATGTGTGCTTGCCCCTGCCCAAGCCATGTCAGCCAGCAAATTGCTCTTGCTGGGGGTGAGAAAAAGTGCAGAGAGACTTACTTTATCCAGCCCAGTTAAAGCGAAGGGAGACTCATCTCTGGCCAAGAAATTCTTCAGCCTCCAGAAGTTTCTAGTTTTCTTTTGCTCCCTTTCCCTGTCCCAGCTTCCGGGAACCCTGAGGGGTCAGCTCTCCTTCAGGGCTCTGCAGCCCCCTGAATCTCCTAAGCACCCTCAGCTCTGGCCACCATGTAAAGCCCAGGAAAGCAAAGAGAGATGAGCACAGGGATGTGTGAGAATGGGACCAGCCCTGGCAGCAGTGTGGTACCTCTCCTCTTGAGAAGGGAAGGGATAGAAAGGTCAAAGCACAGATTTGGTATCAATATGTAGGAAAAGCCCTACATCTCAGGGGCCAACTGGAAGCCAGGCTTCAGTCTGGGAAGGGATGTGCCATGCATCAGTTTTTGACAGAAGGTCTGCGAGGTGACTTCCCTGGGCACAGCCAGGTGAAAGCCAAGGGGGTCTTTGAGGGTCCAAGAGCAGCCTGGAGAGATGGTGCCAGCACCTCTCTACTCCATGCACCTGCCCTCTGGCAGGAGCAGAGCTGGGACTCATCCCCTCCCTTGCCTCAGGCACAGGGAGCCTCAGGGTGGGTTTCTGTCCAGCATTGACCTCAGACATACCCACAGGCTGCTCAGGTGCATTGGGAGCTCTGTGTGGGGCTCTGGGTTGGTGCAGGAGGTGACCCCAGCATTGGGAAAACCAGCGTGTGTGCGAAGGGCAGGGAAGGCTGGCACGAAGCAGATGAGCGTGTCAATGCTCATCAGGGTGAGCGGCACCGAGCAGGAGCTCCCTGTGTGTGCTGTGCTGGCAGGACCTGAGCTTGTTCCTGTGAAATTAATTCATTATCTTGGTGCAAACCTGCTCTCCACAGCAGCAGGAGCCTGTTGGTGCCCAGGCATCCTGCAGCCGACCCTGCTGCTGCAGCAGCATCACACCACTCCTTGGCATCCCAGAGCTGGTACCTGCACGTTCACAGCTAGCACCCAGCACGGTGGGGTCCTGAGACACAGCAGCTGCTTCCAGAGCTGTAAATACACAGCTTTCTCTGTGGTTTAACACTCTTAAAAAAGAAATCGAAGCAGATGGAGCTGTAGTACAAGCAGCTCAGTGTCCACCCTGATTAGATACTTCTGTTGGGCATCTCCCCACTTGTGGCCTTTGCCCCTGAGAGCTTTTAAAAGGATGTAAAGACTGAATTTCACTTATCTCCAGAGCCATTTCCTTCTGAGTGCTACTGTTATACCTCAGACAGTATGAAACAAAGCGCATTAAAAGACAGATTGACTTTTCAGTTTGATCCAATCTGGGGAATTTGCAGAAATAAAGGAGTTAAGTTAGTACTTTGCTTCTCATGCACTAGCCCAGTGTAACAGTCACTCTGTCCTGCACATTCCTTCCTACATAACACCTTGGGCACACCAGCCTCCAGCAGAGACCAGCTCTGTGTGTTAGGCATGGTATTTGTCAGCTGTGGTGGCTCCTGTTTGAGTCCTGTTGCTGGTTAAGGTGGAAATGGGTTTATATGTGGGCACAATCCAGTTGTTGTTGGCCTGGGACATCTGTAGCACATGTATTTTGCCTGGAGGAGACACGTAATTCCTGACCTCTGTGGGCTGGCCCCCCATACTGGCTCTGTGGAGGATGTGAAGCTGTGGCAAAGCTTTGGAATTTCAGTTCTGGAGAGATTATCTTGAAATTTCGGTTCAGAGTCTCGCTGCTCAGCTCCTGTGTGCCAGCTCTGAGAGCAGTCCCTGGGGAAATGCCACAGGGCAGGACTCAGTCCTCAGCAGCAGCCCAATGGACCTCCTCCATTTGCATGTAATTGCAGCTTTCCTTTGGCTTGAAAGTTTTCGAAAATCGTCATGTTTTGCAATTCCTACCTTTGTCCCAGCAGACAGCAGCAACAGAAACAGAGGTGAAGGGTGATACCTGTTGACATTTGGGGCTTGGCTGACCCCAGGTGACTGTGCTAGTGTCCCTAAGCTGCCAAGACCAGTCACCCATTGGAAATACAGCCCACAGGGCAGCAGCCCCTCTCAGATGACTACCCAGAGGGGATAACTAAAGGTGTTTCTGAAAGGCTGCAGTGGTATTGCTCAAGCCTGTGGGGCGGGAGACATCCCTTCTGCCCTGCATGCAGACCCACAGCCTCCTCCTGGCTTTAACCATGGAGGCAGCTGCCCCAAACAGGCTCAAGGCTCTCCCAGGGCCTCTGCAGGGAGCCAGCCCCTTGCTGGGGACTGCATGGAGCAGGTTGCTGCTCCCTCCATCAGCACCTGGGCTCTGACTGCCACCAGGACTGTTGTGTAGAGCTCGGTGAATGCAAGGCTCTGCTTCTGTCAGCGCCTGTGAGACCAGAAAGCTCTTGAATCCTGACCTTCAAACTTCATCCCCCTTCACCCCTGTTCCCCTTGACTCCTGTTGCTGCCCAGATTTTCCCAACAGCTGTCCTCTGCCTCGCTGGCTTTGTGCCTAGATCAATCTCTCTGCCCTGCATGTGCATCTGTGCAGTGACCCCACTCATTCCCCAAGGTCCTCGAGTTCCCGCAGCCTCCATCCCCTGAGACCCAGGATCTGTGCAGCCCCTTGTGCCTCTGTCTGATGGAGGGAGTTCTGGGCACCTCCAGCTCCGCTGGTTTTGGTGATCCTGCTGCCATGGAGTGAGCACTGCAGGGTTTGGACCTCTTCTCTTTCCATTTGTAAACCCCCCAGGCACAAAGAGGGCTTGGTAAATAACAGTGTGATGAAGGGGTTTAGATGGAAGAGATCTGACAGCCCCCACTGAACGTGATCTGAACGCACAGCCCTGTTCCCTCTCCTCGCTGCATGCAGCAGCCCCCTGCTCCTTAGGGCATAAATTACTTACCATTCCCTATAGAACTGAGGGCATGGTTAATTCACCAGCACGTTCCTGCTGCCCAGCAAAAAATTATGAGGCTCTCTCTCCTCCCCTGGCTAGCAGAGCTGCTCGGTACATCTGCCTGCCTGGTGGAGGGAGGCAGAAGCTTTCTATTGTCAGGTCCTCTGCTTATTTCTTAGCCTTAGGTCTTGTCTGACTCTTCAGTGGAACTGACAAGGTGCAAATGTTGGAATGTTTGCAAGTGGAAGTCAGAACTAATGTCCGAACACCTTTCTTGTAGTAGCTGGAATAGCCGACCACAGGAGGCAAATGGAGATTTCCTGGTCTGAGCTCTTCCTGACCACGTGTGACTTTGTTTTAGAGCAGCCACTCACATTCGGTATCTCCTGGGTCCCATCTGGAGCCTGAGTGGGAAATTATGCTCCTAGCAGTATTTTGAGATGTAAAAAATCACTAGTGTGGAATGGCTGCGAAGGATGCTCAGTGCGCAGGGAGCAGGCTAAACAAAATATGTCCTCAGGGCTCACCACTGTGTGAGCGAGGCAATGTGATGTGTGATTTTTGGGCTATTATTAATTCAACAAAGAGAGCAGTGGGGCTCAGTGGAGGACTTGGGCTGGACCTGCAAAAGCCTCTGTAACAATATGATACACAGCACTTCTCCCTGGGAGGCATCCAAAGCCTCATTTGTGGAGCTGAATTCTTGTTATAAATCATGGGGCACGTGACAGGCTACATTCATTTAGGCTACCTCTTCTGCATCCTTCCTGGAAGCTCATCTAATAAGAGCTGGCCTCTGGATGCTCGAACCCTGATGTGCCACCGTTTGTTAATTGCTGGCAGTAGAAGAGCTGCTTTTTGCCTTAAAATGTGGAATCCCTTCCTAGAATTGCACTTGGGACTAATAAAAGCCTGTGCCAGGTTTAATATATTCCATCTCACAAATTATCTGGATTAAATACAAGGGCTGTATACTGCCAGAGAGGGGATATTCCCAGTTTAACATTGCTTCTGGGCCTTGGAGATCCCAAGACACTGAACCTGAAAATTGTGATTCTCTTATGTGTGGAGGAGAGGTTTGGCAGTAGTGCTTGGAAGTGGTCATGTTTGGCTGAGTTAGAGATTTAATTGCCATAAAAACTATGATTTTGTAACCAATAGTTACAGCTGCAGGAAAGATCAGAAAGCATCTGAATAAATCAAATTAACTACCTCCTGCTCCATCTGTATAAGAGCAGAACCTTTCAGGGCAGGATTTAAAACACAGTCTGGTTGACCCTTAACTCTCCCACCTACGGATTGAGGAGAGTGAATAGTCTAGAAATATGATCAACTAAAACAGGAGATAGAAGGGACTGCTGTGCTGGGTAATGTGAGGAGGCTGGTCTCAGTCAGGGATGGGGATGGGTAAATGCAGAGGAGGGCAATAAGGAGGTAGCCAGCTCCTGTGAAAATATCCCGGACTCACAGAGGCCTTTGGGCTGTGCAGTCCAACACCCCCGTTAATGGGCAGACAGTGGGTCCTGTTAATTGCTGCACTAGCCCACACCTTGACTCGCTGGCTTCTGACTCTGATGTTCCTGATGCCCTAAGGCAGACGGTTCACTTCACCTCCCCTTGTAGCTCGTATCTCTTTGCGTGTCTCACTCTGGCTGTTGTTCTCCTCACGAGCCTTGGGATGATGTGGCGAGTCCCGACTCACGCCTGAGCTTCCAGATTTCCCACCACTCTCCGTTGCGTGCCGGCGAGGAACGTCAGCTTTGGGAGATTTTGAGTTTCTCGCTTTTGGCTGCTCCTCCCTCACGCTCCCTGTCAAGAGACAAACGCCTCCCCAGCTGCCTCGCCTCTCGCTCCTGGGCAGGGGCTGCGGCTCCGCGGAGCCCCGCGCCTTCAGCAGCCGGCGGCGCTGGACAGCTCCGGCGGGCGGGACCCCGCGGGCGGCGAGCGGGACCCGGCCGCCCCCTCCAGCCGCCCCCCTCCCTCCGGCCCACCAGCCTGGCCCTACAATCGCCCCCCCGTCCCGTCCCTCTGGTCACTCCTGTCCCTCCTCCGGCTGCCCTCGTCCCTGATCTCCGGCCGTTCTGTCTCTCCTTCAGCCCTCCATCCGAACCCTCCAGTCACCTCCCTCCTCCAGCCACCGGGGCTCTCCAGCCGCGCCCTCCTCCGTGCCGTCCCGTCTCGTCCCTCCGGCCACCCTTGGTCCTCCTCCGGCCGCCCCCGTCCCGGATCTCGGCCGTCCCGTCCTGTCCCTCCGGCCACTTTGGCCATCTCGTCCCGTCCCTCCTCCGGCCACCATGTCCCCGATCTCCGGCCGTCCTCTCCAGTCCCTCCTCTGGCCGCCCCCGTCCCTGATCTCCGGCCATCCCATCCCCTCCCGTCCCGTCCCTCCTCCGGCCACCACGTCCCCGATCTCCGGCCGTCCTCTCCTGTCCCTCCTCTGACTGCCCCCATCCCTCCGGCCGCCGGCGCTGCAGCTTCCCCAGTCCCCTTTCTCCCGGGAGACCCTCCCTGCCGCCCTGCCCTCTCCTACCCGAGCTGCCCTCTGTGAGCGTTTGTTCTGCGATGTGCAGTGAGCCGAGGGGCAGAGGGCAGCCCAGGAGGAGGGGTCTGGAGAGAAGTTCATAGGGAGCCCTACAAGAGAGGGGGATGTGTGTGGTGCTGTGGGGGATGAGCTGAGGCTGCCAAGCAGAGGTTTTCCCCAGGACTGAGGAGGATGAAGGACCAAATGCTGTCACCTCTCCCAGGACAATGGTGTCCCTGTGCTTTGAAGTGGGCAGCAGCTGTTGGAAGGTGCTTGAAGGTCTGACCTGCTGGCAATATATCCCTCTCTCAGAAGGACTATTTTCCCTACTCCTCCTGCTTCCTATGCCCTTGGTAGTGTGAATTTCAAGTAAATTTTGGTTCTGGTGGGATTCTGGCACAAGGCTGGGAGAGTTTCCAGTCTCCACTGTCTCCCTCCCAGCAGCCAAGGCCATGGGGTCTTTGGGACACACCAGGCCTGAGGAGGGGACCAATGCCCAGAGCCGTGCTATGACCCTGCTCCTGCCCCAGGGCTCCCAGGCACCTAAGGAGGGCTGAGGAGAGCCCTTCCTCTCTGCTACCTGGCCTGGATTGCCTGTGCTGGCATGGCCAGGGGAGAGGCAGAGCACCACGAAGGGCTGGGTTCATCGCTCAGCTTGGTGACATCCCACTTTTGTCTCCTCACAGGCCAACCCCGCTCCCATTATCGTGAACACAGACTCGCTGGAACAAGGGCTCTCTGTAAGTCTCCCGGTTTCGTTTTGCTTCCTTTGATCAAGTGGTTCATTTTCCCTGCTCAGCAATGCAGGAAAGACTTTTCCAGCCCAAGGAGGCCTTGGTGAGGCGGCAGAGGAGCCTGATACCTGCACCACATCCTCACAGCAGATCCCACCCCCAAACCTCGCTGGGTGACACTGTGCAGAACCAGGGCTGGCAGCAAGCGATGCTGGAGGCTCCAAGAACACTGGGGGTACAAGGCAGAAGGCCTTGGCAGAGGAACTGCTGGGCTGGGTGCATTCAGGGTTAATCATACAGTCATTTCCTCCACCTTCCATGCAGGTTGGCTGGGAGGCTCTGCTGGGGCATCCCTTACCTTCCTGCACTGCCTCAGCCTCCTTCGGCAGCTCCAGCCCCTCAGGAGGGGCACAGGGCTCTCTGGGTGCTTTCTGGCATCGCACTCACCAGTCCTCAGGGCAGCAACACCCATCAGATGCTGCTCCTCTCCCAGTGAAGGCTGCCAGCAGCTAGGCAGTGCTTGGTGCCTGTGTTTGCAGCCACAGTGCATTTGGCACTCTTGGCATAGTGTAAAGATAATCTTTCTCAGTTTGTTGCAGGGTTTGCACACTGTTGCATCCCTTCCCAGAACATTTGGAAATCATTCATGCTGGGGGGATGGAGGAAGGAGGGTGGCCAGGAGGGTGGCCAGCAGGGGTTTCTGGCCAGCAGCACTGGCTCCACACTTGTGGGGTGCTCCCCTTTTCATTTGCCCAAAGGGAGCCCAGTTAACAGCTTTCACAGGGCTGGGTGCTTTGCATCTGGTTTTCTTCTGGTACCTGAAACTTCAGCTGCCTTCCACGTTAGTGAAGAGGCACCAGGACTCAGAGCTGGGGTGGGTTTGTCTTTGGAGTCATGGTAGAGAGCTGCAGGTGACTTCTGGGGATTGAATCTTCCTTGTAGAGAACTGCAGATCTCAGCCCACAGCCTGTGATGGGGTCAGCACACATTAGAACTGTGCTGGGCTGGTTGGGCAGGGCTACAGAAAGGAAGGGAGGCCTGGCTGAGACCTCTACAACCCTGGCTGTGTGGTTTAATTATGCCTGAATTGAAGCCACCAGGCACTGGGAAGGAAGGCAATGGTGCATCTCTCAGCATGGAGGCCCTGGGTCCCACAGCCTTGTATGAATATGGCAGAAGAGATTTGTTGTCCCCAAGTACCAGTCCCTCCTCCTCCTTGCCTGTGTGCCCAAGGGCAGTGACAGGTGAGCCCAAGGGCCGAGGACAGGCTCTGTCACCCCAGGCAGGTTCCCAAGCCCTGCAGAAGCCAGCAGCAGGGTGCCCACCTGTGGGGCAGCAGACACCTCCTTCCACAGTAGTGGACTCCGCTTTCCTGCCCTCCTGGCTTCCTCCCTCTACTCCAGCTCATTAACTTCATATCCTTCCCTCTCCCTCCACCTCCATATCCCTGTCCATGCCTTCTTCCTGCTGCAGCTCTTTCTTGCTGTGCTGGATGGGAGCTCCCTTCCTGCAGCCCCTGGGGTGGGTTTGGCCGTGTTTCAGGGGGTGCTCTGCAGCCCTGACAGGCACCAGCATCACCCTGGGGATGGCAGTCACTGATCCCATCCATCCAGCCTCAGCAGCACATGCCAGGAGGGACTGTCCTGCAGGGGCCAAAAGGCCAGCAGATTGTGGCTGTCATTTTCTGGGCAGAGTGGGGACCACCAGCTCCATACCCAGCTGTGTGTCTGGGGTGCCTGGAGGAGCCTGTGCCCAGGGCAGGGGAGACACCTCACTTTGATTCCTTTCAGTCTCCAGCCTGGAAACCCTCTTGCCTCCTACTTCATGTTATACCAGGAGAGAAACAAGCCCTGCTCCATCTTTTCCTTCTCTGGAGTGCTGGATTCCTCAGGCTCCAGAGAAAACACCCCCTCAAAACCTCAGCAGTTTACAAGGTCAGCAAAGGTGCCACACCAGGAGCTTGCTGCAAAATCCAAAATGCCAAATCAGTGAGCGTGTTTTTTCACAAACCCAAAAGCTGAAGCCTGTTGGTACAGGGTGTATTTGGAAGGGTTAAAGTCACATCTTCCAGTCTTTAATTACTTAACTATTCAATGCTTTCTGTAATGATAAACAGATGGATGTAGTCTAGTTCCTTCCTGTTCTAGCTCCATTGATTACATTGGACTAGCTGCTGGGCTGGATTTGGCCTCGACTGTTTATCAAGAAGTCTGTTCTGCATTTCAATGTCCCTGTCCACCCACTTCCATCCCCAAGAGCACCAGCAGCACCGTAGCACTGGAGTGGCTGGGGCTCAGCTCTGTTGCCTGTGGCTTGTACAAAACCCAGCACCCCCACAGTGTAAAAACACAAATAAACCATTATAAAATGCCTGCAGTATTAAAAGCATCCTTTGAAGGATAAGGATGGGTGCCTGGGGAGATCACCCACGCCAGCCCCAAGGTCACTGCTCACAGTTTCCACCCTGTATTTTGGCCAGCAGGTCCATAGCAGGGAGATGGAGAATCGGAAACAGAGTTCCTATGGCAAATGGGGTCTCTGCATTTCAGAGCAGCCTGTCTAAAGCTGAAACAACTTCTTGCTTCCAGGCAGTCCCAAAGTGAGCAGAGAAGGTCACTCCAAAGCCCTTGAGGAGTTGATGGTTTCAGAGTCTGGGTCCTTGGAGCCAAGCAATGAGGTGCCATCACCTCCTCAGTTTCTAAAAAACAGGTGTGAGGAAGCAAAGTGCTTCCCAGGCCTGATCCCAGCCCATGAGCACCACAGGAGCCCAAGGCTCTGCCACCAATTAACACAGAGGCAGCCTTCTTGCGCGGGGAGTCAGCAGTGCTGACTCTGCTGTTGGGGTCCCCAGTCATGGTCTCTGCAGAGTGGGAGACAGCAGAGATGGCCATTAAGCAGGGCAAACTTGCTTGTAAGCCTGAAAAAAAACAGAAAAAAATCAAAACTAAACTGCCACCCTCATGCTTTGGTCCCAAGTGCTGGCAGTGGCACATCCCACTGCCAGTTCCTGCAGACAGTGTGGCTGCACAGTCCTCCCAGCTGTTGATGGGGCTGCCACACTGCAAACCCCTTCCCTCTGCCCAGGCTCAGCAGGTTGGTCCTCATGGCCTTCTGGCAAAAGACTGACCAGAAGTAGGGCATTTATATACTTTGTGCACAAGGCCAACACCGTGGGCAGTGCACACCAGGGGTTGAAGCCAGGGGTTAGCTGGAAGCAAGTCAGTAGGTCTCGGTGCTGCGGCAGGACATGTGGATGCAGGGAGGTGAAGGGAGGGAGCTCTTGACCTATTTTCCCTGGGCCCCCTGCCATGTGCAGGCAGGGAGAGCTCTCCCTCGCCAGCAGTGTCAGTGCCCGCACCAGCAGGGACATGCCCATTGCTCCTGCTGCTCCCCTTTCCTCTTTCTGGAGCGGGCGTGGGGCACTGCCTGGTGCCCTCCACCCCCAGGTCTGCCTGGCACCACCAAGGGCTGGCTCTCCAGCCTTTGGACCCTCTTCATTATGTTGATACACATCTACTCCAGCAGCAGGTCCCACTGCCCATCCCCATTGCATCCTAATCACAGGATATGGGTTAGATCCTGCTCTGAAAGGGGCTGTGGGCAGTGTCACCCTTCCTGCAGGTTATTTTCTCCTGCAGCCTGGTGGGCTGTTCGGGTTGCATTTGAGGAACCCCATCTTAGTCTTCTGAATTTGGCCTTCTTTTTTATTCAAAAAACAAGTGAACACCACCACTCCACCCCCCCCAAAAAAAAAAAAAAGCCAAGAGAAAAGAACCAGAAAACCCACCCCCAAATCCTGACTCTCTAGCAAATTGCAGAGCGTGTTCCACGTGCGCTGTTGCGGTGTTGGCCGGCGGAGCCTGCAGACAGCTTGCAGTAGCTCTGGAAGGTGTGTGCTCTTCTGTTTATCAAATGAGTGTTAACTCTGCAGCCTTCTGTTGATGATCTAAATGCCGTCATCGGTAACTATTTCCCTGCTGCTCAAAACATGACGGGGAAGTGAAGGTCAGCAAAGGCGCCTCTTCCTGAGCCCTCAGGTGGGCTTGTTGCATGGGAAGGGCTTGGAAAAAAATACCATTACTCTTTTCCATGAGGAATCAGGTGATTCTTAGGATCAGAATAGACAGGGAACAGCTGGTTACCTGTTCAGCCCCTGACACCCCTGTCAGCTCTGCAGGTGCTACATGAGGAGAGGAGAGCAGGGTGGAGTGTGCTGTCCCTGCCTGTGGGTGATGGAGCCAGGCATCTTCCCACCAAACGCTTAGTCGGCCCCAAACAGGAGCTGGGGAGGAGCACAGGGCACTGGCAAAAGACAGGAGGAACAGCCTGTGGCAGAGCCAGGCCATGGCAGCTCCAGTGGGTGTCGTGGGGAGGTTTTTGCCGTCAGCAAGTGACTGGTATTTGATTTTCCGACACTGGAACGTTTGCTTTGTTGGCTCGTTCCCTTGGTTACGTGGTATATATTAAGTTCTTCATTTGGCTTCCTTATACAATTAACTGACATTGCGTTGCGTGGATTTTGGAAACACAATCAGAGCTGAAACTTCGTGGTCAGGCCTGGCTGACCCCAGCGTGCCTGGCCAGAGCAGGCTGCTCCCAGCAGACACCACTTCGAGCGAGCGCCAACACTGCTGGCTGTCAGGGAGCAGTGCAAAACACTGCTCAGCATTGGCAGCCCTGAGGTTTGGGGACTGGGGATGCCCCCGGCCCCCCTGCCTGGCAGCGGGGTGCCTGACAGGGTTGAGTGCTGGGGTGTCTGTGCACCCCGGGCGCCTGCCAGCTCGCGCGCTGCTGGCTCTCGCCACGACTCACAGATTGTCAGAGTTTTCTGCAGATCCCCATCCTGTAGGGATGTGTACACTGTTCCTCCGAGGCCGTGGGTGTGCATATGGCTGGCTGTGTGGCAACTGTGTTGAATGCCAAAGCAGAGAGGACAATGTGTGTAGTAGCAAAGGGTGCCAGGAATCTGAGTCGCTGGAAAGCTGGAGAGAGGCGACGGCGCGCCCCACGCACCGGGATACCAACTGCAGGGATGAGCTGAGCCCGAGGGCTGCGCTGAGAGAGGCTGTGAGGGCGGCACGGGCCAGTGAGCCGGCTGCACTTAGGATTAGTCAGTATGGCAGGATGAGAGGAGGGAAAGGCAACTCATGCAGGAGGGAGAACCTGTGGCGAGGGAGGCGATGCCCCTCTACCCTCAGGAGCACAGCCCAGGGCAGCACTGTGGCAGAAGGTGGCACTGGCCATGTGTCCCTGTCCCTCTGAGGCTGTCAGGGATCCTGCTCTGGTTTAATCCCACCACTTCCAATGCTTTTCTGCCTCGGGATCCTTCTTTAAGAGGACCAAAGCCTTTCCCAATGTGCTGGGAGGATCTGAGCATTCTGTTGTTGGGGCATCTGAATGTCCCAGCTCTGAACTCTGCCCTGAAATCTTCCCATGGCTGAGAGGCACCAGGCACAGAGCACATTCAAGAAGGGACAATGCTCTCAGCCTGTGTTCCCTGGACCCTCCATCCCATCTCTCTGCTCTGGGCTCTCCCCAGCCTCATCCTTGAAGTGCAGTACCCACAACAGGGTGTGGGATTTCTTTGCCCTCCCAGGATAGGGGATGAGGGTGAGCGTGTCACAGGTGGCACAGCCTCATCCCAGATCCTGGCCTGCAGAACTGCTCCTCCACCTGGACCCCTGACTATTGCCAGCTAGAAAAACTCCTGCCTGCTGAGTCTGGGGTACCATCGCCTCTGCCTGGTCAATCAGAACTGACTGTGCCCTGTCACCTGTTCCCCAGAGTGACTCAAATTATCAGAGTGAGTTCAGTCCCCTCCAAAAAAGCTGAGTCAGCAGCGTGCCCTGGCAGCCAAAAAGCACCATGTCCTGGGGTGCTTCAGGCCCAGCATCACCGGCCTGGTGAGGGAGGGGATTGTCCTGCTCTGCTCTGCACTGGGACAGCCTCACCTCGAGTGCTGGGGGCAGTTTTGGGCACCACAATGTAAGAAGGATATAAAGCTATTAGAGGGCATCCAGAGGAGTGCTACAAAGATGGTGAAGGGTCTAGAGGGGAAGCCATATGAGGAAAGGATGAGGTCACCTGGCTTGTTCAGCCAGAGGAGGAGACTAAGGACAGACCTCATCGGGACCTGTGGGTTCCTCACGAGGGGAAGCCGAGGGGCAGCACTGATCTCTGCTCTCTGCTGACCAGTGACAGGACCCAAGCCTGAGGCTGCGTCAGAGGAGGTTTAGGTTGGATCTCAGGAAAAGGTTCTTCCCCTAGAGGGTGGTCAGGCACTGAACAGGCTCCCCAGGGCAGTGGTCACAGTCCCAACATGACCAGAGCTCAAGAAGCATTTGGACAACACTCTCAGGCCCATGGTGGGATTCTTGGGGTTGTTCTGTGCAGGGCCAGGAGTTGGATTCGATGACCCTTGTGGTTCCCTTCCAACTCAGGATATTCTATGAAAACTGTTGCTGTTGAGTGTAACAGCTCTGGATGCTCCAATAGCCAATTGCTTTGCAAATCGTGTTAAATTTTGGACGTTAGCAGCTGTTTATGGTCTGATCCTGATGACGTGGAGTGAACCTGCTGCCTCGTTTTCCTGTGTATGGCTGGTTATGAGAAAAATGGATTTTTTTTTTGACTGTACATTTACCATTTTAGAGCCTACAGTTGCATCCCTTTTGTTTGTATCCGTTATGTTTCCGAGAGCTCTGCTTTAACACTCTGAGTATGGGAGATCAGTATGGGGATCAGTATGGTGTACAGCACTGAGACAGGCTACACCATTTTTGTATATAAGGGCAGCACGATGTTTTCACCTCTCGCTGTGCCCCACTCTCACACCTTGTTTCCTTTGCACCCAACTAATTTCATAGAATGAATTATTCCGAATTTTCCGTTAATACAATCACGCTACTAAAAGATTTTAAAAATATAAGCTGCTAAAGGTGTTTATTATGTTATTATGTACAGACATTTTTTTTCTTTTAAATGGACCGACCCCCTCTCTTCCTTTCCTCCAGCAGTGAATTCCTGAGGTTAATTATATGCTGCGTAACAAAGGTGTTATTTCCTTTTGTGCCTTCAGTTGAGTTCCTTTTCACAGCTGAAGAAATGAGCTGGGAGAATAAAGGCTTTGCACTGAAGTGCATTAAAGTCAGTGGGCTTTGGCTCATACCCAGGAAGAAAAGTAGCACATGGTTTAATTCCAGGGCAGGCTCAAGCAGTTGCATTTAAGGTTTTTTCAGCGGTGATGGTGCAGCTTTTTGGTTGGATTCTTCATATTCAGCTGTCAGAGGGGAAAAAATGAATTCCCCAAGGACCAGCACATAGTCGTAACACGCTGTCTCCCTCTCTCCAGATGAATGGCAGTGATGGGATGTTCAAATATGAGGAGATCGTCTTGGAAAGGGTAAGTACTCTTTACTCACCCGCCAGCAGTCTTTGCTGCCTCTTCCCACTCACCCACCCACCAGCACAGCCAGCCCCCCAGGCATCCCTGCACCAGCTGATGGGGAGGGGTTGGTCGCTGCTCCCTGCTCTCTCTGGAGGTTTTTGCAGGTGTCGCACTTGCTTTGCCTACCTGGCCCTGCAGCAGGGGAGAGGTGGGCTTGCTGCTCCCCTCTCCCCCTGCAGACCCCTCCAGAAGGCAGGGAGGAGGGCTTCTCCCTTGCCTCCCTCTCTCACACCCCCACCCACACAAACAATCAGTGCAGTGGGGGAGGCTCTTTGTCATTGCCTTTGCCACAAAACGGAGGTGCAGGGAGCTCTGCTTGTGCTGGCACTCAGGTAGGTGCACCCCACAGCTGGGCAGAGGGGACAGATGCCACCCCGCCACCAGACTGCCCAATGCTCTGGGGTACACAGCCTAAGCTGCAAGAACGGGTTTTTTAGTAAAACAAGCCACAATGGGAGAAGTTTCTGCTGAAGCCTTTTCTTTGTTGGCAACACAGAGGTGATGGCATCCGCTGCTGAACTCAGCTCCCCCCACATATGGGGTTTATCCAGGGGCAAGCCAACACCACAGAGGGCAGGGAGGGCTTTCCCTTGGTGCCCAGGAAGTGAGTGGGATGGAGGGATGGAGAGGGAGTGGGAAAAGCAGGCCCAAGGTTTACTCCAAGAGACGGGCACAGCCCTGCTGACGGGATGGCTGGGGTGGGAGGCTGCCCACGGAGCTCCACGGCACACCTTGCCTCCTCCTCAGAGCCGTGCCAGCCTCGCCGCGTGGCCAGCATTGCAGGGGGAGACGCATCGCTCATTATTCTGTTCCTCTCTGCCTTTAGTCATCTCCCTCCTTCCCTTGGCTCTGCATCACGGAGGTGGGTGGACGGAAGGTTATCTGGGGCTGCCGCCTCACCCACCGCTTCCCCGGCATGCCTGACGAAACCAGCCCAGGGGATCCTTCCTTTTTGGGCTAAGCAATTCTTGCTTCAGGACCAAGGTAGAGGCAAAAGCCTCATTTTCAGGGATTCTTCAGAGCATCCTCTGTCCCCAGGGCTGAGGGAACATGGGGAGAGCTGGCAGGACCACACAGAGAGGCCCCCATTGATGCCCCACACTCATTGATGCCCTCGTTTTAAAGCCCCGGGCAGCAATTCCCTCTCCAACAGCATGAGAAAATTTCAGTGATTAGCAGCCAGGGTCAGCATGGACCATACTCAGGTCCTTTCCCTTCAGCTTGTCCCCAGTGGGATCTAACAACCCTTTATTAATGCAAGAGAAGCACCCTGGTGCCTGCAGGTGATGCTGTCCCCTTGCTGGGAAGTTTGGCTTCCAGAGTTGACCTCAGTGTACCCCAAAATTGCTGGTCTGTGACTGTTATTAATCCTTATCTTTGTTGTAAATACAAGGGTAAATGCAGCAGCATTTTGGGGGCAATAATTGAGGAAACACCATCTGCACAGGGACATGGCTTTGGGTTTACCCACCATACATGTGTCCTCAGCAGGAACTACCCCTGTGTCTGCATCAACCCTGATGCCAGCTAAGAAATCCCTTGAACTGCATTTTGAGGTTTATCAAAATAAAAATGAACACCTCCCAGATGATTTCCAGGTGTTGTAGCTAACAAAGGACAGGCACAACAAATGAGATCATTTTGCAGTCTCACCTGCCTTGCTGTGTCCAGGCTGGGTCTCCGTGACAATAGGGAGCTTTTTTGAGTTGCACACAGGGTAACCAGAATCCATTTTAGAGAAAAGAGAGCAGCCCCAGACCCTTTACTGTTGAGTGCCTCCTTGTCACATGCCAGCCAAATTCCAGCTGGCGGGAAAGTATCCAGGAGCGTTGCACAGTGAGAGGCATTGGTGGCTCCTGGTGCCATGTCATGAGTGTCATATTGTGAGAGCAGAGACTTCTGCATCACTGCAGGAGCTGATGCTGGGACCAGATTGCTGGGGAGAAGTGCAAGCCCCAGCTGGCTGTTGGTGCTAAGTGATCCCAGGGAGCCTGAGCTCCTGTGTGGCCCTCCTGGCCACAGCTCCCCTGGAAGGGCAGAGCACCCCATCGTCTAACACCAAGCACTGAGGCTGTGGGCAGCCAGGGGCGTGCTTGACCTGAGCCCACTTGTGTATGAGAAGCAGGCATGATAGTATGTGACTAAGTGTCAGCTCTTACGCATGAGAAAACAAGACTAGGAGCCATCTGATTTTCAAGGCAGAGGAAAAAAAGCAGGAATTGTCCACTTGCATCAAGCATGGATCTGGAAGCAACGCCTGTGAGTGTGTCACTAATGAGGATCCTGCAAGTGGGAGAGGCGGCAAAGGGCCACAGCCACTCAGTCCTGAGATGTTGCGGGAATGGGTTGGAGATGAGCTGTGGCCTCTGCATTCCCTCCAGGCATACTTCAGCAGGAGAAGCTCAAGTGATGCTCCAAGCATGTGTGTGAGGAAGAGGAGGCGTAGCTGGAGACCCCACTCCATCCTGATAGCCACCTCCACCCAATCCTGCAAATTTTGGCACCAGCATCAGTGGTCCCCCAGCTTGGCTCTGTGCCAGGGCTACATCCCAGGGGTGTAGGGAGGCAGGGGTGGGATGCTGGTGACTGGCACAATCCCCGCTGGTCTGTACGGCTGCGGCGTCGGTGTCTCCTCCTGGGGAGCAGCCAGCGAGGGGAGGTTTTCTCCGCCAAGGACCACCTCCTCTTCCCCCAGCTCCCCGCCTGCCTCAGAGTCTCTCCGTGGAGACGCGGTGGTGAGGGAGGTCCTCGGCGGCTCCCACTCTCCCACTCCATCTGTTCAGCGCTCCACGCTGCGCCGAGCGCTCGGCTGATGAACGCTGGCCTCTCCTCCAGCCGCGCATCCCTCTGCCCCCTGGGCCAGCCACCCTGGGGTGGGACAGATGCTCTCGGGGCTCCCACGCCCCAGACAGTCCCGCAGCTGAGGGGAACCATTCCGGGAGGGCCGGCAGCGAGTGGTTGCCCATGGGGGCAAGACACGGCGTTTGATTTCCCACAGGGTAACTCCGGGCTCGGCTTCAGCATAGCGGGAGGAATCGACAACCCCCATGTTCCGGATGACCCGGGTATCTTCATCACCAAGATCATCCCCGGGGGAGCGGCAGCCATGGATGGCCGTCTAGGGTGAGTACATGGCTGGGGGAGCAGCTCCATCTGGGTGTCACCCAGGATCTCAGCCCAGACCCTCTAGTCCCCTTCCTTGCCATGGGCCCTGGCCCCCCCATCTCTTCCCCACAGCTAGATCCTCCCAGTACAGGGATGCTCCTCGGTCCTGGCCACCAGCCTCCTGTCTGTAGCCACCCCTCCTCCCCTCCCTGTGTGAGGTTCCTGCTCCCATCCTTCCAGCCACAGCCCAGGGCAGGATCCAGTCTTTCTTCTCATATCCCACCTCCACCAGGGTTGCACCATGAGGACCAGCCCCACTGGCTCCTGCTTTGGGAGGGACCATGCTCTCACCCCAGCAGGGCAGGATCTGGCCAGCTTGAGCAGCTTTCCTTTGTGTATCTGGAGGAGGGTGGCAGATGTAACCAGAGGAGGGTGGTACAGCCTGGTGGTTCCCCAGGAGAGCTCAGGGCCACGCTGTGCCCACAGGGTGAACGACTGCGTGCTGCGGGTGAATGACGTGGACGTCTCCGAGGTTGTGCACAGCAAAGCTGTGGAGGCCCTGAAGGAAGCGGGCCCCGTGGTGCGGCTCGTGGTGCGGCGCCGGCAGCCCCCGCCAGAGACCATCATGGAGGTTAACCTGATGAAGGGCCCCAAAGGTGAGCCCCTCACTCTGCTCGCTTGACTGGGGTGCCTCCCAGGAGGGTATGGGGTGACCCCTCGGTGTGAGATGCCAGGAGATGCGGGGCAGCATCGTGGGGCATGTGGGATGCAAGGTGGCACTGCCGCAGTGCAGGATGCTGTGGGGTGGCCCAGCAAGGTGGGATGCTGTGGGGCACAGGGTATGGGAAAGACCCACAGTGCAGTGAGTGGTGGCTGGGCTGGCTCCAGGCAGCTGCAGGGTGGCCCATTGCCTGCTGGGTTTGGGACAGGGTGAGAATTCCAGTGAGGCAGAGGGGCCGTGTGCCAGCCTGGGATTCTGTCCATCTGTGTGTCCCTCACCTACCTTCTAACTCCTCCTCAGGCCTGGGGTTCAGCATTGCAGGGGGCATTGGGAACCAGCACATCCCTGGCGACAACAGCATCTACATCACCAAGATCATCGAGGGAGGTGCTGCCCAAAAGGATGGGCGCCTGCAGATCGGGGACCGGCTGCTTGCGGTAAGCCCTGTGGCCACAGCCAGCCGTGAGGTGAAGCTGGGCAGGCTCCACCATGCTGCAGTGCTGATCCTGAGCTCCAACACCCCTCCTGTCAGCAGCCTCATGTCCCTTCCTTGGGGTCCCCGCTGGGATGGTGCAGTGGGAGAGGCAGGAGCAATACTGGCTGCAGGCAGGAGGGCCAAACCCAAGGAGATGGGACCCTGCCTTTGGAGATACTGCAGCACCTACCCTACGGAAAACTGCTCCCCTCCCGCAGGACTGCATTGGTCCCTGCCCTCCCACTCATCCATCTCACCCAGCCCTTTCCCTCTGGCAGGTGAATAACACAAACCTGCAGGACGTGCGGCACGAGGAGGCAGTGGCTGCCCTGAAGAACACCTCTGACATGGTGTACCTGAAAGTGGCCAAGCCCGGCAACATCCACCTCAACGACATGTACGCGCCCCCCGACTACGCCAGCAGTACGTACGCACTGGGCTGGGCACAGGGGCTGGGGGGCACGGAGTGTGCCGGGGGGCAAGAAATGCTGGGCTGGTCTGCATGTCCTCGTTGTATGTGGATTTCTGCTCCTGATGACCTTCTCCTCCCCTGCAGCCTTCTCAGCCTTGGCTGACAACCACATAAGCCATAACTCCAGTCTGGGCTACCTGGGCAGCGTTGAGAGCAAGCCTGCCTATCCCATCCCCACCCAGGTGACTCCGTCCCGATACTCACCTATTCCTCGGCACATGATTGGAGACGATGACTTCACTAGGTGAGTACTAGGCATGAGCATCCCCTAATCCCTGATGCTTCTCCTTTTCTCTCTTTCCCTCTGTGGTAGCTTGACCTCATCCCCACTGCCAGTGCAGAGCCTCAGCCAGAAGCCTGTAGGTGCATGGTGCAAAGCTTTAGGCCACCATAATGTGCTCTGTGCTCACCCGCCTGCTGTGTCAATCCCTGGCTCACTGCATCCGCTCCCTCTCCGTTTCCCCTCCTGCTCTTTCACAAACTTTACCCATCTGCATTTCTGTTTGGTTCTTCTGCTTGTTTTACAATACCTGGAATACAAGGTGTCCCCTGCCCTTACAGTGCCAGCAGTGTCACAGGCTCCCAGGATGTCCCTAAGTGGAGCTGTGCTGGGGATGAAGGGCTGGGGGGAGCATAGCCTTGCAAACAAGTGGGGCTCCTCCTCCCACACTCCTTGAGACTGACATCCCAAGCCACCTGCACCCAGGTACCATTTCAACAGCTGCCAGCCCCAGGCTTGCCAGCCCTGCCACAGCCCCTTTGCCCCACTAGAATCATTTATGCAGGTTTGTTTCCAGAAACCAGGAAATAAAGAGGAGCACAAAGAAGACATTGCTCTGAGCCTAAATGTGGTATAAAATTTCTTCAAAGCCTCAAGCTGAGAATGAGAGAGCTAGATCTGGCAGGTCCTGCTCTGCTTGCCCAGGCTTACAGCTTTTGCTCTGCTTGCCACAGCCTCGGGGCCAGTGTTGAGCCTGCTCTGGATTTGGTATCCCCAGGGCCACGACTGTAGGCTTAGGCTGTATTCTAAGGACCAACACTCAAGTTAGGCTTAGGGTTGGCTCTGCATCTGGAACAAGGTCTCAGGCTGGTTTTGGGGTTGTGTTCACAGTGGAAGATAGCTTCGTCTGGGATTCTCCCATTCTGTACGTCAGTGGTGGATGCTGGAGTGGGAGACCATGACTTTCTGTTTGCTGTCAGGTCTGCTGTCCTCCTGGAGGGTGGCTGCACTCATCTTTGTCACAGGAATTTCTCTTTTCTTGGTGCTCAGCCACGGCTGGGTGCCTTTGCACATCATGACCTGTGCAGCACTGGCTTCCACACCCCATCCACACACCATCTCTCCCACATGGTCTTGGCACCAATGATACCAGTTCTACAGCCTGTTTCTGGTGCTGCATCCTCACCAGGTGTAACAACTCCTGTGCTGTCAGGGCACTAGGGGATGATGCCACAGGCAGGAGCAGTGCTTTCTGCCATTACATTGCACTACAGAAGCACTGAGTCCCAGCACTCAGAAAACACACCAGGGACACTGATCCCATCAGGATGTCCCTTCTTACATGTGCCAGCATTCTTATTTGTAGGTTAGAGAGTGGAGAGAACAGCCCAGCTTGGGCTGGACACAGCCAGTGGCAATGGCACAGTGATGTCTATGCAGTGGCTCAGCAGTGGCTTGGCAGTGACAATGGCACAGTGATGGTTTGGCAGTGGCACAGTGGTGGCTCCCTGTGGCTTGGCAGTGGCAATGGCACAGTGATGGCTCGGCAGTGGCCCCGGTGCAGCACGTGCCGGTGGCCACTAGAGGATGGTGCTGCCTTGTGGAGAGCCACACTGCAGATGGGCTGGCACCACTGGGCCACCGTGCCCAGCCACAGCCCCCTGCTCCCCAGTAGATTCACAACCTGTGGTGGGCTCAGCACCTTCCTCATCCACCCCTGGACAGTGCTGAAAGCCTCTTGTGCATCACCGACCCCGCAGGACACCTTCATCACTGAGGGTTTGTTGGCTGTGAGGTACCTGTCTGAGGCTTCATTTCCTCTGTTCATTCCTGTAATATCTCTCTACCTTCCATCAAAGTGTCTAGTCCTCATGGGTGTTGGACATGCTTCCCCTCAGACTGAATTTGGGTGGTGGTTCCTGCACATTGCTTGGGCAGCAGCAAAACCCAATGGGCAGAGCAGGTTCATCTCCTGGTTGGAAGCAGGGTTTGCAGACCCAGAAATCTGACCTAGTTCTTCCCCTGGAAGAACTCTATCCCTAGGGACAGCTTTGCTGCAGAGGGACAGATAGCTGCAGCCCTCCCTGACCCCTTGCAACTGACCCTGAGCCAAGCATTGTTAGCTTTTTGAGGATGTGGTGTTGAGCATCTTTTGACCCCAATGGCATCTCCATGGTGTTTCCCTGGTCTCCTCCTGGTCCTGGTGCATCCCAGGCCCTTACTATGGTCCAGCTGAGTCCTGAGCCCTGCTTGGCTCAGACCTCAAATGCATCCAAAGGCCATAAAGATAAAGCGAGTATTTTCTGAAAGTCGCAAGGCAGATTCAGCCTCTGTCCCATCCAAAATGCACGGCTGGAGTTAGGACTCTGCCGTGCCTCTGCATTTGAAGGCAAGGGGCTGCAGTGATGCTGTACACGTGGAGCTGCAGGCATGGGGAGCCTGGTCCTCCCCCGAGTGACTGCGCTGCCAACGCCTGCAGGGGCAGGAAGGAGTTAAACCTGCAGGGACTAGTAGAGCAAAGGCTTTGTCCTTTCAACACTTCCAGAAAAAACCCTGTGTATGGGTGGGGAAGCCACTGGCCCAGCAGCTGTTGGGAGGCAGAGACAGGCATTGTGGGGCAGTCACTCCACAGAGCATTCTGAACGTTCCTGCCCCTCATGCTTCCCGGCAGTGCTGCCAGCAGAGCCTGCCACACCTCAGGGTTCATTATCAATGCCTCATCATCCGTGTCCTACAGGGGACAGCCAGCTCTGTCCCCCTCCAGGCAGCAGCGAGGCCACAGGAGCAAGTGTGACCAGAGACAGGGGACTGGGATGCTGTGCCTGGTGGGAGGCACAGGGACAGAGAGGAGCAGCTTGGGGAGTTGGGAGAGTTGGGCTATGCTCACTCTAGGGTCTGGGCAGGGCAGGAGCTCACCAATACCTCACAAGGCATCCTGCATTTCTGTCTATCCATTTCCTGCTCCTCTTGCTCCTTATGAGATGATTGCCTGGAGCTAAGTGATAATTCAGCCCATCAGGACTCCCCCACAGGGAAGGATGGTGGGAGACTTTTCCTGGGGTGCTGGCACATGTTCCTGGAGGTAAATCCTGACACCTGCATCCATTAAAGCACCAAAACCTTCCTCCATCTGCCCAAGTGATGGCAGTGATGCTTCAGCCTGGCCCGAGGGGCTGAAGAAGACTCCAGCCCCACCCATGTGCTGGGAAGCCCGGACATAGACAAGCCTGTCACCAGCTTTGCTGCTCCTCACCCTGATGTCTCCCTGTCCCTTATCTGTCCTTTCAGGGAGCCCCGGAAAATCATCCTGCACAAAGGCTCCACTGGCCTGGGCTTCAACATTGTTGGAGGGGAAGACGGTGAGGGGATCTTTGTGTCCTTCATCCTGGCTGGAGGCCCTGCTGACCTCAGCGGGGAGCTGCGGAGGGGAGACCGCATCCTCTCGGTGAGTAGGTGGGGCACCCACTGCCCCTCCATGGCCTCCCCCAGCCCCGGGAGGACACCTGTCCCCTGCCGCCCCAGCCAGACACAGCTCGGTGGGATGCACCCCCAGTGCGGGTGTGGACATGGCTGCGGTGGGAGGCAGCCCCGATGGGCGGGAGGGCCGGGGGCAGGTACCGGGGATGTCGGTACTAGAGATGCCGGTACTGGAAGTGCCAGTAGTGGGGCACGGTGGCAGGGTGATGAGGCACTGAGAGTGTGGGTACCATGGCTATCGGTACAGGAGCGGGGCAGCGAGACACAGGGCACACCCCGTCGGTCCGGTCCCGTCCAGCGGAGCCGCTCTGTTCCCCGCAGGTGAACGGCGTGAACCTCCGCAACGCCACCCACGAGCAGGCGGCGGCGGCGCTGAAGCGGGCGGGGCAGACGGTGACCATCATCGCGCAGTACCGGCCCGAAGGTACCGCCACGGGGAAACCGAGAACCGGGAACCGGGAACCGAGACGGGAGCGGGGCGGGGCGGGCGGAGTGTCCCGGTGAAGGGGCGGGGCATGCAGATCAGGGGGCGTGGCGGTCGCCGGCGCGCGGGCCGGGGGGCCGGGGCGGGGGGCGAGGGGCGAGGCGCCGATTGTCGCGGGGCGGGGCCCGAGGGCGGGGCGGGCGCCCATTGGCCGGCGCGGCGGGAGGGGGCGTGGCCACGGCGTCCCGCCGGCCGTGCCTGCGCGGCTTTGTGTGAGGGCCGGGCGGGAGCGGGGCCGCGGCCGCCGCCCCCCGCCGGCAGGTGAGCGACCCCGCGGCACCCGGGCCGGGCCGCCCCCCGGCACCGCCGCCGCCACCGGGCTCGGCGGGACGGGCTTCTCTGCGGGGGAGGAGGGAGAGCTCTGCGTGCCCGAGGGCGTCGCCGCGAGGCCCGGCGCAGTGGGGTCCCGCGGGCCTGGCTGGGGCACACCGCGGTCGGGGGGGTGCCCCGGGGGTCCCCCGTGCTGGGGGCGACCCGCCGTGCGGGCGGGGCTGGGTCGGGGTTCGCCCCCACCTCCGAGCATCGCACCTGCGAGCCTGCGGTGAGCGCCGGGCTCTGGTTCCAGCGGCGGCGGCGCGGGGCGGGTGGTCCCGCGGGGGGCAGCGGGAAGGGAGGAGCTGGCAGCTGCCTGCCCGAACCCTCCCTGGACGGCAACGCTGGAGGGTGGCCCACGGGCTGGGAGGGGGAGCGCTGGGAGGATCCTCCCCCAGCCAGCGAGGGGCCAGGGGATGCTCCTGGGGCTGTGCCGTGTCCCGACCGGCACCGTGCACGTGCCGGGATGCAGCCATTCCCGTCCCTTGGAAACGGTGTCTCTCCTGAGCCTCACCGGCTTCCTCCGCCAGCGGTTCTGGTCCTCTCCAAGGAGGCCAGTGTGCCACCCCTTTGTCTTGTGCCTCCTCAGAGGCATCGCTGGGCAATGTCCTGCTGATCCCTGTCCCTGCTGTTCCTCCTCTGTCCTGTGGCCGAGGCCACTGGGGCGTGGAGTCATTAGTGCTGCTCAGGGCTGTGCTGTGGGTGTGGGGTTTGTTTGTTTTGGCTCTTTTTTTTCTTTCCTTCTTTCTTTCTTTCTTTCCAGGAAGCACTTAATGTTCTTGTATTTCTGGCTCCCTTTGCCACTTGAGATTTGGCAAAGACACCAACCAAGAGTGGTTTTTAAATGTCAAACAGGACAAAATGTTTTCAAACCCCTTTAGACCGAGGAGGAAATGTCAGTGCTGTGTAGATGGTGGCTTTCTGGGTCCAGGATGGCTCCTGGCATGTGTGGGCAGCAGCACCCAGCACACAGGCTGCAGCCATCCCAGAAGGCAGCGTTGGTGCTGTAGAATACAGGCTGTTGTATTTTGGAAGTTGCTCTCGGTGCTCCAGAGGCTTGAAGGCTTGGGAGCCATGGAGAAAGGTCTCCTGGGTGTGCGTGAGGCTGAGCCTCCTCAAGGGGACGTGTGGTCCCAAATGTTTGCCTTTTCCGTGTTCGTCACAGCTGTGGGAAGAGCAGGAGGGCTGGATTGTGGGATGTCCAAAGGAGAAGATGCTGGTGGAAAGGAGATTTGAGAAGTTTCTCCCTGTTAGCAGGGGCAGAGGATGTCACCAGTCTCCTATACCTGAGCATGGGTAGAGCTTCCCTTGGGCTGCTGGATGAGAGCACGTGTGCTTTGTGTCTGACCTTGTGCAGGTCTCAGGGGGCAAGGGGCCCTCCCTGTGGTGTCCTGCCAGGCACTAGTAGGGAAAAGAAGCAAAGACCAAACCAAGGAAGGCTAGAAGGAGGAGCTGCTGTCCTGCCTTTCTCCTGTGCACCTGGTGCAGTGCCTTTGACCCCTGCTGCATGCCATCGAGGAGGAGGAGTGATGGTTCTTCTGAGTTTTTGTGAGGTCCCTTCCCTCTGAGCACTTCTGCTGACCTTTGCCTGCTGCTATTGCCAGCACTTGGGTTTGGCAATTCCTCTTCCTGCAACAAAGCCTTGATATTCCTCACCTGGAAATACTAAAACTCACGTGATGGCGTTTCTCTGAGCTGGCTGCTCAAAGGGAAGTGCCAGGGCTGTGCAATGACTTCTGAAAGCTTCCAGGCTTTTCCCAGAAGGGCTGTGCTCCCTTCTGCTCGCCTGGGCCTGCGGAGGGAGGTGTCTGTACTTTAACCCAGCACTAAAATGCCAGACTGAAGCTGTGGGTAATTTTTGCAGGTGGCTGGGCTGAAGCCTGTGGCTGAGCATCTCTGGGCTCTGCTGATTGCCCAGCAGAGCCTGCCCAGGCCTGGGTAAGAGGGTTTGGATACTAGAGAGAGCAGGGCACATGTGTATGCAGGGCTCTGTGCACGCTCAGGCGTTTCTTTCCAACGCAGCTCCCCTCTCTACCAGCACCTTCTCCTTTGTGCTGTCTCCTGGTGCCCAGAAATCAGCTGCAGCCCCACTGCTTTGTTGACTGTGCTGGGCACGTTTGCAGGTGTGTCACACACCTGTGCTGGTTCTGGGGGTCCTTGGGGCAGGCGGGTGATCCCTGATAAAGGTCTGCAGTCTGCACTCGGGGGTGCAGGGTTGTATTCTGCTCCCAGCACCAAGCTCACCCCATGGGACAGAATCAGTCCCAGCTCCAGGGGCACCCACACCCTGGGAAGAGTAGAGCAGTGGGAGGGTAGAGCAGTGTTTTTATCGAGCTGCTGAGTGAGGAGAGCAAACATCCCGGCGCAGCGTGGACATGGCACTCACTGCGGCAGGAGGTGCCGGGTCCCCTGTTACATACTTTTGAGTCTTGATAAGCGTGTCCTGAACCTGTTGAACACCCAATCCCATGGGGATCAGCCATGGCTTGCCTCCCTGCTGAGCCATGGGCAAGCTTCCTGGGAGGGTTTCAGCTGCACAGAAGATCTTCCAGCATGCAGAGGTGAAGTGGCTCAAAGCTGGGGAGCAAAGGCAGGAGCAGTGCTGGCTGGGGGTGATCTGCTGGCAGTTGTCTCAGAGACTGTTCTAGCATGCCATGAAGAGGGTGCTGGTGGTCGCTGGGAGCATCCTATGTCCTATCCTGGGGTAACCTTGCCTCCTGTGCTCTGGGAGGGAGGTGGTGGGTTTGCTTTGGGGCTGCTGCTCCTCCATTCTGTGCCCTCCCACAGTCGGGGTAAGTGTGGGTTGGTGTCTCCTTGGGAGACCCTTCCTAGGGCAGGACTGTATTCACTTACCAGAGGATAAAGCCAGAGCAGCCCCCGTGTCCTTCTTCAGTTTGCCACAACCAGCCTGGTTCGTGCTTCTTGTCATGCCAATGGGCTTTTCCCACCCAAGGAGCATGGCCATTCCAGCAAAATTTTGAAAGTTCCTTTCCATGTAATGCCCCAGCCAAGGTGGGGGTGTTTGAGAGCTCTGCCCTTAGGCTGCATGCAGGGGGTGCATATGCAGTAGCTGGCAGGGCAATTACATCCCAAGGGTGCCCTCCTGACACCCCCACTCTGATGCTGGTGCCTCCTTTTGCCCTGTGTTTTCTGCCCAATCCTGCATCTTCTACACCAGGCTTCCCATGGAAAAGAGTGCCACAGGAGGGATGTGAGACTGTGTAGTGGGAGCAGTGGTCCCTTAGATGTGGAATGTGCAGAAAATCGGTGTCCCCAGCAGGATCTGGGATGACTCAGCTGGGAGCAGGGGTTGTAGTGACGCTTTCTGGGGGAAATAGCCTTTCTGTACCAAAGAGGCTTTATGAAGCAGCTGTACCCGCTTCTGACGGATGCTCCTCTGGGATATAGGAGCTTTTGAGCATCCTGGGGCAGAAGGAGCTGTGCAGGGTGAGAAGTGTGGAGTGAGATGAAGCTCACTTCCCTCTGCTGGGAGCTCCATAAAACCCTGGTGCTGCTTTGGTGTCAGAATTCAATTTTCTTATCAAATAAGCCTTACCCATGCCTTGTTGCTTCTGTGTTTTCCTCTGCTGGCAGGAAGGCAGGTGGGGCAGTGGGTGCCCTTTGGTGTGGGACAGCTGAGGGTCTGGTGATCTCCACATTAAGCAGCTGTCCCTGCCTGGTGTTGCAGCGCCTTTGGATGTTGCATAGCAGGGGAAGGGGCTTCACAGGGAGTTTCTGTGTGCCACGTGGCAGGTTTTGTGTGTCTTGCCTTTCTTTTTTTTTTTTCCAGTCTTTAAGTAAAAAGGCATCTTTGGCAATTGGGTGCAGGATAGGGATGCCCAGGCGTGTCCAACTGGAGAGTCAGGAAATGCCAAACTGCAGCTGCATCATCCCATAACCCCAACCCTACATTTGTCTGCACCAAGAGTCCACGGGAGAGGGGCTGGTTCCCAAACACAGCCCATGGAGCATTTCTTAGCAGTGTTGCTGCTCCCCCCGTGTGATGCAGCTTGGCCGGTGCTCTGCTCTGCAGCGAGCACTTGCCTCCACAGCTGAGCTGCTGTGTTCCCCTCCACAAAATTAAAACCCAAACCACCTCTAAACTGCTGGGTTGTGGTCTTTGAGGCTTTCTAGGCAAGTTTTACAGCAGAGATAAGGCTTGTCCTCTCTCACCTATAACTGCAGGTTATGCCCAGGGGACAAAATCAAGGGTATGAGGGGACATCTGATGGGGTGAGCTGTGGCATTGCCAGCAACTTGCCTGGTGTTTTTCACCTGGCAAATTTTTCTGGTCTGGCCCTGGATAGGGAGGCTGGTGCCTCCACCCTCTGTGTGTCTGCCCGACCTTTACACCCGGCTGAAGGTCGGGCTGGCGTGGGGCGGGTGCTGGGGTGGTGGCTGCTGCTGCCCAGCCTCCTGGCAGGGCGGTGCCAGCAGCTTCTGGAGGGTCCCCCAGCTCTTCCTGCAAGTCTCTGCCGTGGAGATGTAGGAGCAAAAGGTGAATTCCTCCTCCCTGCTCCCCTTCCAAGGGCAGTGGCTGTGTTTTGCCTCCCCTGCCTGCTGGGGAGAGGGGCTCTGCTGCCAAAAGAGCAGTAGGTGGGGACCCCCCCAGTTTCTGCAGTCGTGCTTTGCTGCTCCAGCCGGTGGGTGATGGTCACCTGGAGGGGCTCTCGCTCTCTCTGCATGTTTTGAACTGCTCTGTAGGTCATCAGCTTGCTGAGCCCTGCCGAGCCATTCCCTCATGGAGCGTGGAGGTCTGGCAGCCCTTGCCCGAGCTGCCTGTCTGGGGTGGGTTGGGAGCAGCTGGTACCCTGCCTGTTCCAGAATCCCTGCTTGGATGCCTGCAGAGTGCTGTAACCTTTTTAGCTTTGCCCTCCCTCATGTGCAGGGACAGACAGGCTCATGGGCAAGATGCCTCATGGACAGGCCTCTCTTGGCACTCGGGGTGGGGGCAGCTCTGCCTGCACTGACCAGCCCTTTCCCCACAGAGTACAGCCGCTTCGAGTCCAAGATCCACGACCTGAGGGAGCAGATGATGAACAGCAGCATGAGCTCCGGCTCTGGCTCTCTCCGGACAAGTGAGAAGAGATCCCTCTATGTCAGGTAAGGCTCAGCACCCTCCGTTCCCTTGCTCCCCGCAGTGGGAGGCAGATGGGATGGTATATCCCCACAGGATGGGGTGCAGGGAGGGATGGCTCAGCACTCTGGGCTGTGCAGCACCTCTGAGGACAGTGTTTCAGAGGCCAGGGGAGTGAGTCCTGTAGAAGCACCACGAAATCTGGAAGGTGCAGCAGGGAGAGCAGTGCTTTTGCACTGGGTTGCCAAGGCTCTGCACTTGAGTGTCTCTTCCAAGGGCTGCTCCATTTTGGAAAGCACTGGTGTCTCTATGAAGCCCGGGGTGGCTGCTGGCCTTGCCAACCCGCTGAGGACCACTGGAGAGCAGGGAAATAATGGGCACCCAGCCTTGCTTCTGCCCCAGGCAGCTCGTGGCAGCTTTCAGGGCGCTCTGCTCGAACCACTCTCAGCTAACAGGCTTCTCCATGTCTCCTTCTGCCGTTCCTGTGGCAGGATCTGGCTGGATGGGAGATGAGCTTTTAGGAGGATTATTGCTCTGAACCCTCAGTGCGCTTTTGGTCTGGAGCCAGGCGTGGGGCAGGCAAGGGTTAAACAGCCATGCAGCAATAACTGCTGTGAGTCCTGTGCAGCCAGGACAGCCCCTGCTTGCTGCCTGCCTCCTGGCACCTCATGCCCGCCACAGTGCCAGTGGGGTGACAGCTAATGAGTAATTTTAACTTGGTAATTAAAATAATCCTGTAAATCCTCACCCTGCACAGCCTGTTGCAGGTGGGGCTGGCAGGAGCAGGGCACGCTTCTTCCCTGTGAGAAGGATGGCAAGGGCTGAGGCTGCACGAGCCTCAGCCTGCATCTCCCACTGCACAGCTGCTCCGTGGAGGGGTCTTCAGGCATAGTGGATGTGATGCAAACCTGGCCTGGCAGGAGGGGAGAGCTGCAGCTCTGGGTTCCTGCAATTCACACCTTCCCACAAGTCTGTGCAGGCAGGTTGCTTGATTTAGTATCTCCGGGCTTCCTGGGGGTGTGTGACAAGTGGGCACTATGTTGAATAAACATCATCTTGCTAGTCCTGCCCTTATTTCCCTGCTGTCCTGTGGACACCCTCATGTGTGGAGGGGGTTTAGGCCGGTCCAGCTTGAGTTGAGCTTGTTCCCTGCCTGGAAAGGTGCTGTATGTATCAGAGTATTCCTGTGAACCAGAGAGCTCTCTGTTGCTTCCATGCTGCTCATAGCATCTCTTATCTCTTAGTGCATCTCTCTGTGTGGCTTTGGAGGCCTCCACAGCGCTGTGTCCCCTCACACATGCCCAGTGGAGCGGGGCAGTGCCTTGCTGAGAGGGTATCCCAGGGGAGAGCTTTCCTCCAGTGTGGCCCTTCACAACATGCTCCAGCTCTGGTCGACACACACCCTGCAAATGTGCTTGCAAGAACTGCTGGGTGCCCAGGCTGCCCCAGCCCTTCTGGGCGGGGTAGTTTCAAGCGCAGTTTACCCGAAACCAGCTGAGCTGCTGTGCTGTGGACAGGACATCAATTACAGGACTTGCTACCCAACTGCTTGAGTCAGCCCCATGCAGCTGCACTGCATCCCAAGTGCTGTCAACAGGCTGGAGCTGGGCACCCGAGTGCCTGCTGGAGCCGATTCAGGGGTGCTGGAGCTGCAGCCGTGCAGCATGGGCAGGGACAAGGCAGGTTCACATTCTGCCTGTCACCTGCCTGCACTGCTGCAGGGCAAAGTCTGCCAGCACTGGGGCAGTGCCGGGTAGGGATGGAGGTCAGGCAGGCATTGTGCCTGGGTACCGGGAGGAAGCCATGGGAGTCCTTGGCACTGCTTCCCTCCCCTCCAGCCAAACCATCTGCTCTCCTGGCTGTTTGTGCTGTGAGCTGGCCTGGGGGCAGAGCAGAGTGACCGTGCTGCCGTCTGGCCGCTGCGCCCTGGGGAGCACCCAGACATGGTGGGTCCTGGGTGCCAGCACAGCCAGGGGCTGGTCTGCAGGAGCATCATGCCTTGGGGAGGCAAATGCCTCGTGTGCTGGCTTTGCAGGTGTCCAGCCCTTGCACAGGTCCTGCTGTGCCTGTCCTGGGATGTCGGTGGCTGCTGCGGGAGGAGCCACGGGCCCAGCGCTGCTCTGCAGGGCAGGGTGCACGAGTGGGCAGGGCTTCCCTGGGTTTGGGAACCGGCCTGACCAGTTCCCTGGGGCCTTGGCCAGCGGCACAGGCCTCACAGCAGCCTGCCAGCTGCATGCAGCCTTATCTTTTGGCCAGGAGCTGCCTGCAAGGCTTATTTACCTCCAGCCAAAGCACCCGTTGGTGCTTTGCTGCCGGCTCCAGTGTGCTGAGGGACGAAGTACGAGACCTGCCCCAGCCCTGAGCAAGCTGGGAAAGGTGAACTGACCCAGTGGCTGAATGTATCTGGATGCATAGGAGACACTGGGTCTTGTCCCAAAGAGCCCTCCCCAAGCCACAAGGCAGCCCCTCTTCTCATCCTCATTTGAGACCCAGTCCCAAGTGACCCAAAAGGTTTCATAGCCCAGCACTCCCATGGCAGAAGTGCCATCCCAGCTCTACTGCTCCATGGGGATGTGCCACATGGTCCCTTAGCCCTTCCATTTACTGTGTGCTTTTAGACCCCTTTCAGTCTCCCCAGTAATTTATGGTAATGAGCAGAGCAGAGGATGTCTCTCCTGCTTGAGGAAGGCTTGTTAGTGCCAGGATTAAACCAGCAGTAAGCCAGCTTTTGCAGTGCCTGGGCTCACGGTGGGCTGAGGGGGCGAGTAGGGCCAGTGTCCAGGAGCAAACACAGGTTGTGCTGCCAGCAGTGGCAATTTTTAGTGACTCTTCCCTCGGTTTGGTTTGTTGCATAGTTGATGTGTCAAAGCAGACGTGGTTTGAGATCTGACATAGTAAAATGAGTTGCACATGCAGCCACTGAGAGCAGCTTATGGGTATGGGCTGCAATGCTGTGTGCGAGTAGTGTGTGCAGGAAGAGTAGTGCTCTTCTAGTGAAAAAAAAATCCTTTCTATAGCTGGTTAGTTTAATATTGAAGATAATTTTAAACTAAATAAACTATTCTCAGGGGAAGTATTTAGGATACTGAAGAGAATCAGCTGTGGAAGCAGATATATATACCCTCAGATGCATTCCTAATTCACAGGCTCTGGACTAACATACCCCTGTGCATAAAACGTGTGCTCAAAGCCATCGTGGTCTGATAGTTTCTGCCTGTGCAACCACCAGCAGTGGGGTCTGATGTTCCCCATCCTGCTCCTTGACACCACAGCCACGGAGGGATGGTGGGGAGCAGCCCTCCTGCAGGCTGCTGCTGTGAGCCTCACCTGCTCTCTAACCACAGGCGCCTGCAGTGCATCTGTGGTTCGTGTGCCTCCTGCAGCTGAGGCCATGAGCGAGCTGTTTTGGCCCAGCACTGTTGTCCCCGCACTGCACACTTCAGGGAGGTGTGCTGAGCCTGCCAGCAGAGGGGTGTGCTGGTGGCTGGCAGCGCTGCTCACCTTGGTGGATGGAGTTTTGGTTTAAATCCTCTGAGGTGTGAAGGTGGCAGTGCCTCAGGAGGTTGGCAGTGCTGCTGCCTCGCTGTGCTCAGAGAAGGCATCGCTCCTCTCTGCTCCCCCACAGAGCCCTGTTTGACTATGACCGGACCCGGGACAGTTGCCTGCCCAGCCAGGGGCTCAGCTTCTCCTACGGGGACATCCTGCACGTCATCAACGCCTCCGATGACGAGTGGTGGCAAGCCAGGCTCGTCACACCCCACGGGGAGAGCGAGCAGATCGGGGTCATCCCCAGCAAGAAGAGGTGAGTGTCTGTCAGCAGGAGCTGTCACACGTGGTGCCTCCTGGAGCCCCCCAACCTCTGTGAGCCCTGCAGCCCTGAGGGCTCTGCTCAGGCTGGGGTCTGCAGTGCACTGCCCTCCGTGGCTGTGCAGCGTGCAGGGCACCTCAACTGCAAGCTGGGGCTTTGTGTGGGTCTCCCTAGGGAGGTGTTTTCCAAAGCTGAGTGAGATTCCAGGTGAGGAGGGGAGTGTTCAGCCCCCTCTGTGGTCATTGTGGGGATGGAGAGTTGGTGTTAGCCAGCCTGGGGTTCCAAGTGAGAGCAGAGTCACAGCAGCATGGAGGGCACATGCATGGGACTAACAGCTCTTTCTCCCCTTTAACTTCTGATCAGGGTGGAAAAGAAGGAGAGAGCACGATTGAAAACAGTGAAGTTCCACGCCAGGACTGGCATGATTGAGTCCAACAGGGTAAGTGCCAATCTGGGGCTCAGCGGGGCACCTGGAGCTGGTAACTAGCAAGGGCAGGATGAGTCTCAGCAACCAAAGCTCCCAGTGGGGCAGCTGGAACAATCCCAAAGCAAAGAGCAATGTCACTGGACCTGCCCCAGGCCCACATCTGCTTGGCACAAACCCCCAATGACTGTGTAGGAATTGAGCAGGAGGGTCCAGGATGGTGCAGAAGTATTGAGGAAGGACTCCTGGTTGGAGTGGTGGGGTAGCAGAGCCTGTGTCCGGGAGCTGCCTACAAACAGCTCATGAAGGTAGCTGCCCTCACGCCTCATGAGCAGTGCTTAACATGCCAACAAGGAAGGGAGAACGGCCTGGCTACCCCTGCAGAGCTGCTGATCGCCCCGTCAGCTTCCCAGCATCCCTTCCACATGTTTTTCTCCATGCTTAATTTTTTTCCTGCATTACAGTTCTCATGTAATCTCCATGATTTCATTTGAGGGTAACTGCCCTGACACAGCTCCTCATTGTCTCTTCATTTTAATTTTCCCCACATGCGTTAAACACCATTGTTTTTTCTGTCCTCCCTTCCATCTCCACGTTCTTCAGTCGATCAAAACGAAACGTAAAAAGAGTTTTCGCCTCTCTCGAAAGTTTCCATTTTACAAGAGCAAAGAGAACCTGGCCCAGGAGAGCAGCGGACAGGAACGTAAGTAGCCGCTGGCCAGAGAGGGCAACCCTCAGGTGCCCTGCCCTGAGGGGAGAGATTCAGCACATTTCCATAGCCAGAGGTCCCGGCATCTGCCTGGATTTCAGGACTGTGCTCCACAGTCGTGCCAGCAGCTAGAGAGAGACCGGAGCTTGAAACAACAGCAATGGCTGCAGGCTGGCACTCCCTTCCTTTCTCTCATATTCAGTGTCTTCATCTTTTCATCCGACTTTACACCCACCTGACTCCCTGCTCTGCCTCCCCCTGCTCTCCACCCTTTGCTGTGGGCTCTGCTCCCTCCCTCCGCCTGCCAAGGGCTGCTTCCCTCCGAGCGAGGGGCTGGCTACCTCCTGCCGAGCTTCTCCTGTTCCTGTCAGGGCTGAGGGCCTAGGAAGGTTCCAGCTCCATCTCCCCTAGAAGTGACTTGCAGCTCTGTATTCCCACTGGAGAGCCCTTCCCTGTGTGTGCGGGGGAGCCGTGACCCTGCTGGTGGAGGAACTGCCCACCTGTGACTGAGGCACATCTTTGGTAGCTGGTTGCAGACGTTGGGGGGGTCCCCAGCTCTTGTCTGGCAGCACCCTGGGACTCTTAGCAAAGGCAGGACATTCAGCTTGTTGCCCCAAGCCCTGATGTGGGCAGCACTGGAGGTGCTCACCAAACCCAGCCCCTCCTCCTAGATGGTAAACTGCATCCAATCCTTCAGCAAGCCCTCACACCTCTGGAGAAGGCAGAGCAGTGTCTCTGCCCCAGTACCAGCACAGCAAGCACATCCCCTCCCCTCTGGGGCTGCCTTGGGTGTCATACAGAGCCAGGAGTTGCTGCTGGGCTACTCTGGGTGCTGCCTGCATCCCTCTGGTGTCCATGCCAGGCTGGTGCCAGCTTCCAGTGATCTTAGCAGCCAGCACAAGCCTCTGGCCTGTGCTGAAGGTTATGTCTGTGTGTCTGGGTATCTCTAGTAGTGCCTCCACGTGGCTGGGCTCCAGTCAGCTCCATGCCGAAGCTGGGGGCTCACTGAGGCCCTGCTCTTGGCCAGCCCTGCACTGAGGTGACCTAAGCACAGGGATGAGGCAGGCCACATTCTTTCAGCTTGTGTCACAGACCCACAGCCAGCTCCCTCCCTGTGCTCTGCCACTGTCCATCCCAACTTGCAAGGGGGCCCCCTGCAAGCCTGTTCAAGCACTGGGGTGTGGGGCAGCTGACACCTGCAGGTGGGGAAAAGCATGTCCCCTTGCACATGTTCTGGGACTGGTTTGCTGTGCCTGGCCCCAGAGTGGCCAGGCTGTGCCAGGGGAGCACAGAGCCACTGTGCCCTGCCATTGTGCTCCGCAAGGAGAAACACTTTGGCCCCCCCTGTCCTGTGCCAGCAGCTCAGGGCTGCAACTGCTCAGTGCCAGCAGATGCTGCTGGGGCTGCCCTGCCCTTCCCAGATCCAGAGTGGCCCTTGGGGGCTCTGTGGCAGAGAGGGTGAGCTTGGTGGGGGGTCCAGCTGCACAAGGCAAGACATTGGCAGTGGGCTGATAGTGTCAGCTCTGAAAACACTTAACCTCACTTGCAGTTGCAGCTCTGGGCCATTCTGCACTCCTGTCACTAATGCTGGTCTGGCTCTGTCTCCCCCATCCCTCTGACTCCCCTTTCCTGCGCTCTCTTCTCTCCCCCTCTCTCCCTTCTTGCTGTCTGTGAAATCAGGACTTCCCTGGGTTAAGTGACGATTATTATGGAGCAAAGAACCTGAGTAAGTTGAATTCCAATGCACATTGTTCCTTTTCCATTGCTGGTGGTGCCTGGGGAATGGCCTGGCTGTGGCTGGGGCAGCTGTGCTTCTCTGGGTGTGGGGCAGGAGGAGGCCCCTGAGTGCTGCTCCACTGATGGGGACCCCACGTCTGCTGGCAGAGGCTACAAGGCTTGAGGTGCCAGTGCTGCATGTGGGACAGGATGGGGGAGCTTGTTTGGGGGTGTTGGCCATGCCCTAATTATGCTCAGCTGAGGGCTGCCTGCTGCACCCAGGGTGAGCTGTACCTCCTCATCCTCTTCTTTATCCTGCTCCTGGCTGGGCTGGTTGTTGCTTTAGCACTCAGAGCCACTACCAGTGTGGGTGGAAGGAGGCCATGACCATGACAGGCCTGCTCTGAGTGGGGTTGGTGACAGCATTTTGAGGTGTTCCCACCTTCCTCTGGGTTAGCACTACCCAGAGCTTCAAATCAACACTGGCGGGAGCCCCATGGCCCTCCCAGCGAGTCCCCACCAAGCTCGTCACCCCCCAACCAGTGCAGAGCCTGACAGGGGCAGGCAGTGGCCAGCAAGCCTCTGTGGGGTGGTCGCAGCACTAGGATCAGCCTGTGCAAGCAAAGCCCCAAACTCTGTCCCATCCTGTCACTGTCTTGTCTCTGTGCGTCCCAGCCCCATCCCCAGAGGTAGGCTCCCCTCTCCCTGTGCCGGAATGGAACCGTGCCCCCCCTGCCTGCTGTGTGCATGCTGCACCTGCTCCCCCTGCCAGCACCCTCCTCCCTGTGCACTACACCTTCCCTCTGTCTGGGAAGCCCAGTGCAACCACCACGTCTGCCCACACCTGCCAGGCAGCCCTCCTGGCATTCCTGCCTTCTCCCAGAGTAGCCAAGCATCCCCCTGCATGTCCCCCATTCCCCAGCAAAGGGTAAAAGATGCCGCCCTTGCCCATGTGGCACAGACTTATCCCAGTGGGTGCTGGGGCACAGGTTTTTTGGGAGGCCAGTGCTGTCCTGCCCTGGATCAGTAGTGCTGGGTGACAGCCAGGGTGCCCCTGTGCCTCCCACCCATGCTCCTTCTGAAGGGGATCTCTCTGGTTGCTTTGCAGAGGGCGTGACATCAAACACCAGTGACAGCGAGAGCAGTTCCAGTAAGTGTCTCACCTGCTCTCCCAGCCCGTGTACGTGTGTGTGTGTCCCTGTATGAGTGTGCACGTTCTGGCACTTCCATCTTGTCTTGTCCCAGTGGTGGTTCTGTTCGGAGGCTGGTCCTTCCTGCTGGTGACACAGATGCTGCGGCCAGCTCCCTCCTGGGAGCCAGGGAGAGCAGGGGCTGGGGAGCAGGAACAAACCTCCCTGCTCCACTGCTCACTCCTGGATGCAGGGCTCTGCTCCAAGCTTGGGTGGTGGGTTCCCAGTCCATGGTGGTCACCCATCCTTGGTGCCTGCTGCAGGAAGCGACGGCCAGAGGCCAGGTCTGTAAGCATGGGTGACTCCTGGAGCCCAAGCCTGTACAAGAACATGGGATCCAGCTGCAGCAGATGCTCCCTTTGTCCCCAGCAGGTCCTCTAAATACCTGCAGCACACCTGCCATCCACCCTGCAGGGAGGATGGTACATTCCAATGGGCCCAGAGCCTGCAGTGGTGGGGAGGGAAAGAGGAGGCTTGAACTAGAGCTGGGACGTGAATAATTGAAGTGGCTCAAGGGCTGGTAACTGCATGCCTGTCATGCTCCACATCGATGGGTGGAATGATGTGAGCAGCCTGGAGTGTCCCCAGAGCTGCAGGAGGCTAGAGGGACAGGAGTCAGCTTCTCATGGGTGCAGAGGGGCTGGAGAGCTGCTGTGAGCGCTCACCTGCCTCTCCCTGGCTCTGTTGCAGAAGGACAAGAGGACACCATCCTGTCGTACGAGCCCGTGACACGGCAAGAAAGTAAGTCCTGGTGCTGAGCTGCCCCACTCCTGGTCCAGCGTGGCCACCTGTGTCCCCAGCACAGGCAGGGTGGCCAAGGTGCCCTCCTCCTCTCCTGCCATCCCAGCACCACGCTGGGTGAACACAAGTGGAGTCTCATGTGTTGTGTGCAGCAGGAGAGCCAAGAGTGCAGCTGCCTCGCTGGGTTCTGCCTGGCCTCGACTGCCCCTTTTCAATCAGCAGTAAAGACCTGTGACGTGGTCTGCAAGACCAAGGGAGAGATCCAGAGCTAAAACTGAGCTGGGCTTTAGTCCCCAGTTGAGGACAGGATTATCCTTTCCTGCCTCAGACCAGGTCCCTTCTGCAGAGCAACCCTCCTCCCCTGGCCCTCAGCCTGTAACCCTGCTTGATGCTCAATCCCTGCAGACCCTTTTGCAGGCTGAATATTCCCAGCCTCGGTGGTCTCTCCTTACCAGAAGCTGGATCTGACTTTTAGGCTCCCATCACTCCCCCAGCTCTGTGGCATCCTCACCCAGCTGTCCTGGTTGCCTGGCTCTGCCCCGAGCAAGGGAGCAGCTTTGCTGATCCATGACCCTGGAGACCTGCAGCACCTTCCCTGGGGCCACACAGATGGTTTGGGTCAGATGGGAAGGAGATGTTGACCGTGACCAGGAGGAGATAAACTCGCACGGAGGAGGCACCTTTGGGTGCCCATGTGAGCAAGAGCACCCACTGCCAGGAGGGAGAGGGCAGGTCGATGCCAAAGGTGGCAGTAGGGTCAGCTGCCCGCAGCACAGGTGGGGCCTCAGGTTGTGGCTCTTGTTCACAGTTCACTATGCCAGGCCGGTGATCATCCTGGGACCAACAAAGGACCGAATTAACGATGACCTCATCTCGGAATTCCCACACAAGTTTGGTTCCTGCGTGCCCCGTAAGTCCCAGCTGGCACTCAGTGCTCTTGCTGGAGGGAGGGGAGGGTGGGGGCTCTGCTGCTTGTGGGATCTCACCCACAGCATGGGGAGGGGGCCGGGAGCACTGGTGGGTTTTCCCCCTCCCGGTTTGCCGTGTGTCACTCGGGTTCACTCTTGGTGCCCACTCTCCTCCAGACACTACCAGGCCTCGGCGGGAGAACGAGGTGGACGGACAGGACTACCACTTCGTTGTATCCAGGGAACAGATGGAGAAAGACATCCAGGACAACAAGTTCATAGAGGCTGGGCAGTTCAATGACAATCTCTATGGGACCAGCATTCAGTCAGTGCGAGCAGTGGCAGAGAGGGTGAGTGTCAGGTGGCATTCCTGGGACTGGGACACATCCAGCCTGAACCCGTACACATTCAGCAGTTCCCCTCCTTTCCCTGTGTTTTTAGTGAAGGGCTGTAACCACATTAAGTGAGTGTGGCACGAGCCTCTCCTCCCTTGAGTCCTGCCAAGCCATGTGGCTGCTTTTCTCAGCCGTGTTACTCTACTTCACTGTCATACCTTTGTCATCCAAACTCCGCCCGAAAGCCCAGCACTGGTGGCACCAGCCTTGTGCTTAGGAGCTCACAGGACAAAGGTACCTGACTACCCTCAAAGCAGCAGCGTTCCTCTGCAGGAGTGCTGGAGTTACCAAGGGCTTGTAAATCGTTTCAGATGTCCAGGCAAAAATTCAGTCCCTTTGCATTGGTACTGTCCTGCCCTGAGCAGGCAGGAATGTGATGCCACTGGGAGCTGGCTTATGTCTGAGGACTGGGGTTTCATCACTGTGGCTCCTCTCCTTTGTAAGCACATCTGTATGAGCAAGCTGTTTTCTGCACAGAGTAGACTGTGTGGGCAGGTCTGATCCCAACTGTCTCCTTTCCAGGGGAAACACTGCATCCTGGATGTGTCTGGCAATGCTATCAAGAGGTTGCGACAAGCACAACTGTATCCCATTGCCATTTTCATCAAACCAAAATCCATTGAAGCTCTCATGTAAGTGCAGCACCGTGTTCTGTGCCACTCCAGGGCAAGGAGCTCTGGCACGTTGGGGGGCTGTGTCTGCTGCCTTTGCTTTTTAGAAAGCAGCAGAGGTTGCTTTTGGTGCTGAACTTGTCCCTAGTTAAGTAGGAGCTGGGCCCATTGCTGTCTGTGTGATGTCCCTGCACATCTAATGCCATAGTGCATCCAGGCTTCGTGGATTTCTCTGGCTTAAAGCCCTTCATTCGTTCCAAAGAGGATCATCCATGGGAAATGTAAAAATGCTCCTAAATGTGCCTGGTGTAAACTGCTCACCTGGGCCCAGAAGAGCTGTTGAGAGCCTGTAGTGCTGGATCACAGCTGGGTGGTGGCTGAGCCTGGACAGCCCTGGGGAACAGAGAGGAGATGCTTCCTATGTTCCTAAGGGGGACCTTCTGCCTGTCCTGTTGTTCTGGCCCTGGATAGTGCAGGCTGGAAAGGATGTAAGAGCTGAGGTTTCAACTCTTCTGAGCAGCAGAGAACAATATCTGTGAGGAGGTTCAACAGCTTGAGACTGACTCTGAGATCAGAAGAGACTCTGCTGGGATAACCCCTTCTCAAGCCAGAAGGGGTCAATTTGCTTATTTGGGTGTTTTATGAAGATGAGGAAACCTAGGCAAGGAGCATGGTGACAGGCTCTGGAAAAGCAGGGAGACTTCTGCAGTGGTCTTGCAAATTCAGGGAATTGTCTGGGTTTGAGTTCACTCCTGTGCTATGGTGAAGGGGAGGTGGTGGCAATGGGAAGAACTGTTGGAAGTTGAGATGAAGTGCTAAGGCAGCCTGGAGCATGTGGGGAAGGGCCCTGCCTTTGAGAGCTGGGTCCTGCACAGCTTCCATTCCTATGAGCACAGGATTCCCAAGCACCCTGGCTCTGTGGGCTATTTTTGCTTCTGTTCATTGCTGAGAAAAAGAACTACAAGTTTCTGGTTTTTTGTGCATGGCAGGGAGATGAACCGGAGACAGACGTATGAACAGGCCAACAAGGTCTTTGATAAAGCCATGAAACTTGAGCAAGAGTTTGGAGAATATTTTACAGGTGAGTGTCCTGAGCAGGCTTGTATCTGATTTATTTCATTTTTCCATCTGACAGCTGTGACCTCTCTACCAGCACTGTCTCACTGCGGGGTCATGGGAAAACGTCCAGCTTCATCAAAGCAAAAAAGAAATGGCAGTTTGCCAGGAGGGCTCTGCAAGGGGACTGCTCCAAGATCAGTGGATAAGAGCAAACCAGTTGTAGAGAAGGAGACGAGTTGTCAGGCAGGATTTTCTGAGTTTGTGAAAGCTTATTGCCAACTTTAGTACTACTAAAGGGGAAGCAGAGCAGAGATTCAGGGTGCTGCAAGTCTCCAGGAAATAAACTCCCTGCGTGGGGAAAAGGGGAGCATTTTCAAAAAGAGAGAAGTGTCGTTTTTAAAGAGGAAAGATAAAAAATTAGTGACCTAAATAGTGGAGACTGTCCTGAGTTATTACAAAACATCTCCCAAAAAAGACTGGAAGTTTGGCTGACTTCCTAAGTAGTCTTTGCTGAAGAGCCAGGCTGGGGCTGCTGGCACTTTGTGCCTGTAGAGATGAGCTGCTCATGACACAGGCATCCTTGTGCATTAAGGAACTAATGTTTGTAACATGATTAATTGTGGAAAATCATGGACAGGCAAAGACGCAGAGAAACTGGTCTTCCATCTTTTCTTCGGAGCAGTAACTGTTTATTCTAAAGCTGAGGAGTCACAATCCTGCCAAACCCTATATTACCCACCTAACAGCTACTGGGAAGAATCCCAAGCAGAACCTTTTTCAAAAATTGATCTCGTATGAACAAATGTCTGTGTAGAAACAGGGTAAGAGTTTTCCCCAGACCTGTCCTGGGCAGCAGCTTCAGAGCTGCTGGCTGTTATTCCAGGGGGCTGTGCTGCAGTTTTGCAGACCCTCAGCACGCCACTGTGCACTTGGAGGGTGAGTTTGAGGGTGACCTGGGGAAGGAACACCCTTGGCTGAAATGTCTTGTTGAAAGAACTGGGTAATGGGCAGAAAGATGGTTCTTGTCGCAAGTTCTGTGCCAGCAACTTAAAATGAGGGAACAGAGATGCTGGAGAGTACAGAGGCAGGCTGGATTACCAGGAAGCTTTGGCCCCCATGTGCATGTTCCTGTGATGCAGGAAGCACAGTGAAGGGTCTGTGCTGGATGGTGAGACCGTCGCTGCTCTGTGAGCGAGAGTTGCTGGGAGCAGCCGTGCCGTGACCTTTCCCAGCCTGACAGCACACGATCCCCAGCCTGCAGCAGGGGAAGCAGCAAACAGAAGGAGCCCTCAGCAGCCGACCAGAGGGTACAGACCAACCCAGCCCCTCGGGGCAGACTGATGTGCCCCAGCCTTGCCTCCCCTCGCTCGGGTTCACCGCGGCGCAGCAGTGGCGGCGGCAGTGCCAGGCCCACCCGCAGCCTCGGTGCCTGACACAGTTTGCAAAGCTGATTAGCAGCCTGGTGTGGAGAGCCCAGCCAGCCCTGCACACATGAGGAGCTCTGCCAGCCGGGATCAGTGCTGGCTAATCCCCGGGGAGGTGCTGGTTTAACCCTCTCTGTCGCAGTGGGGCTGTTGCAGCTCCTCTGACACGGTTCAGTCTCTGCTGGCTGTGCCCTCCGGCCCCTTGGGACAGAGGGAATGCCCTCCCACAGCTCATGGCATGGAAGGGACAGTGCTGCCTGGTGCTCAAGGTCTTGCTTGTTCTCTCCTCTTCCAGCCATCGTACAAGGAGACTCTCTTGAAGAGATTTACAGCAAAATCAAACAGATCATTGAGGACCAGTCCGGGCACTACATCTGGGTCCCGTCCCCAGAGAAGCTCTGAAGATGTCCCCCACCTGCTTCCTTGTGAGCAGAAGATCTCTGAAGTCCCACCCATCCAAGCCCTCTGCCCTGAGGGGGAGGGATATGAAAACTATTCCTGCCCCCTTTTTTAGATCGTCGCAAAATTGAGTTTTCTAGTCCTGTTTCTTTTGTTGGGATGAACTCATATCATTCATCACGTGACTGTTCCCACCATTCCTGCATGGACCTTCCCACTGCTCCATTAGAGACAGATGAGAACCCATTCAAGGTCGTTTTTTATTATTATTATTATTATTATATTATTATTATTATTATTAACTAAACAAAGAATCAAGATGGGAGGAGGCGGATAAGGACTAATGTAAGAAACAAGTGAAACAATGGACTCTGAACACGAGCTGGTATCAGAGCTCCAGGGGCATTTTTCCAAGTGTGACTGTCTAGCAGCTCTGAACAGCGCGACACACGGGCAGCAGAAAGCATTTTATTTATCTGTATATGTAATTTATATATAATATATAGAGAGATATTATATATATATTATATATATATATGTATGTGGACTAGGAAACCTGAGGGACCTCTCTGGAAAGGTATTGTGTTATTGCAAGGTTCTTTCAGTTCCTCTGTCCCAACCACTGGGCGTAGGGAGTCCACTTGGGCAGGAAGAGCTCAAAACGGTACCAGGTGCTTTGGAAGCATCTCCCATCCAGGCCAGTTCCCTGCAGCCACCCTGGGTCTGAGGCAGAGCAGAGACTGGTACTGCCTGTGCAGGAGGGACCAGAGCAAGGAGCAGCAACTGGTCTGAGAGAGGCTGGGAGACAGAGACTGAGCAGGAGGCTGCGGAGCAAGAGAATGGATGATACTACATATTAAATTGCACATTGTTTTACATACCACCTTATGTGTTTGCATGAGAGGTTTCCTTTTGGTTCTATTTTTTTAAGCTGATTTTAAACCAAAACCATATTGTGTTGTTGTGTTGGCTTTTTTTTTATTATTATTATTATTATTATTCCATTTTTCTCTTGTTAATAATGAACTGAATGGGTATAAAATCCAGTTTTTTAACTTATTTTTTAAGCTGGCTCTATTGTAAATAGAATCTAGATCTGTGGTGTTTAGTTAAGAAATACTCTACTGGCCACATGGAACAAATGTACTCACTGTCCTGTGTTGCTGTGGAAAACCTGGGATGTTGGACTGGCCCTGTACCTGTGGGTGCAGGTGAAATGACCCATTCTAGCTCGTGGCAGCACACTGACATTCCCTTCTGCATTAGCCACTGGCAGGAAAAGCCCCCAGCTGTGCCTTGGATGGACACTCACATTTTCCAAATCAGTAACAGAACTGAAAAAACTTCCTCTCTTCCCTGCTCCATGCCAAATTCCTGGCTCTGCTGCGTGCAGGTGCCAGTGGTGGCTTTCCCAGTGGGAGGCCCATCCTTCCAGCACGGCAGGACCTCGCCTGCTGGGAGCTGGGGCTTGGTGGGTGACTGCGTGGCCGCCTTGCCTGGTTCTGTCTCTGACACCTCTGCACGAATCCTGTTTCCGAAACTGGGCTCTGCTCCCCCTCTCAGGGTGCCCCCAGAAGCCCGAGGTGGTGCCGAGTGCTGGCAGGGCTGAGGGCAGGGGGTGCAGAGCTGCCCCTCCTGCTGGGCACTGGGATTTTTCAAGTGAGACAACTGTGAGCACCCAGACCGTCGGCCCTGAGCTGAGACATGTCTGTCCTTGAGGACACCTTGGTTTCCATACTTGAGTGGGGGCTCCAGTGTGAGAATAGACCCTGGTGTGAAGCTGGGGCGACACTTGTGTGGCCTTTGAGAAGGAGCTGTGCTGCTGGGCACCTGTGTGCAGGTACGAGCGCTCCCACCTTGCACAGAGCTGGCCGAGCACCAGGGCCGAGGTCACTGCACAAGCACGAACAGGTAAGTGTTCTCCTCCTGTTTGGCAGGGATAGGTGAGGGCACGGGGTGCTGGTCCCCTCTCCCAGAGGCGATGGTACCGGTGTGTCAGTCGGTGCCTGGCACACACAGGCCGTGGTTGTCAGTGTGAGCAGGAACTGTAGGACTGTCCCTGTGCTGTCTGGGGAGAAGCCCCTCTTTGCCCCTCCTGCATCCCAAGGAGCCCTGCAGGGACTGAGCAGCTTCTGGGGACAGGAGGCGGGACACAGACACAGCCGTGAGCACGGTGGAGCGCAGGAAGGATTCTGCTGTTCGGGGGGGAACAACCCTAAAGGAGCACATGGAACTTTGGCAATGGATCCCTGCTCAGCATCCACCCCCTGCCCCGCTGCTCCTGCTCCGGCTGCTATAAATGTCGGTCCCTGGAGAAGTGGAGTAAGTGAAACAAAAATCCTTAAGGTGCTAGTCACACCATTCCTGTATTTTTTTTTTCCTTTTTCTTTTTTTTTTCCTAATAGCCTGTCTCCCTCTGTCGAGTCACGTGGAGAAAAAGATGATGTACTCCATGGCATAGCTGACAGTATCGAATCGATCATGACAACAGTAGTTGGTTAACAGTGTTTCTTCCAAGGAGACATATATTTTTAATAAACAGAGAGTTGCAAAGAACTCTGTCTTTGAGACCTTCTTGTAGAGTCCTTCATTGCATGCCAGATCTGGTTTGTTGGTGATCTTAGCACCTATTGATATGGTCTCTCCATGGCAAACTGAAGTGTTGACAGGGGTTTTTTAAAAAAAAAAAAAATTGCTTTTTTTTTAGTACAAAAGGTGGTCACTGAGAACTTGCCTAATGCAAAAAAGGAAATTAAAAAAAATAAAAGAAAAAAAAAGAGAAAATAAAAGAAAGGAAGTGGCTGGGCCTGTAACTAGGCCACTGAAAAGCTCTTTCATGGTTGGGTTGTTGTAACACAGGTTGAGTCTGGCCTGATGATGTGACACCATAAGTGTATTTTGGGTCATAGTTTGAATTGTGGGGAGGTTGCTTTGCAAATAATAGGGTTTACATGTTGCTACATAGTTGTTCCTGTATTGAATATGAAGACAGCAAAGTAAATACATAGTCCAGCCAATACAGAGCTTCTTTTTACAGTTTAACATGCTGTTCAGCTATCAGAGAGGAGAAAGAAGCTGTAAAGACAACTAGTATAGTTTTAAATACCTTGAAGTGCAGACAAAAGGAGTGTTCACTGGAAGACAAATGGGGTGAGTAGGGTGTCACTGCATTCTTGCCTGAATCCGCTTTGTCATTTAACTGAGCTAATGGAAAGGTGAGAGGGGTTTGGTTTTTAAATATTATATTTCCTTTTTTCTTGTCAAACTGCACACAAGAGAAGCAAATTGAGATTTCAGGAGAACAGGAGCATTGACTGAGCACATGGGCATATAGTTTGCAGTTTATGAAGCCCACTGGACAAATTAAACACCGTTTAGAAACTCCTTTAGCTGATCAGATCAACCGTCTGGTGGTGGTGGTTGTCCACAAAACCCCAGCAGATCAAGCAGGTGCTAAGCAGATCTGATGTCAGCAGTACCACTCTCAAAAATCCAACCGTTTGCTTGCCTAATGACAGACTTGGAATGATGAAGCATCACAGAAGCATTGCCTGTTGCTGGCTGCCACAGGGGCTGCCAGGCTGCTCTGTCCAGTCCCGGTAACCCTGGGCTGCCGCTCATGGATCTGCAGCCACTCCTCCCTGGGCAAACCGGGATGTGTCCTGAGCTGATGTGTCATCTCGATCTGCTGTGACAGGAAACATTCAGGTTCCAGTGGGGAGAGGATCACGGGGTTATGTTCTCAAATAAACCCTGTCACTCCTGTAAGGTGGAGACAACCACTGGCAGGGAAACCGGCATGGGAAGAGAATGAGCATGGTGTGAAGGAAGAACGTGCTCTGTTAAAGCTTTTTATTATTAGCACCATGCTCTAACCAACTGAGCTAATCTTAGGGTTTTAACAACCTATTTTTCTGGCTAAGGACAAATAGCTCTGCCTACCAGGACCTTAGCAAAGTCCTGGACCCAGCAGCTGCAGAGCACTGTCCTGTTAATGGTCCTGTCTTGTGAAGTGTAGGGGGATGGTTCTCTCTGCCAAGATGTCCTGCTCCAGCTGCCTGGAACAGGCATGAAACTAATCTGTCCTAAGACACCTCTAGAAAATTAGACCATAAGCTGCTTGTGCTGCAGAGAAACATGTCTGTGCTTCTCTCTGCAGCTCTGGATAATTAACTGTCTTGGCCTTGGTTAAGCAGAGGAGCACAGGATCTGTGAGCCTACTGGAAGAGGGGCTTTAAAGGAATTTTATTAGAGTTTTCTGAAAAATTGTCTTCCCTTGGATGCCTGAGATGGGGGAACCTGGATAGCCCTTTGTTGCTAATGATGCTTGGCAGCACAACCTTCAAGGACTGCTGTTCTCTGCTCTCCTCAGGATGTCACAGCAGGATCCATGGCTGTGCAGCAGGTAAAGTTATCATTGTGTCAAAGGTGTCTCTTTCCTTGAATTATCCTCAGGTTCCCCTTGACTTATAGTATTTATTTATATCTCTTGCCTCCAAAATGAGGGTTATGTTTAACTTTAGGGTTTTTTAACCCTAAGGAAAAACATTTCATTGTTGGGGTCAGTCGGTGCAGCAGCATCTCTTAGTGGAATGAGCACACAGGAGCTCTTGTGAGACTTGCAATCCCTTGTTGGGGCCACACTTGGCTCAGCACAGGTTTGACCGTGGTGTTTCCTCCCTTAGTTCATGCACTGCTTGACAAAAGCTTCTGCCCAATCCCCTAATGAGCTTCAGCCCTCTGCCAATTACCTTGATTACTGTGACCACTTCAATTCTAGGTGTTGGTGGCCAGGCTGGCCCCTCTTCCTTCCTGCCCCTCCAGAACACTCAACAGCTCAATCAGCCACAACAGCAAAGCTCTTCCCAGACTGTGTGGGGGGAGGTGGCCCATCCCCAATGGAAAGCTGCTGGAGAGCCACCTCCTCTGGCTGACAGGGGGTAGAAGGGGCTCCTCTCCAAATAGTTATGAAATTATCAGATTGGAGGGGGGAAAAAAAAAGACAGGGCACAAAATACAGAAAGGGGGGAAATTTGTGACCTCCTGCCCTAGAGGATCCATTTGTGTTCTCAGCAGCAAGTTCCAGAACCGGTATCCAGCACACCCTGCAGCTTCCACAGTGATGTGTAAATCGGAAACAGTGCAATGCCACCCCCTGGAGCCATCTGTGCACACCCAGGGATGAGCACCCGGGCTCTCTCAGCTGAAAGAAAACAGGGATCAACGAAAAGAGAAGACTGGGGGAGGAAAGAGCAGCACTGTTTGTTTTTTTTTCTTCCAAGTCAGCTGTTGTTGGCTTAAAAAGATTTATTAACCCACAGTCACTCTGGATGGGCTACTGAACTATAAAGCAACGTTTAGCCTAGAAAAATAACCTGGACCAGCCTGCACCTACACCAGCAAACACCTGCAAAGCAGAGTGATTGCACACAAGCTGCCTACTGGGAAAGGCCACTGCAAATGCAGCTAATTAAGTCTGATTCAGCTAGGAGAGGAATTCTTGCCCTACTTAAACCCTGTGTAAATACTCAGCCTGGAATAAAATGTGCCATGTGAAAATCTGGAGAGAAGAGGTGAGTACTATCAGCAGAGCCTGTGGCTGATCTGATCTGGCCTCCTTAGGGAAATCTGTAGCATAAAAGAAATCAAACTGAGTACCTCCAAGGAAAATATTCAAACAATTCCGGCTGTAGGCAAAACCACATCTAATGCTTCCTTCTGTGGCTGTATGTAATTACCTGCTGACACTTCCTGGGTAAACATGACCTTTGTCACCTGGTCCAGGGTGACACCTTTACCTGTTCATGTGTGTGTGCAAGTCAGAACTGAGAACAACAATTAAGGGCTGCCTGGGACGCACTCAGTGAGCTCCAAGGGAGGGTGGAGCCCTCACAGCAGCCCAGAACCAGTGCCAGTGAAAGCCTCGGCTTTTTCCTTGAGCTCACAGTCTGTCCTAACTGACTGTGAAAGCAGCAACCAGCTCTGAATTCTTGTCCACGCTGAAATGGGCTGGAAGCTAAAGTGACCTGATAAATATTTATGCAGCAAGGCAGCTATGACATCCAGAGGAGATGGAATACTTCTGGAATACTTTTATCATTCTCACCGCCACTTTCTACTAAAATCAGATGTTTAAACCAGCCTGTTACACAACAGCAGACGCATCTCCTGAAAAAGTTAAATATTTATTTCTAACTGTTAAATATTTATTTCTAACTGTTAAATATTTATTTCTAACTGTTAAATAGCTCAGGAGAATGAAAATTATTCCCTAGAGAGAAACAATTACATTTATTGAATAAACACTCCCTAAAAAGTACATAACTTCTTTGCCAACAAGAAGGAGATCCTGGTTTCTTTTCCACTGCTCCCATGACCTCATGCCTTTGCAGAGCTAACGGTTGTTTTATTCAGCAGAACATTTCCAAGAGAGACTGCTGTCCTTTTTTTGCAGTTGTGCCTCTCATTATTCTTCATTTGGAATAAATCCTTTTGCTCTGTCCAGTTTGTCCAGAACCTCACTATAAAGACCAATCATCTGGAGAATATAAGCACCACAGTTGTCAGCAAGGATGGATAAAGCTGTATCATTCAACTAGATATAACAAAGTGACAGGGAACAGAAGCAAGGGAATAAGTGGGAGCTTCTAAACCTGAAATATCAGGTTGATGTAAAGATTTTGGCTCAGGTTTAAATACAATAGCTTATTAAAAACCAGTTAAATCAGTGCAACCTAATAAAGGTGTCATAAAGCATAGCTTACATCCGAGTCTTACATCAGTGAATAAACCTATTCACCAAATCACAGAACTTGGGGTTGATGTTGAGGTTGGAAGGGAGTGATCTCAACTCCTACTGTCTTAACTGACATATTTAAAATGGTCTTAGAGTTACAGCCAGCCCTTGATTGCCCAGATTGTGCATAAGAGAATGAAAGGTGACACCAATCAGGCTGTGCAGTGTTGCAATCTAGACAGGAGCACCAGCCAAAAACTGTAGAAAGAAGCTTACTTGTGAAAGACTGAAAAAAAAGTGTCATTGCAAAGTGTCATCTACAAAGGTACTGGCTCTGAAATTTCTCCCTCACAGAAGTGGCTAAGCTACACCTGAAAAGATGAGCTTTAAGGATTTCACTCACATCAGCTTAAACCCTATTTATAAAACACTAGATTATACTAGAAACCAAGCTTCAAAGTATTCATACAACAGCTGACTTAAGTAAGCTGGTACAGCAACTTGACTTTAGTTAAAGCAGGCAAAGGTACAAGGGTTCTCCTATGGCACAAACAGAAGTTTATAAAAGGACATTACATTACTCTTTCTATTGTCTATCAAAACCTTTCTGGCCTCTCTTTGAAAAAATCTTCTAGCATCAGGTTCCCCCAAAATATTTAGGTACCATGCTTCTCCTGAAACTCTTCAGATATCATCACTACTGGTTTCTTCACCCAGATCCACGTCTCAAATTCAGGCCAGACATCCAATCCCACATCCCCAGATCCCCCTGTGTACACTTACATGGCCCTCATAGCTCTTCTTCAGAGATCCTAAATGATTGAGGAAACGCATTCCCAATCCACACCACTGCTCAGCTTCCTTGTATTTACCAACAGTGTACTGAAATATCCCTGTATTCCAGGCTCTTGTCATCAACCAAAGGATCTCCATCTCTGGGTAAGCATTCTGGGGTGGCAAACCAGAAACAGCAGCTCATCAGAAAATAGAAACTTCACTTTAAAACTGACAAGTCAAGAGTGTGTTAGAGTTCAGTTTTAGAGTGGGAAAACAGTCGGGTTTTTTCCTCCTAAGCCAAGGGCAATTCCTTGGGTAAGAAATGCTTTTCGAAAGAAAGATTTTACTCTCCATACACCTGTCCTCACAGAAAACAAGGCAAGAGGTACCACAGGGACTGACAGCACAGCAATCCAGTTCTAGGTAACCCAGAAAAAACAGTAACATAGTAAGTTCCCAAAAACATTTAACAAAAAAGAGATTAGAAAAAAAAGCAAGACTGGTATCCAAATTTTAGATGGTTTAAACTGATCTGAAAAAGTAATCTGCATTTAAAACACATACTCAGCATAAGAACGTAGAAAGCAAGAGGAGTAAAGATAGATCTTCTAGCTCAAGATGTTTCTAAACTAGCCACTGAAAATTTGGCCTTAAATATCTCCAAAAAAACCCTTACAAAATCCAGGGAAATTTGTAATGCAGTCATAAATATCCAAGAGACATTTTTTTTTAGGTAATTTTGGTGTATCTTTTACTGAAGAAGTCTTAGCAGCTCCACATGTAACAGTATATAATGTTCAGTTTACTAATTATTCTCAGTCTAATGAGAATTTTTTCCCAGTGTGCTCAGGATCATCTCCCATCTCTTGGCTTCCTGTTCAACTTACTGTGCTGCTGACTACACTCAGAGCATCTTCAAAGTAGTCCCACACCTCCTGCAGGACACAGGTCTCCAAGTCTGTTAATCCAGTCGGCAAAGAAATATTAATCAAGCTATGTAAGCATTTGCTGAGAATTGAAAGAAAGTAAGAGAGGAAACATTCAATACCATGTGCACAAAACAGCTACTTTTTAGTATGAGCAGTATTGTGATTGTCAGACAGACATGTCTACCTTGGTGCTTACTACACTCACATTTTTGTTGCAGAAACATCCATTTTCCTGTATCAGATCTCACTCAAACAAACTATGCAAAAACAGAGCCAAGAGAGGCAAGCAGTACTTAATTATTTTCATTGCTGGTCTCTAACACAGAAGGAAACCCTCAGAAAATCAAAAACAAACACATGGCTTCTGAAAACAGGTCTGTCTTCCTCAGTGTGAAGTGAGAAAGGCAGTATTAACAGTTGCCTTTGCCCAGGGGTTACTGCAAAGAACCTGGAAAGGAGGAAAAAAATCCTTTGTGGGACACAAGTGAGAAAGAACATACACCAGGTTGTCTTTCAGGTTGCATAAGGAGCAGCTGACAGAGTACCCAGCAAAATAAATCACAAATGTACTATGGCATTGTATCACTAACTTTCAACTCAGGGCTTTCTTAACCCTTCATTTCTCTTCATTGTCTTTGAAATACCTAGCTCACTACTGCAGAGTAACATTTGAAATGAACACCTTCCTTACAAGAAACAACCTCTTCTAGATCCAATTTTCATTTTTCTTCCTCAGTAGATTTATTTCTTGGAAATAAGACTGTGCCAGAGAATATGCTAAGCAAGCAAACTGCAGTTAACACATCTGTGAGACAGTCGTCCTTGGCCAGCAAGAAGTAGAACCTTGCACATAAACTACAGTCCACCTTTTTCAAATTGCAGGCTTAATTCCCTGTCAGCATTTCCAGTCACAGGCTCATGGCAAAGCTGTGTGATAACACTAACCTAAATTTCACAGCATCAATGACAGTCTGCTTTCTGTGAAGGTTTAGTGCACTCTTGAGAGCTTTCTTACACAGTACAGGATACCGAGCTGGAGATTCCATTGCTAAAGCTTAAAAGTACAAGAAAATAGAGAAGAATAAAAAAAGGAATTACTGAAGTCAGACTTTAATCTCATAAGGAACTAAAATAAATTACAGCACATTGCCAGATCCCTTGTGATAAACAACTGAGAAGAGATTTGCTTAATACCTGGGCTGGTCACAAACCAGTGCTTCTCTACTTCTTTCTTACCATGCTCATCATCAAAGAGGACAAGGCAGAAGCACAGCAGGTTTCATAATTTACAAGTACTCTCACTGCTGTTTACCTGCAGTGCAGTAATCCAAAAATATTGGGGTGGGGGAACTGCCCAAAGTAAAGAATTTTGTTTGCCTCCTTGAACATGAAAATCTGGATGGAAAAATTAGGCAGGAGCAGGATATCAGTTTGGTGTCTCCAAGGCTACTCCCTTAGGACAAGGGAGATCAGAAGGTGTTTATGCAACCCTACAGAACACCCTCCAAAGATCTGCCATGGTAGTTCTAAATGTTACTCATCTTTCTTGGATCCTACTCTAGATTCTCAAGGAGGTTTTCATTACCTTGTGATGAAAGTACAGAGAAGTGCTATTTACAAACTGACTACACTAATTTCAAATTGAAACTTCAAGCTATCTTAATAGCTTAAATATGCTTAAATATACTTAAAGTATCTACCAAAAGTCCACATCCTAAAACCTCTTACTGGGGCATGAATCAGCTGGGGTCATTCTCTGGCCTTTGCCAGTTTGGAGCTTGTCAAAGTTTACCTGAATAACCTTTTCTAGACTCACAATCTACATGAATGTTTCAGGGTCTAGAAAGGAAGATTGTCATAAATTTCTGGTTCCTCATCCATGTGATATGGTATTCAAAATACAGATTTCCTAATGTTGTTGAGATCCTAAGCATCTTTGCTTCAGGACAGAATATATATCATTAGACCCATTTTCTGCATGTTGGGCAATACATGATAATACTGGTCACCCCAAATTGATAGGAAAGAGAAACAAAAGCTTTTTCCTGTGACTTGAAGACCTATGAAAGCACAAATGCAGTCCTTACATGCAATGATTTCTAGTGTCTTGACCTCTATTTGTGGTTGCTCCCAAACTGACTCCATAAAGTTGTGAAGTGATGGATCATTCAGTTTGGATCTTGCTTCAAATTCATAAAGCAGCAACAATGTGTCTGTTGGGTCTTTAGCAAAATCCCCTGCAAAAGAGACAGAACAGCCTGTATGTAATGATGAATTTCCCCAAAGCCTTGTGGTGTACTATAAGGTATAAATTTTGCTCCCAAGAGGCAGGAAAACCACTAAGATTTAACAACAGAGCAACTTTTGTTTTAAAACAGAGCAACGACAGGAACTCTGAAGCACTCTTGGACAAAAACTTAGATGTCCAAAGCATAAGCCCCCCAACCACAATGCCTTCCCTCCCCCACCAAATAATCTGAATTGTCTGTAATTGGCTAAATTAATACAACCCTCCTAGGCAAGGTAATAGGTACTAGAGAAGCCATTTTCACAGGCAGGTAAGAGAGAGAACAGAAGGCCACCAGCTCAGGTCAGCTTACAGAAGAAGTCACCATCTGCTGCAAATTCTTCTACAGGACTTGACCCCTTTCTGGTAGAAAAGCCCTCAGGAAATCCTTAAACATGGCAGAAGGGTGGGAGAACAGCAGAACTGTATCAGGTAAACCTGATACAAACACCAGGGTCTAGTGAAGAGGAGAAGGAAGCACCAGGCTGCCACCTCACAGACGTCTGTGGGAGAAATTCCACTGTGTTCCTGTTCCTGAGACAATCGACCCTTTGGAATTTCAGGATGGCAGATTAAAAGGGAAGAAGTTTACTACCAAAACAAAAAAAGTGAAGCATGCCTCTGCTAGGCTAACTTGGCATGTCAGCTGAAAGCACGTCAGTCTCCAGTAATATCTAATTTAAACTGACATGGAATAGTCAGGGAACAGAGGATGGATTTTGGCACTTCAAAGTGTGGTCCAGGATCATCTGCATTCTGAAATGCCTTATGTGGGAAAAGGGTAAAACCATTAGAACAGGGCAAGAGTGACTCCACTCTAGAGCAAAAAGCTTGGAATTTCTTAACATCTAAGCCAGAACCATCAACCCAACCTCACTCTGAAAGATTGTTCCACACTTCACAGCACCTCTACAATAAAAAGCCTGCAATGACAAACAAAAAACAGTCGTTGGCTTTGCCAATTCTTTTATCATATTGTCATCTATCTGCTTCCACACCCTTCAGCTGAGACAGCAGCTCCCTACACCCTGTACTTTTCATGAATATAGTGACTAATTCTAAGAGTCACATGTGCTGAACAGCCACACTTCGTAGCTTACCTGTTAATTTCAGAACCTTCCAGATCTCCTTGCATGTCTGAAGATGTTGAAGGGCCTGGCTAAAAAGCTCCATCTATTTTACAGAATTTAAGAAGACATTTTTTTGTCACAGTTTTAAAAGGGAAAGGAATGATTATGTCACAACCAACAACACCTTTATATCTCATTATAAAAAAAATTAATAATCAGCCTAGTTAGTAAATCACCTGTACCAGTTGCTGTTTTGGGGGGGGGGGTGTTTCTCTTTTTCAAAGACCTCCACATCTCAGACAAACACAATGTTCCATTGGTCCAGAAAGAACCATACATGTTCCTATGGGGCCTATTTTTTTTTTTATCTCCCAAGCATAAAACAGTGCTAGTGAGACTGTGCATCGCTCTCCACAGGAGTAAGTTTTATAATCACTCCACAGCAGACTTCAGTACTTCCTTCACAACCACTGGGCATTTTCCTTAATCTTCCTACCACAGGGAGCACAATGCCCTCCCCTCACCAAAACACATATGCATAAAACCAAAAATAAACTGTGAGCTTTATCACAACCATACTGGCTTCTAGCAACAGCAGTAATTGTCTGACCAGCCCACGTTTAGCAGCAGATTCCTCACATAATATACACAGTAAACTGAAATTCATGTAAGAGAAGGTAGTGCCATGACCCTTTGCTGATATAAATCTTTTCAAATCCACTGAAGTCAACAGAACTGATTTACAGAAATCCAGCATTTACAATTGTCTGGAAAGGTGCATTGATTCTAATTAACTATGAAATGTTCCCTTGCTTACATTCATGATATCCCATTCTGAACGAAATAACAGACTCCAAAACCAAAAGAAAAAAAATGCTACACCAGCACAGAGAGAAATATTTAACAGAACTTGCCCTACCTGTTCTGAAGGTGTTACTTGCTGTCTCCCCATTTCCAGATCAACTGCAGCTGCCATTAACAGGCATGTCTTCTGAGCAATCAGAACAGCTTTGTCAGAGGGACAAAACTGGGACAACTGACACCAAAAATAGGAAAAGGTAATGAGAATTTTACCCTTATAAAGCAATTTGCTCGTGAACAGATGACTGCTGACTCTCCTCTGTGACACTGTCTGGAGTTAGTCACGAGTTGTATATAGTTATATTGCAATTTTACTTGTGCAATTACACAAAAAGATTATTTAAATATAAAGTGTAAAGCAGAGTTGGAGTTCCCTCTCTACAAACACATGCAAAACTGACAGTGTTGGTAAGAAGTTCTGCACGGAGATTAGGACTCAAGCACTTAACATTTTGTATTAATGATACAGTTCCCAAACATCAGAATCCATTTATTTCAGAAAATTCTCACTGAAGTCTAAGTTTCCTATTACATTTTTGAGCAACAGAATGTAAGATTATGACAATAATGCACACATTTTGTATTACAAGTCAATCTCCTTCAGAGCACACAAGCACATCTCCATGGAGATACCCAAAACATGAATGTGACTTCTAAAAGAATCAGACAGATGAAAATATTCCTCAATTAGAGACACTATCAGCAAAAGTACCTTGAAAGACAGTACAAAAAACTCCCTCATCTTTTCAGGGCTGTCCTTGAACTGTACAGCTAAGTTCCAAGCTAACAAAGACATAAAAAAATAGAGACTAGAATAAAAATCTTCACTGTTACATGTGTGCCCATCAAATTCTAGTAATAAGCAGTTCACATTCTACAATTCTATTTCTTAATCAAAATGTCATCAACAGCTCATTTAACAACAGTAAGAAATACTGTTATTAGTGATTTGCTAAAATAGCTTGTTCATGCTTTCAAATTTTGTCTTGATAATTTCATCACAACCAAGTATCCCACCTACCACACACCCTGCTCACAAGAGCAAGAACTGGAAGAAGCATTTTCTTAAATTAGTAAACTAAGCTAGCATATCAATGAATGCAAGTGTTAAACAATATTCCCAAGACAAATGAAAAAATGAAAAAAAACCCACATCTTGAAACATTTTTCATTTTATCCCAGCAAGGTCAAATACAGGGCAATTAAGCACACAGCTCTGAGTAGTAAATGGATGAGAATCTAAAGACAATCAAATGATTTATGTATGAGAACCCGACCCAATTAAATGCTCAGATTCTACAGTAACTCTCACATTAATTTATCCACTAGGACATGGTTTTGTAGTCTCCAGTTTGTTTATTCTGTGAGTAAGAATGCTGTCTTGGAAAGGTCATGGTCACCACAGATTCCATTCATGCTCATGGTCAATGTATTTGACCTCTGCTGCTTCTCTCCCCACTTTGCTCCTCTTTATTGGAGCATGGTTACATTGTGAGGATGTGTGCAAAAGCAGGTGTCTTCTGTTATTGATTTCAGCTGTTTTCTCTCCTGTATGTTCTGATAGAAGAAAGACTCTGAGAAATTGGTTTTATTTATAGACAGCAAGCACACTGATTCTTTACCAAAGCACTGTAACAAAGATTGCAAAATGAGGATCCAGAGACAACACTTTTGATAAGCTTAGTGTAGCTCCATGGGAGCTGCATTTTCCACTAGAAAACACTTCATGTGTGATAATATGTGCTGTTTAGGTTTCAGACACTGTACTGCAGTTCAAGGCTAACTCCAGGACTGCTGATTTAAAGGACAAATGAAGACAGTCTGTATGAGTGGCAGAGATAAACTCAGCCCACACCAACCACACCAATACACTCATCTGAACTCCATAATTCTTATTTTGCCTACATGAGAATATGCATAGTCAGGATCAGCAGTAAGGGTTGTTGGGTTTTTTTTATTGCTCTTGGCAGCATTTATTTTCAGACATTTAAGAAAAATGTTATTCTTTCTATTTTCCTGATTTTAAATTTTACCTCTGTAACAGAGTCTTGGTAGAGAAGGTGTAACTAAGAGAAAAGTGGTAAACTGTGAAGAGTGGTACCATGGACATATACAACAATTCCTGTGGTGAAAGGAATAATGCATCAGCTACCCCTTCAGGCAAACACACCTTGTGTGAGTATTTGTCTTGATAACTGACTTAAAACACAAATCATGTCAGACAGTTTCAGAAAACAGAAAATGCAGCAGGAGAACTTTTAAGACCAGTTAAGGCAGTGACTGCCAAAGGTGACAAGTTTTATAAATCTACTACCTCTCTAAACACTTCTTTATTCCTTAAGGTCTGGTTAAGAGGAGGTAGAGGAGATTCAGTTTAGATTTTGAGAGTGCAACCTACCAACTTTTCTAAACCAGTGAGCCTCAAGGATCCTCATGTCCCCCGCAAATTTCTCTTCCGTGAAAGACTCAGCAAGTCTCTTGTGAGCTGCAGAAAATGTATTGTTCACATTTGTATGTTCAGAAACATTTCCAAGCCTAATCATTACACTGCAAAACAGAGGTTTCCAAAACTCCCATGTAATTCCTGATGAAGACTTACTCTCACAATTTAAATCTCATATTTTTCACCTGTAAGCCTTATAAAAAGAAACATCAAAAGGTGCCTCAAACATCATTTTATAGAAGATGCCGACAAGTACAGCCTCTTCAAAGTTTACTGACACTGAAGTCTTATGCAGAGAAGTTTTACTTAATTTCACAAGAATTTGAGGGCTTTTAAATTTAATAACAGGTTTGAGGCCTTTCCTCTAGGAACCTTTAATTAATTTAATTCTACTCTTCATTCTCTTCTACTTGCAGTAGTACTGCAAGTTTTCGATAGCAAAACCCTGTAGCACTGAGATCCAACTTCACAACACTGTTGAATGTCCAGTTTTAGCTTCCACTGATTTCAGTGGGAAGTTGGGAACTGGGACTGACAAAAGGAGTCCAAACATTTTGTTGGTAGGGACCTAATCATATCATAAAATGTTCACATATGGAAGAACTCCAGAAAATGTAAATTAAACAAAAGCATACCCAAGTTCAAGTAAGTCAGTATTGAATTGATATCTTCATCTCTAGAATGGAGGAAAAATTAAGTTTCAGAAAATTGATTAGCTTTCTCACAACAGAACACATTATTTATGTTGGAATACAACTCCATAATTATGGATGTATTCATTCTTCTCACCCAGAACTTCTGAAAGATATCACACAAGTGTGTCAAACTTACAGAGATTGCTTAGCTCACATCCTCCATTAGAAATACCTGACAGTCTGATGCATTCATTAGAGAGGAAGGCAAAGAGCAAATATTTAAAGGAAAGGTTATACAACTAGAAAATATGTTCCTATGTGATGTCATTAGGTCAAGCTGGGAAGTCAGCTAGGTGAACTTTTTACTAGCATAAAAAATGATCTCTTGATTAGTCTGCAGGAAAAGAAGCCCAGCAAGAAAACATTGCATCATCTGTACAACAAGAAAATGTTTTTGCAAATGGACTCACCTTTTCTCCTCCTTTTCTGCCATGACTTTTGATAACATCAGACGAACCAAACATCTGAGAAAAAAAGGCAATGAAGAAACAAGATTTTTTTTTCAACAGTGTACTCTGTCCTAATTTTCCAGAAGGGATCCCACTTTTCTTCCTTATGCTATCAGCCCATGGAACTCACAGAAGAATTCAAAATGTCAAACTGAGAATAAGATTGTGCTATTTCCCACTCCATTGCCTTGTTTTGTATATCACTTTGTTAAATCATGTATTAGTAAGCAAGCATGTAATGGTAAGTAAATAATGTACTTTAAAATAAATGTACTTTAACAAAGGCTTTAAGTAAATATTGGAATAAATACATCTGTCTCACAATATTTGTTTTTATAAACAAGATGGAATATTTCAAGAAGATGCCACTTTATCAGAGGACACAAGCTAACTGGTATTTTCACCAAAAATATTATTGCAATTCCATTAAAATCACTGTTGGTCACATGTTCACACCATAGTGTAATCATAACATTCAGAGCAACTAATAATTTGCTTGGGAGAGACTTGCAACATCTGTAGATATCAGGAGTTGAGGCTTGAGGTACATCTGCAGCACTAAAAAGACTGCTAAATAATATTTCATCTAAGCACTTTTCCTTGTTATAATGTTTTTCAAAAAGAAACCAGAAAAATTTCTACTTCCTTGTAAATATGTTGAATTCTTACTTTAAGGCTGCAAATAATTGCTGGTAGTCTTGTAAATGTTCAGACAAATACTCCAAAGCTTTGATAGCCACAATTTGCTGGTCATTCTGAAAAGAAATTAAAACATGTTTTGTATATACTGCACTACCTCAGTCACTACAAAAAAAGTAACCAAACCAAAACAACAACAACAACAACAAAAAAAAAAAATAAAAAACCAAACCAACCCCAAAGCAACAACATATTCCAGAGGTCTGTGCAGTCTACGAGCAGGAAAAAGAACAAAGGATTCTGCACAGAATTGCCTCAGAGTGCAGAGAAAACTCTAAGGAGGGATCACACGACCCCATGCACAGAGAGCCCATGGCAAGAACAGGACTAGCACAGGTTGGTAAGGCTTTCATGCCTTACAGGGCTGTGAACAAAGCCCTAATAGCTTAAAACACAATCAACCAGTTCAGACATCACTCAAGTCACCAACCAAGAGGCAAACAGGAGGGACAAAGGACTTTTCATTCTTTCATTGTTGGCTTATGTGTGTTTTGTGCACAGGTTCCCCCTCTCACGTCAAAGATCAAACCCCGGAGGCAGAAGAAGATGTAACATTTTGCTAAGGAAAATCTTACAGAAATACACCATGTCATTTCCAGTTGCCAACATTTATAACTCAGAATCCTTTCTTCTTCTGCAGAAATTTTAAAAGATACCATTTCTTTCTACGTGAAATGAATTTCCATTTTGCATTACACAACACAGTGGAGTGAGACCTTTGTCGCAGAAGCATGAAATACTTAGAAATTCATGAAATACAGAGAAATATTAAAAGTAGGCCAGGTTAAAGAGGTTACAGCTGTCCTACTTATATCAACAAAGCAAAGTAAAGGCAACATTATCTGCTTTACCTCTAATGCAATTTGGGCAGCCAAACTCAGGAGGTTAGTGCCTGTATTTTTATCCACTCCCAGCTTGTCTTCATTTTGCAATGTCTTTTCTGCCAGCTTCCCCATCTCAACTACTGCTTCCACAGCTGAAAGATACATAGGGAAGAAATAACATTTTTTATGGAAGCAATTGGAAGGTGAAAAGTTCTACTGTTTTAATGACTTCTGGAAGGCTGTAATCTTTTGTTTATTTTTAATGAAAAACCAAGACAAGAAAACCTGATCATACCAGCACTTCTCCACAAATCTGCATTTCTTCCTAAGGAGGTGCCAAAAAGCTTTCCAAGCTACTAATCTATGGAAATAAGGATGCCATACAAACGATACTCATCTCACATCTTAATTTTTGTTCTGCTAAATAACTGTTTGTCACCAAAGACAGAAGACTTTCTCTAATACGCTGTCTGGGCGTCATTCCAAGCTCCCACATCTTGGCTCATGCTAAGGGTGCCACTGCTTTTATGTTCACACTGTGCTGTGGTTCCCACTCTATATTATGTGAACAAATTATGCTCTCATTAAAAGATGTATGGAGAAGAATTAATTGGCAGAGAACTCACTGGAAAATAAGATCTGCGTGTTATTCTGTATTCTAAGTAAGCAGAGACTGTGCTTCTCAATTTTCATGTGTTTCTCAATTTTCATTACTTGAGCTCAGATTCTCGTTAAAATATGAAATAGCAGAACTCATTATAAAACAGAAAGAGGCTACAGAGATATGTCATTCTGCAAGTCATCTCAGTAATTCATGGTTTTTTTGGTAATTCCAGGCTTTACTTGTCCAGAGGAATTAAGAGTAGTCATAATGGTTCCTTTAAGGTTCATTTAGCTCAGTATCCTTTTTTATATTGTATATGGATAGGAAAATATATGAAAAGCAGTGAGCATACAGTGCTTCTCACCCTGGATTGCTACTACAACTTCTGCCCATGGGAAGATTAAGACTTCCTAGCCAGAGGCTCCATCCAGACAATATCAAATACAGCAATGGACTCTACATCTCACAAGCTCTGTGCAAAAAACAACCCACTCTGAAAATTTAAATCTGCAGCCTGACAGTTTCAATGACTTCAGAGACCCTCTTCTAGCAACCCTCTATGGTGTCTTTCTCAAGATGAACAGTCCAAATCTGTTTAGTATTTTCTAACATATTTAGCAGTTCTTCTCCTTATAGTGAACCCTTTATCTTTCAAGTTTTACCTTTATCAGTGTCATTCTCCATCACTGCAATCTTATAGACACTAAATTTAGTAAAGATGCTGTTTGGATCACACCTCTCTGCTTCTCTAACTGCCTCTTTAGCCTATTCACAGAAAAAATTAAAGGAAATCAGTACAAAAACATCTTGAAACTAGTAGTACACAATTTGCAACAGAAAAGGGCTAAAAAGATATGCAAAATGTTATGGTTACATTGTTGATATTTATATAATTACTCAACAAGTTTGGTTTGGCAACATCCTCTCTTGAAAGAAAAGTGATGAGACCAGAAGATGGCACTGAAGGCTGACAATGACCAGAAAGGAAAGAGCCAATTCCTCAAAATCAGAGCTATAGATTCAGAAAGCAAGAGAAGCCCTGAGAATGCTGAAATATTAAACTCCCTTCTGTCACTTTGAACTGTGAGGTTTAACACCCCCAAACCAAGAAAGCCTGGGCGGGTAAAGCAGGTGCACTTCTCTACAGATGTAAATTTAGTCCCAATGACATAGCTACAAAATAAAAACAATGCAAATAAATACATAAATATGTCTACACATGTACTAAATATACCTTGTCAATTTGTTTCAGATGAAAATAGCAAGAAGCCATGTTCCTCTGCAGCTTGGCCAAGTTCTGATCTATCTGCCTAGGTGTGTAGAAGCTGACAGAATAATTGTACCAGTGAAGGGCTTCAGAATAGTTTTTCTCCTAGGAAATATAAAACCAGAACAAAAAAAAAAAAAAAAACCCAAACAAACACAAACTTATTTGGGTGATTAAACTGCCTATGTCCTCCCAATCTTTATTTAAAAAAACTTCATACAAAATGAAAGATTGAGAGAGTCAGGTGTATTCTAGTGTAACTTTTCCCCCAGAACAGCCATGTTTTGCCTGATGCCCCCCCAGGACAAGGTTGCCCCTCCTGGCTGCCAGGGCACTGCTGACTCATGTTCAACTTGCCATCAACCAGGACCCCAAGGTCCCTCTCCATGGCACTGCTTTCCAGCTTCTCATTCCCCAGTCTGTCTGTACATCCAGGTTGCTCCAGGTGCAGAATCTGGCACTTGCCTTTGTTACATTTCATACAGTTTGTAAGTGCCCAGTCCTCTAATTTGTCCAGATACTGTGAGAGACAGTATCCAAAGCTCTACTGAAATCCAAAGAGATTACATCAGCTGGCTTCCCAGATCAACTGGGTGGATGACCTTGTCCTAAAAGGAAATTAAGTTTGACAAGTAGGACTTCCCCCTCCTGAACTAGTGCTGGCTGTGACCAATGACTGTATTGTCCTTCAGGTGTTTTTCAATAACTCCCAGAATAATCTACATAATTTTACCAGGCACTGAAGTGAGACTGACAGGCCTGTAGTTTCCAGGGTCGTCCTTCTTGCCCTTCTTGAAAATTGGGATAACATTTGCCAGCCTGCAGTCAACTGGGATCTCTCCAGATCTCCAAGACCATCCAAAAATCATTGAGAGAGGCCTCACAATGACACCAGCCAGCTCTTTGAGTACCCTTGCATGAATCCCACCAGGCCCCACAGACACACAGGGGTCCAGCTGGAGAAGGAATTCTAGCCATAACTTCCCATGCACAAACCTTGAGATGAGGCTACCTGAAACTTGATTTTGTAACAGAAAACAGCAACCAGATGGATGAAAATAAAACTAGTGCCAGCTGGAACAAGGATCTTAGTAACAGTTTGCACTTTAACCAAAAATAGACATATCAAAGAGGTCAGAAAGAGATTTTCATTTTCACTGATATAAATAAGAACACTACTGTTTGGTCCCAAACCTCGTAATGTTTGGCAGCTCTGTCCCACAAGATGATGTGCAGCTGATTCAAGGTTTCAGGCAACAGCTGTTTCCCAGTATAATGACCTGAAAAGATACTGCAAATCATCACTTTACAAGAACTTTACCAAGCACACTGAGAAGCATCTAAGAACTATCTGAGAAAGACTGTCCCATAGCCTACCACAAAAAAACACAGCATAGCACACAGCAATAGTTTCAGTCAAGACCCAGTGCTTCATTTTTGTTCCATCAAACAACAACATCCATCAAATAAAAAACCCCTACCCACCCAAACAAAACTCCAAAAAAAAACCCCACAGGTAAGAGAAAAATATTTTCAAGCTTGAAAAATGTAAATGTGGCTCTTGCTCCTAGCTTGATGCTGTGTGAGACAGGATCTGTTTTACAGCAGATCTGACAGTCCAAAAATATTACAGTGCTACAGGTGCCACAGACATGAAAAATAAACTGCTATTCAGCTGCTCAAACAAGGACATGCAACCTGTTTTAATACTGAAAAACAAAAATATATTGGGCTGGATGGACAAAGTATTAACATTACACAGAATTTCTGGTAAATGTTTCTAATCCCACATGTGTCAGTCACACAGGCTACACTAAGAAGAAGGAATTGCTGTAGCAAATGAATTTAACCCTGAGCTTTATCATGATTGTCATTCATTATGAAGTTGAGAGCTGCCATGTAAAAGAAACATAAGGGAAAACAGACACAAAGAGAAAGAAAGATGAGAATAAGCAAAAAAAGTGAAAATTAAAATTCAAGACCTTAGCCAACCACATCCAGCTTTCAGTAAACAGCAGCAAAAGACGGATACAGACCTATAATAATTTCTTCAATCTTCTGCTTAGCAAGCAGCTCCCTCTTATTCTGCAACAGGAACTCGATGTGGAGCAGGGTAATTTTTCCAAGGTCAGGTGAAGATTCAAATCGTTCAGGAACAGATTTCAGAAAATCAAGACCAACTGATTCCCTATTCAAACAGATGCATTTTTAAGAGGCTGCACCAGAAGAGCTGTTAATTTTCCATTCTAGACATTCACATATTCATGCCGTGCAGAATGTTTCTCATTCAATCACACTGACAGAATGAAGCAAGGTATGAATTTATTACAGTTCATCTATTCAGTGGCAGCTTCCTATTAGCACTTACTTGTTCCACCGTATTCACAAGGGAGTTTACTCCTCCCATTTGCTTCAAGACAGAAGCATATACATAGGTAATTATGAGGGAGCATTCAACAGGGGGAAATTTAGTGCCTCTATTTATTTTGCTGTAACTTGTTCATCCTTCTACTGCCTTTCACAAGAATGATTCTAGGACCCCAAACTCATTCTGAGGGTTGCTTAGAAGGAAGATTTCAGTCTGATAATTCCAGACATATATTAAAACTACATAGGGAATCTTAATCATTCCAAAGTAAGGCTACAGCACTGCAGACTGCCACTAAACTTATTTTACTCCCTGTTTTGTTGCTGTCATAATCAGTATCACCTGCTATAGAAATGACAGGCTCCCTCTCAAAACTGTTTACCTTACCTCAGTGAGCTTTTATTTAAAATAAAGCATCACTGTAAAATATGATGTTCTTTGCTTACAAAGGAACACCTACAAACTCCAAACATTGTGTTTAGCCCACTTAATGATGCTTTCCTACCTTCCATGCTCCAGCAGCAGTTTGGCAGTATTCAAACAGAAGTCTAAAGACATCTCCAAGTGCAGGAATTCTGCGAGAGCTAGACAGAACACAAAACACTTGAGATTATTTAATCAACTTTGACACTTAACTACTCAAACTAACATTTAGCTCTTAGAGCTTCTTTCAAAGACAGAAACAAAATGGAAAAAAAAACAACAACAATATAATAGATCTAAAACAAAAGGAAGAATAAAACATGTCTATTGTGTTTTGACTTTCCCAGTACAGCTAATGTAGTACTACAGAAAGGTGACAGACTGACAGCTCTGGAATTCTAGTCCTCCTTCTTTAAACAGGAACAGCATTGGCTGCATTAGTAGCACAATCTTTTGCCTCCTGCTGCCTTCCATCAAAATATCCCACCCTTATCCAGGAGGAATGACTTGAGACTGAGGTTAGTGCTCAGGCTGCATGCAGGATCATATTGCAAACTGAAATCAGCATCTGGATAACTCCTTTGTGAACACTGACCACTATGTCTCACACTCCAAAACCAGCACGACATTTAACTAATGAAGATTCCACCAAAGCACACAAGAAAGGATTATTTTTCCTGTGTACAACACAGTCTTCTTGGATATGGAGTAACAGGATCTTAGTATGAAACCTAAACAAAGGTGTGATACCTGCATTGATATCTTCATCTGATGCTCCACTTTTAAGAAGAATTTTAACTTTCAAAAAAAACCCTGCTGGATGAGTATCCTCCTGCACAGTGAAAAACAACACATTACTTGGACAGCTCTTTGTAGAACACAGATCCTGTGAGAGTACAGCACATTCATAACACAGACAAATATTAAGAAATCACATGCTCCCCACTGTACTCTTCAGTTCCATTTTAATGACTGAAGCAAGACGTAGGCAACTTACGTAATATTTTCTTCCTAATTGCAATGTGCATCTTTATTATTTATTCTTATACTGCCAAAGGCCATGAGAACAACTAAACAAGAGATGTATGATTTTCATTTTGCTGTGGCCTGGTTTTGATACTTTTAAATAGAAGCTGAACGATACCCAATGATAGAAATATTTCCTTCTTTCCTATGTGTGAATTGGCTGGATTACTTTAGAATTAATATGAGCAGAATTCAAAGTTGCTTAGAAGAAGAAGAAATTTAGGAGGAAACAACAATGGAAGCAACTGGAAATAATGAAGACTGTATACTACAGCTCTTCCTAAAACTGCACATTTCAGGCTCTAGAATAAACATTTTCTTCTAGTTTTCCACACCCTCATATAATATTAAAATGTACACTTATCAAAAATTATGATAAAAACACTTTCCATCTCAAAAAGTTTTGTGATAATAAATACAACAGAAAAAGACAAAGGGCTTCTATACTGTAGTAGCATGTTAATTGAATAACTAAAATACACTGACTTTTATCCTGATCTCATGAGCTCATGCATCATGATCTGTCTGAAAGTTCTAACAGCATGTGGAAAAATGAATTTGAGCTTTCATTTAAAACAAAATTTTATACTGAAAACTTGTTTTTTATGAAACAGACAATGAAAATTTTTAAACTGCCAACCAAAGGCAAATAGGAATGTTTCAAATTTTATTTACTCTACACTAACCTGAACAGAGAGAAGCACGAAATTAATTAAAGTCCTTATATGGGAAACAGAATTTGTACAAGGTCAAGATCCCTCACTGTAATGACTGCTTAGACATATAAGATATATTCCTTCAGGGTAGCTGGTATGCTTATGCACCTCATTTTTCAGGTTCCAGAAGAAATACAGTCGTGTTAGTAAACTGCAATAGCTAAACCAATTGTTTGAAATAAGACTGACGTAGCTTTCAAAACAGAACTCTAGTGCTTGCTCAAATATTTGTACAGATGGGACCTCAAAAAGCAGTATGGACTTATCCATTATAACCCAACGCAAGAAAAGAGGGGCAGAAAAACTGGTATAAATCTGAGGTGGCCCACGCTGCAGTTCCTCTGTTTGTATAGTTGTCATGAATACAGGTGTTGGGAGGAAGGGGTCACAAAGCAGAAGGCTGGTGACTGTAAATGGCTCCAGTGACCTTGCAGGTGATAAGCCCTGATAAGCCCGTGTGAACCGCCTGTGATCCTCTGGCATGGCCCCAAGTTAAATTTGCCTTTCTGTCCTCCCATGTGCCTCTGCCTGGGTGTGGCTTTGGGGATCCCCCAGTTAAGGAGGTAACAGAAATGAATTTACTCTTTGTGTGTCAGCTGTGGGTTCCTGGCTGTCTCAGCCGCCTCTCTGTGTCGACTCACACAGCACGTCAGAGAAATCTTAGTCATGTCATCACCAAAGGGCCTCACTGTTAATACACAGGAGGCAGTAAGGCAGCTCTACACCTACATGCAAAGAAGTATTCCTCTACAAAAAGAGCTGGGAGCACAAAAATGTACTTAGGAGTATGAAAAAGTAAGGAAGACTACACCTCCATCTGTTGTCAAGTGTTTAATGTTGCCCATATTATGTTAATAAATGCCTGAGTTTCATCTATTGCAATCCATAAAAAGAGGAACACATTATACCTGATTTGCCAAGTTTATGGCTTTCAGTGCCTTGTCAAGGTGTAGAGTGCAATCCCACTCGAAATAGGTTGTGGCTAACAAACGTAGCATTTTAGCCTGGAAAGGAAAGAAATAGCCACATATGAACGTACATATGAATAGAAAACACTTAAATTCTAAGGTCATGAAAAATAAAAGCTCTTTGAGTCAAAAAATTGCCTGCCTGGTATCAGGCATATAAGGGGATGGCTCAGTTCTGAAACATAGCCAGTCTTAAAGCACTGCAGTACACACAGGACATGAATCAAACAGAGTTCAGAGGAGAACAGAAGGGTAGCAAGGAAAATCAGAGACCTGGAAAAAGCAGAGTGAAAGAAGAAACTGAAAGAACAGGAGGGACACACTTCACTGAGAGAAAAACAAACAAAGAAACAAACAAAACCAAACAAGATAAAGACATACATTATAATGGCTTTCAAATACATAAATTACTTATATAAAGAGGAAGAGATTAAAATTTCCATATCTGCTGTGGGGAGTAAAAGGATTAATAAACTTCTCAGTGAGGCAGACAAACATCTATCAGAAATGACACAGCTGTAACTGATGATGTATTGAAAGAAAGGGAAGAGAAGAAGAGATGGTCTTTCAGGGTCTAGATTCAAATGTGATTTAAGGGCACTCATCAGTGATTGAGCTCTCAGACTGATGCTCATAGCAACTGAACTTGCAACTCTGCCAAACTTCATAGCAAACTCTAAAAAGGAGGCCAAGAAATCACTGGTCAGGTTTGGCACATAAGAGGCGGATGATACACTGGAGTCAGCTTAACAAAATCCTCCTGTTTGAAAGCAGATATTTCTCTATTTCCTACCTGCATTTCTTTGCCAACAGAATATTTCATGTCCATCTTCCCAATGTCATAACTCTGGCTGTCAATAATAAGTGAAAGTTAGAAACAAATGGGATAAGAGAGATAAATTCAGTCAGTCTTCTGACAGGTAAAATATTCCTATTCTTAACCGGTTAGAAACCACATCAATTGCACAAATTAAGTATTCACACATCTCAGTTCTCACTTTTACCAGAGAACAGGAAATTTTGTTTCCTTTCTACCTTTACATCAAAAATTGTACTCAATTTCTTCAACCTGTTGCAGCACCTTCTGTAACATCTTCTACATTTCAGTAGGCTTTATCAGTTTTAACCACAGAGATTTTGTAGAAGCAAGTGTTCTCATTCTCACCTGACACAAAAGCTATTCATGACTGGTCTCAAGATCACAGCAGATCAATAGCAGAGACAGAACCTGGGAGTCACGATTCCCCATTCACCCTCTAAATGTTTAAAAGGACCACTCAGGAGAAAACTCTGGGGTGATTCCACAAAACCAGATTCTAAATAAAGAACTATTAAAAAGAAAAACAATAACTGGGCATTTGTTTCCTGATCTAATATATTCTCAGATCAGAGAAATCTTAACCCACTAGATGGAGCCACATCTCTTTCGCCAGATCATTATTTTCACTTTATTTCCTCCTCAAATTCTGTCATCAGGATTTGGTATTTCATTTTCCACAAGAATAAAACATAAAATTATCTTCGAAGCACTATCTGTAATTAATTCTAAGCATTTCTACAAATCCTCTGTGACAACATATGTGACCACAATTATTTTGGATTTTATACGCTGCCACTGATTTTCTTCTGACCATTTAAAAGAAAAAGAACAAGAAGACATAAACCCAAATTTTCTGTGCTGAGGCTGTGACCATTGCACGAGGATACTCTTCCTGACAGCCTACCTTTTCTCACCCTTAGTAGTACCACAATAGTTATTTGGATCCTACCCAGCCCATCTCTAACATTTCCTTTTTCACCTTGATGTTTGTGTTTTTCATCAGTCATGGATTTGCTCTCAGTGAAGCACCTCTTCATGAGAAATTCAAATACTGTTTAAAACAGATCAATTTGAAACTGGTCAGAAGAATTCATCTACTCTCTTCCAAAGTTTTCAAATCCCTTCACTGTCATTTATGAATGGCACAAGAACTAGGAACAGCCTCTTCAGGAAAATAATCTTTTCTGAAGAAGCCTTAGGGAGAGAATTGATGAGAACCATGGAAAGATTTCATTCTAATGACCTGGAAATCAATGTGGGAAGCAGACATAAATTTTAGGCAACAGAGTATGATCACCACAAAGTATCTGCTCAGCTAATTTGGTTCAGCTAAAATCTTTTACTCTCATATTTTTAATTAGGCCTCTACTTTCCCTTGCTCTCCCCTTTCCTTCACATATATTTTTACATCTCAAAAGCAGGATTTTATTTTGTTTGTCCCTGCACATTACCTGAGCCAGAAGGAGCTCTCTTCATACCTCTTGGATTCATAGGTTTCCACTCCAAAATTGTAACAGAGGATTGACAGGTAACAGGTCTGCAATAAAAGACTCCTGCTTCTATAACGTTCTTGTAAAACATCATTAGATCTGTGGAACTCCAGTCTCATGTTCTTTAAAATGCATTTTATTTCAAAGAAATAACCACAGTTATCACTTCTGGCCTTTTACAAGGGGATATTGAACATGACTAAAATGGAACTATAATTGTGTGGGAAAGGGAAGCATCATTAACCAGTCCAGGACACACAAAACAGCAGGATCTTGAAACACACGAGGAACATAAAGTTCCTCAATAAATCACACTGAAAGCACTGGAACTGTGTAAAGTAAACAACAAAAATTAAAACTTGAGAGGAAAAACTGGAATATTACAACCTCATTTTTAAAAATTACAAAAAAAGTTTAATATATTTAAGTGAAGAGGACTCTATCTCTTCCATGATAGGCTTCTTCCCAGCATGTCTCTTTGGGGTTAAAAACAATCATCTGCATCAAAAGTTTTAGGAGAAAACCATTTTTGAATGCTTGCTTATTCAGAGCACTGTTGCTTTCTGCTTTACCAATCAGCCCTGGCAACATCTGTTCATAACAACTTGTCTTTCCTTTGAAATTATTTGCAGCTGTCACATGTCACCCAAAGAAGAGACAGAAAAATCATTTTATATGCTAGCAGGCTGCCAATATTTACATCCATTTTGTCTCTGCAGTAACTTTTTTTTTCCCAAGTATAAATGATGTTTCTTGCAAGTGACTCAGGCAAAAATGAGAAAGGTAGCACAACATCTTGCTTCAAATTTATTATTTCTTTGCAAAAGCACAGACTCAGTAAGCACAAACACAAAAAAAGATCACTCTCAGATGTGAACCCCTTATTTTTCGTAAGTTCACTTGTGAATGTTTTCTTTCCAGAACAAAAAGCTGACTGTACTGAGTACTGGTTCACAGACTACTGGTGATCCACAAGCTGTAAATCCTCTCCAGTTGGTCTGGGGTGCCACACATCACTGTGGAAACACAATGGTTTCCTTGGGATACTCTCCAGGTGCTCCCTGGTGCAGTGGGACTCTGGCAGAGTTAAGGACTGACAGCTACCCAGCAATCCAAAAGTTTCACTCAGCAATCATTAGCTCTTTCCCTTTTCTTATTTCTCTCTTTAAACCAGAAGTAAGTTTTATCTCTCATGATCAGAAACCTTTCCCTTGTCTGCATCAGTGCTCCTGGTTTGTGAAGAGAATTTATCATGAGAAGTTTAATACTGTTTAATGAAGGAGATCAAGCGGAAAGGATTAAATTCAGTTAAAAGTAAATGAGAGCAGGAATGCAAAGACCCCAGTGAGCATTTTCAAGAATTCACAGTAAGAAGCTCTGCTCTTATGATTCAAATCAAAGCCAGACCCCTGCAACTGACTTAGTTACTCAGATGCACTTGAACAAGGCCTGCAAATCACAAAACCCAATTTAAAATCAGTTAAGAGTTTAACTGATTAAAAACCCAAATAATCTTCTAGGGTATTTCCCATACTTCCCTTTCAGAATTTGCATCTGCCTCTTTGAATTCTACTGCCTACAGAGACAGGAACAAAGTGTTTCCTAAGTACTGGGAAAACATGTAAGCAAAAGAAAATAAATGTGGGAAAGTTTATTCTGATATAAACATATTAGACTTTTATCTTTGCCAACAAAGAATTAGCCTGCTTATGATAGTTTGTTTTATCTGTGTCACAAGAAATACAAAAACCACGGTCTAGTGCAATGGGAAGCCTCTACAGTTTCATGAAAATTAAGATTAGTACTGAGGGTAGTAATAGACTTGCATATCAAAAACTTAGTAACAGCTCTTCTCTTGTCCCATCTGACCCCAGACAAAAGTTCACATGGGTACAAACAAAGATACAAGATCAAGATGTAAAATGCAGCTGGTTCTGTAGAAGAGCAAGTGGCATATTCAATTCAGAAATCTTTTTGCCTTGCTTGTAGATTTGTCTTCTCATTGTTTAGGAAGAGTTTATCATTCTATTTCAAATTCTCAACCATGAGAAGCAAGAATAAAAAATTCACTTTGAAAAAAAAAAGCCTGCTGTTTTCAAGCAAAATTTTTAGTAAGAAAATCTCAGAGGCAACCAACCACAAGAGACACACAGTTCAGAGTACTTTTCAAAATTTTATATGGTACATGTCATTCCTTAACATGTAGAGAGGAAAGTAGGTTCTTGAAGTTTGGAATGATAAAGGAATGATTTCACTTACTTCTTTTGGCAATTTCATCAAAATATCTTTGCAGCGCTGCACACACCTCATTGCTTTCTGAAAATCCCCTTGAGCAACCGCCTAAGAAAGCAGCAGAGCAAGCCAACAAGCTGTTAGTGTGCCACTGGTCTTTAAAATTCATTACAAGACTGATTCTTTAAAATAGGACTTGGTTTGGGTTTTTCACACGCAGTAAAGCAAGGTTGGGGATTAGATATCTGTCCTTACAGTGCTGTAATAATTCTGTGTATTTCCATATATATATATATATAAAGTCATCCAGAAAATCACTGCAGTCCTTAGGCAGTGTGCAAAGGCCAAATGCATGGGACAAGATCATTCAGATGTTAAGATGATACAGCATTTCAGAAAATCTTACACCACCTCTCCTTTTTGTCTCCATGACCAAATTAAAAATTCTGGGCACTGCTTTGGCCTGTTTAGGGCAGCTCCTGAGAATGTTGGAGATACCACTCCCCTTCTAGATACTGGGGTCAGCAGTGTGATCAACAAAAGCAGGAAACTACATTTTCTTGTATTAACACTCCTATGTCTCTCATACTCTACAGCATTGATAAAGGACTCAGACACTTCAGTCAGGCACAGCAATTCCTCACAAAGCTTAGAATTTCTAAATTACATACTTGGAATTACTGTAATTTGTCTTGTTTATGCCCTAGAAAACCTTTAGCACTTTTTCATACCTCTCTCATATTGCGCCAGGCTTGTTTTTTTAAAAACTATCACCATGACTCTTACCTTGCTGTACGATGCCAGAGGTTAAGACTTTAAACAAAATATCAAACACCATAGAAATCGCTATTTCCAGATCTTGTAATTTTGTACTGATTTTCCCACTGCTTAAAGCCTTCATACGTGGAAAGTAGCATGTATGAGGTCATGGAAGAGAGGGTATTCATGGACAGCAGGATCTCTGATGGCATATAATATTAACAGCTTTGAGGATGTTCATGAGTTTCCAGAGTCATGAAAGTTGTAAGTTGCAGAAGACTTTGTACAAGTGCAAATACTTGTTAGATATGGACCTTGGCTATGTGCTGCCAGGAATACCACCTTCATATACCTCCATCAGCCTAATTGCAAATATAAATACAGTATGATGAGTGTTCTGAGTGACCACACAGCAAAAGTGTACATGTGACATGAACTCAGCTTGGGGGAGCCAGGCTCCACATCAGTCCTACCCCTCTTCTTCAGCCAAGCACAGGACACTGTTGGAACTGACACATTTATGATTCATACAGGCAGCTGTTTATTTTACAAACAGCCTTGCCAGCCAAATCATAGAGCAACAAATCTGAACTGGAAGATATAAACACCACAGCAAAAATGACTGCCATAAATCAGGGGAAATTAAAAATCATTAAAAGATTGCAACACTGAATGCAAGCACGAGATCTGCTATCTTACATCTAAGTGAAGGAAACATATCCCTCAGCAGGTCTTCAATGGCAAGCATTCAGGTATCTAATAACTGGGTCAGAGTTTCCCTCTATACCTCTCGTGACTTATAAGGAAAACTGTGAAGAACACATACTGATTCAGCTTGATAAGAGAGTACTTTGAAAAGGTTATTCTCCACATCAGCTCTGTGCTCATGAATATCTGCTTCACCATCGCTCCCCTTACGTAACTTTGCATACAGCTTCTCTATGTTCTGGAAAACAAAGCACAGGCATCACCCAAGGAACTTACAAAGAGGTGTGTATGTAAGAAATTAAAACTGGAAATTAAAACTTACACTCACGGCATTCTCTAGAAATCCATCAGCAAGATCAGCTCTTCCAACATCTATCCATCCTTTCCCAGTTTTCATAGACATCTGATGGAGAAAATGGTAAGTCCTTTGTGAAAATACAGTCACTTTCAAGAAAGGCAAGGTAAGATCTCATCTTGTTGAAGTGTATATAACACAGCACAAGGGTATTTCAGCTCTGCAATTTCCGACCAGCAACTCTCACTTCTGAATGAAGTCCTGAACACTTCGATGCAGTATAAGAATTATGGTGCCCTCCTCAACAATATTATAACGTACTGAAATAAATGAATGTGTTGCTCATAACACATTTTGTCCTGTGAAAAGATGTGATGCTAACCAGACATTCCTAAGTCCACTGTCTCAGCAAGGTAAAATACAGGTCCCACTTCAGCCTGTACTTTGTACTCTTAAAAGGGAAAAAACGGGATCATCAATCTTATCTTTCCTCAAGTGATGAGAAGAGAGAGTCAGCAATACTCCTGCCAAAACACCAACTACCCTTCCAGAACTACACGTATGTCTCACTCCCTCTCCAAAACAAGCATCATGAGATTTGAAGACTTCCCTGGGGGATCAACTGTACCTCATTGCTCACCCACAATTAGCCTTACCAAAATCTGCCTTCGGATGGTTCCCTCCGGAGGATCTGGGCCCTCACAAAGGCGGATCAGTCTGCAGGCAGCAAACCGCACTGCAAGGAAACAGTGTAGCCATTCATCAGCTTCCTCTGCACTTTCTCTTTGGGTTTTGTTGGTTTGTTTGTTGGGGTTTTTTTTACAGAAAGTCAGGCCCTGCCATATCTGAAAGGCTGTTTGGCAGTTGAAATTAAAAGAGAGAACAATTTGAAAGCTTCGGGAGTCAAAGCAAATCTGAATTTTAGCCAAGATGATTAAAACTGCTATTCAGGCAGTAAGGAATAAAAAAATGTTCTCATTAAAATACCTATTAAACAATTTTGAGAGAGTTTAAGGTAAATACATGGTATTCAAAGACTTAATTACATTGTAGGTGCTCACAGTAACATGTCTTGAGAGCCTCAAAATAGCCTTGAGCAAAATAAGGAAATTAAGTTTAATAATCTTTACAAAGAAAAAAGCAAAAATATTTCCAGGCCTTCTTTATACATCAGGGATGGAAAAGACACCACTTAATGTATTTAAAACAGCCTCTCCCTGGCCCTTCAGCTGTGATCTGAGAGCATTACACTCTATTTTGTGTAAACTTACCCTTTTCCCTTTACCTGATACAATTTCTATGATGCAGATTATACATAATTTTGACTATAATCCCTCAAGACAAGAATGTAGGCCTGATACTACAATCCCACAGAACCACAGAAAGAACACATTGAGGGAAAAGATGAAAAAGCTCACTTCTCCTTTCCCCCAGCCCTGCTCCAGGCTACCAAGAGAACCCACCATCTGTGTACCCAGCTAAAGCAGGTCAGTAAAAAGAGGATTTGGTTTTTCTGTATATAAACATTGATGAGATAATTAAAGAAATAATTTCATTGATACAAACTAAGTGACCAACAGCCTAAATTTTACATCTGTTTTATTTTCATATATTTTGAGATTAGAACCATGGCATCAGAAGGTAAATTGCAGCTTCCTTGTGCTCTGGCACAAAAATGAGGAGTGATAAAAATGCCTGCACTGATTGTGAGCCACAAGAAGGTACCTATTACACCTCCCTGAACAGTTTATACAAGCCCAACTGTACATTCTCCTCTCTCTCCACCCTATCTGCAAAGCCCCAAACAAATCTACAGCACTACATATGTGCCTGTCAGCAGAGAGCTGTTCACTTCCATGCTGCAGCACGGGGAACACATTCAGGAAGGTGCAGAACATACGTACGTTTGGCTTTTTGCTCGTCATTGACAACAGCACCCGTGTGTTTGGCCACAGCCCAGTTCCACAGGCTGACTGCACCCTCTTCAACCTGGATGGGAGAATTCCATGAGGTTTAATTTTGTCCTGCACGTGAGTCCCGTTGAAATTTACCACTGGAAAAAGAACCATCTTTCACGTGTACCACAGTAACGACCGGGTTTGTGCAACTCCCTCTGGCGTTGCAGTCAAAGGTGTGAGTTTTCCATAAAACTGTCACATGATCCCACAGGGACATCTTGAACAATGACCTGAAAACAGGCGTGCTGAGTGGACCACACAGCATTTCTTCACCTGTAAGTATGGGTCATTCAAGTATACCCAGCTGGCAGGAAGCACATACTCTTGTCACAAGCACATTTCATAAGACATAGTCTGACAAAGGCTATTTCACACCTGAAAGCACGAGAGCACTTCTAAGATGAAGCAAGGTAAGACAGAACATGACTATGTAAATCCAAACTAAACTAATTAAATCATATGGCAAGCAGCACATATATGTCACATCATCCATCAGTGCCTTTGGCTTCAATTAGAAATTCTACATAAAAGGGAATTCTGTAAGGAAAGTGCTGGAATTAAGATGCATTCGAATATGTTCCTAAACAAATGCCATTAATTGAAATGTCCTAACCTACACTTCAACCAAGTTTAGACTTAGCAAAACAGGACCTCACTCACCCCATCCATCTGGGATGCAAATTTCTTAGAAACACTCAGACAGAAAAAAAAATTGTGAAATTTCACATCACCATGTCCAAAATACAGCTGATTCCCTGGCAGCCTTCAGAATATATTATGTACACTGTAAACAGATTTAAGATCTGAAGGGACTGGAAAAGAATTGTAAGAATCTTATCAGGTTTGAGAAATATCTGTAGTAAGGCTTCATCTCTTTTACATATCAAAAAGAAAACTGAGTAGCTAATTATTTTAAATACCTACATTGGGAACCTTTTGCTATTAGCACCTGATAAACTTATAAATATAGAAACTGAGTGCTTCCCACTCTAATATTATGTACTGGGTTTACCAGGCAGTTAAAATGGCATGCTTGCTAGTTCTCTTCTTCCTCAAGTGTCTGCTGTCATACAGGATGAAAAGGACCTCTCCTCTGATCAAGTACCAAAATGTTAATGCATCAGTGCTCTCTGCTTGCATTTTCACTTGAAATGACAGTTAGATACCAGTAGAAATTTGAAATAATAAAAACCGCAACATCACCAGCAACCAGTAACTTTTCCCATTATCATCATAGAACAGTTGGGGTGGGAAGGGACCTTAAAGACCATCTTGTTCCAACCCCCCTGCCCTGGGCAGGGACACCTGCCACTAGACCAGGTTGCTCCAAGCCCTGTCCAATCTGGCCTCGGACACTTCCAGGGATGGGACAGCCACAGCTTCTCTGGGCACCCTGTGCCAGGGCCTCACCACCCTCACAGGGGAGAACTTCTTCCTAACATCTAATCTAAATATACCCTTTCAGTTTGAAGCCATTCCCCCTTGTCCTATGCCCAAAGTCCCTCTACAGCTCATTGGGTGCCCCTTTAGGTACAGGAAGGGGCTTTAAGTTCTCCCCAGAGCCTTCTCATCTCCGGGCCGAATACCCCGAACTCTCAGCCTGTCCTAGGAAGGGTGTTCCAGCTCTCTGATCATCTCAGTGGCCTCGCTCCAACAGATCCGTCCTTCCTGTGCTGGGGATTCCCGAGCTGGACGCAGCATCCAGGTGGGGTCATTGCAACACACTTTTACATTTAGGATCGACATTTCCCATTGATTTTTAAAATGTAGCATTTCCCACTTTATTTTGGGCTACTACGACTCAAAAATGAACTGTTTTGTGTAGTGCCAGACACCGATCTTCGCCGCCGGGCGGAGGCGATGGGCGGCGGCAGCAGCGGGTGTTCGCAAGAGCTGCGGCACCAACCTGGGCGAGGCCCGCGGGGTGCGAGGCACAGGGACCTCCCGGTCCCTCAGGCGGGCCGGGAGCGGGGGACTCTCCCTGCGCCGCCCCCCCGGCCTCCTCAGGGAGGCTCCCCGCCGCCTGGAACAGCTCCTCGGTGAGCGCCGCGATTCGCGACGGCGCCTCCTCCCTCAGCAGCTCCCTCACCAGCCCTGCAACACAGGAGGAGAGCGGGGCGTGACACACAGCCGGGCGGCGTTTGTCGGGGACGGAGACCCCGCGCCCCGCGGCACCTTCCAGGGCGGCCACGCGCGACACCTCCATGGCCGGGGCGGCCCCTCAGGGGCGGCTCCGTGAGGGGGCGCGAGGCGGTGGGAACGGCGCCGCCGCACTGCGCGTGTGCCGGCCCAGGCCCAGCGCTCCCGGCGGACCTACCGCGCCACCGATTGGCTGTTCGGCTCCTCCGCCCCGCCTCCCCACCCCGAGCGACAGCTCTCTCAGCCAATCGCGCGGCGCAGCGCGACGGCTCCTCCCCCTGCGAGCCACCCGCGCGTTCCGGTGCGCGCGGTGCTTCCGGAAGGGTCCCGGGAGCGGGGCCGGGATCGAGGCCCGGGAGTGGGGCCCGGAGCGGGGCCCGGGCGGGCGGGAGGGCGCGATGTCGGGGCTGCTGCACACCACGCTGAGCGGGCTCAACAGCGACTCGTACTGCGAGATCAGCCAGTACCGCGACCAGCACTTCAGGGTGCGCCCGACGGGGGCGGGGAGGGCCGTGTCCGGGGCAGGGCCGGGATGGAGCGGGAGGGAGCGGGTCAGTGGGAGCGCTGACCCTGCCGCGTGCGCCTCTGTGCGCCTCTGTGCCCGCAGGGCAGCAGGCAGCTGCAGGAGAAGTCCCTGAAGATCTCCTCCACGCTGTACGTCGGCAACCTGTCCTTCTACACCACCGAGGAGCAGATCCAGGAGCTCTTCTCCAAGTGCGGGGATGTCAAGAGGATTGTCATGGGTCTGGACAAGATCAAGAAGACCCCCTGTGGCTTCTGCTTTGTCGAGTATCCTTTCTCTTCCCCTTCTGTCAGCCCATGTGTGGTTACCACCTTTAGTTCCGAGCACAGCTGTGCTGCTGCTACTGGAAGGGAGACACAGCCAAGTGCTTTCTGCCAGGCACATCCTTTCCAACCTTGCACCTTGCTCTCCCCCACCTTAACTGTGAGACAGACTGTGCAGTGGTGCCACACATCACAAGTGCCACCACTGCTATTCTTTCTGGAGGTGACAGAGAGCTACTTTATTAATCTCTTTCATGGTTTTAGGGCCAAAAGGAGAACTGAGTCCTCAGTCTGAGGTCTTCTGTGGCCAGAGTACATGTTGGCTTTCTCACCTCGGCTTTACACCTGAAGGAAGTAGCAGCATAAGCCACGGGGGCATTCCCAGGCATAGGGTACACGCTCATACAGGTCATGCCACGAGCTGTCTGTGCAGAACTCCCCCTTTGTTCTGTTTCAGTCAAGTTTCACATAACATAAAGAGGCATATTACCTATTTCTTGCCCTCAGCAAGGCTTTAATGTCTTTGTTTCATCTTCTTGTCTCTGCAGGTCCTGACATTAAAGTACAGAATCCTCTCAGAGCTTTGACCGGTTTTAGCGCAGTTTTTGATCCTGTAGGGAAGAAAAAGGCTGGAGGGCAGGGGTGGGGGCTTTTTTGTCTGTTTCTAACATACAATAGTTCTCTTTTTTATTTTCCCTCTACCCAACAAAAAAAGAAAAAAAACCAACCAGGCTTAGATCTCCTTATAGAGTGCCTCAGATACTACACGAGGGCAGATGCCGAGCACGCCATGCGGTTCATCAACGGCACGCGGCTGGACGACCGCATCATCCGGACCGACTGGGATGCTGGGTTCAAGGAGGGGAGGCAGTATGGGAGAGGAAAGACTGGAGGACAGGTAAAGGCAATACCAGTTCACCCCCTGAATCTGATCCCCCCGAAAGGCTCTGTACTTCTTCGCTTGTTTTGTCTCACGCAGACTCTAAGGACCTGACGGCGAAGTTTAGTCGCTCCCGGGTTGTTTTGGTAACTGATGCTTGGTGTTAAAAGCTGGGAACAACTTAAGGCCATTTCCATCTAGGACTCCAAACTTCCTGTAATGCAAGCAGGATGCTCCCAAATCCAAGCCAGTACTCTTAAAATGATGCAGAATTTGTGTGGAGGGGGACAGTGTAGCTGCCAGGCCAATCTCAGGACACAGCAGTTTGCCCCAGGGCAAAGGTGTGAGGTTCCTTTGCAGATTTCCAGGGTGGAGGGAGTAAAATGTTCTGGGGACCAAGCTTGGCAATTCAGAAAATTGGGCTGCAAAGCTGAATGAAAATATTTTGAGGTCTTCGTTGCTTATATGAAAACACCTCAGCCATCAGATATATCATTATTTCTCATCTTCACCACCTTTTTGGTGGATTATTTGAGGAGATCTCAAATGAGTTGAAGTGCTTCTAACCTGAACTTCAGTTGCCCACCAAGTGAACAAGGAGTGGGTGATGAAGTCCAGGAGGAGACAGGAGTGCAGGTTACTGACATGTGTGTTGTTGCTGTGCCCCAGGTGCGAGATGAGTACCGGACAGACTACGATGTGGGAAGAGGTGGCTTTGGCAAGATCATTCAGATGCAGAAGGCAAATCACCAGCCTGCAATCTATTAACTGCTATGTGGTTCCTAGGTCATAGAGGGCTCTGTCCTTCCAGAGCTAGCCCTGTTGTCGCATTTGGGATCGGGGTATGGAGTGAGATCCAAGTTCCAGCAAAAGGTGGCCCTCCTTAGACTGTGGATATACATGTATTCATTCTCCCTTCCTTCTGAGCTAGAGAGGATGTTCTGTGCTGATACAGGGCAACAAGGGGAAAAAAGAAAAGGACAGCTCTGCAGGATTCTGGGCAAGAAGAAATGCAGCATGTCACACACACCTTATGCTATGACATCCTCTTCATGTTGCAGCTAAAGCAGGTGGCTTCCTCCAAGCTGCAAGTGCAGCCGTGGTTGCTTTCACATGGGACATTTTTAAGAGCTTACCACCATCTGAGCCCTCCAGGTACCTCGTGGAGATGCACAAGAGATTCAGGTTTCTGATTTACAACCTCACCTGCTTAAAAAGCAGTATCACTGTTTGGATGAGAGACGTGGAACAAGTCTTACTATCCACTTGGAGGTGCTTGTCTGCACATCTAGCCCTTGGATTGGTCAGGGCCTGCAGAGAATTTCTCCTTGTGATGCCCCAGCGCTGCCTGGCTTTTCAGATCCTTGCTGTTCAGTGTGATTTTGTTAAAAAGTTTCTGTTAATTTTTTAAATAAACAGTTGTATTGGCTCTGGCTGAGGTGAAAGTAATTTTACCCCTAGCAGCCCTCATGGACCTGTGCTTTGTATTGGTAGCTAGAAAGGTGTTGATAACACACCAGTGTTTTGTCTACTGCTGAGCAGTGTTCCCACAGCATCAAGGCTGTCTCTAACATTCACCCCTCACCAGCAGGCTGGGAGGGGGGTCAAGATCTTGGGAGGGGCAGAGCCAGCACAGCTGACCCAACCTGAGCAATGGGATATTCTGCTCAGCAATAAAAGCTAAGAGAAAGGAGAAGGGGGACGTTCCTTGTGAAAACATCTTTCTTCTGGAGCAGCTGCTGTGTGTACTGAAGCCCTGCTTCCCAGGAAGTGGCTGGACATCTCCTGCTGGTGGGAAATTGAGAATAAATATTTAGTTTTCCTTTGCTTCCACATGCGACCTTGCTTTTGCTTGATTAAACTGCCTTTATCTTGACCCACAAGTTCCTGTTTCCATCTCACTTTCTCCCTGCCCCGTCCTGCTGAGGAGGGGAGTGACAGAGCAGCCTGATGGGTACCTGGAGTCCAGCCAGGGTCAGCCCCCCACAGTCCTGTTGGTTCCCAGCGTGGGGCCTGAGACTGTGGCAGTTTTGTGTCAGTGTGCTATAGCTGTAGTATTTACTAATCAGGCAGCTCCCGTCAGGTCACAGTTTGTTGGCTGCACTGCTTATCTCTTTGCTTTGCTGGGCTTGGGAACATGTTAGTACAAACCACTGCTCTGTGCTTTGCCCTGCACACCCATGGCCTTGCTCTGCTGGGGGAGCTGTCTCGTGGAGTGGATCAGGGAATACATCTCCCTCTCCCTAGCCAGGACTGGTGTGGGTGGCTTTATTGTGCAGGCTCCTGAGGTCTCTGCTCACCCTTACATGAGCTGTTTAATACTACTAATTAACACTGCTGGCATATCATGGGGTCTGTGTAATCTGGCATCATCCTGGTGTAAGAGAAGGCAACTTTTGGGTGAGTCAGTACTAAAATGTGCCCTGAGGCGGCTGGGCCGTGGGTGGCAGAATGTGTGGAAGGATTTGGGCAGGTGCCTGGGGCAGTTATCACCTCCCATAGCCCAGGACTTCACACCTGAACAGGCAAGTAACGCTGGCAAACTCACATGCCTCCTGACAGAAGGGGCCCCCAGTGAAAACCAGCAGCTTCTGGCACTGTGCTGGGCCTTGGCATGGGCCTGCTGAGCCACAGTTCAGGGCTATCAGAGGGCTGTGGTTAAGTCAGGGACCCAAGACACCTCTGGGAATATCTTGACAGAGGCTGGGGTACAAACTACATCTGAGGTCATGATAGTAGAGATACAAGAACACAATTGCCCCAGTCGTGAAAAACAAACAGTGGACATGGAGTTCAATTATTAAGGGAGGAGGAGAAAGAAGGGTTTAATCAAGAAGCTGGCTCTTCAGCAAAACGAGGGAATTCAGACAAGAAGTGGAAACTACCCAGTCTGACTTCACCAGAACTTTGAGACCTGCAGAAAGACTACAGACACCAGGCAGGTATGTGGGTTCCTGGCATCCAGCCAAGGTCAGCCCACCCCAGCAGTGAGTCCTGTACCTGTTGCAGTTTGTGTGTCAAAGCCACTTCCTCTGTGACACAAACTGGGGCGGGGGGACACGTTTCTTGTTGGTGTCTTAAAGCTGCTGCCACTTGTAAACATATAGATAAACACTGAAAAGGATGCACGAGTCTCCCTGTGTTTCTCTGCGCTTCTGTCTTGGTGCTGGCTTTTCCTCTTCTGTTGTGCAGTAGCTGATGGCTGATGTCAGAAGCAAGTTGCTTGTGAAGTATATTGTCTGCTCTGAGTCAGATCAGTACTTATATTTCACATCAGCAGCTTCTGGGAGAACTTTCCCTGTCCTGTCACCTGTTCCACAACTGGAGTAGCCTGTGAAGCATAACAAATGTTCAGTGAGCACTTCAGAGAGGAAGGAACCAAGAACTCCCTTCCCTGTGTTTCTTCCTATTTTAAGAAGGCCATGGCTGGCACTCTCTAGCCTGTTCTTATGTCCAAACAAGGGACCAGAGGAGATGTAAACCCTTTTTGGTCTTGGCTAGGGCAGGTAATTCCACTGAACAAGTTAAATTCTGTCTGTAAATTTTGGTTTTATTGTGTAAATAATAGCAGCTGCTCCCTGCCCAGTAATGTGTCATCATGATTTTTCATGCATTATCTCGTCTGGGGTGATAGAAACTGTTGCACACCCATCTGCAGACCAGGCATGTAAGTTAAATTAGTTTAACACTCACATGAAGTCTTGGTAACTGAGCTAGAGGAGGTGTTACATTTAATTTGTTGAAATGTCTCCTACATGTTTGTTTTGCAAGTCAGGTTGCTGTGCCCGTACAACTGTCACAGGTCTTGAAGGAACTGCATGTTTATTCTTCATCAGGTTTAAGCAGTGACAGCACTGAGTGGCCTGTGATGAAGGCTGCCCCTGAGATGCAGTGAAAAGGAACAGGACGTTGACTTAAGAGTGAAAAATACAAGCAGTCATCTGTCCAGCCTTGCAAAGCACCACCAGCGTGAGATCCCTTGTGGAGAATATGAATTATAGAGGGAATAATTGCCTGGGTAAACACAGCAGGAAAATAGGAAAACTTCAGGAAGATGGAGAAGGGTAACAGCCATAAAATCTAGGATTAGCAAAAAATCTCATGTGTATGAGGTAGGGAAACATAAGGCAAGCTTTATACAGTGTCATATAGGGTCTCACACTTTGCACACACACCCCAGAGCCAGATGCACCAGGGCTGCCATCACAGTAGGTGAGAAGGACCACCTCGTCCTCCCTCCACACAAGAGGCAGACACTTCACCCAGCAGGTCACTGTCAAACCCTGAGAAATCACTCCTCTTCCCAGCCATCTTCTCTGCTGCCAGAGCTGCCATCAGCTTCATGTGCAGGCACCAGCATGGCCTGTGCAGCCTCAAAAGGGTGTAGTCATAGCCCACACTGACCAAGGATGGGCCCACGTGCATCACCAGCCTCCCCATCCCATTGCCAGCACCCTGCGCCAGCATCAGGAAACTCACTTGGATCTTCTTGACCCCCTTCACGTAGACTTTGCCATGGTGAAGGCAGTAGGCAGTGGTGAGGATGTGTCTTCAAACACCAGCACACCCATGCAGCCTGTGGGGATCCTGATGGTGGCAGAGAAGCGAGAGCTCATCAGGAAGTGGCCCCACTGATGGAAAACCGCCTGTCTGCACCATAAATCTGCTGCTTGCACTGCATATGCTGCCTCCACCCCCTCCTCCCTACACCACTCACTCAAGGGCTCACTTCCACCACAGTGAGGGTACGGGTGCTGTTGGGATACACTGTCTCATAATAGGGGTACTCCTGGAAGCTCTGAGGGATCACGATGAGGTCCTGCCAGGGGCAGGTGTGGTCACAGCATGTCATGAGCTCCAGGACGGACTGTGACAGGAACCACCCTTTGGCTGGTTGCAGTGTGGAGCAGGGAACACGAGTGGGAACCAGGTCACCAGCTGCAGCACTAGAAGAAAGGAGAGTAAAAGAAGAGTGACCATCTGGCAGCAAGCCATCATGCCAGGCCTGCAAAGGCAAAGCAAGGCAAGCATTAAGCCTGCATGATTAGAGAGCTCAGGGCCAGGAGGATTATCGGATGCACACAGCCTCCTGCCAGCTACTAGGTCATGCGTGCTTAATCTTACCACAGAAAGCAGAAGGGTTGGGACCTGTCTGGAGCCAGGTGGGTGAGGAGTGATAGGAATCTTGCCGGCTTTGATCTCCTGGAGCTCTTCCGGACAGCGAGGCCCATACAGCACAACCCGGGGCTGTTGCAGAAATGTCAGGAGCTGAACAGTTTGCTCTGTCATGCCGGTGACCCCATCTGCCTGGAGTCAATTCCCTGGATTCCAGGACTCATGTCCTGCTGATGGATTTGTCCCACTCAGCAGCCACCGCTCCGCCAGCTGATCACCTGCAGGGAAGGGAATCTGACAGTGTCCACTCGCTCACTGGTTTTACAGGGAAGAAGGTGGCACATTAACTCCTCAGGTTGAAGCATTTGGTGTCACAGAGTAGAACAGACTTGCCAGCCTATTTTAACTCCTAACCAGATTATTGTACCCAATTTAAAATTTAATCTACTGCTTCATCTCCGCGTGCCAGGCCCCCCCCCTTTCTGGTAGGGGAGCAGTGCAGGGGCAGCCTCTGCAGTGACAGCTCTTCCTCCAAGGACTCAGTGTCACAGTTCCCCATCCCCATACTGCCTCCAGCCTGTGTGGCCACACGGGCTCCTCTCAGCAGCCCCCCGGAGGGTGGCAAGCAGCTGGTGTGCAGGAGAGCTGCTCCGATGGCTCCACCAGGAAGCTCTGTGTCCCCACAGGCAGCTGGATACGAAATTAAGAATGCCACGGGATTAGGGTGGAGCCAGATGGGGAGGGAGGCTGAGAGTCACCCATTCTCTGCACCCCTGGCACCCTGACCCACCAGCACTGCACCCCTGGCATGGCCTGTGGCCAAGGCACACTGTTATCAGCCGACGACCACAGCCAGACCTCCACTGCAATGCTGCCCCAAACTCTTGCCTCCTCACCACTGCTCACAAACCAAGCCCTGGCTGTATCTCCCAGGGGGGTCTGTCTGAGTGTCCCCCTCGGCACTACAGCCAGCAAGGCAGCGCTGAGCCAGGAGCCAGCCCTGCTGCCCCTGCCCACGCTGGTGCCCGTGCAGTGGCAGAGGCACCAACGGGAGGGCTTCAGGTGTGTTTGGTGCTTTGCCAGCCCTGGAGCTGCCCTGGGGAAGGCCCATGGCTGGGCAGCAGGCAGGAACACAGCCTGTGCTGCCAGCCTGGGTGGAAGTGCCTGGGCTGTCAGGGCAAACCACAGGCAGCTGTGTGTGGGGCTGGGCACTTCCTTCCCCTAAAGGGTGGGTTGTCACAGGCCCCTCAGCAGCAAGGCCAGGCTCTGCTTTTTTGATGAGTTTTCTCAAACCAGAAAATGGCCCCTCCCTGACCGGCACAGGAGGGGAAAGCCTTGGGTAACAGCCCTGAAACCAGGGACACGAGTGCCAGGGGGTCTGCAGGCTCAGGGCTCAGCAGGGCCCATGTGCTGCCCCCGGCCAGAAGATACCCATAAGGTGGGTGGTGAAACAGTGTGGCACACCAAGGCACCAGCTTGACTAGGAGGGCTGGAAGCAGCCGTGAGGAGCCAGTGCCAGGAGCCGGCTGTCCCTGGGGGCTGGAGCCTGAGGCTCTGGCAGGGCACCCCAAGCCAGGGCACCGGGGCAGTGAGTGCCTGGCCTGGGGTCAGAGTAGGTGCTGCAGCCCCTTTTACTCCAGGCACAGCCCTGGGCAGGGCTCACAGCTCCAGCCTAGGGGCCAAGCAGAGCTGATGGTGCGGGGTGCCTCGCTGCTGACCGTGCAGTGACCCTGTGCCATTGCCAATAAACAGGGAGAGATGCCAAAACCAAGCACAATCCATCTGCCCTAAATTAGTTCATCTTGAATAATAATGTCAGGTCTGATTTAGACCAGACCAGAATCTGGAAAATCATCATCTCACATGGATGCAGCCCAGCTCCTGGCCATGCTTCTTCTGCAATCACTGCTGGCATCCCCAGGAGATATTTTCAAGGTCTTTACTGCATCCACTACTCTGGGACCTGGTGACACAATCCCTCACAGCACAGGGCGTGCAAGGCAGGACCATGACAGGATGCTGTCCTGCCCCTAGGTACCAGCAGCACTGGTTTTGAGCTGGCCTGGAGGCACTGCTCCACAGCTCCTGGCTCACAAGCTCACTGTCCCCCTCCCAGGGGAGAGTGCAAGGGCGGGTGGTTCCAGCTGGCAGATTTCAGGCAGGGAGCTCACCCAGCACAGCCTAGCTGGAACCAGGCATTGTTCTGCACTGGCACCAGCCTGATACCCACCCCGGTAGCATGTAGGGACCTGCTCAGGGGCCCATGACCACAGGGCATTAACATAGATGCAGCAAGATCAACAGAGACAAGCACTTAAAAAATATTATGAGGTATAAAAACTGACATTAAAACGCAAACTGTACAAACACATGTGAGGTTGGAGAGCAGTACAGCTACACTGGGGACATCTTCACGGACACTGGAGCTAAGCAACGCGGCCAGGGCAGCACAAGGCTCAAGTAGAGGATGCAAATTATAGGCCGGCTCAGTTCTGTGCTGGCAGGGAGTACCGGTCTGCTGGCAGTACCGTGAGGATCAGAACAATTCATAGCAAGCCCCTCTGCCCAGCTACAGCCATGGATGCCATGTATACAGCTGGCACTTGGAAACCCCAGAGAGGAGGTGGTAAACACAGCAACGTGACGGAACAAGTACCACTGCACCACTGTATCATCATGTAGGGCCTCCAGTGCACAGGGAAAGCAGTTTTTGTGGTAGGAGGGGCCATACCATTGTTGTTTGCTCCTCAGCAGGACAGAGACCAGGCCTGGCCCACCAGCACTCCCACCCAGCCTGGAGACTTGTCTCCACAACCTCTGCTCTGCAAGGGGAAAGGGCAGCACATGACCAAGCTCCGCAGTCCTGACTCTGGGACTCCCTATAGGAGAGGGGATGGATGCACTGTGGCGGATCACGATCTTGTCCCCAAGCGGGAACACTGGCAGGGGTCCATGGAGTGTTTGTGCCTAGTGCTTCAGACTGCAGCAGCCCCCAGGGCTGAGGTCCAGTCCAGGATGGTGAAGAGGCTTTTCTTCTGCATTTTTCCCTTCCACACTGTTCCGAATCCCATAGCCAAAGTAAATCCCAAAACCTGCAGGACAGTTTTCATAATGAAATGCACAATGGTGGGCTGCCAGCATTAACATCCCCCCAGGAGAGACCTGCAGGTATCGTGCTCCCTGCCATAGGACACCTACCCAAAACCATCCAGATGGCAAACCGTATCCAGGTGCCGGGACTCAGCTGTACCATCAGCAGGATGTAACAAAGATGCTGAAGATCGGCAGCAATGGGAGGAAAGGTACCTGCAAGGGACAAGTTGTGCTGTGTCAACTGTGCCTTGAGGGACCAGGCCAGATTTGAGGATGCTGGTGGCCACAGAGGGACCCCATCCCCACCACACCCAGAGGATACCCGGGCACTTCCACACTGGGGACTGCACCTCAGAGAGGTCTGAGGGTTCTGGGCCTTCTTGGTAACTGCCTGGCAGCAAGCCCTGGCAGACCCTGCAATGCCCAGATCCTGTTGGAGTCCATGGGGGTGCAGATGCCAAGCTGCAGGGGGCTGCACTCACTTTGAAGTTTAATCGTGCGTTGCTCTGTGGCTGCCTCCAAATGATGATGGTGGGAATGAGCAAAGCCACGAGGAGCAGCACCAGGACCACGATGCAGCCCACATTGGTGTCCTTCATAGCAGCCACACTGAAGGTCAGGAACACGCAGAGACCTGTGACCACCGTGGCTGCAAGAGAGGGGTTAGTCAGGGGGCTGCATTGCCTGTGGCCTCCTTGGGACCCTGAGCCTCACCAACAGCTGGGCTGAGGCACCCATTCCTCTTGGTCAGGTAAGGGGCCAGCACCTGCTGTCTCCAACATCCACCCCAAAGCCTCAGGAAAGCGCTTTGCTGGAGGTGCTTGCCAACCCAGCAAGCTGCAGGGAACCTGCACTCAGCTGGGCTCAGACCCAGCTCTGACACTTACCCAGACCTGGCTGAGCCACCCCATTCTGGCTGCACAATGGAACCATTGAGGGACAAGCCAAAGCAGACCAAGCCAAAGCACTCTCAAGGAGTTGGGGACCACCTTCACTGGTGGCCAGCATGGGCCAGGCTCATCACAGGGATCTCCCGTGACCACCCACACATGCTTGGCTTAGCACCATGTCCACCAACAACCCCCGTGCACCCCAAAAACCACAGCTGTACCCTGCACTTGGCACCCTGCTCAGGGCAGGTGGGTTCAGCACCCGCTGGCACTGCCAACAGCAGCTGGCAGCCTGCGCTGCCTGGCTTCTCTCCTCCACCTGGCCCCTCTCCATCCCTTCCCAGCTCTGCAGAGACACGCCAAAACCACTCCAGCCCCTGGCAGGAGGGGACATCAGCTGCCAGCTCCCACTCACTCACCAATGACCGAGACACAGACATAGACGATGCGCCCCGAGAGCGCAGTGGGGGTGTCCGAAGGTGGGTTAAAGAGTGTTGAACAGGACAGTGTCTCCTTCTGCTGGTCACTGGCAGCAGTGATGGTTGGATTCATGATCACCCTCTCTTCCTCATTCCCATTCAGCTCCAGCATTTCCATGGCCTTCGGGGAGTTCAGCTGCCCAGACTGGTACCTGAGCAGGTAGGACAAGATTGCAGCAGAGCCCACAGAACTTCATAGCCCAGGGGGACAGTGGGCAGCACCCTCATATTCCTACTGCTCCAGCAGTGGCCCCAGGACAGCCACTACAAGGATATGCCCAGAGACACCTCACAGGCTCTCGTGAGCAGCCTCCACCTTGGGGGCTGGACACTTCCCCAGGCTGCATGCCCCCAGGAAAAAGCTGTGGCTAAAATCCCCCGGGAACATCCACCCTGGCACCACCACACAGAAGGAGTCACCCCCGGAGGATGAGCACACACACTGCCACCAAGGAGTAGGCCAGCAACGTGCCGATCGACATGAGGTCCACCAGGTCCTTCAGGTCAAGCAGGAAGGCCAACACCGCTGCAATGAGGACACGCAGCATGAGCACAGCTCCAGACCACTGCGGGGCCAAGTGTGAGGCGGTGGCCAGGAGCCTTACCTGAGAAGAGCCCCGAGGTGATGGTAGCTAACAGAGGGGTCTTTGTGCGATCGTTGATGTTGGAGAGGGCTTGAAGAGCAGCCCGTCCTCTGCCATGGCATGGATCACTCGGGGCATGGGAAACATGGAGCCCAGCAGCTGCCGTGGGGAGAGATGGCTTAGGGCCTGCCAGGCAAGCTGTTCACACCCACCACCCAGACAGGGATGGGACCGGCTGTGTCCCAGGAGCAGGGCAGAAGCTGGGCAGAGCAAGTCCCCAGCCCAGCCTGGAAGCATGATGCTGGTCCCTGCACTGGGCCAGGCAGTGCCAGGAATAGGGCCGGTCCTACCTGGTGGAGAGGGCACAGAGTAGCCAACGGCACAGCGTAGCGGGCAGCTCCCAGCCAACTGCCTTGAAAAGCCTCGGGCAGAGGGCTGTTCTTGTTCACGAGGAAGTAGGGCACCATGAGAGTCAGGGACCAGAGACCCCGAAATAAGCCACAAAGCAGATGAAGAGGGACACAATGATGCCAATGGGGATCGAGCGCTGTGGGTTCCTGGCTTCCTCCCCTGTACAGAGAGAAGAGAGAGCGTGTGTCCCCACTCCATGGCACAGCATGGGCGCTAGCCTCAAGGAATGGCAGCATGGGACTGGGCAGCAGCAGGCAGGGCTGTTGGAGAGGAGGGGTCCCCAGCCATGCTGCTGCGCTGGCAGAAGTTTGGCCCTGCTGAGAGCAGAGGCTGTGGCTGCAGCTCTGGCTTCCAGGGATGTAGCAGCCTGGCAGCCCCCCTGACCATGCCAGCTCTTTACCCCCACCCCTCCCCGTCCCTACAGAGCCTGCTGAATAGAGGTTCTCCATCACCTCAGCTTTGCAAAGATGTGCTGTGCCACACTCCCAGCAAGGGGCTCGGCAGTGGTGTAGGAGGAAAGGAGGCAGCTGCTGGGCAGCCCCTGGGGGCAGGGAAGCACAGGGAGGTCAGGCAGAACAGCCTGTACCAGCCACCCACTAAGTAGATTTCTGGAGGAATGAGAGGAAATTAAGAGGGCTCCCTGTGTTCCAGGAAGCAGTGGTTCTGCACGAACCCAGTCATTTAGAAAAAGGTTGCTTGAGGCTGGGAAATTACTAGGAGGCACTAACAATTCCCAGGACTGTTGCAGCTTCGGCTCAGCAGTCAAAAGGCTCCCTGCTGCTCCAGGAGCTGCCTGCACAGGCAGGGTGCAGCCCTGCTACCACCATGTGGTGTAATGAACCCCTTTTCCTGCAGCAGGCCAGACTGTGAGCCCTTTCGCCTGGCCCAGCTGGAGATACTCCGCAGGGAAACCTCCCAGGGGTGGTGGGACCAGCTGTTTCCCACACCATGGAGCATCCTCCCCAGCAGATCCCAGACAGCTGCTGGCTGTGTAGGGGAAATGCCCACACCACCCTCACCCAAGGCAGTACCTGTAGTGGCAATGCAGTCAAAGCCCACGAAGGCATAGAAACAGGTGGCAGCACCGGTCAGGATCCCTTCCAGTCCAAAGGGGACAAACCCACCGGAGCCAAAGGCTGTTTTCCTGGAAAGCAGGGAGGAGAGCAGCTGCCGTGGGGTCCATGGACAGCGGGGCCTACGCCTGCCCTGTGCCAGACCCTGGCCTAGCACAGTTGCTCTCCTTACATGCCATCATGTGGGTCCGGGTGCGTGAGGTTGGCATAGTCCTCCTCCGAGAGCTGCCAGTTCTTGATGTCCCCCTTGACAAAGCCAGCGATGATGACGAAGCTCAGCACTAACAGGTTCACCGCCGTGAAGATTTTGTTCACAAGGGCGGATTCACTGACACCGAAGGCCAGCAGTGCTGTGGGGACAGAAGAGGTGAGTGGGGACCCACTGGGCTCCCAAGCCCCACCCACGGTGCCACGGAGCGCTCCTATGCACACTCACCAGTAAGCAGCGCAATCAGATTAATGCAAAGAAGTCCGGGCGCTCGGCCAGCACCCCTGGCAGGTGCAGTGCAGTCTTGTTGGCGAAGAAGGTGGAGATGTGGTTGCCGATGATGTTGTCAAACGCCGCACTCCAAGCTCGAGCCACACTGGCCGTACCTTGTCGATGGCAAATCCGTGCATCAGTCCGAGCCCAGGGCAGAGTGGCATCGCCCACTCCCACCTCAGCACCCACCTCCCTGCTGATCCCACCCCACAGCACCACATGCCACCCCTAGAAACACCCCCCATGCTGACAGCACAGTGCTGAAAAGACCCCAGGCACACATGCCAGCACGCTGCCTGGCCTCATACCTATCACATAGGAGAGAATGAGGTTCCAGCCGGTTGTAAAAGCCCAGATCTCACCAACGGTGACGTAGCTGTAGAGGTAGGCAGAGCCGGCCTTGGGGACACGGGCCCCAAACTCTGCATAGCAGAGTCCAGCGAGTACCGATGAGAAAGCAGCCACCAGGAAGCAGAGAACTATGGAGGGACCGGCCATCTCCTTGGCTACCTCCCCAGCCAGCACATACACGCCGGCCCCCAGCGTGCTGCCCACCCCCAGGGCTATGAGGTCCAGTGTGGAGAGGCAGCGGGCAAAACGCGTGTCATCGGAGCTCAGATCCACCACGCGCCGGCGGATCAGCTTCTTCCCAATACTGGTCATTTTTTCCCTGAACATCTTGTCCTCTCCTGGGCGGTGCTCAGCTGCTCAAAAGCCCTGCAAGAGAAGGGACCATAGGAATGTGAAGCTCAGTGTCCCTCGGGCAGCAAGACCAATGCTGCAGGGAGCAGGGCAGGCAGCGATGCCCAGAGGACCCTGCTCCCAGCTGACCCATCAGCACCAAGCCCCTGCCATGCTGGTAGGGCAGAGACTCTGGTGGCTCCCTCCAAGGCGCTGTGGGGCTGCACATACCCCACCTGCACAGCTCCTGCACCAGAACAGTGAGCCAGAGATGGACCCACCGAGTTCATGGCAGGAAACAGGCTCTTTGCTCAAGCACTGTGTGGTCCCAACCACAGGGCCCCTAGGCACATCCCAGAGCTTGCCCACTGTTTTCCAGCAAGTCCCCATTGATTTGGCAGCCTGTAGATCCTTCAGCCCAAACTTGACTGCGGGTGCATCCCTCCGGCCTGGCGTGTGGGTGTGCACATCAGCAGTGGTGGGGAGACAAAGCATTCCTCCAGCAGAGGATTTGGCAGGCTGGGCTGACTCACTGGGATGCAGCCATTCCTTTTTCACTTTCAGCTTCTGCACCACACCCTTGACAGGGATGTGTAACCAGACACAGCACAGGCCCCCAGCACAAATCCCTTGCCTGCAGACAGTGCTTGCCAAGCTGCCTGCAAGCTCTGCAGGCTGTAATCACCCTGAACGTGTGAGCAACAGCATCCTCTGGCTCACAGGAGCCACCCATCCCTGAAAGGCTCTTAAAATGAGCACCTTGTGAAGCAGGCATCCAGCACAGGGTGAGAGGAGCCGCATGGAAAGTGACTCCCAATGCCCACGGCCATGGCTGGCACCTGTGCCCATCACTGAACCAGTTGCTCACCAGCATCTTCTCCCTGCTGGCTTCTCCTTTCATTGGGAAAGGAAACACACCCCAGTTGGGTGACCAGTGCACCAATGCTGTGCTGCATGGATCAGTGTAACTACAAGAGGATAACTTTGTGATTCTTTTCCATAGAGGGGGGTTATCAGTTAGGGTCACAGGGGCAGCCACCAGTGGCTGCTTCCTCATAACTAGCAAACCTGCCAGTTTCCAGAGAAACCTCCTCCCGAGCTCACACTTCCATAGAACCATTCTGAAGAAACCTCCTCCCGAGCTGGTACGTGTCACATTCAGCCTTGGCCCAAGGAGTTGTCCCAGCCTGCTAAGCCTCTGGGCTAGGTTTCAAGGGAATAAGTGCCCCAGCACCGGCACCCTCCCCAGTCACTACCTGGAGAGCTCTGGCTGCCTTCCTCAGGTCTACTCGACTGTTCCAAGGATTTCTGACACCAGAGCGAGCTCAAGAGTTGCAAGGAAGGGGCTGGTAGCAGAAACGTGTTCCGCCTTATTGCGAGAGCATGGCCGAGGAAAAAAGGCGCGAGTGGCACCGAGGAAGATGGGGGGCAGCCTCCCCTTCTCCCGCCGTGCCCGATGTCGGGAACGCGCTGAGCATCCGGACGAGCACCAGTCCCTGTCAAAGCCGACCGAGGGACAGCGCTCGGCGGGCACCGGGGGAGCCGCGGCCCACGGCCGGAGCAGGCTCGCTGAAAGCCACCTTCTCACCCGACACGGAGAGCGCGCAGCGAGCTACGGGTGGGCAGAGGAGCAGAGAAGCAACGTGTTGGGCGACAACAGGAGCCTCCTGCTGCATCCCAGTGCCCACCGCATCCCAGTGCCCACCGCACCCCGCCGCGACTCGGCGCAGGTGCCGGGGGCCGCCAGCCCTTGCTCGGGGCCATTCCCCCAGCCCCCGCGGGGGCATCTCCGGTCCCGAGGAGTGCCAGTCAGGCTCGGTCCCACCGGGGTGTCTGGAGCAGCCCCGGGGATGGAAAAGCCGGAACGGGGCGCGGCGGCGGGTCCGCCACGTGCGAGCGGCAGCTGATGCAAGCGCGGCACCGGTTCCGCCAAGGCCCCTCCCGGCGCGGCGGCGGCGCCCGCCGACACTCACCGGCGGCGCGGCTCGGCACGGTTCGGTACGGCTCGGCACGGTACAGCTCAGCTCGCTCCGGTGCGATCCCGTTCAGATCAGATCAGCTCTGCTTCGCTTATTCTGGGAACAAGCCGCCGGGCGCCGGAGCTGAAATGAAGGGCGGGACGGCTCCGCCCGTCTGATGACGGCGCGCACCAAAAGGAGTCATTAGAAATGAGACCCCTGGCAGCCGCCCCTGCTTCTGGCAGAGCCGCCGCGGGGCAAGCAGCGGGTGAGCGGGAACAGCTGCGCGCCCTTTGCCGAGAAGTCCGTGCCCTCCCAGCCCCACGGGTGCCCGGTTGCCCACCACCGGCCAGCCGGCCGCCCCTATCGTCAGAGTTTTTAAAAAATAAAAATTCAAGTAATAAGTGGTAGCGGGGTGAGGACCAGGCACGGCTCCGGTCGGCCGCCGGGAGTGTGGCTGCTGCGGGCGGCAGGTCCGAGACCTGGGCAAGACACCGTGCGGTCGGTGGCGTCAGCCGTATTCCCTCAGCAAAGGCCACGGAGGGGGCGGCTGAGGGTCCCCCGGGACCAAATGTGCCATGACGGCAGAGCCCGCCCCGGCCTTGCCCTGTCGGGGCTGGGAGCGAGGCGAGGAGGCGAGGCCAGCCCTCCTATGGGAGCTGCGAGCGGAGCTCAGTCTAAGGCATGGAGAGGGACTGTGCTACGATCCCTGTATGCTCCGCAGGGAGAGGGGCCCGGACAGCGTTCCGCTACAGCCTCCTCAACTCTGGGAGCAACAAGCATCCCTAAGAGATGCCGGGAGAACCGCTCCGCTGCCGGGCCGGCAGCCCTGAGAGAGGCGGAGCCAGCACCCTCCTCGCCAGCACGCAGGCCGGTACCCGCCGCTCAGCAGCCCGACCTGATGCAATCCAGTGCTCGCATGTCGTGAGCACCCATTCAAACTGGTAGCGATGCCGGGAGGGTGAACCAGCCCCTCCCTGGCATCACAGGCAAGGCTCTGCTCTGACGCCACTGTCGAGGCAACAGGTCCAGCCGCTTCTTTCCTCCGAAGACGACCTCAGGATGACGGAAATATCACCGCCGCAGCTGCGATGACCTCACGGCGATGAAACACCAACGCACTCTGCGAACGCCACTTCCAGGCAGGCTGTGCCCCCGCGTGTCATCAAGGTCCCTTCCCTTTCCGGCCCCATGACCCCCACTGGGAACTAAGTGAGCTCAAGATCAAGTTGCAGAATTCCGTTTCCTTGGGCTGTTAGAGCTCAGATGCTTCCCGCTCCTTCTTGAAGGCGAGGACCCAGCTGGGCAGCACCATCACCGAGGGTGCTCCCGGGCAGGGCTGGCAGCACCACGGGCACAGCAGGACTCCAAGGGGGGGGGGGGGGGTGTCACCCTGGCCCAGGCAGACAGACACTGGGTGGGTACCCAGAGCAGTAGGGGGTGGATGACACCAAAATCATCCTGTTCCCAGAAACCCTGTTGCATTAGCACGTGCTGGGAGATAGTTTCAGTTTCACGGTGGGAGCAGCACTTGGCACTGAACATGTCTTCAGTTCCCAGACCTCACAGGCAGCTCCACATCTGTCTTCCCAGTACCCCATTCTCACCTCCCAGTCTTACCGTTCTCCACCCCTGTCATTCAGGGCCCTGAGCCAGAAGCACAGGCCAACGGCTGGGAGCAGGCAGAGGCATGGAGCGACCTAAGGGCACGTCCCAACAGGAGCAGCAGGAAGGCAAACAGTGGCAGGACATATGTTGCCAGCATAAAGGAGGGTAAGAGATGGCTCTAGCCCAGAAAGGGGGGCCAAAAGCCCTGCAGAAGCAGATCCCTTGGATACCCTCATTACCTTCCACAACCAAAGCATAGGATATCTCAGGTTGGTAGGGACCCATAAGAACTATCAAGTCCAGCTTTACAAACTCTCCAGCTTTGCTTCTCTCCCACCTGGAAGCACCAGGTTTGTCCAGAAAGGCTTCCCCAGAGCCCTGCTGTGCCTCCATCCGCCAGAACCCAAGCTCCTCCTTGCAGCAGACCTCAAGTCTCTGGCTGAGCAAAACCAGCCACAGTTGGGCACAGACCTGCCCTGTCTGCCCAGCATTTGGGGACCAGTGGGCAGCACTGGGCACTGCCCCTACCCCAGCAGACAGCAAGCACCACTGGAAAAGACACCTTTATTTTATTTCTTTTAAATACAAGCAGTTAAAAAAATTCACTTATTCAACAGTTCTACATGTATCACTCAGAGGCTCAGGCAGATGGACATGTGCCCATGTGCCAGCTGTCATCTCTCCCCAAGTCACCACCCTTGAACACTGCTGCATCTTCCACACAGACTCCTGGGAAGCAACAGCAGTGTCAACCTGACCCATGGGAAAGGCCACAAGCTGTGTCCCTTCCACCTGGCAGCCCTCGGTTACAGCGGCAAGGGATCATCAGAGCATCCCTGCAGCCTGCCCAGAGGTGAGGGCTCACTGCAGTGAGGGCACATACCTGCTGCTCTGAGCTGAGCCTGCAAGGAGCAGATTGTCTGGTGATAGGCTTCACACTGGGCAGTCTTGTCAGCTGCAGGCAGGAGGCAAGAAGGGCTGTGCTCAGCCCACCCTGAACACCTCAGCCCCAGACCCTCTAGGGCAGCAGCTGAGATCCTGCTCTACCCCCTAAACAAGAAGCCAGCCCCATCCCCACGGAGCTGCAGGCTGGGGGCTCCAGGGAGGAGCACAGGGGGTGTCACCTGGACTGTGGGTGTCCTGCAGCCCTCAGAACAGCCAGACCCACATACCAAGCTCCCCCTTCACTCGTTCCAGCTCTTTTTTCACACGCTCCAGCTCCTGGGACAGCTGATCACCTGCAGACTGGCAAGGGCAGGATGTAAGTGTGATGCAGGGAGTGGTCACCCCCACGCAGCGACCAGCAGCTCAGCCACAGCACAGCCCATCCACCGGAGGAGCACTGCAGCCCACCCAACACCCCAAGCCCAGCACCCTGGGGATCACTTCCACAGGGTGTCCATCACAACAGCAGTGCCTGCTGAAGGAGCCATGTTCACTTAGCAGTGAGCACCTGCCAGCACCTGTGTGTAACAAGAATGCCTTTGGCAGGTCACAGCCACAGAGTGAAGAGCCCTAAAACTGCTGGCAAATGCACAAACATATTTTTCAGGTAGGAGAATTCACAGCTTGGGAGCTTCACCTTGCTGCAAGCTCTGCTCACTCCATCCTGAGTACATCTCCAACATGTTAGGTGGTATAAAAGCAACAACAGAAGCCATAGGAGGTTTGCATGTTTCAAAAGGCCCTTAAAAATTTAACTGGAAAGAAGCCTGCAATCCCCTGAGCACCAGAGAGGTGGTAAAGCCATGCAGTAAATGAACATGGTTTTGTGTAAACCCTAGGGAAAGGCTAAATCAGTTCATGTGCCATCCAGGAAATTGGCAGCCCCAGGTCCCATCATCTTCCACCTCTGGCATAGCTGGCCCAGCAACAGTGTTGAACAGTGCTCTGTGCTGCCAGGACATAGCTGGCTCTTACCTGCTCAGCAGGGACTGCATCTTCACACCTTGAAAGCTCCTGTGTAGTTGATCCTGAAGGGAGGCCCAGGAAATGAAAGCAAAGAGCATCAACTCCTGCTCAGACAGTGCCCTGACTGACCAGGGCTGCTCCCTGTCCTATGGATGAGCTCAAGCACCAGAGCAAACTCAGTCTCTTTGCTGGGTGCCTCTCCAGGGAAAGGGACTTCACCTAGCCTTGCTGCTTCACATTTCACCTCCCCTCCTCTGAGCCCAAGTACACGAGATCCCCTCCAGTCCTTTCCCCAGAAACAGCTTTGACCCTGTAACTGAGATCTGAATGTTCTTCCCACGGCAGCAGCTCCCCCTCCCGCCACAACTCCGCCACCTCTGACGTTTCTGCCAAGACTCACCCATACTGATCCAAGAGCGCTGGGATGAAGCAGCTCTTCCCAGAGGCCGCAGTGAGGAGCGGGAAGCCAGGACAGGAATTGCTGTCGGTAGTCTTGATGAGGGCTGTTTGTGACCCCCAGCCTTGACAGCAGCTGTAGTGAACAAACATTAGGCACAGAGGCTGCTGCTCCGAAGCAGCCACACCGCACCACTCCTCAGGCAGCATGGGGCTTAGCCAGGCTGCCTGTCCTAGGCCCACGGGCACGACCACCACAAGACCATGGGGTGAGGGCTCCAAAGCCAAAGGGCTGCTAGCCCACATTGGCGGAAGGCCAATGTTAACATCACTTGGGGCATGAGCACATTACCTAAGCTTCTTCCTGCGCCGCTCCCAAGGACTCCTCGCTCCTCCTTCTCTGTCCTTGGCCGTGCTGCAGCCCAGGCCAACCCCCTTCTCCCTTCCTGCCGCATCAGCCCCCCCATGCTTCCCCGCTTCGCATGAGGCCAGCTGACAGGGGCGGAATTACTTTTCATCTGTGTGTCCCGGGGGGCGGGTTCGGGAAGGGCAGAAGGCTGTGCCTTTTTCAAAGCCCCGCCGGGATGCTGAACCCTGGACGTGGCAGGCGGCATCCCCTTCAGCCTGGTATCTGGGGGAGAGAGGGAGGGTTCAGCAGCGCCGGGCAGGCAGCGGCCGTGCCGGGGCTCCCGGCGGCGACCCCGCTTACCTGCGGGCTGGAGGAGCCGCTTTGGGCAGGCCGGGCCCGCCGTGCCGGCCGAGGGGAGCTGCAGCCCCTGCGAGGCCCGTGTGCAGGTCGGAGCGAGCCTGGCGCGGCCGCGGCCCGGGGAGCGGACGGCGGGGCCGGGGCGGCCGCCCGAGGGCTGCGCGGCACCGCGCCGGGCCCGGGAGAGCGGGCGGGCCCCGGGGCCAGCGCCGACCGCGGGCTGCGGGAGACACACGGGCTCCGCTCGGGCCGGGCCCGGGACCGCAGCGGCCTCGCAGGTGCTTGTGCCCGAGTCCGGGGCGCGCCCGTCGCTCGGGGCGGGCAGCGGCGTGGAGGTGACGGGCCCGGCGGGCTCGGCCCACGACTCGTCGGCCTCCCACGGGTCCGGCGTGGGCGCGGCGGCCTCGGCGAGGCGCAGGCGGTCGGCAATGAGGCGGCACTCATCCTCGAAGAAGCTGAGAAAGAGGGGGGAGCCCTGCGAGTGCAGCGCCTGGGCGTGTTGCAGCAGGTCCGGGCAGCCCGGCAAGCCGGGGCTGGCCCCCGGGCCTGCCCACGGGTCCGGCCGCCACATCGCGCTCGGGCACCGCCGCCCGCCCCCTCCCTGCGCCCGCCCCGTCCCACCCCGCCGGTTCCCCCGCCCCGCCAGCCCCCGGGACCAGGCAGAGGCTCGGCTTCACGGTCCTTCTGTTTACTCATGAGAAATCTAGCAGGGCACCTTATCTAGTCGACGCCCGTACTGTCTGCACCAAGAAGTTATGTGCACCGTGCACGGACACCGTGGCAGAGCGCTCTGCTGCAGATCGTGCTGGCACTGGAGCTGCCCCAACGACCCAGTGCCCAGTAGGGGTGGAACACAGCTGACAGAGCTTCCCTGGGCAGCCACCCCTGCGCACACCCCAGGGCAGCTGCCCCGGGAAGGGGTGGGGGCTGCCTGTGCCACTCCGGGGCAGCCAGGAACACCAGCCAGAGGTAACAGGGGAGCAGGAGCAGGCCAGCCTTCCCAGCCCAACCTCGGGGCACTGCCAGCTCCAGACAACGGGACTCTCCAGGCCTTCACTCAGACACACGAAGCAGTGCAACAAGGTGCCTGCATCAGCCTACCATACAGAGAAGGCAGCAGGGCAGGGCTTCCAGTGCAAGGAGGCACTGAGTCCCAAGTGCTGCTTCCCCAACACCTGCCCCCAGTCACTGATAACAAAACAGCCCCCAGGACCAGGCAGAGACTTGGCTTCACAGTGGTTTAATGCGAACGGCACCGGGACGTTACACTGGACAGGGTGCAGACAGCTGGGTGGATGGCAGCCCCACGCAGGGCAGGGGAAGGGGCCGCCCCAAGCACGACCGGCGGCATCGGGAAGGCGGGGACCGAGCCCCTCTGCGGGCACGGCCGCCTCCACCGGCACCGGGCTCCAGCTGCCCCATGGCCCTTTTGGGAGCGGCTCCCTCTCGCTTTCCGCGACTTCTTCCCGTGAGCCACCTCTTGATCAACAGTGCCAGTTCCTCACCAGGAAACGAAGGAGACATTGGGAAGGCCTCAGGGAACGTGCCTGGCAGGAAAGGGAGGGCAGCCACTGCAGGTCTGTGCTCCAACAGAGGCTCAACTGTGTCACCACGAAGTGACCAAGCGCTTATAAACCAGCCAGCCCTGACATGAGGAGGCCCCAAGCTGAGGCTCAACCTCACTCATCACAGCTGTGACAGCTGGGGGAGCCTCCAAAGGACAGTTCTGCTGCACCAAGTCATAGCCTCGTGGTCCCCTCAAGCTCTGAATGCTTCCCTGATCAGTCGTGTGTTCTTGCTTCCACACAAGTGACTGCCTAGCTCACTGCAGAACAGGGGAGAACACACCGAGAGCCATTGTCACTTCTGCTTTGTAAGCAAATGTCTAACCTGGGACTGGCTGACCAGTTTTCTACCATCCTTTTCTGGAGAGCTGGCCTCACCCCAGGCCCCACTGCTGAGCTCTTCCTGTGGCAGCCATTCATGGATGCACCCTATAACTGCTTCCACCAGCCTTCTCTTGCTCCTCCTCAGCCAGACCCGCCTGCTCCTCCCTGCAGCTGGGGTGCAGGATAAGGGCACCAGGTTCAGCCCAGCAGGGTGCTGCAGGCAACACCAGCACAGCAGCCCATGGCACTGTGGCATTTCTGAAACCCTGGGCCAAGGCATCACAGCACACATGGCTACAGCCCAGACTATCCCATCTTCCACGTGCCAAACGGCCCACACAGAGCATCATGAGAGCACACAGCATGGAAACCCCTCAAGCTGCCAGCAGCACGTTAGAAAGGAGGGGGCACAAACACACCAAACAGGTCTGTAATGCAGGAGGCTGAGTGCGGGGTTCGAGTAGGTGTTGGGTCTCAGCACTTCCAGACAGTGAAGAATGGGGGTTTCATGCAGGGTGAATGGGGTTGGATGAGAGACCGACACACCCAGGCACCTACTCACTGGTTTGGATAAACCTTACTAAAACGCTAATACCTGATGCGATCACTGACCAACATGACAACTGCTATTCTTCAAAGTCTCCTGCAGAGATGCTTGGGGCTGCACAGACAAGGGAGCGAAGGTCATCTCATACCTTCCTGTTTAGGGAAAGAGGCAGCTCCTACACCAGAACGCCATAAGCAAGTTCCTGATCCACACCTATCCACATCTGCCCCTAGACACGGGACAACACGCTCACTTGCATAAATCTTCACACCTTTAGGCCAAGACCACAGCCCAGTAGAACAAACTGCTGCCAGTTACAAAAGAGGAAAATACTGAACAAACTGGGAGGTTCAAGAGAGGAAAAGCTGGTTCAGAGAAGACAGATTTAGTGTAAAAATAAATGTCATTTTTGCAGGAGGGAGGGTGGAATGGAGGAAGACAGTGCCAGGTGCTCCTACTGGCGCACTTTCCCTGGGACGTAATTCCTATCAATAGTCTCCTCTTGCAGGAACATATGTAAGCAGCGCTCGTTCTGTGCCAGTGGGTGTCCAGCAATTCTGGAAGAAAATCAGATGTGGAGGTTAGCACAGCTGCCACCAAGACCCCCACACCTCTGTTCCCTGCAGCAGGGAGTCAGGCAGCTGGCTCAGCACATCCACACCGTGCTCAGCCCAAGGTCACTTGTTGGTACAACAGGACCAGTAAGAGATGCCTGAGCACAGGGTGTTCCCTCCCATGCTGTGTCCTGATCCAACACTACGGTGCTGGTGGGTCTCTGCAGCACATCTGTTCTGCTAATGTTCATTGCACTCCCAGGAGAGAGCGTGGAACACAACCCACACTCGAGGCAGGACTTGTTCCACTACCACAGTTTCGTTACCCAGCTGCAGGCACCACCCTTCAGCATTGGCACCTGCCAGCAGCAGGTCAAGACTTCCTCATGGTCAACCCACAGCCCCCTTCCATCAGCAGCAGCCCGAGGCAGAACACAGCAAACCCAGGACGTCAAGCTTACTTGTTAATAAACTGTTCTAGTCCCTGTCTCCGCTCCTCGATGAAAGACTCCTCAAAGATGCCCTCATCTCCTCGGAAGGGGAGCTGTCGTTTCAAAGCTTTTCCAGGCAGTGGTGGCACTACAATCTAAAAGCACAGAACCACCCTGTCAGCAGAACAGCCACCTGCAATCAGATATCCTTTGCTGTTTGATGCTCATCTCCAGCCCCATTATGTGGACAGAGCCACAAAAAGCACCCACCACCACAGCCTCTCCTCTGGGCAGCTCAAGATTACGGCTGTAACTGTTCCCTCATGTCCCAGTTTCAGGAATAGGCAGGTCTGAGCCAGGCCTCACCTTACTGTCTCGTTCCAGCTCATTCTTCAGCCATTCAAAGTCGCTGTATCGTCTCCTCACACACGACTCCTTCAATTTGAAGATTGGGAGGTTTGTCTGTAACGAAGCGAAGCAGTTAATTTGCAGGTCGCTCTGGAAGCCACAGAGCACTTCAACATGCAACTGTAACCTGAAGCTACAATGAGAAAACCAAGCCCCCTGAGAATAAGGCATCACAGGAACACTCAGCTTCCTTATTCAGGGCAGAGAACACCAAAACCCTTCAGATTCAAGCAAGCAAGGCTACTCAGTGCCAGCCATTCCCTCCCCCTCAAGTGACTATTTCAGGAACACCCCCCTTCCCAGGGGCACACACTGGAATCAGTGCTGACAATACAGAGAAGGCTGGTTTTTTTCCCTGAGTTCAGTCCATTTTGAAGTGATTTACAAGAGGGCTTCACAGCAGCAGAGCATAAGAACATCCAACCCGACGCTGGCATCTCCACAGAAGAACTACAGGAGGAAATCTTTTCCCAGCAACTGTTCAAGGCCAGACCTCATGCAACAATCTTCTTCCAGAACAGACCACCTACCCTAACAGGTGTTTTCACATCCATCATGTGTCACTGCATAAATGCAAAGCAATACCCCACCCTTCTCCCCCTGCCCACTGGAGCCCAGCAACTGACAGCTTCACCTTTAAACTTCAACCTTCAACTTCACCTTTATCCCATCGACACAGCCTGAAACATTCCAGGAAATGAGGCAGCAAAACCTTCTGATGGGCAGCACTCGGATGAACACGGGTATTAGTGCAACACGATTAACTGTATTCTTAAGAAGGCAGCGAGGTAAACCCAGCTGCACCTCCGCTGGTTTCAGTGGACTGAGGTTCCCATTGCCACCTGCAGGCTGACGGGAGCCAAGCGCCGGAGCAGGAAAAAACCAAACACCAATTCTTCTTAAAAGGAAGGGGAGGCTCAGCAGCTGAATAACGCCACGATCAGAAACCTAAGCCAGCACCACATCACACACCAAAGGGAGCTTGTTCCAGGGGAAGCTCAATGTTATTTTCTCCAGCTATCAGATGCAGAGCTGTGAAAGGGTCCCCAGTTCAGTGTGGTTAAGGCTCAGTGAACACTGTGAGCGCTCAGCCCGCTGCACACACTCCTGGGTCACAGGCCCTTGATAAAGCAGCCCAGAAGGGCAGCCCGCCTGCAGTGCGAGCAGCTCCCGAGACACTGCTACCCAGTTTTCCTCCTCTGCCTGAGATAACCAGCTCTGTACAGCCATGCCCTGCTCAGCAGCCACCCAGCGGGGCAGTAGCGAGAGGCCGGGCGCAGGACCCTGCTGAGGCAGCACCTCCCTGTCCCTGCGTGCACCAGCCCCGCTGGACGCCGAGCGGCCCCGGCGAACCCCCCAGCGCTGACCTTGAGCCCCGGAGCGCCCCAGCCCGGCGCTGCCAAGCAGTGACACCACCCCGGGCCCCCCCAGCCCCGCGTCCCCGCGTCCCGAGCGCCGCCGCCCCTCCCCGGGCCGCACCCCCGCACGCCGGGGCGGCCCGGCCCCGCAGGCCCGGCGCGGGGGCCGCACCCGCATGCGGAGCTCGTAGCTGGTGTATCTGGCGCGGCCCATGCCCACGGTCTGCGGGTTGAAGATGTCGATCTCGAGGAAGTTGCTGGGCGGCCCGTACGCGTCCGTGAGGTCCTGCGGCTTCGCGTTGAGGCGCCGGGTGTCCGCCACCGCCGCCTCCGACATGGTGGTGCCGCCGCCGCCCCGCCCGGCCCGGCCCGGCCCGCCCCGCCCGCTGCCGCAGCCCGCCCCGCCTCGCGCATCGCCGCGCGGCGCCCGCCCGCCGCCTGCATAAGCCGACACCTATCCAGAGTCCGGGGCCTCTCAGATGCTGCCCTGCGCGCGCACCGACGCGCGGCGCCCGCCCATCGCCTGCATAAGCTGGCGCCTATCCAGGGTTCGGGGTCGCCCTCAGCCACCGCCCTGCCAGCGCCGCCGCGCGGCAGCCGCCTGCATAAGCGCGGCGGGTATTCAGCCCGCGGGGCGCGCCCGGCGCGCCCCGGAATCTGCATGGCAGGTGCACTGCTGGCGTGGGTCCCCCCGCCTGGGCCGCCTCCGCCGGGTCCCCGCGGGCCGGGGCACAGCCTGAGGCTTTGGGGGCCGCGCTGCGCGCTTGGGACGGGAACCGGGGCGAGGGGTCTAGAAACGCACACAGGAACTGCACCATACAGCGTCCGGGGAGCAGTCGGCCCCGAGCGCTCTTCGGTGCGGGGGACGCGGGGCCCGGAAACTCTTTGCGGCGGTTCTGACAGGCAGACCGGGACGAGGACCCATCAGGCCTTGCGCGAGGGTGTGTCCCGGAAATGGGGGCCGGTCCGTGACGGAACGGCGGAGGGAGCGGTGCCCCTAGCCTAGCCTGCGGTGCCGCGGAGCGCTCTGAGGCGGGCGAAGGAGTGGTGAGCGCCGCGGGCCCGCCAGGCCCCACAGGGCCATCACGGGGGCCCCAGGACTCCCCCGGCCCCGTGGGTTATGTAAGCGCGGCCGCCGCGATGCCTGCTGGTAACTGTAGTCGCGCCAGCGCGCCGCCTGCCACGCGCACCTACCGGGGGCGCGCCCCGCCCTCCGCCGCGGGGCACGCTGGCTATTGTGGTCCACCTCGCCGTCTGCCACCGCCCACCACCGCCCCGGCGGGACTACAGCTCCCGGCGAGCCCCGCGCGCGCAGGCGCGTGGTGCGGCGCTGCTCGCTGGTAAACAGAGCGGCGCGGCGGCGGCGGGCCCGGGGCGCACAAAGGGGCGGCGGGCCCGGCGCTCCCGGCGCGGCGCGGGCGGCTCCCATGGCGGAGCCGGGCGGGGCCGCGGCGCCGCCGGACATCGACCCCGACTTCGAGCCGCAGAGCCGCCCGCGCTCCTGCACCTGGCCGCTGCCGCGGCCCGAGGCGGAGGCGGGCGGCGCGGCGGGCGCGGCGGAGGAGGGCGCGGGCGGCGCGGCGGCGGGGCCCGGGCGGGCCGAGGGGGCGCGGGCGGGCGGCGCGGCGGCGGCGCGGAAGGGCGGCTCCCGGCGCAACGCCTGGGGCAACCAGTCCTACGCCGAGCTCATCAGCCAGGCCATCGAGAGCGCCCCCGAGAAGCGGCTCACGCTGGCGCAGATCTACGAGTGGATGGTGCGCTCCGTGCCCTATTTCAAGGACAAGGGCGACAGCAACAGCTCCGCCGGCTGGAAGGTGCGAGGGGCCGGGGCGGGAGGGACAGGCCCAGTGTGGCGGGGCCGGGCCGGGCGAGCAGCGGCCGCGGAAGCGCCTCCCCGGGGCCCGGCCCGCCCCGCGCTCACCTGTTGCTGCTGCCCGGCCGCGGCTCAGCCCTGCCCAAACCCTCATCGTCAGACCCAGCCCGGCCTCCGGCTCTGTGCAGCTGCAGCAGCTGCTGGGGGTGGTTGTGGTGTTGCCTTGAGAGGCTGTTCCCTGTCCTCGTTGCGGGCAGGAACTTTTCCAGGAGAGGAGCGAGGGGCGGCTCGCAGGCTGTGTCCGAGTTCCTGTGCAGGGTGAAGCATCGGCTGTAAGGGAATTTTTTAATCGCAAGGCCGCAGTTCTCCGTCACGTGATGGTGCAAAAGCTCGGTATAAATAACTGTCGTGGCAGGCGTGCTCGGCGTTCGAGAGGCTCCCTTTGAAAAGGGGGCTGTGTCCCGCAGCCCTGCAGGGGCCGTGGGCAAACTCTGCTAGAGTCTGGAAAAGGAAAAGCAATATTCTGCTCCAAAGGCTCAGCATTGCCTTCTCCTCTCGTTCTGGAAATAGGCATGTGCTGAGTTCTGTTTAAAGGACTAAAGGCCTTTTCAGTGCTCTGCAGGTGCAGAGGTGTCCCCATTCCAGTGTTCCCATTCTCTTTAGTCAAACTAACTCTAACAAAGAGAAAGGGAAATGTGAGAGCTGGCTTGCCCGATGTACCGAGGTGGATGCCATGGTGACTGGAGTCTAAACAGCGTGATCTGTTGCTCTCCTGCATACTGGAATTACTCTTGTTTGCAGTATTAGCGGTTCATCCACGCTGCAGTTCTGTGGCAGCTTGAGCCAGGGTGGCTTGGGGCTTCTGTGGCCCCAGCCACATGTTCCTCTCCTTGTGTGACTGAGCAGTAAGTCAGCACAGAGAGTTAATTTCAAATAAAAATAGAAGAAAATTAGAAAAAGGCTGTTTCTGCTAACATGGCTTTCAGCTGGCTCAGCTCTCCAAAGTGGTTCACCACGTGTTTGCCTGAGTGCAAATGTTTGCTCCAGAGGGTGGAAAGGTGGTGAGAGGGGTGCAGCTGTTGCACCTTAGACTGGCACAGGTCCATACAGAGCTTTTCACCTGTGCCATTTGTCTGGCTTGCTGACAGTTCCTGGAGAGTGCATGTAGTTTGACTAAAATGGGTTATTTTCTTTTTCTCCTATGTGCAAGTTAAATACTCCTTATTTAGTTCTAATTTGGGACAGTACTTGGGTGCATTTCCTTACTCTACATATGTTTTGGTGTTCTTGCCTTCTCAGGCTGGGGGTAGTGTCCTGGTCCTGCTGCTCCTGTGTGCAGTGGCATTTTGACAGTGCATGGAACTGGTGCATTTTCTTGTCAGGAGTGTGGCTGTATCTGTTTGGCAGTAGTGCCTGACAGTTCACTGCAGCTTCTGAAATGCTCCCCAGATACTGTGGTGGAGGTGGAATATAGTGAAGTGTCCTGCTGGACTAGCTGCTGGAATAGGTAGACTTCTGGCTCGATTCAGCGTGGCTTTTCTTTTGTTGTATTCAATGTGTGTAACGGGTCCATCAGTCTTTGGTTTTATTCTGTGTTTTAATCATGTATCACTCTTGGGACACGGACAGGTAGATTTAAATTGCAGAAGTTCTCTATGAGAATTTGTGCAGACATGAGAGTGAGGGCCCTGCTCAGATGCTGTTGTAGCTGTTCTGTGATGGATTTTTCAGTGTGAAATATGTTTGTGGTTTTTCAGCCTAGAATAGACTAACTGGCTTTAGAAGGGGAAAAGAAAGAAGTTTCTTGCCAGGAAAGATGAGGGAGGGCAGAATGTCAGCAACTGTGGTGGGAATAGGCCTGTCTTATGATTAGGGCAGTTAAAAGCCCTTCACTTTAACCAGCAAACAGAAAACCATGATAGAAATACAGTTGGAACTGTTGAAATGCCAGGGGGAAATTCTTGTAAAAAACTTGTTTTAGTTTTTAACCAATATTGTCAAACTTTGAGTTGGTCTGTAGAGGGTATGTGGTTAATCTTGTGTGCCCAGGAGAGACAGAGGGGGCTGTGGTGTGTTCTTCCCTCTGATCCATTTTCTTCCCTGTTCACTCTCCAAATCCTGTTGGCAGAGCTTGGCAGGATGTGTGCCCCATCACGTGTGACACAGAACTGACTTCTAGTCCTCCTTTGTGTTAACACACAGTTATATAGATATGCAAGAGGCTTTGTTTGTTTTGCTACTTCACTGTTTGCATCAAGATGCCTTAGACAAAGGCAGGTCAGGCATTTACGGTTTTATAGATATGGAGTCAATCAAATCAGTTCAAGTTGAATTTTGTGGACTTAGAGTAAAATTAATAGGTGCATATTTAAGACTGAGTAAACAAAAGATGTCTCTTCAGCTGAGGAATGAACCTGTCTGGCTTTTCAGTTTTACTCTTCCTTGTTATTTTTAGAGCTGTGAAGCTCTGCTTGCATTTTTTATTATTAATTATATTTTTTTTTTGTAATCTGTAAAATAAGAGAAAATCTTCTTGAGTTGTCTTAACTTCAGTGTTTTCTCAGTTTTGAACTGAATGAGTTTGGATGGAGGACATTAATGTGGAGCTGCTGGTAAAGGCTGATGTAGCATTTTGATGCCTGTTAAGGTGGTGGTACAGCTCTACAGTTCTGGCATTTCTGTCGTGTTTGGGCAGAGCCATACTGATAATATGTCCCATTTGTATGCAGCACAGCTCTAATTGAGATTTTTGAATGAGTAATTAAAAGAAATATGTCTTTAAAAACTTTTAATCTGCTTTAGTTAATATGAAACCCGTAAGCTCATTGTTGCTTCATAATTACTTAACAGCTGTCCTACTCCACTATGCAATGGGGGGAAATACAGCTGTTACAGACTGCCAGGGTGTAAGCTCCACGAATTCCGGAAGAATCCGTGTTGTCGAGGAAGGTGTTGTTTGCTGTTCTTGAAGTGCTTCAAGCACCTTGTAAAGGGCAGATTTGCTGTATGTGCAGCCTGTCCTTTCCCTGCAGTAATTCGTCTGAGGTTAAGAATTACCCAGCCTGCAAGGCATAAGTGCCCTTGCAGGGGTGTGTGTGGGGCTTCTCTGTAATCCTCCCCTCGGTGCTCTGCAGGCTACTCTGTGGATAAGAGGATAATTCCTTCTGGTTTTGAGATTACTCGGAAGAGGAAGGTGTTGAGGGTTTGGGATAAAGCAGAAGTGCATAAACCCTGCAGAAGCAGTTTGCACTGGTTGTCACATCCACAAGTATGAGCAAGTTTGGCACAGTGAGGAACAATATTAAGGACCTGTCTCTTTTAGTGAAACAAACTGTGTATTCTCCCAAAGCTCTTGCCTTTTCCTTTGTAGGAACAGAATGAACTTTAAAACCAACCTTTTCACCTCCCCAAAAGTACTTCACTGAAACAAAAATCAGATGTTTCCTGTGTGTGCAACACAAAGGGAAGAACAAATGATTCTGCACTGCTACATTAGTTATGGGAGGCTGGAGTCACACCTCTGCATCCTCGTACTTCCCACTCACTTGAATTCAAATGTGTGCATGTATGTACACATATGCACGTGCAACATATGCATCTTTATACACGTCTGCAGCAGCTCAAGTAGTTGTGTTACAAATTAAAAATTACCGAGTGTTTGTCTGAAATAGAGGGTGCCATCCATGTGGAAACTTGTCTAGCTCTTAACCTTTATTGGAGTGGGCAGCATTTTCCTGAAAAACCTTCCTTCCATTCCAGGCTTGTGTTACGTGCACACTGCACGTAGCTGATAGTAACTGGTGACCAGATGGATCAGGAGACCTGGCTGAGGGCTCAGTCACAGAGTCACTTGGCTGGCTTTCAGTGCCACAGTGCTGGCTCTGAAGGTCCCCAGCCTCTCCCAGAGCTGAGGATATCTGATCTCCAGGCAGAGCATGTGCAGAGCTCCCTCAGGTTGGAGCAGCTGCTCATCCTGTGGCCCTCTGAATCTCCTCTATGAAGGAGAATAGCCAACAGACAAAAGCAAGCCTGTCCATCTTCTGTATGGTTTCTGCTGTACTACAGCTGATAGGTTCTGCCAGGCTATCTTTATGTACGTAAATTGTGTGAATACTTGTTTTGGTAAAGTTGAAAAGTTTATTGTTTATTGGTGTGTTGACTAGCACTCGGGCAGCTTTTGGGTTTTTTTCTGTAGTCAGATCTGCAAATGAGCAATGATCACTTCCTAAAATAGTCACATTAGTTGTTTCCTTATATCTGCTGGAGTGTTCCCATATCCTTTAAGACTTTTCTTGGCTCAGATTTGCCAGAACCTTAACTTCTTAACTTGAACAGGTAAGGGCCTAAATCACTATCAGGAGAGCTTTCTTTAATTTCACTAAGAAACCCTTTACCTGAGCAGGAACATCTGGTGGGAACACTGGGTTTGCTTTGACATTTGGTAATGATAATTTCAAGATCACAGCATCACAGAATGGTTTGGGTTGGAAGGGACCTTAAAGATCATCTCATTCCACCCCCCCTGCCATGGGGAGGGACACCTTCCACTAGACAAAGCTCCATCTAGCTTAGCCTTGAACACTTCCATAAACCAAAAGGAAACCTAAAACTTAAGCTCAGCATCTTGGCTCTGAGCAAAGTGTAATTCTGCACAACCTTCAGCCTCGTGCAGGTTTGTGCATAGGGGAGGCTCAGTCTGGGGTTGTCTCTGCTGCACAGAGCCATCGACCTCGGTCTGTGAATAAAGCAGGCAACTTTTTGTGACTGTGCTGAGAAAGCCCAGTGTTTATTCCTAAGTTCACGTGCCTGGAAGGATACAATTCCACACTAAACCTTCTGACACGAAAAATGGAGAATGATGTGTTCTAACTTGAATGGGAATAGTGATGTCATTGCTGTCATCACTGGTACTTAATTTAAGTTCAGTTACTCTTTAATGGTGTTGTAGGTGCTGCTTCCTATTAAGTTTGGTTTGTTTTGGTTTCTTGGAAGTTGCTGCCCTGCAAAGGGCAGGGAGGGTCTGTCTGTTTGAATCCGGGGGGGCTGGGGGTGGGTAGCAGCTGCTGGACTCTTGCCACTACCTCACATGGCCCCAGATGCATTGATGTGGTGGCAGTGATGGGCTTAGCCCTGGCAGCAGGGAGATGTTTTCTGTCCCAGCTGCTGACAGCCTGGCTGGGATTCCTTAAAGTGGGGGGGGATAACAAACAGAGGCCGAATGATGGTTGTTCAGGTACTGTACTGAGGAGTCCAGCAAGGAAACCTGAGGAGCACTGTTGACATTAAGAGGGCCTTCTTGTAAGCCCTGAAAGAGTATGAAGCACGAGATTTGGGTTTCTTTTTTTGTTTGAAGCCTTGTTGGGTGTAGCTGTCCCCCTCAAAAGTAGGGAAAAGCTTGTCTTTTATTAAAAATCCATCTACCTCGTGCAGTGCCAGTCAAATTACTTTAAGATTTTGTTACTACTCTTTCCTGCTCCCTGCCAGCTTGTTCTGGAAAGCTGCTTTGCTGAAAGATTATTCCCTGCAGCACAGCTGAATTTTCCAGGCAGTTCTCAGAGATGGCTGCTCCTGGGCTGCTGGTATTACTTGTTCCAACAGGTTTCTTCTGCTCTACCTAATCCTGAACAGCTTTTTTAGTATATGGCTGCCTGTCTTGTAAACTTGTAAATCGCCTCGGTCTTTGGTTTTTAGAGAGCTGTGATCATCTGCTGGCCTCCCACTGAAAGATTGCAGAAAGGAAAATGTTCTTCCTAAGATAGAGATCCCAGTCTGCTGAGCTTGACGTCTGTGCTCATGTGCGCCTTCTGGAAGGGGATTGCTGGGAAGTGCTTTGACTCCCTGGCTCTGGAGGAGTTGTTTACTTGCTGGTGCAAAATCTCTACAAGGAAGACTTTTTCCTGAAGCCCTTGGAGCCAAGTGGCCGGGTGAGTGCTGAGACAGGCACTGACAAATACAGCAGGCGGAGCGTCCTCCCCTCGCAGCCTCCCAAGAATGCCGTGGCAAAGGATAATTCAGCACAATTACAGGCCTGGCTGTGGAACATGGCCCTGCTCTGGGATGAGACCATGTTCTTTGTGTGCCTCCAAGGCAGTGAGAGTTTATTACAGGCAGCTGCAGTGATTGCATATCTTTCCTTTTTTTTTTTTTTTTCCTAAATTATTTCCATCACTCATTCCTGAGGGAGACTTTTTGCGAAGAAATCTGGTGCCTCTGTGGTTTGTAGGATAAACTTGACTGCTCCTGGGAGAATGGCCAGGAAAGGATGGAAGCCACTGTGTCTCCTGGAAGGATAGCTATTCTGTCTTGTGTCTTTCTCAGCATAGCTTGTGCTTGGCCTCGAGTGCTCTGGTAGCACAGGCATTGCATTGCTCTGCCAGGCAGGGCACAGGAGCCTCCTTCTGCTCCTACCACATCAGTGTCTGGAACCAAAGTATGTCACAGGAGGGTGACATCTTTAGTGCAAGGAACCTTAAAGTCTGAGCAAACCATCCTGAATGTTCTGACCCACTCTGAGTTAAACTTCAGTTTTATGGTAGATAACATCATCTTCACCTGCTAAGCTGTGTAGTCCCCTGGAAAGGCTGTCACTGGCCTTCAGTCTTCTCTAGTCACTTCCCCTGAGCATTTTCTGTGGTATCCTGGTGTCCATGGCAGTTGTCCAGAAGGCTGACTGGGCAGGAGAGTTGCTTGCTTGTGCTACCAGCTCCTGTGGCTAATTCTCTGTCCTGTTCAGTGCTGTTCAGGATCCACAGCAGCACTGATGGTGTAGGGGCAGGCCTAAGTATGATGCTGAGAAGTCTTTCTGTCCTTTAAATGCAACTAGGAGTTTTTATCAAGACGATTCAATGTTGTGGTAACTGAGATTTAGAGAACAGTTTGTGTATGCTGCTAGGCACACTTCTGTGCCTGGTCCATGTATCCTAGTTTGTACACACAGGGGTTGGGACCTGGTGAATGGTCCACCCTACAGGGTACAATAAATATCTCTAGCCAAACTTTGGGGGTTTTTTGCATACTATCTGCCCTTAATTTCAGACTGGTTTTGTCTGAATGTCATTTACAGGAATCATCTTTGATCTGTAATGCATTTAGAGACACAGGCTGGCATTTTTTTCATGGCAATACTTTAACATACAGCCATAAGTGCCACTGTAAGATACCTCAATAAATAGCAGTAACCCACCCCTAAGTAGTGGTTGAAGAAGTTCCTTAGGATTTGAAGGATTCCTGCTTGTGCCTCTTCAGGTCATGCTTCCTTATGATCAAAGAGTTGCAGAGTGAAGGCTTTGTGTGTTTTGCAGGTGCTCAGACCAGCTGGGATCCTCCCACACTGCTGAAGTTGAGCATCAAAAAGTTCATGCCATCTGTATGTTTCTGGTTTGAGTTGCTTAATATCAAGAAAGGAAATATGCCAGGGTTGCCTGGGTGACTGATCTCTGTCATTTCCTCTCCTGTCAGGTTTGACTTGCTGTTCTGTGATTATTTTAGCATAATTGATTTGCCCCTGGCTTTCTCAATGAGATTTAAAGGGTGCCCTCCATATGGGAGGTGTATTAAATCATTCAGCAGGAATGATTGTGCCGTCTCACAGCACCCAGGCTGGTAGGTGAGTTGATTCTGTTGTGTTTTGGGACACTCTGGGCTCGAGTCTGCAGTTTTCTCTGCCTCCAACCACACATTCTGTTCCCTTCCTTAGTTTTCTGTGCTTGAACCCCACAGTGAGGCAGTTCAAAAAACAGGCATAAATAAAACAAGCAGGAAAAGTAGTTGTCAAGGAAGGACAGGGCTGCTTTTCGGTTGGGTTTGCTCTCTGAACTAGCTCACAGGGTCACAGATGCTTGTGTTATGGAAGGAGGAGAGTTTGAAGATGAGGAAGGAAGGAACAGTAGAGCAATTATCTTTTTGTACAGCTCTGAGCCATTATGGTAGTTTTGCAGTAACATGTAAAAGCACTGAGACTGTTTCATAAAGGGTACTGTGTTTCACATTTCTTTGTTCATGTTAATCCTAGTCTTATTCCAGTATGTCTTAATTCAAGCTGCTTTTCAGCCAAAACCCCCCAGGAAATTAGTTACTAAAACTGTCCCTTATGATACCCAAAGAGGTGCTAATTTTCTTGAGGTCTCTGTTACTGAGTTGGTTGCACCAGTGCAGTGTGTTTCTGCTGACACAGCAGTTAAAAGCCTGGCTATAGACATGTATGAGAAGGAAACAGAAATCAGTTGTGAAAGTTTAAAATCCTGAACCTACTGATTTAAAGTTCCAACTAAAAACCAGGTGGTTATGAGACTTCAAATGTGTCCTGTGTGTGCAGGCTCTTGGATCGTTCCTGACAGAATGTGATGAGTTCACAGGTTACTTTCAGAATAAATGAAGAATTGGTGACAACCTATTGATTCTTATTGCTGCAGCAGTGGGCATTCAAAGTTATGCACATTTACCTGGGAAAGGGAGTGGGATTCTTTGGAAATGAAAGCAGCAGCCTTCCTGGAGATGGGATACCAGCCTGAGTTACTTCTTTCAAGGCTTGAAGGGAAGGAAAGCTGTGTTTAGAGAAGATGGCAAAATAATAAAACTGTGTAAGAGCATTGACTGACACATGTGCCATCAGGCCCTGGCTCTGCAGTCACTCTCCAAATAAGAACACATGTATTCTTTGATACTGGTTGCAACAAGCAGCCAGTCTTCTCCAAAAGCTCAACAGCCAAAGGAAGCTAAACCAGGATGACTCTCACATCTCCTTCCCTCTCCATGAAAACTTTCCACTTTGCCTGGATTGTTTATCTACATCTGCGTTGTTCTAGGATAGTACTTATGGTGAGGTAGCCAAAATTAGCCTAGTGAGGAGTTTTCCGAGAGGAAAAGGGTGGGGAGAGGGAAAGCAGCAGACAGGAAAGAACTGTGTTGAGAGTTGGTGGAAAAGGATGATAAAAGCACAGTTAATTTGTTCAGAATTAAGAGAGTATGCTTGAAAGCTGAAGGCTGTTATGTATCTTTTAGTTTATAAGAAAAAGATGTTGCTCTTGGAGCTCTTTGATCACTGTTGTGCTACCAGTGCAGCACCTTTTAATGATCTGTAATTTGACCATCTGAACAGATTTGGTGCAGATATCAAACAAATGCACGACACAGGCCTCGGGGGGAGTTTATGGAGGATCTGTTGAGCCAATGAAACTGTTGCTGGGGAGTTTTAGGATTGTAGGATGAAAATTCAGATTTATGATGGCGTACAGATATGTTAGCTTGCAGTTTTCAGCTAAACCAGAAGAAAGGAGCTGGGAGAGGCAAGGAATGTGTGTCTTGCCAAGCGGAAAGATGGGAGAGGTTAAAACTGGCATGTACTGTGTGGGAGTGCAGTATCCACTGAACATCTCACCCTGACAGAAACACACACCGAGGGAAGTGCACTGCCTCTCTGCAGAGGGAGGCTGCCAGTCTCCAGGATTACTAGGGCACTTGTTCCTCAAAGTTCCAGTCTTGTTTCTCTGGTTTTGGGGTGGAGATGATAATGGGTCTACTGAATTAGAAGTGTTTTGCCATTTCTCTTCACCCAGTCTGTTTGATTCACTGCTGTGCTGGGCTTGAATCTGACTAAAAACTGGCCACATAAACATTAAAAACTTCAGCCAGGCTTCTGCTGGGTAAAGGGGCTGTCATAAGGGTAGGAGCAGCATTAGCTGAAATTCAGTTAGGCTCATGTTGAAATTGCAAGCTGTATTTGAGAATTTGCTTACTTGCTCTGTGATGTGCTTGCTTTTTGCAGATTCTGTATGACCTTTAAAGATCCCTTGTGTTAGTATTTTGCCGGTTGAAAGCTGCTAGTTGTCATGGTAGTTTCACCCTTGGCATTGCAGTGAGACATGGCACTGCTTGCTGCTGCTGCCAAGCATGTTCAGACAGAAATACCAGGTTATTATGGGTAGACCTTTGTTATAACTTTCTTCTCTGGATGCTGTCTGAATGTGTTTGTGCTTGTGAGATTTCTAGGTGGGAGGTGTGTCAACTGTGAGGTCCTCACTACCTGTGGTTTTTATATTTGGTTTTTTTCAGAACTCCATTCGACATAACCTGTCCCTGCACAGCAAGTTTATTAAAGTCCATAATGAAGCCACAGGGAAGAGCTCCTGGTGGATGCTCAATCCTGAGGGTGGTAAAAGTGGAAAAGCACCAAGAAGAAGAGCTGCCTCCATGGACAACAGCAGCAAACTCGCAAAAGTCAGAGGTAAAGCGTCCAGGAAGAAGCCTCCTCTCCAGTCTGCACCGGAATCCTCTGCTGACAGTCCTGGCTCCCAATTTCCTAAGTGGCCTGGGAGCCCGTCCTCAAGAAGCAATGAGGACTCTGACGTGTGGAACACCTTCCGGCCTCGAACCAGTTCCAATGCAAGCACCATCAGTGCCAGGCTTTCTCCTATCCTGACAGAGCAGGATGACCTCCATGATGAAGAGCTGCTTCCTTCTCTGGTGTACTCCAGTGCATCCAGCAACGTTCCACCAACTGTGACCGAGGAGCTTGAGCTCATTGATGGGTTAAATTTGATGTCTCCCAGCTCATCTGTTCTGTCTACCCAGCAATCTGCCTCCAGTGGTCAGATCCAGAGAGATTCCAGCTTTTCCTTGCAGAGCCCAAATGCATCTGGTCAGACTTTTGGCAATTCCCTGTTTAACCCTGTTGATATTTCACTGCAAAGTTCTGTCAGCCATTTCTCTGCCCCTCAGACCTTGGAAGCTCTCCTGACACCCAGCTCTCCGCCTCCGAGGGATGTTATGATGACTCAGGTGGATCCAGTTCTCCCACAGACTGGTAACAGGATGAGCAGCCGAACTCTTCTGCTTCTGGGTGGACAAGCTGCCCAGAGTAAGATGAGCTCAGGCAATCCACGAGGAAAGCCTGCAGAGCAGCAGGCAGAACCAGTCGGTGCCAGTGTTTTACCATCAACGCTTCCCATAGTCACATCTCCTCAAAACACTGCCAGCATCACCAGTTTGAAGGCTCCAGTTTCTGCCCAGCCAGTCCAACTGGGCAGTCCAGTGCTTCTTTCATCTGCTAGCCCTGCTCCCTTGGGATTGAACCAGGACAGGCTGCCCACTGACCTGGACATTGACATGTACATGGAGAACCTTGAATGTGATATGGATTACATAATCAACAGTGAACTCATGGATGGAGAAGGACTGGACTTTAATTTTGAACCCATTCTGCCTACTCCTAGCTATCCCAGCACCTCACAGGCCTCCAACCATACCTGGGTACCAAGTTAACTTCAGGAGCACAAAAAGGTAGGTGCAGCTGTGTAAAATGCTACAGCTCTATAGCCCTGTCTGGGATGGTTCCTGTGCCCAACTCTGCAGCAGTTAAAGGTACCTCTCTGGAAGTGCAGATAAAAGCTTTTGGTAAAGAGCCACATTTCCTTTTAAAAGGAGCAAAAGCTGTGTGAAGGTAGGTGGATTTAACTTCCCAGGTAATCGTCTCCTTTATGAAATAGAACAGCAACCTGAATGAAACTCCTGTTGTCTCCTGTCCCCTAGGATGACTGCAGCACAGGACATCGGTCAGCCAGGCAGTGCCTACAGCTCTGCAGTTAACATGGGAGCATGGGCTGATTCCATAAATAAAGACATGGTCCTATATGTATAGAACAGTTGAACTGAGCCAAGCGCAAGCTGTGTTTCTATCCAGGTTATTATTATCCTTGCAAAATTTCCTAGTATGTGCAGTAGCAAAGCATGTGTGTGTCATGATTGCCTGCTTTGCTCTGTGTGTAGCAGGACACAGTCCCTCTGTTATCACACCTTCTGCCCTGCCCTTACCTGGGATAGTGTCTGTAAGGTCTGGTAAGCTGCTTCAGCAGCATTAACTGCTGAATTGCTTGTGTACCCATTATTGGAATGGGAAACAGGAGTCTCTGGTGTGGATGGAGATGGAAGGAGGGATGTGTTAGTGCTGTCCCATTCACAGCAAAGCAGCCTCTTCAGCAATTTGTCCTATTTGCACAAATAGAGTCAGTTTTGCAAATAGTGTGTATGAGAACCAGAGTTAAAAATACATTATTTTCTGAGGGTATGACACCCTGATTTGAAGCATTTTAACCACAGGGGCAACAGAAGAATTAGGAAACGGGAGGTGAAGGCGTACTTCACACTTGGATCTTGGTTAGCTAACAGAAAATGGACAGACTGGACCATAGGCTGGGTACTGGTTGGAAAGTGGAAGCCTTGCCAAGAATATTTCCTTTCTAGGAGGCAGATGCGGTATTTGTTAGTGTTGTAAATTCAACCCCTAGCACTGTCCTTCATCTCTGTTAGGACTGTTTGCAAGTTAGTGACAGAGGCTGTGGCCTTTTGAAGTGTTTCCACTGGATATTGTTCTGAGCTTTTGTGTTGTGGGGGTTTTTTGTTTGTTTGGTAGGGTTCAGTGTTTTGTTTGGTTTTATGCCATGCTAGGGCAGGCCATTATACTTGGGGAATACATTGACTTTTCAGGGACAAAATGTTTTTCACAGGAGTGTTTTTAAAACACATATAAGCTGTCCTGCACTCCTGGGCTGGGTACACAAGACCTCTGCCTACAGAATGAATACCAGGTGTAGATTATTTTTTTAGGAGTGTAAAGCAGAGAAGCTGAGGGACAACTTATCAAAGGATAGGTTCTAGAACTGTTGAAGACATGGATATAATCAAATGCTTAAGAGGGAGAACACAAGCTCATAACAACATGGTGATGTTCCATATTATTACTCTGTGTGAATTGCTTAATCAAAACAGAGGAGCTATGAGATGTTAAAACCCCCGGATTTGCTTTGTTCTACACATGAAATTGAAGTGATACTTTCTGGGAAATATGCTGGACATGTGCTCACTAAAGGAGTGAGATCTGGAACAGGTTCTGAAGCACTATTGTGTTTGAGCAGAGAGCGTAGCTCCCACGTGCCCCTCGGTGCTCTGCTCACAGCACCAGGAGGAGAGGTGACACCCTGCCTCAAGCCTTTTATTCTCTCCTTAGATTATGTTTTGCCTTTTCTGAGCACTGCAAAGCTTTTCCACTTTGCCTGCATGCTGGAATCCATGGAGTGGGATGAAGAGGAGCTTCTTCCTCAAAGGAGGGCAAGGATTGTGCAGAACACTGACAAGACAGAGGGGTGGATCAGGCTTCTAACAAAGGGGGAACAGGGCACATGTGGAGAGAAATAGGAGTGTTCCTGGGAAAAGAAGGCAGAATGTTTTCTCAAATTAATGAGTTCCAAAACCAAGTTTTGGAGCTGCAGACATCAGTGTCTGTGAGGAGATCAAGACTGTCATTTCTCCCTTACTGCAGTGAGTTCCTAGGGTCCCTGTTTGGAAATCACTGTTCAGGGAAAGCATGACTGCCACTGTATATTGTTCTAGTGTGACAGGCTTTTTTTCCTTTCGTATCCTTACTATAAATGTGTTTTTTCCATGTTAAATTCACATTGGCAAAAGGTACTCTACGTGATCACTAACCTGAAGTTGTCCTGAGTAGTTCCTGTGGGCTTAACTTGTTGCCTTTTGGGTCATTTTTGGGTATAATGCTGAGTGAAAACTGTTCATCAATAAATGACAGTGGTCCCACTGATTTGAACAGCTGGAATGAAACTGAACTGGGGAAATACTTCTCTTTGTAGGCAAGGGAAAATCTTTAGGAATAAACACTTAGTCTCTCTGCAGCACTGGGGAGGACATGAACTAGTTGGTGTTACCCTTGGTGCTCAAAGCTACCATGACTTTATCGCCTTCTTGCAAGTTAAATGCCAAAAGAGCTTGTCCACAGCTTCTCCAGGAGTATCTTTGAACTCTGCCTGTGTACTTGGAGATTAGAGATCAAACATTGAAACTTTGCCTCTGCCCAGCAGCAACACAACACCCACAAACCGAGCTGTTTGCTGCAGAGGGAGAAAGTCAGCACGTGAACACTTTCCTTGAGTAGGAAAATATGAATTCTGCAATTTCTGTTGTCTGGTAGCTGCAGCTCAGTTGTAAACCTGTCATTCACTGGTTAAGGGACTAGATGTGCAAAGCCAGAGTGACTTATGGGAGCCTTAGTGAGCAAGGTCATGGGAAAAGAGTAGCTACAGCTGGAATTAGACCATGGCATGCAGGTGCTCAGTCACTGGCAACCACTCATGCCTTCAGCACTTAATGTTAAGTGCCCTCCATTCCAGTCATGTGAAGTGTGGGTGGCCACCCGAATGTCTCTGAACAGCTCAGGGACTTTGGGCTTTTCTTGCTGTGCTCTATCTAATTCCCTTTGGTCCACACACTGGATTTTTATCAGCCAGAACATTATTAAATCAATAAAACCCTCACCACCTTGTAATTTCCTAAAGTAGCTGTTGCTCTGGCTTCTGAGTTACTGTCTTTTCTTCATCAGGGCTGATTCCCTCTTGTAGTTTTTTTCCCTTTTTACAAGTTTTTCATGCTCACTGTCACTGAATCCAGCTGAGGGGATGCCCTACATTTATCTCGCTACTCTGCCTTCCAAAGTGGATCACAGACCTACTGTGGAGGTTTTATGTCAGTGTCTTAAGTCTGCTTAGACATATTCCAAGGCTTGTTTGAACGAGTTGTGACAGTTTTATTGAGGTGAGACAGAACACCTGAGAAGGAATCTTTAGACTTTTGGGGGATTGAGATATCTAAAAATGTTTAATTACTTGCAGTTAGATACAGGATTTCTTTAAATGGGTGAGCATAAACAGTTTTAGTGTGTGATCTCTAAAAATCTCTTTTTTAGTCTTTTCCCTACCAAATGATATTTGTGTTTAAGGTGAAGAGTAATTTTATTCTTCCTTGCTTCTTTCCTGCAATGCGCCTCTGGTGTTAGCCAGGTCCTTCTTTAAGCTTCCTTATCTTGCAGAGTTTTGTTGGTGCTGTCACCTTACAGGAGGAGTGCTTACTTTTACCTTTGTGATTTGGTTTTATCCTTGTCTCAGTTACACTCTGAAGCTTGGAGCTGAGCAGTTGGATCCTCCACTTGACTCTCTGTTGGTCAAGGTCTCTTGTTTGTTCTGTAGGGGCAGATTGGTAGTAATTAACTCCTTATCTGTGCATCTAGGATTCCCACTGAAGCCGAGATCTAACTGGTCACTGTATTTTTCTTCTTCCTAGTGTCCTTCAGGTTTTGAACATTGGGTTCTGACTTCACTCCCCACCCCAGCAGAGAAGAGAATGGAGCACGTTGGATTCAGTTTCCCTGCACATCATGCCTTGGGCAGAAGGGGCTGCCCATCTGGGAAGAAGGGGCAACCTGCATCTGGCTGCAACAGGAAGAGTTTAAAAATAATAATCCTGTTATGTGCCATGGCTCTTCCTACAAACCTGACCCTGCCTTGGACCATCTGGAGAAGCCCATGTCCAAAGAGGAGCCCTGGTAAAAACCTCAGCCAGAAGACTCTGTGCCAGGCAATAGTGTTTTCCTGTGTGATGAGTTGGGTTTGCTGGAGGAATCCCTCACTGGCTGTCCTCTCTCTGCTATGGCAGAAAGTCTCCCAGTGCCTCGGACTGGTGAAGGGCTGGCTCTGCTCTCGCTTGGCTTGCCCATGGGGCAAAGTAGTTGGACTTCTTGATTGAGCCACCAGATGTGCACTTGGTATCCCACAGGTTCACAGAGAAATCAGAGGGAGCTTGTTGGTGGAAGCCCTGTGGGAGAAGGGTGTGCTGTTCCAGGGGTTGGCTTCAGTGTGCCCATCACGGGAGCATCCATCGTCGTTCTGCAGGGAGGGGTGGTTGTGGTATAGAAGGCTTCCTGTTGTCCACCTGGGTGGAACAGGAGGACACTGAGTTTTTCACTGTGCCAACTGAGCCCCATTGAATCAGAAGCGTGTTTTGAGAAGTCCCTATGCTGTTCTCAGCACTTTCCTGATACACCAGGCTGCTGTAAAATAAGCACAGGTGCTAGTAGCTGTTTCTGGGACATAAAAACATCATTTTGGGTTTGTTTTTTGATCTGTCTTGCTACAGCAGCGAAATGGAAAGCCTGGGTGTGGCCTTAACAGAGCCCTGGTTGCTTTTCAGAAGGGCATTTTCTATAGATGAAATATTTTTTTACTAATCTGGGAACTTTCTACAGCGAATATGAAGCCAATGTAATGTGTGTCCCTATTATGCATCTCTCCGTCTGAGAAGGCAACAGAGACAGACTTCTTTTTCAGGGCTGTATTAGGAACAAACACATTTGATGTTTGATAATGTAAATGATTGAGGGAAAAGAATTGGCAGGTCCCCGTGGTTTCAAACCACCTTGGGGAAGAGTTGTACATTATTGTAATCTATATGTAAAAGTAGGTGCAAATTACATCGAAGCTTTTCTAAACCTTTTTGAATATATATTATATATTTTAATTGAAAAATGAGATTATTGGATAAAAAAGAAACAAAACACATTTGCTGCACCTGTCCCCTTGATACCAGATAACACTACAGTATGGGAGGGGGCAGGCCTAAGGCATTTTGGGCCAAGAAGCTGAAAATGTTATTGGAAAGGTGGGAAGGGCACTGCAGTGTGACTGGGGAATGGCTGCTCTCCCCAGAACAGGCGGAGGGAAGGTGCCTGGCATGGCATTCAGCCACAGCTACCCAGTGTTTGCCTCACTGGGCACTCCTGCCAAGCCAAGGGCAGGACGTGAGGGAATGCTAATCATTAACAGCTCGTTCTCAGCTAATCCCTTAAGTAGCTGACCTGCAGCTGATACATAGCACAGATTCCCTAGTCTGCTAAGGAGATGGTGTGGACTGGATCATGCTAGATCTGCTGATACTCAGTATAGCCCTTCTGGAGGGTGTGATCAGTTGTATTTGGTAGCTCACTTGTTGGTTTCTGAGGGTTTTTGTTTTCTTGCTGAAGTTTCTGCTACTGCTGGGGAGCTTGAAGCCTGTAGGCTCACCCTCAGGGGTGTGCCTGGGATCTTGGCTCTGTGTTCTTGCAGAACAGAAGCTGGGGGTCAAAAGATTACTTCAGAGCATTAGCTGACATTTTCCTGTCACTGCTTTGGTGTTTGCAGTGGCAGGATCTGTGGGAAACATGGTGCTTTCATGATGTTCTGATAGGCGTAGCCTGGCAGAAAGACTCTCTAGTCCTTTCTGAAGGTGGCTTCAGTTCAGAAAGTTTGTATCATGCAGTGCAGTGAGCCCATACTGTTTTACCAGCTTGTCTGCTCTGTTTTCATGGGCTTCATTTTCATTTGAGTGGAGATTGGAATAGGAGTGGTTGCCTGGTTACCTGCAGCAAGGAGTCTTCAGAAGTCTTATCTTCAGCATGCTCTGCCGTCAGAGCCTTTGAATAGTTTGATAACCTTTGCTTTGAAGGCTTCCTCCATGGCAGACCTCCCAGTGATGTTTCAAATTTACCCACAATCTACATGTCTGGCCACACCTCATTGTAACAAACAAACAAAAAGGCAGTTCCTAAGCTGGGATTCCAGGTCTTGCAGACTTGAGTGGTGGATGCACATTCTCACTGGAGTTAGTTCATTACACAAATGGATAGAAACCCTTTCCACAAACACCTGATGGCATGTGCTACACATAAGAATCAGCCATTCTGAGCTGCACCTAATAGAGCTGGAAGGATTTATGTCACTTGGCACATAATATGCTGCCTTGTCAGCTTGGGTCCTGGGGGAAGTTGATCCCATGAGCTACAGAGCAAGTGGAATAGCTTCACAGCCATGTATCAAAGGACAGGACACTGCTGTGTGTGGTCATGTTAAATGTGAAACTCTGGCTCGTTTCCCATGAAAATGGAACCCAAAATGATAGGAAGGACAAAATTAGTAGCCAGTGCTTCAGACCTGCAAATTCATGGCGAGCCCCTTCTGGCTGGCTTGGTCTGTGGGCAAGAAGGGCTGTCTGCAGGCTGTTCCATAGTGTCCCTTGACTGTGACAGCACCAGGAGCTGGCCTGGTCTCTCTCTGCAGAGAGCCTGGCCCTGAGCTCTCAGGTAGCACCCCAGGGAGATCTGACATGATCCCAGCTATTACATGTCCTCGGCCTGTTCCAGCTGAAGGAGATGCAAGACCAAGGCTCATCATGGTTGGTGCCCTACAGTGTGAGTTAACAAGAGATCCTGTACTTTGATTAAGGAATAGAGCACTATCTTATTTTTTTCCCATACTCCCAAGCCAGACTTCTGGAAAATCACCTGTCCCTGGGGACAGCACTGGAGACAGGAGCACCTCTGGCTGGAGTCCTGCTGTACCAGGGTGCTGACAGTGATGTTTCTGCCTTGCAGAAAGTCCATGCAGGTGCTTTTTATCTCCTCAACACAGCAGAAGCTGTCAGTGGTTGAAGAAGCCTGAGAGTGCACTAGTGCTGAGGTTTGTGTTCAGAAGACTCATGGAGTGCTCAGTAAACAATGAATGTAATGTTGCAGGGTCAAGCAGGCAACTTACCTTCTCTTTTATGTTTTTAGCAGGATAGCTTGTATTGTGGGCACAGAGGGCAGGGAAGAAGAGAATTCAGGAGTTCTACAAACACTTCTTAACTAAGTTCATTTTCATAAACCTCGAGCTTTTCTAGCCTGGGGTATTTCCTCATAGGACACAGGAGACTTTAAAGTTCCTAAACTGCTGCTTGCTGAAAGGCTATACCTGGCAGGGGGTTGCCCAATATTTGTCCTTTTTTTTTTTTTCGTATTCTTGCTCAAAAGTGTTTGCTACTGGCTGCTGCTGGAGGTGGGATAATGTCTTGGTGGCTCTTCATTCTGCATTAGCACTGCAGGCACCACGCTGGGGAGTTAGTTTTTGCTCCAAGGAAGGATTGGACTGGGATTTTGAGAGCAGCTGTGAGCTGAGTGGATCGGGGAAGGGGCCAGTGACATGGGAGTGATGCTTCTGCAGAGGTACCTGAGCGGAGTGGGCAGGGAACCCTTGGCATGAAGCTTTACTTTGTGCTGTGTTCCTTGTCCCCACTGAGCTCAGGTAACAAGTTTCTCCATCTTCAGAGGATCAAATGCCATCTTTCACAGTGTGAAGCCACCATGCAGCTCAGGGCCACGAAGGATTTGGGTAACTAAACCCATGGAGCTTAGTAGGAGGCAGACTTGTTGCTTTTATTTACACCTGGGTTTAGCAAATTGCTTGAGCTTTCTTTATAATTTAAGGATATTTTACTATGCTCCCAGCTTCACGTGAGAGCTTGGAATATTGAAAGTTTCTTGGAGCCCTTAATTTTCCTTGTTGATGTGTCTAAAAACATGTCATCCTTACCCTGTGCTGCTTTAAAAAGAAGCAGTCAAGTCATCCTGGTGAAAGGAATGAAGCATTCCAGAGCCTGGGTGTATTCATAAACAAGAGTCATAATAGAAGCAAAGTAGCACTAATCAGCTTTTCCAAAGGAAATGCCTAGAAAGCTTTTATGTAGATCATAATTTGTTAATTTTCTTACTTAGTTGCTTATTTATAGCCACACTCAAATGCTTCAGGGCTAGCCTTGCTCCAGGATTGAGGAACCTGTGTCTGGTGCCATGGGTAGGAGTGCCTTGGAAGTGGTGTCCTGGAGTGTCACCAAAATGTGAAAGCTTGGACCCATTATAAAAAAACCCCACCCAAATCAATCAACTCTGGGACATGAGCATGAACAGGGATAGCTTAGGGTTTGCCTCAGTGACATGTCTAATGAAAAACATGTTCTAATTAATGTGGGGAAAAGCAAGCAAGAGGTGACTTCTGAAGCCTGAAATATCTGTCCATGTGAAAGCTTGGTAGTGTGTGGTAACCCATCACCACAGCACTCGGCCTTCAGGAAAGGGATCTCCTCTCTTCACCAGCCTTTCTGTCTTTCCCTGCACCCTGACATGTCTGTAGCTGATGGAAAACGATCTCTGGTCGATCAAAACCACAGCTAATGCTGTGGTGTAAAGCAGGGAGAAGAGGCAGCAGAAGCTGAAGGTGAAAGAGCTGCTGCTGTTGCATTTCTGGCCCTCTGGCTAAGGCAGCGTTACGGCGCGTGGTAGAACAGGATGTCCACAGCTGGTGGTGTGGGGCTCCCCAAGGTGTCTTGAGAGGTTTGGCTACATAGAAGATAGGTCACTTGTCCTGAAAGGAGCCTTCTTCATAAGGCAATGGGGGTGGTTCTGTGAAATGATGCTTCCAGCACAGTGGAGTCTTCACCTGGTGCGACCCCAGGAAGGGTTTCTGCATTGCTAGCACAGATGTCTGCTGCGTACAGGGCAGGCACCACTAGCTGACATAGTTTCCACCCCATCCCCTCTGCACTCTTTCACCCATTTCTCACAATAAATTTTTTTAGAAAATAAACCTCTGCTTTTGTTTGCTCTCTGTAGCAGTGTAACTTCTGAACCATTACAGGCTCTTTGTTACCATCTGTGCTAGCAAGACTGTAGAATGTGCTAGACTAGGGGGGAATGTTTGAAAAATAAAAACCTGTAATCCTCTGCTCTGTGTCTCATCCAGTTTGTTCTGTTTCCCTGGCAAGGACCAGCTATTTTTCCTTGACATTGTCTTCTTTCCACTGCCCTTCTCACCTCTTAGGGCAACCCCTCAGTGAAATGCCCCTTTAGGTGGCCAGAAGTGGAAGGGCTGCAATGTGACAGCCCACGAAGGCTCTACTGTGCTCTGCAGTGTGTAGAGCCCCTTGCTACAACTTACTGGCAGTGGGTAGGATCCATGGGGTACCAAGCCCTAAAACTGACCCTGGGGAGTTTTAACCCCTTCATTCTTTGCCTTTCTAGACCTGAGTGCAGAAGGTGACTCCATTTTATACAGCCACATTCAGATATCTTTGTGTGTCAGCAGCTCTACCTGTTATCTCTGGGAACAGAGAGATGGATTTGCTGCTACTCTCTTCTTTCAGCCACCCAATTCACAAGTAGATGCTGACACATAATTAGGACAGATAAGCACGTGAGTGAGCTTTTATCTTTGCTTACATACTCCAAATCCTCCATCAAAAAAGGAAGGTTACTACAGCTGTGGAGCTTTTTTTTCTGTATTGGAAGATAATGGCTCAGAGCTGACCATTAAAGGGGATATGAATGTCAGAGTGTAAGCCAGGAGCTGGTCATTCCCTGAGACTGCTCAGAGGCCTCTTGGGCAGAAGGCTTCACCTGGGAATGTCAGAGGGGTCCTTCCTTGACATAAGACAAGTAGTAATGGAGATACAGTCTGAGCCAGTGAAGCAGCTTATGAGGAATGTGCTGAAGCCCTTGAATCAAAACAGCATGTCATTGCAGCAGGTCTTCCTTCTTGCAGCTGGGATAAAGCTGGAAAATGTGCTGTTCCCTCTGCCCTGTGGGTGCTTTGTGCACCACAGCTCAGGAGAGGTCTTGCAGAAGAGGAGACCAGTTCAGAGCTTCGGTCATGTTGCTGTGGAGTGGTGGCAGGTAAGGAGATCAGAGGGAAATGAGGGAAGGAATGTAGAGCATGGATTCCACTGGCCTGGTTAGACACACAGAGAGCAAGTCAGGAATATTCTAAAACTGCTGAGGGTAAAGTCTGGTTCATGAAATTGCACAGTATATGTACGGCTAGAAAGCTTGCATTCAAAGCCTTGGATACTCAATATCTGATAACACTCTTATTTTTCAGTGGTATTCTTTATAACAGTTAATGCAAATAACTCTCGAGGGGTCTTAAGGCTGCTGCTTCAAGATTTAAGCCAATCTCCAAAAATGGGGGATGAGGAGGAGATCCTTAGGGGAACTGTCTGCCCCTCATCTGTTCCTTGGATACTTCTTAGGGCTTCCTGCAAGCACATAAGGGTAGGTGCTGTTGGAGAAACCAAGTGCTGAGGGTTTGCAGTTGTTGATTGGATTAAAGTGTGCAAAACTTGACATAGGGCAGAAGACCATGCATTCCCACAGTAGCATTAACACTTTTTATGCCTATTTGAACGTTGGGGCTGTGACATTAAAGTGTTGCCAAGGAGAACAAAAAGCAGAGTAGATGCCAGGCTAGGACCTGGATGCCTTGGCTCAGGGTTGCTTTTGGTGTGTGTGACACTATCTTCAGTAGTCACCAAGAGCCCTGCTGTGTCCTAACAGTTCTGTGGGTTCAGTGCACCATGTTTGCACCTTTATTACAGTCTTGGAGACCTCACAGCTCTCCCGAGTCATCACCATAAGCATTTTGACCTGTGGAGGAGTTGCCTGCAGACCAGCAGTGCATGGAGCTAGTGCAAAAAACTTTTAATGGTTTTTCTGCTCGGTTTGGTTTCTAGCCAGAATCCTGCTCTGCCCCAAATGCCTGCTGGTTGATGGACACCTCTGTGCCACCAGGGATGGGACGTGTGAAAGCACAGCAGGGAACTCTGCTGCCCTTCATCATGTGTCCTTTGTGGTGGAGGAGCTGGGGTGGGAGGAAGGCAGGCTGGGGAATGGGGATGTGATGGGTGCACACTGCCTGCTCCAGAGCCATCCTCAGCTCGTATGTGGTATTGTTTTCCCCTTTCCAGCTGAGGTAAGAGCAGCAGCTGTGGGCCTGATTTGTCATGGGTGGGTTGTACCATTGCTGCAGTGTGACTTGGTGTTCTCTGTGGGCTAGGACACACCATTCCTCTCACTGTGCAGCTTGGGAATGGCTCAGCTCTTACAAAAGCAGTCCTGGCTGCACCTGCCAGCACTTTCTTTCTGCTACAGGCTTTGCAAGAAACTTGGTGACTGCTTTGGACATGTGCCTGCAACCTCCCCTCAGTAATTCCAGGTACAGTTGCAGTGGCCTGGCTCCGACATGGGTGTGCAGGACATCCTGGAGGGTTCCTGCAGAGGTGATGTACCTCATGTTCTACTCCTTCCAGCCACAGAGCCATAGAGAGGGAGTATCCCAGTCAAAGAGCACAGGGGGCACCAGGAGAAGGGCCCAAGCGTTGAAGTTGCCAGACTCGTGGCGTGCCATGTGTGACTGCCTGAGGCTGGCAGCCTTCCCTGGCCTTGCCAGCAGCTCTACTCATTTCTGGTCAGGGTTGACAGCCCAAGGAGCCCTTCATCTTGTTGGTGTGACTGGTGCTTGTCTGCAAGCCAGAGCGAGCTGCAGCTGCCCCAGCTCCTGCATGGCCAACCCTTTGTGCAAGTGTAGGGGGATGGGGCAAAAGGGAGCCAGTTCCACACTGGCTGGGACAGGCAGCTCTGCACCCCCAGCCAGCACTGTGTTGTCACTGCCTTGTGAGAGGCCATCTCAGGGCTGCGTTCAGCCAGGCACTGCTGTCCTGCCTTCAGAGCAGCCATGCAAGGTTGAATCCCCTTCCCAACATCTGGCAGAAATAAAGCAGGCATCCATGTCAAACATAATATATTTATAGCAAAAATAGGCTTTTTCTGTAGCTTCCATACACAAGGTTTTCTCCCCGTACATTTACGCAGTAAACAGGCCGACTGAAGCAGCGTGCGCTGGCTGACTCGACAGCTGCCCTTGCTTCAGGCTCCCACTTACAACGGGTGGCTTCATCCCCCTTTTGTGGCTGCTCTCCAGAGCCTGCACTGGATCCCTCATACTTCCTCAGCCAGGGGCTGTGGCATACCAGGGAGCAGCCCAGGGACACAAGGGGAGTGATGGTGCAGCTTCTGCCCCCCAGGCAGAGGGCAGGGCTGGTGGACAGGCTGCCTCTGCTCAAATGGGGGCAGCCCAGGGAGTCCCTCCCAGCCCAGGATCAAGGAGAGGCTTCCTGTAGCTTACCTGTGCTGACCACAGGCTCCTCCACCATGCTCTTAAGCAGCAAGTGACTGGGCACAGGACCTCAGCCCTCTCATGGTGTTAAGATACAAACCTCATTAACTCAGGAAGCCTTCCTTGTTCCTGCCTCAGTGCTGATGGGAGGCAGAGGAGGGGCTTAGGACTGCCCAAAATCCCCTGCAGAAACCCCCAGTGCCTGAACACTGTCAGAGACCTTCTCACCCTGCTGTTGGAGAAGGCAAAGCATTAGGACACTGCCAGTGAGAGCTTCACAGTTTGGAGTTTGCCTTGGGTCATCTCTTGTCCATCCCAGAGGGGTTTGGCACATGGACCTAAAGGATATTACATGCAGGCAGCAAGTGCATCCCATTGCTGTCCTGGGCTGGAGAGGGGCCCTTGCTGGGAGCCAGCATTTCTTGCTGCCTAACCACAGAACTCAGGACATTGCAACACACCTGCACGCTGCCCATGCTGTTCCCAAGTGAGAGACATCACCCCAGTGAGGACAAGTGCCCAAGGGTGGCTTTGCAAGCAGGGCAGCCACTGCAGCACAGGGAAGGAAGCCAGCTTTCCCCTCTGCCCTCCCTGTGGCACCCAGGCTCCCACAGCACCCAGGCAAGGAGCTTCTGCTCGTGGGAGAGCATCCCTCTAATTTGGCCCCAGTCCCCTATCGCTTCCCTCTCCCCCCATGTTTTTGGCAGTCCTCCTTGGACATGTTCAAGTCTCCAGCATCTCAGCAGCACGGACTTGCCTCACAGTTTGGTAATTGCACGTAACGGGGCCACTCAGTGAGCCCCACAAGGCAGGGGGGGAAAACCAACAAAAAGGAACAAAGACAGTCAAGTAAACTAAATTGAGAAATCCCTCCCCGTTGGTCCCAGCATGACGGGTCCCGCAGGAGTTCAGGGAGCGAGGACGCTGCCTGGCCCTGCCGCAGCGCAGCCCCCGCTGTCTAGGAGATCATGTACTGGGTGATGGCCTGCAATGCATACAGCAGCTCTGCCTGCATCCGGGCCTCCAGGATGAGCAGGTTCACGTGGACCTACGGGAGAAACAGGAGAGGCTCGGGCAGCTGCAGTGTGCTGTGGGCAGCGGTGCGAGCAACCGCTCACCTGGGCGAGCGAGTCTTTTGGCATGGCACAAAATGCCACCCATTTTTCCAGCTCAGGCAGCTCCCCTTTCCCCCCTCCTCCCCGTCCTGCAGGCTGTGGCTGCTTCCCACAGCAACATGCCAGGGAGTCCCCTGCATACTTGGCAGCAGCATGGCAGGCTGGCACCAGCACAGTCCCCAACAGCCACAGCAGCCGCTCCTGTGAGTTACAGCTCAAAGGAGGGCTTGCCTGGAGGCACCCACTGATGGGCTACTGACCTTGGAGATTAGAGCACCACCCTGTGCTGCTGATGGCCCCTGTGCTTGACACACTGCGCAGCCCCATGCCATGCTAAGCCCATCTCCTCACAAACAGCCAATTTTCACTCCCTCCCCACCTGCCTCAGACTGGTTTGGTGGCTCAAAGATCTCCCAAACACCCCCCAAAGTACCCCAGTCTGCAGCCCCTACCCGCTCCCAGCCCCACCGCAGCCACTCAGAGCCAGGGGCCAGCCATCCCACCTTTTCACTGTGCTTGAACTGCTTCCAGAACCTGTCAAACATTTCTGAGTTTGTCTTCTCTGGGTAGCAGGTTACAGTTTTAATGTAAACTTTGAGCATTCGCTCCAGGAGCTGATTCACTTCTGCATAGTCATAATCATCGTACCTGCGGGGAGCACAGGGGCGAGTCACAGCCAGCACCTCGCCTGTGGTCTGCCTGGGGCACAGCCATGGGGCAGGGGGACACATGGCAATGGCCACCAGGCACTGAAACCCTGTCCCCAAAGCTCCCAGCCCTGGCCAGAGAAGCTGAGCATCTCTTCCCTGCCTGTCCCAACATCCAGGCAGGCCATTCACCTCTGTCCCTTTTCCCCGCTCATCTGCAAGACAGCCCGAGTCCCCTACCCTCCTCCCACCTGGGTCAGCTCAGTTTCCTCCCCTGGACCATGAGGTTGGTTTCCCTACCTAATGCCAAACATGCAGTGGATGTAGTTCCAGATGCCCCGCTTGAAAACAGAGGGCTCACAGCCCTGCCGCTTGGCCATGGCACTGCTTTGCAGACCATCCACCATCCTGAACTTCTCATCCAGGAGATGCCCAATGTCAGAGTAGAGCCGGTTGACCAGTGAGAAGCCATGGTCTTCCCAGGAATAATCCTGTTGAGCACAGCAAGAGGCTTTTGCAACTGCAAAAAGGAGCTTGGAGCATGTTTCCAAGAACAAGGGCTGGAGACCTCAGGCTGCAGCAGAATTCAGTAAGTTTGCTTGGGGGGCACCTCTGCCACAAACCATAACATCCCTTATCAGGCAGCTTTTGAATGATTTTGACCCTTGCCACTGTGAGGGCCGTGCAAAGAAATCAGCCCTTGGGGACAGAACTCATGGGTCACCTCCCTCTTCCCAACGCCAATGGGGCAGGTCCCTTCTCAGAGCTGGGCTTTCCCACTCAGGCATTTTGCAAAAGCAGCTGTGCCAGATCCAGGCTGCATGGGCACCCCTGCCACCATTTACTGCCATGAGGAGCAGAGAGGCAGCAGCTTGGGCTGCTGCCGAGCGAGAGAGCAGGAGCCTTACCTGAACTCTGAATACCTGCGTCTGATCCTCATCGCGCCGGGCAAAGTCCTGGTATCCAAAGTCAGGGTCCTGCATGTAGCATGCGAGGTTGGTGGCACCAGTGACTTCTCCATCAGGATCTGCAAGAAGGGAGAGCCCTGCAAACGGGTCAGAGCAGTGCTCAGCTGCCCTGTTCCCAGCCACAGCAGGCATCAAAAGCCAGCCCTTGCTGCGCCCCATGTGCATCCCGTGAGCCCCTCTACGAACCATACATCATGGAAAATGTAAGGCATGAGGGAGCAACACCCAGGTGTGCCATACAAACTCCCACCCTGCACACCCACCTCCGCTCCCTGCCCCTCACCTTCCTCTCGCTCCAGCTGCAGCAGCCTCATTTCCTCCCTCCCCTCAGTCTCCACATGGATCCGCTGCATGCGCTCCCGGAGGGAATCCAGCTCCATGCAGGAGTCCAGGGACTGCACAGACACAGGCTGGGGGTGAGGGCAGCAGTCGTGGCTGCACCCCCCCTCCCCAGCACACCCACCCTCGGGGGCTCACCCGCTTGCGGTTGATGCGCAGCAGCTCCTGGCTGCAGCCGTTGCCGGCGGTGGCTTCGCAGAAGCACTGGTTCCCGAGTGACAGAGGCTTCAGGGAGCCTCGGCCCCCCAGCCCCTCGTCCTGCTCACAGCCACAGCCGAAGACAAAGCTGGCGAGCGCATGGCAGTGTGCCAGGAGGACGACGGCGTGCACCAGCTCCGCCAGCGACCAGCTCCACTCGCTGATCTTCAGCAGCTTCTGCAGAACACAGACCAGCAGTGTGCCACAGGCAGGGCAGGGTGCTGGCAGCCTCTGGGGACACTGCTGTCCCCCACTGCTGCCCTGGTCCCTGGCTGACAGCCCTCCCCCAGTACCTCAATGTGTCCCTTGGTGATGAGCCAGGGCCGGTGTGCCAGGATCTTGTTGATCTCGTTGAGGTTGCGGAGTTTGGGGGGGATGAACTCGAGGCCGCGCAGCCACTGGGGGTCACCCCCTGCCCGCAGGAACTGCAGCACGTGCAGGTTCACCAGGTACCGGCACTGGTGCCGGGCAGCCGCCTGCAAGGGCAGCACATCAGCATCCCTGCACCACACAGGCACCCCGGCACCCCATGCCCACCTCTCACCCAACCTCCAGGACACCACGATTTTGGCCTCTGATGAGAAGCCTGTGACACAGGCTGTCTGCTGGAGGGAGAGGAGAGCCCCACAGGGCTGAGCAGAGACCCCATCCCCTCCGGCAGCTCCCAGTGGGGCTCACCATGATGGCAATGTAGTGCCGGCAGTCAAAGGGCAGGGGGCCATCCATGTGCATCAGGTAGTGCTGCATCTTGAGGAAGCTGTCCAGGTACTGTGGGTGGTAGCCCATCTGCTGGGTCACTGCCTCCAGCCGCCCCCGGCTCGCCAGCACCTTCACGAAGAGGAACTGGGGGCACTCAGGGTCGCTGCTGGACATCTTCACTACCTGCAGGAAACATGCTCTGCTTGGCCCTCCTCAGAGCAGCCCCTGCTGCAGCAGCCCACCCCAGCCAAGCCCAGGCTTTGCAGGGGGCAGAAGTCCCCTCTCCTGGCTCAGTGTTCCCAGAAGGACACTCCTGGAGCCAGGCAGAGCGCTGCTCAGCACAGGCACTGCTAGCAGGAGGACAAGACACACAGGTTGGCCTCTGCCTGGGAGAAGGCACTGCATGGTGAGCTGAAGCAAAGGACCAACTAGGAATGATGTTTCCTTGCAGTGGTGCAGGGCTGGAGCAGGGGAAACATGACATGGAAAGACATTCCGGAATGGAGCAGCCTGTCAGCCTTACCACCAGGACCCTGCACTGCCAGCACTGAGCCCTCCTGCCCAGCAGCAAGATGGGGAAGAGCTGTGGAGACAGCAGAGGGGCTCTGAGGCTCCTGCCCCGGAAAGCCAACAGGCAAGTGATGTCCTGGCACCTTCCATGTGGTCGGGAGCACACAGAGTAGCTCCCCAGGTGTTGCCCAAGGAGACAGTGTGGGAGTGGTCCCGCAGGACACAGTGCAACTGTTACCAAGTGTGCCCACTGGTGAGAACACAAATGGGCCACTCGGCATGGTGGGCCCAGACAGCCCCAGCAGTGCCCACCCCAGTCCCTCCCAAGAGGGTGGTGAGAGCTGAGGGCAGGGATGCTGAAAAGGTGTCTGGGCGGCTGCTGTGCCCCAACGACTGTGTTGCCACATTTCCCACCCGACAGCGGGGTCTGCACCTGCAGCCTGCCCACCCCGAGCTGTGGGTGCAGCAGGTGCTAACCCCTGTCACACAGAAAGTCACGGCTCCTGCTCATCCGGGGGAGCCCAGGCAGCACCCTGGGATGCAGAGGATGCGTCTCCTCTCCCAGGCTTGAACTGAAATCTCCCCTGGGAAATTCTGGCCCTGCTGATCCCATCTTCATGTTCCTCCCACCTGCCTCTCCGGCGCAGTCCCCCAAAGGATGGTGACTGGGGCACGGCAACCACGGTGGCATAGCAGAAAACCAGGAGCACTTCTGCAAACCACCAAAGCCATGGGGTGTGTGGCAGAGCACCCAGGGGTGAGGGGGAGACAGAGCAGTGATGAGCTGTGTGGCAGCACAGAGCAGTTGCACCCACAGAGGCAGTGCAGGAAGCAGCTCTGGCTATTTTCCGCCATCCTGCACTTCTGATGAACATACCATTGCTCAGATGTCAAGAGATTAACTCGATGACATTTGGAACATCAACTTCCTCTGGCCAAAGAGGTCCAAAAAACCCCAAAACTCAAATTAAAATGGAAAGAGTTGAGGAGCACCAGCTTCTCTGTTCCACAGGGGAAGGTGCAAGCCAGAAGTGACATGTGAAAGCCCCCTGAAAAGTCCCTCTGCCTGGGGAAATGAGCTGCCATGAGGACAACCATGGGGTTACAGCCACTGGTCTTCTCCTCCTCATGGGCAGAGGAGCTGGGGGCCCTTCCACTCCCCCTGGGGAAAGGTGATCCACAGCAAGGAGCCATGCAACCAGCCCATGGCTCAGCCTTTGGTGCTGCCAGCTCTCCTCACTCTGCTTGTCCAGGTGATGGTGGAGAGAGCAACTAGGCAGACACGGCTTGGAAGGAGAGGATGAAGGAAGGTGCAGGGCAGCCCCCGACCTCGGTCCCTGTCCTGCCCACTCCCAAAGGTACCAGCTCAGCCCAGGGTGTCTCCTACTGGGACCACCTGCCACATTCCCGCATTCCTGCCTCCCCAGCCTCTCGCATTGCTCCCAGTGCCTCCTTGCTCACCTTCCTCGGCCATAATCCTCCTCCTCCTCCTCCCCTGCACCCACTCGCACCCCTGGGCGGTGGGAGCATCGCCTCCCTCCCCGGGGGGGCTTTCCTGTGTCCAAGCCCCCTGAACCCCAACAGGCACCTCGACCCCGTACCCACCACCAACCTCGCCCCCTCCCCACCCGGCGGTGCTGCCGGGGGAGCGGTGCCCCGGTGCTCCCGCTCGGCAGCCGTGAGCACAAAAAGGCGGTAGGAGTCTGGAGGAGCCCGGCCGGCCGGGAGCGAGCCCGGGCAGCACCGGGATGCGCGGAGAGGGGCATCCCCGCCGGGGCTCCATCCCTCTGCCAGGAGAGACCGTGGCTCCGCCGGTACCGGTGGCCCCGCCGGTGGCATTCTCTGGAGATGCTGCCGCGGCGGCACCTCTCGCCCAGCCCCTCCGGCCCGGGTTTCGAGGGGACGGGTGAAGTGCCCGCGGCAGGGGCTCCCCCGGCGGTGCCCGGGGCCGGTACCCGGGGCCCATTGTGCGGGCGGCGGCGGCGGCAGCGCCCCCGGCGGGCGGCGCGGGCAGTGCAGGCGGAGAGAGAAAAACAAGTTTGATTGGCAGTGATGGAGCCACGGCGCCTCCCGCATCCCGCACAAAGGGGACGGGGACGGAGCCGCCGCACCGGCACCGGCACCGCGACCGGCACCGGCACCGGCACCAACCCGCCGGCCGCGGCACCGTGAGAGCGCAGCCTCACCCCACCGGCCCCGCGCACCGCCAGCGGGCAGCGGGAATGCCCCGGCCTGCCGGTGCCGCAGCCGTGCCGGGCCGGTGGCGGCCAGCAGGGCGAAGCCCGGTGCCCCGGTACGGGCTGCCGGTGGCGGTGGCGCGGCGGGGCGGGTCCTACCTGCCCCGGCAGCCGCTGGCATCGGCTTCCTCGGGGGTGCTCCACGCTCTGGGGACACACGATCATGGTGAGCCCGTGCCGTGCCCGCGGTGCCGGTGCCGGTGCCGGTGGCAGTGCCGGGGCAGCGCCGGCTCCGCGGCGGGCACGGGGGGCGGGCCCGCCTGCGCCAATCGCCGCCGCCAGGGGGCGGCCTCCGCCGCGCCGGTGGGCGGGGCCGGGCAGTGCCGCTGTCAGCGCCGGACACGCCCCCAGCGGGCCGGGATCGGGATCGGGATCGGGAACGGCGCTGGGATCGGGAACGGCGCTGGGGACCAGCGCTGCTGAGCAGAGCCTGAGGTGGGGCCGGCCTGGAGAGCTCATCGCTCTCTACAACTCCCTGACAGGAGGTTGTAGCCAGGTGCGGTGTCGGGCTCTTCTCCCGGGCAACCAGATACAGAACGACTGGACATAAGTCTTAAGCTGCACCACGGGAGGTTTAGGTTGGACATTAGGAGGAAATTCTTCACAGAAAGGGTGGTCAGGCATTGAAATGAGCTGCCCAGGGAGGTGGTGGAGTCACCATCCCTGGAGGTGTTTAAAAAAAGGCTGGAGATGGATGTCTTACTTGCACTTGGTGCCACAGTCTTGGTTGATGTGGTGGTGGTCAGTCATAGGTTGGACTCAATGATCTCAGAGGTCTTTTCCGACCCGATTGATTCTGTGATTCTGTAAGAGCAGCTGCAGGACACTGCAGCCGGTGTTGGCCAGAAAACTCTGGTCTCCTGCAGGGACAGCAGCCGTGGCTGAGGGCAGCAGGTGGCCCTGGCAGTGGCTGCAGAGCCCAGAGCCGAGCCCACTGCACAGGGAGGCCACAGCACATCACCCGGTGTGGGACAGCCAGGAGGGGACTCATCTGCATGCTTGATGATGATTGATGCCAGCCTGGGACAGTGGGGCTGGGATGGTGGGGCTGGCTCGACGTGTGCAAGGCCAGAGGTGTTCAGGAGGTGGGGCTCCACTGGTGCTTCCCCCAGACCCTGTGTGACAAGCCTGGACAAGCCCCTGGTGGCCAGAGCTTTATTGCCACGGAAAAACGGGGGAGCAGGCAAGGAGCAGCGAGGCCTTGGGGGAAACTGCCAGGCTTGCCCAGGGCCCCAGGGTAACACAGTGGCCTGCGGTCTGAGCTGGTAGAGGCAGGACACAGGAACAACCACAAAACCACGGATGAAAGGCAAAGAGGAAATTTATTTTCATTATCTTGAGGACTGGAGGATCCCCCAAGCAGCACCTGGGCAGAGGCAGACAAGCAGGGATGCAGGTACTGTGGAGCTTGGCCTGTGCTGGAGAATCACTGAACCTGCTGTTTTTGCCTGTTCATCAAGGATTTGTGCAGTCCTGGTTTACCACTGTGATTTGATCTTTCCCATAGCAGGGCAGGAATCTCAAGCATCTTAAATAAGGTGCCACTAAGTCTATCACAGGCCTGTGTTATCTAAACACAGAAGTTCTACTTGCCAAACACGCAAGGCTAAACAACTAAGAGTATGGTATATATGTTTTTCCACACCCAGCTGCAAGTCACCTGAACATGTTTACAATCCTCTTCAGGTGTCTTCCATTATTTTTCCACTCGTGGTCTCCCTGGCACTCCTCATCCCCCATGTCCCCATCAGTTTGCCAGTGGCCCATGCCTGCTTGCCAGGACACATCCCTGAGTGTGCTTGTGGGCACCAGTGCACCACCAGTGTCCCCAGTGCAGCCCCCAGGGCACCCCGCACACCGTGCTCCCCCAGCACCTGCACTGCAGTGCAGCCCCTGTGTCATGGGGGGCTGAGTGTGGCCATGGCAGGAAGCAAAACCAGGGGCAGCTGGGGGAGGCATGGCAGGAGCAGGGAGCAGGGCCTGCAGAGCAGTGAGGTTTTGGCAGCAAAGCTGTGGAGCGTGGGGGGTGCAGGGGTGCAGGAGTGTGTCACACTCTCCCATAGCTGTTCTTGTAGGGGCTGTGCTCACTGGGGGCAGGTGAGGCCGAAGGCATCACAGATGGTGGGGGGTTGCTGCTCTCCCAGAGGGGCTCGTAGCTGTCCTTGGGTGGCAGCTCACTCACATAGCAGATGTTCTCGCTGTAGTTGGGCTTGAAGCTCTCCACAACGTCCTTGGGGACTCCCGCCCATTCCTGCAGGGAGCAGAGCAGGGTGAGAGGAGCCACCACCCAGCCCAGCCCCAACCCCGTGGTGCAGGGCGAGCCCAGGGCAGGGCCGTCTGCATCCACCTTACCTGGAAGTTGCCGTTGTGGGTGATGAAGAGCTCATCGAAATTCTTGCTGGGGTTGGGAATTCGGGGCATTAGGATGACCCATACTCTGTGTGGGAGAGGTTTGTCAGAGGGGAAGAGCCCCAGTGCTGCTGCCCCTCCATCAGTGGGAGAGGTTTGTCAGAGGGGAAGAGCCCCAGTGCTGCTGCCCCTCCATCAGCTCCCCACACTCACCTTTCCATGCGCACCAGCAGGATGACAAGGACCAGCAAGATCAGGCAGGAGGCAATGGGGATCAAGACCGTGTGGATCCAGGACCAGTGGACTGTGCCTGGAAAGAACCAAGGTGACACTGATGCCCAGACAGTACATCACCACAGCAGTGGGTGGCCATGGCATTGTTCTGGGAGCAGAGGATGGAGAAGGGGCCCATCTCCAAGCCCTGCCACGCTACCACCACAACTGGTTGGTGACCCTGTCCTGGCCCAGCAGTGCCAGGGCAGCCCTCCAGTGCTAAGAAACCCCTGGCAAAAGTCAGCAGGTCCCACTGCTGGGGTGTGTTTGGCTTCCAGAAGTACAAAGCAGCAGGGGCTGATGTTGCTACCTGCACTCCAGGTGCCCAGATGGGTCTTGCCCCTACAGCTGCCACCTCAGGCCAGCTCTCTACTTGCTTGGCCATCCCTCACCTGCTGAGCCCTGCCATGCTCCAGTCCATCCCATCCCACTACCTCCCCCAGGACCTACTCTTGCTGGTGGAGTTGCTGCCCCAGACCACGGGAACGCTCCACTCGCTCCAGAGCTGGGTCCTGCCACAGTATTTGTTGACCTTGCTGCGCACATAGAAGGTGTAGAACTTCTTGTAGTCCACGCTGGGTAAGGAGAAGACATCTCCATTCACCGAGATCTCCTGCAGAGACATGAGCCATGGCTGTGGGCTGGGACTGCCATGGAGGCTGGTGCACAGCTCCTCCCTAGGCACAGCCACAAGGTGCTGTGCCCAGGGGCTCTCACCATCCAGTCGGTGTCCTTGTTGCTCTTGTACTTCACGGCATGCTCCAGGCACTTGGCTTTGGGGTATGTGGTGGCCCAGGTCAGCTGCAGCTGGTTGTTGCTCATGTTGTGGATGGTCAGGTTGACGGGCGCGTCTGGTTTCACTGCAGGTGAATGCCTGGTGAGTGCTGGCCCCATGTCCCCATGGCCCTGCTGCCAGCTGGGACCTGATGGGCCAGCCCTGGGGGACCAATCTGTACCCAGGTCCTGCAGCTCCATGCGCTTGCTGATCTCCAGGGTGCTGCCGCCCATGCTGGTTTTGAGAAGGACGTGGAAAGGCTGGAACTGGATGATCTCGTTCTGTTTGAAGTGGCAGCCGACTCTGATGTCCTGGTCCTGCAGGTAATGCTTGCACTCCACCTTGTTGGATGTGTTCCTGTACCTGTGCCACAGGGAGTTACCGGGGCTCCCCAAGGCCTCACATGCCCCAGCCCTCCTGGGGCCCCCTCTCCCCAGCACATCCCATCCTGCTTGCCCTGGAGACAGAGCCTGCCCCACCCTGGGCTTGGGGAGGAGGAGCAGCCTGATGAGACCAGCGATGCTGGCAGTAGCCCCCCTGCAGGGGGACCCACCGCTGGACACCAGGCTGCGGAGCAGGGACACCTACCAGTAGTAGAGGGAGTAGTTGGCCTTGAGTGTCTCTCTGCTCCCCCACGTGCAGTTCATGTACTTCTCGTTGAAGACGACACACTTCACCTCTGCAAACGACAGACACTGCTGGGCATCGTGGTGGTGGGAGGCTGTGCCAGGGCCCAGGGGTGCACCAGGGAGACACAGCACATGCCAAGGTCCCTGCATATCCCTATGAGCCTTTCTCCATCTGAGCCAAACAAGCCCATCTCTTTCCGGCATAGCTGTGTTGGTGATGCCTGGGCTGCCAGCAGCCCCACATCTTCCTCTAAAGGACTGCTGTCTCTCCCACATCTGTGTTGTTGGCTTTTCATGCTGTGGATGTGGTGTTTCACCCTGAGTCCTCCATCTACTCCCCTTAGGCACCCCACAGCTGCTGTTTGCAGCTCCTCAGTGTGGGGCAGGATACAAATCCCTTTCTGCCAACCCATTTTGTTTGTCCCATGAGAAAATCAGGGGTTTTTTTTCAGTATTTGTGCCTAGTGTCTCCACCCTGGCTAAACTCATCTCACTGTTACCCTTTTGGGTGCTTGCAGGTGCTCATGTGTCTCTGTGTCTGGGTGATCAAGGCTGTGCTGGGCTGCTTCCCACCACAGCCCCTCCACCACAGGCTGAGCCCCTGAGGCTCCATCTCTGCAGGAAACTCATGCTGGCTCCTCTGCCCCCTCCTTCTGCTGCACTGTGCCAGGCCTGGTTCTTACCCATGTAGCCACATCCTGGGCTGGCAGGAGGCTGCAGGGCCACAGCAGCAGTGCTGGTCCCATCAGTTATGACACCACAGTCTGCTCTGGTGCTCAGAGGCACATCTCGCTGTGGGATGAGCTGCTCTGATGGACTGAGACACCTCACAGAGCTCTCTCAAGTGCCAGCCCAGCTGCTGGCAGCTGAGAGCTGTCCTGCAGACTCACAGAAAATGAGAGGTTTTCCCCCTAAAAACCAGACAATGGGACATCTGGTCCCACTCAAGGTCCAAACTCATCAGCCAGAACTGCAGGAGCAGGAAAAAGCCAGAGCCAGGCTTTTCTGAGCTGTAGTGTAACACAATGCAGCAAACAGGCTGCACTCTGGCTGTTTCCACACGTGAAGATGAAGGACACCTTCCCAGCAGCCCAGGAGGTCCAGGGATACAGAGGGGCTGTGTTTCCACAGAAAGCTGTTGTTTTGCTGACAGCCAGCCAAGAGGTGGATTTTTTTCCCAGAAAACAATGGCTGCGATGAGGGTGCCAGGTGGAAAGAGAAGCTGCTGTCTCCCTTCCTGTGCATCTCCTTCCTGTGCATCTCCTTCCTGTGCACAGCACTGCTGACGTGACCAGGATGGAAAGGGCAGATCCACCAGGCCGCCAGCCTGGCTAGCACCCATGAATAGCATGGGCCTGCCAGTAGAGTAATGGGGCCAAGAGCACTGCAGGACTAGTAGCCATGGGGCTGGTGGTGTCAGCAACGCTCCATCGCTGGGGTGAGAGCAAGGACACCCAACAGGGCTCCCTGGCACAGCCTGTCTCTCCTGGCAGCCCCTTTGCAAGGGGCCATGTAGGTGCCGGGGGTCCTGGGGCACACTGGGGGGTCGTAGGGTCTCTGGTGCACCCCGAACAGCGCGCCAGCCCACACAGCCCCACATCCTGCCCTCCTCACCCCATCACTGACTCCATCCCCACCCACAGCGGGGATCTGCGGCCTCCCACGTCCCCATGGGCCCATGTGCCCCCTTACCTGGCTGGCTGTGGGCAGCAGCAGGGCAGGGGTCCGGCCCACAGAGGAGGAGGAGGAGGAGGACAGGTACCAGGAAGGTGGCAAGAGCTGCCATGGTGGGGTGGGGCTGGCCATGGGGCGCATGCGAACAGCCCCGCGCAGGGCTGTGGCTTCCGCCCTCGCTTCCTGCCCCACACGCCGCCTGCACCGGGGGGCCCATCCCATGTGCTGCTCCAGGGCCACTCTGATGGGGACCACAGCTCACCCCAGGGGGGGCCCATGGCTCATCCCACTTGGACCCCACGGCTCATACCACTGGGAACCCACGGCTCACCCCAGTGGGACCCCGCAGTTCATCCCTCTGGGAGCCCATGGCTCACCCCAGTGGGATCCCACAGATCCCACTGCAACCCCACAGCTCATCCCTTTGGGACCCCATGGCTCACCCCAGTGGGATCCCACAGATCCCACTGGAACCAGACGGCCCATCCCTCTGGGATTCCCGTTTCCTCCTGCCATGTCCCCGTGGCTCGCTCTGCCTTGCCGCAGGGATCACCCCACGGGGCTGTCCCCAGGAGCGGGACAGCTGTGGGGACCCCAGTCTGCAGCCCAGCCGGCTCACTGGGAACCGGGCCCGGGGCAGTCCCGGCGGGGCTGTGTGTGTGTGACAGCACCGCCGGTGTCCGGGGAGCCGGGGACGATGCAGCGGTGGCCGCAGGGGGGGTGTCGGTGGCCAGGGGTTGCCCTGGTGTCGGGGCCGCCGTGGAAGGTGTGGGGCCGCTGCTGGTCACAGGCCCTTCGGGCCGCCACGTCCCTCTTCGGCACTTTCCGGAGCCGCTCGGGACTCTCCGTCCACCCCGAGTCCGGCTTCGGGACTCTCCGGCAGCGCTCGGAATCTCCGTCCTCTCTCGGCCTCACTTCGGGTCTCTCCGTCTGCGCTCGGACCTTTTCGTCTTTACTCGGCCCGGCCTCGGCGACACTCGGGTCTCTCCGGTGACGCTCGGGACTGTCCGTCCTCTCTCGGCCCAGCTTCGGGTCTCTCCGGCGTCACTCGGGTCTCTCCGGCAGCACTCGTGCCTCTCCGTCCGCGCTCGGGACTGCCCGTCCTCTCTCGGCGCGGCTTCGGCGGCTCTCGGGCCGTGCCGCCGGTCCCCGCCGGTCCCCGCCGTGCCCGGCGCAGCGCGCAGCGCGCAGGCGCGGGCGGCCCCGGCGGCCCTTGTTGTGGCCCGGCCGCCCCCGCCCGGCCATGGCGGCCTTCGGTGTCCTCAGCTACGAGCACCGCCCGCTCAAGCGCCCGCGCCTCGGCCCGCCCGACGTGTACCCGCAGGACCCCAAGCAGAAGGAGGTGAGGGAGCCTTGGGGGGGACGCGGGGTGCGGGACTGCCGCGCCGCGACCGGACCTGGGGAGGCGGCGGGGCGGCAGGGCGGGGGTCGGGAGCGGGGCCCGTCCCGCCGGGCCCGCGGGTTGGGGGGCGCTGGGCGGGCTGGGGAGGCCGCTGTCCCGGTGTCCCGCACTGCCCTGGGAGGGGCGGGGCAGGGCGGCGGGGGCCGGGGGAGCAGCCGAGCCCCTGGCCTCGCTCGGCCCCCGCTCTGGGGACGGGGGCGGTGTTCGCGGAGGGGCCGCGCCGGGCCCCGCTGACCGTCCTTCCCCCCCGCAGGATGAGCTGACTGCGCTGAATGTCAAGCAAGGCTTCAATAACCAGCCGGCGGTCTCCGGGGACGAGCACGGCAGTGCCAAAAATGTCAATTTCAACCCGGCGAAGGTGAGACGGGGCCTTTAGCAGGGTGGGCTGTGGGATCCTGGACAACCCTGGGTCTTATTTCCTTCTCTGTGCCGAGAGCCAGGAGACCTTTTCCTTTAGAATGAGTGGTTTTAGGACCTGACCCTCTCTTTCTTTGCAGTCCAAGTTCTGCGTTCTTTTAGAACTGTGTCCCACCTCTTCAAGAGAGTTCCTGCCTTGCTCTATACATCTTAGGGGCAGGTCTGTATCTGCAGTCTCAGTAAAATCAGCATCTGGGACTCCCCATACTCTACAGTTAAAGCAGAAGGCTGCGATCCCAGGAGAGGGAAAGTTCTTACTGGTTTGGTTACATCATGTTCATGGTAAAAGAGAAGTAAGATTTCTTGAAACATCTGGCAGTTTAAACAGAGGAGTTACATAACGGGCTTCAGCTCCATTTTTCCAGTCTCTGAAATCAAGATGTTGACTTCCTGGCCTCCCCAACAGAAGGACTAGTAATGACCTGGGTTGGAAGGCAATCAATGAGCACAGGATATTTGTTTTTCTTGGCTGACTTCTGTCTGAGAAGCGCCTTCTGTCTGGTTTGATAGGTATTTATGAAGTGCTGTGTCCATCTCCAGTCCCTGCTTGGTTATTGTATGAGTTCTCTGGAAACATTCATCTCTGCAAGCATAACAAAGGAAATTACTGGCTGGTTTTTTTGTGTTTAAAAAGTCGATACTCCTGGTAGGAGTGATAAATAAGACTTTAAGCACGCAGAAAACGGATCTTTGAATCGTGAAATGTAATTAATCCTTTTTTTCTCTTCCAGATCAGCTCGAATTTCAGCAGTATTATTGCAGAAAAGCTGCGGTGCAACACACTGCCTGACACGGGGAGGCGGAAACCCCAGGTGAACCAGAAGGATAACTTCTGGCTGGTGACAGCACGTTCTCAGAGTGCCATAAACAACTGGTTCACAGACCTGGCTGGAACTAAGCCCCTCACTCATCTTGCTAAGAAGGTATGCTACAGGAGAGGTGTCCTGGCAGGGCAGAGAATTTAATCCGGGCTTGTTTCTGAAGTGTTTCTGAAGGTTTTTACTGTTTGGAGAAGTTTCTTATCTGTACATCTCGTGCAGTTTTCGGTTTGAAGAGTGGATCCAGGATTTGTAGAGCCCTGGATGACTGTAGTCATCCCCACTCAGAGAACTGGTCCCTTGTCTGTTGTTTGGAGGTGTGTCCAGCTTTGCCTTTTGGCTTGTAGGATACAGCTGATTTATTTTAAGGTTTAGATGTTTTTCAGAAGAGCTGCCACTGTTGTCTTTGGTCTGTTGTTTAGATTAGGACATTTCTGTTGTGGAGGATTTCTCAGGTTGTCAAAAGCCATAGTGAGAACTACTGAAAATAATCAGCTAAGTGACTTCCCAGACTTCTGTTGCAGTGATTTGTTTCTGGTTTTAAGCTGAGGAGAGTATATGTGCTATCACTTGGTCTCAACCAGGGTACAGTATTTCTGTGCCCTGGGCTCTAGGGGTAGATATTTCCCTTGTAGCCTTGAATTCTGTAGACTATGAAAAAAGGGTCTCCCTGCATTTTATCAGACCCGACAGCAAGGGGAGGGAGCTCTCTCTCAGGGGAGGCCTATAAACAAGGAACTTGGGAATCTAGTACACCTTGTGGAAAAACAGAACTCCCAGTTGTGCAATGGTAGTGGAGCACATAGTTTAGAAGATGGAATTTGTCTGTTCCTTGGGGTCCTGAGTCATTCTTGAGAGGAAATAAAGTAATCAGACTTTCCCACAATCTGTCTCTTTATAAACTTAGTCCTTGTGTCTTTCTTTGGCTGTTTGCTGCCAGATTCCTGAGGTCATTGTGAAAGCTTGAACCTTTCAAGGCTTTCCCCAGTTTTCCTGCAATGGGCTCCATCAGTTACTGTGGATTTAGATGGGAAGGCAGTGACTGTCAGTAGCCAAGTAGTCTGTGCCTTTATGTCTTGGAGGAATCAGAGTAATTGGGAAGAACGTGGGAAGCATAGCAGGTAAATAATTGAATTGTCAGTAGTTCAGGGACTTAAAGGTATCTACCAAATGGTTCTATTCTTTGTGAATTTGTTTCATTCCTTATATATGCTCTCCAGAGTATTGTGTGGAAATGAGCCCCACAGCTGTACTTTTTCCTGTGATGTGTTGTTGCTTCCTGGTTTATAGATCTGCTCTCTGATGATTTCACTGGTATCCTCCTGTGTTGGATCTTGAATTTTGAATCTTGGATTAATGAATTCCTTCCTACTGTGTTACTCAATTCTCTGTTTCTCACAGTCTCCTGTGGGGTATTCATGATATTACAAAACTTTTGTAACCACTGTGCTTTGTTTACAAAGTGAAGAGTCCTGTCTTCAGTCTGTACAGCAGATACTTTGTTTCTGATCAGTCCTTAGTCTGTATCTTCTGTAGTTGTTTAGATGCTGTCTGGAGGATGGCCTCCAAGATGTTTGCAGCATTCAGGGCATGGATTTACAGTGACATAATTATGTTTTCTCTCTTCTTTCAATTTGTTTTGTTTCTGTTTATACTGAAATGCAGCTCTGGTACTGGTGCCTTCTGACCAGAGGTGAATTTTTGCAGTAGGCTTTTTGAGATGCAGAGCAACACAGTAGTCTCTTACCTTTTTACCTTTTTCACAGCTTGCAGCACCTGCAGCAGATGTAGCTGCTTTGGAATAGTTCCCATCCAAGTCCTTGGCTCATTTCTCCCTCTCAATCCTGTTATAGGTGCCCATCTTTAGCAAGAAGGAAGAAGTCTTTGGTTATTTGGCAAAATACACTGTTCCAGTAATGAGAGCAGCATGGCTTATCAAAATGACTTGTGCCTATTATGCTGCCATCACAGAAACCAAGGTGAAAAAGCGTCATGTCATTGATCCCTTCATTGGTAAGCACTTCGTGTGAAGCACTGATTTTGTCCATCACAGGTGTTTCCTTCTCAGCCTGCTCTTGATTAGGAAGAGGTAGCCTGAAAATCCGTATAAACTTGTTTCCTGCTGATAAGTCCTTATGTGCTTATGTGCATAACTGAAACAGGCCCACCTGTGAGGGTACACTGTTGAAAAATAAGTCTTAGCAGCCACAAACACTTCCTGAGAGCCTGCCTCTGCTTTCCCCCAGTTAAATTCTGAGCTCCTTTGCAGTATAACCTGGGGGTTTTTTACCTTACAAAGACTGTAAATGTTACAATTCAGAGACGACTGATTAGCTACTTTCCAAGCGAGTATGTTTCCCAGAGAATTTTGGTCTGTTACTCCCTGTCTGTGTTTCCAATTTCATTAAGCATTACTGGATCCAGCATCCTTTACATCCTGGCCTGCTCCAGATTGCTGCAGTCTAGGAGATCTCCCCTGGCTGTCCTCTGGTTTGTATGGCTGGGACTACAGGAGCTGATCACACACCTTATTTATCTGTGGTATAAAAATTACACAGGCTTATTAACTCTGTGTCTGGAGGTTGGTTGATTTGTTACATATATTTATTCCATTTGCTTTCCTGTTCCTTTGGGTTATGGCCCTACTGCTGACACTCTTAAGTGTTGTTTGTTTCATGTTCTTCAATTTGCATTGTCCCAGAGGAGTGTAATCATGCTTTCACTTTGACTTTGTCTCTTACACACTTAAGTTTTGGTAAAAACAATTCTTTTTTAAAAATTATTGATTGTGGCTTTACACTGATAGCTGGAAGAGATTAAGAACAAGTTCAGACTTGAAGTGCTTCCAGTGTTTCTGCTGTCTGTCAGATTATTGAGGATGCTGAACTAGACTGGCCTAACACTGCTCTCTGCTAGAAAGTCTTTTCTCTCTGCCTGCTGATTCTCAACAACTGCAGTTGAGGAATCTTTCTTCCCAACTTTTCCAGTACAAAGTAACCCTGCCCCACAGACTCAGAAGTTCTCTATTTCTGTGGATGTCTCTTCCTCCCTCACACCTCCATGGCACAAGCAAAGCTAATATTGTGGCCCTCATTTTTCTTTCTTTGTCTTTCTGTCCGTTTCAAACAACAGGAACATTTTTGGGTTTCCACCTGTGCACCAGACTGGTTCTTTCCTGCTCCTGTTTACCACGGTGCTCACTGGTAACCTGTTTGTTTCCTCTTCAGAATGGACACAGATCATCACCAAATACCTGTCAGAGCAGCTGCAGAAGATTGCAGAGTTCTACAGGCAGCTCCCAGGGCAAGGCTGTGGTTCACCATCAGGACCAATGCCCCAAGAGGTGGAACAGGCTTTGAAGCAGTGGGACTACAATGAGAAACTGGCTATGTTCATGTTCCAGGTGAGGGACCTGGAGGGCTGCTGGGTGGGTGTGTAGCAGGGGAGGGCTCGGGAATGGATGTCAGGTGATTTATTTCTGCAGAATATTCTCTTTCTGTGAATAGACCATTAGGACTAAATGCAGTTTTGAGCTCAGTATTAGATCAGAGGTACTACAGAACTGTGTGAACTTGCAGAGCTTTTTCCACTGTTGGAAAGCAAGCTGCTGCTGTTCTGCCTTACCTTATTGAATGTTACTTCAGCTTGTGTTCATGTGCTCTGCTTTTATCCGTGTGCAGGATGGAATGCTGGACCGGCATGAATTCCTGACGTGGGTCCTTGAATGTTTTGAGAAGATACGGTCAGGAGAGGATGAATTTCTGAAAATGCTCCTACCTTTGCTGCTGAGGGTGAGAAATATGAGCCCAGCTTGCTTTAGAAGAGTGCTGACTTCTGCTGTTGTCAATCCCCTTCTGTTTGCAAAAGGGGATGATGAGCTATTTTGCACCAAGAACACCAGGGAGTGTCCCTGTGAGCATCCTTCTTAGCTCATGCAAGGATATCTTTTTAGTCCTGTTGTCTTCTGTTTTTTCTCTCCTTTACCCTGTTTCTCTGCACTGGATTTGGTAATCCCTGCCCCCATGTCACAGCTGTGATAGTTGTACTCATGCACCAGTACATGGAAGGTGCTTTTCTTTATTTCTTTGGCAACATTCTGGGCAAACCTTTGAAGCCCTGGGAAGGCTGGGTGTGGGTACATTTTTATACATGAAGTCACTGCCATAGAGCATTTCAAGGTTTTTTTGATGCTTAGTAGCCAGTGGGTGATCCATGATGCTAAGGAGCTCTGTAAAAATGCACTGCCTCTTCAAGGCAGCGCCCACACGGTGCAGTACTTTGGGAATGTCAAGGGTTTCACCTGTACTGCTTGTGACAAGGCTGTTTTCCCCTCTCCCTGTGTTCCCTGCAGTACTCGGGGGAGTTTGTGCAGTCTGCCTACCTGTCCAGACGTCTGGCCTACTTCTGCACCCGCAGGCTGGCTATGCAGCTGGATGGTGCTGGTGGGCACCCACCACACATCCTGTCTGCCCAGACAGGGAATGCGCTTCCTGCAACTCCCACCCCTCAGCCAGCTGCAGGGAATCCTCCTCCCAGCCCTTTCAGCGACCTGCTGCTGTGCCCCCAGCACCGGCCAGTGGTGTATGGGCTCAGCTGCATCCTCCAGGTAGGTTTAAGTAATGGTGATTGTGGGGTCAACAGGGACAATTTACATTGTGTGCCATCACAGAAAAATCATTACAGTCTGAGTCAGCAGCTTCCTGAGTACAGAAATATCAAACCATGATTGTCGTGGCTGATGTGTTTAAAGAGCTGTTGTGCCAGACATCAGTGCTGTAGCAGTGCCCTTGACTGACTTGCATAAGAAAAATGGGTTGGAATAGAGCCTTTTGCTCTACTCACAGGTGCCTCTCATGGCTGGAAGGCTTTACAAAAGAAGGGATGAGAAAGAGGCTTATTTCATCTTGAGTATGTCAATAGCAGGTTGTCATTTAGGAAAGGAAATGATGCCAGAAATGAAAGTGCTTTGTAATTTTGTCAGCTCTTAAAAGCAAACATCCCCACGTCAGAAGAAAAGTTCCCACAGAACAAAAAAAAACCCCACAACCAAACAATCAGCACACACAAAAAAAAAACCCCTCCCACTTTATGGAAGAATTTAATGGTTTAGGAGTAGCAGCAGGCTGTGAAAAGGAACTACTCTCAATTCATAATCTTTTATACTTGGGATCGATTAAACCTTACATTGCAATGAAAGGGCAAGGTTGCCAAAGCCTTATTGGTAGGTTTTTGAAGGGCGGATGCTTTCGTGACACTGTGGGATTCAGTCCTTACTGTCCTTGTGTCAGAAAGAGATAGATGAGTTCTGTTCAGTGTGTGTATTCATTCATGACTGTGTTTTTCTCCTTCAAGAGGAGAGTGACTAGGTCAGGTGGGTCCATGCAGAAGGAGTGGAGTTGGTTTCTTCCAGGGGAGAAAAGAAGCTCGTTAAAGCAGAGGAGGTCCCAGAGAGTGCAGGATGGAGCAGGAGTTGGAGAGGAAGAGAGCACAAAGCTTGGGAACCTGCTGCTCAAGAGAGAAACTTGAGATGAAGGAGCCCTGACAGGATCAAGAAGCAGCCAGTCAGCTCTCAAACAGGGTAGAAAGAAAATTCCTATAGTACGGTTGGCTAGAAGTAAGGATTTTTCTGCAAGGATTAGAGAGCAGTGTGGGTTTATAAATAACCCCTTTGCATTCCTTTTAAGTCTGTCTGGGTCACTTTCTGTTAAAGAAGTTGAGAGGGTTCTTTTTTCTGTTTTCTATGTGATAAAACATGTCTTTTTAATATAAAAATCCTCTATTTGGGGAGCTTACTTTAGGGGAATATCTGAGCATATATACCTCAAAAGTTTGGCTGATTTGACTTTGAACACAACCTGCTTAAAAATTGACATTGGTTAATGATGATCTGATCTTCAGTAAGTGTCAGAAGAGCTCTTGTGATAGATCTACAGATATTCTGATCCACTGATGATAGATAAGGCTAAGGCAGAATAAGATCCAATGGTTGGAAGTTTGAGCTGGGTGAAGTCAGGCTGGAAAGAGATGCATTTCTAACACTGTGCATAATTGACCTTTGCTCAGATCATCTCAAGATATGGCAGATTCTTTGGTTTGAGTGTTTAAAACAGCCTTGGTTGTCTGTCTTTAATGTCTGTCTCCTTGTGAGCCAGAAGCTGTAGGGGAGTATTGTAGGAATGGTTCAGTGAAGTTTTGTCTGTATTTATGTAAGTGTATGAGATCATAAAAGAATGAGAATGCATATAACATGGTATTGTTATTTTAATAATCCCTATAATCACACTTGTGATTATTAAACAGTATGGTATAATTAGTTTGGGTCTGTTACCTCATATTTCTTCTCATTCTTTACTCTTTTTGAGGGCTGTAAGTCCCTCATGTAAATGCTGCTCCTGGACCATGAGGGTTGGATTGTGCATTGACTGTGTGAGTTGTAGAAAATAAGTTCTGTTTGGAAGCAGTGGAGAGCTCTGAAGCATGTTGCTGCTTTTGGATAACGTGGAACTCTGGTCTTGGCTTCCTAAGCATCCCTAGGGCAAGAAACTCAGTGCAGCAAAAAATTCTAGTTTACTCCTCTCTACTCTAGTATAGTCCAAAGACTCTTTCAGAGCTCAGAACAAAAAAACCCCACCCAAACAGTAAATATTTTGTATACAGGATGATGAGTGCCTGGGCAATAGGGTAAAGTAGTGGTTAGTTCTGTAGAAAGTTGTGTAACTTAATTGTTTTGACCTTGATTTGCTCAATGATACTTACCTTTCTATCTGTTGCAGAGTATAATTCTGTGTTGCCCGAGTGCCCTTGTGTGGCATTACTCCTTGACTGATAGCAGGATAAAAACTGGCTCTCCACTGGACCACTTGCCTATAGCCCCATCCAACTTGCCCATGCCAGGAGGGAATTCAGCCTTTACACAGCAGGTGAGCAGCCTTCAGCAAAGGGAGCTCTTGTGGTCTGAGATAATAGCTGTGTCTTAGCTCTTTCAGAATTTTCTTTTCATGTTGTGTGATAAGCAGAGCTGGAGGTGCTGTCTCACTCCCCAGGAATTAACTGCTCCCATTGTGCTATAAGCAACAGCGATGTCCTTGGAAGATGGGCAAAATCTAACCTTAAGTAGAGTTACTGTCATGCTCTCTGTTTTCTGATAATTTTGTTCACAGGACTTCTAAGGCATCCTTATGTTTGTTTACACAAGTCCGTTGCTTTTAGGTTCGGGCAAAGCTGCGTGAGATCGAGCAGCAGATAAAGGAACGTGGCCAGGCTGTGGAGGTTCGCTGGTCGTTTGACAAGTGCCAGGAAACCACAGCAGGTAACTTGCTGTAGGATAAAGTTTCTCTTCCCCTGCTCCATGTGTTACCCTGACAAACTTCCAGTCTGGCTGTTCTCTTTGATTTTTCTTATTTGCTACTGTTCGTGTTTACTGCTGGGGGGGGGAAAGAAATGGCTCTTTTTTTTTTCCAGGGCAAAATCTTACATGGGTCTGTTTCTTCAGGTATAGGGGGAATTTATGTTACTGGAAGCTAGAAATGTGTACCAGAGAACTGTACTCTTGTACACATGCTATACCCCAATGTTTTCCCCTAAAATCTGCAGTTGACTGCAGTGAGTCAGGATGCTAAAATAGGTGAACCCTTGCCTGGCTGGTTCAACTTTCCTTGGGCAATGAGCTCACAGAAACTTCTGATAGAACTATAGAATGGCCTGGGTTAGAAAAGACCTTAAAGATCATCTAGTCCCAACCCCACTGCTATGGACAGGGACACCTTCCACCAGACCAGGTTGCTCAGGACCCCAACCTGCCTTGACCACTTCCAGGGATGGGGCATCCAGGATTCCTCTGAGCAACCTGTACCAGCGTTTCACCACCCTCACAGTAAAGAATTTCTTCCTAATGTCTAGTCTGAATCTGTCCTCTTTCAGTTTAAAGCCATTCCCCCATATCCTCTCACTACATGCCCTTATAAAAAGTCTCTTTGCAGCTCTCTTGTAGGACCCTCTCAGTGGGTACTGAAAGGCCATGATAAGGTCACCCCAGAGCCTTCTCTTCTCCAGGCTGATCAGTCCCAACTGTCTCAGCCTTTCCTCATAGCAGAGGTGCTCCATCCCTCTAAACATCTTCATGGCCTCCTCTGGACTCGCTCCAACAGGTCCATGTCCTTCCTTTGCTGGGGACCCCAGAGCTGGAGGTGGGGCCTCACCAGAGTGGAGGAGGCACAGAGTCACCTCTCTAGACCTGCTGGTCATGCTTCTTTTTGGGCAGCCCGGAGTACAGTTGGTTCCCTGGGCTGTGAGCTCATGTTGCCAGCTCACGTCCAGCCTCTCATCCACCAGCACCCCCAAATTCTTCTTGGCAGGGCTGCTCTTGATCTGTTCATCCCCCATCCTGTACTGACACTGGAGTTGCCCCGACCCAGGTGCAGCACCTTGAACTTGGCCTTGTTGAACCTCATGAGATTCCCATGGGCCTACTTCCCAAGCTTGTCCAGGTCCCTCTGGATGGCATCCCATCCTTCAGGAGCGTCAACCAAACCACTCAGCTCAGTGTCATCTGCAAACCTGCTGAGGGTGCACTTGATCTTTGTCTCCATTACCACTTGTCACTGGTGTCCATTGGGACTCTCAGCTTTTGACCACTACACTCTGGATGTGACTGTCCAACCAATTCCTCATGCACTGAACAGTCCAGCATACTTGGTGCTGTGTAGGCCATCCCATTGCCAAAAAGACCAGCATTTTGGTGGTGACACAAGCCACAGAGCCATGTGTTAATAGACTGGGCCCATCTGTTTCTTCCAGTGTCATTGCCTGCAACTGGAAGAGTAGAAGAGAAAATAACCTGTGTTCCAGAATGTCTTATTAATGGTCCCAAGGCCCTGAAGTCCCTTTTGATCACCTTTGGATTACACACTGCGACTTTATCTCTCCCTGTGTGGGAGACCAGTAATGGATATTAGTCTGAGGGATATACCAGGCTAGGAAGTTTCATGATATGATGTCCCCAACCTGGGCCCCAGGGAGTCAGCAGTCTTCCCTTAGAGAAAGGTCCATCTGCCTTTTGGCTGAAGGGTCCAAACTTTCTGTTCCCCTTTGAAGAGAGTTACCTGTAACTACAACTCATCTTTTCTTCCTCATGGAACTGGTCTTGATACGAGGCGTAGGACTTTCTGACCTTGGAAACACATCTAGTATTGCTCTACAGTCTGTTGTACCAGGTGCCAAATATGCATTTCTCTTCTCTGTTCTCTTCTAGGTTTCACTATTGGCCGTGTCTTGCACACTTTAGAAGTTCTGGACAGTCACAGCTTTGAAAGATCTGACTTCAGCAACTCTTTGGATTCCTTGTATAACAGGATATTTGGGCTGGGTCCAACTAAAGACAGTCATGAGGTGCCCTGGGACTTTGCTGCTGGGCCCTGGTCTTGGACGTGGCTATGTTCTTGTTTATATCCCACTGTTACTGTCCTGTGTCTGCAGAGAGCTGACTAGGTAGTGGCCTTTGGCCAAGAGATGTGATCTCCATTGAAAAGGATTTCATGCAGCCTTGTTAGGGAGGTACTAAAGTGAGAGGGGGGGGTCTGTGCTCTAGAAAGTCTACACTAACAAATACGTGTAAGCTTGGGAGAATTCACACAGCTGAGAAGAGTCTCCTGATGAAAGACATCAGATTGATGATAAGGACTTGTTATGTGTCTGAGAGGAGTAAACTTGTCAAACTCTGGGCTGGCTGCTGCTTCCTGGAAGTCTGGGAGCTCACAGTTCAGGTTCCTCTTAGCCTGGGAGGTGACGTATTTATGATGTGTAGGACCATAGTGCAACCAGTACTGTATTGGTTCCTGGAAGTGGGCCGCAGCACTGGCTGTTTGCACACTTTGTATAATGCTGTCAAGAAGCTGTGTTTCACTCAGTGCTGTGATTAGCACTTCATAGATGTGCTGCTGGAAGAGAGATGATTCCTGAAGCAGAGTCAGTCTGGAGATTTTTAGGGGCTATGGTTCACCTCATGTTGCAAAATGGAGTCAGGGGAGGAGGGCTCTAGTTTGACATCCATCCTTTCTGTTAGGAAGAGGGGAATGCAGCAATCTTTAGGCTGTACTTTATTAGAAGTAGACTCCCTGTTCTATCTGCTCCCCCCTCCTGTTTGACTCAGGTTCTCACTGCAGTGCTTATATGTCAACAGATCTCCCCGGACGACGATGCAGTGGTGGCCTTGCTGTGCGAGTGGGCTGTCAGCTACAAACGCTCTGGACGCCACAGGGCCATGGTGGTGGCCAAACTCCTGGAGAAGCGTCAGGCAGAGATAGAGGCTGAAGTAGGTCCTTACTCCTGGAAGACTCTCAGCTGTAGGGGAGAGCAGAGGTTACCTAACTATGGTTACACGGAAAGGCAAAGGTTGATCAGTACAGTGCCTCTTGTCACTGGTGCTGTTAGTGATGGCATTTGCTCCATCTAACCCAGTGTAGGTCATAAATGAGCCTGTGGGATGGTGCATATCACATTTCTTGGATACATGTGAGGACAGCTGATTGCAGTGCAGAAGCACTGGCATACTTGGAGACTCTGAAGTAGCTGACAGAAACCTGTGTGGTGGCTTGCCTATAAGTGCAAGATAAAAAAATTCTATTTTTTTTTTGGAGTTTATGGATAGGAAGTTTCTCCACTGTGTCAGCAGCTGGTACTTTTTTCTGTTTCTGCAGAGATGTGGGGACTCCGAAGTTGTGGATGAGAAGGGCTCCATCTCCTCAGGCTCCCTCTCAGCAGCCAGTGCTCCTGTCTTTCAGGATGTCCTTATGCAGTTCCTTGACACTCAAGCTCCTATGCTAAGTATGTAATAAGAACTTGTGATCTCCCAGTTTCTAGCTTTCCCTCTCCTGCAAACTTTGAATTTGTGCGCTGTTTGCTTGTGTGTAGGTCTTGGGTGTATCTAAATTCTCTCTCTGGCTTCCTTGCAATCCAGAGCTTACCTTGGAAAGAGAGGAAAAGCAAATTGCAGGACCAGATGACAGAAAGATAATGCAGAAGCACTTCTATTAACAGAGCATTGGCCAAGGATAGATGAGTATAGCTTAGTCAGGAATTACTTCAGGCTGAGAACTAGAGGGTGGTTTTTAAGCAGTGACAAAGATCTGGAATAGCCTTTCAGGGGAAGTACTGCAAACAGATTAAGGGGAATAGGATGCAGCTCAGAATGATGCAGGCAACTGTTTGTACACCCAGGAATAGCACTTTTGAGGTTAAAGTCCTGTGCCTCTGGGCTGTGACACTGGAGAGCGTTTGACTTAATTGCTAATTTTTGAAACTGGGTTTTCTGATTTTAGTCCCTGCTGTAACCTCAGAATTGTGTACCAGTCACTGTGTTGAGATATCGGGAAACGCTTTCCCACACCTTAGATTAGGTTACTGGTGTTGCTCAGTGTTGCAGAAGAGCTCTGATAGCCCTGGCTGTCTGTGTTGTCTTTTTCAGCTGATCCTGGGAAGGAAAATGAGAAGGTGGAGTTCTTTAACCTGGTGCTGCTGTTCTGTGAGCTAATCCGACACGATGTCTTCTCTCACAACATCTACATGTGCACACTCATCTCCCGGGGTGATCTTGCCATGGATTCTCACGGGCCTCGCCCGCCCTCACCCTTCGATGACCCTGCTGAGGAGCATGACAGGAAGGAGGGGGAGGGGAACAGTGGCATCAAGCTGGAGGTGAGAGCACCATGGCCCTCCTGTACACATCTCTGTGTTTTGCTTGCCCATTTTTACCAGCTTTGCAGCCTCCTTGCTATTACGTGCTGGAGGACGTACCAGTGACTCCTGCTCCTCCTTCCCCCAACCTTAGCATTTCAGTTTAAGTGGCTGGAAAGAACCTCAGATTGTAAAGGGGTAGATAGGAAGATCTTGCATGGTTTGAAACAGAACAGGATGTCGTGAGGTGCTGTGTGAGGCCTGTCCATGATGATTGCAGTGTATTAGGCTCCAACTTGCCAGGCACCATCGACCTGTTGGCATATTGCTGTCACTGTCCAACATGGGCATCAAGTGCTGTAGTCAACAAATACTGTCTTGTTCCCTGATGCATCACTGAGAATTAAAGCTGCTCTTTCTGTTCCCAGGACACAGGTCTTTCAGAACCCATGGACATTGACCACAACCCCAGCATGCTCTTTGATGACATGGAAAAGACAGACTTTTCGGTATGTTCCTGCCTTTTCTACCTGCTCAGTTAATAGGTCGGTGTGTAGCATGTGCCTTGCATTTGCAGATCTCTCCTGTAGAGCCAGTGTGCTGGGAGTGGCTGGATTGTATGACAGTTGACACTGTAAAAGGTTCATATAACCTGTTTATGCAGAGTTCATCACAGTAGAGTGAATCCCAGTCATTCCTGAGGTCTCTTAACGCTCAGGCCACTGCCAGCCCAATGTTTGGGCAGGGTAGGAAGTGGGCTGTTTGGAAGTGGATGGGAAATGGATGACCACGATAGCACCAGGAGATTGGGAGTGACCAGTTACTGTTGCAGGGATTTTCTTGATCCTGGGACAAGATACTCTTCTGCTGTCACCATACTGTGTGGCCTTCAGTACTTCTTCAGGTTTACAGTTCTTCATAGTACTTGTGGGCATAGTTCATGGCAGCAGAACACTTTGAAGCACTTAGTAATAAAAATAACTTGTGGTGGTTGAGAAGTCCCATAGTCCCTACATTTATCCACCCATTTTGTGGAAGTGGTTGTTCCCAAAATTTTAAGCCCTAGTTATTTATTTCCTATAGTTTTTAACTCAATGTACAACATGGACCAGGAGCACAAATGGGAATAGTCTCTTAGCACATTGCCTTGGTCACTGCCCTAAGAACTGGATGTTTCTCCAACCCTCCCTCCCTCTTCTCACTCCTTTCTAGGCCTCAGCAGAGGTACCTTCCTTCAGCAATCTTTACTGCTGCATGACCTTTTCTTATGTCTCCCTAGATGTTTTCTCCACCAATGCATTGTGAATCTAAAGCCAGCCCTTCCCCTGAAAAACCAGATCCTGAAAAGGAAGCAAAGCCTCTGCTGAAGGATAAGTCTGTGGAAGGAATGCTTGCATCCCTGTATGACCAGCCTCGGCACATCCAGTACGCAACACACTTTCCTATTCCTCAGGTATGAGACCTTCCTGTAAGTGCTCCCCTTGTGCTCTTGTGAGGCTGTGGTTCCCTGCTTTGAGTGGGTAAGGAGCAGTCGTGCTTTTCTGGATATCTTCTTGCTTACTCACAGAGAAGCTACTGAGATAAAGCTTTTCTTTTCCTTAGAGAGATCCAGATGTGAAAGAAGATTCAGGCATTTGGACTCGTAGTTGCTAATGCAGTCGTCTCTTTTGGTTCCCCAGGAGGAGTCGTGCAGTCACGAGTGTAACCAAAGGCTGGTAGTTCTTTTTGGAGTTGGAAAACAACGGGATGATGCTCGGCACACCATCAAGAAAATAACCAAAGACATTCTAAAAGTCTTAAACAGGAAGAGTACTGCAGAGACAGGTTAGTAGAGAGACACTCCTTTCTGAAGTAGGAGCATCTTTCCACTTGGCTGGCTCCCTTGTCTGGAGTCTGACAGTGAAAGGATTTTATGTAATCTGCAGTGTGTGGTAAGAGGTATTAGCAAATGAGAGTCTGAAACGGTGCTCTGTTTTCAAACATAGACTAGCAAGTCAGACAGTCTGTTTCCTGCTGACAATATCTGTTTAATTGAACTTTTCTTCAGAAGAGAATTGAGTCATGCAAGGTTCAGAACAAGACCCTGGCCAAAACTTTGACTTCTCAGATTTTTTTCTATATTTTCTTGCATTTAGATCCTTGCACAAGAAGCAAAAAATACTTTGCCTATGGATATTTGACAAAGACTTGGTTAAATGTGTCACGCCATTATGCTTCAGGCACATACTAGATCCACAGGACAGGAAATTTGAATATCTGTGTCAAAACCAGTAGAAAGCCTCTGATGTCCATCAACTGAGAATCTGGCTACAATTTTTCTTTCCTAGTCTGATGCCTGAAAGGCAATGTGAAATGTGGTAGAAAGATAATACTTTAAAAGGTGGAGTTCTCTGACAAACTTTGAGGCTGAACATCTCCAGTCCAGAATGCCTGTTCTCATCAGGGAATAGGTATACCTCTAAATCAAAACAGAAGGGTACTCCAAGGAGTACCTTGATTTGGAATAGCCCTACTGTCATTCTGGAGGTTAGGAATTCCTTCCTCAGCAGTTTGTTTTGAACTCAGGTTGGTCCTTGTCAAGGTCAGAGACTCAGCCTTTTGGCTATACTGCATGAAAGGAGCTGGTCTTGCTGAGGGACTGGCAGGAGACAATGGCTGATGTCTAGTCCTCTGGTGAGGAAGGTAGCCTAATACTGTTTTTTAATCCTCCCAACTTTGGTAGGTGGAGAGGAAGGCCAGAAGAGGAAAAAGAGCAAGCCAGAAGCATTCCCAACAGCTGAAGATATCTTTGCAAAGTTCCAGCACCTTTCTCACTTTGATCAGCACCAGGTCACATCTCAGGTATGAAAATCTCAGGACTGCTGTCTTTCTTGGGCCCTTTGTGTTACTGAGAGCAGCTTCCTGGAGGGGAAAAGGGAGGTGGGTCCACTGAGGGACTTCTGCAAGGGGACATAGTACTGAGTGTTGTCTTGCACTTGCAGGTATCTCGGAATGTCTTGGAACAGATCACCAGCTTTGCTTTGGGAATGTCGTACCACCTGCCTCTGGTGCAACACGTGCAGTTCATATTTGACTTGATGGAGTATTCACTCAATATCAGTGGTCTTATCGACTTTGCCATCCAGGTAAGGGCAGTGTGCTCAGGTGCTTCCTGGGGAGGGATTCATCTCCCTGAAAGGCAACAGATCTGTGCTGTGATAGTTGACCTGCTCTGGGGGTCATTGGTGACCCTCTGACCTGTGTCATGAAGGTGGTCAGATTAGGTGGCCATTGTGATGCTTCTGGGCTGCAGCTGTTAGGAAGAGGTTGTTTGTGGCAGATAGTCTTACATGTTCTATTCTGAGGATTATTTTTCCAGAGACTTTGGGCTTTTCTCCAAAGGACTTGCATTTAGTCTCTGTCTTTGGTTGCAGCAGGGCCTTGTTCTGAGTGAGAAGGGGATTGTCTGTTTTTGGCACCTTGCCTACCTTACTCCCCTGGAAAGATTCTTAGCACATGGCAGCTCAAACTGCCTTCTGGATTCTGCTAAAATCCTGTTGCTGTTTCTGCAGCCTGTACCAGGTGTCTCTTGAAGCCTTGCTGATGGAATTGGGGCTGTTAGGCTGAAAAGGATAGCCAAGTGAGATTTATGCAGGATAGAACTACCAAACAAGCTGCTTGATACTACCTGCGGCCATATCCCAATCACCCTCTGACACCCAAGCCCTGACAGCCCTTTATACTGCCTGAGGCATTGTTCCTAAGTGTGGGGTTACCAACTGTTCTCTAAGCAGAAAGTGCCTGGCATCCCTTTCCTGGCAGGTCCTACAGGCTGTGGGTTTGGTGTGCCTCCTCCCTTTCTGACCATACCTTACCCCTGTGGCTGTTGAAGGGTTTTTCTGTCATTGGGTGCAGTTGCTGAATGAACTGAGCGTGGTGGAGGCAGAACTGCTGTTGAAATCCTCCGACCTTGTTGGCAGCTATACCACCAGCCTGTGCCTGTGCATCGTGGCTGTGCTGAGGCACTACCACTCCTGCCTTATCTTGAACCAGGACCAGATGGCTCAGGTCTTCGAAGGGTAAGGGTGTCTTCCCCTTGCTGTGTGTAAGGAAGCAGTGTATATTCTGGGGCTTTGTAAGGGGCAGGTACCTACCTGTGTCATTACTAAGAGGTGGCAACTTTTTGTGCCTGAGGATTCAGCTCACTTCTTTTTTTGCCTCTGTACAGTCTGTGTGGGGTGGTGAAACACGGCATGAACCGCTCGGATGGCTCCTCAGCAGAGCGCTGTATCCTGGCCTATCTCTACGACCTGTATACCTCCTGCAGTCACCTCAAAAGTAAATTTGGGGAGCTCTTTAGGTGAGTCTGAAGCAGCTGAGATGCAAGGGGTCCTGCCCAGTATAGTACCTTGGCTTAACCTTTCATTGTGATTTTGTTTGATGGGATTGTCCCTGAGATACTCCTTATGGTGAACTAAGGTCTTGTGAGTAGTGGCCTGTTTGACAGGCAGTAATGACTTAGTGGGTGATCTTGACTCTTAGATCATCAAGTTTGTTTTGGTAAATTGCCTTCAGTAGTCCTCTGCACCGCCACAGGTCTCTACTTACCCCACCCCTAGAGGGTGGACGGAGAGAGTTCTGTTCCTACCAAGCTGATGACATCCTAAAGGTTGTTCTCTGCTTCTTAGTAATCCTACCATTTGGATAAAGGACCTTTGAGCTGTAACAGATAATTCAAAATGTCATTATAGTGTACAGTAACAATCAGCAAATTAAATGCTATGTATTCTTTGGAAAGGAGTGGAGAACAGACCAGAGAGCACCATTAGGGCCACCATTTAAGTCATGATACAACTATGCCTTGTGGTTTGAGGCAACAAATTTCAAAAAGCATGTAGTGGACTTAGGCCCAAAGGAGAGTGAGTGGATAGATTATCAGACATTTGGAATTACTTACTTATGAGGAAGTGAATCTCCTCTCCACAGAAGAGGAGTACGGAGAGGGAATGATAGAAACTCTGTAAAGTTCTGGTTGATATGGAAAATAAACTGAACGTTCAGTATGTCCTGCAATACAAGCACAAAAGAGGAATGAACAGAAAATAACAAACCGGACAGTCTTTGTTGGTACACAGAGATTGTGAATTTCAACATGTTCTTGCCCAGGGAGGGTTTGTCTTTGCTTACCAGAGTTCAGTGGCAGCAGTTTTTTGTGTTCCTAATCTCTTTTCTGTCCTGGTTAGTGACTTCTGCTCCAAGGTGAAGAACACAATCTATTGCAATGTTGAGCCATCTGACTCCAACATGCTGTGGGAACCAGAGTTCATGATTGACACTATTGAAAATCCGTCTGCACATAACTTTACCTACACCAACCTGGGCAAGAGCCTCAATGAAAACCCAGCCAACCGCTACAGTTTCGTCTGCAATGCACTTATGCACGTGTGTGTGGGACACCACGACCCAGACAGGTGAGAGGCAGAACTTTCGAGGTTCTACTGAGATAGTAAAATCTTTAGGTGAGAGTAAGAAAGCCAGTAGCCATTTCTTGGCTGTCTTGGGCTGTGAAGGAGGATGAAGACTGGGGTCCCTTAAAGAATGGCTGACCTGATGGCATGCATGAGTAGCAAAGCTGACCCTCTGCTTTTTTCATTATTTATTTAACAGGGTGAACGACATTGCTATCCTGTGTGCTGAGCTAACTGGCTACTGCAAGTCTCTAAGTGCCGAGTGGCTGGGTGTGCTCAAAGCTTTGTGCTGTTCCTCCAATAATGGGACCTGTGGCTTCAATGATCTCCTCTGCAATGTTGATGCAAGTGCAAACATTCAAAAGGGGAAAAGGAATTGAAGCAGGAGTGGAGGGATCCCTTGGGAGAAGGCAAAAATAAACAAGGGATGGAGGCTTTGTCTTCTGAGGGCAGGGAAAAGGCTTTGAATACCGGGGGCTGCCTTTGGTGTTTGTTGCAGCCTGGGCTGATCCTGGACACTGACCAGGGGTTATGGGCCCTTCTGCCCCCCAGCTCCTAGGCAAGCTGAGGAATTGCTGACAGAGGGAATGAGGTAGAGGCTGTTGTGATCACTGGCTGATCTCCTCTCTTCTAGGTCAGTGACTTGTCTTTCCATGATTCCTTGGCCACCTTTGTTGCCATTCTCATAGCCCGGCAGTGCTTGCTGCTGGAGGACCTGATCCGCTGTGCTGCTATCCCCTCCCTCCTCAATGCTGGTAAGTGCATCCCTGCACAAAGCTGGGCTTAGTCTCAGTTCTGGCCCACAGGCCAATCCTTAATGGATACTCAGTGAACCCCATAGTTGTGAAACATGCCTCCAAGTTGTAAAGCATACTTCTTTTGTACTTCAGAATTGAATGTGATGCTATAGAGAGTTTCTGGCCTTTTTATTTCAATCAAAAACTGGTTGTGCTGAGGTTTTTCGGGGCCTTGCTCTCTAGAGTTTGTGTGGAAGCTGAAATAAGCATGGGGAGGTGTTACCAGCTGCACTGTGTGACTGGTATACTCAACTCTGAACTCCAGCAGTACACCTCCCAGTGATGGTACAGTTCAGCCTAGCATTTTGGCTAGAGCAACCAGCTGACCAGTTGGGCCTACAGCACCTGGGTCACTGCCTTTGCTTTGCCACCAGCCTGCCCAACTTTACTCTGGGGATTGCAGCATCCAGACTCTTGATAGGGTGAAGTTGGAGCAAGCAGAATGCAGTGCATGTCACTGGGGATAATACTGATGGATTTGCTCACTTCCATGTTAATTGCTACACATGCTCCATATTTGTAAATACAATAAGGCTGCTGGAGCTTCTCAACTGGCTGCTCCAGGGCAGTGCACTGTGAATAGCTTTTGGACTGAGAGTCAGCTGTCCTGGTGCTTAAAAAATCTCAGTTGGCTGTTTTCTTTACATAGCCTGCAGTGAACAGGACTCAGAACCAGGAGCACGTCTGACCTGCCGGATTTTACTCCATCTGTTTAAGACTCCGCAGCTGAACCCATGCCAGCAAGACGGCAGTAAGTGAATGAACATGGAGCCTTTATTGTGAAAGTACTGAGGCTCTCGCACCCCAAGAAGAGGGATACTAGACCTTATGATTAGAGATCATAACCTTCTTGCTTTGAATAAAGCAGGCAAAGCCTGATACGCTGCTTTTTGCAGAGGACAAAGAACAGTATCCTTCCATTTATGTCATGCCATGGTAGCCAGGCACATTGGGGAGAAGGCTCTTGGAGGCAGGAAACCAGCCAGTAGAGGTGGCCTTGCTGTCACTAAACCATTAGAGTAATGATCACTTCTTTTTTTATGTCTTGAACTTTGTATAGCCTCTTAACTTGGTGCCAGAAGCTGCTGTTTTACAGCACTCCCTTTTTGTCTGATGATGGAAGCAGTCCAGGAAACTCTGTTCTTGGCTCTTCATCAGTATCCTGATAGCTCAGATTTCTAAATCCAGCCTGTATTCTAGGTTTTAGGGTACTGTTGGAGCTTGGAGTTCACGACACAGGCACTGCACCCCATTTGGATTTCATGGTTCAGTTGTCACAGTGTGATTGGCACTATGCTTCACGAAACTTAATTAAATGGACCTCATGTTACAGTTAGGAAAGGGACTGGCCTCAGGATTCACTGAGCTGGATTTTATGGTACTTGCTGGCACATAACTCAGGCAGCTCTGGAGCCCGTGCCCTTCTCTCCTGCTGAGTATTGCCTTTCCCCTTTGTCCTCTTTGCAGACAAACCCACGGTGGGAATCCGCTCTTCCTGTGACCGTCACTTACTGGCAGCTTCCCAGAACCGTATTGTGGATGGAGCAGTCTTTGCAGTGCTGAAGGCTGTCTTTGTTCTGGGTGTGTACCTGTGTTAGCCTGAACCTGTAAGAATGTTTGTGAGGGGAGTGGGAGAAAGGCACTGTACTGTATGTGTTTGCTGTACTGAAGGCCAGAGGAGATCTGTTCTGGTTAATGTGGCTTGTCTGTAGCCCTTTGGTTGGGCTCTGAACAGGCTTTGAATCCCTTGGCTGCAGAGAGATCACTGATCCCAGAGTTCACAAAAGCTCAGGGTGTTTTTTGAGTCAGGCTTTGTGGTTAGCATTGTTGATTAAATGATATTTGTGTTTTTCTTTTAGGAGATGCAGAACTGAAAGGCTCTGGCTTTTCCCACCCTGGAGGTGTCGATGATCTCATGGATGATGAGCTGGGCACCAGGAAGGCTGGCAGTCGAGTAGTAACTGTAGAAACAGCCAGCTTAGATATTTATGCCAAGTATGTACTAAGGAGTATATGTCAACAGGTGAGTCTGTCCCATCCCAGGTTTGTCCTTATCCCTTCTGCAGGTGGATATATCCCATGTGCCTTTCTGCAGGTTGAGTTTGGCAGGTTGAAAGATCAGTGAAGGACCTGTGGTGTTTCTATCAGCTATGAGGATTGCTCACCTTTGTTAGCAGAATACAGAGAGACAAGCAATGGTCAAGAATTGCACTGTGCAGTGCCTGCACATCCCCTTTGCTTTGGCAACAGCACAGGCCTCATGTCCAAGGAGGGGAGTGCTGGGAGGTGGATGCTGAAGTGTGTGCTGGAGGCAAAGATCAGCAGAGAAAGACAATTTGTTGAAGTGATAAATGGTATCTTTCAGAATGCATCTTAAATGTGCTTGCAACTAGGCTGTTAATGTATCCCTGGGCTTTGCATTGCCCTGTTTAGTTTATTAAAGAACAGCAACAAAAGCCTTTTGCTTAGCCTAATCTGACAGCACCAGGATTTCTGTTCCTTTGTGGAAGACTGACAGTTGAGGAGCTGAAACCTGGCTAATAAGGAGTGCAGAGTGGAGTGGATGTTACTATGGTGTATGAAAATGGATGTTGAAGGGTTTCCTTAGCCTTCGTTGGTAGTTTATTCTATCAACAGGAAAGATGCAGTGTTACAATTTGAAACCTGTATTTTGTATTATTAATGTGCAAACCCAACACATTGGTGCTGCGTGTTGTCCTCATGCTATTGTTTATTAACTGGCTCCTTACATAGCAATGTTACCATTCTACCAAAGGAGATTTGGAGCCACCTATTTGCAATCATAAATTCAACATACTTGTTGTTACTGAAACCTGACTGTAGCATTTACAAGAGATATTCCCTTGCTGGTCGCAGTCTACATAGATAAAAGTGTGTGTATGTACAACAGGGAGTAGCAGTGTCAGGTATCACTACTCATACCATTTGTTGGCTGCAATGGTTATGTAGGAGTGAGCATTCCAACAGACACCCATGAGTTACCACCAAATTGTGCCAGAGCTCCTACAGGGTTCCTGCAGCTGTAAAGGGCTGGTAAAATGATGTGTTAAATATTAGCATTTCCAGTGTGAGCAGTGGATACTGCAGAACTCTCACTATCAATTCTGAAATGTCTGTGGAATGCCTTAAATTATAGGTTGTGATTTCCCAATCTCAGATTCAGGTATATATTTTATAATAGACTTCTTTGTGAGGTGATTGGGAAAAGGAGCAGATTATAATTAATTTAAACGTTTCTTCATAGATTCATAGATGGGTTTGAATTGGAAGAGACCTTAAAGGTCATCTAGTTCCAACCCCCTGCCATGAGCAGGGACACCTTCCACTAGACCAGGTTGCTCCAAGCCCATCTAACATGGCTTTGAGTGAAGTAGAGGGGCAGAATCCCTTCCTTTGACCTGCTGCCCACACTGCTTTTGATGCAGCCCAGGATACAATTGGCTTTCTGGGCTGCCAGCTCACATACTGGCTCATGTCAAGCTTCTTGTTGACCAACACTCCCGAGTCCTTCTCAGGGCTGCTCTCAATCCATTCTCTGCCCAACCTGTATTTGTTCTTGGGCTTGCCCTGACCCGAGTGTGGGACCTTGCACTTGACTGCCTTGAACTTCACTGAAGGGGAGAAATGCAACAGGCACTGGAGGGGTCACCAAACTACATGTACTGGCAAAGTGGAAACTTCATCTGGGATGAAGCTGAAGATCTAAGCTGAAGATCTTGGTTCCACAAGGATTTCAGAGATTTAACCTTTCCAGTCTTTGTGCTTTAATGGTTAGAGTGCTGTCCACTGCTGAGAGGGACTTTCCAGCTTTCTAGGCTTAGAATCAGCACTTGTACGTGGTGAACTGGATCCTTATCTCTTCTCCTCCAGTTGTCACTTTGCAGTGGAATAATTCTCTGATCAGGCTTGCTCTGCAGCTGCAGAAGTGCTTATGTAGCAGTCCTCTGTTGATTTTAATTTAATGAATTTGCCTAATTTTAAATATGAAAAAATTCTGCACTAACAAATGTTGCAAGTTAACTATAAATTGTGTGAGGAAGTACCTACCTCATGTTTGTTTTGGAAACTGCTGCCCTTATTACATACATTCAGGGAGCATCAACTGAAATTGAGTGGCTGACAGTAATAGTTTTCTGTCTCCCTTCTCATGATATGTGACTTTGTAAATGGCTTGCATCCAGTCAGTAGTTTTCCTTTCCAGACTTTGAGAAGTAAAGTAACTGGCGTTTGCAAAGTATGGCAGTGTGTTTTCCATCATTATTTGAGAATTGAGGGGTGTGCTTTTCCTTAAGACGTGTTCTGGTTTAGCCTTTGCCGCAACCATGAATTACCTAATTTAGGACAGCTCCAGAGCTTTGCTGTGCAGCAAATAGACCAAACAATTTTAAGTGATCCCTTCTGATCTTTTGAGTCCAAGTGGCAGTGTTGGTGGAGCCTGGACATGGCAGTGGCTGTGTGCTGTTAAATCACACCAATATTTTATCAAAAGAAAGAGCAACTACTGTGTTTCACTACTGCTGACTTGTCAGAGTTGATGTTTCCTCTGTTCCGATTGCTGTGCTGTGCGTGACGCCTGCTGAATCAGGATAGTGCAGTTCATGAAGAGAAATGATTATCAGGCATAACTGCATACTAATAAGGCTTTTGTGATTTTGATGTGTTCCATGCATCTCTCTGAGACTGAAAGCAGGGGCGTTGGTTTGGAATCAGACATCAGTTTGACTGTGCTGACTCTGCCTTTGTCTTGCAGGAGTGGGTAGGAGAACGATGTCTCAAGTCCCTCTGTGAAGACAGCAATGACTTGCAGGATCCTGTCCTGAGCAGCACTCAGGCCCAGAGGCTGATGCAGCTGATTTGTTATCCACACCGACTGCTGGACAATGAGGAAGGAGAAAATCCTCAGCGGCAGAGGATTAAACGCATCTTACAGGTGCGGGCTCCTGACAGAATCTAAGAGTGTCCCAGTAATTGCCTGCTGTGGTGTTAGAGTGGGGTTGTCCAAAATGCAGCCCTCTGAGAGGGCACTCATTATGATGGGAGCTGAGAGTGTGGGTTGTCGTAGTCTGAACTGAGATAAGGAATCACATGAAGTGTGTGTGTTTGTGTTGCAGAATTTGGACCAGTGGACCATGAGGCAGTCCTCGCTGGAGCTGCAGCTCATGATTAAACAGACAGCAAACAATGTGAGTTTCTACTCAGAGGGGACCATACAGGGATGTGTGAAGTGGATACTTGAGAATTGGTGGGGAGGTGGCCTGGCAGAAGTGGGAACTGAGAAAAAGTACACAATGAGGGAATCAGGCCTGTGAAAGCCAAGCTTGAGAGGGAAGCAATGAGACTGAGACCTGAAGAGCAGCAGCCATGGGGAAGTTGGCAAACTGGGTTTGTAGTGAGTTGTGTTGAAATGTGCAAGCCCTGTCAGTGGGTGCTCTCAGAGGAGGACTTGGCTGTCTTTTCTTCCCTATCTCCAGGAGATGAACTCCTTGTTAGAAAATATAGCCAAGGCCACCATTGAGGTATTCCAGCAGTCAGCAGAGACCAGCTCTGCTAGCTGTGCTGGTAATGGAGTCAACAGTATCAGTAGCTCAACAAGTGCTACACCTGCCAGCAACAAATCCAAACCCATCCTCAGGTAGGTGTAGAGCCAACGTGCAGCTCCCTTGTAGATGAGTCTGAATTATAAGTTGGATTGCAAACTGCTTTTCTCTCCTGTGTTGTCACAGCTCCCTGGAGAGATCAGGAGTGTGGCTGGTGGCCCCTCTGATTGCCAAGCTTCCAACATCAGTGCAGGGCCATGTGCTGAAAGCTGCTGGAGAAGAACTAGAGAAAGGACAGCATTTGGGGTCATCGTCCCGCAAGGAGCGGGACCGCCAGAAGCAGAAGAGGTGAGTCCAGGGAAAAGGGCAGGCAGTGTTTGCTGTGCTGATCCCCCAGCCTGGCAGTATACCTCCTTCTCTGTTCCCTCTGCAGTATGTCCCTCCTGAGCCAGCAGCCCTTTCTGTCACTGGTGCTGACGTGCTTGAAAGGACAGGATGAGCAGCGGGAAGGCCTCCTCACCTCTCTGTACAGTCAGGTCCAGCAGGTGGGTGTCTTTTGTCCCCTCACTTTCCTCAGGGGCTTGCCCCTCCAGCAGGCAGGCTATTGGACATGCCCTCAGGATGTTGTCTCTCTTGGAATAGGGAGCTTGAGCTGACCATTTCTGAGGCACTAGGCAGTGAACAGTACAAGCTGCTCTCCATAAGCTCCAGCATACAGCTTGTAAGATCTGTCCTCTCCTGTATTTCTTAGATTGTTACCAATTGGCGGGAAGATCAGTACCAAGACGACTGCAAAGCCAAGCAGCTGATGCACGAAGCCCTGAAACTGCGGCTGAATTTGGTGAGCAGTTGCACAAAAAGAGCTTAACCATATGGGGTGAAGAGTTGTCTGCCTTTATCTTTTTTTTTTTTTCTTGGAACATACACACATTGGAGGGGCTATATATGTCCTGATGCAAGGAAGTAGGAGAGACACTTGTGCTGCTTCTAGGTCTTGAGCCCTGAGTGTGACAGGGTGCATGGATAAACTCCCTTGCTCTGTTTAATCAGGTTGAAATCCAAAGACTTGGTCTCTCTTTTGTAGATGTGCCTTCCCATTTCAATGCTTTTTCAGTCTACAGCACTACCACTTGTATCTGAGGTTTGTCCTGCTGACAGCAGTCTTCTTCAGCTCTCAGTAGGATTTAAGCTCCTTTAAGCTCTGGTTTAAGTTAAGATCCTTTCTCACTTTTAAATCTCAGTAGTTTTTTGGGGCCCTGTGACTAAACTCCCTTTCTTTGCCAGGTGGGGGGAATGTTTGACACAGTCCAACGCAGTACACAACAGACAACTGAATGGGCTGTGCTTCTCCTGGACATCATCAGCAGTGGCACCGTGGACATGCAGTCAAACAAGTAACTTTCTGGCTGACTTCTCATCCATACACTTCCCAAAGGAGGCAGTTGTTAGCATGGCCCCATTTCCCATGTGAGCTAGCTATCTCTCTCTATGATCTGTCAGAAGTACTGTGATGGCTGAAAGAGACTTTGAAGTAATAACAGGCCACGACTTGGGTCCTAATATCCAAGTGCCATATCCAGAGCAAACTGGGCTTTCCAGATGCTGAGAGATGTGCAGGGGAGAGCTGAGTCTGGACCTGCTTTTTAGAGGTGCTGAATGGATAGAAAGGAGTCTTTATCTGTGATACTGCACTTAACTCAAGTGGGAAAGCCCTGTGGTGTATAAGCAAAAGGAGGATTGGTGTGGGAGGTTAGTCGGAAGACTGACACTTCTGACTGTAGGCAGTACTCTTGACAATCTGATATAATGTTTGGTGTTGCTATGATGGCAGAGCTTCTCAGGTGACCTTGACCTTTCTGCTCTGACCAACAGCGAGCTCTTCACCACTGTGCTGGATATGCTGAGTGTTCTCATCAATGGCACCCTGGCTGCTGACATGTCCAGCATTTCTCAGGGCAGCATGGAGGAGAACAAGCGGGCATACATGAATCTTGTCAAGAAACTCAGGGTGAGGGACACCAGGCCCTGTGTGGGGAGCAGAGTGTGCTGTGTTGTGGTTGTCCTGCCATACAGATTTGCATTTGTCATGAATGGTACCTGTCCTGTTGGCTGCTGTTCAGATGAAGTGGTGAGGGTGGCCCCTATGGCTGAAGGGTGTGAAAGTGAGAGGTGTAATGCAGGGGTGGAGGCTGAAACTGGAGTGGCATAGGTGGGCTTTGGATGGTTTTCCCTGAGCAATTCTTCAAGTCTTATCTATTCCACTTGTGCAGAAGGAGCTGGGGGACCGGCAGTCGGACAGCCTGGAGAAGGTGAGACAGCTACTGCCACTTCCCAAGCAGACCCGAGATGTCATCACCTGTGAACCTCAGGGATCTCTCATTGACACTAAAGGCAATAAAATAGCTGGCTTTGATTCCATCTTCAAGAAGGAGGTAAATGAAGCGTTTTTGTCTGTATCACAGCTCCTGAGTGCAGGTGTCACCTTGTCCTCTGATGCCTTAAGACTGCACAGCTTGAGAGGCATCTATGTGCGATGCCTTGTTCCCTGACAGCCTTGAAGTGGCTGGCTGCACACAGACAGCTCATACCCATGTCCAAAAAGGGCAAAGCTGGGTGTTAATGCTTGGTGATACATGCTGCTGTGGCCTGAGATGTTAATCAAACTTTGATTTTGTACTTACGGTTATATAAAGCATAAAGAGATGCACATAATCCGTATCACATAAGTTACTGGGCAGTGCCAGGAGACTGCAGAGGTGGGATGAAGGAGACTGGCAGTTGTTGATGAAGGCCTTTAGAAAGGACTGCTTTGCCACCTGGAAGAGACAGGACCTTTAGGGTGAGGGCTCAGGCTGTTTACTGAGAGATCTGGAGCAGAGCCCGAAGAAAGCATGGTTTCCTTTAGCCTCATAGGAATAACAACAGGGACTTGGAGGTTCTTATCTCTTTTGCTTTAAAGGGTTTGCAAGTCTCTACAAAGCAGAAGATTTCCCCTTGGGATCTCTTTGAGGGCTTGAAGCACTCAGCCCCCCTCTCCTGGGGATGGTTTGGGACAGTCCGGGTGGATCGCAAGGTGTCCAGGTTTGAGGAGCAGCAGAGGCTTCTTCTGTATCACACACACCTGAAACCCAAGCCCCGCAGTTACTACCTGGAGCCGTTGCCACTGCCCCCTGAAGAGGAAGAGCCTCCAACACCTGTGGCTTTAGAGCCAGAGAAGAAAGCTGCAGAACCAGCCAAGGCTGACAAATCAAGCTCCAATCCTGCCGCCTCTACTGAAGAACGCAAGAAGAAACAGAGCAAAACCAAGAAACGCAACCAATCTGCCAACAAAACTGAGGTAATGGAGTGCCCAGCAGCTGTGGACCTCATGTGTCCACCATTCCTAGTCACAAAACACTCTCTAGAGTCTTCCTGAGGAGCCTGAGAGTGGTGTAATGGTGAAGATGTGATATGTTTCCTCTCAGCTGGGAGTGCTGGAGCTCTATGCTGCTCTCTCTAGCCTGAGGCAGGGCAGACATTTTCTTAATCCCTGATGGAAGGGAAGGAGGCTGCCCAGGTCAGATAGCCTTCCAGGTTTTCTCCTGTGGCCTTTGCAACCCCTTCATACTCTTCATCCATTCAGGTATTCCCAGTGCATACTGATATTTCTTATTCCTTTGTCTTTGCAGGACTTTGTGTTGGGCCCTAGCCGAGGGGTTTCCTACGGAGTGGGTATGCCTACAGATCTCTTGCATCACCAGTCAGGAAGCACGATGTCAAGGCTGGCTTATGGGCCCTCACCAGTGGGTCTCTATGCCCAGAATCAGCCTCTTCCAGCAGGTAGGTGCAAAGGAGAGCTGAGCATAATGCACCTCTTTGGGAACCTCCTGTAAGAGCCCCTTCTGTGAGATGGCCCTATGCAGGGCCCTCCACTTTGTCCTTTTGCCTGTCACTTCTAAATACAGTGATGAACAGTCATTCTGGAGCTATGAGGTGCACCAATAGCCTGTGACTAGGCAGTCTGCTTCTCTTGTAGGTGGCCCTCGCCTGGATACGTCCTACAGACCTGTGCGCATGCCACTGGGAAAACTGGTTCAGAGTCGTCCTCCGTATAGTGGTGTGCTGCCTCCAGGGATGGGCAGCATGATGGGCATTGACCCCTCCTACAAGCCAGCAGTGTACAGGCAGCAGCCTCCAGTATCCCAGGGACAGATCCTGAGGCAGCAGCTTCAAGCAAAGTTGGTAAGTCAGAGCTGTGGTCTTGCTGACTCCACAGTATAGCAAGCCCAGGCTGTTTGGTGCTGTCCCTTCTAGCCAGAACTGCCCAACCCTGTCTCTGTGTCTTCTGTGGAAAGGTGTTGTCTCATGTCTGTTCTTCTGGTGCCACCTGCTTTGTGGGAACATGTCACTAGCAGCTGGGGGGAGGCTGTCCCTGAAGGGCTCTGGGGCATCTGTGGCTGCTGGGTGATTAGAGGGGCATGTCCTGGCTGTGGGGTGGCATGTTTTTTAGTGGCCTGTTTGTCCCAGGTCAGGGTGAGGCAGAAGTCAGGGTGAGGCTGTGCAACAACCTTGTAGGCTAAGCAGTGAAGGTACTTGTCTGGTTTGGTGGGAGCTGCTGAGGAGAGAGCAGCAGTGTTCCTGCCCTTTGGAGAGGTTGGGAAAAGTGTTTCTCTGTTGCCTTCCAGCAGGGCCAGGGCATAATGAGCCAGCAGCCTGTGCGCCAGATGGCTCCGACCCCGTCCTATGGAGCACTGCAGCCCTCCCAGGTAGGTGGCAGTTCACAGGTGGGGCTGGAATCTGGCTCCAGCACAGGGCAGCAGCGTTATTCTTGCTGCTAAATCCTGCAAACGTTTGGCTTTTCTCCCTCCTCAATGAGCTTCCTTGTGACAGTATTCACAGGAGGCTGATGTCCTGTGTTCCAGATTCTCTTTTCGACCTTACCCTGTGACTGAAAAAAGCTTTTTGTTTCATTTCAGGGTTACACTCCTTACGTCTCCCACATAGGCCTTCAGCAGCACCCTTCCCAGTCAGGCACGATGGTACCTCCTACCTATTCTAGCCAGCCCTATCAGAATTCCCACCCCAGCTCTAATCCTGCTCTAGTGGATCCTGTTAGACAGATGCAGCAGAGACCAAGTGGCTACGTGCACCAGCAGGCCCCTGGCTATGGGCACACCTTGAGCAACACACAGAGGTATCTCCTGCCCTACGGGGTGTTAATAAACTGTATTTCATCAAGGGCTTCCCCGCTCTGCTCAGACAACCCTAACAGCAGTCTGTGAAAACCCTGTTTTCCATGCTGTGTTATGCAGCATCCGTGTCATTTGCACCCTCAGAGGAATATCTTTATCCAGCTTTCAGTCCTGAGAAGAAACAGAGAGACGGAATGAAATTTGGAAATGTTAGTTGCAGGCAGGAAACAGTGTTACCATTCAGAGAAAAATGGTATAGAGAAGTATGAGAAAAAATATCTGGTAAAATCATAGTTTTGGTTTTAAATCCAACCAGCAGATCACCATCAAAGGGCTAGATCTGGGATTTCTATTGCTCCTGACCACACATAAATCCAGCAGGGAAACCATGCAGAACAGTGGGATGAGGACTGTTACTTAGGGCTTTTAGAAAAAGAGGTTGGATTAAACCCTTGAGAGGCCCTGGTGCCCCTCACCTTTCTACAGAGAGACAGCATGGATTACAGGGGGCTGTTTGGGCTGTCTTATTGATGGCAGAAGTTGTGTTTGGATTAAAGAAGATGGCTGCCTTTTAATGTTTTCCTCCATGAGCTTGTCCTCTTCTCTTGCAGGTTTCCTCACCAGTCAATACAGCAGACCCCCATGATGAGTGGGATGAACCATTTGGGTCCACAGGGAGTCCCCTCAGGAATTCGACCCAGCCAGATACTTCCTGACCAGCAGCAGCAGCAGTACCTGAGGCAGCAGCAGCAACAGCAGATGCTGAGGGTGAGTGGTTGGTGGTTGCTGACAGGAGTAAGGCTGCTGGAGCTGGAGGAGGCTTGTCCAGAGCTGCTTTCCTCTGCCCCTCTGTGTCAGGAAGGATGTCAGCTCTGTTGGGGCTGTCTGTAGTAATTTGCTACAGACAGCAGTTCTCCCTTCCTTAGAGCTGCCCACTCCTGATGGAGACATTGCACTGCCTTGTGCCAGTCACCCAGCACGAGCTAAAAGGAAGTTAGTAGCAGTAAAGATCTGTTCAGGCCTCTGTGGCTTCTATCCCACCTTTCCCTGCTCCAGCTGAGTCAATAAACTGTGCAGAAAGTTAGTTGTAGGAGTGTGCAGGAGCCAGAAACAAGGGGAAAATCCTCTCTGCCCACACAAGAGCAGGTAAAGTAGTTCAAGATCATTTTTAGGGGCATATCTGCATTTCTCAAGATCAAAATAAGTGTTGTTTGCAGTTTCCAGTGGCAGAAAATCTGGTATGGATTAGTCCATATACTCCATTTCTAACAGTGTTTGGTGAAAAACTGATCCAAAGTCACCTGTTAGACCCAACTCCTAAGTTCAAAGAAGTTCACAGGCATGTGTCAACAAATATGAGTATTCCATGGATTTGCATTATGGTCTTATGAATATTAAATACTTATATGTAGTACAGATACATCTCTTGGAGTTATAGAAATGTACTGAATTGACAGAGAAACAGAAATAGTTTAATTGGTGAATCTGATACCTTATGACAAGGCCTAGCAAACCTGTGGAATATGGAGAGACTTCACATGGCACAGAGTGCTGAGTCTTTGTGTTCAGAGAGTGGCCTGAGTGAGACAGTGGTTGCTGCAGAGCTGCAGTCAGCAGTATTTGAGAATTGCTGCCTTGCACTGGACAAGAGAACTGCCTCTAGCATGGTCAGCAGCTTTTAGCCCTTTTGATGAGTAGCACCCCCTGACTATTCACTTGATTCCTTTTAGTGTTCTCCATCACTCATATTTAGAAGAACATGCCTCAGACAAATTGCTAACACTCCTCCTAGCTCAGTAACTTCATGTATACCTTCAGCTTTTAGCTGACTTTGCTTGGTTGCTTAAAAAAACCACAAAGGTGGAGCGCCCAAGATCTCCCCTGTTACTGTGTTACCAGAGCCATGCCAGATGTGGAACAGACTCCTGGTGCTAGAGCTGACTTTCATGGTGCAGTGGCTTGTAGAAAAGGATGGGTTGCTTTTTGGTGTGTCTTGCATGGGTTGGTAGGCAGGTGTTGAAAGCAGGTAGGACGTGAAATTGGGAGGTGTGTCCTGGCTCATTTAGTCAGACATCTGCTTTCTTGTGTACCCAAGTCATAGCATCCGTTCCAAGAACCAAAGTGACCAAACTGGTTTAAGGTGGAGGTTGGAAGGCTGCTGTAGAAACTCACTCCCTTTGTCTTGACTCCTTGATCCAAGCCTCAATGTGTTTGTGACTGGTCCTTGTATGAATTTTATTGTCCACTGTGTCCTGCTGTTTACTGGCTGTTCTTTCTTTCTCTGTGGTGTTTACCCAGTGTATTCCTGGGGAGGACTTGCAGGTTCCATAGGTCAGGTTTTTCTAGCCTTCTGTCATAAGGTACTGTCTATTCTCCTGGTTGTATTTTTGTCTGTTTTCAGAGTCCGTTCAAGGTTTGAACCTTGCCCCTTTGAGCCAGTGATGGGAACTGTACATGCCATCACCACATTGGGTTGTTATGATAATATTAGTAGTGTTCTGTTTTTGCTAGAAATTCTTCTTTTGATCTAGAGAGTTAAAACCTACATTGGCAGATGGGAGAGTTGTCTGAAAATTGGGAGAAATAAAAAAAAAAACCCCATGAGATTTCTGGGTATATTCTGACTGTAACACACTGAACATTCTTCTCACCATAACTAGGTCTGTAAAGATCTGGGTTTGAGCACTGCATCCAGTTTTATCTGCATCCTTTTATTGAAGTGGAACACCAGCTGGCATGACTGGCAGGAAAGGGCAGCACGATGGATCAAAGAGTTGGGGGATAGGACTGAGAAGGAAAGTCTGAAATAGCTGGGCATCACATTAGAGAGGCAAAGACAAGAGGAGAGATAACTCTCCAAATTTTTTATCTTGAAAAAAAAAAGAAAGCCAAACCCCCCTTTATCTCTTCTTATCCCTTGGCTGTAGGAAAAAAAATGACCTTAAAACATAACATATGAGATTCAGGGTAGAGATTAGGGAAAACTCCAATAGTAGGAGTAACTGTGACCTGGAGTGGATTGTGTAGGGAGGTTATAGGAGCTTTGTTGCTACCTCTGGAAAGAATTTGAGAGCAATTCAGGCAAATACTCAATGAAGTCAGTATTGATCTTAACTAGCAGGCAAGAGATGAACCAGCCAACCTCTTGAGTTTTTAGTTGCTTTCTATTCTTGTACCTCGTTTGCTCCTAGTAATTGCTTGGTAATGACCAGGTTATGACAGGGAGTCCTCTTCCTGCTATCTGTCAGCATTCATCTTGCAGAATACTTTGTTGCTGTCCCTATATTTCTTGCTATTTCTCAGCCTGGGGCAGAGTCCTGGTGAAACTTGGGTAATTTAGGAACCTGTAAGGAAAATGGTTTAAGAGTGTATGTTACTGCATGGAACACCCTTCCTCCTTAAGCCCTTCCTGTGCCCTGTTGCTGCGTACATTGCCCTGACAGTTCCCTGATGGTCCCTTCTCTTTTGTCTTCACAGCAGCAGCAGCAACAGCAGCAACAACAACAGCAGCAGCAGCAACAGCAGCAGCAGCAGCCCCAGCCACCACAGCCCCAGCCCCAGCAGCAGCCCCAGGTGTCCACAGTGCCTCAGCCACAGGCGCAGGGCCAGCCCCCGGGGCTGGGGATGCAGGCTCTTCCCCCCCAGCAGCCCATTGTGAGTGTTCCCTCAGAGCCAGAGGGATGTGATAATCAGCACAAACCCAACTGTTTCACCTGCTTTCTCCTTCCCTGAGCTTCCCAGGGCTTGTGTGAATGCTGAGGCTGCCAGCCAGGTGGTGTGGCTCTGACTGTGTTTCTCTCTTTGCAGTTCCAGCGCCAGGGCCTTCAGCAGACACAGCAGCAGCAGCAAACAGCTGCTCTGGTTCGACAGCTTCAGCAGCAGCTTTCCAGTAAGCCTGAGTGTTCTTGATCCTGTTGCTAGTGTCCTCCCTGCTGTTTTCTATTGCAGGTACTCTGATGTAGCAAGGCTGAGCCAGACCGTCTGTCTGAGGCCATAAATGATGCTGGCAGGGAGGTGGCATCAGGAATTAGAGCTACCAGCCCAAGGGGCACAGCAGCAGGGTGGGCAGTGCTTGCCAGCTTGTGAGCAACCTTCCAGACCTTCCTCCTGCTGCCTGCAGAGGGATGAGGGAGCTGAGCCTTTGTAGGGACTGCCACATAGCTTTCCTGAAAGGATCCAGTGTGCTGCTGCAGGTGACCTCTGAGGGGCACAGGAAGGGTATAATCCTGGAGCACTCACTTGGTGGATGACCCAGGGATACTGTGGCTGTGCTGTGAGCAGGACAAGACTTCTTGGAGGCAGGAAGGGTACTCTGGGAAGTGTAGCTGCACACTTGCTTTGTTCGTGGTGGTCTGTGGGCTTTCGTGGCTGCTGCCATGACAGGGTAATGGCATAGATGGTGTTCAATCTGTCACTGTATTCCTATAATCTATATTGAATTACTGGCTGGAGGATCAAGAAACAGAATCCAGTGTCTCTGCTGTTCCATTCTGAATGGCCTGCTGTCACTGTCTACTGTCACCTCACGGGCATTTCTGCCATAAAAATGGCAGAAATGCTGTGGAAATGCCCAGAAATGGACCACACGGTTGGGTATTTTTTTGCAGTGAGCGTGAGACTGTGCTGGATGTGGTGATGTGTGGAGTGGGAGACTTGGAAATTGTGCTTATACTTGTTCCCTGATGGGAAATCCTTAGTCCTTGTGACCAAAAAGAACTCCCCAAACCAGAAGTATTAATGAGTTTTAATATGCTACGTTTCCCACTAGCGTGATTCACAAACCACAAGTCTGTGCCAAAAGATCCCAGCAGGACACTCAAGTGTAGGAAGGCCTCATAGAAGAATCTGAATATAGCAGAATAGCCATATTTTTGTATCCTGTCTCTTCAGCAAACGGAGCTGTTGTAAATGGAGCAGATGTGTGGGTCCAGTGCAGCCATGCTGCTTCCTTGGGTTTGCATCAACTCCCTCTGGAAGCATCTGGAGTTCTTATTTGTAGTATCTGGGATGGAGTGGAAAACAGGAGGTGTAAACCAAGAGCAGCCTGTAGGAGGGGACAAGGGTACTTTGGGCCCAGGATAGGCTGCATGAGGAGGCTCCAGGGAATACCTGAACATCCAGCAGAGTTGAGAAGGTGTCGGGCCAGCCAGGTACACTCATCTCCTTTTACTTAGTCTGATTTAATGTCAAAACATGTTGATGTGGTTTTGGGAAAAAAACCCAAACTGGTGCTCAAGTATACTGTGAGCACTGTAAATCACAGAACATCAGTCCCAGCAGTTCAGAAGTTCATGAAGTTCTTGAATGTAACTTTACTTTTTTTCCTGCCTTTTTTTTGTGCCATCTGGAAGTCCTTTGGGGCTGTACTTCATTTGTACTGAGATACTGACAGGGAGCCAGGATAATTGTCTCTGAAGCCTAACTCTGGTTCCTGTGTGCCTTAGGATGAGTGGCACTAGCTGGCTGAGCAGCTTTGTATGGCTGCAGGAGTTGTGCAGTCTTATAGGGCTGATTTTCTTTTAAAACCAGAAATAATTAATCCATAAACTCATCCTCCCAGCTAGCTGCCACCTTTCAGGGCTGTGTTATGGTCCTCCAATTCTACCGTGAGAGACAGAGAGATCTTTGGAGAAGCATCAGGATCAGGACTGGCACATATCTGTGTCTTCCTCAAAGAATGTGGGATCCTGGCTGTGCTGCTGCCCAAAGGCTCAGACAAATGTGCAGAGCAGAGTTATATTTTTTCTTCTCATGGGCTGTGACACACTCCTCATTCAGCTTTGGTGGGGAGGGGGATGTCTTGTGTGAACTAAACTTGTGACTTGTCTAACTCTGACCTCAACAGATACACAGACACAGCAGAACAACAACCCATTTGGACGCTACTGATCTGTGGCACCTTCAGCCTGATCCAGGAGGGAGACATCACTGTGGATGGATGGATACAGCCTCTTCAGCCTGACTCACAACCCCTGGGGCAGTCCCAACCTCTGTCCTTGGGCCTGTGCCCCCAGTGCTGCTGCTGTCTGTTCTCACAGGGAGATGCCAGGAGGAGGGTTTTATTGTACAGAGAAAGTGTTTTTACTATCCGATTTCTACAAATGTTTATGGAGATCCCTTGTGGCTGATAGTCTCCCTTCCCACTTTGGTTTCAGTTTTTACTCAGTTTTTAGTATTTTTGTTAAAATAATGATTAAGACATTGTAAAATTTTGTACTTTATTTATACCAGATGAACTCCATACTGCAGACATTCTCGGATGAATACAGAGAGCTTACTTTGCAAACTGAGTGTGTATTCAGAGCCTGCCTTTCCTCCTCAGCACTCCTCCCAGTACAGCCCAGCAGCACTTCCACACATGGTCTTTATCTCTTTCTCAATAGAACTTATGTCTGCATTTTCAGCGTTTGTGAAGGCTAAACAATTTGGTTTGGGAAGGAAAGCCCTTCTTCCCTGTTTGTTTCATAAGCTGCTGTTCACATACTTGCAAGGGTTTGTGCAAGGTTTGTAGGATTTATATGTTGATTGAGAGCTTTACTAGCAGTCTGTGGCGTGTTCCACCAGGACAGAGGTATAAAGCAAAGAGGAAGTTCTGTTGCAGGGTAATTCTGAGCTCTAAGAAGCCCTGCTTTCCCACCACAGCAGTTACTGAGATCTCAGCTCATTACCTCTGCAGTCTAGGAGGAGCTGCAGACCAAATGCATTCACAGTGCTGCTTCTTGTTCCCTATCACAGCAAGATTTGGCTGATGAGCACCAAGGCTCCTCTGTTAACTCCTTGACAGCCCCACTGCTTTCTCTGCATGAGTAACATGCTGCATTCTCAACTTCTGACCTGGCTAGCACAGCCTGCTGGCATGGGGTCTGGTCCTAGTGCTCTCTGCTCTCTATTGAACCTAGAAGCCACCACCACCTTTCTTCCATCCTTGGTTCTTCCTCATCAGTTTGTTCTGTGGTCCCTGTGGTAACTTTTCTTGACCAGCATCTGCCTTCTGTCCCATCTGTGTGGGATACAGTGAGGCTCACAAGGACTCAGCAAAGAGCTGCACTGAATCTTCATCTGAGGACACACAGTTCTGTAGGGTAGGCCACAGCACGAAGGCAAGCTGAGCCCTTTTCTCCCTGGGAGCAGGTGTGGGGCAGTTCTCTGGGGGCAGCTGTGGGGCCTGGCACCACACCCTGCTGTGCCCTGCTCCTCCCCGAACTGTGTTGCCCCTGCACCTCTGCCAGGCTCCTGCCATGTGGCTGCAGGTGCCTTGGAAAGTGTTGCTGGCCAGGCCTGATGGAGAGGACTCACTCATTCCTGAGGACCGATGTGTGTGCGTCCCTGCTTGTCCCTTTCCATGAGGATCAGGCTGGGGCCCAGCCCTGAGCTGGCTGCTGTGTCCCCATCTGCTCCAGGGGCTCTGCCTGCCTGCAGCCCGTGCTTGGTGACCCCTGAGGTGGCAGCCCTGCTCCGGGCCCTGGCAGTGTCAGCTGGACCCTGCTCCGAGGGACCCATGGCTGCGGATGGAGCAGGGCTGTGTTCCCCCATCCTGCCGGGGATGGGGACAGGGAGGGCCCCGGCGCCAGCGGAGCCACAGCCTGGGGACACCGGGCACTGCCCCTGCCCAGACCAAGCCCCTTTTCGTGGTGTGTGCGGTCATGGCCGACAGCCCCCTCCTCTGTCGGCCCCGGGAGGCAGCTGAGCCTGCGCCAAGCGGCATCTTGGATGCTCCTTCTGCATCGCTGCCGCGCCGGAGGTGGGAGGGGGGCGGCTCTGCAGCAGCCGGAGCGGGGTGGCAAAGGCAGCCCAGCCGCGGGGTTCCGGGCAGGGGTGCAGTGGGTGCCACTTGCACGGCAGCTGTGGCAGGACTGGGGTGCTGCAGCAGGAGAACACGGGTGCTGATCTCCTGCTGGGTGCTCCTCAGGGCCGCGGGGATCAGGTGAAAGCACCCCAGGAACCACCCCTACCTCCCTAGGAAAAGGTGATGTACGTGTCCCTCCCTGCGGGCAGGTGCCTGCTGCCGCGGGACTCTCTGTTGCATGGCCCAGCGACAGCGCTGGCCCTGCTCCTCCTCTGGCAAAAGGCTTCCCCAGCTGTGTCTGCTGCTTGACAGTCCAGGTCTGTGTGGGATGAGCAGGACACCGGAGCTCTGTTGTGGTGACAGACCCAGGGCTGCCACTGCCCCCAAGATCCCACACGACCCTGGATGGCTGTCCAGAGGTTTCCAGCGGGTGCAGGCGGCTGCGGGGGGACGTGGGGACCAGGGCAAGCCCTGGTCACAGCACAGGGCTGTCTGGGGAGCTGAGCTCTGCCTGGCCTGGCTGTGTGCCTTGCAGCTGCCGCTGCACTGAGCCGCGGCCGTTTTAAGCAGGTCTGACAGCTTCCAGCCCTTCTGCTCCTTCTCCGAGTCGTGGCTAAACGCTGCTTGTGATAGAGCCAGAGGCGACCGGGGGCATTTTAATACGCGCTGCCCATTGAGCAATGCACTCAGCTGCCCTTCTCTGGCCACCAGTCCAGGAAGGGGGTGGGGTGTGCGTGTGTGAGTGTGCGTTTATGCTGGCCTTCCTGACGCTGGGGACCAGCCCCAGAAGCTGCCTGGGCAGAGCCCTCAGGTGCTGTGTGCAGGCGCTGCCACACGGGGTGTGCCCAGCATGTGGGGAGAAACCCGAGGTTACACTCATTGGGGTGATGGGTGGTCTGGAGCATGCTGTGCCCCATGCGCCCACCCCACCCAGCAGCCTGGCACAGACGGTCCCCGTGGACCATGCCCTGGGCAGAGGTGTCTTGTCAGGCACTGTCAGAGCTGGTGTTGTGCAAGAAAATCGATCACTGCTCACTCAAGCAGCTGAAGCTGGCAGTGGAGCAGCTGAGTACCCAATCCTCCCACAGTGCTCCTGGTGGGGACTGGGCCACGAGGCACCACTGCAGACGTGCACCATCACCCTATTCTGGGCAGCAGGACCCAGGGAACCATGCCTGGAGCCCTGCCTGCTGAGGGGCAGCCCAGCACCAGTCCAGGGCCCCCTTCAAGATGCTTCTCTGAGCCGATGAACCTGGTGGGCACAGAGCAGGGCTGTGCATCCATCCTACATGGTGCTGGACCGTGTTGCCTGCCAAAAGGTGTACGGGGTGGCAGCTTGCAGCTCACCCTGTGAATGACGGGCCAGCAACACAGTCAAGCTGCTGACCACAAGCAAGCAGTCCCTTGGAGAGGGAGCTGGGCAGGAGAGGCAGGAAAGCTCTGACCGGCTCTGAAGCAGCAGCTGGGAGGCTCTGGGGAAGATAAAGGCCAACCTGTGCTGAGGTGCAGAGATCTCCCTGCCATTTTACATTCACTGGGTCAGTGCAGGTGCCAGTGGCGTGTGGGAGAGTTAAAACAACTGCCGGCCCTTCCCATGCTGCCACACAAGCTGGAAACAGTGTCTCCTGTCAAACAGGAAGCAGTGTCTCCTCTGTGGAGGCGTCGCAGCTGATGCTACCTTGGCAATGGCAGAGGGAGGTGGAAATCAGATACATCCATCAGGACCCAAATCCTTGCCCTGTTTCAAATGATTTCTGTAATCCCATCAGGCCGGACTGAAACAGAGAGGTGGCTTGCTCTGGGCAGAGGCAGGCTCTGGGAGAGGCAGCTCCTGCCGGAGGCTGTGAGTGGAGGGGAAGATACTCTGCAGCCCCGTGCACGGCAGGGAATGGACAGGTGGCAGAGGCTGCACCGGGCCCCAAGGCTGAGGCTGGGATGGGACATCCCACACTAGGTACCTGCTGAATCCTCCCTGGACCCGCTGGGCACTGCAGAGCAGTAGGAGAAGCAGGGGCTCCTCCCCTGGCCGTGGGGAAATACACCGGGGCTGCAGGGCGCTCCAGCTGCTGTGCGGTGTGGAGGGAACCCATGCAGAGTGACTGGGACAGACACAGGCTGCAGTGGGGCAGGATTTGGGATGCCCGGGATGGTGTGGGATGTCCGAGGCCGTGGCGGGATGCCCCCACAGATAGGGTAGTTTTCTAGGGTGGTTCGGGGTGCCCCAGGGCGTGCAGGTGTCCCGGTCGGGACGGTGGGAATACCGATAGCCGGGCAGTGCCGCCGCCGTGCGCAGGGCAGGGTTCGGGGATAGCGGGGGTGCAGACGCGGCTGGTGCCGGTACCCGGAGGGCGCGGTACCGGACTGCGCGATGCTCGGCGGGTGCGGCATCCCCTCGGCGCAGCGACCCGGGCGGTGCAGGTGCCGGGGCGTGCGGTACCGGGGCGTGCGGTACCGGGCCCGGCCAGAGCAGCGGCGGGGCCGTGGGATGCCCGGTGCCGGTGCCGGGCGGCGGTGCGGGCCAGCGCGGCGGCAGCGAAGGGGTGCTGCGGTGCGGCCCCTCCCCAGCCCGCCCCCGCCGTGCACGCGCCGCGCGCTCCCGGTGCGGGGTCGGGCCGGACTGAGCGGAGCGCGGGGCGCGGAGCAGCCGCCGCCGCCGCCACCGGCATGGCCCAGCCGCGCCGCCGCCCCCGACGGTGAGTGCGCCCGCTCCGCCCCGCCCCGCACGGCCCCGCACGGCCCGGCCCGCCGCCGACCGGGATGGGGAGCGCGGGCCGGACGGGACCGGACCGGACCGGCCCCGCGGCGCGGGGCTGGGGGGCGGCCCCGGGAGGGCGGCGGGGCTCCCGGGGCGGGAGGTGGTCCAGGTTGCGGTCGCGGTCCCGGCGTGGAGCGTCGCAGCGGGGCGCGGCGGGGGTTAACGGGTGGGGCCGAGCGCGGCGGCGGCGGGTAACGGCGAGGGTTAACGGGGCCGGATGAGCGGCCGCGGCGAGCCGGCGGGTTGCCATGGCGACGTGCTGAAAGGGGGAATTGTGCGCCCGCCTCAGCTGCGCGGCCCGCATCCCGGCTCCCACCCCGCATCCCGGCTCCCGCCCCGCATCCCGGCTCCCGCCCCGCATCCCGTCTCCCGTCCCGCATCCCGGCCCCTGCCCCGCAACCCGGCTCCCACCCGCATCCGCCGGGCCGCTCTGTCCCCGCTCGGCCCGGCCCGTCAGACCCAGCACAGAGCAAGGAGCAGGCGCTGTCCCGGCTCGGGCGCACTCACCCCAGGGATTGGGATCCTCCCCGGGGCTGCGGGGGTGTCTGTGGTGTGGTGTGGGTACTGACTGGGGGCTCAGTTATTTGGGGTGCAAGGATGCTCCTGATGCTTCCAAGCATGAGGCTGCTGGTGTGAGCATCCCTGGGTCAAGGGCAGGCGGGAGATCCCCTTGGCTCGGTATTTGGCATAGCATGGGGAATGACATTAGCCACCGGGCTCTTGGAGTGAAAGAGCATTCCCTGTTTCTCCCTTGGGCCAGGGGCCTGAGGAGGCAGGCTTGCTGTCAAGCAGGGGCTCTGTGGTGCTGGCTGTGCTCATTCCTGAGCCAGACACCCATCCATCCATCCATCCACCCACCCATCCATCCATCTGCCCCTGAGCAGGGTGGTGGGTGCAGGGCTTGCTGGTGGCTCCAGCATTGCACACTGTGGCTGGAGTTGGCACTGTTCACCTGAACTTGGCTCCACTGTGCTCCAAGGCACAGAGTGGGATGTGGTGGGTGATGGTCAGTGCTGGGGTTTGCATCTGGTGCTGTCAGCAGCAAGGGAGAGAAATGATGGGGGACCTGAGGCCTTTGCCCAGCCAGTCAGTTTCTGAACCACACGCTCCCAAGTGGTTACACCTCCTTATGCCTCTACTGGCAGCCCTTCCCAAGGCCACAGAACTCCCTTAGGGAGGTGGCTCTGGCACAAAGTCCCTGGAAAGCTGGGATTTTCCTTCTATCCTTTGAGGATGCCTAATCCTGCTGCTGCTGCTGGCTTGGCCTCAGGTGATGGCAGAGGGGCTGGACGATGCCTCCTGGCTGGGCATGTGTGGGTGCTGTGGGAGAGCTAATGAGCACCCGTGCTGGCCATGCTTTGTGCTCAAGCCTGTGAGACCTTCCTTCCTCTGCAACCCAGGCTGCTCTGTAGAATTGGGCGCATTGCCAGCGGATAAGGGGTGGATGTGTCTCAGAGAGGGAACTGCTGGTTGCCAAGGCAGGAGGTCACTCTTGGCTCTGGGAAGTGCCTGTGCCATGGGGTCACCCAACACCCATTGCCAACAGCTGACACAGGGCTGGGCACCCAGAGGTCCCTAGTGGACCAGACCTCTCCCTGCTCCGCAGGCTGCAGGTGGCTGCCACCAGAGCTAGTGTCTGCAAAATGGTTAAAGGCTGACATTTAGAGGTCACACTTTTAGCACTGTGCATGTGTTTGCTACATTTGCATTTGCAGTTAGCCGGCTCGAGGCTTTGCCACTCGCATGTGCAGTTGCCCATGGTTACATGTGCAGTCGGGATGTGGAGTTTGGTTGGACACCTGCAAACATGCAGCTCTCAACCTCCAGAGCACGAGCAAAAGCCGCCAAGGTGCAGGGCAGCCCTTGGACGTGGGCTGTGCTGAGGAAATGGGAGCTGCAGAGCCATCTTGGCAGGGTGTGCGTGCTGCTGGCTTGCACAGCCTCCAACTGCCCATATTCACAGCAATGAGCATCTAGGGCAGCCTTGTCAGAGGGGAGTTTGAGCCCATGCCAAGGGTGTTGCCCTGCGCTTTTCATCTGGGGGTTGTCTCCTTCCCAGACCTCATGTGGAGGATTTGTCTCAAAGGGCTGGAGTGAAGGTGCTCAAGAGCGAGGTGGTGAGGGCAGCCAGAGCCTGGAGTCACGAGTGGAGCTGCTGTGCAGGCTGCCCAGGGCAGGGGCCTGCCAAAGCTTCAGAAGACAGCGTGAGAATTGGCAGAGAGCTGTGCTGAGGCTCCAAGATGTGGTGGCTCTGTCTGTTCCTGGCTCTCTGTGGGATCTGCTCTGGATATTCAGGTCCAACACAGACGGGGACTCGTTCCGGGTGTCTTTTGACCAGGATCACATTGAGTCCACGAGCAAAGTGCAAGGAGATAGTTGCTGCCAAAAATCCTGTGGCAGGTCCATGTTGGCATTGTCTTTGTGTCAAGGGAGGAGATGTTTTAGGACAGCTGCTAAGGAAGGGACCTCGAGGTTATCAAGTCTCTAAGCTCCATCTACACCATTCCCAAGCAGCATCAGCTAAGCCAGCTCCTAAACCTCCCCAGCCACAGCGAGTCTCCTGCCTCCCGAGCAGTTTGCTGCCATCTTCTTGTATCCTCCTTTCTAGGAGCTATTTATTTGCAGCAGTCAGGGGAAAAAGGAAGCTCTCTTGGCTGTCCAGGAGCAGCTGTGGCCTCAGACAGACCAGTGTGGAGTGGCTACGCTGTGCTGGTGGCAGCTGGAGGAATCCAGTAACAGTAGGAGGGTGTAAGGTTGGTGGGAAATGATGGGGATGGGGACATGGAGCATGTGCCTGGGCAACAAGTTATGGTGGAGCTGCAGAGGAACCTGTGAAATCTCACAGCAGAGCACAGAGGGGATGTGCATCTGCCATCCTGGGGCTGTGCACCGAGTGCAGAGGGACAGGGCAGGGACAGCTTGGCTCTGTGTCCTTAGAACTTCCAGTGCCACAGGGATGCAACAATTATCAGCTCCCTGTGGGATCCCAGGCAGAGATTCCTCTGCTGGTGGTCTGTGGTTATTGGCTGCCACTGACAGCGTTTTGAAAGACAGCCAAGGTCCCTGTGTGGCTCTGGGGTCGGCACAGAGGGGAGATGGTCACAGCCAGCTGGCAGGGGCACAACAGCAGAAAAAGACAGGTTGGATCCTGGTACCAGGGCGCTCAGGGAGAGCTGGGTCTGAGGACTGTGGCAGAGCTGAGTGGTGCTGTGTGGTGGACTAAGTGCTCTGGTGGTCTCCTAACGTGATGCTCCCCAGAGCTGGGGGCAGGGAGCAGGCTGTGACCAGCACTGTGTGCACTGCTGGCCTCAGCAGGATTCCACTGCGGGTGTGAGGGGAATGAATAAATGGGCCTGCAATTGCCAGAGCTGCCAGTTTGAACCCACATCATTCAGACCCTGGAGCAAGTCTGACTGAGAGGAAATGGGTATGAAGAAGGAGCAGTGGAAAGACATGGGTGCTTCTGGCTGCAGCTGCTGGGTCATGTCTGGTTTGTGTAGCTCCTGGAAGTTTTGCCTGGATAGGAGGTTATGTGCTGTTTGTTTGGAGGCTTGTCTGAGTGGTATTACAGTCCATGATGGAACTTATGTTCCTGCTTAGACTTGCAGTTGTGTGGGGAAAGTCACATCCCTTTTGCCATGTTGTCTGCCTGGCAGGGGCTGTCTGTGAGCAAGACTTTGTGCTGGGGAGCGCTGTTTGAGCTGAGACCGCCTTGGCAAGGAGCTCGGGGGATGGTTGGTAAAGAAGCCTAGTTCCTGACACTGCAAAATGCAGAGCAGTGGAGTAACATCTGTTGTTTTCAAACTGCATCCCAGTGTGAGTGTATCCTGTAAGGTGCCTGGCAAGCAGAGCTGAAGCTTTGCCTGGTGGCCAGATGCTCCAGCCGTGCCAGCAGAGCAGGTGGCAAAGTTTGGGAAAGGTTGCAGAGAGAGCATGTTACAGGGCTCATACTGTGCACGAGCCTTGTTTGGGTCTGGGCCTGGGCTGCTGGGGCTCTCTGAGAGCAAGGATGGTTGGCAAGAGTTTGGTCAGGAAGCTTTTGAGATGGGCTTGAGGAGGGGACTACTGAGAATGCTGTTTGATGGTGATCAGGGGCTGCAGGGACTTTACCTTCATCAAGCAGTCATTAGGTACTGCTCTAAAGGAGTGGGAGAAGAAGCCCAAGTCTGTAGTGTGACCAAAGTGTCTGCATGCCACTCGCCATGGGAGTGGCCCTGTCCATGTCCTGGTTCTGACACCCAGTGCTGAAGGAGTTGTGAAGGTGAGACTGTCTTCATGTGTTTTCTCTACCCTTACATGACTCCAGGCACCACTGAGCAACTTGAGGACTCATGGAACAGTGATGGAGGAGAAGGGGACAGGGGTTGCTCTGTGTCTCTGTCTCTAGAACTGCCCACAGGGGAGCTCAGCAAAGATGTGTGAGCGTTGAGATCACTGTGGAGACAAATGCCTGGAAGTTGCAGCAGGAATGGTCAGAGGTCTGAAGACCTCTCTGCAAAAAAATGGCTAAATAAGGCAGGGCTCTTCAGACTGGAAAAGAAACAACAGAAGATGGATAAGACATGTCTACAGGAGGCCAGGAGAGAAGTGATAGAGGTTAACTGTTCACTGTTTATTTCTGTACAAGTACAAGGTCACATCAAATTAAGCTAGCAGGAGGTGCCAAACAGGAGGAGGGGCATTGCCTCTTGCAGATGTGCTATCAAATCACAGAAGTCCTCGGGACAAGGTGTCATGAACAGCAAAATCTTACATTGGTTTCAGGAGAAATGGGATGAATTCAAGAAAGACAAGATGCTCCCCCGGAACCAATAAATACACTGAAATCCACCTCTGACTTGGGCAGCTACTGAGCTGCAAATTGCTTGTGCTTCTGACTTCTTGCAAGAAAGTACACAGAGCAAAGGTGGACCTTTGGTCTGGTCCATTATTTTCATAATGTTTTGCCCACCAGAGAGGGTGGAGCTAGGAGGGAGCTCCCGGGGGAGGCTTTGGTGAAGAAGGGTGGGTTTATCCCCATCCAGTTTGTGTTACTTTCCTTGGCACAGGGTGAGAGGTGCATGCTCAGTCCTGCCTGCTTGCTGAGAGTGTGGGATGCTTTCCCCATGTGATGGAGGTGCAGCTGGTGGGAGAGATGGGACCTGTGCTAAGCACCAATCCTCTGCCTTGCTGAGGACCTTGTCCTCAGGACCTTTTGCTGGAGACCTCTGACGGGTTTTTGTCTACTCATTCGGTTGGATTGAAAATGGGAGGCAATACCCCTTCCTCCTGTGCTACCTTACCGTTCTGCTTCCTCTGGTTCCCTGGGCACAGGGGACCTGCCTGACACACTGACAGCAGAGCTGGAGTCTCATCTTAGAGTTGTCCCAGTTCCCTGGTACTCGCTGCACGTGGGATCTCCAGGGATCTGATCTTCATCTCCCCCTCCTCCAGTCCCCTGGCTCTGCCTGTTCTCACACACATCAGGAAGCATCAGTGTCAGTTTTGTTTCTGGTTTTATGCCCAAACGAGAAAAGACTCATGACCTGCTATCACTGAGAGTCCAGTTCAGCCTTATCTTGGCATTTGTGGGATGCTGAGAGTCCTGTTCCCCAGCTCCTGAGCAGTCCAGAGACATGCAAGGACAACAGGGAGATGTGAGCCTTGGCTTAGGAGAGGTTTGCTTTTTGTGGGAGAAGTGGACTTGGAGAGGAGGATGCAGGGATGAGATGGGGATCTAGCAGTCCCAGTGGGCTTTGGTTGGAGGGCAGCAGGATGAGGTCAACCAAGGCTGTTGCTCATGGATGCTGTTTCCCATCCTCATGACTTCCAGGAGGTGAGGGCTGAGAGAAGTATCCAGACAGCACAAGGGTGTCCTTGCAACCACGGTCTGAAATCTCCCTTGGATAGCAGCTGTGCCTCAAGACAGAAACGATCTCTGTTTCTGTCTCGTTGTCATTTTGGTCTCTGTTGCCACTGGGCTCTCTTGATGAGAATGTGAGGTTGCAGACTTGGGCAGGGAGCTGCTGTACTTTGACACTCAGGACTTTAAGAGGAGTCAGTTGGTTCCCTGCTCTTTGTAACAAAAGCCTCCTCCTGTGTCCCTCAGGAGCGATGCCCCAAAGTGGGCTTATGCTGAGGCAGAGCTGTGCTCGGGGACCTCTGAGAAGCAGCAGGGAGCACGAGAGCCGTCTTGGCACTGGGCACTTGACTTGTCTTGGCATTGCTGGTCCTTGCAGCATGCCCATGTGGCCTGCTTCATCCTAGTGTGCTCCCCCTGGAGAGACAGGGCATCCCCAGGCTGCTTGATTTGCTCTGGTCCAGCTTATTTCTTAACGCTAGGCGGTATTTGCAGTAAAACACATTAAAGGATTTTTTTTGCCAGAGGTTTTAGGCTTTCTGCTTTTTTGTGCTTGAAGATAGAAAATATGGGAGGATAAATTTACAAGAGAAAATAGAAAATACATTTTGGATTAAATTTGAATAGATTTCCTTCCTAGCTGCTGGCTTGCCTGACCTACAGTCCTCAGTGAGCCCTGGCTGCATGAGCAAGACTTTGTGGAGCTGCCCTGGCTGCAGGCTGACTCTCCAGCCCTGGGTGCTTCCATGGTCTTCTGCTTAGTCACGCCAGCTTTGGTTTTGGTTTGGGAATGTGAGTGGCCAATGGCCTTGATGAGGGCAGGCTTCCCTCCCTGAGGAAGGTGCTTGTCTTAGTTGAGCCTAGGCTGTCGTGGACTTGGGCTGCACCAAGTAACTGCCTGAGGTCCTTCCAAGGGGACTGACACCACATCTGTCTGAGCTGCCAGCTGTACATACAACCTGTGATAATGGTGGTCTCTGGCTGCGACAACTGAACAAACTCGTTAGGTTGCTTACTGGAGCACGTAGCAAATCTGTGTTTTTCCAGAATTCCTGGGAAAGCCTTTAGGGTTTCTGGGGAAACCAGCAACTCTGGGATGGGCTTTTATCTTATTCAGCTGCAGATGGGCGTTTTTGGACGCTGTGTCGTGCCAGCAGCACACGTGGGTGGCCGTTGTGCCAGGGGCCCCAGGGCTCCCCTTGCCCTGGCGTTGCCCTGAGCGTGGCAGCTCTGCCGGGATGCGGTGCCGGCCGTGCGGTGTCGGCGGCTTTGCCCAGGAGCTCCTCCACAAGCCGCCAGCCATCACCGTTATCCTCGGTGCCGGCGCTCGGCAGCAGGGTGGGGCGAGGGGGAAGGCAGATGTGGAGGGGGAGGGTGGCTCCTCTAGCACCTGTGCCTTACTCTGGAGCGTGCAAGTGTGAAATTCAATTTGTAGATAAACCGTAGCGGGTGAGGAGCGCGGGCCACAGCGTGTGCTGGATCCAGGCGGTGTCTGGGAGCAGCGCGGCCGGCATGCACAGCATGTCCTGCCTGCCAGCTCTTGCGGAGGCTGACGTCACCTTGGAGGAGCAGTGGCTGCTGCAGGATGTGGCTGCTTGACGCTGTGTCATGTTGGCTCTGGGTGTGCGGTCCCGGCTGCCGGCAGGAGCCCTGCCAAGGGGTGCTGCCCTGGGATGGTCTCCCCTGTCCTGTGGGGGTGAGGAGCACGGTGCAGCTGGAAGAGAAAGGGACCTGGGCAGCAGACAGGATGGTGGTGTGGATGGAGGAGTCCATGGTGCTTCTAGCATTTTCCCACCTCCACGTTTGGATCTTTCCTTTCTAATGTTTCCACTGAGTCCTGCTTGCTGGTGGGAGCAGAGTTAATTGTTAATACTGCATTACAGTATTAACAAATGCAGCTTGCCCTGGCCTGAGCTCTGTCCTACCTGTGCATTGCTACCAGTGGTCACAGCTCTCCATCTCCTGCCCCAGTCCACAGCTGGGAGTCCCACCTCCAAGTGCTTTGCAGAGAGCAGCCCTCTGATGTAGGTGAAGAGTCCAGTGCTGTGAGGAGGGGATCATGGTCTCCCAGGCCAGCCAAGGCAGAGCTGGGACTGAGCAGTGCCCTGGTCCTCAGTGCTGGCTTGCCTCCAGGACTGACTGTACCCCAGGCAAGCTGCAGTGTCATGGAGTGGCAGGTGATGCCATTAGGCCTCAAAGGGGCACTTGCAATATGGTCAGAAAGTCAAGACTGGCCTTTGGTAAGGGCCTGTGTTTGGTGTCCCGTGGTACAAGACAGAGTGGAAACAGGTTGTGCAGAAAGGTGGTGCTTGCACACTGCCAGAGAACTTATAACCTTATCTCTGCACAAGGAAACTTATTGTGTCATATTTCAGCTTCTGTGAAAAAGTTAGTTCCTGCTTGTCTCCAGCTATTTTCTTCATCTTTGTCCTGGGTTTCATTACCTTTAGCCCAGATTACTTCCATGACCTGGTTTACAATTCTACCCTGCAAAACCTTGCTGAGCTGACAAAGAGCAGGGGTTAGTGATGTTAAGCAGAAACAGGTGGTTGGGGCAGGTGTTGGTAAAGGAAACAATCCTTTACTGGCTCTGCTGCTGAAGCCAGAGGCTCTGAAGCCACTGTCTGGATTGCAACCTTTGATTAAGTGATTTTTGGCTTCCGGCTTTGAGTCAGTAAAAATGAAACTTTGACAACTTATTTTGGGTGTAGTTCTTCCCATTCAGAGCACTCCTGTTTTTTTTTTTTCCCTGCCCACCCTCTCTAGTCGCATTTGCAGGAAGTCCATGTATTTTAAGCTGCAGTCAGTTCCTCTCTGCCCAGCCCACCTCCTTACATTTATAGAGCCTCCTCCAGTCCACGTTGGTCTGTGGAAAGCATTGGCTGTGCAGGCACTCGGCCTTCCTGCAGCCACTGATGCTTTCTCAGCTTTCCCTGGAGCATGTGTGAGCTGTCTTGAGCCATTCTTAGCACAGGTGGTGGTATGGGTAGGACAGAGCTTTGTGCAAATTGCCCATGGCCCAATTGGTTGCAGGAGGTTCATGTCCTTTGCATGGTTGGGTGCACAGAAAGGAGCTTGATGAGAGACTGAAGTGTGAGAGAGTTTGGGGGAAGGACATTCCATTAGCTGCTGGGTTTCATGTTTAAATTGGGGCATTTCAGAAATGAGGGCATCATTGCATTGAGCCAGCCTCTTTGGGTCACCAAAGTCTCCTTTCTTTATTAGATTTCAAACCTGCTTTTGCTAATGTAAGAAACACGAACATGTTTGGACATGGACTTTTAAAAGCTTATTGAAAAGAGCCTTGTGCTTGTGTAATTGCTCCCTAACACAATTCAGTCATAATGATCCATGTTAACTTTAAAAACAGCCCCTGTTAGCCATGGTAGTTTCCAGGGCAGTTATTTGGGAGAGGACATTGGAGGCATTACTCTGGCAGATGTGAGGGGGATGGTGATGAGCAGGTGGGATAATGTCAGTGTGCAGCTTGCCAAAGCTGGAGAAGGAAGTGAGGGGAATGCTGCCTGTGCAGTCAGCTCTCTCTGCACTGGGTGAGATTTGCACTCCAGTCGCTAGCTGTGGAGTGTTGATCACAGATTTGTGAGTGAGATTATATTGCCTTAAAGTAGGTGCCTGGTGTGTTTGTGTGATGTGTGGGAGAGTGAGCAAGTTGTCTTGGCATGAACTTTGTGCTGGTGCCAAGGGCTTGCTGAAAGCAGATTGTCTGTCAGTTTGCTCCTCTGAGTACTCGTCTGGAAATTCCAGAGTTCTGTGGATGCACTTTTGTGTTGTCAGTCACCTGCCTGCTCAAAGCCAGCGCTGGAGTAATGCTGCCATTTATTTGTGAAGCACTGTTTCGAATGGAATAGAATAGAATAGAATAATTTCAGTTGGAAGGTACCTACAATGGTCATCTAGTCCAACTGCCTGACCCATTCAGGGCTGACCGAAAGTTAAAGCATGTTGTTAAGGGCGTTGTCCAAATGCCTCTCAAACAGTGTCAGGCTTGGGGCATCGACCACCTCTCTACGAAGCCTGTTGCAGTGTTTGGCAACACTCTCTGTACAGAAATGCTTCTGTACAGAAACGCTTCCCAGTGTAAACCTCCCCTTGCAGCTTTGAACCCTTCCCTCATGTCCTGTCGCTGGGTAGCAGGGAGAAGAGCTCAGCACCTCCCTCTCCAATTCCCTTCTTCAGGAAGCTGCCCTTCCACTGGTCCTGGTGATGGGGTGTGCGGTTCGCTGGGCGGGCCGGTCCCGGTGCGGTGCTGACGGGACAGCTCCCGCGGGGCGCCGGGCGGGAGATGCTCCGGGAACATCCCGCAGCCCCGCCCCGCCGCGATCGGTCCCTCCACACCGGGACACAGCGATGCCACACCCAGATGTTGCCGGTCGCGGGGGGTCCCGGGGCTTTGCGATCCTCTGGGCTGAGTCAGGCCCTTCCTTCGCTGCCAGTGAGTTGTGCAGGCGTTCGGACGGTAGATCTCGTTAACCTCTGCCCCTGCAGACAGGCGTTTGTATGTTGAAACTGTGCGAGTAGCAAGGTGAGGGAGATAAAAGCTCCCACCGCTTCTTAATGCTGGGGTCAGGAAAGCCGTAGCGTGAGATAATCCAGATTATTTCTATCCAGAACGTGGCACTCAACAGCCTACTTCCAGCAGCTATCCCTGAGCCACGTGGGAACCTGACTGTCCACCGAGAGGCTGCTACCACTCCCCTCTTCCTGTCCTGGCAGAGCCTCCTCCTGCTCACACAGCAGCTGCTGGCTGTGCCACATGGCCCTGTCAGCTTTTCACCAGGCTCCTGGGAAGCACTGAGTGGGAAGGTCAGTCAAAATCTAAACCAACTCAAGGTGAGCATGTAGCCCACTCCAAAAGCGTCCAGGCTTTCAAAACACAGTTGTCCTTGGGTCCTCTGTAGTGGCCACCTTCTTCTTGAATCAGCAGTATTGGTGTCGGAATCAGCTGACCCCAACGCTGTCCCTGCTGCAATGCTCACTGGCTGTCCTTCAGCAGCATCACCAGTCACAGCTCGGTGACACTGAGTAACCTCCACCATTTTTGGAACTCTTGATGCTAAACAGGAGTTGGAAATGAGCCAGGCTGTCTCACCTGCTGGGTAGCATGTCTTCTGGAGCCGGGCATCGAACAGCGTGCTGGCAGTCAACACCAAAAATGTCTGGAAAGGCTGAAATGTGGGCAAGAGAAAGGTCTGCTTTGCCCCTGGTGCCCTTCCCAAGTCGGGCTTGATTATTTCATGAAGGATTCATTAAAGGCCATGGAGCAAATGGGGACAGGCCATATTGCAGCAGGAGGCCATTGGCACCACAGCAGAAGTGGCTCTTCAAATTGTCTGTTTCTAGGGATTTTGAGTAACATTCTTCTGTTCTGAATGGAGCTCTCGAGGATTTTGGCATGTGTCTGGGAGTTGTCAAAGAGCTTCTGTCCCACATATGTTCCTGCAGCATTGAGGAGCTTAAGTGACACTTCTCACGTGGTCTCTTATCCTCTCCCCAGGGCAAAGGATGTGCAGTGGAGTGTCTCATAGGTTTCTGACATTCAGCTTGCTTTAAATATTGGTGGGACTGTGAGTAGGAGCCAGGAAAGGCAAGTCACAGGGACGTGTCCTGCACTTTAGGCAAATGAGGGTGAGGTTTGTAACTGTTTTTCCTTCTGTCCCATTAGAGTGACTGTGGTGTCTCGGTATTCGGGGGGAGGGGGGCTCCAGATGTGCCTCAGGAGGAGAGTGGGGACACTGGATTCTGGGAGAGACCTTGGCACTGTGTAGAACAGGTGTTTTGGGCTCCGTGGTGCTGGAAAGCCTCCTCCGTGTGTGCTCTGCTCTGTCAGAGCATCCTAAATGCTGAAGGCTTTGTGGCCAAGGTGGCTGCTGTGTGCCCAGCCCGTGACAAATGCTGAACGAATGAGGGCAGGGACTGGGCTGGAGGGGATGTTGGGGGTCACATCCATCTGTCATGTACCACCCTTTGCAGACAGTCATGGGGTGCTTTAACTTTTCCTGGTGTACGCTTGACTCTCCTTTCTGAATATGAATGTGTCTCCTACCTAGCACGAAAGGGCAGAGTGTTCTGAACTTTTTTGCAGTGGCCTTTACATGTTATAAAATTGTGTCCTTTGACTTGTCTTGTCTAGACTAATTCCACTCTTCCAGACTTTTGTCCAAGGCTTTTTGGTGATCTTGCTGGCCTCCCAGGCCTCTCTCAGTTTGGGGAATGAACTGGTTCTCTAGACAACAATATAATTATTTGGTGTGTCTTTATGAGCTGAAAGGAGAGCAGAGTAATTACTTCACGTGTAAGCTGGCTTTTTCACACATCCTACTGTACTTGCCTTTTTTTGTGGCAATGATATGCTGGCTCACGTTCAGTTTGTACTCCTGTAGCCCTCATGACCCTTGTGGCAGAAATGCTGCTATGTTTTCTTCCATGGTCTATTTGTGCAATTTTTTACCTCCCGATATCTTACAGCCCTGCCCATCATCTCTCAGCCAGTCTGTCAGGAGCATGTCAAACTCCCATCCCGGCCTCCAAAGTGCTGGATGCCATGTGCAGATTCTGAAATATACTGTCCTTTAGGTCACTCATGGAAAAGCAGAACAGTAGCAGCAGCAGGGCAGACCTTTCTGAAACCCTACATGTGCCTTTCAGCGTAACACCTATTACTGTGCACCAGCTCTGTGACGGACTTGAAGTCCTGGGAATTGCCCCCACAGTGCTGTGGGACCAGAAAACATCTGTCTGTGGCATGGATGGGTAACCTGGAATGGGTCAGAAAGACCCACTGGGCACAATCCATGAACCACCAACTTTGTAGTATTATCCTTAAGCACTGACCCAAGCCACAAGCATCAGAGGGTGTGAGCCAAGACCTGCAGGCAGAGGGATCCTCGTGAGGAGCCTCTGGGACACATGGACACAGCCCAGTTGTGCTGCAGCTTCTGTGCTCCCCAGGGTTTCCTATGGGGTTTCTGCAGCATTGTAGCCCAGGTGGGATGGGACTGGGTGAGAGCTGGGGTTGCTGCCCAGTGGAGGAGAGAAGCTGGCAGGGTGGGCAGTGCATCTGGCAGCTGCTGCTGCCTGAGAGCTGAGCACCAGCCTGAGCTCCAGGAGCAAAGGCTGGTGGAAGGGTTTGGAGCTCAGTCACCCTGGGAAAGAGGAGGCAGAGGTTTCTAATGCTGTTTACCAGGTGCATGTTTGTTCTGGGGTGCATGGGCTGGCCCCCAGTTACCTCTCATTAAAATATAGTGGGCTCAGATGGTGAGCAGAGCTGCACAAGGCAGAGTGGCTGGAGGGTGCAGTGGGACACCCTGTTGGAAGGAGATCATCCATCCGTGCCAGCTGGGTGGTTTGAGGTCTGTCCTGGCTCTGTACCACACGGGACATAGAGCCACAATATCAGTGTGATGAGCCTGGGGTTGTGTCAGCCCAAGTGCTCCAGGGCAGGAGGCTGGGCCCTGATGAAGGGTCCAATATGAGAGCAGGCTGTCTGCTCACATCTCCTCGGCCATCTGCCAGAGGAGGTGTGGATCCGGCTTGTCTGGCTGGTGTTGAGATGCCTGAATATGCATCTGCCAGAGAGGCTTCCAGAGGATCCCACTCGCCCAGGTTTCCATGGAGAGCGTCTCTTTGTTGAGGAGGAAGCCGTCTGGCAGACAGTGTGGCCGTGGAAATACCTATGGAGCATTTGTTTTCCGAAGCACATGAATAACATCCCTAACAGCCAGCAGCCTCACTTCCTCCGCTCACCCACCAGCGGCCTGGCAGAGCGACCTGGGATGCCTGTGGAGTCTTTATCCTTCCAGCTTCTCACTGTGTGCCCGTCTGAGCACTCCCAGTTTGGCTGTATCTGCCCAGCCCAGCCCGGTTTCACTTCTAGTTGGCAGGCACAGCTCCTGGCTGCCTCTCTGCAGCCCATCTTCGCTGGGGAACACGTTTGGCTTCACTGCTGGAGGGAAGAACGAGAGTGCTGTAGGCGGCAAAACTGGGAAAGTTTTGCTCCCACCTCCCATGGGATGTGAGGGGAATTGCTTCCCTGGATGAAATGTCCTTTCTCGGGTCTTCCAGTTGTTTTGCATGCTTTGAAAGACCAAAGGGGAAGCTTAAGAGCTTTTGAGGCAGCAGGCAGCAATGCAAGGCACATGCAACAGCCCACAGTGAAGGGGGCTAAGCTTGGGTTCTCATGGCAGTCTGTCAGTATTAAATTAAGGCTAAATTCCCATCCTAAATGTTATGTTAACATGAAGTTACATCAGAAAGCGCAGAGCACAGAACAGCAATGTGAGGGTATCAGATGTGTTACAGGGGTATTGTAATCATCCCAAATCAGGCATTTGAAACCCAGGGAATTCTAGATATAGGGTTTGCATCATTTTTTGGGGTTGTAATTGAAAAACAATCCAAACATAGGAAGGCTTTAGAAACATGTCACTGAGATTGTTTGGGTGCCTTTTATTCTGTGCTGCAGGGACATGGGCAGATGGAGGGAAAGAGTCTTTAAAAAATGATGGAACCAAATGCGGAATTACAAATGTTAAAATACCGTGATCTGGATTTGAATGTTAAGACATTGTGGCTCTCCAGGGTAACATTAGGGCTGCTGGGCCTTGACTGTGCATCTCCACATCTGAACATGTTTGGCTGTAGCTAACATAACTCACCTCTGTGCCTCGTGCTTTGTAAAACTCATAATTGGAGGCAGTTTTAAGTCCTGTAGCATCATTTTGCTAAAGTTAAGGATGTGTACTTGGAACTTTAATTCTGTCTTAGCTTATGTTTTTTATCTTCAGATTTCCATGTTTTTTAAAAGCTATTAAAAGAATGATGGAAGAGGATTAAACAAAAACCCAAAGGAATATCATGATAATGTATTTCTGAGGAGCTGTAGAAGAAGCCTTTTTTTGCTGTGATTTGTAGAAAAGAGATTCTTCATTGTGTCAGGAGAGGGTGGTTATGCTGGGTGTGCAGCCACTCCGTGGATGCAAAGTGGGTTGTGAATCCAGCCCTGTGACTGGTGTGCACAGCCCAGCTGGGCAGCTGTGTAGTGGCACTGCCTGGTGCCGCGAAATTGCTTGGCTGGAGGAGTTGGTGGAGCAGCAGTGCCCATGGCAGCGTGTGGTTGAAGCCCTGAGGAAGCTCTGGAGCTGGGAAATCAGCTGATAAGCCACTGCTGGCAGGGCTGTGGTGTTCCTGCAGACAGAAAATGATGACGGATCGGTTGAAATGGCTCTGCGGGGAGCACTGTATGCACTAACATAAAGACTGGAAGCTGCCTGTAGCTTCCAGTCATACAAATTAGATATGACAGTCATTAATAATTGGCTTTATCCTAACCTGCAGTACCTGAAGGAACCTGAGCAGAAGATTTGCACTGGGCAGTTTGCCTTCCAGCTATGTCAGGCAGAGCAGTGGGTGTGAAGCATCTTCGAGTTCCCGCTTGGGGATAAAGCTTTGGGGGTCCCGAGCCAGCACTGTACTCCTGGGATGTCACTGTTAGGCAAAGGCCAGTTCTCTGCTGAAGGAGGAGCGTTGCAGAAAGGAATACTGGATGAATGATGGTTTTCTTCCAGAGCTGCAGGCAGAGCAGAGCAGCCAAGGCATTGTGCTGCAGAGGCAGCTCCAGCAGTGGTGGGCAGAGCTGAGCTTGGGGTCTCTGGGTGCCTCAGCTGTATTTCTGTCCCTCGATACAGCTTTTATTTCTTAGGCTTTGGCATCTTTTTGGGGGATAATGCAGCAGTGCCACGCTCCTGCTGGGTGTGTTTCTGTCACTGCCCAGTAGGGCAGGAAGAGGTGGAGGGGAATAATGTGCAGAAATGATGGGGGTCAGAAAGAGAGCAGGATCAGCCCCAGCCATGATAGCTCAGCCCTCAGGTCATCCCTGTGCCATGGATGGGGCAGTGTTGTGACTGTTTCTCTTAATCAGCTGTACTGCTCTCCTTGTCTGGCATTCCCTGCTGTCCCTTTGCAGGCTCTGGAAGGGTGCCTGCATGCCCAGCCCTGTGAGGCCTTGCTACTCGGGTGGGCTGAATGCAGTAACATGATTTTCTGGGCTGAGTGTTTTTTTACTGTCGTACCCTGATTTCTGAGCCTGCTGAGTTCTCTGGGCATATCTGGAGGGCAGGCACAGCATGGGCCCATCTCCTTAATGACCAGCAGTGAATTGCCTGCACATGTGCAGTACAGATTTCAGACACCTTCTGTGGGGTTTCTTGGTTGTGCTGTGTTTTGGTGGGGGTTTCTTATGGGTTTGTTTGTTTGTTTGTTTGGTTATTTGTTTGTTTGGAGGGTTTGGGGTGGTTTTTTTGGTGGTGGTTTTGTTTCTTTTTTCCTGCTGATTTTCCTCGCTGGATGAGGTGTTCTCCATTTGTGGAATCCCTGCCCAATTGAACCTCCACCAGAGCTGCATCCTCCCATCTGCATACAGCCCTTATTTTGTGCTCCAATAATTTCAAGGCAACTCTGCTCCCCTCTGAGCTTGGGAGGGATATACCGGGTGGGCATGTAGAGGATGCCCTGGGGCAAAACGGAGGTGCCTCACCACCGCTGCCGTCTCTCCCAGGGTGAGGACATGTGGCTGAGAGAGGACGAGCCAGCATCCTCTCAGCCGCCACCAAGCCGTGCCTTTTAGCAGGGACCCGGCTGCAGATCCGCCCACCGAGGAGCGGAGCCGGCCGCCCGCTGATGCCGTGCCCGCCCCGCCGGGGTGAGGGGAGCACCGGGAGGGTGCAGCCCCGGCGGCTTCCCTTGCCCGGGTCCCCCGGGAGCGGCGGTGCTGTCGGGGGGAGCCGGGGGGGCACTTACATAAGCCCTGAATGCGACAGGCGGTGCGGGAGGTGAAGGGCAGAGCGCTGAGAATCCACACAGCCTCCGGCGAGGGCTCCCTGGCACAGGAGCGCTGCTCGCTGACACACATCCGCGGGTCCCCATCTGCAGTGCCCTCCTTTTCTCGCGGGCCCCACGGGGGCTGCCACAGCTGCTCCCCCTGATGCTGCCAGCCCGGCTGGGGGGGATGTGGGAGCAGAGTTTTGCCTCCCCAGGGTTGCCCCGGAGGCAGCCGGGGCAGGGAGCGGGTGGGAGGGAGGGCAGATGCCCAGGAGCACTGTGGCTGTTCCCATCCTGGGGTCTTGCTGCTTCGGCCCGTGGCACGTGGAGGGGGAAAGCTGGTGGAGAGCGTGTGTGTGGGTGAGATGGGTGCCTGGTAGGACGCGTGGGTCTGTTATTCGGGTGTATGAGGTGAGGTGGTAGCACCTGAACGGGGAAGCAAGCAGCCCAGGCAAGGAGCACAGGCTGCAGGGTCTGTGAGTCCAGGCTGCTCCACCTCAGCCGGGAGATGAGAGATGACAGTGGGCTCTTGTGCCAGGGCCGTGCTTGGCACCAGTGGTGTCCAACAGGCTCCTTGTGGGGAGGGATGTGGCACTGCCCTGCTTATCTTGGCACCCATAATCTGCTGCTGATACCCTCCTGCAGCATGGGGTGGGGGCATAGTGCTGCTGCCCAGGACGGCTGTGGGGATCACCTGGGCAGGGCAGGGGAAGGGGCAGGGCTGGCCCCTGAGTGCTGGGACAGGCTCTGCAGGCACAGGCAGGCACAGTCCGTGTGTCTGCAGATGCTCCACTTGTGCTGCCCACATTTACCAGCTCCCAGAGCCACCTGCTTGGGTAGTGGCAGAGCCAATGAGCACCCATGGGTGGGAGGGTCAGCTAGGGATCCTGGCTCCTTCTGCTCTGCAGCTCTTCAACTCTTCCCAGAGCAAGTCTGCTGTTAATTCCCTCCATCTCTCCACAGTATCAGCAGTCACCTCCAGGCTGGGCCATTGGCAGGCAGGCAGCAGCGGGCAGCTGGGAGGCTGTGAGGAGCCAGTGGCACATCTCCCGACTCACCCAGCAGAAGGTGTGGCTGGGCTGCATGCTCCTGACTCCCGGCTCTCCTGCTCCGTGTGTTCCCAGCGGGCAAATCGGAGGCTTGATGTGATGGGGATGCCCTGAGCCCTCGCCCCAGGAGCTTCAGGCCTGGATGTTGGTGCTGTTTCTCCCGGACAATGTGGCTGATACTCTGGAGAAGCCCTCTCTTCCCCCCTGTTCTCCAAGTGCCTGAGCTGGTGGCCAGCTGGGACCTGCGTCTCACCCTCTGGGTCCTGAGCTTTGCCTCGATGGTTGTGCAGATGGAGGGCCAGGTCTACTCACCAACTGTCAACACACACTATGGGAAGTTACGAGGGGTGCGTGTGCCATTGCCCAGTGAGATTCTGGGGCCTGTGGACCAGTACCTGGGGGTTCCTTATGCTGCCCCCCCAGTCGGGGAGAAGAGATTCATGCCCCCCGAGCCACCACCGTCCTGGTCAGGCATCAGGAACGCTACCCACTTCTCACCAGTCTGCCCCCAGAACATCCACAACGCCGTTCCTGAGATCATGCTGCCCATCTGGTTTACCTCCAATTTGGATATCGTGGCCACATACATCCAGGACCCCAACGAGGACTGTCTGTACCTCAACATCTACATCCCCACGGAGGATGGTGAGTCCCCACTGGGGTGACCGCAGGAGGGCGAGGGGAGGGGGTCACTCCACCCCTCCCCAGCAGTGGTTGGTCTCACCTGGGTGTTGTGTTTGAAGCATGTGGTTGTGGACCCTGCAGCATGCTGTCTGTTTGTGGAAAGCTTTCTCTGGCCACGCAGCTTGCCCTCTTGCCCTCAGCTGCCATCTCTGTCTCGCGTGCTCCTGCTCCTCCACGCCTCCCGGTCCCACCCCTCCACCTCCATGGCATCGTCACAGGTTCCTCTCTTGTATTGCTAAATCTGAATCCGACTCTCTGACCGCAGATCCACAGAGTGACAAGCTGATTTGTGCTCCCCAGGCGCCGAGTGCCAGGTTCTGTCTTGAGTTGGTTCGAGTTCGTCCTTCCTCCCTGCTTCCCACCCTCCCCAGGTCCATGCGCTAGTTGTGGGCGTGGGCTGCGGCTGGGAGGAACACTCTCTGCCTCTCCCTGGGAAGATGCTCCAGCAAGAAAGGGGCCACAGAGCCCTTTTCTGGGCCCTGGTATGGATGGGAGGTTGGGGGGCACTGGCAGACACGTCGCTTGGCTGCTCCTCCGTCCGCCGGTGGGACAGCGGCAGAGCGATGAGCCTGGGGTGCTGGGGACCCGTGGGGCACGGTCCTGTTGGGGTGAGGCTGAGCGGTGCTGGGTGCCTCCTTGTCTAACCTTTTCCTTTGTAGGGGATCCCACCTGAACTGTAAGTAGAGGGCAGAGGAGGCAGTGCCTGCCCGTGTGTCCGCCCCAGCCTCACCGCAACGGGAAGCCCCCAGGGATTTGCAGCGGGCTGGAAGGGACCCGCAGTGGGTCTGCTGTGCACAACAGAGCAGCCTGGCAGGCCAGTGGCTTCTCCCAGGCTGGCTGGCTCCACTCCTGTGTCTCTGGGGCCCTTGGCCACGGAATGCATCATGCCTTCCTTCCCGCCCAGCACGGCTGGCCCAGAGTTTTCCTCCCATGGCGACGCTCCCTCCCCACCTCCCGCGGTCCCGGGGGCGGCGGGAGGGTAGCAGCGTGGTTGTGATTGCATGCCCACTCCCACCAGTGGAGCCTCCTGTTATTTTGTAGTCTTTTATTCATTTTACAGTAAAACGGATTTCCAAGGAATGCACCCGAAAGCCCAACAAGAAAATATGTAGGAAAGGAGGTATGTAGCAAGCCGACCGGCAGAGAGGCACAGAGAGGAAAGAGAGAGAGAGTGAGAGTGAGGGGGTGCCTGTCTGGCCCCTGGCCTGCAGCACACTCCTCCGGCACCTCTCTGTGCCGCCACCCAGGCTGTGGGCCCTCCAAGCAGCCCACCCTGCCACCCCCCACTTCCCACTGGGAGGAGTCCCACGGATGCTCTGGCCAGCTGGGAGTACAGGTCTGGGGTCAGGTCATGACGATGCTCATGTTGCTCCAGGCCTTTCAGAACAGCTTCTCCTCCTGGGCTGAGCCTGCCTTCCCACCTTCATCCCACTGGCACCAACAGCCTCCCAGCCTCTGGGTATGAGGGGTAGCCTCTGATGGCAGGTAGCACTTAAATGCACCCATCCCTTAGGGTGCATCCCCCATTGGGGGTGTACAGACTTGCTCAGGGAAGGGCCTGTGTGATGGGGGACTGCATCCTGTCCTGAGCTGAGCTTTTCCCCAGTTCCATCCCTGGTCATTTTGCATCCGGAGTTTCTTGGTTAAAAACATAAAACCTCTCCTGGCTGTGTAAATCATGCCATGTTGTGCCCCAGCCCTTGTTCCTGCCAAGGCTGCTCCCCACTGCTCACACCCCCATGCCTGTGCCAGCCCTGCCAGTGAGGATTTGGTCTCCAGCCCATGGCACAGCATTCTCCCTGAGCCCTGGCTGTACCGTGGTAAGCTGAGCTCCTCCAGTTCAGACACCTCTCTGCTTTGCCTTGCCTCAGCTGAGCTTCCCCCATTGCCCCTAAGTGATCCTGTATTCCCAACCAGTGGCATGGACCAGAGAGTAGAGATGTGCAAATGGGAGCTGGCTCAGCCCCATATCAGACGTGGTGCTTCACCCATCCCACCACACAGCCCCCTTGCAGACAGGGAGAGCTGGCTGCTCTGTGCATCCCAAAGATGAACGTGGGGACAGTCAGGCAGCCCAGCTCTTCTGAAAGGCTCAGTACAGGGTGTCTGGCCGGCACAGGCTGCTGTCCTGGGTATCCTGTGACAGCAGGGTCCCTGCATCCCGACCTCTGCCTCCCTGCACCCCTGGGTTTGTCGGGGCCAGTGCAGCTGGGCTTGGAGGTTTGGGGAGCGCTTTCCTTCCAGCCGTTTCCCCCAGTTCTGTTGTTTGGTTTCTTTGCTTTGCTTTTCCTGTTGCTGTCCTGGCTATTCACACGCCATCTCTCTGAGTGCCAAGGCTGCCCCTGAAAGGGCTGGCGCATTAGGGAGTCTCTGCACGCTGCCTCCGGAGCCGGCTGTGCCAGTGATCACCAGCCACTTCAAAGCGCTTCCTCTCCCGGCCCTCCCACCGGCTGCCAGGGCTGGCAGACCCCCGCCACCCCCAGCCCGATAGACAGGGCCAGGGAAGCAGGGTCCAGGTTATGGCTGGAGAAGGGGACAATATAAGGCATGGCCAAACACCTTGGGTGTGCTCGTCTGGTTTTCCCTTCCCGCTGGCACTGCTCATGGGCAGGGTTTCTCTGCAGCCCATCTGCAGTTGCCTCTGGCCACCTCCTGCAGAGCTGTTGGGGGACATTCCCACTGCCCCCACTGGGCTCTGTTGGACGGACCAGCGGATCCCCCGTGCCGGCCATTTGGGCATCCAGGTGTGATGTACCAGGAATTAAAGCACCCAGACACTGGCAGTGCTCTTCAGCTCCAGCCAGGCTCTGGTGGCCATTGGCTTGAATTAACTGAGTCACTTGTGATGAGACACAGAGGCTCCTCCGCCTCTTATCGTATGTCTTGAGTTAGTAATGATTGGGGTGAGGATAATGTACCTGCAGTGCTGATTTCCTTGGGCTGAAAATTTGAAGATTGGCTCATTCTGGAATATTCATGATTATAATTTCTAAGGCAACATATGAACAGTGATGAGCTCTCCTCTTGCAGAACAGTATTTTGGTGGTTGAAAATGCTCCCACCTTACTGGAGTTTTCATGATTTCTGCCACCCCTAAGCTCAATGTATTTCATAGCAGACAGAGGTCTGAGAATTTATCATAGTTTATCTCTGGGACAGAAAAACACCCCTGTTTCCCCGCCCAGTTGCCCACAGTAATTTCCTGCATGGAAATTTCCTAAATGCCAGTCTCCTCCACACACGTTGGTCCTTTCTCTGGGAGCAAGACAGGCCAGTGGTGCTTTGAGAATAACTAGCCATGCATGGTGCCAGGGGAGCTGAGAGCGCTGAGGCTCAGCTGAGGCTCAGGTTTTGCTGTGAAAATAACCTTGCCCACCCAAAGACCATGTACACACACAAACATGCACACACACCATACAGTACCTATGTGCAAAACGCAGCTCTGCCCTTTGCTTTGTTCTGCCAACACTTCCAGCCTGTGCTTGGCTGTGGCAGGTGCCAGGATGATTTTCCCTTCCCTTCACCAGCAGCCTGGGCAAGCCTTGCTGCAGGGCATGAGGAGGTGGATGTCATTTTTGGAGGGGAAAAAAATGTGGCTGCCCTGCACTCAGCAGCCCTCCCCGGTTTTCATTAGCGACTGCCCAAATCTCTCTGGCTGGGGCTGTGCAGAGCCTGCGATGCTGCAGAGACCAATGGGCAGGTCCAGTGTCTTCCTCTGCTGTGTGAGGGTGGCTGGAGCTCCCAGCAGCTCCTGGGCTCAGGATGTGCTTTAGCTGCTCTGTGGGAAAAGCGTTGTGGCTTCTCCACTGCTCTCCAAGAAGGGGATTTGCCCAAGTACTGGCTGAGGCTTCCCTGCAGTGCTCCCTTGCTGGAAGCTTCTCCCCAGCCCCCTCAAAGCCTGCTGCTCTGCAGAGCTGGCTGAGCAGACCACCGCCCTGGTGCTTCTGCTTCCACTCTGGGGAATGATTTGCAAAGGTGAGGGTAGGTGTTTGTGCTGGTGGAGGCAGCAGAGCGTGAGAAGATGCAGTGCTTTTACCGAGTCCGCTCAAGGATGGAAATAACTCCTCTGCATCATTCCGGGACAGGGAGGGGCTGGGCAGCACCAAGGTATGCTGCAGTCCTGGAGCAAGGGCTGGTGGCTGGAAGGTCCCAGCAGAGTTACCCCTTCCTGTGGGGTTGTGCAGCAGCAAGTTCAACAGCTGCATCAGTCTTGGTCCAGTTTCTTGTCACTCCTGGAGGAGCAGCTGAGGTGGTGTGGCCAGCGGCAGGTGCACCTTTGGGTGCACGTAGCCATCAGACAGCTCCTGCTCCCTGAGGCATCGTGGCTGTTTTGTGGGAGTGGGTGCCCCACTTGCACGGAGAAGAGGATGCTGGAGCTGCCTACAGGCACCCTGAACAGACTTTTGTATCTGGAAAGATGACAGCTCAGGCTGCTGCTCTTGTGTTATCCATACCATGGTGAGAATGAAGCCTCCAAGGAAGCCTCACCCTCCTTTATCCCTGTTTGCACTGGTGTCAGTGCTGTTGGTATGGTTTACTTAAGATAGCATAAATCCAGTGTGGCTGGCCCTGTTTTGGGGGAAGTGATTTTATTTTTTACTGAACTTGAACTTAAATCTTTCTAGAGCCTTTAGATAAGAGTATATGCATCCTTCCTATCAGCCTGAACAATGTCACTTCCCAGTCAGCTTAAAGTGAAGTGGCACAACAGACATTTACACTGGGTTAGTGGAGGGTGTTTTTGATGGGTAAGGAGAATGAGCCACCAGCCTTTTTGGTTTTTCCAGCTGTGAATCCACAGGCTTTAGCCCATCCCCATGAGAGTAGGTGCTGCAGGGCTCTGCATGGTGGCCTTTGTTAGTGCAGAGGAAGATCTCCTGGGATGGGTGTCCCTGAACATGTCAGTAGACAGTGGAAGGAGATATTGGAGCAAAGTGCAAGGGGTGGGCGAGGGAAGCGAAGCTGTGATTGCTCTCATGAGCTGTGGGGCATCGGTGGCTTGTGCTGGAGGTGAACATTGCAGCAAGAGGTAAAAAGCCCACTTGGTCACAACAGTCTGTGTTGGCCATAACCCCAGCCAGCCTGGAACCTTCCTGCTGATGGGTAAGGCTCGTGCTTTGCTTCTGCCACACACATGCCCCTGCCGTTCCCCTCTGCCCTGGCCTGCATCACTGTGCTCCTGCTTTGCTCAGCTCCCCAAGTGCTGCTTTCTGCCATCTCTTCTGTGGTGCCTGAAGCTCAGGGTGCTTTAGGCTTGTCCCAGCCATCTCTAAGTTCTGCAGCAGCAGTCTCCAGCTGGATCCCTCCCTGATCAGCCAGAACAGTTGCTCAGGTCATAGAGATGTTATCCACTGCCCTCTCTTACAGCCTGACAGGTCCTCATAGCTGATTCCTCCACCCTCATCTTCATGGAGACCTTTGCCCCCTAAAGGAGACTGGGCTGGAGGGCTGCAGCCTGGCTGTTCTCAGGGGTTCAAAAGCACCAGGGCCTTTGGCAGTGGAAAATGATCTCCAGCTGCCTGTGATCAGCTTCTCAGCTCTGCAGCACGGTGTGATGAAGGCTCACTGCCTGTGGTCATCATTAGAGAAAAATCCCTATCCCTTAGCAGTACCAAGAGGTTGGCACGTAGCACCGGTTAGCAAATGTTGCATGAGTACTTCGTCATTTAAGTGCTTTCTGGGCTTGCAGCTCTTCCTAATGAAGACACAGCAGGTCAAGCCTGCAGCCTCCTGCAGAGAGGCTGAGCGGCCGCACGCGCCCAGCCGAGCTGGGGGGTGGGATGGGGAGGGAGAGCAGGAAGGAGGCAGCAGGAAGGGGGAATGCTGGGGTTGAGGTGCTGGGGTGAGAGGTGACAGGGATGGGGCGTGGTGCTGGGTGAAAAGAGGAGAATGATGTGAGATGCTCAGGGGGTGGTTGGGTGGTGAAGCAGGAGGTGAGGAGGTGGGGCTGGAGCACAGCGGGGGTAGGTCGGGAGGTGAGCTCTGAGTTGGAGAAGATCAGGATGGCACAGGAAACAGCTGATCCATCCCTGCCCTGGGCAGGAGCAACTCTACCTTGCCTCTTCCTGGTGGTGTGTCTCACCTGGTCTTAAACACCTCCCCAGATCACCTCTTCTAGAACTTTCCTGTCCTTTCTGGCAGGAAGGTTTTCTTCTCGTTCTGCCTCATGTGAATTCAGAGTTGCCTGTGCTCTGTGCAAAAGAGAAGGACTTGCTCTTCCACCTCACCACCTCACAGTAGCCTTTCACATGTTGGGATACTGCTGTAGCTCCCATCATACCTCTGCTCCTGGTATTGGTGTGACCCAGCCTTCTGCAAACTTTTTGTGCCTTCTAGAGTTTTCTAGATTTCCTGTTGCTGCTTCTCCAGACTTTTTCCAGCAGGTCATGGCTGCTTAAGGCATTTTGCAAGCCTCTTGCCCCAATGGAGCTGCCTCATGGCCATTTCAGACCTCTTACTCTCCCATAACAGATTCCTTTTAAATTCAAATACTGTCCCACTCCATGCTACCATCTCTTTTATCCACATCCCCTGTCACCTGCAGAATGTCACTCCCAGAGTGACAGTGAGAACAACTCCCTGATTTTTGTCTTCCTGGCCAGTTTTGTGCTTTTAGTCTCATAGTTCCATGCAGCCACAGGGCTGTCCTTTGCCTGTGGGAGCTTTACTGCAGGCTGTGCAAAACCCTTGCTGTGGTGCTGATGGGGCTCATTGGTGGCAGCAGCAGGACCCTGGGATCAGCCAGGTGTCTGGAGGGATGTTAGAACCCTGTGTTTCAGGGGAGAGTCACTGGGCAGTCCTGCCTGGGGGAAACCCTGTTGTCACCCCAGAGCTCACCATCACCTGGGGAACTTTCTTTTTGTTTCGTGCATTAGGGAGCAGAGGACTGGTCTGCAGCTCTGGTCACCTGCAGACAGCAGGTGCTGGTCTGCAGCTCTGAGGGGATATGGAGAGCACAACCTCTTCCTGAAATTCGAGGCTCCAGGGCACAGGGATGGCACCGCTCACCCTTGTGCCCACATGGACAGGCAGTCCTTTGCAGGAACAGACCTTTGGTACAGATCTGCAACACTTCTGCTCTCTGCCTGCCCACAGGCCACCTCTCCTGTCTCCCACTGGCTGCTTGGAGCTCGGGAAGTGCCGTGCTCACTGCACACCATCCACAGCAGCATTCCACAGTGCTGGGCTGGGGCTGCCGGGCTGGCCAAGCAACGTAAGGTGTTCAGGACATTACAGAAACCAGTATGTTCAGGGTTCTGCCTTGGTTAGGTCACCCTGGTTGGTGCCTTCGCAATCCTCAGTGAAACAGGCAATGAGTCTTTTAAGAAGGGAGTTGGTGCAGGATAGAGCTGAGCAGCACAGGGCAGCCTTTGTCATGAGGGCTCCCTGCAGCTGCTGTGGTGGTCTCATGTGGTGGCTCCAGTGGTTGGTGACACTGCTGTGCCAGGCACAACAAGGGGCCATGCACCACCTGGGGGTGATGGGCAGGACCCTGCCTGGTGGTCAGTGGCCATGCAGGGCAACCCTTTGTGTGAGCTCTGCTGGTGACAGAGGACAGTTGTCCCCAGTGGCAGCAGAGCTAGGAGCAGGACTCCTGCTTGCACCTGGGTGGTAGGAGAGGGAGCCTTGCCTGGAGCAGGGAGCTGAGGGGATGCAGGAGGATCCGCAAGTATTTTGAAAGACTGATCCACCACCAGCGCTGACGCTGCCACAGCCCCGCTCACCTCTTCCCTGCCACCCTGGCCCTCCCCAGGGAGGATCTGGGAAGGGGTCCAGGTGAAGTGGCATCCTGGCACAGCTCCCAGGGCAGTCCTGCCCGTGCCCTACACTGCCCTGGCTCTGGGAGAGGTGCAGTGTGAGTAGCCAACAGTGCTGTGGGGCACAGGCCTGGCCCCACCGTCTCTGCTATCATGCTATTTTTGAATTCTCCTTTTTTTTATTTTCTGTTGTGTTTTTTTTTCTTTTTTTTTTTTCTTTTTGTTGTTTTGTTTCTATTTCCTTTCGTTTTCCTTTTTCTGTTCTGTCTCCTCGTGTTTGGTCCCCAGGAGCCAGCGCTAAGAAACAGGGCGAGGACTTAGCGGATAATGACGGTGATGAAGACGAAGGTATTTCTGTGCTCGAGGCTGCCACTGCATGACACGCAAAGCAGCTCCGTTTGCCCGCCATCCGCTGCCACCTCCAGGGAGCCCTGTGTGTGTCTGTCTGCCGTGCCAGGCAGCTGCTCGGGGTGGGGGGCAGGCTGGCCGGCTGTGCAGGGCACCCAGGACCTTCCCCTCCTCCTGAGGGCGGGGGAAAGCTCATGGGGTTTTTTTCTGCCTTAGGAGAAGTTTGCTCCTGCTCATTTTGAGCGAGGTGCAGGGAGGAAGCATGGCAGCTTGGGAGGAGAGGAGCCCTCGGGCACCTGAGCCCATTTCACCCTGAGCCCGGTCACATCCCACCTCCAGCCTCATCCCCCCGGAGCCGTTTGGATAAGTGCAGCTGGGAGCCAACAACCTCCCCCTCCACTCTTGCTTGGCCTCGCCACGGGCACCAACCCAGGGTGGCTGTGCCAGCAGCCTGAACCCTTGGCACTCAAAGGGTATCTGGCCATGCCCAGGAGACCCAAGGTCCACTTGGTTTCTGTTAACTTCTCTACTTCCTCACCCAGTGGAAGCGAGGTCTTGCTTGCAAGCAGAGCATCAGCACCAGTCAAGGCAGAGCAAGTGGGCTTTCAAGCAGATGTGATTCTAGATGTACACCAGGGCTAAGAGAGCTGCAGAATAAGCTATTTTTAGTAAAACGGGGTCGTTCATCTGCAGGGTACGGAGCCGGTGTGTTTGGCTGCAGAGATGTGAAGAGAGGTAGGAGGAAGATCTGGCCAGGGTGCAGCTTGAATGTGCTGAGGGCAGTAAAACCTCAGGGTGTGCAGAAGGCCCAGGGCAGCTAGAACACAGCCTGGCAGATGGCTTTTAGGATCTGGGAAAGAGATGAAAAACTTTTTCCTTGGCAGTACTAAACCCCGGTTGTTTACTCCCACTAACCTGTGCCCCAGGATCTCTTGTACCAGGGTGTAAACTGGCATTCAGCCTGAGTGACTTGACTGTGCTAAATCCCAACACACCAAACTGTGCTGCAGCAATTAGGAGCTGTTTATTCCCTGGTACATCTCCGTACATTGCTGACATTCTGCTGCAAGGATGTCCCTTTGTGTGTCAGTGGGAGCGTGCAGCAGGGAGAAGACATGGGCACGGGCACTGATCTTCCTGCCCTTCACATTTCAAGCAGGTGGCCCTGGAAAAAGTTGTCCTGATGTAGCTCTGCCACACAGGCGATGTCTGTCCTGGAAGAGCTGCCAGCATTTTTTGCTCCTCTGGTCTGTGCATTTGACTGGCTACATCCTGGCGATAGGAAAAGAGCCAGCACAGGTTTTGCTTTTGGCATAGCCTCATTCTCCTGGAGGGAAGAGGTTTTCTATGGGGAAGGGAGGCCACCTTTAGCCATGCCGTGGGCCACAGCTGAAGGTGAGGATGGCCACAGGTAGCCGTCAGTTTGGTCTGCAGCCCCCTGCAATGGGCAAGCCACAGGGAGGAGTGGACATGGACAGAGGTTAGGTGGGTGTGAGAGAGCATGTCCACCCCAGCTGGGCATCAGCACTGAGACGGTGTGGCTGTGCCCCCGGAGTGCAGCCCTGTGTGGACTGTGGTGGGGGCTGCAGCCAGGGAGGCAGGCAGGGAGCAGCAGCTGGGTGGGGCAGCTGGGGCCAAGCAGGCACTGCCAGCCCACCCGAGCAAGGTACTGGGTGCGGGAGAGCACGAGGGAGGGCAAAGTCCATCAGTGCTGGCTCGCCAGCCCAGCACAGGGCTGGGCAGCACAGGCATTTGGGACCTGGCACTGTGTCCATGATGGGTGCAACCACCTCCTCTGTGTAACATGGGCGAGATGCACCAAGAGCCCGAGCGTGGGTGTTAGTCCCCTGTGGATGGATGTGACTCCATGAGGGATCACAGGCCAGTGGGGCAGAAGGGACAGGTTGTCCCCTGGACAGGACCAGTTGAGAGAGGGAGCGTGGCTGCTCCCTGTCCCCCAGGCTCCTGCAGTCCTTCCTCCCCGGCCCTCGGGGTCCTGTTCCCCATCCTCACTCCATGCCTCATCCCTGTCCTTGTCCAGATGCTGTGCTCACCTCCCTGACACACACACGTGCATACACCGTCTGCCTCATCACCATGTCTGTGTCTGGGCACTGGGGTGCCGTGGGTTCACATCCTGACAGCAGGCAGGTCTCTGCCTTCCTAGGGGGATGGGAAGGGAGGGTAAGAGAGTGAGACATTGGAGCACACGTCAGTGGCCCCCCCACCTTCTAGGTCCTGCACACCCCCATCCCTGCCCCCCCCCCAATGCCAGCTTCCAGGACTCCCGGAGCACTTGGGTCCAGCCAAAGGCAGGATGTGGGGCTGCATCCCAAGGCTGGACTCTGCAACTCCCACCCACAACAGAGCTGGTCTGGCTCCCGCACGATGCCAGAGCCCAGCTCTGGGGAAGAGCAGTGGGGTCCAGCCAGCACCCCTCCCACACTGTGCTCAGACCCCCGAGGGGACAGCAGTGTGGGGACGCTGCAGCGATTGCCACCACCCGGAGAAGGGCTGGCAGGGTTGGTTTAGTGGTGTTTGGCTTTGGAGGTCCATGCTGTGGCCCCCAGGAGAGCTCTGGCTTTGGCTCCTAAGCCCCCTCCCTGGTCCTGGCAGCTGGCATTGCCCTTGTACTTGGTCTGCCTGTCGGGCAGGGTGCTGCGGCCGTCGGTGCGGTCCTGTGTTTAACCACCTCTCCTTCCAGACATCCGGGACAGCGGGGCCAAGCCGGTGATGGTGTATATCCACGGTGGCTCGTACATGGAGGGCACGGGGAACATGATAGACGGCAGCATCCTGGCCAGCTACGGGAACGTGATTGTCATCACCCTGAACTACCGCGTTGGAGTGCTCGGTATGAGCTGGCCGGCGTGGGCTGTGCCGTCAGCACAGCCGGGCAGTGGGACAACCCCTGTGTCTGACCGGGCTTGAACCAGCCGGGAAAGGGGCGGAGGGGGGCGTGGGGCCGGCGGGATGCGCTGCGGGCACGGCCCCTGCCTTCCGCCCTGGCTGCCAAGCGCGGTGCCACGTGGCAGAACCCCCAGCACGCGGTCGCAGCGCAGTCTGGGTCCTGGCACCGGCCCCCCCCCGGCTCATTTACACAAACTGGCTCAACTGAAAGCAAATATTGGTTTGTGGTTAAATGAATAATAAATGTGTTTACCCAGCATCTCCTCCTGAGAGGGCTCAGAGCGGTGAGGTGCCAGCGGGTACTGCCTGTCTGTCCTGGGGACCTGGCAGCTCTCCCTCCCTGGGCACAGACTGTTCTCCAAACCGGTTGAGCTGCTGGGACCCCCTCAACCACCCACCATGGCCTGGCCGCCTGCAGAGGGGACCACAGAAGGGTGTCAGGTGCCATACAGAGGAGGGCAGCAGTCCCATTTTCACAAGCACTGGTGACCTAGAGAGGCAGCTGAGGCACCAGGTCAAAAGGCAGTGCAGTGCCCTGCTTGCTGCAGCAGAAACCCCCAGGGGCTGAGACACAGGGGACTTGTGTGGAGCACACTGCTGCTTCCATTAGCAGCAGGGAGAACAAGGGATGCAAAGGTTTGGGAAAAGCTCCTTCCAGCCAAGCTGCTGTCAGGGCTGGCTCTCTTACTAGCCATCCAGCCTAGCATGGTGTTCTCCCTTGGTAGCTGGGCTCCCAGCTAGTACCTGAGACAGCACATCCCTCTGATAGCCCTCAGACCCCAGAGTTTCTTGCAGAAGATGACAGTTACCCAGTAGAAAATAAGCTTTTCAGTAAAAATAAACCTACTTAAGACCTTTTAAATTAAAAATTGGCCCTTTAGGATGAACAGATGCAAACTTAAGAGGCATGAGTCACAATATGACATTAGACTTAAGTTGTACCTTCATCATTTCCGTTGAAGTGGTGCACCCAGCCAGACCACCTCCAAGTGCCAGCACAGCACTGAGGCCACTCCCTGTGTGCTGGGATTACCTGCCTGGATTTTAACTAAGGACTGTGGTTTTGGCTTCCTGCTTAGAGTCAAACCAAACAAAACTGGTGATAACTTAATCTTGGGTGTTCCCTTTGCTATTGAAAACTTCTCAGCTTCTTCCTCACTGAGAGCCTTTGTATTTTAAGCTGCAGTCAGTTCCTCTCAGCTCAGCCCACCTCCTTACATTTACAGGGCCTCCTCCAGTCCACGTTGGTCCATGGAAAGCATTGGCTGTGCAGGCACTCAGCCTTCCTGCAGCCACTGATGCTTTCTCAGCTTTCCCTGGAGCATGTGTGAGCTGTCTTGAGCCATTCTTAGCACAGGTGGTGGTATGGGTAGGACAGAGCTTTATGCCCTTTACCATGTCACTGTTGGCTGAAGAGGCTCCCCTGGGCTTGCAGCTGCACTCTCAGCCTTTCGCCCCTCTTTGCTGTGCAGAGGGTGGCTGGAGCTCGAGGTGTCCCTGCTCCAGCTTAGAACTCTCTTGGTAGTGGGGTCTCATGTTGTAGTGGTACAGGGTGCCATAGAAACTCCCCTATACCTGGGGAAGGGGGGGTGGGAGGTCAGGACATTCCCTGCTTCCTCATCCCTAACTGGGCTCCCCTTGGCCCTCAGGGTTCCTGAGCACAGGGGACCAGGCTGCCAAGGGCAATTATGGGCTGCTGGACCAGATACAGGCCCTGCGCTGGGTCAGCGAGAACATCGCCTTCTTTGGGGGAGATCCCTTGCGGATCACGGTCTTCGGCTCCGGCATCGGTGCCTCCTGTGTCAGCCTGCTCACCCTCTCCCACCACTCTGAAGGTAGGTGTCAGCTGTGCCTGGGATGCTGCAACTGTGAGCAAACACCCCGCTGATGCTGCTCTAGGGAAGGGAGCCCACGCAGGTCCCGCTGTCCAGCCTGACAAAGCCAGGGCTGCTTTCTAATTAGTTGCTGGTGAGAGCCTGACCTGGGGCTGGAAAAAAAAACATTCTCATCCTGGGCAGGGAGAGGCCAGTGGCAGAGCACGTGGGAGGCAGGGATGGAGCTCCCAGTGCACAGTGCTGCAGCCTGGGGCCAGCACCCAGGCATGGGGAGAGGTGGGGACCCCTCCCGTGGCATCCTGCCCCAGTGCTCAGGCTCGTCCATGTGCAGATGTGGAGGGGGGGTAGGGCATCATGCAGGGCACCAGGAACACGGATCTCAGTGCTAGGAAAGGCATTCACACTGGAATAGAAGGGAAAACAGACCTGAGCCTGGGGAGGGATGGAGGGCCCCATCTTGTGAGACTGGGAGAGCTGGAAGTGCTGTGACTAGCAAAACACAGGTGGAAGTAGAATGATTGATATCTGTAAATATAGCAGAGTGTTTACTCTAGATAAGGTAAGGAATTATTTATGCTAAAAGATTGTGTTGGAATAAGAGCAAGTGCATGTAAACCACCTGCAAAGACATTTACATCAAGCATTTGGGGGAAAAAAATTAACTGTGGGACTAGAGGTTCTCGATAATTTTCCTAAAGGAAATTGTAGGAGCAAAGCCTGAACTGAATGTGATCCACAGGGGACCAACCTACCAAGGACATGCTCACAGCCTTTATATGAGGGTGCTGTGTCCCCAGGTGTGATGCAGGGGAGAAAGGGACACGTGTGGGCAGGAGACATGGGTGTGAGCCTGCACCTGAGAGACACACACCAGATTGCACTTGAAGCTGATGTGAAGAGCTGCAGCCCTGCTCAACAGCCTGGGTATCACACAGGAATGGAGACCTTCAGAACCTCAGCAGGGCTGATGGCTGATGATGGGGAGCCTTTTGCAGGCTGAAAGCTGCTGCAGAAAGAAAAAGTGTTTTCTCTGCCCATATTGAGTGTGAAATGCTGGTGGGGGAACACTATGTGTGATGCATTCACAGTGCTCCTTAGGGTGCTCCTTTCCATCACAGGAGTGCAGGACTGTGTGCTTGGCTGCCCAGGTGACCCAGGATGGAGGGAACAGCATGGAGAGAGTCTGAGGGTGGATTGGAGGGGCTGCTTCTTGTGACTTTCCAGCCACAAAAATTAGTCCTGTTAGTATAGTACTTTCCAGGTGATGCTATGCTTTCTGCCACTGAATCCTGCACCTGAATGCCTAAACCCTGTATCTGCCACTAAACCCTGTATCCTTTGCTGCCCTGTCCAGCCCCAATGCCTGTGGTGTGGTCTCCCCTGAGTCTCAGTGGTGCTGTGTGCTCAGCACCCTCCCAGATGTGGCAGGGGAGCTGTAAACGCTGCGAGGTGTGAGGGGAGTGCTCAGTGCTGCAACCAGTGTCTCATAAAACCAAATGGCCATAAAATTACCTCAAAAACCCTCTGTGCCAGAGCACCCGTCTCCCCAAGGACAGGTAGCTGGCTCTGGAACACGGCAGGGGAGCCGTGCTAAGATGCAGTCTGCAGACCAGGTGGGCTTGTTTTTATTACATCAAAATAAAACTCATAGTGATCAAAAGCGATTAATGAAACTGCTGATTTATGCCTGCTCTGCCAGGTGCTGCAAGAGGCAGACACTGGAGGCTTGGTACAGCACAGTGTCTGGCTGCCTGGGAGATCCACATCCTCTCTGCCAGCCTCAGCCCTTGCAGGCAGGTGGATTCCACACCAGTGACCAAAATGCAGAGCTCCATCACCTTCCCTGGGCCCCAGAAGGCTGGAGAGGCCCAGGGTGCTTGTGGGGCTTCAGCCAGGTGCTGGCATGGAGGGGGAGGATGTGATGAGTCTGAATTCTTGCAGACTCCTGTGTCCTCCTGGATCAGGACATGGCCATGGAGAGACACAGTAAAGGAACTCCATCAGGGACATGACCAGCTGCTGCTGACATCAGCTGCCCCATACTTCCCCAGGCAGGGGCATAGCCCAGCCTAGGGGGTCTGTCTGGGAAGTGATGCTGCTGGCAGGGACAGTATGGCTGCTGCTGGGACAGCATCTCCTGAGAGCCAGGATACCCCATCCTGGCTCCTTGGCACGTGGATGATGGTGCAGAGCAAGCAAACCCATGGCCAGTCTCCAGCCTGTAGGCTGGGTATGGCTTTCTAGGGCACTGGGAGGTGACAAACAGAGCTTGTGACTTCTCTTTGTCCCAGTGCATGGGACTGTACGTCAGGTACTTGGCAGAGCAAGGGCTGTGCGTGCAGACAAGAGCTATGGACATGGTGGCCAGGAGCCAGGAGCCTCTGAACACTTCTGTTGCGGGAAGGTGCATGTTTCCCTGCAAAGCAGCACAGCCCTGGTTGCAGAGAGGTTCTCTGCACTTCAGGGTGCTGGGGACAGCCCCAAGAGCAGCACAGTGTTGTGCCAGCACCATTCAGGGATCACCTTAAACAGTTCCCTGTGGTGAGCAAGTGCAGGGGTCTGGCAGAGGTGCAGGCAGCACTTGGGGTGAAGAGAGCTGGTTGGAGAGCAGGGACCCTGGGGTGCACCCCAGACTGGCTGCCTTTCACAGCCCCGGAGGCTCTGCTTCCTCACCACCCTTTGTATTCTGAGCACAAGCACCATTGACATGGGACTGGAGCGAAGCCACGCATTTCTCTGCCTGGGCCAGGGCCTTTGTGGCCTCGTTTTCCAGGGCGAAAGTCCACTCCCTCTGTGTTCCTGGTGGCAGAAAGGCCCTCTTTGTGCATCTGGCAGCGTGCTCCTGCAGGGCCGGATTGGCACTGAGCAGCCCCAGCTGGGCAGGAAGCAGCAGGGAGGGGGTCGAGGGGGACTCTGACAAAGCACTGGGGTGGGACACGCAGGGTTAAGTGCCCTCGAGCAGGCATTAACCCTCCCACTGCTACCAGCCCGCAGCCTGGCTGCTCAGTGAAGCAGGTGTCAACCTGGGCTGGAGGAGGGTGCTGAGCCAGGGACAGTGTGTGCCCCTCGGGGCTCGGGCAACATGTCCTTGGGTGATGGGGCAGCACGTGCTGTTCAGCAAGGCCAGGCTGTGATGTAGCCATGGCTCCTCTTCTCCACCCACCAAAGATGCTGGGCCATCCCCTGCAATGGGATCCTCAGGGAGCACAGGAGCCCTTGCTTGCTGCCAGGAGCACCCCCCCACTTGCATGCCCAGCTTTCACCCTGCCACCCTCGCAGTGAGCTGAACCCCTGTGTGAGCCTGGCTCAGCAGCAAAGCCCAGGTCAAGGCCAGGTGTGGGCTGAAGTGCTGGGTTCTTGCAGGGATACAAGAGCATCAATGCCTTCTCCACGCTGCATCCTGCGCTGCAGTGCTGGGGTGTTGGAACCCTGCTGAGAGCTTCCTCCACTCCTTGCCTGTATTGCAGGTCTCTTCCAGAGGGCCATCATCCAGAGCGGCTCCGCGCTCTCCAGCTGGGCGGTGAACTACCAGCCCGTGAAGTACACCAGCATGCTGGCTGACAAGGTGGGCTGCAATGTGCTGGACACGGTGGACATGGTGGACTGCCTGCGGCAGAAGAGTGCCAAGGAGCTGGTAGAGCAAGACATCCAGCCAGCTCGCTACCATGTGGCCTTTGGGCCGGTCATTGACGGGGATGTGATCCCGGATGACCCAGAGATCCTGATGGAGCAGGGCGAGTTCCTCAACTATGATATCATGCTGGGAGTCAACCAGGGTGAGGGGCTGAAGTTCGTGGAGGGTGTGGTGGACCCCGAGGATGGTGTCTCGGGCAGTGACTTTGACTACTCAGTCTCCAACTTTGTGGACAACCTGTACGGATACCCAGAGGGCAAGGACACCTTGAGGGAGACCATCAAGTTCATGTACACAGACTGGGCCGACCGGGACAACCCCGAGACACGTCGCAAGACTCTGGTGGCCCTCTTCACCGACCACCAGTGGGTAGAGCCATCAGTGGTGACAGCTGACCTGCACGCCCGCTACGGTTCCCCCACCTACTTTTACGCCTTCTACCACCACTGCCAGAGCCTGATGAAACCTGCGTGGTCGGATGCAGCCCACGGGGATGAGGTGCCTTACGTGTTTGGGATCCCCATGATTGGCCCCACAGACCTCTTTCCCTGCAACTTCTCCAAGAACGACGTCATGCTCAGCGCCGTGGTGATGACCTACTGGACCAACTTTGCCAAGACAGGGTGAGTGGGGATGGGTGCTGTGCCTTGGGGGTCTGCAGTCACTGCAGCTGTACCCCTCAAGACCGTGCTGTGGTGACGGGGGGGTTGTCATGCCTGATGTGGGACACTGAGCCCTCTGAGCCCAGAGTTCTGTGTGCTGCACCTTCACTGGGGTCATGGCCTCAACCACAAAGCAAGAAGCTTAGAGCATGGGCACTCCCTGGGACAGGACCCAGCCGAACGCAGGGGTGGGGAGGCTGGTTGGCTGTAGCTGTCATGGGTGAGGCTTGACCCAGGGTTGGGGTGCTGCCCCATGCAGGACCTTTTGCCAGCACACCCTGTGCCACCACTGGCAAAGGCGTCCCCAGCCTCCATCTCTACACCCAGCTTTCCCTCCTTGCTTCTTTGGCTTTTCCCAGTGCTAGTTCTCTTCTGCCTGTGTTTCACAGGGACCCCAACAAGCCCGTCCCCCAGGACACCAAGTTCATCCACACCAAGGCCAATCGCTTTGAGGAGGTGGCCTGGTCCAAGTACAACCCCCGCGACCAGCTGTACCTGCACATCGGGCTGAAGCCACGGGTACGTGACCACTACCGGGCCACCAAGGTGGCTTTCTGGAAGCACCTGGTTCCCCACCTGTACAACCTGCACGATATGTTCCACTACACCTCCACCACCACCAAAGTGCCACCACCCGACACCACGCAGAACTCCCACATCACCCGCCGGCCCAACAGCAAGATCTGGACCACCAAGCGCCCCGCCATCTCCCCCGCCTACAACAGCGAGAACGGGAAGGAGAAGTGGAGCCCAGAGCAAGAGGCGGGCACCCTGCTCGAGAGCCCCCGCGACTACTCCACTGAACTGAGCGTCACCATCGCCGTGGGCGCCTCCCTCCTCTTCCTCAACGTGCTGGCCTTCGCCGCCCTCTACTACCGCAAGGACAAGCGCCGGCAGGACACGCACCGGCAGCCCAGCCCCCAGCGTGGCGCCGCCAACGACATCGCCCACGCACCTGATGAGGAGATGCCCTCCTTGCAGGTGAGCCAGGGCACCACGAGTGCGAAGCTGTGCCGTCCCACGACACCCTGCGCCTGGCTGCTCTGCCCGACTACACCCTCACCTTGCGCCGCTCGCCGGACGACATCCCGCTTATGACCCCCAACACCATCACCATGATCCCCAACTCGCTGGTGGGGCTGCAGACCCTGCACCCCTACAACACCTTCACCGCCGGCTTCAACAGCACGGGGCTCCCGCACTCACACTCCACCACCAGGGTATAGCTGCCCGCCGCCGGCGCACACGCATGCACGCACGCACACACACGCAGCAGACACTGGCAGAGGGAGCGGCGGGGCCGGCAGAGCCCCCGGACGGAGGGGCAGCACCCACGGATGGGGCAGCTCCCAGCCCAGAGACCTGTGGGGTCCCGGTGTGGCCCCGGCGCTTTCTTTTGTTCCTATCTAACTTTTGAGAAGTGCTTTGACTCTCCCGGCCTCAGGGCCCCACGGGTTGCCCCGGGACGCCAGTGCGGTGCAGGGGGGACGCAGTAACCCCTGTCAATGGCCATGGGGCTCCCCGTGCTGTGGCTGTGCCTCCCAGTGGGGCGATCACATCCCCAGCGCTAAGCCCACTGAGCACCCTGGGACTGACGAGGAGTGGGACTGGGCATCCCTCTCGGCCAGTGCCCAGGCATCCCCAGGCAGCTTGGCAGCCCTGGAAAAGGCTTCTTCACTGTGCTGAGAAGTGGCCCTGGGCCATGGTGCTATAGGCAGAGGGAATGGGGACCTGGCCATGTGCGGGTGTGGGCGCTGGGGCCGGTGCCGGGGCTCAGGGACCCTGGTAGTGGGGCCCTGGGCTGGAGACTTGGCACCTCTGCCCTCTTTGCGCTGCAGAGAATCTCTTTTGTGTCAGTCATTTCTCTTTGCAGAGACGTTTTTTAAAGCAGATCTTTAGTTCTTTACACACTAACGGAGTCGCCGCGTTTTGTCCTTTGTAAAGATTTTAAAACCAAGTGTTCTTGATATAAAATAAAAAGCCAGTTAGAAGCCAGCGTGTGCGCACGGTGCCGGCCCCCCATGGCGCCCGCCTGCCGTGGGTGGGCACCAGGCAGGGCAGTGCCTCCTGCGCTGCGGGGCCGCGCTCTTTTGTATTTTTTGATATTTTCCTCCTCTGTCACCCGTGCCCACCTATCTCAGCCAAATAGCCTATCCAACGGCCTGCCTGCGAGCACCTCCGCCCCGTCCCTCCACTGCCACCACTGGCCAAGTGCCACCCACTGCCCCACGTGGGCATCACCTGCTCTGAGCAATGTCTGTTCACCCCCATGAACCCAGGAGCACTGCCCCAGGCCTGCCCTGCTCCCCCAGGAGCATCCCACATCCCTTCACCACTGCCCCAGGGCCGTGCTGTGCCCTCTCTGCCCATGCCGCTGCCCAAAAGCAGTGGTTTGCAGCCTGTGTCAGGGGTGGGGTGACAGGAGCAGAGTGAGCTGCTTTCCAACATCGGCTCTGCCTCCCATGTTACTTCCACTGGGGCCTTTACCCCACTGTGGGGTGACCCCAGCTCTGGCATCTGGGACGTGCAGCTGGGATAGATGCCTAGGCAGGGACTTTGGGGGTGATGCAGCCTGCAATGGTGCTGGGAGCACCTGTGCCAGGGCTGGGGCACCCGCTGGGCTGGTGTGGCCACTGAACCACACATGTGGCTCAAGGCGAGTGGCTTTGGTGCAGTCGGTGCATGAGAAGAAGCAACACGGGATCCCACGTGGGGCACCCCAGTCTCAGATCCCCATGATGAGCACTGGCACCTGGGGAGGCAGGAGAAAGGGACAGGTCCTTGTGGGGACACCATATCTTGTCCCTGTGCAAGACGGTCCGGCTGGCAGACGCTGCCCATGCTGGCGGCCGTGACGCACCGGTGCCGGCTGGCCCTGCTGGCCCTGCTGCCTGGGGCCAGCCCATCGATGGCCCTGCTGCCCATGCTGCCTGGGCCAGAGCATCCACAGCCCTGCACCTGCCCCGGCCCCCGTCCCACACAGTGCTGAGGGTGAGGATGCTCGTTGGAGAATGTATTTTATACCCTGTCACCCGCGCAGAGTAACAAATTCCAAATAAACAGAAGTGATATTTTTAATAGCGGTGTGTCTCGCCTCTTCTTGGGAGCGTGCAAGGGGCCAGGGACTCCCAGGCTGGGTGGGTACTCTGTGCTGGCTTAGAGCCATCCAGCCATGGCTGTGCTGCTGGCAGAGGGTCTGGATGGTCTACATGTCCCTGGCACCCACCCCACAGAGGCAGCAGGAAGATCCAGTATCACCTAACCATGTTGAGGTGCTGGACCCCCAGTTTCAGCCAACGTTAAGCACAGCCCCATACGATCCAGATTGCCAACACCAAGAGCCACAGAGGGGGGAGTGTCACCCCATATCCCCGCCCTGCTGCCTCCACCGCCAGCACAGGGACCCCATGTGGATCTCATCTGTGCCAACAGCCCCCTCCCTCCAACCTTTCGCACCCCCTCCCCATCTTGCTGGGGAGCTCCCCTCCCCTACTTGCCAAACAGAAAAGCTGCTGGTTTCATTTCTTTTTAATGTAATTTCACTGGAGTTGCCATGGAAAACCAGGCACGGGAGGGGGGGCCGAAATCGCCTCCAGGCAGCGTGCAGACAGTGGAGCCAGGGCCGAGGCCCCGATCCAGGGGAGCTGGGGCAGGCAGGGGGACGGGCTGTGCTTGGGAGCTGGGTGAGGGGCTCTGCTCTGCTCTCCCGGGGTACCCTCGGCGATGCTGTGCCACTGGCACATCACCCTGTTCAGCACCGTGCTCCAGACCCTGTGCTTGACCCCCTATGACCACTGGTGCTGCCATTGTGGAGGTCCTGCACCCCCTGCCACCCTGTGCCCTGTGTGCTGGAGGTGCCGCAGAGTGGGCATGGCCTGGGGGCATGATGAAGAGTGTGGGAAAGTGCCATAGGCAGGCAGTGTGCCATGCTGTGCTGTCAGGGCAGGGATGCTGTGGAATGCCTGGGACAGGTTGCAATACAGCCAAGCTACAAGGGGACTCCAATGGGCTGATGGGGCTCTCATCCCAGGGCATGGGGATGCCTTCCCTGGGTTTTTCCATGCCAACAGGCAGAGTTGCCCCTGCTCTCTGGGTGAAGGAAACTGCCCACCCATGACCACCCTGAACTGTGACCTGCAGCCCTATTCAGAGTTGCCCCAACCACTGACCCCTCTGGCCCAACCCACCCAGCAGCCCCAGGACTGCAATACCAAGGCCCTCCATTGCAGCCCCTGTTAGTGACCAACATCAGACCACGGGGAGAGGTTTCCATGGAAATGCAGGTACTCCATAGCACAGCTCCAACAGCAGCCACCTTGCCTGTGGGATGAACAGCGGGGTCAGCCCTGCCTGGTGGCCAGAGGCCCATCCTGGTGACACCACCAGCTGCCCATTCTGGGTGCCTAGTGCCCTCTTGAAGGGGTGATACCTTTTTGCCCCAAATTAGGGGTTTGCTCTGCCCTCCTGTCCCCTCTCCTCATCCTTGCGTGGCCCCTGCTGTCTGCAACCACACGTGCCAGCATGGCCAACCCAGCTGGGACCCCAAGGCAAGCTGGTGACAGACAACACGGGTTTGCTATTATGTTTGCCTTTGCAAAAGTCCCGAGGCTGCCATCTGTCCGGGGTGTCCTTGACCATCAAGAGCTTTTCTTTGGAGACCGGGCAAAGCCCAAGGGACACTGCATCCCAGAGGGTACATGCAGTTAACATGTGTGTGACAATTGTGGGACATCCTCTGCTTCAGGGGACATGTTTAGTGCTGCAAAGAGAAGTAAGAGAACTCAGCTGCAAAGGTGTCCCTGGTATGGTGAGGGGATGAACAACCCGTGCATGGCCCCTGGCTGCTCCAGGATCCACAGTCAGCAGGAGGGAAAGGATGCTGCTCTGGACAGTAGCATCACTGGGGCAGCGTCCTGGTCCTGTTCCACTCACCCCTGATGCACCCAGGACACAGGACAGCAGACTCACAGGCAGTGAGGACAAGCTGTTACGTCGTATACTGCAACCCCCTCTGCCCCGTGCTGCAGCAGCACAAAGGATTTCTGTGCTCACCCACTGCCAATGACCTTCCTGGCAGTTGACTCAGACCAGAGGGTTTTGTCTCTCTGAGAGTAGCAGCCTGGATCCAGGGATGCCTGTGCTGCTGTCAGTCCAAGACTGGAAGCCTAGAGGCCTCTGCACTGCAGTGGTCACCCAGTGATGAGGCTGAGCTATTCACAGGGCCAACCCTTCCTGGGGCAGGATGGCTGGGGAAAGGGGGCTCTGAAAGCCTGTTCTTTTCCTCCTGACAGCAGAGGTGTTTCAGTGATGGTTGAGCTTGATTTCCTCCATCATACCAGTGAAACTGCTGGGCTGCAAGATCTCTGACCCCAGCAGTGTGCCAACGTCTGCGTCACCCTGGTCCCGCCATCCGGATGTTGGCTCAGTCCTGCCCATCTCATCAGCTTCTCTGTGTTCGACGAGCCCACGTCTTTGACCTCTTCGCTGCAACTTCAGACGCCTAATTAAGTTCACAATTAACGTCATTAACAAAGAGAGCGTTTCTGGTCCGCGTGGTAGTTTTCTGCGTACTGGAGGCAGCGTCGGCCACGGCTGCTTAGTACAGCCTGTTCCTGACCGCTGGCTCTTGCACAACAGCTTTACCTACGGCAAACAGGCGAGGGGGCTGCCCGTGCTCCCGCCCATCCCTGGGGCCCCTGGTCCTCCCACCAACTCCCGGCCAAGACAGCGGGCGGGCACCGGGCTGGACAGCAACGCCCCGGGCTCCTCCTCCCTCTTTTCTGTTTTCTTTCTCTAATTTTATTATATTTTCAGAGGGATTCCCACGTTGAGCCCCGCCGGGTGCTGCCGCGGGCAGGTGCGGCCCCTTCGCCCCCGGCCCGGCCCCGCAGCGCCACCTGGTGCCACCGCCGGCGACCACCCCCCCTCCCGCACTGCCCGGACCCCCCAGTGACACTCACCTGGCTCCCAGTGCCCCCACTGCCCCCTACTTGGCTTCCAGTAGTCCCCCGGAGGCCCCTAGTGACCCATAGCCTGGCTCCCAGTGACTTCCAGTGACCCGCAGTGATCCCCAGCTTGGCTCCCAGTGCCCCCCAGGGACCCCCAGCCTGGCTCCCAGTGCTCCCCCATCCGCCCCAACCTGCCTCCAGGAGACTCCTTGTGCTTCGTCCCACTTAGCCCGTCCCACAAATCCTCCAGTGCCCACCAGTCCGTCCCCGTCGACACCTCCCCGGTGCCCCCCCCCCAGCCTGATCCTCCCAGCCTGGCCCCACTAGCCCCTTCTCCACATTCCCCGCCCAAGTCTGCCCCCCGTCACCCCCCAGTACGCCCCCTCAGTGAGGCCCCCCCGGTCCCTCGGCGTGCCCCGGGGCCAGGGCGGTGCCGCGAAACGGCGGCTCCCGCTCCCCGCCGGGCTCTGACTGACACAGCCGTCGGCGGCTTATCAGAGGCCGAGATTGCGGCCCCACCCGCCCCGTGCCCCCGGCCCCCCCGGCACCTCCCTGCCCCCTGCCCACCCCCCCCCCGCCCCGCTGGGAGGGCATCACTTGTCTCCCCTCGGCCGCCCCACGGTGCCACCCTGCCGTCCTCGTGCGGGGGATGCCGGCACCGCTGTCACCCTCACGCAGGGCATGGGGTGCAGCGCAGGCTCCTGAAGCCCACCCAGGGGCCCAGCATGAGGGGCAGGGTCGCCGTGTCCCGCGCAGGGTGCTGGGCGGCGGGACCTTGAAGCGGGCCGGTTGGGTTAATCGTTTACAGGCTGTTTGCCTTTGTCGGCTGCAGTTGTAAACATTAAATCTGGGTATTGGTGACTCCCCAGGGACCAGATGGTACCCTGCAAAAGCAGATCAATTTGTCCTGGGAGCCGGGAGTACCCAGAGGTGTCTCCTGGAATGGCGAGCAGGGCTCTGGCATGGTATATGTGCCTGGCCTGCAGGGAATGTGGCAGAGAGGATGCTTGAAGTAGGGGGAGCGTGGCCACGAGGACCAGAGAGCTCCCACAGGACCATCCGGGGGGGGCTGGCCCTGCCTCGGTGCTGCAGTGACCCCTGAGCTGTCCCCAGGGGATGCTCAGCTGGGGGATGCTCAGCTCCATGGTTGGTGCTGGTGGGGGTGAGTCCAGGCTGGACACACCTGCAGTGTTTACTTGGCAGGGCCAGGCAGAGCAAGTCCTGGAAAGCAAGGCTGTTTGGGAGGGGGGTGGGTGAAGTGCTGGAGGGCAGTATAAAGTCCAGGGCTTTGTTGCAGCGTGAGTCTGCTGCAATCCCCAAGAACTTTGTTTCTCCTGGTGCTGAGGTGAGAAGCCGGAGGGCACAGTACTACTGGTGGGGAGGGGGTGGTGGCTACATACCCCCCAGCTGGGCAGCACCACAGGGGCCAGGGTGGGGAGTCACAGAGGGGCTCGGCCATGGGCCAGGGAGGGCAGAGCTGGTGGTGCTGGCCCCAATGGGGGGAGCTGGACAAGGGGCAGAGTGTGGGTATTGGTTGCCCTCCCCATAGTTTTGCTGGAGGTTCTTTGCCTGCTACTGTTTGCACAGCTCCGGGCACTCACAGCCCGGGCAGAGGGGAGGAGGTGGCATTTGGGATGGCACTGTTGCCCTGCCAACCTGCAGCCCCCAGCTGTCAGGGTTTACTGGATGTGCTGCTCCACACCAGAGGCTGGCGACAAACCCCAAGGGACGTGGCCCCATCTCTGCAGGAATGGGGCACAGTGTGGTGGTGTGGCTGGGACACCAGCCCTGAGGGGTATGGGGTGGGGTGTGAGCACAGGGACTGTTGCCCCCACCAGCATGTCCAAGCAGTAGAACAGCGTCAGTGGACCCATCTTGGAAGAGAAGCAGAGCCCCTACAGTGCTCAGCACCGAGGGCAGCCTCTTCCAGCACACAGCCTGCGTCACTCCAGCAGACTCTTTCCCATGGCCCCACCAGGACAGGGCACATGCAGGGCAGTTCCAATGCCCTCACAGCCGTTGCTGTCAGCACCAACCCCCCGGCAGCAGAGCCTTGAGGGCACGGCAGGACTCACAGCAGCAGCACCCAGCCCCACGGGTGCCCACGGAGTGCTCAGTGCCAGACCCTTGCTCCAGTCACAGCCCTGTGCTGTCCCTGCGGGATGGGCACGCGGCTGGGCTCTGCCGTGCATCCTGGGGAAGGGAAGGGACCTCCAGACGGCCTGGGTCGCCAGCCCAGCACAGCGATGTCTGTGGCGTGGTCTGTGCCATGGGCACCCCGTGGTCGGGGTGTGGTGGGGAGGTGGGAGTGGGTGCGGGGGCCGAGCAGCGGGAATGCAGCACACAGCACTTTGTTGGGCCAGGGTGGGCGGAAGTCAGGGCGTTAGATCTGAATGCTAAAGTGTGTTGTTCAGGGGCCGATAAAGGCCCCATTGTATGTAAATAGTTTATAAAGCAGCATATGACTTCCAGTGCAGGGCAGTGGCAGAGAGAGACGAGGGCAGGCGGAGCAGAGCTCTCCTGCGGGAGGCATGAGACCTTAGAGGGGCCGCTGGGGGCAGCTTGCAAGGACCCTTTCTCACCAGCAGGTACGCGTTGACACAACTCTACACACCAGGGGTGGCTGGAGGGCACGTTCCAATCCCACAGCCTCATGTTGGGGTGGGAAGCAGCTCCCGGGGCTGCTCAGTGCCAGTGGGAGGCTCTGGTGGGGCAGGGGTCTGTGCTTGGAGTGCAGGGTCACTTCATGCTCCCCAGGCAGGGATGGTTCTGGGAGAGTGACAATGTGTGGCTGCATAGGGGGTTCCCTGGCCCTGCTCCCACAGGGAGTGGGGTGACAAGGGAAGGGATGTGCTGGTGCAGAGGAGCCCATGGAGCTCCTTGGGTCCATTCCTAGCCTAAGAATGCAGCACTGGGTGCAGACTGGGGGTCCCTGTGGAGGTGTGGGATCTTCACCGCCATCCTCGGTGGCAGCTGTGGGTTAGGATCCCTGTGCCAGCGTGGGGTTGCAGGGCAGGAGCAGCTGGCACTGCAGGACCAGACGATCTCCTGCCTGGTCTGGTCAAAATGCTGCCTTGAGCCCTGTCAGCAGCAGGAGCCACTCTGCCATCCTGCTCTCTGTCCATCCTGCTGTCCACCTGCCAGGGCTGTGACAGCCAGTTGCTCCCAGGGCTGTTGCCAGTTGCTCCCAGGGCTGCTGCCACCGGGGCCAGGACATGGTGGCTCTCAGCCAGGGGCCCTTCCTGCTCCTAACACCGTCTCTCACCGCTCTCTCCTGCAGACGTGAGAAACGATGAACTGGGCAGGGCTCTACACGGTCCTGAGCGGGGTGAACCGCCATTCGCCCACCGCCATCGGCCGCATTCTGGCTCTCCGTCCATCTTCATCTTCCGGATAATGGTGCTGGTGGTGGCAGCTGAGAGTGTCTGGGGGGATGAGGAAATCCGCCTTCCACCTGCAACACCCAGCAGCCTGGCTGCAACAGCGTCTGCTACGACCACTTCTTCCCCATCTCCCACATCCGTCGGGGCCCTGCAGCTCATCCTTGTCACCACAACCGGCCCTTCTCGTAGCCATGCACGTGGCCTACCAGCTAGCAACCAGGAGAAGAAGCTGCTGCTACTGACGGGGCACGGGATTCCAAGCACATGGAAGAGGTGAAGAAGCACAAGATGCGCATCTCGGGTTCGCTGTGGTGGACGTACGTCTGCAGCGTGGTCTTCAGGCTGCTCTTCGAGGCTGTGTTCATTGTACATCTTCTACATGCTCTAACCGGGCTACAGATGATGCGGCTGGTCAAGTGCGAGGCTTATCCCTGCCCTAAAACTGTTGACTGCTTCATCTCCCGGCCCACTGAGAAGACCATCTTCACTGTCTTCATGCTGGTCACCTCCAGCAATCTGCATCGTCCTCAATATGGCAGAGCTGGTCTACCTGGTGGTGCGGGCCTGTGCCCGTCGGAGCCGGCACAACTCCAACCCCTCGTCGGGGAAGAGCTCCTTCTATGGGCACAAGCATTCCTCCGAGTACAAGCAGAATGAGATCAACCAGCTGCTGAGCAGAGCAGGACGGTTCCCTCAAGGACATGCTGCGCCGCAACTCTGGGCTGCAGGAGAAGGGTGACCGCTGCTCTGCCTGCTAGGGCCAGCACTGTGGGGGACCCTGCCCCACAGTCACCCCACGGCCTTGTTGCTGTCCCTGTCCCAAGGATAGCATTCCTCAGGCACCACTTGGGCTCTCCTAGATGGCCAGGAGAGCATCTTGGGCCATTAAATCTCCATTCTCAGGTGCTGCCTCACTCCTTTCTGCTCTGGCCGGTGCATTCCGGGAGCTGTGGTGCCAGTGTGGGGTGCCCACTCCTGCGCCCAAGCCCTTGTGGTGGCACCAGGGGCTGTGGAGGCTGCAGTTGCCCGGGCTGAGCTGGGGCTGTGGTGCCCTGGTAGATAGCTTGCAGGAGCAGTGACCCCTGGGTGCATTGAGCAGTGTCCAAGGGCTGTGCTCCCCCAGCACCAGCCCCTGCAGCCCCGATATATTTAGAAAAGTGCCCAGACCAAAAATAGAGGAAAAGGTTTCCCCAGTGGCTGTTCCATGTGCCAGTCACAAATGAAAGCCAATGGGGCACGCAGCCTGCCTCGTGCCCCCCATAACCCACAGCCTGCTGTTGGGTGAACGGACAGAGGAAAGCCAGGCAGACCTGTCCGCACCCACTGAGGAGCTGGGACCAGCTGGGAAGGGGCCTCGCAGATCCTCATCCCAGGAGCCGACGGCGCGGGAGCACTGGGCTCTGCCCCACACCCACCTACGGTGAGGAGTCCCCAGGGATCCCCTTGGTGCTCCCAGATTTCTGCTGGAGGCCTTTGCTCCTGTTGCCTTCCTTGTGATGGGTTAGGGGTCCCTTGGGATGGGGACACTGCAGGACAGCCTTGGTTGGGTCTGTGCACTCCTGCCCACCCGGGGGATGGGGTGGTGGTGTGGTGGGCTGTGGGTCGGCTGTGTCTGGAGGGCGGCTGTCTTGCAGGGCAGCGTGTGCCATGGGGGACTGGAGCCTGCTGGGTCTGGCTGCTGGAGAACGCCCAGAGAGCACTCCACAGTGGTGGGGAAGGTCTGGCTCACCGTCCTCTTTGTCTTCCGCATCCTGGTGCTGGGGGCAGCCGCTGAGCGGTCTGGGGTGACGAGCTGTCTGGCTTCTCCTGCGACACGCAGCAGCCCGGCTGCCAGAGCGCCCTGCTATTGACAGCACCTTCCCCATCTCCCATCTCCGCTTCTGGGTCCTGCAGATTATCTTGTCTCCACCCCAGCCTTGTGTACCTGGCACATCTGCACCTGGTGCATCTGGAGGAGAAGCACAGCAGCAAGCGGCAGCACGGGCGGCAGCGGGGCCAGGCTGGCCGCGCCCCAGGCAGCCCCAGCTCCCTGCAGGGGACACACGGGGACGGTCTGCATGCGGGGGGCCATCCTGAGGACGTACATCTGCAACGTTGTCTTCAAGGCTCTCTTGGAAGTGGTCTTCATTGTGGGCCATGTATGCCTTGTACGGGTTCCAGCTGAAGCCCCTCTACACCGGCAGCCGCTGGCCTGCCCCAACACTGTCAACTGCTACATCTCCCGGCCCACTGAGAAGACCATCTTAATCCTCTTCATGCTGGGGGTGGCCTGCGGTCCCTGTTGCTCAACCTGGTGGAGATCTACTACCTGGGTTCTCACCAAGTGCCGGCAGGGCCAGCCCCAAGTCCCGCATCATAACCAGTCCCACGTGGCCCTTTAGGGCCCAGCAGTGGCCCAGTCACCCTGCCCAGGGTTGGCAGCCCCCGGCTGCTGGCAGATCCCCCCACGGCCTGGTACCCCTGAAGAAGGCGGGGAGCGTGGCTAGGGGTGGCTGGTGGGTCCCACGGGGAGATGCGAGCGGCAGACCTGGCAGTGTGAACGTGGCCTGCTGGGACGGTCAGGGATGGGGGATGCACTGGTGGCCCACAGTGGTGGTCAGTCTCCAGGCCCTACCAGGGCCTGTGGCATGGATCCCGTGGCCAGCACGAGAATTGGGCATGGCCCTGGGCACATGGCTCAGCTGCTCCCAGCACCCCTGGGAGCAGCAGGGCTGAGAGTAAAGCTGGGATAGGGGAGCAAATAAACACTCACTGCAACCTCCCTTGACTCCTGCTCTGCCCACACGGCATTGCTCTCTGACTGGTCCATCCTACAGACACACTGCATGGCCAGGGCACGGCCACTGCTGGGTTGGGTTGGGTTGGGCTGCAGCCCTGTGGGCAGGTGACAGGTCAGGTGAAGCAGGGCAGGGACAGGTAGGGCATGCCAGGCTGGCACCAGAGGGCACTGGGTCAGGGGCCATCCCAACATGCCCTAGCTGGCAAGGTAGGAAGTGCAGGCAGCGCAGGCAGGGACGGACAGGAGTGTGGTGTACAGCAGCAGAGGGACATTGGCCATGCTCTCCTGCAATGCTCACCCTGCCCAGGGTGGGAAACTAGGGGCTGCCAAAAGTTTTCCACATCTTTATTTGAAATGAATGGTTTCCAGAGACACAGGGTTAGTTCCTACTGCCCTGGCATCACTACAACAAGACTGGTGAGCGGCTCACTCTCCACATGGACACAGAGAACAGATGGCCCCGGGCCAGGGCCCAGAACAATATATACAGGCTCAACAGGAGACCCATGTACAGCTCAATAAAACTGACCAGAACACAAGGAGGGGCAGGAGGCAGCAGGGAGTGGCACAGCTGGAGCCAGACTTGCTCTGGGCAGGGCGGTGGTAGCCTGCTGCTTTGGAAGGGAGGGGGAGACCAGGCAGAGCTCCCTGTTTCTGCCAGCAGTTGCCCAAGCCCCTGGCTGGAGCAGAGGTTCCCATTGATGGCACCTTGCATGGGGGAGGGGACCTACATCAGGACAGGGGACAGTGGGGAAAGAGGGGCAGCACTGACCCAGGCCCATCTCCATCAGTTTTCAGACAACTCATGAAACACTGACCTAATCGAGAGAGACATCTCAGCTGCACATGAGGGAGGTGTCCCCATGGCAAGGCCAGATCTCTGCTCTCATGTTCCAGTGCCAGCTCCCTCCACTCTCTGAAGCCAACCTAAACCTCTCCCACACCTGGGAAAAAGCCCTCCCCCCGACCCTACGGCTCTCAGGTAGCCTGTGGTCCATCCCCACTGGCTTGAAACCACAATCCTGCCCCAGCAGCAGAGCTACTGTTCCTGCCATACCACCTGCAGCCTCATGAGGGAATGATGAAGGAAGAGGGAAGTAAAAGCTTTGGGGCCACTGGTCTGATGGTGCACTGCCGCCTTGTGAGATTCCTGCCCTGGGGCAGGGGAGGAGGGGGGGAGTGGCAGGGCTGGGGGTAGGGGGACAAAGCTGAGGGCAGGTGCCCCAGGGACTCTGCCACCCCTGTGCCATGGGAACTGGCCCTGGGAAAGATGGTTCACCCAGCAGCCAAAAGGAGGAGGCAGAGCTGAGCATGAGGGCCACGTATGTAAGGGAGGCCTGTAACAAGCAGGATGGGATGTCCAAGTCTGGTAATGATGAAGGGACAGCACTGCTGCAGCACCATCCCCCCCCGTGCTGCACGGCCCCTGCCCTGCAGCGGGAGGCAGGAAGATGGGGTGTCCGGGGCTGGAGCGCAGCCAGCCCAGCAGCACCTCGCTCTTAGTCCATGTCATCCTCCAGGCTGCTGAGCCGACTGTGCTCCTCGTAGATCTCCCTGACGGCCAGGATGCGGTTCAGCATGCTCTCCATCATGCTGCGGTCCATGGGGATCACCGAGTACCACAGCGGGGACTCGGCGATGCACGACCGCTCGGGCTGCAGGTAGAACACATCGTTGCGGTTCCGCAGACTCTCGGGGCTGCAAAGAGAGAGCAAGGTCAGACCTGGGGGGTCTCAGTTTCAGGGGCTCAGCCAGCCTGGCCTGCTGTCATGGTTAGCAAGGGGGGCTCAAGGCTTGCCACAGCCTCTCATCACTCAGCAGGATGAGGACACAAACTGAGCCTGCAGCTCCTTGCTCAGGACCAAAACCCCTAACCACCCAAGCACCTGGACTCATATGGCACAATCCTGACAGTCTGGAGAAAGGCAAGAAGTGGAAGAGGCCAGAGAGAAGCATTTTCTCAACCGTGGTCTACACATGCAGCACAGACCTTGTGCAAGGCTTCAAGCTCATGTACAAACATTTGGAGAGCAGCAGTCACTCCACATGGTCCCACTAAAACTGAGTGGTGGCCCCAAAATGGCACATGTCCCTTCTCCAGAGAAAGCCTCACCATTTGGAGAGATAGAACTCATAGAATTTGACTGGGCATCGGAGGGGGTTCATCCTGTTCTCTCGCTGCTCCAACATTGGTACCTCCTCCTCACGCTTCCGTTTTCCAGAGCCACCATCTGCAGAGGGGGAAGAGAGCTGGATCATGGCTGTATCCCAACAGGGGAAGCAGGGGGAGGGACAGAGATGTTCCCTCAGGCCCTACCTCGGCTTTTCTTCTGCTTGGCAGGAGCGTAGTAGCGGATGCTCACCACCTTTGTCACGCCACGGGCAGTGGTGCACTTGCGGGACTGGCGCACCACGTTGGTGAAGGAGAGCTGCATGTGCTCCTCTGCTGTCTGCAGCCCGAAGAACTTAGTGTTGAAGAACATGAGGGTGTTCAGCAGCACAAAGGGTGAGTAAACACCCAGCTGTTTGCACTCCCAGAGGTGCTCCTCCTCGACACGGGAGAAAACAGTGTCTGCAACACACAGAGGAAGAACCGGGTCACATCAACAGCAGCCTTATGGCAATTCCTTCATCCTGCCCAGAAATCTGTGAAAGACTGACACTTCACAACATCTTTTTTTCCATAAGGTTACTTCTCCAGAGACATCAGCAGAACTAGATGCTGGCTCTGCCACAAGCCACCCCAGATCACAGCCAAACCACAGACAAGAACCCAAATTAATTCTAGTTGCTCATCACTATAGATGGCCACAGAGTGATCTCCAGGTCAGTGCTCCACCACACTCAGTGAGAGATGAAGGAAAAGCAGCAGGCAGGAGAGACACAGCCAGCTCCTGCCTAGATACACAGGTCTGGAGCCAAATGCCTCTGCCTGGGACAGCCAATATGTGGAGGTGAGGCTGGATCTTTGACTGACAAGACACAGCAGGGAAGGCAGCTCAGATCACAGCATCGTGAAAAGCCTCTGCAGAGCTCTAAGTTAAGTCCATTCACAAGGCAGCAGCACAGCGACCTTGGTCAAGACTTAGTACAGTGTGCAGGGCTCACCCATATGCTGGGAACACAAAGACGTGCCAGTGTGCCCCCTGGGTTGGTATCCTCTTTGCCAAAGGGTGGAGACATCACTGTGAAGTGTTGCAAAGATTCAAACTGTCCCAGGAAAGAAAGTATGTGTGCTCTGCTCCCAGCTATGCTGACTGTGGGCTACAGAAGCTGCTGAGGCGTAAAGCACACTGGCCTGCTGTCAGTTGGGTCAGCCTGACCCCAAGACACAGCAGGACTGTGCTGCCTATGCTAAGAAAGAGGGTTGAGGCTGGGGGAACACAATCAGACCAGAGGATCCCAGGCTAGGAGCACAAACTGGTATATGTGGTGGACTGAGGGTACTCAGAAGACACGTACTATTTGGTAAGACTGTGGGTTGCCAGCCGCTCAGGGACTTGTTCAGCTCCTGCACGAAGGTCAGGTAGTAAAGGTCTGTAAATATATTCACCATACGATTGTTCTCGAGCAGGTACTAGAAAGGACAGAACACACAGTCAAGAGAAATACAGCAGCACCTGGAGTGCAAACCCTCCCCAGAGAGCCCAGGGCACACGTGCAGAGCACCCTTCCTTGTGCCACCAGAGCTGCAGGGCAGCACTTCTGAGAGCTGCAAGGAAAACCTTGGGGTATGACACAGGAGACTTGGCAGTGAAGAAGGGAATGAGCTTGGGGAGATCTCCCAGCCCTCCTCAAGGATGTGCAAGAAGGGTGTAAGGCTGGGAAACAGCTGACACCCTACACTCTGGGCTTGGAAACAAAGGCCAAACCAGGTGGGCTGCTGTCCTGGGGTGAGGCAATGAAGGTGAGTCCAGTGAGCCTCTCTGGGTCCCCAGGAAGTAGAATGAAGGGTAAAAGCTCCCCCTACCAGTTCTGACCCCCAAGTCTGTCTGTGGAGGGCAGCAAGGCCTCCCTCACCTGCTGGATGCCAAGGCAGAGGTAATAGATGCTGTCGGGTTCATAGCGCTCCCCGTTGGGCCGTGTTATCTCCTTGACAAACTGGGCCAGGCCATAGTTGAGCTCAGCTGCTGAGCAGGCTAAGATGTCCTCCTTGATCCTCATGGGCTTGGCTGCAGAGACAAGCACAGCAGCCTCAGACAAAAGCCTGCAAGGTCAGGAGCACCTCAGCACCCTGAGATCCAGCTTCTGGGAGGTCTCTGCCACTCCACTGCATCCACACAAGGCACTTACGGCCAAAGCGCAGCTCCTCTCCCTTGCTGGTCTCTCCTCCTGCGTACTTGGCTTGCACCCAGGACTTCCAGGCATTCACTCCATACGAGTAGTTCAGGACTGTACAGCTGGGCTGGCTGCTCATTGAGTCCCGGGAACAGCTTTCAGAGAGCACCAGGCGCTTCTGCCCCTGCAGAGAGGTGTACTGTGAGACTGGGCACCTACCTGAGACAGGTGCAAGAGTTGTGGTCACCCCTCAGACCTGTGACTGCAGTGTGTGACTCCCAGTGTGCCTGTGCCCATGCCAGCAGGCACCCTTCTGCTGACAGCCAAGCCAACAAGGCCCATTAGTTATGATGGCCACAGGAACAAGACCAGTTCTCACATGACCTGTAGCATTCAAAGCTCCTCCAAAGTATTTTCATTCAAGGAGTGGCCCACAAACCAAGCATGTTCAGAGGGGAGAGGGCACAACCTCCCCAGCACACCAAAGCCTCTGGCACATTTCACCTCCTACATCCCAGATGGCAGCTCCAAGCCCAAAGAGCTTTAAGCACGCAGCACCCACAGAGAGCTCACCTTTCGGACAGCTCGAGGCAGATCTTGCTCTGTGGACACATCATCTGGTCCCACCAGCCCACAGTCAAAGAGGAAGTCCACACTGGGGTTGATGTCTAGAGGGTCTGAAAGGAAACAGAGGCAGAGAGTTCAGCTGAGACTTCTCATCCTGTTCCCTGCACTGACAAGTGTTTTACAGCAAGATAAAGCAAGAACACTTCACACCCTCCACCACTGTCTCGCATGAACTTTTAGCCATAGCACAACAAAGGAAATATGTTTCTGGCAGATGATGCTAAGCTCTCTCAGAATAACCAGAGCCCCACATTTTCCCCCTCTGACAGTTTTTTGTTTGCTTGTTTTTCAAAGCTGAGGAACGTTCCTAATGCCCTTGTACCAGGCCAGTACTGTGGACAGTCTGGCACAGGCACCTCAATTCTATCCTTTGCTGCTACCACCCTGCCCAGCACTGCTGTGCTCCTGAGAGTCCCTGCCTCCTCTTCCACCTTCTGCCTGATAATGGACATTCAGCAATTCTACCATTTCCAGGATGTCATGCTTTGTCCAGGTATCTTGCCTTGCTGGCTCCTCTGGAATCATCATCCATAAGCACACCAGTGCTGCTGCCCTGCTCTCTGTGCTGTTAAAACCAGTTTCTCATTCTCCCTTCTCTGCAGACCTATGTTCTCACCAGGTAAGTTAGTCTAGACAAACACACACTCCTTCAGAAGTGGTGGTCCCCTCACCCTTGCTGCAAGCAGTCATCTGCAAGGCTCAGCCCTAGGCCTGGTCAGTCAGAGGACATGGCGAGGTAAATTCACAGAGCTCTTAGAGCTGCTGGCAACAGTTGGCTGAGGGCACTGGGAGGACCCTGCTGCAGCACGAGCAGCCCTGCACACCTGCTTCCCCCAGCTCTTACTCTTAGGGAAGTCAGCCTCCAGATCCTGGCCCGGCTCATCGAGGACATTTGCCATCTTGACAGCCATAGCCAACACATCGTCCCGTGCTGGTCCGAACAGATCACAGTCCTCCAGGAGACCCTCTGCACTCTGGTTACTCACCAGGTCTGCAAGGCAAAAGCAGTTCATAAACCCAACTGTTTTCCCTGTGACAGTTGGGAAATGAAGTTGGGTTCCCTGCGTGCAGCACAGTCCTGTGCTCAGAGCAGCCCCACGACACCTGCACTGCCCAGCTTTCTCTGGACAGCAAGACATTGGATGCTTGTCACCTCCCCAGCCACAACCCTCATCACTGGGGGTGAGGGTCAGCACTGCTAGTTTTCTAGCTAGTAAGCTGCTTTAGGAAAGAGCCTGAACAGCCACCTGAAAAAACCAACAGTGCCACAAGACTGGCACCCCCAAAAGCGGCAGACAGTGCTCCCTGCTGCAGCTCTTCCCTTTTGGTAGCTCCTCAGCAGAAGCCGAGGAATTGTTATTCCCTGCTTCCTTTTTTGAGAGGCTTTGGAGAGCTGCAATCCAGGCAGGTGTTTTAGCTCCAAGAGCCAGCAAACCCCCCTTGATCCCAGCTGTTGGGCCAGACCAAGCCATGGCAGAACCTACCACACAGGTCCGAGGAGGCCTTGTCTAGTTCCTCAGCCTCTGCAATCATTTCAGCCATGGCCAGGATGTCAGCTTCCAGGGGATTGGAGGGGATCTTCACTTTCAGTTCCTCAATGGTCTCCACAATCTTCTCTGTGCTTTCCAGGGTGGTGGGCAGGAACATTGGCACAGGCACCTGTAGACAGCAGTACACCAAGCAGAAAACTGACACTCAGCAGATTGACACAAAAGCAGAGGCAGGAGAAGAGGATAAACAGAGAAGAAGAGAGGTTGCAGCAAGGCAGGATCAAGACACCAGGAGAACAGGAGTAAATGAAGTGCATTGCTTACCGGGACAGGCATGGAGAAAGGCACAGGTACTTTCTGGCAGTACATATGCATAGGCACAGGCACGAAGATCGGGACGGGGATTGGCAATACAACCACCTGGGGCTTCCAGTCAGCCTCTGATAAGAGCAAAAGTACATCAGTGAGCTTGATCCCAGAAGCTCCTCCACCCAGCCCTGCCACACACTGACGTGCCCCCAGCCATCCAGCACTGTAGCCCTTCCAGCCACCAGCTTCTATGATTTGCGGACAGAGCTGGATCAGCAGCAAGTCAAGCCTGGCAACAAGAGAGGCTTGCCTTAGCCAGAAGTGCAAGTTCTGCTCTTATGCAACCCTGCCAAGAGGTCCAGTTGCCTTGCACATGCTGGAGACCACACACACATGCCCAGCATGAGCTACAGAGTGGAACATACTCAGCAGATGGTCCTTGGACAAGCTAACAATCTCCAGAGCAACAGGAGTTGTCCCACAAGAAGTGGGATCATGCTACAGTGCTCTTTGCATCTCTCCTTTTGCTGATGATGGGAATGGGCTCCCGGCCTCCAGCCCTGCCAGATGTGCCCTGCACCTGCCCAGAGACTCCTCAGCATGGTGCCAAACACACTTTGTGCAGCGTTTCAAGCTGGATTCACAGTCTGGAGGAGGGATGTGCCCCTTGCCTTTCCAAAATGCCCCTGTAATCCTGCAGTTATGTCTTGTTTTCCTACCTGTCTGACATCCTTTGGACTTCATTTCTAACTTGCAGGAAACGCCCCGGTTCTGCATCAGTGGTTTACACATGGCAGCTTTGTTTTTCCGAGGGGTGGCTGGAACCACTGGTGGGGTGGGAGGCGGCGCAGCTGAAGATGTCTGGGCTGAGGAGGCCTTTGCTGACAGCTGAGGAAATGCAGAAAGCAGGAGGTTGATGTTCAGCTAAGGCAGCACAACCTCTTTCCTACAACCTCTTTCCTACAGCTACAGCTGGAGTGACTCCCAAAGCACCTCCTGGGGCCTGGCAGTCCCCAACACACACATGGACGCTCCCACGGTCAGGCCTGGACGAAGGACTGCCAAGCTGCTCCTGGCAGGCAGCAAACCTGTGTGGTGTCCCTGCTGTGCCAGGAGTCTGGCACTGGTGGCTCCTGTCCCACGGGGCAGAGGGGAACAGTGGGACAGTGACTATACCCAGGCACAGAAAAACACCATGCAAAAGAAGCCAGTGCCACAGAGGTTATTCTGGAGTTCATCATCAACTCCTGGGGAATGGTTATTCTTCCCCCTTGCAGGACTTATGCTGATACTGCCCTCCCCAGGAGCTCTTATCAGCTCCCGCTATCCAGACATCTTAAAATTCATTGATTGTAGAAGAACGAAATCTCCCTGAGCAATGGCAGAACTGTTCTCTCTTTGTGCTATCTTGCAAACTCCTACCTCCAATGGATCTTACCATGTTGGTCTCTGTCTTCTGTGGGGAAGGGACAGCTGGTTTTGGATCTGAAGTCTGACCTGTAAGAGAAAGCAACAACTCTTGAGTTCAAGAGCTCCTGGGCCAACGTGTCCCACTGCTGGGACTGGAGGTACCAGCAGTCAGAGAGCAGGGACAGGCTCCCCAGAAACTCCTCCTGGCCACTCCAGGAATAGTTAATGTTTCCACAATCTCTAGCCCTAGCAGCTCAGAAGACACTACAACTCCAAAATCAAGTTACTCCCATGTCATTTTGTGCTCACCTGCAGTCCACCCCATCCCCGTCACAGCAGGTCAGGAGAAATCCCAGCCCCTTGTTGAGAGAGGAATCCAGGGCTCTATTCCCAGCTCTGCCTATTGGCTTGCTGTACCGAGCCATGGCCCCTCCCTGTGCCTCCATATCCCTGCTACAAATATCTTGGCAAAGTGCTTCGAGATCCCTAGGAAGAAGGTGACAGAGCTAACAGTAGCATTAGGAGATATCCCAGAAAGCAGAGAGACAACTTCGTCCCAGCCCTAGGGATGCAGTATATTCCCCTAAGGAAAGAAGGGATCACCTACAGATAAGAGGTGCATGTGGCAGACATTCTCAGGTGGTGACAGTATCACCCTGCCTTGGATGATAATTCCAGCTCATTTGCTCTGCAGAGAACCTGCACCCATCTCAAAGGCCTATGAGCTAACAGAGCACCTTCGTCTCAGCCTCCAGTGAGCCCTGGTTACCCATGTGGCTGCCAAAAACATCTGCCTTCTACAGCACTGACTAACTGTGGGCCATGCATGGAGGAGTCACCTGCGAGGAAAGCAGCAGGTCTCAGCACCCAAAGGCAGTGGCGGGTCCATTTGCACCTCCTACACACAGACTGGCTCTTCAGGAAAGACCCAGATTCCTAGAGGTCCAACACACAGACCATGCACTGTGTAGATTTCCTCTGTCCTAAGGAAATGCAGGACAGCTCTTGTGCAACTGGAGGCCTGGCAGGCTCCACTTGCTGGCCACCACAGCAGGAAACAGGCAAGTTACAGCTGGAGGAAGCTCCCTAGTCTGCAGCTGAGCATTCAGCCATAGGTTCTGCAGCAGTCTCAGGGTCCAAGAACTCACCCTGACAGCCCAAAGTGGATGGGCAGCAGGTCCACGTAGGAAACATCAATGGTTTGACTGAGAAAAGACAAGCTATGGTGCATGAGTGGAATTTCTGCTGCAGCAGAATCAAAAGCAAACATGATTGCCCCACAGGCCAATGATTTAGGACTAAGAAAACAGGATTCTCCTGCCACAAAGCTCTATGTGTCTAGGCTTCCAGGAAAACTGTGGCTTGTTCTTTACTCTCATCCCAGTACCAACAAAAAGCTGTCAAGGCATTGCCTGCCCCAACAGTGACTTCTGACCCTCTACCCTCTCCAGTTGGTCAGCCCTGTGCAGAGCCAGTTCCCCTTGGAAGTGTCTGAGCACAGTTTTGTAGCAGAAGCTCCTCAATCCTGCATTACATGGACTGTTTCCAGCAAAAGAATAGCTGCTTATATGATCAGCAACAAGCAGTCTCAAGATCACTAAGCTGGTAGCAGCCATTGGGTCACGGGAATTAAGGGTTCTAGGCAACCACTGGCTGCAACAGAATAACCAAGTAGTCAACAGCTCTGCCCACGATGGGCCTGAAATCCAGGCAGTCCCTTGTGAGCTGGCGATGCAGCTGCCAGGTCCACAGGACACCCTGACTGCACCAGGCAAAGCTGTTCCTCATCATGAGCTGACAAGCTGCTCCTCCTCAAATCCCCTGCACAGCACAGTGGGCTGGAAAGCTCTCTGTGTAAGCAGGTCCTTGGCTCCAGCACCCTTCCTTTGCAAACTCAGCAGTATGCCACAGTCCTGGGGCAAGGGTGTCCATGGCTATCCCACATCTGGGTGTGCCAGAACACACAGAGGGCCCAGTGCTACCAGCAGCATTCACCAAGCACAGCAGCTGCTGGGGCAGCCTGGAGCTTGTGCTCAGCTGAGCACTCACTACTGATGAAGGGCTTTTCCTTGGCTCCCTCAGAGTCCTCACAGGGGGCACAGAGAGGCAGCTGTGGCACAGTGAAGGGTGATGCCCCACATACCAAGAAGCAAAGTTCTTGGAGCTCTCCAGAGATGTGGTACAGGAGGCCTGAGACTCTCGTGGTTGTTGGTGGTGGAGAAGGTACTTCTGAGTCTTGTGATCCATGGCTCCAAGTAGCAAGGTCCAATGGCTAAACAATGTGAAACATGGTTCCCTCTGCAGGCAGAGTTTGCCCACTGTGCCTGTGTTGTAAAAGCAGTGTTATTGGTTCCTCACAAGTGACATGCCTTGAAAGCAGAGGACAAATGCAACAGGATGGCTAGGGCTGTGGAATCACTTGGTGAGCTACAGGAACTAGCAAGTTTAACATCTCTTCTTTTCCTGGGCAGCAGAACACTGTAAACCATCAAGCAGACTTCCCATGGGCACCCTTGTGCCAGCAGAAACCAACAGTTCCTTATCCAGGTCACTCCAGTGTCCTGCCACTTGAGCTGTCACCTCACACAGCTTTTTATGGAATGTGGCTCTTGGAAGGCAGGTTGGGACTCCCCTAGCTGGGGGAACCTGCTGCTTCTGGAGAAGCAGCTCTGCTTTGCTATCTAAGCAGCAGCGACATCCAGAGCTTCCCCCATCTTACAATCAGCCCACAGGAGAGGAACCACAGGAGTCTGGAGATGGAGGATGAGGTCTCTCACATGAAGGTCCTTGTCTTGGTTTCCCCTCCTTGGCACACCCTAGCCAGGGTTTTACACTTCACGAAATCCCAGGGAAGGCAGCAAAGCCCTGAATCTGCAGCGCAGGTATGTGTTGGAGCTTGATACACTGAAGCAAGTCCCACCATAAACTGCAGGCATCTTAACTAGATCCCACAGATTACCAAGGACATCGTGGCCTACACCAGACCAAGCACAATGAGATTATGCAAAAGTCCAAGGGCCGAGCGATGTCTTGTCACTCACTACGAGCACCTTCCATCCTGAGGGATCCCAAAGCACTTTGCAATCTTGCATAAGCAACTGGCTCAAGTTAATGATAGGAAATGGGGCAACAGGCAGCGAAAATCTCCTCTCCAGCTGGAACTCCATGGATGCAGAATGGGATTATCTGGGGGACAGGGTTGGCAATTCCCCAAAGCTGCAGTGAACTTTGGGTAAATGGCAGGACTCCAATCTAACATCACAAGACAAGAGTGCCTCCAGCAGCTCAGTGCTCCCTCAGGACCGTTCTAGGTTCAGCTCTGGCTGAGGAGAGCCCACCTACAGCGTCACCAGCACCACTTCCTGCAGCACCCTTCTTTGTCCTTGAATGCTTCCCATCCAAGCACTGACCTGGCCCAATCCAGATTATCTTATGAGATCTGAGAAGGTCACAGCTCGGAGGTGGTGTGGGGCTGCAGGTGGATTGTCATGCCAAACCACGCTGTCCCCTAACCCTGTAAATCGAGCTCTCCGCTGGCAACTTGAGGATGTTAAATCCCTGAGTATCCTCGCTAAGAGTGTGAGCTACAGGCAGCACGCTGGCACCGGCTCCTCCCGTCTGGGCCCTGTGTGTCATAGAACCATAGATGTTAGAGATGGAGAAGCCCATTAGGTCCCACTCCGTCCTTTCCCCCCCAAGGGCCAGTGCAGGATTGTTCCCTAGCGTCTCCTCCAGTCCCAAGCAGGAAGTTTCCACCCCTGCTGTTCAGTCTTCCCTGTGTCTCTCAGACTGAGCTATGCAGGTCCCCTCCCTCCCTCCTACTCACTGTTCAGCAGGCTCTCGGGCCCCTTCTGCGTGTCCAGGTTGGGCTGGTTCTGTTGATTGTAAAATCGCAGCAGACACTGCTGGTTGCAGAAGTGTTTGATTTGCCCCCGCCAGTGGATGGTTTCCAGCAGCTTCCCCTGACGCTTGCAGGCATGGCACCGAGCTGCCTAAAGCCCGCATCAGCAGGAGAGAAACAACGAGTAACTAACCACACCCCCTCCGAGTGCAACACAACTCTCCAGTGAAAGGTGCACATAGCAAGGTGCTGTGAGCTTCCCCACAGCAGTGCCCTGCCAGTGCCAGCCAGGGACTCCAGCGGTGCGAACTTCTCACAGCAGCACTAGCCGCGGATCCAGCACTGTGAGCTTCCTCAGTGCAGTGCTCTGTCTGGCAGGATCAGCTGGGGACTCCAGCTACGTGAGCTTCCCCGTAGCAGTGTCCCGTCATTGCCAGGCAGGACTCCAGCAGTGCCAGGTTCTCCGCAGCAGTGCCAGCCAGACTCCAGCAGTGCGAACTTCCTCAGTGCAATGCCCACTTATCTGGGTGCCGTGCCCACCACAGCACTTAGCACAAGCTGCCAGTGCCAATACTGACCTTGAAGTACCAGAGCAAGTATTTGCTTTTGCAGTCTTCACTACAGAAGTCCCAGGTGCTGCCCTCCAGCTGCTCGGTGACCGCCCGCTGGCAGGTCTGAGAACAGTAGGTGCAGGTGATGCAGCACAGGCCCAGGTTCTTGGTGAAATCCTGTTTGTAAAGAAGCACACACCCTGCGGAGAAACAATAGGAGTGAAACCTTCCCAGGATGAACTGGGGGCCTCCCTGACCCAAACATGACCAAAATCCAGGTCTGCGGAGACAACAGAGCACACGCAACACACTGTAGGGAACAATCCAGCACTGGCCCCTGGGGCTGGGATAAGATGGGACCTCATGGGGACTTGCCATCTCTCACCTCCATGCTTCTAGGAAGAGTCTGACTCCAACCTCCTGTGTGCAGGAACCCAGCAGGCAGGGCAAGGCCAGGTCAGGCCAGCCCAGACGCAAGAGCGTAGAAGTGCATGATGACAGGAGGAGCGGAGCTGCCACCTGCTGTCTCCCCAGCCCCCAGAGAGAGAAAAGCTGTGAGAAGGCCCTCCCCAAGGACACAATGAATGGTAAAGATCTAGCCCTAGGGCCTGGCTGGACAGCAAGCCATCCCCACAACAGTCCTCCCTTCACTGCACGGCAAGGCTCTTGCCCCAGGGCCTGGCTAAGACAATCTCCCCTCTGTTCCTCTCCATGCTCTCTTCTCCTCCCCCAGCATGGGCTGGCATGGGGGCTCTGCCTTTCCCATGCCTTCCCCAAGTACCTTCGCTGCAGAAGTTCTTCTCCACTCCAGAGAAACGGATCTTCTCATGCAGCAGCTTCTCCTGCTTGCAGTGCTCACACTGGGACACCACCCCACGCAGCCGCTTGAAGTCCTCGCAGCAATCCTTGCAGCAGAACTGATACACCTTGTCCTGCCAAAGAGACCGCTGCCAGGTCAGCCAGGCTGGCAGGAGGTTCCCACACTTCTCAAGGAAGCAGGAGAAGACTACAGGGCTGAGTCAACTCCCCAGCTCTCCTGGCACAGGGTTTGGCAGAAGTGGTCTCCTCCTGCCCTTCCGACATCCTGCTGAACTCCAGGAGTGCAGCACTCGGCACAGTCTCCAGGCACATCTCTGCAGCCAAGGCTTTCAGAGAACTGGCACAGGAGGAGCTCTGCTTTGAGTAGAGAGATGAAGGAGCCCTGCAGCTCTCACCAGTGTTGGCCTCCAACTCAATATTCCCCCGGGGAAAGTCCTCACCTGCCAGTCTAGGATCTCTGGCTTCCCGCTGAAAAGATTGTGGCAGTAATGGCAGTTGAGGTGGATCCCACCTTCCGGGCTGGTGCGCTGCAGGAGAAGAGACAGCTCATGGAGGGAGAGGCACATGGAGGGCAGTGGACATCTGATTCTCACTGCCACCACTGCCTGTCTTCTCCACAGTCACAAGCAGCCCACCCAGCCCCACTCAGACCTGATGCCACCGTTGGTGACTCAGTCAGTCCACCAGATCATGTCTCAAGCTCCTGGAGAGCAGATTCTTGACAGCAATTTCACTTTGCTTCCAATGTGCTGGATCCAGCTCTTCTCAGGAAGGCAAGCTTTCAAGCTGCCACCCCACTGGATTTGAAAACATCAAGGGATGGGGGCTCTACAACTTCTTCTCTAAAAGTTCCTGAAGCACAGCTGCTTGGTTTCTATTTTCAAGGTAATGGAGTTTCAGAATTCAAGCAGCCTTTCTCATTCCACCTTCTGCTAGATTAAATAACCATTTAGCATTTGCTGTCTCGTCCACAAGGATCTATTTATTAATAAAGTCATCTTCTTGGTTTTCTTTCTTATAACCTCAGATAAGGCATTCAGCAAGTGCCTCAGTACAAGCATTTTACAAGCCCAAATGTAATTTTTATGTTGGCTTTCTTTTTTTTCAGGATACTTCCAAGTTTTCTGCAATATTGAAAATAAAGTGGACATTGGAAAATATTTCCTATCTGTCCAACATTCTAGATAGCTTTTTGGTCCCTAGCCCTCCAACTTTAACTCCATGTTCTTCTGCTTCTGCTTGCAAGAACTTAATTAATCCTTCCCTCTGTGGCTGTAAACTGAGACACTCATACTGAACAGCTTATCTGCTGTAATCCCAAGGTCTTTTCAAAATGCTTACTTTCCCAGGACTTGCATCCCCACACTACTTGAGTAAGGCTGACACAGGATCTTACACTGAACTGTATTTAAGCAGTTTAGGAGGAACCAGCCTTGTCAGTCAATCCAATTTCTTTGCTTTCTGTGACTGCCCTGGCTTCAGCATGGGCTAAGGTCACCAGTTTTCGTTTCATCTGCAACATTTATTATGCTTACTTTGACTTTATTGCCAAATGACTGATGAAAACGTTGAACTCCGTTGATTGGTATTAAGCCAAGCTTAATACTGATCCCCAAGAAACCATCTTGAAACATTCTCTTCAGCTGTTTTAGTTTGACAAGTGTGTTCTGAGATCTGCCAGCAAGACAGTTCCTAATCCAGGTTATGCCTTGGTTTACTCATATGGTACAATGCTGGTTTTACATGGCAATAATTCAAGTTAGGTGACTTGGTGAAGTCTCAGGTAACTGGAAGAAGGGAAACATTGCAACCATTTCTCAATTGGGCAGAAAGGAGGACGCTGGGAACCACCAACCTGTCAGCCTCACCACTGTGCCTGGAACAGACCCTTCTGGAAGCTCTGCAAAGGCACATGGAGAACAAGGAGGTGATTCAAGACAGCCAGCACGGCTTCACCAATGGCAAGTCCTGCCTGACTAACCTAGTTCCTCAGTGGAGTGACTACATCAGTGGAGAAGCAGAGAGTTATGGATGCCACCTCTCTGGACCTCTGTAAGGCCTTTGACACAATCCCCCACAACATTCTTCTCTCTAAATTGGAGAGAGATGGATTTGCTGGGTGGACTGGATGAGGAATTGGCTGGATGGTTGCACAGACGGTAGTGGTCAATGGTTCAGTGTCCAGATGGAGATCGGTGACAAGTGGTGTCCCTCAGGGATCCATACTGGGACCAGTTCTGTTTAATATCTTCATCGATGACATAGTGGATTGAGAGAATCCTCAGGAAGTTTGGAGATGACACCAAGCTGAGTCATGCAGTTGACAAGCCTGAGGGACAGAGCGACATCCAGAGGGACCTGGACAAGCTTGAGCAGTGGCCCATGGGAACCTCATGAGGTTCAACCAGGCCAAGTGCAAGGTGCTGCACCTGGGTCGGGGCAACTCCAGTGTCAGTACAGGATGGAGGATGAACAGATCAAGAGCAGCCCTGCCAAGAAGAATTTGGGGGTGCTGGTGGATGAGAGGCTGGACATGAGCTGGCAACATGAGCTCACAGCCCAGGGAGCCAACTGTACCCTGGGCTGCCCAAAAAGAAGCATGACCAGCAGGTCTAGAGAGGTGACTCTGTGCCTCCTCCACTCTGGTGAGCTCTGGGGTCCCCAGCACAGGAAGGACATGGACCTGTTGGAGTGAGCCCAGAGGAAGCCACGAAAACGACCAGAGGGCTGGAACAGCTCTTCTGCCTCAACAGGCTGAGGAAGCTGGGGTTATTCAGCCTGGAGAAGAGAACACTCTGGGGAGACCTTATTGTGGCCTTTCAATACTTATAAGAAAGATATAAGAGGACACACATTTTAGCACAAGGGGTAATAGTTTTAAACTAAAAGAGAGTAGATTTAGATTAACCATAAAGAAGTTTTTCACAATGAGGATGGTGAAACACTGGCACAGGTTGCCCTGAGAGGTGGTAGATGCCCCATCCTTATAAATATTCAAAGGTCAGGTTGGACAGGGCTCTGAAAAACCTGACCTAGTTGAAGATGTACCTGCTCACTGCAGAGGCTGGACTAGATGATATTTAAAGGTCTCTTTCAACTGAAATGCTTCTATAATTCTAGTCTTGTGAAGTCTGTAAAAACTCTACAGCTACACTACCAACACTATTTGTGATCTCAGCGAAGGATTACATCAAGGATACATAAAAGAACACCAAAAAACCCCAATCAAAAAAACCCAAAACAAACCCAACAACAATAAAAAACCCCCGCCCCCACAACCAATTAAAAAAAAAAAATCCAAAACCCAAATGCTGCAACTGCCAGTAACTACCTCTTACCTCTAGATTCTCTACGTTTTCTCAGTTGCACTTCGCACGTCCTGGCCTAAGTTTCCCAGGTCTTCCTGGCTGTTACTCTGTTCTTTGACAACTGTACAAAACTAATAACCTTCAAGTTGCCTATGAATACCACACACATTTCACACATGCTGAAACTTAATGTCAGAAGATTAAAAACCGCTAGTCAAGCCTTCGAGGATTATCAAACATGAGGTATCCAGGCCTGCTGGCTCTAAGTTTTTAGACAATACATTCTAGAAGGCTTATATTTCTTGGTGACACCTGACTCAGAGGGGAGCTCTGCCCCTTTCCACCCAGCTAGCAGGTGTGTACCGTGCTTTGCTGACTTACTTGTGCTTTTGCTCATGCTCTTGTAAGGCCACTGCATCCCAAACCACTTATGCAGCACAGCTCTGCACTGCCCTTCCACTGGGCATAACCTGACAGACAGGAGTGAATTACAGCCTGCCTCATCCCAGTGGAGGAAGGGGATGATAGGGCCAAGACTGAGATACGAGCAATTACAGTCACTGCAACTCTTGTGTTCCACAGAGACTTTCTTAGGAAACCTTCCCGGGGGAGCTCAAGGAAGGTGGAGCCTCTGCTAAGTGTGAAAGGAGGCATGAGCTCTGTGACCCAGCTCAGCATGAAGGATATTTCAGTACCTGGAATTTGGTCCAGCAGCTGGGACTGCAGAACTGGTAGACAACCCGGTCTGTCTTGTTGTAATAGCAGGGTTCAGATAAGCTCTTTCTGCAGAAGCTGCAGGGTCTAGGGGGACCTGATGAAACAGATAGGAATTGGTGAGGGCAGCAGCAAACCATGTGAGACTGGATTCTGAGGATGGCACCCAAGCTACTCACTCATCCTCAGTCTGACAAGCTATTATCAAAAGGCAAGGGACAAGAACACAAGGAAACCAAGAGCACTGGATTCTACTAGGACAGAAATGTTAAACAGAGATGGAGAGCACAGGGATTCAAGGGAGTGACCCTGGCTCTATAGGACATTGGACAAAATAGGTTGCAATACTTGCACCAGAGACCACACTCATTCCTGGACACCCTGGTACTCCATGTAACGGAAGGGGCAATGCCAGCACAGCCCAGCACTACAGCTGCCCCTATATTCTCAAGAACAGCAATGTACACTACCCTCCATATTAAGATGTTTGCATTCTGCAAGGGTTCCTCCGTATCCACATCTCCTTCCCCTGGTCTCACTGGATTCCTCCCCAGGCAAGCAACACATCTTCTTTTCAGTCCCATCCACAAGCAATAAATAAAGCTAAGGAAGGAGTTAGAGTGGAGATATGACTGATTCCCTCTGTGTAGGTGCTCTTACCAACTAAGCCTGACTGCTTCACTTTGTGGGAGGTAGTGCAGCAAATGGAGCAGAACAGGCCCATCTTGCCACTGCGATCCACGTTGGGCAGCATGTCAAAGTTCTTGCACAGCGTCTTGCACCACATGCAGGGGTAGACCCGAGTGTTCTTCTGCAAGCACAGAGCAAAACAGAGCTGCCAGGGAGACTATCACAGCCAGCAAGGTCCAACCCTCACATCCCACCCCACATCTGTATCCGCCACAGGACTGCTCTTCTGCAGTGACCAGCTGGTGCCAGAACTAGGCTCATAGTCTGCAGGTTCAGGTGGTGGTAGCAAAAAAGGTTGCCTTTAGCACTTCAACTTCTCATTTTAAGGGTAGCCTGGCAAGAATACAGAGCTTGGCAATCCCATTGAGACAGTTAAGTGAAGCCTGCTCAGGTCACAGAGGAACATATCCAACAGAATCATGCTAACTGTATATGCCAGTGTCACTGCACAGTCCAGCTTATTGACTGCCTGACCCATCCCTGGGTCCAAGATGGGCCTCATGCAGAATAAATTCATTCTGTTTGCCTGCTTCAAAGTTTCTCCACAGAAATCTTTTAAATACTTTGTCAGTAATAAAAGACCAAGGGGATTTGAATCACCTGTCATTGCATAAAGTTCCCTGTGCCACACCAAGCTAGGGAGCTGTGTGCCTGCAGAGACCCCCCCCCCACTCCAGGCAGCTGATCCACACACCTTCTTGTAACTGTTGAGACACGTAGAGTTGCAAAACCGTTTTTGCTGGCCTTCGTGGAAGAGGTACTCCAGGGGCAAGCCCTTGTTGTAGATATAAAGTCCACAGTTGTCACAGCAGTTTGTCTTCAGCCCCTTGGTGGCCCGGAACTTGGTGAAGCAGGCGTCACTGCAGATGCGGTGAACCACGCTCCCGTTGCTGACCTCGTGCTGGATCTGCAGAGACATCACTGCTGTCACTCCCCAAACCATCAGGGGCCTCCTTCCAATGCAGCTGTACCACTGCTGCCACAGCCCTTGGGATAACAGGCTGAGACTTGGGCAAATGCCATACTGGAAGCTGGTGTGGACTGAGGGTGGCCTCCCTTGCCAAACGTCAGTGGAGCAACTGGGAGAGCAGAGTGGTAGGAAGCAGTGAGCTTCAGGGTGGGGAGAAGCAGAAGCCTCCTTCCTTCTGCTAAAATAAGGACTGGTTTACAGTAACACAAAAAGACCTGGGAGTGAGCCCAAGACAGCTCAGGGGCTGAAGCCTCACACCACAGGAAAACCTGGCTAATGCCCTGGTCCCAGGCAGGGCGAAATGCTGCAGGTCCCAAGCACCTCATCCAGGGCAGGGGAAGGACAAGGGATTTATTTACCTCGCCAGGTTTGTGGCAAACACTGCAGCGGCTGGTGTCCGAGGCATCTGCAGACTGAGGTGCTGGTCTGTGCTGCTGGGCCTCGTAGAGGGAAAGGCAGACAGAGGTGCAGAACTCGTGGAAAGAGCCACCTGAACCAATCTGGGCAACCACAGAGTCCTTGGTGTTCCAGATCTCCCTGGGGATCAGGAGGGGATGTGTTAGTGCAGGGACACTTGAGTCCTGCCACAAAGGGATAGGATGGCCCACTGCAACACACAGGACTTTCTGGTCCCAAAAAGTTGGCAAGAACTGTCTCACAGCAGCTTCTGTCCTGGCCCAGAGGAGTGGTGTCTGAAGACGGAGCATGCAGGAGGTTGTTTTGAGAGGAGGTTGGAATATGGGGCACTGAGTCTGGGGACAGGCAGGGAATGGTAATAATGTGAAGGGGGTGTAGGGAGCATGGGATATGCAGTGTGTGAAGGAAGACATGGGGCAGCAGCTGGCAGTGGGCAGGATGATGTGGGTGAATGAGGGCCATAGGAAGGGGACTGGCAGGCAGAGCTGTGGAGCAGGTGAACGGGGTCATGAGCATGGGAGCACTGAGGAAAGGGGAATGAACACACACTTTTTGCAGAAGGTGCATATCTTCTTGCCAGGCGGTTTTTTTTGAGAAGGTGGTGAGGCAGGAGCTGGAGCAGAAGAGCTGAGGAAGCCCTTTGCGCTGGTAGGCAGTTTGGCCCTTCTGCAGGGGGGTCCTGCAGTTGGCACAGGTCATCTTGGTGAAGGTGGAGCGGGCGGCTCGCTGGGCCATCTGGGTGCGCAGGGACATGCGGGTCGAGCGCCGCGTGCGGAAAGGAACGAAATCCTCGTCGTTGGGATCATCCACCATTGCATCAGAGTCTTCGTCAGACACTGGAACTGCAAAGCAGCAGAGGAAGAGGCACAGAAATCCCTCATTAGGGACTGAGAAACTCTGCCATGAGACACATGCTGGGACTTTCTGGGTCACCTTTCTGGAGCCCCTCTACGTACTTTGTACTTGTCTGGGTGGAATGATAAAAGGACCCTTCAAAGAAATTCTGTTGGAACTGGAGATGAATCAAGAGGTCTTTAAGCAAACTGGGCTTAAGAACAATTCCTCTTTAGGAAGTCATGATATGTCAAGGTTGAGCAGAAGCCCAAAGTGTGAACTTTTATAGCAGAAAACCCTCCAAGAGCCAGCAGACCTTAAAGGAACAGCACAGGCAGGCAATAAAAGAGCAACACACAGATGCTAGGGAATAGCAGGGTGACACTCAACACCTCAGAGACTTCATGCACTTCTGCAGGAAAATCCCCAAGATCCAACCTTCCTTCAGACAGCCTGCTGCCAGAGACAAAGGAAGAAAGTTCCTGGCTGAGGAGATGGAAGATGTGTTTTCTGGGAACAACCCCTGAGTCTCATCCTATTATTTAGTGCTTGGTGTCCACAAACCACTGTAAAAATAAGACAACATTGTCTGCTTTGACCTAAGTGCCCTGAGAAAGCAAGGCAAGTACCTGAGCATGAAGACTGGTAGGATGTAAAGACCTGTCCAGTGTAGAAGGGAAGTCTGCACAGAAGCTCCAGAGTTCCCACTGTACTCACACCATGAACCACCTGTCCCCAATGGATCTGGGCCCTTCTCTCAGGCTGAAAACAGGCATTGACCGACCCCAGTTACTTACTGCTCTCAGAGGAGTTCACAGTTTCAGGCCTGGCAGTTTCTGATCTTCTGGGTCGTTCACTTCTTTTCTGTTCCTAGAAGACATTCAGAAAATATTTAGGCTAACTATCTGCTAGGAAAACCATGGATAAATATCTCAGATCATGGTGGAGTTCCAACCTCTGGGATTTGCTTTCCCAAGAGCTAGGCTGAAAACGGATAAAACTCCATGGATACCTGACCAGAGTTGGCAAGACAGAGGAGAAGGGGAAGTAGGCTTATGAGAATGACATTTCAGCTGTGGGTAGCAGGGACATGCTGAAGCCACATTACAGCACAGTGGCAGTGCACAGGGATCACTCCATCACAGGAGTCATGCAAACTCCTTCCCAGAGGGGTGATGAGGCAGCCAGTGTCCCTCACAGAGTCTGACAACAGCCAGCCACGCTCTGTGCTCCTGTACCATATATATTTGACTGCATTCTCCTCACCTTCTCAGCTGGCAGCTCACTCCCCTTCCCAGACAGGCTTTCTCCTAGAACAGAAGCACAGAAAAAGCTGTCATCTAACATCTTGCTTTTCTCCAACAGAAGACCACAGGTGTTCTCCAAACACAGTCACCATTTGGGTCAGCCCTGGCTATCAAGTACAATTCTGGTGGTGATCAGACACAGGAAAGCTCCTAAATCCACCATCTGTGGTTGGAGATCCAAACATGCAGCTTGGGAGGAGCCCTTGAGGGGGAGACCTCCCTGTGTGGGGAGGTAGGCTGGGTGGGCAGTTACCTCCAACTGCTTCTGAACCAAGACTGAGCATCTCCTGGGGATGGTCAGCCTGGGCAGAGGAACTCTGCCTATTGGAAACACCTCCTGATGACCCTCAGTTCCAGCAAAGACTCCAGTCATGAAGAGTGTGAGCTAAGCTGATGCACAGCCACAGTTTTATCAGGGAAGCTCCTGGGCTGACACAAGCACTGATAATAAGCTAAAGCCATGAAAGCCTGAGCAAGAGCTTGTATGCACCAGAGCACTATTCCCTGTATGTAAGAAGCTTTGCCCAAACCTAGACCATCAGTACCATTCACAGTCTCCATAGCAGGGGATGATGGGAAAAGCTGGAGTGCAGAAGAGACTCCAGCCTCAGCAACCTGCAGCTGGATTAGCTCCTGAGCAAAAGGGAGCCAAGTTCTGCTGAGCCAACAACTTACCTGCTGGTGCTGAGGCTTCCTGTGCTTTGAGTACACTATTTTCTTTAAGTGAGTTTTTCCCCTTATCATCCCCTCCCTCTGCCCGGTTTTCCTCCATAGGCTCAGGGGGCAAAGCTGCAGTTCTGCTGTCTGGGATCGGTTCCACCTCTGCTTCCCCTGCCAGCCCTTCCCTCTGCAGGGGTGAGCTTTTCCTTGGTGCTTTCAACTTCATCTTCTTTGTCTGTTTAAGACTGAGTTGGGGTGGGGGCATTGCTGGACTCGAGGACTGTGCTGTGGTTTCTTCCGTGGCTGGGGCACTGCTGAGGTTCCCAGAGTCAGGAATGGGTTTTCGAGGTGATTCAGGGGCCTTGTCACCAGGCAGTGCAGAAATAGCAGCAGCACCGTCTTCCTTTAGGTCCCCAGAACAATTTTTTGGTGTATCCTCCCCTTCTTTCCATGTTTCTGGAACAAGGGCTTCTCTAGAAAGGGCAGAGGAGTCTGATGGTCCATCCTCCATGTCCCGGGAAGGATGTGCCTTACATAGCTCATCCAGACCCTCAGGTTTATCCTGCTCCATCAAGTCAGCAGTTTTATCCAAGTTATCTAAGACATCAGGTTTCTCCAGCATATCCAAGACATTAGGTTTATCTAGAACACGGTCATTTGATTTATTTAGTTCGGACAGGCTGTCTGCTTTCACTAGAAGGTCCAAGTCCCCACCTGCAGTCATCTGCTTGGATTGATCCCAGCCAGGGGGCTGAAGAACTGAAGCTTCCTGGGTGGAAGCTGTTTGGGAGCCCAGGAGATCTTCACCAAACTCCATGTCAGCAGGGAGATCTCCAATAAGCGGTTTGTCAGGCAAGGACAGGGGGTCCATAGATCCTGAAAATTCACTGGAATCCATTTAGAAGATGGCAACTGGAAATGAGAGAAAAGACTTGCAAGTTAATGAAAAGCAGTCTAACACAGCACATGAACTGTCCACTGTTCTGAACATGGCTGGAGTAAGACAAGGCACAGGAATGCTGCCAGCCATAACCAGATACCAGACACCAGTAGGTCACTTCTGCTTGTGAGAGTACAAAAATCTGAAGCCAAACAGCAGCAGCAGGATGCAGTAGTCCAGTATAGCAGACTTTGGGGAACTCTACAGCCCTCATACACCTCACTAGAGCACGGCAAACAGACTTTATGCTCAGTGACACAGGGGGGTATCAGAAATTACTTGAGTACCAATTCAGGAGGCTCCACACAGTTGTTCTGTGGTGTCTGATATCTCCATCCTCGCCTTCCTCTCTATCCAAATAATCTGGTATGTCCTTTCTCTTGATCTGTTCTCATGGAGCTAACACATCTTTTAGTTTTAAAATATCTTTTCTCTTAAACCTCTCTTAAATAGAGGTAGAATAAAGCCCCGTAGCCTTAACAAGATAGAGGATGACAAGATGCATTAATTTTGCCAGAGGACAGATAAAAACAATGTTACAGTATAACTACAGCTACTGCATAGCCCCGAAACTATGTGGGCTAATATTCAGACACAGAATAATTGGAAAAGCTTAAGTTAGAACGGGGAGGAGTTCTGGAGAGTGGCAAGAAGAAAGTCTGACATTAAAAGCAGTCATAAGAAGAAGAACAAGTAGCAAGGTAGACACAAGCATGCAATGCAGAGTCAGGAAAAAAGACCAGTGTGACTTTGCAGGGTACAGACAGTGCACTTGAGCAGGAAGGTGTGGTGCAGACTGCCAGCCTCGGAGGGAAAGTTACAGCCCAGCTCCTCATGGTCGGCATTATCACAAGATAGAAAGGTCAAGGCTCTGAGATGAGACAAGTAATATTGTCTAAAAATTAATTATACCCCCACAAAGAGAGAATGGTTGACAAACCTGAAGAGAGCGAAAGGGAGTAGGAGCTGCAGTCTACAAGTGGTAAGGCAGAGTAAGACTTCAAGTAGCATCATGTCCCCAAAACAGGTTGTAGGTAGACACTACAAGAAAGGTACTAGAATCAAAAGATATGGCACCAACCTACCCCTCCCTATCAGAGCAATTCTAATTCTAAGTTTGGCACTGTTTTAAGCCCTGAACCAGAAATCCAGTATTCCTGTCAACTGGGGCATACTATGGGCATAACTCATCTATATCAATGAAGGAGGAAGCCTGAAATAATTTCACTGGTGATAGCTGTTTAATTCTTTCTTCATATCCTTTGCTCTGAAATGATAACCAAGTCTCACTCACAAATGGTTTGCTCAGAACTAAACAGGATATATTCAGACAAAGAATGTACCCAACTTCTGAACCCCACTCAAGCAGGAGTTCAGTGAAATCATACCAAACATCTGGTTTTCAAAGCCACTGCTTCCTTATTTTATCTTAAAACACAGGGAAGTTTTCTGTTTCCTGGTGGCAGACAAGCACTGTTCCCACAATCATGAACAGAAACCACAGCAAATGTAATCTTCTCAGATGCTCAGCAAGTTTCATCACTAAAGACTTTGGTGATTCTGTTTACTTTTAGTTACAAGAGGAGACAAAGCTTCTAGAATAATTCCAGAGCATTACAAGATCTAATACGTGTTTTAGGGTGGCTGACAGAAAGAAGAACAAAGTGAAATAGAAACAAAGACATCTGAAAGAAAGGTCCTAGGGATTTGAAGCAAATGAGAACCCTCCCAAGATGATAAACACATTTTTTTTCTGCTGCTCAGAATACAAACAATGCCTCCTGCTCAAAGATGTCCCCCAGACAGACAGCAGACCCTACAACGATAAGCAAAAACATGACAAGCCACCCAGACGAATGAGGAAAGTTTATTTACAGGTATACCTAACAGGGCTAACATACTCCTCAAAATCACCTCAGACACTTTGAATGAGTCTGCAATGAACCACTAAGCTGACTCTCCTACAGTATTTGCCACATTCAGCTGGCCTAGGCTTTGCTTGGTAGAAACAGATCCTGGAAACAAATCTGGAGCATAAGAAATCCATTTGGGCATTCCCTCCCAGAGGATAATGCAAGCAACAATTAATCTGTGAACTTGCCATGCAACTCCTGTTCTACAAGTAGACCAAAGGCATCTGCTTTCAGCAGTGCACATCTTAACACTGCTTTCAAGCTCCGGGCATTACAATGCAAAGACAAAACTCTGACATTAATGGTGACATCACTGACCAACAAAAATCTTAAAGAGAACAAGTATTCTGCAGATTAAGGCAACTCCAAACTATTGGTACGTGGCCCTCAGAACAGGAGAAAATGATGCTTTCCAGTTCTGTGAGTTGCTCTGAAGTCAAACTCAACCTAAAGAAATTAGAGCTGCTCAGCTGCAGCAAGGTAAGAAGCTCTACTTCTGTCTGCCCCAGGCACTCAGATTCATCTGGGCTTTCTGCTGAGCTTCACAGTGAGTTAAGCTGCAAACGGAGCGTGCACTTTTCTTCTGGTAAAGTCTTTTCTCACTTTCTACAACAGAAGCAGAACAGCTTATTGTTTTTGGCAGATGCTGAAATGATCCACCACAAGTCATCATCTTTTTTATTCCAGGACCAGCTCAGTCACTGGGATTTGCTCACTGGTCTGCTTGAAATCTTCCTCTTTTCCAGCCACATACCTGGCAGTGAGGAGAGTACACTGGAGCATGACTTGGCTAAACAAAGAGGAGGCAGTGTGCTGAAATCCTGCACGTTACAGCAGATACGACTGCTCCACTGGTCATTTGGAAACTCCTTACTTAGCACTCAGCACCTCTCTGGAGTATTCAGTGACAGATATATCCTTGGGAAGAGAACAAGTTCAAGGAGCAAAGTCCCTTGCACACCAGCCTGCAGCACAGTGCTTCCCAAGGAGCGTGCAAGAGTTTCCAAAGAAGTAATGGGATGGCTGAGAGTCCTCCCTGAGTGTGCAGGACTGGGACAGAGCACAACACTGACTGTCAAATCCAGTGACTACCAGACCTGCCCTGCCCTTTCTGCCAAAGAGGGGGCACGTGGATCTCCTCCCAGACATGGGAGCTCAGGGTGTGACATCTCTGCCAGGACACCCGAGCACACCAAGTGACTACCTGGGACTTTATTCAGCTTATTAAAGACATCAGTGGCGGTGGAACTGCACAGATCTTCAGTGTCCTCGGGTAACTGTTAGCAAGGGAACACGTGGCCTACCTACAGAAATGGGGATCTACCATCAAACATTTAATTAAAACCAGACTGTTAGAAAAAATACTGTTGCCACTCCCTCACAATGAAGTGAATATCTCAGAAGTCTTTACTGCCCACAAAAAAGGCACAGCCATGCAGTTACTGCTTTCCTCTAGTAAAGGAACAGCAACTGCTTGGGGACCTGTCCCGGACTTTTGTTCATGGATATGGATTCAGATTTTCAATCCTTTCGAAGGCTGAAGGATTTATCTTTTTCACTATTAGAGATCATGTGAAATATGAAAAGAATTAACTAATAACTACAAAAATTAAGACACTTATATTAACATTTCAGCCACTTCTTACCTATGAGCTCTGTAAGACCTGAGCAGAGCTCTTCAGGAACCCCTATGTTTTGTGCCACATTTTTGAATAAACAGTAACACTCAACCTAGTATTTCTCAAAAAGCCCCAACAGTGTCAATACAATAAATGTTTTATTCTACCAATAAAACATTAAGGAAATAATATCATGTCCTACCAGCATGGTCAACATATCTTCATTAACAATACTACTTGAGTGACAAATATGGCAAAAGCCAACTTCACTGCTGTGACTTAGCTGAGTTTATGTGGGCAGTTGACAGCTTTCTAAATTCAAGCACTGCAAACCTTTATTACAGATTGTTCAACTCATCTTAAAGCAAATGTATTTATGAAGAATTGCCATTAAACTAAGGACACTGCTGAGGACAAGGTTTCAGTCCAGTCCAAATTCTCCAGAAAGGAGCAGAAAGGATTTTGGTTTTGGAGAGGCAGCTCTCTGAGCTCTTACCCTGCAGCCCAAATTCAGCCTTCAAGAGCACAAAGCCCACTGCTGACATTCAGTACAGTGCTACTTGCACACACTACCATGTTAGACCATTACTGTCTCATTCTTGGCTACTGTCTATACTTGATAACAGTTATTGGAAGAGCTGAGATGTTTAAAATAAATTTAAAAAAAAAATCTGAACAGTAATACAAGAATCCCAGTGCTTTATCAATCAACCATGGCTCAGAAAACACCTTCCAGTAATAAACCTATTTTGTTCACTGAAAAGAAATGGGGAGACATGACCCATCTCAAAAAAAATCACAAGGTAAGAAGATCTACAGCAGAGGACCCTTTAGAGATGACAAATGCACCGTATGAGGACTCAAAAAGCTGGAAATCAAAGCTGGACAAACTCAGAAACAGATGATTAAATAACTGACCCCAGGATCTGTAAGCCCTCTGCGACTTGGAGGTTTTACAACAGCATTCAGTGACTCTCTCAAAGCCAGTTTTAGCTACTGCAGGATGTCACTGGTCAAGTCCTTCAGCCTGTGCTCTGCAGGCAGGCTCAGTGTACAGTTGTCTCATCTCCAAATGTACTATTGGTTCCTAATTAGAGTGCTCTCACCATGCCCCCTCCAGGCCAGCCTTCACGTGTGCCTGGTACTGTCTACACAATAGGAATTGGCACATGGGGAAAATAAGGACTTTCCCAGAATATCACCAGCAGCCTCAAGACTCCAGCAACTGTTTTCTAACAGTCCCACAAAGCCAGAAGGGACCAAGACCATCACTACCTTTGCCAGAGCAGGAGTACCAGCTCACATTGCAAGCCTCAAACATAGTACAGCAATCACCCAGAACCCAGAAAGCCCAAATCCTCCAGCACAGAGGAGATGGTGCTGCAGAACAGCAACCACAAGTCTCCTCAGAGGTAGGAATGACCAAATCAGATTTTGAGCTTGCATTCCAGAAACTTCACCTCAGCTTCAAGAAAGTGCAAGAAGGACAAATTTCAGAAATCTTGCAAGAATTGCCTGGAATTAGGTTTACCAGGAGACTCCCTGCCACACTTCAAACGTACCTGACAACATTCCTCAACCTCAGTGGTACTTGCCGCTAAGCCAAGACCTCCATACTAGCAGCAAACTCTAAGACAACCAACAGGACTGTGCTCATCCATCCAGAATGCCATCCTGGCAGCAGTTTGAAGCTGCTTGGATCCTCTCACATCCTCTCCTAAGACCAGGATTCCCCCAAGCACAAAGTGTCAAGGCTTTGCAACAGAGAAAGGAGTAACAATCCAGGTACACGTACAGCAGCAACGCCTGGTATCTGCAGAGCAATTCAGCTTCAAGGACCAGCTTTGTGTCTACAGCATGAATAAGCAATGTTTCTTTCAAGGCTCACCCCTAACCACATGACAACATCTGCCAAAATAGTGTTAAATGCAGGAGAAGGGGGTGAGAGCGTAAAAAAGCTTTGGCAGCACTATCTCAAGCACAACAAAAAAGGCTTGGAGGTGTACTGCATTCCTGAGCAATGTATGTTGAAACTGCCTTAGGAATATTGAGACACTGATTAAAAGAAATAAAAGACCTGGAAGTGGTAAAAAACAGATGGCCCCCAGATCTCTCTACCTGTTGCCCAAATGCTGCAGGACATAGACGACCTGACACAAAGTCCTGGCACATCACACAAGCAGCTACAGACAGCTGAGAGAGAAGCTGCAGGCACAGCAGGTGGCTCTCCAAAGGAAAATGCCACAGCCTGGCAACAGGCCATGGACTCCCTGGCCCTGGAAGTCCTCAAAACTCAACTGGACAAAGCCCTGAACAACTCAGTCTCAAGTGAGCTCTGCCATGAGCAGGAGGCCAGCTAGACTTGAGACTTCTAGAGTCCCTTACAACCCAAATCCATCTGTGATTCTGTGAATACACCTTAGTGCACAGGGAAGAGAGAGAAGACAAAAGGGCAGAGTCACCAAGAGGATGCATCTTTGAGGGCAAAACATCTGATTTTCCTTCAGTGGCCTTGCAGAGCCAACTACTGGATGCACAGTGAGAGCTGTCTCCTCTGCCCCAGATCCCTCTGCAAGGTGCCTGCCATCAAGTCCCTGGAAGGGGATCTCAGTGCTGGGAGGCTCCACCTCACGTTCAGCTGTACAAGCTGGCCCTGGCTAATGCTGTGTTGAACAGAGCAATGTCTCACCAGTCCAGAGAGTGACTCCTTTTCCTTTGAGCTGCCAAGGGCTAGGCCAGCAAAGCAGGCTCACAGTAAGTGGCCAGGAGACACCAGCAGAGCCCATGGCCAGCAGGAATGGTGAGGATAGTCTCAGACTGTTTCCTCACCTGTGCTGCCAGCAGAGGAAGCAGCTCACAAAACGCTACACTGAGACTACAACACAGTGAAGCAAGCCAGTGAAATCCTGCTAGCAGGGCCTTTGCTAAGCTAACAAATGCATTGTCACAGCTTTAGCCTATTCCATACTTCCCTTGGATTGCTTTCACCACAACCCTTCTGCATTAGAGGCTTCTGCCAGCACATCTGTGTCCATCAAGGTCGTGCATCCCAGCACCACTGACCACAAAACATCCATAAAGAAATCCCACAGGGGCTTTGCTCCCAAAATGAGGCCTGGGCTCAGCCTCGGGCCCTTGCTCTGGCTGTCAGAGCCATGGAGGAATGAGGTGCTGCTGTCATCCTCCAAAGCAAGGGCACTGGCAGTTGGGAGGCATGTAAACAGGTGTGGAGAGAAAAGGAGGCTGTGGAAATATGCACAATGGGGCTGTGAGGTTCAGGTCAGTCATTTCAGCTCTGTAGGCTGTGGATGTTCCTTTAGTAAGGCTAAGCTCACAATAACAATAGGGCTATGGTCTTATCACCAGCTTTGATCCCAGGATAGGCAGGGTTAGGTGAGAAAATGCAGATTAAAAGTTTTCTTGAGGATTGCAGCCGCAATGAAAGGGAGAGAAGTTACAGCCTAGAACAAAAGCCATGGCTGAAGCACAGCAGGAGAAGGGGAGAGCACAAATGAAGCAGCTCTCATCCTCATCAAGAGATTCCGGGAGCCATTCCCCAGCACTGTTGAAAATCCTATCTCCCACCATCACCTGACACAGGCCACGTCCAGCCTCTGCCCACACAAGCATATCTGACTGCCAGGGCCTTTTCCCATGCCAGGCACAGCCAGCCAGGCCTGCCCCCACCTCTGCAAACCACACAGGAGCTGCTTGATGCTCCCTAAGGCACCTCGTTGGCCACAGCTACGCTGCTCACATGGTGAGGCTTCAGCAAATTTGGACTTTGCCTCCCCCGGCAGCCCAAGGCAGCTTCAGCCCCACGGGGCTGCACCTTCCTCTCATGGGGCCAGATCCTCGACAGCAGCATATGGTGCCTAGGGACACACACACACCCTGAGCCTTGGAGAGGCTCCAGACCCCCCCCCCCGACACTGGGGGAAGGCTGTCAGGATGGCTGGACAGTTCACAGAGCAGCCGCTGCCTTGAGCGCCACAGACTTTGCTGCTACGTGTGGTGACAAGAGCAAAAAGGCTGCTCAGAGTCCCTGGAGACCCAGGGAGAGCCGAGCCATGGTGGGTGCCAGGGCAGAGCTTTGGGGTAGCTGATTGTTGCCACTGTTCAGCACAGCCCCCACAGCAAGGACAGGCCCCACAGGGGTGGGCACACCAGGGGCTGGGGCAGCTCCCAGGAACCACAAACCCTGGGACCAGCCTGTGCCCAGGCACAGCCAAGCCCCAGAATCCCCCAAGGGCTGCCCCCTGCACCTCCCTGTGCCCACCAGCACCGGGGCAGGGACGGGGGTCAGGCTGGAGGCTCCCCAGCCATGCCAGAGGGATGCAGAGCCCAAACCCTCCCCTAAAAGAGTCAAGGATTGCACAGGGCCCCTCCATCCCCAGGGTCTGCTCCGTACCAGAGTGGGGATGGAGGTTCATCTGGGCCCTCTCCATCCATACTGGGGGGACCCAGAGACCACCCTCACACACAGGGGCAAGGGTTGCAACTGGGGTCTCTATGGAACTGGGGTAGGGATGGGGGTCAGGTTCGTGGCCTCCCCGTTCATACCAGGGGAACTCAGAGCCCATTTGCCCACAAAATGTGCGAGGATCGCACAGGGTCTCCCACCCTGCATCGTGCACGGGGTCTGCACTGCACCGGGGTGGGGATGGGGGTCAGGCTGGGGGCTCCCCATCCATCCCAGCGGGACCCAGAGACCACCCCCGTCCACAGAGGTGAGGATCGCACTGGAGCTTCCATGGGGCCGGGGCTGCACTGGGGTGGGGGCCAAGCTGGTGGGTTCTCCACACATCCCAGGGGTAGCAGAGGCCAGACCCCTCCTAAAAGGGGCGAGGGTCGCACAGGCCCGCACCCCACCCTGTGCACAGGTCCGATCCGCACCGGGGCGGGGGTTCAGCCACGGTCTCCCCATCCACACTGGGGGGTCCCACAGGCCGGACCGCCGCCACGGCGAGGGTGGCACCTGGGTCTCCACGGGGCCGTGGCAGCACGGAGGCGGGGATGGGGGCCAGGCAGGTGTGTTCCCGCCCATCCCGGGGGGAGCAGAGCCCGGATCCCCAAACGCGCCGAGGGACCCTCAGGGCCCCCCCCGACCCCCCCCGGGACCCGCCCCAGGGCGCCCCCCAGCGGCCGACATGGGCAGGGGGTGCGCGGCGCCGGACACGCCCCCTCGCGGGCCGCAGGCCACGCCCCCTCCCGCCAGGCGCGCGCACCCCCCCACACCGCCCCCCCACCGCGGGGGAGCCCCCGCCTCCGATACCCGCGCCCCAGGCGCCAGCCCCCCTCCACCAGGCGGCCTCACCCGCGTCTCCCGGGACGCCGCCGGGACGCGCCCGCGGCCACCGCCGCTCGTACCTGACTCCCCCCGGTGCTGCGCCGCCCGCTCTACCCAGAACCCGGATTCGGGTCGCGGCCCCTTTAAATGGAGGCGCCGCTCGGAGCCCTCAACGCGCTGCAGCCCGACGGGGGGGCGGCGGCGGCGCCCCATTGGCCGCGCGGAGCGAGGGACGCGCTCCCATTGGCCGCGGCGGGGCCTGGGCTCGCGAGACTCGCTCGCGGGCGGCGGCCGCGGAAACCCGGAGCGGAATCGCGGGCGCGGGATCGGCGCCACAGCCCGGACCGCGCCGGGAAGCTGGAAAACCTGGGGCGGATCCGCACGGTGGAGCGGAGCCGAGCGGGCGGGCAGCGCGGAGCCGGGCGCGGGCGGCGTCCGCGGCCCCGGCGGGGCAGGGCGGGGTGCGGGGGAGGTCGCACGGCGGGGGGCGTGGGGTGGAACGGGGCGCCCCTGTTCCCGCCGGTGCCCGCGCGGCCACCCGCAAAGCACGGAGCGGATCGCGCGGAGCGGGTTCGCCACCCCGCTCCCCGCCCTCCCCCCCCATTAACCCTCTCGCTGCCGCCTCGCTCGGACCTGGCCCCGGTGCTGTCCCGGGTGGCCTGGCCAGGCCGCACCGCCAAGGCCTCTACCTGTGCGAGGGGGACCCGCCCGGCCGAGCCCCGGAGCCGCCACCGCCTCCCCGAAGCTGGAGCGTCTCCCCGGGGCGGTGAGTGACAGCGCGGCCGGGCGGGGCTTCCGCGGGGGCCCGGGACGCGGCACCGCCCCCGGGAGGGACCGCCCGGGCCGGCGCCCCCCGCCCTCGGCACCGCCCCCGCCCCCCGGGATCCCTCTCCCTGGACCCCGGACCCCCGCCCGTCCCCGGGGGCTCCCCTCCATCCCAGCGGGGCAGCATCTCCCCTTTGGCCGCCCCGCTCCCCGGAGGGCTCTGCCGCCCTTCCCGCCCCCGTTTCCAGCCCACGGGCACACACGGGGGTGCCGGGGCTGAGCGTGGGCCGGGACCAGGGTGCACATCGGGACACCGGGCACTCGAGGGCTGCGAGCCGCGGGCAACGCGGCTGCGGCGGAGGGGAACGGGAGGGTTTATTGTGAGGCGGTGAAATGAATCCCACCGGAGGCAGGACACGACCGCTCTCCCGGAGCCGCCGGGGCGGGGCAGGGCAGGGCAGGGCAGGGCACGGCACGATGGGACCCTCCTGCCGAGCCGAGCCGAGCCCGAGGGGGCGCCCGCGGCTGCAGCGGGCACGGGGCTGGCGGGCGCCGCGAGGAGACCGGAGCTATACCCGCCGGCTCCGCCGGGCCCCAGGGCGGTTTCTAATCGCCGGTGGTTTTTAATCGCCGTCCCCGGGGGTGCCCCGGTGCCGCTCCCGGGCGTATTGGGGGGGGGCCGCACGCGCTCCTCTCGGTGCCGCCGCTGGCCCTTTAAACGCGCGCGGCCCCCGCATCGCGCCTGCGCGCCGCGCGCGGGGCGGCTCGCGCGGCCGCTCCCTTTGTCCCCCGCTCGCCTCTCACCCGAGCTTGGCTGCCCCACCGCCCTGATTGGCGGCGCGCGCGCGCTCGCCCGGCCCGGCCAATCGCGGCCGCGCGCGGCCGCCCGGTCCCGCCCCAACCTTTGCCGCGCCAGTGAGTGACGGCGAGCGAAACCAATCAGCGGCGCGGCTTCCCAGGCGCGGCGGCCAATGGGGGTGCGGAGGAGCGGGGCGCCGCGCTAGGGTGCGCGAGTTCCGGCCGCGCGCTCTCCGCTCAGGGCCGCCGCGGTCCCGGTGCCCGCGCCCCTCCCGCTGTCTGCGCCCGGCGCCGGAGCCCGTCCCGGTGTCCGTGTCCGCGTCCCCGGCCGGTGCCGCCGCAAGGTGAGGCCGCGCGGCCGGGGGTCGGCCCTCGGGGTGGCGGTTCAGCCCCGCTCCGCCGCGGCGGTGCCGGGGCCCGGCGCGGCCTGCAAGGCCCGCCCCGCCTCTGGCACGCGGGGCCGGCGGGAGCCACCCGGCACCGAGTCTGACTGTGCGTGTCGCCCTTTAGGTGGGGAAGATGCAGGGCAACAAGGGGTTCAACATGGAGAAGCAGAACCACGCGCCGCGCAAGCAGCACCAGCAGCACCCGCCGCCGTCCATCCCGGCCAACGGGCAGCAGGCCAACAGCCAGAGTGAGTCCCGGGCCCGCCGCGGGGGCCCGCCCGGCCCCGCCACGGGTACGCGCCGAGCGGCCGCTCCGCTGCGCCGGGGAAATCCGAGCGGCCCGCGCGGCGCAACAGGTCCCGGCAGGAACAAAAGGGACGCGGCTTTTCGCCTTAAAACAATAAAAACTCAGTTCTTCGGGCAGGCTGCGGCGCCGCCTGCGACAGCGGCGTTTTCCCTTGGTGGAAGCTTTGTTTGAGTTGCTCCTGGGTTGCGTGTGTGAGGTTTTTAATTGGTTTTGCTCAGTGCGCTCAAAGATACACGCAGCTCCCCTGTGTTTGACGGGGATTCGCTCGCTAAGTTTCTCGTGTTCCCAACACTGGGATAGAGAGTTTTGGGACGTAGAAACTGTGATATAGAGGTTCCTTCTTTGTCTCAGAGTCTCGAGAAAAGCCCGCTTAGAATTTGGAAGTCACCGCGGTTTTTTTTAACAGTGTTCCTGTTAAAAATCTTGCAAATACAACGCGGTCTGGTTTTTGTTGTCTGGTTCCTGTTTTGGTTTTTTTTTTCCCCCGACCATAACAGATGGCTTCTCAGTTCTGGTTTCCTTAAGAAACTAGAAACTTTGGAAACTAGGTTACTGGAGGAAATGACAGGATCACTAGAGAAATTAATTTGCTTTTTGCTAAGATTGTGTTGCAGGCATCCTTAAGACTAATTTATTTTTTTATATATGGGAGGAGCCAGGAGATACCCAGCTTTACTTGATATTTCCGCGTGCTAGGGCCAGTTGACATTGATGGAAGCCCTTGTTCTCCTCCCGAGGGTTTCCGGGTTTTCTCACTCGGTCTGGGCTGTAGCTCTGCCCCTCGGGATGCGGCGGGAGGGGGAGTGCTTGTGAGCTGAGACAGGATGCTTTTGAACTGATCTGACTGGATAGTTTGGAACTACGGCAGCGTGGCATTGCCGTTAGCATTTTCAGGAGAAAAAGTGCTTTACTTACATTAGGTGTGTTTTTTGGTGTTTTTTTTTCAAGTCTGGACACTCTGGCTGTTCAAAACAAAAACGTGTAGAAGTCACCTGTGTGCTTTTTTGTGATTCGTCTGAGTGGAGTTTTTGTGTCAAAATCCCCCGTGTTTTCATTAGGGGGTCCTGTTGAACAGGCTCTTTGTTGGTTCCCCGATAATAATAGACAAGGGTGGCCACACAGTCTTTTCCAGTCAGGTTGAAATAATACAACACAGCTGTGTTGGGGAATTCCCACAGGGATCAGCTTGTAGTGAGTGACTGTATCTCCTTTGCATGGATCTGCTTAAGGCAGAGCAGTGTAACTCCGTTCCAAGTCCCTCCTGTTGTATCCACAGGCCTTGCAATTGATCCCCAAATACTTGTGATAATGCTGTGAACAAGTTCACAAGGCAAAACATTTCACTTGTGCACCTTTGCTGTGTGAAGTAGATAACTTATTCTCACTTCTCTAGGTATACTCTGATTTTTTTGTGCCCACTCTTATGAAAGGGTTGTCCTTGCAGTGTCTTGCATGCATTGTCTTTGCATGGATAGTCTTTCCTAGTTAGTGCCCTGTTTTGTAGCCTGAATAAAGCCATTTGTGTTCATATTTTATTTCCTGTGTGTGGCCATGAACTGTGTCCTCTGCAAGGCAAAGGAATTGCTTTCTGTGCATTGCAGTCCTGTGTGGTGAAGTTCCATCTGCCTTTAGGAGAATGAGACACAGGAAGATAAAAGTGATGCTAAATGCACCCCTGTGTCTGGGACATAGCAGAGCTTTCAGGGTCATGCTGGGCTCTTGCTGAATTAAGGGTAAAGATTGTATATGCATGTGGGGATTTGAGAATGTTCCTATTTGTGTTGATTACTTTTGGATATCTCAGAAAACATTTTAAAGTTGGGCTCGATCTTAGAGGTCTTTTCCAACCCTAATAATAATTAATTTGTAATTTTTCTGAGGTCTCACTTGTATGGCTGGTTTTTGGGATGGTTTGGGTTTGGGTTGGGGTTTTTTTCCACTATTTTCACCATTCCAGCCTTCTCTTCAGCTTGGAACCCCATACTCTGGAACCCAAATCCCATCTCATAGAATGACAGCTACTTGAAATATTATCTGTTTAGACAAAATTTCCTCTAGTTTTCATATTTTTCTGGACATTTGGAGTAGTTTTGTTTTGGGGTATTTTTGAGTAAAAATCTGGCTGCTGGCCAAACTGTGGCTCTTTTGTAATTACTCAGGTTCTAATAGCAGTCCAATTCTAATCACTGCGTTGTGACTACACTTGATTTTGTTTTGTCCCAGTTACCTTGACCACATCTCCAAAAGTTTGAGTGAAATATCTCATGCTATTTCAAGCTGCAGTGTTGGTGTTTTTTCCAGTTCTAGACTGTCATTCACTGCTGTCAGTGAGCACTGAGGTTCAAGGATGTGTTTTCTTTAAAGAAAACTGTGGGGCCGTTCTGAAATAAACCCCCCTGGTTGCTGTAGAGATGGCTGGAGAGGTTTAAGAGCGAAGTGGATGGGTGGTGTTACCTGTATTGTCCTGTGTCTCTGTGGTCACTGTGATGAAACCTAATAAAATTTATCCCCCCAACTGTAGAGCAGCTGTGTACCTTATTCCCCTCAGATGAAGGCCTGACTATTGACCTGAAGAATTTCCGGAAACCTGGGGAAAAGACCTTCACCCAAAGAAGCCGCCTATTTGTGGGGAATCTGCCCCCAGATATTACAGAGGAAGAGATGAGAAAGTTGTTTGAGAAGTATGGCAAGGCAGGGGAAGTCTTCATACACAAGGACAAAGGCTTTGGTTTTATCAGGCTGGTGAGTGACTTCTACCTTGGAGTTGTTGTTGTGGCAATGGCTCACACTGGAGCAGTGTGGCTAATTGAAAGTAGTAGATGTTCAGTTATCTTGTTAATTAAGCCTGCTGTTGATCTTAGTAACCTGGAATATGGGATTAGCTTCTACAAGTGGTTTGCCCAGAGCTTGTTATGAGAAGTGTGAATTTTGGGCAGCTTGTGGCAGGACTTGTGAGTTATTTGATACAGTTGTTCTGGAATCATCTGGTAGAAAGCAGAAACAAACCCATATGAGCATGATGCTATCATAGACAAAGTGAACTTCCATTTTCTGGAAGAGTGTGAATATGGACATAGTTTGTCATGCAGTATTCCTGGAGTGATTAATGCTCTTGAGGGAAGGGATCTCCGGACGATCACGCTGAAGTGTGTCTAGGAGGGAGGTGGCTACCAGCATAGAGGAGTGGTTCTCAGTTTTCAGTGGCTCATGCACCACCTTCCTGAAAGCCCCAGGGTGAGTGGATGGAGCATGAGGGTCCCATGCCAAAGTCTGGGGCACTTTGCTGTAGTGCAGCTGCTTGGTAGTGACTTAAGTGAGTGGAAAGGTGTAAAACTGGCATAGGAGGGCTTCATGGATTGTCATACAGTCAGCAGTTCCTTATCAGACTTTGCTGATAGTTGAATCTTGATTATTTTTTAAAATGTATTTGTTTAAAAAAAGCATGCTTTGTAGCCTCGGTATAATTATTTGTGATAGATAATGATAATTTAATTGTTTGCTTAGTTCATACTGGCTGTTGGACTAAAGGTATGTCTTTATGTTTCTTCCCCCCCAAAGTCAGCCAGAGTCAGTGATGATAGCTCTGGTTTGTTGGGACGCTTCTTATCGTGCTGCGGGAGGATCATTTGTTCCTCTCAGAAGTACTTGTTCCGCAGAAATCAGCTTGTGTTGTGACTGTGACCCACTGATTCTGTGCCACTTTGGGAGTTTTAATGCTGACTGTTTTTATCCCCAGGAAACTCGCACTCTGGCAGAGATTGCCAAGGTGGAACTAGACAACATGCCTCTCCGTGGGAAGCAGCTCAGAGTGCGCTTTGCGTGCCACAGTGCATCGCTGACAGTCAGGAACCTGCCCCAGTTTGTGTCCAATGAGCTCCTGGAGGAAGCCTTCTCAGTGTTTGGCCAGGTGGAAAGGGCTGTGGTTATTGTGGATGACAGAGGACGATCCTCTGGGAAAGGCATTGTGGAGTTCTCAGGGAAGCCTGCTGCTAGGAAAGCCCTGGATAGATGTAGTGATGGGTCTTTCCTGCTGACTACGTAAGTGTGGGGGGCGAGAGGGGCTCTACTGGCATGTGTGCACGTTGGGTGGCAGGGGGTTGTGAGTGGTGTTTCCTTGCACCACAGTGGGACAGATGGGGCACGAGGTGATTGGCCTGGGGAGAACTTTATGTAGCTTTGTTCCAGTAAGAGACAGTCTGTGCTGAAACTCAGGTCTGAGAACTTTCTTCTGGGAAGCTGCTGGTGGGGTAAGTGCATAAAACTTCCCAATAAAGTCTTTCTCCATAAAAAAACCTTCTTAGGGCAATTAAAGCAGCCTTTAAGAAGCAGGAGCTATTTCAGAGGCCGTCCATGTCATTTGTTTGGAAACAAAGCTGAAGTGTGTTAATTGTACACTGTGGGTCGCTCTGGGATGGGGCTCCACTTGGCAGTGTGCACTGCTGGGGTGGAATGCCACTGTGGGTATGGGATCTGTTGGAGAAACTGCTCAGATGGGACTGTTTGAAGTTTTCACCATTTGTTTTGCCCGTGCTTGAAATGTAATAAGGCAGCAAAGCATGTTCTTGCATAGTTATGTGAACTTCCTCAAGCAAATGACCAATTCTAGTTGCATTCCACAGAGCACTCAGTTTACTTCTCTAACTGTTAAGAGGGAGCCATTTCTGATCTCTTGGAAATAAAAATTATTTTGTATGTATGCTCCTAGAATTTCTGACTAGAATACTTCCCGAAATGGGGCTATATTGCTAATTTTGAAAGTAATTCTTCTCACTTCTTGGGGATCTGCAGTGGCACAGCTGTGCACAGGAACACTCAGTTTCAAAAAGCAGGTTTGGTTTATTTCTTTAATACCTGTTTTTCTCTCTGAGACTCTTCAAGGCTGACCAGCATAGTGTGTAGTGCTCTACAGGAGGATTATTGTTAGAGAGCTTTTGCTGATTCAGAAGTCTGTATCCTGGAAGAACCATGAAAAGAGATTTTTAAAAGTGATCATGCAAAACTAATCACTACCAGAGTATAACTGAGGGTAACATTCAATCTTTTTATAGCTATCAGTGCATTAGGGTCTGATATCTAGGACCAAAAAGCAGTCTGTTGTTTATTTCTAGTTATGGTTTGGTTTTGATTAAATTTGTTCTGGTTTATCCTAGTTCAAGGCAGTAACAGTAGATAAACTGTTGGAAATTGGTTCATGTTGGAAAATAAGACTGTTAATAGTGGAATATGTCACGTCAAAGTGAAAAGCTATATTATGGATCTTTAGCTGAAGAGAGGGATTTTAACCTCCTATATCCTGCCTTCCTGCTGGAGCCTGGAAACCCCATGTTACTTGGCATAGCAGGATCATTTCTCTTCCATCTCCCCAGCTCTGTCATATGGGGCTGAGGATGAGCAGTGTCAGCCCTGTGGTGGGAGCTAATTCAGAGCCTGGGGACACTTCCATGCAGAAGCCAGAAAGACAGAAGCACATGTGCAGTTCTCTTGCGAAGTGCACCAGTGGATTCCTTGGGGGTGGGAATTCAGGCAGGGCCCAGTGGACTCTCAGAGCACTGTTGCTTGGCAACTGCCTGGTGGTCTCACCAGGAGAGTGTGACTGCATGGTACAGCCTGCAGTCTCCAGGGAGAGTGGTGTAGTTGCTCTTTGCTTTAGATAGCCATAAACAGGCACTGATGGACTTGTGTGGCCCGTGGTTGGCCATGTAGCAAGGGAGAAAAAGCAGATGTTGGAGTCTACAGGACATCATGCTGAGTAGATCCTGCTGGAGGATGTCAGGTTCTAGTTTAGCTGTTAATTTCAACCACTAACTGCAGATATTCTTTCAGTACAATTTTGATTTGGATTCAACAAGAATTTACAGTTCAACAAGATTAAAGGTTCTGTTCCTGTTCTAGAACAAAAGAAAGGTGTTCAGAGTAATTTCTGATTTCACTTTGATTGAGATCCCCAGCTGCCCTGGATTTCTTTGAGCAGTAGTAAAAGCAGTATAGGTTCAGACACAGTACACATACTTTCCAAAACTGCAAGCTCATTCTTGAATTTTCTTGAAAGCACCTCATCTTTTCTTTACAGATTCCCTCGGCCTGTCACTGTGGAGCCCATGGATCAGTATGATGATGAAGAGGGACTACCAGAGAAACTAGTCATCAAAAACCAGCAATATCACAAGTATGTGCCTGGCTTGCAACAGGAGATATGTCTGCCTGTGGACTAGTGCCTCAATCTGAGAAGGGTGGCTCATCAGTGCTCATGAGGTCCTCCTTTTTTTCTGTAGATGTGGCTTTGGAAAGAGAATTGCATACACTGTTCTCTTGGTTGGCTGAAAGAAAGCACACACTGGTGTGTGAATCCACACTGCTGGATAAGACTGGCAGTTTCCACACACTTTGCATAAGTCCTTTTCAGTTGTTGGAATAAAAAGTTAAGTCAATTTGAGATAACACAGATGACATGAGGTTCCCGGGCAAGTATTACAGAAAGCCTGTATAGGAAACAGATTTGAACCCACATTAGAAATTTAAGGATTTATGTGAATAGCATTAGGAGATTGTAGAGCTATCCAGGTGTAAGACCACAGTCTTTGAAGACTTCCCAGTATAAGTAGGAATCTTGTGATCTGAGCAGTTGACATTAGAAAACCATGTGATCTCATGAATTTTTCAAGTAAGGAAAGTGAGAGTTTCAGGAACTGGGAGGCTGTATTAGGAATAGTCATGTGCTGCAGGTGCAGGGGCTGCAGATACTGCAGAAATAAACATGCACCTTTGGGCAGTGTTTGTTTCTGGAGTGGATGTGTCCATTAGATGTGCAGCAGGAGCAAAGGCTGTTGCTTTCAAGAGTATTTCTGAATCTCTTTACCCGGAATCCCTTGGTGTCTTATGAAAGCAGTGTCATTACTTGTTATGGAGGAGGACAGTTTCCATGCAGGAGGATTCTGCCCAAGTTCCTCCTTTCAGTGGCTCCCAAGGAGCAGACAAGCTGCTGTCTCAGCCGTAGCTGACCATTAAAAGGAGCTGCTGTGGCATTTGACGCACAAATATGTCTTTCCTGAAGCGTTCACTAGCTCCTCATTGTTTGACAGGGAGCGTGAGCAGCCTCCTCGGTTCGCACAGCCTGGCAGCTTTGAATATGAATATGCCATGCGTTGGAAGGCTCTAATAGAAATGGAGAAGCAGCAGCAGGAACAAGTAGATCGCAACATCAAGGAAGCTCGGGAGAAGCTGGAAATGGAAATGGAAGCAGCTCGCCACGAGCACCAAGTCATGCTCATGCGGCAAGGTACCGGTCAGAGATGAACACAGGGGACAGGGCCCTGCACCATCCAGGGGTGGGTAGCTCAGCACACTGGCCAGAGCCCGCTGAAGGTGAGCTGTGGGGTAGCTGCTTGTCCTGTAACCAAGCATAGTAGCAGCAAATGAATGGAATCATAGAATTGCTGAGGTGGAAAAGATCATCAAGTCCAACTGTTAACCTCCTTTCATGTAGGGGTAGAGCAGCAAGGTCTCCACAAGCCTTCTTTTCTTCAGGCTAAACACCCCCAGCTCCCTCGGCTGCTCCTCGTCTCACTCATGGCCCAGCTCTGTTTCCCTTCTCTGGACATGCTCCAGCCCCTCAATGTCTTTCTTGCAGTGAGAACTGGACACAAGATTTGAGATGTGGCCTCACCAGTGCCCAGTACAGGGGACAGTCACTGCCCTGGTCCTGCTGGCACACTATTGCTGGTACAGGCCAGGGTGCCATTGGCCTTCTCACCCACCTGGGCACACACTGGCTCATATTCAGGGACTGTTGCCCAGGTCCTTTCCTGCTAGGCAGCTTTCCAGCCACTCTACCCCCAGCCTGGAGCACTTCATGGAGTGGCTGTGACCTAAGTACAGGACCTGGCACTGAGCCTTGTTGAACCTAACGTGAGAGATGTCACTGTATTGATGGAAACTGTTACCTTATTCCCTTGTGTGTTATGGTTCTAGTTCAGGAATTGATGAGGTGGCATGGGAGATGAGTTGATTTTGTTTTTTACTGTCACACAGATTTAATGAGACGCCAGGAAGAGCTGAGGAGAATGGAGGAATTGCATAACCAAGAAGTACAAAAACGTAAACAGTTGGAACTCAGGTAAGGGGGCAGGTTATGAAATGCTGTGAATCCATAGTGGAATGAAACGCCTCTTCAGTGCACTTAATTGTTCCCTGTGACAATTTAATTAGTACCTAAAGTGTGGCTGTTACTTTAGGCCTTTTTGTTCGTAGGGAGAGTGTACAGTTGGTTTGAGATGGAAGAGTTAGAAGTTTCTTGCATTGATTATAGTATTTGCTTCTTTACAGTTCTGTGTCTAAGTAAAGCTCCTTTACTGAAGCAGGTAGAAAATTCAGAATCTGTGCAGTGATTTGGTGGCTTCTGTGCTGCAGGTTGGGAAATCCCATTCCAGCATCTGTATTTTCATTTGAGGATTAACTTAGTCTTGGAGATTTCTTTCTCCATTGCAGCACTTCCTTGTCTCAGGGTCATTTTGAGAAGCTCCAGGAAGATTACCAGGCTACTTGTGTAATAGAAGGGGCTTGAGAACTGTCTTGCTTGTATGATATTGCATGTAGTCAGCGTGCATTTGGGAGCTGCTGTGTGCATAGAACCATAGAATCATTTAGGTTGGAAAAGACTTCTAAGATCATTGAGTCCAATTAAATCTAACACTGCAAAGGCCACCACTAAACCATGTCCCAAAGTGCCACATCTACACATCTTTTAAATCCCTCCAGGGGTGGTGACTCCACCACTTTCTGGGCAGCCTGTTCCGATGTTTTGTAACCCTTTTAGTGAAGAAATTTTCCCTGATACCAGTCTAAATTTTCCCTGCTGCAACTTGGGGCCATTTCCACTCACCCTGTCACTTGTTACCTGGGAGAAGAGACCGACCCCCACCTGGCTCCACCACCCTCCTTTCAGGGAATTGTAGAGAGTGAGAAGGTCCCCCCCTGAGCCTCCTTTTCTCCAGGCTAAATATCCCCAGATCCTTCAGCTGCTTCTCAGGACACACACACACACACAGGTGTGCTCATGTTGTATTTTATAATGAGCTCCTTAAAGTGGAAGTGTCTCCATGCACAAAAACATTTGTTTTCGTCATGAGATACCTCATATTTTACAGCATCAGCAAAATAATGTTCTTAAAGTTCTAAGTTTCCAATCAAGATCCATGAGGCAGCACTGCAACACAGTGATGCAGGTGGTTGGTGTGTGCTGTGCTGAGCATCCTTGGACCTTTTTTCCAGGCAAGAGGAGGAACGCAGGCGCCGTGAGGAGGAAATGAGAAGGCAGCAAGAAGAGATGATGAGACGCCAGCAGGAAGGCTTCAAAGGGAACTTTGCCGACGCGGTAGGAGTGCTTCTACCTTTCCATTACATCTGTACACTGACACTAGATTTTTGCCCTTTCTGTGAATTCTTGACTTGGTTGGAGGACTGTACATCTGCAGTGCATTCTACCCTAAATTATTGGCTCCCTCCAGTCTTAATGCAGTTTAGCCTGGAAAGTATAAATACCCCAGTTCTGTCCCACCACTGTTCATGTAGGACCCTCACTAGCTGTTGTGCTGCTGAGAAAAATACATGCTACCTCATTTTATTCTAACAGTAAACATGTACTATCCTGAGGTACTGCAGCAGTATCCTGTTATGATTCTACACCTGGCTATATCCCTAGCCTGCAGTCTCAGTCATGCTTAGGTGAAATGATCCCAACCTGAGGCACTGCTGCAGGCAGTTGCCTGTACTTAAAAGTCAATCGGTCCAGTATTTTCTTATAATGTAACATGTGTAATAACCTGCCTTTTAGTAACAGTATCTCCAGATCTGTGAAAAGAACTGTCTTGCAATTTGTTTCCAGTCCCAGCCCCTGTGTATTGTGGGAACAGCTGTAGTGCTGTCCAGATGGTGTAACAGCACCAATGCAGCTGGAGAGCAAGTGTTTATGGATACTAGTGAAAAATTGTCCCCTAGGCAAAATAACTAAATATATGTCAAACCAAAAGGTTCAAAACCACGTGACTGACCCAAACATGGGAATATTATCCCTGTGTAGCAGAAGTCCTGATTCCTCCAAATAATAGTGTCCTCATATGATAAATAGTGGCACTGAGACTACTGCTAAAGTGAAATCTGTCTTCAGTTACCACTGTGGAAAAAGTAGTGTTCCTCACTTCAGTGAGGGGTGCTCCCAGTTTTGTGGTGAAAGATACCTGTGATACGTGTTCCTGACACGCAGTTAATCAAAAAGAAATTGAACTCACTAACTGGTGTTTTAATGCAAGTGACCCAGTACTGTGTCTTTATGTAAGCTTACATTCCTTTCAACAGGAAAAGCTTCTTAGCTACACTGAGGGAGTAGCAAAACTAATTCTGTGTAATGTGTTACTGCTGCTCACAGATCTTTCCGTGCAGATGTCAAGATACCTTTGGTAAAATCTGCATGTGCAGCTTTGCTGCTGGATGTTTTGCCATGATTGTTAAAAGCAGCCTTTCAGAATGAGATATTTTAAATAAGACCTTTTCATTCAGCAGTTATCGTGTGAAAGTAGCTCATATCTTCCTTTGAAATTTATCCTGGCAATGACTTTTCTATACATTTTTCAGTAGTAAATCCCCAGAACCCATTGAATTTGTATAATTACATTTTTTTTGAAAACCTGATTATCAGCTGAAATGAGTGTCTGTCTTTCCAGAGGGAGCCACCAGACATGCGAATGGGACAGATGGGTATGGGAGGTAAGAGTATTCTTTGTTCTTGTCCACGTTCCTTTCCTTTATTACAAAATCTGTACCTTTTTTTTTAAGTGATCTCATTTTATCGGCTTCTTATTTAGAAATTCAGTCAAAGTAATCTCCCAGTCTAGTGACAGGAAGTGTTCATGTGACAGGAAACAGAACATACTGTAAAGCAAGATCAGTTTGTCTTGACCTACTGGTGCAAAGCTGGTTGATAGACTGGGACTCTGTCCCTGCATGTAGCACCGCAGGGAGCTTACAGGGTGTTGGAGTGATGAGCAGACCCCAGTCACTGTATCTGCCAGGGCTATTCCTCAGTTTTCTTTTCCAGGTACCATTGGCATGAACAATAGAGGAGCCATGGGTGGTACCAATGTCCCAGCTCCTGCACCTCCTGCGACTGGTCCTGGAGCCATGATACCTGATGGAGCCATGGGAATGGTAATGTATCTCCATCTGCTTTTTGTGCACACCTTTTAAATGCAAACTGTGTTTCCAATGTTAAGCATATTGCTGCCAGAGTTGAAGCTTCTTTATCTTGCTTAGGCCGTTGCTTAACTCCTACTGAAATCTTCAGAAGTTAATCTTGCCTTGATACTTGTTGGTAATTTTCAGGAGATTGGGCCAAGTCTAAAAACTACATATTTTACTTCCAGGATAGCTAGTGCTAAAATGCTTGTTAGATCTTAGCAATAATTTATGGGTATTTTTCAGAACACATAAATTTTTATATTTGATTTAGTTTTAAACTTCACTGCAGAGCTTTACAATAGGCTGAGGCTTTTGTGGCCTCTGTCATACAGAGGATTGACCCTCCCACAGTGCCAGCACTTCCAGTCGCCAGCAGAAACAGCAGCAGCAATAGTAAAGTTTGTCCTGAAAGTTCACCCTCTAGTAAACAGTTTTCCCGCAAACCTTCATGCTCAGACTTCTTGCTGTGTCGTGACTGCTGTGGCACAGCAAATTTTTTGTCATAAAGAACAGTTTTATTTGGCAATAAGCCTTTGTACTTAAGTAGTAGGGACAGCGAAGTGGTTGAGGTTAAGGGAATGTGTACCACACAAGGAAATTAAGGAGGGAAGGTGAAGCCAGGAATGAAAAGGGAAGGTGAGTTCAGAAGGCTCACCTGCTCCACAGCAGGACACGGGTCTGTGAGGTGGTGCAGACCATCCCAGTGTGCCTGACTACAGGTTGTGTGGGAAAAGGGACTTTGTTCTGCAGTGGTCTTGTCAGTCCAGTTTGGGGACTATGGGGATGCTTTTGGTGTGGTAAAGGTTTGTATGGTGGAATTTGAATCAACTCAAATGGCTTTTAACTGCCCTTTGTTGTTCTTTGTTTTCCTTCCTGCATCCTCTTCACTCGTCCTCCTCACAAGACTCCACCACCACCTCCAGACCGCTTCGGCCAGGGCGGAGCCATGGAAGGCCTGGGAGCCATGGGAGGGAACCCTCCTGCCTTCAACAGAGGGAACCCAGGGGGGGATTTTGGCCCCAACAAGCGCCGCAGATACTAACAGGATTCAGCTATCCCCTGTACACACCCCAAAGAGAAAGACATCTTGGCAGGCTACACAGGGTTCAACCTGGGGGGACAGGAGGGGAACAGATTTTAAAAATAGCTAATTAGGGCCTGTTCTGGTAAAGCCACTCTAGGACAAGGGGAGTGCAGTCTGACTGGTAAAGGTTTTAGATGATTTCATGTGGTGCATTCCTAATTTTAAAGTGAAAAAAGGATTCTGGGAGGCTGCCGTGGTTGTTCAGTAACGGTGAAATCTGGCAAGGACCCTAATGCCTTGACCATTCCGGGTTTCCTATTTGCAGCTGAAATCATGAGACTGAATTAAATAAAATTTCCGTATGTCTTGGCATTTTTTTAGAGTAGTGAACCTTGCTTAAGAGCACAGGGAAGTCTCTGGAGAACTAGGGCAGCATTTGGGTACTTTGCAGCTCCCATGATTTTGTAAATTTATATAGCTCCAAATGATCCGTCATGTAGTTAATTGGGGGAGACTTTATGTTTGTTTTTTTTCTTTTTTTTTTTTTTTCCTCCTAACTTGTTAGTTACTCTTTTTATCTGGACCATTTGTTTCTTTAAAGTAGTTGACAGTTGTGCAGCCTGAATGGCTGAGAGGTTCTTGTTGGGATGGATTTTTTTGATAAGGTGTTGTATCTCTTTATTTTTACTGGTAGTCAAGTACAATCTATTGGATAAAGATACTGTATCTCATGCTGAAGATTTAACTGAAACAAATGTTTGTATAATCCTAACCTTGCCTGTCTTTTGTGTAGAAGTACTACAAGATTTTTCATTTAGTGTAAACTGTTTGAACACAAACTGTAATTGTCCCACTAAAAAAAGTTCGAGTTTGTCTGAGGAATGTTACAGGAATGCATTATTAAAGTGGATTTTAAGCCTTTTTTATCTTGTGTGTTGCCTCTTCTGTTTTTTAATACAAATATGTACGTGTGGATTCAGATTATGGTGCAAAAGTTGTTCTTGCATAGCTCTGTAACGAGGTGGTTCAACCCCTGACAGTTTTCTTGACAGTTTTCCTTGTCACAGAATGAGTTCTATTGATGTGTTGGGACGAGACCTTCAACAGTCTGGGGAAGGGAACCTGGGATGTGTCTGTGTTGTGGATGCAGAGCAGTGAGACACAAGACTTTTCCATGTGTCACTGGAAACATGGAGCTCAGTTCCTGGTGCAGAGTTGTCTGTCCATCTCTGCCCTGTGCTGCAGTTGCCTCTGGTTGGGATGTTCCTGCAGAGCCCTGAGCTCCTGTGCTGGGAGGAACAGAGGGCTCACTCCTGACTGCTGATGGTTTTACCTTGTGCAATACATGAGGGAATCTGCAGGGACAGGAACCTTCTGTGACTTGTGTTCTCATACTGAATCTCTAGAGTTGAGACTGCAGAGAGGGAAGCTTAGAAATAAATTTAGGTGGGAAAGGGAGGGAGAAAGAGTTACAGCCTAAAAGCATAAGGAGGTGCCTTGAAAAATTGTGAAATCACAGGAAAGATGAAAACATTTTGATATGCCAAATGTTACCTTAAATTAGGGTTTGGTCATGTAGGTACTCTTTAGTAGGGAAAGATGATATAATCACTCTGGAGCTTTGATTGATTTACCCCAGTCATTGGATGGCTTTTAATTAGCCTAGAATGGGATGATAAGCTGTATTGAAGAGAGGCTGCAGCTGATGCTCTTTGTTTCTTGTTTTGCTTTCCACATTTGGAAGCATCAGCACTACTTGCTGGCTTGCTGAGATGATAGGCATTTAATGGAGATTATCAGGTTGTTTGTGAAGTATGAAGGGTTTGGTGGTTTTTCACCTGGATCATTTGCTAGGACAGCTCAATATTGCAAAATGCCAAATAAGGTGGTGAGAATGCTGATTAGATTTTCTGTTGCCCTGGGAGAGAATGGATCTGTTTGTCTGGAATGAAGCTGTCAGACGTTTATTAGTCCCATGGCTGCTGGGTAAGTACATTATTTAATTCCAAAGTGTGAAATACTAGGAGAAGAAACTGTGAAGTTGCACCCAGGTGTCTGCAGTGTCTCTCATTGTCCTGCCCATTGCTCAGCTGGCTGGTGTGGGTGAGCAGCCAAAGGAGAAATCACTGTCTTAGGGAAACAGCAGAGCTCAAACATTCAGCATCTCTCTGCTGCTGTCTCAGTCCTGTTCAACTACCTGATCAGGGTGGGTCTGGTTACTGCCTTTCCCTGGGAGGAAAGGGGTGTAAAATTATGGGGAGGGAGGGATTTAGCACTGCTCAAAGCCCATCTAACAAGGTTTGAAAGATCCAAATTGAAGATCCAGTGACAGCAAAGGAAGAAAACTAAACTCTGGTGTGAATGCTAGAGGTAACTATTCTTAATTTGCTTTAAAGGAGGAGACTGAAAACCTGTGACTGAGGTTCCAGGAAGGAAATTGTAAAGCAAACCATTGCTAATGTTTTCAGAGGCATGTGGCAGGGACACACTGACTGGTGCAGAAGCATTTACAGCTGGGCAGGCAGGGCTGCCTCACTCCAGAGCAATTCCTTCCTCTGCTGGAGCACTTTGGGTTCTGGTGTCAGTGCCTGTGTCAGGCAGCCAGTGCAGCTCCAGAGGCTGGGCTGTGCACAAGCACTGTTGGGATGTTCTGAGGTTGAGCCAGTGTGCAGAAGGGAATGCTTTTCCCTAAGTGCTTGTCCAGAGTGGTGGCTACTGTGTAGTTGCAGACTGATGCAATATTTTGACTATGCTGAAGAGAAACCTGTGCCTTTTGCTGTCATACCTTGTTTAAAACACAGTTCTGCAGTATCAGTTCATACCAGACCAAGGACTGAGGAGCAGTTTGGTTCTTGATGGTTTGCTCTTATCTTTAAATCCCCATCATTTGTGGACTTCAGAAGTTACAACTTGTGCTTTGTGCAGCTTCCTCTTAATCAGTAGTGACTGAGTTTGTGAGAATCAAAGATAAATCTGAAAAATCCAGCTGGGACCTGGATAATTTTGTCATATCAAAGCAGTAGACAAAACATTTCAATTTTTTTTCTGGCACACTACCTCTCTGGAGCAGCTGCACTTTATCACAGAAGGCTACAAGTGGTGGGATGTGCTAAACTACTCCAGTGAGCTACCTGTGGAGGCTGAAAGAAGGAAGATGTCATTCCCTGTGGCCTTGCTGAAATGCCACATTTGTTCTCTCTTTTCTCTTGGTCATGACTTGGGTACCTGGTTGTCACTTGAATGCCAGAGGTAAGCAAAAAGAGCAGAAAAAGTGGAGGGGCACAATGCTGCTTTTAGGACATTTTCCCTCATTACAGCCTGGTCACTCTGCTCTGAGTGAGCTCGCAGTGACCTTGTTTTTAAGGCAACAGGATCCTCCAAAGGAAAACATGGAAAACCTCACACTTGCTGCCTGTTCAGGCTATTTCACGCAGCAGATTTTGATTAAGGATGCCAGATAATGGCAAGAAAATTGAGTCTTGGGGGTAGACTGAACTCTTCTTTTTGGACTGGTTACTGTTGGGGACTAATTTGCCCTTTCTGATGAGGAATATTGCACGTGTTTCCAGAGTGAGCACTAGAGTGAATGAGCTCCTAGAGGAGCAGCTCAGCTCCAAGGAAACTGAATTATCTCTGGAGCAAGATACTGAATTACAGAGAGAAAATCACCATCAGGTGGGTAGCTGGTTCCAGTTTGAAGGTGTAATTGTTCAATGGACTGGAGAGTTGGGGCAATAGTCGTGTAATAACCCAAGCTGCAGAAGGACAGAGTTCTTGAACAGAGAGATGAAGATTGCCCACATCCCCATTTCTGATACTTTTCTGGTCCTTTTCAAATTTGATCTCTGAATTGTTGAGCACAACCAGTGCAGACCTCTTGGACAACAGCTGGTACTTAACTCCTCAGCAGTGCTATCAGAAGAGTGACTGGGCAGAACTTCTGATGTAGAATTGCTCAGCACATATTCTTCTGAGGAAGATTTTCATTTCCCAAATAAATAAAACATTAATCCTGCCTGCTAGCATACAGAGCAGTAATGTTTGTCAGGGATTTTCCTTCTCCTAAGCAGCCTTTTGTATGGAGGAATTACTCTGTGCTTTAGAAATGCAGAGCCTTCCTGCTGCCCTGGCTGCACAGAGCATCCTGAATGACTGAAGGGTCAGGGGTGAGCTGGGTTTCTTTCCCTGGAGGCATTCAGCAGTGTTCTCCTCAGGAATGTGAAGGGCTGTTTTACACTGACTCAGATTGTTCAAGGGCAAACACATTAAGCTGGGTTTGAAAATAATTTATTCTTTATTTTCTACCTCCTTTTTGTTCTGTTATATATGAAATTAAGTGTACATGAACCAAACAGGCTCTATTTTTAATTCTCAGCTGGCCCATTCCTTGCAACCTGTTGCAAAGGTGTTGGTCCTGATTGTCCCTGCTCAGCTGACTCACACAGTGACTTCTGCTTTACTTGGAGCTCTGCTCAGGAGGAGGGTCACACTCAGCAGCACAGCCCAAGTGCCACTGCCAAAAGCCACAGCTTCAAATAAGATGCTCTGTGATGGATGTGCAGTCCAGCCCGCTCTTAGCCACCTGAAACTCATCTCCTCTTCTTCCTAATTTTTAAAGCACCAGCTCCAGCAGAGCCTCGAGTCTGCTGGCAACCAACCGAGCAGTTCCCCTGCAGCTCATCTTTGTTTCATGAGGGATGTCTTGTGTCTGCCTCCCAGGCTGCACCTCCTCTCCCTGTCCTCTCTGGGGAGCCTCCCCGTGGGCTGGGAGCCGTGGACACTTTGGTTTACCACCTGTCACTGTGCTGTGTTCCCAGCAGGTTCTGTCTTTCCAGCCACCTTGTTCCTGCAGCCATTTGCCACAGTGCAGCAGAGGAGCTGGGGCAGAGCAGTTGTGCTGCTGCTCCTCAGGTACCAAGGGGGTCTGTTCAGCCTCAGCCCCCCCAGGTACCTGCTGGTATCTCTGCAATGTGTGTGAGCCACATCACCCTCTTGGTATTCCCTCTGAGGTGTGCAAGGTAACCCGAGCTCCAGATCCTCACTGGCACAGGGATGGTGACAGCTGCAGCCCTGCTGACAGCTCATGGAAAGGACAGGGACATCTGAAACCCTCTAGCCCCCAGCACTGCAAATTCCCCTGTCACAGGCCTCTGCCCAGCTTCCTGGGTCCCTAGCCACCCTTCTCAGCAGAGCCTCTGGATGCCAGCAGCATTTTTTTACCCACCTTTGGGACTGTTGGGTCAGTTATTGTGTTCTGAGGCAGTACAGTGCCTGGAGGAGGGTATCGGCTTGAAGCCATTGAGCTCATGCTGGTGTGAGAGCTCCCCAGTGCCCTCACATCTCCCTCCCAGCTTTTGGGTGGATGTGGGTTTATACACAGGGCACCCAGGTATAGGGAGGTGTGACAGTGATACAGTATTCCCAGTGGGGCTGGAGGTGAAATAGCAGGGCAGTGTGAAATAAGTCTGGAGTAATTTCCCTGGTAAGCTCCAGAATTTCGATGGCAGTTCACTCTCTCTCTCAACTTTGGAGATCCCCTTGGGGTGACAGAAGATTCTTCAGACTGCTGTAGGGGGATTAAGTAGGTTAAACAAGCATCATAGCACAGGGTTGGAGTTGCATCAGCCATGGCAGACCCTGGGGGTTTCCCTCTTGTACAGACTCTCTGTGCAGCTTCTGCTTGCAGGAATTGCCCTTTGCACTGTCTGACAGTGCCAAGGACTTATATCGACCCTGGTTCCTGAACAGAAATGGTGCCCAGGTGCTGTGTGCTCCTGGAGGTCCAGGCAGCACCCAGGAAACAGCTGTGTCTGCAACCAGGAACAGCAAAAAGAAAATATTTGGTTTAGATGCTTATAGGAACTAAGTAAAACCTTTGATCTCAAGAGGGTTTCCTGTTTGTAGAGGAAAAGCCTTGGGTCCCAGAACAGGAGCAGGGAGTCTGAGCAAACCCTTCCTGGGTACAGGGGTGCCAAGTAACATTTTGCACTTTCCTGTGATGACAGTGATCTTCCAGGGAACAGTTTTCATCCCTGGCATGAGCTCAAGGAAATACAGTCAGGTCTTGGTCTTTGTGTGTGTCCTTCCCCCCCCACACACCCCCAAGGTCAGATGAGAACACCAGTGGGTATTGCAGGAGTAACTGTTTGAATGCTCACATAATTAATGTATTCCAGAGATGGGGGATCTGAGATGCTTGTGATTGTCTGTGGTGCACATCGGCCTGCAAAAGGGTATAAAATGCTGCTGCAGTCTGAGCCAACCAGGCAAACTGGTCTCCTGAGGTCACAGGCAGCCTCTGGGTGGTGTTTGTCTCTCCTATCCCCTGCAGGGACACCTGCAGGGTATGTCCAGGGCAGAAATGCCTTTTGAGATAACGCAGAATACAGAACATACAGAACACTGACTTTTGGAGGGGTGAGTGAAAAATGCTAAGATCTGCTCAAATAGAGAGATAAAATCCTAAAGTAGCTCCGTAGGTGCTTACTGCTTTTTGTCATTTCTGCAAAGCTAAAGACCTAGCCAAACTTGCTTATATTATAATCCTTTAAACACAGACTGTGACCTAATCTGAGACTAAGTGGAATGAGCCTCACTGAGACTTCTCTGAGAAATTTAGAAAGTGAGGGGGTCTCACTGAAGCTCAACGGGAGGGACCACTCCTGTATATACTATATTTTGTAACAGATGTTAGAACTGTTATTTAGATACTGCATTGACAATATTTAGGTATTGTATCAGCAATAGATCTAACCATAATCACCCATAAAATCACTGTGTCTTACTTCTCACGCCCCACCAAGAACCTTCGCTCGACTACTCTGTTACACCTGGGCTGCACAAGACCCCAAGTTGAAGGATATCTTCGCACAGCCTTGGTCTGCTGCTGCCTCTGCTTAGCAGGTGGTTGTGCCTTTTGGGGCTGGGGGAGATCAGCACACATTTTACCCTGCGACCCCAGGAATTCTCTTCCCATCTGTTTCAGGAAACTTTCAGCTGCTTCTATAAATGCTGAAGAAACTGAGCGCGGTCGGTCCAGAGGAGCCGTGTGTGTGAGTGGGGTGGTGCTGATGCCTCCACGAGGGATGCCGGCAGGATGGCAGACACTGGGAGGACCTCTGCACACCCCAGGCCACCCTGCAGTGCCCATTCCCTCTGCTGGGCACAGGGCCAGGACAGAAATGCCTTTCGAGATAACAGAGGCGCCAAGCCCCATCAGCTGCTCTGTCCATCTTTAGCCTGCTCTCCGGTTACCACCTCCCACAGCTGCCTCCAAAGATAGGCAAAGCCACCTCCTGGAGCCTGGGCTGGAAACTGTGGGGAAGCAGAGGAGGGATCACAGGCAGGGATGAGCCTGGTGGGATTTCTGTGGAAGGAGTGAAGGACGCCGTGAGTTCTCCTCAGCGATGGCTTTGCTGTGCTACAACAAGGGCTGCGGGCAGAGGTTTGATCCTGAGCACAACACTGAGGGTGAGTGGGCCCATGTGCCCTGCCCCAGGGGGAGTGGGAACATGTGCTGCTTTCCCAGTGTGTGGCCCTGGCTGCCATGCTGCAGCTGGAGCTGCCAAGCCCAGCACAAGGAGCCCACATGGCAGGAACTGGCTCTGGACCTGTTGGTTGTCACGGGTGGTTCGTGGGCAGGATCGCTTCCCCTGAAAGCTTTTGCCTGGTTTTCCCTTTTCAGACTCCTGCCTGTATCACCCAGGTGTCCCCATCTTCCACGATGCCCTCAAGGTGAGTGGGGCAGGAGCAGGGGCTGCAGCTGCAGGGGCTGACCTTGTGCCCAGCAGGGTTGCCCACACCTGACCAGCTTGTCATCTCCTGCTGCCTAGGGCTGGTCTTGCTGCAAGAAACGCACAACAGACTTCTCTGAGTTCCTCTCCATAAAGGTGAGAGACCCACCAGCCCAAATGCACACAAATGCTCTTCCTCCATCCTCTCCTCCTGGCCCCTGCCCTGTCCTGTCCCATCTCCATCCTTTACCAAGGCTACCCCTTTTGCCCTGGCAGCCAGGGATTTCCTATCTGCTTCCAAAGAGTCTGCAAGCAAGGGTGCTGCTCCCAAAGTGCAGGGAAGGTTCTCCTGCAGAAGGGTGTTGGAAGGGGCTGGTATCCCCCACCAGGATCCTAAATGCCCAAAGGAACATAAATGCCCAAAGCATCAGCACAGCTGAGAATGTCTCAGTGGTCCTGGGGGAGTGAGGAGGCACCAGAGGTCTGGGAACATGGAGGAGACTCCTGCTGCCATTCAGCTGCCACATTGGGGTGCAGCAGGGCTGCCTGCCATGGCCCCAGAGAGGCTGACACACCACCTTGCCCCTGAGAATTCCCATGGACACAGCCCCTGCCCTGGTGCAGCGTCAGAGCCCATCCCTGCAGGACACAGAGCCCCCAGAGCGTGGAAACTCGCAGGGTTTGGGAGCAGCCACCGTGTTTGGGAGTACAAAGCAGTCATCAGGCTTGCCTCTGATGTTCAGGGATGCACAAAGGGGTTTCACAGCAAGGAGAAGTCCCCTGAGCCTTCCAGCCAAGGGGAGACCTCAGATGAGCCGAAGGCCAAGCCAGCAAAGGAGCTCATCTTTCAAGGACCAAAATCAGCTGAGAAGATGCTGCGGGAAAGACCAAGGTGAGATAGGCTCAGCTTACAGTGTTGTGAAGCTTCTGCATGTGTCCTGCCCTGCTGCTTCCTCAGGAGAGGCAACAACACTCAAATAGCAAAAAAACCCCGAATACTCAGCCTTTGCTGCTGCTGTTTCCCAGCTCTGATGAGCCAAGACAACTGCTGCCCATTAAAGTATCCAGGTCTCTGGAGCAGGCACTGGAGAAACTGAACCTGTCCTCCAAGGACAAGACCCTGGAGAGCAGTGGCACAGGTAGTGATGAGCTGTTGGATGGCGGTGGGGTTGCACATGGCGAGCTCAGCAGGGGGTTTTGTGTGAGGGGTTCAGTGCTGGGCTGCGGGTGCTGCGTGTTCAGCCACCTGCAAACCCGCAGAGCTGGGCCCTGGGGGGGCACTGCAGTGGGCTGTGCTCAGCTGGTGAGCTGAGTGCAGGGCTGAGGGGGGATCAGGGGCCAGGTGAGGGTGGGGTGTGTGTGAAGCTGTGCTGCTCTTGCAGGGGAGGCGGCTGCCCAGGCGACAGCTGGCACCAGGTGCAAGAACGCAGCCTGCAAGGCGGTGAGTGCCCGGCAGGGTCCCTGCTTTGCCCTCCTTTCCCCATGACCAGGAGCATCACGGGGCTCATCACCCAGATGACACTATCTGGGTGCAGGGAAGGGTGTCAGGCAGGTGGGAGGTGGCAGTGCCCATCTGCTCCATAGGCTCATCCCGTCCTCGCAGCGGCTGCCTCTGTCATCTCCCAGCCACATTCCTGCAAGAGGCTTCCAGATTGGTGGTACACTCGTGTTTCACTGCTGCCCATTGCTTGCAGTGAAACATAGCACAAAGTCAGGATTGGGCGTGTAAGTAAAATGCATTTAATTAACGCTGCACAGCCCACTTTGTGTCTTGCCCCAAGGCTGCCTCGTGTAGCACTGTCTGCCTCGAGGGAGCAGTGGGAGGGCTGGAATGCTTGGGAAGCAGCAGAGCTGGAGCAAGCAGGGAGTGAAAGGCAGGAGGTAGATGAGAACATGAGACTGACACGCTCAGGGAAGGAGGGGAAAGGACAGGATGGACAAATGGCCCTTTGCACCTCAAAGTGAGTTCTTGTGGTGTCCAAACCAGCTCCAGGCTGGGAACTGGCTGTGTTTGGGAGACGGTCAACAGAAGGGCTGCTCTCAGGGTCATGGGGGTGACACTGTTGTCCCAGGAAAGCCAGGGTGGCTGCCCTGCCAGCAGGGAGTAGGGATCAGTGCTGGGCTGCTGTCTGAGTGTAGTCCCAGAGTAAGTCTTCACAGATGCTGGGCCTGGCAAAAGGCTGATGTTGGGCATTGTGCTGTGCCCTGTGTGTGGATGGGCATCGATGAGTGAACACCTGGCTGTGCCACATCATGCTGCGCCACAGGCACAGACAGAACTGTCCTCTGCTTCTCTCTCCACAGATCTACCAGGGCCCAGAGAGTAACACAGAGGTTTGTACGTTCCATCCTGGCGTTCCTGTCTTCCATGAGGGGTAAGAAACAACCCTTTGCCAGAGAGCAGACTCACCCTGCTGAGGGCTGAAAGTGTTGCATTGCAAGGTTGTGTGGCCTCAGCAGCACAGCCAGGGCAGTTGTGGGTGATGACAGGGGGCAGGAGGAGCTGTTGGTTACAAGACCCTCTCCGTCCACACCACAGTGTGGTCCCCTGTCCTGCTCCTGTGTGCACTCCCCACTCAGGTCACCCTGGTCTCCTCAGGATGAAGTACTGGAGCTGCTGTGGAATCAAAACAACGGACTTCAGTGCCTTCATGGACCAGCCAGGCTGCAGCAGAGGGTGCCACTGCTGGACAGAGAAAGGGGTAAGGACAGAGAACTGCAGAAAACTGAATTTAGTTTGAGGCTTTCCCTCAACAGCAACAGCCCCTGCAGTGCCCTCCAGACTGAGTTTCCTGATTGCACACAGCACTTATGAGCCTGGGCACAGCAGAGTGACTCTGGAACAAGAAGGGGATGTCTCTGATCTTAACAAGTCCTGGATCAACCCTAAGCACAGTACAGATATCCCATGTTGCATGGGACAGCCTGGCAGGGGCTGCCCACCTTTGCATGAACCACCTTCCCTCAAAAACCTGCACGAAAGGGAGGGTTGGGTCTTGCTCAGCTGATGCCAACCTCAACCTGGAGGAGATGTGCGAAGGAGCATCCTCTGGCTCAGACATCCCCTCTGTTCGGGGTGTGCCTGAGCTCCAGCTGTGCCGTGATGGGCTCCTCTCCTCGGCAGGACAAGAAGGCAGTGCTGTGCCGGCAGGACTGGCACCAAACCAGCAGCCAGGTGGTGGTGACGGTCTATGCCAAGAACCCCCTGCCCGCCCTCAGCAGGGTCAAAGCCAATCGCACTGTGGTGAGTGGGGCCAGCAGAGCTGGGGTGGGGGGTGTCTTTCTGTGGCACCACCCGATTCTGATGAGCCAGGAGCCAGCCGGGGACCCGGTGCTCCTTGATGGTCTGTTGGACTTGCTACAGGCAGGGTTGGCACTGCCAGCCAACCTGCTGTCCCTGAACTGAGAGCCTGGTGGCTTCACTGCTGCAGCAGCATCTGCCTGGCAGCTCTGGCTTTCAGCCTCACTGGGTGGCTTTGCTGGCCTTGAATCACCCAACCCGTGACAGAGGTGAACCTGGTATGCTCTGAAGGGAGTGAAATGTTGCCAGGTGCTGAGGGGATCACCAGGCCATCACACTGGAGCCTGGATGTGGGATGCATTATGACGCTGAAAGGAGGCTGCACTGTCCGGGGGAAGAGCTCTGGCAGTGCTGTGCTGCCCACTCAGATCATTTTCTGTTGATGTTTCAGATTGAGGCTCATGTCATCTTTGAAGGGAATAAGATTTTCCAGGCAGAACTGGAGCTCTGGGGGGTAAGATCCTGTTTATTTTGATTTCCCTGTTCCAGCAATCTGCATGGGGCTGGGCTGCAAGGCTTTGAGGCAGCCTGGGCTTGCTCTTGGTCCTGGGCCGGGTTGCCCAGGTATGGGCATTTATAGCCATCTCTGCTAGGAAATGCCTTAAGGGTTGTGGGGAGGCTGAAGTGGCTGCACTGATCAATCCTGGACTAAGATCAGAGCTGGAGGTCATTGCCAGCTCTATAGGTATTCTGGGCTTGGTCTCAGGCTGCCCCAAATGCTCTTTGGCCCAGCAGATCCCCCTCTCCCCCTGCAACCCTGCTGTGAGTTGCAGGCAGCAGCGAGAGGGGAGAGACTGATTTTTTCAGCTGCTTGCTGGCTGGGGAGGAGCACTGAGACTCAGGAATTTGCATGTGCATTTCTTGTCTGTATTTCTAGTGCGTGCTGCCTGTGCCTGCAGGCAGCAGAGGGCTGACAGGTGTGGGTATGGCTGTGTCTGAGCACAGCTCGCTGCTGGGGAGAGGCTGTGCCACAGCTGCGCATGTGACTGTGGTGAGCTGAGCTCTCCTGAGCTCTGTACCAGCACTGTTGTGCTGCTCAGACACAGCAACGTGAAGCTGAGCTCAGCTGCAGCCCAGGTTTCTCCCAGCACACAGGGAGAGATTTCTCCTCTCTTCTCCTCTGGCAGGGCTCTGCCACTATGGGGAAAGATAAGCATGTGCTGCCTGCCCTCCCCTGCCCGGCTCACTGCACCTTTCCCTCTCTCCAGACCATCGAAATACAGAAGAGCTTTGTGAGCATGGTCCCAACCAAGGTGGAGATCACGCTTTGCAAAGCCAGCCCTGGCTCCTGGGCCAGGCTGGAGCTCCCCCAAAGCAGGTTGCAGCCCTGTGGTGAGCAGGAGAAGGAGGCTGCCAACGCAGAAGAGCCTGGGGCAGCGCAGGAGGAGGACTCTGATGACAGCTTGAGCTGGTCGGAGGAGGAATATGAAGAGCTGGAGATGGGAACACCGAGCAGCTGACAGTCCAATGCTTCAGCAGCTGAGCAGTGCTGGTTCCTGAGCTGCTGGTGACCTTGACACTGCCTCCAGAGGAGCAGACCTAACCCTGGACCGCGTGCAGGCTGCAGTGTGCCCTCTCCCCTGGTCAGAAGGAACAAGTAATAAACACCCAGAGCAAAGGTTGTACTCTGAAATCCCTGACAGGCGCTTAAGAAACGTCAGTGGGCCAAACCCTGCCTTCTGCCACTTCCTCTCCCGTGTCTGGCTGGGGCAGAACAACAGAAGGAGCTCCCCTGTCTGCACCTCAGGCAGCCTGGGCCAGGTGTCCCTGGGGCCCGGGTGCTCAGAGCTGGGCATCCTGCCTGACCCTGGCATTCCTGGGGGTGCTCACAGCCCGGCATCCTGCCTGACCCTGGCACTTCTGGGGGTGCCAAGTCCCGGGATTTGCTGGGCGCGACCGCCCTGCCTCTCCCTCGCCCTGCGGTGGGGAAGGGAGCCGGGCCCTGGGGGTCTTTGGAGGGCGCTGGTGACTGTGGACACAGGGGAGATGCCATCGCTGCCTGCGGTTCCACCGGAGCCGTGGCGTTCCCGCAAAGCCCGTCACAGGCGTGACAGCGCCCGGGGCGGGGGAGGGTGATACCGCCCGCGGCACGGGACACTTGGAGGGTGCGGGGGCGGGGGATCTCCGCGGGAGCCGGGCTGTGAAACAGCGCCGGGAACGGGGGAGGGAGGCGGTGCAAGCCGCGTGCCACCTGCACCCGAGCATCCACGCATAAAAAAGGCCCGAAGGTATCAGCCACTCACTGTATAGTCTTGTGTAGAGAAAGCAAAAGCAATCACTGAGTTTTACAATTCTTTTTAAGGAAAGAATTATTCTTGTTGGGGATGCGTGATGTATATTCGTTGTTCTTTACAGAGACAGTGAGCAGACATTGGAATGGGCTGCCCAGGGAGGTGGTGGAATCACCGTCCCTGGAGGTTTTAAGAAGAGACTGGAGGTGGCACTTAGTGCCATGGTCTGGTTGACAAGGTGGTGTTGGGTCAAAGGTTGGACTCGACTGTCTCAGAGGTCTTTTCCAACCCGTCTGGTTCTTTGATTTTGTGACTGTGCACACACAGAGACGCGTGCTCTTATTTCTTATTCTTGCTCGTGGGGATTAAAGCGAATCGATTTAAGAAATCATTCAAAACCAGATCCAAGCTATATTGGGATGAACGCAGAATCAGAAATTAACGGCAGATGCTGCCCGCGGCGCGCAAGGGGGCGGAGGGCAGGGGTGTATGGGAGGATTGGCCCATCACCGGGGCCGGGGTCGGGACCGGAGTGGGACTGTCCCGTGTCCGGGCGGTGCCGGGTCCGGACTGTGCCGGGTCCGGACTGTGCCGGGTCGCTGTCCCGTGTCCGGGCGGTGCCGGGTCCGGGCTGTCCCGGGTCGCTGTCCCGTGTCCGAGCTGTCCCCAGTCGCTGTCCCGTGTCCGGGCGGTGCCGGGTCCGGACCGTCCCCAGTCGCTGTCCCGTGTCCGGGCGGTGCCGTTCCCGTTCCCGTTCCCGCTCCGCCGCCGCGGGCGCGGCCGCTCCGGCTCCCCCTGGCGGTGCCCGCGGGGCCGCGCAGGGCGCGGAGGGCGCGTGCGCGCGGCGGGCGCGGGGCGCGGCCGGGTCGAGGGTCCGCGGGCAGCCGGGGCAGCGGCGGCGGCCGCCGGCACCGCCCGGAGGTGAGAGCGGGACGGGGAGCGGGGCGAGCGGGCGGCGGAGGGGGGGACGGCCCGGGGAGCCGCCGGGGGGAGCGGAGGGCGCGGCGGGGGAGCGGCCCCGGCGGGCCCCGCGCGCGTGTTCCCGCCCGGAACATCCTCCGCGTCCGGCCCCGCTGTCAGCGCGGGGCGGCGGCCCCGGGGCCACCGCGGGTCCCTTCGCCGGGGAGGGAGGCGGATTGCGGCACCTGCCCCGCCGGGAGGGGCGATCTCGGGAGCACCGGGGGCATCGCGCCCCGGCCGCGTGGCCTGGTGGTGCCCGGGGGTGCTGGGAGGTGAGATGCGCGTCCGCACGCCGGGCGCTGAATGTGCTCGTCGGGGGGCCCGGAGAAGCCGGGGAAGGGTTTTTAAGCAAGCCCTCCTCCGGTGCCGTTTCTCGGGGAGCGGCCCCGTGGCGGGTCGTGTTTTCGCCCGTTCCGCGGGGAGCGGAGGTTGGGCCGCGCTGCTCCAGCGCCGGGCTGATGCTCATCCGTGTCGGGAGCTCCGCCGCAGGCTTAAGGCGACCTCTGCTCCCGGCGAGTGTCATAAAAAGTTGGCACGGGATGAGTTTGCCTCCGGAAAGGTCTCTTCTTTCACTGCCGAGAGTGGATTTTTCTGGGAGGGATATAAGAGTCGTATTTGATCTGCCTTCTAAAAACAAATTGCTGTCTCGGGAAGAGGAGGGCAAAGTAGCCACCTGAAATATTTTGGAGGATGTCAGGAGTCACAGGTATTGTCTCATTTAGCAGCCTTAATCAACTTAATGGTTCTCTGAAGTCCTATGAACTTTCAGTTTTTATAACAACCTGCACCAAGGAATTCCTGCTTAACCTCCAACCCCAAGAAGCAATGCTGCTTTTTATTTGTTCTGAACTTCTCTCTTTCTGGTGTTTTGTTTTTTTTTTTTTTTTTTTTTTTTTTTAAGAACCAGTGAGTAATCAGTATCTGTTTACTCTTTATAAACACTTGTGATTCCCATCATAATCTGAGTTATGAAAAAAGCTTTAGGTACTTTAATTTAAGCGTTCTTTATGTGTACCCCATACTTGCAACATGTGTCCTGTGCTGGAGTGCAGTACTCCTTCTGCAGCATCATTAAGCTCTTTGCCCCAAGCTTATTTTTTGATTTTCAAAAGCCCACGTTCTCTTCCGTGTGAGATGTAAAGTACATCGCTCAAAGGCACAGTTTAGGGCCAGTTTGCTGCTGTTCAGCTGCACAGCAATTTTCCTATAAGGAATTTAAGATTATGAGACGTATTTGGCATTTTAGCTTGCTATTTCCATTAAAAAAAAAAACAACGCTTTTGAATGTTCTTCTATGGAGGAATTTTACAGAGATCTTGGAAAAATAATAAATATGCAGTTTGCAATTAGGAGGAAATTGAATGTGCAGTTTGATTTGCTTATGTGGTGAGGCTGTGATTCTTTTGCAGTCCAAAGTGTTTTCACTCAATTTGGTGTCATGCCTTTACAGGGAATATTTTTTTACTTTGCTGTACGTGCCTGTAATGTGTAAATCTGTCAGACTGCTGAGAAGCTCCTTAACTTTTGCTCACATTTTAGAACTGCAATACATGATGCAAATGAGACTTGGCAAAAATTGCAGTATTGTAGTGCACAAGCCATGATGATAACCACAATGACTGTATGTGTTAACTCTGATCTTAATCACACCAAAACTCTTTAAAGACACTTTTGAAAACTGTTATTGATTAAGCAAGTGCGTTTTTGTTTGTTTTGGGTTGATTTTGCTTGTTTTTTTTTCCGTTTTGTTTTGTGTGTTTTGTATTTTGTTTTTGTTTGGGGTTTTGTTTGGTTTTGTTTGGTTTTTTGTGGGTTTTGTTGGGTTTTGTTTGTTTTATTTGTTTATTTTTTTTATTTGTGTCTTTTTTAACACACCCCTCTCCCCAGCGAAGGTTTCGGGTGGAGGAGGAGAAATCAAAGAAATTCAACCCAATGAAAAGTGTGTTGGGGCTTTTTTTTTTCTCAAGGAAAGAAGCTTAGATTTTCCTGGTGTAACATTGCCCTCTGGATACAACAGTGGCTTTGTTACAACCCAGAGTGCCAGCAAATGCCAGGTGACAAAACATGATAGGGAGACAGACTAACAGTTTTCTTTCTTTCCACCTCAAATAGGAATCGAGGATGCTTAAACTGGATTTATCATTCATCCTGCAACGAGCTTAATACACCTCTTCACAGAGCCTTATGCCTGAGGTACTGTTTGTTTGTTTTAGCCCACAGTAAGGACTGAGGCCGTGTCAGAATCTGTAGAAGGTAGGAAGGACATTGTGTCACTAACTTTTGATGACCTGACTGTGATCCCCAGGACCTGTGCAAGTTGCTTATGTCACCCAGCAGAGAAGCAGTGGATGTGGGCACAGACCCCTGCAGTCCTGGCTCCTGTCCTGACACCTTTGCTGTTCTCGCCACTGGAGCTCAGCAGGGTCACTTGTGCTCAGATAAACTGTGAAGGGTCCCTGCCTGCATGGATCCATGATTCTGTGGGTGGCAGGAGGAAAATCAAGTTTAATACTCAGCAGCTTTTGATTATGGCAGGATACATGTCACATTCCTACACTGGGGATTTCAGATACCTGCTGAATTCTTGGTTTTTAGCTCCTGTGACTGTGCAGCTGTACCTTGTTGCAGTGTTGTTTCATCAACTGTGGAGCTGTTTCATGACCTAAACCCCTTTTTAAATATTAATTATCCATTAAATATAATCTTAGATTCATAGAATTTAAGGTCTTTGATATTTAGTCACTAATATTATTGCTCTGCTATAAAATTTGGAGTATGAGTTCCTGTAGTAGGAGTGTTGTTGCACTGAGGTTTGTGTTGTTGAGGTGCCCAAATACCTCGTGCAGACCACTTTGTTTTCACTGTAGTTCCCTAAGAAACATGGCTTATGTGGTAAAGCTTATCTGTGTTTCATCCCTGGAAAAAAAAAAAATCTTTAAATCCATAAACCAATTTCAACCTAATTTGACAGGGGTAGAGGTTTTAAAAATATTATTTGAAAGGTGTTGAGCGGTTTCTTTTATTTCTTTGAAACAACTTTTTGCATCAAGAGGTTTAAGGGCTTTGTAGCACTGGCACTGAAGGAACAGCCAGTGAGAACTGCACTGGTGTGAGGCATCAGTGACATGTGCCTGGAAGCTGAATTTCCAGGCAGAGAGCTCTGCAGAAAATAAACCTCCTCCTCCTCCATTCTGTTGTTCGTGTGGAGCTTGGGTGGTGGAGTGCACAGTTCCCGCTGTGCTGCTGAAATCTGCCTTGGCTTGTTGATTTTTTTCCCCCCTCTGCTGCCACTCAGGTTGTTGCTGAGTGTTTTGTTTCTCTTGCAGGTAAATGGCAGGACAGAAAGCGGTGTCAAAGCTTTGAGAGGCGCTGAGGAGTCCAAGTAGGTCATTCGTTGCTGAAGGATATTAGGGATGAGGTCTCCTATTTAACTTTTTTTACTCCTTCTTGGCATGCATTCTAAAAGTCTGGCACTTGTCCATTCCTTTGGCACTTGCCTAAAACAATGGCGAGTAAGCTGAGCTGTTGTGGAATAGTAACAGAGTCTTGATTAAATTGCTGAGAGCCCCTTTTTCTTCCCTTTTGGTCTTGGTGGGTAAGCTGCACATGTGAATTAACTCCTTTGCGTGGGTGAGGGTGGTGTGATACACTTGGAGCTGCCTTATCCACCCAATTCTTTGTTGAAAGTTTCTGCCTGACTTCATGTTTCAGGTGGACAGTGAATCGTCTCTGATCTAGTTTTTGTTACTGAAAGAGAAGCAATTAAGTCGTTTGTTTTTCCTAACTTCTGCTTGCCCCTGGTAAGGCAGGAGCAAATGTCTGATCCAGGGGAGGGCTTGGCCAAATGTGGTGGCTGAGCAGAGTGACACAGATCAGTACAGCTGATTTCAGCTGAACTCCTGGTGCTTTTTTGGCTCAGTTTTGGCCAAAACGGGGCTGTATCCAAACTGTAAAGAGAGATAGGGAAGACCTGGCAAACTCAGTGAAAGTGAGTTTATCAAAGAGCAGTATCAAAGCTAAAATCCACCTAACAAAGAGGCATTTGGTGTTAGCATAGCAAGGGCAGAGACAAATCCTGCTAAGAAGTAGTTTCTCTGCCAAGAGTTTTTAGAAGTGCAGGAAGTATAAAAAGCATAAATCTAGAAAGCTACAGAAGAACTTGGGTTACTGTTTCCTCTTTGTTTTCTGTCACTGTATTCCCCCTTCTCTGAGCAGGCAGGGAACTTTCCTTCAGAAGTGTTGAGGGGAAGATTGAGAAGTTTTTTCTCTCCCACAAAAAAATTGTGATGCAATGTGAAGTTTTTCTGTGGTTTCACTTGTATGGCTTTGTGGGGAGGGGGAGTGGGATCGAGATCCAAATCGTGAATTTCCCTAACAAATATTCATCTGGGTGTTAGGAGAGCAAGCTGTCCACGTTAATGATACCAGAAAAGACTTAATTAGGTTAGAACAGGAGCAGCTCTCCAGATGATGTCTTGACATGCCAGTTGAAATCTTGCACATTCCAGAGGAAGTGCCAGGTGTGCAGGCAGTGAAGTCAGACTTTGCAGCATCTTCTGAGAAGGAAACTAACCCAAACAGGGAATGCCAGTTTTCTAATTCAAAGGCACTGATGGACAAGATAGAAATAACTCTCATCTGCATATTTTTGCACAACACTTCTGTGTGGGGTGATTTGTTTTTTGGGTTTTTTTGTTTTTTTTTTAATTAATTATTATTAATTTGAAAATTCTTCCCATTCTGCTGTAGCTGCTAGAACCTTAACTGTAATAAAAGTACTTTCTCTGACAGGACTAAGAAGCCGGATTACCTCTCACTACTTTGGATTTTCCATTCACTTGCTTCTCTTGTTGCATAACCTTTAAACTTGGCTTTGAAGCTTGTGCCCAGCTTTCTGTTTCTAAATTCTTAAGTATTTTTTTTTTGATGTGTTGACGTGTTAATCTGTATTTTGCTCTTTTTCAGTTCTTGTTACTTATTGTATGTGGAGTTTTTCTTTCTAAAATTTCCCCAAAAATTCATTAGAAGGTCTCCAAAAGAACCCCAAACAAACCCTAAACCAATTTTCCTGCTCTTGGTAATGTTTATTGGTAATTCTGGTTTTGGATGATGGGTTTTTTTTCAGTATATATTTATATTTAGATAGCATGCCGTACCAGCTTGAAGGGTGCCATGCAAATTTGAACCCCAGATTTTTACAGTCTTGGAAGAGTTTTCTTGCTAAACAGATTGTTTACAAGAGAAACTAAGATGAGACTTCGTATATTTTGAAGAAAGCAGTACCTGGATTTAATAGAAAAGGCCTGAGGGAGGTAATATTAGTTATCTTGGTTGTGACTTATATTAAAAAGATCTGTGTCTTCCATGTGTAAATCTTTTACCAAACTACACCTGCTCACAACATACAGGTTTCTGGAGTGTAGTATCTTCTTTCTACTCATTATTTTTTGATTGATTTATCTAAGTTTTGTGTTTCAGTACAAATATTGTGTGTTCTGGTATGTGTTTGTTTTTCTGTATTGCATATGCCACACGTGATTCCTTTCAGCTAAAGCAACCTACTTTAAAGGAGCCTTTCAGAGAAATACACTTAAAAGCCTACAAGCTCTTTAGTTGTGTTTGTGTAGTTAATACTTTGCCTGATGCTTTGGCGTGTTTGCATGGAGTTATTTCCTACTGCAAATGCTGCTCTTCTAAAATCCCAGCCTTAGTGGGGTAATTCCAGGTATTAGTTCGGTGAAAGAGCATTTATGTTCCAGGCCTTTTTGTTACATTATTACCAATTTCCAAATTGAAACCTCTAATAACCTCTTAAATAAAGCCCCAACAAAATAATCTTTGGGTAACACACTTTCATGAGACATTTTAAATCAGGTTGTGTTAACTGCTGGTGGTCTGGGGCACTTGTAGCTTTGTAGTTTATCAGTTCATAAAATGCCTGTACTGCCTGGCAGTGCTGATGTGATGACCCTCCAGACTGTTCCAGTGCCTGTTCTGTTCAGGCTAGATGCAGTTTGGGGATACTCTGTCATCCTGTGGAAAGCTCTGGACAGAAGTGCTTAGGAGATGCAAGCACCTGGGGGAGCTTTTGGTTTGTGTTCTAAAGAGAGATCTGTTTACAAGTCTTTGCAACTTGTTTACTTTAGAAACTAGGAGTTGGGCGTATAAAAGGCTTTGTGTTTTTTTGTTCTTCAGGAGACTCTTGTTGCTAGAGTTGAATTTTTTTGTTGCATGTGTCCAGCTGACTTAGTCCTGCCATCCCTGTGATGTCACTTGTTACGGACTGATCAAAATGAATCATCTGTTGCACAGATAATTCATTTGGGAAAAAAACCTTTGCTCTGGGAGCAGTGGTGTTGGTCACCACTAAGGGTTCTGGCAGAGCATGTTCTGGTACTTCAGTGGTTTGATGGCAGTGCAGGAGTAAGCTTTATAACCTGCTCTATGTGCTGCAGTCCAGGGACTTGGGCAGCAGCAGCAGCAGCATGTGGTGATTCATTCCCACCATCTGCTGCCACTGGCTTGGTTGTACCTTCACAATTGATTGTGGTTTCATCCAGTTTAATAACGTAGTTCAACTCCTCAACCTTCTTCAGTGTGTGATCACAGCTGAGGAGGTGCTGTGCTACCGGGGTGGGAAGGGGAAACAGGGTTTGGAAACTCCCGGAGGCAGATGGAGGGAGTGTGGCAGCGTCTCCAGGCAGACTCTGATCTGCCCTACACGGAGTCACTGTTGCATCATCAGGTGGAACAGTGTTACAGTGTTAAAGTACGTCTGCTCTTCTGTCACTTTTTGCTTGTAGCGCTCAGACCCTTTGTGTTCAGAAATACTGTGTTGTGTGCTGCCATTAATAGTGTTCAATCTCGATTAATAATATAATGTCAAAAATGTTTTAAGTAATTTAATATTAAAATGGGCTTCAACCTTGGGGTTTGCAAAATGCAAGTTTTAATTTGGCACAACTTCCTTGTTTGGTGGCTTGTTTTTTTTTTTTTATCCCCCCCCCTTTGTTTTTTTTCTTCTTTTTTTCCCTCCAGTTCTGTTAAATTCCATTCTTGGTGCAACTGTTCTAGAATAATATATTCAGTCCTGCCCTCAGCTTTTGCTGCTCAATGCTGTTCTTCATTTTACTGGTTACCCTTATGCAGTTCCATACATATCTCTCTTTACATTTGACTGGAGCCCTGAAATGGGACGACTGATTTTTTTGATCTACGAAGAAACACATATGTATGCTTTTCTGCCAAAGCTCAAAAGCACTTGCCAGGTTTAATTTCAGGTGATTCATCCTAGTTTAGAAATCTAGTTCCTGCTGTTTTCCAAAGGGATAGTCTGCTTCTGCATTTTTGTTTCCCTCCAAATTTTTCCCCTCCAATGTCCTGCTGGGTTTCTGCAGTGCTTCCCACCGCTGACTGGTTTTCAGCAGTGCCTGTGCACACACACTGATCCTTCCCTAAGCACTGTGTGTTGTGGTGACCACAGTGGTTGTCACTGTTGCACTGTTGCACTGTCGCAGCTTTGTGCCAAAGCTTCAGGTAGTCCCATTTTCACTCAGTCCAGCAGAATCCTGTGTGCTCCCAGTGGGAACACAGCAGTATGTGGAGACAGATAAAGACTTTGTCTGAGAGGACAAAGCTGAGACTTGAATGATAATGAGTTGTTGATTTGTTTGGATGGTCTTAAGAGGAAGTTGGAGGGAGGGGGTTTCATGACTGTTATAAGGGACTTACTTCACTTGCTGATTTTCCTATGTTCCCTTTTATTCTTTGATGGTGTTGGAGCTGAGATCCTTGTGGAATATGCAATCAGAATAGTTTAGTTTGGGAGGAACCTTTATAGGCCATCTAGTCCAACTCCTTGCAATGAGCAGGGACATCTTCAACTATATCAGGTTGCTCAGAGCCCCATCCAGCCTGGCCTTGAAGGTTTCCAGGGATGGGGCATCCATAGCTTCTCTGGGCAACCTGTGCCAGTGTTTTACCACCCTCACTGTGAATAACTTCTACCTTATATCTAATCTAAATCAACCTTTTCTTAGTTTAAAACCATTACCCCTTGTCCTACTGTAACAGGCCCTGCTAAAAAGTTCTTCCCACTATTTTCTTCCATTTGAAACAGTGTATTTGCTGCTGGTTGCAAGTTGAGGATTCTGATAGTCCCTCAAAGGCATTTGGGTGAGAAGGCAGAGGCAAGTTCCTTCTTGTTCAGACTGGCTGTGGAAGCTCCAATGTACAACAAATGACTGCTTGCAGTTCCATGCTATTTTCAAATATAGTTTAAAATTAATTGTGTTTCAGACTATATCACTTAGATTATCAAACCTAATCTTCATATAGCAGGAAAGGGATAAGGGAAACCTTAAAGTGTCAGGTATCTCCTGTGTAACAATTCCCCAGTTTGCCTAGGAAGGCTATTTTTTACAGCATATACTTTTCTCATGCTCATTATTTAGAGGACACCAAGTAGCTCAAGCCTATTAAGTTCTGCTTGTTCTGTCACTGATTAGTGAGAGTAATCTGTTCCTGGCTTCTTTAGAAAAATTCTTTATGTAGTCTAATCTGGGTACTATGGCTAGTTATATTTCAAAGAACAGCTTTTCTTGAATGTGCTACTTTCTGAACCTTTTATCTGGTGTCCTCTAAGTAATGCAGTTTCTTGAGGTCTGATTGATCTGAGTATAGTGAATTATTATAGGAAACAGTTGCAGTGCAGCCCAGCAATGAATATCTTGGTTTAGTATATAACTTTTGGACCTTTCTTTGTGGTAAACTGTTTAGGCAACGGACTAGGTAGGCAAGAAGTGTGAATCTTGGAGAGTGTGTGTGTACAGAAGTGTATGTGTGAACCTACGAAGGACAGAGTATCTTGTTACTGGGTCTGAGGTCACGATCCCTTTCCACTTGCAGGTGCCTCGAAGGGCTTGTCCTTTTGCCTGTGGGAAACAGTCTGGCAGTAAGGCAAGACTGTGGGAATTTGGCTAATTTGTACTTACATGGTTGGAATGCAGCCAGTTGTCACTTAGCTCTCAACTCTTTGCATCTCCATTTCACTATTGTCTTCCTAGCCCCGGGAGCTCTTTAGAATGGCTCGAGACACTGAATGTGTGTCAAGCTGTGATAAGAAATTGTTAGCTATATTAAAAACACTTGCTAAAGCTTATCTTTAAAATGGCCATCGTTGAGTGTGCTTTTCCTAACTCCTTTTCTTGCTTTGTGCAGGACTTTGTTTCTGGGTGAAGGATGCAGACCATAAAGTGTGTGGTCGTCGGAGACGGCGCTGTGGGAAAAACTTGTCTCCTCATCAGCTACACCACCAATGCCTTCCCAGAGGAGTACATCCCGACTGTGTTTGACAACTACAGTGCCCAGATGACTGTGGATGGCCGGACAGTCAGCCTGAATCTCTGGGACACTGCAGGCCAGGAGGAATACGACCGCCTGCGCACGCTCTCCTACCCTCAAACTAACGTCTTCATCATCTGCTTCTCCATTGGCAGCCCCTCTTCCTATGCAAATGTGAGGCACAAATGGCACCCTGAAGTTTCTCACCACTGTCCAAATGTCCCCATTCTTCTAGTGGGCACGAAGAGAGACTTGAGAAATGACCTGGAAACAGTTAAAAAGTTGAAAGAGCAGAGCTTGGCTCCCACCACCCCGCAGCAGGGGACTTCACTGGCTAAACAAATTGGAGCAGTCAAATATTTGGAGTGCTCAGCGTTGAATCAGGAGGGCGTTCGGGAGGTGTTTGCTGAAGCTGTCCGTGCAGTTCTGTATCCTGTGACGAAGAAGAACACAAGAAAATGTGTCTTATTGTAGTCACCTTGGGTGATGGATGTTGCTGTTGACTAGAATCTTGGAGGGCTTTCTAATGAGTTAAATTGAAGATTTGCATCTTGCACTAACAGCTCTAAGCAGAAATCGGTTATACAATGAATATTCTTGCAGTCTTACTGCTTCAGGGAAACTGAAACAGAACAGTCTTTTTTTCCAACAGAGAGGTCAAATATCTACTTTATTTCTGAAGTTCCAGTCTCCAGCAGCTTCTCCAGGGATCACCTGGGTTCTGTCCTTATTTTAGTGGAGGAAAATAAAAGAGGAGACTCCTTTGATGCCACTTCTTTACTAGATAGCCATCAGTTACTAGGTTTGCTGAAAAGCACCAATTCTGATAACCCCCGCTTTAAGTCTAGCTGCTGCTTTTCCCATCCTTTATTTACCGATTGAATTTGTTTTACAAACAGAAGGCCGGTTGTTTTATCAATTTAAAGCTTGAAAACAATTTGTTTACTTGCAAAAATGCCTGAAATATTACTGAGATTCACCTTATAATGAACTGTGATCATTTATATGAAGAGTTAGTGTAAGGCACGATTAATGCAATGAGCAAGACCCAGGGAATACCTGCAATGATTTTATTAACAGAAGCAGGAGCTGATTTTTCCTAATGTAAGGAACTTAGAAAAATGATGAATCACTCAAATGAGTGATTTTCATAATTTTTGAGTTGGAGAAGTGGTAGAGTAGTTTAGATGCAAGTCTTCCATAAGCTTCTAAACTGAGATTTTATTTCACTGTCCAAAGAGACATTGCACCCTGAGAATAAAGTTTTAACAGTTACCTTCCCGAGATGACTGAGATATTTGGGATGACACTTCTCAAAATGAGATTTTCAATGTAATCTCTCTGATGAATCCCAGAGACTTGATAGCAGCTCTTGGGGAATTAATTGCTTCACTTCTTAACGTTCTTGGGGCCACCACCTGAGATTTTTATGGCAAATTCCTGTGTTGTTTTTTTCTGTGAGAACACTGACAGAAATTTTGGAGGTTCTGATTACAGGAGCCCGTGTTTCTTCCTGTTTTCAGTTCAGTCTGTAATGGTTAGCCAGTCACTGGATAGGATTACCTGGGCAGTTTTTTTTTTTCCTCTCTACTGGATGCTCAGTTTTTATGAACTCTTTTAACTGAAGTTCTATTTACATACTTTTTAACTTTCTTCAGCAGCCCTAGTAAGTGGCAGCTGGCTTTTATTTTCAGGATGTGCACTGTTCTTTATGTGTGGTTCCGGGACCAGCTGAGGAGTGAGCGCATGAAACCTTCCTTAGACTTAACCTTCCAGCTCGATGGTATGAAAGCAGCATGCTTCAAAGATACTTTGTGTGAAACCAGTGGTGCTGGACTGGGCTTTGTTGTCTGAAGTTGACAGTGCTGTCTTTGTCTGGCTGCAGCCTCAATTGGTCATTCAGAACTTGCTTTCTTGTGATTCCCACACATGCAAAACTGCACTGGTGTATACCCTGGTCAGAAAAAAAAGTGCCTCGTTTTAGCAAGATAACAGAAAATACATCCACAAGGTTGTTAGGGATCTTGTGTTAATTTGAGCTTGCTTTATCTGATGCTGGCAAAAATACCAGGTGAATAGAAATGTTTTTATTTGCGCCCTAATTCCACTCTTTGAAGAGGATGTGCCTTTCTTCAGCTGGTGTAGCTGATGCTGACGCTAACTGCGGTTCTTGTTTATCTGACATATGCTCACTCTGGTACTGCTTTAGCCATTGATTATAAATTGCAGTTAATCCAAATACTGGTACCTGTGGTTAGTGAACCAACACCGAGTTCCAAACGTTGCCTGAGTGCAGGCAGTACCAAAACCCCCGTTCTGTGGGATGTTTGCAGAAGCCCTACAGACTCTGCATAGTTTTCTTCACCAAGTGCCATTGCCTGGAGTGTCTTTGCATCTTTTGCACTTGTAGAGAAAGTGCTGTTCCTGATGTGGTTCCTGCCACAGTGCCCTGAAGGCTGTGAGGGTATAGAGTATTCTGTGAGATAACCTCTACTTACCACGTTCTGCCTTTGCTTTAGCTGTAGGCCTTTAGTGTGGGCTGGGCTTGCAGGCAGCAATTAACTCTGTGCCTTGTAATTCAAGATTATTTTCTGTAGGTAAATTTCAGTAACTGAGTAAATAGACTTTACCATGTTTAAAATGTATTTATTTAAGCCAGTTTGTTTTAATGCTGGTCAGACCTAAATCAACTGTCTAGTTATCCTGGTGCAAGCCCTTAACCTTTGCTTTATTCAGAGATGTACTTTAAAAAAAGTCTGTGACATGTTTGAACTAGTCTTAAGAGGTGCCTGTTATTGAAATTAAAAGTCTACTTTTTTTTTTTTTTTTTTGCTACATATATTTGCAGTTTTGTACTGAGGCTACTACTGTTTTAAAAAGTTTTTACTTTTTTACATACTGAAATCTTTTAGTTCTGTGTCTTTTGTGGTTGTTCCTAACTGGATTACAAGAATTTTGTGGAGAAGAAATCTTGTGAGAAAGTATTATTGCACAACCCTTGCCCCCCTGTTTCTGTAGGCTCACAAACAGCCATCCTGGTGTGAACTGGAAAAGAGTATGGCGAGATAAAATTCAACTGCTTAATCAATTTATTTGAATCGGTTGCATTATTGATTGCATTATGCCAGAACACTTTATGCCCATTTAGATTACTTAGTAAATGGATTGCACAACAGTACTGAGGAGAATAATACGGTAGTCATGAAAATGAGCAGAGACTGAACTTTGAACACCATCAAAAGGTTTTTACTGGCTTTGGAGTACCTGGTTATTTAGATGCTTTGTATTTCTGTCACTTCCTGCCAGGAGTAACAGTCCTGGCTGACAGCTGGTTTCTTCCAGCCTCTGCTTTTCCTGAGGATGAGCTTCAGGAGCTCAGGAATCCAGTGAACTTCTCCATTCAGTGGGCATTCTCTGTTTCTGATCTTCCTGCCTTTTTCCTCCCCCCGACAATTTTTGATGCATTTTATTGTAAGTAGTCCAGTGCTTCAGTCTACAATCAGTTCTATTTCTCCCATGTTTTATTTTTCTTCCGTTGACAAATACAGACTTCACATCATCCCATGGCTGGATTTTGTCTTGTTTTGGGAGATCAGAAAATCTGGTTAAGCTGTGTGGGTTTCCCAAGCTGTTCAAGATCCTTCAGTTTGTTACTGAGTAGAGATGCAGTGTGTATGTCTTAATTCACAGGAAAGACTCACTGTGAAGAGACAGATTTTAATCTTTCAGTTTGTGAATGATTTCTGAAGTACTTGTTTGTTTTTTAAATACAGCTGAAAGCTGAGCAGTTCAGGAATTCCGTGTCCAAAGGATGTTACGAGGTGTGCTTAGATGTGGAAGTGCTTTCTTCAGTTTACAGCTGTAGCTATTTTTATGAAATTTAAAGTCAAAGAGCCTCACCATGCTTTGTTCTCAAGTGCTAAACCTCACTCTGTAGAAACCTTGGTGCTGCTTGGGCTGACCTGGAGAAGAGGATGGATCTCACTGGAGTCCCTGGGTGGGCGACAAGGACCACCCACCACCAGCGGGAGCCCAAGACTCTGAAGTGTGGCACTGATACGTACACTGGCGACTTGATTTTATACGATAAAATAACTTGTATCACATCTAACAGTTTTAAAGGATTTTTTTTCTCTCCCCCTCTTCACTTTTAAATTATGCATTGCAATAAACCTTTCCCCCCCACCTCCCTGGCTTGTCGCATTAACTCGCCCTGCCGTTCCGTACCGCACCTGTGCTAAAAGGCAGCTGTTTCCCTGCGGAAAGCCGGTTCCCAAAAGGCCATAAACGAAGGAATTTTTGGGAAGGGCGGAGCGCCCGCGGTTCCCTGCGCGGTGCGGGCGGGGCCGCGCGGGGGCGCTGCGGGCGGGGCCGTTCCCAGGGCGGGGCCAGGGCCGGCCCCGATCCCCGCCCTGATCCCGGCCCCGCTTCCGTGTCCGGGTCGGAGCCGCGATGTCGGACTCGGAGAGCGAGGAGGATGGGGACGGCGGCCGCGCCGAGCCCTTCTCCCTGGCCGGGTTCCTCTTCGGCAACATCAACGAGGCGGGGCAGCTGGAGGGGGACAGTGTCCTCGACAAGGTAGGGCCGTGTCGCTGCGGGGGGACGGGCGTCAGCCGGCGTGCCCTAGGATGTGCCGGGGTGCTCGGGGTGCCCTGGGATGTACCGGGATGACCCGGGGTGTATCGGGGTGCCCTGGGATGTACCGGGATGACCCGGGGTGTATCGGGGTGCCCTGGGATGTACCGGGGTACTTGGGGTGTTACTGGGGTGCTCGGGGTGCCCTGGGATGTACTGGAGTACTTGAGGTGTACTGGGGTGCTCGGAGTGCCCTGGGATGTACTGGGGTACTTGGGGTGTTACTGGGGTGCTCGGGGTGTCCTGGGATGTACTGGAGTGAACTGGGACGTACTGGGGTACTTGGGATGTTACTGGGGTGCTTGGGGTGCCCTGGGATGTACTGGAGTGAACTGGGACATACTGGGGTACTTGAGGTGTACTGGGGTGCCCTGGGATGTACCGGGATGACCCGGGGTGTACTGGGGTACTTGGGATGTACCGGGGTGCTCAGGGTGCACCAGGAGGTAGCAGAGCGACCCGGAATGTACCAGGGTGAAATGGGGTGGCCCAAGGTATACTGAGGTGTTAGGGGTGACCTGGAATGTACTAGGGTTAGCTGGGATGTACAGGGATGACTTGGGGTGTACTGGGGTGCTCAAGGTGACCTGGGATGTACTGGGGTGAACTGGGATGTACTGGGGTGAACTGTGGTGTACTGGGGATCTTGTTGTGCACCGGAGTGTACTGGGATGACCTGGGGTATACCGGGATGAACAAGGGTGACCCAGGGTGTTCCGGGGTGCTCGGGATGACCTGGGATGTACTGGGGTGAACTGGGTTGTACCGGGGAGACCTGGGGTGCTCAAGGTGCACTGAGATGAACTGGAGTGACCCAGGGTGTTCTGGGGTGCCTGGGATAACCCAGGATGTACTGGGATGTTCCAGGGTGACCTGGTATGTGCTGGGGTGCTCAGGCTGTAGTTGGGTGCTCGGGGTATATCTGGGTGTACTGGGGTGCTTGGAGTGATCCAGGATGTACCAGAATGACTCAGGGTGCTCAGGCTGTACTGGGGTGCTCGGGGTGTCCCAGAGTGTCCTGTGGTGTTTGGGGTGGGCTCCGGGACTGGACCCAGCTGGCAGTCACGGGGCTGGCCCGGCCTTGGCTGCTGGAGCCTCCCAGCTCTGGTCTCCCCAGGAATCCAAGAAGCACTTGGCTGGGCTGGGCGTGCTGGGACTGGGCAACCTGATCACTGAGATCACAGCCAGCGAGGAGGAGAGCCCGGAGAGCGAGGGAGCACACCTGGATGAGGAAGGTTTGGCACGGGGTTACCTGTTGTTAAAGAGCAGAGGGGCTGCAGGGTCGGAGCTCTTGCTGGAGAGAAGAAAATGCACCTGGCTCATCAGGGTCTGCAGGGAATATCATGGTGTTACCTGGTCAGAGGGCCTCTGTCAAAGGCCTTACCTTCTTCTGCTTGCCAGACTGAATGCTACAGTATCTCCTGATCAATTTTACACTTGTTTTCTTTAATTTTTGTAAGTTTTTTACTTGTCTCTCCTCCTTCACAAGTAAGTCTGTGTTTGCCCCTGTATTAGAGAAACCTGTTTAATGCAGTGATATAATGTCTCTTTTTTAACTTCTGAACATGCTGAGCAGTTTCACTGAGTGATGGGTTTTCCTTGTGCTAAAGTTGTCTGCTTCCCAATCCTTAGGGGAAGTTCAAAGCTGTGGGAGTTTTGGTTAGAACGAGGGGAAAGGTACTCGGGTGGGAACTGAATTTTTTTGTTCCTCTGAGTAAAGAAAGCAGAGGAAAGGATTCGTATGTACGTAGTGAAATCTGCAGTTAGTAATATATATTAGGGTGAAGTTTTGTGTGACGAGGTTTCTCTTCTCCCTAGGCTGGGTCAAGAGCACAGAAGATGCTGTTGATTACTCAGACATCACTGAGGTGGCAGAGGATGAGAGCCGCCGGTACAAGCAGGCGATGGGCAGCCTGCAGCCAGCTCGGAGGCCAGGTAAAGAGGGGATCAGCATGACAGCTCTACCTCTAGGAGCTATTACCTTCTGCAGAGAATACCTAATATCTGCTCATATTTCTTTAACCTGTGTTCTTATGTTTATGCAGGAGGGCTAGTGCCTCTTGGAGCTACTCAAAGATAGAAATATGGTCCTGCTTCCTAAGAGAGTCACCTCAATTTCTTTCTCCTGCTTTACTCTTCTTTTTTTTTTTTTTTTCCTGAGTTGACTTTCTGCAGAAGGCACTTTGGTTCTTTTGTTGGTCCCAGGTATCTCTATCTGGCCTGGAACAGACTTTGAGAAACATGCAGCTTTTCCCTTGGTGCAAAAGCTAAATCTTTGCATATTCCTTAAAGCTGCCTTACCCTTAATCTTTCTGGTGACATACTGTGGTTGGTGGGACACAAAGGTGATTGGGACTTTTTGACCACATTTTTCTTCTGTAGTAGCTTTATTTGCTCTGCAGAGTGTGAACAAAAGGAGGTGATAGCACAATATTTATACATATATTTTAAGTGCTTCAATCATCTTTATGTCAGTTTATCTTTTTCCCTCCTTCTCACTCTTTCTTAAACTTTCATCTTGCAAATGAGCTTGTGCAGGAAGCTGAACTGGTAAGAGTTTTGCATCTAGTTGCAAGATAAGAATGGTGTCCTTGCCATCGGGTTGGGACAGGTTTGAGATACCATAAGTGGAAAGGGTGCCTGGTTTCCTTTTGTTATCTGCTTAATAAGTAGTCCTGTCTCCTCCCTGATTAGATGAAGATGAGGACGATTACGATGCTGACTGTGAAGATATCGATTCCAAGCTGATGCCACCGCCCCCACCACCTCCAGTACCTGGAAAAAAAGAAGATGAAAAGGATGCAGCTGCCACTGGTGAGTGAGGACTTTCTTCTTCTCTTTAGCAATGTGTCTGAAGGAGGCAAAGGCTGCTGTGCAGCAGCTCGTTCTGCAGCAGGGACCACACGTCATCCCAGCCCCGTCTGCACGCTGCGCCTGAAGGTGAGTGTTTGTCCTGAGGTGTGATGTTACAGGGTTGTCTGAAATGCAGGGTGAAGTTTTGTGTTGTTGAAATACCAATATTGACCATGAAACTGCTTTTTTATCTCATCCTCTCAGTTGTGGCTGGGAAATGCACCTGGAACGCTTAGGATAAAATGAAAGGTTAAACCAGAATGGTACTGATAACGTCTGCAAAGGCTTAACTTTTGCATAAGTTGGTATAAACAGTAGATGTGGCATTATGGGGTTATGCTAGGGGAGAGGGAGGAGACCTGTTTGTTTATAAGGTGCTTGTTCTATTGTAGTATCTGAAGATGGAGACGGTATCATTTTGCCCTCCATCATTGCTCCTTCCTCTGCTGCCTCCGACAAGGTGGATTTCAGCAGCAGCTCTGATTCTGAGTCAGAGATGGGACCTCAAGAAGCCAGGCAGGCAGAATCCAAGGAAGGCAAACTCACACTTCCTCTTGCAGGAATCATGCAGCGAGATGCTACCAAACAGTTGCCAAGTGTTACAGAGCTCTTCCCAGAATTTCGACCAGGCAAGGTATTGTAAGAGATACGTGGAAGAGATGTGTGTCATGTAAGCCCTCTAAATATGAATTGTACAGTACTAAGGGTATGTACTAAGTCATCACATATTCTTGCTCACTCAATACTTCCTTTAGTTTCTGTGTGCTGTTGCTTCCAGATTGCTTAATATTTAATACTTTTCCTGCCATTTGCAGGAACCTCTTAAAAAGCATCCTGTAAAATCAGGGTGTGAATGTTTTGCTGTTCTGTAAGGCCACAGGCCCATTGATTTGATATTTTGCCAGATGATTAAAAACCAGTGCTAATCTGTCTGCTTTCTGGCTTTTCTGGCAAATATTTCCTGCTTCTCTCCTGAACTTGATGTGCTTTTCCTGAAGCATTTTGTGATCTGTATCATTTATTTAATTTTTCCCTCAAAACTTCTCGGAGTATAAATCAGAAATCAGCTCAATAGCAAGTTGGCTGAAAGAATGCTTGGGTTTTGCAGAAAGCATAGTCATTACAAGACTTTCCTAAGTGCTCACAAATAGAAAATGTAGTCAACGTATTTCAATAATTATTTTGAAAGTTTTAAAGCTGTGAAGAGGAGAGGAAAGGTAGGAGGAGAAGGTGTATAAAGATGAGCTTATAGCTGTCAAACAGATGGTTGTGACCAAGGATAACTTGGTTCTACGTGTGTCCTTGTGTGAGGAGCTGAACAATTTGCATAATTAAATGTCAGGTGAGGCTCCAGCACAGAAGTTTCCCTTCTCTTGGCTTTTGCAAACTTGATGTTTCCTGTGTTGTTCTGTTTTGTAGCAGTTGTGTTCATTTCTTTGATGCTCAACCTGTAATGTCACAGACTGCCTCAGTGCTGAACTTGCCCAGTGGGTGCAGAAATCAGTGCAAGCAGTTAATGCTGAGCACTTTTCCTAATTAATTAATGAGCATGAGAGCTGGCAAAGCCTAAAACCCTGTGGATTTTGCTGTGAGGGTGGGTTGATGTGCATGCTAATGTAGCATTGTTTTTCTTGAGAAAACCCCTTAAAATAGTACGTGCAGAGGCAGATTTTTGTGTTTCATTAAACTATTAACAGCTTAATTATGTCTGAGACCTTTGCCCTTTGTGAAAGGTCATTGACACTGGACAAAGGGTTCAGAATTAATCTGGGGGAGTTTTGGGAAGAAGGATAACATGGATGTAGGCAGAGATGGGTGGAGTGGTCGTATAAACATTATTTCCTTTGGGGATCAGTGTAACAGATAAACAGGGAATATCAATAGGATGACTCTGTAAAAGTCTTTGGTTCTAATTCCTGTTTCCTAAATAAGAGTTACAGAATAATGCTTTTCCTCTTTACAAGAGTTTAAAGTAAAAAACTTGTAAGTGCTTTAAAACCAACAATCATAACCATAGAAGGAACACAAGAGGAAGTTTATAATTGTCATTAGTGCAGGTTTTGGAGGAATGCAGTATAGGGGAACTACGTTGTGATATATTATGAAATAAAAATACGGGTATTATTTCTGGACTCTATTATTTATCTGTTTTCTTAAGAAATCTCTAATTTATATAACTCTCTTTTAGCTTGTCTCTCTTGCTAATAATTTTATCAACTCTTGTTCAACCTCCATCTGTCTTTCTGAAGATTGTGGGTTGTTCAAAATGAAAATCAATTATTTCCAGGTGGTATCTAACCACATGACCAATATGTAAGGCAGTCTTTCTTCTCTCTAAGTTTCTTTGCGTTTGAAATTAAGAATAAATCCATTTGAAAATGAAGGTTCCATCAAACAGATCAGAAACTTTTTTTTTTTTCCACGTGCAACCAAGAGACCGTTGATTGCATTGGGAACTGGGATTGTACTACAGGCCAAGCTTCTGAATTTCAGAGTGCTCCCTTTCACTACTGTATTTCAGGGGAGGGCAAGGCAGACAGTGTCTTTTTTTTTTTTTATTTCCCTCTAATTCTCTTGTTTTTTCCTGATTTAGGTGCTGCGTTTCCTGCGTCTCTTTGGCCCCGGAAAGAACGTCCCGTCGGTCTGGAGGAGCGCCCGGAGGAAACGCAAGAAGAAGCATCGGGAGTTGGCACAAGAAGTGCAGATACAGGAGGGTGAAGTTGTGGTTGAGAGTGGAGTGGAAGGAAAATCTCCCTGGGAGTATGAGTTTGCTGCTCCTCCCCCTCCTGAGCAGTGCCTTTCAGATGATGAGGTGGGATATCTGAGACTTAGAGAGGGTCACCAGCTAGTGCTGGGGGTAGTGGTGGATTGGACAGTGGCTTGTAAAGAGCTTTTCCCTCAAAACAAAACTGGAGAACAGAGTTGGCTTGTATTCCAGCTGTGCAGCAGCTCTTCTCCAAACACTAGTCAGTGGCTTCAGGTGATTGCTCCTTACTGAAAAGGCTGCATCCGTGGTACAGGATCGATAGGAGAGCTTATCCTCTTTGTGTCAAGAAGAAATCTCTGTGTTCTTGGAAGTCTAATTGCAGAACATTCTTAAGGCAGATAGTAAGTATGGCAAAGAACTTCTTAGAAATGCTTTTCTTCTACGAGGATAAAACTGGGAAACTTGGAAGGAAGAAGCCTCTTACTGACACTTAGATAGAGCATCCGTGTAACCATTCCCCCCTTTGCTGTGCTCCAGATTACCATGATGGCACCTGTGGAGTCCAAGTTTTCCCAGTCGACTGGTGACATAGACAAAGTGACAGACACAAAGCCCAAGGTGGCAGAGTGGCGTTATGGCCCAGCACAGCTCTGGTATGACATGCTGGGCATCCCTGAAGATGGCAGTGGCTTTGATTATGGTTTCAAGCTGAAAGAGAAGAGCGAGCAGGATGTTAAAGGACACACAGATGAGGGGGTGAGAGGGGAACTGTGGGGGTGTATGTGGGGATTCTTGCACAGTGAAAGTTTGGTGATGGGCTGGTGGACAGTTGTGCACCATGCAAAATGAGACACTGAATTTTCCTGCTTTAGTTTGAAAGGATGAAGGCAATTCGGGTCTTCCAGCAATTATTATTTCCTTCCAGGATGCAGAGTCAACTAAGGAGAAGGATGATCTGCTAGCTGATGAGCACTTCCTTATGGTGACACAGCTCCAGTGGGAGGATGATGTCATCTGGAATGGAGAGGATGTCAAGCACAAGGGGACTAAGACACAGCGTGCCAGTTTGGCAGGCTGGCTGCCATCGAGCATGACTAGAAATGCCACTGCATACAATGCCCAGCAAGGTAATCAGTGGTCTGGTATGAATTTTACAGCAGGCAGTACAATTGTACATGGGCAATTCCATGTCTCAAATGCAGAACATAATTCTTCCTGTCAGGGAACGCTTTTTGGCAAAATCACAGCTCTGCTCAGAATTCTGAGACTCTCAGTTTCTTTCCAAAACCAGAGTAGGCACCTTCTGTTAAAAAAACCCCAGCCCATACCAGCTCTGGCTTTCTTCTCTGCATGTGGAATACCCGAGCCTCCCACTCAAGCTAACCTTACTTTTGTTTTCCTTTTCCCTAGGTTTGAACCGCAGTGGCTCTTTGCTCAATTCACCAATTCCACTAGCACAGAAACCCAGTGTAGCAGGAGTCCTGGGCATAGCAAAGTGCAAAGAAAAGGCCCCTGAACAGCAAGGTAATGAGGATATCAATCTTTGCCCATGAATAGCTGCATGTGACTTGTTTCTATGGTAGAAAGACTTGTTTGCTCTAAAATTTCTAGAGACCTTATTTTATTTTTGGAGGATATGTTTCAGGTGTTGGTAAAGCTCAGACTTGGGGCTCTACTTCCTCTTTGCTTCCAAGATGTGTTTGCTTTCGCCTTTTTGAGGTCCTGCCTCAGAAAGCCCTGAAAGATGAGGAAAGTTGAGGGAATAAGATGTGGGGATGGGCTCTGAAATAGTTTTAGTGTGTAAAACTCTCAAGGGTTCTACCTTATGATTGTTGCAGTTTCCCTGGATGAAGACAAGCCCTGGTACTCTATTTTCCCAATTGACAATGAAGAGTTGGTGTATGGTCGTTGGGAGGACAATATCATCTGGGATGATCAGGCAATGGAAACCTACTTGGATCCCCCCGTCTTAACACTTGATCCAAATGATGAAAACATAATTCTAGGTAGGTTTGTGGCATCCAGAAATTTGACCCAAATGGGAAAAGACAAGGGGAAGTGGAAGCCAAGTGTTTATAATCACACTGTAGTGGAAGTAAATGGACTGGGGCAATACTTATGGCCTTTCTTTGCTCTGGCTTTTGAAGGTAATTTGCAAGTAATCAAAGGCTTAAGTGGGAGGCAGCAACACTAATAACTTTTAATGATGTGCTGTATGCTTCCAGCTTCCAAGTTAAAGGCACTAGCAGGAAAGGAAAAATTAATGCCCTGAAACTTAAATTTAACTTAGTTCATCTGACTCTTGATGTGTTTTAGAAGTGACTGTCTTAATTTTGCTGGCATGCATGTTGGTAAAGAAGTAAACCACAGACTAGCCCATGCCATTCTCATCATTGCTTGTGTTCAGAGCCTGAAGAAGCAGATTCCTTAAGCCTCTTTCAGACTACACTAATGGCACATGGGAGCAATGGCATTGTGTAATACCACTCATCACTTTTTTTTGCTGCTGCAAACTGCCACTGAGTTTAATTTGAATGTGTGATTTGATTTGAAATTTGAATGAATCCCTGAATAAGGATATTGCTACATTTTAAATAGCCTGGATTGCATTTTCTTCCTCAGGAAAAGGGGTTAGTTCTAAGAATCTGAATTTGTGTTGATTGGAATATTTTGGTGTTAGCCAACGACCCTGAAAATCAGTGTTAAAGTCAAGACAAGCAGACTCACAGTACTTTCTTTCCAAGACTGGAATACACCACAGAATTGCAGATGTTTGTATAAATAGTAACAAAATGAACCCACAGTTATTTTGCACAGAGTGATCTGTGCACAGAACTGATAATAGCATTTACCAAGCCCCTGTCACCAGGTCCTGCTTCTCGTGTGAAAATCTTACTTGGAGGATCCACACTTCACAAATTGCTACCTTTTGAAATTCATACTGCTTTCCTGGAATTTTTCAGGAATCCCTTTTGGGTTCAGGTCCATATTTTTTTTGGATTCAGACTCACTCTTGTGTTGTATGTATGTGGGGAAGAAAAGGATTATTAATACATGTAGTTGAGAAATTACTGGCACTCTTGTCACCTTGACTCTCAACTTTTGAGAACTCCTTTGGCAGCACAGATGCTCTTTTTCTTGTTCTTTCATCAGTTAGACAATTAGTAACTTTGTGTTGAGCAGTGGATACCCCAAGCAATCCCCACAGTCACCCTCATCCCACTCAAATCTACTCACTACTGAAGGTGGTAAGGCAGAGATATAAGCATGGAGCTTTTTGTGTTTCTTGAGCTTATTTCATATTAACCTGCATGGAGGAAAAGGGGGAGGAGTGTAGAAGGAGGGCAGTCACCCCAGGAACTGAACGAAAAAGGTTGAAATATCTGGATCAAGGGGCAGCACAGTAGGAGGCTGAGGTGCAAAAAGAAGGAAACAAGTGCCCTACAAGTGAAATTGTTTGTGTTCTTAGAAATTCCTGATGAAAAGGAAGAAATGACTTTGAACTCTCCATCCAAGGAAAACAAGAAAGAATCTTCTCTAAAGAAGAGTCGAATCCTGTTGGGAAAAACAGGTGTGATCAAGGAAGAACCACAGCAGGTCAGCATGAGCTTTAGCATCTTGTAGGCTGGGAATGATGAGGAAGGAGTCATTTTGGTTTGGGTTTTTTCTGACACCTCTTTCTCTGTGTTTAAAATCGAATTAGAATATGTCTCAGCCAGAGGTGAAGGATCCCTGGAACCTCTCCAATGATGAGTTTTATTACCCCAAACAGCAGGGACTTCGAGGGACCTTTGGAGGCAACATCATTCAGGTAGTCACAGGGATGTTCACTTGGAGTAGGAGGTTTCTAACTGAGTGTATGATTTAAGATTTGTAGAAAAACAGAATTTAGATTACAGCAGGTCAGTTAAGTGTTCATGAGACATATTTTTAATGTTGTTCAATTAAAATTAGGAGTTTGAACTAACTTTTCTTGATTGCCCCATCAAAGTGAGGTTTAGGTGCTGGATTTTGCTGTTTCCTACTCTCCATGCTTTTGTTTGGTGTCTCTTTGTGTAGTACTCTTTCTGAAGCAATAGTGGGAGGGGGGAAAGGGGTGCAGATAATCAAGAGGTGAGGCTGTACTTCTGCTACTAGTGTGTGTTTTAATTTGGATATTACAAAAATAATTTAGATTCTGGTGAGTTTGAATTACTGCTTGCTGGCCCTAGGGGAAGAGGTGATTTTTTTCTTTCTTTCTTCATTGTGGTATTCAGTGACTTCTTCTAAAAACTCATCTGACTCCAGCATCTTCTGTAATGGGAAAACCGTATGTAATTCCAAATGAACTTCTCTCCCACTGATAGGGATAATGGCTTTACATTTAGTTCCTAGTTAATAAAAAGATCTTCTCATTGGGTACTGGTTGAAATAGTAGAATTAAAGTCACCTCTGTACATAAAGAAAGTATATATGGAAAATATGTGAGACTAAACATTTTCTGTCAAAAGGCAACATGTATGAGAATTGAATTTCAGTGCACTCGTGTTACTGCTGCAATACCTGAAGGTGTTGCTGGGTTCTGTTAGGTGAGGTTTAGCAGGGTAGGAGGATGATCTTGGTTTTGAGATGATGCATGTCACTCCTAACCCAGATTCTGTTCCCATGTTAGCACTCCATCCCAGCAGTGGAGCTTCGCCAGCCGTTCTTTCCCACCCACATGGGTCCCATGAAGCTCCGACAGTTCCATCGGCCTCCCCTGAAGAAATACTCCTTCGGTGCCTTGTCCCAGCCGGGGCCCCACGCTGTGCAGCCTCTGCTGAAGCACATCAAGAAGAAAGCCAAGGTACAGTTATTTCTGTCTCCCTGGTGTCTGCTGGGGCTCCCTGGGCACGGCAGATCCGCTGGATGTGCTGTTGCCCTGCCCCTGCCCTGTCCCTGGCACAGATGAGGGAGCAGGAGCGCCAGGCCTCCGGGGGAGGTGAGATGTTCTTCATGCGCACGCCGCAGGACCTCACCGGCAAGGACGGGGATCTCATCCTGGCTGAGTACAGCGAGGAAAACGCCCCTCTGATGATGCAGGTTGGCATGGCAACAAAGATTAAAAATTACTACAAAAGGGTGAGTATGCAGATCTCGCTGCTGGACAGTGATTTTTTTTTTCCTCTGCCCCTCTCTCTCTCTGAGTCCTGACTGCACCTTCATTGCACGTTGCAGAAACCTGGCAAAGATCCAGGAGCTCCAGACTGCAAATACGGAGAGACTGTTTATTGTCACACTTCCCCATTCCTGGGTTCTCTGCATCCAGGCCAGTTACTGCAGGTGAGAAAAGCAAGCATGAGAGTACAGATAAGATGAGTTTGGAGTAATAGGCAGAGTGCCTATTACATGCCCTATTTATTCAATCACAAATAACGCTCAGCTTCCAAAAAGACCGGATTCTTTTTTATTTCCAGTTTACATCTCTTTGTTTACTGATAATAATATAATTCTTAGCTTTCTTTTTTTAAAAAAAAATCTCAGTTGTATGTATTTTAAAATTGTTGTAGGAATGATAGGAATTGACAGGAACTGAATCTTTGATGCTTTGCTTAGTAATGGCATTAGAAATACTGTCAGAGAGTACTGAGTGGAAGGCCAAAGCTGCTCGAATGTTGGGGAGCTCAGTAAGCAGGTGTGTTGGAGGGGATAGAAAACATGGATTTATTATGGTCTAGGATCTGTGAGCAAAATTTTGTGTGTACTTCCTGAGAATTACACTGCTAGTTGTCTGTTTGATGCCAGTTCCACTCAGTCTAGTCCCTCCTTGGTGCTGGTTTAAACTCATTTAAACCTTTAAATGCTGAACTCTGCTGCTCTCTGCTTTTCTGGTTAGGTTCTTACAACCTCCTTTCCTGGGCACAGTCTTCAGTCCTTGCTGTGTTGCCTTCTTCCATTCCCAGGCTGCGTGTGTGTCCTGGGTTGGTTTCCATGGTTGTGTTGTTCTGCATATGTGTTCTTTCTGTCCTTTTTTTAAGTACCTCCCTAAAGGTCCTAAAGTACCTCCAAGGGTCCAAAGAGCCCTTCAGTCTCTTTGGGCATTTGTTCTACGTTTTTTTTATGCTTTTGTTCTTCATCCTTGGCTATTCTCTGCATAAACAAGAAGTGTTCTGAGTGCACATCTACACAGGTTGTGATATAAATGATGGTGTACCCTTGCAATGAACTCTTTTTTTCTAAGATCCTTTTTGTAGATTGAATTGCAGGAAATTTGATCAAAACTTGACTTTCAAACTTCATTTCTCTCAATAGGCATTTGAAAACAATCTTTTCCGGGCCCCTATTTATTTACACAAGATGCCTGAAACAGATTTTCTGATCATCCGGACGCGACAAGGATATTACATCCGAGAGCTCGTGGATATTTTTGTAGTTGGTCAGGAGTGCCCACTTTATGAAGTCCCTGGTCCCAACTCCAAACGAGCTAACACACATATCAGAGATTTCCTGCAGGTATGTGATAAGAGGCAGTTTGGGGATCTGGGGGATCTTTGGAGAAAGCCCATGGCACAGGCTTGATTTGGGAAGCTCATTGTCCTGCTATGACTCCCTTTGTTTCTTAGTTTTGTTGTGAGAGCACTTCAAGAATTGCATATTAACTGTACATTTTGGTTGTCATTTAGCCAGTGATTTATAACATGCTGCTTCTGTTTAATTACTTATCAGATAGGATGTATATGATAGAGGCTTTTTATTAAACAAAGCAAAAGGTTACAAGATTACATGAAAGTGTAGGAAACTGAAGATGTTGGAATGAATTTGAAGTGATTGTGCTGTATAAAATTACAGTTACACTGGTTTTACTAAGAGACAATTAAGAAATCTTAAAATTAAGAATCACAGTCCTATTACACAGCACAGAATTAGGGTTGCTTCATAGGCCTTTGTTGATTTCCTGGATCTTGTGACAGTGAAGTTTTGGGACTGACCATGAGCGTTCCAATAACTATCCCCAAATTCAGATTTTGGAGAAAATCTCCAGTAATTTACTGTCAGTTTAATTCAAAACTATAACTCAAGAGATGTTTGCAGAACAGGAAAATCCCTGCTGTTCACAGGTCAACATTTCTAATGTGATAATACAGAACTTCAAGACAAATGTTTTTTTCCACATCTCACTCTCAAAAGTAGCTGGACCTGAAGCAGACATGAGGCTTGGAAAACTTTACTATAATAAATTTATAAGAAACAATGGCTTTTCAGTAGGAAGTCTGAAGCAGCCACCAGAAACAGCATTGCCTGTGCTGCCTTTGCAGGTTTGTTGTGTTCCTTTGGGCATCACAGATGAGTCTTGTTTTGTAGGTTTTTATTTATCGCCTCTTCTGGAAAAGCAGGGACCGCCCTCGGAGGATTCGGATGGAGGACATCAAGAAGGCCTTTCCCTCCCATTCCGAGAGCAGCATCCGCAAGCGGCTCAAGCTTTGTGCTGATTTCAAACGCACAGGTATTGAAACCTTTCTCTGGGTGCTCAGCCCCTCCCTGCTGCTCTTGGAGTTCCGAACAGAGCAGATCCTGATAAACCATTTTTGAAAATGTCCACTTGAAGAACCGAAATGTAATCTGAAAGGGGTGTTTTTGCTCCAATTTTTATAAAAGTGCCCTTTGTTTTGGCACGATTGTGCTTGATGCTAAGAAGTGACTACAGTTCAGGCATTTTTAATAACCCTTTGGGCAATGATTTACTCCTAAAATAACAACATACAACACCGACACATACACATTCCTTTCCCTAGGTGTGTGGCTGTGTTGTTTTGCAAGCATGTACATGCAAATAAAAGCTTGTCTCATCTTTGTGAGTCCAGCAGTGCTCTGAGAACCTGACTTTTTTGTCATTTTTTAATATGCAGAATGTTAAGCAGATGGTAATACAAAGCTTTTTGGGCCAGCCACGGGGAAAAGTAGTTTGAGGCGAGGAAGTGAAAGGTGCATTTAATGCTTTTGGAATGTAGTTTATACATTGAATGAGCATGAACGTGTGAGAATTTGCTTATATAACAGTTGCTGAGTTTAGAGGGCACTGATTTACTCAAACACAGAGTGAAATAAACCTATCACTTTTAGTGGTCCTAAATGTCACAGATTTGTCATGCTTGTTCCTTTTGCTAGCAGGGTACCAAATCCTGAAATACAGTTAGGACTATGATGGCATCCAGCACGTGTGGGGAAACCCCTCAGTGTTTGACCTGTGCATTTTTCAGGGATGGACTCAAACTGGTGGGTTTTGAAGCCAGATTTCAGATTGCCAACAGAGGAGGAGATCAGAGCAATGGTGTCCCCAGAGCAGTGCTGTGCCTATTACAGCATGATTGCAGCTGAGCAGCGACTGAAGGTAAATGGTCCTGACAAGCAGTTCTCTGAAGGTTGAGGTAACTCCTGCCTAAAACTGTTTTTGCTATGAAGTAGGCAAATTAGGTCCCTGGCTACTGTGCAGCTTGCTAAGTTCTCTGCTGCATAAAAAGGGAGTTTAGTTCTTAAAGAGAGAGACACTCTATTCTTACCACCTATTACTTATGCATTGAATTAGCTGTTCTCAAAAGTAGCAAAGGAAGGTACAAGAAAGGGCCTGTGTTTTTACCTGCCTGTGCAGCAGAAAGTAACCAGCAAGTGGCTGTGAGAGAAACTGATTGTTTTTCTGAAGTTGACTGTAGTATTTAGTTATGGAATTTGTGAAAATACTGGTCAGTTTGGCATCTGTGGTACTGTGGGTCACAGTGAATCTTACAAACAACCATCTGTGGAAGTGTGCTTGTTGAGCATGACAGGTCTCCACAGAGATGCTTCTAGTTCTTTGTCCAGTAACCTTTATAAGACTTCAATTTCTCATTTTTTCCCCTAATATTTCTCTGCAGGATGCAGGTTATGGGGAGAAATCCTTCTTTGCACCAGAAGAGGAGAATGAAGAGGATTTCCAAATGAAGATTGATGATGAGGTACCATACCTGAGTGTGCTTGCCCATAGGTAAATCTGCATGGCTGGAGAGAAACGAGGCCTTTAGATTGAAAGGACATGTTTGAAGTAGGATTTAGTTGTTCAAAAGTTCTTGCAACTTTCCTGGGAAAGCTTATACCTGTTTTGGGGTATCCTTTGGGGATCCTTCTTGCCAGGCCCTTTCAGGACTGGGCTTTTTGCACTTTGGTTATTCATTGGAGTTTTATCAGGGCAACCGAAGGATCAAGCAGTGGAATTCACTCTTATTATGTCAGTTGAGAAGTTCTCAGTATGACTGGAAGAGAACAAAATTAAAAGCTTGGAATTCTCCACGGATGGAGCAGGATTCTGATTGTTTCCCTCCTCGCTGGCAGGTGCGCACGGCTCCGTGGAACACCACACGAGCCTTCATTGCTGCCATGAAGGGCAAGTGCCTCCTAGAAGTGACTGGTGTCGCAGATCCTACTGGTTGTGGTGAAGGATTTTCTTATGTCAAGATTCCAAACAAACCAACCCAGCAGAAGGTACAGTTCCCAAGGAGCAATAGCTGGAAAGTCACATGGGAGAAATGGAGGGAAGACAAAATACCACATGAGCCTGGGAAAGTCTGCTATGTGATGACATTAATAGGCTGAATCTTTCTCTGAACAGGATGATAAAGAGCCTCAGCCAGTGAAAAAGACAGTGACTGGGACAGATGCTGATCTGCGCCGACTTTCTCTCAAAAATGCCAAACAGCTTCTGCGTAAATTTGGAGTCCCTGAGGAGGAGGTGAGCGTGCACCTGGAGCAGGTTCCAGACTTCCCTAATGGATTTAGCAGCTGATGGTGGAAGGGGCATACACGTTTATACTCTGCCCTGGAGTGGAAAGGAGCTGAGATCCGTGGTCAGCTCCCTCAGTTGTGTGTCTGCCTTCCTGTTCCCAGATAAAGAAGCTGTCCCGGTGGGAGGTGATCGATGTGGTCCGTACGATGTCCACGGAGCAGGCTCGGTCAGGGGAAGGTCCTATGAGCAAATTTGCACGTGGCTCTCGGTTCTCTGTGGCAGAACATCAGGAGAGATACAAAGAGGAGTGTCAGCGCATCTTTGATTTACAGAATAAGTAAGTTCTTATCTGATGTTCACAGCCTTGAACCCCACCCTGTCCCTACCTTAGAAGTCCAGCACTGTGCATGCCTGGGGCTCACTGATATGTGGTGGTGTAGATGTCGATTCAGCTTTTTGGGCCCACAAAATATAGCAGTGAGAAAGAGGCCTCTGGATGTTAAATAGAAACAGGGGTCAGCCTTACTCCTCTTAGTCCTTCTTGCTCTCACAGACCTTTTGGAAAGGTAGAATAAGTTGCATAGTCTGCCACTTATAATGACATGAGATATTCTGCTGTTCCACAGAGCAGTAGTTGACCACCCTATTTCCTTTCTTTTTTCTTCCCTTTTTTTTTGTTTTGTTTTGTTTTGTTATGAGTGGTTTGCCATATCTACCTTGGGTAACAGCTACCAATTCTATGTCCTACGCTTTAGAACTGCCAGAAGAATTTGTGTATTATTCCTTGTTCTGGCCCAAGACCTGAGAGTGGTGAGGGAATATTACTGTTGATGAAGAAGAGATCAACTTGTTGGAGAAGATTGGCTTGGAACAATTTGATCCTTTAGACATGGGGATTACAAGGAGAACTGAGAAAGGAATATATTATGCTTGTTCTTGTAGTAGTAATTCACAACATTTAATTTTCAAGCTTTTGCATAATTTTTACCTTTGTATTTCTGGGAAAGTGACAGGCTGGTTTTTTATTTTTTATTTGAGTGGGGGGCAGCAGTAACTGACTTTCAAGGTGCCTCCTGTTTCAGGGTTCTGGAATCCACTGAGATCCTGTCAACAGACACAGATAGCAGCTCAGCTGAAGACAGTGACTTTGAAGAGATGGGCAAGAATATTGAGAACATGTTACAGAACAAGAAAACTAGTTCTCAGCTCTCTCGGGAAAGGGAAGAGCAGGAACGAAAGGAATTGCAAAGGATGCTTCTGGGAGAAGACAGTGGCAATGACAAAGAGAGGGGCAAAAAGGACAGGAGAGACAAAAAGGGACTGTGTAAGTAACTGCAACCACCAGAATTGTGCCTGAGAGGGGATGCAGAACTTTGTGTCAGGCTGCAAAATGTGGTGACCTGGCCTCTCAAGAGAGTGTGGATTCCTTAGAGAGAATGTATAGACATGATTATCTGGGGCTTCTCCCTCTTCTCTTGAGCAGAAAATGCATGTGAAGTGTTTTCTTTGCCCCATGGCTTTTGTTTCTTTTGAACTATAAACTTACTCTGGTATTTATTTAGATATTCACTGCTGCATGCAGTGAATGCCTTTTTTCTTTGGGGTGGAGCTGTTTTTCAGTGTTTTTCTCAAGATGTGTTCACAAATAGTTCCTGCAACCAGCTTATGGTTCTCTAGTTGGATCTTATGTGTAAACACTGATCTGTATGTGAACAGATAGGCACAGTCTGCAGCTTGACAGCAGTGTCTGTTACACTGTGGGCTGTGTCAGAGTCTTTGGGGGTGATTGGGCAGCTGCCAGATTTGGATCTCCTGCAGATGTGTTTATTTTAAGTGCATTCCAGCAAAGAACTTGACATGTCCCCAGCTGGCAGGTAAAATATTTGACCTGTGAATGAACTTCTGTCTGTATGACAGTGCTCATGACCACATGAGCATGTGTGTGAGCAAAGCTGAGCTCTGTTGCATCTGGATCAACATTATTGTTGCCATTTATTCTCAGATTGGGAATAAATCACAAGTAGATAATTACTGGGAATGCTTTAGTAAGGGATATGTGGAACACTTCCTGATGATATATCCAGTGTTATTTTGAACAAAACCTCTCAACCAAAATTATGAATGGTGCTGGAAGGGTTCTGTGGTCACATGAGGCAAGGCCAGCTCACTGACTGGAATGCTCCTAGGAAAACTGGATAATAGCTGACTTTCAGTTTCTGCCAGATGTCCATACCTATGATGGCAACCACTACAGTCGATCTTCAGGGCCATGTTGCAGTTGCTTTGCAAGTTGTACTAAAGCACCTGTGCGTCCTTGTTGGCTGTAGATGTTTCTTCTGGCTTTACAATCCATGTGGATAATTCAGTGTTTTACTTCTGTTTCACCTTTATCCACGTCATGATAAGAGAACATGAACAAGCAAAGGAACAAGCTTAGGGTTTCCTTAATTTGTGTCTTGGAAGTTTTTATGCCAACATTTGTCTGCTGTATTTAAACAATGATGTTTCTACAGCGTGGGGAAAAAAAAAATAATTAAATAAAACTCTCTCTTGTGGCATCAGCTTCAGGAGCCTCAGCAAACTCTCACAAGGATGATGACACTGCCTCTGTAACCAGCCTCAATTCCTCTGCCACCGGCCGACGCCTCAAGATCTATCGCACGTTTAGAGACGAGGATGGGAAGGAATATGTGAGATGTGAGACGGTCCGGAAGCCCGCGGTCATCGATGCCTACTGCCGGATACGGACCACCAAGGACGAAGAGTTCATGTAAGGCCTTTATGATCTCTTTTTTTTTTTTCTCCTCTGTTTTTTTCCCCCTTTTTAACTTTGCCTGTAGACTGTTTGATTCCATTGGCAATCTTGTTTAAGTGAAGAAACGTAGAATTGAGCGCGGAAGCCCGGCACTGTAACCGTGGAGAGAGAGATTTAATGTCACTCCGTTTGGAGGGTGTTATGAACTTTGTGCAGTGATAGACCTGGCAGAAGAGTACCTGGTAAATCATCAGCTAGGCTAAAAAAACTTCTGTATTTTTATTTTTTTTTCCCACCCAGACGAAAGTTTGCTCTGTTTGATGAACAGCACCGCGAGGAGATGCGGAAGGAGCGGCGCAGGATCCAGGAGCAGTTACGGCGCTTGAAACGGAACCAAGAGAAAGAGAAACTCAAGGGCCCTCCAGAAAAGAAGCCCAAGAAAATGAAAGAGCGTCCAGACTTGAAAGTAAGCACATCCATACATAAAACATGCCAGAAAGTCTTGGGTGCTGGAGAAGTTTCCTGTTTTAGTGATGTACTAAAGGTCTCACTAGGGGATTTTAATGATGCTGGGCCTCTAAACTGGGAGCTCACGTGTGAATTCTGATCTGTCACCTTCCTCATATTTTTGCAGCTGAAATGTGGAGCATGTGGTGCAATTGGGCATATGAGGACTAATAAGTTTTGCCCTCTCTACTACCAAACAAATGCCCCACCTTCTAATCCTGTTGCGATGACAGAGGAGCAGGAGGAAGAGCTGGAAAAAACAGTCATTCACAATGATAATGAAGAACTCATCAAAGTAGAAGGGACAAAAATCGTCCTGGGAAAACAACTGATCGAGAGGTAAGGGAAGAAGCAGAGATACTGATGAATAATAAGAAAAAACAATTTAGAGCTTAATGCAGAACACTCATGTATATTAGTCACAGCAGTAAAGTGACACGGCTTTACATAAACTATTACTACAGAATTTTGATTGTGTGTTTGGTATTAAGGCAGATGGAACCAGAGGCAATACTGGGGGACAAATGGTCTTGATTCACAAGAGGGCTGGAGAAAGTATTGTGCTTTTTTCTTTGTCCCTAGTGCTGATGAGGTTCGCAGGAAATCTCTGGTCCTGAAGTTTCCTAAACAGCAGCTTCCTCCAAAGAAGAAGCGGCGAGTGGGGACAACAGTTCACTGTGATTATCTGAATGTGAGTGAAGGTGTTACTGAGCTGATTGCAGCAGCTCTATTTCCGTTTGTACCAACTGGCCAGGTCCTCTACTACTCCTGTGCAACCCCTGAGTGCCCAGTTACCTGCCCAGTAAACCAATAAACTAAATTGCCTGGGATTTCCGTGAGTAAATATTTTGCATCTGGTAACTGCCTTCATTTTTCTGCCTCTCATTTCTTCAGCGTCCCCACAAATCCATCCACCGGCGGCGAACAGACCCCATGGTGACGCTGTCATCCATCCTGGAGGGCATCATCAATGACATAAGGGATCTTCCTAATGTAAGCTTAAGCTATGGCACCCAAAAACTGGGTCTTAAGCAATGTGGTTGAAGCAGGTTCTGTGTTGTAGACACCAGAATTGGGCCAGGTTTTTCTCAGGTGAGGGGTGTGCCACCCCTGTCCCCCTTGCCCTGCACACACACAGGTGGTGTGCTGTATTTCTGAAATTAGCTCAGAAGCTTTCTGAGATTAAAATACCTGTGTAGAAAGTAGCATTGGATAGTTTTGTGTGGACAAATATTCAAAGCTGGGATGTGATTATTTTTAAGACTTCTTTTTTTTCCCCAACAAAACCAGAACAAGATGCATGAAACTTGATGTAGCAGTGTGTAATGCTTTTCTTATACATGTGGCACTGGAGAAAATTTGTACTTCACTCTTCCTGACCATATTTTACCAGAAACTTGCAAAATCAAAAGATTAAATGGAAGATTTGAGTTGAAATGAGATTTTTAATGTCTAGTCTCTTGACTTTCGTGCTGCAACCAAAAATACCATCTGAGAATTCTCTGTGAGATTTTTCCTTCTTAGAATGGTGTTAGAGAACATTTTGTAGAAGAAAGTGATAGCCACCGTGGGGCTGAGCTTGTTAGGTTTTCCCTGGTTCAGTAAAAGAACTGATTGTTTAAAGGTTTTATACGTTAGTGCCCCTTCAGCTGTGGAGGTTAAACTGAGGTTAGCTGTGCTAGCACTGCATTAGTAAGCATTTGTTTCTTGTCATCCTCAGACATACCCCTTCCACACGCCTGTGAATCCCAAAGTTGTCAAGGACTATTACAAGATTATCACCCGGCCCATGGATTTGCAGACCCTGCGTGAAAATGTCCGTAAGAGGCAGTACCCGTCCCGGGAGGAGTTCAGGGAGCACCTGGAGCTGATTGTGAAGAACAGTGCGACCTACAATGGTAAAAACACGGGAGAAATCGTGTCCCTGCTAATACATGGAGCTGTGGAACTTTCAGAAACAACAAAAGCAGCAGAAAAGCGGAGTAAATTCTCTGCCGGATGGCAAAAATGAATGTGTGTTTTTCCAGATACACCTGAAAGGATATATTAATGTTAGTGAACTAATTCATAAGTGAGAAAGAAGTGGACCCTGGCATGTAACAATAACTAACTGATGACTGTGAAGTAGTAACAGAAGTTGTTATGGAACTATCAGTGACTGGAGGCACTGCTGCATGTATTAAACTGCACTGAGGCAAAGTCCTGTCTATCTCCTTTACAGAGGGTGAAACTAAGCAAAACATTGTTTTCATTCTTTATGGAATGAATCTTTCAATACAAATAGGAATAGTTCACACCTGTTGAATCCAGTGCCTTGGAGATGCAGCTTTGAGTGGAGTTTACTGCCGTGATTTTGCATATTTTGGTCCTTAGTTGCAATAAATTTTTCCCCATTTGGAAAGGTCAGGAAACTAGTTTAAAGAAATGAATGAAAGGTAGTTTAAAAAAAAAAAAAGCATGGATTTTGCAGTAGAGCATGTATCTGCTGGGGGAAAGTGCTGATTCATTGAGAGTCAACTTTATTCTGACTGCTGATAGAAAAGTCTTTGCCCAAAATATCTTAATTCAACAGATATAAAAACCTCCCAGCTGCACTGACTCTCTCTGGGCTGTGCAGCATTGTGGGTGACACAGGCAGCACTGGGTTTGTGTCTTTACTGCTTCCTTTATTATTTTGACAGTTAAATCCCTGATTTATCCTAATAAATAAGCTTTATTTTTTCACAGTTCCGTTGCAAATGCTTGTTTCCATGTCTGAGGAATCCTGAAATTATTTAAAGCTGTGGGGTTTTGAATATTCTTAAAATGTTCACCTTGCCTTCCTTAGCAGTTCTGCTTCACTGACTGGATTTAGTCAAGGAAACAGAAATTTCATGATTTGTGCTGTGAATGTTTGGCAAAGGTGGAGGGCTTGGAGGCCAGTCTTCTACAGGCACAGCTTCTTTCCAAACCTTAACAGAATGTATACCAGAAGTGTGGATATTTGCTACAAATAACCTTTTTTTATATAAAATCCATACTAGACTTTAATAATTGCGTGTATTGAAAATATACTCGAGGATGTACTCCCAGCTGTGCTAGAAATACAACCAGTGGTGCTTTAGGAGTAAAGGTGAAGTCATGTTGTGACATGGGCCTTTCTAATCAGGCTGTACTTGCTGTGTGTGTTTGCAGGGCCAAAGCACTCCCTGACCCAGATTTCTCAGTCCATGCTGGACCTGTGTGATGAGAAGCTGAAAGAGGCAAGTCTTGTGAATGAGTTGTGATCAGAATGGAGGGGGAGGAATGGTAAGGGCTGGTCAGGATGTGTATAGGCAAAACACAGGTCTTTGGGGAGAGCAGAAGAAGATTAAGGGAACTCTTCCTCCCACCACAGGACGTATTTGAAGTTTTACCATTTTAAACAGTTCCCATTGGAGTCTTTCTGAAAAAAATAGATGCTTGTTTCTTCCTCTAGTTATTTTATCCTGTATGTAGGCTTATATCCTGGCTGTTATCCCCCCATTATTTACAAGTGTCTTCATAAAAAGGTGATTGAGAGTCTCTCTGGGTCAGAGTGTCATGATATAGCAGTTATTGGTTTAGGGTCAGCCACTGATGTCCCCTGCTTTTATTGCAGAAGGAAGATAAACTGGCTCGATTAGAAAAAGCAATTAATCCCCTCCTGGATGATGATGATCAAGTGGCCTTTTCCTTCATTTTGGATAACATTGTCACTCAGAAGATGATGGCAGTTCCAGATGTACGTAGGTTGAGTGGACTGTGTGTGTGATGTGCAAAATGTGCTGATTTATAGTCCTATGACTGTATTTACATTGTGGTTGGCAGTGCACTGCAAAATAAAAGTGCTCTGTCAGGGAGCTGCCCTGTGGTATTTGACTGGCACTCACCCCCTTCACTGGAGCAAAGGTTCAGAAGTGAATGCTGGGTTCCACTCTTTTTTTCCTGCTGCTCTCACTCCTGGACAGTTCCTGTGTCAACCTCCCTTTAGCATGAAATCACTGATTTCCAGGGTTCTTATGAAACATACTCTGATGCTGCTTATAGCATTTGCTTTGGTACATCTCAAAGCACTCTGCAAAGCTGCAGTTTTCAGGTGCAAATGAAACATAAGCTGATTTCTAATTGATCAGGTGTACCCAATGTTGTACTAGTTTGTTAGTGTTAAAGAAAACCCTTTAAACTTGCTAAATAAAACTGCAGACAGAAGGATTTTAGTGTCACTTATCTATAATGTGTCTTGTGTCTGGATGCAGTAAGGAACAAGAGTCTGTAGTGGTTAAATTAATCAGAGAGGACTTTTACAGAGGACAGGCATAAACTTTGCTGGTTACATTCTGTTGCCAAGTTGTCATTTCTGACATTTAGAAACAGACTTTAGAGTTTTTCTATGCCATCATACCATGATTCATTGTTAAACTGGTTAACTACATAGCCCCTGTTGTAAGGTCAGACCTAGGATTATATTTTTTGTTTGTTGTACAAGCAGCGAGTGTTCTTGCTGGACGCTGCAGTTATGTTGTGAAGAAAACAGTGATATTAAATAGAAAATTCTTTTGTAAATTTATTATTTTGTGTTACATGTTCGTGCTGTCAGACAGATGTCAACAGGCCTAGTTAAAAATCCAACTGGTAGATCTTTTCTCTGTGTCCCTCCTGAACTAAACTATTGGATTCAAGATGTCTTTTAAATGCTTTCCATATATTGTGAGTTTTAATCAGTTCTGGAGACATGCTTTATGACACTTGTTGCTCAAACTGTAAAAAATTCTACACAGGAGCTTTATCAACCTGCCTGTTTTCTTTCTTTCAGTCTTGGCCGTTTCATCATCCAGTTAACAAGAAGTTTGTTCCTGATTACTACAAGGTGATTGCTAATCCAATGGATTTGGAGACCATCCGCAAGGTGTGTAGCCTGAACTGTGCAGCAGCCACTTGAGAGATGTTTAGACTCAGTTACTTACTGGGTGACAATCTCTTCCAGAATATCTCCAAACACAAGTACCAGAACAGAGAGACTTTCCTGGATGATGTTAACCTCATCCTTGCCAACAGCATCAAGTACAATGGTAGGTGGTGAAAATAAGGCTTCAGCTGCCTTTTGGACTTAAATTAATTCATCTGGGTACCTGTGCTGTCAAAGTGTGTCGAAGCCCGAAGCTGTGAATCATGAACTTGATGATTGTTTTCCTTTCCTGCTGAGAAAAGAGAGGCTTAAACAGGGATGTTTTCACTGTCACATGAAGCTTTGTTCGCCACCTGGTATAGAATGGGGCACATATTTGGGGAGGATGTTCTACTTGTTCAGTGCACATCTCTGCTTCAGTGATTTGTTTCTGGGGCTTTCCTTGAGGTTGACAGGCTACAACCTTCCTGTGTCCTAAATCATGCGTTTAGTCCTGGAGCAAACTGGTTGTGCTGTGTTAGCCAAGTGTGAACCCTGCTTTGTATTTCTCCTTACATCAGAAGGTGTTGGGATTCAGGAGCCTGTGTGGTGAGAGCTGGGTAACCAAAACCAGTCTTGCTGTCCTGGCAGCTGGAATTAAACAAAGATCAGAAATGCCTGAAGAAATCTGTTTCTTCCTACAGGGTCAGACAGTCAGTACACAAAAACAGCCCAGGAGATTGTGAACATCTGCTATCAGACTTTAGCTGAGGTATGTGGGCAGCTTTACTGGAATATTTTTGTACGTTTGAATTTTCTGTTCTGGAACCTTAGTGAGCTTTTTTTGTTCTTAGTACGATGAGCACCTGACTCAACTCGAGAGAGACATCTCCACTGCCAAGGAAGCAGCACTGGAGGAGGCAGATCTGGAGAGCCTTGATCCAATGACCCCTGGTCCCTACACCCCACAGGCAAGTGACCAAGCAAAGCTTTCACTTCTGTTGTTTTAGTTTCATCTCCTGGATGTCTGATCCCGAGGTTCCTCTTTGTTTATTGTTCTCCATCTGTCTGCAGTCTGTGTTTTAGTAGAGTACCTTGTTAGGTGGTGTGCAAACAGTTATTTTTTAAGAACAAGTATGAGAAGTGGTTCTGATGCTTCAGAGGGTGAAATGCCTAAGGCAGAGAAGGTCATTTCCTAAGCAAGTTGTAAAACTGCTCTAAAGGTGAGCTCTGTAGTCAGGTACAGCTGAGTGTTGGTTGGAAGGCTGTGCAAGTGTAACAATTGGAAACCCTCAGGAGACAAGCAGTGGAAAGGTAAGGAGAACGTGAGGAAAAGACATGGATAGTTTAGTGCTGGGAAGAAACCAAGGAGCTGTTATTGTGGTGTTATTGTTGGAAAGGCTTATTGCTGAGTGAAGAAACGGACTGATATGGTCAGTGAAGTACAACTCTGCCTTCATTGCTGGGATTCTTTACATCTCTTTGTTCTGGTTCTAATGGAAAATAACATTTTTAAATCATCATCATTATTTATAGCAGACAATTGTCAGGTATTTTGTATGTGTAACAGACCAAGTTGGCAGCACAATTTAATGCTGGGCTGCTTTTTCATTGTTTACAGTTTGGCAAAGTTTTGTAAGCTATTTAGATTTTTTTTTTTTTAAGTAATTCTTCTTATTTTGGGCTGTTTGGTTGTTTTTAACAAAACATAGGTAAAAAACTTCCGCCAGGAATGAGAAGTTATTTCCTGAAAAATAAAATTGCCTTTGGAATTTGCCTAGTAAAGTAGGGCACATCATTCTAGTGTCTGAGATGTGCCTTTTGCTTTTTTGGAAAAACTGTTGAAGTTCATAAGCCTTGGGAAAGATCTCTGTGCTGATAACTGGATGATAAAATGCAAATGTTGTGCTACAGGAAGACAGAGCAAAGCTTTCTTTGCGTTGTTCATCCCGATTGTAGACCAGTAGTTTCTCTATTCTGTGCAAGAGAATGTTGTCTCCTGTTTCCACCAATACTTTAGCCACCTGACTTGTATGATACCATCACTTCTCTCAGTCTGTCACATGGTGCCTCATTCTATCAAGATGAAAGCAATTTGTCTGCTATGGACACTCCCATCACTACCCCAGGGAAAGGAGGAACTCAGGTCAGAATCCTCCATTTTAAAATCCGGTTGGAGAGTTGTCGTCTGAGCAAATTCCTAAAAGGAGGCGACGATTTTGTGGGAAACAGGGGACAAAAATCAGGTTTTCCAGGCAATTTCCTTCATTTTGACTGCTCTGAAGGAAAAGGGAAAAAAATTGCAGAGCACTGGGAACTGAGATACTGCAAAACAAAGTATAGAGAATCAAAAGCTGCAAAAGAATCTGCCTAAGGCCAGGTATTTGTTTGCTTCACTACTTTTGGAAGTGGAAACCTAGTGACTCATGCTACAGAGGGTTAATGTGCAATCCCCTGTTGATTCTGAATAGGGAAATGGTGAAGGATAATCTACAGATTCAGAAGATCATAATTAGATCATTACGGTTGCATACAGTGAAAATAGGAGCTAGGAAGAGATGGTTGCCACTGTAGATACCTTATGGTTGTAAAAGGGAAAAAAAAGCAGACAGGTTAAAGGTATTAAATCCTTATAAATGAACTCATCACATTAACCACAGAATTTTGTTTCTTAGTCTTTATTCTGTATTGAACAAAAAAAAAATGTTGGAGGAGGGGGAATAGCAGAAGGAGATGCAGTAAAATGACCATGAAAATAAATTACAAGGAGAATGAAGAGGGTTAGGGGCCATGGGACTGAAGGGGGTACCAGAAAGGGGGTGAGAGCTATTCTGAACAGTGCAGGCAAAGAGAAGTTGGTTGTGAGCAGTTCTGTCTAGTATTGTAGCCATCTGTAGCCTTCTAGATCTGGAAGTCTTCGAGCTTTCTGCAGACAACTTATAGTCTTTGGGATAGAGTCTGCATGTCCTCTGTATCTTGGACTCATGGTGTCTGAGGGAAGAACAGGAAAGAGAAGGGCAGAAAAAGATTTGTTGGAAACTGCTGTACGCTTTTAAAATATGTTATGAAATTTTAAGAGCTAGTGGTATTTTCCAGAAATAGCTGGTTAAACAAGGAACTCAGGTGCTTTAAGGCTGGAGATTCCTATTTCAAGGATGAGCACATCAGGTAAAAGTGTGTGGAGACTGTGCTCTCTGATCTTGGACTAAAGAGAAAAAGAATCCTTGCTCAGAGAGTGATGCACATCCATTTTTCTTTTTGGCTTTCCCCTCCCGTCCTCCCACACCCATCTCTGTGGCCCAGATGTCAGTCACACCCCCTGGTTGATGTCCTTCCTCAGTGCTGTTGCTATTTGTGTTCCCGTTCAGATGCGCCAGGGGCGAGGAAGGCTGGGCGAGGAAGACTCTGACGTAGATATTGAAGGATTTGATGAAGATGATGATGGGAAGCCTAAGACTCCAGCCCCAGTGAGTATATTCACAGAAACCCCAGCCACAGTCCACGTGCTGACTTGCCTGCCATGTCTGCTGCCCTGAGACACAGCGGTGCCCGTTCCCAGGCTCTGAAATGCAGTTTGGAAATGTTGGCACTGTGAAAAGAGGGAACATTTCAGGGTGGACAGCGTGGTAAATAATACACATATGCTAGAAGCTGGCAGCACGTTGTTGGATCTTCAGCATCCCTGTTCTGTATGACCCAGGAAGTGGAAGATGCAGATGGTGACCTTGCTGACGAGGAAGAAGGATCAGCCCAGCAGCCCCAGGCCAGTGTCCTCTATGAAGACTTGCTTATGTCTGATGGAGAGGATGATGATGATGGGAGTGATGAGGAGGGGGACAATCCTTTCTCATGTAAGTGTCCTTCTTTTATAAAAGGTTGACCGGGAACTGGTTGTTCATTAACCCAGCTAATCTCATGCTTCCATCACAAAAACATGCAGTAGAGAGCACAGAGCATAATTGGGATACATAACTGGATGGTTTAGTGGTGAAAAAGGGAGACCAAAGGGGCAACATGAGAAAACTGGGTGAACATGAGTGGAACAGAAAACACAGTGGAATAGGAATTTACTCTGTAAGTACAGACACAAAAGAAAGCAGAGTTAAGACAAGATCTTGTTGGTTGTATTTCATAAAGTGAAACTGCAAATGGTTCTGAAAAGACTGGGAGTAAGATTTGGTGTGCAGAGCCAGGAATGGGAAGTTTAGTAAAAGCACAACATTTATTTTGATATGAAACAAGGTTGTCAAATGCTACTGTTAAAACAGTGTTATCAAGAACTGGAAGAGGTGTACAGAGGTTCCTTCAGACTGTTTCTGTTTTACTACAGACTTGTCATGCAGAAAAGCTTATAATGGTATTTAACAATGACTTCTGACAATTATTAAGGGGGAAGAAAGGGGAATTATTCCAAGTAGACAAGACAAAAGACTATTGGAGTAATGGTGGTAATGAGATTGCTTTGGAATAACATCAGAATTGGGCACTCAGTCAGTGGTATCACCTCCCAGATACCCTTCCTGCTCCTTGTGGAGACACTACTTCATAAACATTCCCTACAGTCAACATTGCAGCCTTTAAAAGACAGTAGGTATGGACCTGACAGAAGAAACCTCCTATTTGTGACTAAATGCTGGTTTATTGCACAGCTATCCAGCTGAGTGAGAGTGGCAGTGACTCAGATGTGGAGCCCAATGCAGTGAGACCTAAACAGCCTCATGTTCTCCAAGAGAACACAAGGATGGGCATGGACAATGAGGAAAGCATGATGTCTTATGAAGGAGATGGTGGGGAGACATCTCACGTTATGGAGGACAGCAATATCAGGTAATTAGAGCTGAGAACCTTTTTAAACCAATTCTTAAAACCCCTTCTCTTAAAGTTTTTTGCAGTGTTCATCATAAAAACCTGAAGAATATTGCACATCTTTTCTTTATTTTGTGACTGTTTTTACTGTTGCAACCATAATTACAATTACAATTATAATTACATAATTATAATTGCAATTTGTTACTTATTGCCTTGGTTCTGCTGTTAGATTTTCACTAATAAAAATATTAGTTAAATTTAAAAAAAAAAAAGAAATAAAAAGTAAGTTCTTTCTTGTAAATTAGATGATTTCCTGTACACACTGGTTTTAGAAAGCAAAGCAAATAAAGGTTTTTACAAGTTATCTGAAACTGCAAGATGGATTTGAAGTTTAAAGATGATTTAGCTGCTTAACTTTTTTTTCCTTTCTCTAAAAATCTCCTGACTTGAAATGCAGCTGGAGTCCAAAAGAATAGGAATATGCATATTCTGTATTTTGGAAGGAGTTCCATTATTGGAAAATCTTATTTTTATTTTTTTGCATTTGAGAGAACACCAACCTACTCTTCCTTCTCTGGGCATTTTGTAGCGTCAGCCGTTTGATTCTCTGTTCTCTCTCTACTTGGGGAATTCAGTCCCTTAATACTGTTATTGATATTTGCCTAATTCATTATTGTACAGATAATTGTGCTGGCAGGCAATGGTTAGTCCAGCCCAGGACCTTGACAATAGTCAGCAGGAAATGCTGGAGATGATGATGAGAACAGGCTCTCTGCCTTCTGTCTGCAGTGAATGTGACACATAGAAGGTGTTGGAGGGATGTTTTTCCTGCCCTGAGTATATCAGAGTGGGGTGGGGATACTTGAATTTCCTTGGAGAACTGGTGCGTGTTTTTATTTTAGAAAGCTGGCCAGTGGCAGAACTGAAGTGCACAGCAGTTCTGAGTGTTCACAGGACTTCAAGCCAAGGAGCTTTTACAGGAGTTAAATACAGAATTGTTGGTACCAGCAGCTCATTTGAAATCGCTCTCTTCTTTCTTCTAGTTACGGCAGCTATGAAGAACCAGACCCAAAATCCAATACAAGAGACACTAGTTTCAGCAGTATTGGAGGGTATGAGATCTCAGAAGAGGAGGAGGAGGAGGAACAGCAGCGCTCTGGGCCAAGTGTGTTAAGTCAGGTCCATCTGTCTGAGGATGAGGAAGACAGCGAGGACTTTCATTCCATCGCAGGAGACAGTGACCTGGACTCAGATGAATAAACTCCCTTTCCTGAGATGATGGCTGTCCTGGGCCACTCTTGGCTCCTGAATGTCTCCTGTCCCAGTTTGGTGTAAGGAACAGTGTAGCGTGGACTGTGTTAATGAGCAGATTATTTTTTTTTAATATAATATTTTAATTGGTTATAAAACATGTTATGTGATGGAGTGAACGGTGAAAAATAAGCTTTAGACAAACATGTCCTGCTGAAGCCTTGGCTTGTCATAGCCTGTATGAGCTCCAGCATCCAGATACAGTTCAGTGTTTATAGATGTAAAACAATTCCTCAGAAATACTGGCCTGTCAGATACATTCATGTCTGTCAGGGGAAAAAAAAAAGCTTGCTCAGAATAAAACACTTGCTGTTGATAAACAAGTATAAAGCAATTTTCACTGAATAAAGGGGAGGCTTTTCTCTGGGAGAACAAATACAGCATCTGACATCTCACCCCTGACTTGTTTTGATATTTCGACACTTCCCAAGCAGCTGCCCTACTTTTAAGTGGCAATTAGTTCCAGAAATCAGAATTTGGTAATTTGAGGCCAAGAAACCCCTCACTTTCAGCCACCTGGGAAAGCACGTGCAGACCCCGGGGCTGCCTGTGGAGCCGTGGTGGAGCTGGCAGAGCCCATGGAAATACACCCTGAACTGGGGTACGGACGCTTCTGCTGCTGTCCCTCTGCCGGTGCCCGGTGAGTGAGTGCAGGCGTCCTCGTAAGCTCTGATGCCCCCGGTGGGCTCTGGTGTCCCAATGGGCTCTGATGCCCCGTAAGCTCTGGTGTCCTGGGGGGCTGTGATGCCTCGGTGGTCTCCGGTGTCCCGCTTGGCTCTGGTATCCTCACAAGCTCTGATGCCCCCGATGGGCTCCGGTGTCCCCACAGGCCCTGGCGCCCCTGGTGGGCTCCGGTGTCCCCACAGGCCCCGGTTCCCCGCAGGGTCCCTGTCGCGGTGCCGCGGGGCCACGTGCGGCCGTACCCTGTGCCGGGGGGGGGGGGCGTGGGGGGGGTGGCAGCGGCGCACGCGCAGTCCCGCCGCCTTTGGCGCAGCGCTGTGCGCGGAGGGATATTCGTTTCGGATCACAGAGTTCCGGGAATCCCTCCGCCGCGCCGCCCGGGAGCGCTGCTCCGGCGCCGCCCGGACTATTTCGGGCGGAGATAGTCCCGGCCGCGGCCATTCGGCACCGCCGCCGCCGCCATTTCGGGTCCGCCGCCTCAGCGCACCGCGACCGCGGGCAGCTCGGCCTGCCCGAGCGCTCCTTCTGCCGCCGCCGCCACAGCCCCACCGGGCTCCGTCCCGATGGCGACCTCCGTGGGGAACGTGGCGGACAGCACAGGTACCGTGGGATGCCGCGCGCTCCCCGCGGACGGGCGCGCCGGGGGCAGCGGGGGCCGGGCCGTGCCCTCGCCCCCGGGGCCGCTCCCCCTTCGCCCCGCGGAACTTTCCAGAAGCGGCGAGGCCGTGGCTTCTCCGCCGGCGCCTTTGTGCGGGTCTATGCGGGTCCCCGGGCGGAGGGGCCCGAGCGCGGCCCGCGGTGGGCGCTGCCCGTGGGCAGCCCGGGAGCCGCTGCCGGGGCGGCGCGGGGAGGTGTCGGGGAGGTGTCGGTGCCGCGGGCCCGCTGCTATATTTATGTCACGCTATCAGGTGACTGCGTTAGAGGACGAAGCAGGGTAGAAAGCCTGACCCAGAATATGTGCTGGGTTCTTCAGAATCGCTCGCTGCACTCAGGCAGGAGTTTTTTCAGCAGCCTGATCTAGCGGAAGGTGTTCTTGCCCACGGCAGTGGAATTGGAGCGAGATGATCTTTAAGGTCCCTTCCAAGCGAGGCACGTTCTGTGATTCTGTGGCCCGACCGAGCGCTGAAGCGCGTTTCCGAACAGAGATAGCGTGTTGTAGCTGGGAAGGATCCTGCCCTAAATTTAGTTTACAGATGTAGAACTTCAGGGACGGAGAAGAGGAGAAATCTTTGTCTGTACACCAAGAAAAAGAAGCGTTGTGCTTACTGAAAGGATGAAAGGGCAACACAGGTTTATCCCCCAGATTTTTGGGGCTTTCTGTATCCAGACAGGAGGAAGAGTATGGAAAGCTGAAACGATGTCTCGGGAAAGGAGGATTTTAGGAGAAAGAGACGGGATCCAGTGCAGACATAGGGATGTGAAGAGAAACGGCAGTGATATGGGAGAGTGCTGCAATACGATGTTCCATAGCTCTTTAGCCCGGACTACGTGTCTGGTCAGCGAGGCTGCAGCATCCTTTGGTAGCCTGAGAACGACACGTGGGGAGCGCCCTGTGCTCATCCTCACCACTGTCACCACGTCCCACAGGGAGGTGACCGCCGCTCCTCTGGGGACTTAGACTGGATCTAAACCTAAGCTTGAGCACGAGGGTATGGCAAGTGTTTAGGACCGTGTTTTTAGTGGGAAAATGGCCTTAGGTATGTTTGTGATGGTTCTGTGCAGGTTTTCGTTTTGCTCGTGTTCTCTAGAAGCCTCAGGGAAGGTCGTTGTCACAGCATGTGCTGGACTTTTCCAAGGTCACAGTCAAAGCATGCAGCACGAGTTAGCCCAGGTACCGAAATTCATTTATGCAGGACTCCATAAGGGTTTTTCCTGGCCGTGACTCTTCGGTGCAGTTATTTTCTTTACAAATTGATTCAGTGAGCATCCGTTGATGGGCTGCATTATGGGTACAAGTTATTGCATAACTTCTTCCAGCCCCTGTTAAAAGTTGAGCTCATTCTGAACTCTGTGGTGTGCCTGTCATCTTCCTGCTTTTCAGTGAACTTCTTGAGGATCGTTCTTGAAACACTCCCTTGGAGGTAGATTGCCAGCAATTTTGCACTGAGTTTGCTCTGTCTCTAGGAGTGAGCTGTGGGTTTCTTGTAAATAGAGACTGTTGATAAATGAAAGAACACGTTAGTGTTTCTCTTGTTTTGTTGCTTTTGTTAGCAGCTCCGAGTCCAAGGTGTTAAATACAATATTTCTGCATCACCTGCTTTCCTGCCCTGGGAGCTACAACTTCAGTTTGACTTTCATTTACTTAAAATAGGAAAAGTGTAGCATTTAGTTAATGGTTGGAACCTTCTTTCCAAGTGGTCATGAGTATCAAAGTTTAAACATTTGGTGGTGGTTGGGTTTGTTTGTTTGTTTGTTTATCTTTGAAATTTAATAACACAATAGAAATTTTAAGAGGAAATTATTAAGTTCACGAGACATGCTCTTATTCTATCTGTTTTCCCTGTGTTTGTGCCATCAGCAGACCTTGAAAATACACACACTGCCAGAGGGGCTAAACCTGATAACAGTAGAAGGACAGAGCAAGGAACAGTCTGTTGGTGCTCCAGTATCGTTATTATTGTCAGCACCATTTATAAATGGTGTGGTTTGCAACTATGATTCAACATTCTCGTGTTGAATAAAAGTTGTATCTTTTTATCTTTGCCATTAGGTTTAACCAGACACTGAAGTCCACTTTGCCCTTATTCAGGGTTTGGAAACTGTTAAGATAGGCTCCTAGAAAACAGGAATCTAATCTGGATGAAGATACTTGGTCACTAATTTGTCAAGTGTCTTAATGGAGTGGCTTTGCTAGTTCCAATTTACCATGAAACAGTTGTTACCACTGACAGAGACAATGGAAACATTTATATGTTTCATTTAAATTCAGAATTTTAAAACTCAGTAGGTCCAGGTGGGAAGTGTTTCATGAATGGAATTAAGTGACTGCAGAGTACTGAAAATGCCGGGCTTTAGGAGGAAAAACGAGAGATACTTGCAGTAATCAAACCTTTTAATAGTAAGAGCTATTGGTATAAAGGTGGAATTGGAAGGCCAACAGTTCTTTCTAGGATGAATGGTTATGTTTTTTTTCCAAGCTGCACTTGTTTGTATTTTAATGAAGAATCTTACTTGTAAGAAATAACATACTTTTCACACATAAGGTTGTTTTGTCTAAAACAGGTGGTGTTTTATTTAAGTATTTTGTTCTCCACAGTTGGGTATTAAATACTAAAAGCATTTTGTCCCTCCTGTTCCAGCTAAGCCTCCAGGAGCAGTAACTCCTTTCCTGTACCCTGCCTGTTTAATGGTTCCTCCTGTAGGCCAGTTGCATAATCACTGAAGTGTGTGTTTGTCTCTCATCAGATATTGTTTCAAGGCCATTTTTTTTTCTGTGAAGGGATTTGACTCCTTAGAGAAAGTGTAGGAGTATGGAGGATTCAAGGAATGGTAGCCATTTCCCCCCCCTTGTTTTTTTTAGGGCTTTCAGTACTCACATCAAAACTTTGTTTTGTGAAGTCCTTTGAAGTCTTTGTTTCTTGTCCTTCATTTCCCTATTAAGTTGTTAGAACTTATTTTTAGCATTGCAAAGCACAGGACTTGCAGTCTTGGGGGAGAGTGAGGAGAATCATTGTTCTGTTAGCAGCACTTCCACTGTTATGAACCAAAGTACCATATCATGACAGGAGTCTCTTTAAAAGTATTTCAGAATACAGGAAAAAGATTGACTTACAGATATTTACAGATGTTACAGTCTGCATTTTCGAGGTTATTAGCTGACAAAGCCATGCACCTGTACAGATAATGTTAAAAATTCCATGGTAAAAGATTGGTGCATGAAGATTTGAGAGCTCCAACCGTCACCTGCCATGTATTTTATGTAATTTCAAACATTTTCATCCTTCATTTGTGTACATTTTTTTTCATTGTTTTGTTTTGTTGTGGTTTTTTTTGTTTTGTTTTGGTTTGCTTTTGTTTTGTTCCCATCATCTAACTTTTTGTTTTCCCCCTCTGAATGTTTTGGTGACTCTCCAGAACCAACGAAACGTATGCTTTCCTTCCAAGGGTTAGCGGAGTTGGCTCATCGTGAGTATCAGGCAGGAGACTTTGAAGCAGCAGAGAGACACTGCATGCAGCTCTGGAGGCAGGAGCCTGATAACACAGGGGTGCTTCTGTTACTGTCGTCCATTCACTTCCAGTGCCGCCGACTGGACAGGTAGGGCTCTTCCTTTCCGAATTTTGTCATGGTAAGAGAAATACAAATTGGACTCACCGGCTTTACGACAAACAGCAGACCTTGCCAGTGTTCTTGTGTAATTTTAATATTGTACATGTGAACATCACACCATCAGCCACACTTGTGTGTACTGACATGATTTAATGTTCATTCCAGATGCAGTATAAGTTTGTAGTTTGGATTTTGTTTGGTTTTTTGTTTGTTTGGTTTTTTTTTTAAGTTGCAAAACTGATTGTTGGCTGCAAAACAACGTGATTAGTGAAGGGTTTTTTGTGATCTGAAAGTTGTCCTCATATTCTTCTTGCTTTCCCATTCCTGATCTTGCTTTCTGTGCCTCCAGCATTTTGAACTTTACTTGTTCTAGCTGTAAGTTCATGTTTGCTGGTGAAGGAAGTAAGAACTTTTGACTAGATCTGTTTTAGATAGGCTTCTGAATGAAGTTGTTATAACAGCTCAGATGTGGGAAAATAAAATGGGTGAGGATACGACAGAATTTTGCATGTAAGCTGTGCCCTGCTTCTTGAAAAGAATATCAAGTGGAACATAGCTTAAAGCATAAATACATTGGAAGAGGCTTCACAGGATTCCTGTAGTGTTTTCTCCAAGTGTGTTCAGCTCAGGTTTGGTGAGGCAGTTCAAACCCTTCTGACTGTCAATGAGAGCTGTCCTTGTTCAGTCAAATCTAAAATGGGAACCAGGGGGATGAGAGTTTAAGCTGGGAGCATAAACATACAAGACAGCCAACAAATCTGGACTTACAGAACTGTGTGTTTGGCTTGCTTAAGCATGAATGTTCATTAGATTAACTAGATAAACAGACAAAACACTGAATGTCAAGGGTGAGTTTGTTTGGGTTTTCTGTTTGCTTTGTGGGCTTCTTTTTTTTTTTTTTTTTTTGATAACTTGTCTCATTTTCTCCAGGTCTGCTCACTTCAGCACTTTGGCTATTAAACAGAACCCACTGTTGGCCGAAGCATATTCAAATCTGGGCAATGTGTACAAGGAACGTGGACAGCTGCAGGAGGCAATCGAACATTACAGACATGCACTGCGCCTCAAACCAGATTTCATTGATGGATATATTAATTTGGCTGCTGCACTGGTAGCTGCAGGTGATATGGAAGGAGCAGTACAGGCATACGTGTCTGCCCTTCAGTACAACCCTGTAAGTAATGCTTTATTTTATAGAAGTCCACCCTTTACTACTGTCTCAGGACACAAAAATAGCAGCTTTCAAAGAATGAACAAATGATAACCCTTCCAGTCTGTACACCATGAACTCAATGATCTAGTTAATACTTTTCTTAAGGGTCTTTGAAAGGCTTCTGTCAAAAAAGTTTTGTATTGCAGTATATTGCAGTAAGGGCTGCTGTTGTACACTTATCTGTATTGTTCAGACAACAGAAAAGCAAGGAATTTTTTTCTCAAGTCAGAAGTTTCATTGAGTGGCCTCATATTTAGCTTTGTGTGCTTTAAGGTAGTATTACAGTGAGACAACCGGTCCTTAGACGTGAATGTGAGATCTTGAAAAATTGTCAGGTATTACTTTAGCCCAGAGTCAGAGACTTCATGGTGATGAGAATTTCCTGTGTTAGATTTCCGTTGTGGACTGGTTCACAGAAGCATCCTTTTTAAGTTTCACTGGCTGAAGCTGAGTATCTGTCTATAAGTGACTCCTATGCATTTGATCTGATGTTTGGATTTTTGGTTGTAACTGTTTCAAATTGACATTTTTAGTAAACGTTGTCTCGAACTGCTTTCCTGTTTATTTTGCATGGTACTCATTAAAGGTTTATAGTACTGCTCAGCATGTTGAAGGTATCTGCTTGCTGTTTGGTCATGCATTTTGACAAAAAGTACTTTAAATGCAGCATGGGTCTGGTGTGCATCTGTCATTTTTTCTTAGGAAAAGCAAATGCGAACCCAGTCCAACAAAAGCTTGGAATCTTATTTCTCTGTGTTCTTCACCCTACCTGAACTTGTCTACCTTGCTGTGCTGAATTTTGTGACCAGTTGATTTCATGCACTGGTTGGAATAATATGAGATGGTGGTTTTTTTACAGGAGTTGAGTTTTGTTTAGGTTAGAAAATGGTTTTGTTAGTGTTGACAAAATGTCTCCATTTTCTGTGGTCTTTACTGCTAGATAATGCAATTGCAGCCTGTGCTTTCATTTCAGACAAATGAAAGAACAAGAACATGTGGCAGAGCTGTTGAAAATGGATGGATTAGTGGGCAAAACAGAGAGAAAAACTACTTTAGGGATACAGAAAGCAAAATCACTTCATGTATCTATTTAAAAGCCATAACACTAATGGTGTGTCTTAAGAGTGCAGGTTTAAAGTCATGGTTTGAGGGGGGGAAAAAAAAAGGGACTTCAAATACTTACATATGGCAAAAGGACTTAATCTGCTGGGGGGAGTGTTTGTTTACGGTTTTCTTTTATGTTTCTGTATAAAGAGGATTTTTATGTGAGATTACTTTTTTAATTCTTTATAGTTTATTTTTACAGTACTAAATTCAGTCAGATTGTGTGCTGTCTGAAAAATAATTCACGTTTGTGATGTATTTATTAAGAATTTAAAATAAGCTTTAGTGGACTGGGTCGTTCCTTTGCAAGTTCTTTGTGAAGACCTGTGGGGCCTTTGAAGTCCTGAAGCTGATGGTGTGACTTTGGTTTTTCAGGACTTGTACTGTGTTCGTAGTGACCTGGGGAACCTGCTCAAAGCCCTGGGTCGCTTGGAAGAAGCCAAGGTAGGTGTTGGGTAGAATACATGTAAACGTCAGTGTTTTGAACACTTGAACTTTGCACCAAATCTTCAAAGCTGCGTTGATCTACAGACAGTCCGAGAAACTTCTGAAAACTGAAGGCACTGAAACACCCCAGAGTAGTTGCAGGGCAAGATATGGCATGTCCATGTTTAAAAAGTTGGTTTAAGTCAAGAAATGGAAAATTACCAAGCCTTGCTGCTGAACTAGACTATCTGATACCATTCTGAAGTATTGGGCAGGGGCTCCATCATGCTTTCTTCTGGAAATAAGTAACAATCCTTCAGATCTGAGGCTTGCCTGCTGGTGCCAAGCAGAGAGCCTGTGGTTAGCTCCAGATGCCTGTACGATGCAGGTGCTATTGAAAATGCTGCTCTTCTAAAGTCCTTTGTGGCTTGTAAGTGGAGAAGAAACTTATCCAAATGTTACCTTGTAATATTGGCTTTTAAAGATTTTTATTCTTTTAACTTTTCCCTTCCCTTGATAGTGGAAGAAAGGCTAGTAAATAATCAATAGCTGCAGTATGCGACACACACCACCCCCCTACCCCCACCCCCCAATATCTTTTCTTCATGTCTTCCCTCTCCCCTCCCCCAAAATAAAGAAATCGGAAGGACAAAGCTGGTTTGTTTGGTAAATGAACTGATCAAAAGAAAACTTGCTGTAGTGGAAAGGTGGCTTCTAGCAGTCGTGCGTTTCCTAAACTGAGAATTCGAACACCCAAGATGAGTTTAAAATTCTTGGCACGTTAAAATTCGGATTGCAGAAAGAAATTGTCTTGTTACAAGCCACCTTACGCGTCCGCGCTGCAGGGGTGAGGAGTGTGGAGAAATCAGAACCCCTCTGGACTCCACGTCTGTCACTCCAAGCCCCACGCGCATGCTCAGAAGTGGAGTGTATGAACAGCGTAGCTGTCTGTTTGGCTGCAGCACCGTTTGGGGAGGGGTGGCATCTTTCTGGGGTAACGGGGAGCGCAGGCTCAAAGTTCAATATTGTTTTGATTCCTCTGAACAACTTGGATGCGTGAACCACCCTAGGGCAGCCGGATTGATTTGGTCGGATCCAGGTTGAAACCATTTCTGTAGCGGCATTCGGAGTTGAACAAGTCTTTGAGACACTTGGTTCTCGGCCCACCAAGCGGACAGCTAACATGAATTGCACTTCACTGCAGCTTTAGTGTGACTGGTATAGGCCAAGACACTGCGCCTGCCTTAGGTTGCTGACTTCTTTGTTTCAGAGCTCTGGAGACACCCTAGTTTGAAAGTGTTATTCCGTTTTGTGAGAACTTAATAAACGAGGAAAAACATCTTGAGTAAATTGCAACGTGTTTCTTTGGTTATCAGTCCATTTGAAAGATCAAGCCAGCAGATTCCTTACAGTTTGAACTAAAATTTAATTTCTTTGTAGATATTTCAGAGCCTTTCTTCCAAAAAAAAAAAGTCCCTGCTGTATGCAATTGCCCGATTAACCCTCTCCCTTCTGCATGTCTCCCTTGTTACAGACAGATTATCCTCATTCCCATGTGTTAAGACATATCCAAAAAAATGCAATTGCTTTGTTGAACTCTTACTAATGATCTTGTTTTATTTTCTCTCTTGTTTTTGGTTTTTCACCACTGATATTGTATTTAGAAGGTTTCAGGTGGGTGAAACCTCCTATTCCATGCGTAAGGTGCCTCGCTGAAGGGAGCTCGAGGCCTGGATCTAGGGCAGACACACACCTCCTCCTCCTCTTCCAGCAAGGAACGCACCGAAAAGTCACATGATGAGAAATATGGTAACGGGTTTGTAACTGCCACAGCAAAACCATTTGCCTCCATGCCTGAATCTTCTGTCTTGTGGCTTCAGAAACAGCTTAAAATATTTAATTACAAGCAAGTAATGTAAGAATATTTTATACTATTAGCCACAAATTCTTTCAAAGAAATAAAGTAAAAGTAAATTAAAATATTTTTTAAAGAAATAATTGGAGATAGTTAATAGTAAAAAAAAAGCTTCTAACTCTTCTGGTTGTTCATTTTTTTCCTTTTTTCTTCTTTGTTTGGATTGCAGCGTTCTGCTCTTCTGATGATGCGCTGTGATCCTGCAGTAGCGCAAAGGCTGCGCAGCGGTAACGCGCATTGCGTGCGATTACAGCCCCCGTGAACGGTTGACTGGATGATTAATCTCGGATCGGGCGGCCGCCCGAGCTCCAGGCTGTGGCCTTTTGGATGGAATTGGGTTCTGACGCATTTTAAGAGTGCAGACACCAAATTTAACAAGCAAGAGTTTTTGGGTTTTTTTTGTGGGCCTGTCTGGTAGATTAATGGTTCTGGTTGGCCGTTCACTGCACCTTGGGGCCATCACTAGAGCCAAGCAGTTCGCAGCGATAGCGTGGCGCCGTGCTGGGTAGGATGCGCAGCGATTTCTTGCGCTTGCATTACAGGGACCTAAACCTTCATGCAATCCTGTCATTTGAGGTTTTGAAGCTGCAGGTGACTAAAATGCATCTGGAGAAACCGGGAAACAAGATACGGGATGGGCGTGTCACCTCGTTTGACAAGGACGCTTAAAACTGTGGAGTGGCTCTATATTTTTTAATATTTTTTCTGATTTTTTTTTTTTTCCCCCCAAAATAGTTTCTGTCTGATTTAGAGCATTTCACAATTTTGCTCCCGAGTGGTGTTATTTTTTTACGTGGTAATTTTTTTGGTCTTTACGCGCTTCGGGGCGGCAGATGTTTCTGGCGAACGACTTGAATTATTTCTAAGGTGATTTCTGCGGCCACGTGGTGTCTGAAGGAAGGTTTATTTGTTATCAGCGTAACTGAAAAATGGTGGGCTTGCACCTGGGTTTTGGTTTGCGCTGGCGCAGGATCAACAACAGTTTGCAGCGCATTAGTTTTGGCGCAAGCTAGCCTATACTGCAGGGTCACTTTTGGCTGGTTAGAGAAGGCATACTAACAATTGTTTTTTCTCATTTTTTTCTTTTTACAAATATTCCCCTTCCCTTGTATCTCTCTTCTTTAACTATTCCAAGGCCTGTTACTTAAAAGCAATTGAGACTCAACCAAACTTTGCAGTGGCTTGGAGTAATCTTGGCTGTGTTTTCAATGCCCAAGGAGAAATTTGGCTTGCAATTCATCACTTTGAAAAGGTAACTACCTGAGGGAGTCTCAGCTTCTCTGCTGGATTTTAATGTACATGCAGTTCTCTGCTTGCAGATAATAGAAATATTTTGGTAGTGGAGAACTGTTAGTTAACACCTTATGTTAACTGTTTTTTTTACTTACTGATGGTTCAGATTCCCTCTATGCTACTAGAGAGATACATTTAGAACTGCCCTAGGACTGCACACATGTCAAATATGAGAAAATTAAGTTGTTTTTCAGTCCTTTTCTAGATGAAATTTTTTAAAAATCTGTTTTGATGGTAATAATGTTTTGCATGTTTCGTGTGTGAGAGGAAGAAACAACTTTGTGCTTAAAATCACTTTTCATTATAATTTCTGTTTCAAGTATTATTGTCCTTTGAGTAACTGAGAACAGTTTAAGTGACACATGAACTCCTCTAGGGTTATTTTTCACCACTGTTGTTTCAGACTTTTCTAGATTAATGTCATTAACTAGTTGTCTGGTATCTTCCAGTTAATATCTAATTGGCATATTAATTAATTTTGTACTGATCTCTTACTTTTGTCAAGTCCCCTAAAACTGGATTTAAGATGTGGCAACAGTTACTTCCTGATATTTATGACTTAAGATCTACAAAAAAAATTTTATCTGCTCAGGATTTATTTTTTTTTGGATCTATGTCTAGTTCATGATAGATGATGAAGTGTTTTAATGTGGAATTAATAGTTCCCATGAGACTGTAAGAGTGGGGCTTGTCAAATACTCATGTGTAGCTTAGTACTGCAGCTTCTGTAACTTCATCATTTCTTAAGTGGGTTTTTTGCATTTTATTAGTTTTGAAGAGACTGAAAATGTTTTAGTTAAATGGATACAGAATTTTCCTTGCACACATGATGTATTTGCTCTTGTTCTAGTGAAACTTGTCTCTGTTTTTCTGCACTGCTGAAGTTTTAAAATGCTGTCTTACTTTACAGTAGATAAAGGATATGGTTAAGGTTTTTTAGGGTTTTTTCCATAAAAACAAGTTAAAGGCAGCATAGCATCAGTAGATAAGAGTGCTAAGTAGGACCAACCTGATGTGAAGTAAGTGCTTAGCACATTATTTTGCAGTAGTTGCAGCTGACTAGGTAAAAAGAATAAATTTGAAGGTAATAAATGCTATCACAGATGAATAACTTTATCTGTGATTGGTTTATATAATTTTAGTTTTTCTTCCTTACTAGGTAATTGATGAAGTCTTAGATGCTTACAGATTGTGTTTATCAAACTTATAAAAAAACCAACAAACAACTGAGTTTCATAGAGAATGTTTTTGTGTTAATGCTCAAAACTGTCACTTCAAAAATATTTTCAGGCTGTTACACTTGACCCAAATTTTTTGGATGCTTACATCAATCTGGGAAATGTTCTGAAGGAGGCAAGGATATTTGACAGGTAAGCAGATCAGTGCTGTTGCTGTCTCAGTGACTTGTCAGAGGTATCAAGATACAGATTATGTTCCTCCTGCAAAGTATCTTTGGTCAGGGGTAGCAAAGACTTCAGCTGTAAGCTGAGCAAGCAAATGGCTTTGAAGTGCAGACAGACTGGGCTAATGGAATTTAATAAAAATAAAAAAAGTCCTGTGGAATGTATTCTTTCATGTTGCTTTTTGTAGTTTATACATTGTCAAAAGTGAGAGTTTCTGATTCAGCCTTGAAATTAAGACTGAGGAGGCTGAAGATGTCCAAGAAAGGCACAAATGCTTGAATTCTTTGTTTTCATTATGTGACTCAGGACATGATTTACAAGTGTGTCTCATCTAAACTTTCCCTACTATGTAAGACAAACTGAAATGCTGCAGTTCAGCTCAGCATCTGATTGAATATTCTGTATTTGTGACATTTTGGCATCGTGTTACTGCCTTGGGTTGCAACGCTGCTCCTGTCTTGTTGAACTAACTTGTTCTGAGACCTCTAATCTGATACATGAATCTTCTGTTTGTGGAAGGAGATCCAGGCTGTGTTGTTCACATGCAGTGTACCATATTGCATCTGTTAATTGGTTTATAATTTCTGGTAGCTGTGGTTTGTGGCCCAAAATTTAATAAAAGCTTGCAGGGAACAGGCTAATTAATTCTATCGAGTCTCACTGCATGCAGTCTAAATCATTCAGTGATTTCTGATGTAGCCACCAATTAACGGGCCAAACAGGGGCATGGTTCTTCATTTTAGATTTTACATCACCTTTTGAGCGTTTACTTAACTGTGTACACTGTTATGATTTTCCTAGAAATTTGAATGCTTCAGCCATTTATATAGTGCTATAGGAGCATATAATTAAAGATCTCTCCTTTGAACAAAGTGACTTTTGAAGTCTAAGTAAATCATGGTAGGTTAGTGCAGAGAATAAAGACATGATACTGTTTATCTTGTTATAGTCAAATAATAAACTGGAAAAAAATGGAGCAAAGGAAAAAATGTTTTTCCTATTAATGCAGAACGTTTAAAAAAGATAAATGAAAACTTGTTTTCCTGAAGACTTATGTTGTTCACTATGCGGCATCAAGTTGGAAGAAGTCATTCCTGTTTTACCAAGTATTTCTTCTAGTCTGCCAACCACTACAGAATTCAGTCTGGCTTTGAAATACCATAAAAATGATAATTCTTCCCTTGATCAAGCTTTTAATTCAGACAGTACTCCTCTGTGGGTTTATTATCATCTAAACTGAATGGATATGTGTGTTAATGATCCGTATCCCTTCAAGTTCGGGGCTTTTCTGGAGGTCATTTTTATAACAAGGGTGAATATAATCAATATAATCTCTGCTCTGTGGATGATTGTTCACATTCTGTTTGTTATCTTTTTGTTACAGAGCTGTAGCAGCTTATCTCCGAGCCTTGAGCTTGAGTCCAAACCACGCTGTTGTGCACGGCAACCTTGCCTGTGTGTACTATGAGCAAGGCCTGATAGACCTGGCAATAGACACCTACAGGAGGGCTATTGAGCTCCAACCCCACTTCCCTGATGCCTACTGCAACTTGGCCAATGCCTTGAAGGAGAAAGGCAGTGTAAGGAGCACTTTCTTCCTTTTTAAAATCACACTGAGTGGTTTTTTTTAGACACCAGCTGTCACCAGCTTTATTAAGATGGGATGCTATCCTCATTTACTTAGTCAGAAGGAAGAATAATTCAGGAAGTCTCCACCTTGAGCCTTAAAAGTGATTGTGTCATGACTTCTCACAAATAGGGCTCTTACAGTAAGTGTTACCACATTAACTATATCACTTTCTTTGAAGGTGGTAGAAGCAGAAGAATGCTACAATACAGCCCTTCGACTTTGCCCCACTCATGCAGACTCTCTCAACAACCTGGCAAACATCAAACGGGAGCAGGGCAATATCGAGGAAGCTGTCCGTCTGTATCGGAAGGCTCTGGAGGTAAAGCCCAGTGTGAGGGAGAGCTGGGTAACTCCAGTTGGGAATGTGTGATAGGACATAGGGTTTTTCCCCTTTGGGCTTCTAAGTAGAGGACTTCCTGCTTGGAGACCTGAGTTACAAAAAAAATGTAAGAAAATATATTAAATGCATGTATAAAAAAGAAGAGTAATAACTGCACAAGTATTTTTGTTATGGTCTGCTGGTGGTGTTTAAAAGACAGTGTCAACTTTGTTTTCTTCCAGGTATTTCCAGAGTTTGCGGCTGCACATTCAAACTTAGCAAGTGTCCTGCAACAGCAGGGAAAGCTACAGGAGGCTCTGATGCATTACAAAGAGGCTATTAGGTAAATGGATGCTCTGTAATATAGTCCCAGCCTTTCCTAACAGGAAAGTGCTCCAGATTTATACAGAGGGTGACTTAGAGTAGCATGTTTTAATTCATGTGGTTGCTCTGAAAATCAGAAAGTCTGGGTATGGTTTCTCGTTGGAGAAGGAGCTTTTCTTGTTCACGACATATTATTTTTGCTTCTCAGAATCAGCCCCACGTTTGCAGATGCTTATTCTAATATGGGGAACACTTTGAAGGAGATGCAGGATGTTCAAGGAGCTCTGCAGTGCTACACCCGTGCCATTCAGATAAACCCAGCTTTTGCTGATGCCCACAGCAACCTGGCCTCGATTCACAAGGTAGCACATGCGAATGATTCACTCCTAGAAAAGTATGGTGGGGCACTGTGAGTTGCTACCCTGAGGATATTTTTACCTGCTGACTCATCTCTGTGTCTCTGCAGGATTCAGGGAATATACCAGAAGCCATCGCCTCTTACCGAACTGCTCTGAAACTGAAACCTGATTTCCCAGATGCCTATTGCAACCTGGCCCACTGTTTGCAGGTGAGGGAGATGAGGCTTTGGTTGTAATCCTTAGGATTCCTCTGCAGCAGATGCTAAGCTTGATCACATGAATCAGTTACTAATTTAAATGTAAAAGGGTTAGACTTAAGTCTTAAATCAGAAGCTAAGATTATACAGTCGTCAACAGTAACTACTGTTCTCACTTCCTGTTTTTGGAAGAAACATTGGTCTCAACCTGTGAAACATCTGATACAGATAAAAGGAAGCTGTTGTCCTAATATTCTTTAAATTTTTCTTTTTTTTTTTTTTTTTTTAGATTGTCTGTGACTGGACAGACTATGATGAAAGGATGAAGAAGCTGGTTAGCATTGTAGCTGATCAGCTGGAGAAAAACAGACTGCCTTCTGTCCACCCACATCACAGCATGCTGTATCCCCTTTCTCACAGTTTCAGGAAGGCTATTGCTGAGAGACATGGAAATCTGTGTCTGGACAAGGTAGGAAGTTTTATACAGGCCTGTTGTGATAGAAGTGCTTTGTGGCTTTACCTGTTCATACTCAAAATTAAATACTCACATAATATTAGCTGTTGTGAGCTTTCTGAGTCACTGACATGTAAAGAGATGGGACACAGTGTTGCTCATCATGTTTTCCAAAGCACACATGAGGGGCATTTTTGAAAACTGGAGGGAGTAAATTACTCTTCCCTGACAGCAGCTTCAGGCAGCTGTGTGAGAGTATTGACTGGTCAGTTCCAGCATCCATAGTGCTTGGAACCTGACCTTGCCTCCAGTGGAACGTGTGAGCTTTTGTGTTTGATGGGCTCTGGGATTTCCAAGTGCACTTGCTTTAGTGGTGATAGCAGCAGTTATACAGAGCAAGACACAGCAGTCCTTGAGTACTTGTGATTCTGCTTTGGAGTACTTCATGTAGGAGGGCTAGTTCTACAAACTCATAGGGGGTTTTTTGGTCCCTCTGTTTAGATTTTGGTTTTGGTTCCTGAGTTTGTAAACAGTTGTGTTTGTTTTCTTGACAGATTAATGTTCTTCACAAGCCACCATATGAGCATCCCAAGGATTTGAAGGCCAGTGAAGGTCGACTTCGTATTGGCTACGTGAGCTCTGATTTTGGAAACCATCCAACCTCACACCTAATGCAGTCCATTCCAGGCATGCATAACCCAGACAAATTTGAGGTAAAAAACACAAATTGCATATTTAAAGCTTTAAATATGGCTGTGGCATTTTTTTTTCTTGGTGTGGGCAATTAAACTAGGAAAGGGCAATTTTTATTTCTTGTTTTTTTTTTTTTTTTATGGGTTAAAGAGCTCTCCAGCTTGAGTCATTTTCCTTTACCAATTTGAAGTGTTGTTTAGAAGGTAGGCAGATTAGGTACTTGTCCTTGGAATTACTGTAAGTAGGATTTGTGGCTCATGGAGAACTTCTTTAAGCTTCAGCTGCTGTTTTTTGAGTAAATATGTTTCAACATCAAGGTGCTGCTGCCTGATTACTTGATTTACAGTTCTGCACCTGGTTTTTGTTCACTCTCTGCTGCTGTGTTTTTTAAGTGCATTTTTCTCTAGGGTACCTGAGTCACAAATGTGAACTTCAGATTGGTCTGGTTACCTCTTTTTCAAAGGACAGTGACAAATGCTTTCTGCAGAAGGAGAATATGCAGTTTAGTAATGCTGAACACAGTCACGTCTATATTTATGTGGGTGTCGTGTTAAGGGATTGAGTCTGTAAATAGAACTCATTTCCAGTTACGTTGTTTGTCCCATGACTGTCTAAAATGCCTCACTTTTGAGCTCCTGTTTTCCAAGTCACGCAAATTTGCTTATTTTTGTAAAAAGTTTTAAAGTATTTTCTTCTTGAAAAAGTGCTTTTTATTAATCTTTTTGTTTGTTCTGTTTTGGAGCTTTTTCCCCCCTATCTTCTTGCTTTTTTCTGGTCATGAAGTCTTTAGTCTGAAATTTTTGTGGCAAAGCCACGTGACTGAATTGTGACTAGTAGGTTTTTTCCTGGAAGAATTAAAGTGGTGGTCTGAATACAAGAGGTGTGGGGAGAATGTCCCATTTAACCTTGAATCAGCTCAAGACAAAGGCCTGTCTTTCATGTTCTAGGTTTATAAAACTCTGCAGAGCTTAATTTAAATATTAAATAGTTATCTATTATTTTACTAAGACCATGCTTTTATCTTGCCTGTTAAATTCTCTGCATATTGGTTTTTGTTTGTTCTCTGTCTGTATGTCCTAGGTTGGCTAAAGATGCTCTTTCATATAGTCTGTCAACTGTCTGTTTTTCAAATACAGTCGCAGTTCTTAATTGGGAGAATTAGTCACTGTTAAAAAACTTCCCCACAAGGCTTGTCTGTTCAGCCTGAGTCATAATTATGATTCTTGCTAATTAAAAATTCAAAGGTGTCCTGTAGAAGGCATTCTTAAGGAATTCAATGCCTGTGCAAATCTGTCTGTTAAAATTACTTTCCCTTGCACTGATGAGAACAATGTCTATATGTTTGTGCAGGGTGCAGTAGTAGGTACTTCTTGGCACCAGAAGTAGGTAAAACTGGACCCTGGTTCAAATGTGTCAAAAAAAGGCTCAGTGTCTTTTTTTTTTTATTATTTATTTCTCAACTGGCAAATGCCACACAAATTAATATGATTTGTATGAAACTAAATATTTAAAATTGCAATACCATATGTTTTATAGTACAGTTATTTTGTGGGCAAGTTCTTGCAGATACTGAATTTTTGGTGCCTCCTGTTCTAGGTGTTCTGTTATGCCCTGAGTCCTGATGATGGGACAAATTTCCGTGTCAAAGTGATGGCTGAAGCAAATCATTTCGTTGACTTATCTCAGGTGAGCTTTTTTTGATGCAAACTTAAATTCTTCTAAATGAAGAAAGAGATCAGCCTGTAGTTTTGAGATTTTTAGTTGCAATCATTTCTTGAATTAGGCCGATGTTAGTCTTGAGAGTTTTGGAATTTGTAGATGTGTTGGTGTTAATGCCTTACCTGGGAAAGAGTTGTTATTGTGTGACCTCTGTGTTTATTCAGTTTTGATAGTGTTACTTTTTACTAACTCCTCCATTAGGTCTGAAGATAATAGTCATATAAATGTCATGGATAAGTCAAGATGTCACTTGCCCTGTGTGAGCTTTGATTATTAATTACCCTTACAGGAATGGTGGGGGGTCTGTGCTAGTTTTATAACCTCAGTTTCAAGCCTTTAGCTTTTGTTCTACTGCTGCTGAGTTTTACTGCTGAGTTGAGGACTTAAACGTCTGTAAAACCAGGAATTACAAGATTTAGTCTCACCTAAATTAAATTATGCAGTTGACATCTATCTGTTGGTACGCTGGTGACTAGCTGTGTTTATTGTTGAAAGACTGGAAACAGAAAGAACTTTTATTTATGTGTTTGTTTATTCTTCAGATACCCTGTAATGGCAAAGCAGCAGATCGCATCCATCAGGATGGGATACACATTCTCATTAACATGAATGGCTACACCAAAGGAGCCCGAAATGAATTATTTGCCCTGAGACCAGCACCAATTCAGGTAACTAAATCACAGGGCTCTGTATCTCCAAAAAAACACCCACTTGAGTACAAAGTTTCTCTTTTTCTGGCAGAATGGAACGAACACTGAAGGCTCATATTGATTGTAGGCAAGAGAGACTTGGGGCTTAGAAAATGCAAGACAAATATTATCATTCTGTTTAAGAACAGCAGTTTGGGGCTTTTTTATGTGCTTTATGGACAATTGACAATGTCCTGAGAGAGTACTCCTTAATTCTGGGATGTTTCTGTACCACTGCCTGTCTTGCCATGGTGAGAACAAAGAAAGGGTATTTGAAGCAATTGACTGAGTTGTTGGGTTTTAGTCTATTTAGGCTCAATGAAATTCTAGTTACCATAAGTCAGAATCAGAGTTCCTTTTTTAAACTAAGGATTTTCTGAAATGCCTATGGAAGGAGAATGGGAGCAACCTGAATCAGAGTCACTCTAGATTCCAGGAATTGTCTCAGAGAAGCTGTAAGTGCTGATGGTTAGTGTTCTGGATCCTTCAACTTTTGCTTGAGGGATCAATTTTAAAACATACTTGGACTGTTCACTGTCTTGGTCATGGAGTTTGGAGGTAGTGGTTGATCTTCAGTTGATAAAAAAGAAGGAACTTGAATCTGTAGGTGGAAAATGTAACTTAAAATGAATTGATTTTAGACTTCCTTTATGTTCGTGATGCACCTGAAACTGTAGCCTTGCTTTCTTGTTTTTTAGGCAATGTGGCTAGGGTATCCTGGAACCAGTGGGGCATTGTTCATGGATTATATCATCACAGATAAAGAAACTTCCCCAGTTGAGGTGGCTGAGCAGTATTCAGAGAAATTAGCTTACATGCCAAACACTTTCTTCATTGGAGACCACGCCAACATGTTCCCCCATCTGAAGGTACGTTGGAAGACAGGGCAAGAAGCATTTTTCACAGCTATCTTTATAAAATGGCACTTACGTGGTACCTGGTTGGGGATTTAACTTTTTTAAATCTTTTTTTTAACAGAAAAAAGCAGTCATTGATTTCAAGTCCAATGGTCATATTTATGATAACAGGATTGTTTTGAATGGCATTGACCTGAAGGCTTTCCTTGACAGCCTCCCTGATGTCAAAATTGTTAAGGTGAGAGCTGCTCTTGTCTGTGTACAGTGTTAGGGACTGAAGTCCCAAGTTTCTGTGTACAGTCTGAAGTCCTCTCTCTGACACTTGTGTGCTGTGTTGTAGATGAAGTGTCCTGACAGTTGTGAAAATGCCGACGGCAATGCCGCCCTCAGTATGCCAGTCATCCCCATGAACACCATTGCAGAAGCTGTCATTGAGATGATTAATCGTGGGCAAATTCAGATTACTATCAATGGATTCAACATCAGTAATGGATTAGCAACCACTCAGGTGAGGCGCTTCAGGGCACTGTTCTCTTGGGTTTTATGTTATATATGTTTTAACATAATAAGAAAGAAAAACCTCCGAGCAAATGTGTCTTCTGTCATGTTGATTTGTTTAGTTCTCATACTGAAGAAAACTCATTATAAGCCACAGATGTACTGGAAGATGATCTTTCCCCCCAGAGATACAGGAATTGTATCTAGAGGTATCTAAAGTCCAAAGAAATTAATTCTTGTTGCATAAAGATGACACGTGGTTGTTTGAAGGCAAGATTTGCTTTTTGCCCTGCAGCCTCCAGGGATTTGTGACCTGTTACTTAGTTTCAGTTGTGTTTTTCCTTTAGAAAAAAGTTGCTGAGTAATAGAGTAGAGTTGAAGTTATCCCAGTATATCTCAACAATATTTATTCATCTCCTTACATTTTTCAGAACCCTACTCTACATCACCACCTCTCAGTGCTTAACAGTTAATGGGATTTTTGTGACTGCTACTGGTATTGTTTAACACTTCTTCCATTGCAGAACAGTTCTTCCTTTTTAGAAATACCATATTCTGACACTGGCATAACTCATTATCTTGTGTGCGTTACTCAGTTTACAGTCTCTCAGAAGAGACATCGTTTGACATCATTTAATGAGCCCTTTTATTACCACTGCTCTATCCACAATCTCCTGCCTTGGTTTCTTTTTGAGTTCTTTTGTTCACAACTGAGACTTTCCTTCGAGTTGATAATGTTAAGTGTTAGTTTGGTCAGTAAGCTTATTGGCATTTTTTTCTGAAGTTCTTATCCTCATAGAGAATTCTTAACACTCCACCACCACAACGAAACACTCTGTGCACTCTTAAAACAGAACTTCTATCTTTTCAGTCACACTAATAAAACACTTCTTTGTGCTGGTATCAGCTGCTTTTTGGGGCATAGGTGGACAAGAGCTGAGCACTTTTACCAACTTCTATTGAACTAAGTTATCACGTACATCTTCTAATGGAGTCAGTGACAGTGAGTCATTGTCATTCACATCAGGTGTGTCATCAGTGGCTGCCTGCACTGCCACTACTCTAAATTTTAAATACATACTTATAAAAAATGAGTATTTAGAGAAAAAGGCTCTAAGTAGCTGTGTTGTCTGTCTCTACCGATATTTTTATCTAGTTTTGATGCCATCGTTGCGTGTCATTATTAAAAATCACACTTCCATTTTACTAATCCTCAAGACTATTGCATGGTATTTTGATTATCCCATCTTCATCCTCTGCTGGTTTTTATTAGCATATTCCTGTTCTTTGTGAACGCTGTAAGATCTGTGCTTTCTTGAAAGTTTGTTGTTAACTTCCCTAATTTTTAGCATTTCTACTGTTTTCTTGTCAGATAGTTCCTTACAGTCCAGCAGTTGCATATGAGTCTGTATCTTTAGTCTTGCCTGTCTGTTCTGTGCCTGTTGTCTTTTATCTTTAAAAAGAAAGAGCACCCCAAAAAAAACCCCCAAACAGAACCTACCCAAAAATAAACCACAAAAATCCAAACAAACTCGAGAAACACCTTTGCTTTTTAATTCTGTCTTTAAGTTTTAATTTCATTTTTGGTCTCACAGAAATTAAGTTACCTTAAAGAGGGTAGATTCCATTTGTAATGCCTCTTTATATGATTCTTCTTTCCAATTATTCCAGTTACTTGGAATTTCGGGGAGATATAGGAAGGGCATGAAAATGCCCAGTGTTTTTTGCCTTGGTGGTTGCAACATTGTGGCATCCACAAGCGTGTACACAAACCAGTTAAATTCTTGCTGTGGGTAAGTAGACAATTTTGTTTTGTATAATACAACCAAAGATATGCTTACAGTAACTTATGATGCTAACAAATGTTGCAGTGTCTCAGGACAATTCCACAGGGCATGCTCTTGTTTTCTGCAATTTCAGCCTTTCAGTAGCTGTTTTTCATTCCTTTAGATCAACAACAAAGCAGCCACTGGTGAGGAAGTTCCACGGACTATAATTGTTACCACCCGCTCTCAGTACGGGTTACCAGAGGATGCTGTTGTGTACTGCAACTTCAATCAGCTCTATAAGATTGATCCTTCCACCTTACAGATGTGGGCTAATGTGAGTATCTGGGGTTAATATGCTGCTGGAACAGCAGTTCTGTTCAGGTTAGCAGAAACTTCACGCAAGTTAAAACTGTAACTTTTCCGTGGAAAACATTGACCCTGAGCCATTTTGAATCCTTACAGTGCTTTTGTTGCAGGGCTTACTAGAATATAGAATTTTTTAGATTTATTTCAAATGGTGTCTGTGCATCTAGCCAGTGAGAGCTTATGTCTTGGACAGCTTGAGTATGCTGGTTCTCCATTGTGAAATAATTTTGGTCTTTCTTAGTCTCTGCATTTGAGTCATAACTGGTCTTGACAGTTGGTAGATTGATAGATCTGAGCAGAGAGCATCTCTATCAGATTCCTGCTTACAGTGTATTGCTGAGAGTTATTTTTTTTATATTCCATAGCATTGGCCTGTGAATAAATGAGATAATAAATTTCAAGACTTACTCCCAAGTACTGCCCTATGAACTGTTGCTCAGAGTTTGTGTCTCTTCCAGTGGGATTAGGAGTGCAATCCTAGTGGTTCCATTCAAAATTAAGATCTGTTTTATTCCTGCTCTTATACCTCAGATTAATGTACTGAATGACTATGCCTTCCACTGCAGTTTGGTATGGGGTAATTTCTTGTTCAGAAAAGTAAATGTTCCTCTCTGAGCTTCCTGTATTTGCTTCTTATTTTTGTTACAGATCCTAAAAAGAGTCCCAAACAGTGTGCTGTGGCTGCTACGTTTCCCAGCTGTAGGAGAGCCCAATATTCAGCAGTATGCACAAAACTTGGGTCTGGCCCAAAACAGAATCATCTTTTCTCCTGTTGCCCCCAAAGAAGAGCATGTGAGGAGAGGGCAGTTAGCTGATGTTTGCCTGGACACCCCGCTCTGTAATGGGCACACAACTGGGATGGACGTGCTCTGGGCTGGGACTCCAATGGTTACTATGCCAGGTAACAGGCAGGAAACCTACACTGAACATGTGGGTTGCAATATTGGTTATTTTTTACTAACAGCAAGCCCAGCAAACTTTGCCTCTTGTGGAGGCAGAAGGAAAGTAACTCATAGTGTGGAATATGTTACTTAATAACTTATTCCTGATTGTTTTTGTTGGTTTGATTTGCTCTTTGTTTTCTTCTTTTCAGGAGAGACTCTGCCTCACGAGTTGCTGCCTCACAGCTCACTTGCCTGGGTTGTCTTGAGCTCATTGCAAAAAGTAGACAGGAGTATGAGGACATTGCTGTGAAACTGGGAACTGACCTGGAATAGTAAGCAAGCTTGGACTATATTTGGGCACAGTGCTGAGACATCAGTAGTTTTAATCCTGCAGATGTTTTACTGTTTAGAGTAGCTGGGCAATCCTCTGCTAGAGATGTCTTGTCTTGCACTTAACTCAGCTTTTGCAGTAACTTAACAGCACTCCCAGTTGAGTTACAATGCTGCCTGCTCTGAAGAAATTACCTGCTCTGAGAAATGTGCAAAATCGTAAAAGTTCACCTTTAATTCTTTTTAAATTTGAAGATTCGACAGTTTATCACTATTGCAAGTTAAAATCACACTGTAAAATATTACTGCTCTTGTGAGTTAAAGTGGTTGTGCTGGTCTGCATCAGAAATGATGAGGGGATAAAACAGTGGGGGAGCAGCTGTTTTTGGAACAGTTGCACAGGCAGTTCTGGGTTAGCTGAAAACAGTAGATTGCAGAATTAAAACAGTATTATGTAGTTTTTGGAACCTCCCATGACCGCTTTCACTCTTTGCAGCCTGAAAAAAATCCGTGGCAAAGTCTGGAAGCAGAGAATATCGAGCCCTCTGTTCAACACGAAGCAGTACACGACGGACCTGGAGCGGCTCTACCTCCAGATGTGGGATCACTACGCTGCAGGCAACAAACCTGACCACATGATCAAGCCAGTGGAGGCCAGTGAGTCTGCATGAAGGGAGACTGCGTGTGCCCACCCGGAATTCTCCAGGAACTGAGCCTCTCCGACACTTGTGCAGAGACAGCGAGCTAAAAACTGTGCATTTCTACTTAATCCGCCTGGTACTCTGTGGCTGAAGTAATACATGATGGTGATTAAAGCACAGCCAGACTTATTTCTTGCATGATAGGGAAAGACTCAATAGAGCCTGGGATCGTTTTATTCCATGAGGAATTTGAATGGGATTGAGCCGTGTACATGTGAGCCTGTGTGTATGAGTGACAAAGTGGTTGCTGGGGGAAGTTTTGAACTGCCCAACCAATTATGATGCCATGGATTGACTTAATCTTCCTATGAAGCTCTCTCCTTTTATGTGGATTGGGAATTGGAGCATTTTAACATTTGATTTTGGGTAGTCCTGTTGGTATATATGTGGTTCTCCCATGACAAGATTTCCAGCTAGCGAGTTGCTCCCTGTGTTAATTTCTAAACTGCGTGGACTGAAAGGGCATATGTGCTGGTGTAGTCTTTTTTTATAGGTTTTATAAACCACTTGAGCCTATATCAGCCTTTTAATGTTTGACCTCTGTTTTGGAGCTCTCTGTAATGTGTTGGTTAAGATAAGGACTTTGTTTGTTTTGTTTTGTTTTTTTAAGCTTCTCCAATACTCAGCTAATTGGCTTCATGATGGCAGCTCCTATTCTGTTGGAAAAAAACCCCACAACAGCCAACCAACCAAATTCGATTTGAAATCAATCCTCCCCACAAGTGTTTGAGGTAAACACAAACTGGTGCCAAATACAGATCTTTCAGGAATGATTGTTAATTATGTATAGGAGTGCAGTCCTAGGTACTGTAGCAAAGACTTTAAACAAAAAAGAAAAAGAAATTAAAAAAACCCCACCACAACAGAAGAATAAAGCTTTGGTTTGCCAGTTTGACCGATGTGACAGTGTTTGTGTTTTGCGGTGGCGTTCGAGGGGCGCTCTGAGGCGCGGGCGCTGCCGCCCGTGTGCGCATGCGCGGTGCCCCGGAAGCCGTGAGGGGCGCGGGCGGTTCGAGCGCGATGGAGCGGGCGGGGGGAGCGGCCCGGCCGCGCTGGGGAGCGGGGCCGCCGGCACAGGGCCCGCGGGACGGGGCAGGGCGGGCACGGGCCGGGAGCGGGGCCGGGCAGGGGCAGGGCCCTGCGGGCTCGGACGGTGCAGCGGCTACAGGCGAGCGGAGCCCCGGGAGAGCGGTCGCGTGGAGCCAGGGCCAGCGGGGCGGAAGGTGAGCGACCCAGCCCAGGAGTCCACGGGTCCTGCCTTGTTTTGGTTAATTTGTATAGAAATTTTATATATATATTATGTATATTCTATATAGGAATGTATATGATATATATATTCTATTTTGTATGTTCTATATATTATTTATATATTATATATTTTATAAATATATAAAATATATTTTATATAAAGATATAATATATAAATAATATATAGAATATACAAAATAGAATATATATATATAATTACATTCTATATAGAATATATATATGATATACATTCTATATAGAATATATATATGATATACATTCTATATAGAATATATATATTATATATATACACACATATAGAAGCATATATATGTGTATATATATTCAGTTATTTATATTTATATATTTTCTGTATTTGTATATACGATATATTATTGTATATTATAGTATACATATTTTGTATAATTTTATATATTTTTATATATAAAAGAAATATATATGTTATATATATTTAAAAGAAATATATATATTATATATACACACATATAGAAGCATATCTATGTGTATATATATTCAGTTATTTATATTTATATATTTTTATGTATTTGTATGTACTATATATTATTGTACATTATATTATACATATTTTATATAATTTTATATATAAAATAAATATATGTAGTTTATAGAAAATATATATTTTATATATGTATAAAATGTAGTGTATGTATATAGAAAATATACTAGACTAAATTGCATATAGTGTGTGTATATAGAAAATTTACTATATTATATATTGTATAATATATAATGCATAATTTTATGTACGTTATGTATTATTACATAGTATATTTTGCATAGTATATGTTATACTATATTATATAGACAATATGCTCTAATAATTATTTATAGTGATTTATATAAATTTTAGATTATGCCCCCATTTGTTCCGTGGCAGTTGGTATCTATTAGCACGTTTCACAATTACAGTCTTTAAAGTTTAAATAGCTTTAATTAAAAGAAGCTGTCTTCCTGTTTTTAAGCAAATTGCTTAGTGTGTTTCCAAGTTGTTGATGTTTGGTGGTTGGCAGAAAATGAATAATTTGGTAAGGGGAGCGCAGCTTGCCTCGACATTTGCGTGAGGATTGCAGGCTGGTGGAAATGCTTCCGTTCTGCCTCTTGAAAGAGCTTTGTGAAAGCTGCTGCACTGTGTTGAATATTCATGGCAACCATGTTAGAGTGCATTTCCTACACAAGCAGCTGATTACTCATCAGTGCCTGCTTTCAGCTTCCAGCCTTACTGTAACAGCTTCTCTCCCAGATCACAGACCCTGTGGAAGATAAAAACAAGCTTTCTGTCCTTTCTGTCTTCTGATATCCAACTTGAACTGAAAGAAATGCAATATCCTAAGCCTGTGCCTTCAAATGGCTCAGTGTTCCAAATTTTGAGGACTGATTGCTACTTACATTGAACATATATGGTTGCCAGAACTTATATATTAAAATTTATAACATTTCTGTTTTAAACAGTTAAAATAGTTCAGCTGTTTGTGATGTTCAGTGTTTTTTCCAGTCCATATTTGGTTCTGGGTGTTCACAGGTGTTTCAGGCCAGTGGAGATGCAGATCTATTTCCTGCTGACTAATGTTCTGCATTTCATTTTTGCAGCCACGGCCTGTGCTTGTCTTCCAGCAGTGATGAGGAATTTGAGACGTGTAAGTCATAGCACATGTCAGTTGGTTTTCTGGAGTATGAGAAGGACACATTTCTATAGTGGAGTGTTTTTACACGTTATTTTCTTCCACTGCTTGTGCTGCAAAGTACATTCTGTCCTTGCAGTGCAGTCTTGGTTGCTATATGCCACAGGGAGTATTTTTTAATTTGCCTCAATTTTGGATGCTTTTGGCCTTGCATTACATTTCTGTTGTTGCCTCAGTTTTATCTGTTCCCTGTCACTCACTTTCTTTCTTCTTAGTCTACAAAGCATCTTTGAATAAACCTTTTCTCTGAGTAGTTACTGTTCTAAACCACTCACAGTTCCCTCTTACCTGACACAGCTTTTATTGCTTTAGTCTTAACCAGTCAGAGGGATGTTTTTGAGTTGTCACAGTGGCTCAAGGTCTTGGTAAGATAGAATTGAATACTGAATTGTACATGGTGGCTCCTGTGGTCCATAACCAACCAATCTGTATGTTCAGCCTGTGCAAACAAATGGTAACAGCCACTATAACTATCACTGTGTGCTGGAGTAGTTAAGTGCACACTGGTTGGGTTTTTTCCTGTTGCAAGAGTTCTGTTTAGCTCATTCATTAGCTGGACTAATCATGGCTCTGCCACATCTCAGTTTCAAACTGGTAGGTAATTTATAGGTTTGTAAATCTTACAATATGTTCTTCCTTATATATTTAACAGAGATGGTAGAATTGCTAAGGCAGTAAGTTGTACCTGTTTATTTTACCCTTTGCATATCACTCTTGTGCTGGTCCAGCTGCATTTAAAGCAGGTTTCTCATTGCTTTGGAGTTCCTGCTGTGCTCCAGCTCAGTGCCACGTGAATGATCTTAAGCATTTTCAGGCCTTACTACCAGCTGAAGCAAAATGTGCTGTATATAGATCCTGCACTACCTCTGCACTTCTAAGTCTGATAAATATTTCCATACTGCCCATTCATTAGGTCATTTTCACTTTTCTGTAATTTTTATATTGACAGTCTACTCCTTCCCCTGGCTCCTTTCAGGGAGGCTGCTGAGTGATGTGCCACCTCTGTCATGGAAGGGGGCTGAGAGAACTACTTGGGGCTTGGAGCAGAATATTTGCAAACTCATTCTACTGCCATCCTGTCACTGTAGTGCCAGTTGTAGGAAAGACGAAGTGAAATATGTGCCAGAGAAAAGTTTGTGTTTTTTAAAGACTTTAATTTTTACTAGTTGCAAACTTAAAAATGCCTAAGAAAAGAAACAGAACCTTGTTCCTAATTAATCTCCTCTTCGTTTAGTTTTAGCCAGAATGAAAACTCCAAAAGTGTTTCCTAAAAAGGCAGATGCAAGGTGGGTGCTGTAATTAATTACTTTTCTGTGTTCATATAATAGTTTTCTGTATCATATTTACTAATCAGAATACAAGAAAAACAATCAAAAGTTCTAGTGATTCGTGGGCAGATACCTGTATAGGAGTGAGTGCAGACAGAACTGTTATGTGTCCAGTCTGTATGTTCAGGACAAAAATGGGATGTTTGGAGGTGTAAATGCTCCTTTGCCATTCCTATTATGGATGTAGTTGGTAACATTTGTTGTGAACAATAACAATGTTATATTTGAGGCTTTTTTTGGGTTGCTTTTTTAGTAGGGCAGACTTACTCTTGCATTTTCCTCCTTTATCCTCCTTTTTTCACATTTGCCTTTTTTTTTTTTTTTTTTTTTTACAGTTTGAAAGACTTCATTGATGACTCAGATGATTTCTTCTTGGACTTTAAGCGAGAAAGAGCACAAAAAAGAATGGCAAGTAATTGTGCAACAGCAAATATGAAGTGGGAATTTAATGAGTGCAGAGGTAGCATAAGTCTCTGAGAGAGCTGACCCCTGATCAGGAGGGGCAGGATCTCTTTCAGTTGGTGTGAATGTGAACCCTGAAAAGTGTGTGCCAGCTGCAGACTGGGAAAAGCTGTAGAAAGCCAATGGAATGGTGTCTGGAGGGGAAATTGGTGAAGCAAAATGGACCAGAAGGATCACTAAAAAAAAAAAAAGTCACCTGTAGATCGACGTGATCCCTTGATCTTGACAGGACAAATCTGGGATGTCAGAAGCATTGTTTGTTGGCAGGCTACTTTATTTAATACATCTTTCAGTGACTTTTCATGTAGGTAAAATGTAAATGAGCAGGGCAGAGTTAAAGCAAATGCAATTTGTATTTTCCTATCTTTCAAGGGATTTTTTTTTTGTGTTAAGACAAAGGGAGGTCTCCTAAATGCAACTGCCAAAACCTTAAGCTCTTTCTTTTGGATTGCAGCACCAAAGGATCTTCAGACCCCGAGGAAGTTGATGAGTTCTGGAAAGAAAGCACTTGCTGCCAAGAATTGCATTATGGAGAGAGTCAAGTGACACTGAGGATTCTGTCTTTGTAGAAAGTCCTTGGCTGACCACCAAAAGGGGGAGTAAAAGACTGTAAGAAAGACAGAGGTGCACAAAACTTTCACCTCCACAAAATCTGAAAGAGTCCAGTTTCCAAAGGCAAGTCCAGATTTGCCTGTTAGAAGGAAAGAAAGAAGCTGTGAGAAGAGTACAGAAATAAATTGCCCCTGTGGCAGTAGAGTCAGACAGCTCAGATGACAGCTTTGAATCGTTATGGAACGGATAAAGAAGCAAAGTCTGCCCCAAAAACCAGTCTTAGGCACAAGTAAAACCGTCTATCAGCCCAGCTCAGCAGGTAAGCAGTTGTTCAGGGCTAACTTGCAGTGGTAATGCTGATTGCCTGACTCTTCCCATTTGTGTGGCACAGACTTCTGAGGGGCAGCCCAGCACCTTGCAACTGGATCTGGTGCAATCAGAAATTACTCCTCTGAGCATTCTGAAAAGTCACCCTGTGGTATCAAGGTTTAAGGTTTTCACTATTGTTTGTTCCTGTAGGCATTTTTAGTTTTAAATATTATTTTTAAAAATTATAATTAATTTTTTAAAAATTGTTATCTAACTGGTGGTATTGAATTATTCTGATTTTTTTAATGCATGATACTTAATGTGAAGCTGTCATTTCAGCTTTAGGACTGAAATTTTCAGCAGTTCAGAATGCTGTTCGTTTAGTATTTGGATTTATACTTGACTCATCTTTTTTTTAAAAATACAGTTTATAACGAGAATTTCCTAAATCAGTACCTCCTCCTCTCCTTTGACAAACTGAATGAGCCTCAAACTGAAAGACTGAAAAAGGGGAAAAGGGACTGTTGCTGAGATGAGAACAGATGAAAGCAAATGTTTTTAGAGAGAAGTAAGCACAGGGTGCCTTTCTTACTAACAATGACTGCCCAGAGCAAGGAGACCTCTGGAAGAGGATGATGTACAGCACAGAAATATGCCTTGGGAAAGAGCAAATTTTTTTTAATTGGAATATATCAATTATGTTCTATAACATTATAACTCAGGAATTATGTTCTATAACACATAACTTAGGAATGCCTGAGTGAGGTCACAAATACTTTCCTTCCACTTCCTCCTTGCTGAAAGTTTGAAAGTTTGGAGTCTGCCACTCCTTATATACCATTACTGAATGGTAATATTTGTAGTATGTAAACAGCAAATTACCTTTCCATCAGTTGTAAAAGCCTTTGCCTTCAAGTGTGCACAGGAGGAGTTTATTCTGAGGTGGAATATTTGGCTTTTTCAGTGTTGTCAGTGGGTTTCTGGTGTCTGTGCTCCTGATTCTTGGACCATGTGTAATCCTGTGACTCTTTCTGTTGAACTAGAAAACATCAAGCCACCCTGCAAAGATGCACAGCCCTTGAAAGGGGAGGGGAGTCAAGATACCAAGGCCAAACTCCACTTCAGTTGCAGAAATATCTTCCAAGACAAGGACTCCTGCAAGAATTCCTGGGAACGAATTGGTCAGTTGCTCACAATCAGCAAAGACAGATAGAAGGTGAGTGTTTCTCCATTTTACTATGTTCTAGGGCATTTATAGATGGACATCCTTTGCCTGGGATGATGTAGTGACTCCCTCTGGTACATAGAAACTTCTGCTACTAATCCAGCAATTGTGAATGATTAAGTAGCTGGAAATCAAGATTTCAGTCTCCAGTATGACAGGGAGAATATAGCTGATCTCTGCCTAGAGGAATTGATGGCAATATATCTGACAAATCTCAACCTTCTTTGTAAATGTTTTCCTTGCTATTCTTTGTCTTGGTACAGCACACCTCTAATGTGTTGGCCCCACAGATTGTATATATCCAGCTGCTTGCCTCTGAAAATATATCCAACTAATTCTATTAACAAGATTGTCTTGATTTTTTTTTTTAACCTCTCTAACTTGCAGATTCCTGTTTCTTTTCTGTATGGGATGCAGCTTAAGCTTTTCAGAAGAATGCATTTCTCATTTCTAACAGCTGCCTTTATTCTGCCTTCTAGCCATGTGCTGTTTCCTTTGGTCATTTTATAACTGTGTTACCAACACAAAACCTTCTTTACAAAAGCTTTATGGCTTTCCTTGCAGGCTCAGGGTATGCTCAGTGCCTGGTTGTTCTTGCAAGATCTTTCAAATCCCACTTCCACTACGTGAAGTATTTCAGAAGAATAAAGAGGAGCTGGCACAGAAGCTCTACAAACTGTTTAACAGCACCATCTTTGATCAGAAGGTTGGTTTCAAAACGAAAATTACTATTCTAAAATGCTGGTTAATATGTCGCTCCTCACTTCTTGATGTGATTGCTTTTTATCCTCTTCAGTGCTAAACGTTATAGTAATGTCTTATGTTTGATTTAGCTCAGGCAATTTCTCTGGCAGGGGTTTGTCACCACAGTGATGCAGCAGTTTTCAGCGTGGCTTTGCTTTCCCAGCTGTAATGGATGGAGCACCATCCTTGAGTCAGCAGTCTGGGTGGTATCCAAGAGTCTCTGATGGGGAAGCTGCTGTATGAGGGCCCTTGGAGTCAGTTCCATCAGATCCTTCTGTTTCCATGGCCACGTCTGCCTTTCTGGAACAGATTAAAAAGGTGCTTATCCTTTGAATAACAGTTTTGCATAAGCATAAAGCTTCAAGTTTTGTTTCAAATTTAAGGTTAAATTGCAGAGAACTGCTGTCTTGGCCTTCACGTCTGTTGGGATATTGGGGACCCTCTGCTGGTGAGAAATATCCTTGAAAGGAAGGATGCTGTCCTCAGTAATTGCAATAGAATTTCCTTCAGGAAGGAAAACGTTTCTCTGCAGATGAGAAAATATTGTTGAGCTGACCAAGGGCAGGCTGAGGTCATGATTTCACATCAAGCTGAGCTGAGCAGGCTTACTATTGCTAAAGCAAAATATCTGACAGCCCTGTGCCTGTGCTGTTGAAGCCTTTACTTAAACTCATTAATTTAGATGACAGAAAACTGTTAGTAAAAGAACTGAACTAACTAAGATAGATATGATGAGGGCTTGCAAAATCAGGGGGCAGCACAGAAGATAAGCAAGGGGGGATTATTCACCTTCTCCGGTGTGAAGGTGCATCAAATTAATTGCAAGTTGCAGGTTCAGCACAACCAAAGCACATGGTACTTAAACTGTGAATTATTAAGTTGTAGAACTTCTGATCACAGACTACTGTAGATGCTAAAAATACTTCTGTATTCTTAAACATACACACTCTTTCTCCCTAAAACACCAGAAAACCACTCTAATGGATATTTAATAGAAAAGAACCACCTGTGGCTTAGTGGTTAGCAGTTGGAAAGAGGTACTTTTTTTGAAGAGGAAATTGTGGTTTATGCCTGTCCTGTCCTTGTATTTCTTCTTAAGCAGCTTGTTTTAGCCACTGTTGGAGGCAGAATAGAGGAACTAAGGGAATTCTGGTCTCATCCTGCATTGTGGAACTCCCAGTGTTGGTTACAGAGACACTGACTGTGAGAATAAGCAGCCATGGGGGGTGAGTTTTGCATGTTAAGTGACAACAGTGTTAGGAGCACTGAGACATCCTGTGCCAGCTTTGCAGCAAATACAAGGGGAAGCCAGAGGGCCAGAAGATAAGAGAGGTAGAGAGGGCAGATTACATGTCCTGTTTTGTTTTTCAGTTACCAGAGACAATGGAGATAATCTGGAATAAGAAGATGAGAAAAACAGCAGGATATTGTGTGACAGGGCAGACAGGTCCTGAACAGAAGCGTTATGCTCGCATAGAACTCTCTGAGAAAGTCTGTGACTCTGCAGGTGGGTAAAAGACAATTATGCTGATTCTCCTTTAAGAAAGCAAGTTCTAGAGATAAAACACTAACCTGAGGCCTAAGAGACCTGAACTGGACCCTGCTTTGAAATTTCATATTACCTTGAATAAATGAATCCATTAATTGATGGATTTATCCACATTCCACAGCCCTTCTAAGAGGCTGGGCAAATGTACAAAACGTGAGAACAGAGATGTATTCACACTAACTGCAGTTTTTGTATATTTCTTACTGATTTGAAGACCCATAGGCATCATGTTACTCTAATTCTGTATGTGCTGTAATGGCAATCTAAAATGGGACTTCTTCCATCACAGCCAGCCACCTTGTTGGTAGTATTTAAAGCTGGAGTAAAGACAGGTCAGGGCCAAATTAACTTCTATTAAGTGGTACTGTAACTGTTTTTTCTCCCTCATCCCTTCTTAGTTTGGGGAAACGAATCATAAAATGGTTTAAATTGAAAGGGATTGATAAAGGTGTTAAACAGGACTGGCCCCAGCACAGCCCTGGGGAACACCACTGGTGATCTGCCCCAGGTGGATGTAATTCCATTCTCCACCACTCTCTGGGCCCGGCCATCCAGCCAGCTTTTTACCCAGTGAAGAAGGAATTCACCTGTCCAAGCCATGGGCTGCCAGTTTCTCCAGGAAAATGCTGTGGGAAACAGTGTCAAAGGCTTAACCAACCACGGAAAAAAACCCCCAAACAGACCAGGTGTGCAGGGAAGTGCAGGATGCTGAATTGGAGCTAATCACAAAACTGGAAATGCACTAAGTAAAACCTTGCTTTGGAGCATTTTACCAAGACAGGGGTAGTTCTAACCTCCAAAATAACCCTTGCATCTTAGTAAGTCTGTACTTCCCCACACCTGACTGACCTTAACCTTCTGCTTGCTTTCCCTGCAGATCGCCTTCGGGACACGCTGATCCACGAGGTTTGCCACGCGGCCACCTGGCTCATCAACGGTGTTCGTGACGGACACGGGCGGTTCTGGAGGTTCTATGCCAACAAATCAGCTGTAATTCATCCAGAGCTGCCAGTAGTAACACGGTGCCACAGCTACGAGATTAACTACAAATTCACCTACGAGTGTGCTCAGTGCAAAGCTAAGTGAGTAATGTTTTGATGTGCATGTGACAGTGTATTCACTTTCTCTCTAACTTGCCAGTCTCCTGGGTCTGGAAATCATGGGTCTCTTAAACTGTGAAGCAGTTGGAATACTCTGAGTTACTTCATGTTTTCCAGAGCCCACAGAACCTCACTGTGTGATTCCCACATGTTTGTTTCCAGGTAGTTTCAGTTCTAGTTCAGAGGTCAGGACAGGCAGAAGTGTCTTGTGAATACCATTGGTGATGATGGAGGGTCTTTGGGATGTACGTCCCTCAGCTTTGAAGGAACAAGTCCCCATAAAAACTGGGCACAGAATGTGTGACAACAATTAGATCCTAGGACAAAGTATCAGAGGAAGCTTTCTAGGGTTTGTATCTTGATGATTTTGAATTAAGACTAAAAAAAGCAGCTGACAAGAGTGTTATTATTATTATTACTATTATTATTATTATTATGATCATCCCACTCCATTCCCCAAAATTTAGGGGCTAAATGCATGCTTAGAAAGCATATGTGGCATTTTTTTTTACTGCTCAGGATCATGTGATTCCCAGAAGGAAATAACATTTCACATATGGAATCTTCTTGAGGTGTTTGTTAGGACTGTACAATGCATCAGTTGCTTAGATGCAACAGAGCATGGAGGAGGTTTTTGGTGATGACTCTGAGGAGAAACTCCAAGGGGCAGTTGATATGTGGGTGTGGAGGTGTTTGCAGATGTTGTAGCACTTCATACTCCTGGGCTGAGAGTAAAAGAGAGAAAAGGACCAAGCTCAAAAGGCAATGGAGCAAGTTCTAGGATAGAGATGTGCAATACAGATTTGATTGTTCTGCTGTGTGAAGTGGGTACTGTTTGCTCTTCTCAAATACTGGCTAAGAAACCTGACCTGAGTATCCAGGCAGAAGAGAAAGGAGCCCTTTCCCACAAGTCCTTACTCTTCCCTTCCAGGATCGGCCGGCACTCCAAGTCCCTGGACACGGAGCGGTTCGTGTGCGCGTTCTGCGGGGGGCGGCTGTCCCTCAGCCAGCCCCCGGGCAAGGGGGGCACCCCTGCCAGGACACAGCTCACACCCTTTGCCAAGTATGTGAAGGAAAACTACGGACTGGCCAAGAGAGAGCAGCAGGGGCTGAGCCATGCAGAGGTCATGAGGAAACTCGGTGCTGATTTCGCTTTGAAAACCAGGCTTGATGATTCCTTTTAACATCTCAATAGATTTCCTTACTTGGTGCCACTTAAATTTTGTATATAGAGTAGTAGATGAGTCTAACATGAGTCTAAGAATTGTTTCAGAGGATTCCAGATAATTGTAATATTTTAGTGCTAAGTACTTCTAATAAAGACCTTAAGGCCTTTTCTAAAATGGGCAAGAGTGAGCAAAAATGATGACAGCTAGTCCAGGGTGATGCACAAGTCAGGGTATCCTTAGACTTCAGAGGAACACCACCTGTGCCTGGGAAGATGCAGTTCCAGTCCCCCCCTTTGGGACTGACTCACTATGTTTGGCTGGAATTTTCTGAGCAGCACTTACCCATAGTGCTCCACAGCATGTCTTCAGTGACTCCAGTGAGCAATGGATTTACTCTTCCATCTGGGTACCTGATATGCTGTAGGCTCTGTGTATATGCTGAGAAACTGCTGGGTGTGCATCTGTCTGGGATTGCCAGGTGGAAGAAAGTCCAGGCCCACCAGCCCTCTGATTCTAGCTGAATGATTTCCAGGCAGGAAAAGGGGCAGACCAGAGTTGGGCTTCAAGATGGGTTCAGATATTCTCCCATGTGGAGTCTCTTGAGTGAGTGACCCTTGGCTGTTTTTGTTAAAATTAAGTGGGTTTTGTTAAATTAATTAAAATTAGTGGTTAAAATAATGTTAAAATTAATGGTGGCTTAAATCTGTTAGAAAAAGTGAGTTTCTACAAGGCCTTCTGGCCCTGAGTGAGACTGAAGCTCTTTGATTGAAAATGTGAATGCAATGTACCTCAGTCATTGAGATTTCAGAGAAACTAAAATAGATGCAAGAGGTCAGGGTAGGGAAAGCAAATTCAAACACTTTCCACCACAGAAGGGGGAGGTCTAGTCAGATGATTTAAGTCTTTCACATAAAATATGACTGAATGTGTGTCTTCTGTAAGCAAATTGCTCAGGGAATGTAATAATATTGAATAATCAATAAATGCTAATGTTGTACCAACTGTGGCAATGAACCCCAAGCTTTGTTTCAAATTAATCATGGCTGTATAGTTACACAGAACCCTGGTGCCAGCCCAGCTTTACTGGCTGGAGAGCCAGGCTGTGGATCAGCACAGTCCTTCACTTCCTTTTGTCATTGGGATTATGATTCCAAGCATCCCCATTCCAGCTGTGCTTTGGGAGATTGCACTGGAGGCCCTGGGCTGCTCCCAGGAGCTCTTATCAAGCCTAGGGACACTGAGGCACCACCCTCTCTCCCCAGCAAAGATAAGGGTAAGGAGCACTTGAACTAGAAACCAGTAACAAAAACAACTGCACAAACCCACTGACTGTTCAAAAACTAAGGAAAATTACTATTCACTGCACTTTTAAGGAAAAAACAGTAGTGTTACACTTGAAAGTTCTACTCTTTGGGGATTGCCAACAGAAATGCAGAAAGCTTAAAATCAAAACCAAGTCTGACAAAAGAAATGGGGTTACGGGGCTTCCAGATCTGACACCCTTTACACTGCTCATCAGTGCTGGCCCTCTCTGACAGGGAGTGCCTCTCTCCCAGCTCTTACTTTCATTCTCCCACAGCAACAGTCCAGACAATGAGCTGTCAGGAATTGAACAATGTTCCCTGCAGTAATGCAGGCAGCTCATTTTCATCTGTCTGAGTGTGTAAGAATTTAGGTTAGAACCAAGGAGCTGAAACAGGAATTTTAACTGTGCTTTTGCCCCTTTGCTCACATGAGACAAACTTCACAAAACAGAACACAGGAGGATGTACATGATACTCTGGGGGATACTCTGAAATGCAACAGCAAGAACATTTAAAGGATTAGTTCAACAACAGCTATTTTGTTCCAGTCTTAAGAGATTTTTAACAATTAAGTTCAGCATATAAGAACAACAGGCTTGTATATCTCCCAGTTCTCTTCCCAGCATCTTAAACTTCCCTCTGGGGAGGAACCACAGTCCTGTCACTGAAGCAGCAGAAACAGCTGATTTCGCAGAGAACCTCAGTGCTGGGCTCACAACAGCATCACATGAAGAGAGTAGAGATGGACCAAAAACTGCAGGCACTGGCACTTCGTAGCACTCATTTCATTTCTACTCCAAACAGCTCTAGCTTTGGAATTCTTTATTTGGTTTGACAGATGCTGAACAGATCCTGTGTCAAAGTTCTTCCAGGTCTCTTCCTTCCCAAGCTTCCCTCCCACCTCTTACCTGCCTGGGTGGATGGCCAGCAGTCCAGAACATTACTAGATATAAGATCATGGTCAACTGAAGCTACTAAAAGAAGGCAGAAGTTGGCAGCATCAGATATGACTGCAGGGACACACTTTTCCCCTCTAACCCTCCTGTTCCAGGGTCCTGGAATACATGTAAAGCAGTAAGACTTCTGTCAAAATATAGAGAAGGGAGAAACAACACGTTCCCTACGTGTGTGCCCTCCAGAACAGGAGTCTCTTCAGGTGCTGCCCAGCCCCACCACTGCAGCACCTGCAGACACAGCCCTGCTTTGCTCCAAGCTGGGGCAGACAAAGTCCTTATCCTGGAGACGTGCTCTGTGCTGCAGGAGAAGAGGCACAGCCTTCACTGTAAGGCAATGCAGGGCCACCCTTCAGCCTGGAGGAGGTGGTGTAGATTTTTTTACATGTCTCTTTTCTGAAGGGTCTGCATTTCCTCCTCACTCTAAAGCAGCGAGTTCCTCCAGGAGCTGCTCTTTCTCCTGCTGCAGCTCCTGCACCCGCTGTTTGTTCTGCTCCAGTCTGTCCTCCAGCCACTGCAGGAGGGGCCCACTGATGGCAGACATCTGGCTGCAGAGGTTCTTTGTGAACACTGCAAAGAGCAACCACACGTCACGCCAGGGCAGCACACAAGACACTCAGTGTGCTACAAACCACCCCAAAGCCAACAGTGTCACAGACAGCCAAGGAAACCTTCCACCATGCTGGCCCTGCCAACCACACATCCCCTCAGGAATGTCAGAACCAGCAGCCTGATAAACAGGGAAACACTATTTCAGTCTGAGCCAGGGGAGGGATGACAGACCTGCAGCAGAAATCTGGAAACCTGCACACAAGTCATCACTGCTGCTAATTAATCTCTAAATTTAGAGGAATCAAAGAATGCCTCATCTCTTAAACACGTGAGAATGGATAATGGGATAATTATCTTGGAACAGAAGTGGGATGGAGATTCACCCTGTGACACTGGCAAAAACAAAGGTGTCACATCCACACAGCTCAGCCACACAACAATGTAACTCTCAACAAATCCCAAATCCCCCTTGCTGTTCCAACAGAAAAAATAACCTAAACAAACCAAACTCAGAAAACTCAAACAATCCCGAAATCTGTTGTAATTTTAACCAATTCTACAAAGGCTGAAGGACACAACAGCATTCATGGACCCCAGGATTAGGTTATTTTACAGCCTTTGATTTTTTCCTATAAAGTATTTACTTTCAGTTCTGTTCCTTAACTAGATTTTACGTAACAAGATAACTATCTCAGGGAATTCTCTGGGTTATACAGTCTTTGTGATTCAGAGTGTGGCAAGGGAAAAAAAAGCTAGTATTTGTGCTTTTCTAGCTATTTACAGCTGCCTTTTATGGCAAAGGGAGGAGTGTTATACATGTGTAGTCCAAGGCCCCCCAAATTTAGAGCCAAACCAAGCCCTGCTCAAGACTCCACTGTTCTGACTCTGGGAGCAGCACCCTGGATTGTCACATGCAAAAAAGGAATCCTTACCTGAGCCATTATGGATCTTGGTTACAGAGTCCAGATGGGTGAGGCTACAACGAACAGAAAGCAGGTCAAGGACAAGCCAGGGAACTGCACATTAAATCCAGGCTGCAGAACCACTGCCTGCCAGTCACTGCCACACCACAGGTGCCTCCAAGTCTCCTCACCTGCTGCACATTCACAAGGACAACTGACCCGTGATCACAAAATTCCACATTCTGCTGGTAACCCCAGCCTCAGTTATTCAACCAGTTCTACAGAGGCACATGAACTGCTAATCCTTCTCATCTTCTACAGCTTTGCAAAGGTTGTGGTGCAGCAACAGTAGGACACGTCAGCAAAGACAGTCCTGGAGAGGTGCAGAGCCCCACTGCTGTTACCTGTGAATTCTCCTGTAGGCATCTTGCTCTTCTTGGCAAAGGATCTTGGGCAGCTCCACAGCTGATTCCAGACACACTTTCCCAATGGTTTCATGGGGGACAACATGAATAGGAATTTCGATCCTTTCATACCTGAAAGAGATTCAGATACAATTAACTTCAAAGCAGCAGAGAAAAAACAGGACTTCTGCAACCTACCACAGTGTGTCCAACACATGGCAGAGTTGCACATCCACTTTTGGGAACACATGCCTAAGTTGGCAGCCAAAGAGAAGCATTTTATACACTTGTCTTATTTTAATTATAAGATGCTAAAGCAACTGGGTGGCCAGTACTGACAACATGTTGCACAGTGTGTGTGTGGTCAGGCTCGGCCTTTAGAGCTGGAAGTAAAAAACTGGGGCTTTTACACAACAGGTTCCAGCACAAACCCCACCCTGCCTACAGCAACCTACCCCAAATCCTGAGATAATAAATTATCTAGGGTAAGTTAATCTTTACATTCTCTTCCATCAGCCTGCATGAGAAGTCAGGAGACCTCGTGCAGGCATCTCTGAACAGTATTTGCTCCTTGTGACAGGCCCAGAAGCCACTTATTTGAGACAACCCAGAAAGGAGAGACAAGGTGAAATACAACCTAAAACTGAGAGCCAAAATTAAATACAACCAGATACTGGACAGAAAATTCTTCTGCTGTACTCACTCTGAGCTCTTCTGGGCCTGAATAGACTGGAAACAGGTATAGAGAATCCTGCCTGTCTGAGAGAGACAGCAGAAAGTCAGATTTCAAGTGCAAAAACCCATCTAAACCCACACATTCCTTTAGGAAGCAGAATATGCTTTCAAACAGAATTCCAACAGGTTGAAAAGGCACAGACCTTTTGCTGTGACTGGAATGCTGGAGCTGCTTAAAGCAGACACTGACAAACCCTCTAATGATAAAAAAATCTGAAGCAACAGCTGCCCACTGGTCCATCTTAGTGTACACACAGTGCAGCAGCTGCTGCAGCCCCAAGCCCCCCTGGGCAGGCTGTGGGGCAGCACAGAGGATTAAACACTTGTTCATTTGTCACTGTCACAATCCAAACACCACCATTCCAGCTGGGTTTTTCACGTGCCCCCAGCAGAGCTCTTTCCTTCTTGCAGGTGCACCCAGGGACTTCAGCTCTGCCCCAATGCTCCTCACGAGCACTTGGAGGGTTTGATGCCATTTTTAAGTTTCCTACCTTGGTGTTCTTGTCCTCGATGAAGCAGGAGAAGATCAGCCCTACAAAGCCTTGGTCCATCATCTGATACATGGCCTGTGTACGGACATCTGCAGGCACAGGAATGAGAGAATGAGAACAGCACTGGTCACCTGGAGCAGTGGGAAAAGCTTTGCCACCTTTTGAAGGGTGATCGGGAATTTGGTAACAAGTGTCACAAGCTTTAAGTCCTTATTCTGAGTGACTAAATTAAAAAAAAAAAAATTGATCCAATTTAAAATGTAATTAAATAGCAAATCTTAAATACACCAGGTGAGTTCACAAAACCAGAAATGATCTCAGGATCAGCCTGGTGCCACAGGTCTCCAGGAAGTCCACCACAGACAAGATACTCGTGCACTTCTTTCACAGAACTTTTCAGTGTTGCATTAACACACCCAGATGTCAAAAATCACCACAGCAGGCCCAGAACTCCCACAGGGGTTTTTTTGCTGTTCCCCACACCCTGGGTCTGGTTTTTCTATCTGGAAGAACAGTAGCACCAGCAGTAGCTGATCTGAGTCATGTTTGAGTCCCTGGGGCACACACAGTTATGGGGCTGCACTGGCAGAGGCCCCTGGAGCCCACCCAGACAGTCTGGTCCTACCAGGGGACGTCTGAGACACAGAGTCCTGAACTGCTGGAATGTGTAGCTCTGGAACTCGTGAGTCCCACAGTCAGCCAGCTGGGATTTCCACCCACACCCCAGCTCAGGGTTCACCCAGAACCCGGCTCAGGGTTCACCCAGACCCCAGCTCAGGGCTCACCCACACCCAGACCCCAGCTCTCTTACCCACATGTGAGGGCCAGACAGTGATGTGGGGGTGGGAGTGGTACCAGCCCACCACCCTCATGGGACGTCCTGTCATCTCAGCCAACCTGTGTGGGAGTCAAGGAGCTTTTGGAACCAGCAGAGCAAAGGGAAAGAGTTTTTTGTACCAGGAAAAACAGCAGAGTTTTTTAAAATAGCTTCTCATCAGCCAACAGAATTACAGGTCCCTTTGGAGGGGTGAGAAGACACGTGGCAGGGAGCTGATGGAGCCTCTTCCCCAGCACCCTCAGGAGTCACTGCTGAAGAAGCAAATTGGATTTTGCTTGCACGTGGCACTAAAGAATATTTCAGCAGCTGAGCAAGCCAGAATTCCCGAGTGTGTGCAGAGAAAAGGCTCCCCAGTGTCCCACCTGGAGACCTGCTGACCTTTCATCTCCCACTACACCTCCCTGCTGGAGTGCCACCCTCCCCAACAAACACACTGCAGAGTTACTTGTCACCAAACAAACAGAAACGACAAAAATTTTGTAACGCAGCTCCACTGCAAGTGCTGGAACCAACTCCAGGGAAAGGCAAGTGCCAGCACGACCCTCCCAGCCCAGCAGCTGCAGGAGGAGCAGCTGAGAGCTTCAAGCCAAGCAAAGCAGGTGTGAACCGAAGCCCATCAGCAGAGGTGTGAGGGGAAGCACTAAAGGATATCTCTGCTTCGGTGGAGGCAGCTGAGAGCTGCTCCGGGGAGATCTCCACGCGGTCCTTCCTCTTGTCGGAGCGGCGCAGGATGATCACAGAGTGGATGTGGACGATCCTGCTGGTGTCCACCTGCCCACAGAGGGAGAGCAGTCACTGCCCTGGCAGGGAGACACCCACCCGCGGGGCAGGGCCGGTTCTTACACGGGCACACGGAGAGGGGAAGCTCTCCCGGCTCTGACTGTCACACTGAGAGCCGGGAAATAAACTCTCCAACCAGTTCGTCGGGTTAGAAAGCCGACATTCCTTTACTCAGCGCTCTGGGAGCGCGGGGATAACTCCACGGAAACGCACACCCAGCAACTAAACAGAGCAGGGTATAGCCACGAAACTAATGCATATTCATAACACTAATACATATTCATCAGATTTCTGATGCATATTCATCACGCCTCCCGAATACATGCATACATGCCGACTATTTCACTGGAGTAATTTAAATAGGACTTGGGGTCTTTTGAGGTCATATGGGAACATCCTGTTCCCCAAATTTCCCTTTTATGGTTCTGGATCTTCTAACGAATATTCTCCCTTTGAGAGTATCTCACACATGCGGTCAGGTCATGATGCACCTCTTTTACCGTTCTTTGTTCTCAAAACTAAGACATCTCCTAGCATCTATTAATTACTGATACGGGTAAACAAGGCAACAGTCACAGATGTAGGGGGTTAACGCAAAGGTGTTTGTCCTAAGCACTACACGATAACCACGGCAAACACTATGGTGCTAAAGAGCCGCAAACCCGCCGGGCAGCGCCTCCTCCCGCCGCGCCCTTCCACCCAGGGCGGTACCTCTCCGATGCAGAGCCCCATGACCTCCTCCTTCTCGGTGCTGAGCGCGTGGTTCAGGCACACCAGGAACGCGTCCGCCTCCAGGTGCACGGCCTGCACCGCCATCTTGCCTTCCCCTCACCACCCCCGGCCCCGCCCCCAGCGCAGCCGGGCCAATCGCAGCGCCGCCCGCGGGCGCGCCCGGCCAATCGGCGCGGTCCCCGCTGAGGCGGTGCGGCGCGGCGGAAGGGCCGTGCCGCCCACGGGAGCGGCGCCGCCGTGGTTCCGCCGCCGCCCGCGCGGCTCCCAGTGCCCACGGCGGGGCCCGGGGGCGGGCGGGGCCCAGGGGCGGGCGGCGAGGCCAGACCGGGGCGGGGCCTGGCCCGACCCGGCCCGGCTCAACGCGGCTGGGCTCGGCGCGGGGTCCGCCCCCCCGGGGCGTGCGGGGAGGCGGCGGGGTGTCGGGGCGGGGGAAGGCTTAGCGCGGCGCACGCGGCGGCGGCGGTCACGGCGCGGGTGCAGGTAGGTCATGGCGGGCCCGGCCCGGCGCCCGCCGCACACTCACCCGGGGCCGCCGCACAGCCCCGCCGGCACGGCCCGGCGCGGGCAGGGGCGCGAGGGCTCTGCCGATGTGTTGCGCCACCACCCCACGCCCCTCCGGCCCTCCTTGTCCGCACCGCCCCCGCGCCCGCTCCCCGGCCCGGCCCCTGCGCCTCTCACCCTCCCCGTGCCTCTCCCTGGCTCCCCCCGCATTATGTCATCCTCTTTTTGTTTCCCTGTCTCTTCAGATCCCACCAAAGCTCGACCTGCCCTCGCCGCGCGGCTGGACAGCCCGGCTGGTCGGTGAGCATCCGTACCCTCAGTAGGTCGGGTGGAGCGCAGTGGGGGCAGAGGGGCTCGCCCCGGGCAGAGTAGAGTGCAGACCCCCAGCAAGAAGCTTTAGAGAGTGCCCACATCAGCAATCAGCTCACCAGATGCCTGACTTGTTGCCAGAGCCGGGCTGGGTGTTTCAGGAGAGCCCAGCACCCTTGGAGCTCCCCGGGGGAGCTGTCACACCCCACCAGAAGGCAGGGCTGGGCAGCCTTGCTCTGGGAGCTGTAACTGTGTCAGCAGCACCTCTCCTTGCTGCCCAAATGGCAGCTGAACCCTTCTAACAGTCTGAACCAGTTGCCTTTTGAAACAGAAGGTGATAAAGGGTGCAGTTTGTTCAGCACACTGAGCTCCAGCTCTAGGGTGGCCCAAGCAGCATCTGGAGCAATTTCTTTCACTGTTTTCATAAAAATTTTAATGTACCCGATTTAAAAGCAAATAAATGGTCTTCATGAAATGGTCTTCACCACAAGCTGCAGTCCTCCTTCTGGCCATTTTCACATTTATCCATATATTGCGTGGCTCAGAAATCCACCCAGATCCTAGAAAAGCATTAATCTTCTAAGACTGATGCTAAGATGGACAGAATACCTGCCAGCATTATTCCTCTCTGCAGGGATCAGGCTTTGAACCTGCCCAAAACAACCCTTTAGACAGCTCAGCCTTCTACAGTTATGTTGATGGGAACATTAAAATCTCTGTCAAAGGATGATGCTGCAGTCCTGCAGATTTCAGCTGATTGGGTTTGTGTTGTGTGTTGGGTTTTTAACAGATTATGAAGCAAGAAACCCGAGTTTAAAACTTGTTTAAAAGATAAGTAAGCTCACTTCTCCTTCCACCCATGTCTTCCTTCAGGCTTTGTTGCTGCTTTCTGATAAAAGCTGCAGAAAGAGGAGTTGTGTGTGTGTCCAGGTGCAGTGTCTAAGTGTGTGCTCATGGCATCTCCTGTTTCTGTGGTGTGTTTGGGTGCTGCAGACAGGCCTGTCCCACCTCGAACCCCAACTGACGGTTCTGCCTGACCCCAAGATTTTCTCTGTGGCACTAAGTGGGCCAGACTGGGCCTTTGACCTTTGAACTCAGAGCTGTGGAGTTCTGGGGAAAACTGGGACAAACCAGGTGGGGCAAAGGGCGAACCACAAATTAACTTCTGCCCATTCTGCACAGTGTCCTCTGCACGAGAGCTCGTTCTGTCCGTCCTGGGTCTGTCACCGCTGCCATCCTCATACACAGTGAACACAAACATGCCTGTTGTGCTTTAGCCCCCCTGCCCGTAGTTCAGCCAGGCTGAACCAGGTCAGTATTTGGATAGGAGACCTTCCAGGAGAGTTTACTTGCAGTAGGAAGGACAGTTCACTTACTGAGTCATGTTTTTCTGTTACCGGAGTCTTGAGCCTTCTGGTCCTGGGGATGATGAGCTGTCGAAATTCCAGCAATAAAAGCAAGTTCTTGAGCATTTTTGGTCATGATGGAACTTTTGGCAGCTTGCTGCAGAGTAGGAGAGTATCCTGGCCAAATTCCACCCGGGGTGATTACATTCAGCTGACTGAAAATGAGCAGTGGCAGTTGCTGTGTTTCACTGTTGGGCAGAGTGATTTCCACACAGGGGTTTAAATTTGTAAAGTGACTTCAGCTAAAGCAGAAAGGAAAAGACTTAAAGAAGTGTCCCTTTAACCCTCAGAGCTGATTCCTGAAGGCCTTGTGAGGCTTCTCATCCTGCTGTCACATTTCTTTAAATGCCAGTGGTCCAGCTGCTGGGGCATTGCTTGGAATGGCTGCCCCACGTCACAGGATGGTCTTCAGAACAGTGGTGCTTTGTAGAGTGCACATTCACATCCCCACACATCAAGCAAGGAAACAAAACAGAATGGGAGAAAAAAGAAACCATAAAAGAACATTCAAAGTTTTCTTTGTTAGGAATGAAAATACTGTGACAGTGCTGTTCAGGCTGATCCGTGGTTGGTGTTTTGTTCTCAAGAAAGCTGAGTGCTCCTTTGATTCTAAAAAATAGAGAAACTGATGTGAGATATGGAAAGCAACATGGACTTGTATTTCCTGTTATATATGTAACCCAATGTATAACAATTTTTTTTTCTCTCCCTGACTTTCCCTCCTTTATTTTGTACCCAGATTTTCTTGCTCCTGTCTGAAATATGCCTTATAACCTTACAAGTTTTCAGAAGACCACTGTGTTTCACGGGGATAAGGAATATTGCATCTGCTTCATAGCAGGAGGATGTTGTATGTGTTACAGCTTAACTTTGTTCTACTTTAAACCTAGATAAAGGATGAAGACTGTACCATTTTGATTACCTCCTCTAGGGCTCAAAGAGAACCATTTCCCTGCCTCCCTTTGCTAATGGCTCAGCTTGACCTCACTGGACACAGATAAACGTGCTGCTAAACAAAAATCCAGTAGCAGGAACCACCTCAATGCCCAAAGCTCCTCTGCCCCTGCTGGTGTTGGAGGCTCTCTGTGACCAGCTAAAAGCCGAATGACAAGAGTCTCCAGAGCTGCTCCTGTGAAGTTTGTGTGTGACTGGACAGTGCTGCCACCCCTGTGAGAGATGAGACCAAGACCCTGCACAGTGATGGCTCTGCGAGCTCCAGCTGCGAGAGTCGTGCACACCGAGCTCCATGCTTTGTCTCCAGAGTGATCTTCGTCCTTAAGCTCATCCCACCTCTTGTCACAAGATTTGCTTTTGGAATTTAGACCACCACTATTTCGCCCCCCCCCCCCGCCCCGTTTTGCACAAAGACTGTTAATAGGACTGTTAGTAGAATGAGCAAAGCCAGTATTCACAGGGTCTAACTCCGTACCAATAGCACCTTCTGCCCCAGAATGCCTTACAAATGCCACACAGCACCCGTGCCCCGGTGTCCAACTTGGCCTGACATTTCTCTTGGCTTAGGCACCACCTCAGCCTCCCCAGCTGACTTTTAGGGACGTTTCAGGCCGTAGCATCTCCTCCAGCGAGCCGGGCACCAGCTGCGTGTCAGGTCCGGGAGCTCTCCCCGTGGATGTGCTCGGAGCTGACGAGGCCATGCGCGCATCCCGCGGGCTGGGGCCGTCCCGCTGAGCTCCTGCAGTGCCCGAGGGATGGCAGAAGGGGGGGAGGCCGGCGCTCCTCCCGTCCGGCTCTGGGTGCGGCGCGTGGGGGTTTACTGCGATGAGCACCGCAAAACCTGGCTCGTGGCTGCGGAAGAGGCAAGTGTGTGCTTTGAGCTTCCCGGTGGTCGTGGCATTGCTGTCTCAGGTGCCTCTGCTGCGCTGCCGGTAACTGATTGTTGCTCTGTTTGTTGCTTTCCCCAGGAGGAAGGTATGCTGAGGGCTCGGATCCAAAGAGTTCAGGTTCCCTGGGTGAGGCGCTGCGACCCAGCCAGCTCCCCCCATCCCGGCTGCCTCACATGTGGCAGCTGTCCCAGGGTGAGCAGTACAGGGATAGTAACTCTCGCGTTTGGGAGATAGAGCACCATCTCATGGTAAGGATGGTGGCAACAATAGACCATAGTCATGCCTGTTTGTGAAGTCGTTTGAGATCCCTGAGGGACGGCAAAGGACTGTTGTTTTGTTGAAGTCCATTAGCTCAAGCACAGTTACTGTAGACGTATTGAACTTTTCCTCACTTACAGCTTGGTGGTGTTGAAGAACTGCTGCTTAAACTCGTGCCTGGGGATTAATCTGGTATGTGCAGACATTACCCCTGCTTTGTACTGTGCACTGTTTACTCCCGGTCTTTCTTTAATATGAATTTTTGTCTTTCAGGAGCAGTGGCTCTAGGAAGATGCCATTGTCTGTTTTGTACAATAAAAGATTCTCTCTCCACTGAAATGCAGCCACCTCTGAGGTGGAAGCAATTAAACAACACACAGCAACATCACACAAGAGTTTAGGACAGGCAGTGAAGAGGAGTATTGTGGCCAAGTGAAACGTCAGGGGGAGTTCTAGGTAGGCAGAATGTCATTGCCCCAAGTGGAGTTTGGCCAGGATGCTGGAAATAATGCCCCAGTGATACTGAAAAGTGCTGTGGGCTGGTGACCTGTCAGAAATTGGAAAGGTAGCAGCTCCCTGGCTCTGAGCAGAGGCTGAACTGTGGCTCAGAGGGAGCTGAACTCCCATCACCACTTCCAGTGAGAGTGGTGCTTTCCTGTTGAGGTCTCCCATTCAACTGCTCGTACCACCAGCTTTTGCTTGGTTTTGTTTCTGTCACAGAAAATCACAGTTACAGGTGTCACAGCTACAGAAAGTCAAATTGAGTGTCTGTAATCCTGCTTTCTAGGGATTTGAACAAGGTAGAGCTGCCCTCCAATATGGTGATGGGATTTTTTGGACAGAGGGAGGGAATTTCCTGGAACAAACCAAAAAAAGCCCTCCTTGTTGGCTTTATGGGGCATATACATCTAAGTTTTGTTGGTTGGCTGTTTTTTTTAAATGCTTTCTCCAGCTGTTGTTCCATGACTAACACCGAATCCTTGGTTGTGTAGAGCTCACAGAGAAGGCCTTCCCTTAAATATGTGGTTTAGTATAAGGTCTAGGGAAACAGAACTGTTAAAAACCAGTCAGCCATGTTATTTGAATCTTTGCTGGAATCTTGGTGCATCCAAGTGGAAAAAGATACATTGTGACCAGAGAAAAGAAAAAGGCCTTTAAATGTAGCAACATAAAACTTCCCATATTCATCGTCCACATTATCATCTTTTAGCCTGACACAGAGAGTTCTTGTGTATGTTGGCTGTCATCTGCAAGCAGCAATAGATGTTTTCTGAATGGTGACCGTGGGGGAAATCGGGACCTCTTGAAAGCTTTGGCTTTAGGACACTGTCTTCCCCCCACCCCCTGAAAAGCACCTTGTTTCTACAGTAACATTTTCCTATCATTTTAGTTCTCTGAACATGTCCAAGAAGGATCCGTGCCAGAAACAAGCCTGTGAAATACAGAAATGCTTGCAAGGTACCAAGTGTCTTTTTGTCTTTGGTGTCCTGATTCTTGGTGGAACTTAATTCTTTTAACTTAACCTTGTTGTCCTTTCACCCTGAGAAGGAAGGGAAGCACATTAGGATCACCCAATTGCAAAGCAAACAAAATTATAATGTCTGATTTTAACAGAATTGCCTTAATTGTAACTAATGAGACCCCATTAGTACAAAACAGATAATTAGTAATAAGGTGCTCAGAGTGTTTTCCATGCTGGTGGTGAGACCCCAGGTGTAGTCCTGGGACTCAGCTCTGGGCAGGGGAGTTATAATAAAGCTCTTGTAAGAGTGGTTAGTGAGGTAGCAGTTAGATTGTGTGAGAAGACTGCAGAGCTGCTCCAGGGGCATTTTAAGAGCAGGTCAGACAGATACCTGTCAGGAATGGGTTGGGTGTGTGTGATCTGTCACCAAGGGATGAGATGGTCTCCCTCTGGAGACCCTTAACAGCTGGTTTTTATTAGCTGAATGGTTGCAGGGGTGAGGGACGTTCTGTGACGATCTGTTTGGGGATCTGGAGTTGGGGAGAATGGGTTTTACTTGCGGAGGACAATATTTTAATAAAATGTTGGTTGCTTCTTGGAAAAGGGTTTGCCTTTTGGAATGAATAAGAGAATGAATAAGAGAAAACATTCCTCTGTGCCAAGGCAGCTGAGCCATATGGGAAAGAGTTCTTCCTAACTCACCTGGTGGAGCTCTCAGCACATTATGCTACTGTTGCTTCTTTTAGTCTTTTAAAAGTCAGTGGTGGGGGTGGGGGTGAGGCAGCTATGTAGTGGTTGTGGAGCTCATCCAGGGCAGCGTGGGTGGCTCTGCACGCCCTGTGTTCCCAGGCAGACAGGCAGGTGGTTATTAACTCAAGCCAGACTCAGCCTGCTCACATCCCTGCAGGGCTTCTCTCCGAGAGCCTTTGGCCAGAGCTTTAGAGAGCTCAACCTAAAGGGAGATTTTTGTAGAGCAGAGAAAATGATGAAAAGCAGTTCTTGCTTGTCAGAGAAACCTGCTGCCCAGCAGCTGAGGAGCTGGGCTGGGTGTGTGCCCTCGGGGAACAAAGCCTGTTCCTCTCTGCAGACTCAGTGTCTCCTTCATCTCTTCCAGCGAACAACTACCTGGAGTCCAAGTGTGAAACTGTGCTTCAGGAAATGCGGAAGTGCTGCGCCCGGTACACCCAGGGCAGATCCGTCTGTTGTTCAGGGTTTGAGAGAGAAGAAAGGGAGAGACAGAAGTTTAAGGTGACTTCAGAAGGAATTCCCCCACCACCTCAGTAACACAATGCAGCTCCAGCGGGTGCTGGAGCGTGGACTCACCTGCAGAGCTCGTGTGTGTTTTTTCAAGCCTTCTTTAGACTTTCAGGAGAGCCAGACTGCTCCTAGAACACACCGTTCGGCACACCAAAAAGTATAACAGTACCAACAGATGGCCTGGTTAACAAACTGTACCTTCTATACGAAAACATCATCTATGTTGCCTCTGCATCACACCTGTGAAAAGTCAACTCAGTGTTTTTAGAATGCTTACCTTACTCTGATCCATCCTTGCTCTTAAAATGGAGAATTGGAACCAAGTTATTCTGGCTCCTGGAGCGAGAGGTACAGGAAATGAGCTCAGAAGAGTGAGTTTAAACGTGACACATGAAACAAGCCCATCTTCACACAACAAAGGTATTGCTGCCATCATGCAGTAGTTCCAGACAACGTTTGCCTGTCCAGTGGTTTAAGCTCAAGAGTGGGAATCAGGTCTGATGATTGTTCCTAAGTCTTGCATAGATCATGAGTGACTACAAGTCACTTTGCCTAAGTGCCTCCCTTTGCCACTGGGCAGACTTGTTTATTTTATATTTGAATTGCCTACACGCTGCTATTTGCATGACAAAGATGTTACAGGAACATTATTTCAGGGATTGCTACAGGGATAGGATATTTTTTAAAAAAAGCAATATTCATTTGAAAGATCTGACTGTTGATACAAAATTTATAAATTATGTCTAATTGAACACCTTTTAAGCAATATGTTATGAACCCAGTCTAGTTCAACCTGCTGAAACCCAAAGGCCTGTCACAGAGCCCTGGGCTAGATCCAAGAACTGACTTAGGTGCTGCTTACTGAACAAGCAGTTGTAGGCACTGGTTTTCCACACAGCATTCCAGACTCACCCACAATCCGGCTGTGTCTGGACCCCAGGAGAGATGGCTTTTCCAGAAGCTCTCGCCCACGCAGCAGAATTTCCTGTGACCTGTAGGAAGAGCTCAGTAGACAGGTTCCTGCACCGCCCTTCAGAGCTGTCTCGCTGTCCCCTGTAGCAGGAGTCCAGGCACCTCAATATCAGGCTCCACACCCACTAGGCCCTAACTCTGTCACTAGATCTAGCCATCAAGGACTTTGCTGTGAGCAAGTACAACTTACTTATGAAATACAGCTTCTATAAACAGACCACTGAGGTCTAGGCACAATAGTTGTGTGTTGAAGCCTAGAAGAGCAAACCATCTGTATTCACTGACTCTGAAATACCATGGTACAAAATAAACGACTGGAACAAATTGTGGTCTCGGCGTGGTTGGTTTGTTGGGCAGTGTGGCTGCCAGAGCCACATTGTGATATCATCATGTTTAAATAGAAGCTGCTTGATGTTTTTATAACTGGGGCTGAAGATCAGAATAATTTAGGGTTAGTCTTCCCTTCTCACTGCCCTCCCCCCCAAAAAATAATCCCTTAAGAGCGAACAGGGGGGAACCCTTGAAAAGTAGGGGAAAATTACAACAATGTTGTGAAGCAGCTCAAATGCTGACAAGTAGCTAATTTTTTTCATTTTGCCCTACCTGAGCAGGAACAGTGAAAAGAAAGTCACTAAGAAATATATTTAGGCTTCTGTTGCACCCATGAAGAAGAAAAAGCCTTGTCTCCATGCCCATTTCTAGTTGGGTGGAATAAACTTGCTCAGCAGAGGCTCTGAACCCAGGCTGGCAACAGAATCACCTCCTGCCCTAGAAGCATCCCACTTCTTGGGAATATAGGTGATTGCTGCCAGGTTGATCAAGGAGAGGAATTTATTAAGGCAGCCCATGGTTACCCACATAGAAGAAGGAAGGCTGGTGGCCTCATTTATGTTGGAAAAGACCTTTAAGATTGAGTCCAACCCTTCCCCCAGCACTGCCAAGCCCATCACTAAACCATGTCCCTGAGCACCACATGGGCACACCTCTTAAATCCCTCCAGAGATGGTGACTCCACCCTGCTCTGTTGTGCAGCCTGTGCCAGGGCTGGACAACCCTTCCAGTGAAGAAATTTTCCCTAATATCCAATCTAAACCTCTCCTGGCACAACTTGAGGGCCTTCTCTCTTGTCCTGTCACTTGTTACCTGGGAGACTGAGCCCCACCTGGCTCGACCGTCCTGTGGCCACAATATTTCTGGCACAAGCCAGGATGCTGTTGGCCACCTTGGCCACCTGGGCACATCCCAGACTCCTGCTACTGGACTGGCTGTAGCTGCTGCCCTGAGTCAAGCACAACACACAGAGTGAGACAAAAACATGCTGGCTCCCAATAATCCAACAGACCTCGCACACAGAAACTATTAGAGCAAAACTGTTTAATAAAATATCACTTCAACAAGCATTTACATACAATATATAAAACCACTTTAAAAGCTTAATGTGTTTGAAATCTTCTCGCACTGTAACAGATGTCAGAAGTTGTTTAAACAAGACTAGAAGGAGCAGGAGTGGGGAGGGGAGGGACACCTCATCTTGGCACCTGCAACAATGAAAATGCACCCCCACAGAGGCTGATTCAGCATCAAAGCTTTTGAGTGTGAGCCCACAGCATCAAATGGTGCCAGCCACGAGCCCAACACCGGCACAGCAGAAAGATTTGCCACATCCCGATGTCCTTGTCCACTCCCTGCCTACATTCACAGCAAACTCAACGAGAACTTGCTACTTGTTTCTCCTTCCAGCAGCAATTGAGGCGTTTTAGCTCCCTCTCTGGGCCATTTCTCTCCGTAGCAGCAAACTGGGACTCCAGAATCCAGTACACCCTTCCCTAGGGCTGGGCAGAAATAGTGACTTAACTGAGCCTGGAAAACATTCCTAAGGTCTGTTAGTGATTTGCTTTGAGCTTTGTGGACATTAGTGCATCTCAGAAGAAGCTGTGCTATGCAGCCCACCCAGCTAAAGGGCAGCAATGCTGTTTCCCTACAGGAACAAGGGATACCCTGCAAGACAAATGTATCCATTCATGAACACCCATTTCCGCAGGTACTACAGAAAAAAAACCCAACAAACCAAACCCCAAAACCCACCACCACCATCTGTCACTCCACTGCCAAACACCAATTTACTGGAGACCTACTGGCTGCATCACATCATCCCTGCAGTCCTGGATGGCTTTTAGGAAGGCCATGGTTAAAAGGATGTGAGCCCAGATGCTCCCTCATCCTCCTTGGCCACGTGTGTCAGGACAGGAGCAAAGACACAGCTTGTGCCTCTTGGTTATCTGCAGCCTCTTTTCAGATTCTGAAGGAGAGAAAACCTCAGTTTAATCACTGTGTTGCTACCCTGACAGTTCAATCAACAGAGCTGAAACAAAATTAACAACTGCAAGTGCTCATTCCAAAACCTCTGGTGGAAGAACCCATTCTTCCAGCAGCTCTCAGGGGAAGATCCCATTTCCAGCCATACTGAGAGCACCAGCAGCAGATCACAAATGCACCACACAGCACTGGAAATGGGGGGCAGCTGCTGAGCCAGGTGCTGCAAACCAATCACCCCCGAGTGTCACTGTTACCAGCGTGTTTCCCATTGAAGGATGGGCTGACTTTCCCACAAAGCCCCACATTCTGGGCCAGAACTCCCACATGTACCTGCTGGAGGACATCACTATGCTGGCCTGCAAATCTCCATGCTTGCAGAATACCTCGGAGGGATTTCTGTTTGTAATTTTCTCTTGTAGAAATTCTAGTAGAGCTCTTCTCTGCACACAGCTGCACTGGACCAGGCTGTCCAAAAACAGCTGAGCTCTGCACCTGGCTGCCTCATCACCTGCAGGAGAAGGGCTGCAGCTGATGGAATTAAGCAAGCAGCCTTTCTTGTGGAAATGGCAAACACAAAGAAGAAAGGAACATAACCAAGGCAGAAAATATGCAAATGAGCCACTCCCACAAGACTACAACCTGGTTTTCCCAATAGTTTTGTCATTTCAGTTGCTTGCAGAGGCCAGGGAGATGGAGTGTGTGCTCTGCAGAGACAGGTAAAGGACTCAGTTCCAGATTTCACATCATCCTCCTGCTCCGGCAGAGCTGGCAACCCTGGCCCAGTACAACGTACCCCAAGCAGGGATGCATTTCCTGTCTACCATCCTGCCTCACATGGTTACACCATTGCTCTTCAACGCCAAAGTGACCAGAAAAGGTCATGGCAGACACAGAAACACCGGTCAGAGGCCCAGGGTGATTTCCAGTAAGTGGCACAGCTGAAATACCAGCCTGACACAGACAGGTTGGGCCTGCTGAAAGGAGAGACCCTCAAAGGCTGAGCAGTCAGGTGGCAAATAAGAAGGTGCTCTACAGCACAGGGAGCTTGGTGGCTTTCAGAAAGCATGATGAGGAAAGGGCCTGGAGACTCAGTTTCCATCAGCAGTGCAGTGCTGCAATTCCAGTACAGGGAAATTTAACAGCAGAGAGGAAGCAGAACAGCCATCTGTGCAGTGCAATGGCAGAGGGAGGGCAGGAGAATCCTTATTCACCTGCCCTGGACACAGCTCAGGCTGTGCCCTGACACTTCTGCATTCACCCCAAGACAGCCAACCACATTCTGGATTGCACAGACCACCTGTGTGAAGAGGGAAGCACAGGTTTTCCAGGTGCCAGGGCATGAATACTGAAAGCTAAACGGTGAACAGCTGACAGCTGTTGTACACATATACTGGCAGACAAGTGTGCATGTGAGAGTCCTGAGCGCCTGTGGAAAGCACATTTAAAAGATTTCTCTGCCACTACATGTTTATGAGACTGCAACTCATCAGAAGATTTGGGACTGGGCATATTCGGTGGGGAAAGGAATCATAATGATACACTGGGAGTCATAAGCTTTCAGACTGATCCCAGCACACTGACAGCCCAGACTGATGAAAAATGTGGAAATCAGAAGCAGCGTTGTAAGAAATAAGGGCTGGAACCTGTGAGCAGAAGGGACTGAGTCTGTTGGCAACATCCTTTGACTTCTAAGTGAGAGATAACAGCAGTACAGGAGGGGAGGGGAGGTTGGGCATGAAAGGAGAGTCGAGTGCAGCTTCTAGGATGCCATTCCAATCAAGAATCCTCCAGCAAACCCTCCAGTCAGGATAACATTCTTCTTCAGAAATATGATCACCTAAGCAGGGCAGAGAATAGGCAACAGTGTTCAACAACAGCAGGTCACCCACCTACCCTCCCCATAAGAAGAAATCCCTCGGGCTCTTTCTGTTCTTCAAGGCAAGTGATGCTCAGAGATGCCACCACTCAGGTTTGGGGAAGTATCCAACCTAATGACCTCCCCTCCCCTCTCAACAGCAGCCTCCCCAGTGCCCAGCACAGGGGACAGTCACTGCCCTGGTCCTGCTGCCACACTGTTGCTGGCACAGGCCAGGTGCCCTTGGCCTCCTTGCCCCCCTGGGCACACCCTGGCTCATGTTCAGGTGCTGTGGACCAGCACCCCCAGCTCCTTTCCCCAGGGCACTTTCCAGCCACTCTGCCCCAGCCTGGAGCTGCAGGGGGTTGTTGTGACCCAAGGGCAGGACCTGACACTTGGCCTGGTTGAACCTCATCCAGCTGGCCTCAGCCCATGGATCCAGCCTGTCCAGACCCCTCTGTAGAGCCTTCCTGCCCTCCAGCAGATCGACAGTCCTGCCCAACCTGGTGTCATCTGCAAACTGACTGAGGGTGCCCTCAATCCCCTCGTCCAGATCATTGATAAAGGTGTTAAACAGGACTGGCCCCAACACTGAACCCTGGGACAGCACTAGTGACCAACCCCAAGTGGATTTAATTCCATTCCCCACCACCCCCTGGGCCCGGCCATCCAGCCAGTTTCTCCAGGAGAATCCTGTGGGACACAGTGTCAAAGGCTTTACTAAAGTCTAGGTAAACAACACCCACAGCCTTCGCCATCTCTCCTGTTTTGCTGCCATTCCCTCCTTGTATTTGCATAATGAAAGATCCGTAACAGCTCAGGAGTCAATCCTGTTTTCCAGTACAAGCCTTGGGAGAGTTGTCTCACCTCATCCACTCTGCTTTTCACTTCTGGAGGCATTTTATTACCACTGCTGTGAAATTTCAGCTGCTCCTTGGCTTTGTTCATGTCCCGTTGTACCAGATTCCAGTCCACCTTGATGTATCCCGTGTGGTTTGCAATCTAGAATTTTGAGGATTGGAAAGAAAGTTCCTGCACGACCATGGCTAAACAGACCCCCTCACCCACTCACCTTCCCTGACCTCCCACACACTAGTCCAGTGGGCGCATCAGCTTAAAAACTGGAGCTGTATTAACTCTCCTGCAACATCTGTCTCCTACAGTAGTCCCCAAAAAGCAGGGCACACACTGCAGCTTAGCCTGCTTCAGCCTCTATTCCCTAACATAAAGCTGGCATCACCTCCCCCTCACAACTGCCATGGATATCGGTGGGACCCCGCAGTTCTCCTGCTGCTGTGGGTGGACAAAGCTATTAATAGCCTGTTCCTCTCAAACTATTTTATCTGCTCAGGGTGATTCAGCAGTGGAAGTCCTCCTGCTCAGAGTAAGCTTTTCCCTGTCAGCAGATCAAGCAGAGCCACACAAAACTTACCTGTTTGCCCGAGGAGCAAACAGGTAAGTGTTGAACAGGGCCTAAGAGCTGCTCTGCCTGCTGCAAGATGTATGAGCCAGATGCCCACATCCAAGCAGATTCCCTCAGTGCCAGGGTTATTAGAAATCAGGAGAAGTGGCTTAGGACAGAGAGAGACCTCTGTTTTCTCTCCTCTTCCCCAGTGCTTTACAGAGAGCCTCATCTGTGCTGGCCAGACTCCTGAAGTAGCCAGGTTGAAGGAAGCATGTCACAGATACAGATAAATCCTTGACATCCAGGGCTGTTCCTGCAGGGACACCATGTCCACAGGCACAGGGCTCAGTACATTAGCCAGTTCTGAGTAGACAGTCCTGCAGCAGCACCATGGTTCACTGCAGCTGAGGGCTGTCTCATGCTCCACTCAGGTGCCCCTGCAGTAACAGCCACCTCGTGTCCTTGGCCTGAGGATGAATCCCACAGTGGATCTGCACCTTTTAGCAATCCTGAAGTTTATGCACATTGATCCTGCTTTGCTGCTGTATCCATGTGGTCTGGGGAACACGCCTTTGACATCCACAGCCACACAAAGCTCCTGGCAGAGTGGCCCCACATGTCCCAACAGGCAGTGATTCCTAGACAGCCCTTCATCCCCACCAGCACAGTTCCTGGAAAGCCTGGACTGCTGTTCATACACACCTGAAGTAGGAAAAAGCCACCTCCCACCGCTGTCGCTGCCAGCTTTCCGACTTTCTGGAAGACGAATCCAGTACACCTGCAAATCAACCAGGATCCAGTCAGGAGAATGAGACACCAAACACACACTCCTCATCATGCTTCCCACAGGCAAGACTGCCTTTGGCAGAAGTTACCCAAGACTTGGAGACAGATGAACAGCAGAAGAAACCCATGTGCAATCAGAGAGAAGGATTTGCACCCAGCCAAAAATTGATGCTTTATAGCTTTTCACTTCCTGCTGTCACAATTTAGCCTTTTGCAGTTTGATTTTTATCTCCTCAACACCACCCTTCTCTGATTAGACATGTTTCTAATCAGAAACGTGTGATTTCACCAAAATCAGCAAGTGATTTCTGGTTTTGTTTTGGGCTTTTTTTTTTAAAACCAGTATTGTCTCTGAAGAGAAATTAGGCAGCACATGTGCTGCTCCATGACAGAGCACGGGGAGCAGATCACTGAAAAGCTTCTCTGTTGTCCAAACAACTGCTTGCTTTTCCTTTTCATTTCTTAGAAGAGGAGAATGCTGGAACAAGCAGACAGCAGTGGTCTAAAGCCATACTGGTCTCCAAAATGGGTTACATGCTCCCAACATGAAAGGTATTACTGCAGCCACCAGAACTCAAGCCAGCACCACCCCATTGCTCAGTCATGCAGCAAAGGGCTGGGGTGTTGTATCACCCAAACCAGACTTTGCTTGGAACACAGTTCCCTTATCAACACTGCAAACACCACAGGCACCTGCCTTTACCCATTCTGGAATACACCTAGGGAAGGTACAAGGGAGAGGTGGCCAGCTCTCACTTCCATCAGAAAATGAAGTTAAACAGTTACCCTGGTGCCAGGTGAAGACAACGGGCATGGCAACAGGCAAAGCAGTGTGAGTACACAAAGTTTTCAACTCAAACAATGGTGGGAATGAAGTTGCAAATAGAGCCACACTCCATCAGCCCCAGAACTTGCTACAAGTGACATGAAACCCTGGGAACCACGACCTCAGGGAGGTTTTAATGCAGATGCCTGAAGCATCTCCAGATAAGAAGGCATCCTTGTTCCAAGGGGTTCATATCTACCTGTCCTAAATTCAACACCACCACCCTATGCCAGAAGTTAGAAAAAAATTAAAGACTGGTGCAATTTCCCTCCTTAGGAGACAGTCTCAGGTCTTCAGCTCCAAGTTAGAGACAGCTTTTCAGACGTCCCCCAGCTCAGCAGACCATGCCAGGGGACAGCAGGCTGAGCACGCTGGACACCTGCCTCCTCTGAATGACTGCCAGATGGCCCCCTTGCACCTGTCAGCGTGTTCCCAAGAGCCCAGCCAGTGCCTGCCTGGAGCAGCAAGGGCAACCCCAGCACATCTTACCATCCCGTGACCCCTCCGATCACCAGCTGCGTGGCCACATTGTATTTCTCAGCGCTCGACCCCGAGCTGGGGCCGAAGATCTTGCGCCACCAGGGCCGGTTCTTGGTGTACTCCGCCAGGTCCAGCACGCTGAACGAGTCGTCCTTCGCACCTGCGGGCAGCTGGAGAGGCTCAGTGCCGGGACCACCGTGCCGCAGCCCCTGCAGCCGCCCCGGGGCATGGGACCCGCGTCCAGCCACAGCTCACGGGGCCTGGCACTGCCCCGGGCTCTGGGGACTCCCGGGTCCCTCAGCCCCCCTCAGCCCCCGTCCCCGGGACCCCTCACGCCCGAAGGGCGCGGCCGGTGCTGGGGGCGCTGTGCCGGGAGCCCCCCCGGGCCCTCAGGGGGGGCCAGGCCCGGCACCGGCACCGCCGCACGGTGCCACCGGGGACGGCCCGTGCCCCCTCGCTGGGGGAGCCCGGGGACCCGCTGCCAGGGGAGAGGGGCTGGAGGGACCCCCCCCGCCCCGCGCCATCCCCGGCTATTCCACTCCCGGCCATCCCGGCCCGTCCCACCTCCGCCGGGCACCGCCATGACGCCGCCGCGCTCCGCGCAGGCGCGGGCGCGGGCACGGAGCGCGCGGCACCGGGAGCGCGCGCGGGGGCAGCCCGGCCGTGGCCGTGCACGGGAGCGCGCCCTGGCCTCGGCTGTGCCCCCACCGGTGCCCTCGGGTGTTCCCCCCAAAGGGTGTCTCCTCTGCCGCCGCAGCAGCATCACCTGCCCCGGAGCGGCTCCGAGGGACCCCTCGGCCCCTTGGAAAGTGAAAAAAAAAAAAATTAGTTTCTGTTTGGTGAAATCATAGAATCGTAGAATCAACTGGGTTGGAAAAGACCTCCGAGGTCATTCGGTCCAACCCTTGATCCAACACCGATTTCTGAGCCATTACCCCGCTTGAGCTCTTGTGGAACAAAAGCCACCTCCTTCCCAGCTGGGGACGCAGCTGACCAGGGAGTAGAAGAGACAGAAAGCCTGAGAAACAACAGGCAAAAAAAAAAAAAAAATCCTTGTGGAGAGAGTGTAACCCCACTCCTGTGAGGTTAATGGAAACCAGTGCGTGAGTGGGAGCAGGAGTGCAGGCAGCATGGGACTGGTGGGGGAGCAGACACTGTTCTAGGAACCAACAACACTGTTACAGGAAGGGAGCAGACACTGTTCTAGGAACCAACAACACTGTTATAGGAACTAACAGCATCACTCAGCTGCACTGACGTTCCACTAGCAAACATCCCACTGACAGGCAGGTGGGGACGTGTCAGGAATTGCGGCAATATTGCACGTATTTCCTGCACTGTCCTGATTAGGCTGGAGCAGTGTGTGCACACTCAGACCCGAGTGGTGGGGCAGCACGTCCCCGGACACACAGGCGTGATGTCCTGCACACACAGAGCCCGTGGGGCCGGTGGCTGCTGCCCACTTACCAGGGCAAAAGCGGCCAACTAAAATAACTGCCATGACAAGGGAAAAATGGACAAGCTGAATGTGGTGCAGGGACACCTTTGGTCACTCCCTGGGGCAGCATCCTCAGACTCAAGGCTTTGCTCCAGTGACAGGTTCTTGCTGGATCGTGTGGGCTCCAGCTTGGCATGCTCTGCTGAGGGGGAGCCAAGCTCCCTTTGAATGTCCAGCTGTCCTTGGCATGCTCTGCTGCACACTGGCTCTCGTATGCCTGCACAAAGCTACTCTGTCTGCAGCTAAGGTCAGGATCTGGGCCCCCTTCACAGGTTACTTCCAAGTGACCAGTTTCACACCTGGATTCCCTTTCCCACAGCCTTGAGTATCTCAATAATATTATTTTCTTTCTAGTCCCCTGGGGTAGACCTCATCTCTCCAGTTTACTCTGATGTCTCTGGGTCAGGAACACGGACCTGCCTCCCTGTAGCTGAAAATGGTTAAACTCAGCAAGTCAGCACTTGCCAGTGTCACAATCATTAATTCCTGACTGTGTCCAGGCCCCTGCCACTGCAGCCTCCAAGGGACACTTTTCCACACAACCCTCTTACCTCCTGTACTGACTACTCTTCTAGTTCACTGCATCAGGGCAGGTGATGCTAAGCACCCTGGGGCATCCCCAAGTGTGACACATCACTTGTTTTGTCCCAGAATCCTTGCTGAAAAGAGTGGGGTGGATTGTTGATGACTAAGAAAAGGATCCCCAGGCTGGGCATGGAGCCAATCACTGGTGCTCGAACTGGAGGAAATGTGTTTCTTGCTGGCTTTTTGCCTCCCCAGGAGCAGGGTGGATGATGTGGGGGAAGCACTTTCTGCCCCGAGTCCTGGTGCTCTCTCTGCCACCCCTGGGTGAGCACAAGGAGCGGGGGCAGCCTCTTGGAAGGTTGGGTTTTAGTGTGGGCTGAGGGGGCTCCCCCTGGGCTCACCTTGCTGCTGCTGTGGGAGCTCTGGCCACACACAGATGCCCAGGATGGTTTTCCCCCTTGTGCCCGAGGCTGCCATAAAGAGAGTGGTGGGAAGAGAGTGGGTGTCCCCAGTGAGGTGGTGAGAACTGGCCTTTTTGAGGGAGGGGGGCAGAGAGTGCTCGCTATGGACATGGGTTGCTCCTGCACAGTGAGCCTGTGGGACTGGGGTTCTCAAAGTTGTTCCCAGGCTATGCTAGGCTACATGGGGCAGGGGGACATCAGGGAATGTGTTCCTGCATCTGCTGGGATTGCCCCATCTTCTGTCTCCTGTCCCATCCCCTACCTGTCCCACCTGCCCCATGCTAAGGATTCATGTCAGAGACCCTAAAACTCCCATCCCTCCCTTATCTCCACTGCCTCCCTCCATTTCCAGTCACCAAGACCTGTCACATGGATGCTTCTGCACAAACTGGGACTGTCACCAAAGGGGTCACCACCCCTGGTGCACTCCTGCTCTCTTGCAACTTGATTTATGGGACATTTCCACACCTCACTCTCCCAGTGGATGCTGGGACCATCCGGGGCGTTCCTCCTCATCTTCCTGCCTTCGTGAGCCAAGGGACAACCATGTGCCAGTGCGTGTGCCTGAGCACACGTGTGTGCATCGAGGGGGGAAGGGGATTTCCTGGGCTTTTAAAAAGAGGTATTGAAAATTTGTGAGTAAAATGAAAGAAATTTGCAAAAACATTTCAGTGCCAGCTTCTCTGAGCTGCAGGACCCTGGGAGGGGAGAAGAAATGTGAGGTGAAGCTGGTGGGAAGGGGATTCCCTGGGATCACCCCAACCCTCTCCCTCCCACGTGGCTTGAAGTGAGGTTGTGTGGCTAAATCATCACTGCCTGGGGTGAAGGGATCCCGGGGACAGGGATAACCCCACGTATGTACGTGCGTGTGTGCATCCCTGGCAACCCACTCTCCTCAGCGGTGACAGAGAAGGTGAGACCAGGCAGAGACCACACCTAAATTCTGCTTCCTCTGCAACCCTCCCTTTCCTCATCTTGCTCCCAGACACAGGCCAGGACACGGAGCCAGCTGAGTCCTGCAGCGGAACTTACCACTGTGCTTGCCCTCCCTTTCCTTTTGTTTTTTCCTCTCCTCCTGTCACTGCCAGAGGAAAAGTGGGAGAGTCCATCACTCACACACTGCTCTTTGCACTAACCTGCTCAAGAGATTCCTCTCCTGACATCTTTGAGAAACTCTCCAGTGCTCTGAGTGAGTCTGTGGGTGCTGGCTTTAAATCATCATCTCCTGTGGATTACAACAGCTGGATGTGAAGATAAAGGCTTTTCTCTCCTCTTTCCTTTCTTTTTCATTCCTTTTCACTTTTCCTCCTGAAATCAGAGCAGTTTCCAACCACGAAGCATGATGCTGGCAGGAGCCCTGTGCAGCCTCCTGCTCCTCTGCCTGGTTGAGGAGGGCACCAGCAAAGTCAGAAGATACTACATTGCTGCAGTGGAAACCGCCTGGGACTACACACACAGCAACCTGCTGTCCGTGCTGCAAGCTCCTGCAGGGTAAAGCTCTTTCTATTGCAACTCTAGAACTCTGCTCTGGGTGTTCTCCCACCCTGGCTTGGACTGCACTGCGAGCTTGGGTCCAGGCAGGTACATGGGGGGAACTTGGTAAGGGGGGTGCACTGAGCTGCTGGCACAGCTGGGAAGGGGTGGTGTGATGGGGAGTCACTATGTGCAACCCCAGAGGGGGACTGGTGGAATTGAGAAGAGAGAGAGAGGGGATACCTGCTCTGCACTGCTGTTCTGCATTGCTTTATATTAATGCCATTTGCCTGTGACCCTTTAAAGGCTGTGTTAGGAACCAAGAGCTGGTGTTCCAGCCTGTGCTTTCCCTTCTGCTCTGCATCATGGGAGCTCTGGGGAAATGTGAGGGGAGATGGGGACCTGCGCCTCCCTGCCTGGGGACTGCAGAGGAAGGTTGACTGTGTTCCCCTCAGAGCAGCAAAGGCTTTTGACTGTGTCTGCCTGTGGTAAAATCCAGATTCAGTTATTTACATCTCTGTGTACATTATGTTGCTGGGGCTGAAATTTTTCCTTAAGGAACTGAAAATAATTTGTAGTGTTTGGGCAAAGAGCGGTGTTTGTGCACAGTGACAAGAGGGAGGAAGGCATGGTGGTTTTGCCCATCTACTTTGGAGAAGGAAGAAAAAGTGGCAATTGCATTGCTCAGGCATCAGGATGGTGTTGTCTGGAGACACAGCTGGCTGGCACACACGTGGATGTGAACAGGCTGTTCTGAGCTCAGCATGAGGAGTGGAGCTGGATGGCTTCATCCCCTATGGGTCAAGCTGTGCCCATTCCCTCTGTCCTGCAATATCAGCCCATGGCCCCCTCTCAGACCCACACTGGCTAGAGCAGTGGTGAGCCGTGGTCAGGCACTGGAAACCAGGATCTAGGGATGAGCCAGGTCAGCCTGACCAGCTGCTGTAGTCATTGTGTCCAAGTTATGTTGGTTTTCCCCCCATTGGTTACTTCAGTAGGAAAATTGTGCCCAACACCCACACTTTACTAATCCCCCCTACCCTGCTTTCACTGATATTACTCTATGGTAAGATGATGACTTCACTCACACTGTTAATTCAGCCCTGTGGCTTTCCATTTCAGCACTGGCTTTAGTGATATACTCAAGCACTGTTTCTGACCCAGGAGTGACTCAGGGACTTGACTCTGCCTGGGAATAAGCAGGGCATTGGCAGCAGTCTGAGGTCACTTGTCCTTCTCTAAAACAGGGGAAGATAACTTTGGATTTCTCAGAGGGATTTGATTGTGTTTCCACACCAGGGAGGCAGAGTATTCCTGGGTAGCGCAGGCTCCTGGGGAAGCCATGGTGGGAACCAGGGCTTGCTCTTCATGGCTGTTCCCAGCTGGATGACAGAGCCTTTTCCCTGGCCCTGTAGACTCAGCCCAGTTCCCCAAAATGTGGGGAGGGCACAGAAAATCAGCCAGACTGAGGAGAAGGAAGACTCAGGAGTGAGCCAGGAAAGCATGGCAGGAGCAGAGCTGCCACTGGAGCTGGTTGTCTCCGAGCTGTGTATGGGGTGTCTTCTGCTCCACCCATTCTCCCTCATGGTACCAGCATCTCATGGAAACTCCTAGAGGTGCATCTCCAGGCAGGACCTCCAAAATCCTTGTATATATGCAGTGGTTTCTCTGGCATGCTTGTAGAAAGCTCTGTCAAACTAATGGGCTGTGGCACACCAGCCCAGAGCTGCTTACGCCTTCCCCATGATTTCAGTTTTTCTTCCTCCCAAACACAGCCCTTTCAGCAGGGTTGGAGCCAGAACCAACACGTCCTGCAACAGCCCTGGGGACCTCAGCTCAGACTTGAAGCTGGTGGACACGTAGCAGCCTATTCCTGAGCGCCTCGGCAGTGCAGGATGTCCCCCAGCTCCAAGAGATGAACAGATAGTGTGGCTAACAATGCTGCTCCAAGGAGCCAGAAACTTATCTCCCTGCCTCAGCTTCAGCTGCCCTTTGGGAAGGAAGTTCACGGGGACCCCAAGTGCAGACGACTGGCCAGAAGCAGTTGGATCAGATGTCCCTGTGCTGAACTCTGCCTCCTCATCCCTTGTGGGCTCTGCCATGCCAGCTGGGACCCAGCACTGAGCTTTGTTGTCACTAAGTCTCCTCTCAGCCATGTCCCTGCATGCCAGCAAAATCCCCCTGGCTCCAGAGAGTTTCTGCCTTGTTTACTGCAGAATTAGCAGGACCAGACCCTCATATCTCAGGGAGGCATTTTCAAATCTGGGCTTTCTGCGAGTTAGAGATTAAGGCAAAGCTTCCCGACAGTGGACAGCTGAGTGCCAGCAATCCTGCAGCACAACTACCTCCCAGTGTGGGGGCACCCTGGAGAGCAGAGCTGGGTCTGAACCCTGCTGCCATCAAGCCAGGAATGATAATGGTTTGTAGGCAAAGTCAGCTGAATGCAGTGGCACTGCTCACTGGGGCTGTGTCTGCTGGGGGCCTCCTGCCATCCTGGTGGGAAAGGCAGGAGCTGGATGGGTGTGTGGTTTTTGTGGGCATCCATCCTGCTCTGCCCCTGGGAAGGGAGCACCCTGCTCTCCCCACAGCACCCTCCAGCTGCAGGTGGTTTATAGCCAGTGGTGTGAGAGTGAGTGTGTGTTGACTTTTCCTAAATTTGAATCACTCTGTCTCCTTCCTCTTCCGCTTGAGCAAGAGTCACAAAGGGAAACACTGCTGGAATGAAGGCTTAGTCAGAGCAGGAGAGCAACCCTCCCTGCTTCTTAAGTGGGAAGAAAATACCACCTGGCTTTTGCTCCAAACAAAACAGACTAGAAGTAGTCTCTGTGGTTACTGGAAATGGTCTCGGTCCTGAGGCTGATAAGTCAGCTTCTCAAATCCTTGAAGAAATTCATGGCTTTGCTATCCTGATAAATGAGCTGGATTCCTTCTGGAAAATGAATTTGTTAAGCTGCTTACAAATAGAAAGTGGCCAGCAGAGATGAGTGGGATGTGAAATACATTCAAAGCTCTTTCATCTTCCTGCTGTGAAGCCTATTTTTCAGGGGCTGGCTGTAAATCCCAGTTTGGGTAGAAAAGAAACAGATGTGGGGACGTTACTCAGACACAGAGCAATCTGCCATGACCTGCCATGCAGCCCAACACAGTCTGTTTCCTGGGGGGAACTGGGGGCACGTTACAGTTATATATGATGTGATGTGTCAGCCACACCTGAAGGGGATGGGGTGGGAGGTGGCTGCATGGCAGAGGCCACTGTGGCACTGCTATTGCAGCACTTCCAGTGCTCTGTGTGTCGCTGGCTGGAAAGCACAGAGCTGGACAAGGCTGGAGGCAGGAGACTGTCAGCAGTGCTGCTGCTGTGCCCTCTCCCAGCTGCAGCTGGGTACGGCGTTGTGCCTTCTTCCATCATGACTAACACCATGACATGAATCACTGCCATGTTGTCACCCCTGAGCCGAGCAAACCCCTTCCAATCACACCTGGGGATTGTCAGGAAATCCAAAGGACACAACAGGGTGAGCAATCCCTGGGGCTGGCACGACACAGGCAAGCTGGCGGGAAGGGGAGGAAGAGGATGGCTCTTACCCATCCCTGGATGGGGCTGTGCAATCAGCCTTGGCTTTTCCTTCCTCCTGCAGCATTTCGGGGAACGCAGGCCCATGGCCCCCCACACCTGGTGTCCCTCCCCGCTACAGGAAAGCTGTGTTTGTGGAGTACCCCGATGCCTTGTTCATACAGCCCAAGCTCAAGCCAGCGTGGATGGGTAAGAAGCAGTGTGGTGAGCCCTCACTCTCCCTGACAGCGACCAAACTCATCCTGGTTTGGGTGCTGGCAGCCCTTCAGCCAGGATTAGGGAAGCACCTGGGTAGAGTCCCAGTGTGGCAGAGCTCCTGGGGATGCACAGAGCCTTGCTGGAGCCAGAGCAGTCAATGCTGCTGTGCTACATGAGGGACAGCCACTAACTGTGCAGGTGGAAAGTCAGGACTCTCTGGGGCTCATGGCAGGCTGTGAGCTGCCTGACCCCAGCTGCCTGACCTTGTTGTCTTCCTTCCTTCAGGTCTGTTGGGCCCCACCATCCGAGCAGAAGTCTATGACACGGTGGTCATCACATTTAAAAACCTGGCCTCTCGCCCCTACAACCTCCACGCTGTCGGGGTGTCCTACTGGAAGGCGTCGGAGGGTGAGTTGGGCAATGGCCACGTGCTGCAAGCCTTTGTGTAGCACCTCCTGCTCTGCCAGGTGTGTGTTTCTCCCTGACCCTCCTATTCATGTCCCTCCACGAGGGCAGATGGTCACAGAGCCTGAGGGAACAACATGACCAAGCCCAGCCCAGAAATGAGCTGAGATGAGCAAACCTGTATCAGTTACACAGGTAACAGATAGGCTAAACCTGAGGTTGGATGTTTAGGGCCAGGAAGACTGTGCTGTCCAGCATCAGGACAGGTGGTGGATCCACAGCCCAACAAGTGAGCTCTGCTCACTGCCCTGAAGCAAGCCACTGCCTGTGGGAGTCAGTCTGGCTCCAGGGGCTGGGATGGAGGGGAGCTGTGCTCTGGGTTGGAGGAAGAGGCATTTCTGTAGCCATGGTGTGTTGGGGATGAACCTCCAGTGACATCTGGCCATTTCTTTGGTTTTAGGTGCAGGGTATGAGGATGAGACCAGCCAGACAGAGAAGGAGGGTGACAGGGTGGATCCTGGGAAGACACACACATACATCTGGGAAATCCAGCAAAACCAAGGTCCGACAGAGGATGACTCAGCCTGCCTGACCCACTCCTACTCCTCCAACACCAACAGCGTGAAGGACATCAACTCTGGTTTGATTGGAGCCCTGCTCGTGTGCCGACCTGGTAAGGGCAGCACATGTAATGTGTAAGGATGGGGACAGGTCACAGGGCTTTGTCAGAAGAATTAGAGGGAAGTTTGTATCAGCCAGGGTTCAGGATCAGGTGGGAGAGGGGGAGGATACCTGGGACACTGCCTGCTCCACAGTACCTGTGCCTGCTCTCCTTCCTTTCTTCCTTCAGTAAGCATGGAGGTGATGAAAACCTGACTGTTATTATTTGCTGGGCACAAGAAGTGTGACTGGAGTAAGACTGGTCATTCCTGGTTGAGACACATCCTGGAGGTAGTTGTCCAGACCCCTCAGTAGTCACTGGAAATGAGTGGGCACGAGTCACCTCCTCGCAGGGCACTGTCTGCAGGTTCCACTGACTCACCAGGAGCAGTTTCTCCACTGAGTGAAGTTGAAGGGAAGGCAAACTAACCTTTTGATACCTTCTAGGGGCAGCTGCCTCTCAACCATGGGCTTTTGGGGACAGCAAGGTTGGAAACAGGGCTATGGCAGTTGTGAGACGTGACAAAATCAAACCACAGCCTGGCCTTGATTTACCAGTTCTTGGAGGGCAGAAAGGGAATTCCCTGGGGAGCCAGGCATGGTGCTTGCTAACCTGATCCATCCCGTTGCATCTCGCAGGGACCCTGGTGAGCGATGGGAATGAGGATGTGCAGAACGAGTTTGTGCTGCTCTTCGCAGTGTTCAATGAAGGTAACAACTGACTGGCTGTGTCAGACCCTGAATTCAGCCTGGGGTGTTTGCTTTGCCATGGTGTGAGCACAGCTGCTCAGCACCCACACCTCCTCCCAAGGGCTTGAGTCCATCCAATGCAGTCCTGCCATTCTTTCTTTTCCCTGGGTGCAGGAAGCTTGCAGTCCCCCCCCGCTCTGCCATCCCACGCCCTGACCTTGTTCTCATCGCACAGGCTAAAGCTGCAGGGGGTTAATGCCCTGTCACATGCAATGGTCACCACCATATCCATGCAGAGCCATTTCTCTTTGAAGTTTTCTTTGAAACGCTCTCAAGTGAAAGCTGACTGCATCCTCCTCTCTCCACAGGGAAAAGCTGGTACTCTGAGCCTGGCTCCCCTGCAGCTCCTCAACCCCAGGCTCACAACAGGACAGAGCTTCACACCATCAATGGCTACATCAATGGCTCACTGCCTGGTGAGTCCTGGTGGCCAGGGACAGGGATGGGGGCATGGAAGGTGGAGATAGGTGTGTAACCTCGAGACAACTTGTGAAAGGGTGTGAGAAATTTCCAGGTGATGGATCTGTTATGCTGTGTTCACCTTAGAGGGACTATTACACCTCAGCTCCTTGATCTGCCTTGCCCCTTTACAGTGGAGCAGGAGCTGTTTCCAGCTGTCTTTGTTGCCACACCTCTTTGGAGGTCTCAAGGAATAGTGCTGGTAGCAAAGAGTTTCATCTTTTGTAGCCCTGTGAGCAAGGCTGGAGGTAGCACTGAAGGGAAATTTCAACTCTCACTAAAAAACCTCTGTGGGATTTCAGGAATAGAACCACAGAATCATTTAGATTGGAAAAGTCCACCACGAACCTAACGATGCCGAGTCTACCACTAAACCATGTCCATAAATTGCCACATATACAAGGCTTTTAAATACCTAGGCAGCCTGTTCCAGTGTTTGACAACCCTTTCAGTGAAGATATTTTTCCTAATGTCTGACATAAACCTCCCCTGGTGCAACTTGAGGATATTTTCTCTTGTTTCTACAACAGTCCTTGTGGATCTGTAGAGCTTAAGAGCTGAGTAGATCTCATTTCAGCTACTGTATCTGCACAGTGGGTTTTCCCTGGAGAAGGTATCCACCTCCACACCCAGCACACCCCTCTCTGGATGTGGGATCTGGCCTGAGAGGTGTCTGATGGAGGGCTGGAAATGGAGAGCTGAGGGCCTCAGGGTGGAACCTCCACCCAGTTTCCTCTGAGGTCCCTGGGATCTGTTCCAGTCACCTTTGCACTCAGTGCCAAAAACAAGTGCTTAACTCTGTATTTGTCTTTTTTTGGCTTCAGCTTCCAGGAACTTGTTATTCACTTTCCTGCTAGATTACAGAGCCCTTCAGCACACATCAATTTCTCCCCAAGAAAATATTTTTAAAATGTAGCCAAATTCTTTCCCATTTCCTAAGCACACTGAGCTCTTTGAGTGTCTCTGAGGAAGGAATTTTCTCCAGCTCTCAAATAATCCTGGCGACCTCCCTCTGCCCTTTGTGGCATTTCAGCTGCTGCTGGGGATGTGCTGCAGCCTTGCCCCAGATCCAATATTTTAGTGTCAGCTTTGCCAGTGCTGTGATCAGACAAATGATTCTCCTTTCCAGTTCCCAATTTCCCTATTTATAGAGTCAAAGAGCACATCTATGTCTTTTACCACTGCATCCTACTGTGAGGTCCTATGAGCACACCTCCCAAAGGCTTGCCAAAGTTCCCCACTCTAGTCTTATCTCAGGAGGGATGATGAGACCTGTGCCTCTGTTTTGCTCAGGCAGTCCACGCTCATGTGTGAACAGCTTGAAGCCAGCACCTTGAAGGGCATGGGATTCTAGTCAGCTGTGTCAGACTCTGAGTCCATGACACCAAGAGTGGGAACAAGGGGTAAACACAGTGCTGACTCCTGAGTGCTTTCCTTGTCTCCTGGCAGGTCTCACACTGTGCCTCAAGAAGCAGGTCCACTGGCATGTGATCGGGTTGGGCTCTGGGCCAGAAGTCCACTCCATCTTCTTTGAAGGCCACACATTCCTGGTGAGAGGCCACCGTCTCAGCAGCCTAGAAATCTCCCCCGCCACATATCTCACAGCCCAGACCATGCCAGGAACAGCTGGCTGGTTTCGGATGTTCTGCCAGATACTGTCCCATCAGCAAGGTAACCTCATTCTACAAGAGCTCGGGGGAAAAGAAGTTCAGGGGATGGCCCAGGCTCAGGGTTCTGTGCAGTGCTGCAGCCCCAAGGCCCCTCCTGCTCCACAGTGCTATATCCAGCTGCAATCTGGTCCATGACCTGATGGCAGGAGTTGACCCATGTGATGGCCCATTTTATGGGACGGTAGTGGAGAGGATCTCTCCCAAGCAGAGCCTGGGGAACGCATGCCTGTAGCACCAATGTGACCCTTTCTGCCTGGCCTGTCTGAACCCAGCTGGCATGGAAGCCCTTGTGAAGGTGGAGGAGTGTCCTGTGGAACGCCTGTTGAGGATGGGGATGCTGTCAGATGAGCCAGAGGACATGGATTACCCTGGAGAAGAGGAGGAAACTTTTCATGTGATCCAAGTGCGCTCTTTTGCCAAAGACAAACCTGTGACCTGGACTTACTACATTGCAGCCGAGGAAATGGACTGGGACTATGCCCCTGTGAAACCAGTGTCTCTGGACAGGTGAGAGTGGGCATGTGTCCCCACTGTCCCTGGAAAGCTGTGTGGGTCCTTGAGTGATGGAAGGCCTTGCTCTGTTTCTGACAGTGTCCCACGTGGCTGTTTGCTCTTTCTCTGCCTTTACCTGCAGAAACATCTCGAGCCTGTACCTGGAGCCTGGCCCTCAGCGCATCGGTTCAAAGTATAAGAAGGTGGTGTTTGTGGAGTATGAAGATGCAACCTTCAAGAAGCGCAAGGTGTCAAATCAGCTTGACAAGGGAATTCTGGGGCCTGTCATTAAAGGAGAGGTTGGAGATCAGTTTATGGTAAGAGACATACTGCTTTCCACCAACAGGGACTGCAAGGGGAAACTTCAAAGCTTAGTGCTGTTCCTATAATTGGAACTACTACCTGGTTTGTGGCTAATGTCTGGCAGAAGTCCTTGGGGTGCCTTCTCATGTTTGGTAATGTCCAAAGCTCACCAGAAAGGCAGATGTTACTGGTAGCTAAAGCTAAATACTCTCAGTAAGATCAGCAGAGATACACAGGATATGGCCCAGTTCCTTTGCTTGCAGGTGTCTTAGTATTTGTGTGAATTAATCCATGACCTAGCATCTTCCTCTGAGGCAAGTGTGTCCTCTCATCCTCCCCTCTTCTCCATCTGTTTGTTGTTACCTTACAGTATTGGGAGCTGTCACTTGTGCCTCCCCAAGTGCCTCTACCGATCACTTGACTTGTTTTCTGCTAGGAGGAATGGGATGGTTTCCATGATCTTCACATTTCTGTTCCCTTCCTCAGGTTCCCTGTGCAGTTGTGGGCATGTTGCAAAGCCCTGACAGAGCTATTTAGAGAAATAAATGAAGGGCTTCATGCAGTGAAGTGGAGAGTACTTGAGAACTGTTTGCTGATGTGCATATTTAGTGTCCTGGTCCTCTGAGGCCTTCTGGATTGACCTCTTCTGGTCATATGGTTCTTTTGACTCGTATATAAAGTAACAATAAAGACAGACACTTTCTCTTTAATAAATCTGATATTTTCATACCCTCCCTAAAATGGTCACCTCCCAGAAAAATGGACAGTATAGACTCACCATGGAGAAATAGTAGTTTCTTCTATTCTGACTTTGTGGTGCCACACATGCCTGTGTTCCTCCCTGCTGATCCTTGGCAGGCAGCCCATCCCAGGGCACTCCTGCCCAGCATTTCCCTCCCTCACTAAGGGCAGCCTCAAGGGCTCACAACATTCAGAAATCATTAAGCATTCCTGCTGGCTGTGCTCATTTCAGATCGTGTTCAGGAACCTGGCAAGCCGACCGTACAACATCTACCCTCATGGTCTCACTAGTGTCAGGCCATACTACGCCAGGAAATCCTCTCAAGGTAAAGCGTGTTCCTCTGCATCCTCCCCCAGTCCCTGGGTCTGCTTTGGCCAGATCAACTTTCCATACAGCCAGTGTGCCCTCCTGGAGTGGGCATGGTTGGCTCACTATGCAACTTGTGTGGGCAGGAAGCCTTTCTGAGTTCTTCTAAAAAGGGGGATCACCCCTTGCAGGAGCAGCCCAGGCTTAACTCGTCTGCTCTTGGGTTCTGTGTGTTGCCAGTCAAAGATGTGAAGGATATTCCTATCCCCCCTGGCCAGTCGTTCACCTACAGCTGGAGCCTCACCCCTGAGGATGGGCCAACGCAGGCAGATCCTCGCTGCCTCACCCGTTTCTACTACAGCTCCATCGACCCCATCCGAGACACAGCCTCGGGCCTGATTGGGCCCCTCCTGATCTGCTTCAAGAAGTCCATGGATCAGAGGGGAAATCAGGTGGGTCCTTCCTTTGTTGCCTCAACTGCCAGGCTGAAAGGCTGGAATAAATGTAGTGGGTGAAACCAAATTTGTCTGTCCTGTTCTCTTCAACCCTACCATCAGTCCCAATTCCTCTGCCTTCCCCATCCTCCCTTGCATGCCCCTTTTCTCAAACCTGGACCTTAACTCCTGTGAAATAGTGGTAAACTCTTCCCCATTCACCCAGGCTAAGACCTGACAGCTACACTAGGCCCTGGGAGTGCTCTGATCAGACAAGGAATAGTTTCTTCCCTCTCCCTTTCCAGATAATGTCAGACAACACGAGATTGGTGCTGTTTTCAGTCTTTGATGAGAACCACAGCTGGTACCTGGAGGAGAACATCAGGAGGTTCTGCTCTGACCCAGCCCACGTGGATACCCAGGACCCACAATTTTACGCCTCCAATGTGATGCACAGTGAGTACTGGGTCAGGGGCTCCCTGCAAAGCCCCAGCAGACAGAGGCTCATCCCTGCCCCAGGGAATGAGCAGGGGACATGGAGCAGCTCAGCAGCCACGGGAGGAATGGGGTCCTCATGGAATGTTTCACCTCTGCCTTCTTCCAGCTATTAATGGCTTTGTATTTGACAACCTCCAACCAAAACTCTGCCTGCATGACGTTGTGTACTGGTACGTCCTGAGTGTTGGGGCACAGACAGATTTCCTCTCCATCTTCTTCTCCGGAAACACGTTCAAGCGCAACATGGTCTTTGAGGACGTGCTTACCCTCTTCCCATTTTCTGGAGAAACAGTCTTCATGAGTTTGGAAAAGCCAGGTTAGTAACATGGGCTATTCTATAAACCATGGGCCGTGCTATCAACCATCACAGCAGAGATCAGTGAGCACCTCCAGCCAGTTCTTTGGTACCTGATTGCATTTTGAGAGGTCTGAGAGCAAAGGGAACCCTGGAACATCCTGGAACAGCAAAGTGAGAGGCAACGACTAAATATTTCAAAGTCTAAATTAAATAAATTAAATTACTGTGTTTTCCTTCATTAACAGGGTGTGTTAAGGTCACACATGATGCCAAGGCTGGCTGCAGTAACTTGAGCCTGGTGGACATTTGCAACCTTGGCTCCAAGCTTGGAGGTCAAGGAGTGGCAGTGCTGTCCTGGCTGTGGGTTCAGCTGCTGGTCACAGCAGTTATCTCCACACCTTTGTAAGGACAGAAATCAGAGCCATGGGGAAGTCCTAGAAAAGATTTGCTCCAGAGTTCAGTTACATTTCCCCCCACTCAGCATTTTTCCTTAGCGTTTGCAAAAGCAGTGCTGTCAACCGTGTCTTCACTCCCAGAGGAAACACAGGATTTACCGTGTGATTGCAAACACTGATATGATGGTCATGAGCACTGCTCCCTGAGCCAAGCTGTCAGACACCCCAGGAAGTGTTCTAAAAGCCAGCCAAGCATTGCATCCGTTCGAGCTCTGGTATTTGCCTGCTGCTCAGAAGCAGAGAAGCAGCTCAGCCAGCAGCAGGTGACAGCCCTCAAGGTCTGTCAGTGTCAGAGCCCAGTTATCACTCACCTCACCCACTCTGGGTGCGTGATTGCTGCAGGGAGCAAACACATTGACCAGGGATGTGAGCAAGAGGCAGCTTCTCATTTCTCTCTCCTTCAGTGGGAGAGAGAGGTATGGCGACTGTGTTTGGGAGAGAGGTGTCAGCGCTGGTATGTCTTTGGGGGTGGATTATGGTGATGGTGCTGTAAGTCCAGCTGTAGGATACTCTAGGGACTATGAAAACACAAAATCACTACCAGGAACCACCTGATGGTGTCCTCTTGTCCTCTCTTGAGACAGGTGTCTGGACACTAGGGTGCCTGAATCCTGATTTCAGGGACCGAGGGATGCATGCCAAGTTCACGGTCTCAAAGTGCCAGTATGAGCAATACCCTGAAGAGGAGGATTATGTGTACGCAGATGAGGAGCAGGACACCTTTGAATTCCAACCCAGGGGCTTCTCTGAAACAAGGAGGTGGCACAGGCCATGTGTGAACAAGCAACTGAACAACATCACCTCTTCCAGCAATGAGACAGAGAAGACAAGATTGTGCTTGACAGAACCCAGACCTGGGGCCCTCCTGAGCAGCGGCAGGACTTCTGATCCCTCTTCCAATGGCACATCAACATTTTTAGAAATGATGCCAAATCCCCCTGATATTTCCATGTCTTCTTCAGAGGCAAACTATGAGCCAGTGTCCTATGAATCCTTCCTGGAAGATGAAGAATCATCAAAAATCATCAGCCAGGGTGAAGGATTTGGAGCTGTCCCACCTGGAGAACCCTTAGTGAGTGTCAGTGGAAGGGTCCATGGTACTGTGAGTTCAGAAGAAGGTCAGCAATGGCTGCACCAAGCCATGCCAGCTCCAGAAGATGCTCTGGCAGGAACAAACGTGAAAAAAATCTCAGAGGTGCAGGAGCCAGTAAAAAGCGATGGTCCAGCCTGGTGGTATGAGAGAAATCCTGGAAGCAGAGCCTCAAAAGACAACTACTCATGCAACAAGCTTCTGGGACTCAATTGCTGCAAGCAAATCTCCTCTTCAAGAGAGCAGGAGCTCATTTCACCAGAATGACCTGGAGCACAACCTGAGACTTCAAGACATGTCTTCACAGGGTGCTGAGGACAAGTTGCTGAGAGGGGTTGATAAAATATCCTTTAATCTATATGACTCAGAGGAGACAATCAATACAGAACCAGCTTCAAATATTGATCATAACTTTTCCTCCACACTGACAAATTCTTCTACATCTTCAGATGAGACAGAACATAACAGGACTTTTCATGCTGTAGCTCACAGTCACACCACAGAAAGCAATTATTCATCAAATGATCTAGATGCTAGGCTAGAAAAAAGACCTGACAAAGTGATTTCACAACGCTTTTATGAATCCTTAGAAGAGAAAAATGCTTCTTTCTCAGACAAACCTGTACAAGAAGAAATCTTCACAGAGGAGAATAACTCCTTGCCTGCAGAAAGTGGCACAGAACAACAAGCCAGTGAACTTGCGAAAGGCACAAGCCTTCTAGACACCACTTTTGCACAGACCAATGACCTTGAGCCTTCCAGCTACATAATGACAGAAGAGAGGGATGAAGTAATCTTGGAGGAAGTGTTTCAGGATAATACAGCCGCTAAGGAATTATCAGAGCAGGACAGTATTACCTTTTCTGAATCGAATGTTGTGGTCAATGACACAAGGCCATTCCCAAACGGTTTCTTAAAGACCCGTGAGCAGTTTCTGGGACACAGAGCTCCAGCCACAAGCATGAGTGGTCCTGACTGGAGACCTCGACCAGCCAGGTCACTGGGGAGCAGAGGCTTGGTGCATGGTCTGGGTCTTCCTAACACCAGGCAGCCCAGCAGCAGGAAGCCCCTCTCTGATGTTAAGAGAGCAGAGCAGGATCTGGCCAGCCAGACCCCTGAGACAGCAGTGAATAAGAAAGCCCCAAAGGTGTGTGGACCTCATTCTCCTTTTTGCAGCACTCGCTTCAAAAAGAGGTCCCTGATATCAAGTGACGCCTTGCCTGAGGTGATGGTGGCCCAGCAAAGCCTGGAAGGAAAATCCAACATGGTTGAGAGGAGACTACCCCTGGGTAGAGATGCTCTGCAGGCTGATGAGGTGTCTCCTGAGGGGAGGCCAAGCACAGATGGGGGTGCACAGAGCAGCAGTGAGGAGGTCCAGCACGGCGGACGCTCCTTGCCCACACGAGGAGCAGTGGGGACTGAGGTGACAGTGGCAGGAAGCAGCCCAGAAATGCAGGTTGCTGCTGAGGCTGCAGACCTGGCTTCCAATTGGGACCCAGTCTCCCTGGGGGCAGCAGTGTACACGGGGGGCTTGCAGAGCCCAGCTTTGGCCGAGCTGCAGCCAGGCAGAGCTGCGGTCTGGGACGCTCCTGGGAGCGAGCAAGCTCAGGGGAGAAGCAGGATGGAGGAAGAGACAAACTCTGTGGAGCAGCTGGGTCAGTTCAGTCCTCAGCCTCAGCAGATCAAGGCCAATGCCACAGAGGACTACGTGCCTGAGAGAACGTCTGGGCAAACCCCAGAAGAAATGCCTACGAAACCAGCCTTGAGAGAGAACTGCTCGCTGTCTCCAAGTAATCCCCCTCACAATGACACTGCCAAAAAAGCAGCCCAATATGTGCAAGACAGTCCTCATCGATGCCAGGTGCTCGGTGGGGAAGATGTCCTCAGAGAAGCAGGGAAGAGAGGGGCCCAGGCCCTGGGAGAGCCCAAGGAGGATGGTGAAAGCAACAACATAGCTGGGGAGAGGAACCATAGCTCAGGACTCAGGGAGGAACCAGCTCTGAACAACGGGAGCAATTCCATCCCCTCAGGGCCAAAGGCTGCCAAGTCAGACTATGACGAGTACAGTGACACAGAGGAGACCATGGAGGATTTTGACATCTACGAGGAAGACGAGCACGACCCACGTTCCTTCCAGGGAGAGGTGCGGCAATACTTCATTGCAGCAGTGGAGGTGATGTGGGAATATGGGAACCAGAGACCCCAGCACTTCCTAAAAGCAGCGTAAGTGTGATTGTCCCTCATGTTTTCCTCCTGCACTGCATGGCATGGCTTGATGCATGAGCTGGCATGTGCTGGCAGGCAGGAACACAGGTCTATACGGGTACAACCCAGCCAAGCAGCCCAGGGGGAGGATGCTCCCAGCACCTCCCCTCCACCCTGGGGACTTCTGGAACAACAGAAACATTGAGCTTCCTTGCAAATGGCTCTGGATCATCCCTGCCCTGCAGGGACAGTATTACCTGACTTACTTACCTGCCCTCCTCCCACAGGGACCCCTGGAGCAGCAGGAGGAAGAATTCCTGGAGGTACCGCAAGGTGGTTTTCCGGGAGTACCTGGATGATTCTTTCACACGGCCAGCGCAGCGGGGAGAGCTGGATGAACACCTGGGCATCCTTGGGCCATACATCAGGGCAGAAGTTGAAGATGTCATCATGGTGAATTGAAAGTTCCTGTTTCCTACAAAACCATAAATCCCCCCATTACTGTCTGTGCTCAGCCAGAGTGGGTGCTGAGTGGGCCTGCAGGCTCTGCAAGCCCCGGTTAATCTTCAGGGCCCAGGGCTGGAGCTGTTGGCATGTGGATGGCACCAGACTGGGGGGCAGAGCCACCATTCAGAGGGACCTCAGTGGCTGGAAGGTCAGCAGGAACCTCAGAGTTCAGGTGCAAAGCCCTGGACCTGAGACAGACCCAGTCTCTGCAACAGCACAGCCTGAGCAGCTCCTGGACTCCATGTGTAGCCTTTTGGGTGAAGGGGTTGTAGAAATCAGGGCTCAGTACAGCTTTTTTAGGTGCTCTATGTGAGGGCAGACTTGGGCTTCCTGTACCACCAAAGGTCCTTCAACACCCACTTAAGAAGAGGTGGAAGGCTCTTCACTGGGCTCAGGACTTGTGTGCATGGAGGAGTTGCCAAGTTCTCAGGAAAATCTCCATCAGGATGGATTCAGCACCTTTGGGCTCCAGAGAGAGTGGTGTAGCTGATCTTGCTCCCACTGAGCAGGGAGAGGGCCTCATCCTGCTGGCATGACCAGGATGTGCTTTCCAGTGGGGATCACACTGCACAGCCACAGTTCGTAGTTCAGCAGGGTTGGCCACTGTGTGGGGACCAGGTGGGGATCTGGGCACCAGGGACTTGGCTGCCTCCTTCCTGTCATCTGGCTGGGCCCACCCCCAGGGTCCAGGGCACCCTCATGGCTGCATGCAGCCCCCTCCCACACTGCTTTTGCTTTGCCTTCCCTCCGGTGCAGGTCACGTTCAAGAATCTGGCCTCACGACCCTTCTCCTTCCACTCCACACTGACAGCCTACGAGGAGACACAGGGCACAGAGCAGCAGGGTGAGGTGGTACAGCCTGCTGAGGTCAGGAAGTTCTCCTGGAAAGTCCGCCCCAGATGGCACCCACCATGCAAGTTCGACTGCAAGGCCTGGGCTTACTTCTCCAATGTGGACCTGGTACGTGGGAGCCTGCTCCATGGGGCATCCCAGGAAGGAGAGATGGTCAGCACTCCTGGGTCCTGGCTGTGTGGTTGAGACATTTCCTATAGGGCTGTGCTGAAAGCAGCCTATGGCTGTGTAGGTTCTCAGGTGTCTAATGCAGTGATGAATACATGCTGGTGCTCTCTTCTCTTCTCTTCCTTCTCTTCTCTTCTCCTCTTCTCTTCCTTCTCTTCTCTTCTTCTCTTCTCTTCTCTCTTCTCTTCTCTTCTCTTCCTCCTCTTCCTCCTCTCTTCCCTCCCCTCTTCTCTTCTCTTTCCTTTCTCTTTTCTTTCTCCTCCTTCTCTTTCTTTCTTTTTCTTTTTCCTCTCCTTCTCTTCTCCTCTCTTCTCTTCTCTCTTCCTTCTCTTCTCTCTTCTCTTCTCTTCTCTTCTTCTTCCTCCGTCTCTTCTCTTTCTTCTCTTCCTCTTCTCTTCTCTCTTCCTCTTCTCTTCCTCTTCTCTTTTCTTCCTCCTCTTCTCTTCTCTTCTCTTCTCTTCTCTTCTCTTCTCTTCTCTTCTCTTTTTTTTTTCACCCCTTTTCTCAGTTGTACCATCTTATGAAACTTGTAGAGAACTAGCATTCTGCAACTCCTTAACCCTCTGCCAAATCTACCTGGATTTGGTCCCTGGTCCAGTGTTTAGTGTAATAGGGCTATAGACAGTTGGACAGACAGACACCACGCCTCTCGAAAGCACATTCAAACACTTGCTTCTCAGCCTTTCCTAGCTCAGGGCAGAGTGGGGATGCCCCAGGGAACCCAGCATGTCCTTCCCACCCTGCACATGCCTCAGAGTGGGAGCCAAGCCAGACTAGTCTCTGAGACAACCTCCTATTTCCCATCTCCCTGGCAGGAGAAGGACCTGCACTCAGGCCTCATTGGGCCCCTGATCATCTGCCGCCGAGGGGTGCTCAGCTTCATCTTCAGGAGGCAGCTGGCTGTGCAGGAGTTCTCCCTGCTCTTCACCATCTTCGATGAGACCAAAAGCTGGTACTTCCCGGAGAACATGGAGAGGAACTGCTTCCCTCCCTGCCACATCCAGCAGGACAGCCCTGACTTTAAGAGAAACCATTCCTTCCACGGTGAGGATCTTGCCCTTGCCCTTTCCATCCCATAATCTATATCAGGATGGAAAAGCCCCAGAGCCTTGAACCACTCCTGACCACTGCCTTTCCCAGCCATCAACGGCTACGTGAGCGACACACTGCCCGGGCTGGTGATGGCTCAGCAGCAGCGGGTCCGATGGCACCTCCTGAACATGGGCAGCACTGAGGATATCCACTCTGTCCACTTCCATGGGCAGCTGTTCAGCGTCAGGACCAGGCAGGAGTATCGCATGGGAGTCTACAACCTTTATCCTGGTGAGAAACAGTGCAGGCACTGTGCACCCCCCACCTGCCAGGGCTTCGTGTCCGTGCCCTAAGGAAGTGCCAAGCCTGCAGGGGGGGGGTGCTAAGGAGGGGGACTGGTTCTGGAAGAGTCTGGCTTTGTGTTTGCACTGCACTTGGCACTGTGTCACTCCATTACAGCCAGTAAGTCCCCTCTGCTCTGTTCTCCATTCCTGGCCAGGTGTCTTTGGGACAGTGGAGATGTGGCCCTCACATGCTGGGATCTGGCGGAGAGTGCAAAGTGGGGAGCACCAGCAAGCTGGGATGAGTGCCCTCTTCCTCGTGTATGACTCGAGTGAGTGATCCCCCTTGAGCCCTGACTACCTGCTGCCACAGCCAGCATGTGTTTGAGCTCTCTCCCCCAGATCTCTCAGCCTTTCTCCTGGGGTGACCCAAGTGGGATCTTCTGGTTTTTCACTCTGATAGAAGGTCATGACCTCAGTCCTTGCACCCTGCACAGCCCAGCAAGAGCACAGAGTCAGGGACACTGAGGTGAGGGCTGGGAGACCAGCCTGCGAATATTTAGGCCCAGAGCTCTTGTTTTCCAGAACTGAGGATCCCTGGGTCCCCCATAAAATGCACTTAACAAGCTAGTGAATGTCCACACTGTCAGTCAGGTACAGTGCCCAACTGCCTAACCATAAGTCAGGAGGTAAACTGAGGCACAGAGTGATGACAGGAGGCAGCAAGCAACACTACCTGACCACAGGTTGATCTGATAGAAACAGCCCAATAAGCAACTGCAAAATCCACAGGAAACTTCTGATTCCACCCCAGAACAACACGTTTCTAACTCACCATGAGTAAGCACTGGGGGAAGTGGTGTGTGAGAGTAGTGTTTTATCACACAGTGACAGTCTCTCTCCTGTTTCTAAAAGAGTATTAAATGTCAGCCAAAAAATGTTGCCATAAGTTAAAAATCTGCTTAAGATGTCAAATTCACGTTTTCCCCAGGAGCATTTGATACACAGTGGAGATGCCAGGATGTGACAAGTCGCTAATAATAATGATTATTATAGGAGACAAACATCCCTGTGCTCAGCAGACCAGAAGAGAGACACACAGAGAGAGGGGTGTCAGGTAGACTTTCCTTTAGCAATGTGATATTTTTTTCAAAGACACTGCCTAGCAACAAAAAGGCCTGGAGCAAGACTTGGGTATAAAGAAGAGACACTTTTCTGCACTGCTGGGACATTAGGATGTGGGAATGAGAGGTCATGGACTCAGGGGTGGGAGTTTGGCAAGAGGCCACTGTGACTGATGCTGGGAACTCTCTGCTGCTGACATGGGGGTCAGGAGCAAGAACTTTCAGCACCCCTACAATGCAGGGATGGATGTGGAGGCATTTAAATGTTGTGAGACAAACAAATCTGTGAGTTCCTGGAGGCTTGAAAACCTCCCTGAGCCTGGAGGCTGCTACCCAGCCTAGGCTCTTCCTTCAAAAGCCTCCTTATCTAATCAACTCTCCCTGTTTTTCGCCCTCCCCTGTTCACTGCAGACTGTCGGGACGCCCTTGGTCTGGCTTCAGGCCGCATTGCAGACTCTCAGATCACAGCGTCGGGGCAGTACGGTGAGTGCCTGCAAGGAAGGCAGGTGAGGTCAGGGCAGCTTCAGCCAGCACAGCTCATATGCTTGCCTGCCCAAAGTTCTGCTACACTGGGTGTCCGGTAGAGTCCTTCCTCCACCCATACCCGTGTCAGCTCAGGACATGGAGGTGTCTCCCCACATGTCTGGCCCATCGTGTCAGTGCTCTGCTACCCTGTAGATGGCTGCTAAACCCTGAGGTGATCCTCAGACTCAATCCTGCGGGTGGACTTGGCAGCTCCAAGTGCTCTCATGTCTGTGCTCTCTCCTTGCAGGGCAGTGGGCTCCTCACCTGGCCAGGCTGGGTAACACTGGCTCCATCAATGCCTGGAGCACCGACCGCAGCAACGCCTCGATCCAGGTGAGAGGGGCCCTGTGTCTGGAGGCACCACTGGGGGCATTACAAGGGCATGCTCATGGCTGACACACTGTGCAGGACTCATACAGATGGCCAGTGTTTCCCCAACTACATCCTACTGTTTCCCCCTCCCTTTGGGAGGGGAGCACTGAGACCCTAATGGCAGTTAGTCTGGTCGTGGTTGCTGCTGGCCTGGCCCTATATCCATCTTTGGTGCAGCAAAAGGACCACTTGGCGGCCCAGCTGCAGCATTGGGTTGTGCAAAAATCCCCCAATGACTAAGTGAGAACAGCTCACCTGTCCAAACAGCTCCCCCCTGCCCTCTCCCAGCTGTTGCCTGACTTGTGCCCTTATGAATGAGTGTTTTAATTGGTTTCATAACCAGTGCTCAGTTATGTCAGGAGGAAGCAACATCACAGGTTTATAGTGCATTGCCTGAACATGGCTTGGGTTTGCCATCAGAAGTGAGTGCCTGACTTTTCATTCCCAGGTGGACCTTTTGCATGTCATGATTATTCATGCCATAAAAACCCAAGGGGCCCGACAAAAGTTCTCCAGCTTCTACATCTCCCAGTTTGTTGTCTACTACAGCCTTGATGGGCAACAGTGGAAGGCATACAAGGGAAATACCACCAGCACCCAAATGGTAAGTGAATGGGTCTTGAGGAGGGTGTCCTCCCAGAATGGGGCCCTGGGGTGATGAGGACTAGGGAGCTCTGTACACAGAGCAGAGATCTCCTGAGCTCCTGAGGTTAGGGAAGAAACAGAGAACATTCAGTGCCTGGTAACTGGATTGCAGATCAGAGATCTGCAAGGGACTTTCTGTCTCATTTTAAATTGTCTAAACTATCTCTTTCCATGATTCCAGGTAACTCTGAGATCCACTGCTTAATGTTATGTTGCATGTTACTTAGAGCATAGGCATAAGATTCTGCCTGAATACCTTTTTCAACCTTAAAGGCAAATTTGGCTTTCTAAAAACATTATGTAGATGATTTGGAGAATCAGTAGACATTAGAAAAACACACAACCTAAATATGTATAAACTGATCATTCCACTGGGAGAACAAGAATTTCCAGAAAAGCTTCCATTGTGTACACCAGCTGTGGCTAAAACTTTTCCCAGGTTCAAATGTTCCAGGACTGGCTTTTTTCCTTCTTTTTCTCTCCTTCGTTGGGTGAAAATATAAAACCAAGTTCCTTTTTACAGACCCTAAGTTTATCCTCCTCCTCTTCTTTCTCAGTGGTTCACCCTGATTTGGCCCACTCACACTTCTCTGGCCTGAATCACAACTCAGGTCATTTCCCTGGGCTGCCGTTCCCTGTAAGGACGGTGATAAGACACAGGAGCGCCAGACAGGATTGTTCTTCTCCCCAGAAACCCTTGTCCTGCCTAGCTCTCTTTCCACTGGTAAGACAATCCTCCTCATCCCTTTTCCTGCAGAGGTTCCTTGCAAATGTGGATGCAACTGGAGTGAAAGAGAACCGCTTCAACCCCCCGATCGTGGCCAGGTACATCCGCGTTAACCCCACTCACTCCACCGTCCGCGCCACGCTGCGCATGGAGCTCGTCGGCTGCGACCTCAACAGTACGTCCCACCTCCAGACACCAAGCACCAAAGCTGGGGGCTGATCTGATGGGGTGCTGGGTGCCAGCTCCATGTGCTTCAGGACTCCCAGGCAGTTATGTAGGGGGAAGGAGGAGATTGGAGATGTCGTTGAGATGCTGAGGGAACAAAGCTGGAAAATCTCATTATGGTCTTAGAGATAGCAATTTCAGAGGGAGAGCCTGGGGCCAGCTCTCACCATCACTTTTTCCTGAAGCACCAGAAGCTTCCATCAGCAGCTAAGCTGATAGCTGGGGAGCTGCTGCCTCAGTCTGGGGGAGCAGGGAACAAGCAGGGACAGATGCTATTGGCTTTTCCTCTGGTTTTGCCACTTCAAGGCGAGACTGCTCTGGTCAACAGTGGTGCTCTGGGATGCTTTCTTTGGCTTTGCAAACAGCAGGACTCTGCAGCAGCTAAAAGCAGCAGTGGCTGTGCTGTCACCCCATGCCCCAAACCTGCCAGTCTGCTCTGAACCACCTATACACAAGCACACCTGATCACACCTGCGCAGGGTGTCTCCCTTCCAGGTATTCTTGTTCTTTCCTGGAAACAGGTTCTCCTAGTGTCTCCTTGGCAACAAACTCTTCACATCCTCCTAGATAAAATCTCCAGGGAAAAAAGAAGGTGGGACTAGTGGCCAGAGCCATGCTGCACACAGGGGCCCTAAGCAGTGCAGGGACCACGACACTGCAGCAAGGCACAGGAGAACCTGTAACCAGGGAGGTGCATGCAGTGCAGTTGGAGCAGTGAGCAGGCAGAAGGCATCTCTAGGATGGGTCTGTTAAACCCCTGACCAGCATTGCTACTCTCTTCCAGGCTGCTCCATGCCCCTAGGAATGGAGAGCAGAGGGATCCCTGACCAGCGCATCTCCGCATCCTCCTACAGCTCCAATGCCTTCTCCAGCTGGTCACCCTCCCTGGCCCGCCTGAACCTGCAGGGGAGGGTCAACGCGTGGATGCCAAAGGTAGCCCGTGCAAGGAGACACCCAGATAGGCAGCTGGGATCCCAGCTGGCAGGATGGGTGCTTGCAGCCTCTCCCAGTCAGGGCTGTGTGGGAAGTGTGTAAAGCCACGTGCACCATGCAAGCTGCCCACTCACAAGCAGGAGAGTTGCCACACTGATTTAGCACCCAGTAGCTCCAACCAGATGCCTGGTGGGGCAGGTGAAGCTCAGGGCTGTATGCAGGGCCAGCTCAGCTTCAGCTGCAATGAGTGTGTCTTTCTCATTGCTGCTGAAGAGTTGAAGGCAGTCTGTCCTTCCCCAGAGCAACAGTCCCAGAGAGTGGCTGCAGGTGGACTTCGAAGTAACCAAGAAGGTGACTGCAATCATAACCCAAGGTGCCAAAGCTGTCTTCACCCACATGTTTGTGAAGGAGTTTGCTGTCTCCATCAGCCAGAACGGCAAGCACTGGAGCCCAGTCCTGCAAGATGGCGAGGAGAAGGTAGGCAGAGCTGCTCCATTGCCATTTCTGGGGCAGCAAGCACAGACCTTGGCACCAAACATGACCTTTTCTCAAGAGCACTGAGCCAGGCTGTGCTTCTTCCTCCCTTAAAGCATTCCAAGGGGTGTTTGATCACATCCTTGCTATTCCAGCAGAGGAAAGCACATCCCTGGTTTCTCTCTCCTCTCCAGGTTTTCAAGGCAAACCAAGACTATACAAGCACAGTGACGAACACCCTGGAGCCGCCCCTCTTTGCCCGCTATGTGAGGATACACCCCCGGCAGTGGCACAACCACATTGCCCTGCGAATAGAGTTCCTTGGCTGTGACACTCAGCAGGAGTACTGACGGCTGCGGGGCCAGGCATGGGCAGTGCCAGCCCAGGGACTCACATCCCAACAGACACTGAACTCACCAGGGCTGGAGCCAGCCCTCCAGGGTCCTGGATGGCTGCCCCTGCTGCTGGGGAAGAGAAGTGCTGCAGAGCTTCACAGTGGCTGGCTCGTTATCCGCCTTTTCCCGTCTCTCATCTGCCAGATGCCATATACTCCGATGTAATGCTAAAGAATTAAACAGTAATTTCCAGTATCTCCAGCACTTACTCCTCTGCTCCAGCCTTGGAGTCTCTGGGGGCTCAGTCAACACTACCAGCAGCTAGTAATTAATTAACCCCAGAGCTTCTCAGCTTTGTTTTGCACAAGTTCCTGCTGCTCCGGGCACAGTCCTGGAGGAGGAGGAAGCAGCAGAGATAAGGACTGAGAGAGGATGGGGGAGGAGGCCCTCCTCCAGGCGCCAGCATCCATTTCACAATCGGTAGGGATCAGTGGCTTGAGGGAGGCAGAGCTTGCTCAACCTGACTCAGCACTGGGCTTTGGCCCTCCACTTCCCTTCCTGTCCTTTCCATAATGCCCCTTGCTGCTGTGGCTGGCTGCCATCACCCTGCTTTCTGTTGCTGCCTTGGGCAAGGAGTTCTGTGGGTGTCTGTATCTCCCAGGGACCCGGGTGGGACATTGACTGGTGGATGAGCTGCCACCTTGACATAATCCCCAGCATGGTGTACCATGGGCCAGAGCCATCTGCCCACTGCTGGTGGCTCTCCCCATCCCCGGGACCTGCCCCACTCAGTGGCAGAGGTTTCCCCTCCAAGGAATGACAGTGAGAAGGGGGACACTGGCTCCTACCTCATGTCTCTTGTGGCCACAAAAATGGCCACCCCACAGAGGCACAGAGCACCTGGTGGGCTGTGGAGAACGTGTGGGGTTGTGCCTCTTGGGCAGCACATTTCTCTTCCACTGCAGTGGCAGTGTTGCCATCATTGATGGCTCCTCAGAGCCTGCACCAACCCACCCCCAGTGCTATAAGTCCTCCTTCTGTGATGGGGAGTTGGGTGGCCCTGCAAAACCTCTGGTAGCTGGTGTGGGGGGGAAACAGGGTTATGAGGGGGCTCTGGAGAATGGCAGGGGTCAGCTGGGTGCTGGCTGCCATCACGGTGGGATGGGCAGGATAGGTGCACCAGCCCAGCATCAGCCAGTGACTGCCTTGGGAATTTCCAGGGCATCTGATCAGAATCAGGTAGTCTCTGCTCACACGTGGATGAGATGTGGCCTGCAGAGCTCCCAGAAGAGCTCTGTCAGCAGCACAGGGGATGGTCGTGGTGGGGACACCAGGGCTGTGCCATGAATCAGGGTGGTTGTGTGAGGAATGGCTGCTCTGGCCCACCCAGCTCCTGCCTGCCATCAGCTGCACCGGGCTGGCTGTGGGGAACACGGATGCTCCCATCCATGGCTTGTGTTTGGAATAAGTAGGAACACACGCTGCAGATCACCCCAGTGATGTGATATGTCTGAGAACCCACACCCAGTGGAGATCAGAAACTGGTGTCTCAAATAAAGCAACCTGAAAAAGCCTCACATATCTTCCAGGTTCCACATTGCTGTACATGGAGCCTTTGCTGTGGCCCTGGCAGTGATTACATTACAGCCCAAGCAGGAGATGCAATCACCCTTTGGCTTAATTGCATTCTGACAATAACCAGGCACAGAGGTGAGAAGAGGCTGCCTGGTAGGCACTGGCCTGAAGAGAGGGATTGGAGCCATAAGCTTCTCAAAGGGGAACACCTCTGCCTGAGTCAGAGTAGCCTTTAGCCTGGAGGACAAAACCTGCCACCTCAGGCCCTTCTCAAGACCACCTTCTTCAGCTCCAAGGCATCTCCATCTCTCCTGAGCACAGTGGCCAAGGACAGCTGGCTGCAGTGACTGGGCCACCACCCCAGGCACATGGAAGACCCTGATGGCAGAGAGAACAGAGCAGAGACATCATGTCAGACCCAAACAGCAGCTGGACTGTAGGCAGAGACCGCCCCACACTTGCTAAGGATCTGGCCCAGTCCCCCATATTCCAAGGCTGATATCCTTGGATAAGGGCAGACATCTGCACCCTCTGCCCATGGCCAGGCTGGGCCTAACGAGCTGAAGCATAAATACCCCTCAGGGTCTACACCAGTGGATGCTCAGGCTCATCCCTGCCACCAGAAAACAGTCTGCCATGTTGTGGCACATTTGTCCAGTGACACAGGGTTAGATCAGAGGAAAAGCTGTGTGCACCAGAGCCCCTCTCTGCATAATTCTCAAAGAGGAAACACGGTAGAAATCTCTGCAGGTGACAGAGCAGCCTTCACCCACCAGCCCTGGGCAGTTCTGGATGTTCTCCAGCCAGCCAGGAAGCAGCAAAGGGGCTGTGCTGAGCAAGAGCCCTGGGAGAGGACTGTGGGCAGGCAGGCAGATATGTCAGAGCCTGCCAAATTCTGGCATCTAATACTGTAAGGATGTCTTGACATTTATCTCATGGGGAAGGGAGAGCAGACGCTCTTTCCTCACAGCACGATGCAAATCTGAAATGCATCACATCCACCCCCAGCCACAGACATTTCTGTGCAGGGGAAGGGCTGGACCAGCACAAAGCCCTCTGCCACTGGGCCAGGAGGTGCCCTGCCTAATCTCCATCCCACAGAGAGCCCTGCTGCAGTGGGGGCTGCCTGGTCAAATCCTCCCAGACCCTGGGGATCTTATTCTCTTTCAGGGCTCAGCTGTTACATCTGCCTGGGCTGGGTGATCTGATGATGACACAGCTTTCTGGTGTCTCCAGGAAGACAAAACACATCCTGGCCATCTCTTTCTATTATAGCCCAAGCAGACACTATTTTGCCATCCAAAGTGTGTGAGGTGTTTCACTGCTGAGCCTCAGCCAGATAAGCCATGGGCCATGGAAGTTTCTGCATCTGCCTCCTCTCATGCTGGATGGAGACCTCTTGGTGTGCAGCCCCCACCTGAGCCAGATGTGGGGGATGTGTGCAGGTATTGCAGCTGTGCAGGTGGGCACCATTCTCAGAGGAAGTTGCCAGCACATAAGAGAAACAGGCAGCAGCATTTTGAAGAGAGCACCTGAGCGGGGACTATGGCTGGTAGGGAGCAAAGCAAATTTGGGCAAGCACATACGTTACATATGTGTATATGTATTCATATATATGTACATATGTATTCCCCATATGTGACCAAGAGAGAATGAAGACTTGGACTTCCTTTTTCTCTCTGTCAGATGTCTCTTGTCACATTTCTCCCTCCTACTATGTATTCCATGATTAACTGCAGGGCTTCTCTCTGCTGTCTCTATCTGTTGCCTCCTACTCCACATTGCTACCAGCCTGTTTCCAGCCCATGAGTGCAAGAGAAGCCTGGTGCCAAGGTGTCCTGCCCCCAGGATGTGCCTAGGGAAACACGTTTCAAGGCTGTGCCCCAGCTATCCCACTGTGTGTCCATACTTCCCCTCTCCTCCTCCCAGGCTGCCTCAGTGCTGGGTAAGGATGCTACAAAGTGCTCTACAGGCACTTCTTGGTCAGCTGGGCAGAGGTAGAAGAGATAAAGCTCCAAGCAGCATCTTCCAGCCTAGTGGGCACTTCTGTTGGACCAGAATGCAGTCAGGCACCCTGTGACTTTTCTATTCCCCTGACCTAGTCCATTATTTTCTCATCCTAATATGACTTTACAGGCTTTCCAGGGAACCTTGCAGACAAAGTCTGGGCCACAGATTCCACCATACACAGCTGCAAAATGTGGTCCTCTTAGCTGTCTCTCTTCTGCTCCTGACTCCCCTTATCTACCACCACTGCAAGCCTATTGTGTGATTTGGTACACTACTGATACAGAACTTGCTTAGCATCAGGAGCTAAGTTTGATGAAGATTTACACCACAAGCTGTGGATTTCCACCCAGATATGCTGAACTTTTACCTAGTTAAGTAAAAGGAGGCTGCAGAGCTGGTTTGAGCTGGAGGATAAGGAAGCAAGGAAGGCTGCCACCGTTGTCAGCTGACACAACAACCTCTAGATTTTCAGGACCCCAGGGATGGTGTGAATAATCCTTTCAATGATTAAGTTAAAGAATATTCCAGCAGAAATAACTTCCCATCCCCAAATAAATGTCTGACTTCATCCAGACTCGGACATCAGTAAGACTTATTAGTGAGAGCACAAATTTCGACAGCAGCCCTTCCCGCCATGCATAGCTCACAAATGCAGGGATTTGCTATCCAACCCATGCAAAGGCAGGGATTTGCCATCCGACCCATTCAAATCTCAGGTGCACAAGTAGGTGGAAGACCCAGAACAGTGCAAGGAGAATAGGTCTGTCCTTTCTGCAGTGCAGAGAAAACCCCGGGTCTCCAGGAGGTACCCTGGGCTCTGCACACTGGCAGAGCCCAGGGATGGCCATCGGTTTGCGAGAGCCAGGTGTGCACCAGTGCTCCTTTGGAGAGGTGCTGCCCGTGCCGTGCCTCTGCTCTGGCCGTGCGAAGAACAAAGCCTTTCCCAGCCCCAGCCTCCCGCTGGTTTTGGGGTGAGGGGCGCTGCCACCCCCTCCCCAGCAGAATCCCACCAGCGTCCAGACTTGTCAGCACCCCCGGGGCAGGCTGAGAGCCCTGCGAGTGCTTGGGCACGACCAGGGGCTGACCCGGGCCGGGGGCTGGCACGGCACGGACGCGATGGGGGGACGTTTCCATGGAGGAAAAGCCCTCGGGCGGGCAGCGAGGTGGGGCCGGGCGGCAGCCGGGGATGCGGGCACACCGTGCCGCGACCCTCCCAGCGCCGGCACCGAACCCGCTCCCGCGTCCGGCCCGCCCCCGGCCCCGCCCGCCCGCCGGCCCCCGCCGCACACGGGCGGAGCTGCGGGCGGCCCGCGGCGCTGCTGGAGCCGCGGCCGGGCCCGGGCCGCTCCATTCCGCCGTGCCGGGGACAGCGGGACCGGCCGCCGCGATGACCCTCAAGTCGGGGCGCAGCGCCGGCGGCGGCAGCAGCAGCATGAGGACGGCCCTGTCCGACCTCTACCTGGAGCACCTCCTGCAGAACCGGCCCAAGCCCGAGGTGAGCGGCCCGATGCGCCCCCGGCGCCCCGCGCCTCTGCCTCCCGCCGCCCCCATCCCCGCGCGGGGACCCCCGGCGGTCGCCCCTTCCCTGCGGGCCCTTAGCCCAGCACCCCGCGCCCAGCTCAGGCCCGGCGGGGATCCTCCGGGGGTCCCGCGCCTCCCCGTCCCTCCCGCACACGCGTGGCCCCAAGGCAGAGACCCCGCCGTGGGTATCCAGGTGCGTGCCCTGCGTGTGGCGTTGGTGGTCCCCAGCACCCCAGGAGCGGGGATGCTCGCTGGGGGACGCGGCGTGACACGGGGAATGGTCAGCCGGCGTGGCCGGCACACCGTAGCCAGGCAGGGAAAAAGGAGCCGGGTACAAGGGAGGAAGGCTCCAGCATCCTGCCACGGAAGAGATTGTGCTTGTTTTGCTGCAAAGTTGTGGCTGGTCTGAACTGGAACTGCCTGTCACATGAGCTGATTCAGCTGCTCAGAAACCTCCAGGTCCACAGCACGGGCTGGAGGAGGGTGGTGGGTCTCTGCCCCAGAGAAGAAGGATGCAACCAGCCTTTCTCACACCTACCCCGGCCAGGGAGTGAGCCGGTGGTTGCATGCACCCCACCTCCAACAGAAGGGGAGCAGGCTGCAACAGCCGTCTTGGTTCTGCTGGGAGGGCTCCTTCCTCAGCTGGTGTCATTTGGGGTAGCTTGGGTGCAGCCAGGAGAAGGTCAACAATTCCTGGTGCTAAACAGCTGGTGCTTTCTCCCAGCTTTGAGCAGGCATCCCTGTTGGAGCCATGGCATAATGTGCCTGGGCTGAGGTTTCCTTGCAGCTGTGGGGAGCCTCTGAGAGCAGGGAGGAAATTTCCCCAAAGTGCTGTCCTTGGCCCATCCTGTTGGACACTAAAGCATGCAAAAGAGGCTTGTCAGATCTGTCTCACACCAGTGGCTTGTCTGCTTTCTATGGTTCAACCTTGGCAGGGTGCTTTGAAAAAAAAAAAAATAGAAAAAAGAATTTAAAGCAAAGTGTCTGGACCAGGCAGCTGCTGAGAGGAGCTTTCCCATCCCTCTGCCTGCAAGATCCAAGCAGAGGGCCTGCCTGGCTGCAGGCAAAGCCAGGATAAATTGCCAGTGGCAGCAGGGTATGGAGAATGTCGGAGCTGCCCTACAGCTCACTGGTGTTGCAGTAGGGATAAAGACAGAGATGGTGAACTGAGATCTGCTTGAGGCCTCTTAAAAGGAGCTCCACAGGGCTGGCTCCCAACAGGGTACCATGTCCTGAGCTTGCTGGTTGCTCCCATGCTCCTCTCCATGCGTGCAGAGATGGTGCTGGCCCACTGTGGCTGAGGGCCCTCTGTGGGACACCAAGATATTGCCCAGCAGCAGCTCTTGGGAAGGGTGCTGGGTCTGTCTATCTGGCTGCTCCTTGTCTGGAGTCAAACAGGGCAACCAGAAGGTTTCTCTTCTCCATTTTCTCTGATAGAGCCACGTACTGGGAAGTGCCACCCTATGTTTCTTGAGTGGTGGCAGGACATGCAAAACATGGCAAGTGGAAGCCATGGTATTGCTAGGAAACAAGCCAAAGCCTCTTCTCTTGAACCTCACCTGCCTGCTTATCTTTTCCTTATCTCCTGATTGGCAAATACACACTTACCAAAAAGGTGTGGACTTTATTCCCAGCTGTGTCCCTGGTTGGCAGGGTGATCTTGGGCTTTTCCCCTTATCATCCGTGACTCAAATCCCCAGCTGTAAAATGGGCAGCAAATGTGACCTTTGGGAATCTGGTGGAGAAAAGAAGGGTACTTGTAGAGGGTGCTGAGCTTGAGGGTGCAGAGGGAACACTGCACTTCCCTCTGGGCAGCAGTTCCAACCAGCACCAACTCCAAAGCAGACTGAGGCCACGGTCCTCAGGGACCAAAGCGTGAATTAACCACAGGTAAAACTCACTTGGAAGCTGAGCTAAACTTCTGTCTATGATCAGTGAAGTGGGGAGGGCTGGTTCCAACTTCTTTATCTCAAATGTATTTTGTCAGGTTGCTGTCTGTAACAGCTACAGGGGAAAAGCTGTTTTGCAGGGCGTGTTCAGGAAGGTGGGGATGGAGTGGCTGGGCAGCTCCTCCTTCTGTCAGTGTTGTGGTTTCACTGACTGTCTCTTGGAGGTGACCGGTTTCACAAACACATCTGGAAGGCTGTCTCAGCCTTTCTGGTGAGAAGATGGTGCCTCAGCAAAATTTAATGTGCTCCCTTGAAAATCTGGCCCACCTCCATTGCAGCACTCTGTGATTTGGAGTCAGTGTGAGGGCATGCAGAGCTGGCACCTTCTGGCTGCCATGACTGTTTTGTATGCCTCTTATTTATCCATTCCCCTTCCTACAGAGACCTGTTGGTGTTGCCAGACCTTTTCCCAGTGTCAGCAATTTAATCCTGTTTGGTTTAAATGTTTGTGTTAGTTTGATTTTTTTTTTTAACCTCAGTCATATTACTAGAGGGGGTTTTAGATGAAGTTGTTCCTGTGGTTGTGCTGGCAGACCTGAGAAGTCAGTAGCTCCTGGCAGAATCAATTACTTCTAAATGTCCACGTGGCTGTTGCTCCCCAGCCTGCTGGAGCAACCCTAAAGCAACTCCTAAGCTCAATGTTTTTGCTACTTTGCTTTTTTTACCCATTGCTGTGGTTTTTTTAAGCTGTACTGAGACTGAGATGCACACATCTGCTGGGTGGTGGGGAGGCAAGTCTGGAGTACTGGAGGATGGGAGGAGAGATTGCTGGGTCAGGATATCTTTGCACCAAGCAGCGCCCCAACCTCCCTGCATGCATCCAGGGTGATTATAATGTGAGGGGTGATGATGGATGGAGGGAGCTGGGATTTTGTTGCTCACTGTGGACAGCAGAGCGTGTCTCCCTGCCAGCCAGGAGAGCAGTCCCAGAGAAACCTGGCTCCAGGGATCCTTCTTGTATCCCAGCTGCTCTGCTTTGAGGCCCTACTTGGCAAAGTCAGCATTACTTTTCCTCCACGTACTCGCCAGGCAGCCCTGTTATTCCAAGGCTACCTGGTACCAAGTCTCTTGGTTAGAGCATCAAGGAGAGCCCAGGAACCAAACCTCTGAACGTGCCCTTTGCACTACAGTGCTGCTTTCCCCAAGTGCTGCTTCAGCCTCCTGCAAACAAGCTGCCCAGTTAATGTTTGATTTGCCCATGGTGTGCAGCCTGGTGGAACCAGTGCAGCAGCAGGAGCAACCCTGGCAGACAGTGCTGACCCCACTGGGGGACAGGATGCCAAGCCTTGGGGTCCTCACCGCGTCCCCTGTTGGTAAAGGCTGCCCAAGGAACTGGAGCACTTCCCTCCACCTTGGGATACAGGGCAGAAATACGGGGTCTTAAAGAAAATGCAGGCAGGGAGCTGGGGTGCACCTTTTTGACCCACAGAGCTGGTGGCTCCTCTGTGCATTGCCACCTGGAGCAGGATTTGTGCAGGGTGCCAGCTGCAAGGCACACCTAGGGCTGCTTGGTGCTGGGCTGCCCAGCACCCCTATTGCACAGCCCAGCCCCCCCACATCCTTGCCCCAGGTCTGCCCCAAGGCTGGCCCAGCAGTGACTGAGCCTGAGGCTGTGGCCACAGAACCGGCTCTGAGCAGCACCCACGGATGTTTCCTGTGGAGCAATGCACAAGTAGCAGAGTCTGGCCAGCCACCAGCATCACTCAAAAGGCTCTTGAGGTCACAGACCATGCTGGGCCAAGTCAGCCAAGAGTGTGGCAGCTGCCAGGAGAGTGCAGGGTTGGAGATCCAGCCAGCCAGCTCATGTGCAGGGAGCATGAGAGCCACACAAGTCTCCTGATTCTGTTTGCTGAGTGCCCAACGTCAGGGCTGGAATCTGCCACTCTGTGGGTCCTCGATGTCCTCATCAACCAGGCATTTTCCCATCCCCATCCACTGGCTGCCCCATGCCATCAGCAGAAGCCCACACCCCCCCAGCGTGGTTCTGGGGCAGAGAGAGAGTTGCTGGAGGACCTTTTTGAGTTCAGAGCTGCCATCAGGTGACTGGTGACCATCCCCAGGCACAGCAGCAAGTCTCTGGTGACAAGGCTTGTTCTCAGGGAGTCACTAGGGTGACACTGATGCTGTGTCAGCATTGAGGGCTGGGTGTTTTCTCCAGCTCTCAGCAAAAAGCAAAGGTCGGGGCCAGGAGGCTCAGCTGACTGGGATGGTGGGGATGGGAACTCCCAGTGCTGGTGGCAGACTGTGCTGTGTCCTGGGTCACTGGGCTCTGCTGAGCCTAGAGGTTTGGAAACAGGAACTGCATGGTCTAAGACTTTCCGAAGGCATGACCAAGATAAGTGTGATCTGTGCTGACTCCAAACACCTCATGGGCACTTTGGCCTTGGGTAGGGTCAGAGAAGGTCCTTGTCCTCCTGTTCCTCCTTGCACATGCTGGCTTGACAGAGGTGGGACAGCTGGCAGAGAGCTGAGGGACAGCTCTAGGCACTCACACTGCTGGATCTGTTCCTCTGCCCTTTAAATGGTATGGCAGCAGTGTGCCCTGCTAGGGCTGGTGAGCCTGTCTGGGGGGCTGCAAGTTGCTCTTCCTTCCACCCCATGAGTCCTTGGCCTGGGTGCTGCTCTGGGCTGGGATTTAGCCTTCTTCTCCATATTTGAGCCACTGGCAGCAGGAGCTCATGTGGTTGTCTTTTTCCTCTGAGTGGGAGGTTGGTTGGCACTGTTAGAAGGAGTTGGCTTAAAAATAAATTACGTGTCTTCCCTATTGCTTCATCAAGGGCACACAGCTCCCTGAGCCCTTCCCACCCTGACCCAGCCCACCAGTGCCCTTTCATGGAGGCTATGACAGTGACTGTGCCTCCATGCTGGTTCCATCCCTCTCTGCCAGCACCTCTCCCACTGTCCTAGGTAGTTCTGACTCTGCTACCCCTTCCTTTGGCTCCCTCCCTGCTTTCTGCCCTTGCACAGAGCTGGATCATTGCCTCAGCCCAGCAGAATTCCAGCACATCTGTACCAAAGCTAATTTTGTTGTGGTTTAGTGCCGTGGCTGCAGCCCAGCAGCAGCTGCTCTTCACCTTGGTTACATCCACACAAACCTTCCCATGGCCTGACCAGATCTGTCTCCCCCCTTGGCAGGATGGGGCTGCAGCTTCTCCTCCACTCCAGGCTGGATGTCTGTGGTGGGTCAGAGTGAGCTGGGGCAGTGGGGTCAGGCTGCCATTCCCCAGCTCCTGGCATGGAGCCTCTGGCCTTGATGCTCAGTTGGCAAGTCAGGATGTGGTGGGTGAGGTGTTGGCTCTGCCTGGCTGGGCATGTCAAGCCATGGTGCTGATGCAGGACTGAAGCCAGTGAGGACCTTGCTAGGTGTCCCTGCAGGTTTGCTGGCCATGGCTCCCAGCTCAGGCACTGCTGGAAAGGGGGTGCAGGCTGCAAACTGGGCAGCAAGGCCAGCCAGGAGGGTTCCTTGTTTTACATGGTGGGTGTAAAACACCCACACTGCTGATGTGGGAATTTGAGCATGGTGACGGGGCGGGGAGAAGCTGCAGATGGGTTTTGCTGGGCCAGCACTGATTTGGGAGAGGCTTGAGGGAAGTCCACTGCACTTGGGGCCAAACAGGGACATCTGTAGCTGTGCAGAGACTTTGCCCAGCATGCCTGAGGGACTGAACAGGACTGACTGCCTCAGGCTTTCTCAGGCTGGGAGAGAGAAGCTCACTTGGCAGCGTCCCTGCTGTGTGGCAGGGTGGGTTTGGAGTTCTCTGCCTGGGACCCTGTGCACTCTCCACCTACCTTGGTGCCAGCACCTGCTGGAAACCAAGAACAGAGGTTTCCTTGTGACTGAAAGCCCCTGCTTAGCTTCCCAGTGCAAACCAGCATGAAAGGACCTGTAGTTGGGAGCTGGGAAGGGGAATGGGATGTTTCTGGCTGCCTTCAGTGCCTGAGTGTGTATGTGGCTCTGCACCATGTTGGTTGCCCATTGATGTAGATGAGGAAAGGTTGAACTTGTGAACTGAGCAGGAGCAAAGCCTGGCTCCAGTTCTCAGGGGTGAGTCCCAAACTGCTCTGTTCACTTGGGGAAGCTGTCCTGGGCTTTATGCTCTGCAACAAGCTGCTTGTGGGCCAAGTACTGCTGCGACACAAGGAATGTTTGTGACTCATTGCTTCAGAAGATGATCAGCTGTGGACCCTCCTGGCTTCTGCTACCTGTAGCTTTTCCAAAGTTTTCTTACCTCCTGCCTTTCCCAAGCTGGAAAACTGCAGATTAAACCCACATCCGCATCTTCAAGGGTGAAGCTCTTCTGCTCTTTTTCTTTTCTCGCTCTTCCTGTCCTCTCCTCCGGCCCATTCATCTCCTCCCCTGTGCCCCACGTGCGCCGCAGGCACCCGAACACAGCTTAGTGGCTCAGCCCTACAGCAGGGATGCAGCATTCCCAGGCTGCACTCAGGTGGAGCCCCCTAAACCGTGGTCTTTATTTTGCCCCGACAGGCCATGACTCAGTCCCCAAACGCCATGACCGAGGACATTTATACCAACGGCTCAGCCCTGGGCAGCCCCTCCCACGGCAGCAGCCGCGAGGTGCGGAAGATACGCCTTGTCCAGTTCGAGAAGGTCACGGAGGAGCCCATGGTGAGAACTGGCAAGATCCCAAAGCTTGATGGCCCCCAGGGGGGTGGAGGGGCAGGTTGAGCTGTGCCAGTGGGCTGGCCTTGTGGGAAGCAGATCACTGGAGACCTCAGCCACGCAAGAAAGGTGCTGGACGCTGCCACCGGCCCGGGGACCCGGAGTGAGCCCCGTCAGAGGGTGGTGATGCTTGTGCCAAGAGGAGCTGCAGCAGCATGAGCTGGCCAAGCAGGGTCTTCCCCCAGCCACTGTGCAACCCACCGTGGACATGGGCCTGGAGAGGACTTTACTGAGGGCTGGGGAGCTCTCCCCTGCAGCGAGCAGTCATGGATTTTCCTGTCTTCCAGGGAATCACCCTGAAGCAAAACGACAAGCAGAGCTGCATGGTGGCCAGGATCTTCCACGGGGGAATGATTCACAGACAAGGTAACAAGGCCTTCGTAGTAGCAGTGCATGGGGTGCACGTCTGCAGGTGGTTTCTTTCCATGTAGCCATAAGGCAGGTCCTCAGCACTGCTGGCTTTCCCCTGTGTCATGGACATCTGTGCCTGTTCCTCTGCTAGGGATGTGTCAGGAACTCACTGATCTCTCTGCATGGTTGTCATGTTAATATGCTGGAGACTTTGGGCATAAATAAGGGATTGGGGGAAGGGCTCTCCCAAAAAGGAACTGAAGACTGCCTGTCTCATGATGGGGTCACTGTAAGGAGAGATGGAAGCTCTTCCCATTCCTGAAGTGCACAGGTGGGATGGGCATGCTGTAGATTGGCTCTGCAGGCCAAAAGAAGGTGCCAAAAGAAATAAATAGGTGCTATTTTCTGGTTTTGGGTCTGGCCAAGGAGGAATAGAAATGAAATGTTCTCTGCTTAGAAAAGGCCTCTTTTCCAGCCTTGGATCCAAGTGGGAAGTCTGCGCATACTGCTGCCAAAGTATGACAGGAACCATTCCAATAACACTCCTGGAGCCTGATTTATAGCAGTATATCTGAGGCTGTAATCTGCCTGGGTATATAAACTGAAAACACACAGTCAGGAATGCTTGTGTTAAGGGCCCTGTGAGGAGGTTGTCATTGGCTTAGGTGAGGTACTTGGAGCTGGATTTGAGTAACTGAAGCAGGTGCTTTGACCAGTCTAAAACACTGAAGGACACAGTGGAAAGCTACCTGATGACCTTCAGGCTAGCTAAGTGTGTGTCTTGGGTGGAGGGGGAAGAATTCATTCCCCTTGCCCCTTAGTCCCATGTGCTTGGGTGACATGTGGCTCCAGAAGCACTGGCCAGGCAAACACTGCAGTGTCCTGGCCACAACTTGCCCAGGGGGTTGGAGGGCTGGTGGAGCTGTTCTGTTTGGGTTTGGTGAGCAGCTCTTGTCCCTTTTCTGCACTTTCATGTTTCTCACATTGCTGGCAGGCTCCCTTCACGTGGGTGATGAAATCATAGAAATCAATGGGCAGAGTGCGAGCAACCACTCAGTTGACCAGCTGCAGAAGATGCTGGTAGGTATTTGTGTTTGACAGGGCTGTTCCTGGGAAGGACCCCTTTGGCCTGCATGCTGTGAGCATTCACCCCCTCCTACATACCAGAGCCAACACACAGCTGCTTGCAGCTTTGTGATGTGGCAGAAACCACACTGCATGCAGCCTCGGTGGTGTCTGTGCTTGCTGCTCGTTTCTGCCCTTCTGAGAGCAGCAGCAGCGGTTGTTGGCTGGGTCCTTGACATGTGCTGATGTGTGTGGGGCTTGGAAAACCACCATGGAAGCCACCTCTGTTTGCCAAGGCTGGTGTGCAACTCCAGCCCAAGGCCTGGCTGCTCTTGCAGACCTGGGCCACACATGCATGTCACCTTGGTGCCATTTGCCTGCTGCTGAGGTCGTGGTGATCCTGCCAGGCCCTTGCTAGAGACAGCTTTGGACAGGGCCTCAGGCTTGCCTTGGGTTCACACAGGGGCCATCCCGATCCATGCCCAACATGTGGGACCTGGTTGGAGGGAGGTGGTGGTGGTGCTGAGGACACCCACCAGCAGCCCAAGCAGGAGGCCTGGCCCTGCTGCAGTGCCACAGTCCTCTCCTGTCTGATGGCAGGATGTCCCTGCTCCAGACATTGGGACCAAGGAGGAGTTTATCTTTTCCTCTCAAGAAGGGAGGCTGGCCCAGGAGGCCCCTCCAAGCCTCCACATTTGATTATCTCCATGGGGCCATGCAGGTCTTGTGACACATATGAGGCAACAATGCCTGTGGCAGGCAAGAGAGTACTGTGCCTTTAATGTCACCAGAAGGGCCAGAGCAAGAGGCCAGCACGGAGGGAACAGATGGAGGGGACCTGGTGGAACCAGCCTCTGTCCCAGGCTCCTCACTGGGGCAGCCAGACCAGAGCTGGTGCAGATCTCCCTGTTCATTCTGGTGGTGCTTAGCAGTGCCCACAGCCAGACCCTTGTGGAGGTGCTGGTGTCACTCCATGGGAATGGGATAAGTATGGCAAAGCTGTGCTGCCACAGCTCTTAGCCCAGCCCCAGCAGAGCTATTCCTAACCAGGCTGTGGTGTCCCCCAGCATCACAGCATGGCAGGGAGCACCCAGGAGCCTTGCCTTTGCAGGTCCTGGCACTCAGCACCTCCCTGCACAGGTTGGTGCTGTTGAGCTGTCTCCAGACACCACCTCCAACTCTTCTTTCTCCCCTTCCTTTGTTCACTAGAAAGAAACCAAGGGGATGGTCTCATTAAAAGTCATTCCCAACCAACAAAGCCGCCTCCCTGCTCTCCAGGTAAGTGCAGCCTCCAGAGCCGTGGGCAGTGCTGGGACACAGGGTGGGGCAGGGTGGGACCAGTGCTGGGGAGGGAGCTGTGCAGAGCCACGGCTACCAGGACACGGGGATGGCTGCCTTGTCAGCTTGAATGAGCTGCTGGAAGCTTAAGGGACGTATTCTGTGCTTACATTGCTATGAAGGAACAGATTTTGGCCCTGTGTGGGTGTATTTACCCAATGTGCATGTAGAAACATGGGCCTGGGATGCAGTGTGCAGTGTTTGGGGATGGGAGAGCAGCAGCAGGTGCACACCAGGGAGCACGTGAGAGTCTCCTCCAAAGCCATGACTGTTAGAGCCGCGTCCCTGTGACAAGGGGGACACAGCAGCCCCTCCAGGGGCAGCACCAGGCCCTTTGCTCCCTGCTGCCACAGCCCCAGGAGAGTGTTGTGGGCCCGGATGCCTCCAGCAGGTCTGTGCACAGTGAGTGGGAGGCAGGAAGCAGTGGGGGGAAGGAAAGCAGCTCCTTGCACCTGCTGGGCTGGGGGCTGTGCTGTGGCAGGGGACAGACAATTGCCTGGCTTTGGCTTTGAAGTCCTGCTGTGGCTGAAATAGAGTAGTGGGGAGGGCTGGGTCCTCTGCTGAGACTCCAGTGCATGGTAGCTGGGATGCTGTCCTGTCTCTGGGTGCAGGAGCCAACCCCAGTGCAGCCCCATCATGGACAGGCAGGAGTGGGAGAGGAGTGTGAGCTGGGTGGTGCTGGGATGGGCTGAGGGAACCCATGTCATTCTTTACCCAGAGAGGCTGAAGTTTCTGAAAGCGGTGGCAAGTAAAAATTCTGTTTCTTGCTCAGCCCATGCTGTCCCCAGTCCAGCTCAACCAGCCTTGCACATGTGTTTATTAAACACTGGCCCCTGTCTTCCCTTCCCTGCTGTCCATCTGCCCTCTCTGGACTGAGCCAGCCAGCTCCAGTTGGCCAGGGCAACTCAGTGCCAGGGGAAAAGCTATTTCTGAGAAAAAGCACACAGTTGCTGGCTCACCTGAAGGCTGGCCTGACTCTGTCTGTCTTGGGGTACCAGTGGGGAGCAGAGAGCTCCAGGCAGGTGCCTGGACAGTCCTTGTGTGTTTGTGTGGATGAGCAGTTTCCTGGTGCCAGGGAGTGCTTGCAAAGCAAGCATCAGTCCTCATCTTGAGAGGAGATTCCACTCTTATTGTTTTCCATTGTGAGAGATCTCATGCCACAGCTTGATCCATATGCTCTCTCCTGACAGTGAAAAGGAACCATTGTGTTGTGATGGCTCTGTGCCTCCAGAGGCACTGCTGCAGGACGATATACTGTGGGAAATCGTTTTAGTGTGGAACAAGGACAGCATGGTCTACTCTACCCGGGGAGGAGGACTTTCCAGGCCTTGCCTGTGACATCTGAGGACAGGACTGGCATCACTCCATGTGATACCCTTTGTCCCCTTGCTACACGCTGTGTTTCTGGGATAAATAACTTGCTAGGGTTGTGCTCGGGGTTCCCTAAACCCTGCCTTTCACTCCTCATCTGCCATACCCTGCCTGGCTTTGCCCCAACCCTAGTCCTGAGACAGTCCTGATCTTCCTGGGTGTGCTGACCAGAGACAAATTGCTGCTGCAGCAGCATTTCACTCAAGAAACAACTCATCCAGGCACCAAAGAGCAAGGGGCAATGCAGAACACACGGGGGACATGTATGGTTTGCCCTTCTCGTGGGGTAGGTGACCCTCACCTATTCTGCTGCTCTCTGAGACTGTTCTTCCCCAACAGCCTCCCTGGAAAACAATGTCCATGTGTGAAAACCACATACCATTTTTCTCCTGACCTTGCAAAGATGCTTGGAGGCAGCAAGAGCCCAGGGATGTCTGTCTGCCTGCTGGCTTCAGGGGGGCTTGAGGCCAGAGGAAGGCAGTGGGGTGGGGTGCCCCAATGGGAGTAGGAGCTGCAGGTTTGCTCCCAAAGAGCTGAGCAAGCAGAAGGGACAGGGAAAGTCTCACTTTCTCACACCTTCTTGGTCCCCAGGGCTTCCCTCAGGAGGGTGCATGGTGGCCTGGGAAGCAGCAACAGCTTGTTTCCAGTTGTAGCTGTGATGAATGTAACTTTGCAAGAGTAGCTGATGCTGAAGGGACCGGGACAGATCAAGGCAGGGATGGATTCAGCACTGCAGCTTTGGCTCCCTGAAGGCCTCATGGCACACAGGGAGTGCCCAGTTCTGGGAAAAGGCCAGCACAGAGCAGCTGGGGATTGAGCCATGGCCTTCCCAGGGGTCCCCAGGACATCATATTGCAGGGTGCACCGTTGTGATGTCTCCTCTGTGCTCGCCCCACTGCAGACCCCAGTTGTGCACCGTGGCTCCTCTGCAGCTGGCTCAGCTCACCAGCACTGTGCAGCACCCGGGGCACTGCAGGGAGGCTCCATGGCAGGGTTTGAACACCAGCTGTGGACATGTAGGCCTGCCTAGAGCCCTGTCACCGCCTCCCAGTAGGGCCAAGATACCATCCTTCTCCCTCCCTCATCTACCCCCCAGCACATCTCACTGCAATTCTGTGCCCAAGAGCTTCCTTCAAAGCTTTGTGCTTCTCCTTTCTCCCCACCCAGCCTTGTGGGGCCTGGGAAGCAGCAGGGGCTGTGATCCCTCCTAGAGCAGGGACCTTGTACCTGGAGCCATCTCTGCAGTCACTGTTGGGGAGTGCAAGGTGGAGGCAGGAGCTGGACACGACCAAATTCAGGGCCATGCTGACTCTGGCCTGCTCTCTTTTTTGCAGATGTTCATGAGGGCACAGTTTGACTACGACCCCAAAAAAGACAACCTGATCCCCTGCAAGGAAGCAGGACTGAAGTTTCAGATCGGTGACGTGATTCAGATCATAAACAAGGATGACAGCAACTGGTGGCAGGGCCGGGTGGAGGGCTCCTGCACCGAGTCAGCAGGACTCATCCCTTCTCCAGAGCTGCAGGAGTGGTAGGTGCCTGGATTTGACCAGAAGGGCTGGATTTGGGAGTGGAGGTGGGAACAGTGACCATGTGCTATCAGGAGTTTGACTGTGCTGGGTAACACCAGTGTCACTGCTGGGACAAGGAGGCAGATGTCCCCTTCATCTGCTGCAGGGTGAGCCTTTGCCTGTCCCAGCAGCTGACCTGCTCCTCTAGCCTTTGCATGTCTGAGGGACAGTCCTGCTGCTTCCCCAGGGCTGGGGTTACAGCTGGGCCATGGGGGTGTCTCCTCTCTTGGCAGGCGCGTGGCGAGCGTCACCCAGCCCAGTCAGAGTGAATCCCCAAGCTGTAGCCCCTTTGGGAAGAAGAAGAAGTGCAAAGATAAATACCTGGCCAAGCACAGCTCAAGTAAGTGTGAGCAGGGCAATGGGCTCCATCCCCAGCCCTGGGAGATGGCATCACTCCTGCCTCTGTCCTCTGTAGGAGTCAACCAAACAGCCCAGCTGTCTTGGCAGTAGAACCTTGGAAGGATACCCCACAGCTGTCAGCTTTTTTGAGTCCATTCCTTAGTTTTCATGCCCCTCAGGTGGCTACAGCTGTGTCCCCATGTAGGCCACCAGGCCAGGGCTGGCTCAGCACCAAGCTCCCGTGCTTTCCTGTGTTTACAATCCCTGGCACTCCTGGCTTTGTGAGGTCAGGCTCCCGGGCCTCAAACACCACAGCCTGCTGAACACAGGGCAGGCAGTGGCCGTGCTGCTGCTCAGCTGCCAAATTGTATCCCTGGTGGGGTAGGGAACTGACCCTGAGTCACCCATGCAAATGCCCTGAGCTGGCAAAGGTGGGTGCCTGAGGACATGCTGGCTCCTAGCCCGGTCTGCAGCTCCAACCAGCCACAAACAAGGCTGTAAATCACCAAGATAAATAAAGCTTCCCCAGCAACAAGCTCCCTGCAGCATCCTGCTGCCTCTCCACCCCGCTCCCAGGTCCTGCTGTCCTGAGCAAAAGCAGCCCTGGCTTCTTCTTCAGCAGCTGCTGGTCCAGCTCCCCAGTGCCCACTCTGCCCCTCACATGGTGCTTGCTGTTGAGGCTGCTGCCTTTTCCCCAAGCAGCCAAACATGGATGAGCTCCCAGCCCAATCCTGACCACTCTGTCCATTCTGCCCAAGGACCTGGCTTTGGTCTGACATGCACAAGGTCCTGCTCCTGTGGCCAACCCAGCTCTGACCGTTCCATGTCTTGTTTCTCCTCCCTCCCAGTTTTTGACCAGCTGGATGTTGTTTCATATGAGGAGGTGGTGAGGCTGCCTGCCTTCAAGAGGAAGACTCTGGTGCTCATTGGTAGGTCCTGTCCCAGGCATCCTCTGCAGCACAGGGGCTGTGTGGTGGGTCCCAGGGGAACCAGGGGCTGGGGCAGCATGGCCCTTCAAAACCTAGTGAGGTCTGGGGAGCATTTCTGCCTGCAGCTGACCTCCTCCATGCAGCACTGTGCATGGTCTGGCATCTGCACTGCAATGCTGAGGTGGAGTTAATTCAGGCGTTTGCAGCTCCTACGCATCTTCATGGAAAATCTTTATTAAAAGCAGCTCTGGTCTGCACAGCTGCACCAAAACAAGGACTCCCACGCTGCAGGGACTGAGCTCTTGGTGGTGGACTCCCCAGGCATGGGCAGCCCACCATGTACAGCTGTGCTGGCTGTTCAGTGGGCAGCAGCCCTGCCTCCAGCTGGGGCTGGAGGTGAGCATCCCCGGGGCAGGGAGAGCCTCTTCCAGGGCTGGAAGACACCACAGACCAGCTTAGAAAGCACATTCTGGGCCCAGGCCACACTGTGCACCTTTCCTCAGAGCCAGAGCTGTGGAGGCTGCTCTGAGCCCATCTCCAGTGTCCGTCTCTCTGTCCATCCAGGGGCCAGTGGCGTGGGCCGTAGCCACATCAAGAACGCTCTGCTCAGCAACAACCCGGACAAGTTCATGTATCCACCCCCATGTAAGTACCCAGGGCACAGCACAGGATGCATATCCTCTCACCTCTTTGATCCAGGACCTTCTGACAGCAGATGGGAGGTGGGAGATAATTCTCCAGCACCACCAAGCCCCTGAAGTCAGGGGGCCCCACATGGGGCACTGCAGGGCTGCTGCCACCCACTCTACTGAGACACCTCAGTCAGTCTTCTCATCTCAGTGTCTGTCCTTGGGCTGGCTGAGTTCCATTCTTGTCCCAAGTAGTAAAAAGGGATTAGTACAGCCTACTCTTGAGGCATGCAGGGCCTCCATGCCTGCTCCACTCTGTCCCCTAGTCCTTCTGGGAGCCAGCACTCACCTCTCCCTCCCTCCCCAGACACCACGCGCCCCCAGAAGAAGAATGAGGTGGATGGGAAGGACTACTACTTTGTCTCCACTGAGGAGATGACCCGGGACATCTCAGCCAATGAGTTCTTGGAGTTTGGAAGCTACCAGGGAAACATGTTCGGCACCAAGTTTGAAACAGTGCACAAGATCCACCAGCAGGACAAAGTCGCTATTTTGGACATTGAGCCCCAGGTACGGAGCAGGGGAAGGGGGGGGCAGGACAGGGGCTGCCACAAATGGAACTCCCTTTGTGCTGGCTGTGACCATCCCTGCCTTCCCTGGTGCACTGTCCACCTGCCCTTCCCAAAGGAAAAAGCCAGCGAGTCCTGGGGTGGCATTTCCATTCCCACAGAGGGCATTCACTGGCTGTGACACACACCTGGCTGTGACAGCAGGGCCACAGCCAGGCTGGTGTGGGCAGCATGGGGAGTGGGGGACAGCAGCCTTGGCTGTGCTTGCTCCCACACTGGGGAAGGGCACACCCTGGTAACTACACCCCTCTCTCCACAGACCCTCAAGATCGTGCGCACAGCCGAGCTCTCCCCGTTCATTGTCTTCATTGCCCCAACAGACAAGGCAGAGGAGGTGAGTGGCAGAGGGTGCCAAGACTGTCCCCCTCCTGTCCCCCTCCAGCCCGCTGCTACAACCCAGGGCTCTCCCTGCTCCACATCAGATCCTTCCTGTCTGCTTAGATTTTGGTGGTCCAGGAGAACTCAGACCTGAGAAATAGGAATTCCTGCAGCTATAGACTCCCTGTCTCTGACTGACACCCCCCAGCAACCATCACCCCTACAGCATAATCAGCCTCTAACACTTGGTGGGGAGCACAGCCCAGCACCAGGGACAGGATGATTTATCCTGCCATCAGCTATGCAAATGGACACACAAACAAGGGCTGCTTTCATTCTTTGCCTCATTAAGATGCTGATCTCTTTAACGTTAGGATGAAAGCAACAATGATACCGCAGTTAACTCACTCAGTGCCAAGCACGAGGCTGGAAGTCACAGGCTACCACTTCCCAGGAAGCCCCTTGGATGCAGGGAGCAGTGCTGCCTACCCTGCCCAGCCTGGCAGGGAGGTGGGAAGTGATGGGACAATGGAAACCTAGAGCTGTGCTCCTCCTGGACTCACAGGCAGCCAAGGCCACCTATCCCAACCTATTAAATTTGGGTTCCTAAAGCTTAAGGTACGGGTTACAGGGAGGGTGTTTAAGCATCCTTCAGAACAAGGATTGTGCAGGTATTTGGAGGCACATCAACTTGCAGAGGGTTGCACAGCCAGATGCAGCAGGAAGAGGGGAAAGGTGGGCAAGTCTCAGAGCAGAGAGGGCCTGCTGTCCCCACCTCGTGCTGTCACCCACCGCTGCCTCCAGCCAGAGGAATTACATCCTGCTGCAGTAGGCAGGGCCAGCCCTGCTGCCAGGCACTATTTATAACCCTGCAGCTCGGCTCACTCTTACCAGAGGGATGAAGCAGCGTTAATGTGACCCAGGAGAGCTCACATGACCAGGCAAACTGCTCGTTGCTCTCCCCTCTCCACCCCCAAGAGCTTCCAGCTTCATCCATAACATAGAAAAAATTAATTTTCTAAGAATAGATAAATATTTTCAGTAACTCTTTCAAGATGAAAGTAGCTAAGCAGTTATCTCCTTTTTTTTCCCCCCTGGGGTAATTGTTAATTACATTTAAAGTTTGTCAGTGTTGAACTGAACACCTTCAAGACAGAAACCTGCTGTGCCTTCAGGGAAGGTGTGGTATTGCAAATATTACATCTGTAATATGGTTTTAGTGCTGACCACTGAAGGTGTCAGTGCTGTGATTCATACCAAAGTGGCCTAACAGAAAAGGGAAAGACATTGACTTGGTCTGATTTAGGTCTATTAGTATCTGTTGAGGTCCTTTTAATCTATTAATAATAATTATGTACTAGATATAGTAATTAATAATATAATCTAATATTATGTTTAGGTCTATTAATATCTGTCTAGGTCTATTTAATATATTAATGCATACAATTATATAATAGATATATCATAATTAATATTATAATCTAATAATATCTGTTTAGGTCTATTAATATCTGCACACAGCAGAGCTCAAGGAGCACTGCACCCCAAGCTCTCCCTCTGCTCCCCAGGCACAGAAGCTGCCTGCCTTTCAAGACCCATTAGGGAAATATGTAGAAATTGCCTGGAATTCATTGTTGGGGGCAGAGCTGCCTGCAGGGGTACACCCCTGGGATGCCCCTGCTATCCAGGCAGGAGGGGGCAGGCAGCTTTGCTTTTACTATCAAAATAAAGCACTAAAAACCAGCCAAAACCAGTAGAGAGAGGCTGGTAAAGCTCTGGCAGCTGGTGCTGTTCTGGTGAAAAGCCAGTGGGAAGGGAACATCCTGCAGGGATTCTGCCTCCAACCCAGCCTGAGGCCTTGAGCTGGCTACACTGCCCAGCACAGCCCTGAGCACCCTGCTGCTCCTGAATTCTCCCTGGCAGCTGCCACAGAACGTTTTAAAGGTAAACAGGAGACCAAGCAGGTCTGGCCTCGCTCCAGCAGGTGACCTGATGCTCCCAGCGTTGCACGGGAGTCCAGCCAGAGAAACTCAGAGATCCTGGCCTGTCAGACGAGCTGCAACAATGCTCTGTGCTCTGGTACTTCCCAACCACTGGAGCTGTTTTGGTGGGGGTTTCCTGGCTGGGGTGGGCTGTGAAATTCCTCTCCTGTTTCTTGCAGTCCGAGGCTCTGCAGCAGCTCCGGAAGGACTCGGAGAGCATCCGGAGCCGGTACGCACACTACTTCGACCTCTCCCTGGTCAACAACGGGGTGGAAGAAAGCCTCCAGCTGCTGCAGGAAGCCTTTGAGCAGGCCTGCAGCTCTCCACAGTGGGTGCCTGTCTCCTGGGTCTACTGAGAGGGCATCCAGCCCCATCCGCTTCCCATCAACCATCCTGCAGCCATGGGGAGAACCCTCCTCTGCTTCCCCTGGTCCACACACAGCCCAGCACAACTCCCTTCCTCTGCTGCTCCATGGACATCGTCTCAATTGGTTGACACACACACACACAGAGGGTGCCCACATCTCCTCTCCTGGGGGAAGGAACGCAGGACAGGGGCTGCCTGGGGGACAGCCACCTCCCATGGCACTGCAGGGTAAGTCAGTGGCTACAGCAGAGCCCAGGGCATCCTGTTAGCTCAGAGCACAGCTCCCTGCCTCACCAGGCAAGGGAAAGCACAGTCCTGCTGTAGCACCCACCTGATCTTCTCTGCACCAGTCCCAAGGGAAGTGGCAGGACAGGGGCTTTCCAGGCAGATGTCTTCTGACATTGCAGGAGTGCACACAAACAACCCAGACCCCTGCCTGGTGTCCATGAGGCTTCAAGGAAGCCCCACAGCTTAGGAGGCCTCACACAGACCACCTACAGCCAAGGGTTTCCTCTCACAAACAGGGAAGAGTAGAAAAAGGCAGGCATGGATTTGATGGATGTGGCATGGAACACCCACCCCCAGACAGGCCTCACCCTGCGTTCCAAGGTTGGGGTTTTCTGATTCACCCTGTGCAACCATAGGTGTAAAAACTCACTGTATTGAAATTCTCACCGTGCAGCTTGGATTGTTACAGCCTGGCCAGAGAAACTCAGCAGCAGCTGAGCAAGTCCCACAGACCAAACCCCAGAGGGACTGTTCAATGGGTAAATTACATCCAGCCACAAGTATCTGTTGCATGCAGTAGAAAAGTCTCTACAAAGATCATCCAGGCATGTTTTCCAGTGTAGGGTGTCTCGCACTCTGTATGCAAACATGAAAGCCATCCTCACCACGGGGTTCCTCCTGCAGGAGTGCACTGATGCACCAGCCCCCCCCCCCCCCCCACCTCTGGGAAGTATCACTGTGCCTCCTGGGCAAACCACAGCCATCATGTAGGTGAAAATCTCATTTGTGTGTTCAGTCAGCTATAGGGGCAAGGGGAAGGTGGTTAAAAAGTCTTGTGCAATTTTTTTTTTTTTTAAGAATGCCAAAAATAAAATCTATGTGCAATAGGGACCTTTGTTCTGATCCACTGCAGGGAAACAATGAGCAGCAATAAATGTGCGCTGAAACATTGCCATGGCTGGTGTTTTACCTCTTAGGCTGGGCACCTGCTCATGGCTGGAGCTCTGTTCCCACCTCCCTGACCCTAAAACACACTCAAGATGAGGCAGGCCAGGACCAAACTGTTCCTCCAGGCACCATGAGACCTCTCCAGCAGCTTCACAGCTCCACAGGCAAAGGAACAGAGAGAACACCCAGCTTCCAGGTACGTGCCCCAGGTGGGTTTTGCCAAAGTGGAGGGTGGCCCCATGGCACCTCCAAAGTCCCAAGCAATGACAAGACCCCTGTAGGGATGGTCCACACCATCATAACCACTTCTCTGCATGTGGGAAGCTGCCTCCCCTCCCCATGAACAGACCACTAACCTCTTAAGAGGAGCCAGATGAGCGACAAAGTCACACGGTTAAAAACAGGACTTTTATTTTTTATGTAAAAAAGAGGACATAAAAATGGACCTTTTTTATTTTTTTTTCTGCTCAGGTTCTGACAGCCACTGGCTGCTGTCCCCACTGCTTACATTTATTCTCCAGCTATGGAGGGGAGGATAGACAGTTAAGATAAAAGCAATGAATGAGGTTAAAAGTCACAGAATCTCTGCGGGGATGAATCTCAGAACAAAGCAGCCTGGATCCTTCCCCATTTAAAAGGAGCTAAAATCCTGGCACACTACCCCTGTGTGTAGTGTGACAGAGAGATCTTTGACCCCCAGTAAGCCATTCCACATAAGGAAATTAGGAAAAGTCTTTCTGAAACTGCTTAAGCCCAACACCCAATGCCCCTTGCAGAGCTGCCTCTGACCAAGCTTTTCCTGACAAGGACTCCAGTCCCAGCAGCCCTTTAGAAAAGCACACAGGCCAGTCACCCCCTGGTCACCCTCTGTTCCCCAGCAACATCCCCACTTTTAGCCTTCAGAGCACACTGGGCACCAAAACCAGGAAAGGCAACCCAAAGCCCTGCAGTTCCAATCCAACAAGTGGGTAGAGAGGAGGAAAGAGACAGCAAGAGGTACACCCTGGCAAGGGCACTGGGTTTGGGGATCAGCTGACAAGCAACAAGCATATCCCTGGGCAATGCAGTAAAAAGAAGGAAGTAAATGTTTTAACGTTTACCTTTTGTGAAAAAGGTAAAAAGAAAAAAGAAGGTATTGAAGAATATCTGGGTGGACTATTTGAATTCATGTAGGTCATGCCAAGCATGTGGCCAAGTTAAAAACAAAGCAGAGCCCTTTCAATAACTGATCTGACTGTCCCCATCCAAACCCATTCAGATGGGCTGTGACAAAGCCAGTCCTCCAGGCACCAATACATTCATGTAACTGTCAGGTAACAGCTTCAGCCTTGGAAGAAAAGGAAGTGGCAGTACTAGAAGGGGGAGAAAGATTATTCCACCCTCTAGGTGAAAACAGACACCAAGTAAGAGCCAGAAGCTACAGCTTTCCTGAAGATATCACTTCTACTGGCATCACGGTGCTCAGCTTTAGAGATCAACCCAGTGCAGGGACAGCCAGGCACCCCACTCCTCTGGCAACCCTTAAAACAGGATGAAGAGGGGCACCTGAGCAGGGCACATCCTGGGCAAACACACCCGCTCACTCATACACAGCAGAAAAGAACCTGGAGCTTGCTGGCCCCTCTGCCAACACAGCCAGTCCTCCTCTTCCCAAGGCCTCAGATTCCTCCTTCCTTAATGATGAGGTTGCCTGCTTTGGACAGATCCAGTTGCTTACTCCGAGCTCTCTTTGACCTCCTTTTGTTTCTTCTTCTTCTTCTTCTTGGTGCTGGTGTCAATGATCTGTGGAGAGGTTGGAAAGGTCAGCAAGAAACCAAAAAGGAATCCCTCACTGCTCATTTCAGGAGGAACAGCCCCACTCCAGAAGCACTGCAGGCTCCCCATTGCCACAATGCTCCCTCACCACCACAAAAGCACTCAAGCACAGACCGAATGCCAGCACCATCCTCCCCCCAGGGCCCACAACAGGGCACCAGAGCACAGAGGTGGCCTGGCAGGAACCCATCAACTGTCCCAGGGCTGCTCACCCCATCCCTGCCCCACTGCACATCCACCCCCACAAGCCTCACCTGCCCTATCTCCCAACAGCCAGTTCAGTCTACAAATGCACCTCTGTAAAACATCTTTCTCTGCTCTGGGAGCCTGGCACTTTGTGGACATGCACAGCAGGATGCTGAGGTGTTTATCTTGGAGGTATCTGGGACACACAGCAACCTCCCCCACGTTTGGACCACACCATGGCAGCACCCATTACATACCACTTCTATTTGCTCTCCCCCGCTCTTGGCTGCCTCTTTGGCCTTCTTCTCTTTCTTCTTCTTTTTCTTTTCCTTTTTGCTCAGCTCCTCTGGTGGAGGGGTGGCAGGGGACGGGGGGGTCACAGCTTCATCACCTTCACTCTCCGACTCTCGCTTCCTCTGTTGGGGGACACGTTGTCAGACACACCAACACCTTCCAACGGAGCTCAGGGGAGGGGAAAACTGTTTGCAAGCCCACTGCAGTATTTTGCCTGATTCAATCCAGCTTCAGTTAACAATGCTTTGGGCAGGCAGGGTGACCTGCAGACTGTCAGTGGCCCCTCCAGCATACGCTGTCCAGGATTTGCTTCTGCCAGTATTGCACCCTGTACTTCTCAAGGTTTCCTGTATCCCAAATATTCAGGTAAAACACTACTTCACCTTTTCAGAGGCATGCAAAAGCCTTGACTTAGGGAATTTACTTAGGGAATTTTAGATGCAACTCTTGCATGGACCTTTCTGCAACTGACTGTCATCTCCAAGAAGGTTCTCTGCACTCAAAGCACAGAATCCCAGAGACAAACACCCAGGGAGGATAAGGCCTTCAGTAGGTCACCTTACAGCCAGCTTGTGGGCCACTGCACATGTAGAGGGTCTAGGCTCCCACAACATGGAACACCCTGTGAAACAAGCAGCACACAGTCCATCACCCAATACAAGCTGCCTAAAGGAAGTGGTGCATATCCATTCTTCATCAGGGCCCAAAAATGCTACAGCCAGAGAGCACTAACGATACTCACTTTTGAAGTCTTCTCCAGCTCTGACACAGGTTGGTGATCAGCAGCTGCTTCTTTCTTGGAAGAATCCCTGAAAGGAAAGATGCCCAGGTTGAGCAGGACAGTTGCTGCTTCACACTGCTCTGCACACATACAAACCCCCGTTCCCCTCACAAGGGCTCCACAACCCACCCCAGGAGCTGGGTGGGGAAGTTGGTGTGGGGAAGACCTGCAGCCTGCACCAGGGCCAGCTGGGCTGGGCAACAGCAAGGCCTTTCCCATTAATTTAGCAGACTGACTCCCTCTAGAACCACAAGACAGGCTAAAAAGGGATAACTGTCTGCTCGGGCACTTTCCTTCCAACACTGCCCAACATCTGCAAGAAATGCAACTGCACCACACAGGTCGGGACAGCCAACAGCCCTGGGCCAAGCCTAACGCGTCCCACGATCAAACAGCAGCACCCAACCTTGCCCTTGCTGCACAGTGCTCCCCTCTGAACACCACGAGGGAGCCACACATCCTCTACCCACCTGTAATCCACATACTCCTTCTTCCAGGAATCTGGTGTGTTCTCGTTGGGCTTTCCATGCTTGTCCAGAAGACCCTTCTGGATCATCATCTTCTTCTGACTGGCCTGAGAGCGAAGTGCAACAAGTCAAACTGCAGCTCCAGGTAAGAAAGATTCCCTCCTGGGGCTTCAGCCACTCAGCCTAAGAGGAGGTAATCCAGGAACAAGCCAAGACAACAACTACAGTGTGCTTAATGCTTTTCCAAGGACCTTCTAGTAAATCACACAAAACATGCCCTGCACAGCAGCCTAAATCTCAGACCAGAGGCATCTTCATTAGTAAATAAGGAGCCAATGGATGTTCCCACCCTTCCTGTTCTTCAGGTACAATTTAGTGTCTCACAAGACAGTTTGCATTTAAACAGTGTTGCAGCTGCACCAAAAGGAAAAGCAGCTCCTTGCCCAGCCCCTCCAGAGCCATCAGCATGGGGTGATAGATGAGGGTCATCTTTGCACAGAGTGCTAATGCCATCCACTTCACATCATTTGGCTCTTTACCAGAGGAGGGCTGGTGCTGTACAGACCCAAGAAGCCCATTCCTTAACACCTACAGTGGCCCCAGCTGGGCCTGGAGCAAAACTGCCCAGGCTCTGTTGGGAGGGAAAGCCATCACTCCCTGGCACTGTGAAGTGCCACCCCCATGGCTCCAGAATTACAGGAAATCCCTGAAGAAGACACAGGCACAGCTCTGCCCAAGGGGGACCCCAGAGTCCCACATCCCACCAGCTGGGCTCCCACCACTGCACTGGGACAGACTGCACCCCCACACCACTCACCTTGGGGCCCAGACCCCATTTTCGGGGATATGTGTCCCTCTCCATGATCACTCTCTTGATCTTTGCCACGATGCCATGGTCACAGGTAGAAATGACTGCTGTGGTCATCAAGGCAGTGGCTGCAGAAGCAGGCAGGGAGGCCATTAACTCTTTAATAGCAAGACTATCAGCACAAAGAGGACCAACACCCTCCACCAGGGCTGTCTCACCCCAAAGACTCACTGGAAGCAGGTTCTGGACTAACACTTCCATGAGCTGCCCTGCTCAAAGGCAGCAAGTGTGCCAGCCATGGATTAACAACACCACTCCCAGGCATCTCAAGGAACCACACCACCACAGGAAGGAACAGAGCTGCTCCTTTGCCAGCTCCCAAAGTCTTGCAGAACCAAGCTAGAGGAGACTAACCCTACCAATAATTTATGTTTTTCTCCCCAGGACCCCAAGATGACCAGAGTGCAGGCAGTACAAAGAGCAGGGTTGAATGGCCTGGCTGTGTTAGAGCTCCCAAGGCTCCTCAATCCCATGGGTCTGGACAGAGCACGGGGCCATGCAGCACTGAGCACCATCACTGCGTGTCAGCACCTGTCACCTACACAGCTTCTCTGAAGGCCCTTTAAAGGGCACCCTTTGAAGTCACTGCACAAAAGGTGGCAGTTGTTTGAGTCCCTTTGCACTGATCTGCTCAGGTAGTGTGATGTGCCAGGTGGCAGCGTGTGATCAGACACCATCCCTCGTCCCAGTGAGGACGGAGTCCCCCAGAGAGGGGCTCCAGCCCTGCCAGCACTGCTCCCCTCCTGCAGGCAGCCAGCCACACATCACAGCAGCCCCCAGCAGGACACTGGGAGACTGCTGGATGTCTGGAGGCTGCACAGCACCCAGACCCTAGAACAGGAACCAGGGTGCTGCAGGAGGGCAGCACCACTGCACTCAGAGAATGGATAAACTGCGTCATCACCTCACACACACAGCACACCTGAGCACCATACACAGCTCATGAACCCTTCACAGCCTGCCCAGGACTGCCTGTGTCTTAACACCAAGTGCCTTGGGCCCACAGTCCCCATTAGGAAGCACTAATCAAACCTTCTCTGCACGGGGACTCATTCACTGTCACACAGCCTGGTATTTCTGCAGTTAGCTGGGCACAAGAAGAATGAGGAGTTTCATACCCAGGCAGATAGCTTCTCCTTTCGTGGTGATGACAACAATCTCCTGATAAAGCTCAATACCATCTTCATACCTCAGAACACCAGGCAGCATGATCTTGGCTCCATAGCAAATGGCATTAACCTGAAAATGTAGAGAACAGGAGGGCTTATAGCTCTTAGAAGAGTAAAAACAAGGTAACGAGTGCCTCTAATTTTTAGCTTCCCATTGCCATTACCATCCCAGCAATAATACCCCTAATTATTTATTTTTGTCCATTACGTAAAACTTGGGGGCTTTGGAAGAAGCCAGCAAAGCATCTATCACAGTGGGTGAGGCAGATCTCTCATAACCATCAGCATCCTCCTCAAGTGAGGAGAGCAGATCCTGTCACTTAATTCTTGGCTCTTGCATCTCACTGCTGATCTGGCAGTGGCTCTCACTGGGTTCTACACAAGTCACAATCAGGACAGCTTTGGACGTCACACGGCTCCTGGTTCCCCATATTAAATCTGTACAAGTCAAGAGGACACTGTGCACTGTCAGCTGGCCCTGCCTCAGGAACTCACTGCACTGTCTTTCATGACGAGCCTCTTGTGTGAAGTCAGCAGCTTCTCCAGGGGCAGGACGACTCTCCTCAGGTAGCTTTCATCCCTGTTGTTGTCGTACTGCCACTGTGCATCCAGCACGTCGTGCATGGTCACCATGTTGTCCTGCCAAGACACAACCCCTCTAAACTCTCCCACCAGCCATCAACTTGAAACACCAACACATACACAAAAAAGCAGCTAAAGTCCAACAGCAAACGTGCTGAAGGGAGTGAACAACAGATGCCCAACTCAAGCATTAAAATGCATTCTAAAAGAAGCAAGAATACTTTCCATCTGGAGCTTGAGGGCAGCCTGACTTGGGCTACCAGACTTCAACCTTCCTAATCTCAGACAGCACTTGGATCTAGTGTACAAGGTCTGTCCACAGGAAACTTTAAAATACAACCTAATGTAACTTCCTGGGACTTCTAGACAGTCTAAATTAACCAGCTCTTCCAACTGCACCATGGAATAAATCTTGAAGCAGCTGTAAGCACCCAACACCTGGAATTCAGAAATGACTGCCAGTGATTACGGCTGTGCTAAGAGCACAGATGGGTGGGGAAGCACTTGCATTTTGATACTGCAGCTTTGCAAAGAGAGAAATTAGTTCTGGAGGATCCATCTATGACCTGACTGAAAAGACTGTACAACCATTCAAGATCACACCAGGCTGCATCTCCCAGGCTCATTCCAATGGAACACATTCCCTAGGCTGTGCCAATGCCAAGCTGACAGCTCACACTCCTGAACTTGTGGAATGTGTGGTTTGTAGGCTGAGAAACACAGGTGACATAAAACAAATCTTCAGTCACCACGGTGCACTTCCCAGTCACTCGCTGTCCCAAAGTTTAATTACCAGAACAGGAGCAACATCCTGAACTGAACTCAACACTTTGGTTACAGACAACCTACAGAAAGAGCTCCCACTTTTCGGGGGCTATTCACAAAACTCCTCCCGGCAGCCACGTGCCTAAACCTTCTCCTAACAGTAAAACTCACACAGTTCCAAGAAATCCTTCGCAATTCTGACCATTTCAAGGGGGCTGGTTACAGTGAGAGCCGCCACTCTACCTTCTCTCCCAGGACGCCCGAGCGGACTCTGCGGAGCTCTTGCATCTGGCCCCCCGCACCCAGCAGCAACCCCAGGTGGACACACAGAGTCCTGATGTACGTGCCTGCTTCACAGCTCACCCAGAAGATACCTGGAATCGATGACAGAGAAGTATTTAAAGCTGTCATCTAGAAATGAACCACAGAAATGAACCACATCCTTTAAGAGAAGCCGTATTTCCAATCCTTCACAGAGCCATCAGAATGGGGTGATAGATGAAGGTCATCTTTGCCCTGAGAGCTAGTGCCATCTAATTGACATCATTTGGCTCTTCCATGAAGGATGCAGCAGTACAAGAAACAGATGGGATTTGATTCTCAGCACACAGAAACAATGCATGAAGCACTTACTGCTTGACAATGGGGAGAATTTAGGTCTTAAGACATCTGCCAAGAATACAAAGCAGCCCATTTCACAGAAAATTTCATCAGCTGCTGGTTTAAGAGGAAGAAAGCAGGAAAGCCCTGTTTTACCTAATCTTTTCTCAGGATCATACTCCACCAGCTTGCTCTCATAGATGGTTCTGACTCTCAGTTGTCGTTTGACAGCAGCAATGAGGGGTGGTCGCTGAAAAACCGCGCCTGTCAGAGTTTCTACTGCCTGAGGGAGGAAGGAGAAGCAATAGCTCACACCTGTGCCCAAAGGTAGGAGGACCTTGGGAGTCTCCAGCAACCATGACCATTCCCATGAGTAAGAAAACACAAGGTTCATCATAATTTGGTGATGTCATATTTCATAAAGCCAATCCAAACCCGTGATGTGCTCAAGATGAGCTGCCAGTGAGCACAGCCAGGCTTTTCCCATCAGGTGGCAGCGTGTGATCAGACACCATCCCTCGTCCCAGTGAGGATGGAGCCCCCCAGAGAGGGGCTCCAGCCCTGCCAGCACTGCTCCCCTCCTGCAGGCAGCCAGCCACACATCACAGCAGCCCCCAGCAGGACACTGGGAGACTGCTGGATGTCTGGAGGCTGCACAGCACCCAGACCCTAGAACAGGAACCAGGGTGCTGCAGGAGGGCAGCACCACTGCACTCAGAGAATGGATAAACTGCGTCATCACCTCACACACACAGCACACCTGAGCTCCATTCCTGCCCCCTCATCTCCCACCAGTGCCCAACACTTTGCATGCCAGGTGTCAGCATGGCTGAGAGCACGGGAGACTTACCCTGGCCAGCTGAGCCTCACTCTCAATTGCATTGTGCAGCCGAACAATTCCCACATACTCTTTGCCTGAAAGAATGACAAGAGCAGTCAGGAGCGGCCACTTGCATTTAATGTTGACCTCCAGGTCCACACTCCCTCAAAGCCACGTGCCCCCAGGGCCCTGAAATCTTAACAACCACCTCTCCTAGGAAGCATGCACAGTTTATTCTGGAGCCAGTTATTCTTCCAAGGAAATAAACGTAAGCTACATTTATTTCTTCACCAATTTTTATTTCACCGGACAGGTAAGAGGCTGAGGCTGTAAGTTCAATTAGCACATAAAACCTTGTCAGAAGTGCTTTCACTGACTTAAAACAGTACAAGCCCCAGAGAAGCAACCAAAAATCACTTGTGACAGCATGGATGTGTCCTCAGTGGCTCAGAATGACATGCAACCCTTGAATTCAAGGCACTGAAGGCCAAGATCGACCCTTTCAGTACTGGAAATCTCCACTTTGTCTCCAAAAGCACTTCACACGTCCCCAGTCACTGTAAATGGCCTGGGCAACAAACATACCTGCGCTCTGCTGAGATTTGACCAGGCGTGTTGTCCTCTCAATGCACACAATGAGGCACCCAGTCACCTTAGGATCCAGAGTGCCGCTGTGTCCGGTCTTCTCCACTCGGAGGATGCGCCGGATCCACGCAACCACCTCATGAGAGGATGGATTGGAAGGTTTGTCGAGGTTAATAAAGCCAGACCTGTAGTGCAAGATGGCAGAGAGCAGGGGCTAAGCATCGAGGCAAACACAGCAAGAGTGCACACACTGAGCTGCTCCGTGCACAACAGTTCATATACTCCATGGTCAAGGAGTTCTCTTCTCCCCTGACTGCTCTGTACTTAAAGGAAACCAAACTCCAAGCAGTTTCAAAGCCTAGCAGGCCAAAGGACTTTTCCAAAGACTCCAGAGAGTTCCTCAGGCGTTTGCATGTTCATCCACAGACTAGCCACAGTCCCAGAAAAAAAGCAAACTTTACATTAGATGTTCACTGATTACTGGTAAGGCCCTGAGTCAAGCAGAAACGTACAAGGCAAACCCAGACAGAAAATGTTCTTAAGGTATTACCTGTGAAAGAAAAATAAACCACTCTGGCCCTTACTGCACTCACCTAACATAATCAGAAATCTCTCTCTTCAGAGGATTAGCACCGGAAGGAAGAGGTGTGTAGTGTGCTGTCCTCACATTTAACTTGTCAAAGCTCTATAAAATCCAAGCAGAAGCAGAAATTACAAATCTTCTTGAGCTCACCCTGGTATCAGCATTGCTTTCCTACAATACATCTCTCCCAGCTACACAAGATCTGATTTGTAAATGTCAGGGCCACTTCCAAAATCAAACACACCCAACAATGAAACCACAATGTTTCACAGAAAAAGAAACATACAAATCTTGCGCTGAAATAGATGGGAAAGCAACAGAACACACATCTTTACAGCAGAGGATAAATCCAGTATGCCCCAGAAACTCAGCACAAGCAACTTGGGAGTCTATACACATCACAACCTATGGTCAGACCCAAATAAAAAGCTCAAGAAACCTGGCACGGTACACTTATACATCAGGCATGAAAATGATACTGCTGGTCAGACTCGATGACACGATTTCTGCATGCAGTGGGGTTACACAAAGCAGCAGTGCACTTCCACAGGCAGAGGACAAAAGGAGCGGGAGCAGGGACGGACCACGAGGCCGAGCAGAACTCGCCGTACCTTTAGCAGCAAGGGCCACTGCGACGTGTTCAGCAGGGGCACTCGGGACTCGGGCTTGATGAGAAAGTCCTCCGTGTGCTGAATGTCCTGTGGGGGGGCGGAGTTCACCGGGATCAGAGCGGGAAAAGCCGGCGGGCCGCGCTCCCGCCGCCTCCACGCGCCCGCTCCACGTGGCCCGGGAGGTTCCGCTGCCGCATCCATGTGGGGCGGCCGCGCTCCCTGCGGGAACGGCGCGGGAGAAACCCATCCCATCCCTACCCATCCTCCCCATCAACCATCCCACCGCGTCCCCACGGATGGGTCTGGAGGAGCCCCCCGCGGCATCCCAAACCCGGCCCGGGCAGACCCCCGCTCCCGCCGCTCACCGCAACATCCTCATCGGCGAGCACCCGCTTCTCCTTCTTCCTCTTCCTCTTCACGGTGGAACCTGCGGGAGCGACACGCCGGGAGTGAGCGCGGGGAGCGGGGCAGGCCCGGGAGGGGAAAGGGGGGACGGCGCGGGGAGGGGGCAAAATCGCCCGCAGACCCTTCCCCCCCGTGTCCGCCCGGAGCCCCCCGCCGGTCCCCACCGCTGCGCACCATCCCCGTCCGCCATGGCCGCGTGGTGTCCCCGCCGCACGCACCGGAGCGGCCGCCCCGTCCTGACGGCCCCGCGTCACCGGCTTCGCGTCACCGGCCCCGCGTCACCGGCCCTGCCCGCCCCTCGCAGCGCCCTTTCCACCGCCCCGGCGGGGAGGAGCATCCCCGCCCGGCAGGAACTTCCCCGCTGCTGCCATTCACCACTGCTACTCAACTAGATACAATTCTAGTAACAGTTTCGTCTCTCCGAATTTAAAAAGGTCATAGAATCAACCGTGTTGGAAAAGACCTCCGAGATCGTTAAGTCCAACCCTTGATCCAGCACCGCCCTGGCTACCAGATGATGGCACTAAGTGTCACATCCAGTCTCATCTTAAAAACCTCCAGGGACGGTGAGTCCACCACCTCCCTGGGCAGCGCATTCCAGTGTCTGATCACGCTCTCTGTAAAAAATTTTTTCCTAATATCCAACCTAAACCTCCCCTGGCAGGGCTTAAGACAGTGCCCTCTTGTTTTACTGACAGCTGCCTAGGAGAAGAGACCAACCCCTACCTGGCTACAACCTCCTTACAGGGAGTTGTAGAGTGATGAGGTCTTCCCTGAGCCTCCTCTTCTCCAGACTAAACAACCCCAGCTCCCACAGGCTCTCCTCACAGGACTCACAGGACTTGTGCTGTTCCTATGTACTTTTTGCTACACAGATTTTTACTTTGTTTCCCCGGCAGATAGAGACAGCAGCAGAAAAGAAATAAGGTAGCAGTCCATTCATCCTTTACGCCCTCCACCACTACTTTAATTCTCAAATTCCCTCAGCTGTAATGGAGTTGCCACTGTGCAGGCTCAGTTCTTTGGGTTACCAGCTGTTACACAGAGACTGAGGTCAGGCCACCACCATCAGTCCCCAGACTTGCGGTCAGCCACCAACACCCTTCACCCACCACAAAATGCACAGCCTCGTGTTGGCTGCAGCATCTCTCGTTTTCAGGAGGGGAAAAAAATTAAAATCTCCTTTTTTTGTGTTTTTGTTGGGGTTTTGTTTGTGTTTTGTGTGGGCTCTTTTGTTTTCTTTAAAAAAACAACTCCAGCAACATTTGATCCCAGATGCCCAAATCCTCCAACACACACTAACTGCAGCCAGTCCTTTAATGCACAGCCTTGTTCTGTCCCGAACTGGCCCTTCCGCTTCGGGATTACACTTTTTCCAAGCAGGACAACATCCAGTACATACAGTGAGCAGTTTACTATGACACAAGGTGAACACATCTGCTCATCAACCATGGCTTGAGTGCATTACAGAGTCGGTATTAAAAATAAATAGCGGGACAGTCTGTGTTGAAGTGACCAGTCCGAGCAGTCCCTGTAGGCACTCAGAGCCCCTGCCCGGCAGGGCTCAGCATCTCCTGCAGCACCAGGTGCAGTAGGTGGTTCTGCTCGGCGCTCAGCAGCGGCCACAGCTCTGCCTGCAGTGCCTTCAGCGCTTCCACGTCCTTCTCCTGGCACGCCAGCACGGCCGACTGCAGCAGCAGGAACAGCTCTGCCGGCAGGTAGCTGGCGGCCGGCGGCAGCCCGCCCGCCCCGGGGCCACCCGCACCGCCGGTGGTGCTCGCCCCGCCGTCGGGCGCCTCCCAGCAGTACTGCTCCAGCGTGCGGGCGTGCTCGGGCAGCAGCTTGGCCGGCGGCGGCTGCAGCAGCAGCAACAGTAGCACCCGCGACACCTCGCAGCGCGCCAGCACGTCCAGGAAGGCACCTCCAGGAGCCGCCCCGGCCCCCGCCCCGCCGAGCCCGGCCCCGGCCAGCGCCTGCGCCCGCGTCAGCGCCGCCAGCGCCCCGGCGTAGTCGCGGGCGAGCAGAAGGCAGGACGCGCGCTCGGCCAGGCAGCGCAGCGCCTGCAGCGGCAGCCGGGCGGCCCCCAGCAGCTCCGCCGCCCGCTGCAGGGGCGCGGCGGCGCGGGCGGGCTGGCCCGTGTCGCGGAGCGCGGCCGCCAGCTCCAGGCACGGCCCGGCCGCCAGCGCGGGCTGCCCGCGCTCCAGGTGCAGGCGGGCGGCGAAGGCCCCGCAGCTCTGCGCCGCCGACACGTGCTCGCCGAAGCCGCCGCGCAGCCCCAGGCGCTGCCGCAGGTCCCGCTCCTGCCGCAGGAAGAGCCGCGCGGCCTCGGCCAGCGCGGCCGCCTCGGCGGGGCCGTGGAACAGGCTCTGCGCGCAGCGCGCCACGGCCAGCTGGCACCAGGCGGCGTAGGGCAGGCTCTCCTGGGCGCGCAGCTCCCGCGCCAGCGCGGCGAACTGCTCCGCCGCCTCCGCCACGTTGGGCTTGCGCAGGAATCGCCGCCGCAGCTTGGCCGACACCAGCCGGTACCGCGATAGGAAGTCGCCGTCGCCGCCGAGCCCCGGCCCGGAGCCGCCCGGCCCGGCGGGGCCGGAGCCGCCGCCCGCCGCCAGCATCGCCCGCTCCGCCGCGGAACTGACGCACCGCCCCGCCCCGCGCCGCCGCCCAATCAGCGCCCGCGCCGCTGTCGCGTAACAGAGGGGCGGGGCCTGGAGGAGGCGGGGAGGGGGCGCGGCCACTACAGACAGCGCTGAACGCGATTGTCCCCGCCCTTAATAGGCGTGGTTAAGACGGACCACGCCTATTCAGGGCGTGATTCTGGCTGGCGGGCCCCGCCCCGGGTGCGCGGCGGGGCTGAGCGGCGATTGCGCCCCCTGGCGGCCAGGCGGACCCGCCGCCGCCGCGGGATCGGGAGCGAGACGGGAATGGGACCTGGGACCGGGGTCGGGATGTGGACCGGGATGGCGACGGGCTCTTAAGCCCCCAGATGGGGCCGCAGCAGCCAGGTTCAAACAAGAAAGGTTGACACAAATGGTACCAGGTGGGTGGGTGAGCCTCCTGGCCGAAGGATGTGTGGGGGCAGGAATTTTAAGTGAGGTCAAAGGGATAAGAGAACTCTTGGAGTTTATCTAAATAGATAAACCACGCCTGACTCGGGAAACCCCCAGCAGCGCTGAAAATATTTGGTGCCCGAGAGGGTTAAGCGGGTATGTGAGATCACGTGTGCTTGCCTGCTTCCTGCTTTTCCATGACCATCTGCTGGAGGCACGGCCTGAGGGAGGGGCTGTTCCCGCTGTCCTGACGTCCCTACACGTGTGAGCACACGTACCCACCTGCACCCACCCTGCCAGCTGAGGTGACACGTTCTGCCAGACATCCCTCCCGCTGCCTCCCCAGCCCCGAGCGTCCCACCGGACAGGCTCGGTGGCGGGGGGCACTCCGCTTCCAGCGTGTCCCGAGCGAGCTCAGCGCAGCCACGTGGTTGCTGTGACACGAGCGCTGTCCCACCCGTGTCCCACCAGCACACGGGTGAGGCCCCTCGCCCCCCACCATGGCTCTGTGCTGCCTGTTGAGACCCCCGCGCTGGCACCTCCGCCCGCCGCCGCTCGCCCTGCTCGGCCCGGACCGCAGCCTGGGGACAACGACAAAGGGGAAAGGGAAGAAAAAGGCCAGGGGGGGCTGCAGCCTGCCAGATCCGTCCTGGGAGGAGAGGTACGGCTTTCCCAAAATGCCCAAACGCTCTTCCCAAGCGGCAAGTGAGAGCGTTTTGGGTTTGGGTTTGGGGTTTTACCCTCGTGCAGCTCTTCCCAGTAGGAATAGAAGAGGGGCTCAGCTGTTTTTTCCCGCGAGTTTGGCCCGGGGATAGGAATAATGGAAAAGACGAATGGAAAGGTTTAAGAGGAAAGGAGCAGACGGGTTGCCACAGTGGCAAGCAAAAAGTGACAGTCCGTTTGATTTGCAGTTCTCTGTCTGAAAGTAGTTGGCGCTGGGTGCTTTTGGAAGCAGCTCCAAAAATCCCAGTAACCAATGCCAGCAACTTATCCAGCTGTGGGGTGACGTTCTCCATGGGCTCAGTGAGCCAGTAGTTGATGGATAGTTATGATTGTTTGAACCACGTCCGCCTCACCCCTTATTCTGCCTTTTCTTTTTAAATCAGCTTTTGTGTGTTTTTTTCTTACTTGTTCTGCCTCAGATAAAAGCAGTGGCAAGTTCTGAGGTTTTTCTCTAAACAACTACTGTGTGGGTCAGCAAGGGTGGGCAGCTTGCAATTCCCTGCCTGCTCCACACAAACTGTGCATTTATCTCTGGTTCACTGGGAGTTTGGGTGTTCACAGCCAGCTCTGTCACCAGAACAGTCCTGCCTATGAAGTAGCTGTCAGGAATGTTATGCCATAGGTATCAGGGGGGAGCATCTCTGGGCACTGCCATGATGTTGTGCTTTCCAGGTTAGCAAATGCAGTGACTCCACTGTGGAGACTTCCCTACCAAGAGCAGCTGCAGGTAAGATGTGCTTCCATATATTTTTCTTTGCTGTGTTGCCCCAACTGCCTCTCCTATCCCCTTAAGCCATAGCCCTCATCATCTTAATGCCGTAAACTCTTCAGACCCCATTTACTGCTGCTTTAGTCCTTGTTATGGTGAAGGATAGAACTGAGAGGTTCCTTATGGTACAGAGAATGGGCACTTGCACAGTGATCCTGTCCTCTGTGGGACAGCTGGTTCACTGGGGCTTCAGGTGGGACCAAGTGGTGCTCCAAGGCCAGCTCTTGGGGACCATGGACATGGGATTTTTCCCTCTTCCTGTTGCCCCGAGCAGCTTTGGTGATGAAAAGGGCAGAGTTCCTCTGGGACTATATTTTCACTTGCAGTATTTCCTCCTGTTGGACTTCCTAGGGGTGGGTGATGAAGAGCTGCCCACCATCATGTGGTCCTGTGAGAGTGTTTCTGGCTTAGAACTCCTCTGCAGGTGAAGTATGAAACCCAGAGGAAGATTTTGCAGACACTGGCATCTCGTCTTGAAGAGCTGGGCATAGATGCACAGAAACCTGGTGGGCTCTGCTGTCCTCTCCAGCCTGTAGTCCCTTCAGTGAGTATCCTGTGGGAGTGCTCTCCCCTTTGAGCCACTCACAGCCTCTCACTCAACAACTGAAGAGTCTCATGGTGGGCATTATTTGCTTGCAAAGAGTGTGTCTGTGGCAGTCCTTGCTAGCTTCTGCTTTGCAGCCTGTGACTGCCTGAGAGTGAAATAAGTCCAGTGCTTAGGAACCCTTTTTTTTGCGTCCAAGGCTTCCCTGATAAACCTGTCACCTTTCTGTCAGAGAGAGCCATTTCTTCCTCCCCAGGGGAAGTACTGGGGTTCTCGTGCACAAGCTCCATTTCTGTGTTTTGCACATTCACATGTATCTTCCCATGTTGCCAACAGAACAACCAGGCAGGGTTATTTGGCTTTCCTCCATTACTTTTAATCTAAGGCTTTATTTTTTCTTCTTTTCTCCCTCAGCCCATCATTAATGGCTACCGAAACAAATCTACTTTCTCTGTGAACCGAGGACCGGATGGGAACCCGAAAACTGTGGGGTTGTATGTAGGAACTGGCAAAGGTCAGTGCAGGACAAGACACTCAGTAGAAAACTGCTGGCGTGAGCTGGGCTGGGGCAAGGCTCTGCTTGACAGCCTCCTCTCAAGTTAGAAGCCTGAATCCTGGGGGATGCCAACCACCAAAGCAGGGCAGCAATTTTAACACCTCAGTTCATTTGCTTCTTAAGAAATACCAGCTCCTAATTTGCAAAATACAACAGGAAGGACGATGGATGGGGTATCAGCCCCTTCAGGATTTAGCTTTGTTATTCTTAATTATGCTGTTCTCATGTTTTTGCCATGCTCCAGGAGCCTATGCTGAGCAGGAAGAACATGGAGGGGTGTGCACTTCCATAGGCAGCAGAGCAATGTTGAAACATTTGGAGTGCATGAGGCAGTTTGGTGTTGTGCAGTGAAGATGTGAGCAGTGTGCTCCTTGCAAGGGGCACCTGGATAACAATTTTTTCTGTTTTCTTCTTTTTTTAAAATTTGTACAATTCAGGGGAAAGGCCTCTCCAAAGTTTATCATGTTTAGATGGTACAGTGGTTTACTGTGCCCTGAAACAGAACAATTAAATACCTGTCCATCTCTCTCCAGCAAGAAATATTGTCTGTGTGAAAGCCAACCACATGAAGAACATGCCCTCAACACACATACAAGTAGCCCAGGTAAATAAATAAGTCATGTCTGTCCCTAGACTGTGGAATAGAGGGACTGCAATAACTCTTGTTTGGGAGAACATTGTAATTTTAGTTACTCTGTGTTTTCAAGTTCATTTTCATGGTCTGAAAAGTTTCATGCCTGACTCTGGTTGATGGAGAAGTACTTTTTTAAAACTTGCATCTTAATGTTGCAGCCTCTAAACTGTTCCAAAGAATGAAATTAATCAAATGACAACGAATTCCTGCCAATCTATTAAAACACTTAAGAATTGCAAATTGAAATTGTTGAAGTGTCTTGTCTTTTGAGAGCCTGGAAAGAGCTTTCACCCAGTCTATTGAAAACAGAGAAACCAGATCATGCTGGTGGAAGGGCTGCCTGTCTTGGGGGTTAAGACCAGGGCAGTTGTCTTCGTGGTACTACAAGTGCCATTTCCCCTCCCTTCAGTGCTATGAAGAGTTCATCTCTCGTTCCCCCCTGGACTCCTGCATCCTCTTCCATGAAGGCGGACACTGGCGGGAGCTCGTGGTTCGTACCACCAGCCGTGGCCACACCATGGCCATCATCACTTTCCACCCCCAGGAGCTGGGCCAGGTGAGTATGTGCAGGACAGAGCCATTGGCAAGAGCCACATCAGATATCTCACGTGAGCCTGCTGGGTGTATCCCTGGGAAAAGGTGTCTAATCAGGTTACCCAAACAGCAGGTTTGCCTTTCTTGCTCTTAACAGGAGGCACTGGCTACTCAGAAAGCGCTGCTCAAGGAGTTCTTCACGTGTGGACCTGGAGCAGTCTGTGCCTTGACTTCACTTTATTTCCAAGAGAGGTATGTGTCTTGGCACAGGAATGAGTGGAAACAAAGCCACCTCCTTTTTATCCCCCTTCTCTGATCAAATTCAAATTCTATCAGTTCAAGGAGTGCTTGAAGAGAATGACAGATGTTTGGATCCCTCATAAAAGATGTGGCTTTAAAACGGCCCCATCTTTTTTTTTCCAAACCTGTAATACTTGAATACTCTGTGGTTCTACCTCATGGGAGTTATGAGCCTGGCAAACTGAAGAAAAAGCCTACAGTGACTTTTCCAAGACAGTAAATCATATTCGAAGCAAAACTGGGGAATAGACCAAGGACTGCTGCCTTCTGCTAGGTCATTTTGATCCTTTTAGTGAAATCTAGTCTGTGCTAGTCACAGATCCCTTAGAAAGAATCAAAATTCTTGATCTTCTCCCACAAAATAGAGGTTGCCTGGGGAGAAAACCATCCTCCCCTGCCCATGAGCACCCCGGGAGTGGCAACCAGCTCTCTGCTGCTTTCTAAGAGCTGGTTTTTGTGTGGTCTGCCAGCACCATGACACGCTGCTCCCACGAGCAGTCTCCCTACCAGCTGCTCCACGGGGAACCTCACATCTTTGAAGAACTGCTCGACCTGAAGTTTCGCATCTCTCCAGATGCCTTTTTCCAAGTGAACACGGCTGGAGCAGAAGTTCTGTACCAGGCAGTTGGGAAGCTCTGTCAGACTACTAGGGACACTGTCCTCCTCGACATCTGCTGTGGAACAGGTGGGTAGTGGCCGTGTGAGCCCAGCTCCCAGGGCTGGTGCTTTGCTGGTGCCAGAACTGATCCTTGCTATGTAAAGGCCTGTTTCTTCAGCATGAATGTACAGAGTATTTTTGTGTCCCGTGTTTCCAGGCACAATTGGTCTCTCTCTGGCTCACCAGGTGTCCAAGGTCATCGGTGTCGAGGTGGTGGAGAAGGCAATAGAGGATGCCAACTGGAATGCAGCGTTCAACGGTGAGTTCAAACTCGCCGTGGCAGAAAGTTTCAAACAAACTGCTGAAAAATTGGAAGTAGTAAGTGAGCAGGGGGACCTTAACACAGCAAAGGGTGGTTCATGTTATACCTAACACTTGGTGGGACTCTGTTCTTTTTGCTTCACAGGGATCTCAAACTGTGAGTTTCACAGTGGGAAGGCTGAGGCCGTGTTACCACAACTCCTGGCGTCGTGGGAGGATACCCGGCCGCTTGTTGCTGTGGTGAACCCATCTCGGGCTGGGCTACGTGAGAGAATATGCTATTTATTTTTTATTTTCATCTTAATTTAGTAACGATTTTTCTCTCATCCTTCATCCCTCTGGGAAGCAGAGGGATTTCTCCCGCTGCTCTACCCTACTTGATGTGCTAAGCTGTCAGCAGCATGGGTCTGAGACGGAACATGGCAAAATATGTGTCTCTTTTTCCCCTGTATTTTCGACAGTTCAGGGCAGTTCTGTGAGGCTCTGTGTGCAGTCATTCCTCCTTGGTCACTGGGAAAGCAGGGTGTGTTTTTGCAGATTACAGGGTCGTGAGGGCCATCCGGAATTGCAGGACCATCCGCAGGCTGCTCTACATCTCCTGCAAGCCAGAGGGTGAAGCCATGAGGAACTTCCTTGAGTGAGCACTCTCCTCCTCTCCACTGACCTTAGTGACAGACCCTATTATGTCCAGACAAGGCTTGGGAAGGTTTTTGTTGTGATTAAATTTTGCTGGGTGAGTTCTGCAGGTGAGATGCAGGACTAAGTGCGTGGGCAGGAGGGGTTTATGCCTCTGTGTTACTTTGGGTTTCCCTGCAAGCTGCACTCACTGGTTTAAGGTAGGGGGTATTCTTTGGGTTTTACATACAGCAGGATGCATTATTGCATCAGTGAGGAGTAGAAAACAATGCAAACATGTTATAATGGCATTGTGCAACCTTCCCCAACAAAAGAGCACGTCTGGATGTGGATACAGAATCCACAGGGGTCACTGCAGGAAGGTTGACCCCTAGCCAACAAAGTGAAGCCAAGGGGATTAGTCACCTCCTTAGGGTTAGTCATGGGGCTTTATCTGGGGTAGGCCTGTTTTTAGGTGATAAATCTGTCTGCAGGTGACCATGAAGGTAGTGCAAAACTGAAAATTGCTTCCTAAGGGTATTAAGTGTCTTTCAGCTGGGATGGCTTGTGAGAAAGGAAGCTTTAAACTTGCCACTGACTGTTCAGCTTGTCCCTGAGGTCTTCAGAGCTGGTTTGGGATTCAGTATTGGTGGTCCCACACCTCAGCCAGTGTCAGCTGCAGACTCTGAGGGACATTAGCCAAACAAACAATACTTCCTCAGTGGTTCTTCTGTGCTATTGTGCTGCCAGCAATGGTGGGAATGGTTCTGCTACTGGTCTGAAGGTTGCTCTTTGCTTTCCACAGGCTGTGCTGCCCACCTGACCCACGGAAGAAGCTGACAGGAGAGCCGTTTGCCCCCGTGCTGGCAATTCCTTTTGACCTGTTTCCTCATACTGTTCATTGTGAGCTGGTGCTGCTGTTCACCCGCTGACAGGGAGGCAGGTATGCCAGCTGTGAGAGCTTGGGAAGCAACCTCCTACTGTGCTGGAGACTTGAGTCAATGGAGTTAGGATTTTAACTTATTTTCTGGATGGGTTGTATAAAAATAAATAATTTTGCTTTTTCTCTTACTTTGAGTTGCCTAGCAACACTGTTCTTTAAGGAACCACTTGGATTTCTGAGGTGAAAAGGTTCTCTGTAGCATTTCATCACCCTTCCTTCCCCTGCAAACCTGTTCTTGGGCTGCTGGTTAAAGCAGCCTGAAAAATACACTCTCCCTGTGTTGAGGAGTATGCCCAACTTGGTGTTCAAGCTGCAAATTGTACCCCAGGTGGTGGAAAATTGCTGGAGCCCCAGGCAAGGAGCACAAAGACCATGGAGTGAGTGGCTCCTCACCTAGACACTCTGCAGAACTCAATGAACAATGAGAGGACCCCAGACCCTAATTTTCCATTGGTCAGAACTGTTATGCAAGGGCTAGGAGATTTAGGGTGTAAGGGTATCAAAGCCCAGAGATTCCTTTGTTGGGGCCCCTCCCTGGAGGCACCAGCTCCAGCTGTTGTTATGTTGCTGTGCAACTGTTAAAATACTTAAAGGATCCAGATGTCTGGAAGCTCTGCTATGGGAAACTGGGGTCGATCCAGTGAAGGAAGCTTGTCTGACTCTGTCAGTGGAGTGTGTAGGGAGTTAAACAAGGCATCTATGGGTTCACTGGAACCACTGATGCAAAGGGGCTTTGGTCCCAGCAGTGACATTCTGGGCTGATGTCTGACCCCAGGAGTGGCATCTGAAGGGTCAGACAGGAAAGGTTCCATAACACCTGGTATTGTGGGTTTCCACCATCAACATATGAATACATGCACTAAAATCTACTGCATTTTCTAATACTGCCATGCCATTAGTTCTATGCCTGCTTCAAGGATATTCCAGGGCTTTTTCAAGTTGATATTGAACTGGCTATGAAGAAACTGTAGGAACTAGAAATCCTCATGCTTCAACAGGAATATGTTGACTTCTGGGGGTCAGGGAAATATTCCTGTATAAGCTTCCAAACCCAGTATTGAATCACTGTCAGTCAGGTGGATAAGTTGGAGGCAATGAGATTTTTTTGTAAAATAAAATGAAAAGAGAACAGATTTCAATGTCTCTCCTTTCACAACTGCCTCCTCCTCTCCACTAACACACACCTAAATATGAAGTGCCCTATGAAAATGTCAGCAGCAACATTTTTCTCTCCTCAGGATGTTCTGCAATAGCTAATTAAAAGGATTTCTTGTGTTTTGTACCTGTCCTGTCCTGCTCACTGTGAAGCACAGCGTTATGTGAAGTTCTCTCCAGCTCTTCCAGAGATGTAGCTGCTGTAATGGGGAGGGAGGTGTGAGTGAGCAGTTCCCTTGCATTTTATAAATTCCATGAAGTTTTGAATCAAGCCTGATAAACTCCTAAGGAAACAGGGAGAGCTGCCTGTATTTTTCAGACTTTAATTCCAGTCCTAATGAAAACTGAGCTTGGAATAGTAGCAACCAGCCGTTTTCAAGCCACGGGGGCTTAAAATAGATGCATTTAGGACTTGAGACTTATTACACCAGTGTCCCATGAGTGTAAGATTCTTGCACACTGTTACAGCCTCTTGCTTTCATTTTATATGAAAGGATGCAGTATTCCAGCAGTTCTGTTTTGTGTAATTATACCTTGGTTTCTTGCTGCAAGATCTAATAGACTTCTGCCTAGCCTGGTTATGGTTTGATCAAAAGGAAATTTGTTGCAAATTGCAGGATATAGAGAATGACTTTAAATCAGAAAGTAACAGAGGATCAGAAAACCTTTACAGTAGCCTCTGGAGAGCTGAACCTATACAGGATAGGTTTTACCTGCAGTGGAGGTGGGTGACACAAGTGGCCTCACCTTCCTTCCCTTTTGGGCATCCGGTTCCAGGAGAACCACAGGGACAAGACATCTCTTCTGCTTTCCTGGTGCAAATACATGAAGCAATATGCTGTTTGCTGTGTATGAGCATCTGGATACCTGGAACTGAGAGCTGTCTACGTACAAGAGACCCCTGGCCGCTTTTCCTCCACAGCACGTCATTCCCATGCCCTCTCCTAACATGTCCTTGTTTTCCCACTAGTGAGCAACTGTGCTCTGCCTTTGGCTGCAGTCCCACATCCCTAGAACTGGCTCAGTTTCGGCTTTCTGTGGGCGATTTATGGAACATGCAAGGAAACAGAGGATGACTTGCTGGCAGGAGCGCTCCAGGTGCTGGAGCTGCCTGGCTCCGGCTGCAGGGCATTAGGACCCAGGGGTTGCCGAGTGGAGGAGGCTGAATTCCCTCCCGCTGTCATCCTCCTGCCTCTGCAGCTTTATCCCTACAGCCTTCAATGGTGACGGACTCCCTCCCACCCGGGCTGGCAGCCAGAGCCAGAAGGCCTCGCTAGGACCGGATCCCTGCAGCTCTATGGCATCTCCCAGGACTATCACCATTGTCGCCCTCTCAGTGGCCCTGGGGCTCTTCTTCGTCTTTATGGGGACCATCAAACTGACCCCCCGGCTCAGCAGAGATGCCTACAACGAGATGGTGAGTCGGGCAGTGGCAGCACGGAGTGGGGGGGCATCAAGGCTCTGTCCCTTCCACCCTGCAGCGGGAGCAGTGGGGTACACAGAGGGGGCCTGCCCTGGAGCCCCGGGGCGATGGGCAGGAGAGGGGAGAAGCTTTTCTGTCTCCTCATTTGATAGACATGGAGAGAAGCCAATAATACGCAGTGCCCAAGATATCCAGGCGGCCCTGTCCCTGGAGAAACCTCTGTGGATAAGGATGGGGGGGGGAGGCAAGGAGGACTGGGTAGCACAGCACACTGATGCCTGCAAAAGGTGGGGGCACAAGGGTCCCTAAAAGCAAGGTCTGTAGGAGTACCAGACATGCAGCAGGCAGGGACAGCTGATCCCTGGGAGAAAACCTACCCCCTGGGTGGGGGTAGGAAAAGCAGATGCCTGCTTTGGCAGCCAGCTGTCCATCCTCACGATTCTGTGCTTTAAAGCAAGGATTTAAAGACACTGACTATCTCTACCTCACGAGACTCGTGCTGGGATTAATTCACGATTGTGAAATGCTTTGAGATTCTTAGCTGGCAGAGGGAGATATTATTAATAGTCATCTCATTATTCTTTTTAGCCAGGGAAACAATCCTCTCCTCCTCTTGCCTAAGAGGAAAGGTGTGAGGAGAGGATGGAGAAGTCACTGTGTGCATTTCTCACCTGGTGAGCTGGTTGATGCTCCTCTCTGCTCAGGCCCAGCCCTGCTGCAGAGCTTTGCCAGCTGAGAGCTGCAGGCAGGTGTGGGACTGGCTGCCACATCTTGCTTCCTTGTCTACGTTTATTTATTCTCCTCCCCCCCCTTCCCCCATTATTTATTGCAGTAGTTGAAAAGCATTGGTATAATTTTTGTGTCCCTATAAAAATAGTGCTGGAAGTTTCCAGCACATTCTGTTCTCTCCCTTTGCTCCACCTGCCCAGCTGCTGCTTTTCCTTAGCTCTCAAATAACATCTGAATCGCAGTGCCTTGTCTGCAGCCCAGCGCCGGCATCTCGCAGAGGAGAATCCCCAAGAAGTAACTCATGAGCAAGAGACTAAGATAAAACACCCAGAAAACAAAGCCCTTAAGCTTCTACAAGAGGAAAAAAAAAAAAAAAGCACAGACTTTAGAAGCATTGCAAAATGCTTGCTCTGTAAAATATTCTGCTTCTCTGTCCCTTTCTGCTTTACCAAGAGTCAGGCCTGCAGGTAGGAAAGATCCCTGGGTTTATAAGGAGAAAGCAGATATTCAACAGCACCATTATTCTTCATAGCCCATATTGTCCATATTGTCACATATTCATGGCTCGTTAGGCTCTCCTGCCTTTGCTGTGCTGCATACCCTGGTGGTCTGTCATGCCATGGAGACAGTGAAAACCTGACCTTGCTAATCCATAGGGATGGCTCTTTGCCCCCAGCAAATAGAGAACCTCTGTTACCTACCTACAGCACGAAACTTACAGTTTTTCATTCAGCGAAGAACACAATAGTTTGTCTATTAAAATACTCTGGGACATGCTTATGGTACATTTCTAAAAAAAGCTGTATTTTTTTACAACTGTTTAAAAATACTCTGCTCTGAGGTTTTAGTCATTGATGGTTTAAAATTCATCCTTCCAATGCATACTTAATCTTAGATTATTTTGTAGCAAAACTGACAACGCTGTATATTTTTTAACCACACATGAAGTGTCAGATCCTCCCAGAAGGAAGCATCAAAATCTACAGAGAAGTGAGGAAGTTCTGTGTGCCTGTAATGCAGGTTTCCAAAATCATAGGGAAGTAAATGCACAATTTATCAGTGCCTGTGAGGGCAGAGCAACCCTGCACCTGAGATTTGGTTTCCATTTCCCTCTCCCTGATTAGAAAGCAGAGAACACAACACCAAGAATACCTGCAGGGATAGTATACCCAAGTGCAAGTGGAAATAATTTCAGTGTCTTGAATAATTTGGAGCTTTATTAAAATATATAGAGAAAAAGGAAATACTTGATTGCAAAACAAACAAACAAAATAATAATAAAAAAACTAAACAAAACAATAAGCCCAGAAACACCTAATGTTCAAATGTAAGAATCTGAACCTGTGTAAGGACAGAGGTTGTCTTTTTCCAAAAAAATTGAGGCAGCTGTGTAAGCAAGCTGAGTTTTGCAACTTACACTGCTTATAAATCCAGCATAAAGCAGGGAGCAAATAATGTCAAATGTCAGCTTGATTTCACCTGAGGAAAGAAAGGATCATAAAGCACAGGATAGGGCTGGTGAATCTCAGCTTTGATGTGTAGTCCCACATGAAGATTGCACTGCTCATAAACACTGGGATATGGTAAGTTGCTTTGAGGTAAAAAGAGACTTTTTTATGCACTTGGTGTGCCTTGGCTTTGCTGGGTGTGTTATTGAATTTTATAGGACCAGCTACTCTTAGAGGTTCCTTTTTTTTAAACAACGTAGTTCTGCACTGCTAATTCTAGGAATAATAACTTCAGATTTCATCTGGGCTGGTCGTAGTTCCAAAGAGGGGTGCTGCGTTGCAGAACTGCTTTCCAGCAAGGAGACAACACTTATAAAGGGGGAATTGCAGGTTGATAGTTTAATATCCCCCCAACAGAAGCTTTACAGATTGGGTATTGTACCAGAGGGGTCTGTGATGTCTGAAGCCATCTTTGGGTCATATTGCATATCGGTCTCTTTCAATGGAAGTCACCTTGGCCTTCACTTTCTCACATGCTGGTGTTGTGTCCTATGACTGCTTGCTTTCAGAAACGAGCCTACAAAAGCTATGTGCGGGCCCTGCCCATGCTGAAGAAGATGGGAGTCAGCTCCATCCTCCTCCGCAAGACCATCGGTGCCCTGGAAGTGGCGTGTGGCATTGTCATGACACTGGTGCCTGGTCGCCCCAAAGACGTGGCCAACTTTCTCCTGCTCCTCCTCGTGCTGGCTGTGCTCTTCTTCCACCAGCTCGTGGGGGACCCCCTCAAGCGCTACGCCCACGCCCTGGTGTTTGGGATCCTGCTCACCTGCCGCCTGCTCATCGCCCGCCAGCCCGAGGAGCTGCCGCCCGAGAAGAGGATGCTGTCGGTGAACGGGGATGAGCAGCCACTCATCCACGAAGCAGCTCCCGAGAAAGGCAAGATGAAGGTATCCTAGCTGAGTGCATGTGAGAAACACGGACCCTCGAGGCAGCTCTCTCCAAAATCACCGGGAAAAATTTGGTTTTTATTTTAAACCTATTTGTGTTTTGGTTTTTTTTTTTTGTCTGTCTAAATAAAGTTGCACTTGGGGTCTGAGAGATACAAGGTATGTCTACACCGTAGTCTTGCTTTTGCTGCTGCCCTGTAATGTAGAAAAACACAAGCCAGCTTTCCCGGGGACAGCTTGGAGGCAGTCAGCAACCTGGCTGGAGCAGTGCCGGCCGCAGCAGGAGCTGCAAAACCAGCCTGAGACCCTGGGCAGAGATTTGGGCGGGCAGTCAGGCTGCCCTGGCACTGCTACAGTGGGGAGATTAGTCCCTGAGCCCAGCCCTGAGCCCCAGACCTGGCCTGGATGCTGCTGCCTGGCAGTCTGGAACAGCAGCTGGGCAGGACATCACCAGTGTCCCTGTGCTGGCCTGTGCAGCCCCACCCACACACCTGCATTTCCCTTTCCATAGTCAAGGGGTAAAAGGGACCCTGCTGACCATAAAAGTGTAGTTGGTTGCATTGGACAGAGGGATCCCTTTGCTTTTGCTGCCTCTGTGCCCAGTCCTTTCTTTGGACTGGTTATCCAAGGAAAACATGAGATGGTCTGTTTGCATCTTCCTTGATTTCCATGTAGAGGCTCTAAAATTGGGACAATGGCCTGATAACTGTAATATTTTGCCTGCTTCACACGAGGCAATGGCATCTCTTTATCCTTTTTGGCAGAGAGTAAGGATCCCTGGAGAGGGGATGGGGAGCAGAACTGCCCAAAGAACTCCAAAATATCTGTCCGATGTCGGCAAATAGCATCGTGCTCCCCATTTCCTTGCAAGAAAAAACCTTTTTTCCACAGCTACTGTGACTTTATAGAATTGTTGTTTACTGCTGGTAGATGAGGGTCTGAATAATTCCAGGTACTTCATTGCTCATCCCACATACAGCCTCGGTGAGCTGGGAGAACTCCTGTTACCAGAGCCTGAATCCCTGTGTTGTATCTGAAATCTTAGAGTGTCATAAGGAGCATGTGTTACCTCTGAATTTGTCTGGTTTTCTTAATGTTTGTCTGTTTTCAGTTTTTCCTTATTTTTTTTTTTAATTATTCATGAAAATAAACTTTTTGAAATTTGGAGAAAAATGTCTTTACAGAAACAAATTTCTTTTTTTTGAGAGACAGGTCTGAAAACACCTCCCTGTGGTCAAACACTGCACCTAAAATGGGCAGAATCATTTCAGGCAACTTGAGAGAGAGACAAGGCGATACCTTGTTGAAGGCAGCTGAACACTATTTGGCTACATGTTAATAACAACAGATACTTAAAGGAGACATTTGGATATTTTAATGAAACAGTCTCAGATAAAGTTTGCTACAGTGTAATGTAGCCGAGAAAAGGTAACTCCAGTAAACTGTTAGCTTGTATCTGTATAAAAATTGATGAGGGATGTTCACATGCAGTTCTCGAGTTTGCTGCTGGAGCAGATGCAGCCCCATATATATATACATATATATATATATATATATATGCTGAAAAAGCCTTCTCTCAGAGCCCCAGAGGGACTAAATTTCTCTTATCAGATGTGTACCCTGAGCAAAGGAACCAAGAGACAATCTCATCCTCACAGGCTGCCTCAAGGTCATCCCAAATAGATACAGAATTTGCTTTACTCTTCCAAAGACACTTTATCTGCCATGCCCTGACTGGGGTTGTTAATCACATTTTAACTCAAAACCAACTCAAAACCACCCCCTGATGTGTATTTCCTACACAAAATCCTCACAATTGAGCTGCTGCAGCTCTTTCTCCAGACACCTCTCACTGAGCATCCAGCTCAGTAAACCTTTGAGAACAAGTATTGTGTTTATATTTTGTGACATTCCTCATCGAAGCCTGTACAGACACCCCAATAATACATCACCCCATGGAGCAAAGCCTACTAAAATACGTCCCCTCTTTTCACATTTGCAGCGAAATGAGCAACTGACCCACAGTGGTGGATGCATTTTCTTTATTACAGAGGGAGCCGGGACTCTCCCTACAGCCCAGCAGCAGGAATTCTGTATTTCTCTGTGGCGGCCTGACCTCCATCACTGCCCCCCAGCAGGAACAAGCTATTTTTGGACGCTGCCAGCCATCTGTGCTCGATAAGAACTGCTCCACTCCTTTTGTAAGACCTCGATGCTAATTTACTCTTTTCTTTTTTTTTCCTATTTTTTTTTCCCCATGTTTTTATCTCCGAGTCCATAATTTCATTTCCCAGCCAGCCTCATCCAGGCCTCACCGCTTAGAGCCTCGGGGTTACTGGATCACCTCCGCGCTCGCTTTATATGTGTCTTCCCCCCCCAACTCTTTTTAAAGATGTGGGTTTAGGGCTAAACTTTGCACCCCCCTGGAGGAGGGGACACCCCAGGACGGGCCGCACTTCCCCTCGCGGGGATTTCCCGCCCTTCAGGGCCCGCCGGGGCACGGACCGCGCATGCTCAGAACCGCCGGGGAGGGGGGCGGGCAGAAAGGGCGGAAGCGCCGCCGTCATTCCCGCCCAATGCGCATGCGCAAAAGGCGGGGCGGTGGCGGGCGCTGCGCACGCGCGGTGCTGCGGCCGCCAGGTTTGAACGGCGGGACGGTTGGAGAGGCGGGAGGAGCGTGAGGGGGTCAGTGCCGGGGGGGACAATGCCCGGGGCACCGGCGGGGACAGTGCCCGGGGCACCGGGGGGGCAGTGCCGAAGCGAGGGTCAGTGGCTGTGGCAGGCGGTGGTCAGTGCCCAGGGCAGCGGGAGGGGCCGTGGCCGGGGCTGGGTCAGGCCGGGCTGGGCTCCCTCCTTCCCCTCGGAGGATGTTCCGGGAGGCCCGAGAGTCCTGGGAGTGTCGCGGTGGCGGCTGAGGGAAGGGCGCTGGTGCAGGTGGGGAGGAGGGTGAGGGGTGTTTTCCAACCCTAGCTGCTCGGTAGAAAGGCTGCAGAAGAATCCAATGTTTGTGAAATAGAAAGATAAGTGTTGTTATGGTCCTTTAGAGTCTGTACACAACCCCGCAGGGGATCATGGCTTGTTGACTAATGACACTGACAAGCACAATACCAGTAAGGAAAATAAAAATGCACAAAATAAACTGAGGAGAAAACTGTTGGTTGTGTTATTCCATCTTTCTAGTTATGTTAATTTTTTGGCTCACAATGCTATCTAAAATTTTATCAGGTCATTTTTAAATTGAAAGGAGCTTGTGTTAATTTTTTACCTTGTGAATTTTTTTCTTTCTTTTTCTAATATAAAAAAGAATAAAGTTTTGATACAATGTTGTCTGTGCATCTTCTGAGTATATTGTCTGACCTGCTGGGGGACAGTCAGCTCTAAATTATTTCTGCTGCATTCAATCTAGTGTTATGCAGGATGCCTCTAAAATCTGTTTGTCAGGAAAATAAATGTTTCTTTTCTTGCAGGGAACCAGCTCTCTGATGTTCTTCAGCTGTTGGAGGTTGATCTCTTTACTTGCCTAGTGAAGGACTGGATCTCGTGACAAATGAGGAAAATTTTCCAGTCTCAGCTGGGAGACTGAAAAGATGAAGCAGAGTTCTAGGACCCCAAAGCGGCCTCTGGAGGTTGACCCTAAAAGCCAAACTGATCTCTCTGCGTGGCGAAAAAAAGGGAGAACTGACCCTGAAAAAAGTTCCCAGAATCATCAGTCTCGTGGAGGTCAGAAAAATGACATCAGTCAGAAAAATGATGTCAGTGGGAAAAACGACAGCCAGGAAGTCTCCCTGGAGAAAGCTTTGACCTACTTTGAGAAAGGTAAGAGCACTTTTAAGGTTGGCTCTCTAAGACTGAAAACATAATAATTACATTCTTAATAAAAAGAATGGTAATAATATAAAAATAATCTATTTTACCTCTGGTTTTCCTCTTCAATGCCTGACCTATGTAATATTTTTTTAATGTATTAAAAGCTTTCTGTTACTGCTATGTAAAAAAAAAAAGAATATCATAGAATCATGGAATAGTTTGTGTTGGAAGGGACCAAACTCCTGCCGTGGGCAGGGACATCTTCCACTATCCCAGGTTGCTCCAAGCCCTGGCCTTGGACACTTCCATGAATAGGTCATCCACAGCTTGTCTGGGAAAGCTGTGCCAGGGCCTCACCACCCTCACAGTAAACAATTGTTTCCTAATACCTAATCTAAGTCTACTTTCTGTCATTTTGTATCTGTTCCCCCTTGTCCTGTCACTACATGCTCTTGTAAAAACTCCCCCTCCATCTTTCTTAATAAAAATAATAATTTTAAAATAATCTAATTTTACTTCTGTATTCCCTCTTTAATCCCTGAGCTATGTAAATGTTTCTTTAATGTCTTGAAAGTTCTTCCCCTTTTTGTTACTGTGTAAAGAAAAAGGAGTAGGGGCAGTTCAGAGAAGCTTAAAGTTCATTTTCAGTTGGGAAGTTGTTACATCCCGTGTTTGTCCCATTTGTTTTTCCTAGTTCAAGGCCGTGTTTCCCTGAGAAACAACAGTGCTCTGCAGAAACACTTGGCTGCTGTGGAAAGCATTGCCCTGCAACGAGGGCTCCCACCTGAAGGTTTTGAGATACTGTTGAACGTGGTGCTCAGTGGCAAATTTGGTAAAACCTTTACGTACTGCTGGTGTATCTTCTGTGAATGTCTCCTTCCCCTCCAATCAAATTGAGACAATGTGTTTGTGGTGGCTGTATTGTTGGGTACTGTAGTGTAAAATTAATTTTTCTGGCATGCCTTGGTGTAAAAAACTAACCTCAGTTCTTGCTCCAGGGGTGTGGTGTCCGGTTAAATATTATGGCTTGTTACAGATTTTGGTTTAAATTTTTTTCCTTTGTTCATAATTGCAGGTTTCTGAAAGGCTTGAATTGTGCCCTCACCAAGCATTTTGTTTTTTCTTTACTGTAATTGTTTGTGTAGGTTTCGTTTCCCCAAGATCAAAATAACTAAACAAACTCACATAGCTGTGTCAGTGAAAGTTGCTAAAATTAGGTTGTCATCCCCACAGTCAATTCAGCAGTCAGTGCAGCCCTCGTGCTGCTTTCTTAGAAATGTTGTTCACCATTTGTACTTCTAAATAATGAAATATTCATTGGAAAAAACCCTAAACTTCTACCTCCCTCCAGCACAAGGGGAGCACACAGAATTCTTTCCCCATTATGCAAGTAGTTTAGTGCTTTTCTTCATTTGAAATGATCAGCTCATCTCCAGGTCTGCTGATCCTTGCCTGACAGTCCCATACCCTTTTGCTGAAGGCATTGGTTGTTTAATGTTAACAGAATCTGTGTTACTTTTGGTTGTCTTGCCAGGAACCTGAAGACTATTTCAATACTAAAATACTCAATATTTTATGATTTTTTTGTTAAGATGGGGAAATATTTCTCATAATTTTTTGAGGTATTGGTAAATCCTTACCAGATTCTTGTACACTGTTACTTTGAGCAATGAAGCTCTGAATAATTTTGTCCAAGGGGAATTTTGACCTAAGCTGCAAAACCACATCCAAGAACCTGGTACAGGAGCACCATCTTACTTGAAATTGTTTGTTTTTCAGCTGACACAGTGAATACTCGTTTATTGAAGAGCCTGATCCCAGCCTCAGTAATACCAGAAAATTCTGTGGTTACAGCTGTGTCTTGGCTCTGTACCAACAAATCCTCAGGCAGCATCCAGGTAACTTAGTAAGTGCTGACAATAGTTATTGCTTCTGCACAGGAATGATAAGACCAGGTTATTTTCAGGGAGCAAAAATCCTAGGGTTTAATGTACGTGGTCTTACACAAGATACTGTCCTTTACCAAGAATGGCAGAGACACCTATTGCTGGAACAGCAGCAGGAACCAAGAAACATTTTATAAGTGTGAGTGGAAAGTTGCACAGTTCCTGCTTGGCTTGAATCTATGAAGTCCTCAGGAATGGTTTCTCCACCACCATTTCTGTGAAGTACTTCTGCTGTGTGAGGCATTCCTCAACTTCAGCAAGGTATCCCTTAGGTTATGTGTACCTTGGTCATGACAACGTGGCTTAACGTTAGCAAAAGTTTGTTCTGGTGTTCACATAGTCTGCTCAAAGGTTTACATCATAGAACCACAGAATTTATTTCCATTGTAAAATCATTGAGGTTAGAAAAGATTTTTAAGACCATAGAGTCCAACCATATGTTGCCAAGTCCACCATGAAACCGTGCTCCTAAGTGCCACACCTGAACGTCTTTTAAATACCTCCGGGGATGGTGGTTCAACCACTTCCTTTGGTATCCTGTGCCAGTGCTTGGCGACCCTTTTGGTGCAGAAGTTTTTCCTAATACCCAGTCTAAGCCTCCCCTGGCACATCTTGATGCTGTTTCTTCTTGTCCTATCACTTGTTGCCTGGGAGAAGAGACTGACTCCTACCTCACTTCAGCCTCCTTCCAGGGAGCTGTAGAGTGCAGTAAGGTCATCCTTGAGCTCCCTTTTCTCCAGGCTGAGCTCCCCCAGCTCCCTCAGCCGCTCCTCTTAAGATTTGTGCTCCAGACCCTTCCCCAGCTTTGTTGCTCTGCTTTGGATGCCTTCCAGCACCTCAATCCACTCCTTGGTGAGGGGACAACACATATTCAGAAGTGTTTGTTTCCCATACTTCATGCACTGGTGTACAGGCACTTCAGCAAGGTGTTGGAGTGTGCCTGTTTCCCAGGAGGGCTGCAAGAGGACACCCTTGGCAGGCTTTCTTCCACAGCTGAATTATCTCTGAGCTGTTGTTCTTCTGTAGCTCCCTGGTTGTCCTTGCGAGTGATTTGTATCCTTACTGATTGTGTCTCTGGAGTTGGCTGCTGACTGCTCTTCTTTGCTTTTGCCCATCACTTAATGTAATAATGGCTTTTTTCCTGTCTGCAGTTGCTTTTTTTAAGGTGGCTGATCACAGTGTTTGACTTCATTGATCACAAGGAACAAATTAATGCCCTCTATGGTTTCTTCTTCTCCTTCCTGCAAGATGAGAAGCTGGTAAGGAGAGCTGAAGAACATATGGAATTGACAAAATAAAACCAAGTATTCATTAGTGTATTAATGCTGGAATTAGTCTGGTTGGTTAGAGAGAATTTTCTAATGGCTGGAACTTTGCTCTTTTTTTTTTTTTTTTTTTTTTTTTTCATTTGCATTATAAGGTTGCTGAGTAATTTAGATCCCTAAACAGGGAAGTACTGTAGGATTGCTGTGGTCTGGCTGTTTAAACATGTTTCCAAGAATTGCTATTTTGTGTCACACAGAGGTTGGGGATATATTCTGTCTAAATTCCCAAGATTAACTGTGGTGCTGCAGTCTGTGGGATTGTCAGACAACAGCAGGTAAAGTCTCCTGCTCCTGGGAAGAAACTGGCTTGTATACCTTGGGCAAAAAGAAAAAACAAAACCACTTTTAGAGCAGTGTTTATTTAAGGGTGCTGTTCTATTTAATTGAGTTGAAATGTAGCTTAAATGAGAACAAGCATTCAGGAAATTTCTGCTATATGGCAACTGTAAAATCCAGGTACTGGAATTTCGAAATGTTTGGATTCAGTGCATATTGAAATGATCTTGGCAGTCATGTTAGATATGAAATTGTTAATATTCTTTCAGTTTAGGATATTTTGTGGTTAAGTTCCCCAAATTCTGAGTTATATGTTTTGTAAAGTTGTTAATGGTTTTAGGTTAACTTTAGTTATAATCTTTTCATAAAACTGGATTCAAGTTCCTATGGTTTAAAATAGCATTTTGAGGCGTGATGGGGCAGTTGGGAAGTGCACCAAGAGTTGGTCTGAAACTAAGTTAAAGCTCTTTTACAACCTCAGCTGTAAATAGAAGCTCTAAAACAGTATGTTGGTTCAAAACGCCTTTCTTTTTGAAAATATCATTGTACTTTTACCTCTGACTCTTGAAATTTCTAGACCATCTTCCAAAAGATGCCATCCAAGCTTATGGAATAGCTTGGTTACTGTCAGATAAAGTTTCTAAATGAAAGGGACATAAGAGACTGTAAAAACCAGGCTGCTTCCTAAGGGCAGTGAGGTGTGTTCTGCCCTGGGGGTGCTGCAGGGATGGCTTGAGGCAGCCAGTGGAGTGACACAGCAGTGTCCTGTGAAGCCTGTGTGATTTCTGTGTGTCCCCCAGCAGCAGGAGGGTTCATTGCTGCCTTTGCTTTGCAGTGCCCCTACGTCTGCCACGTGCTCTACCTGCTGACCAGGAAAGAAAATGGTGAGTCTCTCAGCTGTAAGAGCTGGAATTCCATTTTGTTTCTGATTCTGTTTGCTGGTACTGCCTTTTCTTCCAATGCAGCCACTGCACTGGTAAGCCAATATAGTGCTTTTAAGGCAAGGGAGCACGAGTGATAGTGCAGGCAAAAATTTGTGTAACACTTTCTGAACTGGAAACCTGTCTGTTAGCCTAGAAATGAGAGTGATTGGTTCTGTTTGCTTTGTCATGACTTCATGATAAAAGTGATACTGCATTTTTGCTCAGATGTCTGATACAGTGTTTTTTAAATTCTTTATATTATTGATTGTATTTCCAGTCAAGCCTTTTCGGGTTAGGAGACTGCTTGACCTCCAAGCAAAAATGGTGAGTTTATTTCAATTCTTGTAGAGTTTGAACCGTGGTTCATAATGCACTTTGTAAGACTAATGCCCTTACAGGATGGAGAAGAGTGGCTGGACTTGGAATTTAGGTTGTAGTCTTTGTAACATCAAGGCTCATCTCTCTTGCATGTGCATTCCCAGTTTTCACATGTGTTTTCTGAGCTCTTGCAATGATATGCACAAAGGTCTTTGTTTTAGAAGCAGGTGTGGTGAAATCTCTGAAGCAAAGGGCAGCTTCATTTATCTATTGCAGTCCTTAATTTTGTATTCATCTTCCTTTTGCAAGTGGTATCAAAAATGACTGAAAAATATAAGATTGTAGAGGGTCTTGCTCTTTTTTTGTAAAAAAAAAAAAAAAACAAAACGTTTTTTAGATAGCAGAAAGACTATTTTTCATAGTTTTGATTGCTAAATTACTTTTTTTTAGTTATGCTCTTTCTTCAATCCCCTTCCTACGGTGTTTCATTGACACAGTTTCTGTTCTTTCATTTTCAGTTATTCATCTATGGTTACTTACTGATATGTAACTCTAGAAATTTAGCTTTTACTCCTCACTGAGTTTTTTTCCTTCTAAAATACAGTATTCAGTTTCTGTATAAAAAACATACCCCACGTTTTCCCTCTTGTTCTGCTATTTGACAGGGAATGCAGCCTCACCTGCAGGCTCTACTATCACTTTACAAACTCTTCTGTCCAGAGCTGGTGACCATAACTCTTCCCACAAAAACAAAGGTAAGGAATTAGATTTAGTCTATTTGGAACCAGTACTTATGATAGTGTTTGTAGTGAGCTTTGCATTTAAGCTAGAGCACGATTCAGTGGTGAAGATTAATTCTATTTCCTCTTCACTGAGTAAAATTAGTATAATGTGTACTTGAGATTTAATCTATGACTGATGATTGATTTGAATGAAGATTATAAGACAGAAGTGTTTTATCCCTTTTGAAAAAGAACATAATTTCAGAAGGAAATAAAAGCCCACTACAGTTGAACTGTAGTCAAAATGTGATGAAACTGAGGAGTGATAAGAATTCTGTGCTGTGAAAATCTGTCAAGCAGATTGTCTCTGTATCACTGTGATGCTGTTTATCAGAATAGAAACTGATCTTTCTGTTGCTTTGTCTTAGTTTGGCTTCTTGCACAGATGATTTCTGTTTGAAATCTTGCACAGATGATCTTCTTGATTTCTGTTTCCAGACTTACTTCAAGAGTTCAGAGGGCCCATGGAAAGCAGCAATGAATGCAGTAAGGCAAAGAAACCAGGGAAGCACTCCCCTGACCCAGGCAGCGTTTTTAGGCACAGCTCAACCTCAGTCACGAAAGAGGGTATGTTATGGGCCTAAGGTAGACCCTAGAAGGTGCCAAGCAGCATTTTTCATTATGAATGTTGGTAAATAATGGGAGTGTGGCTTTATTTCAGCACTGGGAAGGGTGGAGTACCTATACAGAAATGCAGCATTCCCACTATAATGAAAGCCTGGATACGTGTTTTGTAAAACAGGGTCTTTCTGGGAACACTGTTCATGAGTGCACTCCATTGCATTGGAAGCAGAGTCATTGCTATGCATTTTCTACAGAAATGGAATACTCAGTTGGTTCTACCTGCAAGCAGTGCAAGGAATTCAGAAGTGGGCACAGAAAAGTACTGTGATTTGTTCAGTACAGATGAGACTTTTCCAGTGGAGCAGCTGCAGACCTTTCCTCAGCTCCTACAAAATATCCACCATCTAGAGGTGAGCTCCAAGAAGGTCTTGAAAAGCTGAATGAATGTTTTGAGAGGTCAAAGGATATTCCTTAATTCCTTGTTTATGTGTGAATAATGTGTGAGCTACCTGGTTCTAACACAGCATCTGACCCAACTGAGGGTGACAAGTTCTGGAGATGGTCTTGTTGCTGGTAAAAGGATTGGATAGCTCTGATAGAAGGAGATTCTCTGGCAGTTTGCTGATGTAAGCACTGAATAATTCTTTTCTTTTCTTTGATTTCTCTTGCAGTTTCCTTCCCAGATGGGTTCAGTGCTAACAAACCCTTTATTACTTCACTACATGAATTGTGTCAGAGATGAATCTATTTACCTGAGGCTCTACTATTGGATGGGCCAGATGCTCCAGGAAGGTAGGAAACTCAGTATTATCTTGCCATGCTAGGGAGGTAAAGGATGTCTGAGGGCTCTCGTTTTTCAGTAATGGTACTTTGCTGTTCAGATTTGTAGTGACAATCATATGATGTTAAAGCAAATACTGGAAGAGAACTGAAATTGGTTTCTCTTTGTGTTTTTTCTTGCTATGCTTGTATTCCAATACAATATTCTCTCCTGTTTAGAATGCACCTGGTGTGTGGTTGATAACACAAATGAAACAGAATTCAAGAGCTTCCTGGAAACTATCTACAAGGCAGAATGTTTTTTGCAGGTAAGTGCATGTTTTGTGGAAGCCAAGGGTTTCACAAAGCCTTCCCTTAAAGAACCTCTGGGACTTACCAGTTTCCTGTAATATTTCTGAGGAGTGACAGTGTCTCAAGTAATAAAAATACCTCTACCTACGGAAAGTCAATATTCTGGAAATGGCCTTGTTTTCTGCAGGAAAAATAATTTGAGAATGATAATTTGGATGTCCTGGCAAATTGTATGGCAGGAAGGAGGTGTCAGCCTCTTTCTTCCTTCAGGGTGAAGTGAGCATGGCAAGGTGCAGGCATATGAGGTGAGTTTCTGAATGCTCCTCTTCTGCTTTGTAGGAGGGATTTTCTGCCTGTGAAGAGTTCCTGTACAAGAGCCTTCCTCTCTGGGATGGCTCCTGCTGCCGACCAGAAGTCCTCAAACTTGTGAGTTGGATCCCCCTCAGCAGTTCCCCTGGTATGTGTTGCAGATCCTTTGGGTGAGGTTGGACACTGGGGATATCCTGGGGGATAGAATTTGTTCACCAGTATCATACTGCTTTCTCATTTGTTTCAGAAATTAAGTCATATCTCTATGGTCCCCTGGCACAGCTCTTTTTCACATCATCCCTTTACTTCAAGGTAATTCGAGTGAATACAATGGCTGTTTACTTCTAGTTGATACTGCTCTCTGCACTTGTGTTGGGTGTAGCAGACTAAGGGATTGTATAGGAAAGTTCTTTTGGGGAAGTCTGTGCCCAAGTGAGGGTAAAATATATACTTACAACTTAACTTCTTTAGGAGTATGAGTGCCTTAAAGATATCTTCTTTTTTGACTGGGACATTGGAAATAAAAAGAACTGACAGTACAGAAGATAATTATTTCTTTTATTGTGATTTTAACTTGGTATTTGGAACTTGCATTCTCCAGGAAAAGCTCTGTAACACATTCATTCAGTTCTAGGGGATGTGCAATTATCTCACTGCTCCTGTTGGTTCTGAGAAACTCTTGATACCTTTCCTTGTATATGTCAGTTCTCATGGTGTTTTTTGTTTAGTACTACTTGCTTACATAAATTGTTATCAGCCTGATTTCTTTTTGCCTCTTGCAGTGCAGTGTTCTTGAGAGCCTGAAGGAGCTGCTGGAGAACTGGTTAAATTGCAATGTGATTGATATGGATCCAGAGTTTCATTCTTTGTAAGTTCGTCATAAAAAAAAATGCAAGCCATGTTGTTTGCATTGCTCACCAGTGCATTTAGATATATATTCTAGCTCTATCACCCAGCATGAAGACCAGCTAGAAGGTTAATAACACTGTTATGATTCTGCTATATTGTAAGCTACCTTGTCAGTCTTGTTCTTTGTCTTTAAAAGTACTTCTGTTGACACTGAAAGTTGAAATGCGCAGAATTCAAAATCCTCCTGAGGCTGAGGGCTGGGTTGTGTTTGTGATGGTGTTGATAACAATGTTACTGGCTGTATTGAAGAACAAGTGTCTGTTGCTGAGCGTTGGGTGGGGCAAAAGCACAAACTTCAGTTTCTTTTTACCACTTTTCCACGTTGCCCTTTGCAAAGAGGTGTAGTACTAATGTTGTGTTGTCATTGCTGCAGGAATACCACCCTTTCTGGACTAGTGACCGTGGTGGCTGACCTGATCCACTTTGTTGGACGGCTGTCTACTGTTGGACTGCGTTTGGAAAAGAATTCCACGTTATTGCTCTTCTTCATCCTGGATTTCTATGAGACCGTGTGTATCCCAATCATTTTGGCTTTCTTTTGAAATTCTCCAAGGCTGTTTGTATTTTTTTAAGCTAGAGCATGAAAACATCTTCCTCATTATAGTTTACAGAACTTTGTGGTTAAAAGCAAGAATAGTCCAAATAACCATTACTTTGGCAGTAACAATCAACCCAGATGTGCTTCATTCCTGCAGGTGTGTGACATGTACCTGAAGTACAACCTGCCTTTGTTGATATTGCCTCCTGCTGGGGTTTTCTACCCAGCACTGCTCAGCATGGATTCTGTCACCTTGAATCAGCTCTGCTACATTATGTACAGGTACTACAGCAAGTGTGGGCTGCAGGGTCTCCTTGTCTTCTCTTTCAATCTTCTGGAAATGAAATTACTTTAGTGTAAAACCTGAAATCTACTTTTTCTTACGATGCAAGGCAAAGGTGAAAGTTCCGCTCGTGCCCAGCTTTCATGATTCAGGATTTAATAGCTGTAGTTACTTCTTTTTTTTTTTTTTTTTTACAGTCTGTTGCCCAAAATAGTAGGATTCTGACCTCTTTCCCAGAATTATTTCTATATCTTTGATATGTGGAGAGGAAGAAGTTCTCATATTGTTTTGAGAGAACTTAAGCCAGCCAGCTGGAATCACAAATAGTAACTACAACTACTTACTCCTGTGCTTTGACCACTAAACTTGAGCTTTTCCTTACAAATTCTGTCATGTGCTGAGTAGGAAGCACTTCTGCCACCTCCAGACTCTGTGGCAATTTGGGACTGTCTTGTGCTGCCGGCAAGTCCAAAGACAGCACTGCTTAGTGCTCTACAGGATCCACCAAGGCTGTGGTTCGTGGCCTTGTTACTTCCAGTGGCTGCATCTGAGGAGAAGAGTAGCCAGTAGCTGACAGCTGGTGCAGGGCTTTCCATGTGGCTTTTTCTCTAAGGAATCTGCAGGGTAATTAACATGACAGGATGGTCTTGAGGAAATAAGAGGAGCTAGTGCTTATTATATAGAACAACTGTCAAGTTGCATTACTTCCGGTGGCTTCTGTTTCTTTGCTTAGTGAATGAAAGTCTGCCTTCTTAAAAACACACTGAGTTTTTCTGCTGATTTTAAGGCTGAATGTCCATTCTTGCATGTTGCCTTTATGAAGGTGACTGTCCCAGGGAAACCAGTCATGTCTGAATCATTTAAGAGATTAATATTACCAGATGTGTCCCTACTCTACCTAGAAAGAGTGGGCCTATGCCAACTGATTAAGTCCCTTTGAATTCTTTTTCATGTCTCTCTTTTTTACCAATAAAATTTGATCTCTCGTGGCAGGAGTAAGTTTTCTTAATGCATTCCTCCAGCTTTTTTGAATAGAGGCATGTAAAAATTTACAGGCCCCCAACTTTCTCTTATGTTTGTTTTGGGGTTTTTTTATTTTTTTTTTTAGGTATCGAACCAACTTGGTGGCTGCAAAAGAAAATGAGGAGAGTAAAAAGGTATGGTGGACACATCTGTTGTGTGCTAGAACAGACCTTAGCAAGGAATTGGGTTGAATGGAGGGAAGGTGTATTAGTGGCATTCTTTTAAGGACTGAGGGAACACACAGCTGCTTTGAGGATGCTGTTCACTGATTTGTTTTGTCCCTCAGAAAATATTGCAGTTCAAGTTCAGTAATGAGACGTACAAAGAGTACAACCAGTACATAACAGCTATGGTGGGCTGCCTGTGGACATCCACTGTATTCCAGAAGGATACTCATTCTCAAGGTCTTCGTATGGATGAGGAGCTGCTGAACAAAACTCTAGTGAAGGATTTTAAAACCAGCTTTAACATTGTCTACCACCCAGCCATGTTGGGCTATTCTATTGACTTCCTGAAGCAGGTAATTGTATTGGCTGAGATTTGGGCCTTTGAAGGCACCAAATGTTCTGTCTTGACAGCTTCTCTAGAGCAGTGTCTCTTGGTGTCCTGGCTGACTTGTGGAGCCAACTGAGCTTTCAAAAGCTGCTGTGGCATTCTGTGTTTGTGTCAGATCAGTGGCACAATCTGAATAGTCTGTGTGGTATGAAAGCATGAATGTAACAGTTTTGGATGTGAATTTGTGCTTAGGATCATTTTGAAGATAGAACTAAAATAGCTAATCAGCGAAATAAATGACAATTCAGTAAAAACTTCCCAGTAGTGCATCCTGCCCCACAAAATAGGGAGCCTGACCTAAGTATTTAAACTGCAGGAAGTCAAGAAATACATAGTTAAGTTCTATACAGCTGTTCATTGAACTTTTTAGCAGTGCATTCTGGTTCTTGTGGTAGCTTTTATTTAGGGACAGGGTCACATTTTCCTCAGCACTGTGGTGCTGAGCACCAGAGGGCACTGCTCTGCAGCACACCTGGGGAACACAAGCAGTAGTCTGAGTGTCACTAGGTTCTCTTCTCTTGCTTTTTCTCATTGCTGGGAATTACCTTTTTAATGTTTTGAAGGGGAAGCTTTTACACTGGTGAGAGACAGTGGTTAAGGATACCTACAAATATTCCCTGTTGCTGTCCAGTAGTGCTGCAGCACAGGGCAGGAGGGTTTAGGTGTTACCTTGCCACTTAGGGACACAGTATGATGCTGGAAGGCCCTTCTGAAGCATG